>NW_028327182.1:73171249-75977082 GCF_987537825.1 Furipterus horrens
AGCTGCCATGGCATCCTTTTTCTTCTTCTCTTCAGGTCCTCACGGCTCCCATAATAGAGCTGAGACATGAAGCTCTGATCAAAGATGACTAGTTATGGCTGACTATGAAACAAAGCAATAATGTCAAAGTCAGGAGATTATAGGCAGGACAATTTGATACTTACCCTAACATCCTGTCACCCTTAAAAGGTTTTATCACATTTAGGTCTCCCAAGTCAACACAGTACCCCTTAACTTAATTTTCAGCCTCAAGATTCACTTATTTTTTTGAAGATAACTGTCTTAAGTTGTTTAAAAGAGGAAGTAGAAATTGGTCATTAAGATGATGGATACTCCAATTCAATGCAATTTCTATTAAAATACTAATGACATATATCACAGATTTATAAAAAATACTTCAATAATTTTTATGGAACCAAAAACAACTCCAAATAGCCTCGACAGTCTTGAGAAAGAAGAACAAAGTAGGAGGGATCACAATACCTGGTATCAAACTCTATTACAAGGCCACTGTAATCAAGACAGTCTGGTACTGGCATAAGAACAGACACATAGATCAATGAACAGAATAGAGAGCACAGAAATAAACCCAAGTCTCTACAGTCAATTAATATTTGACAAAGGGGGCAGGAGCATAAAATGGTGTAAAGATAGCCTCTTCAACAAATGGTGCTGGGAGAACTGGAATAGTACAAGCAAAAAAAAAAAATGTAACTAGACCAATTTAAAAGAACCCTTGCACCCCTATGTTCATAGCAGCGCTATTTACAATAGCCAAGTGCTGGAAACAGCCAAAGTGCCAATCAGTAAATGAGTGGATCAAAAAACTGTGGTACATTTACACAATGGAATACTATGCAGCAGAAAGAAAGAAGGAACTCCTACCTTTTGCAAACATGGATGGGACTAGAGTATTATTCTTAGTGAAATAAGCTAGGCAGTGAAAGAAAAAACCCATATGGTCTCACCTATAAGGGAAACCTAATCAACAAAACAAACAAGCGAAAGGGAACAAGGGGCATGGAAACAGGGGACAGATTGACAGTGACCAGAGGGGAGGGGCCTGAGGGGGTAAGGAAGGGAAAGGGTCTAGTCAAGGAACATGTATGAATGACCCATGGACATGGACAACAGGGTAGGGATTGACTGGGGGTAGGGTGGGGCAGGGGAGAGCAATGGGGGGAAATTGGGACAACTGTAATAGAACAACAAAAAAATGATGCATACGGCAAAGGAGAAGACAGAAGAAGGAAGAGATTCACCATCTCCACCCGACACACACAAAGGTCTTTTAGTTCAACCCTTTTATTGTACAGATAAGGAAATTGAGGATCCCAGGTCTCACAATTGGGAGGAGAGTTGGGTCCATGGGGGTGGCCCAGGGCTTCAGTTCTCAGTGCTTCCCCTGCTGAAAAGCAGAGCCTCAATCACGGACCAGCTGAGTCAACAAAAGGGAGTGGAGAACATTCTTAGCCCAGAAGTTAGATTGCCCCCCTCCCTTCTAAATACAGGCTGCAGGCATGCCACGAGCATTCAAGAACAGAGGGGCCAAATGACCTTCGCAAGAGGTGGGATAAGGTGCAATGACACCAAACACCAGACAGCTACCCTGTTCTTCTCCAAAGCACAAATGTTTCAATCTACCCAAACCACTTCAGAGGAGTAAGCCAGTCCTTTAAGAAAAACTAATTTTAAAACCCCATAGAGCACTTTGCAGTCTACCTAGCACTTTTACATACATTATATATTTTATCATTAAATTTACTGGGGGTAACATTGGTTAAAAACATGACCTAAGTTGCAGTGTCCAACTTGAAGTCCGTTATTCTCCTCCTGTCACCCAGTATTGGACCCCTTTTGTCCTTCCTCCACCACCTTCTCCATCCTGCCCTCGGGACCTATGAGTTTGCGTTTTTGTTTACTCATTTTATTTCATTCTCACAACGGTCCCATTTTCCAAGTAAAGAACCTGAGGTCCAACGAAGCCGTGGGCACGCTCACAGCCGGTAAACAGCGAGGCTGGAAGTTGAGCCCGCATCTCCCAACTCCACAGTCAGTGGCCCTTCTTCTATGCCACCTCCGCCCAATGTTATTGATGACCAAAAGCCAAACACAACAGCAGACCAAAGGGCTGACTGAACCACGCCCTCAGGCCAGCTCAACAATGACTGCAATCTTTACTGGAACCCAAACAGGCTCTGCCTCCGCAGAATTTCAGAACTGAGCATTTTAGAGCAGATTCACCCTGGATGGCTGAGAGAACCCCCGTGCCCCGCTATCCTGCAGGGCTCTGGCCTGATCACATGAACCCCAACCGTGTGGCTAGAGCTGAACCGGTCAAGTGCATTCAGCTCCAGGTGACACACCCAGCTGCGCAGGCAGACTCCCTTCCAGGGAGCTCCCAAACATTCCGAACACTGCTGTGGAACTGGAGAGGGACCAAGCTGCGCGGGCAGCTGGCCAACCTGACAGCACTTTTCGTACCACATCTGTCCTTCTGCTCCAGTAAGGTGGTTTCAAATCGGTTCCCAGTGAGCTGCACAGACCAAGGCTTGTATGGATACACTAGAAACCTGAAATCAGGAGGTTCCTTCTAGGAAGCGACCCCCAAAGGACTTCTATATGAATGTTTACCATTGGCACATACTCCCTTCATATTTTTGAAAACTAGTTCAAAACTAAATTGAAAAGCTGTAAGGATTCTAGACAGCACTAGGAAGTCACAGAGGCAAACAGAGAAACTGACACTAGATGAAGTAAACTAATAACAAAGCAAATTATTTTGAAGTGAAAGCTTTAGAAACACTGATCTAGACACGAGACCTTAATAAACCAAAACAAGGAGAGTCGCATTTACAAATTATATAAATTTTCCCTTCACAGTAATAGAAGAAATGGAGCAATTTTGGGAGAAGCAAAATGTTTGTTAGTACAAACATATTTTATCTGCTCAATAACCACGAAAAAAAGATATTATCCATAAGTTACAGTCCAGAAAATAGAAGCTACTGACTCCTGGAACATAAAGATAAAAAGGGCCAAGCTAGAAATACAGATAAATCCTCCAAGAGCAGCCCGACTGCATGGAAAGGGGACTGTGGCCTTATGGAAGGGACCCAGGAGGATGGCCAGGTTCTAACAATTGTTTCAGTCTTCTTCCTAGCGTGGGTTATGTGCCACCGATGAGGTGCATGTGTGGCAATGCCGTTCTCCATATTCAACGATGATGAAAAGGACACACTACTTGACAGGACAAGACATTGGCCTAAAGATGTTTCCACAAAGAGTTGATGGATTTGTACTAATCTAGCCACTTTTCCCTCTCAGCCCTCCTTGCAGCTAAGGCTACATTTGAGCGATGACTGATGGCTAAGAAGAGGGGACCCCTGCGGGGTACATGGCTCTATAAAGGTGCTACCTGGAACCCTGCCGCAAAGAAGCCTGACATGGTTCTCTGTGTGTGCGTGCCCACAACTCTAAGTTCATGACCATCTACCTTTAAGGTCTAAGTCCTCAGGTGCTTCACGTAAGTGAGAACAATTAAAACTTAACAGTAGCCATGGTTAATCAATACGTATTGAGCTTTTATTAAGGCGGGAGGAATTTTGCTAAATGCTTCTGATACATTACACCTCAGTTAATCCTCACACCATGCACCTCTCATATTAGCATTTCTACTTTACACATGAAGAAACCAATCAAGTGTAATTCAGTAACTTACTAGAGGTCAAACTGTAAGAAGCAGAGGCAAAACTTAAACCAACGGGCCTATAACCGGAAGGGAGTCCAGGCTCATGACCACTATGCTTTTATGCCTCTCACAAAATATGTCTTAGGTCCTTTTTTTCCAAGCACTCTCGTTGTCCTTTATTATTAAGGCTGTGAAACAAGATATCCAATTCCAAAGAGGAAAATATTTTGATGGACTATATAAGACAAATGATATTATAAAATACTGGAAGTGTGAACTTAAAATTATGAACTTAAAACGTGTCATCAAGGCAACAAATACCAACTTAACCAATCCATTACCCACAACCATAGATGTTATAGTCAGCTGACTACCCTGGATGGTCAAGCACGGGACTGTCACAGGCTCTTGGGTGTTCACAAATCCTTTAACCCCAAGCATCTCAAGAATGGATGTAATGCCAATGCACTGGGCTGGAGTTCCCTTCTTTACCACCACTGACCTTGCTTCTGCCCTGCACTTGTCTGTACCTGCTGAACACGAAAACAGAGACCTTCCCAGAGATAAACTGTGGAGCTGAAGTTCCCTCAGCTTCAGGAAAACAAACAAACTAACTAACTACACCTTTTTTCTTTAGATGACTGGCTAGTCTTTGAAGTTTCAAACTGAATGCCAGATTCTAAGACAAATCATGTCTCTATCCCAACAGCACAGTTCCTTTAGAGCAGTGGCAACACCAAAATAAGAATGACAGCCTTGTGCTGTAGTCAGAAAGGACCCCACTGAATGACCAAGCTCAATTGGTGACCTTCCAAAGCCTGAATGAAGTTTTACAAAAGGCAGCTGAAAGCAAGCACCAAGCTATGTCTAACCACCTCAAAGACAGTAGAAGCCTCGAACGGGAAATATCTCATCTGGACCAAACTTAGAAACCCTGTAACAGGGCCGGGGAGAGCAATGGGGGAAAGATGGGACAACTATAATAGAACAACAATAAAAAAATGGAAAGAGAGAAAAAAAAAAAAAAAGAAACTCTTACAAATACACCCTTTTTATTTTTGTCACCTTTATTTAGAAAACTATATAATCAATCATTCTCCTAGCTTTCTAAGACTTTCTTATAATGATTTTCATTAGAAAGAAAACAGCTTCAAATCCAAGGCATTTTCGGTAACTACCATCGTATATAATCCACCGCTGTCTAGGACCAAACAAAGAAAAGAAACTGGACTCCAGTTACCCAGTCTGCCCATAATGTTGTCCCGGATACAAAGAGCATTCTCCTGGTCCATCTGTTCAGCAAACCTGCATCTCCTGCAAGGACTCTTTTAAAGGACTTCCACAGCTGCTTCTGTTGTGCGTGCACACTGCCACACACCGGCTCTGCTCTGCGGTGACATTCCCCCAGAATGCCACTATATCCCTCCAGGGGCTGAGAGACGAGAACTTGAGAAAAGTCGAAGTACTTCCCCCTCTGCCCAGCCTCCCCTCTCACACAAACAGGCAGCTTCCCTCCAAGAGCTCTGCTTCAAAAGTCCAGATCCAGTGAAGTCACACATGACCTCACAAACCTCCGGCTTAACTCTTTAGGAGCCAGGCAGCAAGCTGATGAAAGGGAGAAAGAACGGCCACCTTAGTTTATTGAAAGCAGTTGCAGCTGATGGGAGAGAGTGAAGTTTGTTCAACACCATTAAAAAAAGAAAGTAAATTCAGCATTGTTTTTCTTTTATAGCACTAAAGTTTCTGAAGTACTCTTTTTAAAGACTGTAATTTCCTACAGCACACGCATTCCTGGCCCTAAAGGACTGACTGAAATAGGCAACAAAACGGATCTAATTCATTTCATTTATAGAAAACTCAGCTGTGTTAAATTCACCCTGAATCGTATGTGATTTGTTCTTCAACTTCCATTTCTAGTTTTGTGCCTGTTTTTCTGCGACGGGTGGCGTGAAAAGATTCATGTGCCCTGTTGTTCAACTACTGTTTCAGACGACCAGATGACCAGACGCAGACGGACAGCACTCACAGCTGTCAGACACAGGCAACAGCTGCACGCCCTGGGGGAGAACCTGGGAGCTCCAGGAGCAGGACAACCAGAGGGGCAGGACAGCCACCAGGCCTAAGCAATGGATAGCAGAGCCTGCGCCGGTGCCCCTACAGGGCGAGGAGGCTGCTTTCACTTCGTGTTCTTTCCCAGGCTTCTTCTTTGGGCTCCTGCTATTTTTGTTGGGATAGGGGAAGTGTAAGAATCAGGAGGTAAAATAACTCAATTATTTTAATAGAGAGAAGTAGATAAAATTACATACTCTCAAAGAAAATATAATATGCCTTGCCTCACCCAGAAAATGATTATAACTTACAGCCCAGCAGTTTATTTCTAAATATATACCTAGCCTTGAGAAACGCTCCCATATGTGCACGAGAGGCCACAAATTAGAACATTCACTGCCATGACGTTTGAGATAACAGAAATACAAGAGAGTCAATATGTTCATAAACAGGAAAGTTATAATATATGTTCATGTAATGAATTCTATACAGCAAATAAATTAATAAACTTGGGCTTTATGAATCAATAAGAATGGGTTTAAAATGTGGAGCAAAAACATGCAAGTTACAAAAGGAAAGAAGATAGCATTTTACATGAAGTTCAAAAATATATGAAAGGATGCTATAGACTGGTTATGGACGCACCCCTATCTAGGAATAGCAAACACCCACAGGAAACAGTTACCTTTAGGAAAGAGAGGAACGGGACCAAGGAGGCATCCACAGGAGTTTGCAATTCTCCCATAATGTTATTTCTGACACCGCCCAGAGAGAGCACAGGTCTTTGTTATTTTCTACACTTTGGTATGCCTAAAATGTTTCAGGAGTTGTAAAATGTCAACTGCATAATGGCTACCTTTTTGCAAATAGCCGAATAGCTGCATGCGTTCAGTGCAGCAGATTAAGAGGAGGCAGAGGTTAGTAATTCCCTCAACTCCAAACCCTCAAGTCCCTAAATTCAAGCAGCTGTTAATAGTTCTGCCTCAGTTTGGCTCCATCTGGAAAAGTGTCCCTGCCCGACATCCCCCGCAGCCATTTACACATGCCCACCTCATCCTTCAAAGCCCACTGCAGCGAGCGGACCTTCCACGAGGGCCGCCATGGCACTGCGTGCTCAGGAGCCCCAGCTGGGAGCCTTGGCCTGGCTCTCGGGGCCCTCCAGCACCCGAGTCACTGGTGAGGTTATCTGCCTCCTCTATGGGAGATGCCTAGCACCTAGTGTAACACAGCTGCTAATTAAGTTCTTCATTCAATAAAAACGGAGTATCCAGTACATGCTGGACCCTGTCATAGGTTCTCTGAGTCTCAAAACTGAAGACTTGAGAAGTTCCCTGCCAAACAGGATAGGCCCCATACCTAAATATAATATTATATGATGGATCCTAAAATAGTGGTTAAGTGAATGCTGAGTGGAAATAATGAACTTTTATGATTTTGTTTAACAATAATAATTATTCAATACCTTTTATTTTCTCTGTACTAAAGACTTTATATTACTATTGTTGACTAGAAGATGTCAGCTTCCTTGTGTTGAGGAGCTGCTAAATAGAGTAATTATAAACACAATAAAACAAACTATTATTAAATCTCCTCACCTTCAAGTAACCTAAGGCTCTAAGGATTATTATACGAGATATACAACATCTTAAGTCAATCTGACCACAATCCATTCATACCACGTGACTCTGAAAAGGTTCTGAATAATTCAAGCAGTGCTATTACTGATAACAGCCAACATTTGCTGAGTAATCATCAAACAGTGTAAATTATTATCCCTTTCTCAGATAAAGATGTTGAGGTTTAGAGAGATAATTCACCAAAAACTGAACCAAAGCAGAGTGATCTAAGACCAATACTCCAACTGGCCACCTTTTGCTTTGTAGGACGACACTCAACCAACTGAACCACACCGGTCAGGGCTGCGAGCCATGCATCAATGGATAACTTTCTCATCCAGGGTTGCAGATCTTGTGTTAAGTAAACTCTGCTGAGAGAAAATGCTATTGCTTCCTTTAAAAGCAAAAATATTGCACTGACACATGAATAAAAAGACTGCATATCATCCTGACCAGTTAAAATATTAACTGCAAATCCAGTTTTTATTTAGAGCTATGATTCTCCTGGTAATAACAGAGCACCAATGTCCTTTATCATTTGAGGTCTTCCAATCCCCTCTGTTAACTGCGGGTTAAGTGTAAAGCATCATCCACTTAACCCACAGGCCACAGCACTCTTCACACCAATGCCCACCAATATCTAGGGCACTAACATGTCTGTTTTAAGGTTTAAACTACAGAATTAGGACGTTTCGATCCAGGGTCACTTCCTGAAGTCATCCCCAATTTATACAAGAGGGACCCAACAAACAGCGAGAGCCCAAAGCCACCAGAGTCAGGAGAAGGCCCACCTGAAAGGAACCCAAAGAACAGCAATGACCAGAGCACGCAGCTTCCACGCTGTGCTCCCCGGCAGCCAAGCCAGTGCGAGGGAAGGTAGGCAAGCCCAGAAGGGCTACCTGGAGACTCACCTTAGAGAGCACATTTTCTAGAAGGGTGGAATCGGAAAGATACGCAGGCAGCACCCAAGCCTTCCTGCAGGTGCACCCCTCAGGCTGCAGCTGCTCCTAGCCCTCTGTGAGCTCGCTCACACCCAGAGCGGCAAGACTTGCCTCTAAATGAGGCCCTCAGGTCTCTCCAGCTGACCTTCAATCCCACACTCCCACCGGCGTTTGCACATGGAGGACCCTCACTTTCCTCAAGTTTAACTGCTTCAACTGCCCCCACTAGTGCATGCTCTCCTACAACCGCACTGCTCTGCCCAACTCCCGCTGATCCTTGCTTGATTCCGTAAGTCATCCACTTGGAATCACACAATCATTTTGACTCAGCACACATGTCCTATAGTCAAACATCCACCAAATTCTTAGGTTTTTCATCTTTACCAGGCTTTTTCATATCTGTTTTTTATATTCCTGTTATTCAGACTACTGTGAAACTCACGATGGGTTTAAAATGAATATCCACAAAATAGAACTTAGCAAATTCTTACAACAAAACTGTAAGTTGAGCCCTGGCTGATGTGGCTCAGTGGATTGAGCGCCGGCCTGGGAGCCAAAAGGTCACTGGTTCAGTTTCCAGTCAGGGTACATGCCTGGGTTGCGGGCCAGGTCCCCAGGTGGGGGTGTGTGACAGGCAACTGATCCATGTTGCTCTCGCACATTGATGTTCTTTCTCTCCCTCTCTTTCTCCCTCCCTTCTCCTCTCTCAAAAAGTAAATAAATAAAATCTTTTTTAAAAACCTGTAAATTGAGTGGGAGGTCATCTCCACTTTACCAGTAAGGAATAAGAGGTTCCTTGAAGTAAAACAACCTGCCCCAAATCAGGCAGCCAGTGAAGAGGATGATTTGACCTCCTGTTGTCTGATACCAAAACCCCTTATTTTTGCCATCCCGCCACGGTGCACTGTACTCTTATGAAAACAAAGTGATGTTTCAGGAAATCGAGTAATAGGTATTTCAGACATGCCCAGAGTTTGGAGGACGGTGCTGGCAGCTCAGAGGCTGATACAGATCTTGAGTCCATGGCTGAGCAGCATGATGACTATTCTCAGGTACCACTGTTGTTAGTATTATTATTAACTTTCACTTATTTCTCTGCCACTAGGTACCAGGCCTTGGTAAGCCACTTGATCTTCTTTTCTTGATTTTTTTCCCCCCACTTGATTAGAATCTCATCTGCTTCTCCCTCCTATACCAGATAGGTATACTCATTCTGCTTTGCACTGGGAAAGGTTCCCAAATTGTATTTTACTCAAGATCACACACCTATTAAGTACTGCGGCAGGATGCAAACCCAGGTATGACTGGATCTGAAACCTAGTAGAGCCCCCTCCCCTCATCACTGAGCAAGAAATCCTTTGTGGCCAAAAAGAAAAGTCACCATTACAACTGCTTCAGGAAGCTAGAAAGGGAAACATGAGAACCTATTTTCTATAGAACAAGTTATAAAATGTAAAAGAAAAAGACTGAAGAGATTAGGAGAGCCACGGCAGCCCACTAACGAACCTACAAGGCAGAGAGCCTCCTTCTCCTGAGCCTCCTGCTCCTAAGGACAGGAGCTGGGAGCTCCATGGTCCGTCTGCTCTCTAAAGGCAATTTTGCAAGATCAAAATCTGTTCCTCTGTCACCAGCTTAACTAATATCACATTATATTAATATTTACACATTCTATTAAAACACCTGCAGGTTTTAAACTAGGATGTTAAAAGAATGTTGAAATCACATGTCAACAAATTTCTGTATTAATCTTGTTTTATGTGACTTTTTCCTAGACTGAAAGACACCAAAGGGAGAGAGGCTAGCTGATGAAGAAAGGGGATACTTCTAAATGCCAGCATTCCATCTGAGAAGGCGGGGGGTGGGGGAGCACGAAACCACAACTATCAAATTAAGAGCGGACCCAAGTCTGACTGAAGCCCTCTTCTCAGGCTTATCAGCTGCACAGAGATGTAATTCACCTCTGCTGTACTCGGTATCCTGAGTACTCGGTATCCTGAGCCATATCTGAAGGAAAAACTAAGAAGCTGAGACACAACACATACCTATTACACTAAAGAGGTAATTTTAAAAAGGAGCTTTATATATTTTAGAGAATCAAAAGAGAACTCCTGCCATATTACTGTATTTGCTATCTCTCTTCCTCTATCTGTCCAAACTGAAGCTCAATAGAAATGGACAACATTCAGCTCTGTTCATGGTCACAATGACAACATTTGTGCCCTACAATCTCCAGGTCAGAACTTACTGATTGGAGTTGCAGTCATCAGCTGATGGGCCGGCGAGGGAGAAGCACCCAGACACAAAGGAACCCATTGGAACATGTATTACTGTAAGTCTCTAATTATCCTTTCTAATTTTGGAGCCATGTGACTGGACTTCACACAGCATGGCTGACCCACTAGCCTGAGTGCTCTGGAGCTGGACCACAAAGGGAGAGGATGCTGCTCGTTGCCCCTTCATTAAAATATTGTGTTACATGGACAGGGCGAGCTGCTTCCTGGTGGGTATGTGGTTCCCTGGTTAACACTCGGTGTTCAGAGCACTTGGAGCACCTGAGAGAATTTAACCCTTCCTGTCTAGGTTTATTCTAGGATGTTAAAACTTTTTAAAAAGGATTCTTTATAGTTATTCAATTACAGTTTTCCCAATTTTCCCCCTTTGCCCTCCTCCACCGAGCCCCCACCCCACTCCCACAGTCAATCCCCACACCTTTGTCCATGTCCATGGGTCATTCATACATGTTCCCTGACTAGTAGTCCCTTCCCTTTCTTTCCACCATCATCCCTCTCCCCCCCTTGCTGCTGTCAGTCTGTTAAAAGATGTTTTTACCTTAGAAAGAGTGATCCATTTGGTATCACAAAGGTAAAGTATATTCATCCTTTAACAGGCAAACAGTGAGCACACATACTCTAAAAATGTCCTTTCTAACCTGATATGAGAATACAACAGATTTGAAATTATTTCCTTCTTTGACTTAAGTGGAGACTAACTTAGGACAATCCCCGCTAGCTACCAAAGCATGGCTAACTCCAAGACTCGACGATGTCCTGAGAGGGGGTATTAGATCTGCTCAAGTGCTACAACCTCATCACCTTTCCTGACCACTTCTACCTTCTTTAGAGCAGCAGCAAGAGAGAACAGTGTCATCCTGAGCGCAAAAGAAATCAGTCAAATACTGCCACTGACATAGTTTTCCACAACTAACTAAAAGCGCACTGAAACAGAAAAGGATTAAAAATATACACATAGGCAATGCCAAACAAATATATTTGTGTTTTGAAACCAAAAATATATTTGGAGCCTGACTGCCTGGGTTCAAATCTTGGGTATGCCACTTACTGTCTATGTGACTTCGAGCACGTTACTCAACTGCTCTGTGCCTCAGTTTCCTCTTTGGATAGTGAAAATATTAATAGTTCCTTTCTCCCAGCTTATTATGAGAATTAAGCACAGTGTATTTACTAAATAATAAGACCTACTGGATGCATATGATACAAAACTGTGTTTAGAGACTACCTAAAGTAATCTTTTCATATTTTCTACTGGCTGTCAACTAACATTAAAATCAATACCTCAACAGGGATGGGCTTAATTTTCTTGGTTCATGTCTAGTTAGACTCACAGGGTCATTATCAGGGAGATGGATAACAACCCCTTTCCTTTTCGTCTTCCTGAGAGTTCACTTTATCCAATAGTCAGGACCACTCCCCCGCCCCTGCCCAGTCCACTTCCAGGAAAACAGGACAGGCTGGTGAATAGATATGGAATGCTAGGCATGCCTACTTGTTCTATTTTTGCTTTTCTTGTGTAAATATCACATTTATTAATACAGTTGAAAATAATTGTTTTCTTGGGTCCTACCACTTCAGCTCAGAGTGTTTGGCTGCGGCAAGTCGATCCTGCTGACTCTTATGCAGTCAGCACTCTTGTCCGCACTTCCTTAATGGGCTCAATACCTGTCTCTACATCCTTACCTCTGCAGAAGAATGGTTTAATGCAGAAAAAAATTTTAAAAGCCTGCTCATTGATTACTTTAAAAAGTTATGGAGACGTGTTTATTAACGATTTGGTAAATTTCTTCTCAAATTGAAAACACACCACAACCACCAACAAGCAACTCTACAATCACCAACTCAGACTTCTGGCTCTACAGACATACAGTGTTGAGAAAAATGAGATCAAAGGAAAGAATAAATATATGAGACCAGGCAGCCTGGAATAGTGAGTGTTCCTGGTATAGGAGCCAGGCAATTTGAATTCTGGTACAGAATCTGTTACCAGGCAAATCCATCCCACCAGACTGGGACTCAGATTCTTTATTGTAAAGCAAAGCTATCTAAGGCCCCACTTTAAACTGGAAAATGACAGAATTCTTTCACCTACAACTCCTCTAGTGCTGAAACTTCTCCAAAGCACCAAGAGGCAGAGGGGAAAAAAAAAAACCCCAAAAACCAAAACCATGAAAGTTATACCAGTTTCTTTAAGTTCTTAGGATCACTGAGACTGCCCTTTTTAAAGATTTTATTTATGTACTTTTAGAGAGAGGGGCAGGGAGGGAGAAAGAGAGGGAGAGAAACATCTGTGTGCTACAGAAAATTCTATCAGTTGCCTCTCCCATGCCCCCAACAGGGGACCTGGCCCACAACCCAGCCACGTGCCCTGACCAGCATCCAACCTTCGACCTTTCAGTTCACAGGTCGGTGCACAACACAGTGAGCTACACCAGCCAGGGCTGCCCTATTTTTTTTTTTTTTCTTTTTGTAACCCTGAATAGAGACATATACACGTGGAAAAGTGCCCAGAGCTGGGTGAGAAGTTTGGCTGACTCATCTCTAAGATGCTTCTCATCCAGTATTAGAATTCAGTCTTATCGTTGGGCAAGATCTCTCGGTTCAACAATGCAGGTGACGCAGCTGAAACCTTATCTCAAGAAGGCCTGAAGTCTACCACTGTCTGGTTCTGAGGTGCTAAAATACTATAACCTACCCCAATGCCCTCTCTTAACCATCTTGCTCTGCCCTACTAATGACTGGCACTCAAGCTGCCCCCAGTGGTGACGACTTTCTATTCTAAGGGAGCAGACCATACATTTGATAAGTGTTTCACCCAATTCCTTCCTGTTCTGACTCGGTGATGTTTATCTCCTCTTTATTTGCTTACCCTGCCTGTGGCTTCTGCAGCAAAGCCTCTCAGCCCAAAAGGCTCAGGCCCCCAGAAAGCTATACTGGAATTTTAGTGAAAATTCCTACATTACCTGAGTGATAGCATTTTATCACAATTTTCAGTTACCAGAGAGGATGACGGGACAAAGGCACTGAAGTGGCACCCTCCGCCCAGGGATGCCCCTCTCAGAGCCACCCCTCCCTGGGACCCTGCCTCAGAGACACACACCCTCTCAGGAGCACTCCCATCGCTGGGATGCAAGCTCTCAGGGACCCCCACCCGCTGTCAGAGAGACAGGAAGTCCAAATGTGGGCTTCTCAGCCATCCAATTGTGACTCACACATTTACTCAAGCTCTTCCTTTGCACCTGCACTCTGCCGGGTACTATAATCGAGGGTGATTCTCTAAAGTGCAGTCACACAGCGTGCTGGGTAGCATTAGCCCTGTTTTGCAAATACATAAAACATGTTTCTCAGGGAATAATTGATTTGCCCAAGTAATTCAGACCAAGGTCTTATGCTTTTGAAATCTGTTCATTAGCTCACTGAGACCCAGGAAGACAACAAACGTCCATGGTCCATTTCACATGGAAACACACAGCTACAATGTTATCATGTCCCAGTCAGTCTTGAACATGCTCAGCGAATGAATTATAAGCCTATAAACAAACTGGTTATTGTTTGTAAAAAGAGGTTCCTTGGAAAACTGTACTATAAATACTGACTTTAAAAAAAGCACTAACATTTTTTTCATACAGCTTTAAAACAATTTATCCCCATTTAACCTCCCTGCCACCTCCACTCACACACACTAACACACTTTAATAAAGAAAAACTATATCAAAACTAAATTCATAACATCTTTAGGAAGTTTATCAGGCTCTGGTCACTGATGGAGATGTTAAAGGACAGGTAAATGACCCGAGGGTGACGAGCAAGAGGAAATGGGATGCAGGATAATCCATAGATAGGGAATCACTAAATGGCAGGTATGGCACATATAACCTATAGAATTTGCCATTGCATCTCCCAGGTAGATAAATCCTAAAACACAGAGAGAGAATATATATGTACAGTCTTGACCAAGGAACCAGCTCTATCAAGCATCCGGATAATCATATCCTTCTCCCGCCCTTTCAGGAACAGGAAGGCTGCCTCATAACAGGACCTGACAGAGCAAAGGGCTGGAAGAGACTCTGGTGACCATCTAATCCATACCCTCGATTTACAATGAAGGACTCTCTGGCCTAGTCAACCTGCTCCAAGTCATCAACCAATGTCTGTGTCAGCACAACAGCCAAGGCCTCTCGGTGTCCTTTTCAGGGCACCAGGCCACTGCTACCAAAGCTGTCCCTTCGAAGCTAATGTCTACTCATCACTCACAGATATGTGTTCAGATACATGGCCAATTTCTACATGGTCATCCAAGAAATATCACCAAATACAGCGACCACAGCTTGCCAATTTGGCAAACCACGAAAGCGTACTCTACCTGCCCCTAAAAACCAAATTACGTTTTACTCACATCATTCACTTATATCCATAGAAACTGGCCAAATGCTTTTCAAATATATTCTACACTCACATTTCCCAAACAGAAAATGCTACAAAACCCACCAGTACGAAATTAATGAGAATGGGACTAGTACCTTCCCCAGAAGGCAATCTCTGGGGTGCCTTTCACGTAGATCGAGTCCCCAGTGTCACCGAGCCCATTGGCGATCCCACTAGAATAGCCCATCACTATTCTGCCATCTGCCGAGACGCTCAGAATGTCCTGCTGTCCTCCCATGGACGTTCTCTCCAGGAACTGACTGCCTTCTTTAATGCGCTGCTGTATCATCGGCGTGAGGGGCATTTCAAAGCTAAAATAGCTATCAGGCTCTGAGTATAATGTTTCCAAGGACTCAGCACTGTAGTATAAAGAAGTGTTGTCCAAAATGGTTTCAAATTGGGAGCTGTACACGTCAGTGGAGTCCTCTGTATACCCGGGCCCGAGGATGTCATCCTCTCCTCCCGCACGGTGCTCCTCTTGTTCAAGAATCCTGGAAAGGAAATAAGAGTGAAGAATTTCAATAGGAGTTTCATTTTATATTTTCTTCCTCTTCAACCATATAAAAAAGATAACGTTCTATAGAGTTAACTCTTGTATTCACTGGGCTTATGTCTTAACATATTTGGGAAGATATGGAATCATATTCAGGTTGAAAAAAACTCTTAGCATACATGTGCTACACTACCCTCAAAGTAATTTTACATAGTTTTAACCTAGTTTTCTAGTATGTGAATACATCTAGTCCAGTGAATATCTGAATAAAATATCCTCATTTTAAACTCAACAAATTCAAATTATTAACAGCTACTGTCATGCTTAATTTTAACAGAAGCAGATAAATATATTATGTAAACTTAATAGAGTAAAAATACACTAAGTTTTCATCAGTCTATTAATACTTTCTGATTCAAATAAGACCAAACGCCCTCCAGCAGATGACTGCGTTAGAATCCAAGGGCTGCCCCCTTCTGACAACAGGCAGCACTGCAGAGAGATTTCGGGTCCAAAATTAGACAGCAAAGGACCTTAAAAAAAGAAAAAAAGGCCAACCAACATGTTTATTGCAAGGCTAACCAAACAGTGAAAACCCAGAAACAATATGTAAGTAAATATACAGGAGTGGGCATTAATTAATGTGTAGCATGTTCTTCAAATATTAAATATGAACATTAGGATAACTACCGGTAAGTAAAATTTTAAAAACTCAGTGAAGTGCAAGATGTCATGAGTTAGAAAAGCGGGACTGAATTCTGGATGTGCTGAATACTAGCTATGTCATTCAGCCAACTTTACTTAACCTCTCTGAGCTTCAGATTCCTATAAACAGAAATAGGAATAAAAATACCTGGTAAGTAACCTATATTCCTCTTAGGTGTTGCCAGGATTCACCTTCAATAGGACAGCTATCTTGCTTGTTTTTAAATTACTGAAGGCCTACCATGTGCCAAATACAATTCTGGGTTTATAGCTCTCACTGGCTTCCCACTGTACTTGGAATAAAATGAAAAGTTCTTATAATAAAGCTCCTCCCCGCGCACTGCTTTTCTACCGCTCTCCCCGGCTTCTTAAGCTCCAGCCACACTGGTGGGGTGTCAGATCTTCAAACTTGTCATAAGGCCTTGGCTTCACACAACTCCAGGCAATCCAGCAGCCCTCCTTTGCACATGCTGTTCCGCCTGCCTGGAATAGCCTTCCTGCCCCTTCTTGGCCTGGCTAACTCAGTCACCCCTCAAGTCTCAGCCTAACAATTACTTCCAAAGAAAGGCCTTGCCCAAGTCATCAAATGAATCAGCCCCTCCTGCATTCACATGATTATTTCTCGTATGTCTCTCTCCTTTTCCTTCATGGAACCTAGCACAGTTTGCGATCCTGTAATTATTCATGTGTTTCTATGGTCACTGTTTATCTGTAGCAGCAACCTACATGAAAGCAGGGGCCAGGGGCCATGACCAGTGTGAACATCCCTTTATGCCCAGCATCTAGCACTGTCAAGGACAGAGAAGACAATCAAGGGATATTGGTGGAAGAAAAAGGAGAGAAGTGGAGAAGGAGGGAAGGAGAAATTAATGAATAATCTGCACAACAGTGGAAGTACATATTCCACTGGGAATATAATTACTGAGCCATGTGCCACACACACATCAGGCAGCTCTGGAGGGAAGTCTGGCGATTTTATGTGCGAGGGGCAGGGAGGGAGGGTGGCAAGGAGGAGCCCTGGCCGCCATCGTAAAGGAGCAGCACTCTCCGTGCATCTGTTAAGTAATTGTAAAGGAAAAGGCATTTCCTTATACCAACCAACCAAGTAAACAAAAAAGGTCCTTCAGCCTTGACACAGATGTTCTCCCATAAAAATGATGGAACGTGGTGTCATGAAGACAGAGGGGAAAAAAAGATGGTATGAACTGGAAATGACACAACAAACGAGAGCCAGAAGGAGCAAAGGCAGTGAAGAAAGACGGCTCACGTCTTCCACTTATCCAGGCTCTGCACTGGTGTTGATGTCGGAAGTGAATGGGAAGGCCAGGAACCACCATACGATGCTCGGCTTACTTATCAGGGACACAATGCCAACACGCTGTTCCTGTGCGAAGGCATTCCCACGTGAATGCCGTGGAACAACTGAATTAGGCAGTCTGCTTCCGACCTCGGCCGTCTCTCTAAACCTAAAACACTGAGTCAGCCCAAACCCAGAACCTGTGTTCATACATGTATGTGGGCTATGAGTAGGCACTGGTGTCGCACCAGAAAAAAGGCCTAAGTTAGGGTGTGATGACTACAGGATATGTCAGGAGTCCAAATCTTTTCATATTATTAAAGATAATTGCGGGGTGTTGTAGTTACCTTGATGCTGGACAACTTGAAACCTGTCAAATATAACAAAATGTCAGAAATGCATTCACATAGTTTAGTGCTGACAGGCTCTCCCTCACTCTGCTTCCCTGGTCTATGCCTAATGGATAACTTCATAACAAGATCACCTGAACAGCTTAGAAACCTAGAAGAAACCTAGCTTATAGTCCCTTCTCTTCTATTCCATGATAAAAAGGACCCAGGATATTGTGAGTTGAGTTGTCCTAGCCAAGCAAGAGTAACGGTTTCCCAGTATATGTCCCAGGCACCACAGACAGCAGGACTACGGGAGCTCACCTCTCCTTGTCTGTCTCCAGGTCAGGTTTCTTTTCAAGGTGTTTTTTGTTTTCCTTTAGGAAGACTTCATCCTCTCCACTCTCAACAAGAGGCACAGGGGAAAATGTCCCCGAGCTAGTGGCAGGCCTCCCTGAAGGACCTCTCCAGGTTTCGCCCCCAATACTCTCCGTGAAACCAACTGAATTACCCAAACCAGCAGAGGAGATGAGGTGGCTTGGCACTTTGGAAAACTCCTTGCTTTCAGGAGAGGTAGATTTTGTCTCCACATCCACAGGCTGCCGTGTCTCTCTCTCCTCTCCTGTCCACAATATTTCCACGCCTTCAAACTCCACGCGTTTGACCCGGCTGGGGCGGCCTGAGGAGCTGCCTCGATCACATCCCCCCAGGTGCTCTCTCCCCAGGTCAGACCTCCACTCACTCAGAACACCCAAACTGCTTGCAGAGCTGTGGGTCGCTGCTGGGCTCCATGTGGAGACCTCAGGACAAGCCGGCTCCTGCACACGGAGAGCCCCTTTCCTCCCATGATGCGTTATCTGGGAAGGCTCTGCCCGTGTCTCTCCTGTTAATAGCACAGTCAGGTCCTTCTGGACGCTCAAATGAAAACTTTCCTCCGTCGTCACTTCAGCTGGAAGAGGTATATCTGGTGGTTTTCCTTGGCCAGCAGGGAACAGCTTGCTGGCCCTCTGTGTTTGAAGACTGGCAGCGTCCAGCTCTTTTTCCACCCTCTGAACTGAAAAACTAGAAACAGCATCTCTGCTCTGTACCATGGTAGCCTGTAACGTTCCTGAAGCTATTCTGGCTTCTGTAGCTTTCAGAGCTGAAATCAAAGAGTCTATGGGTTGTAAACTTTGTTCCTTGAGGTGACTGTGAGAGGAGGCCTCTCCAACATCTTTTGGTCCTTCTGTAACACTGTTGAGCCCAGAGTGGTGGCCATCAAGAAGCCGGACCCCCTCCTGCCCCTGTGGGCAGCACAGCGGAGACTCTGCATCAAACTCGAGAGAAGTCCTTAGGCCTTCTCCACTTTCCTCCATGGTCCCATATTCCGGAAATTCATTTGTGACATTTGGTGGGAGTAAAGTGCTTCCTCCATGATCACCTATGAGCAGAACAGAATGGACACATGACTTGTTTTGGAAAACAGGTTCCAATGTGTATTAATAAATATCCACACATATTAGGCACTCAATAACCTGTATTTGATTCTTTTGCTGTCTCCTTCCCCTCACCACTTCTTATAACCTTGCCAGTGGTCGCTTCCACTTAGCGTACATGCATGTCATCACACAGGTTTGGGGGAGAAGGAGACCATCTAGTGATACAGGCC
Source organism: Furipterus horrens (assembly GCF_987537825.1). Classification (NCBI taxonomy): domain Eukaryota; kingdom Metazoa; phylum Chordata; class Mammalia; order Chiroptera; family Furipteridae; genus Furipterus; species Furipterus horrens. The sequence goes on from NW_028327182.1 coordinate 73,190,735, forward strand.
ATAGTTAACCCTGCTCTGACAAAGTCCTGCACATGCAACTCAGTTGCTGCATATGTGAAAATAAGGATATGTATCACTTTCCAAATACCACTCATGAAGCAGCAACTAAAATATTTACATTGGGCATAACAACAATAGCATTACTGTGGGGACAGACAGGCAGGGGGAGATGTGGGAAACAGACAGGCTTGGTTTAAAAGACTCTGACCGCTGTGCGGAGTCGCCCCCCGCTGGCCCTTAGGGGCAGGTTGTGTTCCAGGCCTGCTCTGAATCCCACCCTCCGGGAGGAAAGATAGAATAGAAATACAAAGTGGCTTTTAAGGAAAAGCTCTGTTTTTCTCTAAACAGCCCCAAATTCTTGTCAGTAGGATGTGAAAAATAGAACGATTGAGTAAGAGTAAATGTTTTTGAACTTGTGCAAAATACCTGGGCGCCTCAACCCTGTATTGGTCTGCATTTCCCTTTGTTATTACTCCCAACCATTTGGTGAAGGGCTGCATGTTTTTCTTATGCATTTCCCATGTAGAAAGTAGACAAAAACCCTGGCTAATAAAGAAACAAGGACGATTTTCCTGAGAGAAAACCCCCTCCCTTCCTTCCTCAGATGCAGAATGTCTGAGTAAGTTTCTTCATCCACTCCGAGGGACCCAGAGTCTCTCCCACATTATGGTCCAGCCAACAGTACCTGTGCAGTACAATCTCTGAGACAGAGTCAGAAAAAAAGACATGAGCTATTTAAAGTCAGTAAATATTTTTTCAGCAGGAAGCCTCCCCGTTTCACTGTTTGATTTCTGTGGGGGAGAGGAGAATGCTTTCAGAATATCCCTGAAAAATAAGAGTAAAGTCAAAATTGAATAGGAAACTTAGTATGTTGAGAAAAACTTCCAGGATCCCAATGCATAAAACTGAAACGGTATCTTATGCAGAATCCCAAAATGTGAAGCAGTGAAAACAACAATTAGTATATATTTAATTTACTGAATCAAATATACATTTTCCTATTCAAATGGCAGTTAGCGAGAAGACATTCTCATGAACAAAAATTTAAATTGGGGTGTTTATGGTTAACAGGTATAGTCATATTAGCCCAGTATCCAATTTCCTTGAGAACCTGGTTTTGGTTACTTTGTATCAAGAAAATCCTAGTATTTATAGAAATGCTGTGTGTTTACTTTGACAACTTATAAAAGAGTTGTCATGAGTTGTCTTGTTGTTTTTAAAGCACTGTGAATACACCCTTCCTATTGAATGAAATATTTGATAAATGGCAGGTAATATAATTGAAACAACATGAAAAACTTGATTCCAAGGCATACAGAGAATGAGGTAACTTGGAAACATGAAAGAACATGTTATCCAGCAGCATGCAAAATGTGATGAATAGTAATACATCAGAGAGTGTATACTGTTTCATATTCCATTTTTAAAATAATTTGAAAAATATTTTAGAAATTAAATTTGAATCAAGTGTTGATGGAATCCAAGAAACACTTCTCTGTGATGGCAGTAGATAAAACACTTTCATAAGACAGAACCAAGAAGATGTGGCTTGCTGGAATCAGAAGAGGAAGCAACTTTTCAAACTCTGATTTTAAAATGGAAGACAGTGAAAAATAATTTGTTTTAAGATTCAGTGGTTTTTAATATATTCACAAAATTGTATGGCCATCACCACTAATTCCAGAACATATTCATCACACCCCCCCAAAAATATATATCTATTAGCTGTCACTCCCCATTGCCCTGTCTTCTCAGTCACTGGTAACTACCAATCCATTTTCTGTCTCTATGGAGTTGCATATTCAAAGCATTTCATATAAATGGATCACACAATGTAGCATTTTGTGTCTTTCTTTTTTCACTAGCACAATGTTTTTTGTTTTTTTAAGAGAGAGGGGAAGGGAGGGAGAAAGAGGGAGAGAAACATTGATGTGTGAGAGAAACATTGATCGGTGGCCTCTCGCTTCTCTCAGGCACCCAGACCAGGGACTGAACCTGCAAGCCAGGCATGTGCCCTGACCGGGAATCAAACCCATGACCTTTCACTTTGCGGAACAACACCCAACCAACTGAGCCACACAGGTCCAGGCAACACAAAATTTTCAAGATTTATCCACTCTGTAGCATGTATCAGAACTTCATTCCTTTTTATTGCCAAATAATATTCCATTGCATGGATAAATCAGTTTCTTTAGCCTCTCATCAGCTGATGAATATTTGTGTTGTTTCCACTTTTTGGCTATTATGAATAATGAACATTTGTATACAAGTGTTTACATCTACATTTATTTTCAATTCTCTTGGGTGTACACCTATGAGTGAAATTTCTGGGTTATGTCTAATGTTTTGAGATACAGCTAGTTTTCCAAAAACACTACACCATTTTACATTCATCCCAGCAACATCTGAGGGGTCCATTACTGTCCATCTTCTCTATCATAGCCATCCTAGCAGGTGTGAAATGGTATGTCACTGTGATTTCAATCTGCATTTGTTTCCCTAGTGACTAAATTTATTTTCCTAAGTATTTTATTCTTTTTGATACTATAACAAGTAGAATTGTTTTTTAATTTCATTTCAGATTATTCATTGCTACCATACAGAAATACACTTGGTTACTGTATATGGAATTATATCCTACTATTTTGCAGAATTTATTACTTCTTATAGCTTGTTGGTAGATTCCTTAAGATTTCCTCCTATGTATTTTTCATCTGTGAATAGAGAGAGTTTTATTTTTTTCTTTCCTATCTGAATACTTTTTATTTCTTCTTCTTGCCTAAGTTCCCTGGCTCGGTCCTCCAGTAGGATTATGAACAGAAGTATTATGTTAAGAGCAGAAATCCTTGTCTTGTGCCTGATCTTAGGAGAAAGCTTTTAGTCCTTCACCACTAAGTATGACGTTAAGTGTGGGTTTTTCACAAATACCCTGTATCAGGATAAGGATGGTCCCTTCTACTTCTAGTTTGTCAAGTGTCTTTATAATGAAAGTGTGTCAAATTTTATCAAATGCTTTTTCTCTGTTAATTGAGATGCTCATATGAGTTTTGTTTTTTATTCTAGTAACATGATGTGTTACATTAATTGATTTTTATATACTGAACCAACCTTGCACTCCTCAAATAAATCCCACTTGGTCATGGTGTATAATCCTTTATATCTGTTGCTAGGTTCAGCTTTCTAGTATTTGTGCATCTATATTCATAATCAATATTGGTCTGCAGTTGTATTATCTTTTTCTGGTTTTGGTATTAGGGCAATGCTGACTTTACTAAATGAATTGGGAAGTATTCTATATGGCATTTGTTTACACCTTTTTATACTTTTAACATTTTCTCCCTAATCACTTAGAGGACTTTAGTTTCTTTAGCATATTAAAGCTATAAACTTATTGTTAATATGCAATGAAAGAGAAAAAAATGAACAATCCAAAAACATGTTTTTCTTTCTTAACACAGCTGTATAGCTTAAAGTGATCAGAGAAGTACTTAGTTCATAGTGGGAAACATTTCCTTTAGATTTTATAATGCTTTTCATTATCGCACTAAGTTAGAGTATAGCCTTACAAAAAGTCAAGGATCACACAGTATAAAATTCCAAAGGCTGAAGGAATCTAAGAATTCATAGACCTAACGGAATTAAGTGAGAAAACAGGCTCAAAGGAATGGTATCCTTATCAACAGGACACAGGAATCAAAACCAGAGCCCGTCTGTCCCACCTCTGCTGTGCTTGCATCCCTTCCCCCCTCCCCTCCATCTTTATTGGTAGTGACATACTTTAGGATGTGTCTTCAATCTTTCCCCTGAAGTTAAAAAAATATCTTCAGAAATGGTTATCCAATGTTCAGCCTCATTTTTCCACTTCATCTTACATACCCAATCTTCCTAAAACAAAACTGTAGGTCGCTTTCAGTAGTTCCCATGGCTTACAGAATAGAGTCTAAAGGCCAAACTCTTTGATGCAGAACTTAGGATCCATAATCCAGTCCCAAACCATCTTTTCCAATCTATTCTCTCTTTCTCTCACTTAACTCCCTTTTCAAATGTTATATCATTGCTTCTCTAACTGAAGGAGGAGGGCAGTATACAACCACCTTGAAAAGGTTCTCTCCGATATATACTGAAAATAAAGTTAACTATATGTACACTCTCAGCTCTGTACTCCTTTGCCTTTGCTCAACCTCTTTTCTCCACATGGCATAATTTTTCCTCCTGTCTCTACATGATCAGATTATTTTCACCTTTCAAGGCCAAATTCTGTCTTCTGAACTAAGTCTTCCCATAATCACCAGCTTTGTAATAAGTCACCTCCTACAAATCTCAAGAAAATTTTAGCTGTACATTGTATATAGTACATATACTTGAAATAAACATGTCAGCTCATATTTTAAAACTTCAAAAGGCTACAATTTTAACCCATCATTAAGTGTTTCAATGAAACTGTCCATAGTGACCACTGAAGCCATATGTAAATTTGACACCAAAACCCACTATTGTGAAACCCAATCAACAGAACGAAGAAAAGTTGAACTTTGTCATTTGGGAGCCTGCTCTGGTCTAACAGTTTACACTGCCATCTGTACAGCTCCCACTAAAACACTGGCGCACTGGCTCAAAGACGACTGACCACAAGAAAAGGGGCCTCAAGAAATTAATTAATTTTCTACCCCATTTTTAACACTCTTCATTAACATGTAACAACAGCAAAAGCATCGACTGTGGGAAAATGCTTGTAATATCTTGATAAACAACTTGGCAACTGGTCAAACAAAGGAGATAAAGGGCGAAGGGCAAAGCCCCGCATGAGGAACAGCTGCTCCACTATTATAATCAGTCGTCCTGTTCTGAATTTACTGTTCTAACAGGTTTTGTTTACCATTCAACTGAAGAAGGACTGGCACAGACCTGGGGAAATAAATGTTCTGAGAAGCTAAGCAACTTGACCAAGGTAAACATAGTGCTGTTCAATAAAGTATTTTATGAAAATTAAGTCAGCACTAGATTCCTGGTCTTTTGTTTCTCAGGAGTAAATGCCTGGGAAAAACTAAGAGGCCTCTTCATTTCTAAGAGCAGTACTATAACGTTACCAAACATAATAAAGAATGAAAAAAGTCTTCTACTTGTAGCGTCTCGGTGGAAATAGCCTTAAACCTCGTGAGACTCTTGGACAAAGCACCATCACCGGCTTCAGCATAACATCAAGCCCTTCCCTTCAAATAAGGCAATTTTGTTAGAAGGCAAGAAAGGTTTATTTTTGCTTTTGCTTTTCCTGTCAACACTTGAACTAACTTTAACAACATATAAAACTTCATAAGATAGTAATCCTGACCTTTTTATTTAGAGTGTCTGATTTATTCCTTTATGTTTAAAAATCAGTACTATTTATGTCAGGATGATTTTTAAAAAAACAAAACTTCTTTATGGTTTTAGTTCTCCCTTTTAAAACAGGGCTATACCTTCTGTTAAATGCCCATCATTTCCAAAATCCATTCACTCATTCAGTAAACACTTAATTACCTTTATGTACTGAACACTGGGGATTCAAAGCCGAATATTGCCAAGGCATAAAAAGTCTATGTGGCATGTTAGAAAGCTCCCTGGCAACATGTGAAGGATGCACAGGGGGAAAGTTCAAGTGCAAGTAGACTCAGGAGCAATAATGCAGGTGAGATGCTGAGTGAGCCAGGGCAAAGGAAGAATGGCTGGTGCAAAGGTGCAAGAGCTGCCGCTTCCCCACTATCACCTCTGCCTCTGTCCAGCCCTCTTGCGTTTTACCGGCATCCACAAAGCCACTGCTCAGTCTATGCCACCACTGTGGGCTCTGAGATCTATCTTGTTGGAGCTTTGCTTTGCCTGTCAGTCTGCATCTGTCACTAACATGAGAAGCAAATGAAACCTGAAATAGCTGTTACTCCTCCAGAAAGTCTGACTGAATTAGTCCTGACCAAATTTGGTCTGATATATGTTACAAAGGGATTTGCTAAGTATAAAAAGAGAAACTTTAGTACTTTCCTAAATATAACCATACACTAGTAGAATATGAAGTAATAAGACTTCATAGCTTTACTGCATTTATTTTTCCCCTTTAAGGAATAAAAATGTAGTATAAAATGTGTACGAGGGAAGGGAGGAGAAAGGAGAGCTCTTCACCCTCATGTGAAATATATATACTTTTCAGGCTATCTATTTATATTCCTTTAGAAATCATCCTTTTCTAACAGGAATCTTGTCCATGGCTTTGTGTTTGGTCAGATTTCTAACAAATTATTTCCTGTTGTGTAGAAAAAATGCTTTTTTCCTATGGGGAACTAAATCCACTGACTTATTTTTTGTTTAATATATTGAGAAAGAAGTAGGATACTTTTGAATGTTAACAAGATCAGTGTTAGGAGAGCTTAGGGTTGTATATTAATGAATCATTTGTTATTACAGGACTGTAATAAAATAAAATGGAAAGAAAGAAATTTCTTCAACATCAAACTAAAAAGCTTCTGTAAAGCAAAGAAAATGATCAACCAAATGAAAGGCAAAATACTGAATGAAAAAATAATTATAAGTTCTTTATCTGATAAGGGGTTAATATCCAAAATACATAAATATATAAAGAACTCATACAATACCACCACCCCCCCAAAAAAGCAAACAATCTGGGCAAAAGATCTGAAGAGCTATTTTTCCAAAGAAGAAATACAGATGGGCAACAAATACAGTTGACCCTTGAACAACATGGGTTTGAAGTCCACTCCTATGGAATTAAAAAATATATATACTGTAAATGTGTTTTCTTTTCCTTAAGATTTTCTTAATAACATTTTATTTTCTCTAGGTAACTTTATTGGAAGAACAGAGTAGAAAATACATGTAACATAATGCATTAATCAAAGTTTTTGTTATTGGTAATGCTTCCGATCAACAGTAGGCTATTAGTTAAGTTTTGGGGAAGTCAAAAGTTATACACAAATTTCAACTATGCCCCTAAACCTCACTTTTTCAAGGGTCAACTCTACATGAAAAAATGCTTAACATCACTAATCACCTTCAGAGTCACGAAATATCACCTCACACCTGCTAGGTTGGCTATTGTCAAAAACACAAGAAATGACAAGTGTAGGTAAGGATTTGGGGAAAGGGAACCCTTGTGCACTGTTGGTGGGAATGTAAATTAGTGCAGCCATTATAGAAAAAAGTATGGAGGTTCCTCAAAAAATTAAAACTAGAACTACCATATCTAGAATTCCACTCTTTTGTGTGTATCCAAAGAAAACAAAAACAAACTCTAAAAGATATGTGCACTCCCATGTTCATTGCAGCATTATTTAGAATAGCCAAGATATGAAAGAAACCTGTGTCCATCAGTGGATGAATGGATAAAGAAAATGTGCTATATTTATATACTAGAATATTATTTAACCATAAGAAAGAAAATCTTACCATTTGCCACAATATAGATGGACCTTGAGGCTACTATGCTAAGTGAAATAAGTCAGAGAAAGACAAATACCATACTGTACAATCTCATTTATATGTGGAATAAAAAAGAAAAGCTCATAGATACACAGAACATATCAGTGGTTGCCAACGGCTGAGGGTGGGGTGGGCAAATCGGTAGAGGGTCCAAAGGTACAAATTTCCAGATATAAAATATGTAAGTTATGGGAAAGTAATATGCAGCATGGTGACTATAATTAATGATACTGTATTGCATATTGAAGGTTGCTAAGAGAGTAGATCTTCAAAGCCCCCATCACAAGAAAAAATTTTTTATAACTATACAGTGATAGATGTTAACTAGACTTATTGTGGTGGTCATTTCACAATATTAACAAATATTGAATTATTATGCTGAACCTCTGAAACAAATGTAATTTTGTATTGAATTATACCTCAGTTATTTTTTAAATATCTTTAAATCATGGAGAAATGAACCTGCTCCATAAGATGGGCTTCAGAAAGACTGTGCCCTTCTAAGAATAATCCTGTTTGAGGACCAGTAAATGAAATGGATTTTCTTCCACTCTGGCTAGAAAACTCCTTAAAAGAAAGTGGTTGAAGAAAGTAATAATACTCAGCCCTGACTGGCGTGGCTCAGTTGGCTGGGCATTGTCCTATAAAGCCAAAGGTTGCTGGTTCAATTTCCAGTCAGGGCTCATTCCTGGGCTGTGGGTTCGGTCCACAGTTGGGGCACATACAAGAGGCAGTTGATTGATGTTTCTCTCTCACATGGATGCTTCTCTTTCTCTCCCTGTCTTTCTCCCTGCATTTCCCTCACTCTAAAATAAATAAGTAAAACCTTTTAAAATTAATACGCAGAACAAGAACTATCTGGCAATTCTACTACACACTCAGTCACAGGAAGCTGAAATGTAAAGCAAGTAAAAAAAGTTTATCATGAGAGATTCTGAGCAATGGGATGGGTGTAGGTTTTCTAAGAGAATGTGACTGCCGTGTCATGCCTGGAGCCTTTGGGAGTAGCACAATTATGAATTTTCTACACACACACTCCCTAGAAATTGGGCCCCGTTGTTTTTAGCAAAGCATTTTTGTTTGCTTTGTTGCCATTATATTGGAAACTCCAAAAGATAAGAACTTTGTCTGTTTCTTCACCATTATGTCCCCAGAGCTGAGCATAACAATACCTAGCAAAATGAACATATTTGTTGAATCAATGAAGCAATGAAGAATGTCCTATAGTCAACAGGACACCATTTAATAGAACCTAAAAAACAAAAACAAAAAACAAAAAAACCTCCTAAATACAGGCAAAATAAAGTGCCACCCAAATTCTGTCCCCTGCTCCCAAGTACAGGTTTGAACTGAATGCTGGAAAACTGGGGGTCCTTCCTAACTTTAGAGGAGCTAATTCTTCCATTTGCTCAGCCGATATTTATTGGACACCAAGTCAAATATGTGTGGGGTGCTGGAAAACAGCAACAAGCAAGGTCGGCATGGCTCTTGCCGTCAGGGAGCTTATAGTGCAGCACCTCCGTCGATATTACTTGTCTGCTGCAGACAAATTCAGGCAGCGGTAAAGTTAAGTGGGACAGCCTTGGCCACCATTATAGAATTCAACATAATTTTACACGGCTATTACCAGTAAGCATAGTTTTTTCAGTTGATGACCTTAGTCCCTAAATGCTATGCTGTACAATATGGAAGCCGCAGCCACATATGGTTGTATAAATTTCAATTAATTAAAATGAAAAAAAAATGGAAAATCCAGTGCTCAATTGCATCACACAGACATGTAACATTTTTCCATGGTCACAGGAAATTCTATTTGAAAGTGCTGCCCTACTCAAAGTGTGGCCTTGTGACAGTAGCACAGGTACCACCCAGGAGTTTGTTAAAAATGCAGGCTTAGGTACCACCCCAGACTTTCCTAATCATAACCTGCATTTCTAAAAAGAACCCCATAAAATTTGTCTACCCATCTACATCTAAGAAACACTTCTCCAGAGAACTACAACAATATCTATAAGTTGTTCTGCCCACATTTAAATCACTGTGCTTTTATTCTAAAAGATAATCTCAAGAGTTCCTACCTCCTAGTGGAAAGGTCCAACTATTTAAATCAAATAGACACCTCTAAAGAGAGCAAACAGTCTCTCATGCCTACCAAGAGAAAGCCTTGCTCAATCTGGTCTGGTGTGCCCTCCAATCACCCTGGGATCCTTTTCAACAGAGGAAGAGATTCCCTCTCCAGTGATATGGCCTCTTCTTTATTTCACAGCTCATAGCTAATTTCTGTCACAACGAACGGTCCATTATTCTACACTTCTGCAAAAAAACCATAAAATCCTAAAATAACTGCAAATGTAAACTTGAGATTAATAAATACATAGCCTTAAAGAAATTACATTGGAGGCCCAGGCTGGGTAGCGCAGTGGTTTACAGCACTGTTCCCATACACCAAATTGCAGGTTGCATCTCCAGTCAGGGCACATACAAAAAAATTACATTGGCACTTCACATAAAAGCGCTGAGGGAAAGGTAAGGTTTTTCAATATTTTAAAACAGGGATATTTTTGCAATCTTTAATATTCACATCGTTGAATATGTTACTTATAAAATAAAAATTCATGGGCAAATTCACTTGATGAGACACTTTCAAGAACATACTAAGGGTCTATGATCTAGTTTCTGTGAGTATAATTCAACGGATTTTCAATCCTTTACATCATGGCTAACCTAGCCACTAAAACGCTATTTTCTCCCCTTTCCATGTAGATTGTTCATAAAATCAATACTGTCCTTGCTATTCTCTGCTCCCTAATGACTATCACTCAGCAAACACATTAAAACTTACATAATCAGTTAATATAATAAAAGAACTATGAATTCTTAAGTTATTCAAACACTGGAAATTTTGCAAAAACAAGCTTTTAGACACACTCCCCTTGACTTGTCAAGAAGGAATTCAATTCCAAAGACAGAAGGTGACCGCTGTTCCTTTCAGTCTGAGATTTCATAAAATCAATAAAAACTTGGAAGACAAAGGTCCAATTTACAAAGCAAGTATAAAAAGTAAGCTTTGCAGGGCTAAAAAAGTAACAAATGCATTTCACCTGTAAGTGATCCTTAATGGAAGAAAAACAACTGTTTTTATGTCTAATAATCAAGAAACCCCTCCAGTAAACACAGTGGTGCATATATGGGTCAGATCTGCAATGTAATAGAAAAAGCTGTATTAAAAAAACACACATACGGGAGAATAATCTAATTCATTTTTTCCTAAGCAATAGATAATATATTTAGTATCATAAAAATAACAGAAAATGAGTACGAGTACTGAGAATTTACTAAATGAGTAATCTAAGTGCATTATATTTGGGCACACACTCTTTAATAAAAGTCAAATTTTGGAGACGGCTATAGTACGTACTGAAGGATGCTGGCTATTGTCTGGTCACTAACAATTCTCCAAAACCACTGGTATTTAAGGTATTTATATGCTGCAAAAACCAGGAAAAGGCCTGCCAAGCACTACACACGCTATTAGCATGTGCACACAAATAGAGACAGTTCCATTAACTGGACGCTCTTTCCCGAGTGATTAACGGTTAGAGCTGTGCTTCCCGCCAACTAAATTTCATATGCTAATGATTCAGAACCCATTTTTTCTCACTCAGTTCCAACCCCTGGGGAAATGATACCAGCTTACCATTCCAGTCAAGTTCAGAGGAAGGTCTGTAAGGTGAGGAGCAGGCAGCGCCATACACAGCACAGAGAAGGTAAAATGAGTGAGACAAGAAACAGCCCACTGATTTTCAAAGCAAAGTCTCCATAGCGCACACTGTTCCTCACCATCGAGAAGAAGCACTCCGCTGTAAGAGCTGAATTTAAGCCTATCTTTAAAATCACTGGTTTTTAAAGCTTGTTTCCTTTTTTTCAAACAGGTTTTTTCACTTTTATCTGTCATCCACCTCTCTGAATAATTTTTGCTTCTTTTTATCTCTACACCTTGTGTTTCTCTTTTCAGTTTTATTGCTCCTGATCAGAGTTGCACCTCTGATTTCATCCATTCTATCCATTTTCTACTACTTCTTCCTGTTTAGGAATCCACACTTTCAAAAACCCAATTTAACTTTTTTCTAACTTTACTGAGATATAATTGACATACAGAGTTGTATAAGGTTTACAACATGTTCGTTTTATACTTATGGATTGCAAAATGACTATCACTATAGCTTTAGCTAAAATCTCCATTATGTTATATAATTACCATTTATTTATTTTTTTTGTGTGTGGTGAGAACATTTAAAATCAACTCTGAGCAGCTAGGGAGTATATAATACAATATTAATAATTATAATCACTATGCTGTACATTAAATCCCCAGAACTTATTCATCTTATAACTGGAAGTTTGTACCTTTTGATCAACATTAACATGTCCCTATTTCTTTCACTCCCTGCCCCTAGCAACCATCATTCTACTCTCTGAAAAAACCCAATTTTGAAATTTCTCTCATGTTCACTAACTTTTTGTTTTTATTTTATTTGAAAAAGCAAAAGAAAATTTTAAACCTTTAAATAACTCCACAATCTTGTTTATAGTAGACTCTCCTGCTAAAGTTAATATGGACATAGTAGTATCAACATAAATTTGTATATAAAATTTTATATTTTAATATTCTAAAAAATGAAATTGATGTTTCAAAATATTACACAATCTTTTAAAAATCACAAGTGACAAACAGCTGGAGATCCTGGCGGCGATGATCAAGTACAGCTGTGGAATTCTCTCAGCTGCTGTGTGCCAGGACAGATGTCAGGTGCAGCGGTCAACAACGACCTCACTGGGCCTCCAGTCTGCCATGAGCCTCAGCTGGTCCATATTGGCATTCAGTAGTTTTCATGTTCAATAAGAAACCCACAGTTGTGCTAAGGATTCAGGCTGCAACCTGACATGAGCAATAATTCCAAGAATATCTGAAAATGCAAATTTTACAGAAAGTTTCAAGTCAAGTTCCCTCGTGGGAGAAATAAATCTGGAATTACTCTAAAAGTGACACTTTCAACAAACAGAAAACACAAACCCTATATGTAAACCAAGGAGTTAAAATACCTATCACAAACTTCCGGTGGAGACCACCTCAGGCCACGTGGGCACAGAACAGTTCTGGTGCTACCCTATAGCTAACCTGATGTCTTCTAGGTTATTCAGACAGAGCCATCTTCAAGCCTGCAGATGGAAAAAAGTTTGAGCTCTTTAAGAGAAATCCCCCCACTCCCACCAAATGTCACAATATTATGTCTTTCTAAAACTACAGGAGTAGCCCACTTTCCTCTCTGTTTCTATGTAATATTGAAAACCGGGAGCAGAAATAGTATGATAGAGTCCTGCGTTGCCAGAAAAGCTGGCTGAACAAAAACAAAAACAAACAAACAAACAAACAAAAACAATGAAAGGAAATAAAATGACAGGTAAGAATAATATTCTGCTTTCTATTTAAAAATAAAAATTTGGAGAAATCCAATGTCAGATGCTAAAATAAGCATTCCAGGTTAAAGCCAGGTGAGGCACTGGGCAAGAACGCTCAGAGGGCAGGTGGCATCGTTCTGATGACCGGGGAATTAAAAGAACAGTTGGCATGGGCAGCCCTGAATAAATGCAGTGTGCTCTTCTCTGTGTCGGGATTCAGCAAAACCTGGTGTAGCCCCAGGAGCCTCCTACCGGGATGGTCAAAAGACAAGACTAGTAAGCAAAAGCAGTCAATAAAACAGACGGATCATTTCACAGCAGCATTTTGCAAGAGATAGATAGATATAAAAATAGATTTGCCTGCATAGACCTACAAACAGAGGTTACTCACAGAGATTACTGTAGCTCCAGCAGTTACCCATTGATCATAGAAAATGCCCAGTTCATCAGCTTAACGCTTGAGAAAAGTTAGCTAGAAAAAGAAGCCAGCTAATTCAAAATCTGCTGTTCTAGTCAACTGGAAGCAAATTAGTTTCAAATTTCCTGGCAGCCCCTTTCGCCCTGCACTGCACGCGGTGATGTCAGTGGAAGCACTTTGAGCACCGGGAGCCCTGGGAGAGGAGCTGCCGCCTCAGCCCCTCACAAAGGCTAAGCAGCCTGTCTGGCTCGCCCTCTCTCTGCCTCTGTCGCTGCTCTCTGCCTCGGTCGCTTACCGAAAACAACCACCGTGGGGCTTTTCTATATTTGTGAAAACTACTTCCAAGGAGATAACTGAGATGACGGGAGTGAGCTTTAATGTAACCATTTCCCAGTGCAGCAGCAGGAACCCCAGCAAAGGCTCCGAGAGGACTGTACCATCCTGGGTGACATCAGAGGTGGGGCTGACATCTCAGTATTATGCAGCATTTTCGGTGCTGTGAGAACAAGCCACATGAAAAGAGATGGGTGGTTTCCCTTTCAAAGGATTTAACTCTCAGTTACTTAAGCAGAAAAGGCAAAAGTAAATATAATGGTGAAAAACTGCTGTAGGAAGATAAAAATTGTGCTTTGCCAGTCCTTATCTCACTGCTAAATGATGCTGCCATGGAAAGTCACTTTAGCGATGATTACATTACCGTTCCTGTCGTTAGATTAATATTTAATGGGTGACTGATGTTACTTGGGAAATGTGTCATGAAAAGATTCACAGTCATTAACGTCTACTTTAAATTATGATGGCATAAACTTTTACATCACTAATAGCACCTTGGATGTATGCAGTACCTTTCAACACCATCTCAATAAAAATACTAAATGTAAAAACTAATGGTTGTGTAGATGAGAAGAGTGAGGTGAAGAACAGCACAAGGTGAAGAGCATAATGTAATATTGGCCCTTAGTCTTGGAGGTTAATACAAACATTAAAAATAACACATCTTCTATAACCTAAATATTCTAACCAGTATAAAAAGCAGAAGCCAACAACACAAAGCGATTGATGTTTATTTTCATTCATTCCATATACATTTACCAAGTGCTTAATAGGAGCTAGAAAATGTGTTCAATTTAAAGTGCACATTTCTGGTAAATAATATAATCAGAATGCAGTTATTTATATAATGCTTATTATGTGCCAGGCACTGCACTAAGCAGCTTTATTGTATTAACTTGCTTTCTATCTGCTACCCTTTGGGATAGCTACCCTAATTGACCCATTTTACAGATCAGGCCACTAAAACATGGGACACAAGGGACTTATCTGAGATCATGTGGCTAAAACTGGCACAGACAGGATTCAAACACAGGCACTAAGGCCACCCTCTGGGCCACTAAGTTATATTGCCTTTTAGGGCTTCCTTGTGAAGTAAAGGAATTCTAAAGGGATATATTTGCTGGATTTAGAACCACAGCCAGCCAAAAATAACCACCTTAGAAGAATATATGCCCAAAGAGCAGAGGAGTAAGGTAGCATGTGCACCTGGAGAAAGCAAGCCCAGACAGTGAAAATAATACCCGGGCACAGAAGTTTAGGGCTCTCTGCTCAAGTGACGCTGGGCCAAGGGCTTAAAATCTTTCTGCGTCAGTTTCCTTCTTTCTGAGCTACAGATTTTAAAATTACAAGCAGTATAAAAATGTGGCTAAAGCACACGATCTAGACTTATAATCTGGGTTATATCACTTTCTAATTATGTTACCATAAGCAAGTTATTTAACCTCTGAGGGGCTCAATTTCCTCATCTGAAAACAAAAAGACAATAATGGGGTTGTTCTGAGGGTTAAATGAATGATGCAAATATATATATATATATATATATATATATATATATATATATATATAAAGCAGTCAGACAAGTAACTAGTACATAATAAAAGTTCTATAATAATAATAAATTTTATTATTGTTAATATAATCACCATTACTTTTAGTATTATCATTACTATTTAGTGTTATTTTTAAACTAAAACTGCCAGCTTCCTCCCTTTTCAAAAACCTGTCCAAGAAGAACTACTGTTTTCCAGAGTTGATTGGAAAAGCAGGAAGGACAATCTCTTTGGCTTCATACAAACATTTGCCAATCCATGCATCACCAGTTCCCTAGGAGGTGTAAGCTGAAGTTTCTGGGCATGCCTTCCAAGAAAGCTCCTCACAAGGGGAAAAACAGGGGCATGGAATGGGCCCTTTTGCCAACCCTAACCTCCACCTCTGCCTGGAAGGTGGACAGGGGTCAGAGCTGAAGCAGCCGTCTTTAACTGCAGGAATCCTGTTGGCTAGGGGTCAAAACATAAAGAGTCCCAAACCCACCATAGACCTCCTACTCCTATTAAGTTCAATTATTTAATTCAAGTGTTCTAGTATATGCAGCTCTTCATGATCCTGATACACAAAGGCCACAATTTCCCTACAATTTCAAAGGCAAATTTGATGGATGTGTTACTTAGCATGGCTTTTCTGTTAAATCCTCTGTGCCTGCATCCTGTTCAATGCCAAGTCCAAGTCAATGCACGACCCCGTGGGAAACAAGAAAAAGCAAAATATACTGCTTCCCAACACTAGTGGTCATGTTGTCTTATTCCAAACAGTGCAGTGAAGGATCGAGCGGGGAGGGCCGGCACGTGAAATGCTCCTCCTCCACTACCTTTCTTCCAGTCTGTGCATGGATTCAGATCTCCACTCTGCATGCTCATAAGTTAATGTTAAAAGGAGAAAAACAAACAAACTCGAATACATGAGTAAGGGTGCTTAATAAAGTTAGGCTATGTACCTACGATGGTCCCCTTAATTGCAACTACTAGTAAACTTCAGGAAATAAATGGCTTGACTACACAAATGTCCCATTTCCAAGTGTCTAGCAAGTCACATAACATTTTAATTAACACTGTCTTTGACTGATACCCTAAAACTCACCATTTCAAAAAGTGAAACTCAAAAATAAATTTGTTATATACTTTCTAATCTCTCATGGGCACTACCTCTAAAAAATATACATAACTAAGTTAACAGTGCCATCCTGAAGTTCTTGATTATCTTGTTTTTTTTTCTGAAAGATAATCTAATAAAGATGCCATTATCCTTGACAGATAGGTAATATCAATAATATTCAGAGGAGAAAACTTAAAAAATTCACAAACCAATATTCTGTTTATGCCTCTTCTGTAATATACAATAAATTGTTTTTCTAGAAGTATCACTGACAAATTGAACTAATCAAAAAGCTAGATTTATAAAATGCACTTTTTCATTAAAATTTTACCCTTGGCCACAGCATGGATGGACCCGAAGAACATTATGCTAAGTGAAATAAGCTAGTCAGAGAAAAAAAAATACTTATATGTGGAATCTAATGAATAAACTGACAAAACAGAGACAGACTCATAGATAAGAGAGCACGCTGACAGCTTTTGGGGGTGTGGGTTAGGAGGTGAAATGATCTAGCAAAAAAGAGAAAGACTCGTAGACAAGGACAACAGCATGGTGACTGTGGTGGGGGCGGCGTGGGGCGTAGGGGAGCGAGTGAGTGGAGGTGGGAGAGGGTATAAGGGGGATAAATGGTAATGGAAACAATACAATAAAAAATAAACTACTAAAAACATTTAAAGAAAAAATTTTTAAGGTTTTATTTATTTATTTTTAGAGGGGAAGAGAAGAAAGAAAGAGGAAGAGAATCATTGATGTGGGAGAGATACATCGATTGGTTGCCTCTTGCATTCCCTCCAACTGAGGACCTTGTCTGCAACCCAGGCAGGTGCCCTGACTGGGAATTGAACCAGTGACCTTTCAGCTCTTAGGCCAGCACTCAATCCACTGAGTCACACCAGCCAGGGCTAAAGGAATAGTTTATAAACAAAAGTATACCCACCAACTGCAACCATGTTTTTCAATAAAGAGAGTATGACATTTAATGATAAAATAATTTGAATGTTAACATACAAAGTTTGTATTGACTATATCTTATTTTCTGTAGTGATGCTCTGGCATTTGGGGCCTTGATCTTGGAGAAGCAGTCCCTGACAAGGGCTAGCGATTTTCCGGGAGGTACAACAGACTCCCCTGAGCGTGCACTTTTGATACACAAACCAGCCAGTGCAGAGCCACACCCCACTATCTCTTTCATCCATTTCTCTCACACTGAGCCCATACAGTCCAGGGCTCTACATCACCCCAGGGCCTGGTACTGGACAACTGGGCGCCACTCCAATAGAGCAGAACCCACAAAATTATCCAAACCATCCAATCCTCAACTTACTCAGCTACCCACGTGCCCTACCCATTCTTTCCCACAAAAATGCCACTGAAGGCCGGGCCATGATCTCCGCGGCCCCTCCGCCTCATCCCCAGTGGCCTGCAGGTGCCCATGCCTCCTGCTTCTAGGGATCCTTGGGGACAAACTTCTTCCTTCATGATGATGATTTCTGTGTCTGTGGGTCTTACCTTACCTGATTAAAACATATCTCAGATACAAATCTTGTCAAGTTTTAAGAGAAATGAAAAATTATTGATTAGGAATAAAATTTCAAATCAGTAATGTATTTCTAGGCTTTAGTGTCACTAGCACTGTCTCTTTAGTTTAGAAACAACAAGCTGTAGGTAATAAATTGTTATTTGACAAAATGTGTTACTTTTCAAAAAAGTCAAACAAAGTAGTACAAACAGGCTATTTAGTATGAGATTTTAGATTTAAAAAAATCTAAAATATACATTTTTAAGATGTAGGTCAAACAATCAAATAGCTTATACTATTTTCTTTATTATGTTAATTTTGCACATACATAAAATCACGTATTACATAAGACAATGAAAAACACTTGCTTTTATTCACTTAGTTTCAGAGAGTTATTTCATTCAAGCTTTTCACATGCAATTTGTCATTAGGCTCTTTGCTACCTCTGGGGTCTCTTTTGCGTTTTATTACATCTTCAGCTTGGTCTTAGGTTGAGATACAGCAATAAATCTGCATGATGCTGTACCTGGGAATTCTATCCTATCCCACAGTATCCACCCACTTCAGCAGATCCCCACAATGTAACTCTTACTGTATGACCTTTAAGTCATCTTTAAAATATGGCTTACAGTGTCTGCTCTAGGATCACTTAAAATTCTAGGGTCATTTCCCCAGGAAATGTGTGTTAAATTTCTTCTCTTCCTCCCTTTTTAGCCCATTTTAGTGATCACTATAAACATCCCAACTGGCATTGTCTATAGTTGGTTCAAGTTAATGTGTTTTCTCTAAAAAGTTCTTGGTTATTCAAAATAATCAAAACATCCCTAATACAGTAAGAACTTGAACACAAGACCATGCCCCCTTTTCTGATAACTTTCTGAGAAAAATGTCCTTGCTCTACTTTGAGAGTGTGGAGGTTATTAACTCCTTTTCACAGGTGAACAACATAGTGTTTAAGCCCCCTGAGCCAACATACAACTAGAAGATAAGGAGAGCAAGAAACATCCCTCAGACCAAAGCTTAAAGAAAAGAAAAGAAGGGAAGAGGAAGGGGAAGGGGGAGGGAAAGGAAGGGGAAGGGGGAGGGGGAGGGAAGGGGGAGGGGGAGGGAAGGGGGAGGGGGAGGGAAGGGGGAGGGGAGGGAAGGGGAAGGGAAAGGAAGGGAAGGGAAGGGGAGGAGAAGGGAAGGGGAGCGGAAGGGGATGGGAAGGGGAGGGGAAGGGGATGGGAAGGGGGAGGAGAAGGGAAGGGGAAGGAAAGGGGAAGGGAAGGGGGAGGGAAGGGGGAGGGGGAGGGGAGGGGGAGGGGAGGGGAGGGGGAGGGGAGGGGAGGGGGAGGGGAGGGGGAGGGGAGGGGGAGGGAAAGGAAGGGAAGGGGAAGGGAAGGGGGAGGGGAGGGAAGGGAAGGGAAGGGAAGGGAAAGGAAGGGAAAACAAGAGAAGATGGAATGAAGTTGGCAGCCCAAATGCAAGGACATGGAAGATCATAAGGAACAAACAAAACCAGTATTTCACATTGGGTTGTACTTACTTCACTCCTGTCTTTTGTTCTAGAATAGTTTGGGACCTTAAACTTTTTTCTCCCTTGTTAATTGTTTGTATTAACTTATTTACAATAGTACTCATTTCTATTAATAGGAACTATACAAACATCATTTTTAACAAATACACAGTAAGCCACTTAGTGAAATAATTTAGTTATTATTGAACAGTCTGGTTATCTCCAATATTATCCTAGGTAATTCTTAAAATGACAAATGGCTAATTAGTATTATGAAAAATGTAATCAAAACATAAGCCCCACTGACCCCAATGCAATCTGTACTTCGTATCTGCTTTGTCCCCTGCGGTAGCCCCATGGCACTGAGATACCCAGGATGCACAGACCTTGGGATGTGAGGAATGGGCAAGGAGCTTGCTCATGGTCAGTGGGAAACCATGTTCCTCATGTGTGGGGCCCAGGACAGAACCAGAACCCACAGGCTCCAGGGCAGCACAGGAGCAGATGGAAAGCAGAGTCTTGGGCCAGCGGCATAACCTGAAGGGGTCCTATCCATACCCCAAGGTAAAACTTGAAAGCAAATTCTCAGAGGAACTGAACTTTCCTTAAAGTACAGAAGTCAGTAAGTAACCAAAGACACTGAACTGAAGTCAGCCAGAAGGGCCCTATAAACTGCTCTTATCCAGCTGGCTCCTGGGTTAGGGTTAGAATTCTCCATTCTATAAACTCTCTTATTCGTCTTGCTGTTTCTATTTTTTTTCTTTCAGTAAGAGATTCTGCTCAAAAACTCTCGTCCTGTAGCAATGAGGTGAGAGAACAGCATAATGGTGCACCTCTCTGCAGGGGTGAACACGCGCACTGTGTGCAGACGGCCAGGAAGCAGGCTCGGAACGACTGCCCCCGCAACCCAATGGCAAAGCACAGCCTGGGTGGGAGGGTAGAGGGTGTCTTCAGAAGCTCTCTCTCCCACTGGCTCCTGTGACAATGTGCTGTCCCACTGTGTGTCTCCCCCTTCTGTCATTCTGCTGTTTCCTTGGCTTGTGGCACTGCCCTGCCTTTATTGTAAGTAGTACCAAGAATGATTAATGCTCAACCCATTGCTCTTCTCACTTAGTATTCTTGGCCTTCTAAAATGCAAGCTTACAGGAACTATCTATCATCTGACAGACAGGCCGGCGGGCGTGGTGGCTAACGTATTCTAAATGAGTTAATACAATAAAGTGTTTAAAATGATGCCCAGCACATAGGAAATTTTAGTAAGAGCTGCCTGATACACTTTTCTGGTGGCACCATTGCTATAGCTGTCCACTCTCCCCCCAAATGAAATCAGCCTTCGCTGGATTACTTACCAGGTGATCTGGCAAGCAATTTTGCCTCTCTGAGCCTTAGCTTTTGCCTATTACTTTTAAAATCTCATTAAAAGTCAACTTTGTCTAGCCTTTTGTACTCACCAAAATAAAAACTTGCAATTAATTTTGATTCATGATTCAAACAATTATAACTGTAGGCAAACAAGATGTTTATTTCACAGGATTGTTATAAGAATAAAATTAGAAAGGTCCTATGAAAAAGTAACTGAAAACTACCGAATGGTATTTTAAAGCAAGGCCCGATACTTCTAATTCCAGGTATCCAGACCTGACATCTCCCCTGAGTCTCAGTCTACCTCACACTTCCGTTGAGTGGGAGGTACTCATGGGGTAGAGACTACTCTATGTGAAAAGGAAAGATGTCAATGATTTAGTCAATTCAGAAGAAATTGTACATCAGCCAGACCAGACATCTGTGGCAAGGGCTAGAGGTGGACTGCTATTAACTGCACAAGGAGAGAAAACAAGATAACTTGAGACCACTTTGCATCCTTTTAATTACAAGAGTGAAGGAAACCAAACACACACACAAATTCTTACCAAGTACAATTAAAGGTCTCAAGGCTATATTCCTATCTATCTTGGCAAAAGGACCCGTTAATTTATGATAACGGCAATTTACGATAACAACATATGAGCAACTTACAATAATAACATAATGAGAAAAGAATACAAAGTAAACCCCAGCTAGAAGCAGCTCATGTAGAAGGTAACTGGCACTGGGGAGAGGCCTTAGGAGGAGTCTAAAGGGATGTGTGTCTCATGCTAAGAATGGCAGGGAAGCCCTGGCTGGTGTGGCTCAGTGGATTGAGCACCAACCTGTGAACCAAAGGGTTGCTGGTTCAATTCCCAGTCGGGGCACATGCCTGGGATGAAGGCCAGGTCTCCAGTTGGAGGTGTGTGAGAGGCAACCACACATTGATGTTTCTCTCCCTCTCTTTCTCTCTTCCCAAAAAATAAAATAAAATCCCCCCCCAAAAAAGGAATGGCAGGGAAGAATCTGCATTTTCTACAACAGGTTAACTTGAGCCTTTATGCTTAAGAGCCTTTGGGTCTTCTGCCCTGTGCTTCCCCCACAGACAGTGGTCAGGTCCCTGCCAGGAATAAACGATTCATTACATATGCACATTATTTCACCGTGCCAACCCATGGCCTTCACTCTCTGAAAGGCACTGCCAGGTGAATAAAACGACTGAAGAAGCCAACTCTCTCTTTCCTGGGATTGTGTATGGGGTCTGAGTAACTAAAAGCCTCTCTGAACTGTGCCTACCATCCCTGAAAGGCAGATCTGTCCAGAGGAGCAGACAAAAAGCAGAATCAGCACCTTCTAATGATCTGACAGATGTCTCCTGCTACATATTCAACATGTCAAAAACATCCTGATTAATTTCCCTGAAAACCAGCTCCTGGGAGAGAATTCCTATTTCAGATGCATCATTAACCTCTCCTATCGCTTTAGTATTGTATTTACAGTCCCCATATCTCAGCACATGTTTAGTCTCCGAGACTATTATTATTCTCTTAAAGTCACATGCCTATTCCTTCATTTATATTTTTATTACTGTCTCTTCCCTAGAGCAAGTACTATTGCTATAGGAATCAACTACTCGCCCTAAGCAGCCTGCCCATCCCCACCCACACTCATGTCCTCCAATACACACTAAGCAACTGCGCTAGATTTACCCTACTAACCTGCTTTTCTGATGGTTGTCGCTGTCCACTACATACCTCTCCCCCATAATGAAACAACAAAGAAATTTTTAATGGATCCCCAATGTAAAATTAAAGCTGCAATTCTTTAATTCAGGAGTCAGCAAACTTTTTCTGTAAAAAAACAAAATAGTAAACATTTTTAGCTTCAAGGGCCCAAAGGTCTCTTTGCAAATATGCACAACAGCCACAGACAATAGTAAATTATTCCACGGCTGTGTTCCAATAAAACATCATCTACAGAGACGAGAGATGACTAGCATGTGGCCGGAGGGCCACAGTGTGCCAGCTCATCACTCGATACCCTGAGCAACCTGGCCACTAGGTCTCATCTCGATGGCACTGTGTGTTAGGGTTTTCTTTCTAAATGTAACAAACACATACCATATAAAAGAATGCTAGAAGAAAAGTCCTAGTTTTACAAATTACAAAACGGAGGTCAGAGTGGTTATGCAGCTTCTAGCTGGGACTGGAAGCCAGGGAAAGAGCTACCACCCAGTGCTGCTTCTCCACTGGTCAACTCATTGTCCCTCTAAGCGACATGCTCCCCTTTGGACCTTTGCTCACACAGTTACTTGCTTCTTTCCAACTACATCTTACTCATCTCCGCTGTCTCCCCTCTAATGCATTTATGAAGTCCTTCATGCCTGATCCAACTCAGAGTGACTGCCCTTCCCTTTTAAAAATATGTATTGTCGGTGCTTTTCTTTGGTTCCTTAAATATATTCATGAATTCAGACTGTCCTCCCTACTTACTTTCTAGCTCACCTTTTCTATATCCTAAATAACCACCATTGTGTTCAGAAATTAAAAGGTATTCATTAATCCTTTACCAAGAGGAAGAGGTCCACTTACAAGGCAACCCATGGATACGTGCACTTAAAATAATTTCACCGCTCTTCATATTTATAAAGATTGTAGCAAGTGGACTCTGTACAGTAAATACATCCATTCTTTAAATAGATAAAAAAAGAAACTAAGAGCACAAATTGATCTCTTTGGCCTTTCCAGTATGAGGTACCTCTTGCAAAAATAATTATGATCTTATGATCCCATAGATTTAGTAACTGAACTACTTACAAACAGTTATTTTACCATAAGCATCTTATTAGTGTAGTTGATTTAGGGTACTAGGAAAATATCCTTAAACTGATTTTTTCTGTTACCCACGTCTAAGAAAAGTGTTTCTTTTCTTTTTTTAAAGATTTTATTTATTTATTTATTTAGAGAGAGAGAGGGGAAGGGAGGGAGAAAGAAAGGGAGAGAAACATCAATGTGTGGTTGCCTCTCATGTGCCCCCAACTGGGGACCTGGCCGGCAACCCAGGCATGTACCCTGACCGGGAATCAAACCAGTGACCCTTTGGTTCACAGGCTGACACTCAATCCACTGAGCCACACCAGCTAGGGGTAAGAGAAGTGTTTCTTAATCCTTCTGGCACCATGGTCCTCTATGAGAAAGTTATGGACTTTCTCCCAATAAAGACATCCAGATGAGATATTTATACAAACCTTGTAAAGTTCCTGGGGGCTCACATCCCCTGTAAAGTTAAAAACCCTGCCACAGAGAGTCTCATGTTAGGTATCCACAGCTTTCACTCACATAAGAAATTTTCCTTTTAATTAAAGTTATACAAGAAAATTTCGACCTACCATAAGTATCTGGCATTAATTTAACATTTTCATAGAACAAACTATTACATGCAAGTCAGACAGCAAAGATCATAAACAGTGAGAGTGGAGTTTAGTTAAGAGTCAATGAGTGGAAGGGGAAAACAGAAATATCACCAGTGACCCACAGATTTCAAGTTCATGTCACCACTTGACAGGAAGGCTCAGATGGCCCAGATCCATGTCCATGTATGAGAGCACAGGTTTTCTACGGGCAACATGTTACTGCTAAACCTTGAACATCAGAAGTAGCAGCTTCATGTCCTAAAAACAACAACTCAGGCTAAGAAAAATCAGCAGGAGCAACTAACTGTAAAATCTCCTTTTAAAACTCAAATTTGGAGATAAAAATAGTTAGTTCCTAAGCTGAATACCAGTGGACTCACACACTGTGACTATAACAGCTGATAAATCACAAACAATAATATTAATGATACATAGTTGTGGAATTTTAATTTCTTTTCACTCAATCCTTTTTACAAGACTTATTCGCTAAATGCATTGCTAAACAGAATTTAATTTTGTCTTTTGTAGTAAGCATAAGAATGAGAGCAAGATATCACAAAAATCTAAATTGTAAGTTTCAATAGGAAATGGTTAAAATCAGCCCTGGCTGGCGTGACTCAGTCGGTTGGAGCATCGGCCAGTAAAACAAAAGGCAGCAGGTTTGATTCCTGGTCAGGGCACATGGCTGGGTTGCAGGCTTAGTTTCCAGTTGGGTGCATGCCAGAGGCAACCAATCAATGTTTCTCTCCCTCTCTCTCTCTCATATCTCTTCTCTCTAAAATCAGTAAGATGGCCTCAAGTGAGAATAAAAAAATAAAATAAAATGGTTAACATCAAACTATCTGTAGAAGTAACCCACCCTGAATATAATAGGTAAATTGATAAATGTGGAATTTCAAAAACAGCCAAATTCTAATCAAGATACCAGGTGTAAACTCAGATGAATTTAGTGAAAGAAAAACCTGTAAATAAACTAGTGCCTTCCAGCATGACAGGCTCAATAACAGGGACAGATTCAGAGGTGCAGTGGGGACCCCCAAAGAAAGGGGTAATCAATCAAACTGAGGGGACTTCAATAAAGCTTCTCAGGACATATGCTTCAAACCGCAACTTTCTGAACTGACATTCAAGGCCTCCCACGGCCCTACCTTAATTCACTTCTCCACGTGAGTCAATACTCCACAACATCACTCTCCTCTTCTCCCACCAAAGGCTATTCTCCCCGCTCCTTCCATACATTCAAACACGACCTGTTCCTTCAAGGCACAGCACACCGCATCGCTCTCAGAAGCCTCTGATTGCTCCCTCACACCCTGCTCTGTTCTCTCCTCTGCTGTGTATAAGATGACCACAAAGCCCATTTCCCTTCTGCTCCTACCCCAAGTCTGTCTCCTCAGGAGAGCGGATGTCTGTCTCTATGCAGGATCTTTAACACGGAATCAGTCATTTGTTAGTGAGATTTGTACCAATTATCTGGCACTTAATTACCTCTCATCTTCTATTAAATGGCTCCTGGAAGGAATGCTGTCTTGCTTATAAGTTTATTAGCTTCTTATAAGCAGTGATTAGCAGTACTGGGTACATAGCAAATACTTGTAAATAAATATTTGTAGACATTAAATGTATTAAACAAAAAAAAAATTTTTTTTGCCCCTCTTTTAAAAATTATTCTTAATAGTTTTATGGCTTGTTTTTTAATTAAATTTATTGGCATGACATTGTTTAACAAGACTATAGAGATTTCAAGTGTACATTTCTATGATACATGTTCGCTCATCCAAAGTCAAATCATCTTCCCTCACCATATAGTTGATCCCCTTTACCCTCTTTTAAAAAAAAAATCTAGATATAAGAACCAAAACTAGATAAATCTCAGTTCCAATAAATTCTGGGGCACCTGCTACCAAAAACAGTCTCTAGTCTTTCTTACTTTAAATTGAAAATCAGAACAAGGCCTCAATCTTCTTTTTTAAAATCTATTCATTTTATCCGGTATTGACTCCAAGTCCACTGGACCAGTAGTTCCAAGGACAACCAAAGGGGCCATAGTTTAGGTGTTTAACCCTTTGAATGCCATGTGTAATTCAAAATTTGGATCCACATGAGAAAAAGCTGTATCAATATATAACCTGAGGTACAAAAAAAAAGAGAGCAAAACATAAAATATGAATTATTCCATTGTTATTTACATTTATAGCCATCGAAAAAAGAGTCACTGGGAGTGACACTGGCACTTTTGGGAAAATTTGTCAGTGTCGCTCACAGCGACCTTGGCACTCAAAGGTTAACAATCTATCATCAAAAAGGTGAGGTTACTAAATTACTTTTCCTAGTATAGCTCGGTTTTGCATTGAGCTCTCCCTCCTCATTTGCTGGGGCCCCCTTTTAACCAACAGGAACATTTTTGTAAAATAGCTCTCAAAGTTCCCGAGGCCCTGAAATAAGAGGTATCTGCACCTTAAGAACAGACCCGGACTTACTAACACCGCTGTCCCATCAGATGAACACAGACAGGACACCTCAGCATGTGAGCAGCACCGGCACAGAAGGAGAAGAATTGCTGGGGGGGGTGGGGGGGTGTTGCAGAGATGATGCAGCTACAGATGAAAGGCTGCTCGGCCTTGCTCTCTGCTGCTGTGTCTTGCCAAGGAATCGTCTCTAATTCTACAGTGTTGAAATAAAAATTTTAATTTATGTTTCATATTTTTATTTTCTTTCTTTTTTTTTGTTTTACTAATTTCTCTCTGCTGGGACATGGAGGGTTGGGTTGTTGGAATTTACACTGCAAAGAAAAAGGGGCAGGCTGGGTGTTCCAATTAAATGGATAAAGAACTCAGACATCCCAGTATCCTGAGATACAGTGGACTTCCCCACCATGGGACATTTAATTCAATGGCCCTGTCATCGCACCCTAATGACGCCAGGGAAAGGGACCTGTACTTAATCTGATGCCTCAGGCTACACTTTCTTCCCCTTCCAAAGGAAAAATAGCCGGAGCTATAGTGCTGCATCAACGTCCCCCAAGAAATAATGAACGAGATGGGAACTAGGAAATCATACAGACCAAGCTGAAATTCTTGGGGAGAGAAATTGTGCCTTCACATGAGTCTGGCACAGAAGTCCGATATGTAAACAGAACCGGGGGCCTTGCCTTGACCGGGGCTGGGGCCTGGACTCATGCCACCATCTCCTTTTCCCGAGTCTCAGGGAGACACGAACACTTCAAGATTTAAAGAAGTGAAGCCAGAAAAGTTGAACAGTTTATTCCACGTCCTTCTCCCAATTAATGACAAAGTCAAAATTACAGCCCACCTTCACATGACGTTAGGAGAATGGCAACTGGGTCCAGTGGGACCCCGCTCTGATTCCCTGCAGGGCTGTAGGACACAGCGGGAAGACTTGGGCTCTGAAGTCGCACTTGAGTTGTCATGTCAGCTCTGCGACTTACTGTTGTGTGACCTGAGGTGTAATTATTATATTTAAACCTCAGCGAGTCTCATCTATGAAGTAAAGGGGAGAAATAGTGTCAGTGAATTCTTCTAATATTTAAAGAATAGCTAACATAAAAATTCCCTAGCAGAGTATCTGTTACATAAATGTGTGTAACAATGTTCTCTTCTGTTTGCATCATCTGATAGAAAAGGGAATCTTTATCCTTGCTTTCCAAATAGATTTTAATTTTTTTAAAAATTCACATCTCAGAGAAAGAAATACAGATATAAAGATAGACACATATACACACACATATATGTGTATATATACTGTTAGTCAATATTATTACAATTAAGCAGAGAACCCAGGAGTAAACCAAAAAATTAAGAAAAACAGCCTACTAACTTTGTCACCATAATTTAATACAAAGCAAAAAAAAAAGCAACAACTAAAAAAACTATCAGTTAAGAAACAACCAATTTAGGAACTCACACATTAGTCTTTCAATGATTACACCTCAGGTAACACTGATTTCTTCACAAGTTTTTGCAAAACTTATAAATGGGATAAAATACTCCATACTGGGTTTTATATTTATTTTAATACATCCTGTATTCAAACATTATTATCAGGGGCCTACCAAACTTTCCATCTGAGAATATCATTACTTAATATTTCTATTTCAAAAACTTAAGTGTTTCGTCACGAAAATTCAAAATCTTTAATGTCATAACATCATAGACACAATAGATTTAAGGCATATTTATACACCAGCGGCATTTTCATAAACTTCAGGTTAGATTAAGCAGAAAGAACAAAAGCATATTAACTAACCTCCAAAACAAACCTGAAAGAAATCTGCCTGAAGAAGCAAACAGAGCTTGACCATTTGAGAACTACTAAAAAGTGTTATGACTTTGTCCACCAGAGGGCAGTGCTGTTTAACTAGTAAAAAGTGAATAATTAATAAAACTCAGGAATAAAATTTTGTACTTAAAAAAAAAAAAAAAGCCACACATTGAAGGACAACCTAGACATATACTACTAGATATCTGTAAATTAGGTTCAAATATCATAAAATATGGTATACTTTTCAAAATCATTTTGTGCTTGGGTAGGGTTATACTCAAACGAAGAAAGACAGTACTTAAAGTTTCACCCAACCAAGGGCACTGCAGTTCTGACCAGTCTCCTCACTCGCAGCCTGATGCTAAGAGAAGCCTTCACTAGTGTGGCTCCATTGGTTGCGCATCATCCCGCCAAGTGAAAGGTCACCAGTTGATTCCCCGTCAGGGCACATGCCTGGGTTGTGGGCACGTACCTGGTTGGGACGCCTGCAAGAGGCGATGATGCTTCTCTTACACATCTATGTTTCTCTCCCTTTCTCCCTCTCTTCCCCTCTCTCTAAAAATAATAAAATCTTTAAAAATATATAGGTAGAGTTCAAGAAGGCAGTGGACAGGGATAGTTGGGTACTAACTTTTTTATCACATATTTTAAACCAGTGATGATGCTTAGGGCATGCTTGTATTAAATACCTACCCCACTATGCCTGTAAAAGCATTCTCACTTAGCAGGAAATACATCCAGAATTTTAGCTTGAATGATTTAGTCACTATTCTGTGACAGTGACAGAAGCCCAAAATACCAAGGGGGTAGGGGCACAGGGTGTGTAGACTCCGCCCCTAGACACTGCTTCAGGGAACCAACACCCATCTATCCCAATTTTCAGTCACATGATCATATTTAGGTTTAATCTAAACAACTTTATACACACACATGCACACTTCTCTCTTTTATTACATCCAATTACCTCCTAATCACTAGGCGCATCGGGTCTTACTGGACTCATCTACGTATAGCATGTCTGCAGTTACTCCCTTCTTTAAATCCCTCTCCCTCGTTTCCCAAAGATCCTTCTGTCCTGATGTTCTTCCCACCTCTCTGGCTGATCCTGCTGAAATTCTTTTAGTCCCTACTCTTTCGGCCTACCCTTGAAATATTTTTATTCCTCCGGGTGCCATCTTTGGTCCTCTTCTTCATTTTGTACATGCTTCCTGGGCAATCACGGCCACTTCCAAATCTCTTATCTCTGGCCCATACCTGTACGCTCACCTGCCACTGAATAGCCCCATATGAATGTGCCCCGGGCATCTCAAACGCGACACGTCCAACATGCCATCACTCCTCTTCCCACCTCTGTACCTGCTCTTCCTTCAAGCCTGTGCCTTGCTGAAAGGCATCACCATCCACCCAGCTGCCCAAGGCTGACAACACCCTGAGTGGCTCCCCTCCCTCCTTGCACATCTACTCAGCTGCCCAGGCAGCACCTCCGCCACCGCAGCCCCATCCTCATTCCTGTTATAAACAATGAGCTGTAACTGAAAGTGCTTTGCAGTAATTTCTCCAAAAATATTCTTACTTATAGATAACACAAGTCCTTCTGCCCTTCTGACCCTTCTTGTCCTCCTTCCTGCTCTCAGGAATGTGGCTGGAGCTCCAGCAAGCATATCAAAAGATGAGAAATGCTCCAAGGCTGGCAGAGCAAACAGCCGAAAGCGCTGTGGGTTGACTGGCTGGGCTCAGAATCACCTGGGCTCCTTTCAGGGAAGACAAAGGGAATTTATTTTGTTTAAATCCCTGCCGTGCGTGCATGTGTGCATGCATCTTCCTAACGAGGTGCACTGCCTGCAATCTCACCTTTCCATAACTGCCATCTCATCACTACCCTGCTTCCAGACTCATTTCCCAAATCCCAAATGTGGAGTCAATTCAGTATTTAAAAACGAAAAAAAGCAATAAAATGCATACTCCTTAGCATGGCATACAAGACTGTGACCTGGTCCTTGCCTGGCTTGAGCCTCCTCCCTCGTTCCTGCCCTGGTGACACTGGCTGCTCAGAACAAGCCATGGTTTTCAGAGCACACCTTTACCTGTCACTTCCCAGCACCCACCCACCTTACCCTTGAAAACACTGCTCAGATAATCGCCTCTTCCAGGAAGCCCTCCTTCTTGTCTAACTTAGGTGTGCTTTCAGTAGCCTCCCAAAGCTCCCTATTCTCACTTCCACTATAGCAGGCATCGTATTGCGTTGGAATCATCATATTACTTGTCTGTTTCCCCAACCAGACTCCACAGTCAAGACTGTGTACTTCATGCTTCCTCTATCTCCAGCCTAGCAGCTACTGACCTTACGGTATCCTGAGAAAGCAAACACCCTCACCAAGTGCCTTCACTTGTCTTGATGAAGTTCTTGGCATCTGATGCCTGACATAAATGAAAACTCAGGCCTCCTTTAATTCTTTGCCCAGGCCCATACAGGAGCATTTCCCCAACTATGTTCCAGTAACATCTGTTTAGGGAATGTTAGTAATGTTAATAACATGTGGGTTTCAGTCCCCAGGCATCTTCCAGTCCCACTAACCTGTCCAACTCCCTCCACCCTCCAAATAACCCCCCTCCCCGTGGGGCGTCTTCAACTTCAGTCTCTGGTTCCCACCATTTCTCCTTTAGACCTCAGCGCCAGCTCATGTCTGGGGAGGATTCCCTACTTACCCAACACGTCAATAATCCTCTAAAATTTGTCTGAAGATAACCTTGAACTCACCAGTCTCTACAACCTCCTTTATTCTCCCTTCTAAAACTAGGCTTTGTCTCTCAACATTTTTTAGTACTTGTCTCTTTCTTCATGATTTTCAAAGAATCCCTAGAATGAACCTATACCTTATCTGTAAATGTGCTCAGCTTCTTAGGACATAATCCCTCAGAGGTCAAGTTCATAGAACAGGAGCAAGGTGAGCTCTTCTTGGGCTTCAGTTTCTCAGTAGTGTTTCCTCTACCAATACCAACAAGACCTTCACATTACCTCACCCGCCCTTAGGAAGGAGCCTGGCCTTTCCTTGTTCTCAGTCTCTGTCAGACACCATCACATAGCCACTGCATATGACGCTGAGGAGCAGGGCTGACTGCTCAGTGCTGCCCAAGAACTGCCTGGCTCTGAATCATCCGGGGAGCTCATTATGATAGTAGCTTTTTGGGTCACACACCAGAATCAGAGGGTCAAGAACCTGATTGTTTTTTCACCTATATTGAGGTGTAAATGACAAATACAATTGTAGGACTTTAAAGTGTACAAGGTGGTGATTTGATATATGTCTACATTGTGAAAGAAAGAATCTGAATTTTAATGTGTATCCCAAGCATGTGTCAGTGCAGCCCGGCAGCAAGGCAGGGCAGGACAGTGGCCACCAGAATCCCTGGAACTGTCACCTGAGCCTGAAGCAGCTGCCTGCATTCACCCTTGTGTGCAATTCAGAGAATATCATTTTCTCAGTATGCCATGAAGTGGAAAAGTTCGTTGAGTTCCTCAAAATTCCTGGAGTACTATTAAATCAGTAGCTCTAGGGGAGGTTCGCAGCAATCATTTTTAAAACCTCACAGGTCAATCTAAGTGCTTTAAAATATCAATTTTCAACTCTTTAAGAGCAAAAATTCCTTTTTATAACAAGTATTTTGCAATGCCTCCTTTATTATTCTGACGTGAAATTCATAGTAATATAACCTGCCTAAATATAACATTCAAAACAATCAGTATAATAAGTTACTGTATATGTACATTCAATAGTTTACTAAGACTAAAATGATTCTCATTATCAAATGCTCAGGTCAGTCAGACACTTGCTTGTACCTAAATGCAGAGTCACCCTGAAAGTCAGGGTCAAGTGCAGCCTGACACAGGTGTGGTGAGCTGATGACTCGATGGGAGCAGCACTGCCTTACAGGACATTATATTTAGAAATGATGATCAATTTTTAGTAAACTTCCAAATACAATAAAGCACAGTAGTCCCACCTTATCAGAGGTTTCACCTGTGTGGTTTTAGTTACCCACATCAACAACGATCTGAAAATATTAAATGGAAAGTTCCAGAAATAAAGAATCCGTAAGTTTTAAATGTGCACTGTTCTGAGTAGCGCGATGAGATCCTGTTCTGTCCTGCTTTGTTCTGCCTGGGACGGGAATTGTTTGTTCACCCAGTGTGTCCGTCTCTACACGTTACCTGCCCGGTAGTCGCTCAGGAGCCGGCTTCTCAGTTATCAGATCAGTAGTGAAGGCATCACAGTGCTTGTGTGAGTTTTACTTAATAATAGTGTCTCTGTCACCTGCTTTGTCTCGTCACACAGGCACCCTATCACCTCACAACATCACAGGACAACGAAGGGCAAGTACTGTATAATAAGATATTGTGAGAGACCACACTCACTTTATCTTTCATTACAATCCACTGCTATAATGTTCTATTTTATTAGCAGTAATTAACCTCCTGCTGTGCCTAATTTATAAGTCAAACTGTCACAGATGTGTATGTAAAGGAAAATAGAGAGTAAACATAGGGTTCAGTACTATCTGCGGTTTCGGGCATCCTCTGAGGGTCACGGAAGTATCCCGCGTGGATAAGGGGAGATGACTATAAAATCTTCCCCTGACTCATCTGGCAGTTATAGTCCTTGAAAATTCAGTGATGCAAAAAAATCTGTTTATATATCCTAAGTCCAGATCATCAGCAATATGTGTTTCCCCTCCAAGAGTGTCCAGTGGACAGAGACAAGTAGTACATGAAATAATCCCTCCTGCACAGCACTACCCACGCACTCCTAGCATCCCTGGCCTTAGCCATTTAAGGCCAGTGCCAACCCTCAACCCCAATCATTGTGACATTTAAAAATATCCCCACAAGTTTCCAAAACCACTGCTTTAAGACAACCATTCAAGCTCCTGAAACAATTCGAACAGAGGCACCTGTATCGGGCTGCAATATTACTTCAGCCCTAGGCTGCTACTCATATCATCATGACTCCAGAAGCCGCCTGATTTCACCTATATGCAAACGCCCCAAAGCAAATATTGGTATGGATACAAGCATAACAGAAATGGCTGGTGAAATTCCACACGAATGCACAGCCGTCACAGATACGAGAAACCCTCTTCGTTAATTTCTGAAAAACTCATGCGCACTATTTTATTTTTTACAATCAAAGCACGTTTCCCTATTGACATTACATTTCAATTTCAGAGATGTCCTCTCACTTACTGATTGCTCTTCAACTGGCAGTGGTACCTAAGCACTTCAGCTTTGAATGTCAGTCAAATCTATCATACTACAGTCCAAAGATATTAAAGAATTCCACAATGAGTCCTTTAGTACTAAGATAGTTTATAAACAGCTCAAGTAATTACCTTTTAAATACAGGAGTTCTTAAGCCTGTGTGTCCGTCTGCTAAACCCGAGAGATGCCTGGGTCCCTCGCCTGCCGGGTCCCCTGGCCACAGATTCTGACTGCACAGACGGGCCTGAGAATCTTATTCTTTTTAAAAGGTCTATAAATGTTCTCTTGTTGGCAGGGGTAGACCCAGTTTTGGATGTTCTTTTTAATAGAAAGAAGAAAAACTACTAGGTCTCCCAAAGCCTTGGGAAGTCCTATCTATGCATTAGCTTCATGGTATATCCACGTCTGGATGCTATTTGGGGCTGCAAAACATGACATAACGAGAATCATGACTGGAAACCGTGACTAAAGTGTAAAGTCATATGCTAGCACGACTTGAAAGCAGAGACCAGAAGCCTAAGTGCCCACGGGCTTCAGGAGGAACGTACACCTAAAGCAGGGGACAACGCAGGAGGGGTGCCAACTGGTAAACTGGACGGCACCTGAGCTCCCCCAGCTCTAGCTGCTGTTCAACAGAAACTCGAAATCTGGGATTTTACAGGCATTCTCCCAATTTTTAAATGGGAGCTCAATTTTTTCACAACATACTGGCTAGACCAAAGAAAACGTAAAAGGTGATAGTATGCGACCTTTGCTTTACCACCTGAAAGGGAAAAGATACCCTCTCCTAAAAACAAAAGGAAACTAAGATTAGATGATACATTTAAGGAACAATGAAGGAAGACACTGCTAAAAGCTAACTTTGTAAAGTAGTTTACACACCTGACAAAAAAAAAAATTTATTTTGGGACACATCTCAAGGACCCAAATTTATTCTAAAACATCCTAACAGCACCCAAAGAATTCTGTGAGTCAAGGGAAGACTAGCTCTCCCATATAAAACACACGGAGAGGGGGGGAAAAAGCTTTAAAAATGAATCCTTAATGGCTAATAAGTGCATGAGCAAACTCTGACCTTAATTACATCTGGTGCTGCGGTTTCTGGAGAGTAAAGCTCTCTGTTCTAGTAGAGTGCCAAAGTTGGTCTGACCCTACTCTCAAAAAAGTCAAATCCTGCTCCTCAGCCGTTTAGTAGCTGCTTAAAAAAAAAGACTACAATGAACTCTGGTTCAAAAAATAATGAATTTCCTAGACAAAATTAAAGTATTTTCTAAATAGACCATAGGAAGAAGCTTTTCAACAGGCCCTCCAGATTGATTTTCGCCAACACTCCTGAGCTATCTCAGTGTATGAAACACCAGGCTGTTGCAATGAGGGAGCTCAGTGTGCCAATGTGTGGGCCAAGGTGGGATAAGGTGAGAGCACTGACTTATTAGAGCCAAAAAGGAAGTCTACAGTCCCTCCTGGGTCCACTTTGCCAGGACAAAACAAACCCCTAAAAACTACTGCTGACCAGAGTCTGCAGAATTGCTAAAATAACAGAGGACATCTGGCCAGCTTAAGAAAGGCCAAGGAATGGTGAACTAGTCTAATATACACTTGTATATCATACTGTAAAATCATATTTTTGCTTTCCAGAACAAGTGGGACAGAGGCTGGGAAGTAGAAAGGAAGGAGAAAACTAAAGAAAATGTGCCAAAAGGAGAGGATTTACTAAAGGGGTAGGCACAAAATTACAAACCAACTTGTATCTGAGGTGGAGAGAAGAAATAACAGCAGACCCAAGAAGCTGTGGACTTGTTCTTCTTGCTCTGTATATCTGTAGTTTTCCGCACCAACCCACATGTTCCTCAAGGCCACGACTCCAGGCTTCCCTGGGTCCTGTGACCCTATGCGACATTAGCGCAGGAGCGTGAGTGGATCTTGTGCATCTTGCTCTCCAGGCATTCTGCGTGAATGGACAGGTATCCACCCAAATCAATAAGATGTTCTCTATTTACCCAACACACTCTACCTACCAGTAAGAATTATTTAGCTTCTTCACACCATAAGCAAAAAGTAACTCAAAATGGAACCCAAACCTAAATGTAAGAGTTAGAACTATAAAACTTAGAAGAAACTACAGGAGTAAACCTTGACCTTGGATTAGGCAATAATTTCATCGATATGTCACCAAAGGGACAAGCAACAAAAGAGGAAATAAATTGGACTTGATCAAAATTAAAAATATTTGTGCTGCAAATGATACTATCAAGAAAGGGAAGAAAACCCACACAATGGGAGAAAATATTTGTAAATAACATCTCTGATAAGGGATGTGTATACAGAATATATAAAGAACTTCTACAATCCAATCATAAAAAGACAAACCAATTAAAAACTAGACAAAGGACCTGAATAGACATTTCTCCAAAGGAGATACAGATAAGCCAATAGGCACATGAAAAGATGCTCATTAGTCATTCAGGAAATGCAAATCAAAACCACAATGAGACACCTCTTCATGTCCACTAGGATAGTTATAACTGGTTATAATAAAAATGATAGGAAGAGTTGGTGAGAGAATGTGGAGAAACAGGAACCCACAAAGACTACTGGTGGGAATGTAAAATGGTGCAGCCACTGTGGAAAACAATACAGAAGTTCCTCAAAAGGTTTAAAGTACAATCACCATATGATCCAGCAATTGTTCATAATAGCCAAAAAGTGGAAGCAATCATATGTCCATCAAGTGGTGAATAGATAAATAAAATGGGCACTATCCATATAATAAAATATTATTCCACAATTTTTATTGTGGAATAAAGTAGTAATACGTGCTACAGCATGGATGAAAACAATATGAGAAGTGAAAAAAAAGCTAGTCACAAAAGACCACATACTATATGATTCTATTTATATGAAATGTCCAGAACAAACAAATCTATAGGGACAAAAATAAATGAGGGGTTGCCTAGTGAAGGGGGGAGACAGAAAGTGACTGCTAGTGAGCACAGTCTCCTCTTTTTGAGATGAAAATGTTCTACAGTTATTTGTGGTGATGGCTGCACAACTCTGTGAACATACTAAACACCACTAAGTTTTACATTTTAAATGGGTTAATGGTATGGTATATAAATTTTATCTCAATAAAGCTATTAAAAAGCAACCTTTCTTCTGGGTATATATCTAAGGGAAATAAAATCAGTATATTGAAATGATACCTGCCTCTTCATGTTCATTACAGCATTATTTACAACAGCCAAGACATAAACAGAACCAAAGTGTTCATCGACAGATGAATGAATAGATAAGATGTGGGCGGGGGGGGTGTATTTGTGTTTATATAACAATATTATTCAGCCATAGAAAGAAGAAATATCTGCCATTTGCAAGGGCATGGATGGACTGTGAGGGCACTGTGCTAAATTAACATAAGTGAGACAGAGAAAGACAAATACCAGGTGAGGAATCTAAAAAAGACAAACTGATAGAAGCAGAGTGTACCAGTGGTTATTGGAGGCTGGGAAGGGGGGTAAATGTGGAGATGTTCGTCAAAGGGTATGAACTTCCAATTACAGGACAAACAAAGTCTGGAGATATAAAGTAGAGCGTGCTGGCTATAGTTAAAAATACTGTATTGTAGACTTGAAATTTGTTAAGAGAGTAGATCTCAACTGTGCTCAGAAAGGGACTTGTGTGTGGCATCTTCAGAATGACGTTACCACACACACAAAAAAGGGCAACCCTGTGAAGTGATGGATATGCTAAGTGACCTTAGTACAGTAATCATTTCACAACATGCACCTTAAACTTTCACAATGTTATTTGTCAATTATATTAAAACAGAAGAAAATAAAGAATGATTCAGGCTTTTGGGTGACTATGGCAGTGGCTCACAAGTTTGCCTCCTCTCTTCTATTTCAAATTTCAAAGGAAAATAAAATTCTTAAAAAGAGAAACATGATTAAGTTAGAGATTTTAATGAGTCTGTCATGCTAAAATGGATGGGACTATAATCACAGACAAAATAAAGCAGAAGTCATAACCCAGACTAACCCAGAAAGCCTCGGCCATCCTAACAGCAGAGCCACAGAGAAGCTAAAAGCCAAAGTTGGCAGGTAATCATACCTGAAATGGAAGAAGAACAGATGTTGACTGTAATTAACTGGAGAATTATAAAGAATTATCTATAGAACAGCTTCCCACATTGGCCCCCTCTCCTCTTCCTCCCCTGCCCAGAGGCTTGCTGGCACCAGACACTTAGCCGGGGTGCATACAACAGGCTGCACACCCACCTGCCCCTGCACAGCTTACTGACCTCACTCAGGTCTCCTCAGCCCTCCTCTACACATGGGGCCTGCTGGGGACACGCAGCACACACACGCAGGAACACCCAGCTCTCTGTATTTGGGGGCTCTGCCTTTCATTCATGTGTGAAAGCAAACTCTAACAGACATTTGAGGAAAAGCAGTGGCTTTCAAGAGAAGTTCCAAGACTTAATGAAACAAAACTGACCCAGGATAAAGGAGAATTGCAGAAACAGAAGGTAATCTTAGAAAACAAATTCTAATTAATTCTTTAGAGATATTCAAGATGATAATGAATCCATAAAAGAACAGAGTGTGATGAAAACTGAGTGATCAGAGAATGGGAACAAGCTCTTGAAATTATAAATATAATTATGAAAATAAAAATTTTACTAGAAAGAATAGAAGGTGATACTTTAAAACGGGAGAAAAAAAGTAAGACACACTTAAGATTAATCCAATCCAAGAGAACCAACATCCATCTAATAGGAATTTCAGAAGTAAAAACCATTAAAAAATAGAGGGGGAATAATAAAAAATAAAAAAAAAAATAGAACAAATGCTCCCAGATGTCCAAGAGAAGGAGCAGATCCCACACAAAGGAGCAAGCCTCAGCCCAGCGCCAATGGATGCCCGGCGAGAGCAAGACAATGCTCCAGAGCTCAGGAGAGAAATGAGCCGAACCTAGGCTTCAACTCCAGCGAAATGAGCAATGAAGCATAAAAACAGAATAGTCATTTTCAGACATACAAAGCTTTAAGAACATTACTCATCCCAGAACCTCTCTGAAAGGGAATTACTACAGGATATACTCCAGGAAAAAAAGATCCCAAGAATGTGGCGTGGAATCCAAAGAGCAGTATATCTAATTAAGAATGCAATAAAGAATGTTGTCAGAGGGTAAGGGAGCAGCTGTATAAAGGCCTAGAAAACTTTTGGCACAACTTAGAACAAGTTGTCAGAAGGTTCTAAGATGAATGCCTTCAAGATGAAAATGAATTTATGGTTATAAATAATACAGTTTACACGTAGTGATAAAATGAAGACCTAACACTCAAACAGTAAATTGTAACAATCTGCTACCCCTGTCCCTTACTTTTTCTCCTCTCTGCTCAGGATGGCTGTACTGTCCCTTGAGCAGAAGAGGTTAGGGACACAAGATCTACTTCTTCACTTCCGGTCCAACTACAATACTTGGATGCTGCATCCTGTACATGCTGGTGCTAGATTTTAAAATGTTTGAGTGAACCTGTAGAGAAAGCAGCAAAGATTTTGTTATAGCTACAGAACAGAATGTAAATGCCATAAGCCTTATAAAAGTAAAGGTAAGACAAACCCTGGGCAGCTAGCTTAAATGGTCAGAGCATTGTCCCGATATGCCAAGGTTGCAGGTTTGATTCCCAGTCAGGGCACAGATGAGAATCAACGAATGAATGTGTAAATAAGTGGAACAACAAATCAATGTGTCTCTGTCTTAAAAAAAAAAAAAAAAAAAAAAAATCAATAAAAAAGTTTTTAAATCAGTCGAGAACATAAGAGTGAGATTTTTGTAAACTTCAGTTGATCCCTCTCCTTAGCACCCCACAGGCCCCTCACTCCCTCACACACCTCCCTCAGTCACGTGTTCTCCCTAGAAGTTCAGGAAGTCTTACGCTCTCGTCTTCCTGGCCTTTAACCAAAGGAGAGAGACCGATGACCTTGGCCATGTGATGCTGCCTTCGGAACACTTCAAAGAACGTCCTTTCCCATAATGAAGCTCTGCCCCCCCCCCCCCAACTCCGTTAAGGTGTACTCTACCTGAACATTTCAGAAAAGCCACGCTGGCCACATAAGTGCAGTGATCTCGAGAGGAAGGCGTGATGAGTGGCAGTGTGGGAGGCACTACTGCCCGTCTGCTATACAGGCTGTGTTAGCCCCAGGTGAGGTTCTCACAGTCCCTCTTTTTTCCCTCTTTTTTAGCTTTGGAGCTCCCTGAATATTGGAATGGAAGAGGCAAACCTAGCACCTGTGACCACCTCCTCATTAAGTCACAGCACAACTGATGTCACACACAGCCCAGAGCCTCTCAACAATGACCAACT
The DNA here is from genome assembly GCF_987537825.1 of Furipterus horrens. NCBI lineage: Eukaryota > Metazoa > Chordata > Mammalia > Chiroptera > Furipteridae > Furipterus > Furipterus horrens. The sequence goes on from NW_028327182.1 coordinate 73,230,740, forward strand.
ACTGCTCTGGCCCTGAAAAGCTCCTGAAAGCTGCAACAGCTCCCAGAAAGGAGCAGAGAGCAGAGAAACCAGAGAAGTGTGGTCCCCTCTTTCCTTTCCCTAGAGTGGTGAACAGATAATGAGAATCCAGAATTTAATTCCCAGCCCTGGGATTCTTCCCACTGTTCCCATGTCCTCCGATATTCCATCCAACACCCTAGCACCGGTCACTGATCAAGATCCCTGCAATACGCAACAGCTTGCAAATAACCTTGACTTGTCTTCCCTGGAACCTCCCACCTGCAACCCATGCTTAGTGGCAAAGTCTAAGCCTCTCTCCCTAGAGCAGCAACACTTTTCTTGGGCCTAACTGGGATCATGACCCAAATGACTTCACTGATCGCAGGTGATGCCACCTGCATTTTACTAGAGATGTGTTCTAAAGTCACTGTCAGCATTTCCATTTCTCCAGTGGGATGTTTCTGGAGCACTAAGGCAGTTTATCAATCAAATTCAAACAGAAACATGATCCTTCTCAATCTGCTACCTTTGCCTGTGGTCTTCTGAGTTTGGGCAGTGTTTCGATGACAGATGAATGGTCTAAATAAACATCAAGAGTATTTTTGAAATAATAATAATAATATGACATCATTTCTTTGTGAAGATAAGAAAAGACGACTTTTCCAAAAGTCAATAAAAACCTGCATCTTTTACCCTCCTGTGGTAAGCAATAGCATCTGTTGCTCCACCTTGATTTAGCTATCTGAAACAGTACTTGGTGCCTCCTTTTTTGCATACCTGGATAAAGTACAAATTTTTTACCCTGTCTTAGGAGGCCCTCCAAGATCCTGCACCTTTTGCAATGGTTAGCTTTCTGAAGTTATCTCTCACTGATATGCTTTACTAACCAACCAGGCTAGTCCCCTCCCTGCTCCTCAAACAACTGATATTTTCTGCTATCATACCTTTGCTCATACCATGCCCTGTCCCAAAACTCTATTAATCAGAATCCTAGTTACTAAGAACAAGTTCAACTTCCGCCTCCTCCATGAAGCCACCACAGCACAGTGGAAAGTGATCGTTCCCTTCCTTCAGTCACTGACAGACACAGTTCTCCCTGACCAAAGGATAAGCCACTGTAAGGCTAGAACTGCCTCTTCTACTTCTTTGCACCCTCACAGTGCCCAGCACATAGTAAGTGCCCATTAAATATATTTGCTCAGTAAATGCATGCATACTTTCACACCTGCCAAATAACATCACACTAAATAAATACTACCAATCATTTTTACCAAGGCAAATAAGAAACAGGAGGTTTAAAATGTATTTATTTGCCTCAGGTACACAGGGAAAGCTACTTAAAACTATGAGTAAAGAAGAATCAAACACACCCACCAATAAGTCAGATGATTATGTAGGCATTTGGTTTACAAAGCAAAGTAAAAATCATGTTTTATCAAATTAAAAAAAAAAAGCTTAATCAGCACAAAATCACAATGTGGTATTCAAAGTTAAGGCTATGCCAAGAAGGTGTTTTAGACAGTATTGGAGTGACTATAATCAGTATTCCCGCCCTGAAAACAGGGTACAGATGAGTAAGTGCCCCAAACCTAGAGCCCAGAACAGTTAGGTATTTATGCTACAGGATAAACAGCAAATTAGGACCCGTTATAAAAGCAGAATGATGTTTTAAAAGTAACCTAGCTGTTTTAAACGTTATTAACAGTCTCCAATTATTGAAATATCTAATGGAGGCAGCCGTCCGTCTCGAGAGACGATGGTGTAGCTTCTTAAGAGTCTATCTGCACCGCCGAGAATGGCTGTGCAGTCCAACTCGGGAGTGACACGGTATCTGTCTCCTCCCGTGTTGAATCGACATCTTGCGATGACGCTGGAGTGTCCTCTCCAGTGAAGCTGAAGCTACAGAGCCTGGGCAGGGTGATATGGAGGGTCTGCTGTTGCCCATGCAGCAGACCCCCCCTCTCTTCGCAGCTGAAGGGTCCAAGGGAAAGACGGAGTCAATACAGCTTGGCTTCAGGTGCGCCGCAGGAGTTGCCGGTGTTGACTACAACGTCAAACCGCCTTAGGGACTCCGGCTCCGGATTTTCTGTCGGGGTTTACTCCCTTAGCCTTTCCCCTGAAGAGGTATGCCGCAAGGCAGCGGAGGTTTTTTGGAGTCAGAGTTTTCCTTCTCTGATGTGCCCTGACTGGAAGATCGAACCAGCGACACCTAGCTCGCAGGCCGACACTCAATCCACTGAGCCAAACCAGCCAGGGCTATTGAAATATCTAATAAGTATTCATTATTAAGGTAAAAGGAATTTACTAAATGGCTGCATATATACTGCATTCTTGATATACCCAGATATCATGGGGTCCACTAAATAATCTCACCTAATATATGTCAAAAATGTCTAGTTATTATTTGACCTTTTCAACTGAAAAACAACTACATTAGGTCAGATTCCTTGCCTACCCAAAACAGAAAGCTGTCTCAGATAGTGAAGGAAGTCACGTCTGTACTTCCAAATGTCAACTTCCAAGGTCAGGGATATGATGGTGATGATAACAACAGCAGCAAACACTTTCACAGCAGTTGTTACACGCAGAGCGTGGTTCTGAGATCCTTACACATCAATTTACTTAATCCTCAAAAGAATTCTGAAACATGTATCACTATAATCTCATTTTCAGATTGAAAACTAAGCCACAAACAGATTAGATAACTTATTCAAGGTCACACACCTAACAAGTTACAAGGCCAGATTTCAAATTTAGGAAGTTTATTCAGAGCCCAGGCTCCTAACCACATGCAACACCCCTTTCCTAATTCCTAATATATGCTAACATTCCCTTTATCATCTACTTTTTCTCCACATTTCACTCGCATGCTGCCTTTCTACTTCTGTGAAACATGTCTGCTTTAATTATTCATCAAAACAGTCTTCCCAAGATGTAGAATTCAGAAATACAGGATGTGAATCTTATAGGTGATTTCAAGCAGGTTCGTAGTTTGAAGAATTCTCAGCTCCTGAGATTGCAATTTCAGTACCACTCCATATCTGTGACCGGAAGGAGAAGGGCAGGGAAACACTTACTCGTATCTGGAGTTTTCTCTTCAGATCTGCCAAATAAAAATTCATATTTGGCCTTGGCAACACTCTGGGAATGTGCTGATGCATTGTTACCCCAAACAAATGTCTCTGCCTGCAAAATCAGAACAAAACAAAGGCATAATTAAAAATATATCATAAAGCGAACCAACCAGCAAGAAGTTGGCTAAGCAATTATGACTCGATGGAGTGGTATACAGCCATCAAAAAAGAAATGTGAAAAAAAAACCCTGACAAAAATCAAAATACAAGATGCTGACTGCAAGATTATAGCTATATTTAAAAAGAGAAACATATGAACATGTGTAGAGGAATAAGAAAAATAGGAAAAGTTCGGCTGCGTTGGCAAGCAGAATTATGGTAGAATTTTTTTTTTTTAATTAGGTTTACCTTACTTTTTACAATGAGGAAACTGTATTTAACTTTAGACACATCATTTTCCAAATGATTGCCATTACGCACAGCCCACAGCAGGAATGTTTCTGCTATGTGTAGAATCTGCTAAAGTGTGCCATCAAAAAGGAATCTTTCCCCAAAAGTGATCACATTTTTATTTAATCAGGAACCCCACAGAAGTGCCAGGCATCCCATTCATACTAACTGTGCTAAATTTGAGCATCTGTCCCAGTGTCCTTTGGAATTCTTTTTACTTTTCTTTCTTTTTGTATATTGTTGTTCTATTATGATTGTCTCAATCCACCCTCTTGCTCTCCCCTGCCCCGCCCCCTCCCCCTCCCACAGTCAATCCCCTCCCTGCTGTCCATGTCCATGGGTCCTTTATACCAGTTCCTTGACTAGCCCCTTCCCCTTCTTTCCCGCTTCTCCCCTCCGCCCCCCCCCCACCAAAACCCAAAACCTGGCCACTGTCAGTCTTATTCCTTGTTTCCATGCCTCTGGTTCTATTTTGCTTATTTGTTTGTTTTGTTCATTAGATTCCTGTTACACTTAAGATCATATGGTATTTGTCTTTTGCTGCTTGGCTTATTTCAAGTAGCTTACTTGAAAGAAAAACCACAAAAGTGTTTGTAAAAGTGGTTCACATCGTGATTCTAAGTTCCTACAACTTTCTTCTTCATTGCTTTAGGCAACTAATGAAAATCAGGAGTGCCTGCCTTCTCTGGCCTAGGATTAATTAAAAATAAGTAATAAAGTAGAAATTTCAAAACACAAAGTTGACTTCATCTAATCAAGGAGTCATTCGGATCCAGACATTACTCACACTGGTTTCTACCCTTTAATTCAATGAGACATCTTTCCCGTGTCTGAGCGGCAAATGACCATTCACTTTAGGAGAGAGGAATATGAAGAGTTTCATCAGTAACCAGACAACTACCTCAAAGAGGGAAACTTTATGGCACCTTTTATATCCTTGGTTGGCAGTAGTAAGAAGGCCGTGACTGGGTCATGGTGGACTCCATCACTACACTGCTGACACTCAGTGGGTAGGCCTCTCTTTGTTCCTGCATACAGAAATCAAAGACCTAGCTTGGACAATTTTGAGATTAGCAATTTCTTGAAATAGCTCTACGATCACTTCATGTTCCTAATGTGTAAAATGTTTCTTTCTGGAAAAGGGAAACATTCCTCTTGAAGTTACATGCTTGATAATCACAGGTTGTTAATTATCCTTTTCCCCAACAGAGAGGAAATGTGAGTTTGTGGATGTGTTTAGAGAGCTTCAGGCTGGTAAAAGAGGAACTCGGTGCCCTAATTTAGGTAGGGTAGTTAGGGGCAGCTCTCTGAGGAGCTAATACCTGCAGAGTCAAGAAGGGTGAGAGGCTGGGGAAGGACAGAAACATCCATCTAAGCAGAAGGCGGGACCTACTCAATGGCCTTGAAGTATAAAAGAACTAGGCTACTCTAACAGCTGAGAGAAGGCCAGTGCAGCCACCCAATAGCAGGTGAATGGGCAAGTGGGAGGCTGACCAGGAGCGCGCACAGCAGGCTGCCACACTGGAGGGGCGGCAGGGGCCCACCGCACAGGGTCTGTGGGTCAAGGAAAGGTCTGATGCAAAGATCCAAAGGGTTTTAAACATACAGTAGTTCCTTAACATTTTTAAAAGACCATTTACACTTTTAAAAGATTACAAAATTGTTATAGGGGCAAAGGATTGGAGTGAATCAAGAGGAAGCAGACACATCAGTCAGGGGTCCAAGTGAGAGAGTATGGCCAGGGAAATAGAAGTAGATGAATTTGAAATATATTTTGTAGGGAGAAGCTACATTAATTTTCTGATAAAGTGAATTTAAGGAATGAAGGAAGGGAGGAAATCAAGGACAAATATAAGAAATAGTAATTACTAACCACTTACTCCAGGCCAGGCACTGTTCTAATGAGATACATGGGCTCTCTCACTAACTGCCCAGAATAATCCTCTCAGGTGGGCACTACTAACACCCCAGTCTCACAGGGGGAGAAAAGGAGACAACACGCGGGTAAGTCATTTATCCAAGGTTACACAGCCAGTAAATTGTGGATCCCGGATTCGTATCCTGAACCCTGAACCCACGACCTGGAGAATGACTCCCAAGAATCTGGCTTGAGCAACAGGGAACATGGAATAAGAAGGGGGAGAGAGAAGGAAAATTAGGAATAGCATGAATTTGGACTTTCAGGTGATTTCCCAAGGGCTCAGTAAAAGGGAAAAAAATCCTAAAGAAAAGTCCATTACTATGGTGCTGGGGGGAAAAAAAGATGCCATTGATGAAGCACCAGTTTTAAGAAATTTCAGGAAGTTAAATTTCTGGTATACAGTCTCAACCTCGAGCCTGAGAACAATTCTCTAGAGAAAGGTTTCTCTGGGGCAAAGGTTTTTAACCTCAGTTCCATGGGAGCCTATCAGCAGAACTCTGGAATTCTGAAGTTAGATAGGGGAAAAAAATTCATCTTTACTTTCACTTACCTTAAGCTGCAACTTAGCATTTTTTTCAAATATAAATGTACCCAACAAACCACAGTATTATCATGAGTAACTCTAACTTTGTCACCAATAGAAATCATAGCCACTTTCACATCACGTAAGTTACTGCAGGCATTTTGAACAATCATTTATACTCATACCTACTTTGAAATGATAGTAGTTACTAGACCCATGTATATTATTGCAGGCACTTAAAAGGCATTATTCTGACAAGAGATCCAGAGCTTTACCAGGACCAGGCTATCAAAAGGGGCCACAGCACAAAAGTAGATTAAGAGACTCTATTCAAGAACATTGGGTCTCAAGCTGCAGGTCATGACCCATTAGTGGCTTGTGTAATCAGTTGTGTGGGTCATGACCAGACTTTTACATAAGTTTACACACACACACACACACACACCCCAGAATAAAACTGAAAACAAACAAACAAAAAAACAGAATAAAAAGCACATAGTAAGATAAGCATTGTTTTATAAAACTTCTAAGTGTGTGTATGTGTTTGTGTTTGTGTGTATGTGCACTGGGTCATGAATAAAATGTATTTCTCCCCAAGAGTTGTGATCAAAACTATTGGAAACACACTGCTCTAGGGTGGTTGTCAAAGTTTAGCATGAATGAGCCTCACCTCCAGGGCTTGTTAAAACACACCCAGGGGACCGACCCAGAGTTTCCGATTCAGTGGGTATCGGATATTTGGCCTGAGAATTTGCATCTTCTAGCAATTTCGCGGGTGAGGATAATGCTGCTGGTTCAGAGACCCACTTCTGTGACCCACTGCTCTAGACCAATGTTTTCCATACTTTACTGTATATGTGAGTCACCTGGGAATCTTGTTAAACTATAGATTGAGCAGGTCTGGGTGGGGCCAGAGACTCTTCATTACTAAAAAGTTCCCAGGCGATGCTGGTCCATAGAGCATATTGTGCTGAAACTGGAAAGTGTAGCAGTAACCAGAGCATATTCAGACTCTCAGAAAAGAGAAACTTGTAGGGGATGCTCTAACCAGGAGTCAAGTGTACTAAAGGGCTCCACTCTAATAAGTATTCCATATTATGCCAATTGTGGGGGACCCTAATTGTGATTCAGGACCAATCAAGCATTAACATTCTCTGACTTGCCTAGTGAAAGAAAATGCATTCTGCTCAAGTGAATTATTCTTAAAGCTGAGAGCCCCGCTGATGTATCCTCTCCCCATGCCAAGGGTTATAAATCTTCATTCATCTCTGTAATTTTTGCAGGTCTTTGCAAAATCCTTTTTGAAACAGCTTGATAGAAGGCCCATATAATTCAGCACTATTTTTTCCTTCTGTATTACTAATTGAATAAAATAAAGTCATTTGTTTTATCACAGTCATTTTAGAAACATAAATATCATTAATAAATATGAAATATGAAGTAACATTAGCAAATGGACTGTCAGATGATCCGGATATAAATCCCAGCTGGGACTTCCACTCAGTCACACACTAATGTTCAGCCTTTGGACGTCAGCGTCCCTATTGATAAAGAGTGCTATTCCAATTTATCTGTAAGGTACCTTCTAGTTCTGAAGCATGAAGATTCTTCACACTTTGGAACCACCAGCACGGATCTTTCATTAAGAAGTAATAACACAAATCTTTTCCTTGTGCTAAAGTTACAATGACATGATCACCAAAACATGCCTGCACTTAAAGAGCAGGTCAACCATTACATGGACAGGAGAGCCCTGGCCAGAGAGCTTAGCTGGTTGGAGCATCGTCCCGTACACCAAAGGCTGCAGGTTCAAATCACGGTCAGGGCACATGCCTAGGTTGTAGGTTTGATCCCCATCATGGCACATATGGGAGGCAACTGATCAATGTTTCTGTATCACATCGTTTCTTTCTCCCTTCCTCTTTCTCTAAAATCAATAAATATGTCCTTGGATGAGGATTTTAAAAAAATGAAGAACAGGACAAATAAAATCTCACCCTTACATTTTATGTGGCTTTTCAAATATACGAAGAATTTGCACTTGCATTATCCAACTCTCAACATGTTACTGATTATAATCACCAATTTTAGACTCATGAAAAATGCTATTGATGTAAAAGAATTCCTTCCAGCTACAAAAAATCAGGAGAAGGCAGAAAACCGCAGCAAGCAAATATTAAAAGAAAGCAGATTTGGGAGGGGAATAATAGGGTCAGAGGAGGGTGTGGCGGAGAGAGGGGTTGAGAGTGGAGTTTGGGGAGGGTGGCACGCTCCTTTGTTTCCTTTTCATTTCAAGTCCAGTATGATGTTCAGAGGATGTGAGAGCCTCCTAGTCCATCAGAGTTGAGTATCATAAAGTGCTTTAGGCCAGAGAACATTAAAAGCCTAATGAAAGACTGTAAAAATATTTCACAACTCACTCAAAACCAACACTTGATGCCAACATTCACACTCCACATCCTGTTCAACCCCATCTGCTCCTACTGCCCGGGCCCATGGAAACAGGGCGCTGCACATGCCAGCGTTAAGTGCAGGCAGGGCCTAGAAGCTTTTAGTGCTAATGCCACAAAAGGCCATGGTGTTACAGGCTGAAATGTGTCCCCCAAAATGCCTATGTTGAAGTCCTGAGCCCCAGCACCTTCGATGTGACTTGCTATCTGGAGACAGAGTCTGCAGGTTCATTAGGAGGGCCCTAATCCAATATGACTAGTGCCCTTATAAGAAAAAGAGACGAGGACACGGATGCACAGAAGGAAGACCACATGAGGAAACAGTGAGAAGGCAGCCATCTGCAAGCCAAGGAGGGAAGCTTCGGAAGAAACAAGCCCTACTGACACCTTGATCTTGGACTTCTAGCCTCCAGATCTGTGAGAAAGTTGTTTTTGCTCTGACTAAGTTACCCAGTTTGGCAAAGTAATATGTTCAGGAAGCTGAAAGAGTTAGGCATAAATGGGAAGTTGTTTAAGATGACAGGTAATTTAAGTTCGGTAAAAAGGGAACAGAACCACTCCAAGTCACATCACAGAACACTCAAAGGCCAGGAAAGGGGGTACATGGTGAGAGGAGTGGCTAGAACAAGTAGGACTGGTGAAAAGGAATGGTTATCAAGCAGTTAGATCCCTAGATCCCTACCTCTACTTCATTAGGTAACTGTACCTCCCCAACCCAGGCACAAGAATAAAGCTTTATTCACTGGAGAGATTTTCCAAAGAGCACCTCTGGCCTGGGGGACACCAGGTACAATGAACACAGGATGCCAAAGTGGACACGGGGATTTGCTGGCTGGATGTTGAGATGCTCAGACTCCCCCAACCTGGACTAGGGAATGCACCCTAGACTATACCCTGCTGGGAGGAGATCTGAAGAGCCTTCTCTGCATAATGCAACCAGCCTATGGAGACCTAAATAATTAAATCAGGGACCCACTAATAAACAGCCTAACCAGATCCTCCTACAGTGAAGCTCAGAACTTCCCACTGGCTATTCAGATCCCACTATTACATTATATTCCTTAATGTTCTTGACTATTACGTGCTTTGAAAATTTCAGTCCACTTAGTAGAATGTTCTCATCTTGGGTTTGTCATTTCATTTCTTCATAATTAAATTCAGATTAGGACTCTTTGACAGGAATATCACAGAACTGATAGTGTTCTCTTTGCATCCTATTTAGAAGCAAAGGACTACAATTTGTCCCATTACTGAGCATAGTCACTTTGATTAGCCAGGCTTCTCCAGTGTCAGCTTCAACTTTTTCTTTGTCATTAACTAGTATGTTGTGGAAAGACACTTAGAAACTGTAAACATCCTGTTCCTCATCGAACTTTCAGATTATAAGCTTATTTTATCAATGTGGGCTGAATTTACTGTTTTATCCAAGGGGTTGTACTCCACTACTTTTATTATTTATTTCAATGTCCAAAACGCCCAGCTTTGGCCAGTGGAAGCTCTCTCTAGTTGGCTTCTGTGTCTTTTTGATATGTCCCCATTATTCTCTGAGCCTTCTTTACTTTCTGGTACAGTAGGATGTTTCAGGCCTCTTCTCTCTGGAATCAGCCATTTCTTAAAAATTTTAAATAAAATAAAATAAAAATTTGGTCCCTTTTAGTGAATAATACTATTTAGGATTTAGATACAAAAACCAGACACTGGGTGACTGAGTGCGCTCATTTTTATTTGTTGCGGGGAGGACGGGGGATACCTAGTCACAGACCAACTCAAGGGACAGAGCTAAAGAATTTAAAACAGACACACACATGGACACATATGTACGTGCCCGCATGCACACACACATGCACACTTGCTGTAAGCTGAATGAAGGCCTCCCAAAATGTCCGCATCCTAATCACTAAAGCCTGTGAATGTGTTTTATATGGCAGACTTTGAAGATGTGATTAAGTTTCTTGATATGAAATTATCCTGACTACCTGGGTGGGATAAAACCTGAGACAGAAAAAAGGAAAGTCAGAGGACAGCAGAGAGAAAAGACGCTATCGCTGTGAGACGGAGAAAGGGGCCCAGAGTTGCGGGATGCGAGGAGCATTGGTCAAGAGGCTGAGCCTCCCTCCGAGCCTCCAGCGGCAGCACTGCCCCACCGGCGCCTTGACTTGAGCCTCCAGCACCCATTTGAGTCAACCGGCCTCCAGAACTACAAGGGAATACACTTCTGTTGTTTTAAGCCACCAAGTGTGTGTGCTGTTATAGCAGCCATCGGAAACTAACACAGACACACAAAGAAATTTACATTCCAATGTATGTATACACACTTTTATATCTATGTTTACTTCTACATCTAGTAAGACTCCATGAGTTCACATGAATATCTTTTCTATAAGGGTGCTTCTGCTGTTTCCAGGTATAAATGAGTGCGTTGTTAGTGAAATAATCACAAGATTTAATGATTGGTTGTTATTCCACCTGTGCTGTTCCTTGTTATTGTACTTCATCCAAATACACTTTGCTCTAAAAAATATTTTTAAAGAAATATACTTTGCTCTTCCACTATAATTTAAAAAATTGTATTGCTGAGAAACAAACAAAACCATCTATTCCTTCAGGCTACAAAGAGAGAAAGTCAAATCCCGTCATGTGCAGCATTTTTCCCTTTAAAAACGTATTTGACATATGCCTGCATATAAACATGTGTGAAGAACACTGGTGTTTGAGAAGAAGGGGTTGGTCCCTGTAATTTACAATCCCCTACAGCCAGCCCCTACTCCCTTGACAGGCTAACTGGGTAGATAATCTGAAAGCCAGTAACGGCACCAAGTACAACTGGGACAGAGAACCTCTCAAGAGCAGAAGAGGCCAACAACAGCCAGGAGACCAGTGGGGCAGCAGAAAGACCCAATCTTTGCCTTTTAAAGGTTAGAAACAGCATGGAAACCAAAGGGCAGAGCAGGAAACGGGACAACAAGGCCGAGGAAGAGGATGCGGGCAACAGACTCGGGAATTTAGCCCCTCTCTGCTCATCCAGCCCGGCTGCCAGCCTTTTCCAACCGTGTGAGCACAAAGACAAGAGCTGAATTCATGGCCTTTTTAAAAGCCCCTGGAGGTCCATTCTCATCTTTCCTCCAGATGCTGTCTATTCACTCAGCCCATTTCCTGAAAGCACACCCCCCTGGGACAGGGCAAGCAGGGATCTGCAGCTTCAGCCGCATGGGCATGGCAGGGGGTCCAGAGCAGAGACCCAGCTGCCAGCTGCCTCCCAGTGCCACGCATGTGAAGTCAGGGGAAAGGACACAGAAGCAAGCCTTGGGCTGACTCAAAGGGCTCTTCCCTTGGTAATCTGCATCTTGGAGACAGTTTCGTTGTCTTCTGATCAATGGGAAGATTTGATCAAGGAACTGTGCATGCCCTGGGCAAGGCTCTGAATTCACAATACAGTGTGACTTATTACAAATAGTGAGAGCGGCTTTATTTATTTTTTATTTTTTGGAGATTGATGTAGAAAGTTAGGGGCTTGGAAACTAGGACAATAAACATTCCTTTGTAACAACGCCTCCCATAAAACAAATGTAAGACTAAGGGATTCAGTTTTCCTCACAGCTCCTTCCTTCACTGTGGCACCAAGTCACTAAAATGTTGGAAAGCTTCGAAGAAAGCATTTAAAAGAAAATGAGCAAGCCACCTTGACCAGTGTGGTTCAGTGGGTTGGGCTTCATTCCACAAAGCGAAAGGTTGTGGGTTAGATTCCCATTCAGGGCCCTTGCCTGGTCTGTGGGTTCAATCCCTGGTCAGGGTGCATGCAAGAGGCAACTGATCGATGTTTCTCTCCCTCTCTTTCTCCCTCCCTTCCCATCTCTCTAAATATCAATAAATAAAATCTTAAAAAAAAAATCGAGTAAAAAGAAAATTATCAACCAAACAGTATTGGTTCACAATATACCCTCTGCCTTTCCTCCCATTTGACAATCAGTAATGACATCTGGGTGAGCATGTGCCAGCGACCGCACAGACCAAGGGATTTGGGTCTGATTTAAGTCCGTCTACTGCCTAGCTTTCCGCTGTCCTCAGGCTTTGGATCTCTGTACTTCTGATAATGTTAAACTCTTAAATGAAGTGGACAATATAAAGACACTGATTTTAAAAAGAAAAGCACACCTTTTTAAGCCTTTGAATACATCTTACTTGCTACAGACTCTGGGCTCTTTCTCAGGAGGCTGGAGCTCTCAAAGTGCAGGACGCCCTGAGGATTTAAGTCGGGCTAGGGGAAGGAAGACAAATGCCACTGAGAACTTGAAAAGTCAGCCCAGCGTAATCAGGATCCCTCTGAGGAAATCAACCAGACTGAATCAGTAGCATTCACAGATGCTCCTCTATAGATTTGAAAAACAGGAGGAAGGTTAGGTACTAAGAAAACTTCAAAACAAGTAAAGTGGAGACAACAGGATCACAGTTAGTGTTTGTAAATAGTTTTGCTGAGTCCTTATAAACTCAGTAACTTCAGAAAAACCTTGGCAGAAACATCACAAAGAAATTACATAAACTAAGTATCAGCCTGATTCACCTAGATTTAAGCTTTGCAAAATACAAAAGCATCTTTAGTTATGTCAAAGGTGCCAGTAACTTCTGAAACAAAATTAAATCCACTCTTCATTTTTTAACAGCACGTTCTCTGGCACTCTGACAAGAAGAAAAAGCAGATGTTAAACGTGAGTTCAAGGTGGGAATCATGGGAGGTGTCTCCTCCCCTTAGTCGGCTACATCTTTATTTCTCTTAACTTGAAAGTCAGCTCTGGGTGGCTGCGATGTATTTTAGTGACATATATAATACCCCGGACTGGCTCTCACAAATAAGACACGCTAAAGAGTTTTCTTGATTACAGTTAAGAAAATGAGCCTTAATTTTCTTCTCCTTCAAAAAGGTATGTGAGTGTGATTAAATAAATTAATCCAACGTTCTTCTCTACTCATAAAGTATTTACCCAACCTGCATATAGGGAGGAAGAAAGTGCCTCTGGACAAATACAAACATTCTGGAAGTCATAAAATCCAGGCTGTAATGTAAGCTAAAATAGCACACGGAAGAGTAGGAATAATATAATCATTGTTCTAATTTCTATAAGAAAATATACAATCCATCTAAATCTTACCAAAGCAAAATATCTCCAACCAAGCATGTGCCCCCCCACTTTGAAAAACACCAAATGATCATGAGTTTGGTATCACAAAGAAAATCAAGAATCCGGTCACCTCCCCGGGAAGCATCTGGTTCTGCCCACAGGACATAAATCCTGACCAGCACCTCATCCCTGGCTGTTAGCAGATGCCTATTATGAAGAAATGTGCATGCACTGAGGTAGAAGGATCTATAAAACATGCATGTCATGTAAAGGCAAAGAAGGACACCAAAGAGAACATAAGCTTCTCGAAATAGAAATGTAACAAAAGATTCCCAGTCAATTCCCAGACAAATAACACTACCAATGGTTTTGATGAAATTTTTTCATGAAATTTATTATTTTAATTTAAAATGATAAAGAAAAGTGAAATACACTATGTGGGTCCTTAATACCCCTGTTAATAACCAGTAAAATCATTTCTTTAAAATGTCCTGACAAGGTAAGATGTATTAACTGCCTGATTTTTCAATGATAATTTCTCAGCATGCAGCTTCAGCAAAGTCTTGAAAGAAAGTCTATAGGTAAAAGACATACACAAACTGACAATCTGGACTTTGTTTTTCCAAAGATCTCCATTCTTTAAACATAAGCATTGTTAGGACGCTCACACAAACACAATATGAAAAGGTTTCCATTTTACATGTTCAGCTTTTTTCATAGACACAAACTATTCACTTGTAAGCCAAAATGAATAAACTTCTTGGAAACAAACTGCTTACATAAGCAGGTTAAAAGTAAATAATTCTTTCAGGACTTCTAGGTCCTATTTGGTCAATTACCTCATCAGGGACCTCAGGTTATTGGCAGGTGCCTGACAGAATTGTCAGATCACCCACAGCCGCAGGTGATCCAAGAATTGTTTTGCTCTCATTCATACTTGAGAAAGATAACATAGGAATGAAACATTCTAGAGCAGTGTTTCTTTCTTTTTTTTTTATCCTCAGGCAAGCACGCTTTTTCACTGCATTTAGGGAGAGAAAGAGAGGAAGGGAGAGAGAGAAATACCAAACCTGCAACCTGGGCATATGCCCTGACCAGGAATCAAACTCGTGACCCTTCAGTCTACAGGACAATGCTCCAACCCATGGAGTCTCAGGGGCCAGAGCTAGAGAAGTATTTCTGCTGGTCCAGGCACAACCTGCAACAGAATACCCAGGATGTTTATGGGTAAACTACAGCTTGCTGAGCTACTCAGGCCCACTGAATCCATTTCCCAGAAGTGGTGTGGGAGAACCTGAATTTTTATCTAACGCCTCTAACTGACCCTTAGGCATACTGAAGCGTGAGAGCTACTATCCTGGAGCACTGTGGGGGATACAACTGACTCCTCAAAAAGCACTAAGGAACAGGAGAGCCGGCAGCAGGAATAAAGCCCACTCCTTGTAGGCCACCTCCACCATCCCTACAACACAAATTACAATCCAAAATCCCCAGAAAATATACTGTTAGGCTCTCTGGCTTATTGTGGATATTTTATAACTGATATTCGAGTTGTTAGTTGCTATTAGCAATGGCCTTATACCTCTGCAGTGAGTAAGACATGCTATTAGCCTCAAAGTCACTTCTGGACCCAAGCAATACAAGAACTACGGGGAAGGGCCCCTCTCTACACAGGGCAAGTCACCCTCACAGACACCAGGTCCCAACAGATGAGGCACGAGCTACAGAATAATGAGTAAATGCACATTACCTTTGTTCTTGAATATAGAACACTGAAGACTAACTCACCAAGAGATTTCATCACTCTCATAATTTTAATGCATTTACATACACCTACATACCACATAGTCTCTGAGCACCAGAGCATCTGAGGATTAGAGGCTTGTTTCATTTTTACATCTATAATTGGAATATAAAAATAATCTGATAAACTATATTTTTAAGTTGAGTTCAAATCATTCTTAGTGCTTTATTAAGTATTATTAATAGTTAATTCTAAGAATGCTAGTTTGGGCTTGCTGGAAACCTAGTAACTGACTTGTTTCTGTGGAAAAATAAAAGCAGAGTTCCAAATAATAAAATTACAACTAAATGTCTGAGATTCACATATGAAAGGCAGAGGCTGCCTATACATTTTATTTAGACATATGATAAAATCTGGTAACAGGTTGATAGCTCACATCAATTCATAAACAAAGACTACTGATGTGAGTCTGATTACAGATTCCTAATTTTGCTTGGGGGTAAATGAGAACACATAATCTGTACAAGGGCAAATGAATTAAGAATATAAGGAAGTGGTGGTATTATCAGTGTAACAATCCCCTTATTTGGAACACAAATCCAACAAACACATATTCAGAACATAGGAAATAGATTTTCAGAGTGACCAAAGTCGACAACATTTAAAAGTTCATGCAATTGAATATAGATACTTAATTCAGGAGAGCCCCTTCAGGTTCTTACGTATGGAGAAGTTTGGTAAATGTTATTATTTTCTAACTCTTGTAAGATTCCAGTTTATTAGGGAGAAGGGCCAAGGGCAAACAAACACTACCAGAAATGAAGAATGACAACTGCCAAGTCTAACAGTATATACAAATGATAAAAGACAACATAAACAAAGATAAAAGAGAAGCACAGATGCAGAGTGTTTGCAACATATACTTAAGTATCCAAGATATGACAAATTCTGATCGATCAATAAGAAAAAGGGAAACCAAAAGGAAAATAGTCAGAAGGTAAAAACAACCTGAGAAATGTCAATTCAAATGAGCAACCTCGCTAACCATCAGTGAAGTACACATTAAACAAAAGTTACCATTTTTACCCCATCACATTGGCAAAGATTAAAATGTATGATAATAATATAATTTCCTCATCTGGAAGAAACAACAGTGTGACTTCCAAAGGTTTTTGAAAGGATAAAAGAAGATAACAGAGCCCAGAACATAACACATGTCCAACAGTTGTTAGTTGCTGCTGTGGTCATTGTCATCATCCTTATCACTATATTTGTATTTTTTACAGGAATAGGCAAAAGTAGGTTTACAGTTGTTACAAATAAATAATACAATATTTAATAAATAATAATACAAGAATAAGCTGTGTTTCGCATTCTCACAACTGTAAACCTACTCTCGCTCACCCGTGTATATTATTTCATTTACATCTCTCTCTTATTCAACTATAAGCCTTTGAAGTACAGGAATTGAGTGTATATTTTTAAATACTTTTTACTCAGTAATATTACTGACATTTTCATTTTAGTAGTACATATTTAGTAGCCTACTGTATGAATGTAAAATAATTTAAATTTATCCATTTCTTACTATTACAAATAATGCTGTAGTGATTAACTTTCCATGTATTTCTTTACATTCTTTTCTGACTATTGGTTTAGGAAAATCTCCTAGAAGTGGGATTTGGGGCAATGGAAATGCACACTTAAAACTACTGATGCTGCTGAGCTGTCCTCAGAGAGCTTCTACCAGCAGGGGGCAAGAACAGTTTCCAATCATGTGTGAACCCCTATCCAAATCAGTTCTTAGCACATTTTAGACACGTAGTAACTTGGAATAATGGGAGAAAGGACAGAAGGAAGAAGAAAATGGAATCATTTGAGGAAAGGCAGGCCACTGGGGAAGTGCAGAACAGGTCAGAAAATGACAGCAAACCCCGCTAAGCTGATGGTAGGACCAAAGGGGAAGATGAGAAGAGTGAAACAGACGAGCGCTTCTCAAGCTGCAGTGGGCGTCCCAACGCTTGGTGATCTTACTAAGTTCTAGTTCATGCTCAATAGATCTGGGGTGGGACTAAGACTGCATTTCCAAAAAAAAGCTCCCAGGTGATGCTGATGATGTTGGTCCATGGACTGCACTTTAAAGAGTAATGAAGCAGATGATTACAGAAGAGACAGATTAGCACTTAAGAGTTTCAAATGTCAGGCTAAAGAGTTTGAATTTTGGTACCCAATTATTTTGGTAGTCAATTTAAGGGACAGGTATATTAGAAGTTTCTGAGCAAGGGAGACCTAATCACCAGAGAAAAAATCAGCTAAGAAAAACCCGTATGCCATATTACCAACCAAGTCTTTCTTAGGGGATGGTTTATTTTGTTTGTCACTTCAGTATTTTCAGTTTTGGTTAATATTGTATACAAACGTGAGGCTATTTTGGCAAAGTATCAGTGCTTTACATACATTCCTCTTTAGACTAAATATGATTGTTAATAATGGAAGAGATAATTAACAGCTAAAAACAAGAGGATTAAAAGTTCTGTACTTCCTTATTGCCCTGCCCTTGATCTCTGGCCCATTCAGCTGAGGCCATACCCCAGGGCTCCTAGGCACTGCTTTATCACTGTTTGTGGTGGCAACCAGGGGTCCCATTAGAGCTGCTGTTTATGAAAATGACATAGGGGTAATGAAGTGCTAAGTCTCCCCCACGACGTTGCCCTCCCCCACCACCACAAATACAACTACTACAACTACTTCAAATTCAGCAAGAGATGAGCGCTAGTTCTTAGAGCACATGTCGATCACCTCAATACACCTAAGCTTCCAGCGCAAGAAGTCAATTCAACTCAGGGAAAGACAGTCCAAGGTAAGAATGGCCTAGACAGAGTCCAAATCCCCAAGAGCTGACTTCATGTCATCTATTCATCTCTGTCCTCTCCATTCATCATCAGCACTAGAAGGGTGACAGAGGCAGAAGGCAGCCTTTGCTGAATTTCTTCCTGCTATTCCATTATGGCCTGGAATGGGAGGGTTGTAAAGAAGAGGTAGGAATAAGTTAGGCTGAATTCAATACCTGACCTTGGCATTTTTGCAAACATCCTCTCATCTGTACAGTCCTACTTCAGAATGCAGCAGTTTCCAAGGTTCTCATGAGGTTCTCTGGCAGGAAATCACTGCTTGCCAAATCTTATGAGATCACCAGGTTAATAATAAATGCACTTATATGTGGGGAACCAGCATGACCAAGAAACTGAGGGGCCTGTGTTGAGTATGAGGTAAATGAGTCTTAGGCCAAGACATTCAGACATTTGCCGTGGTCCAGCACACTCATACAGTGTTGGAATGTAGAGATGTAACCCATTTGGAAAATAAACCGGCTATTTTTATTAAAATTTGAAAGGTACATACCCTTTTAACAACGCTACTTGTAGGAATTTATTCCAAAAAAAAAAAAAAGACTACATGCCAAAGGGGGTGGTAAAACGATATTCAGCAAAATATGAGAAACGGCTTAAATGTTTATCAACAAAGGTCTAGTTATCTATACTGGAATATAATGCAATACAATAGAGATATTAAGAAAAGAATGAGGAAGACTTTATGTGCTACACTAGAACTATCTCTAAGATATATTACTAAGTAAAAAGAATAAAGTATGTAGAATATGCAATTATTTATGGAAGAGGGGGACTGCGATAGATTCTCTCTGGTAACAGACTCCACTGAAACTGGGTTTCTGAGATTAGAGAAACACTTTCATTTTATAGTTCCTACCCTTTTGTTTGTATGTATATATGTATCACACACCATGTATTCTTATTTCCAATTTGGGGGGTGACTTTTTTTTTTTAAGGTGTCCCAGTGCATGAGCATTCAAAGACTTACAGAAAACATTTACACATTTTCCCATAAAGGAAAATTGCAGGTCAGTCTCATAAAACTAAATGTAAAAATCCTAAACAAGAAATTAGCTAAGTGAATTCAGCAATATATTAAAAAGATAATCCATCATGACCAAGCTGGCTTTATCTCAAGAATGCAAAGCTGTTTTAATTTTAGAACTCCATTAATGGAATTTACCACACTGACAAATGAAAAGGAAAAAAACCTAAAAACCTATGTGATTATCAGAATACATGCAGAAAAATATCTGATAAAATTTAACATCAACTCATTATTTTTAAAAGAAGCCTTAGCAAACGAGGTACAGACAGAAACTTCTAGAATCTGATAAAGGCATTACAAAACAATCCGCAGTAAGCATCATACTTAATGGTGACATTCTCCTCCCTGTCCTATAAGCAAACAATACAAAGGAGTTTAGCGGTAGCTTTTATCCGCTTTATGGAAGATAACCCCTAAAATGTCTTGCATATGATTTCAGAGTATTTCATGACATAATATATACCTCAGAACTTCCAAGGTCAGAAGTTTCATAATCCCAAGTGAAGAAGCCTTGAAGTAAATATAAATACTACATATATTGATAGTACTATAAAATATAGTACTATCAGATTCATGGTACTAAAATGACACTCTCTCTATACACTTAGTGTTCAAAAGCACTTGAATGGGTCCTCAGCCTACAAAATAAAGTCCACACTCTGGCTCCAGTCTCCTTTTCCAGCTTTTATCTCTCGTTGTTCCACTAAACTAACCACCAGTATTCCTCTACTTGGCGTTTAGTGCCTATGACTCCACCAACGTTGTCCTCCGCCTTCTTCTCCAGGCTCACATGCAACCAAGAGAGAAATGAGAGTCAAGATATCACCTTTATGGCTGACAGAGCTGTTTAGGAAAAATGGCTATAGATCTCTGACAAGAACTGACAGACTTCCCCAGCCAGCCAGCCACTGGCACAGCTAGGCAGCCCCAGACCACCCTGGCAGGGCCCAACGCCTAACAGAGGGGCCCAGCAGGTGCTGAGCTAAGGAGCTTCATTCTTTCTTCCAGTTCTCCATCGGGCAGGTTTTTCCTCTTCCCATGGGGCCCCTCTGACTGGAAGCGTAAGGCCAGGCAAACGTAGGCTGTCTCACTAATTCTCAACTCTTATCTTCAAGACACAGTACAAGTCCCACCCTAACCTAAAACCATCCCATCCCAGACAGCATTCATCCCGTTATCCTTTCCTTGGAATTCCCATAGCACTTGATGCCTGTGCTACAATAGTACCTCTTGTACATACTGGTGGGTAGTCTATCAAGATAAAATAAGACAGTAAGTCCCCTGATCCTAGTTCTCTGTTTTATCTCTCTTTGAATTTTCATCATTTAGATGCATGCCCTGAAAAAAGACAGCACTCAACTATCCACTGATATTTGAGAAATGATTAAAGTCGGGATGTGGGGTGTAATCTCTGACAGGTAGGAAGGAATCCTAATTAAGGGGGAAATATGATCAAGAGGTGTTTTCTGAAGATGAACAGTAAATGGCATATCTGGTTAGAATATAAGATACAAAGAAAACACAAAAGAAAAGATAAAAAGAGAAGCGAGAGAGAAAACTATTGTTATTACATGTAATTTGGAAAAGAGTTCTTTGAATGTCAGAGTGATAAATTAAAGAAAAAATCATTTAAAAAAGAAAAAGGAAAGCTGTCCAACAAAGACAACTGAAACAAAATAATGAAAACACATTAGGAAATGCATAAAGATTGCAATAGGTCACCACGTGATAATAAACTGATACTTCCGTGATACTGCAAACATAACAGGGCTGTTATACTCTATGTGTAACCAACAGATCCCACTTAGGTCCTTATGAGAGTTCCAAACCTACTTGAAGAGAATAATGGCAATGACTCAAGGAACTGAAAATGAGACTTCTGGAGGGGGTAAAAAAGTTTAGGGCAAATATAAAAAAAAATTTCTGAGGGATAATCAAACTCTTGAAAGACTATAAGTCAAAGAGAAAATAGCAGACATTTTACATCTCCACTGAAAAATGGAGAAATTCAGCAACAGAGAAATTTTAGCTAAACATGAAGGAGAAACTCTCTAAACATAAGCATTATTAATGGAGCAACGGCAGAAAAAATACTATCATTTTTAATTAGTTAACTCAATAACTGAGTCCACACAGTTGTCGGCGCCATAAGACAGCAATACATAGCAAAGAAAAGGTTGTAATTTAAGCTATCTAAAGACAAAAGACGACAAAGACAACAAAAAAAGAGCCATAAAAATTAAATACATACGCAAGGTATTATGGATATCAATATTCCTCTAGAGAGGTCTTTAAAATTGCCATAGAGGTATTTTATTTGTCCTCAGTCAAATAGCATGATAAACCATATATCTGTCTAACAAAAATATTTCTAAGTCCTGGTTAAGAGTGTATACGCCGCCTTCACTGCTCAGAGCTTACTCCTTCAAGCCCACAACAGACATCACTTGCATTCTGAATGAAACCATGTAATACAGCACTTTCATTTTGCAGAAATTTTATATTAGTCTCAAAATGAAGATAGGTCAATTATGATTCTGAAAAGTATGTCATGCCTATCAGGAATGCCCTGAAAAAAATTCTCCAACATTAAAAAAATTAGAAATCTTTGGTCTGCTTTAAAGTTGGAAATATATGACGATACAGACACAAAAGGGAAAAAAAAAATGTGGAGGGGGAGATAATGTCATTTTGGAAAAAATGACAAGCCACATTGCTAATGTATCTCCAGTGAGATGCCTTTTTTTACTAGGTAAAAAGATTAGTCTTTGATTGAGAGCAGAACAGCTTGTGAGTTATCCCAGTTATTCCAGCTGATGCCTGCATCCTTGCACAGCATCCACAAATACCGCCAAATGCTGAAGAAATGACTACTCCAGTCAGCTCTTGACAGTTTCTTAAGAATTTTCCTTTAACATTATATGTGATTACAAACTATGAGCCAGGTACTGCGCTGAGAATGTTCTATATCTTACCACCTTTTACCTTCCAAGCACTTGAGATCTAGGTTCTACTGTCCCTCCTCGCCAGAAGAAAAGGAGACACAGAAAGACAAAGTCACATCAAGCAACGAGCAGAGTCAAGATCTGCCATGATTTTTGAAAGAATTCTCCCTGGATAACACACATATTCCCACACGTTACAAAGCACAAAGAACTTGACCCTCTTTTATGTTTTTATTTATTTTTTTTTTTTTGATCAGAACTTGACCCTCTTAATTTCTGCTTCCAAAATGAAAAATTTCCTTCAAAACTTTTCTCATGAGCTCACCAGATCCTCTAGGGTCTCTGTGTCTACAGATTCCCAGTTTATGAACTTCAGGATTTCCCCCCTTACTTTACACATACCTAAATAGCAATAACTAAAATTCAAAGCATCTTTTTGTATTTTATTTAATCTTTATTGTATTTTTTCCATTATCCTATAGTCCCCTTATACCCCACTCTCCCCTAAAAAAAATATGGAATTTATGCATTTCAGCACTTTCTACAAAAAGTGTAATAACTCACTCGGTAAGAAGACGGCACGTATATATGTATAGTTTCTACCTATCTGTGCCTGTACTTACAGGCAGAATAGCTCAATTAAAATAAGTCCTAAGAAATATTATTTTATAATTCACATTAATGACTCTTGTTACACTGCACAAGACCAATGCTTTACTCCATAAAACCTGAAGCCCTTTTTTACTTCAAGGACTGGGTTGCCTCAGAACTGATTCATAGTCCAGGCATTGACTGTCCCCTTACAGCGGTACCTCGTGAGCAGCCAACTACTCTTCACTTCTCTGTGTGTGGCAAGGCCTCCTTGATCTTCAAAGCAGCTGAACTGCCGAGTGGTTCAGAACTGGCTGTTTTTCCCTAGAGAGGCACAAAAGACTCCTGTGTCTACAAATACTCTCAGCTCAGCGTCAGTGGTCTCCATTTTACATCCAAACCACTCCTTTGCATGTTTTGAAATTCAAAGAAAACATAACTTTATAAACAAAGCGACATAATTTCTACATTGAGTCTAGGACAGGACTATTATTATAACTAGTGTTGCTTTTTGGTCAGACTTTTTTGCTTTTACAACCCTAAACTGGTTTTTTTTAAATCCCAGATCTAAAGTGTTTAAAGCAGACTACTAAAAAACAATCTGTATGACCAATTTATTCTTCACTGAAGCTCAGCCCATAAAAAGGTTCATTCATGACAAAAAGCTATTTTTAAGTGCGACTAACTTACTGCCTAGAGTCCACTAACAAGTAAGTATTATACTTCAGTGGAATTTTAAAAGCTTAAAATTATATTTCTTCCAGCTCATTTCCACCTCCCCTGATTCTGCCATCCTGAATATCAACATTATTTTAAACTTTGCTGTTTTCTATTAACAGTAGCTTCATTCATTGGTCATTCCAATAAGCCTTTCTGAACACTCTGACACCTGACTTTCAATTCAGTTATACCAGTCAGGTTTTGGCTACCTCAAGATGCATGAGCACATCCTGCCAAAGCCCAAGGAAGTTCCCAACTGAAATCAGAGGGAGACTGACCTATGGCCTATGGCAGGAGACTATGCCCTCCAAGAACAGGAACTCCTAGTGGGCCATTCATAAGAGGAGGAAATGATTTACTGGCCAGCTTTGTTCCTTCTCATCCCATCACCCCCTCCTTTGCAGGTGACAGCATGTGTCATGTTCCCTGGTGAACATGCCCATCAGGTTGCCAGAATGACAATTTAGTACTCAAGTGGGGCATGAGGTTTACACTATGCTCTAAAAACTTACAGCCTCATGTTATTTGCAGACCTGAGGCTGCAAAATGCAGTAAGAGGTGTACAGAAAAGGTGTCCAATCCAAAAGTCAGTGGTCAATTTGCAGGATTCTTGAGCTGGATGGCAAGTTCAAACATGTGAAGCCAAAGAGCCAACTCTTCATTTTGCCATATGGCCATTATCATATCTACTAAATGGACCTCAAGCTTAATAAGGCTCTTTATTGTTTAAAGCAACATGTGAACAAAACGAATGGAAGCTTCATAGCAGAGCAAAAGCCATGCCTGGGTGAAACTCCTGGTAATATAACACTTGGTGTTTTCTGCTCCTATTTCTTCCAGTGAGTTTAAGGCATATTAGTAGCATGATCTCATTAATCCTTACAAAACTGTGAGGGAAGTAGGAAGCAAGTATTTTAATCTCCCTTTGTAAAATGAAAAAAAAAGATGCTGTACAACTTTTCCCAGGGTTACAGCTGGCACACACGGTCCCACAGCCAGGGAAATGTTGACATGACAGAGGGAAGAGTGGAATACTCTGGGTTATTTTAAAGGAAATACTGCTCACTGAGCTAAATGGATTTAATTAAGCAGCTGCATACTACGCACTCTGCAAATGGACGGCCAGTTCACTTCTAACGAAGTTTTTACACTCTACACTAGACTGGCAAACAAAGTTATAAAAATGCATACTTCCCCAGACGTCTTAACTTCCCGTCATGCCCTACAACTGCGCTTCTCAAATGGGAGCATCCCCAAATCCTCAGGGCTCCTCGGCACTGCACCAAGAGGTACACCAAGTCTCAGAACCAACGGGCACATTTTTGGAGCTCAGTTTGAATAGATCGTTTAAAATCATAAAAACATGATTTTTATATTAAAGTTAACATATTTTTTGAAATGGAATGCAAAATTAGCATGAAGTTTTCAAATGAGTAATAAAAGAAATAAGGCCGACACAGCATGCTGTCCAGAGTACGCCTGCCCTCAGGTAGGACAGGGAAGGGATACAAGAGATGTTACTGGTATTTTGCTTTTAGGTGGTTCAGGAAAAATGTTTGAGAGGCTCTGAGAAACAGAACTAAGATGTTAAGAGGAAAAAAATCATTCCAATCTACCCGCCTTGCCCAAACCATTCCAGGCAGACAGGAATACATCTTTACATAAAGGGTTTTTTTTTTTTTTTGGCTTTTATTTCTTTCCACTTGGGCTCTAAAACAGAGTGGGATTTTACTTCAGATCTTCTAGAAAAGTATCGTAAACATTATCAGTGGTAAAATGTCATATCCATGTTAAGCCTAGACAACATCAAAGGCTGATCAATTTGTTCCCTTAACTACTTTCAGACTGCCCAACACACACCAGGCACACCCTGCCAGCATCCTTTAATAAGGGACTGGACTCCTTTGACTCTCAGGACAGTGTTCTCTTCATTATTTCAACTGGAAAATTAGAAAACAAAGGAAAGGCAAGTGACCACGTATGTTGGGAGTGATTCCTTTACACTTACTGAAACTATCCACTCACATGATCACGTTAGTAAGCAAAGATGAGGCCCATAAAAGTAACATGCGGTTTATCAGGAAAACCAACTGACTGGGCTGACACAGGCTTCTCCCAACACTTCCAAATGCACACAATTAGGATTAGGCATCCAGGGTCCATTCAAATATTCCCAGAAGCTATGAGGGGCATTGCTTTCAACATCCAGGAAGTTCAACAAGAGACTAATGAAAGATCTAAACCCAAAGTACCATAACTAAACGGGTAACCACGCTGAGGAACCAACTGAGCCTTTAGGACCACGGGAGACGTTCATTTCTACCCCTTAGGACAGCTCTAAGGTTTATAAAAAGAACCAGGGTGCAGAAATGTGTGGCCATGTTCCCACAGTTCCTGAAATTGCCACAGAAGGAAAATCTTGATCCTCAATTGTGTTAGGGTCCACGGCCCCTGAGGTTGTGAACAAGCACATTGAGCCCTTCCTGCAGGGGAAACAAAAGCGCATGCACAGCACAGGACTCTGCACAGCTTCGGGGCAGCCTTCATTTCCACCCAATCACTGAAGTTCCCCAACTTAGAGAACCTGTTCCCCAATCCAGTTCTGACTGAGTATATCAGACATTGAGGAAAGTTTCACGAGAAGATCATAAAGTATATTAAACTTGATTTTTAAGAACAGAACTTGTATGTCTAGATGAGTTGTCTTCATTCAAAGAGTTACCCTAGAAAACCACACATGTTATTTCAAGGAACTCGAAGCAGATCATTTAAAGTTCCTATTCTGAAATAACCTTCAAAACCACTTTCCACATCATACAAAACAGGTTTCACTAAAGAAAAACTGTTCTCAGCTTGCTATCAGCTGGCTTACAGAGCAAGCTTGAAAAGTTGTGGCCTGGCTCAAAAATAAAAGCCACCCACGAAAAAATAAAGGCCCATTACCACTGAGGATAATTTTTAAAATGTGATTGAGGATATAAATGCAATTCCAGAGAAAAAGATTCAACAACATGCTGAGCTACTGTAACATCACAGAAATAAGTGTATAGCTTTCCAAAATGTCTACTCTGAAAAGAGTAACATCCCTTTAAACCCTTAAGTTCTATATAAAATTTATTTAATGTTCAGCAATGCCTTCCAGGATGGCTTCTCTTACTGGGATCAATTTTAATAACAGCTCTAAGGCGCCAAGTAGAGTTACATCATAGTCATACAATCTTTTAAAAATCCCTTTCCCTCGAATATTCTTGGACTGTGTCCCACAAAGTACACTACATATTTTGATTAACCCTGAGAACAAAACAGCTGAATTTAGACACAAAAGACAGTCAGAAACATAAATGACTCCTGTATTACTATCCTGGCTTTCACCTGTTTAGAAACCCATAGTACAATGTGAATTTGTGGAATGACAAGAAAACATTACCAATTCCTGGTGGCAGCAGCAAATTCAGTAATGAAATACAAAGTACACATCTTTTAGGCCTTGTTAAAAAATATGTTATACAAATAGCCTTTTATTAGTGGCCATTTCTAAAGAGATCCCACTACACCTTATTTGTTTAACGCATGCTATCCATGCAAATGTACTAACAAACAAACAAATCTCCCTGAGAGTTCTCATAAAGACGGTGTAAGATCACATTAATCAAATGTCCTTGATATTTTGAATGTTCACCTTCAAGAAAATTCAATATCCAAATTGTTATAAGGAATCTCTCATTACTATTATTAGCCTTGGCTATCATACTTTATAGACCTGAATTCTTGTTAATGTACTTGTACTTTCAGGTAAATGGGTGTAATTTAAAGTAAACCCAATGACCTTTCAAAATATGAAAATTCTAGTCACAAGGAGTAAATATTCAGGAGGAAAGAATGGATTATTATTATGAATCTGCAGACACCGGATACATGGTCTCCAAATGAATGACCCACAGGGAATTTTATTTAAGCCCTCCAAATTACATATAGCTTTAATAATTCAAAAAGTTTATTCCTGCTAATAATGTATATATACAGTATTATCTCTTATATAATGTTATACATGCATGATAACATTATTTCTTTACTATCTAGCTTTCTGAAATGAGAAGTACATGCCTGAAAGAAAGAAAAAGACAATTCATTTACGTCAATATATCCAATCACTGATAAACAAACTTGCCTCATTATCCTATATTTGCAATAAGAGCCCTTCCATGGAATGCGATTAAAACCTTCAGTGTTCCTAATTAGATTGTAACCTTTCTATAAGCCAATCAGACATAGCTTTCTTTACCTGTTTATAACACTTCCCACCTCCTAACTTCCAACATCCTGTCACGTTCCTTGCCTGACCTCTTCTTAACAGTACCTGCTTTGAAGGGGTCAAAAATTAAATCTTTCCTGGAAGACTACAAAATTAATCAGTTAAGGGTGAGAAGAAATGACTCCTAACTGCCACATGAATAGCAATTATTCACCCTAGGGAGTGCGTTCCTTCACTAGCACACGAAAACCTCAGAGGTGCTTAGGCGGGGATGATTAAACACCAGGATCCTATACCATGACTTGGAAACAGTCAATTAAGCACGTACCTATCTAGTTCCTGGTTAAAAGCAAACTGACTCTGATCAGGTTAGGTGGGAAAAGTATTTGTTTACTGGTAAGGTTTTGGGTAGCTCACGATCAGCAGGAGGGCTGCAGATGCAGACTCAGACTTAGGCTGGGAGCCAGTGGGACAAAGCACAGCTGAGGTCCTACCACAGAACAGCCTATGCTGCTGAAGCCACTGCTTCTCCACACAGGACAGTCACCTACACTCACCTGGGTTGGGCTCTGGACCCTTGACACTGTCAGCAGGATACTGGCTCATCAACCCCCAAGTCTTCACAGGCAAGAGGAGCTCAGAACCACTCTTCTGAGATGCAAACTCAACATGAGGACCAGAGACAGGCCAGGGGAGGGCTGCCTACCTCAGGCCTCAGCACAGGGAGGCTGAGCCGGGCTTCCCCACTGTTTCTGGTTCCCACAAAAAAAGGAGGGAACCAGGCGCAAAACAGATTTTGGGTTGGCCAAAAAGTCCATTTAGTTTTATCTGTAAACTAAAGGACACATTTTTCATTTTCACCAGTAACTTTATTGATTGGGGTATTTTGAGTATGTCGGCTGTCTCCCGCTGTTGGTTTCTAGTGGGTAGAGGCCAGGGGTGCTGCTACACATCTTCCAATGCATAAGACAGCCCCACAGCAAAGAATTATGTGGCCAAAATGTCAACAGTACCAAGAAACTTCACAAACCACTTATGACACACTTGATAAGTCACAGTACCTTCTTCATACACTCCGCAAATTATTTTTTGCGTTTCAATTGCATTTTTACAAAGGCACGATATGCTGAAAATGTTGCTTATTTTCTTCCATCTTCAATATTAAAAGCACTACACAAAAAACTCACCAATTTTGATGTTTATTTTTAAATGCATGCTGATGTGACATTGTCACAACATAATCTAACAAAAGTGTTTCAAATGAAGTTAAAGACACCTAAGCACTACTAGAGTCATCCTATGGAAAAAACTAAATGAACTTTTGGCCAACCCAATAAATGTCTGCCACAGAGCAGTCTAGGAGAAATTATTTGTACAGTACCTTCCAGTTCTAAAATACTATGGAAAGTTTTTATAAAAATTTAATGCTTATCACATAAAACAGAGAAGGTATGAATCTTACTGATTCAAATAATAAGGAATGAATAGTCTATGTCCTCAGTCTATTTGATAGGGAATGATCTGATGAAAGCTACTCATTAAAACAAACCAAATACAGTATCCTTCTATCAATTTATCCATTTATAGATTCATTTATCTATTTAACTTTGGCTTGTGAAAACAAAATGGAATTGATTTCTCCCAATGATACTTAGTAAAATATTATTATAACATTTAGAGCAAATAATAGAAGAAGTGAAAGGAGTCTATGAGAAACTGTTATGTACAAGAAGAAGACATTTTCTGCTACTCCAGAGAACACAGGTGTGATTAAAGACAGAAGCTTCAGAGTCAGATTTTGACTCAACATACATAATATCTCTGAACGCCTGAAGGAATCCAAAAATGGAGTAAGTTTCATAGCCACGTAGCAAGCTCCCCACCACTGGAAATACAGGAGCAGACTAGGCAGCCACTGTTAGGAACACAGTACATTGTATTTATGTCCCCTCAAACTTCATACGTTGAAACCATAATCCATTCTGATGGTACTTGGAGGTAGTGCCTTTGGAAGGTGATTAGGTCATGAGGGTGGAGCCCTCATGAAGGGGATTAGTGCCCTAAAATAAGAGGTTGGACAGCTGTCTAGCTCTCTTTCCATCATGTAAAGACGCACCAAGAGGACAGCCCTCTGTAAACCAGGAAGAGAAACCTCACTAGAACCCAACCATGACACCATCCTGATATTGGGCTTCCAACCTCCCGAATGATGAGAAAGAAATGCTTATTGTTTAAGCCTCCCAGTGTGTGGTAACTTGTTAGAGCAGCCTAAATGAACTAAAGCACACAGCATGAAAACTGACAGCACTGAGAAAGTGGGTGGGCTGGCTGGTCCAGACTTTTCAAGTTCTATCCAACTAGGATTAAAAAAAAAAAAAAAAAGAAGTCTATAGTCTGAATAAAAAACCTGAAATTAACGATAAATATTTGAATTTTGACTAAAATAACAGTCCAAATATAGAATGGGATAGATGTGAATTTTGGGGGTTTGTTCAGAAGACCACCTAACACAATCTTAGACTTTCATTAGAGGTTAGTGCCCAGTACCCAAACTGCTCAAAAGTTAAAGATTTTAGCTTTAGTTGATAGTCTTACGTGATTAATGCATATGGAAGGCTGTTATTCCAGGAAATTGAATTCATGGCCATGTGATTGCAAGCAATTCAACCTTTGTGCTCCAGGTGGTATGCAAGTGATGGAGATGGTATCTGAGCCCATGTGTTCCAGGGAGGGAATGCATGTAATGTAGGTAAAGAATTGTTGACCAACAGATAAAGTACTGGGAAAATCAACCCCAGACTACAACTCCTATCCAATTAGCCCTTTTCCCAAACCCCCTACCTAACCTTTCTTCTCCTTATAAAAAGGTTGGCTTGCAATGGCATGTTAAGATCATTTCTGAGGGTACACAACCTGCTGTGTCCTCAGACAGCCAGCCATCTGAATGAAGTGCCCATAAAGATTCAATCCGTATCTCTACATATTGGTTCTGGTAGTGATAGGCAGCACAAATGCTGACTTTTTCCGTTTTAAGACCACCTGGGAGACCTCAGTTCATCTTGGGATTTCCCATTTTAAAAAGAACAATGGCACACTTGAAAGTACCTAGATAGTGGTGACTAGGATGGCAAGGCACCTGGAAACTATCTCAAGAGGAAAACTAAAAAAAGACAGGGATGATGATATAAGAAAAGAAAAAGGCTCTGTATAAGTCTGCTCAGGCTGCTATAACAAGATCACACAGACTGATTAGCTTAAGAACTTCTCAGAGTTCTGGAGGCTGGAAGTCCAAGGTCAAGGTGCCATCTAGGGGTTGGTTTCTGGTGAAGTCTCTCTGCTTGGCTTGTAGATAACAGCCTTCTTGCTTTGTCTTCATATGGCCTTTTCTCTGTGCCCTCCTGGAGAGAAAGAAATTTCTGGTGTCTTTTCCTCTTCTTTTAAGAACACCAGTCTTACAGGATTAGGGCCCCATCCTTATGACCTTGTTTAGCCTTAATTACCCCACAAAAGGCTCTATCTCCAAATACAGTTGTTTAGTTGGGGGTCAGGGCTTCAACATATGCCTTTTGTGGGGTGGAGTGGACAAAATTCAGTCTGTAATAGAATCCAATGTTAAATATACAAAAGACTGTGACTGAACAGGATGCTGATTTATTCTTTACTACTCTAGAAGGCCAAATTAGAAACAGAGTAGGAGGACTGGAGATGGACTAGTTGAAGTCTAAGCTTCTTTCAACTCCACTAGCCATTATAACTATCACTATTACTGAACTATAGGGTATAAGTGATTGAGTGCTTCCTGCGGACCCGATCTATGCTAAGCACTACCTCACTGAATCCTTCTATCTACTTGGAGGTAAATACAACCATTATAGCCATTTGTTGTTGTTTATAAATTAAGGGTCAATCTCATCCAAGGTCACAGTGCTGGTAAATGGCAGGAGAGCCAGATCTCAGGAGATCAAACTCCGAAGTTACCCACCCAGCTTTAACCATAACACGGCACAGCCTCCTGAAATTAGTAAAAGACAGTAAGTATAATACAATTGAGGAAATAACTCCATTTGTCAATAGAAAATCACACAGAATTTTCTTAACACCAACAACCTCATTACCACGCCTGTTTATTTTTCTCCCTATGTTCCAGCTGTCTCCACACAGTGCTAGACACATCCATTCACTGCACACCAGGAGGCAGGTATTACCATGCACATCTTACAGAGGAGGAAGCAGGCTGAGAAAGCCTTCCTCAAACTCACAGTGACGAAAAACATCTGGGTCAGAATTCAAACTGAAGTCTGAGCTATTCCACTGTAAATCTTTTATTATAACCATAATCCATTCCTACTGGGCTCTCACTTGGCTCAGAACCTGAGACCTGATGAACGTCAAAGTCCCCTGAAATTGACCAAATTTCGCAGGGAGGGCAAACGTAGGTTTCCAGTTGTTCATATGGAAACTGATACAATAATTAATAAATAATAATACAAGAGTAAACTGTGTTTCACGTACTCACACCTGGAAGCCTATGTTTGCCCTATCCTGTATAATGCAACCCTGTCTTCAAGGGGAAGAGATCCAAGGAGAGCAAATCCTAGGAAACAAAATCAGGTTTCTCACCGCCAAGTCCTGTGGCCTGTTCGACAAATACTGACAGAGCTCCTATTATGAGCTAGTCTCAGGGAATATGTAGAGTAGTGCAGAAGAGAAAATCTAACTCCCCTAGACCTATATTCTAGTGTTGGGGGAGAACTGAACAAACATCTCACATTTAACATGTCAAGTTTAAAAAAAAAAAAAAAAATCCAGCGAAGGGGCAGGGAGCAGGAGGCAATGGGTGCTATTTTAGAACAGGTGGTCAGGGGAAGCTTGAGTATGAACTGAGGCAAAGAAGCCCAGCAGGCCTTCGAGCTATTACACCCAGCAGGTCCTGTAGTCCTGACTACAGTCAGGTACTTCCCTGCTATTCACTGAGAAAAGGGAGCACTGCAGTGCTAATTGCAAACAACAGCTCAAAGAAAAGGAAAAGCATGTAGTCTCCTTCCTTGACCACCAGGAGAGTAGTTGCCATGTGCTGTTGCCATGGCACTGGGGAACTAGAGAAAGCAGCATGCCAGCACCCGAGGATGAAGAGGAATACTCCAATGAGGAGAGAGGACAAAAGGCGAGCAGAGGTTTCACTCCCTGGGAGTGCTGAAGCCAACTGGGAAGCAGGCCGGAAGGGAAGCTTTCAAAAGTGGCAAGAGCGGGTGTGGGGAAGGGGAGGTCAGAACTGTTAGTTTTGGAAAAGGTCTTTGCCTAATACAACTGAAAACACACCAAGTTTCTGAAGTACTATATATCAAATAAGAATATTTTCTAAAAAGTCCATCTTTTTGGTCAAAATGTACCTTAGAGTTCAACCAGTCGACTTAGCACCTAGTGCGAATATGTCTTCATAAGGTATAGCCCAGGAGAGGAAGGCTACAGATCTGACAGGACAGAAGAAGCAGAACAGGGCTCACATCCTACTTCTTCTACTTACAACTACAGGACCTTGGAATAATTACTTGGCCTATCTAAGCCTCTTGTTCTTTATCTGTAAGATTAAAACACCAAGATTAAAGAGAGAACAGGTATAAAGGCTGACTCATAATTGTAAATGGATGAATATTCATTTCCTGGCCATAAACAGTTCCAGTATCTTTAACAGGGGTAATAACACTATCTACCTCATAGGGATATTTTACAGATTAAAATCTTAGCACAGTGTGTGGCACCCAGCAGTAACAGTAATAGCACTGTCTTATTATGTTATGTAGCAGGCACTGTTGTATGAAACTTTACATATAGTAATTGAAAGATTTGTGTTAGTATGAGAATATTACTGCTGCATTGCTTATCACTGCAAATATCAGGAAACAAGCAACTGAGCATTGCAGTGAACTGGATAACTAAACCAAGGTGCTCAAAGGATGCCCCGGTGTCTGCTACAGAGAATGAGAGAGCTCTGCGCATGCTGATGAAGATCTCCACATTTATTTCCTTTACAGATGTAAAAAAATGTGTATGATCCTTTCTGTAGAAACAGAGATGGATGGTGAATGCAATGGGTGCTGAAATCGACATAGAAGCATATTTTATTGTTTGTTTTTAAAGTTTCACAGTAGTTAAGAAATGGGCTCTGGATCCAGACTGCCTGGGTCCTAATCCAGGATCTTTTTATTTTTTATTTTTTCTTTATGGACTTTATTGGGGTCACATTAGTTAATAAAATTATATAAATTTCAGGTGTACAATTCCATTATACTCCCTCTGTATATTGCATTGTGTGTTCACCACCCCAAGTCAGGTCTCCCTCCATTCCCATTTATCCCCCTTAACCCTCTTCTACATCCCTCCCCACTCCCCTTTCCCCCTGGAAATCACTGTACTGTTTTTGTCTGTATCTATGAGGTTTTTCTGGGTATTTGTTATGTTTTGTTTTGTTTTGCTTAATCCCCTCCCCTCTGACAGCTGTCAGCCTGCTCTGTATCTATGAGTCTATTTCTATTTTGTTTGTCAGTTTATTTTGTTCATTAGATTCCACAAATGAGTGAAATCATATGGTACTTGTCTTTCTCTGACTGGCTTATTTCACTTAGTATAATGCTCTCCAGGTCCATCCATGCTGTCTCAAAGGGTAAGAGTCCCCCCCCCCCTTTTTAATGGCCAAGTAATATTTCATTGTGTAAAGGTAGCACAGCTGTTTTTCAACTCATCTATTGATGGACACTTGCATTGCTTCCATATCTTGGCTATTGTAAATAATGCTGTTCATTTCTTAGCCTCGGTATCCTCATTTGTAAAGCAGGATTAATAACAGTACCTACTTCTAACAGCTTTTGTGAGGATTAAAGAAACTAACAGATAAAACAGCCTCTGTCATATAGTAAGCAACCAGTTAATGTTATTTTGCTAATCATTTAAATATGTCAACATGGATTATGAGATTATGGGCCTTTTTTGTTTTCTTTGTACTACCTATATTTAAAAAGATAGAGACACAGATTTTTCTACTGAAAATACAAAATTATGTTTATGGACATGAGCAATGTATAAAATACTGCTGAATGAACAATGCTAATACAAAGCAGTATGTACAGCAAAACTCATTTTTACTAAAATATATTTATTATTATGCAAATAAACATATATAGGAAAACATTTAAATATGCACTAAAATGTTACCAGTGGTTTCTCTAAGAGGTGGATTATAGATTATTTCCATTTTCTTCCTTTTGCTTTCCTTATTTTCCTAAAATAAACTTACATTACTTGTGTAATAAGAGAATTTCACCTGTCAGAATTTATTTCCAACTATGGAACCTACAAAGGAAGAAGTTAAATTGATAAACTTCCAATGATGTAACTGGATATGGACTTTTAGAGTTAAAACAAATGAACAGTACATGTTTTCCTGAGATATTATGATGATACCAAAGAAAACAATTGATAATCAATTGCTAAGACTGCAATCCTTGATTGGGCCAGGCTCCCTCCTGACTTCAGGGAAGTATGCTGGGATTTAAGAACCTGAATCTGGCTCCAGGTAAACCTCACAGGCTTTAATGAAAGTCCAGAGGGCACTGTGGGCAACATTAAAGAGCAGCATAGCACGCCCAGCACTGGTGCTCCAACCTGTGTCATAGCAGCAAATCCACAACGGACCCTGAGTGACTAAAACATGCAAAGGCTTTTTGAAAATTAGTTTGCATTTTGACTCATGCTAAAAAGTCAAACCCTGAGGGGCATGGAATTTTGCTCAGATTTAAGATAGAAAGGGAAATATGAGGTTATATTCTTTTGCTAAGATTTGATAAATCTGAAAACTAACAAATTGTCAGCCATGCAAATTTCAATTTGTCTCTTCTCTCCTTAACATCTCTACATAACTCCACTGGTTGAACTGAATGATACAGCCAACAAGCCTACAGACATAGTAAGTTCAAGATGGGGTTTATTTATACTGCCAGCAGGCATAGGAAGTTCTCAGACAGAGTCCAAATGCCTAGTTCCTTCTCGAGTTAGCTACAGGACCTCAGTTCAATCTCTTCACCACTGTCATGATTCCACGACGGCTAAATAAGGTCACTGAACAGGAGAGCCACCAGGATGTTGGAGGAAAGCAGCATTTAACTAACTTTAATCTTATTAGGCAGCACACTCTTGGTCAATAAAGAACTTTACGCATTTGGATTAATAGAACAAAAAAAAAAAAAAAGGGAGAGAGAAATTGCTATTTTGGTATACTTTGCCTAATATTTCTTCCAAGAAAAAAATATTTTTATTATTTTCCTACTAATATTTTATCACAGCTTTTATATGAGTAGAGCACTTGTTTTGATATTAAATCATGCTTTCAGAGTACAAAAGAATAATCTTCAAGCTGTAAGATATATTTATGAAAAAGTAGGCACTTTATTGCATATAGGAGTGTTTTTGTTTTCTCTGCTGTGAAAACAAACCTCCAAGGCATAGAGAGATGGTGGAATAGTATCCTTATGCATAAGTCAGTTTTCCCTAAAAGTCAATTAACCTTTTTTTCCGAATTAGTTTAATTTTAAAGGAAATCTTGTGACTCTGAATTAATAACACTACATTATAATCATTTTATCAAGCTTTGCTCTTGATTATCTAATT
This sequence comes from Furipterus horrens, assembly GCF_987537825.1. Taxonomy (NCBI): domain Eukaryota; kingdom Metazoa; phylum Chordata; class Mammalia; order Chiroptera; family Furipteridae; genus Furipterus; species Furipterus horrens. The sequence goes on from NW_028327182.1 coordinate 73,267,124, forward strand.
TATTTAATTCCCCAAGGTTTTATTTAAAGGCTAAGAGTCTAGTTGTGCCTTAAATTCCTAACATGTAGGGTACCACAGCAAACAGGTCTTAAAATACTCAAATGGTATCAATGTAATAAAGGCTCATTAATTTGGACTGTGAAAGGTCATACCAAATTGGGAAATTTTTATTTTATTTTAAGTAAGTTTTTTTTTTTTAATTTTTCAATTACAGTTCACATATGTTATTATATTAGGTTCAAGTGTACACTCAGGGTCTAGACATCACATAACTTAGTAAGTGATCATTCCAATAAGCCTCGCACCCATCTAACACCACACATAGTTATTAGAATATTGACTATATTCCCGGTGCTGTTCTTTACATCCATGATATTCTGTAACAACCAATTAGTACTTCTTAATCTCTTCACTTTTTCCACTCACCCTCCCAACACCCCCCATTTTCTTTTCACTTTAAAAAAAATAATTTTGATCCTTTCATATACATGAAATAATTGAAATTAGGTTAACAATAAAGGTCCTTGGAGAAACTGCATTAACAAGTAAAAAGTACTATGATTAGAAATTGAATTTTAAAGTACACACAGGGACCTGAAAATAGTTTTATTTTCCCCTCTGGTGTTTAGGTTTTCATTAGTCATTGTCTTATTTTGTCTTTACTGTCAAACATTGAGTACCTCATACCAGTACCACTAGGCTTACATGGCACCTCATTTAATCCTCAGAACATTCCTGAATGTCAGTATTACTGCCCAATTATATATTACAGAACACACTCAGGGGTCGAAGTGTTCAGAAAGGTCTGTGTGGCTCTTCACCTCACCACACATTTTCATGAAGCCCATCAGCTGTTACCTGAGGATAAGGAGCAAATCAGCACAAAATATTCAATGTTTGAAAAAAAGCTCACAAGCATTTTTTAATAGTGCTATTTTTTGCTTATCTGATTAGTATGTATATTATTAGTGCTGTTTCTGAAGAGTTAGACACTTCACGTATCACTGATTGCCCCTAACTGATTCTTTGCACGGGCCATTAGTGAGCCAGGAACAGAAGAGAGTATCTTCTGGAAGAGAAGACTACACGGAGCCAGCAGTGAGATGATGAGGTATTGTCCTGGCTCTGCTATGTATTAGCTCTGTACTTGAGGAAAACCATTTGACTTTTCTGAACCCCACACAGCATGCCCACTATGAAGGTGCCATGGCAGGGGCAGTAATGTCTTCCCCACCTGCCTCAGAGGCAATGGCAGGATCAAACAGGTCAGCACGTGCAGAAGCACTTGGTAAGTTATACCTGGTACCACATTCACATGTGGCAAAACATGGTCCCTTCATAATTTTATTCTTAAAAGAGCTGCTGCACTCCTGCTATTATTTTAGAAGCAAAATTCTTTGAAGAGATTTAACCTAAATCTTAAAACTACGGAGAAATAAATGGAATTACATTTACAAAAATTTAGTTTTCTTTTTTTAATGTTTGGCAAAATGAGCTACAATTACGTGAGCTAATTCTGACCATATATGCAAAAAAAAAAAAAAAAAAAATACCACCACCACAACAACAAAAACAAAGGGCTAACCTTTAATTCCCTTATTGTCTAAAAAAATCTTTACATGGTATCTACCACATGCCAAGCAGTAGGGCAATAGCACTGAAAAAAAGTCTTTACCTGCTAGATATCTTGGTATCCTTTGCATCAATAGCCCTGGAACACCGTACACACCAAGGAATGTTACATAAGTAAGTAAACACATAAAAATTTACTGTATGAAAATGGCTGGAGGTCAATGACCCACCCTTCTAAGGCATACTGGCCTGGCTATGTGGGCAGCCGGCTGGGGCTGAGACCCCTGTTGCAGCGGCAAGTCCCTCCACATGCTCTCTGCGGGGATATGGCGCTGGAGGAGGTGGGGACTGAGAGGCATGCGGAGTGTTTAGGTTAGGTGCATCTGCTCAGGAGAGCGGCCCATGCAGCTAGATGTGCTGATATGATTCACCCTGGGACTCTTGGCTGCAGCCCCAGGGTCAGGAGAGTGCTGGTATTGTCAGCAGAGATGGAAGTTCAGCACCAACACTCAGAACACCCAAGGAATGGGTCTTATCCATCACGTGTGTATGAAGACAATGTGAAGAGTTCAAATCTTGAAACTGGACACACGCGGTATGCCACTACGGAAAACTGTGCATTAGAAAACTGTCAGCTCTTTGTTGTCACAGGAAAACAGATGTGGCACACAGTGGAGAACTGGTAAATGCTGCTCCATTAAAGAAAAAGCTTCTTGGTGTCAAGTTCTGAAAGCGAAATGATTACCAAGTTACTTGATATTACACCGAGGTCTAAAGGAAACCCACTGGCTTTCTGTATCTTTGAATATGTTTACTTTGCAGAACCGAATGGTCTATTTGAAGACCAAAGGGTTGACACCTAAGACACTGGTGCGGTCAGCAGCCGGCAAAGGAAGGCCCCGTGGGTGCAGATTCGGCCAGCAGTGGTCCAGAATCCGCTGCACACCACTGCCCCAGGTTACTCAGGCAAGTGTGGGCTTCTGCTGTGGAGGTGCTGTGTGAAAACCAGTATGTAGGAACAATGTTCATTCAGCCAAATGTGAGGTTAACACAACTTAGTGTTGCAAAAAAATTGGGGTATTGTCAGGCAACTTTAAAGGCAAAAGAACTGTTTCATAGATGATTCGATTATGAAAGGCAATACCATCTCACCCACAATCAAATATCACTCAAAGAATCTGGTGCAAAAGAGGTTCACATTCAAGTAGCCTCACCAACAGTTAGAAACCCTTACTTCATGGGAATAAACACACCAATAAAAAAAGAGCTTATTGCCACTAAACCAGAATTTGCACATCTTGCAAAATATCTAGGAGCAAACAGTGTGTGCATCTGTCAGGAGGACTGATTTCCCCTGGACAAGAAGGGATAACATTTAAAAAACAAAATGTGATAAAGCAAGATACTATGATTCAAGAAAATGAACTGGTCTGGAATGTTTTGAGGACAGTCATGGTATGTACAGCTTGTCTCGCTGGGAAATACCCTGTGGAATTGGATTGGTAGCTGGTAGGGGTAGATACAATGTTTCAAGATACAAAGTTGTCAGGAAGTTATAGTGGTTACACCTTATCCGTTTCCCTTTACTCAGCTGGTACAATGTAAAATGCCACATGCTTATGTTTTACCTTGATAAGTTTTGAGGGTTTTTTTTCTGAAAATGGTACCAAAGTGCTACGTTTTCTTTAATAATCCTAGATCAATACTTTGGTATTCTCTAGGAACTTGGATGATCCTTTCAGTTTTATTTAGTAGTTTAGTACTTTGACGCTATCAATAATGAGACAGTCAACAGTAATACAAAGGACAGGTAAATTTTCTGTTTGAAAGGGGATTGCCAGATACTATATCTGACCACAAATTCTCATAGAACTTTGTAGAATGTTTCTTGCGACTTACTGAAATTCAGTTATGCAATATTTTCACACCTGAACATTACAAACTACATATTATACAATAACATGGGTAATCTTTTTTTACACAAGCATTGAGTAGCCTTTTTCACCTGATCAGAGAAGGCAGGTAGTAGGTGGCATTTGCAGGTCCATGCTTTAAAGAGTTTGCAAGAGGTTAGACTAAAATGGAGTGAGGCAAACAGGAAAGGCAAGTTAAATACATTTCATGCAAATTTTGAATCCATTATATTTCAAAGGGGTCAAGCCCCTAGAATTCTGGTTGCAGTTATGATCCTGACTTTGTTAACTTTAGAACAACCTTTTTAAAAAATGCCTTTTTGTGCCTCACTACTCCCAACCTGTGCAATGGGGTGCTTATATTACTAAATTAAATAATAGGAATGTGAATGAGTGTGATACTTTTTTTTGTGGTTAGAGCCATCCTTTCACCCCTTAAATTTAAGAGTGCGTGATGATATTTTTTGAGATGTTGGCTGTTCACCTGCAATTGAGATTTCATTATGACGGAGGGAGATACACAGCCTAACAGTGCTTTGCCACTTGTCTTCGAGATGCCTTAAGAATGACTATAAAAACATGTCTGTGGAAAAAGTTTTCCTATATTTGACACGAAGGTATGATCCATACTACTTAGTGCCTTTGTGGTATAAGCCCAGTAAGTAACTTAGTACATTCGAAGTAAAAAATAATTTTAGATTCTAATAAGCCTTTGATCCTACATGGAACAGACAGCTGTCAGAGGGGAGGGGGGTTGGGAGACTGGATGAAAGAGATGAAGGGATTAAGCAAAAAAAAAACCATATATATATAACACAACAGAGTGGTGATAGCCAGAGGGAAAGGAGAGCAGGGCTCAAGTGGAGACGGGCAAAGGGAGGAAAACGGGAACAGAAAGAGGCTTTTGCTAGGGGCACTGGGTGCACAGTGCAGTGTACAGCTGATGACTTCTTGAGTTGCACACTTGAAAACTGTACGGTTTTGCAAACCAATGTCACCCCAATAAATTCAATTTTTAAAAAGGATATAAAAATAAAATCTGCAACTCTAAAGTTAAATAAGTGAATAAACTGAGATATTGTTTCAATAAAAAAACAAGCTTCTGATCTTTAATTTGATTAATTATATACTTTTTAAAGTGACTACTAGCAAGCATATATCGTATCGTATCGGCAGCCGTCCATCTCGAGAGACGATGGTGTAGCTTCTTAAGAGTCTATCTGCACTGCCGAGAATGGCTGTGCAGTCCGACTCGGGAGTGACACGGTATCTGTCTCCTCCCGTGTTGAATCGACATCTTGCGATGACGCTGGAGTGTCCTCTCCAGTGAAGCTGAAGCTACAGAGCCTGGGCAGGGTGATATGGAGGGTCTGCTGTTGCCCATGCAGCAGACCCCCCCTCTCTTCGCAGCTGAAGGGTCCAAGGGAAAGACGGAGTCGATACAGCTTGGCTTCAGGTGCGCCGCAGGAGTTGCCGGTGTTGACTACAACGTCAAACCGCCTTAGGGACTCCGGCTCCGGATTTTCTGTCGGGGTTTACTCCCTTAGCCTTTCCCCTGAAGAGGTATGCTGCAAGGCAGCGGAGGTTTTTTGGAGTCAGAGTTTTCCTTCTCTGATGTGCCCTGACTGGAAGATCGAACCAGCGACACTTAGCTCGCAGGCCGACGCTCAATCCACTGAGCCAAACCAGCCAGGTGTATATACACATACATATTGCAATTAAATGATCAAGTAGAAGGACTGTCGATTTTATTAAAGGATCAAGAAGACAACTCTATTTTTGGAATTAGCATATCCATCTAATTTCAAGCATTAACTTATACTTTTTTCTACTTAGCTTTATTGGGACCAACCAGTTCAATTTTTTTTTTTGAACTTTTGCCTTGTAACATCTGAGATTTAAAATTTTTAAGACATCGGCGGGGGGGGGGCTGAGCAGAAGAGGGCAAAGGGGGAAAAAACTGGGACAACCATAATAGAATAACAATGAAAAAGTTAAAAAGAAATTTTAAGACAACTTACCCCCAATTCCTGTATGTAAGATTTTTTAAATATAAAAGGTTTGCTTCTGTGTTGTTACCATAATTTGATGTGCAGTTTCAAAATCCATTTTGAAATTTAATGTTTATTAATAACTAAAATCTTTTGTCTTCATTTGGTGTGCAGTCTCACCTGCTGTACTAGAGCAGGCCAAGACAAAATCCTGGTAGCTCTTTAAGCCCAGGCAGCAGGCCGACAGATAACCTTCTGGCCATGACCAAAGCAAACTGATATTTGCATAAAGCCTTGGGACCATCTGTATATAACCTCATCCCAAATGTACTGCTCACAGCAGCATGGAGGAAGCAAGACTTATGGGTCAGTTTTGAATGGTCTTACCTGCATTTGATTTTTTTTTAATGAAAGACTCAAGGAAAATATTACGCCTAATTTTTATTTGACATCTGTGTTTTCCTATTTGTTTTTTTCATAGTTTTTATTTTGCTTCATTGAAATGCTTTTATAAAGGAGTATGGTACTGTGACAGTTTGGTAATTGTACAAATTTCTTAATGTTTCTCCATCATGGCCTTTTATTTCGCAAGTTTCTGAAGTCTGAAATTACTATTTTTTTACCAAATTAATCTGAAATGTTGAACTGCTTTAAATTTATATATATAGAGTATTGTGAACTGCAGGGGAAGAGAAAAATGTGTTTTCACAAGATCTATATTGTTGCGAACTAAACTAAGCCTACTTTTTTTGTGACTTCATTGAGATGTGTTGGTGACAAATATACATAATTATTTTTTTAAATGACCAGAAAGATACCTGTCAAGTTCCTTATACGCTGACCAAATAAAACACTCTGATTCTTTGCAAAGACTTGACTAAAGGTGCCCATTTCATCTGCTCCACCAGAACAGTGTGGTGAAGGAGACCAATAAAAGCAGGAAAGCCCTGGCCCCAAACTCCAAAATAAGATATGCCTGTCTCTGTTATCAGAAAAATAAAACTGAAATCGATGAAAACCAGACAAATAAATCTCTCGTGTTAAAAATAAGTAAGCCCCCAGTGTACAACCTGTTTTTCATCGATCAAACAAACCAGGTAAGGCGGCATTTCTAGGCCATCACCCTTGGGTCCACATGGCACTTACAAAATGGCGTAATTAATTAGTCTAATCATCGCTTCTGTTCCACGTGGCTGTTGCTGCATAATCACCCAACTCAAAAACATTCACCCACCCCCACATGCCAATCCCCTCCCTCCACAGCTCCATTTCCTTACATAATTGTCCCTCCACATGTTAAAAACAAGTACTGATATGGGAGTATGGAGGAGACCCCAAAGTTCCAGGACACTTTTTCCTTAGAAACACTAAAGGCACAGAACTAAAAGTTCTGATCGTCCTTCAGGAATATGCAATAAGAGTAGGGAAAATAACTTTGATTTCTGAAATGTTCTTAATCATCAGTTTAAAAATCTGTACAAATGGAGAAACGACAGAACAAAAAGCATGTTTTCCCCCCAGGAGGTGAGCGCATGTTGGACTGGGGCCGGGCATTGGCCTGAAGGCCTCAAAATCGACAGCAAGCCTGGGCCGGGCATCCACACACAGGACTGGCTCCACAGTCCCCATCGACAGCAGCCTGCACAGCGAGGACTCTGCGTGAGGGGAGCTCGGGTTCCACGGGCATTTGTTTTTCAGGCTTCCTCTATTCTAGACCTCCTGTTTTAAAATTTCTCTTGGGTGGAAATTAAAAGCATGCCGGAGACAGTAACAGCCATGACCAAAACAAACCAAAGCAGTGGGTAAGTTTGAGTAAGCAGCTCTGAGCATCTCCTGAGACTCAGCAAGGCACAGTGCTTCCAGGTTAGAAGCAAGTCTGTCAAGAGGTTCTGTTTACCCTATAACCTCAGGGAGCTGTTGCTGGGCCACTGGACTGATTTCTTCTGGTTTTGGCCTCTTCCCACAGGTGCTTCTGGATGAGCTTTTTGGTAAAGGATAAAAAAGAGAGAGAGAAACCAAAGGAACTGAGACAATCTAAGCAACATCAAAGGTACAGAGATCACCCAAAGACTACATAGCTTGTCATTTGTACTCTGTTGTTCTTTTAATACGTAGAACACCAAATAAAAAAAACAAAAAAACAAAACTATTTTTAGGTAGAAAAAAAAATTACCCAGAAGAACAAGAATGGGATAGATGATTAAATGAGAACATCAGGAATTAGAAAATGTTACAGTTCTATTAATAAATTGTCTAGGGCAGATTTCTTTAACTCTGAGGTTTTATTCCATTTTCTGCAAAGTGTAGCTCATGGTACCTTCTTTCCACATAATTTATATCATTTTAAACAAATTTAAAACCAACAACAAATAACAAAAAAGGATTTGGTTTTATTCCTTTAAGCTTCCTATCAAGACCTATCCTGGGAATGGGGTTTACAATCAACTACCCACTTGACATATGTCCAACCAAGGGCTTATTACATGTACTGTGCTAGACTCAATGGTGAAGAAAGAGGAGAGGCTATCCAGTCCTTGTTCCAGTGGCAGTGGAAGGAACTGAGTAACACACACAAAAATCCAAGACTGCTACATCTCAGTACTGGCAAGCCCATCCATTTGTTCATCAAGTCAGAAATCTGCTGACTCCTCCTTTCCTGACATCCCATCCATCATCAGGTCCTGCTGATCCACACACAATGTGGAGCATTTATCTTTGCCCATGTCTGTATTACAGTGGCCACCTTCCCTGTCCAAGAAACCTTCATCTCTCAGCTACAAACACCTCCTAACTGATCTCCCTGCTTCCTTTCCATAGCGTAAACAATGGAATAGAGATCTTTTTAAAAGGCTGACCTGCTTAAACCCCTTCATGGCTTCTCATTTTCAAAAGACAGGATTGAACCACCCTACTCTACCTATAAAGTCCTGCCCAATCTGGCCTCAGCTCACCTTTCCAGTTCCCTTCCCTCCATTCCCCATCGCCCCCACCTGGCCTTCTTTCAGTTCTTCATCTGCTAAGCTCTTGGCCGCCCTGGCCCTGGGCTTGCTCTGCCTCTTTATGGCACATGCTTCCTCTGGCCAGCTCCATCTCCTCTGCCGTGGACATCTGCTGTGTCTGCCTGCCTGGCACTCCTCCCTCTGATAACAGAGCGCCTCTTTTCTTCTTTAAATCACTTCTCTCTTGTTCTCACTCCATGCAGTTAGGCCTACGTTGGCAACTTCCCCTCCTCTCCACGAACGACCAGACACGTAGGCAGTAAGTCAGGCTTTCCATCCCCTTGGCTACAAGCATAGACACAGAACTCAAGTCAAGCCTATCAAAGTTAGGCCCAGGGATTTTGCTGAAAATGCAGGCATGTCATGGGGCTGGATGATGGGTGAGAGTACTATATACCCAGCAGAGGCTATGCCATGGCCAAAAAAAAAAAAAGGTTTGGCCATTGGTTCTACTCCCCTCTAATTCAGTCCTGGGGGACAACTATTTCCGGTGCATCAGGATCAAGATGAAGAAGATGCAGGACAAGAAGTGAAGTCTCCAGTGCTGGCTCAGCCAATTACTAGTTATATGACCTTGGAAAAATCAATTAATCAACTGTGGTGGTTCTCACTTTCCTCATCTGTAAAATATCAACGTAGAACTAGATATTTTTTACATCTAGATATAAAGATTGTAGTTCTGTCATTCCACAGCCTCCTTTTAAAGGTGTTAACTTAATGGCTATAACAAAGCCAACTCTAACCTGTATCACTTAAAAACTACAAATGTTGCTTTTTGACTTTATACCAAAGAGGGAAATATGTACATGGATTTGGGGGCCTTAAAACATTCACACCTCTGGCTCTCAAACTCCTCTTAAAGGAAAAGAGTCAAGGGAAATAATCAGAGATACAGACAAAAGTTTACCTATATAAAGCTTTTATATATAAAGTATACACACACACAGACACACACATATATGTATGTATGTATGTATGTCATAATGAAAAACCAGAAACACCTTAAAAATCCAACAATAGAGAATTGGTTAAATGAGTTACAGAAAAGCCCTAAGATTAAATAGTAGGTGGCCATTTAAACAAATATATTTGCAGATAGTTTTAATGACACAGGGAAGTGTTTACAATATAATGTTAAGCAAAGTAAAATAACATGTAAAACTGTGTATACTGTATGAACACACATACACGTATGCACTTAGAATTAGGGAAGAAATAGAAATGCCTCAAAGAAACGAACAGTGTTTTATCTGAGCTGAGGGATGACAGTTGATTTGTTTTCTTCTTTAGATATCTCTATATATCCCAACCTCCTTAATTACCAGGTCTTTTTCATAATCATAAAAAGAATAAAATTAAAAATGTTATATTTCAAAATGAAATTTTAAAAATTACACAATCCAAAAAAAGGTTTATAAGCCCCATATCTTCACCAGAGGTTTATCATGCATCTACCTTTTTCCATGATCTAGAATTTTCTTAATGATTACATTCACTGATGGATCAACTGAACATAATGCTGAAATGTTACATTAACACACTGGTCTTAGTTTTGCCAAAGCACTTTCAAGTAATTGAAGGGAGAGGGAAGCCAAATACCACCTCCAAATACAAAATGTCCACAGGGTCCTCTAACCTTCTCCCATTGACCCAGATGAATTTATCAACTCAGCTTGGTGACATCTCAAGTCCTGGAAAATAAGATGCACAACAGGGCAGAAGAAACTGCAGAAAAGGCAGGCACCATGAAGGCAGGTTTTGCAGAGGACCAATTCAGTTTCACATGGCACTCTCCCCAGCATCACCTGGAGACTGGCAAGTCAGAGTGGTAGTGTTTTTAACCAGACACCGCTATAGATACCATAGTGAACTAATAGACTACATTTCCAGGTGTAAAAGTATCACACACACACACACACACACACACACCCGAAACCCAAGGAAGCACCACAGTGAACCAGGTTCCTGGCTAGAGGTCAAATGTGACCTCTGCCTGCTTTAATCAATAGCCAAACCTCCAGAATTGGTCCAAAACTGATAATCCCCTGTGCAACGTTGAGGAGAGTTCTAGAATTTGCCAAATTATGACACCACAAAAACAGCTAGTGACATTTAAAAGGAATTCATACACAGGTAAAACAAACAGTGTTAAATCAGAGGTATTATTTTAAGCATTGTTTCAATGTCAGGACTTTTAGACAAAGGCATTTGCATTTAAGACATTTAGTCTAAACTAAAAATAAATTAAGGCTTTGAGTTAACACCCTATTCTATCTTTCCAATAACCTTTTACCCATTCTTAAAATTGCCTTGACTAAATAATCATAATAGCTATGCTTTCAATGTACCAGGCAGTGAGCTTAGCATTTAACATAGAGAATCATTTAATCATCAAAAGGGCCTCATGAAACAGGTTTTACCTCATTTTACCAAAGAGGAAACTGAAGTGCAGAGAATTAATGCATTTGCTCAAAATCAGATGACCACTGAGAGGTGAGATTCAGACCCAGGTCTGTCAGATTCCATCATGAAGTTACAATGTTTTTCAAACTGATATATGATAGAATATTTTCAAGCACTTTATACTTGTTTTATTGTTAACTTATTTATGTAACTAACAAGGATCAAAGCTCTAACTGCACTAATTCCAATCCTGTGCCAAAAGGTCAAAAGGTGTGTCTCCCTAAATCAAGGCAGACTACACCTGGCTAGAACTCCCAAGGACTCCTGTTAAATTGTTACTAATACTTTCAAAAAAGAAAAAAGAAAAAGAAAACCAGGTAGCCTGGCCGGCTAGCTCAGCTGGTTGGAGCGTTGGCCAGATATGCCAAGGTTGCGGGTTCAATCCCCAGTCAGGGCACATATAAGACTCAACCAATGAATGCATAAAGAAGTGGAACAACAAATAGATGTTTCTTTCCCCTCCCAACTTCTCCCTTCCCTTCTTTTCCTCTTTCTAAAAATCAATAAATAAAAAGTTTTCAAAACTATGTAATGGCTTCCCATCTCAGAGTAAAAGCCAACGACACTACAATCACCTACAATTGTGCTTGGAAAGTGTTTGGCAACAGGAAGCCCTCAACAAATATTTGTTGAACGAATAATAAATTATCAGGGCCACTGGAGCCTTTCTACTTTCAATGTGAAGATGCTTATGTTTTCAGGGAAATAAAACACCGTGGCATTAAATAAAGTGAAAAAACAGAAAGCTTGTCTTTAGGAAAATCACTGAGCTCCAAGCTCAGATAAGATTTTTTTTAAAAGGACTCAAGTGTGCCCCAATTAGAACAAAATGAACTAAAGCTGCTTCATTATATGAGCTCTGGAGAACATTAAAAGGGACCTTTAAAAATGTGCTATACGTGTTTCAGTCTGTTTTCCCCACACATTAGTGATTGTAATATTTAAAAAAAAAAAAAAAAAAAAAAGCTGTTGAGCTGAAGTTGATACCTGAATACTTGTCCAACTCAGTCTTTATTTTCTCTTTCTCAGTTTCCTCATTTGCAAAATGAGGTTAGACTGCAAGATTCCTAAGGTCCTTCTTAGTGCTGACAGTCTATTATTAAATCACAATTTCCAACTTAATTTACAAAAGCACTGACAGAGTAATTATTTGTATTAGAACAAGAATGTGATTTTACAACACAGCTTACGACAAGATCCCAAGACTGGAAAGAACTTAAAGGGTCCTTCATTTGAACAGTTACACGATTCACCTGATGGCCAATTCCTATGATCCGAATCTTCCAAATGCAAGCTTTTAACCTAAAATATCCAAGTAGAGACCTAATCTCCGTCCAAATGCATCTAAACAGAAAGTTGTTTTAGTTTTTGAAACAACTCTGTGAGAAAGTGCTTTCTTATTTTGACATAAAATTCTCTCTTCTACATTATTTGGAGAAAAAAATAGAAGTAATCCTTTTGCATAGTCAGGTCTCTCTTTAGATCATACTTTTTGTTCCAAATACTTAAAGACAACTATTCCGTCCACCAAGTCTTCTTTCATTAGGTTAAAGATTAGTTTCTACAACCTCTCCTAATGTCACATGGTTTTCTTACCACTCAGCTCCCTAACTGCCCTTTTACTGTTAATGTCTCTCTGAAAATGTGACACCCAGAATTAAATACAATAATTCTCACAGAAGCTAATTGTTTCAGACAACAGCGGCCCTGCTTTCAGCACTTCCATAAAACCAAGCCTACAGCATCATTTTAATGATTAAGATAAGGAGCGCAAAGCCTTAGCCCAAAGCTTGGCATATAGGACTCACTCAGTAACTGGTTGTAGCTGATGTGTTTTCTGTTAATAGTAAGTTAATAATACTACTTCATTAATATTAGTGCCTTAGCTCCCTAATCAAGCTGTAAGCTCTAGTTCTCTATGACACTGAAGGTCTGCCTTATGTATGTATTATTAGCTGTTTTTCCCCCAAGTCAAGGTTGGGCAAAGAAATAAAGGGTTGAGGCTCAATTTAAGTTGAAAATTAGTCTGAAATCAGGATAAAACAACTCTGAAATTAAGGAAAATTAATGGTGGAATGTGATTTGTTTAAAGAGTTGATTTATACTCAAGTTTCCAAGACACACAAGCAATCCATACTCCTCACTCCTTAGTCATACAATGCAAAGATGCATGGGGGCGGTGTGCTGAGGGAATCGGCCTGGCACACACTTCAGGAGAGTAAGCTGTGGAATCAGAGTGTCTAGAGTTCAAATCCTAGATCCGCAGATTACCCATTCAGTGACCTGGGACAAATCACTAAACCTCTCTGGTCTCTCAGGTTCCCCATCTGTAAAATGTGAGTCATGACACTACAGTATCGCCCTCCCTTTGGGGAGTTTGTGGGAATCAAATGAAAATGGATGTGAAGTGCGTTTGGGATGGTGTTTCTCACCTTTCAGAACTCTTAGTGAAGTTACAGTTACAACTACTACGCAGAAGTTATCTAAAGAGCAAATTAGCCTAAATAATTTTCTACAACTTACTACTTGAAAGTCTCAGCCATTTTTAATTTATGTAGACAGTCACCTGTGATACCCATCGCTAAAGTAAATCAGCAGTGTATTGTGTTTTTTATATATTTACAATTATCTGTTTTCCATACATTCACCTATTCATTTTTAGGGTAGATTTTTTTAATTAACACAAAACATTCTACCTTAATTTTAATATTTAACTAACTATAAATACTATCTCTAAAGCACACCGTGTATTGATATGTGCTGGTAATAAAGATGTAAAGGTACAAACTGCATTTATTATACCTGCAACTGCTCTGCATGCGGATCTGCACTGTCCAATACGGCAGCCACATGGGGCCCTTTGGCACCTGAAATACGGCAGATGTGCTGAGTTTAAAACACATGCCAGATTTCTAAGACTCAGTATGAAACAAATACACATAATCTCATTAATAATTCTTATACCAATTACATATTGAAATGACAATATCTTGGATATATTTGGTTAAACAAAATATTATTTAAATTAATTTCACCTGTTTCTTTTTACTTTTTAAAAATGGCTACTAGAAATTTTAAAACCATATCTATAACTCACATATTTCTGTTGGACAGCACTTATGAGTGATCCTAAAAACTATGCCTCATGAAAATTAAATTCAGGACAAAAGATATGATCTAAGTTATAGCAGAAATTAAATGAAGAACTTAAATCATTTTCAGCATTCATACAGACAATGTGGATTAATGAATTATAACAAATGTATCAAACCGATAAGGGATGTTGACAGTGGGGGAGGCTATGTATGAGTGGGGGCAGGAAGTAAGTGGGAAATTTCTGTACCTTCTCAATTTTGCTGTGAACCTAAAACTGCTCTTAAAAAATAAAGTCTTAGAAAAAGAAATCATCAATTATTATAAGTGCATATTGGTGCAGAACTAGGGACTGCCTTAGGTTGAATAAGATGAATAGAAATTATCCATACTGAATAATAATTTATTGAAAAGCTCATACAAGTTTTGGGTTTTTTGGATTGGTTTTTTTGTTTTGTTTTTTGATGGAGAGGGGAAGATAAAATAATTGTTGAAAATAAGACTGCATTAATAAAAAACTAGTGTTTGTAATAGTCAGCTCAATGATTTTAGCTGTTTTAAACTAAACCAAATTTCTTCTGAATGGGAATTATGTTACTACATGAAAGATCACTTTTCTCCTCTTTACTGTCTTTCTCATCAGCAAACATGCTGTTATGTTCCCCATTTTAAAACTCCTCTTGGCCTCACTTTCCCTTCAGCTATATTTCTTAGATTCCCTTTACAGCAAAGTCCTTGAAATGTTAGTCCACATTTGCTCTTCTCATTTCTCTACTCCTGTTCCCTCTAGAACCCTCACCAATCAATGTGCGGTCCCCATGACTCTACCAAAACTGCTCTTGCCAAGCTCACCAAGGACCTCCCCATTGCTAAATCCCCAAGTCCGTTCTTGACTCTTGGCTCCTAAGACACGGCACTCCTGGTTTTCCTCCTCCCTCATTAGCTGCGGCTTCTCATTGTCCTCTACTGGTTCCATCTCATCTCCCCAACCTCTATGTGGAAGTAGCCCAGGTTCTTGGTCCCGAGCCTCCTTTTTCCATCTACACTCACTCCCTTGTGGATTTCATCCAGCCTCTATATTCTGACAACTCCCAAATGTTTATCTCCAGCCCAGACCTCTCCTCTGAAATCCAGACTGTTATATCCAAACTGAGCTCCTGACCTTTCCCCCCAAATCAACTTTTCTCTGTATTAGTTAATGCAACTCCATCCTTCAAGCTGCATAGGACGAAAATGTTCCAATTCACCACTGACCGCCCTCATTAACATCTCACATTTGGTCAATCAGGTAATCTTTCCCACTTTTCCTCCATAACATATCACTCTGACCCAAACCATCACCACTGCTCACTTAGGTTACTACTACAAGTTCTGCCCTTTCCCACTAAAGTCTAGTCTCATGATACATAGTAGGAAGGTGTCTTCTTGAAACATGAGCAAGATCATGTCAAATCTTTATTTAAAACTCTTCATCCTTGGCCAGTGTGGCTCAGTTGGTTGGGCGTCTTCCTGCAAAGAGGTCGCCAGTTCAATTCCTGGTCAGGGAACATGCCTGGGTTGCCGGTTTGGCCCCGACAGGGCGTGTAAGAGAGGCAACTGATTGATGCTTCTCTCTCACATCAATGTTTTCTCTTTCTACCTCCCTTCCCCTCTCTCTAGAAATAATTAAAATCTTGAAAGGAAGGAAGGAAGGAAGGAAGGAAGGAAGGAAGGAAGGAAGGAAGGAAGGAAGGAAGGAAGGAAGGAAGGAAGGACAAACACCTCTCCATATGTTTCTCTGCTCACTCTACATACAAGCCAAAGCACTTGCAATAGCCTACAAGACCAGAAGCCTTACAGGAATGGGCATCTGCTCTCTCTACTCACTGGTCTCCCTGGTCATGCAGTTCCTAGAAGGCGGGAAGCCTGCCTCAGCGCAAGACTTTGCACCTGCTGTAACTGCTTCTTGGAGCACTCTTCCCAACACAGGCACCTGACTCCCTTCACCTTCTTCAGGTCTTTCATCACAAGTCACCTCAGGGAGGTCACCCTGGACCATCCAATTTATCACTGCAACCCACCCCCCATTCCTAGCCTCCCTCCTCTCTCCTCTGCTTTATTTTGCACACAAACACACACATATACTCTGCACACACACAAAAATACACACATATATATGAGTAAGACTTTTTTGTCAATTTTGTTGACCACTATATCCCCAATACCTAAAATAATGCCTGGTACATAGGAAGCACTCAGTAAATATATGTCTAATAAATACAGGAGTAAATGAGAGTGGACAGTGACACAGAGCTGCATGGGATCTATGATAGCATGTCGTGTAGTCTTTTTAAAGGGTTATACTTTACTAGGGTACTGTGTATGGATATACATATTCAGATATTGCAGAAGAAAACAAAGCTACTCCCATTTGATAATTAAATTAACATCAAACAAAACCTGAATAACTATAAACAAATAGTTCTCTAAACTGAGAGATTCTCTTGAACACTCCAAGATATTAGAATTCCTCAAAACCATGGATCTTGTCAATATGTCCACCCTACCTGAAGCCGGGGAACATTGCCAGGCCAATATTATGGACTTTGATTAGCTCGAATAATAGAGAAATTACGACACAAAGCACAGAGCACTTAGTGTTTTAATGATGTATAAAACCTGGGTGTGACCTACTTACAGTGCACCTGCGGACACAAGCATGCGAGAGGAAGACGTGGAGCAGTTGTTTTTAGGCTTTTGTGGTGCGTTCACTCTATGGAAAAACATGGGTGGCTCCTATTTTTATAAACCACATTTTAAAAGAACTTAAAATTATCTTCCAGGTAAAAGCCAAATGATTTCAAAAAAACATTTAGATGCAGAAATAAATTATTCAGGAGGGAAGTAACTCTGTCCACAAATAGATGTGATGTGAAGCAGATAAAAGCCGAATGTGATTTTAAATCAAAAACGGAGAGAGTGTCGTAATTTCTTTACTGGATAATACTGCTTTTGTTTCTGAAATTGTACCTAACAGTAGAAGATCTTACCCGGCCTCCAATTAGCTGACGCCAGGATGAACAGTCACCCTATAAAACATCCTAGCTAATGCCCATTATTACTCGGTGCTCACTGCTAGTAATCAAGACTCTGGCAAACTCATGGAATTCTGCTCCTATCATTGAACAACTAGTTACTAAGAATCAGTTGAGTTTGCTCCCAAGAATCAGTTGAGTGTGCTAGTTGTTTGCTACTGAAATTATGTAATTTCATTAAATATTATGTAAAATAATCATATAGGGGTATAATAAGAAAGAGCTGTTACCATGAAAGCTAAGTGTAATGATCAAGAAGACATTAAATGGTCATCAGAGAATTCTACCAACAATGGTTTGTTTTTAAATTGTTTTTACTACATAGAAGCAATTGGAAATTATAAATTATTTGTCACATATAAAGATTCATGATGCAAAATCCCTATATACATGAAGAAATTACCACGACCCTTTTAACTTCCCTGTGATCCTTCTTGATATATAATTTTATAAATTAAAATACTGTCTCACTGAATCAGATATATTTTAAATATATATTCTAAAACTTCAGCTTAAATTACTCTGAGCCTATCTAGTTCTTTTAAATAAATTGCTTTATACTAAATAAAATAAAAATGTTTGAAGTAAATATATCTTTACTTAAACTCCAGATTTAGAATATTATGCTGTTTTATTAGACTCCTCCCCCCCCAAACAGGACCCATTAACACAAGAGACAATCAACTGACACTTAAACCACTCAAGGAAGGTAGGAAGAAATGAAGGAGTGAAAAAAATAGATAAAATTAAAGGGCATGAATGAAACGGCTCTGTAAAACCGTTACATCAGGCAAACACAGCCCAAGCCTTTATCAGCTCTATCAGACGCCTGTGCCAGAAGGGAGAGACCTATGTGAGGAAATTCACAGGAACACATTACTCTTATCTTTTGTGCCCTAGGTTGTCATTTGCAAGAAAGCTCTAATGAAAGTCCCACACCTGGAGCTCATGAACACTATCTGCAAAGCAGGGAAAGTTCCACTTTACCAAAACAGGAGATGCAACAAACCCCACAGTGAAGCCAAGAGCAAAAAATGACTGGGCTGGGAATCCTGCCCAATCCACCGGAATTGGAAATTCCACTCCACCGGAAGACAACGCTAAATGTCAGAGCAGCTACTCTGTCCATACATTCTTAGAAGGGTTCCTGGGCTTAGCTACGAAATAGCCTGGGATCTTTAATTCATTGATTGAATAAACATTTATTATGCTGAAGCACCACATAAAATAATAGAACTTACCTCTTGGCTTCCACACTGCATACCTACAGGCAATCACAGTATAGGGCACAAGACCAGTTTTGCCATTTAATAAAGCTGTGTGACTTTAAGAATAGAAATAACTCCTCTTCCTTCCCAGGTAAGTATAACCTACCACCCAGGCCACATTTACTGTTCACTTACTAGCTCACTGCTTCTTGACTGCAGGCACTGTTCTAAGCCCTTCACAACCGTCAAACATTAGTGAGGTATTCCACGGGGTAATGAGGCAGTGTAGTACAGAGACATTAAATACCTTACCCAAGGTGCCCCAGCTAGAAGGTGGCAGAGCCAGGCAGGAGGCCAATCAGACTGTCAGATTCAAGGCCACAGTCTAACCACGACACTGCACTGCTGTTCGCTCGGGGACACAGAGTGTCCTTTTAGAGAAGGACAGGCAAATGAGTCTCTCCCTGCCTGTTAGAAAGAGCTGGCCCAACCTCACATTCATCAAATCCTTAGGAGACCCTGACCAACAACCTTAAACAGGAAATGTAAGGATTGCATATAATGTCATCTACTTTGCTTTTCACGCCTTCTTCTCCCCATAGGCTTCCATGGAGGAGATCTGTGTGGCTATGGGAGGCCTCCAGAGTCAACAAAGGTAAAAACAGAACAAGCAACCAAAAAACATGAACACGTCTTAAAGGGAGCAAAAGAGAAGGGAGCAATACTCTCAAGAGGGTGCTAGCAACCTTATGACTTGAAAATGTTTATGAACCGGTTGTAATTTATTTTTATTTTTCAAATACAGTTTACTTTCAGTGTTATTTTGTATTGGTTTCAGGTGTACAGCATAGTGGTTGGACAGTTATATAACTTACGAAGTGATTCCCCGTAAGTCTAGTAACCATCTGGCACCATACAGAATTAGCACATTAATACTGACTATATTCCCCTTCCTTGTGACTATTTTGTAACTACCAATTTGTAATTCTTAATCTCTTCACCTCTTTCTCTCTGAATGGGCCAATCCTGTCTGCTTTAAATTTTTTTAGAGGAACCATCTTTACTATATGAGGGGTGGGTTAGAGCATTTGGGTTGCCTTGGATCAAGATCAGTAGCTGCTATAAGCAAAGTAGCTAGACTGGCTGGATCAGCTCTCTGTAATCACCTTCAGTGAGGGATGTTTGCCACCTGGTGACCACACCCACTAAAGAGGTCTAATTAAGTTCAGGGGCAACACAAAAAGGTCATCATTATCACCAATTTAAATCAGAGTTTCTCAGGTGTTCCTGAACTGAATCAAGGTGGGGGTGGGGGGTGATAGTAAAAAGTGCCACTTTAGATCTTCTGAACCTAAACCTTCCCGCAACCCTAGAAATCTAAAACCAGGTGATCCCTGTGATAGGTTTGGGAAACACTATTTACATCATAAAATTATGAGACCTAAAAAGTTCAAGAAGGGTGTTCTGAGTAGGTGTCCTCTTCCTTTCAAGCAGTTCTCTGTTTAATCCAGGAGGAAAGCACCATTTCCTAAACATGTCTCCAGAGAAACGACTTCCCAACTTCCCTTTCAATACACATGACGGTCTCAAATCATCAGAGTTTTACATTCCTCCCAAGTAGCTTAGCATAGGCAAAGGTTAAATACATCCTTTTTTCCAACCAAAAACAAAAAATATATTCATGACACAAATCATTCTGTTGACTGACTTCAGCAAATATTTAAGGCCCTAGAAAGTGTGTTAAGACCTCTCATGTTTTCTTAAGATAAAGAACCTTTCTTCAAAGGACAGGAACATGGAAGTGACAAGACAACCACAGAACAGAAAGTATCTGCAAAGCATACATCTGATAATAGACTTGTATCCAGAATATATAAAGAACGTTTACAATTCAATAATAAAAACACAACCCAATTTTTTTAAAGGGCAAAGCATCTGAAAAGATTTCTCCAAAGAAGATATACAAATGGCCACCAGCATATGAAAAGAAGCTCAACATCATTAGGAAAATGCAAAACCACAATGAAATACCACTTCATACCCACCGAGATGGCTAAAATCAAAAAGAGAGAAAGTAACAAGTGTTGATGAGGAGGTAGAGAAATAAGAACTCTCACACATTGCTGATGGAAATGTAAAATGGTGCAGCCCCTGTGAAAAAGTTTGGCAATTCACCCAAGTATTAGACAGAGTTACAATTATGACCCAGCAATTCTACTCTTTGGTATATACTGAAGAAAAATGAAACCATACGTCCCACAAAAACCTATACATGAATATTCATAGCAGCATTATTCCTCGTAGCCAAAAAGTGAAAACAACCCATTATCTGATTAATGAATAAAATGTGACCTGTCTATTCAACTGAATATTATTCAGCAATGAAAAGGAATGAAATACTAATACATGCTACAACATGGATGAGCATTAAAAATGTGCTAAATGACAGAAGCCAGTCATAAAAGGCCACATACTGCATGATTTTATTGATATGATACGTGCAGGATAGGCATAGAGACAGGAAGTAGATTAAGGCATTGCCTGGGTCAGAGGTGGGAGGGAGCAGTAGTGGGATTACAGAGTGACAAAGTTTGTTTTAGGGCGATGAATAGGCTCGAAATTTGTGATGATGAATGTACAAGTTTGTGAACATACAAAAATCACTAAACGAATACTTTAAAAGGATGAGTTGTATGGTATGTAAATTTTATCTCAATAAAGTTGTTTTAAAAAAGAATTCCCCCCCAAAAGAATCCCATTTAACCTCCATGAGCCTCAATTTCGTCCTCTGAAAATGAGGATACCACCTACCTTACATGGTAAAGAACATATAAGAGGATATAAATTTATATTCATACAATGCTTCATGTAGTATCTGGCACATAATAAATACAGAATACATGTTCTTTCAGCTCTTCCTATTCCCACATTTTTGCATTGTTATGTTTTGATATCATTGTGACTTCACCACAAGTTATAAAATTCAAAACGGGAATGTATTCCAATAGAGGCCTAACCATGAGAATTCTCTCATGATTTCACACATGCTAAACTCAAGGCTATTCCTATATGTCTGACCCTGGAGAAACCCTGGGGCCTGCAAATGTGGCTGTCTACCTCCAAGACTTGTCACTAAAAATTTTTTGGAGATAAAGAGTAAGATTTTTTTCCTCCGCTCCTTGATCTTAGCGCATCCCCTATCTCTAACCGTGGTGCGGAAGAACCTCTACAAACATGTAGTTTTAAAACCAGGCACAGCCTCTGTCAATAATTATGCTACTCAGGCATCTTTCCCAGTCAGCTTCACCTGCACTAAAAATCTTCTGGACCACCAAGACAGCTTTGCAGGAGTCCCAGGAAAGACCTTTGCCCTTAGATATCCAGCACTACCCACCCTGATACTCTTTGTGATGCTATGCAGATTCAAAGGGCTTGAAGCTATAGAACTATTATTCGTAGGTGTCAAAAAAAAAAAAAAAAGAAGTCAACTACTGCATTCTCACCATCTCCATAAATTCTCAATTTACAGCCATATCTTGCTACTGTTTCAAATACTTTTTTTGTCAGAAGAGTTCCTACTGTTGAATACATTTTATTTATTATTTTTAATTGGTTTTAGAAAGTGGGAGAGAGAAACATCAAGCTGTTGCTCCACCCACCTATGCACTCATTCGTTTAATCCTTGTATGTGCCCTGACCGGGAATTGAACCTGCAAATTTGGCACATTGGGACGAAGCTCTAACCAACTGAGCCACTGGGCCAAGGTAAATACTTTTATTTTCTCTTCACTGTCAGTGATTTTACCTGCACTTTTATTTCCATTAAAATCCCATGCCTCCACAAGTCTTGCTGCTTTTTGTATTTATTAGATTTCATGGAGTAAATGTGTGCAAAACTCAAAACTTAGCAAAACCCAGTTGGTAAACACATCATAAGCAACCAGACAGTCAAGCAGGAAATGAGTGCCCAGGACAACCAATGCTATCTATTAAAGCATTTTTGCTGTGGAGCTGTGCTGCCCAACATATTAGCCACTGATCACAGGAGGCTACTGAAATTCACTGAAATTCAGTTAAATTTAAAACTCAGTTCTTAAATCTCCCTACCCACTAAATGTGCTTTCAGTAGCTACCTGAGCCTACTGACTACCATAGTGAACAGCACAGGTATAAAATACTTCCATCAGAGCATGAAGTTCCACTGAATAATACTGACTTAGATAGTAACTTCATTGATTCTATGAAAGCTTGTAAGTTCAGAGTTCTTAGACACAGTAGTTCTAGTATTCACAGATCACGAGGTTTGTCTCTCAGATGTATGATCCAAGTGCCTCTGAATGTTCTTGACAGATTTTCTTAGTGGATAGTGGACAAGTTTTTCTGAAGCTTAACATAGAGCTTGGCACATGGTAAGCACTTAATATTTGCTGAATGAATGAAGAGCATATTAATATCTGTATTTCAGTTTCTGGATCAGCAGGTAGAGTAGGAAGCTCATGGACCCTTTAGAACCACAAGAAATGAAGCTGGAAAACATAAACATCTGCCGCAAAGGAACTCATAACCAAATGAAAGGTTTCGGACCCAAGGAAACATCTTGCTCCTTCAAACACTGACTACTTGTAGCTTTTAGAGACATGAAGGGAAGGTCGGAGGGGGTTGCTAGAGGAGATCACAGAGCTGCTGCCATTTCTCAGTGTCTCCCTGTATAATTTTTACTAGAAAATAACAGAATCACACAGAGACAGCAACCATCTAATTGCACTGCCTTCCACCTAGGTCTCCCCTCCCCTCAGTGCCCGTGACGCAATCTATACTGTGTCTATTAAATAACTTCTTAGGAAATAAATGTTGAAACTGAAATTCAAAAAGGGTGTCAGTTTTCATATACAGAGAAAAGCAGTTCTATGAGCCCCGAACCAATAATCTCCTAGAGGCCCAACAAAAGAAGCTACAGCTGCTTCTATTGAAATTTTTTTATGTGCCTGTTCACAGACCGAAGATCCACAGGAAGAACCAAGCGGCTCCATTTCTATAACTCACGTTTCCTTAGCAAAAGTCTGGGGACAGAAGGCAGGAGAAACAGGGAGCAGCTGCTGCTTGATCTGCTTATGAATGCCCCCCGGGCTCATTCCCCATTCTCCTTCTCATTGTTTCAGACTCCTTTCCTCAACAACCAAGGTCCCAGCTCCGGGGTGGAAAATTACACACACACACACACACACACACACACACACACACACAAAAGCAGCCTTCTTTGTGTCAACAACCACAGTTGCAGAAAAGTCAAGATCACTTCTATGAGGTGATGTAACTAGAAGTTAAAATAGCTGAGCCTTACATTCCATTTAAAATTGTTTACCTGCTCTAGTCTGAATTCCAATTAATTATTTATAACTGTATGGAAGTCCTTATATGTGGTCCTACAGTGATCCCTTTAGATACTATGTGTGTTTTTAAAAGAAAATTATACCCTTTCTCTCTCTTGAGCCAAACAATAATACTTGTCCTATTATTTAAGCCAACAGATATATAAAATAATGGTTGTTGATGAATTAGTCATTCAATTTCAGATTCCAAGAGCCACAGAATCTAAATATTAGAACCAAAAAGCTCCGTTTCTGCAACACACAATGCTAACTTTGAGGGCATGAAAACAGAACAGTGGTTAAGAAAATTGGACTGCCTGAGTTTAAACCTCAGCTCTGCCACTTATTAGCTATATTAGTTAACCTCTCCAGACTTCAGAATGGAGACAACAGTACTGACTTCATGGGGTTCTCATGGGGAATAGAGGGAGGTAATCAGTGTTAAAGCACATAATGAGAACTCAACAAATATTAGCTGTGATCATAACAACGCTTCATGCCTGAAAATATCACTTAAACATTATCTGAAAGTTAGGACTTAAGATGAAACATAAAGGAAAATGCTTCCCAGACAACCCACATGAAAATATTGTAAAAAAGAGCCCCAGGCTCAGGTCAAAATATTCACCTTCCTACTAAATTCCAAACTCCAATAATGAACTTTTAAAAATATCCATGAACATGTACAAATTATTCATCTCACTGATTTGGGCCAGAGAAAGAGTTTCAAACTAGATGGCTGTTCATAGTTTAGCAAGCTCCAAGAAATGAGTGTTGGGCCCTGGCCAAGACCTAGCTCTCATATGGAGGAGGGGGAGAGGAGCTGGTGACTCACACCATAGCTGTCCCCATGAGAGAAAATGCTCCATATCTCTGTGCCCTGAAGTGTCAGCAAAGTCCCCACCCACTCGGCACCAATGGGCCCCAGTTTGTTGACTTTCTGGGCCCAATGAAAAACAAAAGCTGCAGGGACATGCATAAGCAAAGATTCTTTATAAATGATATGAGTCTCACCTTTATTTTGAATGAGGCATGGAAATTTGTTAATTTGGACTTAAGAATAACTTGTTAACTAACTACATGCTGCACATTATCCTTTTTCTCCACTGTAATCTACAACAGTGGTTGGCTTTGCCATTTGTCACTACAACTAACACTAGCCAATTTTGGAACATGTGAAAAATGTCCTTGGAAGATTGTCTTGTAACTCAGAAACACAGGAAAGGTACAAAGGGACACACTCTCAAAAAATAAATAAATAATGCCACTGCTGAAATTCTCTCCAGCAAATCTCTGAGTCTGCAAACAATATCATAAACAATACAAGCTGTCCAGTCATGGATACACTGAAAAAATGCTAGGGAGAATTTCATCTGGATCTTGTACTCCTCTAAAATAAGGTCAGGCTGCTTTAACTGGAAAAGAACTCAGGAAGAACTGAGAGGCAGTATTCAATGTGAAAATACCTCCACTCATAGCACAGGGCAGCCAAGGACAGCTATGCTTGGCCCCGACTGCAGGGGAACCCTTGAATGTTGAGAACCCTCAAAGCAGCAGTGATGTGAGGTTAGACTGGATCCCCGACTTCTATGAACTTGATTGCATCCTCAGGTAACACATTTTGGTCACCTACTTACTGATCACCAGATTATTTTTCATGACAGACTGCTTAAACTTCAATCATGTCTGAATTCATTTCTAAAAATTCGGAAGGATCACCATCCATGACTCACCTCCTAATCCACCCAAGCCCAGAGAAATGCTCTTTTCATAACTGTTAAATGACAACATCACCTCAGGTAAACCTCAAACAAACCAGTTTGGAGGCCAAAGCACACACACACAGTCATGTTTGCAGATTTTTGCCTCAGCACTTCCTAACCGAGACTTGAGATCAACCCACTGCCACACTGGGTCTTAATTTATGAATAATGCATGACAGATGACTCCAGAATGTCTAAAAGAAAAATAAATCACCTCTAAAAGTAGCAATGTCGTCAATGTGTTTTTTAATGTAACACCAGGTTAAATCCCACTCACATATTTTCCATCAGGGCTAGCAAACAAATCTATCAAGGTTTTATAAAGCAAATAGAGCCATTTATGGAAGGTATTTCTAAATTTTCCTTTTTTCAATGAGCTGATTTTGTCTTATTTCATTTTTATTTACAAATCCCCAAGATTTACTAGCCTATAGGGATTTCCAAGGTACCCTATGTTTCTAATTGCTAGTATTTAAACAAAATTGAGCCTCTTGAGTACACTGTGCATCGTAAAGTAAGTATTATTCTTTGGCCACAAATGAAGTGAACAGTGCCAACAAAACTTTTCTTAACGCCAACACACATTCAGATTTACAAACCAACCTATTTATGCCTGCATTAAAAAACAAACAAACAAAAAAACCACTTAACTGTGGAATTTCACCTTAAAATAAGGTTATTTTAGCTTTGCAGCTTTAATCACTCTCCCACATTCAATGGCCAGGAAAAGACCACTGATCTGTTCAGAAAGATAAAAACAGAAACATTCAGAATGTGAAGTGAAGAGTATGTCACTGAGTAAGTAATGCATGTACATGTTTAGGCATGAAACCATAAAATGCCAGAGCTAGAAGGCTCTGAGAGAGCATCAACCCAATGCCCTCATTCTGTAAAGAACATTTTCGCTACAGAGGTGAAATGATTTGCCCAGCATAGTGGCAAAAACTCACCTAGTCAGTGACAAAACCTATAAAGCCGAGTGTCCTACCTACAAGTGCAAGAGCTTTCCATGGTACCACTCCCCTCCTTTAGGCAAAAAAAACATGTATCAGTGAAATATCTAACACACAAGACAAAAGCATACAGGGTGGGGCAAAAGTAGGTTTACAGTTATGAGTATGTGAAAGTTTATTCTTGCATTATCATATATTAATTATTGTATTATTTTTCAGAAGAACAACTGTAAACCTACTTTTGCCCCACCCTGTATATCTGTAACATGATTCATGGATGGATATGAGAAAGTTGTTGAAGGACATGCATCAAGCCACTAAAAATTGGTTGAAAAGGTGTAAATTTATTTTGCATTGTTTTGCTTGGTTCTGTCAGGTAGGTTGCATTTGTAAGTGCCAAAGAGGAATTTACTGACTTTTAAAAAGACTATCTCTTGATTTGTAAAACACTCTTAAGAAAAAATGAGAAAGTATTTCTTGGAAGAGGAATTTCCTTTCCTTCAGCAGGGAACATCCACCCCTCACTCCCCAAACGCCAGCCAAACCCTCCCCTTCAAGGTCCAGCTCAGCTGCCAGCTCCTCTCAGAGGGCTCCCAAGCTCCTAGGCCAGAATCTCTCCTTCTCTGGGTTCCTCCATCATAACCCTTGCACAAGTGTCTCCTACTAGAAAGCAAGCTCCTTGACAGCAGAAGTCCTGTCTGGCTACTGGGCTTTGCAAAGTCCCTGGCATATACTGCGTTCAGTCCCAGTTTGGGAACTGCAGCATTTGTTCCCAGAATCCCACTTATAGAGTCATTTTCCAGAGCTCCCGCCTCCCCACACCAACACCTGGACCTACTCAAGAGTTATTCCGGAGTGGAAATCCTGGATCGCACTGCCGGGCAAACCCGTCCCTGGAAAATGAAATCGTCGTGTCCATGACATCCCCTGCCCACTTACCAAGTGTTTAACGTCCTTCAACACCAGGGGGTATGGTAAAACTAAACAGGGATTATTTAGGTCGCCGACAGCATTCTGCAGCCACGTTCTCTAAATGTTAATCTGTTGTTTTTTTTTTTTAAATCTAAGAACAACATGTATCTGAACGTACAGCTGAAAACAGCAGATAACACTAAATGCATGTGAAACAGAATGAAATGTCTTTAAAAGCTACTGGGACTATCACTGCAAGTTTGTGGGTTTTTTTGTTTTGTTTTTGCTTTTTCTTTCTTTCTGACAGAGAAACGTGATAGTCCCTAAATACAAGAGCTGACCTGGCAGAGCAAAATCGGCACATCGGGTCCTCTTTAATACTATCCTGCTTTTGATCATCAAGCAAGAATGAGTACTCAGGCTTTTCGTCCAAGTCTCAGATTTTCAAAGCGGAGGGGTGAATTAAAACCCCTAAACCTTAACACCACAAAGTTGACCCTTCTGGGCTCCTAACAAACACAAAGAAAGAGCAAAAGGAAAATCGCTACTAGTTCCTGATGTTAAGGCACAAACACGAGTGGCTCAGAGAACCTGGAGAACTGAAGAGCGACAAAGCCAAGCAAACCCTGACCCCGATCGGACTGTGAGCACCGGCGCGACCCCACACGCCCTCGCCCCGCGGGTCCCGAGCCTCACCGCGGCACTTCTTCCTTCCATCTTCCATCGCCCGCGCCGAGCCCGCCGCCACACCGGGAGCCTCAGGGCGGGCGGCCGGCGCAGCGCGCTCCGGGTTGGACTCCCGGGACTGCCGAGGGGCGGCGGGGGCGGCGGAGGCGGCGGCGGGAGCGGCGGCGGAGGCGCGCACCCTAGCGGAGACTGCCCGCGCGTCCCCAGCGGTGTCAAAGCGGAGGCGGTGGCAGGCGTGGGCGGGACGGCGCCCGGGGGCGGGGTGGCTGGGGGCGGTGCTCCGGCGGGTCTGGGGAACAGGGGGGCACAGAGGAGGATAGGGGAAGGAGGAGGGCTATAAGGGAGAGAGACTGATTGGGGGAAATGGGGTGAGAGAGTTAGAGAGGACGGAGGAGATGATGCCTGGGGATCGGGGCAGGAAGGCGGAGTGAGGTAGGAAAGCGGAGGGGCGGAGAGGATAAGGATTAGGATAGGGGAGGAGGGGGAGGTGCCCCGAGGGGGAGGGAGAGAAGGTGAGACGGTGGAGGGGGCGGTGCCCGAGGGTAAGGGGACTGAGGGGAGTGGGAGGGGGAAGGAAGAGGTTGGAGCGGGGTGGAGAGGGCGGAGCCCCAGGAGGTGGGGGCAGGGTCCCGCGGCGGAGGGGGTCAGGGGTCAGCGTGCAGGGAAGGGCCGGAGGGGCAGCGTCGGCAGAAGGGCCCCTCGGTCGCCTCCGGGCGCCGCGAGCTCACCCTCCGCCCGGCAGAAACCTGCCTGTTGCTTCGTCTCGTACCCCAACAGTTTTCCCACCCCCGAGAAAAGTGAGAGGCATTTTGGATGGTGTTTCCTCTGAGGAAGGACCCTGGGAGGGAAGCCGCGAGCTGGGCGCTGTCCCGCTGGGAGCCGGGAGGAGCGCCCAGGCGTCCCTTCGGGGTCTGGGGCAGCGAGGCGGGGTAACCCTCCTGGGTCCGTGTTGTACTTTGCCTCTGAAAGAGCTCCAAGGGCGACCCATAAAAGATCTATTTCCCCCAGGGCGGGACTGGCCTGGGTCCTGCAATCTTGTCTCGAGACTATCCTACACCGAATATGCGTACCGGGACATAATTCACTTCAAAACTGCATTTTTAATATAAAGTGCCAGAAACCCGTGCCTTCTTCTCTCTTCCCCTTAACAGTGTGCGGCAGAGGCAGGGTCTGGAAGGGCGCCCTCCCTTGGCAAAGGGATCGGGAGACCTAAAAACCATCCTCTGTAAGGTCTACTAGAATGGAAGAGCGGTTCACCTTCAGGTTCAACGTTTGCCAGATCTAAGCACCTGGAGGTCGAGCCCCACGTAGCCGGTTGCATGGGGCTTGCGGTAGGTTTGTGTTTCAGCTTCAACGCCACGAAGACTAGTCTTCTTGTGACCAGTAGAAGATGGCCAAGTAAAGAGAAGTGATTTGAGTGGAGATGGAGGGTCAAGTTCCTTGATGGCTCAGGAACCGGCCCACCAGGACAGGATGCAACCGGGCACACGAGTCCCTGGCTTTTGTTTGCTTTGACTGCCCTATTTACATATCTGTCAGTGGGCCAGTGGCACCCGCCAGAGGAACCAAAATGAGGGTGTGGATGCACTTACACATATCCGTTCCTGCTTCTGAAAAGTATTGCAGTCCATGCATCCCTACTAGCACAGCAGTTTGGTCAGATGTGTAGGTTTTAAAGCACCCCAGTTACTTGAGTGTATTTCTCCTTTATGGATCCTACCTTCACCCTTACAGAAATACCCCCAGAAGACAATCCCTGTGTTCCTATTCTCAATATACTTCAGCTTCTTTGAACCTTGGAGGGCTCATGATTTTGTTGGTAAGGAAGCAGAGGTAAGAATGTGTAGGAAATGTAGTTGCTACCTGGGGCCTGACCACTGGCCTGGTGGCCTTTAACTGGAAAAGTAACCAACATTTCATAAAGGAAGGAAGGTAAAGGATTTTAAGCTGAATCTAAAACTATACCAACTATTCCCACACATAACTATTTATACAGGAGGCAGGGTGGACCTAGATTTACATGAGTTTACTAGTTAAGGGAACTGGGAAGAGATACTTGTAATCTGAGCCTCTCTTTCCTTAATAAAATGTGGATAATGATACCTTGCAGAATTATTAGCGTAACAAATTATGTAGAGCTCCTGACCCATAGTAAAGTTTCAACAAAAGGGCACTTTAAACATTAAGCAAGCAACAGAATATATTTCCCATTTTCATCACAAAGAATTTTCTTTCTCCATGAATCCAAAACGCTTCAGGGTCTTACTTACAAAAGTGATTGCATCTATTAAATAATCATTCATTTTTCGCACCTTAAATAATCAAAGGTATAAATACTGGGAATTCTGGTTAGCATAAATTAACCAGAGTTACTTCTGAGTTGATAAAACACAAAGCAAAGCAAATAAAGGTTGACATTTCATTTTGCCAGCACTATTTTGTGTGTAAATATTTTGTTAGATGTTTTAAAATATGAAAATAGAGGAAGAATCATCACTTCTGCTATTCCAGCCCCAAGACATGCCAGGCACCTGGCTCAAATAATCACAATTGTGCTCAAATTCAGTGTCAGAATACACAAGCATCTACCTTGGTAAAAGGAAGGAGGAGGCACACAGGCCAGCTGAGCAGCAGCCTCTCCAAGAGGCGTGGGTTGGTCGATACCTATTCATATAGTACCTCCCCTCGCCACCCACTCTGCCCATGAACCTAGTATATGTGGTGTGGAAAGAGAAAGTATGAAGTAGGCAAGTTGTTAGATACTGGAGGTCAAAACAAGAAATGAAAATGAAGTTAAAATTCTCTCATGTATCAGTCATGCATACAGTTAATCCTTACTATTTCTGAAGGCCAGTTTAAAATACCAAATCGTGGAAATTTTTATTTTTTTGTACAAAACTGAATATTTATGCTGGGAAAATAATTTTCAAATACAAATTCACAAATTTATAAAAGCTGACAAATTCCAACTCCAGAAAAACCACACATTTGTATTAGCTGCCTTCGTAATATTTTTATTAACTTCCTAAAATACCTATATAATACTTCCCCCCATGTATTTTGACTGCATACTCTTGATCATTCCTTTGAAAAATGTTTATTCAACAGTTCTATTGAGATGTAATTTACATACCACACAACTCACCCTCTTGAAGGGAACAATTCAAGGGTTTTTGAGCAATTATCACCACAGTCAGTCTTAGAAAATTTTTATCACCCCCAAAAAGAAACCCTATACTCTTAGCAGTTACTCCTCTTTTCCCTCCAACCCTCTCAGTCCCTGGCAACCACTAGTGTACTTTCTGTCTTTAGGGATTTGTCTATTCTGCACATTTCATATAAATGGAATCATACAATATGTGGTCTTTTTGTGCCTGGTTTCTTTTATTTACCATAATGTTTTCAATGCTCATTTATGTGCAGAATGTGACAAAAATTTATTTCTTTTCATTGCTAAATAATATTCTACGATATGGATAGGCTACATTTTATTGATCTGTTCATTAGCTGATGGACATTTGGGTTCTTTCCACTTTGGCTTTTATGAATAACACTGCTATAAACATTCATGTACCAGTTTTTGCATGGGTGTTATATTTCCATTTCTCTTGGGTATATACTTATAGTAGCATTTGTGGATCATAAGTAACTCTAGTTAACTTCACTGCCAAACTGTGTTCCACAGTGGCTGCATCATTTTATATTCCCATCAACAATAGGTTTCAATTTCTCCACATGCCAACCAATACTTCTTATTGTCTATATTTTTTATTATAGCCATCTTAGTGGGTGTGAAATGGTAGAATGATTCCGTAATATAATTTTCTGTGGGTACAACAGAAACAGAGTCCAGTCTTTTCTCTAGCATGGTTAATCAAAGGTTATTTTTTTAATTATTATTGACATTTTAAAAGAGTTCCTGCTTCACATTCATTATTGAAAATAACAGGTACAATTTCAGTATGTTATTAAATTTGGGAAGACTTCTTAAGTTTCTTGCATATGTGAACTGTAGGATTTCGAGACATTTCAAGGTTTTCTATGCAATGGTTAATATTCAATGCTCAAAATTGAAACTCAGTAACTTATTTTTATTAATATTGTGAGTTTTGTCCCTTCATAGATGTCAGTTATTTCATGTCAAAAGAACAAAGAGAAAATATTTTTTCTTTTTGTTCTATGGTTCATGCTTCAGTATTTAAATTCTCAGACAATCCAAGAGTCTTAGAATAGGCATTTAAAAATTGTTTTATTTGAAATACACAAAGAACTCTAAACTTCACAGTATTTTCAATTAAAAGGGCTCTTATGCATGCTTCAGTGCAAAAATAGGATGCTTTATAAATCATATACCAACTGCATACAAACAATATACTAGAGGACATTAAGTCTTATAGTTGTATTTCTTGCTTCTAGCACTGTACCTGGTCTATAGCAGGGGCTCAATAAATAATTTTTGGATAGAAAATTGCCATTATTTAAGGTAGAAATATTCAACTTAAATATACAACAAATTTTCAGCTCATATATACAACAATCTAAAATCAGGTTGTACTTGAACTTCAGTTGTCCAAGGTGAATCTAAGAGGACATGTCTAAGACAAAATTCACCATGGCATCTGACTCTGCTGAATACTGAGTGAATGCTAGATGAATAAGAGGATTGGGAGATAAAAGCAAAGAGAAAAATGTGATTAATGTGCTTGAGTGACTGAAAAGAGCAGAGAAGTGGGGAAAGACAGAGGAGGAAGTAGATACTGCCTGCCTTGAAGCAAGTGCACAGGAAATGTTAGATCAAAGGGTGATCTGAGGCATTCAGTGGACTCAAGCTCACCTTTTCCCCATGACCCAAATAAGTTAGGCTAAGTCTGATAAGAATGATAAGAAGAATATATGCAAATAATAAAGGTTTCAGCTTATTTTTTATTATTTTTCTTATTTTTCATTCATTCATGTGACAAATATTTTTTGAACATTTACTATGTGCTTGGTATAGTTTACTGACTGCATCAGTAAACAAAACATCCCAGTCCTCATGGAGCTTAGAGTCTAATGAACTCAGGGAGACAGAAAATAAGCAAGATAACTTAACATGTATGTCGTCGTCGTCGTCGGCAGCCGTCCGTCTCGAGAGACGATGGTGTAGCTTCTTAAGAGTCTATCTGCACTGCCGAGAATGGCTGTGCAGTTCGACTCGGGAGTGACATGGTATCTGTCTCCTCTCGTGTTGAATCGACATCTTGCGATGACGCTGGAGTGTCCTCTCCAGTGAAGCTGAAGCTGAAGCTACAGAGCCTGGGCAGGGTGATATGGAGGGTCTGCTGTTGCCCATGCAGCAGACCCCCCCTCTCTTCGCAGCTGAAGGGTCCAAGGGAAAGACGAAGTCAATACAGCTTGGCTTCAGGTGCGCCGCAGGAGTTGCGGTGTTGACTACAACGTCAAACCGCCTTAGGGACTCCGGCTCCGGATTTTCTGTTGGGGTTTACTCCCTTAGCCTTTCCCCTGAAGAGGTATGTCGCTAGGCAGCGGAGGTTTTTTGGAGTCAGTGTTTTCCTTCTCTGATGTGCCCTGACTGGAAGATCGAACCAGCGACACTTAGCTCGCAGGCCGACGCTCAATCCACTGAGCTAAACCAGCCAGTAACATGTATGATGTTTTATGGTAGTAAGTTTTTTAGAGAATGATAAAAAGATAGGATAAGGAATAATGAATGCAGGGTGTGTGGGAGTAGATGGTTGCAAAGGGTTTTCAGAGAAGGCTGCATGAGAGGGTGAAAACTGAGTAAAGACCTAAAGGAGGTGAAGGAGGTAATTCATACAGATCTGTGAGGAACTGGAAGTGGAAAGGCCCCCAGGGTTTGCCTGGTGGGATCTGGCCAAGCAAAGAAGTCAGTGTGCCTAGGACTGAGTAAGTGTGAGGAATGGAAGTAGGAGGTGTGATGTGTGGGATCTGATAGGTCATTATAAGAATCTGGGCCTTTAACTGACTTTGGGAGATTTTGAGCAGAGGAGTTATACAATCTGATTTATGTTTTACCAGGCTCACCCTGTAAGATGTATCAGAAGCAGGGAAGTGAATTCAAGCAGGAGATGATGGTGGTGTAGGCCACGCTGTATGTAGCAAAGGAAGAGGTAAGAAATGTTCAGATTCTGGTACTATTTTAAAGGTTGAGCTGAGAGGCTTTTGCTGATGGATGGAAGGTGTAAGAGAAAGAGAGTCACGAATGACAGCAGGGCTTTGGAGTGAAATATTAGAAAGATGGAGCTACATTAACTGATCTGGGGAAAGCAATGGAGGGAGCAGGATTGGGCTGGGAAATGAGGACGTGTTCAGTTACAGGTGCATTTTACATATCCAGCTGAAGTGTTGAGTGAACTGTTGGGTATATGAAATCAGAATTCAGGGAAGAGGCTGGTACTGGAGCTATAAATTTAGGAGTCAGAGTAGAGATGGTATTTATACCAATAGAGCGAAATGAGGTGACCAAGGGAGTGATGGTAAAGCGAAAAGATTCGAGTCCAGCACACTCCAACGCAACACTGAGAAGTTAGGGAAATGAGTAAGAAGCAGCAGAAGAGACTAAAATGGAACAGCCAGTAGAGTAGGAGGAAAACAAATGGATGTTCTTTAATGGAATATTTTCAGGTTGTTCTTACATGAAACTTTTTCCTCTCTAAAGTTTTCAAAAAGTGGTTTCTCTGTACTGCCTCTCCCTATATCCTCCAATCATCACTTCTCTTTTCATCCACATATTCTGTTATTTTCAAGAAGAATGGAAGAGAGTGTGGTATGCCTGTAACTAACAATTTTTCATTTTGTCTCAACCTGTTTTTATGCCTGACCTAGTTATTAATATTTGTTCACTAATTATTTGCAGAAGTAATTACTTCTAGAATTAACTAAAAAGATACCTAATTAATGTTTCCAGAATGATACAAATTAAGTCTTTATTAATTAATTTGCTTATTTTTTGTCACCAAAGAAAGTAACTACCAAGCATAGCATCTTCAATTTTAACAAGAAAAATCTAATGAAATCAACATACATATTAAAATCAAGATGTTGAATAAATTCCATTCCTGGTGTAACCAAAACTGTCTTCATGATCACTATGTTCAGTGGAGAAATTTTTCCCTGACATTAAATGACAATTTGACAGGCCCAGAAGCTATTCAGCTCACTCAGCGGTCCTGTCAGCAGTGTCAATTCAGTAATTAAATTAGCCAGTCCAAACCTGACCTAGCATTAAAGCTTCTTCCCTGCTTAGCTGGAAGCATGCAGCGGGAGAGAGAGAATGAGTGAAGTCCCCTGCTCTTGTTCCTCAGCCCTGGATATCCCGTAGAACACCTCCTCTTCCTGCTGTCTCTCTCCAGCCCCTCCTATTAGATAGACCCCAGAAGGGAGACCACACTACTGCTCTCTGCACATGGCCCACATCTAGTCCACAAGAAACTCAACATGTCCCTTGCTTCGGACACTCTGGAAGTGCTGGCTAATTCCAACCATACAGCGGGGGGCTCTCCCTGCTTCCCCAGAAACACTGACAACTCTCAGAGTGACTTTCCTGGGAAGGAGAGTCTCCATTAGCTTTCTGGGCAGGAGGGAGGCCACCATCCTCAGAGTTTTCCAGCTATAGGAACAATTTCACATTTCTTTAAGTGGTCACTTTAAAGCTTCTTCGCTAGGCTTGGTGTTGGACAATAACACCTGCCCCTCCCCTTAAGGAGGTGTGAAGCCAGGCAGCAGCTCTCATCACTCTCTCCTCCTGCTCTCCTCATACTCTCACTGCTTTTTATAGCTTTGATCTGACTCTGGGATCCAAGAGTGTGGAACAGGGCCTCAGGACCATTTCCTTAAAAATCTGTGCATGGGATGGAGATCTGTCCCACATTTACTTTGATTTCCTTTGATATCTATTGCATTGACACCTTAATAGGACCTGAGACAGAAAGATCCCCATTCTAACATCCTCTTACATTTCCTAGCTTGAGTCATAGCATTTTGTTTTCTCACTATAAATTCATGTGTGCATGTTACATGTCCATTTAATTATATACATTCTATACTGTACCTCTGCATATAGACTTAATCACCTCCATTGTGGACCTATGTGTTTGGAGGTGATGATTCTGAATGTTTGGTACCCTTGTGGACAGATATCACTGAAAAAAAAATCCTACTTCTATATCTAGCCCAGTCCACCACAGCCGCATTATGAATATGAGACACTTCATATTACCTGTTCTCATACTGGTCCTGTCCAGTTGAATAACTTCTGGTCACATAAAGTCATTTAACTTGAAAGTTAAATGAGTTAAAATAAAATTAAATAAAAACTTCAGTGTCCCAGTCTCACTATCCACATTTCAAACATGGCTAGTGACTACTATATTTCGACAATGCGGATAATGAACATTTTCATCATTGTAGAGTTCTATCGGACAGCATTGCCTCACATGAGGTTTGGCACATGAGAGGTGCTGAAAAAATGACAAATGAAAGTTTGGTCCAAAGATACAATATGATTGCCCTGGTTTATTTTTTTCTGAGAATATAAAGCTCTTTAGTACAGGTCTATGTACTTACAACCATTAAAAACCAAAACCCAAATTTTTACATACATGTAGGTATGTAGATAGCTACAGCTGCTTTTCTATTTCACACTTGAAACCTATCTGCATTCTCTTACTGCACCAGGACATTCTTTACTATCAAAATAATTGCTAAAAAAATTTTAGAAAAAGTCCCTATTTCCCTCAAAAAACAAATCATTTTTTCAGTATTATTCAACAAATGAAAAGGAATTGTTTCAAAAATGGTATTGAAGGGGGATTCCATATAAAAACATTTATTTGCTGAAATAGCATTTCACTTATACTGTTTTTTCCAGAGTAGAAATGACCTATGGAAATTACCGATGACAGGTGTGTTTGAATTGTAAATGTGCCCTGGCTTCTCTCCGAAAGGACATTCTAGCATAGCAACAGCACTGCTCTGCAGTGAATGATGATGGGAGACAATGAAGAGGGTCCCAGGGGCCACCCGAATGTTGACCAGGAGTCAGGAGATAGGTTCAGGTCTCACTGTTTAACCTTGAAATGGAACTTGCTTGTTCTTAGGCCTCCATTTCCTTTTCTTTGAGTGGGAATAACTGGCCTTCCCACTTGCAGAATTCCAGTATTCTGTGATTTAAAGAACGTTCCATTAAAAGCAGCCTATATTTTCACAGTCCTCATTGTTTTTCTGGCAAGTCTTTAGGGACAATGGCAACTCCCAGAAGCTGAATCTCTCAATGTTCTGAACTGGGACCGCAAGAAACCCAGACTAGACAGCACACTCAAGAGAACAAAGACCACACCTTATTTATTTATTTATATACTTTTATCTCTAGCACTGAGTGTATTGCCCAACACAGAGGAGATACTGAACAAATGTTTGCTGAATGCATGAATGCATGAATGAATGAATGAATTCTTATTTTGGGAGGGAATAACATGTTGTTTAAGAATTCCTTTTATTTCAGTGGCTCTACAAAGAGAAATGTTGGTAAACATTGTCAACTAAGGAGGTAAGAGGACTTGAATAGAACTCTCATCACAATACACATGTATTATGAACACTTACACTTGAAAATACCTGAAAATTTGTTTATGGAAGAAGAGAAATCTCTCTGTTCTCTCCTCATTTCCCATTATACTCTCATTTCGAACGTAACTACTGAATTACCTGTAGAAGATGACAAGTTCCTAGGGCTGAATTCTGACAGAGTGACTCCTTTTGAGTTACTTACCTTCTAAGTCCTGTGAACACAGGCATTTTGGTCTATTGATTCATAACTCCACTTAAAGGACCCTGGAGAAAAGGGTTTCTTTTTCCTTCTAAATCAGTTTTATTAAGATATAATTTACATACTCCAAATTTCACCCTGGCTGGTTTGGCTCAGTGGATTGAGCGTCGGCCTGCGAGCTAAGTGTCGCTGGTTCGATCTTCCAGTCAGGGCACATCAGAGAAGGAAAACTCTGACTCCAAAAAACCTCCGCTGCCTTGCGGCATACCTCTTCAGGGGAAAGGCTAAGGGAGTAAACCCTGACAGAAAATCCGGAGCCGGAGTCCCTAAGGCGGTTTGACGTTGTAGTCAACACCGGCAACTCCTGCGGCGCACCTGAAACCAAGCTGTATTGACTCCGTCTTTCCCTTGGACCCTTCAGCTGCGAAGAGAGGGGGGGTCTGCTGCATGGGCAACAGCAGACCCTCCATATCACCCTGCCCAGGCTCTGTAGCTTCAGCTTCACTGGAGAGGACACTCCAGCGTCATCGCAAGATGTCGATCCAACACGGGAGGAGACAGATACCGTGTCACTCCCGAGCCGGACTGCACAGCCGTTCTCGGCGGTGCAGAGACTCTTGGGAAGCTACACCATCGTCTCTCGAGACAGACGGCTGCCGATACGATACGATACTCTAAAATTCACCAAATTTGTGTTGTAATATTGTGATTTATAATAAGAAATATATTTTTGGTCTTTGTCCCCATTTCTGCTACAGAGCTCTTAAAACCTAGAAATTTCATAGAAGATCAGAGCATAAAATTGTCTTTTGCTATGTTAATGAGGTGACTTTGGGACAGCACCTCAGGATGGGGGCTAGTTGCCAGGAGAACCAACAGCTTGTTTAAAGGGTTGGAACTTTCAGTCTCGTCCCCAGAACCCCCAGGAAGGGGAGAGGGGCCGGAGGCCAATGATTTCATCAGTTGTTCCTGAGTGATGACACCTCCATAAAACCCCAAAGGACAGGGATCAGAGACCTTCTGGGCTAGAAACAAGTGAAGATTTAGGGAGACTGGCACTGTCAAAGAGGGCATGGAAGCTTCTTGCCCTTCTCTACACCTTGTCCTTTGCAACTCTTCCATCTGGCTGCCCCTGAGTTAATCCTGTTATAATAAACCAAAAATCTAGTAAGTAAAATGTTTATTTG
Source organism: Furipterus horrens (assembly GCF_987537825.1). Lineage (NCBI taxonomy): Eukaryota > Metazoa > Chordata > Mammalia > Chiroptera > Furipteridae > Furipterus > Furipterus horrens. Next base: position 73,306,095 of record NW_028327182.1, read on the forward strand.
AGTTCTGTGAGCTGCTCTTGCAAATTAATTGAACCAAAGGAGGGGGTTGTGGAAGCACCCAAATTATAGCCTGTCTAGGTGGCAACCTGGACTTCTGATTTTGGAAGTGGGTGGATTGGGGATGGGGCAGTCTTGCCCTTAATCCCTTAAGGACTGAGCCCTTAACCTGTGGAATCTGATGCTACCTCCAGGTAGATGGTGTCAGAATTGATTTGAATTATAGGACAACTAGCTGGTGTCAAATGCTTTTTCTGCATCTGCTGAGATATTTATGTGATTTTTCTTTCTTATGCTATAATTTTGGTGAATTAGATTGATGATTTTTCAATGCTAAATCAATCTTATGTTCCAGAGATAAAACTCATTTGATCATGATATATTATTGTATTAGTCTGCTAAAGCGGCCATGACAAAATACTACAGACTTTGTGGCTTAAAGAACAGAAATTTATTTTCTCAAGTTCTGGAGGCTAGAAGTCCACCTAGGCTTCTTACTAACAGGCTATAATTTGGGTGTTTCCACAACCCCCTCCTTAGTTCAAGTAATTTGCAAGAGCAGCTCACAGGACTCAGTGGGTTTGGTTTCTACTGAGACCTCTCTTCCTGACTTGCAATCACTTTCTTCCTGTGACCTCACATGGTCTTTCCTCATTGTGAGCACACTCCCAGTGTCTCTTCCTCTCTTATAAGGACACCCACCAGTCCTATTGGAATAGGGCCCCACCCTTATGACCTCATTTAACCTTAATTACCTCCTTCAAGTCCCTATATCCAAATACAGACACATTAGAGTTTAGAGCTTCATAATAGTTTTTTGGAGGGGACAAAATTCAGTTCATAACATTTGTACCTTTTATATGTTGCTGGATTCATTTTGCTAATTGTTTTCGCTATTATTGCATCTACATTTATGAAGGATATTGGTCTGTAGTTTTCTTTCTTTTAATGTATCTTTCTGCTTTGAGTATCAGAAAAAATGCTGACCTCATAAAATGAGTTGGGAAGTGTTTTCTTCTCTCCTACTTTCTAAGAGAGTTTGTGTAGAATCAGTATTTCTTTCTTTCTTACGTGTTTGGTATAATTTACCTGTGATGCCATCTGGACTTGGAGTTTTCTTGTGAGAACATTTTAAATTACAAATTCAATTTAGTTAAATAACATTATTTAATAAAAACATTAATATATATGTAATTATTCAGGTTATCTATTTCTCCTTGGGTGAGCTTCTAAAGAACTTGTTCATTTCATCTGTGTTGTCAAAATTGTTGGGATAAAGTTTTTCATATTATTTTCTTATTATCCTTTTAATGTCTTTATGATCTCTAGTGATATTCTCTTTCATTCTTGATATTGGTCATTTGTGTCTTCTCTATTTTTTTCACATTAGTTTAGCTGGAGGCTTGACAATTTTATCGATCTCAAAGAATCAACTTTTTGTTTCATTGACTGTCTATATTGTTTTTGTTTCCTGTTTTATTGATTTCTGTTCTTATTTTTTCCATCCTTCTTTTTACTTTGGATTTAACTTGCTTTTCTTTTTCTAGCTAAGGTGGCAGCTTAGAAAGAGCTTAAGCTTAAACAAATGGCAAAGGAAATAGGGTAGATTATAAGCAAGTTTAGACTGTAGAAAGGTAGGAGGAGGCACCCAAACAAAAATATGAAGCCACTATCTGACAGAGAATATCTCTAGATTCTGTAAATACTCTCCCAACACACATACACACACTCATGCACACACAATCATGCACATAGTGCAAAATAAAGCACTTTCTCCCTGCTTAACATTTATCCTCTCACCCCCATTTAAACTTATTTCTTTAAAAAAAATTATTTATTGATTTCAGAGAGAGAGATAGAGAGAGAGAGAGAGAGAGAGAGAGAGATTTATTGTTCTACTTACTTATGCATTCATTAGTTGATCCTCATATGTGACCTGACCAGGTACTGAGTCCACAATTTTGTCATATCAAGACAACACTCTAACCAACTGAGCTACCAGAGCTCAACTTAGTTTCTAAGCTTCTACCACTCTTTCATTTCCAAATCACCCCAAAGAGAAGAAACCCAGCATGATAATTGTCATAGCTGCCAGGGACCACCCTAATTTTGGTTATGGAAAGTGTACTTGGATAAGCTGCTTTCTCCTTCAGGTCCCTTTTCTTCAACTCATTTTTAAATATGACTCATTCCTATAGAATCACTATAGCAGAAACAACCCTATATGTTTACCACACCATTCCAATTTCCTTCTAGGCACATTAGGAAGACTACATTTCCTAGACCAATTATATCTAGGTAGGGCCAATTCTAGTTCTGGTCAATGGAATGTCACCAGAAATAGTGTATGCCACTTCAAGACCTGGCACCTAAAATCTCCAAGAGATCTTTCATGTTCTCTTTTCTGTTATTGGAGAATTGCCAGTGCCCAGAGCAAGCAGAACATTCACCAACACACATTCTGTGAAGTGAGAAATAAACTTCTATTGTGTTAAGCTACTGACATTTATGTGTTTTTCTATTAGAGCAAGAACATTACTTCATTGACTAATACCTTTTGCAAACTACAGACAGTTGAGTACCAATGCTAAGCATATTATTTTGAAAGCTGTAAGACAGATCTGTTGTTCAAAAATATGTGAATCATGTATTCTTACTATCATTATCAGTTTAGTCACATGCCACACCACATTTTGGAGGAAAGTCACAGCAGGGAACAGAGTAGTAATATAACAAATTTAAAGTCATTCTTTTATCTACTCTGCTGCATTGACCTTTGTTATTTTGACATAGTGAAGTCAAGAACAATCTGAAAAAGTACCAAACACATATGTAGGTGAGGGTTTTCCCTCCCCCCACCCAACAAATGGATGGAAAAGCTTTCAAATAAGGAGATTTAGGTTAAAGGTTTATAATAACAAGTATATTATCCATAACATGGGTGCTACTTGTGAGGAAAGTGGGTGACATTCTGATGATAGATTTGTTTCTGTCTGTTGAGTAAATAGGGGTGGAAAAATTAAACTAAGAACAAAAGATTCAGCTTTGTAGACAGAAGTCAAAGGGACATTAGAGATCATCTAACTCAATCTCTTTATTTTATAGATGAGAAAACACTTTTGTAGACTCTTGGCACAGGCTGCAAGATAATTGAGTAAAGTTATCATAATATTTTACTTTAAAAGGGTTCTAATTGGACACATCCCATGATCTGCTTTATTTTAGAAAAATGTTCACCTTCCTATAGGGGTCCCTCCTGTCACTCAGCATGACCGGGCAATGGTATGCTCAGGCTACTGAATACCTGGAGTGGAGGGAACCAACAGAGGATGCCAACCTGAAGCCAAAATCGATCTGGTCGTTTTATTCAAATCACTACTTTATTTATGAAATGAGTTACAAATAAAAATTATTTTACCTTTTATAAAAGACAGTATGATTTGTGGAGCAATTTTTATTTTTTTAAAAATCAACAATTAATCCTCATAGACTACCCCCAAACACACACATACACACACACACACACACACACAATTATAAGTGAGATGTGGTTTAGCTATCCCTTTTGTTTATATGTTAATATAATAGTTAGAAACAAAATTAAAAACAAGTTAAGTTAATAATTTAAGCTATATTGAACTGATACTGATTTTTTCAGATAAAAAATATTTCCATGAAACTATTAATAATTTGTAGTTGATGGATATTCAACATTAATGTCAGAGTATAGAACCTACCGCCCCTTTTGTTATGAATATAAGTTGAATATACCCATATTTTGCTAAAGAATGTCAGAAACTGTAACACTAATAAACAGGACTACTTTAGTGCTCTAAAATTTTTCGTTTAGTGAAAATGTCACATAGATGTCACATACACACTCGAAAGAAAACAATAGTGACATATCTTCAAATCTATTTTGTTCCCCCCCCACAAAAGAGGTTTTATGTGATTTTAAAAATTATTTAATAGAGATACACAATCTTCCTGCTTTTGGGTTTGAGATTGTTTTCTCTTTTCCTTTTTTTTCCTTTGTGGCTTACTATGCAAAGTGCCCATACCGGACATACTAGTTTATACCGCCTGTGCTGTTATAGTGCTTCTAGTAAATGATTGATTTTACAATGGCTACCTGCGAAAGGACCTTTTTTTTCTCTTTTACTGCCTGCTTTGTTCTGAAAACTTTAATTTTTATTCTCTCTAAAGAGTAGTATTTCTGTTGCAGATGAAGGATTGCTGTTCATGTAAGGCTTAAAGATAAAAATAAGGACAGATCGTAGATTGTAAACCGCCCTTCTTTCTCCACTTAGTGCTCTTCCTTGACTTCCGTTTCCTTTCTTGCCTTGTACTGTTTACATCAGCCCTTTACCTGCACCTTGGTTACCTCCCTGGGATTCATTTTCTCATTTCCTTTTTCCTCAGCTCCCTCTCAGCCTCCCTCAAGGTTCTTAGTCAGTTCTCCGTTACTCTCAGCCTATCGTAGTGACAGCTACCCTCCCAGGAGTAGCTGTCTCGTGAGCAGTTGGGATGGACCTGACACCATTCCCATAAACTAGCCTGTCAATGAGTGAATTTCAGGAGCTCTGTGCAGATATGGAGCAACTGGGCCAGAACTGTCACCATACAGTGCTATTAAGAGAGAAAGAAAGAAAAATGAGGAAAACGTTTCTTTTTCTCATAAGAAAGAAGTCCACATTATTTAAAATGTAGATTGAATCATTGCTCACTGACAGAGAAGTTAAGTGACAAGGTAAAGATAGACGTAAATATTTGGGGAAATGTAACTAAAGACAGAGAGCATTCAGGTTATGAAGGGAATAATTTGTAATGTTAGAACAAGGTGAGCCACAGTCTTAAGGAAACTAGTTGGAAAAAAATCTACATTTGAAAAGGATCTAAGGGGCCTCAGAAGGAAAACCTGGAGGAGACTGGATAGCTAAAATTAGTGGATATTTTTCCCTGAGTTAAGGTTTGTTCAGGGCAAAAGTCTCAAAGAGAAAAGTTTGCTCCATATAATAATATTTAACCAATAATACTACGTCATAAACATAGGTCCCCCAAATGTCTATATAGACTCATATCTAGACATTGAAATCATCTCTTTCAACCTCACCATCAAAGCAGGAAGCCCTTATACAATATTTTTAATAGGTGACCATCCAATTTCTGCTTCATTACTTCCGGTGACAGAGCAGTGAGTCATTGCCTCACAAAGCAGCCCACTGCATTTTTAACAACCTTTTAAAGGAAAATCCTCCACTAATAGAGAACTAAGAGCCATGCACTATTGACTGCGTACTAGGCATAGGCCTGAGCACTTCCCCAGTGCATTTGTCTGGTAATCCCCACATGATCCCGTGGAAGAGGCTTAGAGCAGGAAGCCTGACATACAGAAGGGAGAGAGTCTGAAGGAACAGAGTCGAAACTCAGGCCCTGTCTATCTGACTCCAGAGAATTCCCATAACCTCTCTGTCATAAGGCCTCAGGCCACACTTGTCCTCCCCAGAGGACAAACCACTCCAATTCTCTTCCACTCCCAAAACCCTTCAGACACTTGAAGACGGTGACTGTGTCATCTCCTTCCCCTTCCCCTACAACTCCTCTCCTCACTGTTCCTTCAATGGAAATTTTTAGAAGCCTCTCTCATTATGATGACCCTTCTCTCAGGTGGGGTACCCAGGGACAAACACAATAAATAGCTAAGATACAAAGAGAATAATAATTACTGATGAAATTTTCATAATTATCAGATTCAGTAAAGGAAAATATTCTATGGGTAACAAACATAAATTTTTTTTAAATATTTGCTATTGCATGTATATATTTATGTATACTTGCAAATCTTTTCATTACTAACATAGTAATTATTATTCTGAATACATTATAGTGTTACATAATCATGATTTAGTGCCCAAACGTAATTATGTTTCAGGAGCTAAGAATGAATTTGATGGATGCAACCATTTCTGTTTATCTCTATTTACTACCATGGCAACCAATTAAAATAGGTTTGTTTAATTAATTAGTTGTTAGTAAAGCAGTATGAAAATGAAAACTGTAATTAATAGCTGCACAGTGTTTAGTATTACTGATAATGTTATTATCATAAATGGTAAAGTGTTTATGGCCAGAAGAGACCAATTCATTTTCCATTATCAGTAATAATTTCATTTTTGAATTAGGAAGAGGATTTTTAAAAACTTTTCTTGCCTTAAAAAAAACAAATTATCTAGTCTTTCTTTTATGCTTCTCTTGGCCAGATCTCTACCAACTTATATACTCAGGTAGAAGAGAAAATTAATGCATATAGTAATGAAGAATATCTTCTGATGGTCAAATACCACCAAGCCTTTTTGTTTCTTAAAGCTGAATAAAGATATGGAGATTGCCAAGAGGGCAGAGCTGTAAGAATTACTACACCGTATACCAGGAACTATTTCCAGAAATGGCACAAGGGATTGCTTGTGAGGAACCTTAACTCTCCCCAAATCATGTTAACCTTCCCTAACTCTCCCAGTGCTTAGGCAGTTGAAGTAAAAACAGCTGCTTGCCAGACCTATGCATCTCCATGACAAGTTCCCCAACCTTTCCCTCCAAACAGATGGGCCCAAGTCTGTCCTAGGCTGAAATTCTGGAGCTGTCACTGCTCCTTTCCTATCTGCCTCAGGCCATGACCTCTCAAGTCTGCAGGAAGATCTTGTAGCTGAGCTTCTACCATGGAATTTAGAAGTGGGAAAACCTCCCAGAGGCTCTCTAATCCAGCTCCTGTGTTCTAACAGGTAAGGGATTTTGTGATGAGGAAACACAAAGCTCAGAGGTAGCTGAACTCAGAGTGTTGGGCTGGGCTGAACTGGGCTGAACTGGGCTGGGTTGGACTCCATCTGTATTGTGTGGTAGGGTTATGTAGCTGGAGTTGGAAGTCTTATCCAGACAGACAGAATACTTTCTCTGTCCTCTCTTAGACCACATCCATGAACCTCTGGCTGGGTTCATTTAAATAGATTAAACAGATGGCATCATTGCCAGTAATTGAATGTCTTCCCTTACATGATGGCAGTGAGTGAATGCTAGGTCCTGGATCCTCTTTAATTTTTAAAAACTTACTGGTTTTAGAGAGAGAGGGAGGGAGAACCATTGAGTTATTGTTCCTTTTCTTTGTGTATTCATTGGTTGATTCTTGTATATGCCCAAACCGGAGATCGAACCTGTTACAGAAACAGGGGAGTCCAAAAATCCCCAGAGTTTGCTGCTGGGGGATGGGGAGAAGTAAGCAGCTTTTCAAATGCTTCCACATGCCTGAGGCTGGTGACTACTGTCTTTCTTATGCAAATGGCTTTAATGCATCCAAAGCCTCAGGCAGATGGGAGGAGTCTTGAACCAGGGGACGGTATGGAAAGCACACAGAGCCTACGTAAGGGTCTGTGAATGGTCAGAACTGTTTGCAACGCCCACTGCGTCAGATGACGCAGTCAGGGATATATAAGGAGCTGCAGACATTTTAGACTCAGACTCTCTCTGGCGCTCGGACTCTCTCTGGCTCTGGCTCGTGCTCTCACTCTGGGACTCTCGCTCTCTGGCTCGCGCTCTCGCTCTGGCGCTCTGACTCGAACTCTCTCAGATGCTCCCTCTGAGACTCTATCAGAGTCTCTCAAGCTCTCGTTCCGGCTCTGGCTCTCACTGGCACTCTGGCTCTGGCTCTGGCGCTCTGACTCGGGCTCTCTTTTTCACGCTCACGCGCTCGGTCTGGGGCTCTCGCTCTCTCGCTCTCTTGTGTGCTCCCTCCACGTGGCTTGGTAAAGAGGCCTTCTCCATGTGACTCGGAGAAGGGGTCTCCAGGCTGCTTTAAGAGGCTCTTGCCATGCGGTTTTGAGGAGAGGAGATCCATGCGATTTGCAGGAAGAAGGCAGTTTGCAAGGAGGCTGAGAATCCAGGCGGTCCTGCATTGAGAGCTGGAGGGCACCACAGCACAGAAAGGACCTCCCCAATCAGATTGAGTGATTGGCAGCTGCTGGTAAAGCTGAACTGTGTTTGGAAAGTAGGGAAGCGGTTTCTCTAACTTTTCTAAAACTAGCCTGGTTTGGAAGTGGGGGAGGCAAGGATATGTGTTTGTGGGTATTTTAAAGAGCATAAGACTTAACAACAGAAATCTGCAAATAACTAAATCTATATAACTGTTAAATAAACAATTCTTTTTCTTTTCACTAAACTCTGGTATTGAGAGTTATAATTTTGGCGGCGGGCAATCGGGCCCCTAACTAAAGAGCCCGTGGGTTTGTTTTCAACTGGAGCAGCCCAGGGGTTCTGTAACAATTTGGCACCCCAGATGGGACGTTAATAATTGCCCATGGCAGGTCGACCCCCTTGAGAGACACCCTCTGAGGACGCCGACCGCCTAAGCACGCCAGTGTGGTGAAAAGAAAATAGAACTGAGAAGGGATTAGAGAAGTAAGATTGTTTGCTAAAACTTATTTCTGAAGTATTTCTGAAATAATGGCATTGTGGATACTAGATTTGTTTGTCCGATTAGGAGAATTCCTGGAAGTAATAGAACTATGGATGCCTGAGTGGTATATATGCTTTCTGGTCTTTGGGGTTTTTCTGGTTTTAGCCATTGTCATGTATGTCTGGGTCAATAAAAGCAGTTCTTGGCAAGCCCCTGAGTGCAGTCCACTGAAGAGAATTTTGGAAAATTGGGATATGTACTGTCGTTATCCTATGACTAAGAAAATGTTAATTTATTATTGTAACACTGTTTGGCCTGAGTACATTCTGGATGGTAAGAAAAGGTGGCCTGTGAATGGTTCTCTGATTAATCAATTAAAGAGGTACTGTCTGCAATCGGGAAATTGGGAAGATGTTTATTATCTAGATGCATCTGTAAAGTTGTATAATGAAGCCTTGGTGAAGGTAGAGGGCCAAATAATGGTGCAGAGGGAAGAAGAGGCCAAAAAGCCTTTTCCTGAAAGTCAAACGCCGGAAGAAAGGGAAAATGAAGAAGTAGCCCTCTTTAACTCTCTAAATCCGGCAGACAAAGGAACTGTTTTGGCGCCAAACTGCGCCCAGGTAAAGGCGCCTCCCATGGCACCACCCCTTCCACAGGTAGGGGCAGCTCCCGAGGCAGCATCCAGGGCTCCTGGGGCGCAGCCCTCTCTGCAGGTGGGCATGGCTTCTGCAGTGCCCACCCATCTGCAGATTCAAGGGACTTCCCTCTCAGCACGCCTTTTGGTTATGGCCTCTGAAGTGACTACAAAGCCAATGACTCCACCTCTTCAGGAGGAGAAATGGGTCTCTCCCTCCAGAGCCCGCATGAAGGTTGTGATTTGGACACTGAGCTTCATAGGTATACTGCCATTTTGGGTAAGCCACGTGAGTGCTCCACCATGGTGGATAAGTCACGTGGGTTTGCCACCATCTTGTGGGTGGTACTTATGGGTGCCACCGTCTTCAAAGATGCTGCATGTAATGCTGCCACCATCTTTGAAGTGGGCAAAATGGTGGGTTAGGTATGCTCTTAAGGTGATGTGCTTTGTTTGCAAAATGGTATATGTCTAAACATTCAAGTCATTGTTGCATGAGAGGTATTTGCAAGGTCTAAGCTTCAGAAAACTGCAGAATATCTACAAATCTAGGGAAATTTTAGCTGCTAAATACTGAGTTTGGGTAGAGTCCTTTACAGTGTGGAAAAGAATTGGAAATGGGTTATGGTTAAATTTGAATGGGTAAATGTGTAAAAAGGTTGTGAAAGTTTTAAACCTGGGAAAAGGGAAACCTCAACTACTTGTGGTCTAATTGTATGGTTACTGTACCTCTGTATTGGCATTAGCCATTGGTGACCTAGGAAAGGTCATCTGGAATTCCCTGGATTGGCATCTAGCCTTTGGGGACCTATGAAAGGTCATTTGGAATTCCCTGTGTTGGTTTGGCATGTAGCCATTGGGGACCTATGAAAGGTCATTTGGAATTCCCTGTGTTGGCATTTAGCCTTGGGACCTATGAAAGGTCATTTGGAATTCCCTGTGTTGGCATTTAGCCTTGGGACCTATGAAAGGTCATTTGGAATTCCCTGTGTTGGGATTGGCATTAGCCATTGGTGACCTAGGAAAGGTCGTCTGGAATTCCCTGGATTGGCATTTAGCCTTTGGGGACCTATGAAAGGTCATTTGGAATTCCCTGTGTTGGTTTGGCATTAGCCATTGGGGACCTATGTAAGGTCTAGAATTCTTGGGGACCTAAGGAAGGTCTGGAATTCTCTGTATTGGTACTGGCCATATAATCTGAAAGGAAAATTAAGGTTTCCCAGAGAAAGTTAAAACTTCACATGTAGGAAAATGAACAAAAGAAAGTATAAGGCATGGAAATGCAATTTTAGGGAATATTAGAAGGACAAGGATTTTCCTTCACACTGTATATTTTTCTCCCTACCTGATCCCTCCAGAATTTGGCTATTTAAAGGAGTAAGTAATTACATTAGGTTTCTTTGCATAAAACTAAAAAGACCAGTTGTTAATAAAGGTATTGTTAACCAAGACTTTTGACTGGAATGACATGCCTGAAGGAGGCATGCTTAGGCTCTGGCTGTTACCAGAAAGCCCTGAGGAACTGGACTTGACTTTTGAAGCTAAGGAAAGCCCAGAAGGAAAAAGGCCTGACACCTTGGTTGGTTGTGCGGTTCACGGCAGTCTTTCCAGGGAAGGAACGAAGGTTGCTTTCCTGAAAGATGGCTGGAAAGAACCTTAAGGCACAATGGAAAACCCAAAGAACTTGGGAAAGCAGGTGTTTGCAGGCAAGGCTGAATGGCAGGTGTGTGGCTCAGCTTCTGTGCCCTGATGGGCAGACTAAAGTCAACATGAAGTTTCCTTGTATAAGTTCCAGCAAAGTAGACTTACGGATCATATGTGATCAATCACTGCTGCTCTTGTTGTTTTTATGCAAATGAACAGGCTAAATTATAAATGGACTTAATGTAGTCCCTTTACTGGCAAGGAGGGTAATCTTAAGGAGAAAAATTGTGACTCAAGGAAAATCACAATGCTCAGTGCAGCTAACTGTCTATAAAGTTTGTTTTTCATTTGAAAGTTAAACCAAGTCTGTGACATTATCAAGGATGCTTAATTTACAGGCAAGAAGAATGTCAGGCGCCTTGCAAGTGGATGTCTTAACAATAAGACAGTCTCTCAAGTTTGAAGACTGGTTTGTCAATTGTGTTGTGCGATTTAACATGCATGTTCTTTCTGTTTTCATAGGGCATAAGCCTATGATCTCTACCTGAGTAATTATCTGTACATATAGGCCTCACTTAAGAAGCCCATCTGCATTGCCACCTCCTGAGACTCAACGGTTTGGCTGAACTAAGTGGCTGAGTTGGTGAAGTATGGGGTGGTCTGTGGGCTTCACTTTAAAACTGGTTTCTTTTCTGTCCTAATGGCTTGGACAGAAAGGGCCCAGAGGTCTGAGAGGGGGGAAATCCAAAATTTATACCCCTCAGCCCAAGCTAAGTGAAGTGGGCAAAAAGGGCTTTGGACAGGTGTGACATGCCCTGCACACCTTCCTCCAAAGAAGCCATTCTTTTTTCTAATGTGGGACATTGAAAAATTAACTCCTGCCTTTTGTATATAGTGGTTGTAGGTTGAATTGTGTTTTTTTTTAACCCTGTTGCCAAATCTGTTGCCCTCAGAATACGACAAGGATGCCAGCTTGTCCAGCAGTGCCAGCCCTTGGAAACTGAGCATGCTGCTACCCAGGAACAGCCAACTGACCTGGACTCTGCAAGATCCTTCCCCATGTGGGAAGGCCACCCTCCCCTACATCCCCACTCTTATTAGGGATTTCTAGACCCTAGGGTAGGTAGGACAACGACCACGTCCAGCAGGAAGCAGTTAGAGGAGCATGAGACCTTCGCCCATTGTCCTTTATAAGATTATAAAGGGTCTAAGTCTGAAAGGGGGGAAACTGTTACAGAAACAGGGGAGTCCAAAAATCCCCAGAGTTTGCTGCTGGGGGATGGGGAGAAGTAAGCAGCTTTTCAAATGCTTCCACATGCCTGAGGCTGGTGACTACTGTCTTTCTTATGCAAATGGCTTTAATGCATCCAAAGCCTCAGGCAGATGGGAGGAGTCTTGAACCAGGGGACGGTATGGAAAGCACACAGAGCCTACGTAAGGGTCTGTGAATGGTCAGAACTGTTTGCAACGCCCACTGCGTCAGATGACGCAGTCAGGGATATATAAGGAGCTGCAGACATTTTAGACTCAGACTCTCTCTGGCGCTCGGACTCTCTCTGGCTCTGGCTCGTGCTCTCACTCTGGGACTCTCGCTCTCTGGCTCGCGCTCTCGCTCTGGCGCTCTGACTCGAACTCTCTCAGATGCTCCCTCTGAGACTCTATCAGAGTCTCTCAAGCTCTCGTTCCGGCTCTGGCTCTCACTGGCACTCTGGCTCTGGCTCTGGCGCTCTGACTCGGGCTCTCTTTTTCACGCTCACGCGCTCGGTCTGGGGCTCTCGCTCTCTCGCTCTCTTGTGTGCTCCCTCCACGTGGCTTGGTAAAGAGGCCTTCTCCATGTGACTCGGAGAAGGGGTCTCCAGGCTGCTTTAAGAGGCTCTTGCCATGCGGTTTTGAGGAGAGGAGATCCATGCGATTTGCAGGAAGAAGGCAGTTTGCAAGGAGGCTGAGAATCCAGGCGGTCCTGCATTGAGAGCTGGAGGGCACCACAGCACAGAAAGGACCTCCCCAATCAGATTGAGTGATTGGCAGCTGCTGGTAAAGCTGAACTGTGTTTGGAAAGTAGGGAAGCGGTTTCTCTAACTTTTCTAAAACTAGCCTGGTTTGGAAGTGGGGGAGGCAAGGATATGTGTTTGTGGGTATTTTAAAGAGCATAAGACTTAACAACAGAAATCTGCAAATAACTAAATCTATATAACTGTTAAATAAACAATTCTTTTTCTTTTCACTAAACTCTGGTATTGAGAGTTATAATTTTGGCGGCGGGCAATCGGGCCCCTAACTAAAGAGCCCGTGGGTTTGTTTTCAACTGGAGCAGCCCAGGGGTTCTGTAACAAACCCACAACCTTGGTGTATCAGAATGATGCTCTAACCAACTGAGCTATCCTGCCAGGGCCTGGCTCCTCTTTAGATAGCACAATAGCTCACCTCAATACCTGCCTAGGGCCAGAACAAACCATGGTGTGATGAAGGATGAATATGACTTTAATAAATCCCTTACTCTCAACACCCTGTGCATTCATGTTGTTAATCTCTAGGACTGACCCTTTCGGCAGGATCTTATGCTCTTTAACTTCCCCTGTGCTCCACTCCCTCCCACTGCATATTAGAATTTACCTGTCCTGTGACCATCCTATGTGACTGCCAAAGGACCCTGTGGATGAGGCATTACCAGTGTTTCCATTCCCAGATTATGTACTTGTGGTTTAAAAGAATCCTTTAGTCCCATAACCCAAGGAGTGATTGAAAGTGGCTATTTCAAGGCCTATGGTGAATCTGTGGGAGAACTTTCTGTGCTGAAGAATCTATCTAACCTGGAGAAGAAAGGTCTAGCTTGAATGATACCAAATGGGATGCTGTTCAAATAAGAGTTTATGTATAAGTGCCTGCTGGAGAGGCTGTGGAAGAAATTCAGGTGTCCCTGGACCACATGACTTTTAGATGCCTTCCTGTCCTGAGATTCTAAAAAAGATTGTGTTGAATCAATGGCAGCTTGGAGGGGCTGTCTCATGGCATGCTGTAGGACTCTGTCCTTAGACCTGTGCCGTGCTTACCAAGCTATAATACTTCAGAATGTTGGAATTATCAGCCAACCTGTGCCATTGTAAGAAAAAGGGACTCAAAAACTCTCAACAAGCTAAGGTGTGGATTTAACAAGTTTCTCTTTATCAAAATATCCATATCTCTTCTTTATAATCCATTTTATGCTCCTTTCTGAAACTCTTATCTTCTCTTCCCTAAAATTAAGCCCTGTGACTAAATTTGTGATTCTTTTTTCTTTATAGGATTTTGTTCACTCAAGAGAAGTCTTCCCTTGACCCTGTTAATCTCTCAAATGTGTATCTGTTACAGAGTGGGGGTCTCCAAAAATCTCCAGAGCCTGCGGGGGAGTAGGGGTGGGGGGTGGGGAACAGCTTTTAAGATGCCTTTGCATGATATGGCTAGTAGCTAGTGTCTTAGTTTTGCAAATGGCTTTGGTTCTTCCAAGGCCCCAAGGAAATGGGAGGGAGTTTGACAATGAAATAGTGAGGAAGGAGCATACAGAGCCTGCGCAAATTTCTGTGAATGGTCAGAACTGGTTACCAAACCCACTGCATCACAGGATGCAATCAGGGATTTAAAAATAGGTGGCAGACATTTTAGCGAAGAGAACTCCATGCGGCTTGGAAAGGAAAGAGGTTACAATGCAGCTTTGAAAGGGAAGAAGGAACCCCATGCGGCTTTGAAAGGGCAAAGAGAGAACCATGCGCGATCCAGTGCGATACAGCCTATGTTTTCCTGGACTATTATACGGAGGCTGATGACATCGTACCCCAGATCCTGAAGGAGACAGCTGACAGATAAGGAATGGGGAACTTCTGGGAATGTTTTTGGCTTCTAGCCTTTTGCGGAGCAAGGGAACTGCTGGGTCCCCTGGGAGAACAGGGCTGAGCTGAAGTGCTCACTGCCCTCCCCAGGTTGGAATACTATAAATAAAGACATGTTTTCCCCAACACTAGTTGTTGGGTTTCACACCAAGGCGCCACGTGAAAGAACTCCCTTTCTCTCTGTAACATATCTTTTCTTTTCTTTTTTTTTCTTTATATTTCAAACTTTTGCCAAGAGAAATAATATCTAAATTTATTGAGCAGTTCCTATGTGTCAGGTATTGGGCTAAGCAACTTAAATAGAGTGTTTCATTTAGTTCTCATAACACTTTTATGTGACAGATATTAATTTTATTCCTATTTAATATATGAAGCAATAAGACTTAGATTAAAAATCTTGTCCAAGGACATACAAGAAATGCTGACATCTGGATCCAAATCTAGGCAGTTTAATTCCAGAGCTCTTATCCTCAAAGCATCTCATCCTCAAAATCTTGGTCCCAGCAATTTGACCTCTTATCCCACACTGCTGGAACTGCTGCTCCTCTTCCCTAATCTTTATCCTGCGTGACCTTTCCTTGGTTGAGCTTCTTTCTTCCTTGACTTTATGACACCATGCAGATCCTTTTTTCTCTGCGAACTTCTTCCATATGCAAAGGTTGTAGCTTTTGCCCCACCTGCCCCCCACCATTTTTTTGTCTTCCTTTTCTTATTTTTTGCTCTTTATCTACCCTGGGCGATCTCATCCTTCCCCACAGTTTATTACAAAGTCATGCAGGTACCTGAGCTCATTTCTGAGTTTCATATCTAAACAACGCATGGTATCTGAATCTGAATGTCCCAATGACACTTCAGCTCAGTGTGTCCAAAGCTGAATTTCCTCTTTGTCTCAGCCTCCTCTCCTGCTGGCTCCCATGAGATGTTGTGATGTCATGAAAAGAAGACAAGCCAGGGAAATCAAATGATATGATTCCAGTCTTTGACATAATGGCTGTTTGACCTTGAGGTCATCGTCATTCCACCCTATCTCCAGAATAAGGGGGTGGACTGAATGATATTAGATGACTTCCAAAACTGTATTTCTAAACTCCTGACATCCCATTTCCATCATTCTTTCAATTACCCATGATTGGGATCTTAGAGTCATCTTTCATGCCACACTAATTCAGTCTAGAAATAGAAAGGAAATTTCCCTAATAATTAATTTATTCACCTATCAACATGTCTGTAGAGTACCTACTATGTGACAACACTGGAAGCATAGTAGAGAATGAAAGAGACAAAGTCCCTTGTGGAGTTTAGTCTGGTGGGGGAGACTGACAGTAAACATCTACACAAATACACATATTAAATAACAGAAAGGAGCAAAAAGAGCTATGAAGAAAAAATGAAGCAGGTCAAAGGTTTGTGAGTGAGTTGGTGGGGAGATCTGTTTTGGTTCGGGTGGTCTGAGGAGGTGATATTTGAGCATCGATGTGACTGAATGAGGGACTGTGTCACACAAATTGCATGGGAAGAGCCTTTCAGGCACAGGTAGCAGCATGCAGAGGCCATGAAATAGAAGCAGCAAGAAGACCACGTGGTCAGTAGGGCACTTAAGGAGAGGGGCAGGAAATGTGGGCTGGAAGCTGGGTCACTGGACCTCAAGGCCATGGTAAGAGTTTGGATTTAAATTTTAAGTGTGAAAGGAATACCTTAGAGGATGTTAAGCTTAAGAAAAACTGGGCCTGATTACATTTTTAAAAGATCACTGACTGCTGAGCAGAGAATAGATCATGGAGGTTGGGGCACAGTAAGAGTGATGGCAGGAAGACCTGTTAAGATTCATTTGGCCAGGTAAGAGATTACCGTGGCTTGGACTGGAACATTGATGTAGGTGATGAGCTTGTTGAATAAGCTACCTTGTGAGGTGCTGTATCCCTTATGTTTGGAAGTGTCCTAGAAAGGGGGTGGAGGGTGAATCAGAGACAGGCATTGACTCAGATAAAGACAAAGCTAACTGGAGCTGGCCTAGCTAATTATCCTTCCCTTAGCAGCTCATGAGACCCTGATGTGGAAGGGTGCACTGCCATAGCGAATAGGCCTCACTGCATACCATTCATTTTAGTTGTCTATTAAGAGTCAGAATCCCCCAAACCTTGTATTCGTGGTAAAAAGGGTATCAATTTGGGAAGATTAAAAGATAATGTATGTGAAAACCATAAAGCTATAAAGTTTTATAAAAACCTAAATTACTGCTTTTATTTAAATGAATTTCGGTGCACAAGGAACAATCAAGTATTTCCTAATGTGCTATCTCACTGTGTAAAGCTGTAATTGCTGGACATACTGCTCCTCTTGAACTTACCTGGGCCATACACGAAGACAGCTAGAAGCTATAAGTCAAAATGTATCAGATAAACACACTGGACTGTATGGCCAGACAGCTTTCAAACAGGTGAGACAAGGGTAAGGGTATGTCCCAAAGTGCTCTGAACAGCCAGTACTGCTCTCTGTTTTGATCATGTCAGCAAAAACTTTCTGCCATTTTATCTTTTCTCATTAAAAAAACAAACAGCAACAAAAAAATCCTTAAAAACTTTGATTGCTAATACTATTTCAAAATTGTACTTTTCCTATGCAGTTGTATAGAGTTAAAAAGAGTAAAGGAACATATTTGAAAAAGGGAGAAGAGACAAAAGAGACAATCAAAACTACATTTTCTTTTAGATTTTTTAGCTTGTACACTTTTGTAATGCAAAGCTTCACATGAATTCCATCATCAAAGAAACTTTAAGGGAAAAAGAGAGTTTCTCTTTTCATTAAAATTGTTTTATTGTATGTGTATGTGTTTATATGGGAACAAAACAGAACTGATGAGAAACAGCTGGATGAACATGTGGTTTTAAAAACATTACATAACAAAAGAGAGGAAAGATTCAGAGTCCCACATTGCACCTAACATATGGTATTTCATCCCTGTAGGCTTCTTGTTTTTTAAAAAAAGGGTATCAAATTCCAGAGAGATTTCTCAGGTGATCCAGCTTCTAGGATTACATTTTGCCAAGTATTTCCCTTCCATATACTTAGTGAAACTTGGAGTAAAGTTCCCACATAAGTCCCCAGCATGTTCTCCAGGCAAATCCAGGCACATATTCAAAAGCAAAATATCAGGCAAGATAAATCTAGGTCTATAATATTATAAAGCAAAGAAAATCATATGTAACAGCAGAACATCAGTGATAGAAATATCAAAAACCTTCAATTCTGTGCTGGCAGAGTAGGGGTCTACAAAGTCGATCACATCTAGACACACGTGGAATTTCTGCAGTTTCCTATCTTTTTTTTAAAAAATGTCTGAGACATAAACAAAAAGCACCTCACAAAAATGCTTTTTTTCATGGTTTACTAAAACTCAAGATAACTGAACTCATGAGAGCTGGAAGGAGTGTCATAAATCTCTATAATGTTCTTGAGCATAGGCTTGCACATTTTAATTCCATTCATAATGCTGGAGTTTGTTGCCAAAAGTTCAATTTTTCTCTCTTTTTTAATTGAATTAAATGCCTATGAAAGAATCATACTTTCTAAAAAGGCAGCACAACTTTGCAAGAATAATTGCCCTCATGTCCAGTTAAATACAAACTCCATCTTGGTAAGAGTGAATAAATGAATGTTCTACCAGTGGGTTGGCCGATAATGCACACAGGAAGGAGTTGCTCACAAAAAGATATGGTCTGTATCTTGTCCTACCTCCTCTCCCCAAAAATCTGGTTTTTGTCCATAAACTACTCTGATCTCACAGAACCAACAAGTCCATTAAAAAAAATGTACACTTGAAATTTATATGATCTTATTAACCAATGTTAGCCCAATAAATTTAATTTAAAAAATGGGTAGAACAGAAAAATAGAAAAGGGTAAAGACCCAAAACTTGAAGCATATTAACCAGGAGATCAATCTGTATTCAGGGTCAGACCATAGATTTTTGTCGAATATAATAGTATAGATTGGCAAATAGCATTTTTGGCCAAAGTGGCTGTGGTAAGAATACATATGTGTGGAATCATGCTACATAAACAAGTTTTCAATATAGTTTTAGTGGTAGTTCATGGTCAAAAATCTTTCCATATACTGTGACATTCAGCCAAACAGAGCTCACAGGCTCTCATCTGTGCATGCTTTTGCAGGGCTGAGGCACGATACTTTCTGTGCAGTGGCCAATATCCCCTGTGGACTTGAAAAATCCCAGCCAGGAGACACATGGGATCTAATTTATTACTTTTGTAGGCTACTTTTTGGTTCACAATTGAGGGTAAAATACCACAACAACATATTGTGACATATCTCAAATATTCTCACAGGCATTTACCACATTACGATTTTTCTGAAAGACCCGAGTCTTTTTTGTTTCCTGCTCTACAGGGATGGGAGCAGCTGCCTCTGGAATCTGGGCACAGGACTGTGTTCAGTCCAACCCCTGCTCCCCCCTCCATTTGGGACCAGGTATGATGCTGTGCTGCACTGATGATCTTCTAAAACCCTGCCTTTCATTCATGGTTCTCAGTGGGCTCCTCCTGGTCAATGTCTATCATATTTATTGATTACTCTCTGTGTATTACTCTAATCTAGGCCATCATTACTTCATAATTGAATTATTCTACTAAACTCCTAGCTGTTTTTCCTTCCTTCTCAAATCCCTACTGTTTATTAATGCCAGCCTGTATTCCCTGAGCCAGCCTGGTGCAATACAAAGAGACTGGGTTTTAGAGCATTACATGGGATTCAAATCTAGGCTCTATCCTTAATTAGTCTAAACAAGTCACTCTATCCTTAAACCCATTTACTAATCTGTAAATGTGTTAATTCCTACATGGTTGTTGAACAGATTAAATAAGATTATATCCAGCATATCCTGGAAAGCATCTAACATAGTAACCAGCTTATAGCACACATTAAATGAATGTAAATTATCATCTGTTCTTTTTCACTGTATTTACTGTTCTTTATCAACTCATTCCATAGTTCTTAATCTAGTCACCAAGACCTTTAATACTTAGGACTTGGTTTTTAGGAGTTTGCAGTCTAGTGAGAGCAGTACATAAAAATAATTACAATAAAATATGAAAGATACTAGGATAGCAAAAGAATTATGAAAGTACTATGAGAACCTTGCTCAATGGTGTACCGTAAAGCTTCACAAAAGAGATTCTTCAAAGATAAATAAAAGTTTGGTGGAGAGATGGGGAAGGCTATATAGAAAAATGTGAAGGCTTAGGTGTATTCTGGGGAGAGAGAGGGAGAGAGATGAGATTTTTAAGAAAGTTAATGTTCAAATTTTGAAAATCCTTGAATATCATTGTAAGAGGTTCAGATCTTATTTCTTACAGGCAATAGGGAGGATATTTTAAGCAAAGGATGATATGAAACCAAAAGAGCCACTGTTCCATGGAAAAAGTTGATGAAAGGGCCTGGATATTCCTTTCGCATCTTTTATTTTGAATATATCACAAGTATTAAGGGAGTTGAGCCTGACAGTAGCCAAACTCCCTTGAACGCAGCCAAGTATCTTTCCTAGAAAAATAATAAGCATTTCTAGCAGCAACATGGAGTTCTTGAAATAGCAGTTCTTAGTAAATGTTTTCTAGGACTGACTCTACAAAGTTCACCCAAGTGACTAGAAAGCTCTCTGTTCTTGCAAAGCTGAGGTCTTTTTATAGAATGAGAGAAAGGTAATAATTCCTTATCTTCATAACATCTTTTCTATTAAAAGGGGAAGGAAATCTTAGAAATGGAAAGAAGTAAAAGAACCTAGCCACTTCATTCAGCCAAAAAGCAGCTAGTGTTGGGAGGGTTGAGAAGAAGCTATAAACAATTACTGGGCACCTCCTAGGTGCCAACATTATGCTAGATGCTTTATACACATTATTTCATTTAATCCTCACAATTAGCTGCCAGGTAGGTGTTTTTATCCCCAGTTGAATCAGGGGTTGCGTTAGTCTAGTCATTACTAGATTTTTAAATGCTTCCCTTTAAATCTTTTTTTTTTGGCCATAACCATCATCCCTTTTACTCTATCTTTAATAGATGGTTACCAAGGACAGTTGATATCAATTTCAAGTTTAGTTTGGGGAACCAAACTTTTCCTGGGATTATCCAATAGGAGACAAGAGAATGTTGTGTAGAACAAGGATAAAATAACTATATTTTACCTGACAGGGATTCTGACTTCTCTATCATTTTAGCATTGACCAGTCTCCTTTCTTAGGCCACCACTTATTTTTTTTAATAAAAATGAGCTAAGTTCCCAGGACCATGCTTCGGACTGAAGTCAGACTTAACAAAGGCCATGCCCACTCCTTTTCACTCAGTCCTGGCAGTGCACCCTTATCATTTCCTCGGCCTCTTGAAATGCCCAAGTGTAACCTTGCCTTGAATTTCCAAGGCAAGCCAAATCTCTCTTCTTCCAAGTTTGATGCTATGTTATATCACTCGACTTAAACTCCAGATGCTAATTCTTTTAGTAAGATCTGATGAGGTTTTGTTAAAGCTGACAAAAGAAGTTTCAGAGAAATACTGTTGACATTGCTGAACAGTATTTAACAACTAAAGCTTAGTATCATTCAAGTCTTGGCAAGGAAAATGGTGGGTTAGTCCTGTAATGGAAGA
This sequence comes from Furipterus horrens, assembly GCF_987537825.1. NCBI lineage: Eukaryota > Metazoa > Chordata > Mammalia > Chiroptera > Furipteridae > Furipterus > Furipterus horrens. The sequence continues at coordinate 73,327,324 of NW_028327182.1, forward strand.
AAAGGCACTAAACTGGGTGGGGACAGGGATGGAGTTCTCAGGTGTGAGCTTCAGGGGAACACTTGCCTTTGATCAAGAGTGGTTTCTACATGACTTCAGCTCACATAGTACCTGGAGAGTTAGGGGTTAACTCTTGCAGCTGGCAGCCCTGGGACCAACAGCTGCCAGCAATTACATTTGTCAGCATATTCTCTGAAAGCCCCACTACCTCCTTGGGGCTCACAGCCAGCAGGCCTCTTATTCCTGTGTATGTGGGGACATAAATCTGTTTGCAGGAAGCAGGAACTAAGCTAGGTGCTTGAGCAGACGTATTACTTAAGAGCCTCCGCAGAGAAATGCAGTGCCACTCAGCTGTTTATTTGCTAATGACAAAATGCATTGCGGATTTGCAAACCTGGAGGTCTTTCACTGCAGTTCTTGGCACTCTGGGGCAGCCCCCATGTGCCTCCATGTGGCGTCCAGGCTATAGCAGTATGAGTGCATTATGCAGATTACATCACAAGGAAGAGATTCAGAATCATGTATTTGGAGGGGCCATAAGATGCTCAAACACCATAAAATATCTCTGAGCCCAATGATAAAATCCTGTCCTTAGGGATTCATGCCCTGGGATAAGCATCACTCTTCCTGCAGCCTTCTTCCTGGGCTGCAAACTTCTGGGATTAGGAGTGTGCATGGCATAGGTAATTGGAAGAAAGGACCAAGAAGAGGGAGATAGAGAGTGTGGGTGGGGAAAGGAAACACAACCATTGCTTCCCCCACACACTACACTGTTGAGCTCAAAGGAGAGGGACCATATCTGTCTATTCACTGCTGTTCTCCCAAATCTTGCTTAATACCTGGCATAAAGCAGGCATTCAATAGGGACATGCTGAACAGTGTGAACTAACAAGGCAGAGAGCCTGCCCTTTCTTTCCTTGGAATGGGAACCCATTAGAGCAAGGATCCCAAAGTGCCCCTGCTCCAGGCAGAAGCTAGCTGCCACATCCCTTGAGGTTGATGCATGCCCTGAAGTTTCTGCTGTTAGATGACATCTGCTCACAGCATGGTTAGCCACTGAGTGTTTTTATTTAAGAGAGAGAGAGAGAAAGGGAGGGAAAAAGAGAGGGAGAGAAGCACTGATGTGAGAGAGAAACATCGATCCATTGCCTCCTGTGTGCCTAACCAGGGACCGAATTAGCAACCTAGGCATGTGCCCTGACTGGGAATCGAACCCGTGACCTTTCAGTTTTTGAGACAATGCCTAATCAACTGAAGCATAATGCCCAGTGCACCACTGAGTGTCCTGTGGTTAGTTGTTTTTTTTAAATGACGCATCTTGCAAAAACCTTCTATCCTTGGTTAGGCAGCAGCTCCCCTAACTGGCCTGCCAACATCCTTGGCTTGCCCAAACTAGAAACAAGAAGTAGTTACATATCCAAAGACTTCAAAGAACAGGGAAGACAACTTCTAGTTCATTCTCCTGAAGCCTCTGCCAGAAGCATCAGTCAGCTTCAGTAAGACCAGACTTAATGGCTGCCCCCTGGGACTGAAATTAACCAAAATGCCAGTGAGTGTGGTGAGACAATGGAGCCAACCTCTTCCGCTCTTCAAAGAGAAGCGGCCCCACCCTCTCCTGCAGGGCACATCTATCACCTTGTAGGCAAGAGCAGCTAGAGATGTGTTTTATGGGATCCATTTAAGAGGGCAAGGTGTACTTTGTCTCTCCATTTAGAGCTCACACCTTTGAAAAGTCAGGTTCCTGAAGAAATGGTTTACAGCCTTCAGCTTACAAAGATATATGGATAAGATAGTGAAAGGTGCTTAGCTGCTGAATTAATATTCTATGGATTTCAAGCAATTTAAATGCCAAAGTGCTAGCTTATATATCTTTGTAAGAGAAATGAGAGAGAATAAACAGAGGAGACTCCAAATTGTAAAGATGGTCAATAAACACAAGACCTGTGAAATGCTGAATTGAAAGATGTAGAGGTGTAATTGGCTTATGAATCAGCCCGCAGCTTCATTCACACACCAGAGAAAACTGTCACTGGTAGGATCAGCTTCATTCTCTCTGAGCAGGAAACCTCATCAGCTTTTCTCATTCTACATAGATTTGGTAGCGCTACATTAGGCTCTGTATTAGTTTGCTAGGGCTGCCGTAACAACATAGCACAGATTGGGGAGCTTAAATAACAGAAGTTTATTTTTCACAGCTCTGGAGGCTGGAAGTCCAGGATCAAGGTGTCAGCAGGGCTGGTTTCTGCCGAGGCCTCTCTTCCTTAGCTTACTGATGGCCACCTTCTTCTTGTCCTCACACAGTCTGTGTGCTATGTCCTACTCTCTTCTTACAAGGACGCCAGTCATACTGAATTAGGGCCCACCCATAGGACGTCATTTTGTCTTAATTACCTCTTTAGAGTCCCTATCTCCAAATATAGTCATATTCTGAAGTACTGGGAGTTATGACTTTAACATATGAATTTGAGGTGGAGAGACACAGTTCAGCCCATTATAGTCTCTAAAGGAGATGCATCTGTTCACGGAAGAGGGAGAAGAATATTTCCCCTCATTTAGTCCTGCACAAGCAGGAGGCCAGGAATCGCTTCAACCTAAATCACATGTGTGGATGAGTTTCCTGTGCCTCTCAGATCTGAGAGAGAATGATGATGAAATGGCTTCATTTTCTCAGCTAATTAAAAAGTGAAAACCTGGGTATTTTCTCTCCTTGGCTCTTGAGACTGCATTGTCTAGCGAGAGAGCAGAGTGGCCTGGCAAAATCCAGAGACTGAAGCTAGACTCCCTGCAATTGAATCCTAATCCTGCCACTTACTAGCTTAACCTCTTACTTGACTAACCCAGTAATTAAGACAAAAAAAAAAAAAAAAAAAAAAAATCATGACAAAGGAAGGAATGGAACAATTAAAATTCTTAGTTCTAGCTAGTATCTAGCAGAAAGTTGAAAGTCTTGGAGAAGTCAGGGTTTTGAAAACATAACACTTCTGTTCAAACATTTCAGCCAATTTATGATGGAGATTGCAATAATTCTTAGATCAAGAGCTAATTATTTACGATATAGGTCAAGGAGGCCATGTCAACCTAGCTAAGCGAGTCTTTGTCTGCAATTTGCAAATTAGAAAAAAGAAAGAATTATAATTTAAGAGCCTCCTCTGATCCTGGGCCTGTGGAGTGTTCTTGAATGTGCTCCTCGAACTAGCCACAAAAATGCAGTGGACTCCACAGTCTATACCCATAAACCTCATGCCTTCCTGTCAGACAAATAATGGCCATGAGGCTTAGAAAAAAAATGAAAAAATATATAGGACTAAACAAATGGGCTGAAAATCTCTGTGGGCCAGGACCTAGTCATATATCCTCTCCTAACTCTCTCAGCATCCAGAGGAGAAAACCAAGCCTCAGGAAAAAAAAGAGAGTTTACCCAAGACTTGGAGATAGAACTTATGATTCCCAATATCCAACCATTGCTCTTTCAGTTTCACCAGATTAGGCCCCAACCCCCTCCGCATTGCTCTCCCACACTCCAGCTGGAGTATTCACTTATTCATCTGTCTGATTATGTCCCATCTTTGCTTAAAGATCTTCCACAGCTCCAAGGCTCTTCAAGTAAACATACAGCTACTTGTCCTGGCCTGTGAGACCCTCCCCACTGGTGTCTCTCCACCTTACATGCATGCACCCCAGCCTTCTATGGTACCCCCATTTCAGCACACACACCCTCATACATGCACACACTCCTTTCCTCTTGACAGAAAGAAGGGGAGAACATGAAGTCCTTAGAAGAAAGAATACTGGGACAGTTATTTAGAGAAAGGCAAGTTTCTTATAAGATGAGGAGACAAAATAAGGATATAAAGAGATTTACAATGAAATGGCAAACATGCAAAGCACAATCAAGAAAGAATATAACCCATGATGTGGCCATGCTACTAGGAAGCATCTTGGACTAAAGATCATCTTAGCCTATTCTAGTCTAGGTCTCCATGCCTGGAGCTGGAGCTGGTGTGTTGGCATTGGTCCACAAATTTACCTCGGGTCACCTGGCTTGTGAGCTTGTGTGGTCCTAGGCTCAAGGAGAAGGACTCATCATTCTACTGGAGAGCACAGTTATATGACAGAGATCAAGGAGTCAAACTTGTACAGTTAAAAGTGCTTTGCGGATACAAGAATTAGCCTACTCAGTCAAGGTGACTCAGACGGTCTGGCATCTGCCCAAAGGAAAGACGTATTATTCCAAGGAGAAGAGCACGGTGAAATGAAGTTCCAGCACATGATTGCTACTCCTAAAGTCGCAAAAGTGGAGTTTGTTGAATTCTCTTGAAAATAATAAAATTAATGGGGTCCCTCCCATTAGAAGAGCTATAGAAGCCCAACCAGGGTGCCAGATTCTGGATGACAAACGCATCAAAGACCTTTTTGGTTGCAGTCTTTGCAAAGACAGACAGGTGATGTAAACTGTGGTGAGGGAGCCTATTTCTGCCTACCACTCCCTCTTCACTTGAAGTGTAACGCCTGTGCCCTGCCCCTCCTTCCTTCCCACTAGCAGCCTTTCTGCACTGCCTCAGACGCATTGCTTAAGTACTAGAAGGGAAAATGTCGCTCCTTGTCAGGACCAATAGTTGAGATATTAGTCAGGGGGGACGGAAAATGTTTGGAGAGGGAGCAATATGGGCAAGGAATAGGAGGAAATGAGTCTAATTAAAAAGGGTATGAAAACAATTCAAATGGAATAAAAAATAGATAATGATATGTTGAACACTCATGCTTATGTCCACCTTTATCCAATCTAAACATTACGCCATATTTGCTTCAGATTTTTCTAAGAGCAGTTATATTTTTACAATAGATGTACCTGAGGCCCTCAGTTCACCCTAGCTTAACTAGTAAAACAGCCAAAGAGGCAGTTCATACATAACTAACGGACACCTTACCTCCTAAATGACTTGCGGCATTTTTCATTTACATCACTAGTCCTAGGTTGAAAAGACTAAGTTATGTATTTCAATCCCAAGGTAGCAAAAAAAGGTAAAAGGTTCAGAAAGGTTAAGTGTAGTTGGTGCTCAGGATAAAGGGCATTGACAAAGCAAAACAACACAATTAGGAGAGTATGTTGAAATCCTACACCCAGTGGAATCCACACCCCGTTCTGTGACCTGTGCCACAGAGATTTAATCTTCTCAGTGGTTCCTTTTCCTGTATTCAGATTACATTAAACATGACTGGAAAGCCGTTTCATTAAACAAAGATAGAAACAGAATTCAATACAATTCAACTTCAGTCTCCATGCCGATGTGTATGGCAAGAGAACACACTGCTCCCCAGAACTATCTGCTCTTCCACCAAAACTGCTGCTACATACCTTATTAAAGGCACATCCTACTGAAAGGTAATAGTATTGTCTTTAAAATCTGTGTTTCTTGGTCTGATATTTTCCCTCCATGTTAAATGCTGTGCCCTTGTTGCTCTTTGAGTTTTAATCTCATTTAAATGGGATCATTTATAATGACTTTTCATGGGATAACTTCCTTCCCTTTCATCTTTTCCAAATACGAGCAGACAGGAGACATTAGTTCAAAGCAAACCAGCACCCAGAAGGTGCAGAAGAAATCTGTTGTGGCCTCTGGGCAGTTTGTTACAGTATAGCTTTGCAAATAAAGCAAGTTGACCCTCCTATACCCTAATTACTCAGGCCAGGCAGAATCTGGATGTTTGAATATTTGTGTTAAATCTAAAATGTGTCTTGGAACTGTTCCTCTTGGGAGAAGAGAAGCAAGCCAGATTTTTGACATACTGTACAATTATAAGGTAAAGAGAAGGCTCCCAATGGAAAGATTGGACCAATTGCACATATGCAGCCTCACAGTACAGAAAAACGCACAGGCAAACCAAGATACGGCTAAGCGGAGTCCACGTTAGCAAGGTAGTTGCTATCATTTTCAAATTTCAACAGACAGCAAACATTCCATTCAAACTCCAAGACACATATCATGTCTGTGAACTTTTCCCATTAGCAGTCTGGCTTTCTCACCAGCTCTTCCAAATCCCTTCCCTGGTTTTCAAGTTTCCATATTCTAAATCTAAGTGAATACTGATATCTATCTTGTACAAATATACCTGAATATCCCTTGCTAGCCCCTTCTTTGCTTGCACAGATTAAAAATAAATGAACAAAGACAAAAATAAAACAAAACAGAAATATAAAAATGTAATGAAGAGATTCACTGTCTGAAAATTCACAAACAGCAGTTGAGTAGAAGCTTATTTTGCTCCCCAAATACCACCTGGTTTCCCAGGCTATTGGTGATAACCTTGCCTTCTCTTCATTCAGAAAAATATAAGCTCTCATCTACTGATGAGTATAAAAATAGTGGTGGTACATTTGCACAATGGAATACTACACAGCAGTAAAAAAAGAAGGAATTCTTTCCTTCTGTGACAGAATGGATGGACCTGGAGACTATTATGCTTAGTGAAATAAGCCAGTTGGTGAAAGACAAATACCACATGATTTCACATATAAGTGGAATCTAATAAACAAAGTAAACTGACGAACAAAACAGAAACAAGGCGTAGATACATGGAACAGACTGACAGCTGTTGGAGAGGAGCAGGGAGGGGGACTGGATGCAAGAACCTGAAGCGGTTAGCCAAGGAACATACATACATGACCCAAGGACACCGACAACAGTGTAGGAACTGCCTGAGGGAGTGTGGCGGGAGTGCTGGCTGGAGGTGGGCATAGGGGGAAACAGTGGGGACAACTGTAATAGCATAAACAATAAAATATAATTTAAAAAATTAAAGTTCAAAAATATATATATATAAACTCTCAGACAAGGCCAGGACTCTTTCATCTTGCTACTACCAAACCTTCAGGCCCGCCTGCCTCTGCACTCACCTCTCTTGCTAAGTTTTGATGAGCTCTTGGTGCTGTTCCATCTCTCCCCTTCTCAACACTGTGTCCCTTGGTTCTACCTTTGACTCTGCATCACCACTGCCCACTTTCCTGTACTGCTCTCACTGGCCTACAGACATACTCCACTGTGTCTTTAAGCACCTCCCCACACCATTTACTGCCTCAATCATCTTCTCTCTTTTGCAGCCAAATTTCTCAAAGCACAGCGTATGCACCCTGCTCCTCATGGACTCTTTAACCCGCTGGAATTTGACTTCACTCTCAGCTTTCTACTGAAATTTCTCTTGTTAAGGTTTCCACGTTACCTAATCTCGGCAGCCCTAGACACAATTAAGCTTTCAAGCTTCTATGACACTGAAAACTGCCTACCACTCTACTGACTCCTGTGTTCCTTTCCCGGATCCAGGACTGATATTCAACTGTTCTGTACCAGTTTGGCTATCCCACTTGCTAAAATATTGAAAAACTTTATGCCAGTTGTAAATAGCTACTGTTCTGAGCTGCTCCTGCCCCAGCCCTCTGGCTGCCTTGGCCCCTCCTCTGACCCCTGATAAACCTTTGCTTAATACAGCATGGCAGGGGGCCTCCTGGACCCTGTTTTAGGACTGCCACTGGCACTTGTTTGGTTGGCCAGCGTCTGCACCTGACCCCTGTGACTCCTCTGCTGCCTGATCTCTAAACGTCTTACAGGCCCAAGGCTTTGTCCTGAACTTCAGTTCTTTATCCCCTACGTGCCCTCCCTCAGTGAGCTCACCTACATCTGTTGATGTAAATATCTCTACTATTCTGATGAGTCCTAACTTTTATCTTCAGCGCCAAACTCTCCCCAGAGTTCAGTATCTTCCCTAACATTTCCTTTTGGGTGAACTCAGAGACATCTCACACTTGACACAACCTAACTGAGCTGTAATTCACCACCCTGGGCCCCCCCACGCCAGCTTATTGGAAAGTAGTCTTTGCTGCAGCCCAATCGCTCAGGATTCCCCCTTTGCCCTCATTCAAAGCTTCCCATTTTGTTTCCATCTTCCGTCAGTTCTGCTCCCCAATACATGTCATGTTCATTTTCCTGTCATTTCTCTCCTGAGCCACTGAATAGTCTCCAAACTATGTTTCCTGCTTCCATTCTCATATCCAATCTGTTTTCCTCACAGTGGTCAGAGTGATCTAAAAATATATATCCTATTGTAGCATTCTCCTGTCCCAAACTCTTCAATGACTTCCCATAGCCCTTGGAATGAAACAAAATACCTAAGCAATAAGTAAGTAAGCATGTTACTGCTTGTTTTATTTCTGGGACACCATTACATTGGCCTTCTTTCAATTCCTTATATTCACCAAGCCTCTTCCCACCTCAGGACCTTTGTTTGCATCCCTATATGAAATATTCTTTGTTTCTACTCTTGGTAAAATTCTTCCCAACTGTCAGATCTCAGCCATAAGTCTTTTCACTTCAGGATGATCTTTCCTAGATACTGAATGTGAAATATTACCTCCTACCTCCTCTTATTATTTCACCTACAGTTGTCTATTTTTTTTTTTTATCCTCATCCAAAGACATGCTCATTGCTTTTAGAGAGAGGAAGGGAAAGGGAGAAAAACATCAATGTGAGAGAGAAACACGGATTGCTTGCCTCTTGTATGCATCCTGACTGGGGACTGAACCTGCAACCTAAGGATGTGCCCTGATCAAGAATTGAATCTTTGACCTTTCAGTTTATGGGACAATGCTCCAACCAACTGAGCCACACTGGTCAGGGCCTCTATTCTTGTTCTTTATAGTACTTCCCTCAATTTGTAATTCTATTTTTTGTTTGTTTGTTTTATTTGTGGTCTTTCTCTCCCATTAGACCACAAACAATAAGAGGAGAGAAAGACTATCTCTTTTATTCCCTGGTATCTACCAAGAAGCTGATCCCACCACAAAGACAAAAGCTTTCCTTGAATTTCCTGGCCAACAGAACTCTTGTCTAGCCCCACAACCATCTGTCTAACTGGAATAGGTTCTGCTACAGAGAAGGGCTCTAAGTGACCACCACAGAATAAATAGAAGCCCTTTACTCTCAGTGTTATAACATCAGAATATATATGATTTCATTGGTACAAGTCAGCAAGAGCTTATATTAGAATATAACACCTTATTAAAGCACATTTATTTCAAATTTGAGATTTTTCAGCTGCTGCTCAGTGGAAAGGTATAAGGAAGTGCCCGTTTATAATATGTTAGTATAAGACAGTCAACATTTATGTGCTAGCCAATGGGGTAGGCATTCACATACAACATCTGATCTTCTTTTCACAACAACTTTCTAAAACAGATAGTCTTAACATTGACCAGACATTTTTACCACCTAGGAATCCTTAAAATATCAATGCCTATGTCCTACCTCAAAGATTCTGATATATTTGGATAGCTATGTACTTATTCTAACATGTATTAGAAAACATGTAATTAGAACATTGAATCTTGACTTCAGAGATATTTACTTATGACAAAAAAAAATCACAAAGAGAGCATATAAATGACTGAAGTTTTCTGAAAACACTATTAGGCCAAGATATCTCCCTATGGAAGTCAGAAAACTCTCGTTACTTATGAAAGTATCTAATCCAACCTGTAGAAATCCTGAAGGCTTCCCTCAAGGCAGTACTATGCATCAGCGGGTGGTCTGAATGGACAGGATGCCCAGCAGTGGGCAAGTGTACTTTGAGCCACTAGTTAGCATCCATCTTCTCTTATAAAAGGCCACCTTCTCATTTGTCACCCTTAACTCACTGACTAGCATCTAATGTGCCTTTTTTATCTTCTGCTCCTAAGTTGCAAGGAGGAAAAAAAAAAAAAAGTTGAGGAGCAGGCAAGCTGACTGTAGAGGAGCCCAATGGAAGGGAGATTTGGGGACTCCAGACCACAGTCCTGGAAGTCATCCCTGAAAGCCCAGATCGCATTGTAATTGTAACTGCTCCCCAGGGACCGGAAGATAAAGGATACACCCTGTGTCCTCTGCTCCTCAGCATGAGGGAAGAGGATTCCAATGTTCAGAGACAGCCCAGTCCTCTGTAGGCCTTTCTCAACCTGTCCCCACTGGCATAGGGGAAGGCAGAATACAGGAGAGAGGAAAGCTGCTCCCTCCCGTGGTGAAGGTCCAGGCTGGGGATGACTGCTGGGAGCAGGGAGAGGGCCTCAGGTGAGGCAGGGGCTTAGTGAGACTGCTTCTTGAGGGTGCACAGGTAGTACAAGAAGCTGTTGTAGTCATTTTTCCAGACTTGAGTTTTCAGACTTGAGTTCATTTTAATTTCATTTGAAAAAAATATATATATTTCTAAGGGGAAACAGGGTTGGACCATGTTGCTATTTTAGAGATATGAAATAAATTAAAGAATGATATTAGTTGATCAAGCTAAATGATGGCCAGTGTTCTGTTGGTGGCAGTCGTGATAACAGTGCCCCAAATGTGAAACCTACAACTATAATAATTTTAGAAAACAGTAAGTGAAGATCCTGTGACATAGGATTAGGTAAAGAATTTTTTTTTACATGATATTCTATGAGCATGACCTATAAAAGAAAAAAGATGATAAATCATAACTCATCAAAAATTAAAATACTCGAGGACTGGGTCTAGAGAGCATTCAGGTCAGTGAACACGTGAAGATTTAGGGTGAGAGGTGCACATGGAGAGGGCGTGGTAGCTCTGCACCCTTTCCCACACCTCTGCATTCCTTCCCTCTAGCTGTCTCTGACGTATACCTTTTATCATAAACTGATAATCGAGCTGACAGCTGTGAGATGTCTTTGCTCTCAGAGAGTCCTCAGCACCTACCACAAGTCCTAGAACATCACAGACACTAAAAATGCATCAGCTGCACAAATGAAGAGTGAGTGACTGGGAGAGTCCTTTCAGCTGCAGGCACAGAGGATCTCGGAACCATAGGCTCAGAAGCTACCAGTGCCTGAGCTGAAGCTGAGACCCTTGGCTCTGTGTGATGACCCCCTCCCCTCCTGCAGGAGAGCTCTGGAGTTGCACCCAGTGTTCTGGGATCTATCTTATGCAAGTTGCCAAGAGGGTAGAAAGATAAACAAAGCACAGGCCTGTCTTTGAGGAGCTCACAACCTGGTGGTAGAGGCAGCCACGGATGTACACAGAGGAACTGCAATTCAGAACAGTACATAAGTCACTGCGAGGATGGGCCCATCTACCATCTGTCTGAGTAAATAACTGCCAAAAATCAGGGGCTGGATCTTTTAGCAGAATGAGGACACTCTAGTCTTGGCAGTTGGCATAAGCCTCCTCCTGTAGAACACAGAAATTAAAAGGACTATTAGGCTCCCATTATATCCCAGTGGGATTCATTAGAAGAAAATCTTCTAAACTAGTTTATCCCAGAACATGTATTTGAATAACCCAAAGGAGTGAATTACAGGATTAAAAGTTCACTTAAGTAGAAAATTTAAAAAATAAACAAATTTCAAAACTTTTGTTCTGTGAAAAACACTGTTAAGAAAATGAAAAATACCTACAGCTGATAAAATGTTTATAAAGCACATATCGGAGAACAGTACTACTAGCTAGAATAAAGAACATGTAGAACTGAACAAAAAGGAAAAAAAAATAAATGGCAAAGAAAAAAAAGTGGGCTAAGGACTTGAACAAGTATTTCACTAATGGAGATAGCCATTAGGGAGGTGCAAACTGAAACCATGAGGAGATACCACTGTACACGTATTGGAATGGCGAATGTAAAAAAACAGGGAAAACACCAAATGCTGGCAAGCAAGAGGGGAAACATGATCTCTCAAATACTGCTGGTGAGAGTGCAGAATGGTAGAGCCATTCTGGAAAAACAGCTTGCACTGTTTTAAATGAAATTAAACATACATTTATCATATGACCTAGTAATCTTCCTCCTGAGTATTTTCCCTAGAGAACTGAAAACTGAGGTCCACACAAAAGTGGTACATGAATGCCCACAGCAGCTCTATACCTGACCACCAAAATTTTGAAACAATTCAATTGTCTTTCGAAGAGTAAGTGGATAAAAAGAATCTATGAAACATCCCTACAGCGAAATACTCAGCAATAAAAGAAACCAACCCTTCATACATACAATAACTAATAACTCCGTTTTATCTCAAAATGATTGAGATTTGCTGGGTGGAAAGAAGCAAGTCTCAAAAGGTTGGATACTTTATGATTTTATTTTAATGACATTCCTGAAAAGACAAAGCTATTGTGTTGAAGAACAACAGATCAGTAATTTCCAGGGAGTATGGGTGGCTGGAAGGTATAAGTATAAAGTGAGTTTGTTGGGGTGATGTCAATAATGTATTTCCTGATTATGGTGGTGGTTGGCCGGACAAACGTGTGTGTGTGTTAAAATTTATAGAACTCCGTGTGCACACACAAAGTCAATTTTACTTTATGATAATTTTTTTAAAGGGTCATGTATTCTATCTACCATCTCCCAACTGAAGTACCAACAGTATCCCTTCCCTTTCCCTGAATGGGAGTGATTAAACATTGCACAAAAGTCAACTGAGGTTTGGAGATGTGTCTGGAATTTAGGGAACCATGCCAACTCCTTATCTAAATATTTTTGGTGGTGAGTGGCTCATCAGTACCTAGGCCAGTGGGTGAGAGGAGACCCTCGTGGGGAGTACACCATGGTGTTGGGGATCAAGGCAAAAACCCAGCTGGTTTCTGTTACCCAAGCGAGGCGAATTGAGGGATGGGAGCCAATAGCTTGCCCTGCGATCACTCTGCAAAGCAGAGTTGCCCAGCCCAAAGGGATACAGTGTGTACTGCAGGCACGAGCCACAGGAAAGTTTGCCTGTTCTCCAACGATCTTTTGGGCTGGTTAGCTGTGTTAGAGCTCAACGGGGTCCATGAAAATTCTGTACTCGTATGTCACCTACACTGAAATTTCCATTTTAGCAGAGATCATGAAAAACAGAATGACCGACGTCTAAGTCGCGGGCACTTCCCCCCACCTAAATGGCACCCAGCTGTGGCTGAATCTACATCATGACACCAGGGACCAGAGCAGGGAATGGCACCGCTGCAGAGACCAATGATGGAGTGACCATACCCAGGCTTCTGGCTTTGGCAGACTGTGTTCACCCTTCTGGGAAGATAGTCTCCCTACTCGCCAGCTTTACTGCTGCTTCTACAGAGGGTGAAACTTGAACAAAAAAAATAGGGAGATAATGAGAAGGACAGGAAAACAGGGCATGCCAAGCCCTGCAAGTCAGTATTTTCAACAGCAGCAGAAGCAGCAGCCCCTGAACAAAACCTCGCCTGAGCAGGCAGTGAGAGATCTAAGCTTTTAGAAAAGTCTAAGATTTAAAATAGTATCAGATGGGACTGAGATATTTTATTTTATGAGATCAAATACGTCCTTCTTCCTCCTACTCCAGTAACTTGGTAGGGAAATTATGAGAGCCATATTATTATCAGTTATTCAAAAAAAGTAAAAAATTTTCTGCGTGTAGAGTGATGAGTTGAGACCTCTAATAACTCTCATAACAGAAAGAAGGAAGGTTAGGGAAAAGATTATGGAGCTAACAGAAGGAGAGGGACAGAAAAGAAACAACAATTCATAGAAAGTTCAAGGCTTTATTTTCTCTTGCATAATTTACTTTTATTCTAGCCTGCCAGAGTCCCCTTCAGCCATCTGAGGCTAGTCTCCTGTCCTGGGGACCTGCACGGCCTGAATTCTGTCTCCTACATCCATGAGAGCTTCTGGTTTTGCTCTGTGCCAAGCGCTGCTTCCCAAGCAACTGCACTAAGATCCAGTGGATTAGCAAGTCTGCATGGGCTGCCATCAAATCTGTGCTTAAGATGAGTGCTTTGGACCAAGGGCAGCCATAAATGTCACTGACATTCCACATGACAGACATTACATTGTGTTACGATGTTTAGAGGGTCCTAACTCCCTAAAAATCAGGTTTTGTTGAGATGAGTTTTGTTTTCTTCCTTATTTGTGAATAAGTCAGCTGAAAGAATTAAATGCATTTTGAAGTTTGGGGATTTAAGCAGTATGTGGTTTCATGTAACTAGAGGAAATTTTTTAAAAAGACACTTTTAGAATTTAATTGAGTTTTCAAGAAGCAGCTTTAGGACTGTCTATATATTGATTTTGTTACCAATACTTCTTATTTGTCAAAATGTAGATATCTATAGCTTTGCTGTTAGAATTATTGATTTCCTTATATCTGTAGTCACAGAGATCTAAAAATCTTATACATGGTTCAACATTAACATATTAATATGGCAGTAGATCTGGTTAGTATGAGACATGCTTCCACAATGAAGCCCAACTAACATCTGGTTCACTGCTATACCTACTTTTTATTGATATGGTAGAATTTTTCTTCATGATCCCCTCAGTAATAAAGTTAACTAAAGGATAAAAGAGGGAAATGAAAGATGATACATAGGAACAACCAGTCATGCAAGGGCATGAGGCTTAAGAATGGCAAGAGGCACAGAAGGACCTGTCCCTACTTATCTAGATATCTTCTTTGGCAAGGTAACAACAGCCCCTTGTTGAAGGCTCCTGTCTTCTACCTACTGTGACTGGCCGTTTCTTTAGCCCCTTTCAACCAGCCACAAAACACAGTAGCACACATTCATTAGCCCGGGTTTCCTTCATAGCCTGGCACACTCTGTAGCATCAGACAGGTGCCAGCCTCCATCAGCAGCATCATGCCTCTTTAATCCTCATCCCTTCCCGTTTTCCTATAACAGCAGAGGATTTCTTTAAAAAACTAAGTGAAATCATACTTGGCAGTCCTTATAAACAAACACTCACACACAACCTCACTTACAAAACAAACAAGCAAAAGAGATAAAGTAATCTAGTTGGTCAAATTCCTTATAGTTAGAGAATGTTTGGGGAAATAAAATAGAGAACGTGGTTAATAATTTAATCATTGGTGAGTACACAAAATTAACAAAATGACTCAACCAACAAGTATGTTAGATTACAAATACTGTGCTTGAGTCAGGAATAGACAGGTATCACTATTTTGCTTGTTCGCCAATGAATTTGTTAAATTATATATTCAAAAACATCACTTCCCAGACATTCCACACATGGCTAACTCAGCTTACAATGCTCTCTTTTCCTTCCATCTTATTTTATACTTTTCTTCTTTCAAGGTAACATCCCATCTTCTCCCTAAACTGTTAACTTTCCCCTCCCCATCCTGGGAAAAATTTGCCACATCCAATTATATTTGCTTGCGCAAATACCTAACTTGCCCTCCACGTGTCTTCCCAATGGACCTGTAAACTCCTTGAGGACAGTCACCATTTCTGACACTTCTTTTACTTCGTTCATTGCATCTCACATGTTTGGGGCACAAATGAACTCAATCAATTGTTTAAATATTCAAGATTGTGGCTACACAAGGCATCTTGATAAGTGGGCAACAGAAAATAAAAAGGCTAATTGCTGTAGACTTAGAGGGCCCCTCAAATGGTAGAATTGGAGGGGTGTCACGATTAACTGACTCTCACAGTCATACACAGAGCCTTTCTGCGGCATTCCTCTCACTGTGTTGGGGGTTGGGAAAGAAAGATGAGTGAAATGTGATCTGTAAGTTCAGGATGCTTACAGTTGATGGGTGACCATCAGGTCCACTCCTCATTTTGTAGATGAGAAAACTGAGGCTTAAATAAGTAAAGTGACTTGCCAAGTCATGCAGTGACAAGCAGCCGTATACACTGTTTCTTCAGCTTCACCCCCCACATCATCTGCCCAACTTTTGTTGCATATGAATAACATCTGTTCAATTCCTAATGTTTTTACTTAAATAATTTATAAAGGAACCTTTAGAATTATAAATTACAAATACATGGCAAATCAGTATCATTTTCTATAAGTAGAAGGTATATACCAATATTCTTTAAAATATATAACTTTTAAAGTAAAAATAATAAAAGTTGTGTTACTACGTGAAGTCCACTTTTTGGGAAAGCATTACATTACATCAAAATCTACACTGACCAATCAGATAGATTAGTGTATATTTCACAGAAATGTTACTATATACATACGTTATGATCCACATGTAAAAAAATCAGAACCATTTAAAGCCAGTCAAGAAAAAAAGTCTATTAGCCATCCACAAGTGAAGGTGCTAAAAGTTATTCAGCAAAAAAAAAAAAAAAAAAAAAAAAAAAATAGAAAGAAAAGAAATTAATTATAATGTGTGAGACAGTGAGACGTGAATAATTCAGGATTAGTTTAAAAAGGCAGAGGAAAAACAGCAATAATTTCTATCTAGTCGCTCATTTAAACTTTGCTAAAATCAGAGTTGACATTTCTATTGACTGAAAGATTTTCCTATTTCTCTGTGGATAAAACAGTATAGTCTGAATATAGAAAAAATCAAATCTTTACTAACCTGAATATTTTCTAAATTGATCATTCTAGTTAGCTAATTAATTAGAATTTGCCAAGAGTTAACAAGAAAATATTTTAATTTTGACTATCATTGTTAAAAATAACTTGTGAAAAAAACGAAGGCATATTTTTCTGTTAGAGTTAGTAGAGAACACCAAATGGAATGTCACTTTTTTAAAAACTGAATTCATTGGGGTGACATTGGTTAATGAAATTATATAGGTTTCAGGTATCCAGTTCTTCAATGGTGTCACGTTTCATTATTTGTAACACTGCGGTGGCTTGGGCTAAACCTTGGCTGTAAATGATTTTGGCTTCCTTAGCATGAACTGGCATTCTGCTTTACTTACACAATCCCATTGGGTTCTTCCCACATTTCTGCAGGACAGTTATTACTATCTCCTTTGTGCAGAAGAGTGAACTGAGCTATCAAGAAACTAAATAACTTGCCTGAAGGCAAATAGGGAGAATAATAAGGACTCTCCGCCAGGTCCATCTGAGTTCCAAGTTTATGCTTTTAATCCCAGTGTAGCAGAATTGAGGAGCACAGAATCCTGGCCTGACATGCAGTCAGCATGACAGTTCTTAGTCTTAAAATATGAGTTGGGTTTTTATAAAAACACTTTATAATCTGGCAATTTCCCTTAAACCTTAGATACAATACAAAACTAAATTCAAGTTAATTGAAAACTCCAGGTAGCTGAATTCCAGGTCATTAAGCTTGAATAGCATGTCATTCCTAATAATTAAAGATGCTTTTGGTGTACACCTACATAAAGCAATAATGCATATGGGCATGCTTAAATTGTTTCTTTTGAAATTAAGGTGAAAATATTCCAATAGTACTGAAAGAATCTAAATGCTGCCTAGCAAACCTATCTCCTAATTATCACGTTAGCCCTAGCCAAGGAATGTTCAAGTTAAGCCTTTTAGAGCTCTGCTTGAGTGTCAGGAATAAAATTCCTCCCTCCCACCATTATAATATTTCCTCCTATTTCCTACATTTTCCCTAAACATGTAATTCCAAGAATCAAGAAAAAGAACTTTTGGACTCAATGTCTTTGTCACTTTAGCTAGGATTATTCTGCTATTAAAATAGTGAACATCTACTACTATTGGAACCTGATAGATATAAGGTGGAATTTCATTAAAATCATTATAGAATTTTATTATTAGAAAAGTAGAATATGCATAGGTTAGTTCGAGAAAATTGTACTTTAAGGAAATTTTACTTCTCACAAACCCTAATACCTCTGGCTGCATATCAACCATTGCATCTCCCTCTTTTCTGACTTTGAAAACAGTTGGTTTTTCTTTCACAAATGCACTACTACCTTAACGAACAAAGGGACAACATGAAAACTCCCTTCCAAGTTCATGGGCAATCAGCTGATGCTTTCCTCCAGTATAATTTGATGTAGTCCTTTGAGTTTCCAAACACAGTTCAGCTTTACCAGCAGCTGCCAATCAGTCCTTTGAGCCCTGTAGGATCTGTCCCTGCTTGACCTGCGGGCTTCTTCAGCTTCTCTTCTATCCCAGCATCAGGGCAGAGCCTGGGGTACAACTACCTACACTCATACGCAGGCCTTATTTCCAACTGGCTGTGAGTCTCGGAGTGCTTTTCACCTCCTGTGCTTGATATCTTTTGTCTGTAAGTAGAAACAGTAATAGACCCTACCTGATGTTGTTCTTGTGAAGATTAAACAAAATAATGCACATACATGATGACAGATAATTGCTCAACAAGTATTAGCTGTTATTAACCTGGATACTCCTGGCAGGAAGCTTCCCCTATCAATTTAAACCAGACAAGGTATCCCCGTTACACAGTTCTATAGCATCTTGACCTTGCTTGTAATACTTATCATACTTTTAATTACTTATTCAATGTTTGTCTTCTCAGCTAGATTATACAAACTTCAAGAAAAGGTCTCTCTTTAAAATATATATATATTGCTAGTGTTTAGCACTGAGCCTGGAAAATGGTTATTTGTTAAATGAGTGAAAGTTAATTGCTGGAAGCTATGAGACAGATGAGTTCTTCAGATATACATTCAGTTATCATTTTTCAAAATTGGTCAATTTCCAGGAATTGAGAGAAATCAGTATCGTGTTACACCTTCGTTTGTGATATAATTCAGAGGAAAACCTAATAATAATAATTACAGTAGTGCTTACCTAAGGTTTCCTTACCCACTTGTGCTTTACGGTGTGTTCATAGCTATTATTCTATCTCAGAGGCTCACAGAATAGAGGTGAGAGGTGGAAGAAACTCCAGAGTCATTTCATCCAAAGCTTCATTTCAGATATAAAGAGATTGAAAGCTGTCATTGCACCAAGAGTGACTGCATTCTCCAAATGCCTCCCACAGAAGGGGCAAGAGAAAAGCCTTAGGACTCTAACCATGTGATCTATGGGTTCCAGAGTCCGAATCATGACTTCTTGAGCATAACTCAAATAGCTTGTGAAAGGATAGGAAATCCCACAAAAGTGGGCAGATTGAATTAGAAGGTGGAACTGTACCCTGGCGGCCCAGACAGAGTCTTCCCGAGGGGTTCACAAGCCCGCAGGAAGGGAGGACGCTCAAGGCCCAGGGTGGGTGCTTATCGTAGGAACTGAAGTGACCCACAGCAGGGTGAGGCAAAACAGGCAGGGGCTGCTGCTGAGAGACCCACAGCAGTTGCCTCTGAGTGACTCACACTCGGCCCCCCCCCCCCCCCCCCAGGAGCCGACTGGGTGACTGCTGGGCTGATGGAACGCAGCCCTCTGCTTCCTGGCCAGCTGGGAGAAACATTCCCGCCTCGCCCCGTGCCTTGTGTCCTTTGGGCCGACTGCAGATATCTCCCTTGAGCTTTCCGACATGGATCACCTGGACTCTACAGGAAAGCCCCTCCATCAGTTAGGCATGTGGGAAATGCTTTCTGTTAATGATAGAGAAGACAGTGATTTCCGAGTGCCCAAAGGTTCAATTAAGTTCATCCCTTCATGTTTCAGGCTCACATTTTGGGGCCACAGGACTGACTGCCCAGTCCCCTAATTTTGGCTCCTCTGCAGTCTGCATAGGGAGATACCTGTCAGAGCCCCCAGAACACCTGGGGAGACAGGGTGGCCCAGTGGGATACTTAGTAATAGCAGAGTTGATAAGGGGAGAAGCTTAAGATCAGGGACTTTCTTTTAAATAGAGTCAGACTCAGATAGTCTTTAATTCTCATTTTAATATCCCCTCCTTTTTTAAATTTTAACATTTACGTATTTTATTGAAAGGAAGAGATTTATGCATTCACTAGTTGATTCTTGTATGTACCATGACTGGAGATCAAACCAGAAACCTTGATGTAGCTCTAACCAACTGAGTTACCCAGCCAGGGCTAATCTTCCTTCTTGATAGCAGGTAGGGTTGGGACAAAGAGCTGACATGGAAGAAGGGCAAAGGGCCTGGTGCAGTGACATGCAGACTATCTGGAGCTGGGCTTGCTGTGACTGTGAGAACAGCACTTACTCCTGGGCACCTTTGCTTCCTTCTCAAGGGTGGTCTCCACAGCTGAGTGCTCTAGAAAGTCCTTCCCACCACCTCCTGTCACTGGCCTTGGAGCCCCCTCCCCCAAAGCCTTGTTATGCATCATAAAAATGTCCAGGTTTCCATCATATTCAGCCCACAGTTCTGCTGGGGACTATTCACACACCTTGAATTAATGCCAAGCTAACATGGAATCAGTTCTTTAAAACTGTCCAAACTCAGCAGAAGAATAGCCACCCAGCATCACAATTATTTACTTTCAGCTGCTTGAATGCAAATGACATTAAATCTTTACAACAGTTCAAAGAATTACACAGGGGAGCTTTTCTCTTTAATATGAATGATAAATCTCAGACATGCTGTGGAATCTAGCGACCTATAAAACTGAATGAAGCAGTTTCCACAAGGGCTTAGTTTGCTTGAAACAACTTAAGAACAAAGCTTCATTCTTCCTATGAGGGGAGGGAAATGAAAGGGAATAGGAGATTTGGAAGAGGGGGCCAGCCCAGCAGCCAGCTGACTAAACTCAACAGAAGTGCTTGGGCAGAAGCTGTACTTTTGCAAAATTCAATACATTATGCCCCGTTATGTACAAGTCTGTGCAGCTGTGGAAACCGCCTTCCAGTAAAGGAGAACCAAATATAAATAAATGTTGATGGTCCCTCCTAAAATTTTTTTAAAAGATGGCACAAACATTGAAAGGAACCAAGCAACCCTGAATCCAGAGATCCAATATAGTTTATCAACACATCTTTGTAAAATCCAAATTTTCTTTAACTCTTTCCTTTACTTCTGCTAGGTACCCTGGCTGGTTTGGCTCAGTGGATTGAGCGTCGGCCTGCGAGCTAAGTGTCGCTGGTTCGATCTTCCAGTCAGGGCACATCAGAGAAGGAAAACTCTGACTCCAAAAAACCTCCGCTGCCTTGCGGCATACCTCTTCAGGGGAAAGGCTAAGGGAGTAAACCCCGACAGAAAATCCGTAGCCGGAGTCCCTAAGGCGGTTTGACGTTGTAGTCAACACCGGCAACTCCTGCGGCGCACCTGAAGCCAAGCTGTATTGACTCCGTCTTTCCCTTGGACCCTTCAGCTGCGAAGAGAGGGGGGGTCTGCTGCATGGGCAACAGCAGACCCTCCATATCACCCTGCCCAGGCTCTGTAGCTTCAGCTTCACTGGAGAGGACACTCCAGCGTCATCGCAAGATGTCGATTTAACACGGGAGGAGACAGATACCGTGTCACTCCCGAGTCGGACTGCACAGCCATTCTCGGCGGTGCAGATAGACTCTTAAGAAGCTACACCATCGTCTCTCGAGACGGACAGCTGCCGACGACGACTTCTGCTAGGCAGGCCTGGTCTTGATGTTTTATTTGTGGAATGCGGTCTAATGATTAGAAACCTCTCCCAATCATTCTTGAGAGGCACGATAGTTTATTAACATGAACTTGTGGCTTTCCTCCTGATTCATTTTCAGCTTCCTTCCCTTTAAGCCAAGCCCTGGGAAGGATTATGGGTCCAGAGCACAAGGTTCCCTCAGACATTTTCCTCCTGTTAGAAGATACAGAAGGTGCTATAACAAGTGTGTGGGGAGAGGAGGGCTTTGGCTTGAGCCTGGAAAGGAATAGAAAGTGAATCCTGGGGACTTCTCAGAGGTAGTTTTTTAGGGGAAGTTTTAAGCAGGGGAGTGGCAGAAATTAAGTGAAGGGTGGGTGTGTTTGTGAAATGCCTTGGGGACAGCTAGCCAGGATTTTACAGGCTTCAAAATTCCTGCCTCCCAAGTTCTAACCCTGTTTTAGGACCCTGAGGCACATTCTTTTACTATTCCAACTACAGAGAGCCCTGTTTTGTTTTCCCGAAGATTGCTAAGCTTCACTAATTTTCTTTTTCTCAAGGACCCACCAGGTGTTAGTCATATATAACAGACTTTAGGATTAAACAAAGAAAATAATAACTTTTGCCTTTATATTTGGAGATGGGGAGGGGAAGAAAAAGTCATCTCCTCAGGCATAGAGAAGGGAGAGAAGACCCTTGACCGCCCCCCTCTACTCTTAACTTGCATGCTTTTTAGGTGTTACTGTTCCAGAAGCGCAGGGCAGTCCAGACCTCAGAATCCAGGGCACTGTGAGACCAGAAGGCAGCAGCCGAGGACGGGAAGCTGTCTGGCAGAGGTTAGTGCAGACGCAGCACTAACTGATGATCAAAGCAGGAGGCCTCCCCAGCATCAGCGTAGTCTGTGCCAGGCGTGATTACAAGTCTTATTAAAACTCACTTGATGCTTATTTTCTATCAAGTAGGTACTCATCTAATCTCCATTTTACAGATGAGGAAACTGAGGTCCAGAGAGATTAATTTAATAAGGCTTCCCAGCCAGGAAGGGACAGGCAGAGCCAGGACTCCCACCAAAGGAACAAGCAGATTCAGGAGTTCATGGGTGCTCTCATATCATGGACCTTTCTTGACCCTTGGCCCACTTAGTGGACAGGGAGCCCTGAGAATAGCTAAGAATGCATTTCTTGCTAGTCCAGTAGGATGGGAATTTGGGGCTAGGTTTTAATGTGATTTTGTTACAAATAACAAAATGACTCTTTCTCTGAGCATATTGATGGCTTTTGATACCTGTTACATAGTTCATGAATAACCTATTTTGTTCTTCTTCCTGTTCTTAATAAGGAAGCACCCATTTTTTGATAAAGCAAAGACTTCCACCTGTAGCATAGGCCAGGCAAGCCTGCAAAGGGAGGGAAATTTTTTCAATGTTAAAAAATCTTTGGCTGGTCTCTGTGACTAAGAGGCTTAACAATCATGTTGTCTGGGGAGGACAGAGGCAGAAAAGCCAATCTATACATTGCTGTCAGTGAACTCAAGGGGTTTGCTGCTTGGGGTGCTCTATTCAAGAACGAGATGTGGTTGTTGTAGGTAGTTTTGATTGTACTGGCAGAGAGTAAAACAGATAGGTGTTTCACATCCAAAGCTCTGTCTCCTGCAAGGGAGGCTTAGCCATTGCTTATATACAGGATTTGCTTAATTACATGTCGATTTCTTCTTTGCAGTTGGCTACACTTACCCAGTTGGGTTCCTGTCAAGCTCATCTTGTTTACAGCTGTGCTACACTTAACAGTCAGCAAGAATAGCATTTGGTAAGAACTGGCCAGACCTTGAGACCCCTGTCCTATCTAATATTACTGCTGTGAATTGATGTATTGTTAGAGTGTCACAAATTACTAAACCTCATTTTTGTTCAGGGGTCACACTCTGCTTGCTCCCAGCCAGGATTACCTGCTTTGATTTACTGTTCAAACAGCAGAATCCTTCCTGTGCTATGGCAAACCTGCAGGCCTTGCACAAGGAGCTTCATTCAAAAAAACACCCCAAGCCCTGCCTCCCCTCCCCTCCCCACCCTGCACCCTCTGACCAGGAAATAGCTTCAGGTTCACTGACTTTGATCAAGCTTACAGGACCCATTCCTGTGTTTCTTCTGTCTCTTAGCAACACCTCACAGTGTGGCTTTATTCAGTTGCCACCACTGCCTGCCACCTGAGAAAGGAAGTCTTCCAGGATAAGGAAAATCTTCCAGGTCTAGTAGGTTGCTACCACTCTAACGCACAGAAATGGCGCTCTAGGTCCAGATGTTCCTGGGCCTGATTTCAAATTCTCTGACATTGCATTAAATGATGCTCTTGTTTTTGCTGAAAGATGTGCTTTTTAGTGATATTTTATTCTTTCTAATAAATGTAATTTACTTTTTAACTTTATTTTTTATTCTCTTGAATAAAAGGCATAAATTTATAAGCTAGAAATCTTAACTTTCATTTTGGAAAACATTCCTTCTATGTATATATGATCACATAGTTGATATGTTCCTTCATAATAAATAATGTAATTCACATATGATCTCAGGAGAAACCCCAAACTGAAACCCTCTTTACATTCTATTAAGCCACCAAGCTTTCCTTCATTCACTCACATAGCCCTGAAGCTCACCCCCATTAAGAATCTTCCCCTAACTAAATGCAACAGAGATAGTGACTTTTCTCAAACCAGGATGCACAGATAGTAACTCCCACAACTTGCCTCTTCAGTCATCACCCCACAGTAGGCCTACTCCGATTATCACACAAAGTAGTAAACCTTTGTCCTTATTCTGCTGATATTTCTTGCATATGTGTAAAAACGCCTCTTTGAATATATGTTTGCCTGCCTCAGACTTCACGCTTATAGAAAGCAGAAAAAGAATCCTCCATCTATTTTTGTGCTTTATAAAGGACCTACAAAAACATTAAATAAATTATTTTAATAATGCTTAAAGTAAGTTACAGGTAATCAATAGCATAATTCCTGCAATTACTCCTTATTGGATTTATGTAATGCTCCCCACCCCCCAGAGGTCTTCAGAGGCTATAAACCACAAGACAACACAATAAATGAACAAAAACCAGCCAGCCGTGTTTCACCAACAGCATAAAAAGGTGGTGGAAGGGCAATTTGCAGAGAACTATAAGGAAAACTTCACTTACTAAAACAGATTAAGGATGAGAAAGGATTTTTGCCATTAGCTTTTTTAAATGGCACACCAAGTAGGAATGATTTAAGTCGGAAACACTTATTTTACAAGTAGTTGAAAGCATGGAGTAAGCTGGTTCTTTAGGAGAATAGTTATCACGGTTGGGGGGATATTACTCACAAGAATTATTCACAGAGTAGATCAAGAAAACTAGGTCAACAAGCTCAGCCAAAGGGAAATGTTACTGTAATTCCTTGGCCACAAGCCTGCTGAAGAACTCCTTAAACATTACTCACACGAGAGAAATACACTTTCATAAAACACCACCCTTTATGACCCCAAAGATAGCTTGAAATTTTATTCCACTTTGGATCGACTCCAACAGTGCCAACCACCCTTTGCTTGACAAGCGACTAGCCTGGAGGGCCTCACAGTGCAGCATGTTATGAGTGTGAAATGGAGGGACCAAAGGCTGTGAGGAAAGAACTGAAGGGATTAGTAAAAGGGGAGGCCACTTAGAGTGGCTTTGCCATAGGCGATCTAGAAGGTAAAAGATATTTATGGACCACCTATTATATGTAATGCATTTGTTTTTGTTTTCTTTTGAGAGTACATTATTAATGCTGGGGACAGCAAAACAAGGAAGGGCTTAGCAGAGAAGAGCTCCAAGGAAAGTCAGAGCAAAGGGGGCTTTGGAGACAGGCTCACGGGGTTAGCCCAGGATGAGCTGCCGCTGCCCATTGCTCCCTTGGTGGCAAGTCTCATGGGGACACTTAGAGTTTAGGAGATGTACGTGTGAGAGGGGAGAGAGGTGTGGGTGTGCTCCAGAGAGGGAGAGCGCACTGTAATGCATTTTGTAATGATAAAAAAGAAAGTTTTTCTTTTTATATTCTAAACATTATGCACTGTAACAAATTATACTTTCAGTTTATAAATATTGAAAGGATCTGCTCTATTGTCTATCATTATAGTGAAGGCTCATTTGGGGAAATCTCAAATCCTTGAGTAACTGGAGTCTCCCCCTCCCCCTTTCACCTGTCTTAATCCTTCATGAATTTGTCATGCCTTTAGTTCAGAACTAAAGGACTTCTGGGAAAAAATCAGAGCTCCCTACTCTTTAGAGGGATTTAAGTGGTGTGCCTCACAGGTTATTCAACAGGATTAGGAAGTAGGAGGCAGAGATATTAAATGTTTTAATCTCCAGAATAACTTTAGGGAAGTTACTTCATAAATGCATCCACCACTCCTTAATTTCTGTGTTTTTCTTGTGCTTAAAACTCTCCAAAGTTTCCCCATTGTAGTTAGAATGAAATTCACACTCCTTATCAGAGACTTTGAGGATTATGGGATCTGGCCCTGCCTATGGCCCTGACTTTTCCAGTAATTTATGCTCACTAATAATCCTGCAGGTACATGGGACTCTTCTGCTAACCCCTACCAGGAACCTTCCCCTCCCTGACCATGGATAGCTATTGTCGGGCTTTCAAGTCTCATTCAACTCAACCACCTTCTCTGTGAGGCCTTCTCTCATTGCATAAACTATTCATTCCAGCACCCTCACCTCATCATTTCCTTCTGTTTTATTTTCTTCTAAGCACTTGTCACAATTGAAATTTGATGCCCATGCTTTATTTACTTATCACTTCCTGCTCCTACCAGAATGTATGAGCAGGGACTTCATTCATCCTACTCACTGCTGCCTCCCCAGTGCCTAGAACAGTGCCTCCCATACAGCTGGTGGTCAAGAAATATTTAGGGACCCAATGAATCCAGAAGTTATTTGTTCAGTAACTTTTTTTATCCATAGTGTGGCTATGTTCCTAGAAAGTAAAAGCATCATCTCTGAACACACAAAATCAGAAGATAAAACAATCCATAGTAAACCTCAGGAGATTTTATGCTAGATGAGCCACTTAACCCTTTTCTACTTTTATTTACATAATTAACAAGTTTGCTTTACAACTTAAACAAATTAGTTTCCTGGCCTATGGTGGGTACAAGAAGTACATTAGAGGTAGGCATGCTGATAGCAGCAAGAAAGGGGAGGCCAGCATGGAGAAAACTGAAAAATTACTAAAAACCAAAAACAACTCAGAGAGCTGAATATTTGGAAGCATTAAGTACAGAAGCAAATAGTGTCACTGATCTATGGTTACCAGCAAATAATATCACTATTATTGATTACTTAAATTATCCAGAAAATCAAATTATATTGTATACATGTCTAAGGAAACAGAGAAATAGTAAATATTAACTGTTCCTTAGAAAAAAAATTTAATACAGTATGTTATTTTTTACTGTTATTTTTAAAGGCAAGCAAAACCCAGGGTTGTTTTTTAAAGAAAATTAATTTCTGTAGAACATGTCAAAGGAAATCCTTTCCTGCTTTACCTTCCTCCCTCCTTCTTTCCCTCTCTCCCTCCACCCATCCTTTCTTCCCTCCCTCCCTCCTTTACTTTTCACAACCAGAAATCTGTAGCTTACCATGTCTCTTTATGCTTGGGAAGCTAGAAAGCACATGGCAAACTTTGACTCTCAAACATAGCACCTCTGTAGGCCTTTAAGGCATTTTTTGGGGGGGAGGGGGCGGGGGGGTTCTTTTCCTGATCTTGACCTGATCTTTTCTTCATCTTGACCCCTATTTATATTTTCTTAGGACAGATTCTTTATTACTACTGTAGTAACCTTTACCATCATTTTAATTTGTTACTTGTGCTATGGTTGTGGGGCACTTGAAATCCTTATGGAGAAAGATTGAGTGAATATAAATAAACTCTCCTGAGCTCTCTCTGCTTATGGCATGGGATACATAGGGTGATACTTTCATTGTTACCTCATCATATGATCAGTGTGACCACTCACTGAAGAGTAACCAAGCTCCTTGCAGATAAAATAGGATTTTCAAATGATAGATACTTTAATAAAGCCCTGGAGCATAATCTGGGCCTGGTAATTGAAAGGTTAATACAAAAATCACATACCCTGAAAATTGAAAGTTAAATTCCCAAAAGTTAACATTGACTAAATATAATCACAGGAAATATGCACAACACAAAGGGCAGCCAAAAAAGAGTCACAGCTGCTGATTCCTTTAGAAAGAAGGAAAGTGGACTTCCTAAAAAAAGCAGTCCTGCTGGAGCCCAACAACATTAACTACATGGAGCCCTCGTTCTTCCTTCTGCCCACATTTTGTTTTTTGTTGATGTGGTTTAGTTCAAGAAATCAGTATAAACCAGTTCAAGGAACAGGGCTTATCTTAACTCTTCTGTTTTTGTTCTGACCTCCAATACTGGGTCAGAAGTCCCAGTGAGTTGCCATAAAGTTGAAAAGATCACATGCAGAATCCAAGATGGCAATCTGCTTACCACAGAACCCCGGTTTCACCTAAGGACTTACATTTGTGTAAATCTTGTAGCATTTATAGTCTTTAAAAATCTACAAGGAAAAACAAACATTTGAAAAAGAAAATTTACCATATGATAACCAGTAGCAGATTCTGGAAGCAAATCTATTTATAAACCACATAGACAATAATTTGATTCTAACATATTGCTTAGTTTAAGGGTGATCTTTTCAAAAACCTCCCCAAAGACTATTAAAAACTGGCTCCCTTAAAATCTGAGAGGACTCAGGAAATTTAAACAAAGCAATCATCTTATAAATTTTAGTTAACAACTCTCTGAAAGTGTTTTTGGTCATTTATTGGGATGGCTGCTCATACTTGCTTCCATCCTCTCCCATCAATTTCTAGAAACTGTCCCTTTCTAAGATTTACACAGTTATAACCATCTTTGGGGTCTCAGTAGGCTGATAGTACCATGTGAGCTGCACCCAGCCCCGGCTCCACCATAGTAGATTGGGTGGACACCCAATCCACACTGGACCAAGGAGCCTGTTCCCAGGGGGATTGGGAAGTGTGCCTAAGGAACCCCAGTCTTAGTCTGAATTGTCTCTAAAGAGAGGAGATAATGAATTTGGGAGTTGTAAGTGGCCATATTCCTCCCTGTGAAGAAGGGAGTGGGGGGAGGAGCTGATGTGCAGGCAGAGAAAGAATGATTCAGAGAAGACTGCAGAGAAGGGCAGAAGGCAATAGAGAAAAGAGATGAAAAGAGAGACCTAAATGATCTGAAGCCCTCAATCCAGTAGGTCCTGAGGCCCATCTCGTGTCTGCCCTTGGGTTCTGCAAAACCCTTCATTTACACAGATGTGTTCTCCTTCTCTTGAATCCCTCTCATTCGGGATTAAGTAGACATGAAGGTCTCTAGTACACATAACCAAGAATCCTAACTAAATCTACAAGTGGTAGAAGATACTTTTGTTCAAGGGTACAAAACTTCAAAGTTAAAGTGAGGCAATTTGTTGGAACTGATTGAAACTGGCTGAGGGTAGTCAATTCCTGGGTGAAACTGATTTTCAATATTCCCTTTGCTGAATAATTAATTCATGAGACTAAAAACACAGAACCACCCCTTTAAGCAAATTCATTTCCTTTTAATGTGGAAGAATAACATAACTCCTTTTTGCAGTTACAAAAAACTCAAGTTAGTCTTTTTGTCCAAATCTCTCAGACAAAACTTAATACTTGACTAATGCTACCAGTATTTTGTAAAAACATTTAATACTCGAGATTAGAAAATTGGGCAAATGTTAGCATAAAATGCTTTAAAATGTAGTTTAGCTCCTATTTATCCTCCGGATACTGAAGGAGGATCTAATTTTATGAATGAGAGAGTTTCCCAATAGTAGTGTGTTCTAAATATGATGGATCCTTGGAGATTTGTCATCAAAAAACTGTAGTTTCAGTTGAATTCTCACAAATACAAGAACAAATGAATTGGCAAGATTTTAGAATCATGGCGCTAGGAGGAAGGAAATCACAGTCTAATCTTTTTACACCACAGACAAGGAATTAAGACCCAGAATAAAGAAACTTGCCCTTACTTAGCTAACTTGAATCAGAGAAAGGGTTAGAAGCCCTGTGTCCCAGCTCTCACTCCCAATGCTTTTCTTATGGCACAGGGACGCACAGCTGAGAGTGGTCCACCTGCTTGCTTTCTGCTCTCTTCTTTCAGTGAAGATGCTGAGGTGTACGTCGTTCCATGTGGGATGCACCTGTACAAGGCAGGATCCAGAAGACTTCTGTGTGTGAATGTCAAAGGAAGTGGTAAGGAGAGAAAGAGCGTGAGAGAATGTTGTCATGGGAACACCAAGGCAAATCACAAGATGAAATGGAACTGAAACCCACTCTGCTATCTCAGGCTTTATTTACTCAAGTAGTAAATCAAGACATCTGTGTCAAAACCAATGCAGTGTAAAATAGACTAAAGATAAGCTTTTCAATTTAATCAATGTTGTCTCCTAAATACCAAAATCTTTTAAAGAGATACCATTGCACAGTGATTTATCTATATTGCTGTTAAAATTACTGTACAGACATTTGTGTAAGCTCTCTCTCTGCTCTAGTTTCTTTTTTAAAATGCCAAATTGCTCACCAAGAAGGATTACTATAAAACAGAATTATGAAGAATACCATTTTATGGCCAGAACCATTTCTAAGCTTATGATAGTCCTGAAAAGTCAAATAGGCCTGGTTATATAATCATTCACCCTAAATGAGATAAATGACCTCTTCCTGGGGGTTAAGTATACCTGGCAATCAGTCTTCCACTCCAGAAGGGAATTTAATTAAACTAGAGTCTGGTCAGAGAAGGAGATATCAATCATTAGGGGACAGGCAGATTGTAATTCTGGCCCTAAAATTCTGTGGTGGAGATCTTGTATTACTGATCAAAGAAGGTACTTACTTGTTCATATCACTGAATGTTAATCACTTTTTCAAAGATTCATTCATTCATTTATTGTGCTATTCACATAGGGAATCATCCTAGCTCCCATGAAATCCCACATCTCTCTGAGAGAGTCAAGCACATTGTATAGGGTAGGACAAAAGCAGGTTTACAGTTGTTCGTATGGAAAATGATACAATAATGAATAAATAATAATACAAGAATAAAATCTGTGTTTCACATACTCACAGCTGTTAAGTTACTTTTGCCCCACCCTGTATATAGCTTCCCGGCAGCGAAGTCAGTTGGCAAAATAATTAATCTTTAGAAACAAGCTGAAGTAGATAAAATTACATTATTTTAATATTTTTATTTCATTAAACAGTTTTATTTCCTTTTTGGATTCATAGACTCATATGTAATCATAGAATGTCAGAACTGTAAAGACCTCAGAGAACAAAGATAGTCTAGCTTTACTCAGTGACATGTCAGGGGCCACTTTACTAGTTAGATGGCAGAAGCAGAGCTTCATGTTTATCTCTTAAATCCCAGTGCCAGTGACCTTTACTCTAAATAAAAACTTTGTATCAAAAATTTAATGTGCTTTACAAAGATAGTTCATTTTAAGGCAAAACAATCCAAGACACAGTGAGTTAAAACTATTTTCTGTAGCTTGTTAGACAAGGACTGTTTTTAAGAAAACAGGCTACACTGCATTTCCATTCATCACCTAAGGCAGCGATTTTCAACCAGTGTGTTGCAGGGATTTTTAAAACATGCAATACCTGAGTATTGAGTCAGGGGCACTGACCTCTTTTCCCCTTAGACAGTCAAATTAAAAAATGACAACAGCCAACACAACAATAAACGTTCAGTGTGAATGAATCAAAATTATACCTATTTTCTGTCATATCAGAAAAATAAATACAGTTTATTTTTGGGTGTGCCATAGAATTTTAGTAATTAGTTTCTGTGTGCCAGGAAAGGAAAAGGTTGAAAATTGCTGCCTTAAGGAATAGCATGCCCATCCTTGTCTCCCTCCAAGCCTCTTATGAACTCTTTGCTTGTCTTACTCACTCTTACCCAGTCTTCTAAACCCTGAACACTTCTAGAAGCTAGTGATGAAAACTCACAAAATTCATTGTGGTTCAGGTCAAAGGAAGAAAAAAGAGTAAGACCAAAACAGAGAGTTAAAATTTTTTGGAAATTTAAAGCTACAAGTGAAAATTTCGTGGGATTTTTAAAAATGGCATTTAGAGGGCAATTTAAAAAAATATTATTCTGCTAATTTTCTAATGTCATTTACATACTGAAAGTCATTATTATTTCAAAATATAAAATATGTTAAGATATGAATATCTAGTAAAGAAAAAGTTGTAAACGTCCCAAAATGATTGTAGAGAAAGCCCTTTTCCTCTCTTTTGAGTTATACCTGTTTTCTGTGTCTTCATATGGACTTCTTACCTTTAGCCCTAAACTCAAGTCACACATGGTCAGTTCCTTGTGTTCCCATGGAGAGGCAGCAGAATGTGGCATCCAAGAAATCATGGGGCAGGCTCTGGCCCCAGACCATGGAACATTTCCTGATTTACACCAACAGACCCAGCACAGAATTGTCACATCCCTCAGGAAGCATTGCCCAGAACTGGAACTCCATGTCCTCCAACTCCATGCCTGCACTGCTGCTAGGAAGCAGTGCTTGTTCAACACAAGGCCTAGTCATTAGACCTGTACTCCCGAGGGTCCTTCTCCCACCCTCTCCACCAGAGAAAGCAGGAGTGCAGTAGAGGCCACCAGGTGAGGAAATGGTGGATTGCCTTCTGGGGACATCTCATTGTCTCAGAAGACCATGATAGAAGGCTGAAAGAACCCTGTCCGCAGCTGCCGTGTCTTAGTGTTGGGGTTCAGCAAGTCACTGACCATCCTCAATCATCTGTCTCCTCATCCATGAAATGGAGATTATAAGAATGCACATCCTTACAGAGTTTTGAGGTTTTTGATGCCTTCTGTAGGTCATAGAGGGCTATAGTTGTTTTAACCAAAGCCCAGTCATAGTGTAAATAAAGAAACAAGTGATTTAATTCACAGCAATCTCTCCTTAAGCTATTTGGAAGATGTAAGTCAACAACTTTCACTTAGGAGTCCATTTGTTTCAAAAGTAAAAGTATAAATTTAGCCATTTGGAGAAGAGAATTTATCCATATTTTTCTGCTAGGAAACTATCAATCCTATGATACATATGGAGGAACAGATTTGCTTCCATGTAACCAATACTTTACCTTAATAAGTATAAGTGATCACGTGATTGCTGAGTATATCAAGTGAAAGGTCTCACTATGAGTAATCAAGGGTCTTGCCATTCGTAGTTGACATAAAGACATTTTTAATCAGCCTTCTCCCACTTTGCTGTGACTCATAAAGTTAAATTCCAAAATATGAGAGGATTGGGTAATTCTCATATACTAATCCATCAAATTTTTAGAGGACAACTTCATCTGTTCAGAGCTGGGCAGATGGAAAAACTATTTCTGTTGATTTTGCTAATTTCTCTGACACCCAAGACCAGACAGGGGTCACCTGGTTAATAATAACCATAGCCATATACAGGACTTGTGGTTCTGAAGGTGCTAATTTCCTATCTCCCCTCCTTCCCATGGCAGAAATAATCACAACATCTGACCAGCAAGGGTAAGAGTAAGTTTTGCATTCCCACCAACACTGCAAAAGGGTTCCCTTCCTCCATATCCTCCCCAGCACTTGTTTGTTGATTTATTGATGGTAGCCATCCTACCAGATGTGAGATGATATTTCACTGTGGTTTCTATTTGCATTTTTCTGATGATTAGTGACATTGAACATCTTTTCACATGTCTATTGGCCATTTGTATGTCCTCTTTGGAGAAGTGTCTGTTCAAGTCTTTTGACTATTTTTTAATTGGGTTGTTTGTTGTTTTGTGTGTTGAGTTTGTAAGTTCTTTATAAATTTTGAGTATTAATCCCTTATCATATGTATTGGAAAATATGTTCTCCCATTCTGTGGGTCTTTTTATTTTGTTGATGTTTTCCTTTGCTGTGCAAAAACTTTTTAGTTTGATGTAGTCCCATTTGTTTATTTTTTCTTTTGTTTCCCTTGCCTGGGGGAGATATATCTAATAAAATATTGTTATGAGCTATGTCCAAGATTTTGCTGCCTGTTTTATTCTGGGACATTTATGGTTTCAGGTCTATCATTTTAAGTCTTTAGTCCATTTTGAATGTATTCTTGTGTGTGGTGTAAGAAGGTGGTCTAGTTTCATTTTTCTGGATGCATCTGTTCAATTTTCCCAACACCATTTATTGAATAAACTATCTTTAGCCCACTGTATGTGCTTACTACCTCTATCAAATATTAATTGACTATAAAGATGTGGGTTTATTTCTGGGCTCTCTGCTCTGTTTCCTTGATCTATGTGTCTGTTTTTATGCCAGTACCATGCTGTCTCGAGCACTACGGCCTTGATATTAGGTAGCCTAATTCCTCCAATTTTGTTCTTCTTTTACAGATTAGTGTAACCTCTGTGGAAAGCAGTATGGAAATACCTCAAAAAATTAAAATAGATCTGCCTTTTGACCCAGTGATCACCTTTCTGGGAATATATCCAAAGGAACCCAAAACACTGCTTCAGAAGAACACAAGCACCCCTATGTTCATTGCAGCATTATTTACAATCGCCAAGATATGGAAGCAGCCCAAGTGTCCATCAGTAGATGAGTGGATAAAACAACTATGGGACATTTACACAATGGAGTACTACTCGACCAAAAAAAGAAGAAAATTTTACCTTTCGCGACAGCACGGATAGTCCTGGAGAACATTATACTAAGTGAATAAGTCTGTCAGAGAAAGACAAATACCATATGATTTCACTCATATGTGGAATCTAATGAACAAACTGAACTAACAGGGAAAACAGAGACAGACAGACATAGAGAGCAGGCTGACAGCTAAGATGGCAGAGGTGGGGGGCGGTGGCGGAGGTTAGGGGGTGGAGGGATTGAGCAAAAAGGAAAAAGGACTAATGAACATGGACAACAGTGTGGTGATTGCAGAGAGGATAAGGGGGGTGTAAGGGGACCAAATAGTAATGGAAAAAAATACAATAATAAATAAAACTAAAAAAAAAAAAAAAAGTAAGTTTTCGTACCTCTGCTTCTTCACCAGATCCAGCCTACACCTATCTACACCTCTAACTTCCTGGATTTCCTGGTCCTACCTGGTGTCCCAGTGATTTTTCCTCGTTTCATCTCCCCCTTAAGACAGGTCTGCTGAGGGATCCTTTCAA
Source organism: Furipterus horrens (assembly GCF_987537825.1). Classification (NCBI taxonomy): domain Eukaryota; kingdom Metazoa; phylum Chordata; class Mammalia; order Chiroptera; family Furipteridae; genus Furipterus; species Furipterus horrens. Next base: position 73,361,769 of record NW_028327182.1, read on the forward strand.
TTGCTCAACACTTGATCTCCATAGCAACTGTGGGTCAGGTTTTCCAGATGAGAAAACTGAGAGCACTGGTGGGTTGCTCAAGGTTAGACTTGAACTTGGGGTTTCTAGGTTTTTAGCAAGGAATCTTGCAATCCTTACTTTTAGATGTCTGGGGGCCCATTAGATTTCTGCAGACAGGGCAGAAATCTACCCACTTGAACCAGCTCCCGAAGCACCTCTCCATAGAGAAACAGCAACCTGCAGCTTGGCTTATACTCAGAAAGCAGGAAAGGAGAGTGGGGGAAGATGATGTTTTCAAGTCATCAGAGCAGCATTAAAGTACACAAACAACTACCATGTGACCCCACAGACAGGGCCTGGTCTCTGACGCATGGGTATGTCATTCGTCCTAAATCCCTGCAGGAAATGAGTGATAGAAATACCAGGATGGAATGTAAACTGTAAACTACTTCTTAAGGAAGCATGCTAGCATCCCTCTTCTTCCAGGAGTTCCCTTGGAAAGAAAAGTTGAGTTCATTCTTTCTCCCTGATTCTTAACTGTGGCTCTATAGACTCCCTGTTAAAAGGAGAAAGGAAGGAAGGGTGGCATGAAGGAACATGTTGGAGAGCCACAGAATCCAGATGAAACAGTGCCATTTCGAAGCCCAAGGAAGGCCCCTTTCCGGTGTTGTGAATTTCCTCCATTTCTCCTGTGACTTCCCTTCCATATACTCCAATAAGAGTCCCTCCTCCTCTGTCTCACCCCACAAACCCCAGTACACACACTGTTCCTCAACCTCACCCCCATCACCTAGAGATGTGCAAAGTATAGCAAGATGTCCATGCTATTGGGGGAAAAAAAGTAAAAGCATCGTTTTTTTTGTTTTTTTTTTTGTGTCCATCTATTTTGGGAGCGGTAAACCTGAGCTGAGTGGGGAAGGCAGGCTGGCTCAGGCATCAGCATGATGAGGAGGTTGAGTCAGAGAATAAGACACTAATAACAAAGAGTGGGCATGGCCATGATCACAGGTAGAACCCATATGAGCTGGAAGAGAGACCCTGGAGACCACACAGCGTGATGCTTTCCCTTCCTGATGCAAAACGGAGGGTAGGAGTCTGATGCAGGGCTACACACTCATCTGGGGAGGGGCTAGGAGGTGGAGGTGAGCCTTAGAAGGTCAAGGATGCAAGGATGTGGCTGAGTTCCAAGGCTGTGCTCCAGTTCTGGACTCCTCCACAAAACCTCCCCAAAGCCCCCAGTGCCCTTTTTGTAGTGCATTTTTGGAAGGGTTTTTGCTGAACCACTTCTCAATTCCCTCATCTAAAATTGGGGGTGTGAGCCTCTATTTCTCAGGTGGTTATGAGGATAAATGAGAATAAGAAACCACCTAGCTGGCACATCATAGGGCTCAATAAATGTCTGTGCACTTTCTTTGTCTTTTCCTCTGGTCTTCCCCTACAAAGTATGTACTTCTTTGTACTTTCCTCTGTCTTTGGCAGAAGTCCTGGGAAATAGTTATTCATTCTCTGTTTCCGAACAGAATGTTGCTAGTGACTGGGACGGTGTCAGAGCACAGAGGAAGAGCCAGGCCCAGAAGGACTGAGGCCGGCAGTACCTCTGCTGCTGGAGGATAGTTCATCTAGAGTGGAGGGAAACCCAAGCGTGAGGAAATGGGAGCCCTCATGGGTGCCTCTGTCCCCTCTCTCCATTCTCTCTTCCAGTGGGAACAGCTGGGGTCTGGGGATTCAGCCACACACACTTCCTTACCTTGAGAGGCAGAGCAGTAGGCAGGGCCGGGTAACTCTCGCTGGTCTGAACAGGTGGACAGTATCTGTAGAGCCTTGCCCTCCTGGCCTGTAGGATGGTACCTGGGCCCTCGTTCCAGCTCTTCGAAAGTACCTGGCAGGTGGCAGCACCTCTCCTCAGCACGGCCCTTTCACCCTGGTCAGCACTGTGGGCCAGGGTGGCCTGTGGAATTGAGTATCCCAAAGCATTCCAAGACTGAGGGTCTGTGCCCCCTGAGTCCTGGGGGGCAATAACAACTGGCCATTGCTCCCAGTGTGTGGAGGGGTTGCGGCTTCCATTGCTCATGACGACATCTGGGCTAGGAGGTCTGCATGCCAGGGGCTGGAGCCGGCCAAGTTTCCTGGAGGCAGGGGCCAGAGAATGCCTGCAATGTAGGGATCTGCAGAAGCCACCCCTCTGTACATCCAGATCCTGGGGTTTTTCCTCTCCCTTCTTCTCCGCCTTCTGAGCAGAGCAACCGAAAGCAGCTGATTGCTCTGTCCCACGGCCTTCCTTCGGCAGCAGGCATGAGGGAGGAGCAGCTGAGCCCTGTGTGCACCCGAGGTCCTGGCCTGCCAAGAAGCCTGCCCTGGAACTTGGGAAAACGTGTCCCTCCTCTGGGCTCCCTGGGGCTCCGGTCCAGGCTGTAGCTGCTGGAGACAGGGCGGGGAGCGCTGGGGCAGGGGGGGCCTGCAGCTGGATGAAGAGGAAGGAAGTTTTCATCTGCTGTTGCTTAGGCTGCTCAGCCATTTCCTCCAAGGGGGTAGGGCTGGTCCTTGTCAGGGTCCCGGTTCAGACCTCAGTGCCCAGGGATGCGAACGCCAGCAGCTGTGGGCAGATGTGACTCGGCAGCCCCATGGTTCCACCAAGAGCCTGAGGAAGCAAATGACACAACTTCAGCACCCAGAGGGAGTCTTCAAGAGACAAAGATTGGGGGATGACCTTGCGATACCACGGGACTGGGCTCCACACTCACTGCACAGAACCACAACAACAGACTCGTGGGGAACAATCTAGGATTTGGGGGGTGGGCAGTCAGGACTTGGTGTGTCCCATGGAATTCCTTCTTCTTAGCTGTTTCCCTCCCCGTATTTGAAATGAAAACACTGAAGTTATTTGTTTCATTGTTTAATCCTAAACTGTCCATTAGCTACACCTGCTGGGTATCTGACCTGTGAGACTGTGTGATTTATAGATAAAGCCTCTGGCACACTTCAAAGTGTACTTGTCAACTGCTTTGCTCGCCCTGATAACACGGTTGTAAACAGCGTTCCTGTTTTCATGAACTTCCACTTTAAATCCTGTGGTTATTTCAGAGTTCCCGAGGGGTAAACCCGTAGTCTTACATCAAAATACTTGTCATCACACACGTGTGAAAAATAAATTTTAAAAAGGAGACAAAAATGGAAAAGAACAATTTTTTTTTTAATGACAGAAAGAAGACATAAAATAGGAATACAGGTAACAAATCACGGCTTTATCCAGGAGGGATTTCTGTTTGTTTTAAACAATACATCAGCCTTCTTAATTTATGAGAATAACAAGTCACCTGAAAACTCACTGAGTAATTCACATTGAGTGTTACCATCGGCTTAGTCTCTCGCGCAGTGGAAGTGTAGCCTTTGAGCCCTGCTGACCTTCCTGGGAGGAAGAGGACAGAGGGTGAGAAAGCTTTTTTTTGATCAGTTTCAACTTGACTGAAAGGGAACCATCCTCTGAGATAAACTGACCATGTGGCCCAGAAAAGTGGCTGCTCTGCAGCACAGGAGCCTGAGCTGCCTCTGTCCCCACATCTGGCCATTGCCTCCCATTGGCAGCAGCCCTGGAATAGCTGAGGACCCCAGCCCCGCTGGCCACTGTTGGCCAGGGTGTGTCTTTTTTTTTTTAAGTATATTTTATTGATTATGTTGTTACAGTTCTCCCAATTTTTCCCCTTTGCTCCCCTCTGCCCAGTACAATACGCCCTTCCTTCCAGCAATCCCACCCCCTTTAGTTCATGTCCATTGGTCGTGCATATAAGTTCTTTGGCTTCACCCTTTCCTATATTATTCTTAACTTCCCCCTGTCTATTTTGTACCAGTCGATTATGCTTCTTAATTCCTGCACCATTTCCCCATTTCTCCCCCTCCCCACTCCCAGCTGATAACCCTCCAAATGATCCCCATACCTATGATTCTGTTTCTGTTCTGGTTTGCTTAGTTGGATTTTGTTGTTATTTTTTAGATTCGGTTGTTGATAGGTGTGAGTTTGTTGTCATTTTAGTGTTCATAGTTTTGATCTTCTTTTTCTTAACTAAGTCCCTTTGACATTTCATATAATAATGATGATGAACTCCTTTAGCTTTACCTTGTCTGGGAAGCACTTTATCTGCCCTTTCACTCTAAGGGACGGCTTTGCTGGATAGAGTAATCTTGGTTGTAGGCCCTTGCTTTTCATCATATTGAATACCGCTTGCCAGTCCCTTCTTGCCTGCAAACTTTCTTTTGAGCAGTCAGCTGATAAGTCTCATATGCACCCCTTTGCAGGTAACTCTGCTTTTCAGGGTGTGTCTTAGAAAATTCTCAGGATGGGTGGTTGGGGCCCTAGGTTGGTTTTCCTTTTTAAACATCTTCACAAAGATTTTCACCCAAGGTATGGCCGCCTTCGCCCACATTTCCAGACAGGTGGCATCTCATGGGCCACTATAATCCCTTTATAACAAACACCAAAACAATATTATGCCCAACTCTTAGACTCACTCATTCATTGAAATAATGATGTTTATCTGATTACAATAATTTTCAACAACAATCCTGTGTGAGTGACATCTAGACCTCTTTTTGTGATTTTCCCACCCTCCTATAAAAGAACATGCTTGAACTTTGTAATGACTTGACAAAGATTAGTTTGTTGACTGATTAACTGCTAATAAGGCAAGGAGCTATGTTATCATATAGAACAGGGGCTCTCCCTCCCGGGAGCACTGCCAAGCCTTTTTTCCCTGTCAGGCATGCATCTCCTGAACTCCAAGGGACCAGGGGAGCAGTGGGCAGCAGCAGCTTGTCCAGGCTGATTCCCTGAACATATCTCCAGGGCTCCTTTTCTCTGACTTTCCAGTGAGAAAGTCAGCTCCACCTTGGCCCACTTCTGTCGTTGTGACTTATTTCTCCGTGAGCCAAGGCAGCCCTGCCTAGGCTCTCCTCTTGCTTCTTCTATCCTAAGCCTTTCCTTGTTTCACTATCACCAGCTTTAATAAATGTACTCGTAAAAGAAAAAGAAAAAAGAAAAAAGAACAAGGATTTAGGTGAGAAGGAACTATCTTTTCATTTGGGCTTCTAGAGACATCAAGCCTTACACTGGGTGCTTTATATGCATTATGTTATTCAAGGTACAATACAATCCTGTGAGGCAGTTGAGTGTGGAGCCCAAGAAGTGAAGTAATTGCTTGATGCTTTTTTACCAAAACTGCCCCAGATGGGCAGGTGCTTCAAAGAGCTATTGGATGAGAAGTTTCACCTCAATTCCAATCTCTAAATAAAACAATGTACAAAAATAAAACAACAGCAATAACAGAACTGTGGTGGTATGTTCAGGACACTTTCCTAACTTTTTATTTGCAAGCCTATCACTCAGGTGACTAATGCCAAATATTTCACTTCTACGTTGTGCAGGGTGAAATAGGAAAAGAGTAAAGAAATGGTGGATGCCACTGGAGACTTAACAGGCGGGTCAACTTGTATGACACATGTAAGACAACTCCTTAACTATTTGGGGGCGCCTTTAGAAGACCAAGGTTCTGTATGAGAAGTAGGGGCAAGTACCAGAGAAACAAGGGTTTCTGTTGTGATGTAAATGGCACAGCTCTGTGTGACCTTGAGCAGGTTACTCTACCTCTCTGATAATTAGTTTCCTCTTCTTAAGATGAGGTAATGATACCTAATTCATAGGGTTGTTGAGAGGATTAAGTGGAAGTGCATGTAAAAGGCTGTATTAGTGTATGGCACACAATGGTTTCTTAGTAAATGTTAGCAACTCTTAGAATTTATACCCACACACGGTTGAGGCCTAGAGGAAATTGACCCAATGGAACAATTTGAGCTGTTGCATGAAATAGAGCTTTTATTTTTAAAGCTGCAATGGGCATCAATGCATGGTTTCATACGTCCTACCTGATGGGTAAGCATCTAAGAGCTGAGGAATTAATTGGGATGAGGCAGCAGTAAGTTGGGGTCTGGAGACATGTTTGAGTCCTGCTGTGAACATTTATTAGCTGTGACTCACAGCGAGTTTCTGAACTTATCTGAGTGAAATAAATTGCTACTCTTCTTGACCTACAAAATTGTTTTGAAGGTTATGTGGGATAATTTATGTAAGAGTACTTTGTAAACCCAAAATTTATATATTAATTCTTTAAGTCAGGATGATATTGTTATGATCACTAATAATTACTCTAAATCATCATATCTGATTTCTCTGAAGACTCAAGATTTCTTTATAGGATTCTAAGTTGACTTCATATTTCTCCACCATCACTGACCTTCGAGATCCAGAAGGTCTGAATGCAAGCAACGGATACTTTAAACTATACTCCATTTCTGCTAATGATGTCTTCTTATTACATCTAAAGAGAAAAAGAACTTTCTAGGATCTTAACAAGGGTGGCAAGGGGGTGGGCACTGAGGAGGGATATCAGAGAGCCCACTTTTCTCAGACCTATGACAACCTGATGCAATGGGCATCATGATCTGATCCCCCCTTTAGAAATGCAGAACGAGAGGCTAAGGGAGATAAAGTAACTCCCTTAAAGCAACACTTAAGGAGGGCAGTAATTGAGATTTTCATCCAGGTCTGACTCCTTCCACTCCTCTCTACAACTGGAGGACCTAGACCACACATCATGTCCAGCCTCTGTATTTCCTATCTCCAAAACCTGGATTCCCAGGAAAGATCAACCCCCCACCTTCCCTACTCCCTTGCCACATGTGTTGCCTTTACTACCCAGGGAGGTTCGCCTTTTCTAAAGTTGTTTCCTTAGTGTTTTTAACAGCTCAAATGATTAAAGATTATGCAAAAATGGCACCTTATCAAGACCTGTTGTCTGAGTTGAAGGAAGTGATTCTCCATGGAGTGGCAATTCCAGAGAATAAGTGCTAGAGGCCTGTGTCTCAGGAGATTTCAATGAATATTCCATTCAGAGTTTTCAGTCAAAGAAGTCACAGTCTGCTCCTCAAAACTCATTCATCCTCTCAGAAGGTGAAGTCCACATTAGTCTGTCCCTGGCAATTAAACTGGGAGCTTTCTGGAGTCATTGTGCCCAATTTGGTTGTGACCTGTGGGCATTCACAGCCTGATAGGAGGACAAGAAGGTAACAGCTATAGCCTTCTCCTCCTCTAAGGATGTGTTTGTAAAATGTATTCCAGAGTCAAGAAAGAAGGAGAGACAAGGTTGAGGTGGAGCAGGGGCATGGCAGTGAGGGAGAGCATGGCAGAAATGAAACCTGGTCAGGGAGGCATGAAGAGGTTGGGAGAGGGAATGTCAAGGGCATGGGCATGGGGACTAAATTGAAGGAACTGACCTGGGCAAGTCAGAGCAATGTCAAGAATAAGCCTCTGGACAAGGAAATACCAAGTATTATCTGGCCTTATTGGATTCTAGATTTCTCCCTTCTTGTTGCATAAGGGACCACATCATGCCTTTCCTGGGACAGAACTTGTGTTTAAAGCCGATCGTGGTGACTGGTTCTTGACTTCTGGAACATTCTGCCTTTGCAGGAATTAGGGAACAGAGCAAAAGATCAAACTTCCCAAGAAGGACAGAGGATCATGGTGATTTACCTTTGAAGCCTCATTCAAGGCCATTATTGGAGGATAATCCTACTGCAGTGTAGAAAGTGGGTACTCAATCAATATGGGTTTAATAACTGTTTTTATTAAGACCTGATAAAAACCTCTTTCGCTTCTATTTAAATATTTCCTCATTGTGCACATAGCTTTACAAACTGAATAGTCAGATTATGATTGTGTTTCAGTGAATTTTGTTGTCTGGTCGGCAGCCGTCCGTCTCGAGAGACGATGGTGTAGCTTCTTAAGAGTCTATCTGCACCGCCGAGAATGGCTGTGCAGTCCGACTCGGGAGTGACACGGTATCTGTCTCCTCCCGTGTTGAATCGACATCTTACGATGACGCTGGAGTGTCCTCTCCAGTGAAGCTGAAGCTACAGAGCCTGGGCAGGGTGATATGGAGGGTCTGCTGTTGCCCATGCAGCAGACCCCCCCTCTCTTCGCAGTTGAAGGGTCCAAGGGAAAGACGGAGTCAATACAGCTTGGCTTCAGGTGCGCCGCAGGAGTTGCCGGTGTTGACTGCAACGTCAAACCGCCTTAGGGACTCCGGCTCCGGATTTTCTGTTGGGGTTTACTCCCTTAGCCTTTCCCCTGAAGAGGTATGCCGCAAGGCAGCGGAGGTTTTTTGGAGTCAGAGTTTTCCTTCTCTGATGTGCCCTGACTGGAAGATCGAACCAGCGACACTTAGCTCGCAGGCCGACGCTCAATCCACTGAGCCAAACCAGCCAGGGCTATGTTGTCTGGTATATATTTAAATATTACCAATATGTAGTTCTGATCAGAGTTTACAGCTGAGCAAAATGTTTTCTTATCAGAGAAAAGTTTCAACTCTGAAATATTTTGAATGGCTTTTGAAACTGACTCTAAATCCTTTTGCAAACTTCTTTCTTTTCTGTCTTTTCTTTCTTTCACCATAAGGAACAATGTGTGATTGGCAACAGAATAAATGTTATTGGTAAGAAGTACCAGAAAGGGAAGTATTACTGATAGCCAGAGTGTCTGACAAAGACGTCAGGGAGCAGGTGGAACCTAGACAAGACCCAGGAGGCAGCAGCACTTGTGCAGGTGGGGAAGACAGAAGAGTAAGGACCCCAGGGAGGGTCTGAGTGAGGCTCTGCATGGTGGGCCAGGGGAACACAGCCTGTCTGAGGAGAATCAGAGGAGAGAAGTGGGTGGAAGGTCAGACCACTGGCTGTGGAGTTGACCTTTATGTCAGAGACCCTGGCGACTACAGGCCATAAGCATGGCAGACATGGGGTCTTACCAGCCCATGTAGCAGCAGTGAGTAAATGGTTTGAATGGGATGCAGTGCACACTGGGAGGACTCTGTGGAAGTGGGCTGGGAATGAGGATGGGTGGTTGCTTCTTCTCTCTGGGCCTCTTGGGAACAAAATTGGAAAGCAAATGAAAAAGTCTTGGTACATGAGGGCAGGAGATAAAATTACAACCATTACCAAGTTTAATAGAAACAAGCCACTATGTCTAATCACCTCTAAAATATGCACTTAGAAATAATCTCTATTCAACTAAGAGCTTTTTCAAAGGCTGCTTCCAGTAAACTCACAACACTATGAGGATGGCTTCACTGAAGACCAATATGGAGCAATTAGAAGTTACATGAAGAAGGTACAGCCTCTGGCTCTGGCCTGGGCCTCAATCACAATCACTTCAACACCCACCCCCCTACCTGTCCCCACCCCTAACCCCTCTGCGAAGTGAAACCTGACTCCTGTCTGGCTGTGAGAATCCCACCTCTAACTTCCCAGCACTCCCCAGTGGAAAGGGCTTTAGAAACTGAGAACGAGACATGACCAGTGGGGCATGACACAAGGCAAAGCATTTAAATTCCTCATGACCAATGCTCTGGTCTGTTCAAGAACTTCTTCCATTTACTTCAAAAGCAGTCAGCCACTGTGATCAGATGCCAGGGTAGGCGCATCCCAACTGAAAATACAAAGAATGGTTCAAAACACACCCGTGTGTTTATGGGGTCAGGGTGGCGGGCAGCAAAGAAAATAGAAACGAGATGGAAATGAAGGACTTTCTAATTAGAATATTTTTCAAGTGTTCCCATCTGGTTCTTCCATAAATAATCATCACAAGGGGAACTATCTGACACAGTGTCATCTGAATAAATAAGTTGGGCTTCCTTTTTGGGAAGAGGCCAAAAAAAAAAAAAAAAAAAAAAAAAAAAAAAAAATTGGCCACAGGCGAGTTAGTTTGGAAAATGTAAGAGATGGAGGAATTGAGAGTACCATGTACCCCTGGTACTTGGAGACAGTGTAAGAAAAGTTTTCTTTTTTTTTCTTTCTTTCTTTTTTACCTCTCCAAATCTCAAGTCCTTGCCTATAAAATAGAAGATAAAGTTACCCCTAAATATGCATTAGAAAGTAGGGTGGCATCATGTCAAGAGCATAGACTTTGGAGCCTGAAAGATCTGGAGCTGTACTTGCTTAATTGCTATGTTGCTTTGGGAAAATATGATAGTTTAACTGCCACAGACATCAGTGTCCATGTGTTTGAAACAGGAAGTCTAATATTTCCCTCGTTCTGAGGTTTAGACGTAACATACAAAAACGGCCCATGGCAGTGTCAGGCATGCACTAGACGTTGAATAGCTCTCATCATCATCATCATCAAGTTCACCATTATGCAAGTTTCCTTATAGTAATGGAGGAAACTATCCTACTGCTGAGAAAGTGTATTCCCAGCCAGTAGATAGACTATCCTGGACAACATTGACGTGTTACTTGATACCTCTATGCTCAGAGTGGGGAGAGTCAGTAGAATACTGCCAGTTTGAACTGAATGTTTGGTTCTCCCCAAGATTCATATGTCAAAACCTAGTCCCGGTGTAATGTACTTGGAGGTGGGACCTTTGGAAGGTAATCTGGTCACCGGGGTGGGTGAAGCGCCTTTGGTAAGATTAGTGTCCTTATAAAAGGAGGCCAGAGAAGAGTTCGCTCTCTTTCTGCTAGGTGAGGACACACCAAGAAGTCAGCACTGTGCAGCCAGGAGAGGGCTCTCATTAGATACCAAACTGGCCAGCACCTTGATCTTGCATTTCCCAGCCTCCAGAACTGTGAGAAATAAGTTTCTGGTGCTGAGAAACCACTTAGTTTATGGACTTTTGTGATAGCAGCCCAAGCTAAGACAGAAACTGTTACCAAAAATGGGAGTGCTGTTATAGCAAGTACCTAATGTGTGGAAGCAGCTTTGAAACTGGGTAATGGGTAGAGGCTAGAAGACTTTTAAATGCATGCTGGAAGAAGTCGAGATCATAAAAGGACTTTTAAAGGCTATTCTGGTGAGGGCTCAGAAAGGAAAGGAGAGAACATTCCCATCTTAAAGAACACATAAATGATCAGGTACAGAATGCAGGTAGAAACATGGATGGAGAAGGCCATTCTGATGAGGTCTCGGGTGGAAATAAGAAATGTATTATTGCACCATGGAGAAAAAGCAATCCCTGTTACAAAGTGGTAAGGAACTTGGCTGAATTGTGTTCATGTTCTAGTGTTTTGGGGAAGGTAGAGGTTGGCCAGTGATGAAACTGAGTATTTAGTGGAGAAAATTTCTAAGCAGTATTGAAGGAGTGGCTTAGTTCCTTCTGACTTTATATGGTAAAATATGAGAAGAAAGAAATGTATTGAAAATGCAATTATTAAACAAAAAGGAGCTAGAATTAAAATATTTGGAAAATGCTCAGAGTGCGAAAACGAGAACGCATGCTTGGAAGAGAACACTTAGGGTGTAGGGAAGGGACCGTTTGATAAGGAGATTAGTATTGGTGTGAACCACCACGTAAGAAGCATCATAAAAAGTTTTACTTTTGAAGATCAAGATGAGAGTAGGAAAGAGAGGGCAATTTAGCAAACATTTGCTTACTTATGGGTGAGTCTCTGCAATAGAAAGGTTTCATAGCCCATATCACAATGAGTCATTACAGGGCTATTTGTGTGCTTAATTGTTTGAAGTCTGTTTCCCCTAACAAAAAGGCAGGTACTACGGGGTTCTGTTGTCCAGCCTATACTTAGTCCCTAGTATGAAGCTAAGCAAACAGAAAGTGCTCCATAAATATATGTTAAGTGAAGAAAATAGTGTATAAATGGATAGGTTCTAACCTGTAATGAGCTTGCCATTTAATGGGGAGGACAGAAAACATACAGCTTTAATACAAGACAGAATTAATAAATGCTGAATAGAGGGTACAAGGAGAGAGAGTAATTCTGATGGGTCTGTCAGGGAAGACTAGTTGAAGAAATGCCTCATGGGGGGAGCTTTGTAGGTCAGCCTTTCAACAGGTAAAGACCAGGCAGTAGTGCATTCAAGGCTGAGGACACTAGAGGAAAGGCACAGAAATGGGAACGTGTACAGCAAGTGTAGGGCATGGTACGAGGCTCAGGGTGATGGAGCACCTGCAGAGAGAATGGGGGTTCACGGTGGGAGCAAGGATGGAGGGGTTCATTCCAGATCTCAGAGGGCCTCCAAAACCAAGGTAAGGGGGGGGCCTCATAAGGCTTCCCAGGAGGAAGTGGTTCTGAGTCTGTGAAAGACAGTTCAGTAGTGTATTCTATTCAGTTCTTCATCCCGGCAAACCCTTCTTGATGCCTGCCCAAAGCTGCTTATCCACACTGGCAGGCACGGGGGAAGAGGGTGGACAGTGGCTACGAACCCGCCATGCACCAGCGCCTCCTAGACCTCCTTTCCCCAGTCCCCGGAGCAGCCACCGGTACCCCCAGTTTTAGCCAAGTAACCAGAGGCTGTGAATGTAACTTGATCAAGCAGCACCCTTAGTAAGTGATGGGATCTGCCAGACTTCAAAGCCATTCTCTGAAGCTCTCAAACTGCTCCTGTCAGGAAGCTGCCTGTGAAACAGTGCATCCTTTTTGCTAGAAAAGGATGGAGCCGGTATGGAGGAGTGCTGCGGCTTATAGGCACGAAGTCACGCCAAGCAGCCAGCCACAGACAGACGCAGGCATGCCAATCCATCCACCTTTGCCTGGCAGGCCAGTCAGCAGTGACAGCCTTGACTGGAGATAAGAGGAGGTGCTCCACACGCACGCTCTGCGCCCTTTAGAAGGAAGTCTTGCAATGGGAGAAGAAAGGCCTTACTTATATCGAAAGGCCACATCAGGTAAAAGAAGAGTGGAGGACAGGGGCAGAAAGCAACACCTAAATGTACAACTGTGTGAAAACAGAATGCTCTTCATTAGGTCTTTGCAGCTGTTTAAATAATGGAAAATGACTCCATTGCATTTAACACGCATACGCATTGAGACATCTTTTTCAATTCAGCCTCACTTATCTCCCCTCGTGGTCAGGATGGCCTTGTAGGTGGGAGAGGAAAAGCTCCTTTCATTGAAGGCAACTTGAAAATGCCAGGGAGGCCTACTTGCCTAAAAGATATGCTTATCAGAATGACAAAGACCCCAAAGTTCTACCCTTACAGATTAATTTCTCTGGGTTAATCTGGGCATGAGGATGGATTCTCTTTTAAAATACTAATTACTCTGGGAGGAGCAAACCCACATACAGCTAAGATCTTGGTGCCTGTGGTTTTCTTAGGCTGCTTCCTTCCATACTGTCCAGGGCCTTGGGCTCCTGGAGGTGGGGGAGGGGTAGTAGGGGGAGAGAATGGGTCCTAAGCAGGCTGGGGACAAGCCTTTCCAGCACTCACCATCCCAAGCGGACATACAAGTCAAGGGTGCAGGGCAGCTAATGAAGGTAAAGTCCTACAACAACGCAGGTTTATTGGGTTCAGTGTTTACAACTGTAGTTGCAAATTTTTCTTCTAGTCCCTTCTACTTATAAACTATGGTAACTGATGTAAATTCTTTTAGATACGTTTTAGTCTTTCTAGCTCCTGTTAATACAAATATTTACTTCTAAAGGAAATGTATACAAACATTGTTACACATGCGACTGTGCTTTTTATTTGTTTTGCATTTAGCAATAGAAGAAAAGCAGTTAATATTCTAAAAAAAAAAAAAAAAAAATCCAGCCAGGCGGAAAACTGGGAACAGCAGCAGCTGTAAGGAGAGATGTGTGCACTGTGTACAAATCAGTTTTCCTCCACCTTAGACTCCTCCTCCTTCTCAGTCACCAGAGGCTGATCTGAGAGGCAGACACCATGGCGCTGGCGGTGACAATGTTAGTGAAAGAGACGGGAGGGAGAAGTAGTTAGATGATTTGTTTGAAAGGAAACTCCTCAAATGCTTTGAGTCTTTCTATTCATGATGACTCACACGCCCACTAGTCAGGCCGGGGCTTTGAAGTGAGGACACCCTGCGCCTACCATTTCCTGACCAGGTGATCTTGAGCAAGTCACCTGGGCTTTCTGATCCTCATTTTCCCACCTATAAAATGATGATAATATAACATCTCCCTTGCAGAACAGAAGTAAGGACTCAATGAGATAATATTTCAAAAAGCAACTTATAGAATGGATATTGCTATATATAGGTGAGTTAATTTGTCTGAAAAGATGGTTCCACTCAAGGTTATGAAATATCCGACAAACATGTCCTCCTGGATGATTCTAACACAAATCTTAAAAGATGAATAGAAATTAGCCCATTAAAGAGGAGAGAGAGCCTTTGTGATCAAAGAGAGATTTGTGTCTTCAGTGAGCATGAGGCACGCAGTGCAGGACAGGCTGGGGCGTGCAGCCTGTGGCGGGGCAGAGCGGGCAGAGATGGCCGGGGTGGTTGGGCTCAGTAGTACCAAACGTCAGGTTTGAGGCAGGCAGTGGCAGGAGCTCGAGCCTGCAGGGCATTATATGCCTTGTGGGAAAGCTTGGAGTTCATACCCTAAATGTTGTATCTATTGTGTTCAGTGAAATTTTAACAACCATATTTTTAAAAGTTTCTATAGCCAAACAAGTTGAAGATTAAATACTTAATCCTACTTCTTTACTGCAGGACTTCTCAGAGCCTTTAATATGATAATATGCATCATGAATTTTCAATAAGAGAATGTACTCTGCAGTAGGTTCTTCACATTTGACCTTTTCCTGGAACAATGCTCTGTTATACTTTCACTGCTCCAGGGTTTCCATTTTCTAGCTCTACACTCCGGGAAGTGCTACCATCCACACCCACTGGCTCAAGGAACCTTGTCAGGTCCAGTACACATCCGTGCTTGTCAGCATTACTGTGGCTTTGCCATCTTTTTCAGACCTCTGTCTGCTCACCCAGACACCCCTCCAAACCTCCTCTTCTTATGGCTCCTGCTTCTCCCACACTGGGTGAACTCACTTCCTACTCCACAGAAAGGATGAAGTTCAAGCTAGAGGCCAACTTTCTACTCCACCTTTTTAACATATCTACATCTACAGACCCTCCCAGCTCCTTCCAGAGATGTTGTGCTCCTTCTGAGTGTGGGTGGCAGCATTTTAGTCTAAGAAGAGAAAAGAATTGTCAGAGAAGGGAGGATGCTCTGTGGGGTCAGAGGGTTAGTCAGAGGCAGGAATCTGGTTAGAAGTCCCCTGATGCCCAAGTGAGGTCTCTCTCCCCAGGCCATGCTGCCATCTGAATGCCCCCTAGGAGGCAGTCCTAGTCCCAGAGGCCCACAGAGGACAGACACATTGCTTATCCTGGCATAAAATTACCTGTTCACATTGTGAATATATATTGGTAGTATCCCGTCAAGTTTCTTTTACTAGAACTATTTTGTTTTCTTCCTTTTCTTTTAAAAGCATTTTTTTATTTTAAATTTATTTTTTAGATGAAAGGTAAAGCATAGGGAATGTAGTTGACAATATGTATGGTACTAGATAGGCTCTTGAATTATTGGAGGGAACACTTAGTAACCTATACAAATGTCTATCCACTGTGCTGTACATTTGAAACTAATACATAATAGTGTTAAATGCAAACTGTAATCAAAACAGAAAATTGATCTTTAAATTTATTTTTATACTATAGTTGACATACAATGTTACACTAGTTTCAGTTGAACAGCATAGTGATTATTTATATACCTTACAAAGTGATCACCACAGTAAGTCCAGCACCCACCTGACACCATGCGTGGTTACTGACTATGTTCCCTATGCTGTGCCCTACATCCTCGTGACTTATTTTATAGCTGGCAGTCTGTGGTTGTTTACTCCCTTCTCCACTGCACTGTGTCTTCAAGATAAACCACTCTAGTCCTAAAACTACCCAGGGATTAATATAATGCTTTCTGTCCTAACAATCAAAGCTAAACTAATTTATTCAGCTGCTGTTCAGAGGAGCTCCATCTTTTCCCCAGCATGTTTTCTGGGTCCCCACTGTGCTGAGGATGCTTGATCAGGTGACAATAGAGGAGGACCGACACCTGCAGAGCCCGTGAAGGTGGGCGCTGGAGCTGAACCTTCATTTCTGCAGGGAGCAAACTCTGCTCTCCTCGTCATACCCCCTCCCACGTCATCATCACAGGAACAAACACATCCAGGGTGCTGGCTCCACTTAAGCATCTTGGACTTAGAGACAACATACAAGTAACATAGTCATTGAAAAGCCCTTTGCTAGAGGTGGGCCGCTTGGCTTCGATTCAACACATGGCTTTCTCCACTGTTCATCTCTCTTGGTATTTAGGGTAGAGCTGTTCTTGACCTCTTTCTTTTTCTAGGTACTCTGGGTAGAATTAGTTTTTGTTTATTTGTTTTTAAATACATCTTTAAAATCTCTATGACTATTCTTGAAGTTTTCAGAACTCATAGCTACTTTGATCACTTTTTCCAGGCACCGTTTCAATCCAGATACTTTAAAGGAATGGGGCCTAACACTTCAGAGCTGGCACACACATGTCCTGAATAAGAGTTCCTGTTCTCTGAGTTTAAAGCAATCTGATTTGGAAGGAGTAAGAGGTCGCTTGTGTTTAAAAATAGCCCACTAACTATGGGAGGCTTTTTCTAATTACTGTGGAAAGATACTTCCGGGCTTTATTAGCACCCACACCATAAGCTATAAATATTTTACAGCTTGTGGGCATAAATCTATTTTGTGGTAATCTGGGACATTCATTCTAAAACTATTTGATCAAGTCAAATATTGTGGATTCTTAATGAACAATATAATTATTATATGTAACTTAGTGAAACAATAAGAGCTATAGAGTTCATTTACCTTTTCAAAGAATATATACGAGTATATATCGCTGAATCATTTTATCATCCCAAAAGCTTTGCCTCCAGTTTTCTTCCTAATTAAATCCACCCCTCATGCTGTTGCTAGGATCTTTGCCCACAACACACCCATGAGGCTGAGACAGGTACAGGAATTTATGGCATTTGTAAAAATCATTAGAATGCTGGGGTAAGAGCTGAACCTAGGCAAGAAGGGAGGCACTTAGGAGGATATTGATGGATAGTGAGAAAGTGGGAGGACCAATGAAGTAGAAGCCATGAGGAGACTGAAGGACCTTTCTAGAAGAAATACTTGAACAATTGAACCAGAAGGATATGGGTAGTCTGGGAGCTTGATGTTGGCATTTAAGATTTTAGAGGTGGCACAACGGTCCAGGGTGCAACTACTGGGGTGGATGACTGAAGTAGAAAGGGGGGGAAATCATTTGAGAGAAGGAGGTAAAGAAACTAAGTTGCCAGAGAATTAAAATGGTCTTTCCTGGAAATGTAGAAGTTACAAAGAGCGACAGGATCTGGAGCACAGAGGAGGACTGGGGGGAGTGACTAGGAGATGGCAGAAACGGGGGAGGAGGTGTGTCCACGTCCCGGGGATGTCAGAGGGCAAGGGGGAACAATGGCCTGAAAGCGGCAGAGGGAAGCAAGTAGGACTCCCACCTTACCCCTGGGCCCCTGGTTCCACAGAGCATAGAAGAGAAACAGCCTTTGATGGCCATGGGAGAAGGGCCTTCAGAGAACCTCCACACTGCAGAGGAGAGGCTGTGACACGGAAGAGCTTCAGGAGGTAATAGCGGGGGGCTGCGTGAGAGCTGCACACTAGGGGAAGCATGGCTGAGAGCTCAGGTGGTGAGGGGTGCTGGGGCTGTGGGGCCCCTGGAGGGAACTCGGAATGAACGGAACGTTTTAAAACAATTTTTCCCCTCTCAGCAGAAACCATTTTAATCTGTGGACTCTTGAGGAAGGGTGCTATATCTTCAAGGGAGGCCCCTGTCCCCACACTTCCTTCCCAGGAAGAGAAACAACTTTCATGTTACCCAGGGTTGGGGATGGAGTTATTTGGACCACTGAGCCCCCCGCCTAGGAAAAGCAGAGAATGAGCCTTTGGTGAAGGGGGGCAGAGAAGGGTGTGGTGGAAGTTGGAGAGGGAGCCTGGGGAGAAAAGGACAAGGCGGGGTCCCAGCCCAGCTCAGATCCCTGTGTCCACCCTGGGGACCGTGGGACCCTTCTGTAAGAGAGTGCTGGTTGTCAGGACCGGGGCAGGGACTGTACAGAACCAGAGCCTGGACTGTGGCCTGGCTCAAGTCCCCTGCTGAGGGAGAGCATCAGCCCATCTGTACCACAGCCCTCACCTGTTTACTGCCTAGGTAGCTGTGGTTGCTGGCACAGTCCCTAGTAAGGGACCTTGCACATGCGTGGTAGGTGCTCAGTATATGTTACTGGGTCCATAAAACACCCTGTGAGGTAGGTGGAATAGGTATCATCTTCCGTTCTTTACTCTGGGCGATTCTGGGGCATAACAAGGTGAGGATGATACCCGTCGTCGGCAGCCGTCCGTCTCGAGAGACGATGGTGTAGCTTCTTAAGAGTCTATCTGCACCACCGAGAATGGCTGTGCAGTCCGACTCGGGAGTGACACGGTATCTGTCTCCTCCCGTGTTGAATCGACATCTTGTGATGACGCTGGAGTGTCCTCTCCAGTGAAGCTGAAGCTACAGAGCCTGGGCAGGGTGATATGGAGGGTCTGCTGTTGCCCATGCAGCAGACCCCCCCTCTCTTCGCAGCTGAAGGATCCAAGGGAAAGACGGAGTCAATACAGCTTGGCTTCAGGTGCGCCGCAGGAGTTGCCGGTGTTGACTACAACGTCAAACCGCCTTAGGGACTCCGGCTCCGGATTTTCTGTCGGGGTTTACTCCCTTAGCCTTTCCCCTGAAGAGGTATGCCGCAAGGCAGCGGAGGTTTTTTGGAGTCAGAGTTTTCCTTCTCTGATATGCCCTGACTGGAAGATCGAACCAGCGACACTTAGCTCGCAGGCCGACGCTCAATCCACTGAGCCAAACCAGCCAGGGGGGATGATACCCATACGCTTACTTAAATAGTAAGTGACAGAGAAGGAGGACGAATCCAGGCTTCTGGTGGATGGGCATTATTGCCATTTGTTTTAGCTCCGTTATACAACCCCCCTGAATAAACAGAATGGGGTATGTCAGAAGAGAGAGGCAGAATTTTATGGTCCTGTATTAGAATTATCCTTTTTGTAAAGAGCCAATTTTCTGTAAATCTTACCCCTTTTGTTTGTATAAACAAAAGGTCACCTTCAAGATAATTTCCTGATAAAAACACTATAATAACAGCAGTATAAAAACCAGAGTGGACAGCACTTGGGAGACGATGTACAAAATTAAAGTAGTTGTAGAGTTAGGTTGGGATTATAAGTAATATACCCTGGCTTTCTTCAATCTTTAATTTATTATTTTTATGTTATATTTTCAACAGATATGCTTAAGAAAATCTCAACCTTACAACAAGGCAACAACTAATGGCATTTATTGAATTGCTGTTAAAAAGAATTGGAGATGAAAAAATATTTTCTTGTCTCTGCCCCTAGAAGATGGGTAGAATGTTCTTTAGGTCACAGCAGCAAAAGGCCACCTGGGGATTAGCTGGGGACTCTATGGGTTGAATGCCACAGTTGTAGGTGCCTTTTGTGACTTTGTTCATGGAAATGCAATTGAGGAGGAAGCAGAAGAAAGTAAGGAGCTGGGATGGGGAAGACGGGAGCGGGGGTAAGCTGCATATGATATTAGCTTCACATCATTATCTTCAAACACTACACATTGCCATGGCTCCCTGCCCAACTCCTGTCAGCTGTCACCCTGCCGTCTCCAGCTGACAGTTCCTGAGTGAATTCTGATTAAGGGCGATGATATCTTAGGACATTCAGATCCATTCGTGGAGGGACTCAAATTAGTCTCACTGCCATTGGCTGCAAGGCCTGGGGGCCCAGGGCATCCTCAAGCCCCCCAAACCAGTTCCTTCCCCTGAGTCCTACATGGAAGAGAAGGTTAGTAAAAGTTATGCCTGACCAGTTCATTTCTGCTCTTAGAAGGTAGAAGAGTAGTCACTTTTAGGGTGTGTGGGTAGTGCCTGGAAGGGAGCAAGAAGGAATTTCTAGATGCCAGTCAGGTTCTCTTTCTAAATCTGGGTGTCACCTGGGTGTGTGCAGTTGATGAAAATCCACTGAGCTTTGTAAACTATGCACTCTTCTGCATGTGTATTATAACTCAATAAAAGGTCAAAAGAAACAAGAAGATAAGGAAGGCAAGGAGATAAAAAGAAGGGAGAGAAGAAAGAAGCATGAAAGCAGACTATAAAGCCAGATCAAGGAGCTTGAGCCTGGTTCAGTAGGCAATTGTGTGCCTCTCTAGGTAGTTCAGACATGGTGACATGGCAAGAGCATTATTACAGGAAGTGTAGTTTGACTGTGAAGAGCAGTTTAAAAGGGATGAGGCTTAGGCAAGAACAGCAGGAAGAGTCATAGTAACCTCAGATTGGGTGGTGATGACTTAGATTCGATGAGTATCAACAGTGGTGATGTTTAAGAGGGCAGGGGGCCCATTTTCAAGGTGAGCTATTATATAAAAACCAATATGCTGCACATGCTGTAGGTGGCTTTACAATATTGCAAAATATTAAAACTTGCTTTGTTTAAATAGTAATCATAATTCTTGCAGGGCCCTAGACAGCTAGCTCACTTAGATGTGCTCAGTTCCATGAGCTAGCTCCTGAGCTCTGGGCCTGGCTAGCCTCTACTTCCAGATACATGCCATTTGTCATGGGGTACTGACAGAGGACCTTCAAGGGACTCTAACACAGACCAGCCACATGACAAACAGCATGGACTTTGCTTTTTTGTTTTGTTTGGATTTGTTTTCAAATACATGATGATAGATGAAACCACTAATTTTTTAGGAACTCTTCAAAAGATTAATTTAATAGTTGAATATCTGAGATTGAAAAGAATATTGCCTTCCAAAGTACAATAGATAATGAAGATTTTAAAGATTGGTTTGAACAAATCAAAGCTTGACTTTCAGAAAAACAATATGAAGAACATGTTAGCACAGGGTCCTTAGTAAAATTTAGATTTATGCAAATCTTCAATTTTCCATAATCCAAAATTAACAAACTCAGAATGACACAAATTTGTTGAAATGTAATGCAAACTAAACATTTTAGTGCATCTTTCTAGAATTTAACAGAATGTTGACATCTAATTTCACATTATGCATCTCTTTTGATTTCTGCATGATGAACTAACAGGCAGAAATAGATGAATCACTGACACATGGGCTTTTTCCAACTCCCAGAAGAAAAACAAAGGTTCTCAGTCAGAGATGAGGAAGGAGTTCATTTGGTTTATTAGTTTGCATAAATCCATAATCATGTACACAACTAATTTGTATGTACTGCACAAACTGAATTATTGTTATTTAGCTTTGCTGTGATACTTGTCATTGAAACATAATCTAATTTTATTAAGTTCCTCAAAGCCTTGGAGAGTCTTAGTTATAAGCTGGTTCTCTGCTCATTAGCACTGACATCTATGGTTTGTTTATGTGGATTATTTTTTGGCCTCCTGTCCTCAAGTTAACACCCCTTTGTTTCATAATCCATACTGTCATTGTGCCCTCTTGACCCAGAAGAGAGGCCGATGAAAGAATGTATTGATGCCGACTTTACAGCTTCTATGAGGAGGCAAGAAGCCTGAATGCCTAGTCACTTGGCTCTGATTTCTTTGGAAACAAAGAAGAAAAGGGAAGAAGTGAACAAGTATTTAAGGCCTTCATGGACTCATCCTTAAGCACTGTAGTATGCTGTGTGATTAAGCAGTACATAGCACATAGAATTCAAATGGTGACATCTACCAGCAAAGAATGACATGCAATTCTTAGCATGAATCCAGAGTATTTCATTAATTTTCTGAGAGTACTAGAAATTATTTTGCTAGTTGATAGACTTCATTTTTGTTTCTAATACATAGTAGAATAAATGTGAAAGTCAAAGTGATTTTTACCCCCAGAAAAATCACAAATTACTTAGAGTTTGAGTGCCAGCCTGGCTTTCTAAATGTTTACATTCACTGCACTGTCTAAACATGGTCACCAACAGTCCTATGTGGCTATTGAGTACTTGAAATGTTGCTAGTGTAGATTGAGATGTTTTTTAAATATAAAATACACACAAGATTTTGAAGACTTGGTGTGAAAAAAGAATGTAAAATAGTTCATGTTTAATTTTTATATTGATTACATATTAGAAATTAATGTATTGAATATATTGGCTTAAATGAAATATATTCTTAAAATTAATTTCACTTGTTTCTTTTCACTTTTTTTACATACTGGGAAATTTTACATGACAAGAGTGGTTCACCTTATGTTTCTGTTGGACAACACTGGTCTGCACAGACACAGTGAATGATTTAGGGGTTGCCAGATTATGTTTCAGACACACTGTGATAATGTGCATGCTGTCTCTTTATAATGTGGGCCAGTCATTGGCAAGCCTACATGAAATTACAGTAATTAAATTTACCTACTCTAAGCTTGCTAAAACAGAAAAAGGTTATGTAATATATTTTTAGTATACATAACTACAAAAGAAAAAGAATGCCATGAGTTATGAGAAGGGAGTAAAGTGTGAAGATGTTGTATTCTTACTAAAATTATAAACTAGGCAACATTCTACTCTATTGAGAGAGTTTGATTGTTTTCCAACTTCCTAGTAAGAAGTTTTTATTCATTTTCATCAAAGATTTCAAGGACCACTGAAATATAATTAGATCTGATTTACCTTAAGTAAGAAGTTAAAAAAAAAATCCTACATTGTTTCTTTAACAGCACTTGTAATTATCTGGCTTTGGTGAAAGCATTTATGGTTTCTTTCTTGGAAATGTTTCCTTAGTGACTATTCATACACCATTCCAGATGGATGCTTCAGATTTGTTACTGCTTACTGCCCTTTGGACTGAAATTTCATTTTGTATGATGATAGAACATGAGAAAACTAATCAAAAGAATGTATACTTTTCTTGTCTTAAAAAAACCTTTCCATCTCTCTCCCTGGGAATTAAATATGTAACTCTATATATAGCTTACAATATGCAGTGATTAAAGTCCAATATCTGTCAAATTACTATTTGTCTACTGTTGTTTTCGGAGAAATTCAGAACCCTAGTATAGTCAGCCTACAACACACAGGACATAATGTACCTTTCAGCCTTGTGCACTAGACAGAATTTCTCCATGCCAAGATATTTAGAACCTCCTCATTCCTCCTGTCTGGATGGGGTCATTTTAGTCATGAATTTAAAATCTAAAAAATTACCTCTTTATATATTGTTTATTTATTAACATAGATTTATAATTATTTTTATGCTTTTGTCTTTTAAATTTTGTAGAATATAAAACATGAAACTATCACAAGAAGGAGGAGGAGGAGGAGGAGGAACGGGAATGGGGGGGGGGGGGAGAAGGAGGAGAAGAAAAGGACATCCAGACAAAGCTACCTACTGATCAGAGCCCCTCTGCAGCCTCAGGTCCCCTAAGAAAATCAACACCTGAACACTGTTTCACTGATAGCGGTTGTATCCCATTACCTGGCATGTTGAGAATCACCCTTGTAGACCTCTTCTGAAAGCTCCTCTACCTTAGGACAGCCTTGTCTCATTATCCCCTTGACACTACCTCCTGCAGGCAGAGTCTTAACCCGTTTCTCCGTCTCTCTTCTGGTTCTCACTCCAGCTGTAAATCAGGCAGTCATTCCAAGAAAAGGGTCGTGAGGCCTTTGCCTCTCAAGACTTACACCATCCAACACCATCAGATGTGTTTCTGGGTACGAGCTTTTAACTGGCACATATTTTTTAAAATTTGTTTGGTTTTTGCCATTAAACTCAATTCTCATACTTTCGCGTTCTCCTTTTGGGAATGAATTTAAATGAGTGTGGTTTGATCAGGTCACCTCTCCTAAACTTCACAGATAAGCAGAGAAAAGGCACTCCCTGCATAGATTATTTTCCCATGACGGACGAGACCCGTGTGCTTTTATGGTTATGGTGGTGTTTTAGTTTTTGTTTGTTTCCTTCCAATAATTTTATCTTTGCTTGCGTTTTATAAGAACATGAAAGTTCTGCGCTCATTCAGGTTAAGGGCCCACATGTAAGCAGCCCTTAACCTAGTTATGCTTTCTTGTGAGTTTCCTGCGCCCCCGCAGCGTGGTGCTCACTCAGCGTGAACACTCGGCACCTGCGAACTTCACGCACCACTGCAGCTGCCCTGGGAGGGCAGTGCCCTGAGAACTCAGCCAGCCCCTGCTTATTTGGGAGGCTCTCTCGGTCTGGCAACAAGAGGTCTCCACGCATTCCTCTTCCATGGATCTCGACAGCACAGCATCCTTTATCCATGTGTTTGTTTTCTGGATCACAAAGTTGTCTCTGATGCTCCAAATAATAATTTCTGGAGGACAGAAATTTTGTTTTCTGTTTTTTGCAATGTTTATTTGGGATGCGATTCATATAACATAAAACTCGCCATTTTAAATGGATGTTTTAGTACACCCAGTGGTTTTCAGTATATTCACAATGTGATGCAACTGTCACCACTCTATAATCCTGAAACATTTCATCACTTCCGAAAGAACCTCCGTACCTGTTAGCAGTCACTCACCATTCCTTCCTCTCTCCCCATCTCCTAGCAACCACTAATTACTTTCCCTCTGTATGAATTTGTCTATTCTGGGCCTTTCATATAAATAGTCATACACTATGTGACCTACTCTTGGCTGGTTTGGCTCAGTGGATTGAGCGTCGGCCTGCGAGCTAAGTGTCGCTGGTTCGATCTTCCAGTCAGGGCACATCAGAGAAGGAAAACTCTGACTCCAAAAAACCTCCGCTGCCTTGCGGCATACCTCATCAGGGGAAGGCTAAGGGAGTAAACCCCGACAGAAAATCCGGAGCCGGAGTCCCTAAGGCGGTTTGACGTTGTAGTCAACACCGGCAACTCCTGCGGCGCACCTGAAGCCAAGCTGTATTGACCCCGTCTTTCCCTTGGACCATTCAGCTGCGAAGAGAGGGGGTGTCTGCTGCATGGGCAACAGCAGACCCTCCATATCACCCTGCCCAGGCTCTGTAGCTTCAGCTTCACTGGAGAGGACACACCAGCGTCATCGCAAGATGTCGATCCAACACGGGAGGAGACAGATACCATGTCACTCCCGAGTCGGACTGCACAGCCATTCTCGGCGGTGCAGACAGACTCTTAAGAAGCTACACCATCGTCTCTCGAGACGGACGGCTGCCGACGACGATTTATCAGTTGATGGACATTTGGATTGTTTCCACTTTGGGCTATTCTGAAATATTGTGCTATAAACATTTGCACACAAGGTGTTGTGTCAACATGGTTTTAGTTCTCTTAGATATAACCCTAGAAGTGAAATTGCTGAGTCATATGCTAACTGTATGTTTAACTTTTTGAACAGATGCAAAATTGTTTCTATAGCTCCATCATTTTATAGTACCAGCAGAAATGTATAAGGGTTCCAATTTCACCACAACCTCATCAACACTTGCCATTACCTCTCTTTTAAATTATAGCCATCCTAGTGGGTGTGAAGTGGTATCTCACTGTGATTTTGATTTGCATTTCTCTAGTGACTAATTATGTTGAGTACCTTTTAATGTGCTGTTACGCATTTTTTTTGTTGTTGTTGTTTGTGGAAAAACATCTATTTAAATCCTTTGTCCATTTTAAAAATTGGATTATTTATATTTTTATTATTGAGTTGATGAGTTTTTTAAATCAGATATATGATTTGCAAATATTTTCTCCTGCTCAATTCTTGATTGTATCTTTTGATCCACAAAAGGTTTTAATTTTGACGAGGTTCAATTTATATATATATTTGGTTTCTTATGCTTGGAGAACCCTTTTTAAAAATTAAATCTCTGTGGAACCTGACTCTATAAAATGGACAAAAAGCAAAGGGGGTCTGGTGAAGCAAACATGGGAATCCCGTATCTCTGATGACAACAGGAAGCATCAGGATTCTACAGCATCTGATAAGGTTATGAAAACCTTTCAGGCTAATTCTAAATATCAGATTTCACTCATAATCCTTCCTGGTGCCCTACATAAAACATGATTTACTCTACTGTAAATCATTGGGAAAGAAAATAAGTCAGTGAATGTCAAAGTGTTCTATGGACTTAAACGGGCAGAAAAAAATGGAAATCAAATATCACAGACTATTAATAAAAAAGAATATTAAAGACTGTCTAGTCTAGTGCCATATTATGTAGATGTAGTCATGAAGAGTAATTTTAAAAGTGCTATCTCTTAAAGATCACTAGGAATCCTGAAGACTCAGGGATTCTGTGAGATTAAAACTATTTCACAATACTTTTAAGACATTATTTGCCTTTTTTACCCACATTCTCTCACCAGCATAAAATAGAATTTTCCATGATATTATTATTCTAATGGCTAATGTGTGCTTGTGTATTCTCATGCTTTATAATTTTCTCAGATTTAATTTATAATATATATCTAATATACATATATCCATCTATCTATCTGTCTATATATCTACCTGTCCATCTATCTATCTGTCTATGTATCTACCTATCTTCCTACCTACCGCCTATCTCTCACATAAACTCCAGAATTATAACTGATTCAAGAACATTTGGTGAGTAAGATATTTACATGGTCTCAAAGAATCACTTTACAAATTATTAATTATAAATGAAATATGTACCTTTCAATGGAAACTTCTGATGATCACCTTAATCTCCTTATCAAAACTAGTATCACTAATAATGTAGGATCCTGACATTATGTGCCTCCTGATGCAATGCTATAAGCACACATTACCTACATAGTATAATTAAAAACATTTATCCTGAATCTAACCATGAAGACATAATCAGAAGAAATCCATTCTATGGAGCATTTTGAAAACAAACAAACAAACTGACCAGAACTTTTCAAGAAAGTTAATACCATGAAAAACAAAACAAATAAAAACTGAACCAAGTTGATATACCAAATATGAACTTTGATTGAATTATGATTTTTTAAAAGGACAGATATAAAAGATGTTTTTGAGACATCAGAAAAATTTGAACGTGAGTCAAATATTAGGTAGATTAATGTTAATTTTGTTAGCCATTTTAATGGTATTGAGGTTGGGTAGAAGAATGACCTTATGCTGAGAACCTGGGGAATAAATGTTAGAATGTCTGCAACTAACAAATCATTTGGTTAAAAAGAAAAAGTCAATTAAAAATATATAGGGAGAGAAATAAAGTATGCAGCAAAATATTAACCCCTGGTGAATTTAGGTAAAGATTATATGGATGTTCTCATTTAGGAAAAAAAAAAAAAACCTTTAAAAATATTTAGGGAGAGAAAGTGTGGAAACATATAACCCCCAATGAATCTAGGTGAAGATCATGTAATGTTTATTATTCTTTTAACTTTTCTGTAGGCTTAAAAATTTTTAAATAAAGAATTCAGAGATAAGTTCATCACCCCGTAACTGAGAGATCAGAGAGTAAAATAGGTGCAAACCACTCTGACTTACTACTTCTGTGCACAGTGGCCTGGCGGTTCCTTTGTAAAACCAATAGGCCAGTTTAAGAGATAAGTTAAGAGTGGTTGTTGACACCGGCACTCACTGGCCCCCTCAACAGAGACAAAAGCAGATCTCTCTGAGGGCACAGAAAGACTTATAACTGTTTACACTAAGACAGTTAAAGAGCAATAAGATGAATGGCAACTAGGTGAAGTTTTTTTCATTTGAAATATCTTAAATACACAGGAAAGTAAAGAACATAATTTAACCAACACCTGTTAGTCATTACCCAGCTTTAACAAAGCTTAATATTTGGTCAGATTCACTATAGCTTTTTTTTAATATACATTTATCATAATATGCATAATATTCCACAATTTGCTTTTCTTGCTTAAGATAATTTTGGGGATGTAGTCATGTTAATATCTATAGCTCCCCTTTTAAAATAGTCACTATCATATAATATTTTATCATGTGAATATAACCCAATTTATCTATGCATTGCCTTATTGATGAACATTTAGGCTATTCGTCAGCCTATTTTTTTTTTTAATTATTGCAAACAGTGTTGCAATAAATATCTTGGTCCATGTTTTCTTGTGCTTATGTGTAAAAGTTTCTCTATAAATGAAAACTAAAGCTGTGTTACATTTAGCATAAGACAGGTTCCTTTTTTTTGTGCGATCTTGTCTGTGGTGCACTGGGCCAGCTTACATTGAGTATGAGAACCAATTGCTAATATTTCAGAAATTTACAAGCCACTTGCTTAACATAACTATTATTAAAAATCAAATTACATAAACTTATAATTAAATAAGTTATATTAAAAGTAAAGAGAAAATTCAAAATTTTTTACCTTCTAATTATTTTACAACAGTTTACCATCATCTATGTTTTGGGGTTACTCATATCCATTATCTTTAAATGGTGAAAGTCCTACATGAAGAATGGTGTGCTGTTTCACACATGACTTCACGACTCTGTTCACCAATATCCAGTTGGTCGAACTAAATCAGCCAAGAAAATGGGCAAACACTAATAATCAGTGCTTGATTTATTGTTTTGTCGATTGCCTAGCTTTAAGAAAATAAATGGTGAAAACGTTAATAATGTAGATTAAACTTAAATGTGCTTTGTGTCTGTAGTTGTTATACTATGAATAGCACAAAATACTGAGAAAGTACTCCTCCAGTTTGCGAAAACTACTATTTAATGCAGCAAAGAATTAGCTCACATGAATAGCAAGTAAGTGCAGTTGTTACATCTGTTTTATCATCTCACTTTGCCTTACTCATTAGCATAAATTAAATATCAACTAACATTTCTGTCAGAACTACACTCATTTATCAGTTGTAACTCTGGGTTGGGTACGGCTTCAAGGATTTAGCAAAAATCAGCTTTCTGCTGATTTTTGGTTATATGGAATTGATAATAAAGGGTATTGCACATTTGATTATTTCTAAATTTTGTGCTATATATCCTTTATGTCAACAAAATTTAAAATAATATATTTCCACATACACACCTACAAATCATTTTTTTCAGAGCATGCTGCTAAACATTTACTGGCACACTACTGCTTGTGACAGTATTATCACACATAACATTTTCCAATTAAAAAGTTTGGTGGACGTAGGGATAGTAAATGCTATATCTTTGTAGTTTTAATCTACATTTCTATGAATACTGTATTTATTTTTTTTGGCTTTTGCAATGAACTACCACAAACTGTGTGGCTTGAAACAATAGAAATTCATTGCTTCTGTTCTGGAGGTTAGAAGTTCAAGATCAAAGTTCAGCAGGACTGTGCTTCCTTTGAGACTCCAGGTAGAATCATTCTCTACTTCTTCCTAGCTTCTGGAGGTGGCTGTTGATTCTTGGCATTGCTTAGCTTGCAGCTGCACCTCTCCATCTTTGCCTCTGTCACCACATGGTGTTCTCTCCGCATGTCTTTACACCGACTTCTTTTGAGGATACTAATCATATTGGATTAAGGGCCTATCCCACTCCAGTATGACTTCATCTTAATTAATTGTATCTGCAACGACCCTACTCCAATAAGGTCATATACTGGGGGCTAGGACTTTAACACATCTTTTTCAGGGGACAAAATTCAACTCGTAACAATACTAACAAAGAATGGATTTTTGTAAGATCATAAGAAAATCTGTTTATCTTTGATTTTAATTAGAAAAAAACATAGTGAACATTACCTACACTCCCTTTCCATTCTATTCCTCCTGTCTTTCCCAGTACAATATGATTTTTAGAGTATTGAGGTGATTACTGCATAAGAATTCTTTGGATACATAATTCTATCTGAAGGCAAAAGTGCTTCCAGTAAGGATACTAGAATAGAGATTGTGTGCAGTCTTCGTGACCAGAGAGATTTGAATTTAAGTTTCAGATTTTATTAATTTTGTGACTTTGGGAATATTACTTCAACTTCTTAAAACTTCAGTTTTCTCATTTGTAAAATGGGGATACTAATAATCTATTTAATAATGTTGTGAAGATTTTATGAGATAATAGACTATACCTGACATGTAGGAAGGGCTCATTAAAGGAGCCATATCATTGCTATTGGTTTTGTTGTTGCTTTTTTTTTTTTTTTTTTTTGTTACTTGATAAGTCCCAGATGAATAGTCATCATTGTTTTAAATATTTGTTTTTCATATGTTGGAGTGTGTCTGCCGCAGGTCATTACCCTGGAAGCCAGCACTTAAGATTCACAGGCAGGACATTTCCTGGGATTACCCTCTGAATTACCACCACAGGGAAACAAGAGCAGCAGGACCAGACCAAGGGGGGGACCATGCAGTCACAGCTGTGGCTTCGCAGATCCTGTGGGGCTCTCTGGAGCTAGTTCGTCCATATTGGAGCAAGGGAGCTAGACCTATACATTCCCACATCCACCAGTCATTGAATATGGACTTCCCCTCGACAAGGGATGTGAACTTGGACAAAGTGGTTCCCTTCAGTGTCTGGCAATCCAGGAGAGGGACTGAGGTGAGAGCTGCCAGCTTGCCAGCACTTCCAGCAACTGAAGGAATGAGTTTTTCATTCCAAAAGGGAGGGGTGGGCAGGGTGGGCAGTGTGGTACAGTATTCCCTCACTTGTCGCAGGTATTACATTCCAGACCCTCCCACGAAATAGGAACCTTAAATTTATTCTACACTCTTAAGCCTACATGACTTTAACAAAATATGTATACAGTACCACAAAATCCTGTGATATAGTGAAAAATTTGCAATAAATAATTAAATTAATATTTTTAAAAATCGCGCGATACAGTGAGGCTGTGATAAACCACGATATAGAGAGGGACGACCGTAATCTGAGTAGTGCACCACAGCGCCTCTGCCAGTATCCAACAGATTTGGGGTTTTATGCCTGTCCCCCAAAGAGCCGCCTTCTTCAATAATTTTCACAATCAATCTATTAATCTTTCGTCATAAACCCAATTAGTGAATTCTCAGTTCCTTGTTCCACACGTGTTTACCTTAGGTAAATAAGCTTTTGTGGAAGCCTGACCTCGTCAGAGAAGCAGCAAGGCTTATCTCGCTAGTCAGTGATGTGCCAAAGCCTCACCGATTTTCACTCAGAGTAGACAGCACGGCCCAAAACTTCTCCTCTGCCTGAAGGCTGCAATAGTGGATGTGCTGTGTTCTGCCTGGATATACGAAGCAAGAACAATCGCATGAACTCAGCAATTCCACTCCCCTCCTCTCCGTAAGTCCACTGATCCTTGACCCATGACTTCATCTGGAAAGTTTCAGCTCCCAAGTTTGCCATGATCACTTTAGTTTATACCCTGCATACTAAAAAAAAAAAAAAAAAAAAAAAAAAAATTAAAAAGAATAAAAGACTTGAGAGGAAACCACCCTTGTCCCGATTCAGCATCTGACACCCTGGCAATCGAACTGCTAGCACCACGGGTCAGTTCACCACCTGCCATCCATCTGGTCATTTTTCTTTCTTGACTGATGACACATGGCAGTCTCCTTTCTTAGCATGACCCTCTTCTTTCTTGATCTCCGGCCAGCTCTTGTCTGGTGATTCCAAAGACCTCCAGCTTTAGCTTGGAACTCTTGGTTTCCAGTGTCCGTCTTGTTTTGATTATTGTTACCCTAGCGTTTTTAGTTGCTGCCTTATTCTTTTGGATCATAGTTATTTAGGTCCTTTCTGACCTGTAGCAACCATTGGAGAAGCCACTGATTGTCCTGTCCCAATAGCTACTCATGTTTAGAGCAGTGCCTCTGTTTGGTCAGAGATAGCACAGTTCTCCTAATAGAGTAAGAGCCTCTCAGATTAGAGCACAGAAGGCAGGATGAAGTGGTGGAAAGAGTGCTGGACCAGGAGTCAGAGGCCTAGGGACTGGTCATTAAACCCTGGATTGTCACAGCTGGGAGGGACTTAGAGATAATATAGTTAAAACCCATTATTTCATTTAAAAGGGGGACTAATGCCCAGAGAAATGTGTCTTGCTTATATCACAGAGCTATGTAGTGGCCAAGTTTGTATGAAAATCTGATCCTTGATACTAGTTTCTTGGTCTCTATTCATAAACAGTATGACCTTGAGCAAAGAGATCTTTTTATGTCTCTGAGCCACAATTTCCTCATCTCGCATAAGTTGTTATGAGAATCAGACAGCATCACATATGTAGAAAGGATTTATAAAGACTTATTTTATGAAGGTATAATAAGTATAACTCTAAGGTCTTACATGCTATCTAAATGCAGTATAATACAAAGTCTCTCAGTAGCATTCTTGACAGGTTATAGGTGTTTAGATATAGATCTTATTTTTCTTGTGCTTATTTTTTGAGGTATAGTATCTACATGTTAAAAGAAGAGACAAATACCTGTCACCCTGCTAAAGTCAGACTTAAGTTATATAAGATTTTGATGAATAGTAAACTTTGCTGCAATTTTCCTGATTACTCTATTTTTTCCTCTTAATCTATAAGGTGATTTCAGTGCAAGTACATATACACAATTTTTTTATATATTTACTTTGGTATCAAATAATTTGTGTAATTTGAAGGAAAAGGAAAGTAACCAGAATATAAGAGTTTGTCTCAATCTTCTGCTTTAAAAACAAAAATATAGAATAGAGGGAAGGGCATAAGGTTTGGATTAAGAGGCTTAGACTTGTGAAGGCTTGGATTTATGTGATTTGGGTAGGCCTCGCATGCTCTCTCAGGTCCCTACCGTATCAGAAAAGGGAAATGATAACATTCCTATCGCACTGGGTTGTGATGAAGTCAAGAGAGAGAGAATGTACCTGAAAGAGTTTTGTAGACTCTGGAGCAGAGTTCAAACTTCTACTTGAGTTAGCAGACAGGTTTAGTTTTTGCGTGTGCTATTGGCCCACACACTGCTTTAACATTTTTTTTACTTGTTTGTTAACCTTTTTCAAAAGGAGATTTTATATGAAAACCTGGATTTCTGTCTCCTCTTGTCTGTCCTGGATTGACATTC
Source organism: Furipterus horrens (assembly GCF_987537825.1). Lineage (NCBI taxonomy): Eukaryota > Metazoa > Chordata > Mammalia > Chiroptera > Furipteridae > Furipterus > Furipterus horrens. Next base: position 73,394,608 of record NW_028327182.1, read on the forward strand.
CCAGGAACACAACTATCAGGGCAATCTACCTGCCATGGAGACCAGGTGACAGCTGAGATTGATCACTGGGCCTGCCTCTTGTTTTTATTACACTGGAATTTTTCTTGTAACAGAGTGAAGAGGAAAGTGAAGCATTTCTTAGATTCATGTCTTTATCAAAAGTTAAATAATGAAAGCTAGATTGAGAGGATAATACGTGGCTCAGAAAAAACAACAGAAAGTATGTTTCTTTGCAGAAACTAAGAATACACTCACATATTTAATATGCAAATAAAGTGTATTTGTGTTCAAAGCATGTCCTAACATGCCTTTATTTAAAAAAAAAACACCCAGCCTAAATATTTCTGACGCCTATTCTAACATGTTATACAATGTTAGCAAGTATTTTGTCAGCATCCACTTACCTGTTATTTACTTCTCTTTTATTTAGCAGAATATAAATTGCTTTTATGGTCACTAAATTACCCTGTGACCTTGAAGCACTCTGTTGTAAAATTTTGCAGTATTATCTAATACATTTCAAATGTCCACAAGCTCAGTATTATTTTAAATATTCCCATATTTCCAGCCTTAGTTTCAAATTCATAGTAGAGAATATGGATTTAAAGAACAGAAAGACAGACCGTAGTTTAGTAGATTCACCATCTGCTGCAGGAAATCACTGTACAAGATGTAAAAATGGACTTGTAGCATGAGATTATTTGTGAAGTCCAGAAACCAGTCAGTATGCATCCCCTCCTGGAAGATACCACTATGGGATTTTATAAACTTCCTTGTGGGTCATACATTCTAACTTTATTTAATGGTATTTAAACACATGTCCAAACCCCCAGACTAGAACTTCAGAGTTACTTTTGAGTGATTCAAATGGTATAACCACCTCTCTTGTTCTTGTGGTCTTCTATTACCTGATGAGGTTCAGAGTTCTTAATCTTACCATGGCACCTTCAAGAGCTGGGCTTTTGTGTATCCCATTAATCTCAACTTTGATCATTTTATACCCTGTTCACACTCCACTAATTCATTCATGAAGTTCACAAATATTTATTGAATGTCTATAATATTCTGAGTTATTCTGGGTTCTAAGGATATAGCAGGAACAAAACAGACAAAAATCTCTACCCTGTGGAGCTTGTATTTTGGTAATGGGTTGTAGGTGGAAGATAATAACCTAAATATGTAAAATATAGAATGTGTTTTATAGTCATATGTGGCATGAAAAAAATTCAAAAGAAGAGGATAGGGTAAGAGGGGAGATTGCAATTTTATGCGGAGGATAAGGAAAACTTGCTGAGAAGGGTCATTGAGTAAAACCTGCAAAGGAAGAGCAAGTGGGTCTACAGGAGGCTGGAGGAAGAACTCGGATCTTTTAGGTGAAGAGTGGGCCAGAAGCGGGAGCAGAGGGAAGGCAGGCAGGATGAGGGGAGGGGAAGCGGCAGGTCATTGAGGGCCTCGGTTGGCCACAGTGAGAACTTTAGCTTTCACACGGAGTGAAATGGGGTCATTGGGGGTTTTGAGCTGGAGAATTACATGATCTATCTTACCATATGAAGAGCTCACTCTGTCTGCTATACTGAAAATAGGTTGAAGTGGGGTAACCTGCGAGAGATGATGGTGGCATGGACCAGGGTGGAAGCAACAGAGCTGGGGAGATATGATCAGGTTCTGGGTCCTTTCAGTGAAGCCAAAACGATTTGCTGACATTATGGATCTGGGTTATAGAAACGATTTAATAGTGAATCCTTGGCATTTGGCTTGAGCACCTGAAGGACGGGGTTGCCATGGACTAAGAAGAGGAAGACCATGAAGGAGCTGATGAAGGCTGTGTGTGTGGGAATAAGAAGCTCGATTTGGGCTGCCTTTAGTTTGAGACGCTTACTAGAGAGCCAAGTAGACATAGTAAATAGGCAGAGGCAGCCTGAGATAATTATCCTCCATACCCAGGAATAGCAGCATTCTTGTGTTTCCTTCAATACCTCATTCTTTCAGGTTTAGATGCTGTTTAAACTTGCTTAAATGTGCTTTGTTCTCAGCCTATATTTTACCACTTACTGCACTGCATTGTAATTACTATTTTAACTTACCTGTTCCTTTCACTATACTGTCCTGCTATTCACCCTCAGCATAATGTCTGATACAAAATAAATAACTTTTAAAAGTTCATTGAATAATTGAAACTTAGGAGGGACATGATCTCCTACATTCAGTTGTTAGATTTCTTGATAGATGTTACTACTTTTTCTTCCCAAACAAAAAGAACGGTTTGGCACATATTGTTTTAATCAATGCGAATTAAATTCTATTTTTGTTGATGTGCCCTTCTTCATATTCCCTTGGACATACAGTTTATCAAGCATGAGTAATATCTGGCATACAGAGTCTCTAATAGCTTCCTTTTATTATTAGATCAATGATTGTCTGAATTATTGAGAAAGGAAATATCTAGAAAGACAATGCCCAATTCCTTGAAAATGGTTACTAAAGAGAAGACGTGGCATTATAAAACCATTAACAATGAAATTGCTTTGGGGGCACTTGAATCCTTCTTTATGGTAACTTGGAATCATCTATAAAGCATATTTTCAGCCAGTAACTTAGTAATGATAGTTTGGCTTCTGAATATTAGATGCATTTAGTGTGTCTTTATCTAAATGTTTAGCCCTGACTGGTGTTGCTCAGTTGGTTGGGTCTCATCCAGTGAGAGGCAGAGGATCGCCAGTTTGACTCCCAGATGAGGCACATGCCTGGGTTCTGTCCCCAGTGGGGACGTGTGCAGGGAGGCAGCCAATGATCTTTCTCTCACACATCAATGTTTCTCTCCTTCTCTGCCTCCCTCCCTTGCCCTCTCTCAAAAAATAAATCAATAAAAATCTTTAAAAAATAAACAAAAGTTTGGCATATTTTGAAAGACACATTAAAAAAAAATTCATTTTAACAAATTTCCCCTCATACCTCCCTGCCTTTCCCAGCCCTCTCCAAAGCCTAACCCAGTTCGTAGCTATTTCCCCATTTTTTCATAGCCTGTCTAAGCCTTAATATATATTTATGCTTACATCTATTCTTTTTATGTAAATAAAACCCTACTGTGTAGTTTTTTTTCTATCATATAGCTTTCTTTCACTTAACATATCTTAATCATTTTTTTAAAATAATAGGATGTAATAATAGCATGTTTATCAATACTATCAATGTATTTTTTTCTTGTCAACAGCTCTGTAACATCCCACTGTATAGATGGGCCATAATCTAATTAAAAATATCTTACTGTTGGGCATTGAGTGTTAGATATTTATTATTACAGCAAAAAAATGCTACACCGAACAACTTTGTGTATGTACACACATATATGCCTATATACATAGATACAGATACATAAGCATTACGTACCTGTAATATATATGTGGGTATATGTATATATAAGTATACTTGTGTATATGTACACAAAGTTTTTCACATATATATTTAATAAAAACTATCTGTGGGATACTTTTTAAAAGAATATTTGCTGTTATAATTTTTGACATATAATTGACAACTCTGAGAAATCCAACAAGATAGATACCCTGTTGTCCATGAACACATGCTGCACAAGATTTAATCAGGACTGGGATTTCTATTATGGAAGCTTTATGAACCAAGCCATCTACACTCATTTTTGAGATTGCTGGCTGGCTAAAAAGCAAGTAGCAGATGTTGACCTTGCAAAGATTAACTTAACAGAGTTGAAATGGATTCATATTCAGTCACTGTTTTCATAGCCGTTCTGGCCAGCAGAGGTGATGTCATGGTGCTTCACTTCACAGGCTGGTGCTCCAGCATGACTCACACCTAGGCCCTGAAAGATTCCATTGTCGTCTTGTTCCTGGGTGGAGCAGGGATTTGACTAACTCACTGACTCAGTCCCCAGCAACCCTCCAACATGCCAATGGAACTTCCAAGTGGGGACATTAACTCCATTACAACCTCCTCTCCAGCAAATAGGTATAGGTATGAGGAGCCTCAAACTAAGATGGTTTTTGCTGTGCAGAGTACAGCTTATTCTTTTTTAAGAAGATTTTATTCATTTATTTTCAGTGAGAGGACCAGGGAGGGAGAAAAAAAGGGAGAGAAACTTCAATGTGTGAAAGAAATATGGATTAGTTACCTCTCACATGCTCTCAAATGGGGACCAAGAATCAAACCACCGACCTTTCGGTCTGCAGGACAGTACCCAACCCTATGACTTACACCATTCAGGGCAGAATGCAGCTTATTCTTGAGGTTTGCCATCATCTCGTCCTGCCTCCCCTACCCACTTCCACCACCAGCTCCCTAATGGCACTTTAAATGCAAAAGAGTCACTTAAGATTAATTCGATAGGCATGGCACGAATAATATTCTGACTAAATATTTCAGTTAAATCTATGTGCTCAATTATAGCTATATAACTTATCTGTAAATAAATTCATTCCAGGGAAAGTGCAGTTTGAACCCAAACCTCTCCTTACTAGGGAGATGATAGTTCCACAGCTTGGGTGAGCAGGCTTCATGTTTTGGTTGGGTTCCTGATTTTTTGCTAAAGCTCCATGTTTTCCTTATTGCTTGCAGAGTCAGTTTTTGCATGCTCTGGTTGGCATGGTTATGACTGTTACAAGATAATTTCCTTGATGCCAATTCATGATCTTTTAATTTTTTCCTTTACTTTCTCCTTCCTTTCAAGAGATGCTGCTGCTTCTCTCTAAATATTCTTTTTTTCTCCTCATTTTTCTTGGAGGGTCAGCACCTGCATTAAATCAATGTCTTGTCTATGTTTGTTTAGATCCTTCTGTCTCACCAGGGGTGTTTTTTTGTTTTTGTTTTTGTACCAGATCTTTTCCTAGTGGGAGAGGTTATCTCTCTGACATTTAGGACACCTCATTAGTGGGTTAGAGAAGATTGGCTTTCAGGGAGCATCATTAGGAAGACTGCTCCCTCCCCAACACACACATACCCCACACACCTGCATCAGGGAGCATCATCAGGAAGACTGCTCCCTCCCCAACACACACACACACACACACACACACACGCCCCACACACCTGCATCATAAAAACCACTTCAAAGTGCCAGAAAAGTCCCCTCAGCATCTTCCCTCTTTAATCCTGCACTATAGCCTCAAGCTGTCCTGAGGTCTGGAATATTAGCAGATGGGAGGGACGGGCAGACATGCTTGAGCAGAAGAGGTGAAGCAGGAAGGAGGTATGTCCGTTTCATTACCTGATAGAATGCTATTACAGGTGGGACTGAATAAGAAGGCTATGATTCAGCTCCTCGGTGAGGTACTTATTCTTAGCCACAATTTTCAGTTTCTGCTTCTTTTCCTAAAGTCTTCCAAACTGGTGAGTTGGAAGCACAATATGCCACCTGCAGGAACCATTTTTTTTATTCCGCCCTCTCCTCTTCATTCTATGCTTTGAAAGTGCAACTTGTCAGGGAGGAACAATGGTATAGATATGCTATATCTCAATACTCATTGACATTTAATCTCACACTGACGCTCAGTGTAGGGGAAGGAGATCTTAATAGGAGACCTGGACTGTGGCATCGATTCTACCATTTTCTGGCTAGGTGGCCTTGAGGAGGTGGTCTAACCTCTCCTGCTCTCCTGTGCGTGACTGTCTGAAGGCAGAAGGCTAGCTCGGGCCTCTCAAGCTCCCTTCTATCTCTAATGTGTATGAACCAAGCACTTAGTTTAATTGGTTACTGCCCTCATCCTCTCAAGACAAAAAAAGGGAAGTACAAATAAGTGATTACCCAAGTCCCATGAGGTAAAAAAGATGACGTTAATGGAAAAGCTGCTGCAAGTCAGACTAGATGACCCTCCAGACCCCCTGATTTAAGTATATTACTTTTACTTAGAAACGATGACATAATAGAAGGGACATGAGATCATGCAGCATGTGTTTAGCATGTGCCTGGACATAGGTATCAGGAAACAAGTGCATCTCATGAAAACAATAATGGTTTTGTTGTTAACTTTTTATATAAATTTCCTCAGGTGATGTATATAGTCAGGTATATGATATATTTATATAGTTTCCACCTAGCAGACAGACACATTTTAACTTAATATTATATGGTATCTCTCTATGAAATGTGCCTCATTTCAATTCCTCATAATTATGGACTAACTTTATTACAACAAATAAAAAGTTTAGGGACACGTTTACTCAGGAGACAAGAAGATCTAGTAAGAACAGTATGTATGGGCTTTTGGGCTGTCTGGAGATTTTGCTGGCCACAAAAATTAAAGACCTTGTAGTTAGACACAGTGCCACCTTTGAAGCAGGGACACTTTCTGCTCTCTTGAGATGTTACTTGGCATTTAAAGCCTCAGCTTGTGCCTGGCCTACTCCAGGGCATATCTGCCTGCAGATGCATAATTAAGTCTTATTCACAATGAACTTCCACCTCTGTTTCTTTACCAGGTAGTTAACTTACAATGTCAAAAAACGTGAAAGGTTTGGCTTGAGTGGTGCCCAGACTCAAAGCAGCAGAATGCTGAATTTGATCGTAACCTTCAAATGCAAGATTCTGTCCATCTTGGCTGTCACTCTCAGTCTGCTCTAGCACTGCTTATATACTGCCCCCTCCCACTGAAGTGATCTGTCCACTTCAGGCTCAGCCCACGTGAGGAGATGGAAGTCAGGCCTGGCAGCACATTTAGAGCTTCTGCACACCAGCACGTGGGTGCTGGAGCTTGCTTCATGCCCCAGGTCTGTGGTATGGGATGTGAGGGCCTGAACAAATGCTTACATGATGCTCACATGAGTTGAGGGCCTCAGTATGTACCCACTCAATCTGTACCTAGAGAATCTGTCTGTTGGTCCTACCTCATTCTAGGGTTTACTTCTATCAGTTTAGATCATCAATAGCTCACATAATACCTGCTAGTCTATTCCTCCAGGTGGGATACCATTTCTGTAATGGCTCCTATCTCACCAATATCTGCCCTTTACCCCCAAAGACTGGTCCTGGAGTCAACCCAGAGAAACTTCCTGGATCTGGAATTTACCTGTTCTGAGAACCATGGCTTCCTCATTGCCCCAGAAGCTCCCCAAGGTGAGTTCTTTTGTGGACTAAACCCTGGACTTGTGAATCAGCCCTGCATGACAGAGCCTTGGTGACCTGGCCCCAGCCTACCTCTGCACATGCACCTCCCTGCCATCTGCGCTCACCATCCACTGGTTCTTCTTCCTTGCCCCTTGGGTCTGTTAAACTTGGTCCTACTTTTGGTCCTTTGCACTAGCTGAGCCCTCTGCCCTATATGTTTTCCCCACCTAATTTTATATGATTTGCTCTTTCATACCACTTGTTTCTCAAATTCTATGTCACTTCTTCAGAAAGGCCTTCCCTGATGTCCCAATCTCTTTCACATCACTCTTTTTGAAATATTTCCAGATCATTTACCACTAACTGGCATGTTTGTATTTATTTTAATTATCATGGGTCGCTTTGTCAATCTCTGGCCCCTTAACCTCCTCTGTATCCTACCAATTTAAGCTCCATGACAGCAGGACCTCTCTGGTTTCAGCCTCTGCTTTATCCCAGTACCTAGGATATCTTGTGGTATATAGGAGTTGCTCAATAAAACTTATTAAGTGAAGAAATGTCAGTTCCATCCCGAGTAAAAGAGAGGACAAAGACCCTCACTCTGCTAGTTCTCCCATCGTGGCCACTACATATCACCTCAGCTCACACCATCTTTCCCATTGGGCATACCTAGGACCTGCAGGTTTAGTCTACACAGCATAGAATAATAGTCCTGCATATTGTCACAAGAACACTGCTGTTTTCATTTTTTAAATACAATTCAGGTATAGTAATAAACTAATGAGACTTTTACTATATACTCACTTCTTCAGCACATTGTTAAAATTTTCCTTTCTAACTTTCTAAAGTTTGTTGATCACTACCAAAGCACAAATCACATTCCGGGGCATTCTTGTTTCTCTCTGTCTCTGCCCCCAGCAGCCCTCCTTTTCCTTGGCCAAGCCTGGGGACTGCCATGCCGGGTGGTGCTGGATGGAGCAGAGACACTGGGGAGAGGAGCTGATGGGCTGAGGCAGGAAAACGCCATTCCCACGTTGCCCCCACCGCCAAACTCTAATGGGCTTTCACTCTTGGGACCAGCCAGATACAAACTTCCAGGACACTGAGAATTGCCCGTAGTGAAGGCAGGGTGAATGATGAGTTGGGCTGACTCAGTGAAAGAAAGAAACTCCAAAGCACAACTTGAGGTGATGAAGTGCAGCTGAAAACTGCTTGAAGAAAGGCTGGAAAGCCACCAATCTCTTAGGTTGCCATAAGGAAAGGAGCATCTCTGAATAAAAGCAACTCACAGGACAGTCTGATCTCACACAGATATGGTTGAACACAGGGCTTTTATTCTAACCACATCTACACACACATCCATAGATGGAAGTTATTGTCAAAAGTCAGGCACCGATATGGAGCACAGAATATCTGTGTAGGTAGTATACAGAGTATGCCATCGGAACTGATAACAAGATTTAGGAGATTTCGAATGAAATCTAATGCATGCTACTAAAATCCTACTTGTGATTCTGATTCCTAACAATTACATGAACTTTGAATTCTATAGAGCATTTTCTCTACATTATCTTGCTTGATCTTTAACAATTTCATATAGTAGGCAGAGCAAATAATATCATCCTTAGAGTTGAGAAAATGGAAACTCAAAATGGTTAAGAAAACTACCACAATGTCCTACATGTCTTCAGATTCTCTTATAGGTCCAGTAGTTTCAGCTGAATCTAAGAAACCACAATTTTTCTAAGTTTTAACTTAGAATAACTTATGTTGGCCTAAAGGACTTTCCATAAAACTATAATTTTTTTTTTCAGATTTAATGTGTTTTATTGATTAAAATATTACATTTGTGCCAATTTCCCTTCCCTCTGCTCCCCTCCACCCGGTGGCCCCCCTCCCTCCAGTTGTCCCCCCCTTTTAGATTATGTCCATTAGTTGTGCATACAGTTCCTCCCAACCTCTCTCCGTCTATTCCATTCCCTCCTACCATGATCCCCAATTCCTATATCATCTCCCTCCCTCTCCCCACTCCCCCTCCCTGTTGACCTCCCCCCACTATGCTTCCCTTACCCACAGTTCCTTTTCCACTCTCGTTGCCTGTTTCGTTTGCCTTTGTTTCATCTCCCTAGCTTCTGTTTTTTAAACCAGTCCCTTTAACATCTCATATAACAGTGGTTTGGATCTAATGAACTCTTTCAGTTTTATTTTGTCCTGGAAACACTTTCTCTGTCCTTCTATGCTGAATGACAATTTCGCTGGATAGAGTATTCGTGGTTGTAGGTTTTGGATTTTCATTACTTTGAATATTTCTTGCCAGTCCCTTCTTGCCTGTAGGGTTTCCCTTGAGAAGTCAGCTGATAGTCTAATTGGGACCCCTTTGTACATAATTCTTTTCTTCTCTCTTGCTGCTTTTAAGATTCTCTCTTTATCTTTAATTTTTGACATTTTGATTATAATGTGTCTTGGAGTGGTTCTCCCTGGGTCCAGTCTCTTGGGAACTCTCCTTGCTTCCTGGACCTGCAGGTCTATTCCCTTCCCCAAGTCTGGGAAGTTCTCCTTTATTATATTTTCACTCAATTTTTCAAGTTCTAGTTCATCTTCCTCATTCTCTGGCAAACCAATGATTCTTATGTTGGGCCTTTTATAGCTGTCCCAGAGGTTTCTGATCCTCTCATTGTTGCTTCCTATTTCCTCTCGCTGCATTGGTTGACTGCTTGTTCCTTCTCCATATTCCAGTTTGTTGAAATGAACTCTGGATTCCTCACCTTCTGTCTCGTATGTGGTTTTGTTCCTTTCGTTATGAAAGTTTTTCGCTTCTTTCATATCTTTTTCCTGCTCTTTTGTGAATTCTGTAAGCCACCTGATAACAATGGCCCAGAACTGAGCCTCTGACAGGTTTCTTATCTGTTCATCTGTCAGGTTCTCTATCTGCTGTCTGGTGAGTTGTGCCACCGGGATCTCTATATTTGTCTGCCACATTTTGACAGATGCGTTTTGTTTTCCTGGGCCGGCTGTCCGGGGCGGTGCCTGTGTACGCGTCACAAATTAGCGACCGGTGTCTGTCTGCGACCTATTTCGCAGCCCTGTGGTGCTTTCTGTGGGGGCGGGGGTCCAAGATGGATTCACACAGTTATTCAGCTAGGAGACCGGGATCCGTCCTCCCGCCCCCCTGGGCCTCACTGTTCAAGGCGATGCTGCGGCTGCTTTCCCCAGCGCCGGAGTCGCGCACGACAGGGGCTTGATTGGAGTCCCGCACGCCAGGGGCTTGATTGCCTCCGGGATTTTTCGCCGCCCCGCACGCCAGGGGCTTGATTGCCTCCGGGATTTTTCGCCGCCCCGCCCGCAGCTCCGCAAACAGCTTTGCCTTCTGTAACTCTTACCTGCCCAAATGGCACCGCTGGTTTATAACTTCATGTGTTGGGCTTCCGTGTAGCTTTATTTTCTGGAATTTCTAGTTATCCTTTGTTTTGAAGTAGTTGTATTCCTCTATAGTTGTAGAGGGAGACCTAGTGTGTCCGTCTAAGCCTCCATCTTGGCCGGAAGTCCAAAACTATAATTTTTTAAAGTTAATAAAGTATATAGATCTATTTTATTTTAAATAAATTGAGTAAGTAAGATTCTACATTCCCAGTAAAAAGAGAAAATTGGGTTTGGTGTTAATTACTCACTTTATGAAAGGAATCTTAATTTATCAAAAGAATATAGATGTTTAAAAAACAAACTCCTTTAAATGAGAACTAAAACATTTTAAAATAGTTTCACTGATGCATGTACAGTGGTACATTTTAAATGGTCAAATTTATTGAGTAAATTAGATAGGCAGACTAGAACGTATAAAGAATTCCTATAACTTGATAAGAAAAAACAAACAAACAAAAAGGGAAAAAATGTATTACCAGCTGAGTTGGAGGAAAGGAAGCCCAGAAGGCCAACAAACACTTGCATAAGAAGAAATGTTAGTCTCCCACCCTCCTTCCCTTCCTCTTGGACACATGGTTGTCCAGCCAGAGACTGTATTTCCCGATTCCTCCTAAGGATGTGCTTATGTGTCCATAAGATCAAATTTTGCCAGTGGAATGTGAATGGAAGAGATGTGTGCATCTTATGCCATATTGCCTAGAAGAAGATTGCTAGAAGTTCTTCAATCTTTTTTCAAAAGTTGGTATGTGGCAAAAATCCAAGACTGCCACCATGATGACATGGACAATGACCTAAGAGATGGTAGTTAACAAATGGAAGGATCCCGAAAAACTGTGTGGAGCAGAGAGACCTTACCAGTCTAGACTATCCAATGTAGGATTGTTACGCAAGAAAGAAATGTCTTCCTTATTTAAAGTACTGTATTTGGGGGTCTATTTGTTGTAGCAGCTTAACTTTTATCCTAACACAACCTAATTAGGAAGACTGAGAAATGCAAGTTAAAACTAGATACCATTTAATACTCTAAGGTTGGAGACATTTTAAAAACCTGATGATACCAAAAATTTGGGAAATGAACTCTCATATACTTCTGTCAGAAGCGTAAATTGGTACAAACCACTAGAGAAAAAATTGTCAAAATTACTAAAATAGAAAAGAAGCATTCTCTACAGCCCATTCATTTCACTTCTAGTATAGTAACTTCACATACTGAGATACACCTACAGGATGGTTATAACATCACTGGTATTAGCAAAAATTGGAAACAACATGAAAGACTTAATCAAGAAGAGGGTGGATAAATAAATTGTGATATTTTCATGTAATTGAGCTCAAAATGGGTGAACTGGATCTATATGTATCAATATGAATAAATTTCTAAAACATAGCTTTGAAGAGAACAGGAAGTTGACGAATATGTATGATGTGATAGCATAAGGTAAAATTTAAAATATGCAAAGCATAACTATGTATTGTTTTTATTACATATATGTGTGGGAAAAACATAAAAACATGGTCTGGAAAAATACATACCAGATTCTTGTTAGTAGTTGTCTCTGGAGAAGGAAGATAAGGAGAAAGATCTGTGGAGAGAAACAAGGAGGACTTCAATATTTTTCATAATCTTTTATTTCTTTTGTGAAAAATGTCATTAAATATTGTTAATATTTGTTCGTTGTGGCTACTGGGTGCAATCAGTGGTGTGCTGGAGTAGGAGCACCTCAAGGAGAGTGGATTGTGCACATCTCTTCCCAACAACCCATTCGATGATGTCACCATGATAACTTGAAATCAATGGTGAAAGTATTTATACCACAGGGAGTGGCAAATGCTACTAATCAGAGCCTATTTTTCCTCTGGAGAGTCTGTTGTTTATGCTGACTAGCACACTGATGGGTACAATGTAGCTATTAAATTAATCTTCATGCTCTTTAATGATTTTTACTTTTCAAAAAATATTTATCTTTATTTAATTTCTCAGGAATAGGTTTTTTGCACAAAGGATCTGGCATGTGTGTGTTGGTGGTGATAAAGAAAAGTAAAGCATCTCTCTGAAAGATATAAGCAAAAGTCAGGTTCTATTTGGCTTTTGAGAAAACTTGGTTAATCTGGGTTGGGTAAAAATTTTGGACCTCCTACTTAATACACAACTTCAACATCAAGTGTCTTCAAATTATATATGATACCCCTGTGCAATCAGGGGCTTCCTGCATCTTCTCAAAGAAGATAACATCTTTCATAATTGCCAGAATGCTTAGATTTACCTTATTTAATTCCAGTTGTTGAACCAAAATTTGCATTCCTACTTGTGTAAAAATGAATCAGGAATAAAAGTGTGTCTGACATGGCCCTGGGAGGCCTTGTGGTTTGAACAGTCCTCTGCAGCCATAACCCAAGGGAATGGTAATCACATTTTCTGAACACCCAGTCAGGACACGTGGCCAGGTAGGTATGGAGGACTGTGAGCAAGATTTGCCTTCAGTCCTGTCCTATCATTAACATTCTGGGGATTTGATACTCCTGACCATAGTGCCAGGTAACAAAGAGGACTTATTCCTTATTAATCACGCTTGAAATTATTATTTTAAAATAACTTTCAATTCTTGTTATTAAAAAACAAAACATAGATGCGTAAAATATAGACAGGAAAATAAGATCATCCACTCATAATTTCATGACCCAGAGATAACAGCTAATTGTTTAATAACTAACTTTTCAACTTCTTTTGTATCTGTTTTTATTTTTCCAAAATATTAAACTACATATACTACTTAAACCAGCCTCTTCCACTTAAGATGTTATCACTAACTTATTTACATGTTATTAAGTTTTTTTCAAATGTGCTATTTTTATAGCTATATAGCATTATATCACTATTATCAAATTTATTTCACTTATTATCCCACTGTTAAATATTTGGATTGTCTGTAATTCTTGCATCATCACAGAATCATCATCATGGTAAATCTTTGCATATATGTCTGTTCCTTTCTTTGGGATAAATCTTTTTTTTTAAGTATATTTTATTGATTATGTTGTTACAGTAATTCTAATTTTTCCCCCTTTCCTGCCCTCTTCCCAGTACCCCTCTTCCCTCCAGCAATCCCACACCCTTATTTCATGTTCATGGATCGTGCATATACATTCTTTGGCTTCACCCTTTCCTATATTATTCTTAACTTCCCCCTGTCTAGTTTGTAACAACCAATTATGCTTCTTAGTCCCTGCACCATTTCCCCATTTCTTCCCTATCCTCTCCCAGCTGATAACCCTCCAAATGATCCCCATACCTATGATTCTACTCCTATTCTGGTTTGCTTAGTTGGATTTTCTTTTTTTTTTTTTAGATTCAGTTGTTGATAGTTGTGAGTTTCTGGTCATTTTAGTGTTCATAGTTTTGATCTTTTTCTTAAGTTAGTCCTTTTGACATTTCATATAATAATGGCTAGGTGGTGTTGACCTCCTCTAGCTTCACCTTGTCTGGGAAGCACTTCATTGCCCTTCCATTCCAAATGATAGCTTTGCTGGATAGAGTAATCTTGGTTGTAGGTTGCTTTTCATCACATTGAATACTTCTTGCCAGTTCCTTCCTGCTTGAAGTGTCCTCTGAGAAATCAGCTGATAGTTCTATAGGAATACCCCCGTAGGCAACTGTCTGCCTCTCTCTTGCTGCCCCCAGGACTCTGTCTTTATCTTTCACCTTTGGCATCTCAGTCATGATGCATCCTGGTGTGGTCCCCTCTGGGTCCAGCTCACCCAGGACCCTCTGTGCTTCCTGGACCTGTATGTCCATCTCCTTCACAAAATTTGGGAAGTTTTCCTCATTTTTTTCACTTCTTGCTTCCTCATTCTGTACTGGTTGACTATTTTATCTTCCTTATGTTCCAAATCATTGATTTGAACCCCAGTTTTCTTCCCTTCACCATTGGTTTTGTGTGGATTTTCCTTTGTTTCACTTAGCATAGCCTTCACTTCTCTTATGCGTTTGCCATACTCAAGCATGTCTGTCAAGGCTGTGAGCATCTTTATCACCAGTGTTTTGAATTCTACATCTGTTAGGTTGTCTATCTCCTCATCTGTGAGGTTGGCTATCTCCTCGTCGCTTAGTTCTCCCACTGGAACCTTGATCCTTTTAAGCCATACTTCTCTGTCTCCTCATTCTGACAGGCTCTTGTATTTGTTTGCCTCTGCATCCCAGGTAGAGCTGTTGCTCCTGTTACATTGTGAGGGGTGGAACCTTAGGGATTCGTCGGTATGGGCGACCTATTTCACCACGTTGTAGCGCTGCATGTGCGGGAGCGGTCTGAGAGGGAATAATCCCCCCTGCCCAGCACTTGCCCCTTTTCCAGGCACCTCTCCCACTTCTGCACCAGACTGGCTCCCATCTAGCTGCTGCCCTGGCCATCCTTCCCAGAGTGGTTGGGTCTGCAGATGTTCTAGGACACTGGGGGCCCTTTAAACAAGTGGACTCTGCTGAGACCAGCAGTTTCTGCCTCCATCCCAACCCCCAGTGGTCTGGACAGTCAGAAGCAATGAGGTTTGATTTTCCCTGGTGCTGGGACCGTGAGCCGCAAGGTCCAGTGAGGAGCTGGGAACGCTCCCCAGGTGTCCCTCCTGACTTTTTAAAATGTGTGACTGTGCTTTCTGCCAGCCTGCTCCTGCCACTGCTGCTGCCACCACCACACCGCATCGGCTCTGTCCCTCCTACCCATCTGGATGAGTATTTCTTCTTTATATCTTTGTTTGCTGGACTTCCATGCAGTTTGATTTTCTGGAACTTCTGGTTGTTTCTAGTTTTGAGGCAGCTGTATTCCTTCTTAGTCGTGGAGGGAGGTGCAATGTGTCTGTCTACAACTCCATCATGGTTGGAAGTCTGGGATAAATCTTAATGATATAATTCTTGAGTCAAAAATTATGAATATTATTCTAATTTTTTGCTATCTTTATGGAAATTGGTTATTCATGCAGGAAACTTTGTATCATATACACAAATATAGTTTCAGTATATTAAAAATGTGAAGAAGCAAAACTTAATGAACTTTAGAATAAAGTTTCTGAAAATGTTTTTTATGATGTCATCTTAGGGGAGAGAGAAAAATACAATCAAGAAAGGTAACAATAGATAATTTTGACTGTTTTAGAACGTAAAAATTTTATATTTCAGGAGACAATATAAAAGGCAAAACATAGGCTGGAAAAACATATTTGCAACCTATATAACACAAAAAGGTTAGGATTCAGAACAGAAGAACACTAATAAACCAATAAGAAAAATATAAAACAATGTAATAGAAAAATAGGAAGAGACTCTAGAAAGCAATTCACAAAAATGGGAATCTGAATGGTTAATATAAAGGATTTTGTGCTCAAGTTTACTAGTAATAAGAGAAATTTAAATAAAACTAACAAACCAGATCACATCCACAAGATAAGCAAAAATTAAGAAGACTGACATCAAATTTGACAAGAATGTCATATAACTGGGATTCTCAAACATTGCTGATGAGAATGTAAATTGGCTCAAATGTGTGGAGGAGCAATTTGGTGATATTTACAAAAGTTGACAAAGTGTGCTCTTCAGGGTGAACCAGGGTGAGTCAAGCAAGGCACCCGAGGTCGGCACTGACGGCCAGGCGTCCAGTGCACGTTGGCCCTTGTGAGTAGGCCTCCAGAAGGGCTGTGCTCACCATGCTTTGCTTGCCTCACCCTGGCCCTGACCCTGATGTATGTATTCTAAAAGCTAGCAACTCCATTTCTTAGTATCTACCCATAAGTTTATTCACATGTGTACCAAGAGACAGAAGCAAGAACTTCATTGTATCATTGTCCATAAAAGTGAAAATTGGAAGCCACTTAAATGTCCATCAATACATACAGTATATTCATGGAAGAGGATATTATAAAATAGTTCACTCAAGTAAATAGAGTTACATGTATCAACATGGCTGAATCTCATAATAAAGCTCAAAAACATAATTTTGAGTGAACAAAGCAAGTAGCAAATGATACATTTGGTATGATTCGTTTTCACAAAGGTTAAAACATGTGACATAATACTATATACTATTTATGAATACATTCATAGGTAGTACAAGAGAAAAAGTCATGGGAATGATAAACAACACATTTATAGTATTAATTATTTCTGTAAAAGAAGGGAGAAAAATAGAGTCAAAGTAATAATATAAAAGGATTTTTTAAACTGTTTACGTAAAGTATCTGAAGCAAATACAATAAAATATTAAGACTTCTTAAAGTTGGGTGTTAAATTATTCTACATAGTTTTTTGTATGTTTCAATATTTGAGAATTTTTAAAAAAGAAGTAAAAAAAGAAAAATTAACAAAATTGATATTCACTTCCATAGCTTGATGATTTGGGGCAACTTTTTCTGAATATTAGTTTATTTTTCTCTCAAAAAATAATATTAATACCCAAGTCATAGAGTGATAGCAGTTGCATTTTCTAACTCTGTAGAGGTCTTTCTGCTGTGTGTTCTAACTATCCCCATCAGATCCTGCCCCCACCTCACCTCTTGAGCCCTTGTCCTATAACTAGGGTTAAGCTCCAGCATCCAGATGCTGAGAATACAGAAGGAGCCTGCGTCCCTCACTCACTTACAAAAGTGGTTCCTGAGAGCATTCCCAATAAGCCTCTTGGGATCCAGTCTCTGTCTCAGCACCTGTTCCTGGAAACCCTACCTAAGACAGTAAGTGTTGTTGTCATCCCATGGAATCTGGTTATTTGCATACAACTTCACATTTTTTAATGTTTTAATTTACTTAAAAAGATAGGAAGCACGAGTGGTGAAACTAATATCCATAAATCTATCCACAGGAGAGCCAATAGCTGTGATAGTTCTACAAATGGGTTCACAATTCTCTGTGCTTCCAGTCAGTTTTATTAATGATTCAGGATCATCTGACCTGTAATAGTTCCATGCAAGCTTACAATTTGCTAATTGAAAGACAGCCTGAAACTTAAAGCAAGCTTTGCACATACCAAAGTTTGTTTGCATTTCAGATACAAAGGGCTCTCAAGAGATTTCAGGTTTACAAAAGCACATTCATACTTGGAAGTTTATGGGTGTTGCACACTCATTTAGGTCATTTCATATCTTTAGGCTTTAGATCTGAGGGTTGAGAATACACAGGTGTGGGCATGGAACATAACTGGAAACAATGAAGCTGTCTCAAGTACCTCTGAACTATTCCAAAGGAGATACTTGATTTAAAGTCCATGCAATGTGCACTGTGCCTTCCATAATTAGATTATCTGGGACTAAATGTGAAGATTTAAATAATTTCTTGACATGATAGAAAATAAATTCTCATGATGATGTGACCCAGAGGAGAACTAGCAGTGATGCTAATATTTTAGGCTAAAAGGCTCTGGTGACATTGAACTCCAATTAAGGCAGAAAGGTCTCCAGCTAAGTGAGAGCAGACATTCCTCCTGGGGCTGTCAGTCAAGCCACAGATGAGTCAGCTGGTTTTTCAGGGCTCTGCCAATGTAACGGGTGCTATTGTGGTCCTTAGTTCCCTGAGCATTCTTATAACTAGTATTTTGAACTCTGCACCTGATAGATTGCTTATCTCCATTTTGTTTAGTTCTTTTCCTGGAGTTTTGTTCTGTTCTTTCATTTGGCTATATCTCTTTGTCAGCTTCTCTGTGTTTGTTTTTATGTATTAGGTAGAGTTATTACATCTCCCAGGCTTGATAAAGTGACTTAATGTAGTAGATGTCCTGTAGGGTCCAGTGCCACAGCCTCCCCTATTACCCAAGCTCAGTGCTCAAGGTATGCCCACTGTGTAGGCTGATTGCTGTTGGCATGACCAAGGTCAGCTACCACCTGTGTTCTGTCCAGAGTCACAGAGCATAAGCTATAAAGCAATCTGCAGATGGCTGCTACTTGTGCTGGGCTTGAAGGTGCCCAGGAGAGGCCAAGCTGTGAACCAAGGCCAGCTGCTGCTAGTGCTGGGCCAGGGGCAACTTACCAAGAAGTATGGGGCATGCTGAAGCCAGATGCTGCTTGTTTGAGAGAATTTAGGAAAATATGAAACATGGGCCACAAGTCATTCATATGGAAAAGCCATTGGATACACCTTGAGTGGGTCTGAAAATGGGGTGGGGCAGGGCCTTGGGGAATCACCAGGGTGGGGCAAACAGTGTGAGCCTTAAATATAGCACTTGCCTGCTGGCTATGTGGCGGGGGGGGGGGGGAGTCTCAGAAAAGGAACAATAGCCTCTGCCAATGCTTCTGTCTGGGAGAAAGCTGCCCTCCAGCTCTCACCTTAATGCTGGACAATTCAGTTTCTCCTTGTATGTCTCTGATGCCTTTCAATCTGCTGCCCCAGCATTGGACTCAGAGGGAGTGAATCCAAGTTAGTCTGTGCACAGGCCCTTTAAGAGGAACTACCTGAGATTCCAGCAGTCTGTCTTCTATAGCCTAAATCCCAGCTGGTTTTTACAACCAGAAGTTATGGAGACTTATCTTATCAGCACTGGAACCCCGGGCTGGGGGTCCTGGTGTGGGGCTGGCACCCTTTGCTCCTGAGACATCCCTCCTGATTTTTATCTGTCACACATGGGTGTGGGACCAGCTTGTTCCATGTCTCCACCCCTCCTACCAGTCTCAATGTGGTTTCTTCTTTAATTCCTTAGTTGTAGGACTTCCATTCAGCTCAATTTCTGATGGTTCTGAATGCTGGTAGTTCTATAGTTTAGTTGTAATTTTGATATGGTTGTTCAAGGACATAAACTGTGTGTACCTATGCCACCATCTTGACCAGACCAAAGTGACTTTTTTTGGTGCATATATTCCAGGCAGGCTAGAGCTATATATATGACAGTTCCCCAACCAGAAAATTTATAACGGTGGAAAATTAATGTGAAAGAGCTTTTTCAGGGCAGTTACTTAGTTTGGTGGTACCTTTGCTATAGTACTCAAGCTCCCCTGTGGATCTGCTTCTTTGCCATTCTATATTCTTCATTGTCCTTGTGTGGATTATATCATTTTTCAGCAACTATTCCCTCACACTTCTGAACTTGTATGATCTCATCCTTCACCCACCCCCAAGAGAGATGACTATTTCCCAATGAAGTTGGGTTTGGCTGGGGACTTGCTTTGGCTGAGTATTAAGGGAAGTAGTGACTCCAATTAGTTCCAAGTGGACTCCTGAAGGACCTTCAAGACTCCATGTGAACCTCCTTATAACTATTATTGTGGGAAGTGAGCATTCCAGATAGGAATGTCTTCTTCAGCCTGAGTCCCAGAGAGAAGACATGTGGAGCAGCACTGAGTTGAACATTGGCTGGGAGAAGAGCTACATCAGATTGTCCATGTCTCCAAGGGAAAACCATGTGTTTATAAGGCACAAAATTTTTTATATAGCATTATGGTAGTGAAAGCTGACCAATACAACCATCACTTTATTCATTCGGAAAACATATTTTGAGCACTGCTACCATACATTAGATTCTATGGTTATTCTTTAATAAGCAAGACTTCATCTCTTCCATTCTCAGGTACCTTACTATCTAGAAGGTTAACTAGAAAAGGACAAATATAAACAATATTTGTTTGGTGAGTAACATGTGAGATATAAACTGTAATAAGAAGTTTAGAGGTGAAAGAGACTATTTCTGACTCAGAGGAATCATAGAGCTTCTTGAAAGAGGTGGCATTTCCATAATCAATTATTTTAGGAGATGAAACCCCAATTGTATATGGCTTAAAGCAAACTACATAATTTAATATAATATATCCAGTTATCAGCATAGATAAGTATAAAAGTACAATACAATGCAGAATGAGATGGGATTAGAGGGAACAGTGTAGATTAAAAAACAGAGAAATGGAGACTTCCAGCCAAGATGGAGGTGTAGGTAGACACGCGATGTCTCCTTCACAATGAAGAAAGAATTTACAACCACTTCAGAACTAAAAAAGACCCAGAAGATCTAGAAAATAAAACTATATAAAAGTTCAACAAAGAAATAAAGAAGAAATATTCAGGCTGAAAGGTAGGAGGGGCCAAGCAGGGATGGAAAGAACGAGGTGCAACACTGCGACAGTGACTGTGGGGGTGGAGCTTGGCTGCAGCAGTGGCACAGGGACTGTCACTGGGGTGAAAAGCGCAGTCATACATTTTAAACCTGAGAAATGATCCCAGCTCCAGACTAGACTGCGCAGCTCATGGTTCCAGTGCCAGGGAAAAAAGAGCCACATGGCTTTTGACTGTGAAAACCAGTAGGAGTTGGGGTGAAGGAAGAAAGTGCCAGTCTCTCAGCAGAGTTTTGTTTGTTTAGAGGACTCCCATGGTCCTAGAATGCCTGCAAACCCACTCACTCTGGGAACCACCACCAGGGCAACAGCTAGAGAGGTGCCAGTCCCATATGGGAAGTGGGAGAAGTTCCTGGAAAGGGGGTGAGTGCTGAGCAAGCAGCATCATTTCTTCTCTGATCCCTCTTCCACATAGAGCAGCACCACAACATGGTGAAATGTGTCACCAACACTAACGAATACCTAGGCTCCACCCCTTACAAAGTAACAGGTGTGACAGCTCTAAGTCACTGAGGCAAACACAGAAAGCTGTCAAAATGAGGAGACAGATAAGTACAGCCCAAAGTGGGAGGAAAGATCAAGGTTCCAATGGGAGAACTGAGAGATGAGGAGATAGCCAACCTAAAAGATGCAGAGTTCAAAATACTGGTGATAAAGATACACACTTTACAGCTATGCTTAAGTACAGCAAATGCAGAAGGGAAGAAGTGAAGGTCATGCTAAGTGAAATGAAGGAAAGTCCACACAAAATCAATCGTGAAGGGAAGGAAACTGGGGTTCAGATCAATGATTTGGAACATAAGGAATAGCTAAATAGTCAACCAGTACAGAATGAGGAAATAAGAATTGAAAAAAATGAGGAGAAGCGTAGGAACCTCTGGGACAACTTTAAACGTGCTAACATCTAAATCATATGGGGTGCCAGAAGGAGAATAGGAAGAGCAAGAAATTGAAAACTTATGTGAAAAAATAATGAAGGAAAACTTCCCTAATTTGGGGAAGGAAATAGACATACAGGTCAGGGAAGCACAGAGTCCCAGACAAACTAGATCCAGGGAAGACCACACCAAGATACATCATAATGAAAATGCTAAAGGTTGAGGATAAAGAGAGAACCTTAAAAGCAGCAAGAGAAGAGAAGAGAGTTACCTACAAAGGGGTACCTATAAGATTATCAACTGGTTTCTCAAAAGAAACTTTTCACGCAAGAAGGGGCTGGCAGGAAATATTCAAAGTGATGAGAGGCAAGGACCTACAACCAAGACTACTCTCTCCAGCAAAGCTATCATTTAGAATGAAAGGGCAGATAAAATGCTTCCCAGACAAGGTAAAGCTAAGAGTATATCATCACCCAGCCATTATTATATGAAATGTCAAAGGGACTTATTTAAGAAAAAGAAGACCAAAGCTATGAACATTAAAATGACAACAAAATCACAACTATCAACAACAGAATCTAAAAAATAAAAACAAAAACAAACTAAGCAGACAACCAGAGTGGGAACAGAACCATAGGTATGGGGAACATGTGGAAGGATGTCAGCTGGGAGGGGGGAAGGGAGAGAAGAAGGGAACTGGTGCAGAGATTAAGAAGCAGAGTAGGAGGGTGCAGAATAGACAAAGGGAAGTTAATAATAATAATATAAGAAAGGGTAAAGTCAAAGAACTTACATGCACGACCCATGGACATGAACTAAGGGGACGTGGGAGTGCTAGAGGGAGGGGGGTGCTGGGTGGAGGGGAGCAAAAGAAAAGAAATTGGGACAGCTATCACAGCATAATCAATAAACCATACAGAAACAAACCAAAAACAAAACAAAACAGAGAAATAGGAACGTGTACTTAGAGAAAAGCCAGTGGTCTGATTTGTGGAAATCTGAAGAGCATCTCTTGGCCAAGATATGGGGGTACATCTTACAGCCCGTAGGAAGATGGGGAGGAATTTACCCCAGCAGGTGCCAGCGTGCAAAGAAGTCCTCACCCAAGGACGAGGCAGGATTGTTCCCCTCACTCAATGCCACTGTAGAATGGAGAACAACTAGAGCGCCTGCGCTTCTCATGGGACAGCTATGCCTTGGCTGTGATGCTAGACAAGCCCCTGGAATTTACAGCATCCATCAGAGCAGGAGAAAGGGGCCAGGGAACATCTGAAACTGTCTGGAAAAGCCTTGTGGTAACCATTTAATTGGAACTGACTATATTTTCTATCTTTAGTAAGCATGGGAGCTTAAGACAGACATTAGGTTTAGTTATAGGAAAACATAGGCAGTTAGAGTTCTATACACCTAAGTCTGTGCCTATGAAAGTCCTACTCACTGCACACACAGGAAGGGGCGGCCGCTGCAAACAAGGTTATGTATCTTAGAAAGCCAGGTGCTTGGGTTCTTGCCCAGATGCCTTGTTCCTTTGGATAACTGTTCCATTTATTTCATTTGCCAAAATAAAATCCTATGAGTTTTCCATATATTGTGCTATGACTAAGACCTATGCAGAAACATCAAACCCAAAAGAAAAATCAACATACTTGCTTTTCTTCTGTATTGAAGACATGCTTTGGAAATGTGGAATTTCCTCCCCAATGTTCCTTTTGAACCATCCCTACCTGCAGACCCCAGCTTGTTTAAAAATACATTTATAAGAGAAACCTCAATGTACTTTCAATGGAACAAACTAAAGCAGATCATAAGTACACTGAAAAGATTCAAAAGATTGAGCGTCGGCCTGCGAGCTAAGTGTCGCTGGTTCGATCTTCCAGTCAGGGCACATCAGAGAAGGAAAACTCTGACTCCAAAAAACCTCCGCTGCCTTGCGGCATACCTCTTCAGGGGAAAGGCTAAGGGAGTAAACCCCGACAGAAAATCCGGAGCCGGAGTCCCTAAGGCGGTTTGACGTTGTAGTCAACACCGGCAACTCCTGCGGCGCACCTGAAGCCAAGCTGTATTGACTCCGTCTTTCCCTTGGATCCTTCAGCTGCGAAGAGAGGGGGGGTCTGCTGCATGGGCAACAGCAGACCCTCCATATCACCCTGCCCAGGCTCTGTAGCTTCAGCTTCACTGGAGAGGACACTCCAGCGTCATCGCAAGATGTCGATTCAACACGGGAGGAGACAGATACCGTGTCACTCCCGAGTCGGACTGCACAACCATTCTCGGCGGTGCAGATAGACTCTTAAGAAGCTACACCATCGTCTCTCGAGACGGACGGCTGCCGCCGCGCCGCCGCCATGGTAAAATTACACAAACATTTTTGACAGCCTGACTTTTAATATTTACTTAAGTACACTTTTATGGAATCAAAACAATAGGAAAATACATCTTCCAATTTCCATCAGTTAATTTTAGGATAATCACTCGGTCTCTAGAAGATTTTAGTACAATCAATTCAGCAATGGCTTCTAAGAGACTGATTTTGGCATTTCCAGCAAACTCCAATGGGTGCGTTGGAGTGTGTCTGCTTCTACTCCTGTCTCTACCAGTAGCTTTCTGTGAGGCTTGGGCAAGTCCCTTCCTGCTGCTGGACCTCATTTCCTTGTCCTTAAAATAAGTGGGTCCCTAGGGGATCTCTAGGCCTTTTTCAACAGTTACTTTCTTTATTCTACCTTTTCATTTTTTTCATGAAACTTTTAGATCCACAGCTTAATAGCTGAATCTTTTAGGATTTAATTTTTTTTTCTCCTAAAAACATGTTTTGATTAAATTCCATTGAAACTAATTTTATTCATTTTCCGAAAGGTTTATTCAGAGTTTATCTTTACACTTAGACAGATGAAGGAGGTATTAATGCTGAAGGAAATGTACCATCCTATGCAGGCTTCCTCTCAGATCAATGAACTCTTCCTTGTTGATTGCAAGAGTTGGCACATTATTCCAGTAGAAAAGGTATTATCCCATGAAGAGAGAACATTAGCCGGCTTTTTCATAAGGAAGAGAAGCAGTAATATTCCAGCAGAGACTGTGCGCAACAAACAATTGCCTAATCTCTGTATTCCTATACAATTTTATTGGCTGATTTAAAGGTAGCATTGAGTTTGGGGGGAAGTTAGCAGTATTTATTGTTTGGCTTCAAACATAATTTTGCTAAATATGAAGCTCAGAAACAATTGCAGTGAATGTTATTCTGTAAAAGTATGAAATGCCAGGAAGTAGTGCCATAAGATTACAGAGAAGAAAGGGAGAACCAGGAAGAAAAGTAAGATGATTTAAAAAAAAAATTTTTTTTTTAAGAACTTGAACAGCCTGTATTGTCTGAATGGCAAAAGGTATTCAATTAGCAGTAGACTATACTATAAAAACAATAAGTAAGTAGAAAATAAGAAGAAAGAGGTGATTTGGAGAAGTAGAAGTAAACAAAAGAAAGTGAAAAATTTCTAGTCTAAATGAAGAACTAGTACTCCCGAAAAATAAAGTGAAAATAATTCATAAGTGCTAATATTCTTCTCATTAGCATAGTTGACTTATATCTATATTACTATGTTGTTCTTCATCTTGAAGGTTATTTAACTGATGACTGTTTTTATAGGTTATTTAAGTATGTTCTTAATATACTCTTAAATGGAAGACAGGTAAATAAACAAATGAATGGCCATTAGGAAATACATATGTATAAACTAATTAGCAGAAAGTTAAGATACTTGAAGTAAAACTAAAGACAATTCTTTGACTTTTCTCCAAAATATTATTTTTCTTAGGGCCATTCAAAAAATGTATGCAAATTAAATTTAAACAATTTCTTATGCACACAGTATCACAGTTTAGCTATCAGCATGTATAGCTATAAAATACTTCTAAAGTGATAGTTAATTATGCCAAGATTCTTATAGCATTACAACCCAGGCTACACTAAATATTTTGAAGCAAACTTGAGAAGCGTAACCAGAAATACCTTCCTGATGATGGGTAAAAAGAGTAACAGAAGTAAACCCAATGAGAGGAGCACGCTCCCCATTGTGCAGATGGGAAAACTGCTATTTAGAGAGGCAAAAGAACTTGTGCAGAGATGTCCAGTAAACGGGAGCTGGAATTGACACCACTTTGCCTGTACTCTCCTTTTAATTATACCCATGTACACGGAACATCATTATTTTATTCTTTTATTATATTGTAGAATATGTTCTGCTAGTGTTTTATTTGTGATGTTTGCAGCTGGCATCAAACGTGAGGATGTTGTGCAGTTTTCCTTGCAGACATGTTTCCTCACTTGGTGTTTAAACTACCTCTTGGCTCTGGCTGGTATCCAGAGCCTCTGACATCTCTTGAGGTCTTAGCTATCACATTCGACTGGTCTGTCTCAAACACACCACTGAATGCCCAGGCTTGGCACACAGTCCCTCTAGCAGGTCGTACGGAGGACAGGGGCCAGACAGTGAACAGAGGAGATTTTCTGCTTAATTACTCGCCCTTAGTATGCTTTTTTTTTCCTTTCTGTCAGGAATTAAATCAATGTGCTATAAGCAAATGATAAGAAGATTCCACTCCTCCAGTGTTGCTTGAAGCAAGAACTGTCTGGAGATGGTGTGGGTTCAGTTCAGAGTATATTTTGAAATTTTCATTTGACTTGATTAGAGACAGCTGGGAAATCAGAACGCCGGTGTAACCTCACCAGTGATGCAGACGGAAAGAGCGTTCAGTGACATAACCACAAGTCGCCATCCTGGCTTGATTCAGAAAATAATTTGCATTAGTTCAATTACAAGCTCCAAATTTCTTGTCCTTTCAGTGTTTATCTTAATGTCTGTTCAAACTACTACGGTCCCTGTGCTGCTAACTCCTGCCACGGTGCTGATTATTACATCCTCTTTGTCTTTACAGGGATTTTTTAAGTATTCATATCAATATAAGATTCTTAACAATCAAAAGTAATTATTTTCATTATTCAGCCAAGGGCAGAGGGGAGAGAAATTTCCCTAGGTAGGTGATGTTGACCTAGCCCTGAGAAACGCAGGCCTGGGAGGACCGAACCAGGTTCTGTCCCTCACCGCTCAGCCTCTAACCTCCTCACTGGTGTGAGTGGGCCCACTGCCCTGTACCCAGGGCCAGGCTCCAGCCCCTACCCTGGAGACCCTCTTCCCAGGCAGGGGTGCAACCTCTGTCCTCAGATCCTTGATCTAGTCTACAACTTATTCCACAGAGAAGTCAGGAGAGATCTTTGCTCATCTTTTCTATCCTTTACTCGCATACTGTGAAAGTTAAATCAAAATCCTGTGTCACCCTCACAGAACTATTGTCAGAATAAACAGTAAACTTTCCATATTGGGTTTTTTTATTTATATATTTTTAAATCTTCATCTGAGGACATGCTTATTGATTTTAGAGAGAAGGGAAGGGAGAGAGAGGGAGAGAAAGAGACATGGATCTCAGAGAGAAACATCAATCAGTTGCCTCGTACATGTACCCTGATGGAGGGCAGAACCCACAACCTATGTATGTGCCCTGACTGGAATCGAACCTGCAACCTTTCAGTTTATAGGACAATGCTTCTACCAACTGAGCCACACTGGCCAGGGCCATATTGTGTTTTAAATAAAACAAGTTGCCTTTAAATGATGAAAACTAATAATATTTAGTTTTAAAATGGGAAAATATAGAAAAGAAAGGAGGTAAAAGAAAGGTAATCTGTAATCTCACTACTTCCAATAACCACAATTAACATATGGTTATGTTTTGTTTCCCAGTATAAGCTATTTTTTTCTTTACCCCTCTCTCTCCCCTCTCTGTCCCTTTCCTTCCCTCTCTCATCCAGACATTTTCTAGTTTATCTTTCTTCGCAGGAGTACAGAGAGGTGAAAAGGGAAATGGATGCAATGGTGTCCACACTCCTGCAAAGCTGTTGGAGGGGATAACTCACTGTGGCCTTGGCTCTTCACACACCACGTCCTCCCAGCCCCCACCACACCCAGACTCTTCTTTGGCTTACTTCTTAATTATCCACAACTGTCTCAGTAGAGGTTGGCTGACAATCATCTGTGAGTGGGGATTGGATAAAGAGAAGAAGCATGCAGACAGGCTACAGAATGACCACTTTTCCCATGTCTAGTTGGCCCTGGCTGAGCACTACAAGTTCCAGTGCTGTAACTAAACTCCACTCTCATCGATCCAATGGCTCTTATGTGGCCCTATCTAGAGAGTTTTAAAATTCTTTTTCTACTGGCATGGCAGAGACTCCCCAGATCAGGGCTCACAAAACATTCCATTTGCTCATAAGAATTCCAGCCCTTCTACAGCTAGGCAAGGCTGGGTGAGCATTCTCTCTTTCCTTTCCCCAAATGGTGCAACCACAAGATGGAATATTCGGGGATTATGGGTTGCAAAACCCTTGCTGGCATATGTGGAACATGTCATGTGGGAGACAGAAAGAAATGCGTTTTAAGCCTTTAAAGCTGGGTTTAAAACAAAAACGATTGCAATACAATCTAGCATATTCTGACTAATACAACTGGAGAGGTTCTCTCAGTTTGCACTATACTCTGATCTTTTTCTATCCTGAAAATAAGGATTCAATCACAGAATTTCTTTGTTTAAAAATTATCAGGAGCTCGCCATTACCTAAATGATGGGGTCCAAATGCTTTCCCCTAGCAGACTACATGGTCCAACCTATCCTTGAGCTAATCTCCTGGTATTCTACCCCCTCAGCCTAGATCAGAAATTGCAGCCTGCCTCCTGGGCGATTCCCCAAGGTGCGATTTCCTGAATATCCTGGTTCTTTAAGTGCTATCAGGCCTTTATTCATGCCACTTTTTCTGCTTAGCTGGCTCTGACATTTCTCCACTTGGCATATTATTATGCATCCTACAAGATCCAGCTCAAATACAGTATCTGCGGCTGTGACGATGAACCCAACCCCACAAGGCAGCTCCCTTCTCCAAGCTGCCACAGTACTTGGTAAGGTCTCTCCTTCAGGAAGTCTCTTACCATGTCATTTATATACATGCCCACTTGTTCAACAAGATGGTTAGGTTCTTAAAGGTGGTGTTATAGCATCTTCTTTTCTAGCACAATGGCAGGTACGTAGAAATGCATATGCACTCTCTATAGAACCTACAGTTGTGGCCACAAGGGGTGGTTAGAAGCACATTGGCCCCTCCATGGTTCTGTCAGTCTGCCCTCCCTAGTAGTTGCCATGTAAAACTGATGTCTCTCAAGCAGAATATTATGTAAAGCAGTTTTAATACAAGTTCTCTGCCAAGTCTTTTCCCTCTACCCCCAAACCTCTCCTACATCAAAATTTAGAGCCAACACTAAGTACCACTGAAAATCATAATAGGTGCTCAATAGAGATGTGTTGATGATAAAGAGAATAATACTTAAAGGTTATAGAGTGCTTACTATGTACTAATAAGCTAAATATTCATATCCACTATTTTATTCATTGTGCTCAAGTTAATGTAAGCTGGTAAGTGGCAGAGCTAAAATTTGAACCCAGGTTCTCCAACTCCACAGCCTTTGTATTGATTAATTAAAGAGCGCTCAGAGTTGATTCTTATTATCCCAAACAATGGCATTGAATATGAAAACCACTTTTTCCCTCCTGGGAAAAAGTCTACTTGAGAGTCAGGTCTCTACAGAGGTGAGATAAATGTGTGTTTGATCCCTGAGGTCTGTAGCACCATCTCTGGATACTGTGCCCCCTCTAAGGGGATATAGCACTGTGTGGAATGCATAGGCTTTGAAGCAACACAGACCCATGTTCAAATTTTGATTCTACTCCTTATTGTGTGATGGCAGACAAACTGCTCACCTGTCCCAGCTTTCCTGGTGTTGGCTGCAAATGCAGGAGAACAATGCCTGAGTGCGTATGCATATTGTTCTGTGGCTCAATGAGTTGCCCTATCTGTAGACAGCATCCAGGACCCTGGCACACCCTCACTGGCATTCCAGAGAGTTAATCATCGATTATTCCCCAGGGTCCCCTCCTCGCCCCCATGAGCCTCAGGCATCTTCTCCATAGCCTGTACACTTTGCCCAGGCTGCCCCTCTCAGGATCTGTGGTTCAGCTGCTTAGCCACCAGCTCCCATGGTGGGCCCACTGTTGCTGTTCTTGCCTAGCCTCACTGATCTGCCCCAGGTCTAGCC
Source organism: Furipterus horrens (assembly GCF_987537825.1). Lineage (NCBI taxonomy): Eukaryota > Metazoa > Chordata > Mammalia > Chiroptera > Furipteridae > Furipterus > Furipterus horrens. Next base: position 73,424,235 of record NW_028327182.1, read on the forward strand.
CTGCAGTGAATTTAGCTTGTTATTAACTTGCAACCATATTGCAAGGCCTGAACACTTAATAATAGGCAAATTGTTTCATTGCATTTAGATCCTTTAAAGAAAATTCTGAGTTGTCCTGTGTGTGTAAAACACACCAACTGCAATACACACAGTTCAATATGGTAACCACGAGTCACATGTGTCTACTGAACACAAGTGTGACCACTCAGAATCGAGTGTGTTGTGAAGTAAACCACAGACCAGATTTTGAAGACTTAGCACAAGAAAAAGGAATTTTAAAATTTTAAATAATTTTATTGATTACAGGTTAAGATCCATGGGGTTAAACTAACTATATAATCAAAATAAATTTTAACTGTGTCTTTTTACTTGTTTGAAGGTAACTCATAGAAAATTTTAATATGGCTTGCCTTATCTTTCTATTAGGAAGTATTAGACTAGACAAACATAAAAGCAAACATATTAATAGTTGCAGAACATATTTCAGTAATCAACAACTTCAGTACACTTGGGTCAGCCTTTTATCTGAAGAGATTAGGGAACAAGCTGTGTTTGACGTATACACTAAATAATTATTAATATTTTCAAAGAATGCCTGAAGTGCATTGTATTCACCTTTCATATGTTGTCAGATGACTGACCATTTCTTTTACTTTATTCACTGAAGTCACAGATGGATGGTTTTCATTTAGCAAATAAAGCTAAAAATCATGCTTAGAATTTTCTGTTATAAGAGTAATGCATACTTTCAGCCAAGATGGAGGCCTAGACAGACACACTGTGTCTCCCTCCACAACTAAGAAGAAATACAACTACCTCAAAGCTAGAGAAAACCAGAAGTTCCAGAAAATCGAGCTGCATGGAAGTCCAAAAAACAAAGATATAAAGAAGAAATACTCATCCAGACAGGTAGGAGGGGTGGAGCGGGGGCGGAGAGGACGCAGTGTGGTGGCGGCAGCAGTGGTGGCAGTGGCAGGCCAGCAGAAAGTGCAGTCACATTTCAAAAAGTCAGTAGGGGCACCTGGGTGGTGCTCCCAGCACCAGACCAGACTGTGCAGCTCATGGTCCCAGTGCAGGGGAAAATAAAGCCTCATTGCTTCTGACTGTGCAAACCAGTGGGGGTTGGGGCAGAGGAAGAAAATGCCAGTCTCTCAGCAGAGTCCACTTGTTTAAAGGGCCCCCAGGGTCCTAGAACATCCGCAGACCCATCCACTCTGGTAACCATGGCCAGGGAAACAGTTAGAGAGGCGCCAGTCCCATAGAGAAGTGGGAGAAGTGCCTGGAAAAGAAGTGAGTGCTGAGCAAGCAGCATTATTCCCTCTCAGGCCCCTCCCCCACATACAGCTCTACAACATGGTGAAACCGGTCACCTATACTGACAAATAGCTAAGGCTCTGCCCCTTACAACAGGACAGGTGCAGCAGCTCTATCTAAGCACAGAGGCAAACAAACACAGAAGCCTGTCAAGATGAGGAGGCAGAGAGTATGGCCCAAAAGGGGGAACAGATCAAGGTCTCAGTGGAAGAACTAAGTGATGAGGAGATAGCCAACCTGACAGATGTAGAGTTCAAAACACTGGTGATAAAGATGCCCACAGACTTGACAGATATGTTTAAGCAAGGCAAACGCATAAGGGAAGAAGTGAAGGCTATGCTAAGAGAAACGAAGCAAAACTCACACAAAACCAATGGTGAAGGGAAGGAAACCGGGGTTCAAATCAATGATTTGGAACATAAGGAAGAAAAAACAGTCAACCAGTACAGAATGAGAAAGCAAGAATTGAAAAAAATGAGGAGAGGCTTAGGAACCTCTGGGAAAACTTTAAACGTGCCAACATCCAAATCATAGAGGTGCCAGAAGAAGAAGAGAAAGAGCAAGAAATTGAAAATTTATGTGAAAAAATAATGAAGAAAAACTTCCCAAATTTGGCAAAGGAAATAGACATACAAGTCCAGGAAGCACAGAGAGTTCCAAACAAGCTAGACCCAAAGAGGACCACACCAAGACACACCATAATTAAAATACCAAAGGTTAAAGATAAGGAGAGAATCTTAAAAGCAGCAAGAGAAAAGCAGAAAGTTACCTACAAGGTAACCTATAAGGGGTGCCTATAAGACTATCAGCTGCTTTCTCAAAAGAAACTTTGCAGGCAAGAATGGACTGGCAAGAAGTATTCAATGTGATGAAAAGCATGAACTTACAACTAAAATTACTCTCTCTAGCAAAGCTATCATTTAGAATGGAAGGGCAGATGAAGTGCTCCCCAGACAAGGTAAAGCTAAAGGAGCTCATCATCACCAATCCATTATTATACGAAATGTCAAAGGGACTTACTTAAGAAAAAGAAGATCAAAACTATGATCATTAAAATGACAACAAACTCACAACTATCAACAACTGAATCTAAAAAAGAAAAAGAAAATCCAACTAAGCAAACCAGAATAGGAACAGAATCATAGGCATGGGGATCATTTGGAAGGTTATCAGCTGGGAGAGGAAAGGGGAGAAATGGAGAAATGATGCAGGGATTAAGAAGCATAATTGGTTGTTACAAACTAGACAGGGGGAAGTTAAGAATAATATAGGAAAGGGTGAAGCCAAAGAACTTATATGCACAACCCATGAACATGAACTAGGGGGTGGGATTGTTGGAGGGAAGAGGGGTACTGGGCAGAGGGGAGCAAAGGGAACAAATTGGGACTCTTGTAACAACATAATCAATAGAATATACTTAAAAAACAAAGAGTAATGCGTAATCATCACCACTGATGAAGCATTTGTCATACTCATAGCCAGCTGAGAATTCACAATAATGGAGTAGTATTTGTTTTCTAGTTTATTTACTTGATTGTCTAAGTAACATTGTATACATTTTTCAGTTATTTTGATTAATATTTTGTAAAGTTATTTTGGATAAGCAAAATTCTTGTTTTAAAATTGCCAGTTGCTCACTCAAAAGTGAACCAAATTTAGGAATTAGCTCAACAATTCCCATGAAAGTTTCATTATTTGGAGAAAGCCACTCTTCTCTGCAACATCAGAAGAACAAAGTTTTCACTAGGAAAAAACACAACTCTTTTTAGCAATCAAAATTATACAGTATTTCTTTGTCTGCTCTGAGACATAGTACATTTTTATTTGGTCCATATGTGATCCAACTAAACATAGCCTTCTCATGCTTTGTAGAATCTTTATGACTTTTGAAGGCTCTCAACATACTCATCTAATCTAAAAACTGCTCTGGTACAGGGAATGTCAGTCTCTGAGCACAGTTTACGGTACAAGCAAAATGACACGTGTAGTCTTGGAATAGCCCAACTAGAATCTCGCAACAGTTTTGATCATTTAAATGTTTTCCAGAATGTCTGTTTTCAAAACATCATTTTCTATGTGTGTACTGTTTGGTTTTATTAGAAGTTATTAGGATGATAATTTTGAAAAAAAAAGGAAGACAGAAAACAACTATATTTTCATTAAATGGTATGGGATAAAATTATTGCTCGGCGTAACAAGCCATAAAGAGAGATCACAGTACATAAATCAGTGAATTCATCAAAATCAAGCTGTCAATTTTTACTTCATTCTTATTTTTATCCTCCTGCTTTTTTTCTTTCTTATTTAAAAGTGGCCTGACCTTCATTTGCTTTTAAAATTCTTCTATGTAATTCTCATTATCTATATTTTCTTGGCTTTATTAATTCATTTTATCCTTATCTTCATGAGTGTTAACCATTAGAGTTTCTTTTTAAGTTTCTGTGGTGCTATGTGGGAGAGTTTTTGACATTTTAAAATTTGCCAGTGTTTCTTTCAGTTTGTAATTCGGGCTCCCACTAGGCTACTTCTTGCTTATTGTACTTGAATTTTAGTAAGAACAATAAGTCTGAAGAAATATACCAAATTAATTTTAAATTAATGCATACACTAGAGCGGTGTAAAGGAAACTTTGAATAGTTATGATGCTGCTTTGTGTATTGAGTTGCATTGCTGTTAATCAGATTACTCTTCTGCTATGTATGTTAGCTTATTGATATTGAGTTCAGGGGTTTTGTCCCTGGATCACTAGTGTCAGTGACTATTTTGCATGTTGTTTCTTCTGGAACTACCAAACTGTGTTAGGACAAGAAGTATGAAGACGCCGTTCACGTGGTGCATCATATTAAGGTGCACAAAGCACATAACCTCATACCAACATTTTCTCTGGATGTAGTACTTGTGTAGGTTTGTGCCCTTCAAGCACACGAGATATGATCAGTTAATTTTACTGATTTTTATCAGCAAAGGAAAACATTGTACAAGAATCCTACTATTTTATGCATTAGATTATGGAGTCTATTCCTAAGAGGAAAGCATTTTTATTTTTGTCAGTTGCTACTGAAAACATAACCCTCTACCTATCATTCTATTCTACATGTTGGATAACAAGAAGTTTTTCACAGACCCATTTCTGTCTCCACCTGTTTAAATCGTAGCTTTTCCTCCACTACTGGGCTGTACCAGTGTGGGTGACACAGGACCTGTCATTATCACAATGCAACCTCTGGACCTGCCCCATTGCATACAGCAGCCAAGTTGGTGTGAGGACATAGCACCCCCCATGCTGGGAGAGTGCACAGCCACTAGACCCTGAAAAAAAAGTGACTGTGAACCTCATAAATATATCCCAAATAAATGTATCCTCAATTCAACTTCCACTGAGATGGAACCTCAAAACTCCATGATCACTCAACATGAGAGAAAGAAGGACATAGGCAAAGTGAGAGTGGACAGAGACAGAAGTCTTGACCAGAGTGCTTAAAATGTTTTTTCTCCCTTTCTTGGAAGCATAGTTTACAAGAACATCTGACCATGTGGACGCATTTCTAAGACCCCTGCAGGGGTCTTGGAAGAGGTCCATTCAAGGGAGGGGCCCTGAAGCATAAACTCTAATAACTTCACAGTAGGTCAGGACCTACTCTTATGTCAGGACATGGCCCAGGTACCTCAGTTCTCTGCTGTATCAAGGTACATTCTGTGTCCACGTCCTGTGCTCTTTATCCAGATGTGGGCATCTTTTGCCTCCCTTTTATTCAGGAGCATTAATCAGAGTGGAGAAGCCCTATGATCAATTCTTTTGGTGTTCTCAATTTCTCCCAGTGCTCTGTTGTGTCTTTATTTATTATTTATTTATTTTTATTGTTTTTCGATTACAGTTGTCCCACTTTTCCCCCATTACTCCCCCCCACCCAGCCCACCCTTCTCCCACAGTCATTTCCCATCCCATTGTCCATGTCCATGTCCATGTCCATGTGTCATTTATACATGCTCTTTGACTAGACCCTTCTCCCCTTCTCTCCCTCCCTCCTCCACCTGATAACTGCTATCCTTGTTTAATTTTGTTCATTTGTTTGTGTCGTTCCTTAGTCTCCTGTACTAAGTGACTTCATATGGTATTTTTCTTTCATTGTATGGCTTATTTCACTAAGCATAATTCTCTCTAGTTCCATCCATGTTGTCACAAATGGCAGGAGTTCCTTTTTTCTTTCTGCTACATAGTATTCCATTGTGTAAACATACCACAGTTCTTTGATCCACTCATCTACAGATGGGCACTTAGGCTGTTTCTAGCACTTGGCTATTGTAGACAGTGCTGCTATGAACACAGGGGTGCATAAGTTCTTTTGAATTGGGGTTTCAGGATTCTTTGGGTATAATCCTAGTAGTGGAATCACTGGTTCAAAAGGCAGTTCCATTTTTAGTTTTTTGAGGTAATTCCATACTGCTTCCCACAGTGGATGCATCAGTCTGCATTCCCACCAACAGAGGAGTAGGGTTCCCTTTTCTCCACATCCTCACCAGCACTTGTGTTGATTTGTTGATGATGGCCATTCTGACAGGTATCTCATTGTGGTTTTTATTTGCATCTCTCTGATGGCTAGTGATGTTGAGCATATTTTCATATGTCTATGGGCCCTCTGTATGTCTTCTTTGGAGAAGTGTTTGTTCAGGTCCTTTGCCCATTTTTCATTGGGCTATCTGTCTTCTTGGTGTTGAGATGTGTAAGTTCTTTATATATTTTGGAGATCAATCCCTTGTCTGAGGTATCATTGGCGAATATGTTTTCCCATACGGTTGGTTTCCTTTCTGTTGTGTCTTAATGCAAACATGTCCCCTGGCTTCTTCTGGTAACCCAGGCTGCCTCAGCTGAACTCCTGGTCCTCACTATGAGTTATGGCAGAACTTATCACTGAGTGAGTGAGGAATATAAAAAGTGAAACACAAATTTTATCAGACAAAATTCAAAGAATCTATTACACAAACTTTGTATGGTAACAATGAGAGAAAAAAGTTCCTAAGTATCTGATGCTATTGGTCATAACATAGATAACTTAGAAATGATTCTGGGAAGAGCATCAAACATTGGAGCAGATTATGTAATGCAAGTCCAAAATAATTTTTAAGCCAGTTATGACACTTGGGAAGGGATATGATAGCTGCCTTCCAATAACTGCTGTGTGTATTTCCAAGGAAAAGAATGGATAACTTAGCTTGGTGCAAAGCAGTCTAAATTAAATCAAATGAATTAAATTAATTTAAAGATAATTAGAGCCAAATGTTGTGAAACTCGATTAGGTTATAGAACTCCCCCAAAGGAGTTGCAAGTAACACCATTACTCAGAACCGAGAAAAAATATTATCACCGAACGTTATGAGTAACTGCACTGTGTTTCTTCCAGGGACTAAAGGGCTGGCCAGGCACATGTTTACTGTTTCTCGTCTCCACACAATTCTGTGATAACTGCATCTTTGTTTTCTCAGTGCTAAATTATGAGAACAGATTTATTCGTTTATGTAATATTTTAAGTACAAAACCTGGTACCTAAAGAGTCCAATTACTTAAAGCTCAAATTAAAATGTGGTAATCTCATACAATAGCTGAATTTTCCATGCAAGCCAATTCATCTTGATGCTGTCCCATAAAGAATGCCAAACTGGAAAGAAAGAGAGGAGAGCAGGGATGACAAGTACATTTATCTAGCAAGCCTACCCTAATTCATTAGTGGTGTTTGCTTGAAGCTCCAAATTGAGAAGAGTTTTAGGGAAACAATGTGCTCCATTAGTGAGGTCTGCTGTGGCATAGGGTGAGCTAGCAACAGTTGGTCTGCCATTTTCAAAGCTCTCTTAGACCACAGCGAGAGGTCAGAATCCAAGCTCCCCCAGGCAGTATGGGCATCTTATACCAGGGTTCTGGAACTAAGACTCTCTGCTCCTCCCTTAAAGGATACCAGCGGCAGCAAAGAGACCAGGAACCCATGTTTTTGTTGCCACTACCTTAGGCTCGGAGAGTCATGTGTGTATATTGAGCTACGCCTCCTACAGGGAAAGTTCTTAGGTACCTTTGTTTGCACAACTGTATCATTTAAATTATGAGGATGATGAGGCCAGAGAAGCTATTTCACTACAAGACAAAAGACAAGTTAGAGGCTGAGTTGGGACCAGAGCCCAAGATTCCTGGCTCCCATACTGTGACCTGAAGCTCCGTGAAAACAGAAAGCCCCTCTCCTGCTCCCACCCATGGTGCTGGTCCCAGGTCCAGGGCAGCCATATCAGCTTAATCTTAAAGCTGTGTGTGCACTTGCAATCTCTGGGCTATTGGCCAGCTGCATTCATGGGTTCAGTTCCTGTTTCATTTTGGTGTCACAGGATTGACCTTGTTCTGCAGGATCCAGTGGCTCACTGGGCACTTTAATTCAGGACATAGCAATAATGGAGGCTTCTAATGTGCCCAGTCAACACTCAAGATGTAATATATGTCATTTGTTTATAAGGAACAGATTGTGATCAACAAAACTAGATGTTCTTGATCTGTATTTGGAGACCCCCGAACAAGCCCCAATATTCATGTCCAGTCTGTAGGTGGTGAGAGCCAGCTGAGGGCACATGAATCAGACCTGCTGTCAGCTGACCTTCAACACGCTGTGCATAGGAGAGGCCCAGTGACAGGGAGGAGAAGCTTTCCCTTTCTTGCCATGGACATTATCACTTTGTATAAAATGGCCTGATCCATTGCTCTTTATGTCCTTTCACTTAGGCTTTCTTCTCTTCCTGTCAAGGGACCCAAGGATATTTGACAGCATGACGACCACCGCCGTTCTCCTTCCAAAGGCTGAGCACGACACAGATCAAATGGGTAGAAATAGAAGTTCACATCAGTAGACAGCTGAGTGCCTCCTCCTTTTCAAGATGGCAAATGTTCAATGAGATGCTCTTCTGAGCTGTCTTTGCTGTTTTACTTCCTTTTTAGGTTTGGCCCTGGGCCACAGCCATGAGAGACAATCAGCAGGGCGTACCAGGGGAAAGAGCTTTCCTCCTCCTGCAAGGACTTAAGCTATTCTGGGGTGGGCTCCATGCATTTGTTTTGTTTACACATGACATGGCTTTGGCTTGACCACAAGGCCAGTATTGCTCTGGCAATAACTGGGGTTGCATTGAATGAACATGAAACCCAAAATGGCAGCTCCTCAATCCTTAGAGCCTCCTATTTTCAGAGTACCTGAGCAGACTGCAGTACTCCGCCAAAAGCCTGCCAGCTTTGCACATATACACCTAAGTCTCTGTGAAGGGGTCCATGTTTCTGCCTCATTATCTAATCTTTAAAAAGGAACTATCCAATTTCTCATGTAAAACAATTAGCATAGTGTCTGGCACCGGGTAAGTGCTAGGCACCATTAACTACTAGTATAATTATTATAATCTGTTTATTTTCTTTCCTCCAATTCCCTCAAGGTTGTAATGCCTCCCTTTGTTATTAGTCTTTGGGAGCCTGAACAATCTTTGCTGATTCCTTTAACTTAGAACACACCCTTGTATATATAATCCATCAGTTAAGTCTCTTCATTTGAACCTTTTGGGAGTGAATGCTGGTTCCTCCTTATGGCCCTAAAACAGTGGTATTCATCTTTTCCTCCGTTTTATAATCATAATAAAAATATACGGTTACTATTGAAATTTTAGAAAATGAAGAACACATAAAAAAATAAATAAAAACTAACAGAATTCTGCCAAAAGGCAATAATCATTATTGATTTATGGTTCATTTACTATTGGTACATGTGAGGAGGGGAGCATTAGATAAATAGTTTGTTATTGTGTGTCCCATTTATTTAAATATTCCTCAATTATAATTTTTAATGGTTACCTATTATTCTATGGTATTTCTCTTTCTAGTGGCACTGGTATTATAAATTATTTTCTGCACACAATAAAAACTCATAGAGGTCAATTTGTTGTGTCATTCAATAACTTGGTACCTTGCATATCAATGTTATTTGTTCATTGACACATCATTCACCCCACCCTATCAAAGATGCAAAATCATTTACAGAAATATATAGAATATAGAAAGAGAGAGAACATGTTAAACATATGAGACTAAAAGAGAAAATAAGCATAGTAAAATAAGATGAAGTCAAGAATGAGGTTAGAATCTAATAATACATGCCAAGAATCTTGCACTGTTATTAGAATTTGGCCACAGAATTGGGTCTAAGCTTTCTAGCAGTCCATTCAAAAAGGAGAAATAGTAGTTACTCAAGAGTAGTACTGACAGAGAGGCATAATGTGGTCTTCAACGAGATCTTTACAGTAAAGGAGGCAAAGAGTTTCACAAAGTTGTTTCTTATAAAAACTACCCCTTCTACAAACACATAAACTGGAACAAAAAGTTGTAAACACTCAGCCAAGGCTGGAAGGACAGATGGACTTTCTCCAGTTATCAGCAAGAGCAAGAAAGGTCAGGCAGAGTGGCAGGCTTACAAGCTGCCTCTGGTGGTCCAGAGAGACTACCGACGTGAATATAGGTTCACAAGAGTGAGGTTTTCGTGCTCCATGAAGGGCATTTTGATAGGTCTTCAGTCCCTGCAAAGAAGGGAGCTAACATTGGGAAATGCCTTATACAGCTAAGTCTCTGGAAAGACGTTCTAGAAAAACTCTACCACCAGTTTACTTCTGGAGAGGGCTTTGATTTAAAAATGAAAATCAAATAAATGAAAAAGAATCCTACTTGGAGAAATAAAATCCCAATCCTGAGCCAAATGCAAGTATAAAGTCTCAATTTATGAGATCATAAACTGTACACTTAACACAAAAATGGTTTCCAGACCAGAGAAATCCATGGAGCACTTGGCAAAAGAAAATGCCAAACAAGTCTGTAGGGACAATTCCCTACTGAGGCTCAGGGGACACCTACAGAAACAAACAACTTCAGTTAAAGATGAGCTCACAGTAAAAATTTAAAAACCACATAAGAAAATGACTCACCATAAGGGAAAGTCAGCAGATATAAATATACAGGAAAATATGTGCTCTCCACCAAATTGAAATATTAGGAAGGGTGCATATAATAACTATGCTTAAATAATTAAAAAGTTAAAAGCCATAAAAGAAACAATATGAAAAATGAGGACACTATCTTTATTTATTTTCATTTTTTAAGTATGTACTTCTCTTATCATTCAGTAAAAGGTAACAAAATATACAGGAGGACACTATCTTTAAGAAGGAGAACCTAAATAGAACTAAAAATTAAATATACAGTTACTGAAGTTAAAAACTCAAAATACGGGTTAAATGACAAGTCGGCTATAACTAAAGAGAAGGAAGAGCTAAGAAAACTCTCAGAATTCAGAGCTAAAAATATTCTATGGTATTAAATGACAATGAGTTTAACATCATATTTAACTTAACACTTACATGGTGCTTTCTTGGGACAGGCACTGTACTGTGTTGTTTATAAATATCACCTCACTTAATCATTGTAACAATTCTGTTTTTCAAATGAGCTAACTGAAGTACGAAGAGTTTGGTTTACTTACTAACATCACACAGCTGGTGAGTGGCAGAGCTGGGACTGGAGCCCAGTGAGCCATGCTTCCTGACTGGAGTACAACCCTTCCCAGCTTCTGTTAACCCCTCCTGCTCCATCATTCCTACTATCATGTAATAATGTTCTTATATTTCCCACATTAAAATAAAATCCTTTCTTGACCTTATATTCTTTGTTAGATACCAAACCTATTATTTGTTCTTTCTCACACCAATATTTATAAAAGGTTCCAACAAAGGCTCTTGACTTGCTTACCCATTATTTTCTCTTCAATCCACTCCATCTATTGTCTTTATTGTACCACACTCACTATCTGAGAACACTTCTCTGAGCTTCATATTCATATAAGTGCCTGCTTATTTGATATCCCAGATTTAACTTACCTAAAACTGAACTCTTAATTCCTCAGTTTTATTATAAATATGTAAAAAAAAAATGAAAGTATATTATCTCCCCACAAGATGCCGATTAATGACAAAGAGTAAATATTGCTTTTATGGCATAAATCACCTTAACCAAGTAAAGTCACACATTGATAATGGGACAAACACATACGGTGTGACTCTTGATGTGATGCACTGAGCAGAACACACTTCTATGATATTTATGCCCAAACTGTATAATCTGAGTCTAATCATAAGGAAACACTGAACAAGCCTACACTGAGGGACATTTTACAGAATAAATGGCTTGCGTACTTTTTTAAGGTGAGGTCATGAAAGATGAGGAAAGACTTAGGAATGGTTCCAGTTTTAATGCAACTAAAGAAATCAAACAATTACTAAGTGCAATCTGTGGTCCTGGATTGGATTCTGGACCAGAAAAATATTATGTTTTTTAGCAATAAAGGATATTAGTGAGACATTTGGTGACATTTGAGTAATATACGTAGATTAGATATTATAATAGTACTGTATCAGTATTAATTTCCTGAATTTGATCATTGTACTATTAGTATATAAGGGAATGGATTTTTTTTGTAGGAATAATAGAGGTAAAGGACATCATGTCTACAACATGATAAGTTGTTCAGCAGAGAAACAATACACACACACATAAATGCACCCATACACCTATACAGAAAATGACGAGGCAGAAGCAGTGTTACCAACATTTAAGGAATTTGAGTAAAGGGTACACAGAAATTTTTTGCATTTTTTGCAACTTTTCTGTAAGTCAGTCGTTTCAAAATAAAACATTTTGCACATACACCCCCACCCCCGCGCCTCAGTAGAGCAAACAGTATAATGAAGTCTCATGCACCTATCATCCAGCTTTAATTATTATCAACCCATAGCGAATCTCATCTCATGCTTACCTACAGCTACATGCTCTCCTCTGATACAGTGCTTTCATCCTATAACATTTTTACAAACACTATTTCATTGTGAACCTCACAGAAATCCTCCAGAAGAAAGGGTAGGGACAATCCTCTCCATTAGGCAGACGAGGCGGTTGAGACTGAGAGGTTAGAAGACTTGCCTATGTCCACACTGTTCGTTAGTGACAACTTTAGGGCCTGTCATTGCTCATTTCACCATGGAACATTATGCTAAAATAGCGTTAGGGGTCTTTAGGAGCTTCCTCTTTCTTTCTGAGCTGGTGCCACCATCTTCACCTAAGCAGCCCAAGACCTCTGAGATTGAGGCCTTGAGGTCTCTGCAGGTGCCCGGGATCCCACATCTCTGGATCCCCAGCAGCCCAGGTGCTACCTCTGGGTGAAGACTACTCTGTCTCTCTGCACCTCTGCCTTTCCACGAAAGATTTCATCATTCTTTCCTTGGTGCTCTGATATCCCATTGCACAGGCCTTTTCACTTCATGTTACAGTTAGCTGTTCATATGTCTGCCTCTCTGGCTAAATGTGAGTTCCTTGATGGTGAGTCTGTATCTTAATTTATCAGGGACCCTGCCCCTCAAATCAGTCATTTCAAGTTAGTTTAACAAAAGGATTACTTACCAAGATGTGAGCAGGGTTTAGGAAAATGAATGAAACCATACAGTATCCTCCCTCTCATTCTCTCACTTTTCCCCCCCCTTGCCCCTACTGCCCCTGCCACACACACACATTTACCACCCCTAGACCTGACCAATTACTGACACCCTTTGGGAAGCAGAGAAAGCCATATGAACAGAGCTGCTGACAGTCCTCACGGGCGCAGCTGACGCTACCCAGAAGCAAGGAGGCAAGCGAGCCGTCAGTGGAGGTCAGACTCCCCAGGCCCAGCGCAGGGAGGAGAGGGCAGAAAGTGGACGGGTGGAGACTGTGCTCACATCTTCGTATCCCCAGCACTTAAGAGAGTGCCCAGCACATAGTCAGCACACAAATATTTTTAACTAAACTGCTGCGTCTTAGATATTCCTCATTGATATACCTTAGAAATATAGAAAACAATTCTTAGCATTGCTGCAACATATTTAACACCATTTAAACCAGAGAAATATAAAAATTTATAATGTTATGTTGTCATGATGAACTTATATTTCTAAGCCAAAACATAAAACAAATTGTTCTGTTTAACAATGTCATAGTCCCAGTGTATGGTAGTATATGATTATTGAAGTCATCATTCCTTCCTACCAAATGGGTTGAGACAAGGCTCTTGTATACTCCACAGTATTAGAAAATATATTTCTGTTCTATCTTTCTTGCCCAAATGCTGACGCTCCTAAGGCTATTCAATAATTAAAATACCATGAGACTTAGGATGGCAAACGCTGCCACTAATGACAAACATGCACAAATGTATCAGTTACGCCACCTTTGAAGGAACTGGAGAGCTGGCCCAGGAACTCTCTGCAGTGCCTGCCAAGGTTCCAAAACAGTCACTGCTGATCCTCCAGGTTTCCAAAGTCCTTTCCCAGCACTCAGAGGCTCTGCTTTTCATAAATATGACTGCTCTGTAACAGAAAATCCTTGCTTTGAAGGTCACTGTATTCTTTTCTCTAATTGATCTATTTAACAGAAATGCCCTGCAGTATTTTCATCATACACTCAAATTCCTTGAACAGCTATAATTAGTACACTGAGAATGTGGCCCCAATAACAGACTAACCAATGGCCACTAATGTTCTGGAAATTAATAGCTTAAGCCATAATCACACAGGTCATTTGGTCCAGGATTTATGCCAGTTGTCCAGTTGTAACCACTGGTAGTACCGGTAAAAAGTGCTCTGATTTGGTCAATAGGTTATATAATCACCCTACTTAAGGCCCACTGTCAGTGTAAGCTTCAAGGCTATTTAGTATATAGATGATAACACTCCCCAAGTAGTCCCTCAGTATCTATGCTATTACTTGTCAATTCACGGCCATATTATATTAATTTCCTGTGGCTGCTGTAACAAATTATCACAAACTTGGTGACTTAACACAGGAGAAATTTATTTGCTCACAGTTCGTTGGTTAGAAGTCCAACAGCAAGGTGCAAGGCTCTAGGGGAAAATACTCTTCCAGCTTCTGCTGGCTGCTGGCATTTCTCCGTGTCTCCTGGCCTGTAGCCGAAACACTCCAGTCTCTGCCTCTTCTTCTCATCGCTTCTCCTCTTCTGTCTGTGAAATCTACCTCATTTCACCTTTGTAAGGACACTTGTCATTGGATTTAGGTCCCACCAGGATGATACAAAGTGATCCCTTCATCTCAAAATCCTTAGCTTAATTACAACTGCAAAGACATTTTTTCAAATAAGGTCACATTCACAGGTTCCAGGGATTAGGGCATGGACAGATCTTTAGGGGGGGCCACTATACAATCTACTACACATATGGAAGTTAAGCTTACATTTTCTAACTACATTTCTGAAAGTATAGGATTTCTGCATTACACTTTCAAAGATCCCGTTGAGTCTCTTATACTTGACAAAATTATACCCCATATGTCCCCATTATAAACTAAAAACCAACTGAGACAGCCGCCCTGGCCCCTGGCCCCTGGCCTGAGAACTCTGCTTTCTATAACCCTGTTTACAGCAGATTAATCCAATTCTTTAGAGTCCATCAACAGGACTAGGGCAAGGGGAGTGAGGCACTTGCCAGGGCAAGTAATATTAATAACTAATCTTGGTGACTGAGGTGTTTGACACTCCTTTAAAATGTGCACCCAAGATGAATGCCTCATTTGCCTCACCCTAGAGTCTCATTTTCTGTTACTTTCCTTTGTAAGACCAGGCAGCATAGCCCCTATATTTGTGGCATTCTCTAATAATGAGCATATAAAATACACTCTCTCTTTTCCATCTCCAGTATTTCTCAACATCATAATATGTATCTTCAGTAAATAAAAATAGAATGTAAATGTTTCAAAAGATTAATATTTCCTCAGTCTCTTTCTTGCTCCCATATCACGGGACTGTCCCAGAGTCTCTTGCTGTCCTAGAACCCAGAGAAAAAAACAAACAAACAAACAAGACTTACTCATTTTTCTTTTTGGAGTGGTCATCAAACCAGTAAACACCAGAATTTTGTCTGGATTGAAAAGTTGCATTTAAATCAATCAATAAGTAGTTATTGAATGTCTTTAAATGCCCGCCCCCCCCCAAAAAAACTCACTGCTCTTATTTTTCTTTCTGTTGGAAAACATATACCAATGCACGTATATATTTCCACTGTTCTATCTCATTCTGACAAGTCATAATCAAAGCTATAAATATTACAAGCCCCTGTTCCAAAAGCCTAAGATGACAGGCAATATCTTCCAAGTTAAGTCAGCAGGATCTGAGAAAGCCTGGCCCCTGAGTCCTCACCTGGAGCCAATTCTCCAAAATATTTCTTCTATGGAATTTCAGCTGATTCCAAAATTGGCCTCCTTCACCTTTGAGAACTCTCAAGATTTATGGGATCTTTCCCCAAAGAGTCTTGATCTGAATCTCTGTGCCTAAATCAGAACCTTTGTCCACAAAAATGCAAGTAATATTCTTTCAAAGCGGGGACTGTGCGGCATGGATCTCAATAACCCCTGAGGGGAGCCCCACACAGTTGTACAATGAGTCTCAAGAGGAACATTCTGTTCCTCAGGGTTTGCTGAGCTTCATTTTCAGAACAGGATAGTGCATCATGGCTGGTCTCCTTCCTGAGCAGTTACTTCTGCAGTCACTGTTTAGGAGTGATGTCAAGCCAGAACAAGGCAATAAATTGTGTGGAGACAAGTTGAGTCTGTTATGCGATGCTTATGTGGTGCTTAAGGAGGAGAGAACTTCTTGCTTTGCCTTTTAACCTTAGGTCCAAATATATGAGTTTGGTGACTATT
The DNA here is from genome assembly GCF_987537825.1 of Furipterus horrens. Lineage (NCBI taxonomy): Eukaryota > Metazoa > Chordata > Mammalia > Chiroptera > Furipteridae > Furipterus > Furipterus horrens. Next base: position 73,440,340 of record NW_028327182.1, read on the forward strand.
AACTACTCAATAACAGCTTATTAGTAGACTGAAACCGTTATTTTTGTTTTCAGCTTAATCTGTTTACTGGTATTTAGTCTTAGCACCTTCAAAGGACATGGTTTTTACATAAATAAAGAAAAATAATTTATCTTTGGTGAAGCTCAAGAAATTTTGTTATAATGTGGTTTACTACATAAGCCTTTGGGTTGAGAACAGTCATAAAAATACACTTACAATCACTCACTTTTTGCATCATTAAAATAGTAGGACAGACAGACAGTCAATCAATAATTTAATGCCTAAGCATGGCAAGATGGTGGTGGAGTAGGTGAAAGTTACACTCACCTCTTCCCAGGATCAAACCAGAATTACAAATAAATTATAGAACAATCAACCCAAATAACCAACTGAAGACTAGCCTGACAGAAGTCTTTTAACCAAAGATTTACATAAGCCACATCAAGGCTAGTAGGAAGGGAAGAGACATGAAAAGGGCTGGCCTTACCCCCATATGCAGTGGTTGAAAATTAGGAGGGATATCTCAGCTGCAAAGGTCACCCCCGAGGAGTGAGGTGTCTCAACCCCATGCCAAGCTCCAGAGAGAACCAGGGCCAGGAAGAGGGGCACACATAGCATCTGGCTGTGAAAATCAGCAGAGATTTTGTCCACCAGGGAGAGTCAGGAGTCTGCTAGAAACCCAGGTGCCCTCTTAAAGAGCCAGCACACGAAGTCTCACTCACGGCCACTCATCCTGGGCTCCAGCAGAGGGAAGGTGGCTCAGAGTGAACTAGAGTCATAGAGCGAGAGTCGGGATTGTGTGGCTTCAGGATGACGGCTGAAGGGACAGCTTCCAAGGTCCCTGTGCTGAGTCCTTTTCCCACACAGCCAGTCCACAGATTCCATCTTTCCTGGGTTGAGCACTCCCCTCCCTAGGGCATCAGCTGGGGGGGCGGCACTAGCCCCACCCCCCTAACTCCCAGTGACCCCACCCCGCCAAGCTTGCACCCTGTGGAGGAATCTGCTGGCTGTGGCCAGCCTGGGCCCACAATACAGACTCTCTTGAAGGGCTCTTGAGGAGGTCTGGGAAGACTCAGCTGTTATGAGAGACATAGAGAGACTGAATTGTGTGGCTCTAGAATGAGGGCCACCCCCCCCCATATACCTGCTGGTGCTGTCCCCTCATGGGAAATCCACTAGCCCCACCCGCCCAGCCCCGAGTGGTCATGCCCTGTCAAACATGTACACTGTGGGGGAGTCAGCCAGCTGCAGCCAGCCTGGACCTGTGGTGGCAGACTTTCCTGGAAGGCTCTCCAAGAGGTCTAGGCAGAGACGCACAGGGAGACTAAGCTGTGTGGTCCTAGGTGAGGGCCATTTTTCTCTCTCACACCTGATTGGTGTCTCTACTGATGCACAGATCCCTTCTACACAGCCGAATCATGGTCTGTATTAGCTTAATGAGCTCTACTTGACCTACCTGGTGACTCACTGAGAATCTACCTCACACAACTCACATACCACCAGAGGCTTTTTCAGTGACTGAACCTAATGGGTAGTCAGTAGACAGAGGCAGATCTCAGGGTGAACTTGGGCGTTTTGTTGTCCTGCCCCTGGGCTTGGTGCTGGTAGAAGTCAGCCTTAGTACACAGCGTGGCTCCTCCCACACTCACCCAGGTCCAGCCGATACAGCTAAAATCTGCAGATTACTTTGTATCTCCTAACAAGTGCCCCTGGGTGGTCACAGGCAGCTTCTGACATTGACCTTCACTAGAGTCCCTCCCAAGAGGTCCCCGAAACAACACACATAGTGAAAGTCTTCAGACCACACCAGAGAATGACCCAATTAGCTCCACAAGTGGCACAGCCAGTGAAAGATCAAGGCAGTCACCAGACCTTGCAGGGAGTGAATTCTGCTTCATGGAGTCAGCCCCCACCCCCACACAACAGCTTGTATACTGTAGTCAGGGTCAATCCTCACAGCGGCCAGCCAGAGGGTCAACCCCATCCATAGATGGGCCAATAGCAATCAAGACTCAACTACAAAAGGAGGGCTCACATAACCCACACAAGCAACAAGCCTGATACACCTGGCTCAGGTGATTAGGGAGACTGTGCTACTGACCCTATAGGCCATCAACTACATAAGGTCATTATATTAAGACAGAGAGATGTATCAGGTCCACCGAAAACACAGAAAGAAATGCAGAGAAGCAGCCAAAATTGAGAGACAAAGAAACATGTCCCAAATAAAGGAACAGGAGAAATCTGCAGAAAAATAATTATATAAAATGTAGGCAAGCAATCTACCAGATACAGAGTTATAGTTATAAGGACACTCAAAGAACTTGGGGGGAAAAACTGAACGAACTCAGTGAGAACCTCAACAAAGAAGTACCAAGAATAAATAATGACATAGAAACCATAAAAAAAAGTCAGAAATAGAGAACACAATATCTGAAATGAAAAATACACTAAAAAGATTCAGTCACAGGTGAGATGAAGCAGAGGATCAAACCAGCAATTTGAAAGACACGGTAGTAGAAAATACCCAATTACAGCAGCAAAAAGAAAAATAATTTTTAAAAATGAGAATATTTTAAGGGACCTCTGGGATGACATTAAGTACAACAAGATCTGCATTATAGGGATATCAGAAGGAGAAGAAAGAGAGCAAGGGATTGATGACCTATTTGAAGAAATAATGATTGAAAACTTTCCTAACCTGATGAAGTAAAAAGACACACAGGTCCAGGAATCAGAGCCCCAAACAAGATGAACCCAAAGAGGCCCACATCACAATTAAAATTCCACAGGTTAAAGACAAAAAGAGAAGCTAAAAACCAGCAGGAGAAAGATAGTTAGTTACCTACCAAGAGGCTCTGATAAAACTGTCAGCTGATTTCTCAACAAAAAATATATTTCAGGCCAAAAAGATTGGCATAAAATATTCAAAATGATAAAATACAGGGACCTACAACCAAGACTACTCTACTCTACTAAGCAAGGCTGTCATTTAAAACTGAAGGAGAAATAAAGACCTTCCCAGACAATAGAAAGCTAAAGGAGTTCATCACCATGGAACTAGTATTGCAAGAAATGTTAAAGGGACTTCTTTAAGAAGAAAGAAAAAAGAGAAATTTAGTTATAAAAAATGAAATGGCAATAAATACATACCTATCATAATCACTTTAAATGTGAAAGGCTTAAATGCTCCAATCAAAAAACATAGGATAGGTGATTGGATAAGAAAACAAGACACATATATCTGTTTTCTACAAGAGACCCACTTCAAAATGAAAGACACACACAAACTAAAAGTAAAGGGATAAGATATAGAAAAAAATATTTCATGCAAATGGAAATAAGAAAATCTGGGGTAGCAATACTTATATCAGACAAAATAGACTTGAAAACAAGGACATTACATAATGATAAAAGGACCAATCCAACAAGAGAATATAACCCTTGTAAACACTTATGCACTCAATATAGGGACACCTAAATACATAAAGCAAATCTTGATGGACACAAGCGGAGAGATAAACAATAATATAGTCATAGTAAGGAACTATAACACCCCATTGACATCAATGCATTCACCTTCCAGAAAGAAAATTAACAAGGAAACAGTTGTCTTAAATGCCACTCTAGACCAACTGGATTTAATTGATATTGTCAGAGAATTTCAGTCCAAAGCAGCAGAATATAGATTCTTTTCAAGTGCACATGGAACATTTTCTAGGATAGACCACATGTTAGGACACAAAACAAGTCTCAATAAACTTAAAAAGATTAAAATCATATCAAGCATCTTTTCTGACCACAATGGTGTGAAACTAGAAATCAAATGCAATAAAAATACTGAAACACATAAACACATGGAGGCTAAATAATATGTTACTGAAAAATGAAAGGGTTAACAGTGAAATCAAGGAAGAAATCAAAAGATACCCTGAGCCACTGAAAATGGAAACACAACAAACCAAAATCTATGGGACACAGCAAAATCAATTCTAAGGAAAATTCATAGCATTACAGGCTTATCTCAAGAAACAAGAAAAATCTCAAATAAAATATCTAACTATACCTAAAGGAACTAGATAAAGAGCAACAAGAAAAAGATCAACTGAGTATTTTTTTTTAAAGGGTATAATAAAGATCGGAGCAGAAATAAACAGCGTGAAAAAATACAAAAGATCAATGAAACCAGGAGCTGGATCTTTGAAAAGATAAACAAAATTGATAAATTTTTAACCAGGCTCAACAATAAAAAAAGGGAGGACCCAAATAAATAAAATTATAAATGAAATAGGAGAAGTAGCAATGACACTATGGTAATACAAAGGATTATAAAAATATTATGAACAACTATATGCCAACAAATAGGACAATCTAGAAAAATGGATAAATTCCTAGAAACATACAATTTTCCAGAACTGAATCAAAAAAAGCAAAACATCTAAACAAACTGATTACAACCAACAAAATCAAAACAGTAATAAAAACACTTCCAACAAAAAAGTCCTTGACCAGATGGCCTCACAGGTGATTTTTATCAAAAATCAAAGAAGAACACATACTCAAACTATTCTGAAAAATTCAAGAGGAAGGAAGACTTCCAAGCTAATTCAGCATTATCCTGATTCTAAAACCAGATAGACACTACAAAGAGAGAAAATTATAGGCCAATATTTCTGATGAACATAGATGCAAAAATTCTCAATAAAATATTAGCAAGCCCCAAATTAGCAATACATTAAAAAGATCATACACTATCATCAAGTGGGATTTATTCCTGGGGATGCAAGATTGGTACAATGTCCACCAATAGATTAACATGGTACACCAAATAAACAAAGGATAAAAAAACATATGATTATATCAATAGATGCAGAAAAAGTATTAGACAAAATCCAACATCTATTTATGATAAAAACCTCTCAGCAAAGTGTGAATAGCATAAACACCTCAGCACAGTAAAGTCTATATATGACAAACCCACAGCCAACATCACACCCAACAAGGCAAAACTAAAGGATTTCCCTTAAGATCATGAATAAGACAGGGATGTCCACTTTACCACACAGCAATCAGACATGGAAAAAAAAGCATCCAAATTGGAAAGAAAGTAGTAAAACTGCCATTATTTGCTGATGACATGATGCTATATGTAGAGAACCCCAAAGATTCCACCGAAAAAACCCTAAAACTGATCAATGAATTCACTAAAGTAGCAGGGTACAAAATAAATATTCAGAAATTAATTGCATTTTTAAACACTAATAATGAACTATCAGAAAGGGAAACTAAGAAAACAATACCGTTTACAATTGCTTCAAAAAATACCTAAAAATAAATTTAACTGAGGAGGTAAAAGACCTATACTCAAAAAATTATAACACACTGCAGAAAGAAATTTAAAATATAAATAAATAGAAATACATACCATGGATAGGAAGAATTAACATCATTAAAATGTCCACACTGCCCAAAGCAATCTATAAATTCAACACAATTCCTATCAAGACACCAATGGCATATTTCACAGAATTAGAACCAATATTTAAAAAATTTATATGGTACCACAAAATACCCCAAATAGCCATAGAAATCTTGTGACAAAAGAACAAAATTGGAGGAATCATGCTACCTGATCGCAAACTATACTTCAAGGCCATAGTAATCAAAACAGCATGGTGCTGGCATAAAAACAGCCATATAGATAATGGAACAGAATAGAGAACCCAGAAATAAACCTACATTTATATGACCAATTAATATTTAACAAAAAGGCAAGAACATACAATGGGGTGAAGACATTCTATTCAATTAGTGGTGTTGGGAAAAGTGGACAGATACATGCAAAAATGATACTGAACCACCTTCTTACATCATATACAAGAATAAACTCAAAATAGATTAAGGACTTAAATGTAACGCTCAAACCATCAGACTCCTAGAAGAATACATGGGCAGAAAAATCTTTGACATTTTTCTTAGCAATATTTTTTTCTGATATATCTCCTCAGGCAAGGGAAACAAAATAAAAAAATAAACAAAAATGGACTACATTGAACTAAAAAGGTTTTGCACAGCAAAGGAAGCCATCAACAAAACAAAAAGACAACCTATTGAATAGAAGATATTTGCCAATGATAAAGGGTTAATATCCAAAATTCATAAAGAACTTACACAGCTCAACACCAAAAAAACAAACAATCAAATTTAAAAATGGGCAGAGGACCTGAATAAACACTCCTCCAAAGAGGACATACAGATGGCCAATAGACATATGAAAAAATGGCTCTATGTCACTAATCATCAGAGAGACGCAAATTGAAACGACAATGAGATACCACCTCACATCTTTCAGAATGGCTACCACTCAGAATGTGGAGTAAAGGGAACTGTTGGTAGGAATGCAGGTTGGTTCAGCCACTATGCAAAACAGTGTGGAGGGGCCTCAAAAAATTAGAAAGGAAAAGCCTTATGACTCAGCAATTCTACTTCTGGGTATATATCCAGAAACCTAAAACAATAATTTGAAAGAATATATGCACCCTTATGCTCATTGCAGCTTTATTTACAATAGCCAAGATACAGAAGCAATTCAAGTGCTCACCAACAGACATGGATAAAAGAGTGTGGTACATATATATAATGAAATATTACCTGACCGTAAAAAAGAATAAAATCTTACCATTCACCACGGTATGAATGGACCTATAGTATATTATGCTAAGTGAAATAACTTAGAGAAAGACAAATATTATATATTTCACTTACATGTGGGATCTAAAGAACAAAATAAACAAAATAGAGACAGACTCACAGATACAGAGAACAGAGGTTGGCAGAAGGGGTGGAGGCTGCAGGACTGGGAGAAAGAGGTGAAGAGGGGATTGCGAAGTACAAATCGGTAGTTACAAATTAGTCACAGGGATGTAAATTACAGCACAGCGAATACGATCAGTAATATCGTAATAACTATGTATGGTCCAGGTAGGCACTGGAAATATCAAGGGGAACAATTTGTAAATCACATGATTATCTAACCCAGCAATTTTCAACCTTTTCCACCTCATGGCACTCATAAACTAATTACTAAAAATCTGCGACACACCAAAAAATATTTTGTTTTTTGCTGATCTGACAAAAATAGGTATAATTTTGATTCATTCACTTTGGATGATTACTAATGTGTTGGCTGTTCTTTTTTTTAATTATTATTTTTTTATTTGACAATCTAAGGGAAAAGAGGTCAGTGCCCCTGACTAAACAGTCAGGTATTGCTTGCTTTAAAAATTCTTGCGTCACACTGGTTGAAAATCACTTGCCTAATCACTATGCTGTACACCTGAAATTAACACAAAATAATATTAAATGTAAAATGTAATTAAAAAACAAAATTAAAAAAGTAATAATTTAATGCTTACTAAAAATATGAAGCAATATACTGTGTTATCAGTTATCATAATCCAAAATCATAAATATTATTAAAATTGTATTTATTGACCTTTGCATGTGGTATTTGCAGGTTACTACTTTTTAGTATTTTGGAGAGGCTAGTATTAAGAGTTACATTAACTGACTACACAGTTTTGAACAATAAAGAAAGTAACTTGAGAGTTTGTTGGAAAACCAGAGACTTCAGTGTGAGACTGAGAAAAAAAGAATAAAGAAAAAAATGAAAAAAACACGTGAGACTGAATAACCTGGTAAATATAATTGAGAATAGAGCTATTCTACTCATAGCTATAAAAATAAAAGGATTGTTCCTCATGCACAATTTGAATTCCTCTATGACTTTATAGTGATTTTATATTAGAAGAAGAGGGTGGCGAAAGGAAGAATTAGGAGGTAGAACCAAAGAGACCAAAAAGGAAGAGGAGAGGCAAAGGCTAAGAGGACTTTCTTGGCTTTCTTTGTCTCTTCCTGGTGACAGTTGTTACCTCTGCTCTCATTTCCTACCTGAAAAGTGAGAGGAAGCAGTCCAGATGAGGCAGGGCAAGGACAGAACGTGCTTGACAATCATAACCCAATGTAACATGGTTGATTTGCTCCCCCGAGTTTTCTCTAAAATGACTTTGCTAACATACTCACAGGCCCAGGTATAAACATGATGGATTGCATGGTCCTGTTAGACTCAGGACACCAAATGTTTGGATTAGAAAATATATAGGCACTTTTGGTGCGTTGCATACTCACACTAGCTTCAGTGTTTTTCATCAGCCCCTGCACAGCAAGTGCCAGAGCAATGGTCCCATAAGAGCTCAGTCCCCACCGGCCGTGGGGCCCCCGTCCTCCCGCAGCACAGGCCTGTGAGTCTCTACTGGCAGAGCATCCACAACCACACCCACGGCTCAGTTACTGCACTGTCTTTGCTCCCTGTTCCAGTGTTCAAGCTCGAGCTGAGACAGCATCTCTATCTCTTATCTCTTTTAACACATGATATTTTTTAAGAGTTGAAATACCATGGGGAGAACATAAAAGAGGGGACTGGTGCTCTAAGGCTGCTTCAAAAGCCATAAACACCTAAAAGTGAAAAAAGATAAAGTGAGGTCAAACCAAGAAAAACACATCTGGGGTACTGTTGCACCATTTCTTTGAATAATGACGCAGGGAATTTGAGTTGTGTTTGGATTCCAAAGGTAAAATTTCCAGAGAAAGACACTTAGTGCCCTATGACTTGGCTGTAGGGGCATGTCCTGATTTACTCCTGTCAGCTGGGTGGATGACTGATAACTAAATATTCTGATGTCAAATAGGCCAACCAGATTAAAGATGCAACTGGACTGCTGATTGGATAGGTTTTGTATATAAATGGATCCAGCCTCAGCAATAGCCATCTGATACCAAATCCTATGATCCATTTGCAAAAGCAAAACCGGAGACAGGTGTCCCATAGCAGCCAATCACTGAGAAAAAGATGGCCTGGCTTCTACACTTTTGAGGTCACAGGAAATAGTCGATTTTTTAAAATATAATTTTTCTCAATATGTGTTCTTCATCAAAAATTCCCATGTTAATATTTTAGTTTCTTTTCCCATCCACACAGGGTGAAAACAGAAGCTGATTTAAGTCTCGCATGTAATGATCACTCTGTAACAATATCACCAGAGCAGCAGTTCTCAAAGCGCAGTCTCTGGACAAGCAGCATCTGCATCACCTTGCTTCCCCAGAACCACTGAGTCAAAAACGCAATCAAAAACTCAGGAGGCGAGCTCCAGCAATCTGTATGTAACGAGCCCTCCAGCTGATTCTGGCGTAGCAAGGCAAAGTTCAAGGAAAACATTATCATTATTTTTTACTGATTACAGGGATTCATTATTATATCTTAAGCAAAAGGAAGTGACTAAATTGCTGATTTTTTGGTCTGCTCTCACATCTATTGTGCAAGATAGATAATTCTGGAATTGCTGTGCTCTCTTGTATCTAAAACATAAATCCACTGAAGATGGAATTCTGAAAAGATAGCTTCCTTGCTGTTTGCCATTCAGTTCCTGAAAAAACATTAGATCCTGGGGGGAAAAAAAAACAAAACAAAACTTTGCAGCTGAGTTGCTGACTGTTGTAGATTATTCTAAAAGATGCAAGGATGTTGCAAAGTTTCAGACTGGGTGGTATCTGATTAGACTGGGCAACATAAACTCCCAGAGTAATTAGTGAGCACTGCGACTCCAAAAAGAACTGGGATGCAAAACTAAACACAAAGGAATAAACAACTTTTTGTTTGGATGTAAGTGGATGGAAATATTTGGGAGACCAAGGGAAAGAACAAACAATATGTAGTATCATTAGCATGATCAAGTCCTTTCCATCCATCACTTCCATTTTGAATTAAAGCTGTTTTATTTCTGTGTAAACCCTTGAAACTATCTAGAATATACAAAAGTAGAAAATAAAGAAAAAGAAGGGTCTCCTTATAAATCTTTGCAACCTAAAAGCATGACTGTCAATAAACGCTCCTTGGAAGATTAGTGAGTGTTCACATTCCTCTGAAAATTAAGTCTAAAAGAAGGAAAACCAAGGGATCATTTGTATCTGATATGATTTTATCTTTACTTCTTCCGAAAAACAAAACTAAAGTAAAATCAGTACATTGGGCTTTTAATGAGCAATGGAAATAAACTTTCCTAAAACATGGAAGAGTGCAACATTAAGTGAATTTTGAAACCCTAAAACTCTCAGCTACCTCTCTGGGGAATCAGGTTTCTTTCTGCACTGATCGTGTGGGGGCAGAAAGGCCCTTAGGAATTCCTAGAGCTTTTCTGCCAAGTTTTCTGCTTTCCTTCTCTCTCAGGATCCACAAGATGTATGCAAGTCTCACATCTTACCTCAGGCTTCTTGGCGACAATACTTTTCAAGAAGTCTTTCCCTTTCGGTTTAGTATTTGCACAGCTTCTGTCATCTGTGTCTTCTGTTCTTTAGAAGAAAGTTGAAGTGCAATTTTGGGGGGGGAGGTTATTAACGATTTCCAGCAAAATAGTCCACTGAGCAAAAAGGAAGGGCAGGAAAGAAAAAAAAGTGGAAGAGGAAGGACAACTTAGTGAAAATGAGAAGTAAGCAAGTAACTACAGTCTTTACATGTAAATCTACAGCATAAATGAATGTCCTGACTTTGGAGAAGCCTTTAAGGTAATATACCCAGAAACTATAGGAAGGCCTTACTGGGTGATTTCCTGGCTAATTCTCAAAGCTGTGGTAAAGAGATATTATGTTCTTTGTAATAAGCACTGCCATTCCTAAATAAAGGGTACAGTACTTGTGCCTCAAAGATATTTTATGCAATGACTCTCCACTTAGAATGGAATGTGCTGGGAGACTGGACTTGCGAGGGCTCATGGACTCAGAGTAGGAAAATGTCATGCCAATATTCATTTTCAGTTAATCAAAAGGCCTCAAGAGGCAAAAACTGCTCCAAGGTTTTACATATCCTCATAAAACCCTCTTTTGTTCTGATCTTTTTCAACAGCCAGCACACTACAAAGAGAATGACCAAGGTCTTTGTCACCAAAAGTAACTTCCTTCCTATATTAGGGCAGGGCAAGTAGGGAAACAAAAATGTCAACTTCTAGATTTTAGTGTCAGATATTTTGAAGCATTCTAATTTCCGTAATACCCTAGGGAAGTAGTGAAATAGGGAACCATGGGAGGATCCATGACTGGAAGTGTCGCTAGAGAGAACACGGTAGGAGCCATTGCCAAGTCCATCTCCCTGGCCCCAATTAAAACTGCCCCCAGGAAAGAACCATAGGTGACATGTAAGGGTGACATTAGGTGGAGAGGGAGAAGAGAGCTGCTTCACAGACCCAGGGGAGGAGAACAGGGGTTGTGGTGAAGTCCAAGAAGACCACCACTCAAAAGGACGCTGGACTTGAAAGCATGGGTGACCTTTGCTATATCAGTTTCAGTCGAGTGGTGAGGACAGGAGCCAGGCTTCAAGGGACTAAGAAGTAACTGAGAGAAGAGAAACCAGTGACTGAAGAAAATGCTATTAAGAAGCCTGGCAGTGAAGCAAAGGAGAGGGAAAGGGAAGTGACTAGACGGAACAGTGTGACGTTAGGGAAGAAAAATGCTCATACGCATTTAAAGGCATGGACAAAGGACTAGACAGAAAAGAGAAATGCAGTAGGAAAACTAATGAAATAAATCTCCAGGGATGGTGACAAAAGACAGAGATCATTAGCAAAGATGAAAATACTGGTTTTGGAAAGAAATGAAGGATTTTTTTTTCCCATTAAGATAGGAGGGAGAATAAGATGGGTAACTTTGGAAGTGGACAAGAGGGAACCTGAGGCCTGCAATGCCTCATAGCTTCTTTTCTTAACAACCTTGGAAGCCATGCTCTCTGTCGAGAGTAGGCATGGCTAATGAAAAGGGAATAGGAGTAAACTGAGTTTATGTAGAGCTGTATGGACACTCATCTCAAAAAACCATTTATTTAAAGCTTCTTCCTCCAATCACTATATTTTCTTATAAAATGACACTTTATTTTAAAAAATATTTTTATTGAATTTTTTGGGTGACATTGGTTAATAAAACCATATAAGTATCAGATGTACAGTTCTATAATATATCATCTGTATATCGTGTTGTGTGTTCACCACCTGAAATGCGGAGACAATTGGGGAGGCAGGAGCAGAATTAACACTGATTGGCACCACTTTCATCTGAAAGAAAAACCACAGTCGATGTGACCTCAGATCTAAATGGGACATACATGGTTGTTGTCTCAGTTGCTCCCACAGGGGACACAAATAGCATTAGCCCATGGCAAGGTGATGACTGCCTTTGCTCTTGGCCTCTTTCAGCCAACCCTGACTGAGAAAGCCTGTCATAACCTCACTTCGGGGGTCCCAGGCCTGCTCACTTGGATCAAAATGGGGAAGCAGAGTGTAACCCAAAGCACTGCATTTACATCCACTTTGAGGTTCTAATGTCCGGCTTCTGCTAAGGCCAAAGGAACATGATGCCAAACTCAGGGCAGAGTCGAAGGAAATAAGTCTTTGCAAAGCACCAGGTAGTATTGCTTCCTGGCTGCTTTCTACAAAGCTGAGGAACAGTAAGCCCTACAAAGCTAGGTTTTATTAGAAATGGAAAAATATTCAGCTTCCCATATAGACACTGAGCTAATAATGTATAATATCCTTTATAAAATATTAAACGTAAAATGTGTGCAATCACAAAACTTTTGAATATATCAATACTAGCTTAGAACACTGATTATGTTTCCAATAGGTAAGCTGCCACCGGGTAAAGACTGGTCTTTTGAAGTTTGGATACACAGGTGAGCTGTGTATACAGCTAAGAAGTAATATACTTAGTCACAATTCATCCAACTATTCTTTTCTAAAAATATATTAAGAGAGGAAAAACATTTACTAACTCTTTCATAACCAACATAAGCTGATACAGAACAAGATTTAAAGAAACTCAAACAGCCAGGTATATTTTGGTACTGAATAAACTAGAACTCAAGTTTAATACTTCTGACTTTAATACTCACTGAGCCTTTTCTTAAGATCAGAAATTACCTAAGACTTACATGTTATATATACAGAACAATCTTACTTGACAAGAAAGCATATTGCTTTAGCTATCAGGCCTTTAATTATTTATTTTAATTACTAGGACTTTATCTATATCTTTCTCATCATTATAGGGATCTAAGTTCTCTGAATCTTCTCTTCTAAAGAAAGTTACTTCCTCTCTGCTCCCAAACTCTTGAGAGTTCTCTTCCTTATGACTAGCAGAAGAAAAAAAAGAAAAGAAAAAAAACCTGTGGCACATACTATATTTTCCTGTGCCTTCCTCTTGTTCTATCATGAAAAAGTTCCCTAGCAATTAAATTACTTTATTTGAATGCCTCCCCTCTTTATTTTCAAACTGTATGTTGCATTGAATCATTTCTTTGCTTGCAATTCTTAGTCCTAAGAGACTTCTTATATTCTTTTCTAGTTTTATTGAGGTATAATTGACACGCAGCACTGTACCAGTTTAAGGTGAACAGGAGCACAGTGATTTTACTTAACTATATTGTGAAGTGATCAAGAAACTTTTTAATGGGTCATTTTTTCCTAAATGTTTTAAGATCAAACCACACTCAAAAAAGTGTTTTTAGCCAAGCTATTCAGTAGCTGCTTAAAATATCTGTTTAGAAAAAATAATTTAAACCATTTTATTACATCTTCCATTATCTTCCCACCAACAAATCTGTAGACTATACCCATTTTACACAGTAGTATATTAAGGCAAATTTATTTATCTCTAAAAATTTATTTATTGAGGCAATTTTATTTGTATCTCCAATCATTAAAGCCTCATATGGTAGTTGTGAAAATTACAATTAATATAAATTAATTACATGTAATATAAAACTTAAAAGTGTCTATAAGTAAGCAACTGTTTAAAAAATGTTAGCTGCTATTACCATTTCAGGATTAAGAAAATATTGATTATCTATTTTGATAGTTGGCCTATATTTTCTGCCTAAGAAATCTATGAGGTTTTTATTCTTCCTGAGAAGTCACTCGAATGTCAAATTTTTTAGAGATATTAAATTCCTTGCTTAAAAGTGAGCAGGAATTGTGGTTAAGCAAAAATCTCCTATTAAAACTTCAGACATATGTATGGAATAGAACAAACTGCAAGGCTAAACATGAGGTGTAAACTATAATCAAAGTTTATGTTTGTTATCGTTCCCTAAGCAGATCTCTCAAACTCTAAATTATCAGCTTCTGCTGATGCTTCATCCAACAAAATACTGTTGAGGTCATATTATTCATGAATTTTCCTGAAGTGTGAGTCCAGGAAAACTGTGTGAGTCATAGGCTGCGTTTTTGTAACTCTTAGAAGATATGAAATACTTTAAAATTGCAAAAAAATTGCAGCATTTTACCATACTGTGCTAGATTTTATAGTCTTCAGAATGTGGGGATGGGGAATGAAACCTTCTATAAACGGGGATTGCATGTTTTTCCCATGATTGCATGTACTTTTCCAGTAAAAGTACGTTTCAGTCAAACTACAGGCTATTTCCAGGCGGGGCACATCTAGAGAGAAACCAAATGGGTTACAGAAGCCCAAGTATGCTGTCAGTCACTTTAATGGTGAGAAATTATTTTTTTCCTATGAAAGTCCACTTGACTATACTCAACTAAAGAATTCACGTAAATTTAAAGCAATTCGATTTTTGAGAGGATAATAAAATAATTCAATCACTTTACTAATTAAGAACAGATGACACAGAACCTTAACTAAAAACAACAATAATCTAAAATATATTTAGAAAGGCAGAGAGGATGAAGGAAGACAAAGGAGACAGAGGGGGAGGATCAAGAAAGAGAAGGAAAAAGAGCAGGGAACAAAATATCAGAACAGAAATATTTCACATAAAAAGAAAAAAAAAACTTTAGGAAAGTTAGACGCAAAATGATATAGGAGAACAATGAAAAGAGCTCCTTTTCATTAAAGAAAAAGAAGGAAAAAAATTTGCTAGATATTACAAAATGCCCCTCCATAGGGGTTTTACCAGTTTGCATATACACTAGCATTGTTTAAGAGTGCTGGTTTCCCCACTGCCCTCTGTAGAGACTATATTGTCTAACTTTGCGATGTTTGCCTCTCTGATACATGAAATGTCGCATCTTGGTATAGTTTGGTTTTTGGCTTCTTATTTAAGTATGATATACATATAGAAAAGTGTACATTTTCACAAACTGAACATACTCATCTAACCACCGTACTGATGAAGAAACAGAAAATTCCTAGCACTCTAGAAGTCCTCTTGAGTTCTCTTAGTA
This sequence comes from Furipterus horrens, assembly GCF_987537825.1. Taxonomy (NCBI): domain Eukaryota; kingdom Metazoa; phylum Chordata; class Mammalia; order Chiroptera; family Furipteridae; genus Furipterus; species Furipterus horrens. Next base: position 73,455,624 of record NW_028327182.1, read on the forward strand.
AATTTTAATTTGCATTTCTCCTATTTTAAGCAAAGGTAAGCTTCTTTTCATATGTTTAAGAGATATTAGCATTTTTGTGATTTTCTATTTAAATATTTTCCCATTTTTCTACTGAATGAGCCATAGTATGATTGATAGGAAAGCCACAAGTTTTTTAGGAGAATGGTACTAATAGAAACAACATCAACTGAGACAGAAAAGGATAAAAACATTATGAAATAAAAAGAACTCTAGACCCCAAAACTTCTACAGACAGGAAGCAGAATAGGAAAAGTACTCAGCTACAAACATGGGCTACATTTTATTGAAAGGGAGGAATTAAGAGCTCAGAGGGCAGAGTCAAGAGCTACAGAGAATCATTCTTAAAATAGTAGGCCTGAGACCTAATGAAGAACCTGGTTATAGGTGCCTGCCAAGTTTTTAGAATTGCTGTGTTCTTCCTGTTTTCCCCCTTTTTAAATGGGAACATCTATAGCAGCTATTCTATGCTGTCCTGCTATTGTAGGATGCACATATAGAGACAAGCTAGGTCGTCTCTTTAGTTTGCAAGTCTTTAGATTGAGAGGAATGTTATTAAAGTAGCTGCATGTAAAAAACCTGCACTTGGGAGGCCTTAGCTGCACCCATACTTGATTTAAATAACTTGATCTTGAACCTTAAGCCTAATGCACAATATTTTGGGGTCCATTTTGCTTATGTTTGGAATGTGGATTTTTGTAGCCAGAGAACAAACTGTAGAATATTGTATTTTCGAAAAGTGGAGAACATTCCTGGCCACACATACTCTCTTGAGAACTTTTCAATTTTCTCATTAAGAGATGGAGTCTATGTCTCCTCCCCTTAAACTTGATTGTGGTTTGATGACTGTCTCAATGAACAGAATATAACAGAAGTGATACAAATGGCTTCCAAGGCAAGGTCATTATAAGGAATACAATTTCCTTCTGGCTCTCTCTGTGTCTCTGTCTCTCTCTCTCTCTCTGTCTCTCTCTCTCTCTCTCTGGACACTAGCCTCTGTAACCCTGAACCACCACCATGTAAGAAGTCTGAGGCTGCTGTGCTGTGAGGAGTCCACACTAGTCATGAGGAGAGATCACATGCACAGAGAGATGCCTGGCCAGTCCCCAGATGTTCCAGAACTCTACTGATCCCACAGCAGCCAGCATCAGACCGCACCACATTAGACACTGCAAGCCAGAACTACTCAGTTGAGGCACTCCCAAATTCCCGGTCCACAAAATACATGAGAAATAATATATGAGTCATTATTATCAGACATTAAGTTTTGGGGTTATTTGTTATGCAGCACTAGATAACTCAAACAGATACTGATCCTTGCTCACAAAATAAGATAGTTTCAATTCTCTACTGAATTTAAAGTTAACAAGAAACTCAGACATGGTGTGTGAAAACAGCTCAAGTTTTAGAAATTCATTCTGGATTGCAAGAGATGTTGGTTAATTTCATACATATCATCTATAATGTAGTTACCTGAGTGCCTTATGCTCTAATTAGCAACATAAGATATAACGCCTGAATTTTCTAGCCAACATTTATTTCATTGGTATGAGATCTTGTTTCCACAGAATGAAGGTAAGTTAAAAAAAATTTTAGTCAGTACAAATTAGAATAATAAATAATAAGAACACTACCACCAAAAAATATACGCATGCTAGGAATAAAATTGGAAATTGTGTTCTCAGATCTTCAGCAGTTGTGAGCTTTGCTCTGAATGAAAATGTTAAAGAAGTCATTTGATAGAAATTATTCTCTGAGTCAAAATAATATTCCTTTTCAACATAACTGGCCAATCAAATTTATCTAAAGAAAGTTGGGACTTGATAGCTTTAAAAATCCTAATTCCATCATTTGATACTGCCAAGGGCCAACACACAGTTACTGGATATAATTACCAATAATTTTATTCTATCACACTTAAAAATAGCACTAAACTCTTGCCTTAACTAATGTAGTAAGCAACAATAGAAATACTGGTTTATGTAATTTTGATACAGAAGAAATATCTGAGCTGACTTGTGAACATAGAAATGGCATTAAATTACTGAGGCAATAAGGTTCACGGCTGCTATAATTCAACTGTAAAAAAAATCGGTGTTTGCCTAATTTTTAAAAGGGTTAGTGTGGTTTTCTTCTGAAATCTTTTGGAGTCTCAGCACATTTTATGATATTCAGTGTGTGTTTCCTCTTCCTCATTAGTAGTTTTTATCATTACCTTTAACCGGAGATTAGGATGTGACTTGTTTTGTTCCAGTTTTCCCCCAGTGACTGAAAAATAACAGATTCTAGGTGTACTTTGCTTCCTCCAGCACCCTCACCCTGTCAGGGAGAGAGGAGGCTTTAGCCCAACCATAGCCCAGGTGGGTGGAGCTAGAGTGGGACCGCGTGGAGAGCTGGCACAAGCATACAGGGTGCCTGATATGTGCTGTAGATCCACCTGACCTGACGGGGAAAAAGAGGGCTGCACTGGGAGTGCACCACCTCCACCAATGAATGGCTAGACACAGGAGCACATCTCTTCCCTTGGGTCAGTGGGCAGCCCTGAGAAGAGAGCCAGACAGGATCATTTACACAATGGGATGTGTCCCCAAGGCCTTCTGCTGAGGACAAGCCTAACTCACTTCAGCTGAATGAGACTGGAGGCAGGCATTAGTCAAAGGGGCTGAGGGTTAGATGTGGCCAATGACCAGCCAGGCAAGTCAAGATCTACCTCACTAGAATTCAGTCGGAGGTACCCAGAGGGATTCTTTAAAAACTTCTAAAAGCTCCCACATCCCCACAAAAATGAATCAGCTGTGGGAAACCACCACATTCCAAGAGCACTCACAACATACTAGCTTGGAGATGGACCATCAAGAGCTCTCATGGGCCTTGTCTCCCCTTCCTGGGTGGGACAGACTAGCTGTCCATGGGTGTTGATCCAGGTAGAGAACAAGCAGGAGAGCAAACGAAGACAGAGAGCAGAAGTGCATTAATCATGCCTTGTTATTTTCTGTATTCCTCCTGCTTTGACATCTGGGAGACCTTGCTCACCCTAGAGACACTATCCCTCCCAAGGCTAGATAATCCCTAGAGACCTGCCTGGCAGAGTACCTTTCGTAGGCAAACCAACCAATCCAAAGCCCATACCCATCACACTCTGAGCCATTATCCCCCTGACCTAATTGCCCCAGGACCAAGTACCAGAAAACTAGAGATAGCCCTTGTACCCCAGGGCCTGCTGAATTACTCAAAGCAGCCAATCCTGAACCCATTTACCTGCCTTGCCCATTCCCATGGAAACCACAATAGGAGCATTTGCCCAATCTTTCCCTCTCTCCTTCTACCTCCAACTAACCCTGGTGCTTCCGCATGTGCCTGTTGTGAACCATGCGACACCTCTTACTTCCAGAAAACTGTGAGTGAACACTTCTCCCTTAGCGACAGTCATTTTGCTATTACTCAGGTATGACCTACCATACCTGAGTAGACGAAAATTCCGGCACTCTGTAGACAGGAAGCCACCCCATTGGAGGCTTCCCGGCAAGAAATAGGCCTCAGGAAGGGAGAAGCCTCTCTTTTGAATAAAGTTGGACACTTGATTATTTCACTAGATTGGGCATTTAAACACAGACATGAGACTCTTCTTGAGACAAATAGTGACAGAAGATGCTTTGTTCCCAATGGGTAGTTGGCCTGGAAAAGCTACAGGATCCACCCAACAGTCTGCAAGCTTCTGGGAAGAAACTGAGTTTGTTACAAAAGATTTCTTAAGGTCACCTGTGGTCTGGAATGTAAGATTTTAGCCAGTTTGACTAGCCACAGTACTTAGAAAACAGTGTGCCCAATCTGTTGAAGCACCCTTCGGCCACCTAGGCCATCCATGCCCAGCTCAGCCAGCGCATCCATGTCCACTTCTTAGCAGAACCAATTCAGATTTCTTCCTTTCCACCTGCCCCATTCTGCTTTTAACTTATCACCAACTTTAGCTTCCAACTTTTCTCCTTGCCTTGCTCCTCAGATCCACATGCCTCTCTTCCTTACTATGGTTTTCATGCTCTAGTATTCTGATTCTCCACCTGAGTCTTCATCTCACCTCTCCAGGATCAAATTCAGAGCCACCCCAGTAAGCCTCCATTTCTCTCATGGCCAGGACTCTACCATGGCTTAGGCAAGACTAACCCAATCACAGTTATATGCCACTTAATGATGGGGACATGTTCTGAGAAATGCGCTGTTAGCTGATTTCCTCATTGTGCAAATGAGAGTTACTCTAATTTGGTCAGGATCTCTTTCTGAAAATTTCATTTCCTCCTTTTCAAAGACTAAGAGAAAGCATCTAGAAAAGAGACTGAGCCCTGGCTGGTGTCGCTCAGTGGATTGAGTACCAGCCTACAAACCAAACGGTCTCCAGTTCGATTCCAGGCCAGGGCCCATGCCTGGGTTGTGGGCCAGGTCCCCAGCTGGGGGTGCACAAGAGGCAACCACACATTGATGTTTTCCTCCCTCTCTTCACTCTCCCTTCCCCTCTCTCTAAAAATAAATAAAATGTTAAAAGATAAAAAAAAAAAGAAAAGAAAAGAAAAGAGACTGAGAAGTTTCCTTTCTTTCCCTCATCTCAGGAAAGCAAAAGTCCCAGGGTAGAGAGGGGGGAAAATCACACCTCATAACCGAAAGAGTTCTCCCTGAGAAACTTGTCTTTTCAGTTCATATTCAAAAGTACATCCCTGGACACTCCTTTCCTCTTCCAACACTTGTCCCTGAAATCTTACTGCTATTCTTACAGCCTGCTCATTTACGTAACTGAAATTATGCAATTAGGCTGAAATTTAGTCTACTTTCACAGATTCTAACACAATGACACTTAATCATCATTATTAACAATGCTAGTTATAATATATACCCTTCTTAGGAACATATAGCATAACACAAGTGGCATGTTTTCTAATAATTTTCTAATTATTCATAAACTATTAATTTTGAGTATTCATCATGTATCTTTAAAGGGAATTCTGACATTTCCTGTGCTTGGAAACTGCTCCACTTGGCAATTGGTTTTCTGATATATCAGGTTAACAAATTTCTCTTTGACATGAAATAAACTGCAATGTTTTCACATTTAGGTATTTCCCCATTTACCTAATGAGGGTAAAGGCCAATACAAAGGCCAGCTTAGTGGGTCTGATTACAAAAATAAAGGCAATTTTTATGGATAAGCAGAAAGTTAAAAGTTGTCTTTTCTACCTCTGTTTTTTTTTTTTTAAGTTTAAATGTCCATCTTTTTTTTGGCAGTGCATGAAATGTTATCCTAATATTGTTACTGTTCATAGATTTCCTTTATGATGTATTTGTTACCACCTTAATGCTTTGGTTATAGTTTTGTCTATTTAACACTGAAGCTATTATTAAATAAAGGGCAAAAAGCAACATTTGTAAAAAATGGAACTACATCTCCTTAAATCAGAATAGAATAGACTTGAGTTGTCCAATAAAATCATCCCTCAGTTATATTTATGAAAATTCTTCATATCCAACTACTCAATATTTCAGACTACACTGAAAGAAAAGCATAATTCACAGGTCATCAACCTGCCTAGATCCTCAAATACCATGCCTCTGACCATTTGATTTTATGCTACAGTAGGTTTAGATACTAAAACAAGAATATTTTTCTTAGCCCTGCAAAATACCCTGAATCGTTTCTCTTACAGTGTGAGAATTCTTCTCTTCACACAGTCATGATTATAGAAAGGGTAGTATGTTTTAGGACCCAAACATTTCTTCCTGAAATATACTCTTGTTAGACTTTTTCTTCACATGGAAATTTCAATGCCAAGCAGTGACTTACCAGGCTTGCATCTGGTCAAGTTCTTGGAGAGGTTCCTCTTTGCTTTGAGGTTGTGTCTGAAACTTGAAATATAAAAGGTATTCAGTTAAGCTGCATGATGTTAGTGACTGTTTATCCCAGAGAACTCCATGACAGAGTGAAAATCCAAATCTCTTCTTTCTGTAAAACCTTCAAAGTCTTTTCTTCCTCATTTTCTTTCTCTTATACACTTTGGACCACGATTGAAAACCACACAATCTTGGTTGACTTGTCAAAGAAAAGGTGTAAAACATACATATCAAGCAAATTAGGAATCATCAATTGCAAAATGATGCACAAGTTTCTTCAAATAGTTGTAGCTAACCCCATGAGCTGTCTGTCTATATTTGTCAAAAGAGTACGTTTTTGTTTTTTTTTTCTCCCAGTGCTGGAATGATCTAAGTGCAGCAAGGAACACTTCTGCTAGCCGAGAGTGAAAGGGAGAGTGATTCTAAAACAAGCCGGAGGGTAATCGGACCCTTTCACTTTGATAATTAATCCAAAGCATGTTTCAGGAAGTGCACTGGTTAGCTAAAGTTAGAGAAACAGTGGCCTCTTACGGAGTCCCAGATGTCACACTGATTACACACAGTGTGGGAGCTTGTAGTCTCCTTTGACACTTATTCAAGTAAAAATACAGGGTGAGAGGGCTACAGTAGAAAAGCCATCTTAGACCTAATTATTTCACTTTTATAAATAACATCAAAAAGCTCCCATTCTGTTATTATCCCATATCCCTTCCTCCCAGCAGTATTTACCTTCCTCATCCAGACATTTTAAAGATGCAAACGAGGCTCAATGTTTAAAATGTTAGTATCGACCTGTGAATTTTGAGTTTCCTAATGGTTCTGGCACCCTCTGTGGTGATATCATAAGCAAACAATCTTACAGTGTTTAACAACCTAAGATATTGAAAAATATCACACAACTGGGAAAAACCTTCTATTTCTATACAGGGCAGTTTTGCCCAGTTCACATATAAAATATAGGCAAGAATCACAAACACTGGAGGATAGCAAGAGATAGTGAGAAATTCATAATTTTCTTCTATACCATTTTACCAATGCAAGCACAGCTAAGAAAATCAGCACATGTGGGTCTATCCAAAGTCTAATAACAAGCTGATGTTAAAGTAAACCAGAGAGGCTGCACCCTTGACCCTTTTCAGATTTGGTACTTACTGGGGTTTGGGGAATTTTGTATTTAGACAACTCTGAAATTCTGCCAGGCAGACCCTAGTGTTTCACCTGGGATATGGTGGAAGGACATCCAGAACAGATAGTGATGGTAAACATGAGCAAGGCCAATGAATTTACCCTGGGAGAAGACAAAATATTTGAGGAGAGTTCCCTTAACTTTGAATAGCGTGTATTTGGTGGAAAACAATAACGCACAGATAAAAGTAAAATAAATTCAAAGCTAGAATAAAAGAAGGACTCCACTTATCAGAAACTTATCTGTCAAAGAAATTCCCATGGTTATCAATTTCAGTGGGAGCACAAGGTTATGTCAAATGACATATTTAGCAGAAAACTTGAGCCAGACCATTTTAACCACTCTATATTGCCTCAAATAAGTAGCCCTGACATGTCCTATTAGCTATTTACTAAGCACAAAGCGAGGAATTATCATGGATCAATACAAGATTCTAAGATAAACTATTTTATTGGTTTCCAATTATTATTTTCTTCAAGGGCATACTGTGGTCTTATTTCCTATAAATACTTTATTTAGTTAAGTATAAATTCATAAAAATTTTTCAACACATAATGTCACTGGATGGTCAATTTTCATTATTCCTGAATGCACATTCATTGAAAACATTTTGCAGTCCTAGTGGCAAACCACAAGAAATTGTGGCAAAGGTCTCCTTAAAGTAAGCAAACCTAATGAAACACATTGTACAAGGAAGCATTGTTTGCAATTGTGACATAACTGCATTCTTATCTACTTCCGGGGTTGCTTTTGTATTTATCGGAGCTGTAAACAGCTTCCAAAGGTCAGCCTGCCTTACAGAGGGGTACTCTGATTTCCTTTCGGTCAAGGCATAGATCCCTGCTCTGTTTTTGCAGTATTTTATCTTCTTCAGCTCTAGCCCCTTTCTCCTATGAACGTTGCCTCTCCCTCTGTGCCATGTCCCTGTATCTATTCCACTCCACTGGTGTTGCCTAAGTCAGAGAAGGATGCTCTCTCTCTACCTACTATATGCTATTTTATTTTGAAACAGTTGTAAGGAACACAATACATCTAAAGGTTTTAAACAGGAGTAGTTTATCTCATTTCTTTTTCTCTTTTGCTAAATATTTGTCTCATTATAAAAGTAATAAAGGTTCATTGTAAAAAAATTTAGTAAATTCTAGAAAAGTACTAAAGTGATAATAAAAATCAGTCACATACCATGGGCCAGAGATAATCACTCTTAAAGTTTTCTTCCAGTCCCTTATTCAACTCATATATTTATTTAAAATATTCAGATAGCATAGTAACCTGTTTTCTCCATCTACCTTTATATTTTGAATATTTATGTCTCGATGTTCTTCAAATATGATTTTAATTCCTACATAATTTTCACAATTTATTTACTTCTTGATCCGTGGTAGAGCATTTAGATATTCACTCACTTTTTATTATTTTACATATTACTTAGAATATCTTTCTAGACATTTTAAAATTGCCTCTCTTCACAAAAACAGCATGCGCACGGAGTAAGTCTCAGTTACCTGTGAGTTGAGGGTAACATCGCATTTCTTCACACCAGGGCACAGAGAAACTCTACAACTTGCCTGAGGCCACATAACTAGTGCCAGTTACGTGCCGCATAATGACATCTGGTCAATGATGGGCCGCACATAGGAAGGTGGCCCAGTAAGATCATAAAGTAACTGAAAAACCCCTATCACCTGGAGACGCTGTAGCTGTCTTCAAGTCCTGTCGTAACTCCTAACTTCCTACAGCGTTGCATTACCCACGTGCTTGTGGTGACGCAGGTGTAAACAAACCTACTGCGCTGCCGGTTATATAAAAGCACAGCACATACAATCACAGTAGTCGCTGTGTCATCTAGGTTTGTGTGAGTGCGCTCTACGACATGTTTCCACAGCGACGAAATCATCGAACGACAAATTTTTCAGAATGTATCCCTCCATTAAGCAGAGCATGACTGTATTTGAAATTCAGAATTCTTTGCTTTTTTTCAGTTTCTTCATCTCTCATGCTTAATCAAACACTTGACTACCCATTTGAATTGCCTTTTCTTAACCCATTCATTTCTATTTCTGCCCTGGCTGGTTTAGCTCAGTGGATTGAGCGTCGGCCTGCGAGCTTAGTGTCTCTGGTTCGATCTTCCAGTCAGGGTACATCAGAGAAGGAAAACTCTGACTCCAAAAAACCTCCGCTGCCTTGCGGCATACCTCTTCAGGGGAAAGGCTAAGGGAGTAAACCCCGACAGAAAATCCGGAGCCGGAGTCCCTAAGGCGGTTTGACGTTGTAGTCAACACCGGCAACTCCTGCGGCGCACCTGAAGCCAAGCTGTATTGACTCCGTCTTTCCCTTGGATCCTTCAGCTGCGAAGAGAGGGGGGGTCTGCTGCATGGGCAACAGCAGACCCTCCATATCACCCTGCCCAGGCTCTGTAGCTTCAGCGTCATCGCAAGATGTCGATTCAACACGGGAGGAGACAGATACCGTGTCACTCCCGAGTCGGACTGCACAGCCATTCTCGGCGGTGCAGATAGACTCTTAAGAAGCTACACCATCGTCTCTCGAGACGGACGGCTGCCGACGACATTTCTATTTTATACTATTGCCACCCCGTTCCTGGCCCTTGCTTGTAGCCACACCCCAAAGGCCCTTAGGGCTTTCCTGCCTTTGGGACCTCCTTGTTTGGTTCCTTTCCGCACACTCTTATCAGATGGATCTTACTTTATGCCACTATCCTGTTCAAAACTTCACTGACTTCTTAGCGAAACTCTAGATGCAATAAAAACATGTGTGCCTGGCTCTCAAAGCCCCGTTTTTCCCATCCAGTCCTACCTCATCCACTCCCCTTTCTGTCTGCTCACGCTCCCATTCCTGGCTTCCTGCCCTCTCTTTATAGTATTTACCCCGTACTGTTTCACCCATCTCTTCAAATTTTACTCAGTCCCCTAAGACCCAATTCAAGTCTCATTTATTCCGTGAAATAGAGGGAGCTTTTCATTGCATTTGAAGTTGGCTAGCTTGAGTTCAAAACTGCTTTTCTTCTTTTGCTTGGGACGGTTGAGGAGAAATAATTAATTCTTCTGAGTCTATTTCTGCATATGCAAATATAAGTGACTATACTAATATCTGCCCTATATCAACCTCCCAGGAAGGATTGAATATTTATTACAAAACTTTGATAAGCTGCTAAGTGCTAGACAAATGAGAGAAAATCCCACACTTTGAACCACTTCAGTATCCCACTCTGTACCACATAATACAGCATTGAATTATGTTCTGTCCTATCATAGACTCTCGGGTTTTATGTATATTAGTCATTTTTCCTCAGCTTATCTGTAACGTCTCTGAATACTATACAGTATCTTATATTACTTCTATAATCCCCAGAGCCTGTCACTGCATGTTGTCTTCATGAGTGCTTGTCTAATCTGGATGAATTCTGGCTGGTAAGGTCTGGATTTGGGTCACATTGGGATTTAATATAAATGGAAGAGCCCCAAACTACTGTATGTCTTCTGGAGCAGGAAGATCTTATACTTTGAAGAGTCCTAGAAGTCTAGGATCAAGGTTAACATACTCCTTTGTGAAGTCTATGAAAATGTACCTTCAGTTTGGATCTTGCCTCTCAGAGCTAGCCTCTGAATTTTCACCGCAACCCTTATTAGGTACATTTGCTCAGATCAGAGAACAGAAGCAAGGATGTCCTGTAGACATCTAGGAGTAATAACCCAGACCTTTGGATGTCTTTAACAGAAAGGTCAGACTACCTAGTCATGATGTTAAAGATGATCTGCTGATATCTTCTTATGAGTTACTGACTTAATTTGAAATTCATTTCTCAGTGTTGGTTATCTAGTTAAAAGAGACCTAAAGAGCATATTCCCCCTAATAGGTACCTCTAAAAAAGCCAGTTCTAGGGTTAAGATTAACCTTAATAACAAAATAGGATTAAGGTTAAAGTTAGGGTTAGTGCTACATTTAAATTTAGAATTAGGGTTACAATTAGGTTTGTGATGAATGTTAGAGTTAAAATGAGGTATAGATTTGGGTGTGTAGATGTAGATTTATGCTAGAATTAGGGTTCGTCTTGCTCTTAGGTTTAGGTTTGGTGCTGCAGCTGGGTTAAAAGGGCACAAGTTAGGGTTAGAATTAAGGTTAGGGTTAGGTTAGATTTCTGATTACAAAAGAGCATTTTACAAAAAAAGACCATACTTAAAAGAGTTGTGAGTATTTTTTTAAAATGTTCTTAAAAATTCCACTTTGTATATAGTAAAAGATGACAGGACTTTCACAGTTTTGCCAACTTCCCGGAGACTAGTAAAGCGCTACTGGGAAAGAGCCTTCATGTAGAGCTTTCCAAGATTAAATGCAACTATACAGTTTTCCATAGGTTATCAGAGTATCTTTTAAACCTCTAATTCTGAAAAGGCAAGTAACACTTTCAATGTTGATGTTAACACCCTAAAATTTAATTTGCAGATTGTTTTTAGTCTGTATCGTTCTCTTCGCCTCCTGACATGCCCAACGCTCCACAGAAAAGCTGACACCATTCAAGAAACAGCCCATGATCGGCGTTCCACTTACATTTTACCTGAACACTATATTTTACAATAAACACTATGTACTTTGGAAGCGCTACTCACTTGTCAAGCACCATACACAGAAAACAACCTCTTTTAACAGAATTATACTTCTAAATTGTTAGATATCACTCACATCTGTATTTCCAGCCCAGACCTCTTTCTCAAACTACAAACTTGGAGTTTCAATGAACAAGTGATGTCCCCATGGAGCACTTGAATTTCACAGGTCCGTAGGCCTCACCCAACATACCTGCTACTTCTTCTTTTCCATTCTCTCTAACACTAACACCATTTACCAAGTGCTTCAAAACAAAAATCTTTAGTCGACTCTTTTTTTCCCTCACCTCCCACTGTCTCTTCTTATTGTAAAAATTTTATCAAGTCTCCTCTGCTGCAGCCCCACCATCTTTCATTAGGTCCTTATTACCTCTTGCCTAAAACATTGCAACAGCCTCTTAAATAACCTTCAAATAATTTTCCTCCTTTCAAGTTCTTCCTTATTCAGTCTGTCCCCCTACATTGTCACCACACTGTGACATCTTCATCATGTCATCCACCCACTGAAAATCTTTCCTAAATTTCCTTCCAGAGCCTCTTCTGTGAACACTTTCTCACTCTTTTCCCCTAGAATTTTCTAGGTCCTCCTTTGCCTCCTGTCACACCCTGCACAGCTATGGTTGCACTTACCACACTTTATTACACTTGTGTCCCTGGAGTAGACAGGAAACTTCTGGATGTTGAGACTCTCATTCATTCCTCCACCACTGGGGCACTGAGCAATGTCTGGCACATAGTGTGTGTGCACAAAATTTTGCTGAAAAAAAAAAGCTATGTACAGAACTAAGTAACTTTCACAGATCCTCTTTATATATTAGTACATCTAGTCCCAAAATAAAACTTATGCTGTGTAAGGTTTCTTTAAAAAGCACACCCTGCATCTTAGCAGGAAGTTTCAGATTAATAAACAGCTGACAGAACAAACTAAATAGTATCCAGTGAATCACCAGTTGACAATTCATTGCTGCTAACTAGAGGCAAGGAGAGAGTGAAGATGGAGACAAAACATTATTCTTCACCGAGGGAAGATTTTTCAAGATGCGTGGAAACTCTGGGTATCAGGACATTGCCTATTTCCCTACACCAGGGTTAAATTTTGGGCACAGAAAAAGATTGTAACAAAAATGAATACAGAAACTGGATCAATACCAAATGTGTGGCCACCGAATGTCTACCACCTGCTTTGTCCTCTTGTGGAACGTAGAGCTTTGCACGTGGTATGTACTCAGTTTTCCTTGCTATTCATGAGAAGAATATGATGAAAATATGGACAATATCTGTTTTCTTATAACCACTGGCTAACTGTGCTAGAACAGAACTAAGCTGGGGTAGGGGAGGTGTCACAGTTTTAAAACCAAAGAGCTCAGCTGCCCATTTGCATTACAGAGTGAAGGCCTAGCAGCCACAGCCATGGTCACAGGCTGCCTGGACCAGATGCCAGAACCTGAAGCTTTTCTCTCGGTAATAAAATGCTAATTCCCAGCACGCTGAGAGGTTAGATCCTCCTGAGAACTTGGAAAGGTGCATGTGGTCAGAGGAATCAGGAGTGAATGATGGGTGGGGACCTGGGATCATGGCCAAATGGTACAGAAAAATAGAACTTGGACCCACAGTCTCTGTAGCAACCAGTGCAAACAGCCAAAAGTTGGTTAATAAATGCAAGCTGCCTTCATGTTTGCCCTGCCACCCACCGCGCTTCCAACACATGACCAACCAGAGAAAGCCAGGTAGACTTTCCAAATCAATCACACAGGACGCTCACCTCCAGCTTCTCCAGGGCAACAGCCTCCAGGCAGCAACCTGACACCTTCTCCGTTTTCCAGTATAAAGTTCCTATTCCCTGCCTGCCTTGGAGTCTCTGTCCAACACAAGTGATGTTGGCTAAACCCTATGCCACAGTAAATTCTGAATAAATAGCCTCTACTTGTTCTCATTTGGGTGGTCCTTCTGCTTCTTCACCCTGGGTGTCTTTGAAACTTTCCGAGAACCTGCAGCGTATGATGGAAGGAGGACTCAACTCATGGGGAAGACTGGAGAGCAGGGATCTGGAATTGGAAGGGGGCACTTTCAAGTTCTGATAGAGTAGCTGGGGTGCAGGTACAACACACAGGGTGATTCCTCTGGCCAGGGTCTGGGAGCCTCTGGAGAACAGGGGAGAAAATGAAGAAGTACGCTCAGTAGTGGCCCTGTGGTGACTTGCGCAGGGAGAGGGGTGCACGTGGCTTGTGCTGGGCCCCGAGCAGTGGCGGTGGTGGTGGTGGTGGCGACGTTGGCACAAAAACTGACTGGCTGTGCAGCAAGGACGCCCCACAGGGGGTGTGGGACCACCCTCAGGTGTGCGCTGTTCCCTTGGCAAGACCCCACTATTCAAGCCCACCACTGTCCTGGAGCTGGAGTGGTGGCTTGTCATCCTAGCGGTGGCCACCTGTCTGCAGTGACAGCTTCAACAACTGGAGCGAGAGGAACAGCTCTGCAGCCCAGAAAAGCTCATCAACAAGGTCTCCAGGTGTAAGCAGTCCCGGTGATGGACCTTGTGGTGGGCGACAAAGTGAGATCCCCCAGAGCAATATGGCACCACCTGAAAATGGATGACAGCGTCCCCACCAGGCAGCCTGCGATGGTGAAGAAGGTGCTGGCCTGCCACCCCATTCTGCTCTCTGGGTCTTAAGTGACTGATGCCCACATTTGGCCTTAACTGGCAAGCAGGCCTCATTTGTGTCTTTGCTCACTTCTGAAACAAAGAGCAAGGACAGTGTAAAGAAAAGAGATTGTCATAGGACCAGTCGGGGTAAAAGAGCCTGAGACGGAAAGCAAAATGTGGCTGATTCAGACATTATTAAAGCCAAAGAATGGTGGGTTCTACAAGATGCAGTTATCCGTAATGACAGCAAGAGCAGTTTGCTCATGGCTCTCCTCACTTATATTCTTTTTTTTTTTTTTTTTTTTTGGTTTTTCAATTACAGTTGTCCCCTTTTCTCCCAATTTCTCTCCCCCACCAAACCCACCCCCTCTCCTGCAATCATATCCCTCCCCGTTGTCCATGTCCATGATCACTTATGTCCTTGACAAACTCTTCGTACTCTGTATCCACTAACTCCATCCATTGTTGGTTCGGGGCTGATCCCCAGAGGCGTTAACTCCTCCCCATGCAGATCAATGATGCTCCAGCAGCCAGAGAAAGGCCCCAGGCTTGCTGTTTGAAGCTCTCCAGTCATGGAAAATCCAGACAGTGAATGCCTAGGAGATATGAATGGATCACCCACAGTGTCTGTTGCAGTGTATTCCATGCGCTGCTCAGGTCCACTTGTGTCCCACGTTAAGTTCACTCTGTTCTGTCATCGTAGTGGTCAGTCACAATATTTAAATATGTAAATGAATAGGTTTTCTTCAAAGTACAATGTAAGGTTCCTTGGACATGCTACAGAAGTTGGTGCTAAAGCCATAATTCATAATTGACTCTTTCCTCTAACATCCATTCTAGACCCTCATTCGGGACCAGCAGTGCCTCTAGGTTGCTCTAGGTCTAGGTTGCTTGCCCAACATGATAACCCAGACCTTCATCCCTGAGGAGCCTGAGACCCTGGCCACCAGGCCATTGTCATGGTGTGGCTGCTGTGGTTGCCCATTTATTATTTGTTTAGAACACTAGGTTAATGCTTGAGTTTAAAATGTACTTCTTCCTGCCCCATAACACAGCAGCTGTTCTATCTGCCACGATAATCACTATATAATTATTTTCTTTGCCAGATGGTCTACTGGCATGAGAATCTGAAATGGTTAGATTTACATTACAGCTTAGGTCTAAAGAAGCTTTATAATGTCCCATGTTAGAAGTATCTCACCATCTTACACCTTTCAGGCAACAAGGACCTCTAGCCCAGTATAGGTAAATGCTTTGGGGACACAATGCACAAATTTCCTAAGCTGGTCACTAGGAGTGATGACGAGAGGGCACTATGCCTACTTCAACCTCTTGGTTCTCAGATTGATGCATTATAGCTAACTATGAAAAAATGACACATTATAATAGCTTTGGGTTCAAAATCTATCATATCTTGCCCTGGCTGCTGTGGCTCAGTAGATTGAGTACTGGCCTGCGAACAAAAAGATCACTCGCTCAATTCCCAGTCAGGGCACATGCCTGGGTTGCAGGCCAGGTCCTCAGTTGGGGGTACACAAGAGGCAACCACACATTGATGTTTCTCTCCCTCCCTTCCTCTCTCTAAAAATACATAAATAAAATCTTTTTTTAAAAAAATCTATCATACTTTATCTAGGAGGACAACCCCAAGCTATTACCTTTGGTATATATAACTTTATGTTCTGATATCCTATCAGGCCAGCAGCTTTTAAGTGGTGTGGTACATCACAAATCCAGCAGACCCCATAGTCACGTATACATTATCACAACTCAGTTGCCATAACGTAGGTCCCTTGGTCTGAGGCAATGTTAGGCAAGACCTATTATATGATATCAGACCCTCTGTGAGAACTCAGAGAGTGGTACTGGCCAAGATATTGATGTATTTCTATTTTGCTCTTACTTCTAAGGGATCACTCCTTTTTTTAAGAGTGTATTCCTTGCTCTAGGGAAGGGAAATTCATCAGTGGAAAACATGTCAATGTCGATGACAATAAGGATGAATTAAGGAGGATAAGAGATTCCAATATAATCACCTGCCATCCAACGGCTGCATCATCACCTTGAGGGATGAAACTGTATACTGTATGCACTGTGGTATAAGTGTATTGAATATGTAACTGGTGTATCAGAATTTGAGCAGCCATAGTTGCTAGATTGGCCGTGATGAGAGGGACTCCATGCTGCTGGTCTCAAGAATAGTCTTCATCTCTGCAACAGTGGCTATTGCCTTTATGGGTCAAGTTCATGAGTATGTATTCATTCATAAAAAGCTTAAAAATGTTTTGTGTATGTCTGAAGTTATTTCCCTTTTTTGTTACTTATATTATATATTTGCTGTTTGTCTGTTTTTCCCTTCACATACTTTTCTTACTAATCTTTTTTCACAAACCAGCTGCTGGTTTTGTTCATCTCTACTGGTAGTTTTCCTCTTGTATCTCATTAGTTTCTGTCCTTATTTTTGTTTCCTTTTCTGATGTTTCTTTGTGTTTGTTCCATTGCTCTTTTTCCAAACTATTGCATTGGACAGTTAGCTTGTAATTTTTAGCCTTTTTAATTTTCTTTTAAACATATTTAAGGTTATAATTTTACCTAAAAATATTTATTCAGCTTTTCCACACATTCGAGCATGTAGAGTTTTCATTCTTCTATAATTATAAGCATTTATTAATTTTTTATTTCCTCCTAAACCAAAACTTAGTAAATTTTCAAGCATAATTTTTTAAGTTATAATTTTGCTAGTCATTTCTAATGTTACTGAATAAACTACAATTTCTACTTCAATAAACCCTAAGTTGCAAGTTCTCAGGGACACAGGGACACTTCCGATCCAATGCTTGGCAGACGTGGTAGCATTTCCTCGTTCTCTTCCTGGGTGGAGCCAGCGCCCCCCGCCCCGCCCCCTGCTTCCACTCCCCGTTGCCCCTGGCCTGGCTTATGTGAGGGGCTCATTCAGACCTCTGCAGGCTGTAGGGCAAACACTTCATGTCCTGTCTCCCAGGGCAGCGGGGCAGCAGGCAAACCCTTTTCATTCTTAGCACCTGAGTATTTCCCTTTCTTTTCTGCAAGCTCAGTTCTGTTATAAAAGGGTCATTTGCAATAGTGCATTGTAAAGAGTTTGAAGGAGGAGGATTTTCAGGTTGTCTAGTCTTCTGTGTTGCTTATAACTGGAACAAGTTCAAACAATACAGATGGGTAGAAAATGAAGGTCCATGTTGGTAGTCCTTACTCAGTCTTTAGAGTTAACCACTGTGAACAGTGTGGGCTCTTTCCCGCAAGACTTTCCTCTAAGCTTAGACAGTCCTCTGTGTTTGGGAGAATGATGACAGAGAGCCTGGATTCCTAGGCTCTGCTCTGTCACAAACTAACTACCTGTGTGACTTAGAGAAAAGCCATTAACATTCATAGGTCTGGTTTTCTCCTTTGGGAAATGAAGGGGCCAAGGAGATGCTAAGATGTAGCTCACTTTTTCTCTGACTTCTTTCTTAGTCTGTCCTTTTTTCAGGTTTCTGTATTTTTCTTTCATGGAAGTAGACTGTCGTTAGTAATGTATAACTTCCCTGTAATTATAAAGAAA
Organism: Furipterus horrens; assembly: GCF_987537825.1. Taxonomy (NCBI): domain Eukaryota; kingdom Metazoa; phylum Chordata; class Mammalia; order Chiroptera; family Furipteridae; genus Furipterus; species Furipterus horrens. Next base: position 73,473,545 of record NW_028327182.1, read on the forward strand.
AGAATAAGAGGATTCATGCTCTAAGGTCCTTTAAGCACGCGCACGCACACACACACACACACACACACGTGCACACACACAGAGCCTCTCTGCTTATCTATATGAACAGTCCTAATAACCTAGACAGATAATAGTACCCTAACATGCTATGTATTTCGGAGCATTTGCTAAAAATGCAGATTCACATTAAAAATATTGTCCCTTGGTTTTGAAAAAAGAGCCCTGGAGAATTCCAAGGAGCAGCTGGTGGAATGCAGAGCAAAGCTCTGACATCGGGAATGTGGCCTTGCTGGCAGCCCTGGGACTACCCAAGGGCACTGCTTACATCAATACTGAAAACTGTTTGTCATGTGGATTGTGAGGTCCCCATGCTGACCTTGGACAAGATCCTTTCTCTCCCTGGGCTTCAGCTGCTGCTTCTATGAAATAAAGGTTTGAATTCTCTTCTAACTTGGACATTCTACTCGTTCATAATCCAGCTGCAATTCTCCCGTATACCAAAACTTGTCCTTTATAGTAGGACATCCCTTTGTCCAGAGCTGGTCCTCTGTACAATCCTGCGGTGACACTTGTCTCTCAAACGCTGCACTCTGGTGGCATGGTTCCTTGGGCCACCCTGAACCCTCCTCCTACCGGAGAGGAAAAGATTTTGTAATCACACTTATTCCAAGGGGGTGGTCTGTCCTTCCTCGGGATGTTTATAATTTTGAAGACGTCCTCAGGCATGGGCAAAGTTTAACCCAAAGAAATAAATTATTTGTAAAATTAAATACTTGCCTGGCTCATTTACGGGAAAACGGAAGGTTGGGGTGTTGCACCTTTTTATTTCAGCGGAACCCCTTAAATGACCATCTTTATTCCCTGCAGATAGGGAAAAGCCTATTTGTCTATTGATCTTGCATCATTAATTAATTCATTCTACTTTGAATGAGTCACAGTCCTGACTCTCAGCACCTTTAAGGTAGGCTACGCTAAGTCACGATGTTCTGTAGGTTAAGGGTATTAAATGCATTTTCAGCTTACAATGGTTTCATCAGGAGGTCACCCAATCAAAAGTCAAGGAGCATCTGTGTTACTTTCTTCTTACTGTGAACAGATTTAATTATTCCTTTGAGGCATCTCTGAGTCCCAAATCATTAAATAATTAGTGACCCGAATGAGCACTGTTTTAAGACTCATTTGCTACTTCTTAGACTAGAAAATGAGAGGCTCAATTTCCTAATAACTTACCAGCCTTAGGGGAAGGACCAAGTTAATCCTGTTAATGACATCACTGTAATTGACTACCGAAGAAGGCAAGAATCTCAACAATGATTGCTGCCTCTCCATTCAGCATGGAGGATGGGAAGAGGCCTGGTCACCTGATCACAGCTGAAGTCTGGACTCTGGGTTTGAGGAAACTGGTCCAATTCACAGATGAGCAAACTGATTCAGAAAAGTAAAAGCTCCCTAGATGTGACCATTACATCACAGTAACTGCAGGGTCAGGAATAATACAATGAATGGCCTTCGAAGTGTTGTCCTAGATGCTAGGAGAGTGCATTAAAATCATCTACAGGACTCAAGAAAACACATGTGCCCAGATTCCACCCAGACTTATCCATCAGAGCATTCAGGGGTGCTATCAAGGAATGCTTGCTTATTTTGTTTCAAGCTCTAAGGATGCTTCTGATGCGTGCCTTTGATTAAGAACTATTGCATTATCATATGCTTTATTTACGCTTAAGTTGTTTGGTTTACTTGGTTCATGTGTTTGTTTCCCCGTTGAAGTCAATCCAGTTTCTGTTAACACAGAATATCTGAAGCCAGCATTTTGGTGCTTCCATCAGGATTATTCTCAATACTTACTTTAGCCAACTCACCCTCTATTTCTTCAGGATTGTAGCGTTAGGAAGGCTGCATGCACTGATTTCCCACATAGCTTCTTTGATGCCTTGTCTTAAAAAGGATCACGTGGTAGCACTTTGGATGCCAGGATGAAACCCTGGACATACAACTCTGTCCTTGAACAAACCCAGGAAGTAAGTTTTCTTTTCAGACTAGAGGATATGCACCTGGTTCTGGAGCCAGCCGTGGCCAGAGCCTCTGCAAGCCTACAGTACCACCTGCTGGAAGAACTTTTTACTTCATGCAATTTTAGTAAGTTGAATGCAGTTAACCTAGAAAAACTCAAAAATACAAAAGCAGTCAGCCAGCCCTTTTCATGTAGTCAAACAGAGGGTCAGTCTATAAAGGAAAATTCTGCCACAAGGATACAAGGATGAGAGGGGTGGAGAGAGGGTGACAGGAAAGAAGGAAAATGGATTATTGCATTTCAGTTAGGCAATCACTATGTTAACTATCCTACACGTGCTATCTCAAAAGGCAATGCACAGCTAGACAGCTTTATGAGATGCTTAGGAGTAGCAGTAGCAATATTATGTAGAAAATATATGCCTATTAAACAAAAACAGGAAAAGCAAGATATTAAAACCCGTGGACTTGCTCCACAATCAATAAATACTCTATTTTATGCCAACAAGAAGCTCTAAGCCAATAAAAACAGCTCTGTGCTCAATAAGTCTGCTTAAAATAACTACAAGGAAATTATACAGCCCCAGGAGCTACTCCAGCTAGAAGCAAAAATGATGGATTCTGACAGGTTTTGAGGAGGGAAAAAGAAAGGCGCTATTTCAAGAGGAGTCATCTGGCAAGCCATGAAAACAGTTATTTTACACCTAGGACAATTTTAATCTTGGGATGAGCCATAAACCTTAAATAAGACACAAAGATCCCGGGGATTTTAATCTGGGATGTTTCAGTTCTGATTGCAAGAGGTCGATGCAGCCCTTAGGGCGGGGGCCCTCATCGCCACCATGGTCCAGGACCCTGCTGTGTCTCGGGCTTTGAAAAGCAAAAATGTTTTACTTCCTCATTCCCCATCTAGTAAAGTCACTCGTTCTGTTTACTCTTTTAGATAGCACACGTTTCCTAAGTACAACAATAACAATACTAGTGCTGAAGACAAGTCCCATGATTCCATTGAGAACAGAGCGGGCCGGGGAGGGGAAAAGGTCAGAATTTTTTTATTGAGAATTTTTGGCTCTTTAACGCACACCAGGAAAGTCTAAAGTCTTTCGATGGTTATTTCAAGTTTCTACAGAGCCTGAGATTCCCGTGAAACCCCTATTCTCCCTATAGCTTTCCCTGCTACTCAGACTGGGCCACCTCAGTTGTTCAGAAGGATCTGGAACCCTCCCCAGGTTCTTTGGCATCACTTAATACCCTAGGATGTGTACTTTTGCTGGTGGCCTAGCAATTCTAGTCTTAAAAGATACAGCAAGGCCAGACTACCAGAACTAACTTTACAGGTTGAATCAATGTGAAATTGTGGTTTTTTTCTTCATCTGCCACTCACAGCCTAGAAGGTTCTAAACGTCAGTGAGAAGTAATATAAAGAACGTGGGCTCGGAAGTCAGGGAGACTTGGGTCCAAATCCCAGCTCAATCATTTACTACCTGGGTGACTTAGGCAAATGTAGTTCATCTTTCTGAACATATCTGCTCCTTGTAGGTAAAGTGGGAATCATATGGTGCCTACCTCATGGGTTCTGCCTAACAAGTTATGAAAAGTGAACAAGAGAATATGTGATGTGCTTAGCCTAGTGCCAGGTGTATAAAAGGAACCTGAAGAATAAGGATGACAAGAGTCCTGAGGGCAGAATTGGCAATGCTCTTCTGCTAGGTTGTAGGGGAGTCATGGCCAAGGAATCGAGAGAGGACAGAAGGACACGTGGGGACCAGAGGACCTACACAGAACTAAAGTGCCAATAATGTGTGAAAGCTGCTTGTCAAGAGATCAGGCAGGTGGCTGTCTCGGCATTCACACTGTCCCTCCGCAGTTCAGACCCTGAGCCTCCTGAGGGTGCCTTCAAGGAGGCAACAGCTTTGCATGTTGCCCTGACTCCTCAGGATGTGCAAGGAAAAATTGAAGTTCACAAAACAAAAAGGCTTGAAAGGCCCAGCATGCGGATGAAGGATGGGGCCTCAGCCATCTGCATGGGGCCATCTGCCTCCCCACAGTCCTTTCAGGCGCCGCCCACAATGCGCGGGATAGACAGTCAATGTATATGTGTAAGATAGAGTCTCTGGTCCAGGGCCCGAGGGTGAGCAGAGAGCCAGCCCTGGGCAACTCTGATGCTTCCTTTTGGTTTGGCCACTCAGGATGGTGACTCAGGGTGGCAATGGCTTCCAAGGCTGACAGTTTGTGTCCTGACTCAGCCACTTGCCAGCCCTGGGACCTTAGGCAGATTACTTACTCCTCGTAGGCTCGGTTTGCTCATCTGTAAAGTGGAAATAACACCACACACACACACACATTCACACATAGAGCAAGAAGACCAAGATTTTTCCCAGGTACTATGGGACATGCTCACTTTGGACATCACACTTCTCACCAACGGACAATGTGCTATGAATCTGAAGCTCTCACCATGTAATTGAAGGAGTGACCTAATCAACATGTGTGTGATTGATCAGTAACTTGGCCTCTAGGATAGAACTTTACCATGTCTGCATGCAAGACGTATTTCTGCCATTGGATTGAGTTTTAATTATTGCTTTTGTGCAGTGTTATGACACTGTATGGGGTGCATGCCAAGGAGGCATGGGAGATCTGTTGGGCACAAAGAAGATGACAGTGAGGGGGCATACAGAAGGCAAGGAGAAAGGAACCAGTGCTTGGCCCCAGGTGTCCTTTTACTACCTCCATCTGAGTATGTGTGGTGTCTGGGTGGGAGGTCCCAGGCCCAGTCAAACAGGCCAAGAGGGGCAGTAGCCAGATGGAACTCCATGAGCTCGTGCAGTGCAGCCCAGCACACATTCTCCCTGGGATCTGTCCCTGAGTCTGGGTAGAGATAAGCCAGATGACAGGCAGGGGGACTCTGGGGGACACATCACACTGCCAAAGTCCAGCCTGCTCCAAAACAGAGATTCCAGTTCTCTGGAATGCATATTTCGTGGGATCACAGAACCATTCTGTGTCAGGCCAGCAAGAGTCAGCCCTTGGGATACCAAGAAGGCTTGACTATTGGAATGACCCCAGTTCCTGGCCAGTCAGCAGGGCCAGAAGTGGTCTGGCTCTAAGACCCTTTCCACGCTCTGCATCAGAAGTTCTGTGTGGGGAGCCCTGGCCCTAAGAAGGTGGCCTGCGAAGCAAAGTGATCCCTGTCCATCCAGTCCCAGAGGCCCAGGCTACCTGAGGCAGGAGGTGCACAGGAAGCAAACAGTGCATGTGCCAGTGACTGTGACTTAGGATCCAGGCTCCCTGGGATTAGTCCCCAAATCTGGACCACAGGTTGGGACTTACGGGGGATACGCTGGGCTTCCAGGGTCCACTCTGCTCTTAACAGAGTAGCTAATTCTCCTGATGTCAGATCTTGAGATATTTCACAACTGTATGTCCAAAGATCTAAAAAGCCATTCTGGGCCTGACCAGGGCTACCTGGGATGGGAAACACCTGGAAATCATGATTGTCAGACAGGCCCCTAGCCTATTATGACAGTAGGGACATATGGGATTTGACAATACTCACCATTCAAACGTCCTCATTAGTGGTGCAGCTCTAGGAAAGTCTTGTTGACTGAGCATAAGTGAATGAGGGTCTTCAGAGGAATTCAATGACAAAGTTTTATTCAAGTGTCTTGAGGTTTGCAAATCAAAATACTACCAGTTCTGAAGAAAGCAGGAAAGTTGAGAGCTGTAAAAGTTACACTCTCGGGAAGAATCAATCCCGCATTGTTAGCCTCTGGATTGGTTGGAGATGGTAATCTTCCAGATGTCCAGTGGTCTGGACACATGAACATTCTTTCTTAAGATCTTTGGAGGGTTATCTGTGTCTCCAGGCATTGATGCATAACTGAAAATGTCAGCAGTTTAAGTCCTCAGGTTAAAGTAAAAATAAAACGTATTCATTATGATTCTGCCCATTCTAAGTAATTCTGTTACCTTGGCTATGTTGAATCGATAACCAAGTGGTAAGTCCATTTTGCATCTTCTCTCTTTCCTCAGGTTGATTCAGAAAGATAGCCTGGTGGGAGAGAGCAGGCCCTATGCAAAGGCCAGGGAGGCCTGATGCCTGGGGGCAGGTGTGTGGGAGCAAACTACATGCAGAACTCTCCAGGCACCTGGGATCAGTCCCTGGGTTGGCACTTGCAAGGACGGACTGGCTGGTAAGAACTTCTGGGGGACTCACAGCGACACCAGGGTCCACCCCAGATGAATGTAGCATACATATACACCACATATGTACATATACAGTTGACCCTTGAACAGTATGGGGGGTTAGGGGTGCCAACCCCTTGCAGTCAAAAGTTAAGGATAACTTTTGTTTCCCAAAACTCATTTGTCTGTCAGTATCAGCAGAGTATTGTTTCCTGGACCCTTGTAGCATAATTCAATATATCTGCAGACTCCCATCCACCAATTAAAAGCAGAAAAGGTATTTATTGAAAAAAATCTGTGTATAAGTGGACCACAGTTCAAACCTGTGTTGTTCAAAGATCAACTGTATGTGGAAATAAGGAGTGTGCAATACCAAATGTAGCAATAAATAAACTTCTTACTTACAGCACAATTTAATAATATACTTTTTCCTACCCTAGTTAATTTACAGATTAAGTATCTATAGTCCAGGGCTGGCAGAGTGCTAGGAAGCTGACTGGCTCCTATATCAATGGTGGCTTTGTAAAGCAGTACAATCCTTTGGGAAGCAATTTGGCAATATGTGTAAAGAATCATGAAAAAATATTAAAGCCCTTTGGCCCATAATTCTACCTCTGGGAACATATCCTAAGGAAATAATCCAAACTATAAGAAAAACCATATGCTCATAGATGCTCACTGCAGTACTTACAGTGAAAAATTGGAAGCAATTTAAATACTAACTAATGGAGAACGTCATGGTACACCATTGCACAATACAAGACTCTATTGTTACAACTAGTAAAAAGTTTAGAAGCAGATGTTTAAAAAATTACATTATATGAGTTAAGAGAATATCTGACTTTCTCCTTACTAAATGTCCTGTAATTTTCCTGCTATAATAGAAGAAAAGTAAAATTAGAGCATAATCGAGTTAGAAAAGTACTTTGTGATTCAACTAACCACATCAAAATGAAAGAAGGCAAGAAGTTTTGGCCTGCCGGACAACACTATTCACTTTTTAGGTTTCTTTTTTTCCTTAATTGCAGACACAGTGCCAAAGAATAAAAAAACATTTTGAATGTCTCTAGAATATCTTGGAAACCAAACTGATTGAATGATAACAGACATTCTATCTCCAAGCGGCCATTGCATAGAGCAGACAGACCACACACCCGCTCCATCCACAGCAAGCCACAGGGCTGGGCTGCCTCCTGACCCGGGGTGGGTTCGGGATAGAGCAATATTCAGCAGACCTGTCTGATGGGATCTAAGGCTTTGTTGTATTACAAGAGCTATGGAAAGGATCCAAAGAAGAATTATAAAGGGATAAAGACCAGTGTTCTTAGTCTCACTAAAAGTCCTCATCAAAAAATACTGTACTGAACTGTGCATATTTCTATAAGCCATTTCAAATTCCTATTGGAATAAGATGATTATGTATATAAATAAAACATCTAGATTTAAAATAAAAGAACAATAACAACAACAAGAATTTACTCTATGTTCAGCACTATCAGAAACATTCTGGACACAAGCTGGGTGGCAGAACCCTTAAGCAAGGTGCCTGTCTTCACAGGGGCCACACATCTGGAGGGAAGATGGGGCAGTGAGGAAGGTGTATGGGGTGAGGATATGGCAGTACACCAAGAGATGAACAAATGAGGACCAAAGTTCTAGAAAAAGGGTAAGAGAAGAGAAGGGACAGGGACTGTAGCAATGGAGAGATACTAAAATAAAAAAATACATGCTGGGAAGACAGCTTCCCATGCACCACAGAACACGCAGAGCATGACCGTACCATTATAAAATAAATGGAGTTTTGGTTTGGCTTCATATTCCTGTTTTGTATTCGAGGTCCTAGGAAATTCCATTCTGATCAAGTGCAAACACATCTTTTTCATTTGACTGTATCTGAGAAGTTTCAATCGAGTCCCCAGGTTGTCGTGTCTATGAAGGAGACAGGTGAGGGGTGAGTGCTGCTGACTCAGGTCTTCTGCATGCTGAGTTCTCTGCCAGCCTGCCAGTGCGTGAGCCCATCAATCTTGGCACTGGCTGGCACATTCAGCCTTTACTGTTAGGTTGCCGAATGTGGCTTTGGTCACAGCCAAAAGATTATTTGAAAGCTTAACCAGTCACTGAAATTATTCTGCTCTTTTATTGCTTAAATGACAAACTAAGATATCATTCCTGAAGGAAATGGCCTGGGTTTTTATTACTATGCAGATAAGATAAGGTTACTTCATTCTGCTGTCGAATTTAAAAACTTTGCTCTCTTTTCCAAGAGTTCATAAGACGCTGGGACAGGGACATCACTGAATTTTTTTGCTGCAAACTGAAGACCACATGGGAATTTCTGCATCAGTCAGTCAGCATCTGGTGGGCATCAGATTGATGCGCGGCACTATGCTGGACAAGGCAAGTGGAATTTGTTATTTATATAACAAAAGGCCTGCTGTCAGGATGCTCAGGCTGAGCATCTCAGATCCGACAGAGCATAAAGTAAAAACAGAAGAGTTCAGTGACAGTGAAAGTCACCAATACAGACTGATTGCGAGGCCCACGTGATTCTCGTCCCAGCTGCCACCACCCACCCTCCCCAGTTCTGCCTTTCCCTCCCTCTGCCCTGATCAGTCTGGCTGTCCCTCCCCACCCCCACCACCCTGTTTCCCAAGCACATCAGAGCCCTCCCTGCCTCAAGGGCCTCTGAACAGGCTCTTTTGACTCTCTGAAATGCTCTTCCCGATGTCTGTATGGTTTCTCCTTCACGTTGTTCAGGCTTCACCCACATTTCTCTCTCTGAGGAAGGCTTTCCCTGGCCATTCTATCTATATTTGCAACCCCTTTTATTATATTCCCAATTCCTTACTTTATTTTTGTCCTCAGCACTTATACAGTCTAACCTAACATATGTAAGCTCTATGAGGGCAGGAAATTTTGTCTGTTTTGTTACTGCTACATCCCCAGAGCCTAGAGCAGTGTACCACATGCCAGGCATTTGTAAATATTTGTCAAATATTTATGAAGTGAATGAACAAATGGCCTCTCGTGTTCCTGGCTCTGCATGTCACATACACGTATTGAAAGCCTCTTAGCAACACCATGAGGCAGATGTTATTTGTAGGAATCAAAATGCTTGTCCTTAAGTCCATGACAATGTGTTGGAATCCTCCCAAAAGCCTTCACAGGGCACCGTCAAAGTTATGCTGATCTAAGGCCTTTGGCCTTTCAGGCTCAGAGACATTTGGCCAAGTTTTCAGAACTCCCATATGTTCATGTACAGTGAGAGAGAAGCTGCCCCATGAACAGGCTGAGCACCATGTATGGTGGGTATCCTTTCCTCTGCAACCAGACCCACCCGGGAAACAAACCATCTACCCATAACTACATCCTCCCACACCTACCTCCACGTTAGGACTGTCCCACCTGAAGCCCCACCTGAAGCTTGCACCCTGGACAAAGCTCCATCTGCCCTGGACAGTGCTTGGGGGAGGGCTAGTCTCTTTCCCCTGCCCCTCCTTGGCACTCTGCATCACTGGTTCTCCTGCCCTGTGGCTTCCAGTCTGATGCCAGTGGGAGGCACCAACAAGACAGCTGAAGGTCAGGAGGAGAATGAGTCAGGGTATTTCCTGAAATTGCCCACAGAAGGGCCATCAATTTGGCAGTGGCCAGAAGGTCTGGTGATGGCCTTCCATCACTGGGTGGTGATACTTCCCCACTGTGCAAAGTCTCCAGGGGCTACTACACCTTCCCTTTTTGGTTCACTTAGCCTATCCACACCTCTATAAACAATCTGTTTATTAAATTAGCTTCAATTAACCTCTTGAAGTGTGCCATCTGTTTTCTCCTAGGACCCAGCCTGATGCTCGCTGTCAAAGTCTGACTTGTCTGAACTTCAGAGGTTAATCATTGACTGATTCTTCCATCAATGAACAGGATGTGCTCTGACAGATCAGCACTGTCCAGCTGAGCTTCCTGTGGTGGTGGAAATGACCGCCATGTGCACTGGCCAACATGACAGGCACCAGCCACATTGTCTGTTGAGCTCCTGAAATGTCACTAGTGGGGAAATTAATTTTAATTTAATTTAATTTTAATTAATTTAAATTCAACTAGCCACATGTGGCACGAGGTCTAGCCACTTAGTCAATAACTGCTGGCCTGGTAGGTAGTTATATGTCCTTCAAATCTGTGTCTCATCCTTTATGATAGCAAACTTCCTTATCTCCAGGTTTTTGGTGAAAAATTCACCATAGCTCTCAGGACTTACAACAATACTATCTAAAGAGGCTAGACAACTTGCCAAAGTAGGTTGTTCATTAGTAGTTACGAGAGGGAACCCTGGGCTTCTTATAGTCTGGGGGAAATGTAAGTGTGAATTATTTCAGGGGGTCTCTGTCTCTGCTCTGTTTCTGTTGGAGAAGTGGACCAAAAATTTCCCCTTTATCTATAGAGAAAAAAACTCAGCACAGAGACAATAATATAACAGTAGTGAGTATGTTCAGAGAGAAGTGACTTACTGACTGAATTGGGGAGAAGAACTGGACGTGCATAAGCTGGGCTCTCTCCTCTTGGGAATTAGGGGCCTGTAGGAAGCATTCATTCTGCTCTCTCCTCCATCCGGAAACCACACAAAGCAGTAACAGGTGGAGAGGCTAAACTGACCCACAGGGTATGTGTGTCTAATTCTGGAGCTCATTGTCAGAAAGCCTTCTTCTCAGCAGATAGAAACTATGCCCTAGGATTTATCTGTAATGAACCAGTAATTTTGGTCTCCCATCTGTCTTACTCCTGTCTTATTTCCTGAGTGGTTCAGAACTTGAAAAAGAAAAGGTAGTGTTATTAATGAGATTCTCCAAACATTCCAATTTAAGAGTCTGGTAACTGTTTTGTGACGACAACAAGCCACCTGACATGGCAAGGAGAGCTAGCAAGGTAATAACGTATCTCTAAGGAGGAGCTCCGTGAAAGAAGGTGTGCACAGGAAATGCAGGAGCAAGAAGACCAGGCAAGACTTCTCATCACTATGTGTCTGAATAAAACACTTTTTTGATTGTTATTTTATCAACTAGGCATGTAGCTCCATGAGAGAAGGCATTTTGTTCTGTTCATTGTTGGATCTTCAGCACTTAGCTTCTGCCTGGTACATAGTAGTTGCTCAATAAATATTTTCAGAAAGAATAAATAAAACACAATTGGCAGTGGTAGAACCATAGACTTCTTTTACAGGGCAATACACTAAGGCCAGGGGAACTCGATGACCCAAGGAGAAACTGCTAACTCATGGCGAAACCCAGGCGCCTGGCTCCAATGTTGTCTCCCCCTCCTACAAGCCGCCTCCCAACTCCAGGCTCTTGACAAATTATCCCACCTTTAACTTGATTTACCTTAATGCTGTTTAATCTCTGACTTTATGTTTTGGACTAGTCAAGCATAGCAATTCCTCTCCCCCCAACATGGCTTGTTTCCTCTTATCTCTGAGCCTCTGTGCATGCTCTCCTCACTATCTGAAGTAAGCTGGGCCTCGCCAAACCAGGTCCCTTTAAATCCACATACAATCAGACCTCCCCCCTCTAAGAACTCCTTTCTGATCAACCTTACCTAGTTTTAGTTATACCATTAAAGCACTTATTTTACCTACTGATAGAAATATTCTTGTGAACCATGTTTAAGGAGAACTTTAGGTAGAATTGGAAGATACGAGTATAGTCACTGAACTCTCATATGTGGGAATAGAAAGTGTCCTCTTTATAAAAGTAATAAAATAAAATCAGTTAAAATAAAAACCCTGATTCAGTTATTTACTTTAAAATTCTGCTGTGAGAAAAGCTAGTATATTTGTTTATGGAATTTCATGTTGTTCTTAAATTCACAGTATTCTTTGATTTTTAAGAAAGATGACTTTTTACAATAACTACTCCATTACATTCACAAAGATGGACCATTTAATTCTAACTTTAAACAGGAACGAAAAAGAAGATTTGCAGTCACTTCAGGAGTAAAGGGGAATATTTATTTTCAGAATTAATTCTGAAGTTTTGCTTATCATTTAAGGCTTAGTTTTGAGTACATAATAATTTAATACTTGTCTATTTTCTATTCAATTTTGCAATAATATTTATAAGGTACTGCACTATGTCCCCAGCTGTTGATGTGTCCTTGGAGTTTAAAATCTAGTGTAGAGACAGGACTTACACATATGAAACAATTAAATAACTACCTAAGATAGAATAGATTTATATTCCACGCAGATTAAGAAACAGGAGATAAGTATATAAACATGTTTATGATTTTCAGATAATGGTTTCCCTTTCTAAAGCATTATATTGGTTGATTACTCAGCAATCCAAATTATAAAGCACAATTAATGAGGCAAGACATTAAGCAATGACTCTAAAAACTGATATGCTTCATTAACTATATCTTTTTGTCAATTGCCAGGTATTTTATTCCCTTGACTCTTTTTTTTAAATTTATTTTTCAATTATAGTTGACATACAATATTATATTAGTTTTAAGTGTACACATAGTGATTAGACATTTATAATCCTTAAAAAGTGATCACCTCGATAAGTCTAGTAACTACCTGGCACCATACATAGTTATTACAATATTATTGACTATATCCTCTCTGCTGTACTTTACATATGCATGACTATTTGTATGACTGTATAACTAAATTTGTACTTCTTAATCTCTTTCACTTTTTTTGCCCATCACCGAACCCCCCTCATCTGGCAACCATTAGTTTGTTCTCTGCATCTATCAGTTATTTTGTTTTTTAGATTCCACATATAAGTAAAATCACATAATACTTGTCTTCCTTTATCTAACTTATTTCACTTAGCATGACACCCTGTTGTTGCAAATGGCAAGATTTCATTCTTATGGTTGAGCAATATTCCATTTTTTATACTTACTGCATTTTTATTCATTTATTTATCGATTGGTACCTAGGTTACCCCCTTATTTCAGCTATTATAAATGATGCTGCAATAACATAGGGGTGCATATACCTTTTCAAATTAGTGTTTTGGATTTCTTTGCGTACATACCCAGAATTAGAATTGCTGGATCATATGGTAGTTTTATCCTTAATTTTCCGAGAAAGTTTCATATTGTTGCACTCACTTTTTAAATTCTCGCTGAGGACATGTTGTTCATTGACTTGAGGGAGATGGGAAAGAGGAAGAGAGAGATGTGAGAGAGAAACATGGTTTGATTGCCTCTCATATGTGCCTTGACTAGGGATTGAACCGCAACCTAGGCATGTGCCCTGACTGGGAATTGAACCCGCAGCCTTTTGATGTACAGGACAATGCTCCAACAAACTGAGCCACCAGGCCAGGGTCCTCCATACTCTTTCCATAGTGGTTGTACCAATTTACAATCCCACCAACAGTGTACTAGGACCTTTTCTCCACATCCTTACCAACACTTGTTGTTTGTTGAATTTTTGATAATAACCATTCTGGCATGTGTGACCTGATATCTCATTATGACTCTGATTTGTAAATCAATTATATCTTTAAGTATTTAAGTCAAAGAGAATAATTTTCAAACTCTGTTTCACAACCCCTTAAATAAGACCATTATTCAAAGAAGTTAGAGAAATACAGAGGTGCCTTAAAAAATTATTTCCCTGTGTGATGTCAGTTGAAAAGCCAGTTTGACAGCTTCACTTCCAGACAGGCAAGCTGGCTCAGGAGGGGTAAGCTCCAGCCAGATGCTCACATCATGAGTGACTCAGGGGATGCTGTTGTGTCACGGCACGAAGGCCAGCACGGCAGAGAGACGAGCGTCAGTGGGGGCCGAGCATACTTGGGGATTGCAACTTGGTTGACACAAATTCAAGAGGAGTGTGAAATTTGACAAAGAAGATTCCCAATCTACTTTTCACTCCAGGATGGCAGAATGTGCAGTGGTTGAGGACACAGACTTGGAAGTCCAATTGGCTGGGTTGGTATCCTGGCTCTACCACTCATTAGCTCTGTGGTCTTGGAAAAGCAACTTCTCTCCCTCTGTTTCCTCATCTATAACATGAAGATAACAAAAGGTTTACTATGATGGTTAAATTAATGAAACATGTAAGACCCGAGGTACCTGGAACATAGTAACTATTTGATCTATATAAGCTATTTTTTTCACTGAAATTTATTTTAATTGTTTCTTAAAGGAGACACCAGTCCACAAGGCAATGGTCTCTGGTCCCCTTTCCTCAGGAATATACCCGGTTCTAAAAATCAGCAAGAGAAAAGAAAAGGTGAGAAATGACACAGTCCATGTGACTATTTGCTGTATCCTCTGTACCTATCATTTTTTTCACATGTGTCTACTCTCTGTTGTCTATCCACGCTGTGTGATCTAGAACCACATGACTCTCAAGGTACATAACCTCCAGGAGGGAGGTAATAAACTACTGCTATTTAGTCAGGTTTTTATTCTATTTCAAAGTATAGGGTAAGCATAAGGCAAAACTAGAGCCAGGCAAGCAGAAAAGAGTGGAGGGCATAGAAGCCTAAGTGAGACGAGTCTCTTAGAGGAGGAAAGATGCTGCCTCGTCTGTGTTTTGAATACTGAACTCAATCCCATGACATTTCTGGGGCCAATGGACCTTTGAGGAAAGGAGGTGATTAGGACATTTAAAGTTTGCATGATCCTTCTGCTCAAATAATCCTGGTCTCCTGTTATCGGGACCTAGTAGAAATCTACTTGAAATTTTCGCTATGTCAACCTGAGGAAACCTTGTCTATCTTGCCTTTTTACATATTCCCCTGCCTACTACTGTGCTGAGAAGTTACTAACGCTTCATACATATTTTTTTGACAGCTAGATCAGATCCTGAAAACTTGTAACTGAGAATAACTCAAATACTTCAGTTTCACATGGGTGTCCATGCATGTGGGCCACTCCCTTTGGAAGGGTGGGGGACAAGCTGGGGAATGTGCAATGGATTTGGAAAGGCTATCCAAGTGTTGGATGCCTACCAAGCACTTTTGTCTCCAAAGCCTCCTACATCACCAGCCTCTGGCTACTCACCACTGCATGATGGGACCTGGATCTGATGTCTTCTGAGCTTTGGCAGATAGATAGCAAAGTAGTTTTGAAAGTCATCTAGGGGCATCAAGATGAGAAACACCAAAAGGACCTCTATGTCCTCCTAGACTTTTGTTCTTAGTGAGGCTCCAGCAAACTGCCATCACTGATCAATGTTTATTTGACACATGAATGCTAAATATGACTGGTTTGCCTTTGAATTTTAGACTGATCCTTAAGAAGGAAAAAAAATGTTAGTCCTACTGATACAACCAGAATTTCTAGTCTTGCATCATTTCACACTTAAACCTCCAACCATTAGATGCCTGGTTTACGAAAGGAAAAAGAAAATAGGTTGACAACTGGATAAATCTTGTCATGGACTGGAAATAACAGATTATTAGCATTTTCAAAATCCTCCCCATTTATTATTTTTTATAAATAGGTATAGAATATTTGTTGAAACTTGGATATTATTGCATATGCCTTTAATTACATTCAACTCACAATATTAGGCTAAGTCATTGTCTATTTCTCAAGATTCATGGAACTGTAGAATCTTAGATCTTTAGTCTCCTTTCCTTTTAAGTCTTTAATTCTATAGATGAGGAAAGTGGGACTGGAGAAAGAAGACTGTGCCCTGGTTCCCTGTTCTCTTAGAGTCAAGATGAGCTTCCAGGTATCCCCCCTCCTCTTTCCAGTCTTTATTCTGTTCCAAACTGTCATTTCTCTTTCAATCATGGGCCATTTCTGCAAGAGAATAGCATTTAGCTGGTAAGGACTCATTTCCAGAAGCATAGGTGCTTTAGTAAATTTAGGAAAACTTAGGTAATGACTAACTCACCACTTCCAAAAGTAGAGCTACAAGAAGGTTCTTTTGTCCTCTGATGAAATTACTTCCCTGGGAAAGAACACAGCCACACCAGATGTGGGAAAACAGACACCAGTCCCAGGGCTGCCAATTGTTACACTGAGATCCGCTTGGGGGAAAAGGGGAGGCTCTGAGACACAATGAACACAGCTCCCACCATGCTGGGAAGAGGGTAGCATATGGTGACAGTGCAGGAGGGAGGAGGTGGTGGCCTCATGCCAACAGCTGTCATGTCCCCAGGGAGGGGAAGGAAGCATTTCCATTGGGGCTTCCAACAAGTTTAATAGAATAGGGGGAACCAGAGTGTACCTCATTCTACAGGCAGAGAACCCAAGGACTCCCACAGTCATGGGGCTGATGGTCATGACTCTTGTTGAGAGAGGCCAGTTAAGCATGAGCTATACAGCTAATAGGTAAAACTAACCCACCCTTTCTTCCAAGTTACCTTAGTAAAAGCCAATTAATTATATGCTTGCAATTCAAACATAAAATGTGTGCCCCAAATCTTTGTATTATGGCATTGTAATACATGTTTGTCATCTTCATTACACTATAATATTTGAAGGCTGTAGCCTGTAGGAGGGGACAGTTTATTAAATAGACAGTAAGTCTTTCTAACTGGCGTATTTGCTCTGAGGGCCCAAGTTCTACCAATAGAGGGATCTCCTGTAGGGACCCATACCAATCAGATGTTTAATGACAATGAAGCACTTCTTTAGAATTGTTATAATCAGAGGAGTCATGGACTTAGGAACCCCGGCACTGAAAGAGAAAGTGGGAGATAATGGCCCATGAAGGAGCAGAGAAAGGTAAAGAGGACCAGGAGAGTGGACATTCACAGGAGACAAAGAAATACCAAGTTTCAAGAAGAAGGAGACATCGCCAGGGTCAAAAGCAGCAGCAAGGCACTGTGAGTTAGGGATTCATCTTTGTTCATTAGGTTGGACAAGTTGGTGGACATTCATTTGGCAGAACAAGAGCAGTTTCAGTGGGAAGACAGGGCTGTGAGCATTGAGGAGTGAGACAGAGCCTGATAGCAATAGTTTGGGGGTGAATCATTGATGAAGAAATGCAAATGATTAATTTACTTTATTAGTTCGGGAAGTTAGCTTGAGCTCTGGCCGGGTGGCTCAGTTGGTTGGAGTGTCAACCCATACACCAAAAGGTCACAGGTTTGATTCCTGGTCAGAGCACATACCTAGGTTGCAGGTTCAATCCCCGGTTATCACTGGTTGGGGCATGTATGGGCAGCAACTGATGGATGTCTCTCTTTCTTTTTCTCTCTGTCTCTCTCTCTCTCTCCCTTCTCTCTCTCTCAAATCAATAACTATATCCTTGAGTGAGGTTTTTTTTTGTTTGTTTGTTTTTTTAAGTTAGCTTGAGAAGCAAGGAGGAACAAATTGAGAGAATCTATCAAGAGATTTTTAGGGTGGGAGACACTTGAATGTATTAATTGACTGAAGATAATTGTCAAAATAGAGGAAGACTCAGAATATAGAAAGGAGAGGCTATGATAGAATGGAGGACATGGAAGAAGCAGAAAGGGGTGAAATTAAGTATAGAAATAAAGAGGATGACCTTCAAAAGTAGAAGGCACTGGGATTGGAAGAAAAAAGACATGAATGGGTATGGAGGTAAATCAATTTTTAGGAAGGGGGATGAGAAACTGAAAGAGATTATAGAAGATGTTCACCATGTATGCAACTGCCAAGTGTCTTTTGGTCAGGTTATGAATTTTCCACATACGAATCATGCCTTCATAAGGTAGAAACCAGACCTCATGCTCCTGGCATCCCTTGCTGTGCAGGTGCAGGATGTGATTCAGCTTCCACCAGTCAGATGCTTCTGCATGAGATACTGACTTGGAAGGAGCCATGTGAGGAGGTAGGCACATGCAGACTCTATATTTTGGCAAGTGAGATGAAATGTTTCTCTCTTCAAATGTAATAGGCACAAAACTTCTGTTGTCCAGGCCTGAGACTCATCAGTGCCTGGTGCAAGCTTAAGTTTGGATTCTGACACTGGTGTTTGTTACAACAGCCCCCATGTCATGGCTGGGTCTGCGTGGCTTCTAAGCTGGTGCTCTGATCCTTCTGGAGAGTCTCTGAACTACAAAATAACTTTTAACAAATGTGGCATTTAACCAGTAGATTGGATTCTGTTGTTTGTAACAAAGCACCTTGACTAATACACCCAAATGTCTAAAAGCATCAATTTTCTCAAGAGAGAAGGCAAGGTCATTTGCTGAAATTGAGAGGTGAGGGCTTGAAGAGCCTGATAATGGTTTAGAGTAGTTGATGAAAAACCTGGAGAAGAAGCTGATTCAAGACTAGCTGAGGAATTGATGGGAAGCCTGAGGGCACAGCTAAAGTAGGGCCATGAGTCATGGGAGCCCTTATCTTCATTATTGTGTGATTTTCTTTCTCCAGCAGAATAGAGGAGAGAGGAAGGGAATTGAAAACCTGGGAAGAGAAGGGAAGGGCATAACGTGGCTGATAAACCAATAAGATTGGGGGAATTGAGGGAATTAAAGGTCCTTTGAGCTAAAAGAGCAGTATAGAGTGAATTCATGAGAATGCTGGGAGACTAGTAGGTTGTAGCCAGAACTTGCAATGTTCAAATTTAGATTTTAGAGCCAGAGAAGAGCCAGGTCATGGAAAGATCCGAAGGAGTAGAGGATGTCTCTAGAGTTAAAGAGACCCAGGAATATGTAAGCTATGCTGAAGGATGGGTCATCAACCTGTGTGGGTGGTAAAATCCCCTCGGATAATGGCAGGATTTGAAGTGAAGAGAAAAGCTTTGTATCATATCTCATGGTCTTTGAGTGAGGGGCAGTGCTTAGAAGCTGTACAGGTGACGTGGGTTGAAGGGATGAAATAGTGTAGCGTAATGCAATAGTCTAAAACTGGAATGAGCTCTAATACAAGAAACTTCATAGGCCAGAAACAGTACTGGTGGGTGAAAATATTTAGAAAGGGGACACAGCCAGAACTAAGGACTATGAAACTGTGAAAAGTTGACACAAGTGCCACCATTTAAAAATAGAGCCCAAGCAGCCATTCCAGAGCAACTGCCTGCATGTTTTGCTCCTTGAACCTTTCAAATGCTTGAACTGGGCAATATAACCTTTGAACTGGGCCAAAGCAAAAGAGTAAAACATTGTTTTACAAGCAATTCTTTGCAAAATAAAGAAGAAAGAAGACATTCTGATGATAGAGACTGTTGATTATGGACACTCCTTCTGAAGCTAGAATCAGTAATCAGCTTTGCATAGCTAAAGAATTATTCAAATTGTTAGCCCCATACATAGGCTGCAGGTCCCAGTAAGCTGATGTAATGTATCTTCTCCTGAATGCTCTCAGCTTTGTCTGGGGCCTCTGTGGTGTTTATACTTTTTATCCCTTCATTAAATTGCTATTGTAATTACTTATGACATTTCCCCCTTTTTGATAATATGCTTATTGCATATTAAGAACTGTTTCGTTTTGTTACCCCTTCCCCCAGCAATAACAGGCATTTACTGCATGTTTGATAAACAGGCAGAAACAATCATTCATTTCCCTTTCACTTTAGCAATGGAAACCACAAAGCTGAAGATTTTAAACATGTTATTTCAGTAGGAAGAGATGGAAAGGCAGGAAGAGGAGGAAGAGGAGAGCCACATGTGGCTTCTCCTCTTTACTCAAATATACTAGGAGTGGCTCTCTTAATTCTGTCTACATTTGTTGCCCTATCAACAAAACGTTTTACAATAAAAATACATAATTCTTATGAAATACTATGAGGATTTAAATAAAACAATTAATTCCAACTACAATATCTTCAAGTGGGATCAAGGTGAAAATTTAAAAAATAAATATTCTCACAACCACAGAGCACCCTCAAGGGAGTGCTCCATTCTCTGCCTCGATTTATCATCAGATACCCATCTTCATCAGTTAGTCCTTGCTTAGGCATGAGGGAGTACAAAATAATTAAAATGTGCAAGTCGATCTGAAGGAGTTGATAATCTAGTTGGAGAACCAAGAAAAAGAAACTGTTGAATTATAATTCAAGGTGACATTATTAAAATCACAGGACCAATCATGTAAATAATAATCCTTCTGTGTCAGAGTTCTAGAAATGCTATGTATTTCCAAACAAGAGTTACTTAGTGTGTGTCATTCACATTCTAGGGATAAAAGATTTATATCATTGCATATGATGAATGATAATTTGAAAAATAATAAAACTTCTAGGGAACATAAAAATAGAGGCATATTATTCTGTGGCAAGATAATAATATAAATCCCCATGAGATTCTCCCACCCTTTCATATGGAATAGCATTTCATTTCAGCACATTCAAGCTACACAAGCCAATCTTGAGGTTAGATTCCACAAAACACACTGATAATTTCTTAGGTGACAAAGTTACTTGACCTTAATTTCCAAAAATGAGCTTACCCACACTATTCAGGCAGGCACTGATTCCCTCTGGGCAAGCCCAAATCTGGATTAATTTGTTTCTTCAACAAACATGCATTAAGTAACTATTCTGTATCAGGCACTGGGCTGGGCTCTGGGGATACAAACATAATGAGAGAAAGTTCCAGACCTCCTATACAAACAGGGGCAATGACAGTGCCAGAGGCAGTCACGTTAGGGGTGGGGGTAAGAGTTGGGGGTGAGGAAGAGGCTTGGACTTGATGTTAGAACCCTCAAGGCCCAGCCCTAGTTCACCACTACCCAAGCTATTATGTAAAATAGGCAAATGACCTCACTTGTCAGTTAAGATCAAAAGGCCTATCTCACCAATAATAGCTTGAAAGTGCTCTGAAATGTTCATCTGTACAGATCCATGGTGTCGTGATCACTTACAGCACACTCAGAAGACTGGAAACCATTTCTATTGGACCATCAAGTGTTATCTCTTTAGTGACTTACACTACTTTCATGGAGCCTAACTGGGAAATAGATTCTTTAAAAATCAGTAAGACTTGAGTATTTTGTTCCTGAGCATTTAATTAGCCTTTTTATTTAGCCAGTTGAGAAGGGCTGTTAACCATGTAGCAAAACTAACCATAAAATGTATGCTTTCAAGCTACATTCAGAGAAATTCTTTCTCTTCCATTTCAAAATAATTCCTGGATGCCAGGTACGTTCTTCCTTCCTCTCTTGTGTGAACCACTCTCCTGAAAGAAAGGAGTGTGGATTTGAGGCTTCAAAGGAAAGGCGAGCTTACCTAAGAAAGCAACTGGGTTATGTATTCGTTTTAATAATCACCTCCAGCTTTGATCAATGCAGCTCATTTGACTGGGTGTCATCCTGCAAAGTGAAAGGTTGCCGGTTCAATTCCTGGTTGGGACACATGCCTGGGTTGCTGCCTGATTATCGTTATTTCTCTCCCTCTCTTTCTCTCTTCCTTCTCCTTTCTCTAAAAAGAAATAAATAAAGTCTTTTAAACAAACAAATAAATAAAAACCACCGCCATTCTCAGTATTCTTCTGGTGTTGATTTCTCTGTTCCCTCCCTTTTTTCTCCTTATGCGTCCTCCTTTGGTCAGAATTTGACCTACGCAAACATTTGGAACCGGTTGTTTGTTCTATCAATCCCTGCTTATTGCACTGAAGGGGATCACAGCCTCAGCTTTTCTCCAGAGGAGGCTCGAAAGCTTAATGTGGTCCTTGCAGGTCATTTACTGTGAGCCCAGGGCTGAGTAAACTGAGGTGGAGTCCTGAACACCCCACAGATGGCCTTGAACTAGCACAGCCCTGAAGGCAGGTCCTGTCTGCCTCTTCATCAAGAGACAGAGGAGCTTCTTGTTAGGAGAGAAATGCAGGTTCCCTTCACTATTCCTCCTGAATTCAGTAAGGTAAATGAGCTAGTTCATTTAATGTAATGTAATGACTGTGAAGATTATGTGTCAGAAACTCTTGTTTTAATTCAGGATTTGCCACTAACTGGCTCTGTGAGAGTTAACCTTGTTCCCCCCGCCCCTCCACCTTTCTTTTCAGCTGCAAGTAAGGTCCAAATAATGTTCAGATTTCTTCTAGCCCTAAATGCTGTATAATTTATTGTCTTTCAGTGAGGACTTCTAAAAATGCAGCATTCATTCCCAGTGAGGGGCAAATGTGGTTATATAGATTCTAAATGGATACAGACTTTTTTCTCCAAAGGGAGTCTACCCTCTTGTACTGATCTGTTTGTATAGCATGATCTGTCATTTACTGGCCATAACTTTCACTATATTGGATACTATACAAATTTCTCTGTCATTAAAACACTAAACCGCCAATAAACCAATTCTCTGTCTCAAACAATAGCATGCACTATTGAGGTCACAGGTTGGCTCTTAGTTAAACATACACTTAGAGGAAGAGGTAAAGTGTCTTCCTTTGCACTTCAACTTCCAGTTAGAGACAGTCTTCAGGCAAACAGTATAACTGAGGGGAATGGTTCAGTGGGGAGAACAGGAGTTCTAGGGAGCAGAACCAAAACCTCTTCCAGGAAAGACAAGGAAGTGAATGAGAACACCTGGGGCCATGGAGTGTGGGTGGGGAGTCTTGGGGCCAGAGAGGGATGTACTTTCCTCAACTAAAAGTCCAGAGGGAACATCTGGGTTTCCTAACAGTAAAAAGATTGGAATTAGTAAGTGTTAGATATATGGGGCAGCCAGAGTGAGCCAGACAGTGTCATCTCATGCACTGCATTTAATTCCCACCCTATTAAATGATACACTGTGTTTGTGGATCATCCATCCCCAGACAAGATTATGGGACTTTCTTCAAGACCAGAACCAAGAGGATAAACATCTAGTTTCATGTTTACTTTAATAAAGTCTAGGGGCTACCATTATTACACTTTCAAAATCCCACATAACCAATTAACTTTGTTTCCACATATTTTAGTGGTTCCTAACCTTGGCTACACATTAGAAACTCTTAGGATGCTCTGTAAAAAATTGTGATGTCTGTGCTCCATCATACCCCAATCAAATAAGAACCCCTTGAAGGGAAGAGAAAAAGGGACAAACTTTAAATCTCCCTAGGTTATTGTCACATGTGCTTGAGAACTACTTCTGTGTTCCCTGGCAGTAACCCTTATAAAACTGAAATGAACTTGTGTACTTTTTGCAAAGATTGCACATCAGAGAAGTCTGGAAATCAAAACCTGCTTCTGAAGCTGGTCTAAGGAAGAGATGATCAATACTAGCTTAAAAGCATATATTTTATGGTTAGTTTTGCTACATGGTGAATAGCCCTTCTCAACTGGCTAATTAAATGCCGAGGAATAAAAGACTCAAATCTTACTTTTTTTTTTAATACTATTTCCCAGTTAGACTTCATGAAAGTAGTGTACGTCACTAAAAAGATAACCCTTAACAGTCAGATAGAAATAGTTTCCAGTCTTCTGAGTGTGCTGTAAGTGATCACGACACCAGAGATCTGTACAGATGAACATTTCAGAGCACTTCTAAGCTATTATTTCATTCAGTCCTCACAACATATTTGGTGAGATAGGCCTTTTGATCTTAACTGACAAGTGAGGACATTTGCCTAGTTCACACAACAGCTTGGGTAGTGGTGGAATTAGGGCTGGGCCTCAGGTGTTCTAACATTCGTCAGAGCCTGTCCCCAACCTCCCATCCCTGACCCCTGCCCACTCAACTGCCCCTGGCACTCTGTCATTACCCCTGCTTCATAGGAAGTCTGGAACCTTCTCTCATTATGTTTGTACCCCCAGAGTCTAGCTCAGTGCCTGAACAGAATAGGTACTCGATGCACATTTATGAAGATGAAAAAATAAAGCCCACATAGAGTCATAAACCAATCAAAATAGTTCATAATCAAATCTAACTGTTGGCAGAAAGCTGAAAATACAGAAGACCTTCAATAATTTTTGCTTTATGATTGATGACTTGACTGGGATATATTTTAAAATTTGATCAATTTTTAATAAAGTTGAAATGTTTATTCTTTTTCTTTCACATATATTTCATATTCAGTGTAGGACAAAGGCATAACATACTTCTTTAAAAATTAAAAACAGTGGTTGCAGATGATAAAATATGACAGGGAAAATATTTTTTTTTTTTTCAGATTTAATGTGTTTTATTGATTAAATTATTACATTTGTGCCAATTTCCCTTCCCTCTGCTCCCCTCCACCCGGTGGCCCCCCTCCCTCCAGTTGTCCCCCCCTTTTAGATTATGTCCATTAGTTGTGCATACAGTTCCTCCCAACCTCTCTCCGTCTATTCCATTCCCTCCTACCTTGATCCCCAATTCCTATATCATCTCCCTCCCTTTCCCCATTCCCCCTCCCTGTTGACCTCCCCCCAATATGCTTCCCGTACCCACAGTTCCTCTTCCACTCTCGTTGCCTATTTAGTTTGCCTTTGTTTCATCTCCCTAGCTTCTGTTTTTTTTTTTTTTAAACCAGTCCCTTTAACATCTCATATAACAGTGGTTTGGATCTAATGAACTCTTTCAGTTTTATTTTGTCCTGGAAACACTTTCTCTGTCCTTCTATTCTGAATGACAATTTCGCTGGATAGAGTATTCGTGGTTGTAGGTTTTGGATTTTCATTACTTTGAATATTTCTTGCCAGTCTCTTCTTGCCTGTAGGGTTTCCCTTGAGAAGTCAGCTGATAGTCTAATTGGGACCCCTTTGTACATAATTCTTTTCTTCTCTCTTGCTGCTTTTAAGATTCTCTCTTTATCTTTAATTTTTGACATTTTGATTATAATGTGTCTTGGAGTGGTTCTCCCTGGGTCCAGTCTCTTGGGAACTCTCCTTGCTTCCTGGACCTGCAGGTCTATTCCCTTCCCCAAGTCTGGGAAGTTCTCCTTTATTATATTTTCACTCAATTTTTCAAGTTCTAGTTCATCTTCCTCATTCTCTGGCAAACCAATGATTCTTATGTTGGGCCTTTTATAGCTGTCCCAGAGGTTTCTGATCCTTTCATTGTTGCTTCCTATTTCCTCTCGCTGCATTGGTTGACTGCTTGTTCCTTCTCCATATTCCAGTTTGTTGAAATGAACTCTGGATTTTATTTCCTTTCCTTCTGTCTCGTATGCTGTTTTGTTCCTTTCGTTATGAAAGTTTTTCGCTTCTTTCATATCTTTTTCCTGCTCTTTTGTGAATTCTGTAAGCCACCTGATAACAATGGCCCAGAACTGAGCCTCTGACAGGTTTCTTATCTGTTCATCTGTCAGGTTCTCTATCTGCTGCCTGGTGAGTTGTGTCACCGGGATTTCTATAGTTGCCTGCCTCATTTTGACAGATGCGTTTTGTTTTCTTGGGCCGGCTGTGGGGGCAGTGCCTGTGTACGCGTCACAAATCAGCGACCGGCCGGCGCCTGCCTGTCCGCGACCTATTTCGCAGCCCTGTGGTGCTTTCTTTGGGGGCGGGGGTCCAAGATGGATTCACACAGTTATTCAGCTAGGAGACCGGGATCCGTCCTCCCGCCCCCCTGGGCCTCACTGTTCAAGGCGATGCGGCGGCCACTCTCCCCAGCTCCGGAGTCGCGCACCGCCAGGGGCTTGGCCGCCGGGACTCCTCGCCAGGGTCGCGCACCGCCAGGGGCTTGCGCAGCCCGGATTCCTCGCCGCCCGCCGCTCCGGGTGCGACCGCAAACAGCACTGCCCTCTTTAACTCTTACCTGCCCAAATGGCACCGCTGGTTTATAACTTCATATGTTGGACTTCCGTGTAGCTTTATTTTCTGGAATTTCTAGTTATCCTTTGTTTTGAAGTAGTTGTATTCCTCTATAGTTGTAGAGGGAGACCTAGCGTGTCCGTCTAAGCCTCCATCTTGGCCGGAAGTCGAAAATATTATTGTTTATCCTACTTTTTCCCTAAAGAAAAAAATCTGAAGGTTACTTCCATTTTCTGAAGAACTCAAACACAAACCGACCTTACGGAAGTGAACAGTGGCTCCTCTAGCCTTTCTGGAGGCAATAGCGCTGCTGTGCCGCACAGCCCCGAGGGCCTCAGGCTTTGTTGGCTCTGCTTGGTACCCCTCCAGCTGGCAGTGCCATGACCGGTGGCTGTACACCCAGCCCTGGGCAGCGGGGTTCTTCAGCAGCCTTCCAAAAGGAATGCTGAGAACATGTCAATTAAAATGTGGGAAATTTGCTTCCTGGTGTCCATTACTGGAAATAAATGACCAATTTTAAAAATTAGTACATACAATAGTAAATGGATGTCAGCTTTTCCCTTGGGATGCTGGCCCTGGATGGGCATTGGAGCACTCCTAAACATGTGTCCTGGTGATACCCATCATGCATGTCTCTAACTTGCCAGCAGCCAGCCAGCAGGTGATGCTCAGCCTGGTGGCCCAGAGCTCACATTCAATCAGGAGTGTTGCCAGCGCGTGAAGGCAGCAATCCTCTCCATGTGCACCCTAGATCATGGGTGGGGAAGTGTTTCCTACTGAGAATCCTGGCCCAGAGGGAGGGGAAGAGTAATCGAGGGCCTAGTAAATACATAACAGAGCTGCTTGACTTTCTTTAAAGCAATAGAAAACATTGTCTACTTTCGATATGGAGAAGAAATATATTTTTGGTTCTAGATTTTGCCAATTGATAGAGAAAACCCCAGGAGATGGGAGAGAGGAAATAAAAAGGGAAGGTGGTAGAGGAGAGGGGAGACAAAGTGAAGAGGATGGAGCAAGAACTACAGAAATTAAGAGTAGGAGAAGCAGGGAGATATTTACAAATACAGGAAAGAGACACATGGCAAGAAGGATGGAAAAGAGACGAGAGAAAGGGAAGGATACACTGGGCTCCACGTTGAGTGAATGACTGTACTATGTGTATTTAGCCTGCGTTAATCTGGGCTCTTAATATCCATTCAACTAACACGTACTGCATACTATTATGTGCCTGGGTGTTGAGCAGGATTCAAATTTGCATAGCATAGTTCTTGCTGTCACTTGCTATCATAACATTTACGCTTTCAAAGACATACACAACATACACACAGCTATAGTACAGGGCAGAGCTGCATTGAAGTGACAGCAGGTGCCCTGGCTGTCTGCTCTCTGCCATCCCCCAGTGTTACCACAGGGCCTGACACCTTGCAGTATTCATTAAAGGTTCTTGATGTGTTAAATGCTAACTTGTGATACAAATATATAAACATGGAAGAAGCACGGACTGTTTCCGGCTGGGAGGAAGGTAGGCGAGAAGGTTTCCTAAAGATTGATGCTTGAAGGATAGGTGGGATTTCATAAGCCAAGTTGTAGGACAAGCTATTTTAGACAAATGCCACAGTGTGAAGCTGTAGTTTTAGGGCCTGAAAATGCCAGATTACCTGAATGCAGGGTTCGTATTAGGAAGATGATAAAGTTGAAAGACATTAGTGCTAGGTTGTCCTGGTTTTGAAAGTCAGGAAGAGGTTAAGTCTTATTTTGGACAAGAACAAGGGGTGGGCGTGAAAGTTTTTTAACAACCAAATTAAGGATTAGAATTAATGTTTAAAAAGATGAATTTGACAACTCCATTCAGTAATGCCTGGCATGGAGCACCTGGAGCAGAGTTTCTGATAGCATGATCTGTAATCCCATCTTTGATCCAGTCACTAGGAGTGCTTGTTCAAAATGCAGATACCTAGGTCTTGCAGATATTATATTTCTTAGCTCTGGGGTAAGGTCAAAGATCTATGTTTAAATAAGCTATCCAGTACCTGAAATTTCCTATGCATAAAGCTAGCTAAAAATGGCTTTGAAGCAAGACCAGTGAGGAAGTGTATTAGTTATTTATTGCTGCATAACGAATTTCCCCCAATTTAGTGGCTTAATACAACACAAATTTACCATTTCAAGGTTGTAGGTCAGAAATTTGAGAGTGGCTTGTTTGGGTGATCTCATGAATTTGCATCAAAGCTATAGGCCAATGCTGCAGTCAGCTGAAGGTTTGACTGAGGCTGGAGAATCCATGTCTAGTTCATTCTGTGGGTATTGCCAGGAGTCCTCAGTTCCTCTCCACGTGGGCTTCTCCATAGGGTTGGTCATAACATAGCAGCTGGCTTTCCTAGGAGTAAATGATCCAAGAGAGGGAGACTCACATACATCAGGACAAGCCACAAGGTCTTTTATAAGTAACATAATGTAGTCCCCTCCTTATCTGTGGTTGGCTAACAGTGCTCTGAAAATATTAAATGGTAAATTCCAGGAAAAAAACAACTCATATATTTTCTTCTTTTTCTTAAAAGATTTTTATTTATTTATTTTGAGAGAGGGGAGAGAGGGAGAAGACCATTGATGTGTGAGAGAAACATTTACTGGTTGCCTCTCACACTCCAACTGGGGACCTGGCCTGCAACCCAGGCATGTACCCTGACTGGGAATTGAACCAGCAACCTTCCAGCTTGCAGGCCAGCACTCAATCCATTGAGCTGCACCAGCCAGGGCTCTTCTTTTTATTGAATTTATTGGGGTGATATTGGTTAATAAAATTATATAGGTTTCAAGGGTACAGTTCTATAATACATCATCTGTATATTGTATTATGTGTGCACCACCCCAAGCCAAGTTTCCTTCCATCGCCATTAACCTCTCCCATATCCTCTTCTCCCTTCCCAACCCTTTCCCTCTAGTAATCACCGTACTGTTGTCTGTGTCTATGCAGTTTATAAGTTTTAGACTGCGTGCCACTCTAATGAAGTCTTTCCTGCTCTGCCCTGCCTTGGACATAAAACAGCCGCTTGTCCAGCATATTCACACCGTACATGCTACCGACCCCTTAGTCACTTAATAGCCATCTCAGTTACTAGATCAACTGTCATGGTATTGTGGTGTTTTTGCTCAGGTAACCCTTGACCCAAAGCCATTCACATAACTTTTATTACAGTATATTGTTATACTTCTATTTTATTATTAGTTATGTAAACTCTTACTGTGAATAGTTTATAAATTAAACTTTATCATAGATATAAATATATAGGAAAAGACACAGTATATATAGAGTTTGATACTATCTGTGGTTTGAGTCATCCACTGATGGTCTTGGGATATATCCCCCAGAGAAGGAAAGGACTACTGTACTATGAGGAGGGATCAGTGAGGCTTCCTTGGAATCTAGGTGACACAAGAGGCAAAGTCCACAACCTAGGTGTGAAGAGATAACTTGAAATTATAGTATGTGATGTGAAATAATATGAGATACAGTATTCCCTCACTTACCGTGGGTATTACATTCTAGACCCCCCCACGATAGGTGAAAATCCACGAAGTAGGAACCTTACATTTATTTTAGTATTTATATATATTTTAAGGTTTTATAAACCCTTCCCACACACTTATAAACCATTCCCAGTCCCTTATTAACCTTTCCCACTCCCTTATTAACCTTTTCCACTTTTATAAACACTACTTATGTTCTTAAACATATTCTACACTCTTAAACCTACGTAACTTTAACAACACACGTATATAGTACCGCAAAATCCCGCGATATAGAGAAAAATCCGCGATAAATAATTAAATATAATATTTTAAAAAATCCCGCGATACAGTGAGGCCGCGATAAGTGATCTGCGATATAGAGAGGGACTACTGTAGTTTGTTTGAACAGTTATCACTTTCAGAAACTGTTGTAAGCATTTTATATGTTTTACCTCATTTAACCCTTGCAACAATTACTAAGTTAAGTAGACACTGCTTTTATTTACAGGGAGAAACCAAAGGACAGAGCAGAACGGTCAGTAGCAACGTGGGAGCCCTGTTAATAAAGGACCTGGAGAGAGATGGAGTGTGGAGGAAGGTAACTGGTTGTTACAAGTGTCCTATGGAATTTTTACTGGCTAATGAACCACCCTTCATGGTTCATCAACTGTTCAATCCACAGAGTGTTAGGATTCATTGTGAGCTGGCCACAGCTAACCAGGGGCAAATGACACTCCTGCCAAAGGTCACCCCACAGGCCACTCATTTAAAAGCAGTGGGAACCAAACCTAAACCAGAAATTCCCCCGTTAGGATGCCTAGAATGGCTCCTAAATAGCTAGGTCTCTAGGACTGACCTCTGCCCCAAAGCGCTGGCTGTCTTCTGCAGTTAGGAAAGGCTAGAAATGAGCAAGTTTCATGTTTGAACAGAGCCAGTCAGGTTCCCGAATTTACCAGGCAGGCTGTGGAGAGGACTGAACGCTCACCGTTTTATTACATCTTTCCCCAGCACCTGCAATCTGAGGCTCACCAAATCAAGCCATTTTTCTCCAATTTCGTATGTTCCTCTTCAATGGAACATACCTTCCAATGTGTTTGTTTCTGTTCCAGTTTCCTCCAAGATCTCCTTTTCCTGTCCTCAGTGAGCTCCTCCCCAACCTGTTCTGGCTGAAACTCACGATTGTTGACCTTCAGATTTCATTTACTATTCTCGCGGAGTCACTTGTTTTCAGTCTCCATCTTTCCAACCTTTCTCCTTCTAGATCCTGTCCTACAAAGCCACACCTGTACTGGCAAGTGCCTGAGAGTTTTGATCATTTACTTAGTGACAACAAGAGAGACAGAGAGAAAGAGAGAGGAAAAAAAAATTTAAAAAAGGTAAGCTCCAAGAGACGCAGGAGCAGAACCCGAGAGGTGGTGAGCCGACTTGGCCCGTGGGACTCAGTGTAACTGAGAAAGGGCTGCCGGCTTCGGCAGGCTCCACCTTGCAAGAAACCCTGAGCTCTAGGGTGGAGAAGGGGCCGGGCCGCCGATATGAATAAGTTACGCAGAACCCGAGATGGCGGGACGAGCTACGAGCCATCTAAGACTGCAGGCGGACGAGGTGGCCGGGACGTGGACCACCGCTGCGGGGGCCAGTAGACCTCCGGGACAGCGGGCCTGGCGTGCAGCCGGCCGCCGGGCCCTGGAGCGTGTCCAGGAGCCCGGGCGGGGCCGCAAGCGCCCAGCCAGTCACCCCAGCAAGCGGGCCGTGGGTGGGGCAGAGCGGGCGGGCCGGGACTGAGGGACGCTGTTTGCCAACCTCTCACCGGAGTGTTTGTCCAGCCAGCCAGTGCTGCTCCAGGGTGCCTCTGCCCTTCCCCGCCTCCCGCCCCGACAGCTTCGGCCGCCCTAACTTTAGGACGTGGCGGGTGCGCGGGTCGCCCTGCCAGGTGAGCCCGGGGCGCTGCAGGTGGGTGCCGTGGTGACAGAGGCCGAGAAGGGGAGGCCGGGAGAAGACCGGGGACCGGGCGGTGGTGGTCGTGGGGGTTCCTGGAGGGGACGCGGGAGGGCGCAGGGCTGGGCAAGGCCAGCGGCTAGGCCTGGGCGCCCTGGCCCCTTCGCCGCGCCCCGTGCAGGCTCAGGTGCGGGGATGGGCGGTGAGCAGGGCCGCGGCGGGCGGGCGGGCGTGCGTGCATCCGGTGTCCGGTGTCCGGTGTCTGGTGTCCGGTGTCTGGAGCGCCGGCGGGCGAGCCAGAGAGCCAGGGCTCAGGGTCGCGATAAGGGGTACCCCGGAGGGGGCGGGCGCAGGGCACGTGGGAGAGCCTTGGGGCAGTTCTGGGGCTGCGGGCGGGGCTCCGTGTCCCCGAGGGGCGTGTGCACACACGTCAGACGGGGTTGCGGCCGGGAGGGAGCTGGGGCAGCAGGATGGTGGCCGCCTGGGAGGGTCTGCGATGCCCTAAGGTTTCCGGACTCGTCTAGCAGCCCCGGCGCCGCGCCGCCTCCCCTGGCAGCCCCCGCCTCTCGCGGCCCCGCGACGGCAGCCCCACGCCGGTGCGCCGCAGCGACTCATCGCGGACGAGCACAAGCACACACGTGGGTAGAGTCCTGGGGACCCCTTCGCCCCTCACCTTCCAGGAGAAGGAGAGTCAGGAAACCGGTTTCAGCACGCCAGCTCCCGGGGTGTGCTGCAGGCTTGGAGCGCGGAGGGCCGGGGCCTGCCTCAGACTCCTGACATTGGCCCCCAGGTAGTTCGGTGGGGATGACTTCCTCCCCCTAGTAGTAGGCACCGTGCGCTGCCTGCCCCCGGGGCTGCTGCAGGCACGAAGTGGGTGGGCGTGGAGACGTGGAGTCGCCGTGAGAAGTCACAGCTTGTCTC
Organism: Furipterus horrens; assembly: GCF_987537825.1. Lineage (NCBI taxonomy): Eukaryota > Metazoa > Chordata > Mammalia > Chiroptera > Furipteridae > Furipterus > Furipterus horrens. The sequence goes on from NW_028327182.1 coordinate 73,505,639, forward strand.
TCCCTGCTCAGGGTCACAGGGAAGAAGCAGGCGTGGCACATCTCTCTAAACTTTGTCTCCTCTCCTCCTAAAAGGCTTTTGTTTGATTGCCTGTTTAATGGAAACGACTCAGATACAGTATTTTTTAAGAGAATAAGTAAGTGGAAGGCATATATTGCCATAGATTTGGCATGTGAGTGGAATTTTCCAGAGAAGCTGATGTGCACAGTGATTTAAAATTTCTAGAGAATGGTATATATATATTTACAAAACTTACCAAATTGCTGCCAGCTCTGGTAATTCACTTTATCCTCAAAACGGCCCTTTTACAGATAGATTAACAAGGTAAAGTTGAATAAGATAACTGCAAATCTGAAACAGCTGGCTGTTTTAAAATTCAAACTATATTCTTAACATTAAAGCTATACTGTCTGTATTATAATGTTTTTATGATTTATGCTGTATCTTGGGCTCTTTTTTGTTGGTTTGCTTGCTTTTGTTTTCATTCTGTCTCAGAGTAATTAAAAACTCAAGTTTTGTTTTGTAGAACAGGTCTATGGAAGGTGTGAGAGCCAGGCCAAATCTATGGGCATGCTGGAAAACAACTGACCTTATGACCTTTGAGAAATTTATATTTGGAATAAATAGCAGCTGTGGAATAAATAGCTTGTCCTTACTGTCTTTTAAGAAAAGTGCTGTAAGAAGAAGAAAATGGAGTTAGCTGAGCCTTTTCTTTTTTATTGGCTCCTGAATAAATGGAAGTTTGCTGCACTCAGTATGTTAGGGGAAAGTCATCGCGTTTGATTCAATATCACAATGATTGTCCTGTCAGACAGTGAAAGTGGGAGAAACCCTGGTTGGTTAATTTCCTTCTTTCTATTTCCTCTATCCTGGTTGACTGCACTTGGCTCTGTAACTTCACATAGATTATCTGGCATAGTCCTCAAAGGCTTCACAGCGCAGGCCTTCATTTCACAGATGTGGAAACTGAGTCCAGAGAAGTGAAGCCACAGCCCAAAGTCATACAGCTCATGACAGGGAGAGCTGGGAGTCCAGGCTGGGGTCCTTTGCTGGTTGTCCTCTGAGCACCCTGTGCTGGGTTTGACTCTTCCATCTGAAAGCATGGGGAGGAAAGAGTTCATTCACAGCAGTAGGAATCAACAGCCTTAGAATGGCATGCATGTTTATTTAGCAGCCTGACCACAGGACTGTTGTCAGTTGAGTCCTCAGGTATCCTCTGAGGACACAGGGAAGCCAGAGTATTTCCTTCAAGATCCACTGGTTAAGTTTAATACTAAAAATTCACATTTGCTAGAAAAGGCAAAACAAAAAGTTAAAACTGTGGACGAGCTTCAGCATCTCATCACAGAGCTCCCATGGAACTCTTCACACTGGGAGAGGCTGGCTATACCATTTGCTGTTGTGTGAGACGGGAAACGGAGTAGTAAAAAACGTGAGCAAGCAACGCCCACACCCGGGCCAGCATGCCTGTCAGTTCCTTGCTGTTTGTTGTTCCTAAGGTGGGCGGGGGGAGGGGGTCTTTTCAATACCTGGCCTCCCCTGAGCTTATCTACAATTACCAGGATGAGGCACTCCCTGTCCCACACCTTCAGTTCAGCATTTCCATGGCTGCAAGAATTTGCTGGTCTTCATTTGGAAATGTCACATGTGAGATCCCATTCTGATGATGTTCTGATTCGGGGCTCGCAAAGAAACTCCACTGTACTGGTGGAGTACAGTCAAGCCGAAGCAGAGCCAGACCGCCCTGGCTCCTCCACTTGCCATCTTCTCCATCTGTGATATTGGGCTCAACTCCAAGGGCTACTGTGAAGACTAAATGAGGGCTGAAGGTAGTGGCCGGCACTGAGTGTAAGCACTTATTACCAGGAGTACTCTGGATGGGGGAGAGGGGAGGGATGTGAATTGAGCACTTTGGGGGTTTTGGCTTTTAGGCTGTACCCACACTGTCATGTGGCTAGGATTTACCCCATTCGAAATGGGGAACAGAGAAACAGCCTCAGGCTTCACTGGGCTCCTCATTTCCCGCCATGTTTTATTTCTGTGAAAGTCAGCGATGGGAGTCGTGGAAGGGGCAACAGAAGGACATTTACTGGAATGTTAAGGAGTCATCATTCACTTTGATTTCTTACCACTTCATCTCAGAGCAGTGATGGTCCCGTGTGCCGAGGAACCGAATTCTTCCTCTGGTTCCTGTCATCTACAGACAAGAGGTCAGCCTCTGGAAATGTCTCCATTAGTGTGTGTTTAATGAGCCCTGCCCATTGGAAGCTGTTAGAACCCCAAAGTCAAGAAAGTATCACAGGACATCAATTCTGTGGCTGTTACAGCCTTTGAGGGTCACCTCAAAACAAAACACGAAGGGAGAGCCTGGGAAAGGCATGCTTGGCTGAATTAGAGCCAGACACTGCTTTTAATCTATTTTAGTTTTCTCTTAATATTGTGTTCCATTTGAGTTCCAGTAATTAAATGCTGCAGAAGATAGATTATAGGATGCAGTTAGCAAGAATAGTTGTAGCCTGCTACACCATGAATAGTTAGTGAATCTATGTGCTATGTTATGCAAACCATTTTGGGTTTGAGCACTTGTCTCAAAAGACTGGTATAGATGGAGAAACAGTTTGCAAGAAAGAGGAGGAAGAGAGGAAGCTCAGGGACACTCCTAAGAGGTGGGAGGAGCATCACAGTCTGGCATGTGGATGACAACAGGGGAAGGAACTAGGAGGCTCAGTGACTAGTGTGAAGTCTGAGACAGTTTGAACTTAGTTTGGAGAAGTGACATTTGAGAGGGCCTGGCTACATGGTGAGATTATTGAGGCATTATAAGCACCAAATTATTCGTTTGTTTCTTAGAATTTTGGTGAGCCTATCATATTGAAACAAATGAGTCTTGTTTTTCCAAAATGGAAACGTATACCCAATCGCCTTCTTGTTATAAAAGTATGAAGGTTTGCTTTTTTCTTCCTTTTTTCAAATCAACCAAGCAGAAACGTGTAAAGTAGAATGAAACGTCAGTGGAATTGTCAGCCCGTTTTCAGTAGAGCCGCCATGAGACCACTTGTGAATATACTACTCCAATGCTACCCTTGGGTAAGAAATCAAAGTGGATGACTCCTTAACATTCCAGTAAATGTCCTTGTGTCCAGGCCTCCAATCGCTGACTTTCACTGTCTTTTTAAAAGAGCCTCTAATAAACTCTTTTTTAAAGCAAGGATCCTTTGTAATGAATGTGGTCACCTCTCCATTCCCCCAGTTTATCTGATCTGTAAATTTAGATTTTATTAAATTAGGTTATCTAGAGGAGGTACACCTAAAACCTGGTGACCTTCCAGAATGTGCGTGAAGGTTCTCTCTTGCATTTGCACTGTTTTCATGGTTCTGGTAGGTTGTCTGAAATTGCATTGTTCTTCTGTGAAGATGAGAGAACACAGGTGTGTTTATTCAGTGCTACTTTTAAGGGGAAAATAGCATTGTGGTCTAATTTTTATTTCTCCTTTTTCCTTCCTTGAGTATGGTTCTGTTTTGGTTTGGTTTGCAGTAGGTAATTCTCTGAAGTCTCAAAAACAGTATTTCTTTAAAAATAAGTTGTTTGGAAAGAGCTTTTAATTTCCTCCTTTTTTAAAAAAATTCTTTTCTGAGCCATATAGTTGCTTTGTTAGGCTCTGAGGTAATAATGTGTTTGCTTGGTTGGAACAAAGCCAAACCTCTGTTAATATTTTTGTTTCCCTGAGATTGACCTATAAAAAAAGTTAAGGTTTGTTTTGTTTGTTTGTTTTTTTTTTTCTTGATAAAGTATCTTTGGAAATTACAGGGTAGAGGTTACACAAACCCAACAAAGTGTGCCTCAGCTTTTCTTTTCCTCATAAATGAAAAACAATACTGTATTCCCGCCAAGCTTTATTCGTAAGCCTGTCCTTGTCCGGCGCCTACACATTTTAATACCGCCTGCTTTTTGGCTCCGTGCAGGTTCGTGAACAGCATTGTGGTCAGGATGTTCAGTGTCAGGAACCAAGAGCCAGTTTGCTGAATTATTATCCCAGCCATTTGGGATTGCTGTGAGTCTCTGGGAAGGTCCATCCAAGTGCCAGCCCAGGAGCAGGCACACCTGGAAGCCATTTTCAAGAACTTCTGCCACAGGTGTAAAAGACTCCAGACCTGCAAAGATGCTGAAACAGATACTGTCGGAGATGTACATAGATCCTGATCTGCTGGCAGAGCTCAGCGAAGAACAGAAACAGATCCTGTTCTTCAAGATGAGGGAGGAACAGATCCGCCGATGGAAAGAAAGAGAAGCAGCAATGGAAAAGAAGGAGTCCTTGCCAGTGAAATCCAGACCAAAGAAAGGTAAACTTAGCTAGTCTCTTCTGTGAATGTGTTAGGAGAACGGCTCCTGGCTTGTTTTAACATTTCACACCAGTCAGAAGCAAGCCAGGTGTGAGTGCCGGTTTGGTAGATGGACCCTAAATGTTATTGAGATTCTAATAGGGCAATTTATCAACTTGAAGTCTACACTCAGGAGCACAAACACACACAGCAATTACCCTGGAGTTGTGTAAGCGTAAGCAGGTTGCTTGCTTGAAACCAGGCTGACCTTGAGCTGAAGTAAAAAGTTACCTGAGAGTTTGATGTGAGCGGTATTAAGGAAGGTTTCTAGCCCCGTTATTGTCACAGGTGCCTAGTGATCCACTTACCAGCATACAAAGTCCTTGTATCAGCATCTTTACAGCAATTGCATTTGCATTTTTAAGACTTTAAGAGGTTTTTCTTAGAGTTATCATTTTAAGGGAAACTCCCTCTTAAAATACAAATACTGCTATGATAAAAAAAAAGTCATAATACTTTTTAGTATTCTATTTTTCTTACTGTGAGCTAGCTTTTCAGATGTATTTCTTCCTGAGCCAAGGAATTCCTTGGTAGCTTGAGAGGGCCTTTTGAAACCATGGGGTGGGGGCGGAATTCTTTGTGCATCAAGACTTAAAAGTATAAACACACACACTCCTAGAGAAGCACATGTTAACCAGGCACCCAAGCCAGCGCCCTTACCTGCCCCCCACCTGGTCAGATTTTGTTACGGATGAATAACTGTTTAAAAAAAAAACAATTTTCAAGGTCGCTTACACAGGCATTCAAGACCAATTTCTCCTCATGTTTTGTTAAGCTAGGGAAAATAAAATTTGATAAAACCATTCAGGGTTTCAAAGATTGAGAAAATGAGCCTTACTTGAAGGCTGGTATGTGCAGACTCAAAAACGAAGTCAGTTTAGCGACCTTTGCCTTATACTGCTTTTTATTAAAAACTTTTTCCAATTAAGCCTTTATACTGATATAGAAATAAGTATCTCATGTGTTATATTATTATTAGTATCATCATCATCAATGGCAGCTATTTGTTAAATACCTGTTTTGTCAAACACTATGCAATAAACATTTGCACACATGATATCTCGCCTTCACAAAACTTCTGCAAAATCAGTATTAATTTTCCTGTTTTACAGATGAAGAAACTAGGATCAGAGAAGTAATATATGCAAGGTCACACCCCCAGCAGGTGCCCCATTCTGTTGGCTGTCACAGTGCTCTCCACTATCCAAAACAGAATGTTTCCTTCAACAAGTAACGTGTCCAAACTGAAGCATCACCCTTTTACCTTCCTGAACTGGTTTATGCTTCTCCTTGAGTTATTATCAGAGTTGATCAGATATAACTGGGCCTCTTTGGGTACCATGTTCATTATGGACAAAATATATGATGTGGTGGGTGAGTTTGGGGACTAGTGGGAGCCGAAAGGTTCTTGCCCCTAGAGTCAATGGCCCAGACTTTTTGTTAGGTGTTGGGCTTCTTGTTTGCTGAATTGATCTCCCTGTGGTGACTTAAGAAACAATTTCAGTTTCTTTGCTTAAATTCTTCCTTTGTAGAGTTTTGATTCTACCTTTCAGAAAACATGTATGACTCAGAAAACACGTATGACTATATTGGTTAAATGATCATGAAAAAATATATTAATGTGCACAGTGAAAGTTCTATCAGTATTTCATGTAAGAAGTTTATTATGCCCTTAAATTTAACACTCGGAAAAATATATTTTGCATTAAGCCAGTTCCTCTTCTGGTTACAGAGAAGGCAAGTGTTTGAGATTCTTTTCCTACTTCCCCTTAAAAAAAGACAGCAGTTCTCTGTCTTTCCTATTGTTCTGCTTCTGAAGCTGAAGCCACAGATAAAGAGGGCATTGTCATGGCAGGTGATTCCCAGAGGTGTGTTTGTGCTGCAGACCTTCTAGCCCCTGGCCAGTTTTTGCTGAGAGGCCTCACTGTGGGCTCGGTTCCTTTCAGGCCTAAGCTCCCCGCCTTCCGGGCCTTCTCTGCCTCCTCCACTGCCACCCCTCCCCACACACCCAGCTTGTACCTGTTGGATTTGAGTATTTCTTTTTCTTAGCAGTTCTTAGCCAGGCTGTGGCTTTGGAGATTGGCCTTTTCTGGCTCATTAAATACATCATTGAGTTTATTTAGTTTGCTTTGTGAGTTCATTTGTTACCCCCCAAAAATTTAATTCTAAAAATTAAATAAATATACCGTATGCCACCCTCCCCCCCTTGACACCTCTCTAGCTCATTGCTAGGCAGTGCTTTCATGTCATCTGGGCATCTTTGTGTGTACGGTCTGCTGTGGTGAGGTTTCAGGGGGCATCACTAAAATGTCTGATGCCGTGCATCCCACATGCCTGTTCTCCTTTTAGTCATCTTAAGGCTGAAGTAGGAGGGGCTGAAAAACAATTGAAAGTATGGGTTTAATTCAGTAATAGATCAGAAAATCATTTGGGGAAATGTGATTCCTAGAGAAGGAGGGAATTAGGGAGCTCCTCTGCCTGCTATGCTGTCCAGGGTGGTATCCTTACGCATGGGTGGCTGTTGAGCCCCTGAAATGAGGCTCGTTGGCCCTGGGGAGTGCTTGAAGTGTAAATAACTGATTTCAGGGACTTGGTCAGAAGAAGATACTGTAAAATGCCACATTAATAATTTTATATTCATTCTATATTGACATAGGATTTTGGATATCTTGGGTAAAATAAAAACATATTAAAATTAATTCACCTGTTGTTTTGATTTTGTAACGGAGCTACCAGAGAATGTGTAATTATAGATGTAGCTCATTTTTGGACAGTGCTGCTCTAGCCTATAAAAGTAGCACCAGCCAGTGTTTACTGAGCTGACAGTGTATCAGGCCCTAAACTCAATGCTTAAATATATTATCTCATGAAATAATCACAGCCAAGCCTGAAGTTTAATTAATGTTCACACTTTTGAGGCTGAGGGATGTTAACTAACTTGCTCAGGGCAACAACTAGTAAGTGATAGAGCTGAAATGGACCTTGAGTCTTACTCTCCCAAAGCTGGTGCTATGAAATATGTTACATGTCACGCTAACCTGGGGCTTAATACATATGCTTGCATCAGGGCCCTGCCATGGAATGTTTATTCTGTATAGTTATTTCTGGTAACACAAACAGAGGAGACCTTTACCTAGTAGAGGGCTGCCCAGCACTTGTTTCATTTGGTCTCTGAAGTTGACAGAAACCTAATGCCAGAGGCTGGGATCCGGTCACTGTGTGTGTGCCCTTGAAATGGACTTGGAGTCCTGGAACTTCACTGGCTGGATTCTCATTGTTACCAAGTGGGCAAGTTCTTTTATGCAAAGCCTTCCCTTTTTCAAGAAACAATGATCAAGCCATTAGTTTGTGCCACCTGCAGAATCTAGTTCCTTCTCTCCCTTCACCTTAAACCCACTGTGCTGTCCTCCCCCACTGCATTCAGTTCTCATCTCAGTCTGTTCTTCAGGCACAGCTGACTCTGTGGAGTTGCTGCTGAGTCTCTCTGTTGGTATCATGGGTCTCCTGCCCTCTCCAGGACTGTTTCTTTTCCATCTCTGCCTGACCCCTGAGTGTCTGTGTTCCCCAGGGGGTGCCTCACTCTGAGTCTGAAGCACTGGCTTGAGCCCTGTCTTCTGCCTTAGTCTGTTCCCCTAACTGAGCGTGATAATTTAACTGGGCTTGGCTTCTTACATGGTGAGCAGCCGGTGTAGATAATAGAAGTTGCTCTTCCCTTTCACCTTCTGGGCTTGTAGATTCTGCTGGTCTCCTCTCCTGACCGAAGCTCTCATCCCACCAACACCTGCTTCCCTGGGTGCAGTGCTGTGCAGGTTCCCCAACTTCCCTCTGTCCTTTTCTCTCTAAAATAAGCGTCAAAATTTATAAACTTTTTAAAAGATGGACAAGATTACTACCCAAGTTAACAAATCTAGCAAACAATGGGGAAAGCAAACAGTCTTAAATAATTTCAGTAAGTCCTGATAGGGCTCAGCCTGGCCCTCATTGAAGTGCACATGGGCTGGATGGAGCCTTCTCCTGGCCCTTCCCGCTGTGCGAAGCCCAGGGAGTGTGACAGTAAGCCCACACCCCCGCTTGTCCAGTGGAGTCCTATTTATGTTTGTTGTCCTGGCATCCCTTTTGGGGGGTTCACTGTTTGCACTCCGAAGTGTTTCAGTTTGGACAATGCAGTACGAGGCTACCCTGAACACAGCACAGGTTTTGTGCTCATGCAGACCAGGTTTGAAGTCTAGCTTCCGTTTCACCGGCTCTGAGATCTTGGGCAAGTTACTTACCCTGCCTAAGTCTCAATTTCCTCATGGTAAAAGGGCTAGTAATAGCCTTGGGGATACTCTAAATATTTAATGGCAAACACAGCACAAGCATCCATTAGAAGGGACATGGGGCCCTGGCTGAGTAAATCAGTTGGTTAGAGTATCATCCAGATACACCACGGTTGCGGATTTGTGCCCTAGTCAGGGCACATACAAGAATCAACCAATAAATGTATAAATAAATGGAACAGTAAAATTGATGCTTCTCTCTCTCTCTCTGTCTCTCTCTGTCTCTCTCTCTCTCTCTGTCTCTCTCTCTCTCTCTCTCTCTCTCTTTCTCTCCCCAACCCCGCCCTCCAATTAATTTTTTTTTAAAAGAAGAAGAAGAAGGGACATGACCAGAGCAGTCCTAGAGGCCCCTGCCAGCCAGACATTTGTCTTATGGTTTGCTTTCTGGATCAGGGGTGGGCTATCCTAAAAGAGGGGCCAGAGTGGTGGGAGATACTTGGAAAGTTGGAAGTCTGGGGAAGTATATCAATATTTTAACAACTTGGGTATTGGTAGGTATCCTGCTTTTACCCACCTTGATGGTACATACTCCCATTGTATTTAAATTTGTTAGGAGGCCCCTGGTATTGATGCTCTCCTGTCTTCCATTCATTCAGTCCTTGGTCAGTCCTCTCTTTGTGGGGACAGGGCATACAGTAGTCCCCCTTATCCACGGCTTCGCTTTCCACGGTTTCAGTTAACTCGCCATCAGCTGTGGTCAGAAAACATTAAATGGAAAATTCCTGAAATAAACAATCATAAGCCTTAAACTGTACACCGTTCTGAGCAGCACGATGAAATCCTATGCTGTCCCGCACGCATCCTGCCTTCGGATGTGGATGGTGCCCTGCCCAGCGTCTGCATGCTGGACGTGCGCCCTGCCTGCTGTCAGACCCCTGTGGCAGAACCACAGTGCTTGTGTTCAAGTCACCCCATTTTACTTAGTAATGTCCCCAAAGCCATTCACATAACTTTTGTTACCGTGTGTTGTTATAATTCTTCTATTTTATTATGTTGTTATTGTTAACCTCTCCCTGCGTGTAATTTATAAACCATCATAGGTAGGTACATAAAGGAATAAATACAGTATATCTAGGGTTTGGTACTATTCACAGCTTCAGGCATCCACGAGGGTCTCGGAACGCCTTCCCCACTGATAAAGGGGGATGGCCGTATAATTCTTCTCTCTTCCTCTCACACAAATTTTGCAGAATAGTGGGTCAGTCCTCCTTGGTACCACAGCACAAAGAATTGCTCTACAGAGACTCATATCTACACCTTATTCCCCACATAAAACTTCTATGGGGAAGTTTTGCTATGGTTGGCTGCCCTGAGGTGGATGCAGGCGGGATGGAGGCCAAGTGCTGACTCTGAAGTACAGTCTCAGAGCCAGGAGGGCCCTGAGCTGCGCTGACCTGCACACAGGGAGGTCATCCACACCGACACCTCCAGTCCCTCCCTGCTGCGCCCCCACAGGGCCACCTCGGGTACAGGAGTCAGATGCAGTGATGATGATGTGGACCGCGTCATGCTGAACTACAAGCCTGGAATAAGCCTGGCCACTTCCTTGCCAAGGACATGCATCATCACCCCATTATGTGATATTTTACAACACTGCCTATTTAGAAGTTTTATGTGCAGAATGAGGTGTGGATATAAGTCTCTGTAGAGCAATTCTTTGTCCGGTGGTACCAAGCAGGACTAACCCACTATTCTGCAAAATTTGTTTTTAGAAGACATTTTCAAGAATCCCTAAGATAGCAAACATGAACAGCACTGTAATATATAAACATGATTCAAAGACTGGGAGAAAAACTTATAATTCAATGGAAGTGCTATATAAAGTTCCCTCTCTCACTGTCCTCTGATTAAAGAGTGTTTGTAATTTCAAGGTGAAGAAGACAGAAAATCCAGAATGCCTGGATAGCATCATATATATGTAATTTTAATAAATATAATTTTAACTTAAAATAAGGAATTATATTTCTAATTTTTAAATTTTGTTTTTCAATGCTTTTAGAGAGAGAGGAAATGAGAGAGAAAAACACTGATGCATGAGAAAACATCCACTTGTTGCCCCTTGTATGCGCCTGGACTGGGGATCAGCACCCAGACCAGGGATTAAACCCATGACCTATCTGTGTTCCCTGACTGGGAATTAAACCTGCAACTTTTTTGGTTATGGGACAATGTTCCAACCCACTGAGCCACAACAGCCAGGTGTCATTTTTAATTTTAAAATATTTCTCAATTATAGTTTACATTAAACATTATATCAGTTTCAGGTGTACAGTATAGAGGTTAGACATTTATATATAACTTACAAAGTGATGCCCCCATAAGTCTGGTACCCACCTGGCACCACACATAGTTATTACAATGTTATTGACTGTGTTCCCTGTGCCGTGCGTTACATCCCCATGACTGTCCTGTAACTGCCAGTTTGTACTCCTTAACCCCTTCGCCTTTTTCGCCCAGGCCCCACCCTCCTAACTCCCCCCACCCCCACCCCATCTGGCAAACATCAGTCTGTTCTCTGTAGCTATGAGTCTGTTTCTGTTTTGTTTGTTTGCCTATTTTTTTATATTCCACATATAAGTGAAATCATATGGTGTGGCTGCCCTCTTAGGATCCCTTAAGTTTACACTTTACCTTAAGGAGGTACTTTGGGGGCAGAAGTGTGGTTCTATGTCTATCACTTTTTAACTCTTACCAAACTGGAGCTTTTCTCTTCTCCGTGTCAATGCTTTCTTTTTCATCTGTTCTCCACATGTCCCTCTATCCAACAGTCCCTCAGCCTGGTCCCTGGTACCTGTCCAACAACCCAAGTGTAGAACCTGCTCACGTTTCCCTTGTTTAAAGAAATCTTCCAGCCACCTCTGCTCCACGGCTGCTCTTTCTGCTGCCAGGCCTGGGTGCGATGCCTGGGGCACAGCAGGAGCTCAGGAAGTAACTGAGTCCTCTTTTTCTTCCCCTCAGACAAACTTCTTCAGAGCACACCCTTGCAGCCTCCATCTTTCACCAGTCTTTCTGCCCCACTTTTTTAGCCTGCCCCCACCTGTCTCCCCCAAGTTGTTCTCTCAGAGGTCAGAGGCTGCCGAAGGTCTGGCTCAGTCCTCGTCACCTTTCCCCTCACCTCAGCAGCATGGACTGTTCTCCCTCCTCCTCTCATGGCTGTATGGCCCTGTGTTCTCCTTGTCTGCTTCTATGTTATTTAGTTATTTAGGAATCAGAATCCTGTTGTTCTTTCCCCTTTTGAACCAGTGCTCTCTTTTCCCTCCCTTTGCTTCTGCCTTCTGAATAAAGCACGTGCTTTTCCAAGGTTCTCTTCTAGGCTTTCTTCTCTTCGTGACTCATCTGTGCCAGTGGCTTCAACAATGACATCTGTAAAGTAATCCCCAAGTTCACATGATCAATCTCAGTCTCGCTTTGGAACTCCAGTTCTGTATTTTAGTATCAACTGAAACTCTGCATGTAGATTTCTAGTTAAATTAGAAATAATTGATTCAAAATTTCCCAAAGAGCTCATTCTCAAATGCCTCAAACAAATGCATTTTCTTTTTTTTTAAGTATATTTTATTGGTTATGTTGTTACAGTAGTTCCAATTTTTTCCCCTTTGCTCCCCTCTTCCCAGTACTCCCCTTCCCTCCAGCAATCCCACCCCTCTTAGTTCATGTCCATGGGTCATGCATATAAGTTGTTTGGCTTCATCCTTTCCTATATTATTCTTAACATCCTCCTATTTTGTACCAACCGATTATGCGTCTTAGTCCCTGCACTATTTCCCCATTTCTTCCCCTCCCCCTCCCAGCTGATAACTCTCCAAATGATCCCCATACCTATGATTCTATTCCTATTCTGGTTTGCTTAGTTAAATTTTGTTTTTATTTTTTAGATTCGGTTGTTGATAGTTGTGAGTTTGTTGTCATTTTAGTGTTCATAGTTTTGATCTTCTTTTTCTTAAGTAAGTCCCTTTGACATTTCATATAATAATGGCTTGGTGATGATGAACTCCTTTAGCTTCACCTTGTCTGGGAAGCACTTCATCTGCCCTTCCATTCCAAATGATAGCTTTGCTAGATAGAGTAATCTTGGTTTTAGGTTGCTTTTCATCACATTGAATACTTCTTGCCAGTCCCTTCCTGCTTGCAAAGAGTCCTCTGAGAAATCAGCTGATAGTCCTATAGGCAACCCCCTGTAGGCAACTCTCCTCCTCTGTCTTGCTGCCCCCAGGACTCTGTCTTTATCTTTCACCTTTGGCATCTCAGTCATGATGCATCCTGGTGTGGTCCCCTCTGGGTCCAGCTCACCCAGGACCCTCCATGCTTCCCGGACCTGTATGTCCATCTTCTTCGCAAAATTTGGGAAGTTTTCCTCATTCTTTTTCAATTCTTGCTTCCTAATTCTGCACTGGTTGACTGTTTTTTTGTCCTTATGTCCCAAATCATTGATTTGAACCCTGGTTTCCTTCCCTTTACCATTGGTTTTGTGTGGATTTTCCTTCATTTGACTCAGCATAGCCTTCACTTCTCTTATGTGTTTGCCGTATTCAAGCATATATGTCAAGCCTGTGAGCATCTTTATCACCAGTGTTTTGAATTCTACATCTGTTAGGTTGTCTATCTCCTCATCTGTGAGGTTGTCTATCTCCTCATCGCTTAGTTCTCTCACTGGAACCTTGATCTGTTTCCCCTTTTGGGCCATACTTCTCTGTCTCCTCATTCTGACAGGTTCCTGTGTTTGTTTGCACCCGCATCCCAGGTAGAGCTGTCGCTTCTGTTACATTGTAAGGGGCAGAGCCTTAGGGATTCATCAGTACAGGGTGACCCATTTCACCACATTGTGGCTCTGTATGTGGGGGAGGGGTCCAAGAAGAAACAATGCTGCCTGTCCAGCACTCGCCCCTTTTCCAGGCACCTCTCCCACTTCCACACCAGACTGGCGCCCATCTAGCTGCTGCCCTGGCCGTTATTCCCAGAGTGGGTGGGTATTCAGACGTTCTATGACTGTGGGGGCCCTTTAAAAAAACGGACTCTGCTGAGAGACCAGCAGTTTCTGCCTCCACCCCAACCCCCACTGGTCTGCAGAGTCAGAAGCAATGAGGCTTGATTTTCCCTGGTGCTGGGACCGTGGGCTTTGAGGTCCAGTGAGGAGCTGGGAACACTCCCCAGGTATCCCTCCTAACTTTTTTAAATGTGTGACTGCGCTGTTTGTTGGCCTGCTGCTGTCGCTGCTGCTGCCACCACTGCCACCACCACACCATGTCCTCTCCGCCTTGGCTCCGCCCCTCCTACCTGTCTGGATGAGTATTTCTTCTTTATATCTTTGTTTGCTGGACATCCATGCAATTTGATTTTCTGGAACTTCTGCTTGTTTCTAGTTTTGAGGTAGTTGTATTCCTTTTTAGTTGTGGAGGGAGACGCAGTGTGTCTATCTACGCTTCCATCTTGGCCAGAAGTCGCAAATGCATTTTTTTAAAATTTATTTATTTGTTTGTTTACTTATTTATTTATTTTTAGAGAGAGGGGAAAGGAGAAAGAGAGAGAGAGAAACATCACTGTGTGGTTGCCTCTCACTTGCCCCCCAACTGGGGACCTGACGTGCAACCTAGTCATGTGCCCTGACTGGGAATCAAACCAGCGACACTTGGCTCGCAGGCCAACGCTCAATCCGCTGAGCTACAGCAGCCAGGGCTCCCAAATGCATTTTCTTGATGTCACCATTTCTGCTATCCTCCCACTGACCCCCCAAGTGCTGTGTCTCAAAATGTTGGCATCATCTTTGAGTCCTTCCTTGATTTAGCCACCTGGACCTTACCGCCCTGTTGAACACTGTCCTTTCCCTCATTCAGGCTGTGGTACCTCCTTCCTGGTGTTTTCATCCGCATCTCTCCCTCTTCTCTCCCCACTCAGTCACTGAACACGCACCTCCTACCACCCTGGTCCACCTGCCCTGGCACTTCCTAATCATTTCTCTGATCCCAGAACCACCTGCATGGACAGTCATGGACTCTTCATTGGTCACTTGATTAAGAACATGGAGCTAATACCTTTTGAATATTTATCATGCAACAGGTCTGTGAGGTCAGGGTTATTACCTTTTATTGAAGAGGGAACTCAGGCTCAGAGAGGTGAAGTGATATATATATGGTCACATAAAAAGTTAGTGAGAACACTGGGAGATCAATACCACTTTCTGGCTTCATGCAGTGCAGGCCGAAGTTTATATCCTGCAGCCAGGTGTCTAGGGCCTGTGCCATGGGGGCCTCTGTTCCCCTGCAGGATCCTCACCCCATGGCCAGTTGATTTCTAAACCTTTTTTAGCTCCCGTTGAGACCTTTCTTTCCCATAACCCCCCACTGCTTCCCTGCTCTGACCTTCAATCATGCTGTTCTTTGTGTTGAGCACCAAACCCTCTCCTGCTCTCTGCCTGCCTCAATTCCATATCCCTTCACCAAAACTCAGCACAAAGAACTTCTTATTTTTTTCTCTGTCCTTCCAAAGCAACTTTTCCATTCTTTGAATCCTCATTGGATTTAAAATCTAAGGCGGTATTAAGGTGACCATCCAAACTGGTCCGTTCATCTTCTTAAATATTCCTATAGCACCTTTAACACGACCCTTCCCAAATATGTTACTTTGATAATTAATTAATTGTTCAATGCCTGCCTCTTCCAACTGGAATGTAAGTTCCCTGAGGGCAGGAAGTGGTTGGTCTTGTCCATATGGTCACACATATCTACCTCAGTGCCTGATGCAGAGTAGACACACAATCAAATTAATCAAATAAGCAACCAAATGCCTCGCTCTTTCTCTCGCAGGCTCTAGGTGACTTGCAGGAAATGGCCACATCTGTTTTACCCACGTGTCCCCTGCAGCATCTAGCTCTGCATCGAGCTCCGAGTTAGAAACTGCCAAGTCTTTGTAAAATGAACTAAACAGAGGCTTTAACAGTCTTCCTTCATGTAGGTGTGAAGCCGAGGGTATCAGAGTTTCCCCACCTCCCCTGAGGTTTTAGTGTGTTGCTTGGAAACCCTTGAAGCCTCTCCAATCTCTTTGCTTTCAGGCCCCATTTAAGAGCTCCTGAAGGTGAGGAGTAGTCAGAACAAAGATTATTGTCAATGCCACTCTGTCAAGAGCCCTTTTTTTTTGCACCTGGCTAACTCTTATATGTTGTCTCTAATTCTCTTTCTTCTTGTCCCCAAACCACGATTTTTTAAAACTTCACTATACTCTCCCCACCCACCTCTTTTAAAAATGTCGTGATTCGGTCGGGTTCTCTCCTCTGGTTCTCTCTACTCGCAGTTTCTAAGCACCCACCTCTGTTCACAGACAGCTCTGGGATCTCTCTCCCCCGCCCTGCAGAGCAATGCCTTCTGCCCTGCCTGCACCCTGTGGGCATCTCTGGAGACGGTTTTGGGAGGACTGTGTGCTGTGCAGTACTGAGTAGAACTGCTGGGACCCCTGGGTTCCCCATGTGTCCCCTGTGGCGCTCTGCTGGTCTCCTCTCAGGACATGTCCCTCCTGCTGTCAAAAATACTGCTAGAGTGTAACTTAGGTGAAGGTTGAGAGATGAACATAATAAAAAATATTATTAGTTGCCCTGAGAGAATGTGATAAAGGGAGTTTTATGAGGTGTGACAGCCTTCTAAAGTTAATGAGCCATTTGGTGTTTCTCCAAAAAGAGCCCCAGCTGGCCAGGGCTTGTCCCCAGGAGGACACAGTCAGGATTGATCTTCCCTTCATCTGTGGGTAACCCTTCCCTGTTCCTCCACTTGTGAAACAGCATGAGGTCAGCTTCCTCCTGAAGGAGACATGTGACTCCTTTCATAGTGAAGACTATGACTCATCCTCCCCACCCCCCACCCCCACCCAGTATCTTATTCAGGACTTGATTATCCTGCAAAAAGTCTCCACTGCATGGGGCAGAGTGGAAAGTACCAACATAAGGAACAAATCTGACTTGGAGCAGCCTGCTTTTGAGCATATTCTCAGGCAACAATAGGAAGTAGGTCAACAATACATGGGACAAAAGACACTTTAATTGGAAACCTTCTTCTGCTTAATGTAAGGAGACAAGACAATCCCAGTGTGGATTCCCAGCCTAGAAGCATGGCCTAGCCTGTGGTCCAGTTGGGTGCCCTGTACACGCATCCAACACCCCTGGCTGGTTTGAGATCCTCAGGGCCCAGAGATCTTGACCAACTGTGGACCACAATGGCCCTGGGTACTTCTGCTCTGGGGCTTTACATTTAGCTGCAGCTCTTGGCCTCTCCCAGGTAAGCTCCACCATCCCCAGGTTTCAGGGAGCGTGACCTGTGTGACCACATCTCAGGAGTAAGGCACTAGAATGTAATACAACCCTTGTGACCAATTGTAAACAAGGGTTATTTAAGTAGCTTCACCAAGTATCACACTACCAGTAGTATTATCTTCTCACAAATGGGTGTGAATCTCTGAGCAGCCATATAAGTAAACAATAAGAGAGTGATGATAGCAGTTAACCTCTCTTGAACTCCTAGGACCGGGGCAGGCACTAGGGTGAAGTGCCTGGTATACCTAGCCTTCCTACTCCTATGGCAGGCCTATGTAGTAGGTATTAGTATTCCCACATTGCAGAGGAGGAAACTGAGGATTAGAAAGGCTAAGTAATTTGTCCAAGTCACATAGCTGAGACTTGGCAGGGCTAAGATTTAACTCTAAAATGTATGCTTTTTACCCAAGAACAAAGCCTATGAAGATACTGGAAACACCACCCCCTGGAGCAGCTGCTAATTCTGGGTCACAGGGACCTGCTTCAACTCTAGGGGTTCTGGTATTTGATGTTAGCTCTGCTACCCTAAAGGCTGGCGCAAATAACATGTGCTTTCTTCCCATCTCGCATTCTTCATTTAGAAAAGGGCACATTCAAAAACCATATTCATCATATGTTCAAAAAAGCATTACTGCAGCCACCGCCCAACTATCACCATTTCCATTGTTGCCTAGAAAAGCAGCTTGCTCCTAGGCGAGTTGGAAGTGCTTTGCCTCATCTAATTATTTTCCCCCAAAGACCCTAAATACTTGCATGATGGGAAACATCATAACCCCTGACTAAAGATTTTGTTCAATCCAAACTTTCTTTTGCTTACAGAGAGCAGCAAGTCTGTTCATTGGAAACTGGGAGCCGACATGGAGGTCTGGGTCTGGGTGATGGGCGAACACCATCTAGACAAACCCTACGATGTGCTCTGTAATGAGATCGTTGCTGAGAGGGCCCAGCTGAAAGCGCGGCAGGAAGCGGAAGAGCTCAGGTACGAGATCTGCAAACCCACAGGCGACAATGCCTAGATGCCGCTTGCTCACAGTATGTGGTGGGAGAGTCAGGTGGGATTTCAGGGTCACTACAGTAACGTAGATCTCTCTGGAAAGTCTCTTTAGACTTCTGATAATTCCCTTCCTTCCCAGCTATCCAATCAGCTGTTTCATTTTCCCACTTGTCATTCCTGTTTTGATGTGGATGTGTTTTCCCAGTGATCACTGGCTTCACTAGAAGCCTGCTGGGGCAGTGCAGGCTGATACAGCTGAACAGCAGTAATATAAGTGATGTTCCAGCTTCAGGCCTTCAGAGAAGATTGCTTAGCTATGGGCAGCTGAGTAAGCAGGCCTGTTAGCTACTTACACTGTGCTGGGCATTGGGAATTCAAAAATGAACAAGGGGCTTCCAGTCCAGGAGGACAAAAAGGCAGCTGCCTGCAGCCAGAACAGACTGGGATTGTGCTACAATTAAGTAATAAACAGAGCATTAACTGAGCCTGTCATTCTGATGCACCAAAGAGGGGAAATCTGAGTTGAACCAGGAAAGAAAAATAGCATTTTCCAGCTACAGAAGGTCAGGAAGAAAATTGCAGGCAGAGGGCATAATCAAGACCCCTAGACTTGACATATGGTTCTTTGGGTAACGTTGAGTTCTTCTGAGAGTTTGGGGTATACATGGGCACATGGTAGGAGGTGGGGGCCATGCTCACAAGTGTCTCAAAGGCCAGGTTTACAAGTTCGGACCTCATTCTGTAGACAGTGAAGAGGTTTTTGAACAAGGAAGTGACGTGATCAGCTGAAGATGTAGGAAGGTGACTTGGGTAGTGACAGTGAGAGAGATGATGGATCCCCTCTGCTCGATGCCCAGGGTGGCCTCTCTGAAGCCTGATGGCCCTTGAGTGCTGACAGTCCTCTCTGAGCTGGTGAAATAGACATAGGCACATGGACTTCTACTCAGATCCCAAGGGCTGATGATGCTCCCACCAGCTTCTGTAACTTAAAACTATAAGTGGGCATATTTATTTGCTGCTGATCATAGAAAGGCGGTGTCCCCTAGCAGTTTAACTTCTGAACCAGACCTGAGTTCACATCCTGGCTATCCACTATGTGGCCTTGGATAAAGTATATAATTATTTTGAGCCTCTTATAAAAAGTAAAGGTAACAGTGTCTTTCTCACAAGGTTGTTATGAGGATTAAGTTAAGTCTTTAGAATGCCGAGCAAAGAGCTCAGCATATTATAAGCACTCAGTAAATGGTGTCTATTACTGTTTTTCACTTAATTTGAGTGTAGACATCTGCTTTGGAAAAGCTGTCCATGTTGAAGAATGTTTTTGATAATTCCACATTTGTTTCTCTTCAGCAAAGCTCAGTCCAAAGAATTCACCAATAGCTTGACCACAAAATCACATTACTGTGATCTGCAAACACCAGATACCTGGGAGTCTCAGAACATCTGTAGGAAAGCAGCAGCAGAGGAGGAGTCGGGGCCAGACTTGAGATCAGCGCCACCCTTTAAAGAAGAGAAAATTCCAGTGAGTCTTTCCTATCTGTAAATGTGCAGAATTTCCTCACTGTGGGAGACAAAGATATTGGGACCACTGAGGTGAATGTAGCTGGGCATCAGGATTGTTACTTGAAGCCCTGCTAATCATTTGGGGGGATTTGGTTCTCCTGTTACTTCCCCAAAAAGGTAAAGCACCCCTTCTTCATGGGACTGAAAGTGTGGAAAAAAAGAACTCTACGAGTTAAATTTTGCGTTTGAAGATATTTTCAGGGTTTATTTTTCCCTGTTCTGTATCTTCTATAACAGGGGCGGGCAGCTTTTTCAGTGAAGGGCCAGACAGTAAACATTTGAGACTGTGGGCTATGTGGTCTCTGTTAGAACTGAATGGGCATGGCTATGTTGCAAAAAAAGCTTTATTTACGGAGACAGGCAGAGGGCGGGGTTCAGTCTGCAGGCTGTAGTTTGCTGATCCCTGTCCTGTGACGCTGGCCTATCTGTGATCTAGATTTCATTCTGTTGAGTGTTCCCCTTTTTGTTGAGAACAAATATAAGTGCCTCTTTGGCTTCAGAGATTCTGCCTGTGATTGTGGGGACAACTGTCTCCTCAACACAATAGAATATTCTACTCAGAACTGGTAGGAATTCTCTTATGTTTCAGTAGTTCAAAAAGCTCAGACAAAATTTGCTGCTTGGATTATAGTTTGGAAGAACACGTATACTATATTATAAAGTACTTTCTTCTGCTAGGAATTTCATTACACTGAGAATTAACAGGGGATTTGCAGTTGTTTGACTTCTATTCAGGTCCTTGGCTCTACAACCCGGGCTGCGTGTTCTCTTGACCTCTTTGAGGTGGTCAAAGAGGGGTACAGATACCTGTGTTGCCGACTTCACTGGTTCGCTACATGGCAAAGCACACTGCAGAGTTTCTCATTTAATCTTCACAACAACATTATGACCTAGGGTCTGTTTGTATTTGTATGTCTTACGGGTGAGGAAGCTGTGGGTAGGTGTGGCTGCTCCATCTGCCCAAGGTCTTATAGTTTATAAAAGACTGCATCAGGATTCAAACCTAGGTCTGCAGAACCCCTAGCTAGCTCACGCCATAACTACTGCACTCGATTGCCTTATTAATGTGAGGAACATGAAGAAGCTTTATCAAGGGCTAAAAATATGAGGCTCAAAATATTCAGGACTACGAAATTCTAAAATTTGGTGTATGCCCCGGGGTCAGCCCTGGGTACTTCTTCACGTCTGCAGTGAATCACCCAGGTTTTCTTTCCCGGGCCTGCTTTGCGCTCAACACGTTGCATATCAGACTAGCCCCCCTTTTAACGTCCCTAACATTAACAACAACAGCAACAAAAAAAACTCCTCCTTCAAGGGCGTTAAGTATTCAGGCTTCTCTTTGTGCTTGAATTACAATACTTTTCTAGACAGCAAATTTCACAAGTAAGACAAAAGATTAAAATAAAAATGAGATACCACGGGTATTCTTCTTTTCCTAGATCATCACTATTATAGCGAGAGTGGCTCTCTCCCGTTCCTTAGGTGTCTGCTAAACTGTTGTACAGGAAGAGATTGGCGCAGGGGGTCAGGAAACATGTAGGTACAGGCATATGGAAAAAACAGATAGAAGTTTTTTTCTATTCTATTATTTTCCTGCATCAGAGAAAATGCTTTCAGGGTTTTAGAAAAAATATGTAGACAGTGAGGAGAAGGCCCAAGATCGATTGATTAACCCATTTACTTAAAAAGTACCCATTATGTGCAAGGCATTGAGATGACAATGTAGGAGTAAAAACAGAGTCACCGCTGTCATGAACTTTATATGATAGTTGAGGAGGCGGGCAGAGACTTCATGTAACAAGCCATTTCAAACAACAGTAAGTGCTCCAGGGGAAAGCATCTGTTTCCATGCGCCCCCATTGCACTAGAACTGGAGCAGTACCAGGGACTGCAGGATGGCTTTGCGGAGGACATGCGGCTGGAGACGGCGACACAGGATGACCGCGGCTGGCAGTTCCAGCAAAGGGCCCGTGTGGACAAAGGCTGTGCAGCTGGAGGGAGCAGGGGGCTTTGGAAAAACCGAAGATGGCTGTGTGGCTGGAGTGGAGATGGGAAGGCGGGGAGTTTATGATTGAGTAAGAGGGTGGGGTGGGGCAGGGAAGGACAGGGTCTTGTGCACAACTTAAGTGTTTTGATCCTCTTTTTCAAGAACAATAGGAAATTGTCAATGGTTTTGGAGCAAGGGCTTGACCTGATCAGATTTATATTTTGAAAGGAACTGATCATTTGCAGAACAGAGTAGGTGAGAGGAGTGAGGTTTCTAGCACAACCCAAGTTTCTAAGCTTGGGTAACTGGGCGACGGGGGTGTCATAAGCGTAAATAAGAACAACTAGAGAGGGGCTGGTTGTGAAGGAGAACATGAGTCTGGTTTAGAGACAGCAAGGATTGCTCATGCTACTCGAGGTGACAGTGGTGGATATAAATTGATTTTCTGCATCATAGTAAAACACACACAATTTGACTTAGAGTTTGCAAAGTCTTTTCTCACACATGTATTTCATTTCATAATACTCCTGTGAAGCAGGCCATGCAAGTATGATTTCTTTTGTACAGATAATGAAACTAATGCTCAGAAATGAAATGATTTACCTCCAAACCACAGAAAGCCCTCATTTTTAAATAGCTATTTTAATTCACTCTCATCATAACCTTGATGTGTCTAAAACAGAATTCATCATCTGCTTCTGGAGACGAGAACTCTGATGAGAAACCAAGACTAGAGCTTTGGAAGGCATCCAGTATATATTTCCAAAATTCAATTCAGACAGTAAAGATTTCCAAGTTCCAGCCATAGTTTATATCTAGAAGGATATTGTCATATCTTTAAGATTTAATTGCCTACACCAGGCTTAAAATTTATTATAAAAAGAAAACTTACCAAGCAGATTTTATTTAGTTTAGTGATCCTGATGCTTATCTGAATAACCATGGAAAGATTTAAAGAGCAATCAATATTCCAGGATATTATAAACAAAGAAAAGCAGCTTTAGACTTACTATGTAAAATGGCCCTGTTAGATCTGCAATGTATCTCCACATGACAGATCATCACCAGAAAATGTGCCCCAGTTAAATTCAACCCAAATATTGACCAGAGTCAGTTACTTATAGGATGTAGTGCTCCTAGTTAATAAAGACCCCCTTTTATTTGTACTGAGGAGTAAGAGAAGACTGGATTTCTGCATTTGTATCAGCCAATGTCCCCCAGCAAGATTTGGAGAGTACTTCATAATACAGTAAATAGCCCCATGTTAGTTCAAGTCAGGTTTTCCCCTCTGTATAAGATACATGTTTTCAGAACTTGTTGAACTTCAGAATTGTTAATAAGAAATTGTGGACCTGTAGTAGGTTTCTGAGCTATGGTAATATAATAAGAGCAAGTATGGTAAAATATAGTCAGAAGAACTGGGTTTTTATTCTGACTCTGTCTCTGCAGGATCTCATTTTCCTTATCTATAAAATGAAGGACTTTTAAACAGTTTGTAGCCACAGAGCATACATGCATTACTTTCCACACCTGTACCCAGGGCAGACGTAACTAATAGATTGCAGCACTCCTCCCTGCTGAGCCAGGCTTGCCCTCACATCCTGTCCACAGTCTACTCTGGGCATCCGCACTTGGTTATGGAATTTATCTGTAGAGCTGGACTCTTTTGCTGAGATGATTCCTCCTAAGTTTCCTTCTAGCTCCAAACTTTCATGATCATAAACAATACCCATGCCTGCATGACCTGAAGTAAAATATTTTTTCATATCACTTTGGGTGTTAAGGAGAGTTTTTATACATTTTCAATGGATAAGCCATACCATAAGGTTTGGACTTTTCATATTCAAGCAAAAGTTAGACTAGGGTGTGAGGTCCACAGCTAGTAGTACAGGGCCAGAGTTACCCACTCTTATTTTCAGAAATGAGGCACAAAGTATGCCTTCCTCACTTAATTAGCAGTCTTATCCTGAGCTTTTCACCACAGACTCCGCCCCTAGACTCAAAACTAGACCTTTGGTCCACCTGAGACATAGCTAATCTTAACACATTAAAAATTAGAGATTTGTGCCTTTCCCTCCATGGAGCGAGAACACTAAGAAGCCCAGTCTATAGGTTTGCCTTGGATTATTTTATACCATGATTTATTTTATACAGTTATCTTCATTAGCAGATGGCTTCATCCAAGGAGGTCTCTTCTGGAGCAATGAAAGGTTTGCCCCAATTCTAAAGGTGAAGGATTTCTGCTTCACCCTCAGAGCCACAAGAAGCAAATCTGGGGGGTTTGAGAGGAGTTCTTCAATCCCTGCTTCAGGGTTTAGAAGGCATTGTGGCCAATCTCAGAGCATCTTCCTACACATGATTGTCTTTCCAAAAAAAATTTTAAGAACAGATTTATGTTGATTTAAAATTTTTTATCTTAACAAAGAGTTAACAGTAAGGCTGCCTGATTAAGTACCAGATACCTTGGAGCTGGACTGCTGACCCAGCAGGTGACCTGCAGTCTGGGAATGGAAGTTTCAGTCCTGAGAGGCAGCTCTGTGTCTTAGGACAGGGTGCTGGAAGGAACTAATTCCCATTATAAAGCAGGGATTAAATTAGCAATACTGTTTCTTTACAAAGGAAGCTGAGACAATTTACAAATATAAGGATGCTTGCTCAATAACATCTGATGAAAGCAACAAGAATTATCCACTGCAGTCCCTCAATTATAATATGCTATTCTTACCATGCATGAGTCCAGTGTTGGTCTTCTTAATTTTTCAGAGGAAGAGTTGGCGGAAAGCGAAGGTTGGGTGGTATGTGCATGCTGAGGAGGAGGCTGAAATAATGCCTAGATTAAAGCTGAGTATGTGGGTTTTATTTTGAAAAGCCGTTGCCCTCTACAAAAGAGCTGCCCTGTCCTTATTTTTGGCAGTGGTGATAGCGCTTGGGAAACTCTGAAATGATGCTCTGCTCAGTATCTAGTGAGAGCGTTGTGGTTCTCAGTAGGTCACAGCAAACACGCAGTGCGACTGGGTGGCTGTCACTGAACTGGCGGTGGTGGTACATATCGGGGTTTAGCTGTCACTCAGCCAGGGTCTGAGACACGCAGGTTGGGAAGCAGATGCCATTCGCAGGCAAAGACAAGTGCGATGGTGAGTTAATAGGAGCCAGAGGAGATGACAGGTGATGCGCTTGGTGCACAGACGCACCCTGCCTCACCCCCCACCAGAGAGAGTTGGGGTAAGAACTTGGAGCGCTCGTGGCTGGTGGCTGAGTGGATATCCTTAGGGACCCCCAGTGTAGACAGCCCTCCAAATGCAGCCAGTGTTCCCCACCCGTCTCTTGCAAGAGAATGTGAGAGAGAACAGAGC
The DNA here is from genome assembly GCF_987537825.1 of Furipterus horrens. Lineage (NCBI taxonomy): Eukaryota > Metazoa > Chordata > Mammalia > Chiroptera > Furipteridae > Furipterus > Furipterus horrens. Next base: position 73,530,528 of record NW_028327182.1, read on the forward strand.
AGGTCTGAGTGTGGTTGGGAGAATGGCAAAGAATTCTAATTCAAAGATAAATTCCCTTTGTTTTTTTTTTCCGTTGTATGTAATTTGTACACTGGGAACTCAATAATTATCAGTGGACTGACTGTCCTTGCCCCTAAGGGGACCTTGAATAAAACTATATTTGCTCACTTGTAGATTTTATCTCCAGAGAATTACTTATTTTTACAGAAATGGCCTTCAGTGTGGACCACACTGAAAAACAGAAAATGTAAAAAAATTAGAACACAAACATGTAGGATTCAAAGCATTAAAAAAAAAAAGACCTTGAAGCTAGCAGATTAAAAAGCCTTGAGCAAGATTCTTCCTCTTCCTATTTTCTTTAACCAAATGGGGTTAGAGGTGAGATCTTTCCACCCCCACTGTGTGCACATGGAGAACACACACACTTCCCACAATGCCACAAGGCTCTGATACCAGCTTTTAAACCTGTCATTTCATTTTAACAACTGATAACAAAAACTTGCCACTAAAATGTACAGTTTAATTGTAAATTTGACATTGAAACCACGGTGGTTTTCAGTTATATTTTCAGGGTTTTTCTAATTCATAGCCTTCTGTTCCCATTAGTAGGTAGCAGTGAAGGAGCACCCCATAAAATGCTTTTCAGACATAATGAGAAATTCCTCTCAGGTTCTCCTTCCTCTCTGCATCCCTGCGAGATCACAGTGAAGCTTATGTCTACGCAGAAACTCTGTTCTCTGATACCAGGTTTGGGTTGTCTGCCTTTGTAAAGGAGAGATTCGGAAACAAGATACTAAGATCAGACTGCTGCTTTGAAACATAGAAAATAGTATGCTGAATTGCATTTTTTGGACCCATATTCATCTCCAGGTGCTCCTGCATAGCCACCAAAGTTTGGGGTTTTGCGTAGCTTGGGCTTTCTGTAAAGGGTGGAAAGCGGTATTAGGGCACAGATCCTTCAGTGGGTTCATCGAAAGTGAGCGCTAAAGCTTGGTGAATAGGCGAGGCAGAGAAGCCTGCCCCCAGTTCAGATAGATGCCTGTGCCCTCAGCTTGGTGGAACCATCTTGGAGTGAGTGACCTAGCTCTTGTCTATAGACAGCCATATTGCCAATCCCTGAAAGGGAGTCAGGTTCACACTTTTCATAAGGAAGCCCACTGTAAACAGGATGAAAAATGTGTTCCCGAAATGCAAATTAGAATGTTGAGTTGGATGTGAGAAAAAAAGGGATCATTCCAAACCTGTAATGGCTTCCTGTTTGTAATATACCCACTTCTAGTATACATGAAGGATGCATTTCAATATTATTTTTGTGAGAGATAAAGTATTGGGAATACCAGAATGAAGAATTAGTTGTGCTCATTTTGTTAATTTAAGAGTAGAGTCATAATCAGAGAGTTACACAATCACCCAAGCAGCTCTGTGTAAATGTAATAGAAATTTGTGGTAGTGTGTTGGGTAACATTTTATATAAAATAGATTCATAAATCCTGGGCCTTAAAAGCCATTTAAGTTGTTGTGTTTTTTAAAACAGTATGCTACATGAAAAGCTGAACATAAATTACACAAGAGAAAAACTTTCCTAGTCTTGAGAGTTGTACATTATGCAGTTGGTGATACAATTTAATTTTGTATGATTTCAAGTGATATTTGCAATAATTCACTTATCCAAGTCACTAGACAGAGTGCGTGGGGAAGAAAAGGATGGAATCCTGCTCTAGGAGACAGGCGCTGCTGGCCACATGGAGTCAGCCACTAAATCTCTCTGGGACTCAGTTTTGTTCTCTAAAAAATGGAGGTTACAATAGCTACATATCACTGTTTTAGATAATATACATAAAATTGTTATGTAAAGTATTATGTATGATATCAATATTTTTTTATCATTATTTATAGTTAGGTTCCTATTTTCCATTGTGTCAGGACTTCCCACATCAATCATGTTTTTAAGACTCCTTGTCTATTCCCTTAACAATCCTTTATTACTTTATACTTATACTTTATATCTAATAAGTTATTTTATTTCCTTTGCTCTTCTTTTTCTTTTTTATGGATAATCTGTCTGGTATCTCCCTGCTGAGAATGTTAGAGTGGCCTTTGACTCGTTCTCATATCTGAAATGCTTTTCCCTAACAACCCTTACCAGTTTTGCATTATTGCATTTTAGGGGGATGTTACTGCCCAGTTCTGCTGTTTGTGCGTTGCTTTGAGGGGCCGTAGGATGCAGATGTGATGAAAGTGGACAGATGTTCTTCCAGTATGGGAGTTCCATGCTTTAATATGCTCAAAATAAACTCAGATTGTATTATTTAAAGGTATGCCATAGAATTACACATCATATGAGAGCCTGCTGTACTCTTAAGTCAGGCTATTCAGTAGTCTGTGCATAGATTTTTCTAGGGAAACAGGAAAAGATTCCTTGTGGTCTCTGTTGTCCTAATTCATATTTCAGTAAAATTATTCCACAATGACTATGTACTATATTTTCAGCAGTAAAATTGTCTGTCCTGTTTTTCATCTTGTTAGTCTAGTTGGCCTTAGGAAAATATCTCCACTCTATATTATTATTCTTTGTCATTTTTCAAAGCACAGTTTCATTATTCTGACTCTCCCATTTTTTGTAAAGAAAAAGCTAACTCCCAATATGTTCAAAAGCTGAATATTATAGTCACCATTGGGAAATTCCTTCTCCATGTACAGTGGTTAGGAATAGAATGATCTGATTGTTTCGGCACAATGGGTGAGTGATAAGCCATCAATTTTCAAAGAATTTAAATTCAGCTGATCTTAATTAATATTAAAACTAGACTGGAATACCTTTTGGTGATGGAGAAAGTGTTTCATGAATTTATAATGTGCTCATTCATTCACCAAGTACTTATTGAGGCTTTGCTAAATGCCAGTTCCTGCTGTTTGCTGAGACTCCAGATATCCGTGAATTAAGCTGACATGGTCTTGGCCTTCAGGGAGGTTATTATTCTGACCATCAGTTTACTAAGGAACCATGGATTTAAGAGGTGTAAGAACAGGGTGAATAAATACTTAACCTAGTAGTTTGTTTTCAAAAGTAAACTCTTGATTTTAGCTTGTTAATTCATCATTTTCATCTTCGCCATAAAAGTTGAGTGCTAATAATGTTCTATTTATGCAAACTTTCTGGTTTACTTGGTGCTTGGCATTTGCTTGATTGCATAGCCCTACTTTTAAACAGAGTCAATATTAACTTCGTGGCCAGAATGAACTGTTTTTCAAACCAGTTTTAAGAGTGTAATTAGACTAAATCCTCATATTACACATAGTTTCTAGGGGAATATAATTTGTAACCATATCATATTGATGTCGTTAGCAACATCTTTTGATAACCCAATTGCTTCTGTACATCCGAATTGCCAAACTTCTGAGTTTTACGGTACACACACACACACACACACACACGTACACATCCATCCTTCAGTCAGTATGAATGGGATTTGCTCCCAGACTTAGTTGGGTCTGCACTGACTCAAGAGGACTATAACCATATTCTGACTTGATGTCTGGAGGATGTCCACTAGCCCCTGATGTCATTGGCTTTCAGGTTTTCTATTTTTTTTTTTTTTTACTTTTGAATAAATATTATGTAGCAGTTTTATTTTATTTTATTATTAAATTAATTGGCCAGTAGCATTATATAAACATCAGGAGTACAGCTTTACCATATGACACCTGTGTACTCTCTATCACATGCTCACCAGCCCAAGCTTCATCTCCTTCTGTCTCCATGTGTTTGATCTCCTTTCCCCTCTTCATCCTCCCCACCCTCTTCCCCTCTGGGAACCGTCATGCTGTTGTCTGTATCTGAGTTTGGTTTTTGTTTGTTCATTTGTTGTTTTTTTGTTCTATATCTCACATGTGAATGAAACCATACGGTTCTTGTCCTTTTCCATCTGACTTTTTCACTTGGCATAATACTTAAGATCCACTTATGTCTTCACAAATGGCAATATGTCATCTTTTTTAAGATGGAGTTGTATTCCACTGTATATGCCACATCTTCGTTATCCAGTCATCCATAAAGGACACTTAGGTTGTTTTCATGTCTTGGCTATTGTGATTAATGCCTATGTTCATTGCAGCAATACAGTTTTTATTTTTAAATAAAGCAAATATGAAGCAGGTAAGACTGCTTGAACTCTGCCCATAGAGGTTCAGCAGTTGCAGAGGTCTCTGTAATGTAGCAGATGGGAGGTGACTGCAGTGGTTTGTGTGCATGAGAGCAGGCATATGTCTTCTCTGGGACACCACACGGAACGAGCAAGCCATAGACATGGAAAGGACATGGGGGCTAGTCTCTGTTTTTCTACCTATTAATAAGTCACCTTACCTTTTTGATACCCTTATGGGGTTGATATGAAGATCAAATGACCTATTGGACATGAAAGTACTTTGTAAGCAGAAGTGATATAGGCAGATGGGTAGTTTTCCTCCCTTTCTTGTGTTCCAAATAGGAATAACTGAAGAGCATATTGCCTGGGACACAGCATCATGTGGAAGCATTAGAGACAGCAGGGTACCCCTTCCAAGAAGCCTCTTCATCCCCTCCAGGAATCCTCAGAGAGACAACGGTATTTCTGGGGTTGTCTCCCTTCAGTATTGGTGTCATAACTCATCACTTTTGAGCCACTAATATGGCTGTTTTGTAATAAAGGAAATCTCTCTTGTGTCTCACTATTTTTAGCCTATTACATTGTACTTAGTGTATTCCATGGACTTGTAGAACTTGTAAGTGTACCTGAATGAACTTGCTCTCCACCAGCCTTAAGTAAGTTCTTCATATTATTATTATTATTTTTGCCATTAGTACTTAAGTTTAATTACAATGAATAAAAGTTTAGATGAAGAACAGACTAGAATAGTGTTTATAATCAACTTCTGAAAAATCACATTTGTATAAAGGAAATAAAACAGGCTGGAAGTCAAAAAAAAAAAAGTGCAGCTTGTATTATTGCACTTGAACAAAATATGCTGTTCAGGGTAGCATAACATTTAGGCCACAGAAGGCCAGTAGGAGAAGACAGACAGAGAGGACAAACCCCCAGGTAGTATTTGTTCTGGATTCCAAACTCTCCAGTGGCCTCAAAAATATTTAACATTTTGAAACATTCAGTTAGAGCTCTTTACACAAATGACCGCTGTGTCTCCCACACATTTTAGTTGCACCCATGTTTTTCATTCCAAGTCTTATGCAAGTTTAAGGTACACCTGTACCTCACATAATGGGACACCAGTTACACCCACAGCACCCAGGGCCCAGGCCAGGAAAGTGGGGAAGGGAGCCAATTCCTACTTTACACAATACTAGGGACCAAAACTACGGCTGTAGTTCTACCATTCAAGCGCTCTTCATTTTGGTCATTTACATCGGAACACGAAAAATATTGACAGCGAGTATGAATCAGCACTAAGGTAATTCCTGAGCTACTAGTAGAAAATAAAATTTAAATTTAAAAAGTCCCCGGCCATGTTCTAGAAGTGGCATAACTGTATGAATAAGACAAAGGCTGTAAACTTATAGAAAAGATAAACTCTGACTTCCGAACACATTACAAAGTTGATTTTACCCTTCCCTTGAGTATTATACAGAAAAATGTAAACCAGTGGACCTAGTTACCAAAAAAACAGCTGTCCTCCTAAGCCGAGGAATGACCTTAAAGTTTGGCCTGAGCTAGTTTTATCTTCAAATTTTCTCTGAGTTTGTCCATGAACTCATATGTATTCAAGTAGTCAAAATGCTGCACGTTGGGTAAACCTTTAATACAAGCAGCCAAGTCCTTGGTCATGAAGCCAGCCTCAATGGTCTCAACACAGACTTCTTCCAAAGCCTTTGCAAAGAAGCCCAGATCTTTATTGTTGTCAAGCTTAGCTCTATGGGCTAACCCTCTGGTCCAGGCAAAAATGGAAGCAATGGGATTGGTAGATGTTTCCTGTCCCTTTTGGTACATGCGGTAGTGACGTGTTACCATCCCATGGGCAGCCTCTGCTTCTACTGTCTTGCCATCTGGACAAACCAGCACGCTGGTCATCATGCCAAGAGAACCATAACCTTGGGCCACGGAGTCTGACTGGACGTCGCTGTCATAGTTTTTGCAGGCCCAGATGAAGCCGCCCTCTGACTTCGTGGCTTGGGCCACCATGTCATCGATGAGCTGATGCTCGTACCAGATCTTCTGGGCTTCAAACTGGGGTTTGTACTGCTTGTCATATATCTCCTGAAAGATGTCTTTAAAACGCCCATCATATTTCTTCAGAATAGTGTTTTTGGTGCTTAGATAGAAAGGCCAACGTTTAGACAGAGCCATCTGGAAAGAACTGTGTGCAAAGTCTTGGATTGACTTATCTTCATTGTACATCCCCATGGCAACACCACCACCCTCTTCAAAGTTATGTACCAGGTACATCTTTTTGGCAGATCCATCACTTGGCGTGTAGGTTATCTCTACTTTTCCAGGCCCAGGGACAACAAAATCAGTTGCTCTGTATTGATCCCCATAAGCATGGCGACCTATGATGATGGGTTTTACCCAACCGCTTACAAGCCGGGGGATATTTTTGCAGATAATAGCTTCCCTGAAGATAGTATCACCCAGAATATTTCGGATGGTGCCATTTGGCAACTTCCACATTTGTTTCAACTTGAACTCCTCAACCCTCTTCTCGTCGTGGGTGATGGTCGCACACTTGACACCAACGTTGTACTTCTTTATCGCCTCTGCAGCGTCCTTGGTGACCTGGTCGTTGGTGGCGTCCCGATGCTCTATGCCTAAGTCATAGCTGTGAAGGTCCAATTCCACATAGGGAAAAATGAGTTTTTCTTTAATCAGTTCCCAAATGATTCGTGTCATTTCGTCTCCTTGCATCTCTACCACAGAACCACCACGGATTTTTTGAGACATTTTGACTTCAATAAACCACAGCAAATCAACTTCTAATCACTCCAACTCCTCTCAGTCTTGTAGATTCAGCTGAATGCAGTTTACCTCCTTTCAAATAAAGGTTACAGGAGCACCAATATCTTCGTCTGCGCCTGCACTCTGGAGGGTGCGTCCATGGGTGCGTCCCGGGTTCGTCGCCCGTTAGCGGGTCTTGGCGTTTGTATGTCCTTAGGTGGCAACACGACCTGCAGGCTCCTGGCCTGCACACGTCCTTGTGGCTATTGTGCAAGAGAATTGCAACCGCTACTGGCTCGGTTCCTCGTTCCGGGTCTCCACGCCCGCCTCTTCATATTATTTTAACCTTTAGAATAATGGTAAATCTTCTTTCACCTTGAAAATTAGTACTTTTATAAGTGTGGTTCTTAGCATATGTGAATAGTTTTAGAGTTTACAATATGTTTTAGCCACATGGAAGTCCTTGAATAAAAGTATTGATCTCTGGGTTGTTAAACTAACCAATTATTTAGGCTAAAATTCTTCTATAAGAACCAGCTTTGGTAACGAAAACCAAAACCTAAAACTTCAAAGAAAGGATGCCAACCCTGACTGGCACCAGTAGATGGTGCTGACAGTCACAGTGGTCCCTTTAGTCCCCAGCACCACATCCTTTTCATTGTCTGGCTCATGTGCCTTTGCCGAGCTTTGCGTTATTTTAAAAATATTAATAGCCCATCATATCTGACAGGTGCAAAAGCAGTGAGTATATTGGAAGTGCTAGTAAGAAAAGGAATATGACAACAAAAGAAAAATTAGCAATAAGAAAAAAGTGGTGAGAAAACAATGCTGTATGCATGTACAGAGGAATAGAGATGAATAGTCCAGTTGAAGGAATAATTCTAAGGGACAAAGAATAACTCACACAGTGTTTTTAAAGGGTTATACCCATGCGGATGACAGTTTCAGGCAAGTGATGGGGGAAGAGATATTTGGTGAAACCGACAACACTTTGGAATATATGGGTTAGAAGAGCAATGCCAGACACCACTTAGCCTGATGCTAATTCAGGAAACAACAGTTTGTTCAACAGTGTAACAGCTGAGCATGGTGGGGGCGCGGCTGACAGAACCCCGCTCCACAGCTCTGCTGGGTGCACAGGCCCAGGTCTTGTGAAACGGACGTGTGGAGAGGCTCAGAGCGCCGCTGGCATGGTTGGCGCCTTAGCTACAGTGCTTGAGGAGGTGACCGCCTCCTAATTTTCTACAAAGAAGAAACTGATCCTTTGGGCAAAATGATGATCCCTGCAGATCTTACACCATTGAGGAAAGGGACAGTGAGCCTGGTGTTAAAGCTCACATTCCTTAAAGTGGAAAATGTGTTCAGAGACTGCAAGCATGAGCCCTCCAAAGTTATCTTGGACTTTTGAACACCCTTCGACAAAACCTGGTAGAACAGTGCTGACCTTTCATATAGAGAGGAACTGGTTAGTGCACCCTCTGTTGTAGAATCAGAGCAGCTCTACATGTTATTTCAACACTAAAATAAGGAAAAAGTGAGACGGAGTATGCAAGTACCAATTGTGAAACCTATAGGATTCATTACTTTGCCAAGTAATGAGCATAAGAAATCTTTGACTTGCAGCTTTATTTTCCTGTCATTACAATGTTGACATAGTGGAACGTGGCGCCAGCCGGCTGTGTGATCTCAGTAAGCCACACAACTCCTCTGAGATTCCCTTTCTTCATCTGAAGAGTGAGCATGATGCTGCCCATCCACCAGAGATGTTGCCAGAAGTAAAAATAATACTAATGCAATGCCTGGTCATAGCAGGCCTCCAGTGCATAGAAGCCATTGGTGGCATCAGCCTTAACAGCACTACCCAGGATTAGCGGGAACTCAGCAGAGAGCTTGACGGGTGTCCCTCCAGCAATTGTGGTGGCCAGTTCTATCTGCTGAGATAAACTTTTGTAAGAAACAGACCAGAAAGGCAATGGTTAAAAAAACACACTAGAAGTTCATCTTTCTCCCTTACAACATCCAGGATCGGGGCCTGGTGCAGGAGGACTCAGTCATGCAGGGACTCTTGGTGGCTCTGCTGTCTTCAGTACCAGCATGACTGCCATCGTGATTCCAGGCCACAGGAAGGGGAAGTGGCCCGGATGCTGTGTGAAGGAGGTTTTAGGACCCAGGCAGAAGTGGAAAATACCAGTTACCACCTGCATTGTATTGGAGATAATGTATTCGCATGGGTGCACCTAACTGCTAGGGCTACTGAGGCCTAGCCCACAGGCCCAGTTACCATTCGAAAAGAGGCAAAATGCAGGTAGCCATACTGGTTTATTCCATAGCATAGTGAGTGCCCTGAAGTACTTACCCTCTGTGCTCTGTGCTGAATCTTGGTACCAACCTTTTGCTGAAAATATGCAGATAATTCGTGATCTATGCCAAAATTCAGGGATGAGTCCTCAGGCACAAGCACCAAGTCGTTGTAATGTGGGTGGTGGGTGGCTGTATCGGGCTATGCAGTCCATGCTGGGACTTGGCCCAGGTTCTGCGCTCAAACCAGGGACAGGGTGATGAGGGCCTGTGTAACTGACCTGGTTTTAAGAGGCTCCTGGTGTGATATGCCAGCTGGGTCACAATGCCACAGAGGTTGGCATGCGGCTGGCAGGAATAACACTGAGCAATCTAAGCAGTGGATCTGGGAACCCCACTAGCAGGAGTTGCCTCTTGGGAAATCCATCTAGAGTGGCAGATACCTGGATACCGGGCTGGGTTACAGGGTCAGAGGAAGCAGAGGGGAGGAATGTGATCAGGCAGGGAAAGTGGGCAGAGCGCCCAGGCACCAAACTGGTATTCCAGGCATGCCTCCAGTCCTAGGTGGGGAGCAAGGCATTGGCAGTTCAATGGCAGAGACTAAGCATTTCTCTGATCTGGCCTAAAATGACATGGGTACAGCAGGAGTGAAGGAAGAAAGCAGAGAATTGAGATTGAGAAGTAATGTTGGCATCTAGAAGTCACCTCAGGGGCATCAGGGCCTGCTGGGAGCAAGACACCAGCTCCTGGCTCTTGGAGAGGGGAGGCTGGGGCTTCACGTCCCCGCTGCCTCCGTCAGGATCAACTCAGGAACTCAGGTGCTGGCGGGAAACTCTGGGGATCCCGTAGTGAGGGTGGGCGCATCATTAGAGAATGGTAAAAGGAGGAAACATTAGCAGATTTTTTCTGAAATTGCATTGCAACTCTAAATGGTACAAAAATGTGTTTCATTTAATTTTCAGTCGCCCTCTGGTTCCTCAAGAAATATTCAACAAATGTTGGCAGATTCGATCAATCGTATGAAGGCATATGGATTTCACCAGGTAAAAAATTTACATTAGGTCTTTAGGGGGTAAATGCATAGCCATTTCCACTAACGTTTCACAAATTGGTATATTAGTCTCATGCAGCAGTGAAATTAAGCAGCAGAATGTGAAATCTGTCTCTAAAAACCTGTGAACATAGCTGTTCGTCTTTGCCTGTTCATCTGGAGTTGAAAAAGTATTGAGTGTCATGGAAAGAACAGATGCCAAGGTGTATCTGCTAGACTCCTCACTGAAGATCTGAAACAGAGACTATGTCCTGGGCTTCTGTAGACACTGGGGAAGGCTGATTCCAGAGAGTGACAAATGAGGCACTAACTTGCTAGAAATAGGGAATTCAGGCTAAGTTCCTTATGTGTTCATTGTTTGTACTACCTCCCGCATCCACTGTGCCAGAGCTCCTCTGGGCACTCAGACGTCTCTCGCATCCAACCAGACGTGAGATCCTCCGCACAGGCGGAGCCCACTTCCTTCATTGTGCTAGATTGGTATCACATTATGCATTGCTCACGGTCAGTGAGGCATAGACTGGCTTTGGAAACTGTAGTAGGATTTGACCTGCAGATCTGAAAAAGCAGGGTCGGAAACAGGGCTGTAAGGGAGGGGTCCGAGTGACCACAGGCCTGAGATGGGGGCTGTGGCAGAGGCCAGCTCTGGGGCCTGCGCTTCTGTGGATGGTACGATCAAGTCCCTGATTTCTCTGCAGGGACATACTTGAACTTGAATAATTTGCATGTTTGAGACTTCAGGAAATCCTGGTGAAGTTTCAGGGCTATAGTCTTGCAGGTATAATATGTGCCCTTTTGTAAAACAGCAGCAATAGAGTATCTGAAGGAAATTTTCAGTAATGCTGCCCAAGATACATTATATCATTTTAAATGAGGACAGGTGAGAAAGACAAAGGATCTGTGTCCATTCAACCAATATTTATTGAGTTTCTCCCATGTGCAAGGCACTATAATGGGCACTGGAGACAGTGAACAAAACAGATAAAAGCCCTGGCCTGGGCAAGCTTGTGTTCCAGCTGGGGACACAGACAGTAAACATTCCTATGGAGCCAGGTGGTCGTTAGTGCTGTGGAGGGAAAGAATGCAGGCTAAGGGAGCTGAAGGAGGCCGGGAGGGTGGGAATTGGTTTCTTAGAAAGGTGGTCAGAGATAGCCACCTTGAGAAGGTGATACTGGAGTAGAGACTTGCAGAAATGAGGGAGACAGCTATGCAGATGGCTGGTGGAAAGTATGTTCCCAGCAGGGGGTACAGCAAGGGTGAAGGCACAGAAGCACCCTTGACATAGTCAAGGGAAGGCAGAGAGCTCAGCAAGTGAAAAGAGAGATAAGGGCTGAGAATCATGCAGACTTTTATAAGGAATTTGGTATCTGGGTGTTATGTCAAGCCATAATGATGGATGAGATCATCCAGAGTGAGTTGAGATGGAAAAGAGAATTGGTCTGAGGTTGAGGCACATCGGTATTTCAGCTGCGTGGAGGGTGGACTAGACCAGTGTGTCTCAAACGTTTTTAGGTATGAGACAGCCCACCTTTCACAGCCATTCACATCTTCTCACGAGAGGGCCCAAGGCCACAGGCCATTTCATTCCATCTCTAACTAAAGGGGTTATATCAGAAGTCAAGAGAATGACTGAGCAGGTCACTTACCGCGCTTTTCTGTAGAACAAAGGTAATAAAACAGAGTCTTCCTACTTCAGGGGCCAATGAGGAACTGGTGGGCTAGGAGGGGAGGCTTTCTGTAGGAGACGTTTTAACAGCTGGAACTGTCCCTCTATCTCCACACCTCAGCCCCGCACATCTGGACCAGTGTCCAGCCTCAGCGCTGCTGCCTCTTCACCCCCCAGCCTTCACCTTGACTTTCCCATGCCTGGCTCACAGTCTCCATCCTGGGCCTACATGCTTCCAGCAAAATACTTCTAAAGAGGAAATGATAATTTTTTAAATAGAGGAAGTCAAGATCAACTTGTAAAGACTTCCTAAATGTAAATTTTCTGGGGGAACACTTAGAGAAACTCAGGACAAATTCTTAACGTTTTCTGGCTGCTTTGAATACAGTGGTCAGGGCCAGATCTCATCTGCTATTACTCTGTAAAACTCATTAATTTTGTCTCCTTTCCCACTGTGTCCATACGTGTTACACTGTAGATTAAAAAGGAATATTATTTACTAAGTATAGCACTCTCAGATATCTTAGCATCATCTGTATTATTATTAACTTAATATTTTTCCTTAGGTAGACTCACTCTTTAAACTGTTTACTTTTTCTAAGCAATAATATCCATGATGTCTTAGTCTAATGTTATAACATATTTTTTCTAGTCATTTTAAATAATTTTAAAATATGCATGTGAAAGACAAAGCTTTACTTTTTTAAATTTTATTTTTCAATTACAGTTTACATCCAATATTATTTTACTTTAGTTTCAGGTGAACAACATAGTGGTTATACAATCATATACTTTACAAAATGTTCCTCAGCTAGTGCAAGTACCCACCTGGCACCATACATAATTATTACTACATTACTGACTACAGAGCACAACTTTTATGTTTTAAGTCACCCCCCCCCAACCCCCCGTTTAAGCTTAGAAATGGCTAGTAGCACTTTATTAGTATTTCAGGCTTGTAAAGAATTTCAGTAAGGGGATAACAAATTTTTGCACTCATTTAAATCCCCAGACATTGTTCTTTTGTTCTTATAGTACTGATAAACCAAGGGAACTTAGTTCTAGGCAGGAAAAGAATGTAAGAAAAAAATTAAAATAGTAAATAACAAAAGTTTAGTTATATCTGAAGTGTAGTTTATGAATTGTTACCTTTTACATTAACTGATTTATGACTTCCCACAATAACTTCAAACAAGTTTCACAAGATTGAGGTTTATATTTTAATTCTGGTGAAATAATTAACAGCAAGAAAATCATTATTTTTCTATAGGAAAACACAAAAGGAAAAAAAAACTATCATTTTTTGCGATGTAGAATGAAGCAGTCAATCTTCCTGAGACCCTCAGTTGTTTCATTACTTAGCTAACCAAGACTTTTCTTTAGTTCACCAAGTTGTAAATTCAGTTTTCTTACGAGTACTCAGAGGGCTGTATCGAAATAAACAAAGTACATTTTAGGTCTCAGTGATTTGATGTGCTAGTTTCTCTTTACTTAAAAACTCATTCTCTTGAATGTTCTTAATGCTACAGATCTGTACACTTAAAAATGGTTAAGATGGTAAATTTTATGTTATGTATATTTTACCACAAAAAGAAACCCAAATTCCTTTTTTAAGGGAAGACTCATGTTTCTTATTTTATATTTTCCATGATTTTTATTTAAAGTATTTTTGTTTTATTTTTTTTTAAACAAAAGAATTTCTTTTGGAGCCACCTAAAACCATATGTAAGGAGCACAGTTTCCAACACATGGTTCAAGGGCACGTGGCAATACAGCTGAGACTGCTGTTGGAATGTACCCTTATTCTGGGGCCCTGTCAGGAACTGTAGTGTTTCCACTGCTTCCATGAAACAGTGTTTACACATGTCTTAGGGGACTCAGTTTAAAGAGGTAAGTGCTATGTCTGAGAAAAATGAATATTTATTGAATTCTTACTACAACTGTGCTAGGCACTTCTTAAAAATTATTTAGCCCTCATTATAACCCTGTGAAATATTCTTAATCTTCTAATATGACTTAAGGGGAGCAACCTGAGAGAGGTTCAGGAACCGCCCTTGGGTCGTACAATGAGGTAGCGCCACGTGGGCTGCAGCTGTGGTCACACCGTGCTCTCCCCGCAGCTCCACGGCGCCCCCTAGGGCCAGAGGGAGTCAGAAGTCAGGCAAGCCTAGAGCCCTCCTCCTCGAGGAAAACTGGCCGCAGTGGCTCACTAGTGTCTGTTTCTGGTTTTTTAAACAGAAGAAAGAATCCACGAAGAAAACACAAGATGAAGAAATAAAACAAATAGGTGAAGAGAGAACCAAGCAGATTTATAAGAGCTGGAAAGAGGATTCGGAGTGGCAGGCATCTCGTGAGTACCCAGAGGCCTCTAGAAGCCTATTGGTTCAGGGAACAAAATGATCAATCGAGAAAGCACTTAAAGAGCAATGTTTTAATAGTAAATTATTACTGAGAGGCTTAAGAGTCACTTGTTGAATAGAAGAAAGGTTCTCATGTCATCTTTGTACCATCAAAATTATGATGTGTTTATAAGATAGAATGGTATATAGCTATGAAAAACAGAAAAAGAAAAAAAAAGAAAAAAGAAAAAAAAAACATGCTTCCAAAGAGTACTTTATGACCTTGGAATATGTTTATATCTTTTTAGCTTGGAGAAGAAAAAAACATTATAAAATAGTATGCAAATCATCTCTATTTTCAAATGTCTAAGTATATAAAGGAAAAGAACTGGAAAGCTATAAACATGTTAACATTCAAGAGATGGAATTCAAGATTACTTATCCGAGTTCTTCTTGTTGTTATTCTGTAATTTCCTAAAATTTCAACAGTGAATACATCTTAACTCTGTAATCAGAACTCAGGAATAAACAGGCTGGATATCTCAGCACCCCTCCCATGCCTATGACCAAACCTGACACCTTTTTTAATTAGCACTGTCAGAGTTAAACCCCTTGGGAATAACTCAGTGCAGGTGAAGGCAGAGCAGAGCATGCTCCAGACTGCTTGGTGAATTCAAGTTTGGCATGGGACTAGGGTTTCCTTCCATCTTTCTCAGACAGAGAAGCCGTAACTGCCAGATCAGCCCTTGAGGCGCTTGAAAAAGAGGAGCGGCAATGTTTGCAACATGTTGAGAATCCTAAATTGATCTTCAGTTCTATTACAAAGAATACCATTAAAATGACAATTTTTGTGAAATGAAAATATTTGCAAGATCCAATCACTTTTCTGCAGTGAAATCCGAGCATAATGGAATGTCTTTGGCATCTCTTTGAAGTCACACGTAACAGGATTTGACTAATGATGCCTGAAGTGTAAATACACTCAAGAAAAATTATCCTTACATCCTGCATTAGAGTCCTTTAATACTGTGTTGCCAAAACAAAAGCAAAATAAAACAATAAAGCCTCTATTTACAAAGCAATATGAAGAGGTAGCCTTGGGTACTTTCATGTGCACAGACCCATTCTATGATTGTCTAGGGTAAGAATCACTTTACTGTGGTCTGACAGGCTGATTGAGAGTGGATTCAGCTCACTGTGGGCTCTGACCTGGGAGCCTCACTGTCTGGTCACCCTGTGCAAAGCCTGAACTTGTGAAGAGTTCCTGAT
Organism: Furipterus horrens; assembly: GCF_987537825.1. Taxonomy (NCBI): domain Eukaryota; kingdom Metazoa; phylum Chordata; class Mammalia; order Chiroptera; family Furipteridae; genus Furipterus; species Furipterus horrens. Next base: position 73,546,077 of record NW_028327182.1, read on the forward strand.
AGCCTCGTCTTTGCTCCTGACTCAGGGCAGGTGATATCCTGAACTCTTGTTCGTGTGAAGGATTTAGCATCACCTCTTACTGTTCAAAGACCCTCCTACCACCTGGAATCTTCACTAAGTCTGTGACTCATCACATAGTCCTGCCAACTGCAAGAAAGTCTCTAACAAATGGTTCTACATTTCTCTCTTGTCCCTTCTGCCTCCTCTTCCTTCTCTCTCCCTTTCAGAAAGTCCCCAGACTCCCACCTCGTGAGGAACTCTGCACTGAACGCTGGGCTCTTGTGAACGTGCCAGCCCTAATTATCTGAATAACAGGCATTGATAGCGATTGTTCGTTATTATCAGCAGATGCCAGAATCTGTTTTTCAGCCGCAGTGCTGATTCTTCTAACCATCTCTGGGGGCCTTTCTCAAACGTTTTGTTTTTCTAGTGCGAAAGTCCAAAGCCGCTGATGAGAAGAGACGCTCCTTGGCTAAACAGGCGCGGGAAGACTACAAGAGGTTATCCCAAAAAGGAAGAAGCAGTGAGGGACTGCAGAGCCCACCAAGCATTCCACAGAAACCAAAAAGACCCCCACTTCCACCCAAGCCTAAATTCCTAAACCCAGCCGAATACCCCCGAAAGCCTTTTAGGTAAGAAGCTGCGCATATGGCTTTAAGAGTAAGGGTTGAAATGAGCTGAGGAAGGACGAATTGAATAACGGGCCATGGGACACGGAGGACGGGCTAGGTAACTAAATCCAGCCTCTCCTCTAAGCCTGTCTTCCTGAGACGCCTGATCTGGCATTCATCCCCTTCTTATCTGTCAAATATACCTCAATAATTAATATACCCAGTAACTTAGTGAACATCCACCTCATGTTCACTAAATTCCTGTGCTACTAACCCATTCCCACCTGGTGGCAGCAGGTGAGCCAATGAAGTGACAAGAGGAGACAACGACGGTTCCAGTGATTCCTAGTATGACTCTTAGTAGTGAAAGAATATCAGAGTAGGCACCTAAGGGCTTGCTGACTTGCTTGTTGTTGGTAGAGCTACATTTTCATTGCTCAGAATTAAAGGTCTGATGGTAATTCTTACTCTGGGATATGGAGGCATGCTCACATGTTGAAAATCTGGAAATGTTCCTTTCTGAATGAACTCTTTGTTGACAATGGTACTCTTGCCTCATAGATTGTGGAAGAATTACGCAAAATGATTCTGAAGAAAAAGTACCATAATAGTACAGCAGGCACCAATTGTAAAATTATTTTCTCCTGGTTATTGATATATGATTTTTTCATATTCTAATATATAGACAGAATGTAAAATAATCAGGAGAAATGAAATATTGACTGAATGAAGCAAAACTGTCTATAAAGCCCTGCTTTCTAAAAGAAAGACTAAAAATATTTCTCTGTTATGAGAATGGAGAAATAAGAAACAAACAAAAATCTCCCTCTGCTCAGAGTCAGTAGTTATCATCAAGGTTTTTTCCTAATGGGGATATGACCTCAGACACAGTGTGAAGGTGGACCTTTTCCCCTGCTATGATTATGTCTACCTACTCAATGGAAAGGTTCCATTTTAGGACTAAATGACCATGTTTACAAAGTGACGGTTTGGGGAATGACTTCTTTCTTATGGGCAACAAAACAAGAAAGGTAATCAGAAAGCAGGTCTCCTCGCAGTTTTGTGACCAAGCGCCTGAGCTTGTCTGGCAGCATTGGCCGCGGACCTAGCAGGTCAGTGTATGTTACTCCTCCTGTTCTGCAGGCTCTTCCAAGGGCGGGAGAACGACGTGTGCCCTCGCCCGCACTAGCTTCACAGCACAGCATATGTGACTGGCAACAATGAAGGGGGCCTTTACTAAGGGCAATTCTTGTTTTAAGCTGCGCTCATTTAGCTCATTCTTTCAACTTAAGACACTTGCATCAACTACTTCATGTGAGGCCGTCAGACTGGATGGCTTTAAGACTGGCACTTTAAACAGTGATGACCAAGGTCACCTAGGATCCAACCCAGGAAAAGAGAGACCTTGGAGTTTTCCCTTGCTCTCCAAAGACTTCTCAAGGAAGAAAATACCTAATTTGAAGATCAGTAAGAAAACTTACCATCTACTCTCATGTGTGTGTAGTGCCTGCTCCCCAGGAAAGTTAAATATTATAGGCAATTTTCTCCAAAATGCTATGTTTTTGTGTGTATATATGCATATATACATGTCCATCTGACATATATGTCACATGTAACTCGTGGTAGTATATGTTACCATAAAAAGCATAGAGTTGCAATGTTTATTTGTCATGGAAGGACATTCTAGTAGCTCATCCAAACTCATTATTGTTGATTTTACATTGAATTCTGCTCAAAATAGTGGGCTTTTGTGCGGGAGTTGGAAACATGTTTATTACATTGCAATGGTACTTTTTGTAATGGAAACTGATTTACATTCTAGAACTTAAGTTCTGCTACTGAACTGATTTCCAAAGGCTTCTGCTGCTTATATCTTTTTCTTACTAATCTTAAAACACTCTTCTTTCTTTAACTTTATATTTCTCAGACTGTCTTTTAACAGAATTAAACCTCTTCAAAGTGTGGGAAAGAGGAAATCAAGTCAGGGAGGTGAGTGGATAGAGAAAGAAGAGAAAATGTTAGGAAATAAGTTTATTTTGTTGCATTTGATTTATTATGTTTGCAAGTACATGTTCTCCAGGAACATAGTGCTGGGGATGTGTTTTAATGCTTATTTTCTCAAGTTTTAATTGGGAGTTAATGGAGCTTCTAATTCATAGTAAAAATAAATTAAAATCTATGCGTTAACACAGCAGTAGCTCAATTCCAAGACTAGCCCTGTAGGACTGGAAGGACAAGTGACAGATTTATGTTCCTTCCTATTTTCTGCTCTTGAGGAATTCTAGCAGTGTGTGTGTCCAGCTTCCCGTTATCTCAGCCCATGAAGTTAGATCGTTAAATGTTTATAATTCTCATTTCTCTCTCTCTCTCTCCTTCTCCTTCTCTCTCTCGTATGCTCTCTCTGGGGCAAAAGTTGTTTTACGGTTGTTAGTATGGGAAATAACACAATAATTAATAAATAATAATACAAGAATAAACTGTGTTGCCATGGCTGGTGTGGCTCAGTGGATTGAGTGCCGGCCTGCGAACCAAACAGTCGCTGGTTTGATTCCCAGTCAGGGCACATGCCTGGGTTGCGGGCCAGGTCCCCAGTTGGGGGCATGTGAGAGGCAACTGATCGATGTACAGTATCTCGCACACACATCGATGTTTCTCTCCTTCTCTCTATCCCTCCCTTCCCCTCACTCTAAAAATAAATAAAATTTTTAAAAACAAACTGTTTCACATATTCACAACTATAACCCTACTTTTGTCCCACCCTGTACACACACACACACACACAGACACATATATATATATATATATAAAATTTTTAAAAGATTTTATTTATTTTACTTTTAGAGACAGGAAGGGGAGGGAGAAAGAGAGGGAAAGAAGCATCAATGTGTGGTTGCCTCTCCTGCGCCCCCAACTGGGGACCTGGCCCCCAACCCAGGCATGTGCCCTGACTGGGAATCAAACCGGCGACCTTTTGGTTCACAGGCTGGCACTCAATCCACTGAGCCACACCAGCCAGGACCTATATATATAAAAATATAATTTTTGAAGTCATTATTTTCAAATTAATTAAATCTAACTTGATAAATGGTCTTACAAATAACAGGAATCAGGGAGTGACAAGGACAGCATCTGGCTCCGCCCTGGAGGACATCATCCGATGGTTTAAAGAGGAGCAGCTTCCTCTGCGAGCAGGCTACGAGAAAACGTCTGACACCATAGCTCCCTGGTTCCATGGTGAGTGCAGAGGGGCCTTCAGTGGGGCCTCTTCTGATGGTGGATCAATGGCCACGCCACCAGGAAGGCAAAAAGAATTAAGGCTTCCTTTTATTTGGGCTGCCCAAGAGTCTTTGAAGTTATTTTCACAAAGCAGCTTTTCAAAGGTTTCTCCGTGAGCTCCATTCCCATGATGTATTTAGAAGAAGCAGTCGGCAGCCATGGTCGCTGCACACGGGGAGGGTTAATTTATCACCTCAAATAAAACACCACTGGGTGGGTGGGGAAAGCAGTGCCAGGGCTCTTGATTGTGACTTTGATAAAACCACACCACCTTCTGTCCCCAGTCCCCTGAGGGAGTCAGACCTGGCCTTTGGGCATGGGGGCAGGGCATCGGGGTGGCACAACAGTCAGAAAGTCAGCTGTGCAATAGCTCATTGAGTGACCTTGAGCCGATCATCTTCTTTCTCTGTAGCAAGTCAATTTACCTGAGCCTCATTTTCCTCATCTGTTAAAGGACTTGAACTTTTGATCTTTAACTTAACAATTCTGTGCTTTCGATCGTTGTTTCCAGTCCGTAGTGAAGGCTGAGAGGTGGGTTTCTTGGAACCTGAGCAGATATTAGCTAATAAACTATTTCTTTATTTGACCCTACAAATTCAATTAATTCAAGCCCCTGTATACCTGGCTTATATTTCATTGACCTCTCAGTTTCTTAGACTTCAGGAAAACAAAGTGGTTTTCTTTGTTTTTTATTTTGCCTCAATAGGCTTCTTAAGTCTGTGGTTAAATTGGACTAATTGACTGTAAGTACAGCAAAAGTGCTTTAAATACAAATAAAGCTCTCTCACAGAGTGCACTTGTCCTAATGGGTGTCTTGGTTTGAATGATGTTTAAGGCTTCTCTCCTTCAGGTAGTATCACCTCACATATAACTAGATCTACAGAAATAAGCTTCCAAACATAAAACATGGCAAACTCTTCTAAAAAGAACACAATATTCATGGTGGGCTTTCTGCTGAAGGGCTGCTTTTGCAGTTAGAACATTTCAGCAGAACTGTCAGGTTGTCCTGGAAAATGCTTGTTCTTTGGCAGTTCAGCCTTTTGTAAGTGTCCCTCCTTCCTAGGACCAGTTGTAAACCTCCTTCCTTCCCATTTTGCTCAAAGACACTGGAAGAAAGAGTGACAACAGTGTCAAAAGACAAAGAGAGCTCAGGTCAATGACATGTTCATCATGGCGATCACGGTTTGTCTCATAATTGCCTTTTTTATTTTCCTTTTAAGATAAGAACTGAGGCAATTACCCACTTTGTAGTCCCTGTGTCATTGGGCAGAAGATGCTCTCACCCCTGATGACAGGGTGGTAGTTTAACAGCAGGGAGAGAGAAATTGAAAATGCTGGTTGACGTTATTAAAAATCCTGGTACTTGAACAGGCAGTTCTATTTGAAACAGTTGCCAAAAGATAAGAAGAGACAGTTGGACTAAATATCCAGGTAGAACTTGGGTTTAAAAATAAGACCCTTGAGTTTTACATATAAAAACTTACTAGCTGCTTTGTTATTTACTGTCATTTATACAAATATTTATCATAAGCCTAAGCAAAATAAATAATATACAGTAAAACAATATAATAATACACAGCCAGGTCATTAATATAAGTCACTGTCTTCAGTTTTAAGAAGAGAAATCTAACATATTTCTATTATAAAGAGGGATCGCATCTGATCTTTTTGAAGTATAATTATTTATCAGGAGCCCTCTTTTGAAATTTTGGGATGGAAATTCTTCTTTATTGGTTTACCACCTCGCTTTAATTGCCATAAATTTGCCTTCTTAAGTTATTGCTTTGGTCACCTAACTTTTCACCGCAGAGAAATTCACCCCTTTACCCTTTTCTCTTAATCAGCTTTAACAAGGATGAGCATGGCTAGGGGAGAACAAGGGAAATGAAGGAACTGATCACTGGCTTGTGGGGCTGGGGGAAGGTGGCCTGCTGTCAATTGAAAGAAGGAACATAGGAGGATGAGGAAATTTAGGGAAGGAGAGAAGAGAAAAGATAATGAGCTCATTTGGGATGAGTTTGAAATGTCATTGGGACAGTCATGTGAAAATATCCATTTGACAATCGGATTAGAGATAACAGATTGGAGTTGTCAGCTCATTATTAGAAGCACGAGGGGATGAGATTCTCCAGGAGTGAGTTGAAAAGAATGATGGGAGTAGCCAGGACAAAAACCAGGGGAGCCCCAACATTCAGTGTAATGGCAGAGAAGAGCGGAGAGCCCCGATCTCTATCTTGGGTCTTCTTTCCCACTTGGGGTCACAATGAAGCACAATGGTGTACAGCTGGGAAATATCCTGCCGTGGGTACATGCTCTGTGATGCCCATTTTGTCACCGGGGAAATAAGTATTGCCTCTGAACTCCTAGATGTAGGAGCTTGATGAAAAATCCCACATGCAAGAGAGAGCCTGAAATGAAGTGCTAAACTACTTCCTAAGCACCTTTTCATGATCTCAAACAAATCTAGATAAGCAAAGTCTCCCCACATCCACTTCTCTCTCAGTAAGACCATGGGTCCTAGTTTTCTTTGGACTTTTGGTCCCACTGGTTACATGGGACATGTGGGAGAACACATTGAAAAGATTCTCAAGTTCTTTTTCATGTTCTGTTAGTTTTCCTTAGAGCCAAAGCACATTTCTAGCTTTCACGTGGATCGGTTTGGTGTTGTGTCTCAGATGGAATAATGCAGAGACTTGCTGGCCATCTCTTGGCTGCTTCCCATAGAGGGGTGGATATCAGGGACCTAATTCCAGGTCATATGCACTCATTCCTTCCCATGGGAAGGACCTCCCTCCACATTTGTAGCTCAGCTTACTGCACTGTGCAGCCATACAATCATGAAGAACACATGGAATCTCCCACCATTTTGGCAGAAGGCTTTGTGAAGGAATTTGGTAGTTAGTATTTTTATACTTAGTACTCTATTTATTTTGAACTGTTAAATAAATTCCCTATATAGGACATGTACCTTAAAAAAAAATGCAGAAGGGTCTAGTCAAGGAACAAGTAGAAAGGACCCACAGACACGGACAACAGGGTAGGAACTGGCTTTTGGAGTGGGAGGTGGGCGGGGCAGGGGACAGCAGTGGAGAAAAAATTGGGACAACTGTAATTGAACATAAAAATTTTTAAATGTTTAAATAAATAAAAATAAAGTAAACTAGATTAGGCCTATGTACTTATAATATTTATACTTTGAATGAGATTTTTTTAAATTACACAATTGGTAGTTGTTGGTGTAAGGAAATCATGTTTTTTAATAAGATTTTATTCTTTATTTTTAGAGAGAGAGGGAGGGAGGGAAACATCCATTGGTTGCCTCTCGTACATACCCCGGCTGTGGACCGAACCTGCAACCCAGGCATGTGTCCCGATTGGGAATCACACCAGTGATCTTTTGCTTTGCAAAATAACACCCAGCCAACTGAGCGACACCAGTCAGGGCAGGAAATTATGTTTTTATATATTTATCTTGAATCCAGAAACACTGAAGTCTGTTAGTAATTCTCATCATTTGTCAGAAGATTCTGTTGAAGCTGGAAGTTTTTAAGATATTAAATATGTGCCAAGCAATAGACTGAGCACTTTAAAGGAAACAGGTTTTATTCCCACTTTACATAATAAGAACCTCGGACCTAAGATGTTAAGTTCTTTTCCACGCTTCTACCACTGGTGGTGGCAGAGTCAATATTCAGGCCCAGATCTATTTAACTTCAAAGTCACAGCATTTCTGAGTTATGTCAGGTCTCTCGGGGTGTTCACCCGCCTCTGTGCCAAAAGCAGTTCTCCCGGGCCTGCCATGGAGCTCACCTTCGCTCCAGATGCAGCTACAGCTGTGCTGTCCAACATGGCAGTCCTTGGCCATGTACAGTTCTTCATATCAGAATGAACTAAAACTGAATGAAATAAAAAATTAAGTGCCCGGTCACACTGGCCACATTCCAGGGGCTCCATGGCCACATGTGGCTACTGGCTACCCCACGGGCAGTACAGGCAATGTTTCCATCATCACAGAAAATCCGCGAATGGTACTGTTCTAGAGGGTACGTGGGCGTCATACAGAGAGGACTGGAGCATTTCTCTCTGCTCCCAGCTCAGAGGCTCCTAACAGCTGGGGCTGAGATGGTGTTCAGGCTCTAGGGAGTTATAGCCCAGCTGTGCCCCAGGTTCTTCAGTAAACCCTCATGTGGAGACATCTGCTTTGCTGTGGACACTGTAGTTCTGCCACATCCCGCCTGGATTCAGCTCTACAATAGACTGTTGCTGGGAGATCTGGTTCATTTCAGAAATTGATGAAGTAAACATTGGCCAGGTGGCTCAGTTGGTTGGAGCATCGTCCTGTACACCAAAAGGTTGTGGGTTCGATCCCCAGTCGGGGTGCCCCTGATCTATATTTCTCTCTCACATCAACATTTCTCTCTCCCCACCATCCTCTGCCTCTAAAGTCAACAGACATGTCATTGGGTGAGGATAAAGAAAAGGTAAAAAAAGAACTGATGAAGTAAAAAAGATTTTTTAATTACCCCCTCTTCACTAGCACAGAAATCCTCCTATGACCTCAGAGAGGTTTAGTTTTTATAAGCTGTGTGGAGAGAGCTGGTCAGAAGGAGGCGGCCTGTCGATGTCACGGCCTTTATGGCTGGGTGAAGATCGTCGTCGGCAGCCGTCCGTCTCGAGAGACGATGGTATAGCTTCTTAAGAGTCTATCTGCACCACCGAGAATGGCTGTGCAGTCCGACTCGGGAGTGACATGGTATCTGTCTCCTCCCGTGTTGAATCGACATCTTGCGATGACGCTGGAGTGTCCTCTCCAGTGAAGCTGAAGCTACAGAGCCTGGGCAGAGTGATATGGAGGGTCTGCTGTTGCCCATGCAGCAGACCCCCCCTCTCTTCGCAGCTGAAGGGTCCAAGGGAAAGACAGAGTCAATACAGCTTGGCTTCAGGTGCGCCGCAGGAGTTGCCGGTGTTGACTACAACGTCAAACCGCCTTAGGGACTCCGGCTCCGGATTTTCTGTCGGGGTTTACTCCCTTAGCCTTTCCCCTGAAGAGGTATGCTGCAAGGCAGCGGAGGTTTTTTGGAGTCAGAGTTTTCCTTCTCTGATGTGCCCTGACTGGAAGATCGAACCAGCGACACTTAGCTCGCAGGCCGACGCTCAATCCACTGAGCCAAACCAGCCAGGGTGTGGGTGAAGATCACTGCTTCAGAATTCCTAGCTGTGTGTGGGCAAATCAGGGGGTGAAAAAGGAGACTGCTCGAGTCCATGGCGATTAATATCTGAACTGGGTTTTGGTTTGGCATTCAAGAACTCCCTTCGCAGGCAGACAAAGCTCACTGCTTGGCAGTGATCCCAGCCAGGCCTCCCAGAATGTACCCAATGCCCGTGATGGAATCATGACAAATTGCACATCGGCTTGTATCATCATCAGATCTGCCAAGAGACTGCTTTTCAGGAATAAGAATCCTGCTTAAAGCAAAAAAAAACAAAGCCTAGTTTCTGTAGCATGTACCTTCTGAACCTGCCATCAGTAGCACTGTGTGCAAGGAGTCTCCGTTATGGCCTGAGATTTGCCACAGAATCATTTTATTGTGTTCTGGTGTCTCTGGAGATTGGACGGTGCCAAGATCTGTGCGTAATGGGTAATAATTACAGATGGAGAGGCTTTGAGCCATCTGATTTACAGCTACTGTATGATCTGATTTTAGGAGCAATTTGACCTTAACCCAGGTTTGGTTATTTTCCAGAAGTTTTCATTTTAGAGATCCAAATCCATCTGGATAACATCCAGATGTTATAAATTATAACATCTGCCCTATCAGTTGAAGTCACTTGGGATTTCAGAGTTAGCCTGCCAGTTGGTCTGGGAGGGGAGAGGAATCTTTTTCCAGAATGCTGCTTCTCCTTCACTCATGGGAGTGTTCACTGTCAAGGAAAGATATCCCTGGTTTCATAGACAGTCAAATCCGGAGTCTCAGACCTCGGTCACATGCAGCCCCTGGCCAGGCTGGTTCCCTGTTGCCTTATTTCAGCTCATGGTAGTCATCTGTAACCTAGCAGTGGGACCGGACTGTTGAGAAAGATAAAAGAGGCAAACAGAAGCAAGAGTCCCAATCTGTGTGAGTTTATACAGGTATCACTTGAGCACCGACAGCAGACAGTGCCACAGCTGACCCAAGAGGCTTACATGGTATCCGTAGTACCTGCAGTTTCCAGTGGCTCAGTCTTATCAGGGAGAGGACAGGGAGGCATCCCTAACCCGGCCAGGCATGAATGTGCTGCAGCTGGGGGCCTTCATACAGAGGCCTTGATCTCCCATTTCAGGGACATTCCCCATCTGTGAGTGGGAATTGGGGGGACTGCCATGCCTCTTCACTGCCCTCAGTTCTTGCCCCTGCATCTCACTAGGGGTGAGCCTCATGAATTGCCACTCTGAGGTCAGGCCCCCTGAATGGTGCAGGGCAGAGGAGAAGGAACCAGAAGGCCTGGCTGGTTGGTCTCGGCTGGGAAACAACAGGTGATTCTTTAAGTCCTCCCTTTATTAAAGTTTACTTACAAAAAACAAAAATTGAAATGTTTTTTATTATATGCTTTTCTGTGGATAATTAGGGTTCAATTCTCAATTAACTACCAACAACAAGACTAAAGGGCTATGAGAATCCATTGCCTTTTCATCAACTGTTTATTTCCCCCCCTAATAAGTACTGCGTAGCAGCTGTGGAACAGAAGCAGACAAGAGCTTCTGTCTACTGAAATGAAAAAGAACACTAGGACAGGGGTCCCCAGCCCCTAGGCCATGAACCCGTCCTGGTCTGTGGCCTCTTAGGAACTGCACTACACAGCAGGAGGTGAGTGGGGGCCGAGTGAGCTTTTCTCGCATGGCCACCTGAGCTCTGCCTCCTGTCTCCAACTCCCGGCCAGTCCTTGGAAAGACTGTCTTCCACCAAACTGGTCCCTGGTGCCCTAAAGTTTGGGGACCGCTGCACTAGGAGAATGCTGCTCCTCCCTCCCAAATCAGAGCTCACTGAATAATCCGACTTCACCCTCTTCCCAGGATGTGCTTGTGTACTTTCTATGTGTCTGAACATTACTGATGCATCTGAAGAATTACAGTAGGAATAAGAAGGGAAATCTGGACAATGAGTCAAACTCACGCGCGTGCGCGCGCACCCACACACGCACACACACACACTACCCCTGCCCATAACCAAAAATGCCTCTCAAAAATTTCCAGACATTGCCCTGCTTGAGAACCATTCTTCTAGACCAAATAGGACCATGCCCCAGGACACAGAGTCTTCATCAGTAAACTAAGGAGAGCATTGTCAAGGCCCCTCCCAGGATGACTATCAAAGGTCCTACCAGACTCAGAAGCCATCTATCCTCTGTGATGCTATAATTGGGTGTACAGTAGTCCCTCTCTATATCGCGGTTCACTTATGGCGGCCTCACTGTTTTGCAGGATTTAAAAAAATATATTTAATTATTTATTGCGGATTTTTCGCTATATCACGGGATTTTGCAATACTGTATACATATGTTGTGAAAGTTACATAGGTTTAAGAGTGTAGAATATGTTTAAGAACATAAGTAGTGTTTATAAAAGTGTGGAAAAGGTTAATAAGGGAGTAGGAAAGGTTAATAAGGGACTGGGAATGGTTATAAGTGTGTGGGAAGGGTTTATAAAGCCTTAAAATATATATAAATACTAAAATAAATGTAAGGTTCCTACTTCGCGGATTTGCACCTATCGCAGGGGGGTCTAGAACATAATACCCACGATAAGAGAGGGAATACTGTTCAGGTGGAAATCTGTCCTTCTGAAGGCTAAACATTTACACTCTTATATTCTGCATTGGCTTATGTAACCTACCCTGCCCAGTTTCCAAATTCCAGAAGATAAATGATATTTTACTGTGCTCCTTAGATGCCCCAAATGGACTTACCAGCATGCTTATTTTTATTAAACTTTATCCACACAGCTGTGTTTAACAGAAAAGAATTTTGGAAGTGATTTGGCTGAAATACCTGCTTTTCTTGCCCACAGGAATTCTCACACTAAAGAGGGCCAATGAACTTCTGAGCACGTGCCTGCCAGGCACTTTTCTGATCCGAGTGAGTGAAAGGATCAAAGGCTATGCCCTGTCCTACAAGTCTGAGGATGACTGTAAGCATTTCCTCATCGATGCCTCCACCGACTCCTACAGCTTCCTGGGCGTGGACCAGCTGCAGCACGCCACGCTGGCGGAGCTGGTGGAATATCACAAGGTGAGGCCATGCACAGACTCAGTCCGCCCTGTGAATTATTGTTCTGCAGCCACTTGAACAATGAAAGGCAATTATAAGAAAAATGACTGAGACAAGTAATGGGGGGGATTGGTCTTTGATAATTCCTCCTGGCAATCAGGCTTCTTAATTGCATTTCCTTTATCACTGAGCCTAGTTCCTCCTCAAATACTCAGGGAGACCCCACTGGGGCAGAGAACATAGGAGATGCTAAAAAACGTGTGTGTCCCCTGATCACTTCTGGGAACACTCTTAAGTTAGAACTCGAGCCCAGGAGGGAACGAGCGTACAGGGCAGTGTGTGGACGAGAAAAATCTCTTCAAATGGTCATAAGCCATAAAGCTCTGTGTAAATCAAGGGTGGGCAGGAAGGTCTGTACTATGAGGAGGTGGGAATGGCGCAACATCATTGTTTATACTGTCTTCACAACCGGACCAGTCTGACCTGTGCCTTTGGATTCACAGGAGGAACCCATAACCTCCCTGGGGAAAGAGCTCCTCCTGTACCCCTGCGGTCAGCAGGACCAGCCCCCCGACTACCTGGAGCTCTTTGAGTGACAGCCTCCAGCGTGTCACCCTGCAACCTCCAGCTGGGCTTTCCTCTGGACAGACACCGCTGAAATGCATGACCCTGCAGCAGAGCCAACATGGAGCAACTGCAAGTGTCCCTGGAGCCCTACGGAGCAGCTCTTCTGCACACATGCTGAGAGGAAATTGCCTGTGCACCAGATGCACTCCGACAGTAAGGGAGGTTCCCCATTTCAGTGACTACCCAACATGAAGGCTCCCACCTTCCTGATGCACATAAGATAAAGTGAACGAAGAAGAAATTGAAACCTTTCAGTAATGAAAGTGTTCTTTCAAAGCCAGTAGCTGGTGGGAACTATTTCATGGCATCTACACTCTCTTTGCATCATCTCAGAAGGTCTCAGGGTCCTAGTCGTATGAAGTTACATTCTGGCTTTAGGGAGCTGGCAAAAAAAGAAAGAAAAGGTCTTTATCGATGGCTGAGGTGACCCTCCAAACACACTTCACTTATTGTGCATGCTGGAGCCAGGATGTAAGAGACATAGCAAAACAAAGTTGGGAATGTAAATTGAATGCCTTTTAAAATACAGGGTGGGAGAGTTAACATGTACAAAAACACTGCAGACTAGGAGAGCGAGCAAGTATCTATGAAAGCGTGTCCTCATTCTGGAGAGCCAGGACAGCACTTGCTCCGTCTGCTCTGGCTGTACCCAGGAACGCACCAAAGGCGGAGCACGTGCGCGTGTGAGGTGCTTATTGGTGGTGACTGACGGAACAGAATGGTGAGAGGCGTGCACCCTACTTCTTACGGGCTGAACCTTGTGCCCAAAAAGATATGTTGAAGTCCTAGCCCCTGTACCTGTGAATGTAACCTTATTTGGACATAGGGTCTTTGCAGATGGAATTAAGTTAAGATGAGGTCATACTGCATTAGGGTGGCCCCCATAGTCACTGACTGGCATCCTTATAAGGAAAGAGGGATTTGGAAACAGAGACACACGCAGAGGGAAGGCGGCCAGGAGACAACAGAGCAGAAATTGGAGTGATGCAGTTACAAGGCAGGATCGCCAAGGATCACTGGCGACCACAAGGAGCTAGGAGAACGGGGCAGTACAGAACAGCTTCCCCCAGAGCCTTAAAGGGAACGCCGCCCCGCTGACACCTTGATTTCAGACTCTAGCCCCCATAACTATGAGAGAATAAGTTTCTGTTGTTTTAAGCCACCAACTTTATGATCGTGTGTTACGGCAACCCTAGAAAACGAATACAGAAGTTGATGCAATTTTGGAACCTGATGTGCATTCCATACCATTTGTTGATGTACAGTCTGTCCTCCTCATAATGAAGGAAAAATGGGAGAGGAGAAGGACCTTCCTCTGGCTCTATTCAGCTCTGGGATGAAGAATTGCTCAGTCAGGAATCTTATGCTCCATTGTGCCCCACCCCCAACCTCCAGCCTCAGTAGGTAGGTGGCCTGACCAAAGAGGCTTGGAGCCACGAGATCCTTCTGGGAAGATGAATATTTACTTAAACTTTAGCCTAACTCCCTGGGTCAGCATTGTTTTAAAGGAAGCAGAAGGTCGTAGCCATTTGATCATGAGGTTGTTAGTTGTGTAAAGCACTCATTGACAGTGTGAAATGTAATCTGGTAAGAGGGCAGGGTGCCTGTCTGTGTGTATATATGTATGAGTGTGCATGGGTGGGTATGTGTACTTTAATGAGAAAGTGTTTAAACACAGATAGTTGTTATGCGTTTCTTGAAATGTTCAGTGTGGTTTCTATGGTCTGAGAGACACTGTCAATTAAACAATTTTCTAAGAGAATCTCTCAGATTTTGTCTCTGAACAGTCATGACATTAAAGAACTGCAGAGATCGCACAGGGCTAGAAGTCAAATTTCTGTTCCCATTTCTCCCCACCATTGGCTTTGTGCCCTTGGATAGGTCTCTTTACCTCTCTGAACCTCAGTTTTCACTTCTAATAAAATAAAACAAGGTATCTTAACTAGGCGATCTTTGTTATTTACATTCAGCTATGAAAGCTTAAGGTTCTGGGATGAATAGAAGAGTGCCCTATAGTTACTAATACTTATGAAGACATGTAAGATTCCAGCACCACCCTCCACCTAAAATTATTTTGGAGGAAATAAGTATAGTCATATCCAGATATAACTACATTAAGTGACATCCTGCTTGGGGAAGATTTAGAAAACAGGAAATGGCCCAACTGAATTCACCTACTGTTACAAGGAGAAGCAGATTTGAGTTCTGTACTATGTTATGCTGTTGGTTACTGAGACTTGGAATAGACTGTCCACTGCTTGATGATATGATGGTGAGAAGTAATACCTGAAATTCTGACGGAAGGAGAACATTTTATAGAATTCAGAAATTGATGACAACTAAATGGGGTGGAGACCTGGATGCTCATCCCAGCTCTGCTATCGGACTCAGCCTCCTTGTGTCTGGCCCTAGTAATAGCCTAAGGGGAGGATGTCCAAATGCTCATCCTGGTCCCCTCCTACTGTTGCCTCAGCGCCCAGATCTGCCTGCCTCAAGGTCTCTTGGTCTGGGATGTTCCCCTCATGTTATGTCATGTACTCCAGCCCCCCGCTACTCCCACTTGCCTACCTCTTTGGGGCTGTGAGCAAATGACCCTCCCTGACATGTAGATGTTCCTCCCTCACAACTCCCTCAATAAGATTCTGGAATCTCCTCTTAATACTAATAATCCCAGACTCTGGCTGCCACCTCCCTACCTCCAGACCCTCACGTACCTGTGAGGTCCCTGGGGCTGGTCACCTGCCTTACACTGCAGTAAGATGCACAAGAAAGATATTTTGTCCCTCAGTGTCACTGGCAGTGCTAAGCAATGCCAGGAAGTGTTAGTTGGCTCAAACCTTATACTAAGAGGGAAAACACAGGAATAGTTAAGAAAAGGATCAAGACAAAGGAGAAAAAATGAAAATGGGGCATGGACAGGCCACTAAAAATATCTCAAGGGCATTTAGACCAAAAATTGCCTATCAGAGCTAATGCTTTGGGTTGACCTCCCCGCCCTCAACAACCACACAACATGCCCAGCGTCTATCTCTGGGGTGCTCTCAGGGCTGCAGCGGAGGTCCAGGACAGGCTTCCCAGCCAGGCCCTCCTGTGGCTCCTGACAGCCCAGGGCTACGGGGGTGGTTTTCACTTGGCTCCTTCTGAGGCTAATGATTAGAAGAAGTAGTTATACACATTTTTTGTTCCGCCTTTCTTTGACTGTAACTCGAGGATTTTACAGTGTGTTTTAGTTTTTTAATTGTTATTGATTTTTAACCTTTTCAAATGGGGTTTAACATCCTAGCAGGCCTGGTGATACTTCTTGTTCTGCTCTTTATACATGAGTTGGGAGGTGGTTTGGTGGTGGGCTGGTGGTGGAGTTAGAAACTGTGGGATTAATGGCTGCAGTACTCTATCCTGCTCATTTCAAGCTACAGCGTCTGACTCTCAGGTGGATGCAGTTAGTCCATTTCACCAAGCGTCCCACCTGGGGACTGCCTGTTACCGTGGACCACCGATGCAGCCAGCCGCCCGGCCCAAGGAAATCTGGTGAGCCCTGGGCAGAGGGCACAGAATGTGGCTCGGCCCTCCCTGAACCTCTGGGTAACCGTGGGCAGAGAATACCGTGAGACAGCACAGCACTGGCTTCTCTCCCGAGACTGCCCCCCCTCCCCCTCCCACAGAAGAGCAGACAAGGCAGACACAGCCCAAGGGGCACTGGCCTCTCCTACTGCAGAGGGCGTATGCAAAGGATCAACGATGCACCTCTGCTGAGAGAATATTTTGTGTTGAAACAACCACCCAAAGCCCCCAACCAACTGGCACAGTCCCCATAGATTTTGGCAGCAATAACAAAGCACTGAGTTCTGCCAGGAGAAGCAGCTTTGAATTCAAATAAAAGCTAATCAGAATATAGATCACGCAAAGCTGCCAGTGACTCCATGGGTGTTGGGCGTAAAACACACCCATCCATGGGGCCACCCAAGGGCTTTATCAATTCTCTTAGGAACAATGTCAAATCTTCTTCAAAAAGCAGATACTCCCACCTGCTCTTCCATCCTACCATGGCACAGCTTTTAAGTCTGGCGCCTTGGGGTCCTGCTGGAGAGCCAGCTTCCCAGGCTTCAGAGCCCTAACTGGCAAGTAATTACACAGCAGCCTGAGGGAGGTGCAGCCAGCCAGCTCCTGTGTTCCTGCATCGCTGTGTTAACAAGTTTTCATCCACTGTCAGGGGATTCCGCAGGTGGGGCTGGAGAACCCGTGGGAAACCCAGGCTCCAGAGTACAGGCTCTGGACTTATCCCTGACCAAAGCTTCCCCAACCCCCACCCCCACCCCTGAGACCTTCAAGCCCTCTGGAGCTGGGACCATGATGTGGGCCTGGAGCCAGCCACTTTCTGCCTGGGCCTCTGGGCAAGTTCCTTACCATGTCTGAGCCTTGGTTTTCTGCACCTGTAAAATGGAAGTAATAATATTACGTACCTCAGAAGGTTGGCATTATATACATAAGGTACCGGCTGTGCTCCTTCAAAAGCCTCTAATGCCTCTCAACTGCCTAGGGGGTCATCAACTCCAAATACGGAGCATGGAATTTAAGGGAGAAATTATCCATTATATTTTATACTTTTAGCAACCCTTCTTCAGATAGACTGAAATTGTTTTCCTAATGACAGAAATAAAGGACAACGATGCACATATGACGAGTTCAGGATCTGTAATGTGTGACCCAGAATGGCCCTCTTGATTATACCTGAGGTACTGGGCATGGGAATTGGTATTGAATAACAACAGCTGAACATGAACACCTGCCACCTGCCTGACGTGTCCTAAGGACATCATACATTTTTGCTCATTTCATCTTCACAATAATCGTATGACATGGATGTGACAGCATTTACCACCCTGATGAGGAACCTGGGGTACAGAGACACTGAGTGACTGGTTTAAGGTCATGTAGGTTGCAAATGAAAGAAGTGGAGTTTGAACCCAGCAGCGTGGTTCAAAGTCATGGTATTAACTTTCACACTGAGCAGAAGCCTGATTAGATAATATTGGAAGACTCTCCCCGAAACAAGTTATGAAAAGTAGATTCTGGGTAGGTATTTTCTTTCTTTTCAGGGTTGTGTATTCTGGCTACTTGGTTCAAGCACAACCTGTAACACAGTGCCCTGTGACGTTCTTATCTGTTGTGAATTCCGAGGCCTGATTCTCTCCTCATCCCTGATGTGTGGAGAGAAGCAAGTTGGCCACAGTTATGAACACAAAGGAGGGGCCAGAAAGAGATGACTGGAGTGCTGGTAAATAATTAACAACTGGCTGGGGTGGGGGGGTAAAGGGTGGGATTCAGGGGGAGTCCTGATGTATATGTAGTCTTTGCTAATTGCCAATTTCTGTGGTGTAAATACTCCCACCATGGCTGGCTTCAAACCCCCAATCTGCCACTCCTGAGTGAGGCGTGGGAAAAGGTACTGACAATGGGCTGTCACGAGGCTGCATCAGCACACTGCTGCTTGGAGGAGACCTGGGGCTTAAATCAGCGACCCCAGCTCTGGTGAGATGACTGGGTTAGTTACCAGGTGATTTATATATCGTGTTGAGTTGGACAAAAGCCTATTACATTTTTTCCCTACGATGGCTCTAAGTAGTGCTTAGTTGTCTTTAACTTCACTCGAAACAACAATATTAGGTTGTATGGTGACAGATGTCATGTTAGCATGCATTTTAAAAAACTTAACAAAATTTTTGTGCAGCCATTTTAATATTGAAGATGGAAGAAGATCTGCAACATTTTCAATGTATTACGCTTTATTATTTCAAGAAAGGTAAAAACACAACCGAAACACAAAAAAAGGCTTGTGCAGTGTATGGAGAAGGTGCTGTGACTGCTTGAACACGTCAAAAGTAGTTTGCAAAGTTTCTTGGTACTGTTGACATTTTGGCGAAATAATTCTTCGCTGTGGGGCTGCCTCATGCACTGGAAGATGTTTAGCAGCACCGCTGGCCTCTACCCACTAAAAGCCAATAGCAGGAGACAGCCAACATATTCAAAATATCCAAATTATAAGTTACTGGTGAAAATGAAAAATGTGTCCTTAGTTTACAGAAAAAACTAAAAAGACTTTTTGGCCTACCCAGTAAGAATAGGGGGAGAATGCAGAGGGTGGAAAGGGACCTAACACACACCTAAGGCTCAGGACTTCCTTGGCAGCATCCTTCCTTCCAAAGACATAATGTGACTTGGTCCTTCAAGCCACAGGTTCATTGCTGCTCCCCTTTGCTGTCTAAGGTTAAACTCCAGGTCCCTAATTACAATGTTTCCGTGGGGCCTTTGCTGGCCCTTCTTTGCGGGAAGGATAAGGGAGAGGTCCTGCTACGGACTGCATGTGCCCCCACAAAATTTGTATGTTGAATCTCCAGTATGATGTTATTAGCAGGTGGGGCCTTTAAGAGGTAATTAGGTCATGAGGGTGGAGCCTCCATGATGGCATTTGTGTCCTCTTAAGAAGACGAGAAGAGCTCTCCATGTGAGGATACAGGGAGAAGGGCCCTCACCAGACACTGTACCTGCCAGTGCCTCCATCTCGGATCTCCCAGCTTCCAGACCTTGGGAAATGGACATTTGTTGTGTAAGCCAGCCTATGCTATTTTTCGTAAAGCAGCCCAAACTGAGACTGATTCCCTCTTGCATGTGCCTTAAGAGGGCTCCTACCTTTTGATAAAACTGTTTTACCTGACTAAGCTTTAAAGGAGAAAAAGTTTAATATTATGCCGTTTCCTCTTTTCTGCTACCTTCAGCAACTTTAAAACCCAGTTGCACTGTCTCGGGCATCTGTGACATGCAATTTAAACAAGTGCCAACAGCTGGTCAGCCCACAGCGCAGCCTGGGACTGTACCACAGGCAGGATGCTTAGACCTGCCTGGCTCTGCTCCCTGCCACCAGCCTTGTTGGCAGTGCATCTTCCTGACACTGGGAGAAATTGGGCAGGAGTGTGCAGGTCAGTCCCTCAAAGCCATCAGAGCCACTGGAGAGACAGGCCAGATGTGTGCCCCAAATCTCTAGTATTACCATTGTATGAAAAAATATATAACATAATTAGAGTCGAAAGGGGCCTTGGAAATCATTTCCCAATTTCTTCTAATACAAAGAATAAATAAATTGTGTTAACAGCCAGGTTTGTCATTTTATGGTTCTCTTCTCCATCTAGATCAGCAATTTTCAGCCTTTTTCATCTCATGGCACACATAACCTAATTATTAAAATTCTGCAGCACGCCAAAAAATACATTTTTTGCCCATCTGAGAAAAACATAGGTATAATTTTGATTCAGTCACATGGGACGGCTATTATTGTGTTAGCTGTTGTCATGGTTTTTTTATTTGGCAATCTAAAGCAGTGGCCCCAACCATGTTGGCACCAGGGACCAGTTTCATGGAAGAGTTTTTCCACAGATAGGGCTGGGGGGGGGAGGGGATAGTTTCAGGACAATTCAAGAGCATTACATTCAAGCTCACCTCCTGCTGTGCGGCCCAGGTCCTAACTGGCACCAACCACTACCGGTCCACAGCCTGAGGGTTGGGGACCCCTGATCTAAGGGAAAAGAGGTCAGTGCCCCTGACTAAATAGTCAGGTATTACATGTTTTAAAAATTCTTCCAGTACACTGGTTAAAAAAAGTCACTGCTCTCAACCAGTTGTTCTCACCCAGGGGTGACTCTGGCCTCCAGGACAGCTGGCAATGACTGCAGATGGGCTGGTTGTCAGCCTGGGTGAGAGATGCTCCTGGCATCGAGTGGGTAGAGGCCAGGGATGCTGCTTTATATCCTACAGTGCCCAGGACAGCCCCACAGCAAAGAATGGTTTAGCCCCAAATGTCTGTAGTGCCAAGATTGAGAAACCCTGGTCTATGCATAGAAAAACTTTTCCAAAAACTAAAGACGTGGCATTGCTACTCCAAGAGGAAGTCATATCTACAAATCATATTTTATTAGCTGTCCAATGCCACCTTCTATTCATGTCCTGTGTTTTAATTTTTATGAACTACCAGTACACATCAATACAATGCACTTTTTAAAACATACCAACAGCTTGAATGTTCTTGAAGTTTTTAAACAAGGACTTGCTTGTGGGCAAACAGAAAATAAGGAATCAGAGGTAATTAGCTCATGCATCTGGTGCTGACTAATAAATAATTTCACATGAATGTAGAAACTACTCAATGTTAACTGCGTTTATTTTTTTAAATAGTTGGACACTGTGATACAATGCAATCTTCAGAAGCCTCTTGATGACTGAGTAGAACTGCTTCATTTAAAAAATAAAGTTGCTTCCCTCTAGACTGGGGTGGGTTAATGTGTAGCAAAATCTTCCCTCCCACGAGACTCCGGCAGATGGAGTGATCTTTCACAAAATACATATTCCTGCAATTCTTCTCCTGGAAACCAGAAGCCAGGAAGAGCACCCTGCTTTGAAAAGAGATTGTTTGGTTCACACTGTATACTTTGGTTTATTTAGACAAGTAAGAAAGTGGTCCCCAGTTCCCCTGAGGACAAGATGTGTGTTCTGACTTTTGAATAAATCAAGGTACCACCAGTTTGAATGCTGCCTTTTCTGTCAAGGTAAAAAAAAAGTATATTTTCTTTCCCTCCAGTGTTCAGTTGCTCCTCTTCACAAATGCCCTTCAGGTAAAGTATGTTTGTGTCTTTGATCTGCCAGTAGCCCCTCACCATGCCCCACGCGACGAAGGTCTGACACCAGAGCCTGACAGGATCGGCATTTGGCAATGGCCTCGGATATGGGTATCAATCTGATGCTATGAACAGAAGGTTCTCATAATGCATCTAAAAGTATCTTCTTAAAGAATATAAAAGTGTATGCAAACTTGTGCTCTTAGTAAGGCTTGCAAATTGGTCATTAAATAAGCAAAATATAACTCATGAGCAAAAGGAAAATGCATTTTTAAATAAAATTAACAAATGGACATAGTTAAAACTACAACAAAAAAGATGAGCAGATTATTTTTGGTTAATCTTAGGGGGGGCATGACAGAACAGTTGTGGTTTCTTTTCTTTTTTAGTCCATTTGGTTTTGCATAATAGACTCACAAGACCATAATGAGGGTATCTTTGAATTTCACGCGGTCTTCTCGGCTGACTTCAGATTTTTAGCATTCCTAGATGCTACAGCTCTCCTGATATAATCATTCACATGCGGAGACATATTTTTTTGCCTTTCATTCTAATGGACTTTTCAAAATTGGTCTTCATGAATATTTCAGTGAGCATCGAAAACACAGATCTCACTTTGCTGCAAACATAATCAAAACCTCCACATCATCGAGCTTATAATCTCACAATCATCCTCCTTTGTCAGGCATTGCAGAGGAGGCATGTGGACTACTTCTTCAGGCAAAGTGGGAGATGTTCATTCCTGCTGCATAAAACCCCATAGGCAGAAATTGGAGGCTCTCTCCTCTCGTCTGTTACTAATCAGTCAAATTCTTTTTTTTTTTTTCCCTTTGTGAAAATCTTTTCCTTGTTGCAGCCACTTGTCAGGTTAACTGAAAAAGGAAAAAGAAACGAAACATCTCCCCAAATTTATCCCTGGGAGTTCATGTTTTCTTGCTGCTTGTCTTCTGTTTCTGTTTGCGAAGGTGAGCCTCTATCTCATGCCTGAAGACCAGCATGCCCAGCTGCCCATGGGAGGCCTCGTTCATGGCCTTGGACTGCATGCACATCTTGTACTGCTCGGGAGTCAGCTCGTCCACACAGCGCTTCTCATGCCAGAGGTGGAAGAGTCCCCGCACAGGCGTCCGCACCACTATGAGGTTGCTGTGGAGATACTTGCGATACAGGTGCACATCCTCTCCACCCCAGCCTTTGATGTCCAAATCAAACCCACCTGTCGGGAGAGAACACACTACTGAGTCATGCTGAGCCTGCATCTCCTGATCTATAGTTGCTTTCCTGAGCTGCACAAGCACAGAACTTTGCAGGAAGAGAAGAAGCATTTAGGGGAGATGTGTTTCACCACCCCCTCTAAATTATGAGTGTTCATCTGGGTCAGAAAAATCAGAATTCTTGAACAGAGAGGAGCTTGATGGCAGCCAGCACCAAGTCCTGGAGATGACAAGACTGCAAGCAGAATCCCCAACATCTGCCTGATTTCAAGACGTATCAGCAATGCTAATTAATGACCAGCTTCTGATTAAGGGCTGCAGCAGCATCCTAACTTCAACCTGAAACCTCCAAATGACTATTTGTGCGTTTCTCTTTGAATGTGGCCTCCTCCTGCCATTTCAAATAGAACAAACCAGAGGCGTGCAACGTGAAATAGTAAAGCAGGATCTCAGTGTGAAAAAAATCACATCCCACAAAAGCACTCTTCCCTTTGGGGACTAAAGTGGTCCCAAAAAGCTGTGTGTCTACTCCCAGCTTGCGAAATGACTCATGTTATAAGGGCCCGGCCTTTGTCAGTTCCGAAGTTCTACTCAGAAAATCTTGTTTTACATGGGCATGGACTCCTCCCCAATGTCATAATGGTCCCCTAAACTCTCACCTTTGTAAATCGAGATGCCCACGCTGTTTCTTAACCTGAAGCCCACCGTGACTCAAGCAGAACCAAAGAAAAACTAGCTTCTTTTTGTCATTGTTCCTTTCTCACTGGGGTGATTTATCCAACTCTTAAAAGAAACAGTGAAGTGATTCTCCACATCTTTTCTGTTATGACATAACCCTTTTGCCCCTCGCAACCCCCAAACCGTGCTGCTCTGATGAAGGCTGTCCCTGGAATAAAAGGGGGGCTCACCCAGCACAGGGAAAACCATACCCCCCCACCCCTGGGCCAGGTAGACGAGTGATCTGTGGTCCCTCAAATGTGTGCAGGCAAAAGCCACTCTGAGTCAAGGGTCTGGAATTGCAGTCTTGGTTCTCATCCAAGCTTCCACTTGACCCGTCTTGAACTTTGGTTTCTTTATCCTGAAATGAAGTAGATGTCATAACAAAATGACATAGTAATGTAAGGGGCAGTGTTTGGTTAGCTGTAACTCACTCATTATTCCCAATGGTATCATCACAAGTTATTAAATACATGATATGCAAGTTATGACACTCGCAAATTAATACAATATTGCACAGAATGACTGGGGACAGACATAACCCAAAGATTTATTCTGAGGTTGTAGCAACAGCTTTCTGAGAAAGAGCACCCTTCCCAGCCTGCAATTCCCATGGTTTTCAATTACAGCTATGTCCTATCTTTAGGGAAAAAATGTATTATAAACCCAAATTTGATAAACATACATCATCACAAAATAATGTTTCCCTGTACACAGAGCAAGGAAATAGTGTCTTGAAATGGAAATCTCCTTGATAAAAAAATTTTTTAAATATGTCATTTTTTTGAAATTGATTTGCACAAAATCATTTTAGGATCATTTCTTAGAGAAATCAAAGAGCACCCGTGGCTCACGGCCAGTTGTCTGAGGGGACCCACCACTCAGAGACTGATACCCTGGGTCCCATGCTTCTTACAGGACCTGATTTCACTTGGTTCGGGGTTTTTTTTTTTCCCACTGGTGATTCCTGGGAGTGTTCTGTAGTCCCTGTAGACCACCTCACCTCTGGGCAAACACCCGGGCTGCTCTGATCATGCACTGATCTTAGAAAGAGAAGCTTCCGGCCTTGGGCTGGAGTGGAGCAGACCAGGAGAGAGCACGGTGAGCAGGCTCCAGGAGGCCCGCAGGGTTGCGTGGAGATGGGTGTCTGCACTGTGTGAGGACAGGAGCTGCGCAACTCCATCCTGGCTGGGGGGCACCCGGAGCCTATACCCAGGATCAAGGTTTCTGACCTGCGCAGTCATCCCCCAGTCATGTATATAAGCCACAGTTCTACTCCCTGCAGGGGCACGGGAGTTAGAACCACCATGGGGAGAGAGTGTGGACTTTCCAAGGGGGATGGCAGACACTCTGCTGTGAGATCCCTTTGCCAACGGAGTGTAAGGGCCTTTCCTGTCCGCGCTCTGTGAACGCGCGCGCGCGCACGCGCACAGTGACTGTATACTAAGTCAGAGACTGGATGACATCTGAATCTTCAAAGGTGTGTGACTTTCCAAAATTCCCCATGTCACCCTACTTTTTAATGGATCCCCTACAGCAGAGGCCCAGGCAGTTCTATGTGGCGGGTGCAGGGCCAGACTGGGCTGGAAGGCGCACTGAGGGAATTGTTTCAAAGCTGCCTTTGCTCCTCAGATGTGAGCCTTATCTGGGATAACTGGAAGGTGCTGGGGAAGGTTAGAGGAGCAAAAGTCACACACACTCCCAGGCCACCTCTTGGTCCAGCCCCAAGTCCATGACAACAGGAATGAACTTGAATGGCCTTTCCTTAAGAAGGGGCACCGCCTGTGCCGCCAGACTCCTCGGAAGCCGACCCAATTCCCTCGCGGCCATTCACTGGCCTCTAGGTGGCAGTGGAGATGCAGACTTGTGGCAAGCCGGTTTGTCTTACCTATATTGATGAAGTCTGACCGATACTGACATGTCATCCCGAATCCAAAGTCTCTCCAAAATCCAGTTTCCTTCTTTATGACCTGCAGGGAAATCACTGTCATTTGAGGGGAGAGGATAGAGCAGATAACAAGAAAGAGAGATCTTCACAAACTCATCTACATAACGTTAAATAGGGAGCCCATCCCAGCACTGATAAATAGCCACAACTCTGTGTGGGAAAGGCAGATGGATTTGATTCCTTTCGGACGGTTAGGAATAGTCAGCCCACCAGTCCCCAAACAGGGCCTTGTGATTTTTGGCACCTTCGGCTGGAATGTGTCTAGGATACAGGCATGAAAACACACACACAAACTCTCTCTCTCTCTCTCTCTCTCTCTCTCTCTCTCTCTCTCTCTCTCTCTCTCTCTCTCTCAAAAACAAACCAGAGAGCAAGGTTCTGAGCGGCGCCATGGAAAAGCCACCTACGTGTCTGGCCCAACACCAGTGCCAGCAAGCATTGCAGGCCTTGGCCCCTCACACAGAGCTGGGCAGGCAGCCAGCAAAGGGCTCAGGAAGTTGAGAAAAGGGATAGAGAACAACTCGGAATTGAGCTGCCCTGGCACAGGGTGCAAACAGGACTCCCTCCGGGAATAAAAGGAAAACCCGAGACTGCAGCGTGTGACTCCGGCTCTGCTCTTCTTGTTGAGGAAAAGGGCACTAAGAGTCCAGGTTATGAAGAAAGACTCTGTCCATTCATCCTTAAACTATTTTAAAACCAAACTGCTCCGAAAAAGCATGTGCAAGTGTTGCCAGGCTACAGGGCTGCAGAGAGGCCATCCAAGCAATGACAGTCTTTAAAAAGCAAGACCTGGCCCTGCCCAGGCTCTTATTTTGTGAGTAAATTTCCAATGTACTTGCCGAAGCTGCAAGACTTCTAAAATACTGCTTTCTATCTATATTTTTGGCTGAGGTAATTCTGGAAATGGTTTGGGGACCTATTTTAATAGTTATTTTTCACGATTCACTCTTGTAGTTAACACAGGTGATTCCATGAAAGGCAGTTCCCTGGGAGACAGGGGAGGGGAGACTGCAGCAGGTCCCCATCCACTTGGATGCCTGCATTTTCCATCCGGGACATCTGGCTCCATCTGCAGCTAATGAGAAACAGCGTGTGTCTTGTCCCAGCTTGACCACTGGCTGGCTTCTCAGCCTCAGGCAGGTCCCAAACTTCCTCAAGCCTCTATTTCCTTTCCTATAAATGAGGAGGTTGAGCTAAATCACCCCGAAGGCCTCTTCCAGCTCTAAGATCCAAACGTTTATCCTATTACCGCTATTTCACCTCCCTGAAGTTTCCCTTTATCTCTACCACAGGCTAAACTGTATTCGACAAATGGCTTGCAAAAGGGCTGATGAACTTGAAAACAATCTTATTTTCACTATGACCTCCACAGAGAGGTCGCCTGCATGGCCACTGGCAGGCGTCAGGGCTGTCTGAGGAAAATCAAGTCCGAAAGCTGTTTGTCAGTCAGTGTGGTCCCCCGCACACACTCTCCATTTCTTCCTCAGAACAAAGGCCTATGGTACAATATCTCCCAAGTGACAAGACAATTTCATTAGCATCAACAAGAAAGATTCTTCAGGGCAGGAAAGTCTGGGAAAATTTCCACTGAGTCACTTTTTAAAAATGGTTTCTGTTTCCTCCCTCTCATACCAAGTACTCTATGTCTGCTGCAGCAAATGGCTTAATAACCTTTCTGCCGGCCAAGACACAGACAAGTCCTCTAAGTCTCTGGATAAAAATGGAGTCACAGAGATGTGCCAGTATCCAAACTTCAAATATTTGGCTGAAGTCTGCATGGAATGTAAAAGGAAAAGCTCCAAATAGGGAAAACAATGGGTCAGGGCTTGGGAAGAAAGACAAGGGGGGATTGCAAGAAGTAGCCATCCTGGGGCCGGGATGAATGGACGCAGCGATGGGCTAGCTGACCAAAGGGAAGAGTGACCCTCAGCTGGGGACAGTGTGACAGAAACAAATGGATTTGTGAGTTGGGGAATGAGCCATATGATTACTTATTAACATTGACTTTAAAGTTGAAGAACTCGTTGAAATTTAGCCCTTTGTGGGACTGATGTGAAAGTGCCACAGCATATAATGCCAGGACAAGACGGAGTGCATTTATTGGAGTTCACTAATTAGAGGCTCCACCACCCTGAGTTGCTAACTGGAGTGGCACCCCCTGTGAGGAGCCTAGCTGAGAGTGAGCACTCTCAAGCGTACATCAGATCACAGCACATTCCATTGAAAGTCCTGCAGTGGTTTTCACTGCATTCTCTCTAATGCAATTAGAATAAAATCTATGAGGAAAGCTCTAGCCTGCAAAGGCCCCACGTGACCTGGCCTTGCCTATCTTGTGTGCCCCTTATATACAGACCCCTTGTATTTTGCCCCTTGAACACACCAGGCTCACAGGTTTCCACAGCTGGACACATGCAGACCCCTGTCCCTGGGTCACCCTGTCCCTGCTCCCTCCTGGGCTCTGCTCCAATGTCATTGTTCAGAGTCGTCATCCTGGCCCTCCCAGCCACTGTCAGCCCTTTCCACTCACGTCACACTCTATGCTATCTCTATAAGCCAGCCTCTTTGAAATTTGCTGTCACATTTGATTCTCTGTTAGATGACTGTCTCCGCCCACTACCACTGGTGAACGTAAGCTCAGAGCCCTGGTCTCATTCACAGCTGTGTCTCCAGCCCCCAGGTCACTGTCTCACACGTAGGAGTCACTCAGTAAATATAGTATGTCGTCAGTTAACATCGTTGATAGATTCTGTGACTTTAAGTGAAACAACGTATCAAAAATTCAATTTCACCATCGTCTAATTGATATGAACAGGAGTTGAGTTCCTACGGCATCTCATCATTATAATGAAACAACACCGAACAAAATGACATTATTTAAGGACCTGCTGTACTTCTCCAAGGAATGAATGAGGAGCAGTCCTAGGGCAGAAACAAAATCAAGCCAATGGAAACAGACATGATTCATATCAGGAATCTTGTCAGGGAGTCAGCGGTTCAGCAAAGGCCGAGGAATTCTGGCGGGAAAACCCTCAGAATTGTGTGGCTCTTGGACACAAAAATATTTTCACCTTCTTGGGATCTAAACAGAGAGCTTAACTTCTTAGAACCTTTGCCCCAAGCATAAGGAGCTCCACTGTTCTGGACAAGCATTGAAAATATATACACCAATGATGTCTAGAGGAGGAAGAAACCCTAAGTTAAAGATCAGACTTTAAAAGAGAAACCTATTGCCCTAACCAGTGTGGCTCAGTTGGTTGGGTATCATCCCACAAAGCAAAAGGTCACTGGTTCAATTCCTGGTTAGGGTATATGTCTGGCTTGCAGGTTTGATACCCAATTGGGGTGTGTACGAGAGGCAACTGATTGATGTTTCTCACATCAATGTTTTTCTCTTTCTCTCTCCCTCCCTTCCCCTCTCTCTAAAAATAAATACTGTAAATAAAAGTTTTTAAAAAATAAAAGAGAAACATTTCCTCTGTCCTGAATTTCCCAATCTGTTTTCAAGTACTATCCTCATTTTAAAAAATGTCTTTCCAGGGCTGGCCTCCTCTGAACCCTCTGAAGCACCTTTCTCTCCCCACCGTGACCTCAGCAGAGCACTGCAGGACATGAGTGCACCCAAAAGGACAGTTGTCAAGCCTGCTCTCCCAGACCCGCAGCTCTGTGGGTGACTCCTGTGACACAGGGGATTATTTTCTGTTAGGACCAAAACACAAGGCACAGATCAGCATCTCTCCCCGAAGATGGGGAGGCGCCCCCCCCCCTGCAGCTGTAGGGGGCTGGGGAGGCCAGCAGCGCCTGTTGGGTTTAATGGCGTTGACTTGGACAGCTGCCCGTGAAGCAATCTGGGCCCTAAGATAAAACAAATAACATACACTCAGGTGGAGTAGTTCCTCTAAATCAGAGAGGGTCTCCCAAGAACCGAAGTGTGTCTGAGCAGCCTCATGTTCACCTGAAACACCAGGGGCACGTATGCAACCCGTGCAGCCCACAGGCCCTGTGCTGCGAAGTCTTCAGAGCAGTTCAATGAGCGCTCTGCTGTTGCCGTCCTGAAATCCTTGGTAAGTTCTGTACAAGGGCCCTGCGCTTTCCTCGTGCCCTGGGCCATGCCAAGCAGGTAGCCTGCCCTGTCTGTGAGCAGCAGACACCTTGAGTTTCAGGGCCTTCTGTGGCTGGGCTGGGTACCCTCTGACCCCACATCACACATTCCTCATTATCTGGGCCCCAAAGGCTTAGTGAGCACACTGCACCAGCTTCCAGGGGCTGCATGTGATATTCAGGTGCCCCGTGGAAAGGCACAGTGCCGTGACAGTTTCAGTTTCTTGAGAACTAAAGTATTCTGGAGCCACGGCTTTCAAAGAATTGGCTGAAGCATGGACTCAAATGCCATCTCCTCTAAGACTTGCAATAATCCATTTTCAACAAGCCGCCTTCATAAAAACATGAAGTGTCCTCTGAAGGCTATCATGCTGGACAAGGAATGGTCCAGGTTCCCTCTGTTCTAGGAATGCGTAACCAAAGGCTGGGCTCTACGCTCTCCTGGAAGCACGCTGAGGCCAAAGAATATGTCTACTTGGCATCCTTAGCCCGTCTCCATCACAAAGGTGACACTTGCATTCCCCATCCTGCTGCCTAGCAGCCTGGGCAAGTGACTTGTACCTCGAGCTTCCAGTTCCTCACCTGGGAAATGAGCACGATAAAGCGTCTTCACCTTACTGAGTACGGCATGACGTAACGCGGACACAGTGCCAACTTACAAGGCTGCGTGGCCTGCATCTGCTAATGTTAGTTTGGGTACTCAGTGCGTGTCTGCTTCCCAAATAAATAAAAACAGACTGTGCCTGGTCAGCAATTCTTATAAGTTTAAACTGAAATGCAATTAGTGGTAAATACTTTTTGGCGGTGGGTTCAGAGGTAAGGATTTAACCAGAAAGAGGTGAGGACAAAAGCCAAATAAAATTCACATACTGAACAGAGTGGCACATAGTCATCAGATTTAAGTCACCTGGCAGCCTGAGGTGTCGGGCACCATGGGCAGTAGAAGCAATGAGGAGATGGCCCTGAGGTGGAAGGAGACAAGGAGACACTGGGCAGGGTGCTCACCTGGCAGAGTCTATCGAGCTGGTACCCTGTGCCAGGTGCTGGGGTTTGCAGACATTTCCTCTGTCATCAGTTTTACAGTCAGTTTGTGGAAGATAGTTACTCCCAACAAGGAATCGGGGTTGCAGCACTGGGCTGGAGCCAGCCAGGATGCTGCAAATGTCTTGCCAGCTCTGGGTTGAGTGGCATCGTATCGGTAGCCTGAAATAGGCCATGGTGGGAGTATCGACACCATGGG
Organism: Furipterus horrens; assembly: GCF_987537825.1. Taxonomy (NCBI): domain Eukaryota; kingdom Metazoa; phylum Chordata; class Mammalia; order Chiroptera; family Furipteridae; genus Furipterus; species Furipterus horrens. Next base: position 73,576,712 of record NW_028327182.1, read on the forward strand.
AAATGGCAAACGCTATGAATCAGGGCTTTTTTTCCCCCTTTCAGAGAGTGGGCTGTTAAACATTTACTAGCACACCAATGGCTTTATGCCATAAAAGACTTTTTTAATGAAAAGTATCTGCATTTGAGAAACATCTCTGGCAGAGGGGGAAGGAAAAACTGAGTGCAGAAGAGGGCAGGAGTCTAAAGATGAAAGTGGTAAGAGCCTCCCTGACCCCCGCCCCATGGCCCCAGCAAGAACTGACAAGGTTTGAACCAGGAAAGTGAATGTTAATAATTATTGAAGTTATAGTCACTCCTTTCTCAGACAGCTGTTTCTACATTAGAGCATCAGCAAGTTTCATCTCTGATGTAAAACTCTTCCTGAGTTTCCTATTAAATATAAGTATAAAATCTCATGATTTCACTTACTACCTGTAACTAATGGTCTGTACTCAAAGGTAAAGAAACAAGTAGTCTGAACACACACAAAAGTCCATAGTTTGGTTTCTTGCTTTTATCTGCAGACAAAATATTATCAAATGACAGTGGCAATAGCCAGGAGAAATAATAACTGCCACGAAGACTATAAGGTCCTATCTGCAGGGCTGCTGAAAAAAAAATGGTTTTTTATTTGCATAAATAAGAAACTTTTGTTACAGTGACATTCTTGATCTATATTCCAGGATGTAATATCAAGAATGTGTTAATATAGTATATACATCATTTCTTTCTAGACTGAGCCAAAATGAACCCTTAGTAGGAAGTCTTCTCTGATTTATCTCTCTCTAACTATTATTTTTATTTTATACCTTCTTAGCTCCTACACATCCTAGCTCTAGTAATATTAATTTCTGTAGTTTGATGTTCTCCTTTGGAGTTTTGTCATTTCTTTTATATTTAAGCTCTTATCTAGATCCTAGGCAAAGTTATTTCCATTGCACTACAGTAAGAAAATCCTAGTTTTGGCATGAGCTCTGCTACTAGCTGGCTGTGTGCTCTTGGGGGTAGTCAAAATGATCAAACAACCACTTCTGAGTATAGAAAACTCTCAGTTTCCTGACTTCTTGACTAGCACCTGAACCAGTTCTCTATAGGCAGCAAGTGCTCAAGAAATGGCCCATCTAGTGAAGAACATAATCAGCACTTTTCTTTTTTGGATGGAGACCCTTGCATCTCAGAGAGAACTGCTGTGTTTCTCGGGATTAAATAGTTATAAATATTGAACCCCAAAAGATCAGATGTATGTGGTCTAGGAAAGGTCAAAGGTATATTTAGAAGTAAATGTGAATTGCTGCAGGATGATTCAGAGGTTTCAGCTGTGGACACAGCAGTTTGAGTTCTGTTTCTGGCTTGACCACTAATGCTGAGGATCTGAGAACCTGGCTTCACCCCAACACACCTCCAGCTTCCCTCTGTACCTGCTCCCCTGCAGGCATGGTAATAACAAAATAAAATTTTTCACTTATGAAGTGAAAAGAATTCCTTGCAAGCAAATAAGGTCTTTAGGAGTTAAAACCTCAATGACATTTGATGTCAAATGTAACACGGCACTTATCTAAAATAAAAGGAACTTGTATTCTAATTGGCTGAAAGAAAATAAATCCTGGGTCCCATTTCCCCTCAAGCCCTCTTAGAAGCTTAGAACCCTTACAGAATGGAAGTAAGTTTTTCTGTCTTACTTAAAAGTGTATTTTCCACTTTTAAACATTGCAAGCACTTTCAATCAACAAGGGTGGATAAAAATTGGTTTTTGGAGAGTGAAAACTTCTTACTGTGTTTATGTATAATGCATATATGTACATATAGTACATAAACAGACATTCAGCATGTCTGTGGCATCAGAATTTCATTGGGGGAAGGGAAAACTGTATTATTACTGTATTGTACGGCTTGGGTCCCCAATGAAACCATGCTAGGACATGACCCTTGTCCAACCAGAAAGAACCAAAGCTGAAACTTTCTAGAACAGATCATGACATCAGCTGCCAGAGTTTAATTGGCGGGGGGCAGGAAATGGCTGGAGAAAACAGGTTTCACGACTTCTGGAAGCTTAAACACAGACTCCATCCTACAAAAGAATTTCATCAAACATATTTTCAATGAAAAGCCGTTTACTCTCCCATTGCACAGAAGTACAGGAGACTTGGTCCTACCACACTTTAATGTTCACACAGCAGATTTCCTTTCTGCAGCCTATAAGGTGTTCAATGGCGAGAAACATGGCTTTGCCTCAACAGAAGACAAAGCAAGGCAGCAAAGAACAGAGAGCCCCCAGGTCTGATGCCCCCCTGAGATTCAGCCTAAGCTAGAACACAGCTGTAGACAAGCCCAGTTGATCTCTGATGGTAAAGATCACAGCCCACCGTGAGGAGTGACAACAAGAATGGGAAATTGAATCTCAGAGGGGCACACCTGTGTGTGGTACAGACACCTTCTCCTGGCTTTTCTCATCTCCCTGTTGTCTGTCCTGCTTCTCTGCTTAACAGACTGGCTCATGCCACCCCTAGCAGAGACGACTCAGTTGAGAGATCCTCTGTGGCTAAATGGTCCCACTCTACTATCCGTCACCTATGTAGCTAAGATCTTAGCAGAGAATCCACCTTGCAAGTGACACCGCTGGCGCTAATGTGCACCCCAAGGCATGATGGGAGGGCACTGGATCTAGTCCCTGCTCCCCCACCAACTCATTCACTGTGTGCTGGGATGAGCCACCCCTTTCTGATCCCCAGCTTCCATCTGTCAAATGGGAACACGAATCTCACCTTTCTTACCTTGCAGAATTTGATGATAATAAAGAGAAAATGTGCTACATCCATAATGCAATCACACTAGTTTCCAAAAACCATAGAAGAAAACTAGGAAGGTGTGAAATTACCTTTTTGTAAAGGACTGTTCCTATTTATTTTCTATTCTTAAAATATTGCAAGCACTTTCCATCAACAAGGTACAGGGAGCAAAGGCCAGAACATCCGCCAAACTTAAAAATTAATACAGGAATCAATCCACAGATTTCCACCCACCTTTACCATGGTCAGTGCGCCTGGTAATGAAAGACAGGACAGAGTCACACAAAGGCACCTGCGGCGTCATTACTCACCAGCTGCTGTTCTAAGGGAGGGACCGCATCGTGATGGCCGTAGATTATGCCAGGATTATACTGACTGAAAAGGACTGGATAAAATACTTTTTTCCCTGCAAACCAGAAAACAAGCATTTGCTGAAAGCAACAGATAAAACTATTAGGTTTGTTCATGTATATTTAGCCCTCTGAAACATCCTAGATATTTGCATTCACTCTTCCTTTTCCCTTCACTCAAGTCTAAAACAGATCTTAGAAGTTTTGCACCATGTAGACCAGATGAACAGACTCTCAAATATTTCTGGCCTCTCAGCCCAGGAGTGATATTCAAAATATGGACAGTCAGTGGCTCTGGCCCTGGGCATCAACCACTGAGAGCGGGTGTGAAAGACGGTCCTGATGCCCTCTGCCCTGCCAGACGTTAACCCTTTCATTCCTGGCTTGTAGGGCAGGCAGTCTGTGCGGTTGCCGGAGGCTGGGGTGACTCCGGGCAGCAGAAGAAGAATTAGGGAGCACAGGACAGTTACTCTTTACCAGTTTACATGAAGAGTTTCAACACTCTAATAACTGATAAGGCCATTCCAGTAGTTATTAGTCTTGCCTATGAGTCAAATGCCATGAAAGTAATTTTCCCTTTGTGGGTGACTTCTGCTCAGAGCCCTTTCTCCCTTCATAACTGCCCATGGCTACTCCTTTCCCTTTGGTTCCAGGATGTTTCTCCAGGTCACGTCCTCCCCACCACACTTTCCCCTGCGGATGCTCACTAAAGCCGACCTCCCAGGTGGAAGTGGAAAAGAGGTGATGAATAGGAACTTGGGACAAAGGGTCCCAAAATTATGGTGGCTGACAGCCCACGTTGTGACACCAGAGGAGAAATCCAAACCAGATGATTTTCCTTGTCTGAGTCCCTGGGGTGAAATAAGGCTGATTTAGAGGCAGGACAGAGAGTGAATGGTGAAGACAGTGATGCATGAGTGTGGGGGAGCTAAGTGCCACCTGGGGCAGAGGAGGGGCCAACTCCACAGATCCCTACCTGGCTGTGTATTCAGCCGGCAGGTATTGAGGAATTCAGAGGTGAAGTAGATGTCAACGTCACAGAAAAAGAGAAGGACGTTGCTTCCCTTCCAGAAGCGGGCTCCAATGTCAAGTCCCTTTCCCCGGGAAAATTCTCCATTCAGCTGGATGAAGGTGAAGTTCCTGAAGTTGGCCGCTCTAAAAGGAAAGACAGACACAGTAACCCGAGAGGCCATGCTTCCCAGGCCAAAAGAATAACCCTGAAAAATACATGGCCAATTTACTTCTTGTTCCTCAGTAATTTTCCCAAACGGAAAACTGTACTGTCATGATTAATAAATACTTTTTGTGATGGAGTAAACTTGAACCAGTGAAGACTAGGTCTCCAAAACCCAGGTAAATCTCCAGACCTTCTGAGTCACCCCAGTGATGCAGTGGGAAATAAAATCCCGCTGGACTGGCCCCACCCAACCTCTTTTCCTCCATTTTCAACTCTAGGAGCCAGGCTTGATGGTCTTGATTTATGCCTATCCCCAAACAGATTTACACCTGATTCCTTCCCCACCCCCAGGTAAAGCTACAGAACACGACCAGGAAAATGACAGACGGGTTCAGAAGACTAGGACTGCCTCAGACCTGGCTCTCCTGTAGATTAACTGTGAGATCTAGGCAAGCCCATTAATTTCCCAGAACCTCGGTTGCCTCATCTGCAAAATAGGAATAATAACACCTTCCTTAACTGTCTCACCAAGTTATTAGTTAGATAAGCACTGCCAAGGGTATAAAGCACTAGGTAAGCATCAGCTAGTGCTGTCATTAGCACAGCGAATTCCCAGGCCTGTGGCCATGAAGCCAAGAGGTTTCCTTTGGCTGTTCTCTCCCAGGAACAGCAGAACCTTCTGAAATGGGACATGTCTTGAGCAAAAGTTCCAGGAATTCATTCAGTACACCTAGTGGGATAGGGATTGTCTTCTACCAGACAGAACTAGAGAACCATGTTTAGTCCTATTCTAGCTCCCAATTCTACCTATGCAGGTGCCTGGCATTTGGCAAATCCCCTCTTTCCTACTGACATGACCCTTCTTTTCCTACTCTGAGCCCTCCCCACTACCTGGCCTATTCCCATTCCCCAACTTCTCTCCAATCTTGATGTAGTCAAAACAAGTACAAAAGCCCATCTCCATTTTTTTTACAATAACGTGTGTATTCCTAGTAACTATCTTGGGTAAAGGTCAACACAAATATAGAGTCATAAACTTTTCAAATGCTAAGTTGTACTCTTATCTGGTCATTTAATCAGTGGAACGAGTTCTGCTACCCTTCCTTGACTTACCGTCCTTCAGATCTGGGAATGAGCTTGGTTCTTTATCTTGGGCATCTGTGGGCCCAGTTTTGTCTGAGTCTGATGCCAGCCAGGCTTTTCAGATTTAGATCAAGGTGGGAGGCCAGGCGATGGGAAGGGCACTGGTGAATGAGTCAGGAAACGTGGATCCAGGGCCTAGAGCCAGGCTTGGCCCCCATGGGTGCTCAACAGATGTTGGTGAATAAACATGTAAATAGAAGAATGATTCTAATCCTAGCTCTGCTTCTAATTTATTGGGGGTGAGTCCGTTCATTTCACTGGCCTTAGTTTCTTTGTGGTAAAATCTGATGATTATGGAGCTTGAAGGCCCCTTTGCACTCTAAAGTTCTATTTTTCTACATTCTGCAGCCTGTTCAGCACCGCTCCACAGTTAGAGGCATTCTCCTCCTCTTTTAGGACCTAACCTTCACTCTTTTCTCTGACTGGTGGGCCCTCATTCACATTTTCTAGCACTGAGGTGCTGCTTTAGGCCTTGGTCTGGCCCCGATAACTCCCTGTCTCCAGAACTGGTTGGGTGCAGTCTCCCTAGAGGTTTTTGGAGCCCAGGTCCTGTAAGTCAGGCTGAACCCCCTCTCCCTGCCCTATTTGCTCAGTATTCTGAAAAGTTGTACCCCGATTTTTGCCTGTGTATCTAAGGGAGTCTCACAACTTTCACCCACCATCCTGGGACCTGTCCTCCTCTCCCAACCAGGAGTAGGTCTCTTTCTTTGCTTGTCTCAAGGTTCTTGCTCTTTGAAAACCTCCCAGAGTGTGGGGAGAACTGTCACTACCTTGTGGAGCACGGAGGACAGACTTGCCCAAACACAGGGAAGCAGCAAAGCATCCTCACTCCTAGCTCAGGGACCTCCTCCGGCAGGTCTTCTGGAGTCTATCATTTGAGAGCTCAAGTATAAAAAGGCTTCATATTTAAACAACAGTGAGCAATCTTTGCCAAGGGAAGAGGAGCACAATTTCCTAATGCATTCGAGGAACTGCTGAATTTCCTTCTTGAACAGCCTACAGTCCATTTGTATAGGTATATCAAATATTTGCGAAAGTCGTGCTGAATACTTAAATAAGAATTCAAGGCCACATCAGAAACTCAGGTAACGGCATAAAAGACATGACACGCCTGGAGGTGGTCAACCTTGAGTGCATGCTAGAGAGACAGGGAGGGCTACACCTTTAGAGGGGAAAGTGGTCATGTGGTATACACATGTGCCCAATATGTAAGTTAATCCAGTTTGTTCTGCCTGAAATTCTCCAGACCCTGGCTTGAGCTGCTTGCCTCTGCTCTGCGGAAGCAGGGGGTGGGGAGGGGAGCTGGGCTTGCCTGTTAGTCAAAGTCACTGGGGAAAGGGGTAGGTACGGAGGACGTTGTTCCCAGTGTTTGAGATGACCTTAATTTGGAAGACCTATTTAAAAAGTCTTAAAACATCAACTTCTATGCTTCAATGTGTTGCCTTTAGGGAAAGAGAATTCAGGAAAACTGATGCTTGGAGACCCTCCTTACAGCCTAGTGCCAAAGGCAGTCTCTTTCCTTCCTCTTCATCCAACCTCTCTATGAGGATGAGACAATCCATGTCATATCTGTGGCAATACCCAATCTGAACATGCATTTCACGCGCCCTCTCCAGCATATCTGCAGGCTGTACAGGAAGCCCCAGGACACAGCACCCAGCTCCATCCAATCATGGCCCACATAGAAGCCCCTGTGCCCCACAGGGCCAGTGCACATGTGGTACCAGCAGCACCCCAACCAACCCCTCACCTATACATAACCCCACCCAGCCCAGCACTGCCTGGCTTCCTCATCCACCCTGACCAATGCTGGCCAGCAGTAGTCATGCATCATTATTGCTGGCCTGGCAGCACGCATATGTGACAGCTCTGTGCCGAAGGCCGAACTAGGAGCTGGACATCAGTGCACACAGAAGCAGTGGGCACGGGGTTGGGAACAGAGTCACCACTGGCCTGGGAAGCACCACCAGCCAGTCATAGGCACTGGAGAAGGCCCAAGGCTAAGTAAGTTGTCATCTACCTGTGGTTCCCAGTGTGGCTGTCAGGTCCCTGTGCTGAGCCAGGAATCCATCTGCAGATGGGTAATGGTACTAGCCTCTTCCTGATCATCCCTGCACCTCTTCTAATCAACCATTAGCTGGCGGAAGCCCTCCTTTTACTCTCTTGCCATCGGGAAGGGCCTCTGATTCTTAGCAAGTGTTCTCTACAAAGAAAGAGGTCTGAGCTGGAAACACCAGAAAAAGAATCAGAACTTCACTTCCCCCCTTTTCCAGAAAGAGAGATTAATATTCTGTCAAACACCTGGACCTGGAAGCAGGATGTTCTCCTCTTAGACTCATCAGCACCAGCTCCAGGCCACAGACCACACAGGACAGTTCACTTCTGCAAGATAACCAGGCCCTTCCCTCAACATGTCCCACATCTTCACTCAAAAATGCTGCTTGCTGGACAGAGGACTTGTTCCCTAGGCCAGAGCGTCCCCTGCTCAATGGTATTTGAAACAGTATGTTAAGAGGCAGCCAGGCAAGGACACATTTCAATGCAAAGCACCGATTTGCCCCAATGTGGCCTGACCATGGTGGGTTTAAAAATGTGCACAACATGGTCACAAGGCTCTAACACCAAAATGCAGATCACAGAGGTGCACAGACAGGGACCGTGTTTTGTCCTCTGTCTGTCCCCCTGCCCCACAGTGACCAGCCAAAGGATGGTTACTGATGGCCTGGACATGACTGGGACCTTCTGTCTCTGCTCGGTGGCCCCTCCTTGGAATACATTTTCTCCATCCACTCAGGGACAATCCCACTTAATCTTCACGGCCCATGTCAGGCATCACTGCCTCTCATGGCTTGCTGCAAACGGTAGTCCCTCTCTGGGATCCCTGGCCAGCCCTACCTCTATCCTCCTGTGCCCAGTGCCTTTTCCTGCATTTGCTTGTGTAGACATGCACAGGATGACATAGCAGGCTTTAGACCTTGGAGGACAGGGACTGCCTTACATTTTTTTTCTATCTTCAGATATTATCTGACACTGTGCGATAAGTGGAACACACAGGGACGCAGTAGATGATCAATAAACATGAGATCAATCAAAAGCTGACTCAATGGGAAACACTGAATCTATCACTGTTGGAGGACACTGCCCTGAAATACTATCTCCCCCCCTCAGGTTTGTTCTGGAGAAACCCCTGCACCTTCCACATGAGAGTCTTGACCAATAGGTTCCAAAGGACAGGGCACAAACTCAAGCTTTTAATAAGAAGACAAATATATCAATAACAGAAAAAATAGAGTTGATGCAATCTGGTTTAAAATATGTTATTTACCCATACGAAGAAATGCAGTATTTCATGGCATGTCTCACAAAGACATGGACATTTTTCATGGCAGAACGAGAGAGAGCACTGCTTTCTGTATTTTGTGATTTCCTATTATGAATTGGAGCCTGCAGTTTCAAATGGCCACATGATTACTCATAATTATCTCTTCTTTTCTCCTTGATTTGTATTATTGGCTGATGAACTCTTGAGTTTCTTATGCAATTCCTTTCTTTTATATAATAAGTCTGGTGTATGGGGACTCCTCTAAGTTATATATAATCATTCTGATAGAGGTTATAATGACCTGAGAAAGCTACAGTTTCTACTGGAGATTTAATTTCTCTAATTGACTTGCATTTCCCAGAACTGCTGGATTAAAAAATGATACAAGATCTTGCTGTCTAATATGATTTACTCTAATACAGACTTCTTCTCATCATTGCAAGGAAACTCCCTTCATTTAAAAAAAGCACTTAAAATGTACATAGAAACCCGTATTATATTCAATGTATAATTTACAATTTTAAATCTAACAGCCCTAAATATTGAACTTGCTTAAGAGTTCTACTTTCTGAAGACATCTGAATACAGTAAAGAATTAAAAGTAGGCACTTTAAATAATTAATGTAGAATTTTCTAGATTCTGAGCTTATATAAGCCTGCTTATAAAACTGTTTTAACAAGTTTATCTTGAAAAGATAAACAACTGAAAGCCATTAGCTAGACTACCTAAGGAAATGAGACTCAAATTAATAAAATTATAAACAAAAGAGGCGACATTACAACTGGTAACACAGAAACATAAAGTATCGTAAGAGACTATTATGTATGACTGTATGATAATAAATTACATAACTTAGAAAAAAATGAATAAATTCATGAAGCATACAACTTACCAAGACTGAATCATGAGGTACCAGAGAAACCCGAACACATCAATAATGAGCAAAACAGATTGAATCAGTACTCAAAATCTCCCAACAAATAAAAAGCCCAGGACCATTGGCTTCCCTGGTGAATTCTACCAAACATTTAAAGATAAATTAATCCCAGTCCTTCTCAAACTCTTCCAAAATATTGAAAAGAAAAGATCACTTCCAAGATCATTTTATAAGGCCAGCCTTACCATGATACCAAAGCCAGATAGGACATTACAAGAAAAGAAAATTATAGGCCAATATCCCTGGTGAATATAGATGCAAAAATCCTCAACAAAATACAGCAAACTGAATCCAAGAGCACATTAAAAGGATCATACACCACAATCAAGTGGGATTCACTGCTAAGATGCAAGGACAATTCAACACCTTAAAAGGATGAAGAATAAAATCATGTGATCATTTTAATAGGTGCAGGTAAGCATTTGACAAAATTCAACACCTTTCATGATAAAAACCCTCAAAATATTAAGTATAGAAGGAATGTACCTCAACACAGGGCCACATATGGCAAATCCACAGCTAACATCATACTCTATGGCAAAAAGTTAAAAGCTTTTCCTATAAAATCAGGAACAAGACAAGGATGCCCACTCTCACTACCCCTATTCAACATAGTCCTAAAAGTCCTAGCCACAGCAATCAGGCAATAAAAAGAAATAAAAGGTATCCAAATAGAAAAGGAAGAAGTAAAAGTGTCTTTGTTTGCAGATATGTGATCCAAGATATTGAAAATCCTAAAGACTCCATGAAAAAACTGCAAGAACTAATCAGCAAATTTAGTAAAGTTGCAGGATTAAAAAAGAAAAAAACGGTTGTGTTTCTATACACAACGAACTATCTGAAAGAGAATTAAGAAAGCAGCCCATTTATAATGACATCAAAAACAACAAAATAAAAAGGAGTGGAGTACAGATACATGCTACAATGTGGATAAACCCCAAAAACATTGTGCTAAGTGAGGAAGCCAGACACAAAAGGTCATATATGATATGATTCCATTTATATGAAATACCCAGAATAGGTAAATCTATATTTTTTTCAAATGCTTTTTCTGTGTGTATGAAGATGGTCATGCAGGTTTATACATTACCCTAATTGATTTTTGTTTAGTCAATCTTGCATTCCTAGGATAAACTGCACTTGACTATGGTATATAATCCTTTTTCTTTGTTGCTGGATTCAGTTCGCTAGTATTTTGTTGAGGGTTTTTGCATCTACTATTTATAAGAGATATTAGTCTGTAGTCTTTTTTCCTTGTTACGTCTTTTTTTATTTAGTTTTTAATTATACTTGACATATAATGTTATATTAGTTTCATAAGGTGAGATGGGAAGTGTTTCCTCTTCTATATTTTGAAAGTTTGTGAAGCATTGATAGTAACTCATCTTTAATGATTAGTAGAAATCAGCAATGAAGCTTTTTGAGCTGGGCTTTTCTATGTGAGAAGTGTTTTTTATTACTATTTCATTCTATTTATTTGTTGTTTTATTAAAATGATATATTTATAGCCCTGGCTGGGTGGCTCCGTTGGTTGGAGTGTCGTTCCATACACCAAAGGGTTGTGGGTTTCATGCCCAGTTGGGGCACATACAGGAGGCAACCAATCGATGTGTTCTCTCTCCCCCCTCCACCCCCTTCCTCTCTCTCTAAAATCAATAAATATATCCTCAGGTGAAGATTAAAAAATAAATAAAAAAATAAAGGGATATCTTTATACATGTATCAATACAGATTTATAATTATTGCTTTATGCGGTTATCTTTTAAATCATGTAGAAAAAATACTGTACTTTATACTTCCCTATGTAGTTACTTTTACTTCCATTCTTTATTTCTTCACTTGGATTTCAGTTTGTGTCTTGTGTCTTTTCATTTCAGACTCAAAGACCCCTTTTCATAGCATGTTTGCTAGTGATGAAATCTCTCAGTTCTCATTTATCTGAGGATGTCTTCATTTCTCTTTTATGTTTGATCGATGGTTTTGCTGCAGATAGAATCCTTGGTTGAGTTGTTTTCCTTTCAGCACTTTGAATATGCCACTCCACTCTGGGCCACCACTGTTTCTGATGAGAAGTCAGCTACTGATCTTATTAAGGATCCCAGATGGGTTGCTTCGCTCTTGCTGCTTGTAAGAATCTTTCTCTCTTTGTCTTCGTCTTTCAATCATTGGACCAGATATGCCTAGTAGGGATTGCTTTGAAGTATCCTATTTGGAGTTCGTTGAGTTTCTTGGATGTGTAATGTTTTTCATTAAATTTGAGGAGTTTGGGGCCATTATCCTTAGATATGTTTTCTGCCCCTTTCTCTCCTCTCTTTCCGGGACTCCCATTATGTCTTTGCTGGCAGTCTTGATGACATACTACCAGTCTCTAAGGTTTGTTCATTTTCTTCACTGTTTCTTTTATTTTGGTTTCTCAAACTGGATCATATCATTGGCCTGTTTTAAAGTTCCCTGATTCTTTTTCCTGCTTGTTCAAGCCTGATGTGAGTACCCTCCCCACCAACTGAATTTTTTAGTTATTTTACTTCTTAGCTCCAGAATTTCTATTTGGCTCTTTTTCTTTTTTTCTTTCAATTTCTAACTCTTTATTTGGAGAGCCATAGTTCTCTTCGGTGCGATGTGGTTCTCATAATTTTCTTTAGTTCTTTAAATATAATCTCTTTTGATTCATTTTTAACACAGTGATTCAACGTCTTTGTCTAGTCTGTCTAAAACCTGGGCTTCTTCAGAGATAATCTCTAATGATTAATTTTTTCTGATGCATAAACCATATTTTTTTGTTTCTTTGTATGCCTCACAATTTCTAAAAATTGAACATTTTAAATAATGTAATGTGGCAACCCCAGAAATCAAAACTTCCCCACGGTTTGTTGTTATAGTTTTTTGTTTGTTTAGTGACTTTCATAAAATAATTCTGTAGTCTCTATTAAGTGTGACCAGTTAGTAGTAAACTAATGATGAGAAAGAGATTTCCTTAAATGCCTAAAACCAATAAGTCTTTAAGTCTTTGCCAAAGGATTCTGTGTGCATGTTGGGGTAACCACTAACACTCAATCGGGCAGTTAACTTAACCTTAGCCTTCCTTCCTTCTTGCACTGAACCTCCAGGTCATCCAGAGGTGAAATATTAGGGCCTGCTCAGGCCTTTCCCAAGTATGAGCACAGCCCTGGTCCTGTGTCTGCTCTTCTAGATCCCCAGAAATATATTGGAGGTCTTCAAGCTCCTATGAAGATCTCACTCCCTAGACTCACCTTTTATGCTTTTTTGGTTAGTGTATTGTTTGCCCCAACTATTACCTATCACTTCAGGCAGCCACAAAGTTACAGGCTTTCTATAATTTTTTTTTTTTTTTTTACAAATACCCCCTAGAGAAAAGGCTTTTTCCACTGGAGAGCTGAGTCAAGTCAAATAAATACAACATTGTAAGTGGAGTCTTCAAGGGGACCCCAGACAGGTCTAATAATGACAATTCTCTAGGAATAATGCTTTAAAGGAACGCCAGCCCCCTCTGGCCCCTGGTAGCTGCCAGGCTGGGGTTCTTACTGTGCTTGTGGACTGCTGGGTTTCAAGGCTCCCGAAGAGCTGAGGGGGGTGGGGAATAGGGCAAATTAAAGCTCCACAAGCTGCCTGTCGCACCAGAAATAGGTCATTTTTCTAGGATAAACACTTTACAGATTGCTGTAAGCTTTGTTTAATTTCCAGAGTTCTTACAAAGGTGATTGTGATCACTTTAAACCCTTTTCTCATTGCTTTTATGGAGGAGAATGTTTGCAGAGGTCCTTTATTTCACCATTCACTGACCTCACATTTCTTTCTCTTAACTGTTGCATTATATTCAATTGCATGAATTTAGTATCACTTAATTTTTTTCTTAATATACTTTCCCAATATATTTATATGGAAAAATTTTGAACCTTCAGAAATGTAAGAATAGTGTAAGTACCCACATACCCTTCACCTAGATTCAGAGAGTGTTAACATCCGCCATCTGTCCTTTCTTTCTTCCTCTGAACCGTTTGAGAGTTGGTTGCAGACATCATGACAACTTTACCCTCAAAGATAAGTACCTCTCAAGAACCAGGACACTTTCCTTTATGACATTATAACATTACCATAATCACACTCAGGAAATTTAACATTGTCACTAAATTTTAATCTATATGCCATGTTCAAATCCCCCAAAGGACAATGTAGACTGCCTAAAAACAGGCACATCTCCACAAAGAGCTGGCACGCCAAGTGGAGTCAGGCCAGGCCCCTTCTCAGGCAAATGCTGGGCGCAGCAGCCACTGGCCGGCCACAGGCCGTATGCTTCTTCAGTGTGTGAGGTGATTCCAAGGGTGCAGGACTCCTCACCTGCTGGGGAGGGATGACCTAGGTTGCTTTTTTCATTTTAGCAGATGACATTATTTGAAAAGTCCTCATTTAAGAAAAGATTAAAATGATTAAAATTCTGCTCTCAGAAACAAATAAAAATCAAACAGAATAAAACCTTCCCCCCACATTTTCTTCTGGGGTGTCCTGATAAAATCTTCCTGAGGGTATATATCAAATAAATCCCTTCAAAGATGCATGACATGCTGACACACATTGTGGCCAGGCAGATCCCTGACAACACACACAGACACACACACACACCCCCTCTCTTATGTCACATAATTGCAATGGCAGGGCAGTATCTCATTTCTAGTACTTCAATCCCAGAGACAATTCTCTGAAAGGTGCCTTTGTGTCCTCATGACTGAATAAAGATGAACTCGCACTGTAGTAAATCTCAACTCATGCCAATTTTAAAAATATAATTTCCTACTACAACAGGTCCTCAATAATGTTGTTATGGCCAATGTTGTTTTGTTATAACACTGATGAAATGGTATAGGAACTTAACTCTTGTTTATATCAAGAGTAAAAGTAGTTTCATTATACATTGTTTCATTTAAAGTCACAGAACCTCTTGGTGACATTAAGTGAGGGCTTACTGTACATAGCTTAAGCCAGCATTTCTCAAAGTGTGATCCACGGACCACCCACATCAACATGTGGAACTCATTCTAAGTGTTGGTTCCCAAGCTTCATGTCAGCCTCTTGACTCAGAATTTCTGGGGCTGGATCCCAGGAATGTGCATTTTAAAAAACATCCTAGGTTATACAAAGCATATTTATATTTGAGAACCAATGAATGAGGCTTTAACCTAAATTAACTGAAGCTTTTTTTTTTTTAATTTGAAAATATCTTTATTTTTCCAAGTAATACAAGAATGTTGCTAATTATTTTTTAAGTATATTTTATTGATTATATTGTTACAATAGTTTCAATTTTTTCCCCTTTACTCCCCTCCACCCAGCACCTCCCTCCCCCAACTGAAGCTTAATATGGAAAACTCTGTGGAATAAGAATCAGCTATTGCAAACTGATCTGTATGTTTTCTATGGTAGTGGCGTTTAAATATTTTGACCAAAGCCCTTCCGAAGGAATATATGATATATTATGACACAGAACACACACACATACAGAAATTAAAATTTCATGAAACAATATTTATCTTTATGTGCTTGTGATGCATTCTGATATATTCTATCCACTCTATTTCAATTTTTAAAAACACTGAATATAACTCACTAAATCTATTTAATGAATAACGAACTGCAGTTTTCAAAACACTGATCTATAGCAATCAACTGAAAAGTAGAGCTCAACTGAGTGAGCCTAAACCAAGTGAGTAAAACATCACACATAGTCATCAAACTAGATTTTAAAAGATATTCTTAAAATATATATGTTTAGCTGGATTTGGAACAGTTTAATTATGATAGTGATACCCAAATGAAAAAAATTTCATTTAGCCTAATTTTAAATCTTATTATTTTCAACTAACAATTATGGGTTTTAGGATGGAGTACACTGGAGGGAAAATCTGGTGCAATTTTAAGACTGGGAGTCCTGGTAAGTTCACAGATGACGTTCAGATCCTGGCTCTCCCTTGTGTCTGAGATGGCACCTGAGTAACAGCCTCGCTAAGCCTCAATTGTGTTTATCTATGAAATGGGGCTAATAACAGCTTCTATCTTGTAAGGTTGCTGTGAATATTAAGTAAGATCATCCACATAAATAATGATTATTATTATTCAAAGATAAGCTGCATTTGAACAAGAGTTATACCATCTTAAAAGAATAATAAAATGATTAAATAAAGCTTCTTATGTAAGTTTTCATGTAGATTACTGTGTACAGACTTACTATCTACCTGGCATTATCCTTCTCTTGATAAACAAACACTGAACAGTTTCTGAGTAAGGCACTCTGCTAAGTGCTGGAGTTACAAAGAAGCGTGTGACATGGTACCACTTATTAAGCAGCTTGTTGTCTAGTTAGGACAATAGCAAGAAATGTAAATACCAAGTCATATGCCAAATGCCAACTCTGGTGCTGAAAGGGTGCATAGTTCCAAGAGCAGAGGACTGAAGGTCTGGAAGAGCTCCAGAGGTGGGGCCCCAGGTAGGGATGGAAGGGTGGAGGGGTTGAGTTAAGTAGAAAGGAGAGTGGAGAAAACGCCAAGTAGAAGAGGATAATGGGTGCCAAGACAAGGGGGGAGGCAACTATGCCCCCAGTTTGGCTGGGCACAGTAAGTCATCAAGACAAAGTTAGAAGTAAGAGACAGTTTGGGTACCAGGCTGGGGCAATGGGTGATCAGGAAGATTCGCCCAGAAGGTGGAGTGGCGGTGCCACAGTGTGAAATTGACCAAAACCAGCTGCAGAGGGCGGGGCATGCCTAGGAGATGGTCTGAACAATGGAGGGGGTAGGATGTGTCCCAAGGCATCAGTGACATCAACGCTGCACATGTCATCAGTTCACAGAATGAGGACACTGACACAGAAAAACGGGTTCCAAACAACTGATCAATGGGATATAAATATACAACCCTAAGTCCAAACTTTTTTGTTAAATAATTTCTGTTCAACTGAGTAGATTTAATCAAGGATCCTGCCCCTGCCATCGCTTCTGACTTCTCCCTAATCTCTCAAAATGCATAATGAAGGAAAATCAGAGGGTGAGACCGTTTGCTAAGTGGGCATCACTCTGAGCCTTATGAGCTGTGGCTGAGACAGAGCTCACTGCACAGCGGTGCCCTTCCTACTTCCCACCCTGACATAAAGACCTCAAATCTGTAGAGCTGAGAGTGAAGACATCCAGTCACACCAAAGCCCTATCCCTATCCCTGCTGCTCAGTACAGTTTATCCCAAAGTCAAAATCAATACCGTGCACAATGAGGACCAGTGTCAGGCAGAGTGGTCTCCCAGGGGAAGAGGGTGCAGAGTTCCCCCTACACATGGTCAGCAACCAGCCAATCTTGCAGTTAACCCACAGTGTTAAGAAAAAATAAAAAAAGCAAAACTAAAGCAGGAGTTTCAGCCTTGGATGTGCATGGGCTCAATGACCACGACTCCTGATTATGGCTCCACATCGTACTTACTTGGAAGTGTTTTCAAGTATTCCCTTGACCTCATTCATTTCTTCTTTCCCAAAGTAAACAACGGTGAGATGAATTCTCCCATCCTGCTGGATGCATGTCTCCCTGGAAAACAGAACAGATGTATGTCTGGACCTGTTTTCACAATAACAGGAAAGGCCCAAACAAATACCGATTTTGTAAAGTGCAAAGGGTCTTGAAGTAAACTGAGTGACTTGCCAGAAGAGCAGAGATGGCGCATTTCTGGCTGGCCACCACAGTTACCTGTATTTGTATTTATCTTGCCAAGAAACAATAAAATTTAAATGTGCAGGTCTGGTAAATGAAAACTCAGAGGCCTACATCCAATTTGCAATAGGCATAGCCCATTGGGACCATCCAGCATCATGAGAAGGGACTGATTCTATCCTTCTTTGCTATTAGAAGTCTATAAAAAAAAGAACACACAAATCCTACTTTATAAATAAGCAAGCTAAAGTCCAGAGAGGGTAAGACTAGAATCCTTGTCTGTGACTTTACTCTTGTGCCAACCAATCTTAAAGATTGGATGCATAAAGGTAAAACGACATTCTTTCATGTAGGACTCCAGAAACCCTTGGTGACACCCAGGAGTGTGACTGTCTGAAGGCATGCTAAAGCAGAAGCACAGATGCCGTCTGTCACCCTTCCCACCAAGCAGATACAGTTACCTCACTACATCCCCATTTCTCCTCCCTGTGACTCTGGTTGTCCCAGGCACCTGGCACCTCATGCTCCAGGGTCCCAACAGCCCTCTCAGGGCAAGGCCTCTGGCTCTGGAGTAGTCTACATCTGCTTTCCCCACCAAAGCTCATGTTAATTATCCACGTCCTGTGCTCTCAACAGTAACACCTTGCTAGCGTGGTACGACTGACTACTGTACGTGTAATTCGTGTGTACATGTATTGCAGATATGTGTATGTGAATGTATATGTGTAATAAATATGTTTATGTGTGCATATCTGTGTATGTATATGTATGTGTGTGCATAATTTTTATAGGTATTTTCTGGAAGCACGTTAATGGAGAGATTCTACTGATAAGGTATTTCATGATATTTGGATATTTTGCGTGTCCTATTTTATTGCTTTTGCCTCTATGTTAGCAACTTTCCTTAGCCCCCAAACAACAATCCACAGCATAACTTTCCAGAAATCCCTGAGCTCTAATTGCAGAGGCCAAATTATTCAATGCGTTTTATAATGTCATCAAAAAGGAGTGATTGTCTAGTTCGGATGGTTGGAAGAAATCCTGAGAAATACACAATATAGTTCCTGACCTCAAAAAACTTACATAAGAAATAAAATGAGCTCAAATAAAATAAAGACACTTCAGGGCACTGATAAAAATTAAAGAGAATTCAGAACGCATAGGAAATTCTATGGGCGGGATTGGCAGGGGCCTTGAAAGATGGACAGGGTTTATAAGGGTAGAGGACAAACAGAACCCCAGGTGGAAGACATATAAGGGAAGATTATATTGACCCTGGGCAAGAGGCATGCAGGGCTCACCCCACCCCCAGGCTTGCTTCTGAGAAGTCTGTTTATTTCCTGCCTGAAGAAAGGTGAGAGCTGCATCTGAAATTCAGACTGATAGCAGAGCTCTTAAAAGCAGACAAGGGACCAAAAACAAAGGCCCAGGATGTGACAATATGCTTCAAAACTGAGAGCTCCCTCAAAGCCCCAGTCCCTGCAGACTGAATCATCACCTACTGACAATAAAAATCCCTGCATAAACGATCCCTTCTGTACGCTTGCCCGGTAGAATAAAAGAACATACACAGCACCAGCACCTGAAAAACTGCTCTAAAATGGTATGTGCAACTGGAAAAAATCCATCCCAGAATCATTAGAGGGTCACCCACTGAGCCTGAATAAAAAAGCATTCTCACTTTTTTATTTAGGAACATCTATGCTGGCATTTTAAAAATCCATTCAAAGCCCTTCTTGTTTCCAAGGAATAGAACAGATACACTGGACACTGGACCTTTACTCTGCATTCACCAGCTGAGGCTTCCCAAAAAGGCAAAGCAGAATTTGTTCAGAGGTCCACTCCAGGGTTCCATTCCATTCATTCCTTTATTCCTTCTTCCATTCAACAGACAATAACCAAACAAGCAACATACCATGTGCCAGATACTCTACCAGGGAGCTTAAATATTAAGTCATTTCTGCCCTTGAGAAGTTCTCTATATTATGCATGACTGAAACTGTCTATAATGCAATAAAGAAATGCTCAATGAGAGAGTGAGCATAGTACTATGAAAACATCACTATCTATCTGAATAGTCTTGTAATGTTTGTATTTTTCAAAGGAATTCTCACTAGACTCCATCCCAATGATGTGAATGAGAAAGAGTGTGTATGTGGGTGGCCATATACATGAAGCTGCCTATGTTTTGCTCTAATTATCTGTACCTGGACACAGCCTGCCTGGATCCCTCAAGCTAACTTTGTTGTGCAAAGCATTATTCTCATTGCGTCAGATTTAAAAAGAACAATCATGTACAATCCCTGTCGGGGAACCAACCATCCAGTTTACCTGGGATTCTCCAGGTTTTAGCACTAAAGTGCACATCCCAGGATACTCCTCAGTCCCAAGCAAGCGGGGACAACTGGTCACCCTTCCTGCCTCAGAGACTTTACAGTGTATCAGAAGACTTGGACAGTTGAAGAGACAGTACAAGGCAGGATAGAATAACTTCAGAGACAGTAGGAAGGTCTACAAAGGATGTTTACCTTTTAAAATATAATGTTTTAATAAATTAATTTCAAGTAGTGATTAATTGCAAGCCATGTACCAAAAATGTGGAAAATGGCAAAAGTCTTGCTACCAATAAATGACCAATGAAAGGGACATACGCTTCTGCTTTAAACATCACAAAGAAGAGGCCAAGAAAAAAAATGAAAGGTTTTATTTTAGCTCTACACGGCTTCCAGACGAGCTGGAGAAGCAGCATGGTTGGGAGAAGACAGCCCAGGGGGACAGCTGGTCTTGGGAGAGACAGGAGCCCCAACTCCCACTTTAGGATCTCGGCAACAGGAAGAGGCACAGTGGAACATTTGGTCTATCCACATCACAAGGAAAGTTGAGAAGGAATAACTAACCTAATCATGCTGTCTGAAGTAACCCCTGCAAAAATGGTGAACTTGGCAGGCCCAAAGGACAAAAGACCATCACATTGACTCAGGATCTGTCATAAGAGCAGGAAGAGGAGAAGGGATGAGGGATGCTGACACTCGGATGAAGTATCTTAGATGTGTCTCCCCCTGACACACACATACCTTTAAGGGGGCCAAAACCTACCTTCTCTCCTCTTTTTGACTTGTGGGAGTTTTCGGAAGTGCTGCTGAAGACAACAGTAAATAAGACTAGAAGTAAGCAAGTGGGAATGATTCTCTCTGATGTTCCAGGCCTCAATCCTTAACTAAAGGCCCATTCTGAGAGCTGAATAATCTACCCCTCAGGGAAAAAATCCATCCCCTATTAGGTAGAGTGAGCCTGGTGCAGCTCACAGATCCATCCCAGGACTCAGAAGAGCCATAAGAACTGGGAATCTCCAACAAAGGCTGCACAAAGCCTCAGCCACGTTCCTCCTCTCCTCTATTTGTTTTTTCAAATTACAAATGAAGTAAACAGAACAATGAATACCCTGTCCTCAGAATATAGCTAGGAGTGGGACAGAGTTCTCAGTCAAGACACAGAGGTAGCTAAGAAGAACCCACTCCTCCATCAGAGCAAACAGTCTGATGGTCTCTGTGTGCCATAAAGAAAAAGGATGAAGACAAATATCACAGCTACCACGTTTCAACAATAATAGCCAAATCAAAGGAAGAAAGAGAAAGAGAAAATTAAGAAAGCAATAGTGTTCAAAAAGCTAGTGAAAAACCTAGTCTGAAAGAAAATACAACTCAAAGAGAAGAAAATCTTACAACTGTTTCACACTTTCTTAATAAAAATGTGAATTTAATTTTAAAAAGTTCAAAGAGGAATCCCAGCTAGTGTGGCTCAGTTGATTGGGTGTTGTCCTGCAAACTGAAAGGTCACTTGTTCGATTCCCAGTCACGGTACATGCCTGGGTTGCACATTTGGTCCTCAGTCGGGGTGTATACGAGAGACAACTGATTGATATTTCTTTTTCATATTGATGTTTCTTTCCCGCTCCTTCTCCCTACCTTCCTCTACCTCTAAAATAAAAAATAAAATTTAAAATATTCAAAGAGGAAATGACAAAAACAACATATTAAGGTTCATAGGCACATTCTATGCTGAGAAAATACATTGATAAACAAAACAGACAGAAGTAAAAATTAAAAATACCAAGGTATAAAATAGATATATCTGAAAATCAAATTCCTCACATAAAATAAAGGTTTATTTGAAGTCAGAGAAAAGACAAAGGCATTAAAAATAAAGAGAAGCTAAAAAATTTGTGAAGACCTGAGAATACTATTGTGTGTGTTAAGTGGAGAATCCAACCAAAAAAAGCAGAAGTACTCAAAATTAGAACAGCAAAAAAAATGTTCATGAAATGAAAATATCCTCAAAGCAAAAAAAGGAAACTGAATTACAGGAAAATCTGAGACAGAACAATAGATACTGAGATGAGACATATCCTGAGTAAGTTATTATTGTATGATTCAAGACTAAAGAAGGAATTCGTTGGGCACTCAGGTCAAACTAAGTCACTTTCAGGAGAGACAAAATAAAGTTGTCCTAAAACTTCTGCATGGTACCAGTAGGTGCCAGAAGATTGTTCACAAACTCCCGAGGAAAGGAAGTGTCCCTCAAGAATTTTAAGTCCAGCCAAGTTATACTTAAACTACCAAGAAAATTAGACATTCTATTCTCAAGAACTTATGATCCTTCTTGAAAATTTTTCTTACCATGAAATATAGCTAACGAAGGCCTCAGAAATGAAGAAGCTATTGTCAGAGGACTGATAACGAATATACTGAATCCACTTAAGTACAGGAATTGTGGTTATAAAACAGAATGCAACGCTGCAAACCCTGACAAGGTAAAAATTATAGGTAACTAACAAAATTGGGAAATGGGACACAGGACTTGGAGAAAGAATAACTGCTAATTTCCTCTTCTTATTGTAATTTTTCAATCAAGCCAGTCTCTAAAATGAAAATGTGTGGTAAAAAATACATAATAATTCTAATCTCCTGTCTTGCAAAATCACTTTTTTTAACTTTAGAGAGAGCTCTTAAGAACCAACATTTGTTTTGGTTGAGAAACATTTTCTTAAAGATCAGCAATTTCTTCTGTTATACTTCAGATTCTCTTCTATAAATTAAAGAAAGGTAAAATTCAATTTTTAACTAAAAATAGAATATACAGTATATCTCATGTTCTCTTAAAGTATCCCTAGCTAATTCTTATATCTGCAAATATACAGAGAAAGTTACCTAGAACAGTATTCAATTATTATTAAAAATAATTAATTTTGGGAGGAAGGGTCAGGAGTGAATTTTTAAATAACTTAACCTTGTTGTGTTCTATATTGCTTAAACATTTATAATAGCCATATATCACTTTTAAAAACTAAAAAGTCATGTTTAAATTATAAAAGCCAAAAACACCTGTCATTGAATTTTTAAACAAAACATATGGTAGCTATATAAAAATTTATAAAACAGAGAGAATCCAAAAGAAGGAGGTAAATTATCCATCATGCCATCTTCAGTGCCTACCACAGTTAATAATTTCCAGTCCTGGGATGGAAGGGACTTCATAAAGGCAATACCAAATATTTAATAAATAGCCTTTATATTTTCTCCCAATACTTTTTATGGTCATATTCATTGCATTTAAATATTTAATTGACCAGAGTTTACTTTGGGTTTTGGTGTGAAGTACGAATTGAATATTTTCTGTGTTTAATTAGCGGTGCTGAAGCCATGCCCTAATCAATCCATTCTGTGCTGGCTAATTTGAAATGCCTCCTTCACTGACACAGGATTCAACAGCCTCAGGTTTGAGTACCATTTCTCATCTCACTTTTTTTTTCAGCAACTCAATACACCCAGAAACACCTGGACTACAGAGCAAACTCCACACTCAGGCTTCTGCTCCAGCGTCCTCTGCCCTGGGAAGAAGTCTTTCTGAGCCCCACTGTCCCGTGTCGATTTCTGCTGTTGCTTCCAGCTTCATGTGAGTAGATTTACTCCCCGTGAAGGCAGGCCCTGCCTCTCCAACTTGTCTTCTCAGCCGGACGCTGGGTCAAGCAGCCGGAACACACTCAGGCTTCTGAATATCCCTCCCGAGTAACAAGTCTTACTAGCACCCTCTCCTGCCTGCCCACAACAAAGGGCATCTCAAGGGCGCCAGTCAAGAAACAAGGCGCTAGGGTTTTTGCTGGCTTTTAAAACATTAACTAGAATTACATTTCACTTCACCAGCTCAATTTTGGTGATTTGTGAGCTACTCAATTTTACTTTTTTCACAATACTTCCTTTCTATTACTTTCATTGTTAACTTCTTGCAATCCTCATAACACTAAGGCAATATATATCTTACATACACATGCCAGTCATGTATAGCTTGCTATTTCAGGCTCCAGAGTCCTACACAGACGACTTGGTCCTTCCCTGAGCAGACATGCCTTTAGCGCAAGCACTACCTTACTGAGCCCAGCACGCTCAGAGACTGGCCCGGCCGCTGAAGCAAATCTCAGGGCCCTTAATCTGGCAACCCCTAGACAGCTTCCTGGCCAAAGGAACTTATTATGAACTAGTCCCAGATATGGGCAGACCAGCTTCTGGGAATAATGATTTGACTTAATAACTAGTGCCAGCCACAGGTTCAGCCCCTCTAAGAACGTAATGCTTCATCAACCAGCAGCACTCTGCCATTCCAAAGAGAGCCCAGAGAGAGAACAGAGGAACACCAAAGGAAGGCTGACAGCAGCCAACGCTACACAGACACTTCAGCACTGGAGCCGAAGAACATGGCCGAGAGTCAAGTGGTCATGGTCACAGGGGTATTCTACAAACTGGGAACAGATGGAAAGATCAGTCTGCCTACTCCTATGATATCACAGAAGCAACAAAGAGAGTTATGGTAGCTTTCTTTAAATATCTGAAAAGCTATGATGTTTAAGAGGAAATGGGTTTGTTCAGTTATTTCTTCAGAGGCTAGCACTGGACCCACTGGGTGAAATTACAGGGAGGCAGACTTCAGGTCCTAATAAACGTCAGCTTTCTATCTGGAGCTGGTCAACACAGAGGCAGCCTACCTCGTGAAGCAGGGAGTTAGTTACCTGGTACACACATACATTGCATAGAAAAGCGGCATGTCAGAATGCTATCTATCGAGGGATTCTGAACTAGGGGAGGATTAGACCAAATGGCCTCCAGAGGTCTCTTCTAAGACAACTGCTTCTGACCTTAAAATTTAATTAGGAAAGGGTTACTTTCAAATGTAAAAATTTTTTAAAGAGTGCATTCAACATCCAGAATTTCAAGAAGTATCAACATACCCTTATACTCAGCATTACTGGCTTTTAATAATGTGAATTTAATAGTAAAAAATTAAAAATAAGTTTGATTTCCAAGATTTATAATTAGATATATATGACTTCCTATCTTTAAAACAAGCTAGCTAACTAAGTTAGCTGATTAACTTCAACCAGTAAGTGAATGTTAGTCATCGTAGCTTATAAGATCCAACATTTTGCAAGACCTTAGAGACACACATGTAACAATGACATTCCTGCATCTGAAAATAAAACAACACTTAGCTTTCTTGAGTAGTTACAGAAATGGGTGCTTGGAAACTTCTTGGCATAATTCTAAATTTAATGTCTGAAGAGACATATATTAGAATAAAAAATAGATTCGGATTCAACCCACTCCAGATGTTGCTAGAGCAGGACAGCAAATGAAGCCAGCCTATGGCAGAGCGTGTGCAGCCTCTAGCACAAGTCCATGGCCATGTGGCACTTGCCTTTGAGAGTCTGAGAGAGGGCCCACTCTACTAATGAAATAGCATAGCCCTGAATATCCCCAAATCTGAGCCCAAAGTCAAGTTAGAACTGCACACAGCAGGCAGGAGGCCATCTTTTGCAGACCCTGATGAAAACCCAGTCCTTCCTACTCTCTTCCCCTTCTGAAGGTAAATCTGCTTATCTGGTAGTTTTTTAATTGCCTTAGGGAAAGGCAAACACAAATGATAACATTGATATGAAGAAAACAGAAGTGAACAAGAAGAGAAAGAAGCCTTTGTACTTGGCAGGGGAAATGAGGGAGATGACGGGAAATGATATCAGCGTTTAACAGACACCACACGGAGGAAGATAAACAGGTGCAAACAAACAAACCTGAAATTCTGCATGAACTGTCGAAACTTGTCCACCCTCCTTGCCAGTGGCACGATCACGTTGATAAGTGTGTTGGCCATGTTGAGTTTTTCTTTTTTTACTTTCATGATAGGGCCGAATGGTCGAAATAAGACAAGTCGTCTGAATTCATGCTTGTGGTCCCCTTTGAACGTGAGTTCATACAAAGTGCCTTTATCCCTTTCTGTGCGGTAGATCCCTGTTAACAGAAATACAGGAAAAGATAATTTTTTTTTATAGCTGAGATGTAGCACAATATGCCTTTAAAAAACAAATTAAAAATTAAAATCAAATCTCTACAACTAATAATTATTAAAAAATTCAAAATGCTCCCACTTTCAAAAACCCCCAAAGACATCAGAGTACCATTAATTTAAAATCACAGTTATGAAGACTTCATAAAAACATGGGGGAAGTTTATAATGCTGGATATGAAACTATATTTAGTGGCATTAAAGAAAGGACTATAAGGAAACATGTCAAAATAAGACTAGCTATGATGTGGAGCGGGGTTATGTGCTTTTTCTCTTCTGCTACTATCTGCATTTTCTGCAACATGATTAGATAAAATAATTATTATATTTATTTAATTCAAATACTGCATTCACATTATCTCTTAAAAATTATAGCCATTTCAGATTAACTGACTATAGTGTTCTATTTAAGGTAACTTGGAGAGGCTCAGGGCCAGTCCTATGGGTCATGTGGTCCTCTGGAAGCTTCTGGAAGCATTAAAACAGACAACACTTAAAATACCCAGCACTGTGACAGGCACACATCTTAATTTCACATTGTCCTTCCTACCTCTGGGAAGCAGCCTAGCTCCGTGCTCCAGAGCAAGTCTATTTATGAACCCACCCCCCGAAACTGTGTTCTCCCCCATGTCGCTGTTACTGAAAAGCCACACAGTCCCACTTGTCAGACTGAAGATGTGAGCCAGAATCTCAGCTCAACTCTCAGGGTGAGCCTCCCAAGGGCTGGACCCAACAAAGCTTCCCTGTCTAATGAGTGCACAATCCCTGGTGTCTAGAGTCACTGATATTGTGGGCATTTTTCCTATAGTAAAGAAAAAAAAAAAAGCTAAAATTCAACAAGTCACCAGATAAGCTTCCTCATCTGTTATCTTTGATTTGCCATGTTTTCTATTCCATACCCTTTCCTTCCTCTTAATCCCACAATAGCTAGAAAGCACCCTCCAGTCTTTGAGTAGCTACAAAAGTAAATTTCCAGGGAAACGATCAGCCAGTTACAGTTTTTAAGGCCTCTCCCAAACCACTTCTCTTTCCTTCCTTACTCTCCCTCCTCTTCAGTGGGAACTACAGGTCTTCCTCACAAACACTACCAAGTCCTCATCTCTGTTCTTTGCCTGATAGGAGCCCTTCATCCCATAACTCCGGTTTTATAGCCTCTTTGATCCTGTTCTAAGTTTGGATCTCCTTGGGGTGTGACATAGAGAACTCTGGGATTTTTATAGTGTCATTTCTCACAGCTGTCCCATGGCCTGTCTGGAGATACAAAATGTGCAATCCACTGGCAGTGACAGTTGAGTGTGGGTGACCCCAGGGCCTGGTGCAGAGTTCCAAGGGCTGAGTCCTCTTCTGAAGCCTTCATCACTTCCTTGGGTGACGGGCATGCTGCTCCACAGCCCTCAAAGTCAGGGAAGCTGAGAGGAGTTTTCCTGAGCTCATGATGAAACAGAATTCAGAGCCCCTGCAGGGCCACTCATGGAAGAAAGAAGGAGGTTCATTCCTTAGGAAGCTCAAAGGACCTCTCTGAACATGTGCAATCGTTCCCTTCAAAGGCTGTTAATTCTCTCAGGCAACTAGTACTCATTAAGGAACCAGGTTCTTCCCCTTCACTAACACGTCTACACAGCCGGGTAAGCCACCAACTCCAGGGCCCAAATAAGGCTGGGCTGAGTTAGAAAGGAGTCGCATTCAGTAACAGCATATCTGCACAACCAAACAGGCCTGCCGGCCTCGGTGGCTGGGTCTTGTCAAGCTCCGCTATTCATGTCAGCATGCGTACCCTCTCCACACAGCAATAAATGCGGGAAAGGCAGCTGACAGTTTAACATGCAGATAAAAATGTACGTGGGCTGGGGATTGTTTCTTGTTTTTGTTGTTGTTGTTTTTGTTTTTTAACTGAGTCATTTTCTTTCTCAGCACCAGGATAAGAATCATTAATTTTTAAAATCTAAATCCACAGATTGAAAATACAGGTAGAGATACACACAAACCCGTCTCAGGGGATGGACATCAATTTACAAAGAACCCAGAGAATGTAGTGAGTTTTATTAACAATGATTCTCAGGGCCACGTCAGAACGGCTGCCTGTGCGAAGCATGCACCGTCAGCCCGGAGTGACGGGCGGCAGCCTTGTTCGTGTTTCCAGGAAGGCCCGTACACCCAGGCTAACTCGCAGCCATGATTTCAGCTGCTGCTTCACTGTCTTCAGCATCCTATGCCCGGAAACAGTTATCACACCAACTCTTCGGCATATTTCCTCATACTCCGCCTAATGAAATTAATTATGGCTTATAAATCTGGTTTCAGATCCCTTTAGTCTATTCTAAATAAGCTATTAAAAACTCTCTTGCAACCTAAGTCCACTAAAACCCACACCCAGCCATCTGCCCATGACACCCACAAGCACACGCGAGCACAAACGGTACTCTCAGTCTTCCTATAACACAAAGGACAACTCCCAACTGGACCCTTGTGCCTTCTAGAAATCCTTACTGGTGAAAACACAAAGGGACCAAGAGGAAAGAGGGCAGAAGCATTCTGAGGCAGGAACGGCTGTCACCAATCACCTGGCATGCACAATGGCAAATGCAAAGTAAATCGGTCACACGAACACCTTCCTTGTAATATTTTGTAGGATAGTATCATTTTTGTGCACTGTGCAAACTGAAGATCGAAATGAACTTTGGAACTAGCTAAAATTCTGGTTTAGACACCCTAACTGGCACCCTCTTTTCCCTTCTTTCTCTCCAAACTTATTTTGAGCTTCATGTTTCTGCTCCCTGTGCAAGCATCCTAATGCTCGTCTTACCCGACTGAAGGTGGCCCCATCCTAGAATGGCCACAAGGTGCGGACACCTCCAGGTATCCAAGAAAGCTCTGCGGTCTGCTGCAAATGTCTATGCCTTCAGTAGATGCAGGCCCCCTCTCTACATCCTGTCTTCAAAGTAGGACCTCAGAAATCATGAGGTCCTGGCTAGTGTGGCTCAGTTGGTTGGAGCATAATCCTGTAAACCAAAAGGTTGTAGGTTCAATTCCCAGTCAGGGCACATGACTGGGTTGCCGGTTTGAACCTCGGTCGGGGTGTGTATGACAGCCAACCAATCGTATCTCTCTCTCACATTGGTGTTTCTCTTCCCCTCTCTCTCCCTCTCTTCCCCTCTCTCTAAAATCAGTAAGCTTATTCTTGAGTGAGGAGTGGAAGAGGAGGAGGAGGAGGAGGAAGAGGAAGAAGAGGAAGAAGAAGAAATCCTGAGGCCAAGGTGGTACCACTCCTTATACTCATATCCTTACCCTCACTCTACATGAGTGTGCAGAGGCTGTGGCCAGTGCTGCACTGCTGAGCCCAGAAGTGTCTCCACTTTATCCCTGCCTTTCCCCCCTTCCTACACGGAGCCTAGGTGTCCCAGCTGGATCACTGCCACCTTCTGCAGACCCATGTCCCACATCCAGGACCCAATACATCCCGCACATACCCTCTGACCCTTAGCCTTCTTATAGTAGCACTATACTCTGGCTTTCCCCCAGCTCAGGAGCCCTCGCCAGCTTTACAAAGCCTAGAGAATAAAGTACTAATACCATGACCAGCTTTTAAGATCCTCCATATCTGGCCCCAATCTACTGTCCTAATTGTAGGTCTTGCCCCTGCCTCATGTGAAATCTGGGTTCCAGTCAATCTGGTTTATACTGAGCACATACAACTACTCTTCCCCCAGGAGAAACTGGAAGCCTCCTACAATGTTGTTGGGAATATAAAATGGCACAGCTTCTGTGGAAAACAATTTGGTGGTTCCTCAAAAAGTTGAACATACAGTTATCATATGATCCAGCAATTCCAGTTCTGGGTATGTACCCAGAAGAAATGAAAACACAGACTCGAACAGATACTTGTACACACATGTTCACAGCAACATTTTTCACAATAGTTGAAAGATGGAAACAACCCAAACTTCCATCAGCAGATAAATGGATAACAAAACATGGTATATACATACAATGAAATATCAGTCTTTAAAAGGAATGAAATTCTGATACATGCTACAACATGATTAACCTTGAACACATGAGCTAGGTGAAATAAATCAGTCACCGAAGGATAAATATTGTAGGATTCCACTTACATGAGGTACTTAGAATAGTCCAATTCATAGAGACAGAGTGTAGATTGGTGGTTACCAGGAGCTGGGGATGGGGGGTAGGGCAGGGAATGGGGAGTTAGTGTTTAATGGGAACAGAGTTCCTATTTGACATGATGGGAAAGTTCTAGAAATGGGACTGGTGATGGTTATGTAACAACATAAATGTACTTCATGCCATGAAACTGTGGCTCAAAAATGGTTAAAATGGTAAATCTTATGTTACATGTGTTATACCACAATAACTGCTCTCCTCTGACTCTCGGCCGGACCACCTCTCCCCTCCCACCCTCCTAAATCTGACCCTCCTCCTCTGGGAAGATTCCATGACAGCCCCAAACCCAAGTGATCACTCAGTCCTCCAGACAATTGAGTCTAAGGGCTTTCAAACTCTTCTTTGCTGAACTACCTTTTTGGCATATGAGAACATAAAAGGATATCATCTAACCCAGGCTTTTCATTTTACAGATGAGCAAACTGGGGCCCGAGAAGTTGTGGTTTGTCTGCCTTCACCAAACCCGTTAATGAGTCATTGAAACATACCCTTGTACATGGGTTTACTCCTTAGAGGTCACTTTCATATATAACATGAATGACTCAGAGTGTACAAAGGCAGGAACATAAAACACAGAAGTCAGAATAAACCACCGCAAGTCTGTAGTAAATTCTTAGTTCATTTAGCCACAGATTATCTTCACATGCACCCTTAGGGCTTTTCTCTTCCTTTAACACATAATAGTAACAGTTGCTAAACAACAATCAACTGAGCTCCTAGTCTATTACACATTCAAAGGAGCACATTTTGAAAGGAGGTGTTTTCATGAAGAAGTATTGCTAACAAGAAAAAGAATGAGTATATAGGAAAAGAAAATCTGTAACAGCAGAAATGCTGACAGTAGTAAAGTGATGGGTCACCTGCTGGCAGCAGAGGAGGAGGAAGAACATCACTTTAAAAAGAAATTTAAATGAGATCATTTAATACAAAGAAAAAACACTCCCCATGTAAACTGCCTCTGAAATATCTCAAAGAGCATACATCTACTTATTCTGTTACTGCAAGAGTACATTATCCTGACTCTGTTCAAGAAGGGAGACATGGAAATACTTGAGAAAGATTTTACTCCAAAATGATGCTTCAGTTACCTAGAAAATTCTGCTAAGATGGCATATCTCATTCTCAGACCACATGAGGTAAATGAGACACCAATACAGTGCCATCTGTTGTCAGCTCTATTTTCTTAGAGAATGTAGCTGACACTTGACATTTGTGAAAAGATGTCCTAAGACTGCCAAATGCTCAGATACTATAACACAAATTTCTCTCCACAAAAAAACAACAGAAAGTAACCACTGTAAAGCTTTTCCTCATCTGCAGGGATATAGAAACATCTGTACACACCCTGCTTTCTTGGGCATCACAGAGTGCCTGTTCATAGCAGCTTCTGCACAGGTTCTGATTCAAATGTATCACCGTTTTCAACTTTCACCTGATAAGAAGTGGCAGCATGGACTGGTATCCTTACTGAAACAATTCATGAAGCACTTTGCATGTTTCTATTTATTGTATTTGGTGTGTATTTATTCATGTCACAGATCCAGGCAGACAAATTCAACACCTGGCTGTTAACCAGAAATTGATAAGAACCTCACTTAGAGCTCCTCCTTACTTCATCACTAGTACTAGCAGTTGACTTTCTAGAGCCATTTTTTTCCCACAAAACTACAACCTACCTATCACTCCACGAAACCTATTGGTATTTGACAATACCTAGGAAGCAAATGATTCCTGTATAGTAGGATGGGCTGGGTTCCTCATCAAGTGACCCCCCAGCCTCATAGGGTTCATATTCCCTTGACATGGCTACTTTTATCTTTATTGATTTTTCTTATAAATTGTGTTCTGTATTAGAGATATAAAGATGACCATGATAAAAATCACTGTGCTTTCAGAATTCACGTTCTAGAGAAGAAGGCAGGCAGGTAAACATAACAGGCATAAATAATATGAGAAGCTCCTACTAGAGTCTGCCCAAGGTGTCAGGGAAGAAAGAAAAAGGGGGGCTTCTCCACCTGCTGGAGGGCATGGGCAGTTTGATGTCAAAGATATTTCAGCAGAACTGAAGACTGACTGAGTGTTTGCCAAGGCTACACCCAGAGAGGGCATTCTGCCGAAGATAACAGCATAAGCAAATGTACTGAGTAAACAGGGCAAACAAAAGCCAACTTGTTATGTCTGGCAAACTTCAGCAAGGCTTGTGCGCAAGGAGAGAGGTGGGAGATGAGGCTGGCAAGGCCACGAGGGCACAGCGAGGGTGCACCACGCCGCCACGGCAGGTCATCCTCGCTGTCCCGGAGCTCACAGGAGTACGCTGGGTCCTTAACAGGAACACGACGGGAGATCATTTCAATATTATCATCGCACAGCAGTGTGGAGTGTGAATGGATGATGGGGAATGAGACCAGAGAGCAATGAGGAAAGAGCCACAATGGCTCGGCAAGAAATGACAGAACGAGCTGGGGTGAAGTTGGTTAGAAGTGGGACAGCAGGTGAGTGGCGGGGAGGAAGGTAGTTTGACTGCAATCACGGGTGAGAAAAGGGACAAGAGTTTAGCTCTGGATAGGCCGAGTTGAGGAGCTGCATGAGGAGGTCTGATGCTCAGTGGACAGGCCTTTTTTAGACAGAGCTGGGTGCCCCAGCACACGAGGAGACGCTGTGCGTGTGGGTCAGAACACCCAGAAGTCTAGAATGAGAAGAGGCAGCCCAGGACGCAGGCCTGGAGTAGCCCAACTGTGCAGGTGCAGAGGGCGCAGGGCCACAGAAGGGACAGAGAGGTCCGTGGCACTGAGAGAAGCACAGAGAGAGGCAGGACAGAGTAGCAAGGAGCCCACCCCCGCCCCCCGCCCCCTGCAGCTGAGGAGGGGCTGCTCAACAGTGCAGCTGTCACATCAAGCTTAAGTACACTGAGGACAAACTGTGCCACTGGATGGCACGAGGAGATCGCTGGTGACCTTATCAATAATGATTTCAGATGAGTGACAGGGATGAAACCAGATTTGAAAGATGGTGAGAGAGGAAGTGGCAGGAGCAAGTTGAGGAAATACCCGTACTTTTCTTTGAGCTTGATTCAACAAGTTCATTCCTGCCTCAGGACTTTTGCTTTGCCCATTCTCTGCCCTCTTTCTGGGATGCGTTCCCCCCAGAGTCCTATGACCCTTCTCCCTTTTCAGGTCTCCACCCAAATGCCATCTCTTCAAAGAGGCCTTCCCGTTTCACTCTCTGCAGTATCCCCCTCCCCAGCCTCTCTGTCACATCTTTCATATGACCCTGTTTACACAGTAATTACTGTTCCCCCCACTAGACGGTAAGCTCTATAAAACCTAGAAATCTTTTTCTGCAAACCTAATGAATATCCGCTGCACAGAAGGAAGGGAAGGAAGCAAGGTGCTCAGATAAGAAGGGAATGAATGCAAGTCGGTAGTAACTTCTAGAGTTAACAGTGCCTTTCTTTTTAAGGGTTGTGGGGAAGGGAGAAACAACCCCATAGGCTGAGAGGAAGGAACTAAGAGAAGTAGATAATGAGGCTACAGGACAGAATGAGAAAAGGAGAGGTGGGTGGAATCTACAACCCAGGAAAGGACTTGGTCTTGGACAGAGAAGTGTCACCTATTTCCCAAAGCAGGACAGAGGAGGAGAGCAGGGTACAGACAGTGCAGGCAAGGAGCCGAAGGAACTCATGAGAAGAATGTCTGTAATTTCTCAGTGAAGCAGAAGGAAGGCAACACTAAGAGGGAGTGGATTCAGGGTGGGGTGCAGACTTTGACAGGAGTGATGTAGGGCTAGGACGGAGGAGATTGGGGCATCGAGTGGGGTAAGGACATGGAAAGGAATTACCAAACAGCACAAATGGGAGGCTGGGCTGAAGATAGTACCCTTGTACCTACATCAGCGCGTACACTCAGTGACTCTCCCAGCGGCATGGAGAAAAGGGGAAAGGGGAGAAAAGGCGGGGACTCACTGATCTAGGACTGGGCTCCGTGGACAAGCATGGGAGGGGAGGAAGTCATGCGCTGGGAATAAAGTGGCTGAAGGTAAATAGTATTGGGTCCAGGAGAGGGTGGAGCAAAGCCTAAGGAAAGGCAGGGTCAAAGGACATGAAATGGGTCAAAGTAAGAATAAACAACAAAGAGACTCAAGTCAGAAGAAATAACAGAACACACAGGAAACGATGGATTTCTGAGGACGTTTAAGTTTAATGAAAAATGGGGCTCTTCCAGGAGATGAAGAGACCCAGGATATGGCTTCCCTGGAAATCAGGTCTCTGCACTTTCTCTCCTTCAAGGCATTCACACTGGCCAGACCAGACAAGGTGCTGCTCAGGACCCCAACTACTACAGATCTCTTTTTCACCCCAGATTCTTATTCTTCAAGGGTTGTTGGCTTCTTAGAAAGAAATGGCAGCTCCACCTCTTTCCATAACCTTACTTAAAGAAACCAAAGGTGAAAATGTACACAGACTAGACGCCTACCTGGACTAATTGGAGTTCAAGAAGCTAGACCACAGTGGTGGTCTAAGATAGTGGAGAGTTCTGTAGGAATTCCAGAACAAACATCCAAGGAAGGAAAGTCAGAGCAGCCATTATCAGGGTACGTTTCCGAACAGCTGTGGGACTTCCTCTCAAAACACCGTGAGACAGTATATCCAGGATGTGGTAGAAAAGCAGAAAATTTAAGATAGAGGCAGCAGCAATAAGCAAGGTCAAAGGGCAAGGAACGTGTGTCCACACCGTTGTCTTTGGCTAACCATTGAGCTTGTAGGTGTACAACCACTTAAGCAACTTATCACAAAGATAGAGGACAAACAGCCTCACTATATTTACATTACCTCGGCTCATGTCTGCTTCTCAAACCACATTCACAAATGTCTTAATTCTAAAAAATATTCCAAAGAGGTAAAGTCATCTACCCATTTCCTTTTACAGATGGGTGAATTGGCGTTTTTACAGAAGTTAAATAAGTAACTTGCTCAAGGTTACAAATGATATGCTCACAGAGAGACAGCTGAATTTAAGAGCATGTTATAGTAAAGCTCTTTAAAGGTAAATCAACTTTATAATAAAAAGAATGTTTATAGCTCTCCTTTCTGTTCTATTTTTCTTTTTGAGATTGACTTTTGAAGGCAGAGAACATCAATAAAGATACTTCAGAAAGCTAATCAACTTTCAAGGTGTAACAGAAAGGTCAGTCTTAAAACTTGCCTTTGAAAATTAAAATAATACATTATTGACTGAATCATTGAAAGTAATTTCCTCAACTTTAACAAGTGGGATTAATAATAATACATGTATTAATTTAATAATAATTTACAGGTGTTAATTATACATGTATTATTAATGCTAATTTACATGCATTGATTAATTATACATGTAAACATGCAAGCCTAGTAATGGGAGGGACTCAGTGAAATTGAAGAAGGCTGGAAGGGCCAGGTCAAGAACATGGTCACACATGAGTCTAAAGGTCAAGCAGTTTCCACATCATGAAAGGCCTTATGAATCACACCAAGGAGCTCTTCACATTTGCCACCACATAGGTTTTTGGTTTTGTTTGGATATTGGTTTGTGGATTTTCTTTTATTTTGGGGGCAAATGGCTATAGCTAAAATATAACAATCTGAATCTTAAACTGTAAAACAGTATGTTCCAACCACTGTAAAGTTTTAAAGAAAACCCCCCAGAGATCAGCTTTTAATTGGAAAATGCATCCTACGTTACATTTTCCTCCAGGTCCCTAGAAACGCAGACTTGGACATGGCCACGCACCCCAACCTGATCCCCAAAGAGAAACAAAAGACATAAGCAGAGGGTAAAAAACATTTTTCCTTCTGAGTGAAAAGCACCCTAGAAAACAACTTTAATACTGACTACTGGGAGCTCTGAGGTTTTTCAGCCCAACAGGAACATCCTTTTTAATAAACTAATCTGCCTTTGGGTCATGCTAAAACCCTGTGAGATGGCAAATCATAAAATAACACCTTAGGTAACAAAGTGAAGGAAAGTTCTTAGAGATACAGTCTGGCCCAGGAGAAAGAGAGACCTGAATTTTCACTCCATTCAATCATTAACTTGCTCTATGACTTCTGACAAAGTTCTCAAAGCTTCAGTTTTCACCACTGTATAACACATGCACTAAACAATACATGACTCACCGTGTCCATGAAAATAACAAGAAACCAGGAGAAATACAGTTGTAATCTTAGGATTATGAGAGCCATCACGTCTACAAAACTCTTACAGTAACTTCAGTAACATATCATAAGACTGATGTTGTACAACTAAAGCCTAAAAATAATTCCATAGGATATTAAAATAATGTGGTCTATTGAACATGCAATTTTCAGATGATAGCTTAATATAAGGAATTTTCTTTTAACTTAGAGGGAATTTTAACAATTGGTAATATTTAACCTATTCAGGTAGTAACTCCCTAAATATTATTTTTCTCAAATAAGCCATGACCACCAAATTCTTGACAATGTTCCCACCAAGGGAAGAGGTCTATATCTCCTCCTCTTGAATCTGAGCGGGCTTGTGATTGCTTTGCCCACAAAAGGACAGCTGAGCGATGCAGCTTCCACTTCGTTTGCTGGAACATTTCTGTGGGAGCCCAGAATGCCATGAAGTTCAGCTGCCCAGAGATAGCCATGCTGTGAAGGAGCCCCACTCCAGGGACAGGCCACGCCTGCCATTAGCAGTCCAGAGCCTCATGCCATCACAGCCCAGCTGCAGAGCTGTGAGGGAATCAGCAGTTAGATGATTCTAGACCCCAGCTGTCGAGTCAGCCCCAGCCTTCCAACATACCCAGACAAGGCCCAGACATGCTGGAACAGGGACAAGCCATCCCCACTGTGTCCTTTCTGAATTCCTGGCCATCAGTGTAAAAATGAAGATCTCAAGCCACTAAATTCTGGGATGATTTGTAATGCAGCAATAATAACCGGGACAGGAGTAACTGATAATGACATGCAAATATGTAAATATGCTATGCTGCTCAGAGACAGTAGACACACTCACTATCAGTTACTGTACTCATGGCATTACTGGCATCCTCTAATGACACACTCATTAGACACAAGCCAGAACATAAGGCCACCCTACCTCTGCCTGGAGCTGGGCGAGGAGAATTCCCCAATTAGGACTAAAATTTTCCTGGGAAAAATAGTTCTGGGCCTACTGAACACATAGACAAATAGGCAGCTGAGACCCAAAACCCCACGCAATTGAGCATGGCTGCAATCAAGTTAGCCTAGAAAACTTTTCAAGTGGATGATATCAAACTCCTACTTTCGCCATAAAATCACACAAATAAACAAAGACCCCTTGATCAGGCTTGAGAACTATTACCAATAAGGCTATCCCAGCACCAGATCTCGTGCTTCCTTTAAAGCAATGGTTCACAGCCATGGCTGCACATTGGAAGCACTTGGAGAGCTTTAAAAATACTGATGCCCTGGTCCCACCCCCAGAGATTCTGATTTAATTCATCTGTAGTGCAGCCTGGACTACCCCCAAGAGGTTGTAATGTGCAGCCAAGGTTAGAAAGCACCGCTTTAGGGAACATAATTTCAATGCTTCCACCATCTAGGGATTCCCAAGTGGAGGCAAAGTCATTCAGAGGCAGTCACGGGGCACTGGTACTCTTCAATATGATTCCAGAAGTTGTGTAATGACAAAAGTAATGCCTTCCCTTTTTCCACCACTGAATTGCTCCATTATTCTAAATTACATCAGTAAAGGAGTGTTAATGTTGCAGGGGCCTAATGTAATAGAAGTTTTTATCCCTGAAGGCCTAATAATCAAATAAAACTGGAGTGAACACCACTGAAATCAGAAGAGCTTCCAGCTCTCTGTGCTTGTTATTCTCTTTAGAAGGACCTTTAAGTACACTGTGCATCTTTGCCGTGTGCGTAACAGCAACGATCTTGGTGAGCCCTGGTTTGCATGTTATATAACATCCGTTTCAGGTTAAGTGTCTGGATGGTGGGCAGTTCTATAAGAACACGGAGGTGAAATACTGAGAGTGCAAGGAAATCGTGAGCGCCTGGAGAATGGCTTATCTGAAGGCGTTACAGACATGGAATACAAAGCGAAAAACCTAAATGGTAAATGGCCTTATGAGTGATTCTTTATGAGATGTTGTGATGTGAGGAGACAGAACTGGGAAGATATGAGAGAAGACTGCACTTTGAGACGGGGACCCATCTGTAAACCTTCTGTAAAGGTTGTCTTCTGACCTCTGGGCCTCATCCCTTTCAGGGAAGATGGCAGTCATAGAGCTGCCACTGACGCATAAAAAGGCAACGCAAAGGCCACAGCTGCGAAGAAAAAGACTCCAGACTCTGTCCTCCTTTGTATGCCAGTTTATCCTCAAAGTAGACCATGGGGAAAGGTCTCGGGGGACTGGCAGACTATGGTGAGAACCAGGGTTCCCAAAGTGTCATTTGTGGGCCTGTGGTCCAAACGCCCTGCAGACTGGCCTTTGGTTTTATCCATGTTAACAACGGCATACAGCTGAATTTCTCCTTTTTCTCCCATCATTATCGCATACAAAATCTGGATACTTCACACTTTATTTTTCTCACTAATTCTCCTTAATGTCAGCTTATGGCATCTTAACTGCAGGAGCCGGGGCTTATGAAGAAACCTAGTGCCACACAGAAGGAATACAGTTCCAAAGGTATAAGAAGCGCTTTATAAGCAGGCACCTATCCAGGATTAAGGAGCATTCATGCAGATACAGATACAGAAAACCTAGACAGTTAGTATTCCCCACCAAGTGCCCTCAGAAGCTAGGAGATTTATCGAGCACCTAAGGGAGAGCCACCTTTCTTGACTTGGGTAGAAAAGAAGATACCTGTCCATGAATCACACTAACACTTTTCCTCAGGAAAGACCTCTTCCCTGCACACAGGGTCTCTTAAAAAAACAGGTGTGATATAAACGGTGGGATAGCAGATACCTCTTTGTAGCAGAGCCCTGAAAGAAGAATGCTCAGTGTGGCGGGTAGGCTTATTTTCAGTTTAAATTATAAATAACCACATCAATGCAAATTTCAGTTGCCTCCTCCTTAAATTCCAACTAGGAAACAAGCAGTGTGTTTTATACAAATCTAGTGAAACACACAGATGCTGAAGCAGTCCTGGGAATCTGATTCTCTGAGTGATTTAGTGATGAGGACTGTGTAGTGCTGAGGAGTAAAATGTGAATTTATCCAGAGGGGCTTGTTTCTCTTCCCGTTTCACATTTCCACCAAGCTTACCTCAGCAGTGAGTTATCTGTAAAATCAGAAGCAACATGACAACACTGGGAGGAGAAAGGAAGAATCTGTTCCTCTTAAATAGAGACACTGACATTTTCACACCGTGCCAGGTGCAGGCAGGGACATTGCATCCCTTCGCCGCTCTCTGCAGCTCTGGTCTCACACTCTGCTGAGGGACACCAGGTCCATGGAGTTAGCAAGTTTTAAAGGCTGTCATGAATCAGACACCAGCCTTATAATGTGGCTAATAAAATCACAATTGCTCTTTCCAGTCCCACCGGACTCCTACACAACCTCAGTGACCATAGCTGGGTCCCCAGTGCCCGGGATGTTGGCCCTCCCGTCCCCCCTACACACCTAGTCAGCACCTCCCTAATCACTGTCCTGCTTCATCTTCACACGTTTACGATGTCTCTTACTGTGTTTACAAAGCCTCTTATTCCCAACTAGAGTAGGGATTCCATCTTATTTTAAAATCTTTGCGACATTCTATGACCTAACAAATGGGTAGGACTTTAGCAGAAGCCCAATATAGACACGTGAACACTTTAGGGGCTGCAATGTAGTTGGGGATACAAAATGTCATGGTTCTCTAGTCCTGCCCAAGGACTTCAGCAAGTCTACCCAAGCTCCCCTGAACCCGCAATTCATAGCACAGGGCAACACCCAAATGGACTTGAGAACTGTCCTGGGTTCAGAAGAGAGTGCAAACTGTGGACACAAATACATTCTTATAGTCAAAATTCATTTCTGTGTCCTCAAGATGCAGCACAGTAGCTGGAGCACAGAAAGTGCTCAGCACAAGCTTGCTATGTGACTACATACGTATATATCACTGGAACATGGACGCCCCAATAGCCGTTCAAGGTTTAAATCAACAAACATGTATCAACCCCTTTTTGTGTGCAAAGCTAGAAATCATGGATACAGCGATAAAACAATATTTTGTCTTCATAAGTAAACACACACACCACACATACACAACCACCCCTAAATACACATACACAAAGCTCAGCATAGCTCCTGCTCCATTTCTTCCCTCTCCCTCACTGCTCTGCCTCTAGATCAGCACCGTCAAGTACAGTTCTCTGTCATGATGGAAATGTTCTTAATCTGTATTTTCAAATGGCTACTGGGTAGGCACTTGAAATGTGCTTAGTTAAAGTGACAACTGAAGTTTTCATTTCATATCATCTTAATTAACTTTAATTTTGAATAGCCATCTGTGGTGAGCGGCTCCCACACTGCACAGAGCAGTACTAGATCTTGTAGTCTATATCCAAGGGTGCCACTTCCCCACCTTCCTTTCCTCAACCCACTGCAATCTTACTTCTGCCCTGCCATACCACTAAAAATGCTCTCACCAACCCAGCGACCGAGGAGGACCACCATCAGTTACACAAGGGTCAACCTTCCAAGAACAAATTGTGTGTTTGTGTGTGTGTGTGTGTATGTGTAACTCTTATCAAAATGTTTCTCTAAAAAACAAGCTTCATGCAGTTTAGACACCTGAAAGACATTTGCAACTTGCAAAATACACCCATGTTCTTCCCCTAACACATACACACACACACACACACACACACACACACACACTCCACACTCCACCCAGAGTTTTCCCATTTCCTGTAATAGCAAGGCACATTTTTAGTTCCTCAGGCTAAACTCCACAGTCATTTCTGATTCCTCTCTCTCTTATCAGTCTATCAGCAAACCATGCTGGTTCTACCCTCAAAATGAGCCCATAATCCAACCACTGCCACCCCCACCTGCTGCCTGGCTGTCACCTAACTGTTGTCAATGCATTTGTCACTAAGCATCTTCCCACTTCTACCCTGCCTCCCCACAATTTACACTCAACACAGTACCCCAAATAATCCTTTTAAAATATAAGTCAGATTATGTTACCCTTCCACTTAAAGCCAGTCAGGTTTTTCCATTTCACTGAAGTTCAAAGCCAAAGTCTCCACAGTGGTCCATGTGGGGCTCCCCTCTGTGCCCTCATCTCCTCCCCTCCTCTCTCACACCTGCTCCACATCCAAGACAGGCTGTCATCCAGAGCCAGTGCACAAGCTGCTTCTCCTCAAAACCCTCCTCATCCAGATGTATGAATGACTCGCTCCTCACCTTCTTCAAGTTTCTAGTCAAATTTCACCTTCTCAAAAAGGCCTAGTCTGACTGCCTTACTTAAGATTGTTGTATTCTTCCCAGTGGCCCCACTGCTTTATTTTTTTCCCCTATAAGGGGAATTACCTTCTCTCTTACTATGTAATTTGCTTACTTAGGTTTATACTTACTCTCTTCCCCCAACCAGAACATAAACTCTATAAGCCTATCTAGGTTTTCGCTTCCGGGTCCCTAATGCCTTTGACAGTGTCCGAGTGGGCATTCCATGATGCTGTTGAAGAAGTAGGAACTGAAAAGGTTATCTGCTCTTTAATGCCTGTGAGAACACATGTCCTCTGAGGAAACTGAGGTGAAGAGAAATCCTTTAACCATTATTTTTAGGGAAGAAAGTTAACCTACAATCTGATGCCAACTCACACTTTTACATGCTGCTTCTCTTCTGAAGAATTAGCTCCATTTTTTTCTCACGC
Organism: Furipterus horrens; assembly: GCF_987537825.1. Lineage (NCBI taxonomy): Eukaryota > Metazoa > Chordata > Mammalia > Chiroptera > Furipteridae > Furipterus > Furipterus horrens. The sequence continues at coordinate 73,618,539 of NW_028327182.1, forward strand.
TGACAACTCTACAGAGCTTACATTTTCTTCCAGAGAGCTTGTGCTTTCACACTTACTCGTGTTCTGCCCCAGGGGCTCATCTATCATGTTAACATTTAAAAAGCTCCACGAACTAGGTCCTAACACACAGTCTTGCTTCAAAAAAAAAAAAAAAACAATTTCACAAAAGACAACCAACACCCAGAAGAGAGCACCAGCCCAGCCCTAGCAGTCGGTGTGGTATCTGGAAATGAAAGAAGAGCTTCTTTAACTGCTGCTCTTGCTTAGTCCAACAGGTGCCAGATCCAAAGAGCACTGGATGCCCTGTCTCCACAGCAGGGAGGCCCCAGACACAGCCCACCCTGGAGGAAGGGGCCAGCAAGACCACAGCAGAGTCTTCACTGACCACAAAGGGCAAAACAAATGAGCCCTGGGCTAGAGAAACTGGAACCTAATAGCAATTAACACAATGAATGGAAAGTCGATAGAATAATCGGTAAAATTCCAGATAAGAATAACAGTCATGCTTTGAAAGACTCAGCTGTTCACAAACTCCAATAGGCGAGAAGCCTGCAGCTTCAGCTAAGGGGCCTGGTGCATGTCTGCTGCTCATAGGGCTTCTCAGCCCAGAAGTGTCTTTCCATGTGCCAACTGCGCCATCCTGCCCACGCCATCCATCTCCTAATAGGATTCTAATTAGGAAAACATTGTAGGAATCATGAAATCATGGCAGTCTCCAGCCAAAGAAGGCTTACAGCTTCAGCACAGAACATAGCAGCCCAAAGAAAGAAATGAAGGAGAGTGAAAACTCACCTTCCAAGGTAAGCTGAAATAAATGTGAGTGAATATTGATATTCATCTTAGATCCAAAATTCTCCACATCATACAGTTCCCAAGAGACACCCTCTCATATCAACAGATACTGTATGCACAAAATCTATGATTAATATACTACGACATTCCAAATATGGCCACTGGTAACCATAACATTGGGTTAGATCACAATTCTAACTTTGTAAAGAAAACTTTTCAAACCTTCTTCACTGAAAAACTTGTAATTTGGCTTATATTAAATGATATTTTAAAATCAAAAAAGGGAAATGACCCTACCACTATCTCCATAATGTCTTAGAGAAAAGCAACTATATTTCCAGAAGGTATGAAGAGCCAGAGAAGGAGTCTAAAAAAGTTTCTGGGACTCTAAAATATTTTCTCCAGGTCTACCAACAAATATAACAGTAGTAACAATTATTAACATCTGTTGTGCCAGGCACTGTGATAAAAGCATTATATATAATAACACACATATTCCTTGAAAAAACTCAGGAGGTACTATCAATGCTTATTTTATAGATAAAGAACTGAGGAGCAGAGGGGTTAAGCAGCCTGTCCATATAACACAATTAGTTAAATGGTTTGCCTGAGGTTTAAATCCAGACAGCCTGACTCCAAAGCCAGACTTACGAAAGAAGACAGTACAGGGAAGGGACTAATAAGAGTTCCCCGCTGTGAGATCATAGAAAATACATATTGGTCCTCCTTCCCTAGTTCCTGGCACAGAACTCCTGAAACCTTTGTAATTTCCCAAGTGATAAGAGCACCAGGAGCATCTTTTGTTTTAATATTTGGTTTCTGAACCCAGTTCTTCACCTAGGGCTCCTGAAACCCTTATAATTTCCTTGGGCGATAGGACTGTCTTTTGTTTTAATGAGGTGACTCAGAGTGGGCTCCTGGATGACTTCTGGGTGAGGGCTGGTCACCAGAGAGACCAAGTCATGATTAGAAGCTTGGAATATTCAGCCCAGCCCCCAATTCTCTAGAGAAGAGAGAAGTGTTGAAAATGCAGTTAATGATTAGCCATGCTTGCATGATAAAACCTCCATAAAATCCCAAACGTAGGGGGTCCAGGGAGCTCTCAGGCTGATGAACAAGTGGAAGTGCAGGAGAGTGGTGTACCTGGAGAGGGCATGGAAGCTCCGCACCCCTCTTTCCCCACGCATCTTTTCCATCTGGATGTTCATCTGTATCCTTTATCATATCCATTTATAATAAGCAAGTTATCTAGTAGGTAAAATGTTTCTCTGAGTTCTGTGAGCTGCTGCATCTCAAGTGGGTGCTAAGGCAGGGAGGGTTTTGTGGGACTGAGCCCTTAACCTGTGAGCCCAATGGCTCTCTCCAGGTAGAGAGTGTAAGAGAATTGTTTGTTGGCTATGTGGGAACATCACTGCCTCCCACACACACACACACACACACGCACACATTGGAATTGGATGTAGAATCCTTTTACCTGCTCACAAGTCACAGTATAATTGAAGGGTTTTTATTTTGCATAGAGCCAAGATTGTTGGAAATTAATTATATGCAATTATAATTGTATGCAAATATGGCCAAGAAATAATGGCCCCCACTGGAAGGTTAGAAGATGTATCTCCTACAGGTACATATGGAGATTGAGAGATGGAATATCTAAGGCAGGTTAATAGGAAAGAGAGGAGTGTGAATCACCGTGGGAAAATGGTGTCCTGGAAGAGATGGAAGATGGAGGGAGTCAGAGCACCAGAATGATCACTAAAACATGAGTGCACAATTAAATCAGTTTTCTACTTTAAAGACTCATATCAAAATACATTGAGATAGGGAAGAATAAAACATCATATGAAACCATCACTGTCAAACACTGAATAGTACATCACTGAATAGTATAGTGGTTACTTTCATGTGTTTAGACCTTAAATTCCGAGTCTCTGTCTCAGAGGAAAAATCAAATAAGCAAAAATTTACTTATCACTCTGCAGTGCCATCAAAGGAAGTGTTTTTCCTCCTGTGCTCTTGTTCCTACACCCTTTGTGAGTTCATTCATTCATTCAACAAACATTGATCAGTGTCTGTGTGTTAGGGCTTAATGTTTGGGCTATTCGGTGGTATCTCAGTCTAGTGGGGCCCAGAAAATTGAGCAATCACAGGACACAAGTGCTACGAAAGAGAAGCAAGTCCGGTCTGCACCATCAAGTGTCCCGTCTTATGTTTTCACTGGCTCCCTTGACTATAGCATCTTTCCTTTGCCTTACAAAACACAGTTGAGTACATATTTCCAATTTTAAATTTTAAAAAAAGAAAAAGCTCTCCTTCCATTCTTCAATCTTTTTGCTAGAAACCTTTTACTCAGGAAGCCAGGCTGAGCTGCTCTTCACTGTGGTGATTCACTTACACACACTTTTTAGTCCTGTGTATTCTAACTGAAGCCTCTGTCCACAACTTGAGTAGCACAAACAGAAGCGACATTTTGCTCCAGGCTCAGAAAATGACCGATTGCCTCCATGGACTAATTACCACATGGACCAGCTGCCTTCACAGATCATCTGTTCTCTCAATGTCCTCAAAATGTCTCTAACTTCTGGGATTCTAGCATAAGAGCCAACAGCATCCAGAAGCCAATCCTGATCAATAGCCTTGCTCCTCCAGCCGACTTTCCTGCTCCTCTGTAAATAGCACATGGAACACTACTAATTTAGGCATTCTAAATATATGGCACATAATACAGACCAAGCTGCAGATGGCAGGCCACATACGAGAGGCTGCTGCAGCTCACACTAGTTTTCACACACTGACTGCAAAACATATTTTTGGGAAAGAAGGGAAAGGGGAGAGACAGGCTAAAAAAGAAAAGACACTGTTGACAGTAGGGTCTTTTTTTAAGAGAAGGAAGAAGGGGCGTTTTGTTCTTTCCTCTTGCCATTTAAAACTCCTATCCCTCTCCTAGGAGTACTAGGAGACTTTTTTTTTTTTTTCAAGTTAGAAAGCAAGGTAAGATGCCAGAAGGAAAAAGACTCAGACAGAGAGCACCAGAGCTGCTGACAATGTCAGTTGAACATAGGTTCTGACAATTTGTTGTTTGGGCCCATGAGGATCATGGTAAACCTGCATCCAGTTGGGGCTTTATATTGAGTTGTTCCCTCCAACTTGGATACTTGCAATCAACCATGAAGGAGGCAGAAATGGAACTTAGGGCACAAAAAATTTGTGTTCAAACTTCTTCTAAGACACTGATAATGTGAGCCTTAAGGATGAAGAAGTGGGGAAGGCAGAGCCTAGCAGCCATTTCTGCACAGGGGCCCCTCATGCAAACTGTCCTTCACAGAAAAGCCACTAAACTACCTGCCTGCGCTGTGTTTCTGCCTTATGAGCCAGCCCTTATAAAGGAGTTCCTGGAGTCTTATTTCAACCAATAGGATTGAGGCTTTTCCCATTCACTTGGAGCTGCACAGCTCTGACCAATCAGAGTAGCTCCACTCTGACCAATCAGGGACCAGGTCGGGGGCTTCTGTCTACATAAGCCAGCTCCCCTCTGGCTAGGGAGCATACTTTCCACCGAAAACTATGCTACCCTGCTTTAACTGGCTAGAGCGGACCTTTGCAGAGCAGACCTGCCTAGCTGAAAAGGCACCTGGCCCCAGGGCAGCCTCACAACCATGCTGTTTTCACAGCAGTTGTGCTGTAACACTGTCAAGCTGTGCAGAGCAAGACTGAACTAAGATGGCGTCAGTCCTGTCAACTAGGATGGCACTGACAAAAGCCATGTTTAGAGCATGTGCAGTAGAGCAAGGACTCACAGGGATGATTCAGCCCCTTGAGTGTGCACAGTATAACGTGGTAGACAATGTGTGCTGATCTGAAGGGTAGCACCACCCTCTCAGAACATGCGCAGTAGAGCAACATAATTAACGTGTGCTTATTGAGGTGGCACAAAACAGCATGTGTTAATCAGAGGTGGCCAATGGATGCAACACTGCATCATATGAGGTCTGAAAGCAAAGCCTTTGAGCGGACAGCTGAGACAGCCAAGAGACACTCTGCTGCTCGATCGACCCTGTTCTTGCTGACTTTGAAGCTGCCATAGACTGCCTTGCAAGATGCTGACTGGCTCTCCTCCCAGACCTGGACCGTGCTAGACTCTTGGGGCTAAGGTTCATTATCCCCCAGTTTTCTTGTGTGATGTTATTGCTGATTGTTTCTGAGTGATTATCACTGTTATTGGGTTATTAGAGATTTGGACTGAATCTACATTAATAAAAACTGAGTGAATAGCATAGTCATCTACATTGACTCACTATTATTTCTTGGAGTCAGTGTTGCCTGTAGGGCTGGTGATTGTATAGGAGGCCCTACACCTTGAGTCTGTGACAAAGGTTGGAGGCTGAATTTATAAGAAAGGCTATATTGTGAATGGTTGTGACATGAGCCATTCCATAGGAATGCTGTTCTCACAGCCTACTGTATTATCTGGAGCTATCTGCACTGCAGTTTCTTTCTTCACCACACCCAAAGTGAGGGATTCTTGTTGGCACTGAACTGGAGCCAACGGCCATTGGTTGACAACAATCACCTTCCTAAAAACAACCCTCACCTTTGCAGGCTGACTGCATCCTGGTAAAGATCAGTCAAGATTGAGAAAGTGACCCACAATATTTTTTTCTTCTTGATTCTACAGATGGACCAGGAAGCATGAAATGCACTAATACCGCCACCCGGAATTCTGTGTCTGTTTCAACCACCAGATTTTGTCATTAGGAGGAGGCCAAACACAGTTTCTTTTTTGACCATGTCAACATGACTCAAGCATTGTTATATATCTTTTTGCAAAGTGTAAGAGCAACAAATTTTCAAAGTAGAATGCCTGCAAAACACAGCATCACCTATAACTCCACCAGTGAAGACTAAAACCATAAATGCTTTGATATAGTATTTTCATCCTCTCAATCTTTTTTCTTTACACGGATAGATATAATTTTTATGACTATTTTTACAATTAAAATTATAGTTTTTCTCATCATAGGCTTTGACCCACTTTACTTAATAGTTACAGAATAAATGATTTTTAGTTGCTACACCATATTCCTCTATATCAATAGCACATGATTTTACCAGCCTCCTCTTGTCAGACATTTGGGTCATTTCTACTTACTATTAAAAATAATTCTATGATGAACATCCTTGATATAAAGATTCATGGGCACTTCTGAGAATAAGTTCTCAGAAATAAAAATACTCGGAAAAGGTATAAACATTTTACAGGCTCTTGACAGAAATTACCTTACACAATGGTTGGACCAATTTATACTGTCATTACTTAGTATATATGTTCATTTCACATCACCAATGCCATGTATTGTCATTTTTTTAATGATGGCAATTTAACATTCTACTTTCATTTAAATTTTCTCTATTTCTCACTTTTTCATACGTATATCAGACACTTGTATCTCTTCTTTTGTGGTCTGTTCATATCTTTTCCCATTTATCTCTCACGATGCTTTTCCTGGATTTAAGTTTAAGCAAGAACTCGTATCATGTGCATGTGTTTCTTTAACCAAGCAACATAAGGTCTTTTTAGATTTTGCTCTCTGCATTTCAAGTATGTCTCTCTGTTGCCTCTCTACAAAGGACATGGCTGATTCTGAATAACTGTGATACCTAACTGAAAGGTAGTACTAAGTCATACTTTTATATCCATATACTTTATATGAGGCTACGTGGTCTGCTGTTTTTCATGAATTCCAGTACAATTTAGTTTGTGGGCAGAGGTTATAGAGATTAATGATTTCATTAAACATGGAGGAAAGGCCAAAGTACACTCTGTACTATTAATAAACTCTATTTACTTATTGACCGTAATCATAATTTGAGGAAGTTCAGCTGTGAACGTGAAAATGAATAACATGTTTATGAACTAAACAGCCTTATAGGAATATTGGCAACTTTTGAGAATCCTTTAGAAAATGGTGTCTAGAATTCATAGGATTTAAGTAACAAAATATTAACTACATGAGAATCATGAAGGCTCCTTTTCAGAGGAGCACACAGCTTTCATCCTGAGATCAACCAGTATATGCCTGGGCTATACCTGATGTACAATAAACATTCAGTAAATGAAATGTTTGGTCAGCAAATTCACTAGCCTCTTCAGGTTCCAGCATACTACTCCTGACCTGCTGATTCAGATCTAATCTCCTGCCTGTTTCTTGGTGTCTAGTTGAACTCAAAACCTCTATCAATGTCCAGCCCCATGAACTCCATGCCATCTGCTTGGTGCCAGCCAAGGCTTGCTCACAGCTCCATCTCACTTGGTTTTACCCTGCAGACTTTCCTGGTAATGGCATATTTTGCTTCAACACCAGCTGGAGCCCAGCTGTGTTTGGTCTCGCAGCTGTTCCTGCCAGCCCAGCTTCTGGGCCCCGCTCTGATAGCCACCCGCCCAGCAAAGGCATACACGCTTTCAGTTATTATGCTTGAATGTTTAGCTTCAAACTAATGATAGCATGTTTGGAAAATTAGTTCCAAATTGGAAATTCATTTTTAAGGCAATCAGTGGACTCCATGGTCAAAAACATATAAACAGAGATTTTCCGTATTTCTGTCTGTTGAATTAATCTTAGAGTAAAAACAAATTTAGCTCTTCCTTCTTTTAACCTCTGTCCCAGCCCCCTACTAGTGCCTACTCATATCTTGTATCAGAAGGATATGATTTAGCACTTACATAAGTGGGAAAGAGATTTGACATCAATAAATATCACAGCAGCCTTAAAATTCTTTTTTGAAAAAGCCATGATATAAATATGTTCATAGTAGCTTATTCATTAAACACTCTTGAGAAATGTCTACGGAAAACCCTAACAGTCTACGGTTGGATGTAAAGAACTACCATCTCCTGACAAATTTGGCATCCCTCCTCGCACACTGCCATAGCCTCAGTTCAGGAGGCTTCATCACCTATTTTTAAAGTCTTTTCATTAGTCTCCTAGCATTTACTCCTTTTCTTTTTTTGAGAACAAAGATCATGTCATATTTATTTTCATTTATTTATAAGTTACTTTATTGAGATATAATTCACAAACCAAACACTTTAGCATTTAAAGTATACAAGTCACTTTTTTTTCCATATTCACATAGTTGTGCAGCCACAACCTAATTTAAGAGCATTCATCCCCTAAAAACGAAACCCTGGACCTATCAGCAGTCACTCCTCATTCCCCCTGACCCACCCACCTGGAGTCCCAGGCAACCAATAATCTACTTTCTGTCTCTAGAGATTGGCCTCTTCTGGACATTTCACATAAATGGAATTATAAAATGTGTCATATTTTGTATCAAGATTCTTTCATTCAACATGCTTTCAAGAAACATCCATGTCGAGTCTATATCATTTCTTTCTATGACAAATAATATTCTATTGGGTAAATATGTCACATTTTGTTTATTAATCTATCCCATTGATGAACATTTGGGATGGTCTACTATTTTGGCTTTTATGAACAATCCTACTATAAACATTTGTGTACAAAATTTTTGTGTAAATATGTGTCCTCATCTCTTGAGTAGAATTGTTAGGTCATATAGTAACTATATGTTTAACATTTTAACATTTTGTCCTATGTGGTAAACTATTATACAAACTCTTCGATAGCATGTAAAACCCTTGATACTTTCTGACCAGGCTACCTTGTGACTAATTCTCTCTCCCCTGTACCACTTACTTAAGGTATGACTCTGTGCTATCATTGCCTGTGTACATGGGTGTACCTCCCACTGTGCTATGGGGCTTCTGAAGGGGCAGGGACCGTGTATGTAGCTTTGTCCATCCCCAGCTCCGACAATGCCTGTTACATGGGGCACTTCCAATGAATGAACAGACCACTTAATATCCAAGCCTTTAAAACTCTCAAAGCATAAGCCTCACTGTCTCCCATCACCCACCTATTCCTACACTTAAAAAGCTATGAAGTTTCAAGTAGTGCTTAACCTAATTACCTCCCCCTACAATTTAATTTCCTCTTGGCTCTGTTCTCTACCATCAGTATTCCCCCTACAAAAACCTCCACATGAAGTCACCTCTCAGAATTGTATTTAACACACTAAATAGAGCTCTCCACGTTTGGAAAGGTCTATTCCTTCACTTCTCTACTGTCAAGAGTAAAAACCGCAGGCTGGGGGCAGAAGGAGAGCCAGGTAGGAGTCAGGAAAGCATTTCCAGGATGGAGTCACTTTTTGCTATTTACCCCTCCCCCACCTCAGCTCCTGGAAGTCCTATGAGAATAACCATAGGACAAAAGGCTCAGCAGACCTATCATGCTGAATAACAAGCCCCTATCACTCTGTGGATGTAGATTTCTGATCAGCAACCTCGATGGAAACAGATGGAGAGAGAGGACAGATGTGTCACAGCCCCTGTCTGTTGCTGACAGTCAGGACAGTCTCAGGACTGCCATCCATCTGTTGCCTTTCCCTGGGTAAGTCAGAATTGATTCTGACATGTGCAGAGGAATTTTGGCTGCTCTACAGAGACATTTACAATGTAAAAGAAATGGGGGGTGGGGGTGTAGGTCTTTATTTACAAATAGGTTGTGTTCAAACGGTTATCTGTAAGTCACTCAGAAGACAGAAACAATACAATCTATGTGGCGAAGTCCTCGGACCAGCCCACAGAAATCTCTGTGGCCTGTGGTACAGCATTTATAGTGCTATATAATTCAACCCAAGCCCCTAACTGTGAAATCCATTCAGTTATGACTTCAAAAGTTAGAATTACATTTTGAATGGGAAAAGGGGTCGCCCCTCCCCCACAGGACAGGTGGCAGGATGGGGACTTGGGAACTCTGAAGTCACCAGTGATGGCTCCTTGGACACAGGCTCCAGACCATGGGGATGGGTGCAGGGGAGGAGGGAAGTGGAAGTGACTGCCTGGGACAGGGACCCAGAGGAAGAACAACAGGATTAGAAGGCAGTGCACAGCCTCCTGAGGTGGTGAAGTCTTGGCTTTATTTCCTAACCAGGGGTTTGTGTAGGGTGCAGATAAAAAGATGGGCAGCAGGTGCTGAGACTTCAGCCACCAATGCGTCTCCGCACCTGCAGCGGAAGGGGACACGCAGAAAAAGGTGGATATTTGAGGAGGGAACAATATATTACCCTTTCCCTTTACTCTCCTACCTTTTTACCTCCCCTAATCCAGCTCACATAGGACTGGCACGAAGGAAATGGGGATTCTAGGTAGACCAAGGGGAAAAGAGGAAAGTGAAAGAAAATAAAAACCCCAAATTCTGGCAATGAGGGAGGAGGTGGCTCAACACCCTGTTTGGGGTGTTTGGGGAACTGTGCTTGTAAATTATATCTTATCACAATAAGAATAATTTTACCTTTATGATGAGATGGCATCTGAGAGATGAAATCCAAGTGCCCATCACTTCAGCATTAAAACTCAAACTACAGATATATGGTTACAAGGTAGGATGTTAGGCAACAGTGTCATTTCTGTGATTCATGGCCATGGAATAGAGGTCATGGGATTTGAGGTTTTCATTAAAGTAAATCTAATAATAGACCTCCAGATTTGGGATGTTACCACAATGTTCCCACTCATGAGTAAAATCAATACAAGTCAGTTCTTTTAAACTGTTGGATTGTGTGTGGTGCTTGAAACCAGATTGTGAGAAGAGATTATTGATTTGTAGAAAAATGGAAGCAGACAAAGGAATCAATAGGTTTTAAATTATTATTTTAAAAAGTGGTTTCACACTTCTGTTTCCACTCTAGGATATAATGAGCTTGAAGAAGCCTCACTTACAACAAAAAAGACAATTTTCAAATGCAAGACTTTTTTTGAACTTAATGGGGAGCTGAGGGCACAGAACAAACCGCTGGGCCCAAATCTGAGAACAGACCGGAGCCTGCAGGGAGGGAAGAGACATGGACACTTCCTCACTGGGGTAGAGGAAACCAGACACTGGTAAGAAGAAATTAACAAAATGACAAGGCCAAGTGCAGGCTGGCAGGACAGGGAAGCCCCTGTGGTTCCAAAAAGCAGAGAAGTCTGGACTCCTTTGCAGCTCTTTCTCCAGGAACCACACTGGGCACTTGCAGAAAAATTAAGAATGTCCATGCAGTGCAGTCCCAGGTGAGCGGAGCAGCAGCCATGTGGGAGGAGGCAAGAAACTCCTCCCAAAACCTTCTCTACTGTCTCTCCTTAGGAAACAAAAAACCTTATTGGTAGGGAAAGATTAACAGACACTCACCCTCAGGAACTGGTGAAAACTCACTGGAGTTGGGGGAAAAGAGGGAGTAAAAAAAGCCTTATTACAGGGTGTGGGACGGGAGAATACCCCAAGACCCAATGACATGGTGCCTGTTTAAGACTGAGATTTAGTCAGAACCTCAGAGATTGCCCCATCCCCCTCTGCCCTGCATGGCTAAGGCAACAAACCTGAATAAGGTCACAGCAGAACTGCTTGGGTGGGACGGGAAAGAAGCACAAGGAGAAGTCCTTGGAGGCCCAGTGTAAAGGGAATCCCCAAACTGCAGGGCAGAGCAGACAGCCTCAGGCAAAAACATTTCCACCCTATAAACACAAAGTGTCACTAAAGGAATTTGAAGCCTGGGGTGCACTGAGGATAACCATAGCAGCAACAAAACTCAAACCCAGCCCAGGTCCTGACTAGATTAACTGATCCCTTCTTACCAGTGTCCAGTTACATGTACCCCAATAAGCAAGTGTTCACAAACACTAAAAACCCAGGAGGAAGAAAAAGGTGTCATTTCCAGGCATAAACACTATTTATCTACTAGTTGCAAATAATGTCTGGTTTTCAAAAAAATTATGAGGCCTAAGAAAAGGCAAGAAAAAAACAAAGCAATAATTAGAACTGCAAAGCAATGAGACCCAGGTATGACAAAGACGTGGGAATAATATGCTAAGAAATTTAAAGTAATTATGATTAATATGTTAAAAAGATTTAATGGAAAAAAATGGACAACTTGTATAATCAGATGGGTAATTCCAGCAGAGAGATGGAAATTATAAGAATCAAATGGAAATGCTAGAAATTAAAAATACAGTAAAAGAGATAAAGACTACCTTGAATGGATTCATCAGTAGCCTTCTCTTTGCTGAGGAAAATATCAGTGAACTTGAGATGGGTCACTAAAAATTACCCAAACTGAAACACAAGGAGAGAAAAAAAAAAGTGGAAACACACACACACACAAAATAGAACATCCAACAGCATGTCAAGCATACACATAATTAGAATTCCAGCAAAGACAGAAAACACAGGGCACAGAAATCTCTGAAGAAATACTGGTTCAGAATTCCCCAAAATGAATGACAGACATCAAACTACAGATCTAAGAAGTTCAGACAACACCAGTAGGAGATATACAAAACCAAAACCAAACCAAGCCTAGGCATAATCTAGTTAACAGTATGGCACCAACATTTTCTTCTTAATTTGGATAAATGTACCATTGTATTAAATGCTGACACTAAGGGAAGCTGGGTGAAGGATATAGGGGAACTCTATGTGCTATTTTTGCAACTCTTCTATAATTCTAAATTATTTCAAAATGAAAAGGTTTTAAAAGTAGTTTTAGTGCTAGGTACTACATTGAGAATGCACTGGTAAAACCTAGGACAGAAAATAGAAATAACTTTCTAAAGAAACGATGCTCCACACCTGCTTATCCCCTGGAATCTGTGTTCTTGAGTTTAGAGTAAATCAGATTTGCAGTCTGTTCTAGGAACACAGGCACGATTTATTGTATCACTTGTATGGAAGATATCCTCCAATCCAAACACTAATTTACAGTGGAACTTTAAGAGCAGAGCAAATTTGTAAGGAGAGCATTGTATATCCCTTAGATTGTATATAAACTTTCCTTCCAAAGGTTTCAAGAAATTTCTTCTACACATGTTGACTGTGCAGTGTGTACAGGGGTATGGGAGTTGAAAGCTGAATTAGATATGGACCTGATCCTCCAAGAATGCACTGCATACAAAGGGAAATAAGACAGGGGAAGGGGGAAGGGCGAGGTCAGGGACCTCCACGTGCTGGCAGGAGGACCTTGGTGGAGGGAGACTTCCCTAAGGCTCATTTAGCTGGTTCCCAAATGGGAAAGATGCTATGAAGGCTGTGCATTTAATGAATAAAAAACCTACTGTGTACCAATTACTGTTGCTGTCAGCTGTCAGTAAAGACTGGCTGAATGTAAATGAAGAGCTGTAAACCTAGAATGAGAATGGGGAATGAGAAGTGCTCTTGAGCACAATATACTACTTGGGGAAAATGAGAGAGAACTTCCTACTGGAAGAATGAAAACAGCTCTCAGGGAGGGATGTCTTACAGAACACCCAACACTGGGTGCAGAGGATGGGAGCCCCAGCTCTCCCACGGAAAGAACATGCACAGGGAAGGGGGAATGTCAGGGCACACAAAAAAGAAACAGAATTCATTGGCAGGAGGGGGAGGGCAGGAAGGAGCAGCAGCAAATGAAAACGTAAGTTGGGATAAGATCTTGGAGTCCTCCAACATTCTTACACCATAAATGTATATAAAATCCAAATCTAGGAAAGCAGCATATTTTGGAGAATATAACAGAAATGTAAGCCTCATTTCTTCCCTTAAGGAACAGATAACACACCAAACAACCCCTTCAGGGATCTCAACTTGTTCTGAATTCAATATTCTCTCCTGACTCCACTCCCTGCCCCTTTCCAAATTCGGAGAAGAAACACGTGTCTGAGCAGTTTAAATAAAGCTTTCCGTGCCAAGGGCTCCTGGACAGAAGACCCGGTGAAGTGAACTGTTCGTCTCCTGCCGCGTCTTCCTGTGTCTCTGCTTATCTCCCCAGGGACCTCCTGTTCTCCTTCCCTTCCCATCCAAACTTCTTCCCAAGAAAATGTATACAACTCACCAGGGTAGGACTTCTCCCAAGAGGGTTTGCATGCCCTAGATGTGTCTTTAAAAGATTTTTCACATCACTGCGGGACCAGAGAAGCATGCGTATTGGGTCCAAGGCCCTGGGTGGTGAGAGGCCACACAGTGAGGAGCTAATATCTAAAGTTCTAGAATCTGGACCCTGTCAGTCCCCAGCAGAGTGACCTTGAGGATGCTACTAGACCACTTTGAGTTTTGGATTCGACATTGACAAAATGAAGATAATGAGAGTATCTACCTCACTCATGGAAGAGGGGATAAAATTAGTGTTTGTGAAGGGTCAGAAACAGTACCTTGTTTGACGTTCGTGAACCACACCCAGCAAGCGAGAGGAGGTGGTAGCTATTTGGGACTCCAGAGCTGAGTTCACTGCCTTCTAACTCCAGACACAGACAGTTCCTGGGAGCCTAACTCCTACGCCGAGCTCTTGGGTGCCTTGTGAGCTACAACCCTAGTGGCTCCGGTCCTGCTTGCTGGCTAAGCTGGTCTCCACCCTAACCCCACACCACTACCCTTGTCCTGAGTCAGTTGGCTTTCTGCTCTCTTGCCCTCTGCTGCCAACATGTTCCCCACCTCACTCCCTCTGCAGTAACCCCTTCTCACCCTTTGAGACTGTTACAGAAACAGGGGAGTCCAAAAAACCCCAGAATTGGCTGCTGGATGGGGAGAAGGAAGCAGCTTTCAGGATGCCTTCACATGCCGGAGGCTAGTGGCTAGTGTCTTTGTTATGCAAAATGTCTTTAGTGCATCCAAGGCCTCAGGTAGATGGGAGGGGTCTTGGACCAGGGGATGGTATGGAGAAAGCACACAGAGCCTACGTGAGGTTCTGTGAATGGTCAGAACTGTTGGCAACACCCACTGCGTCAGAGGACATAGTCAGGGATTTAAAAATAAGCGGCAGACATTTTAGCCAGGCTGACTGTGTGAATTTAACTAGGGACAGGCTGACCAAGTGGATTTAATGGGGGACTGACGATGCAGTTTTAAGGAAGGGACGTACCTTGCTGCTTTAAAAAGTTCTCCATGTCGATTACAAAGGACTAATCATGCAGTTTACAAGGAGGCTAAGAATCCACGAGGTTCTGGACTAAAAGCTGGTGGACACCGTAACACAGACGAGGTCTCCCCAGTCAGAACTGAATGATTGGCAGCTGCTGGTAAAGCTGAACTGTGTTTAGAAATTAGGGAAACGGTATCTCTAACTTTTCTAAAACTAGCCTGGTTTGGTAGAGGGAGGCAAGGATATGTGTTTAAGGGTGTTTTAAAGAACATAAGCCTTAACAGCAGAAATCCATAAGTAATTAAATCTATATAACTATTAAATAAACAATTCTTTTTCTTTTTACTAAACTCTAGTATTGAGAGTTATAATTCTGGCGGTGGGCAATCGGGCCCCTAACTAAACAGCCCATGGGTTTCTGTTCAATTGCAGCAGCCCAGGGGTTCTGTAACAAGACTGGCTCAGGTCCCACCTCCCTCAGTGTCTTGCCTGAGCATCTGCTTGTATCCAGCCACCAATTCTGAAAGCCCATGGCACTAAGAGTCAGTTCCCTTAACTGAACCCTTAATCATTCAGAGTTTAGTCTCCCCGTGCAGGTAATCACATCCTTCAGGTCTGAGGCCTGGCTTTCTTCTTTCCCAGTCCCCAAACAGCTGGGAGTGGTCTGTACACATAGCATATGCTCTATTCACACATGCTGATTAAGCCTTGGTGCAAGACCTCATCAATGGTCCCAACAGAGGACCAAGTAGGGGTCTGGGTAAACACTACAGATCCTTTCTGTAAACACCAATTCCTGCCCAACATGGCTGAATAGGCTGAAGTCTGAGCAGCAGCCCCACCACACCACTGGGGCTGCACCATTCAAGTGAGGGTGGCTGCCTGCTTCCCTATCTTCCCCCACCCTTCCCACTCCCACAGAGCACACATCCTTCCCATTTGTGTGAGGCCCAAGGTCAGGCCCTCTCTCCATCGGGACTTTGCTCTCACTGCTCTGGCTAATGCCAGGTTCCTCCATCTTGCACAGCACAGAGCATCACAAGCGCTCTCTTGTAGCATATTCTTAATACAAAACAAAAGGTATGAAGAAAGGTGATACCTCAAATTTTTTTAAAAACCCCAATTACAGAATTGCTGTAAATGAGTACAACAGAAATACTAACAAAATCATCAAAAAACAAAGTCCAACTTCTCAGCTTCTGCAGTCTTGAAAAAAAATACTCTGTACACATAGGACGTATATCAAACATGGGTTCCATGTGTCCCAGCCCACTGAAGGTCAAAAGAGCTGATACTCAACACCGGTGTCAGGAAACACAGTAAATCTTCTAAGTCTATCTTCCGTTTTCTTTCCCTTTCCCTCCTGTTCTGTCAACCTTAGATGCAGGATCTAGATAGCAGGGCTCAGTGCACAACAAACATGTAGGGTCCCTTGTTCAAAAATTATTTAGAATTTCAAAATATCCTGTGATTGCAAAACATTTATTCTAGCATGGGGCTCTTCTGCTCACTGCTGGAAGCTGGGCTCCTCCCACTGGCAAAAGTCCCGAGCTGGGTGACTCTTTCTCACCATCACCACAGGGAGAATTGACTCTCCAAAGTGTAGCCTCAAACCAGGTATTTGCAGTTAAGCCCATACCTCTGATTTCAGAATAACAAGCACCTCTCCCTCCTTAACAGAACTTGCAGTCCTCTCGCTGTTCTGCTTGCCAGCTCTTCTCCCCGCACCATGCTCTCGGCCAGACACAGGGTAGGCCCACCAGCAGTGCAGAATCCCTGCTCTGCACAGAGATCCCCAGGTGCCTAGAAATATATCTGAATGCCTGCCTCGCCATCTCTACCTCAAGTCAGAGTTGCTGACAAAGAAGCATACCACCGAAATGCATGCTGAGGGAAGGGCCCAGTTCCAATCCTCACAGTCCCAGGTACCTTGTCCTCCAAGTACCCAGGACCTGGAACTGGATTTGACTTGTCTAAAAAAACTTCAGCAAAGTGGTCACAGGGTGTCCCTTAGAGGTTATAATAAGACACAGACAATGAAAGTTGAAAGCTCAGGATCTTCATGCTTTGCCTTAGCTCCCCAGAAAGCACGAGGGCTTGGCTGTGGAGCACAGAACTTTGGGATTACCTGCAGACAGCTACTGAGGTTTTATAACTATTTCTATACCCTTTGTTTTAAAATATATCATCATAGGGTGCCTTCAAAACCTTCAGCTTCTTGTGGACCATGGCTTGGCCCCATATTGTCCCAAAATCAAGTTTTCTAGTGTCTGACCCACTCTTGCCACCACTAACCCTGCGAAAGCTGCAGGAGGGTGAGCTGCACAGGCTGGTGACACAGGGTGACCCCATGGGGACAGTAGTCACAAATGCCTCACATAGGATTCACATTATCAGATATTTGGATTATAAAAGAGGAATAATTCAGAAAGCTAAACTGTTCTATGGAATGATAACAAATCTAAAAACATAAAACCAAAGCCAAAAGTTGTGCCACTCAAGAGTCTGTATATTCCATACTGAAGGACCAACTAAACCACAAACATGAACAAGAAGTCTCTGTTGCCTTGAGGAGATAAACAGTTAGGTATCCAAAGGCACAGGACCTGATCACATTTTCCTACTTTCACTTTTCCCAGATGGTCATAAGAAAAATTCGTATGAGGATCTAACACAAAAATCAGTGTCAACAAAACATCTGGGGAAAGGAGGCAAACATTGTACCCTCTGTGTTTTCGAGATACAAAAGAATTAAATCAACACAGATTATAAGTTAGATAGTCATCACGGTGGTGTTCACCCTTCCCAAGCTTCACAGAATTGTAGAAAGTGGTTACAGACCAAACTATAAATATCTATCTGAATTCCTCCTTTTATAGAGGAAGATCCCAAAGGGTAGGTGGCATGTCCTCCTCGGTCAACAAGCAGAGTGGGTGGCAGAGCATCCCTCAAGGATGGTTGTCTGGTAAAGCTAAGAAGAAAAAAAGTGGAAGCAGCACTTTATATTTTGCAGACGGCTGGGGCTGAGTAGGGCCTTGGAGGATATCCAAGTCCAGTCTCTTATTGACAGATGTGGAAACAGAGTCTCAAAGAGCTTAAGGGTCATGGTCAAAGTTACACAGTTTCCCACGCTCAGCACCTGCCTCATAGTTAGCTTTCAGTGTTATGTACCTATTATCGTCTGGAAGCATTCCAGGGGCTTTGATGATATTTCTGTAAACACACGGAATCCCCATGTTCATTGCACTAGTTCAGGTTTCAGCAAATCTGTCGCCTTCACTTAAAGCTCTTGAGAGTCCAGAGCTCTCACTGGTAACCTAAAATTGTTCCATGGACTTCTAAATTGCTCCAACTTTTGGACTACTAAATCCCAAATACAAAATCAATCTCTAAAGGTTATATTTAGAGACCCAAATAAGTTATTTCAAAGATGTATTGTACTTCACTCTTATTAAGGTCCTGTCACTTGCTCTAACTCATTATAGAAAACAGATTTCAAAGGAGATCCTTTCCATTCCCTTCTCTCTCCTTAACTAGGCGTAGGTCAAAGAATCATAAATCAGGACTGAAAAGGTCCTCAAACATACTTCAGTGCCACTGCCTCTGTGAGGCTAGAGGCTAGCATCACAAATTCCAGCCACCTGGCCAAGTAGCCCTCAGTAAATTCTTATAGCCACTTTGTTCTGAAACATCAGTTTCAAAATTACTCCTTATGCTAAATTTATCTCTACCTTCCTGCAACTTCCTCTGACTAGGGGCGTCTTTCATAATGCCCCATCTCCCAAGACTGTAAAAGATTGCCTCCACAATCTCCTGTGACAAGAGTGAAAAAATGAAATAAACTGTGCTTCTTATGAAAGTCAAATATGTGTAAATACAGGGGTGGGCAAAAGTAAGTTTACAGTTGTTCATATGGAAAATATTATAGTAATTGATAAATAATAATACAAGAATAAAGCTGTGTTTTGTGTACTCACAATGGTAAACCTACTTTTACCCACTTCTGTATACTTAAAGTGCTTGTGCCTATTTACTCATCATATGAGAACAGCTGACTAGACTTTTACCAAGTTTGGAAGGTACATATGGATTGATCTGCTTTAAAATACAGGCTGTGTGCTTGAAAAACCATCATTGCACAGCTATGATTACAGTGCCTCTGATAGAAAGTCAGCCATATCTCAGGGCCAATAAACTCAGGGACAAGAGGCCTATGTCACTGCTGATCGAGAACAATAGTCCTTATGTATTATAATGTTGCATAAGAAAAGCAGGAGGAGATTTCAAATATGAATACAGATTAAAAATCACAAGGGTAAACGTTCCCAATTGTAGACACTGATTTGTAACTGAGTTCTTTGAAACTGCTTTATGTGGACAGCTATTGTAGCCTACGCCAGGGCCAGTGGCAACCAGGATTCATTTTTTAAGGATGTTTAATTATTTCCCTGGGGCTCAGCTAGTAAGATAATATATGTGGCAATGCTCCATACATTCTAGAATACTATAAAATCTGAGGCTGCACCATCGTGATATTTCAAAGTCTGAGTGCTCACCATGAGCTTATACTTGCAGCTGCTGCATGCACTAGGCATTTTTAATACCTCATACGAGGAAAAAAAAAAAAAAAAGCCCTGACACCAAAAGCTAGGTCTTGTAAAAGAGTTCTTTACCTCACTCTAGGTATATGAAAAATGATACTATAGCAAAATTGCATGAATTTATAGTTCACATATAAAATGGAAAAGAATCATAAGGAAAATATCCAAAGAGAACAGGCATAAACAGCAGTGGGAGGAGAAGCCCTGTTGCCCATAAGCTGATGAGAGATGGTGGTGACAGAAGCAAAGCAGGGAGGGGGTCACTGGACACAGCTACTGCACAGGTCTGGGAGGGTGGACTGGAGTCTGTCAAGAGGCAGGCAGAAGAGCTGGTGCCCTTGCAGGCACTTCTTTTCCCAACTTATGAGCTGATTTTGAACCCGTAACAGTGGGAAAATTGATAAGGAAGAAAATACAAACAAGTCTCCCAAGAAACACTAGACGGGCTGCTTTCTTCTGAAGTTAGACAAAATCAAACACAAATTAATACTAGGCTGTTCTATGCCTATAGAAGAAGAAAGCTCACTCATTCATCTCTAGCTTCCATATGCTCCTTAGGTTCCATCTATGTAATACAACCTAGTGGTTAAGGGCTTGGGCTGCGAAATCAGACTTCGCTGGTTCAAATCCTGGTTCTGTCACTTACTAACTGAGCGATCTTAGGTAATTTACTTACTTAATTTGAACCCCTATTTCCTTATCCCCTAAAGGGGTCATTATGAGGAAAAGGTGAATTAGTAACTGTGAAGTCCCTAGAACAGCGTCTGGCAAAGGTAAGAGCTATACAGCATGTTTACTGTCCTCCTGTTCATGGGCTTCACCACCAGGCCCAATGTCTAGGAGAAAAACGCCTGTGAAAAGGGATAAAATAAAACTGCCTATCATAGTCCTCTTGGGTTTCAAAGTTTTATGTTTACATTGTGTTTTATGTGTTTTATTTCTCTCTCTCTTTTTTAAACGAAAGCAAGAAGTTCTACTTTCTTTGGCCAAGAAACAATGAATCTGTCCACTCAATGACTGTGGTTTCCATGAGAAAGTAAGTGGAAACAGATGTTTCTGAGAAATAAAAACCATACTAGATACCTTTGGTGTTGCTCACACAGAACTCCTACCAGCCATCCCCAGAGCCAGCTGCCAGCCTCCTACAACCAGGACCTGCCTGGGGGCCTGGACCCAGATGCCTTTTCTTCTATTTCCTACCCCAATCCACAAACTTGCCAACCTTCTATGAAATCCGAGGCTGTGTAAGGATGCTGATTTGGGCTGGTCTCCGCAGGGCTGTTCAGGGTCTCCAAGGCTGATTCAATAGCTTCTACCAACTCATCCCGCTTGTCTTTCCTCACGGGTTTCTCCTCGGGGTGGCGCGTCAGGCCCGTCTCCAACTGGTACACTTTCTGCAGGGTAAAACTATCGAACGGCACTGCGGCGTACTCGGTGGCCAGCTTGACCCCGGCGTGCACCTCCGCCTTGTCCACCTGCGAGTGCAGGAAGGCCAGCAGGTCAGCCTGGGTTTTCTCAGGGGCGCCCTGGTCAGGCCCCAGGCCCGCGGCGTCGCTGGCGTGATACTGTGCATTCCTGAGCTGCTCGCTCCTCTCCTGCAGCTCCTCCTTGAGCTGTGCGATCTGCCTCTTGAGGCTGCTGACGTAGTTGCGGTGCTGCTCCTCCCACTCCTGCAGGACAGCCTGGTACCCTTCCTTCCCTGTGGGGCTGTTGGCTCGGGGCAGCCCCAGCTGCTCCTCATTGCCTTTGGGAGTGCAGGCCAGCATGTAGAGGACGGAGACAGCGCAGCAGAGAAGCACAAGCAGAACGACTACCCGAGAGACCCACGCCAGCAGCCCCCGGCGAACCATCGTCATTCAGGAATCAGGCGTGCGCCCAGAACTGGTGACATCTCAGAACGTCGGGGCCCCACGGAAGGGCTTCCCTAGACTAGACCACAGGAAGCATGCGTTTGGGGTCCCCAGAGCTGCCTTCACCCATTTCTTTCTAAAACACGTTTCGTCTCTTGGAGTCAAGCAGCACAAGGAGCACTTTTCCTACTTCTAGAGGACGGTCTTCCAGGCAAAAGCAACGGGTTAGCTGAAACCTCCAAATTTTCACATTCATACCCATCATAGCCTTCCAAATCTGCTGCTGATGACAGTTGGGGACCTGGGAAGAGACCAAATGATAATAAGACTTAATCAAGAGAATGACACCCTTATGTTCATGATGGCAGTCAATATTCAATAGACCACCCATGAGGTTTATGGAAAATGATTATGACAGGTAATTAAATATTGTTAAATGTTTGGAAATCAGAAGGCAAATATGCATTTGCAGAATAGTGTATATAAAAATATAACGGATACAGAAAAAAGATTGGAAGAAAACATGAATGGCAAAAGGTGAATTCTCTCTGCGCGAAACAATTAATGCTGATTTTTCTGTTTCTCTACACTTCTCTGTATCTTGTAAATTTTCCACAATGGCACATATTATTTTGATGGTTAAAAGGGAAAAAAGCAAAACTTTAATGATGTTGAAAATTACAGGCCGGGTGGCTGCAAAAGGTGAGGCCTGCATGGGCTCACCTGTGTGCACCCATTCAGGGCAGGGCTCAAAGCTGGCTCAAAATGATCTTCAAGCTAACTGATGAGGAGGTGGGGAAGCACCTGGAGGTTCAAATATGCAAATAATAAATGTGGAGGATAACATATTTGGAAGGAGTCAGGGGACAGTTATTGCAGCCAACTGTCCAATTCTGCTTGCAGACAGGGGATGGTGAGTTTACCATAGAAAGGAATAAAGTTGGGAGAAGAGCGGAGACCAGAGGTACTGTCTTGTCAGGACTCAAATCCCAGGCATGTCTCTGCTCCAGCTTCTAGGAGGAATTCTGTGTCCTAACCACTCATCAGAAACATCCAGACAGATCACAGGTCCTTTCCTTTGACTACATGCTCTGGTCCTCAACTCCAAACCCCAGTGACACATGAGTTGACCTGACTGGCTGTTCCCATCCCCCCAGGCTTCCTTCCTCCGTCCTCCACCCATCACGCCCAGTGTCACAACACGCTGCTTCTTCTGCGTTCTCCCTTCCTTAATAGCTATCTGAGCCAGAAAAAAGATAAGGAAGAATGAGCAATGGAAAATAGATTAAAATTTCTCGTTTAGAGAAATTTTAATAAAATCTTCCTAGATGCATCATTTTCTATCACTTCTCTTAAAAAAAAAGCTCCCTGAGGGTACCACGTGCTGGCCTTTTTATAAAAATTTGACATTTTCAATAAACCACATAATAACTAAATTATTACTTCGTCTTCACCCAACCCAGAAATCCAGATTCTGGGCCAAAAATCATCTCATTTACTGGTGGTCTGTCCCATTTACTAGAAGAAGGACTCCAGTCAATTAAGAACTTCAGGAACTCTGGGAGAAGACAGAGATGTTCCTTCTAGCATTCTATGCTGATAATATAGTAAACAATAGAGGCTCATTAACTATCTAAGTATTCACCTGCCATATACCATGGTCACACATGAGAGTCCCCCTTCTATTACCCTGGTGATGTGACCCTTACAGATATAATTAGTTATCAAAATAGTTTATTTCTTAATTTTCCTTAAAAATTCAACATACAAGATTCTCTCCAATACTTCCCTTGGCCTGAGGATTCTCTTTCCTATAATTGAGAACAATACACAGTTATTAGTGCTAAGTTTAAAGTGCATATTTAGCCCTGGGAGCCTTTTCTGTCTGATGCAAATCTTGGGATTTGTAAAATTACTATAATTCTGTGATTAAAAACATCTCAGCTTTGGTATTCAGGCACCTTGCTGTTTTTAATGAAATCTCTCAGATAAACTCATTATATCCAAGTATTAAATTACTAGTGAGGACATGTTATCACATTATTCTGCCACTTTAAAGACTTTTACTTTAAATGAGTTGTCATTAAAAACAAAATAAGCAAATCAAAAAAACAAAATGGAAATACTCAACACAATTTATTGTGCTGCAGGAACAAAATATGCAATCCTTCTAACAGATTTTTTTAATGGAATAATTGTCACATTTGCGTAATAAATTGAAATCATGTTAATTGCAGCAATGTATTAAAGCTGAAGAAACTTAAAACTGCATGATAATTACTTTGTTCTGTTCCATAAGCCTCTTTAAAGTCTAGTTCAGCTTTTGAAATTCACTTGCATAAATTTCAAAGTTATTTAATATTCCATTCTTCAGGATGCAAAAGGAGGAAAAAAAAAGATTTTAGAAATAAATGACTTTTTAAAAGGAATAAAAAGCTATAAAAATTACTACCAAAGAAGCAGAAATGTATTTCTCCTTTTAAATGTCAGAAGCAGATACTGTATGTCAGAAACTTCTGCATCCTTTCATAGACAAAACATTTTCTAATGATTCTAGCAATCTAATTCATTATCAAAATAGTAACAACTGACCAAACTATGGAATCTGGGAGTATCTACCTGATGAAGTCAGAAGCCTTATCCTTTGGATCCTTGCTTCTATGGAAAGTTCAGGTTTTTCATCTGGCAGCACAGAACATTGCGCTTAAGCGCAGATGGCACTTTACCAGCTCTACCACATCTCGGAAAGAACACCGTGATAAGATGTAAACAGACCAAACAAACAGCTAAGCCACAAAGGCGCTGTGCAATCTCTCCCTCCGTCTGCAGAGGTGCTGCGAGAATTAAAGAGTTAACATTTATAATGTGTTTGCAAACTTGCAGATGGAAAGCACCATGTAATTACCAAGTACTATTACAAGTTAGAGAGGACAGTGAAAATATAGTTTTATGGGATCACAGCAGCATTGTGCTACTATTTTTAAAATTTAGAAAAGGCACCCAGTTTTTAGACTAGCTCAGTCTTTGGAGGTGGCTGGGGATAGGGAAGGAGTAGTGAGCAAGAAGAATCACTTGTCAAGAGCCAATTTTAGCACATTTGGGAGAAGAGAGATGGATTATTTTTATTATTATTATTATTTTTTAATTATAGAAAATCCTTGGTGTTGATCAGGTTCCTTGCCATTTGCACTTTTAAATGTCCACCCTTACTAATTGCTTTCCCCACTCCCGGTCCCGGGACAAATCCCTCAGGATGTTTCTATGATGCACTTTGTCCAAAATACTGGATTCACTGATTTGACTGAAGGGAGCATCCAATCACAGTGGTATTGTTGCCATTCTTACAATCTAGGCAAGGGGTTGCTTAAGAAAGTAACAGCACTTTGTGAACATTTAAGGCAGAAAGTCTGGGTCCAGCAATGAAATGGGTTTCTCAGACTCCAGGTGCAAGTTGTCTGACAGCCCCCACATCCTGCCCAGGCCAGGAAGTATCCTGGACAGCCCCCAGATCTCCAAATAGCACAGCAATGACACAACAACGGGTCAAAGTCACAGTCTACTCCATCTAACACACTGTTGTTATTTATCCTTATAACAAAAGTTTATTGAACACCTACTAAGTTCTATGCACTGCATAAGAAGGTACAAGAGACAAAAAGATGAGTCAAGCACAAATTCCAACATCAGCAAGTTTATAAGCTTATTGAGGAATTACTTAAGACCTTCTCACATAATTATAATACGACCTCAAAGAGATAAATGCCATTAAAATAGACACCGAGTGTTAATGCCATGCCCCTACCTACTAAATGTATGTGTACTGGGGGAAGGAGGGGATTGAGAAGAAAAGTATAAACAAATAAACTTTTTATAATTTTTATTTATTGATTTGAGAGAGAGAGAGAGAGATTTGTTGTTTCACTTATTTACACATTCATTGGTTGAGTTTTGTATGTGCCCTAACTGGGGATTGAACCTTGGCATATCAGGACAATGCTCTGACCAACTGAGCTACCCAGCCAGGGCAGAACAAATAAATTTTAAAGTGACAAAAGCTTAGAAGAAAGGTTAGGCAGCACCAACATTTGTTAAAATGAGAGAAGCAAGTGGCTATAGATAATGTTTATCATTTCATCTTAGAGTGGAGGCTCTTTGTGGGTGAAACTAGGACAGATCTAAGTGTGGTCCAGAGTCTTAACACCCAAAATGGGAACAGTGGAAATTAGAATTTCTATGGCCAGGACAGAAGTAGCTACTAGATGGGTGTATGCATTTTACTCTACAGATCCCGGTGAACATTTAGATCACAAGAGCTGCATATTATGACAGAGAGCTGCCAAGATGTGTCTCAAAGATCCAAAGGACTCCTGGACAAACCCCGCTGATGAAATGCTGTCAGGGTTGGCAGCAGGCAGAAGGAACGGTGGCTTCATGACAAGATGAGGTCAGGCAGCACTACTCACTACAATGACTGGTCTTGTGAATGATAAAACTATTCCAGGAGTAGCAATAAAATCTATAAGATACCTCCACCTGGTGTGCTGGCACAGCCAAAAAAGCTGATGGGGGAAAAAACCAAGCCCTGTCTACTGGGCCAGGAAGGGGCAGACCAAAGCCCAGCACCGCCGTGGGCGTCTATCCCACTCGGGCACACAATCGGCTCTTTGATGGCGAAAGCGCAAGCTGTCCTTCAGTCAAAGGGTTGGCTGTACTAACAGAACATAAATCGAGGTCGTATCTCCTGAGTAAACATACCATCCTGAATGTGTGTGGAAAAGGCACCGGGCAAGGATTCTTATTCAGGGTTCTTAAATGCTCTCAAAAATGCACATAAAGCGAACACTGTAAATTTGACCCAAATACACGGCTCCATTAAGAATTCCCTGTACCACAGTTCAACCCCCATGTGCAGGGTGTGGGAGCCAGCTTCCAGGATGGCTCGCAAGGATGCTGCCTCCTAGTTTTCCCAGCGCTGTGTGTTTGTCTTCCACCCACACTGTCCTGGGGATTGATGTGAGTGACCAACATCACATGGCAGAAGTGGAAGAAAATGCTGCAAAATTTAACAGAAAATAAAAGGTCACTGTAAGAGTTGAAAGGTCCTAAACTTCTTAGCTCTACTCCCAGTATACATTACGTTTACAGACTTTTTTTTCCAAGTGTTTCTTCATCTGCTTTCACTTAAAGGAAATGAGTGTATACAACCAACGCCTGCAACTGCTTTTTGGCGTTCACAATAATCTGCCTCTTATACACACGTAATTAATTGTTGAGGGTTGAGTAGTACTCGCAAAGAAGTTAAAATAGCCTGAAAATGAGTGTAAGAGCTCCTAATCGCCCTAAGCCACACCCACCTGGAAGCTGTAGAGCAGGATTTCTCAGATGTTGCAGATCTTTCTAGAGCTCAGGTTTTTTTCTTTTATTATTACTATTATTATTATTATTATTATTATTACTACTACTACTATTACTATTTTTACTAAATTGGTTGGGGTAACACTGGTTAATAACATTATATAAATTTCAGGTGTATATACAGATATAAATATCTGTATACTCTATTGTCAGGTTTCTTTCTTCCACTGAGTCTTTAGTTGGCATGTACTCATGTGCTAAGGGCTTCAGCCTTGAGTGTACCCCTGGGAGCAACTGAAAAGTTGAAGTAAGGAGGTTAGCAGATCAGTGTTATTATCTATACACGAAGAGGTGCTAAAGCCACATCCCAGAGAAGGGACAGGGCTGCCACACAGAGTCAGCAATCAAACACCCAGGGTGTTGAACTGACTGGGAGAGTGAAGCCTTCCTCCCTAACCTCCTCCAGCACTCATGCCAGGCTGCTTGGCCTGGACCCGAGGCTCTGCCCTCACACAGAAAGGAGTCCATGCGGGTGGGGTGCAGCACAGGTCAGAACCAGCAGTTTGCTGACTTTGGCACTCAACATCAGCTGCCTTCAAATACAGTAAACATAAATACTACACTCCAGGCAGTCAATAGCTTTAAACAAGTACATATATGGAATTTATTCATTTATAAGTTATACACAAGTGTTACAGTATTGTTGTATTGTGTATTCACAAAACAATACCCCTACAATAATGAAGTGTAAATCTTGTAAATGTTTTCTAACCCTGATGGACCATCCGGGCACCCCTGGGTGGGCCCTGCTCCAGATTCCCATAAAACTGACTCCCCAATTGTGCTGCAAGTTTCCACAGGACAGAGCTCCAGCCACAGCTGATTCCAGGCTCCTGCCTCACTGCCCTGCTCCTCAGAGTGACTTTGCTGTCCCCAACGCCTGCTGCCAGGTCTCTGCAGGAATGCGTTTCCCTCCCTTGCTAACCCAGAGGACCTGGACGTGGCCTTCAGGGTCTTCTCTGGGAGGTTTTTTCTATAACCCAGCTCTGAGCTCCAAGGACCAGCACGGAGTGACCCCCTAAAAAACATCCTGATCATTTCTCAGTTGGGAATTCCCTAGAAGAGAGGTGCCCCTCCAGCCCCTCAACTCCACGCTGGCTTACTGAAAGAATCCTTCTGGTTCTTTTTTCTCTACTTTGAAGCAGGAAAAGAGAAATGTGACAAAAAGAAACTGGGGTCTGCTAATCAGAAAATGAAGACCCAGATATTAATTACAGCCCCATAGCCAAAAAGGCAGGAAACAGCTCCAAACCCTTTTTGTTATTCTCCTTTGTTTTTATTTTGGTTTTGAATTGTTGGCGAACCTCTGGAGGGAAGACTTGGCAGAGAGGGACTTCCCGAATATGCATAGATTTTCCATTCCCCCCACCCTACCCCCAGCCACCTCTGCCACCTCCGACCTTGTTTCAGGAAGGATCTCAGGCAGAAGCAGTTGGCCTAGGAGGTGGCCGTGGAGGTGGAGTGAAAAGACAATGCACAGTAAGAGACTTAGAATAAGTAGCATAATGAACCCTTTCCCAGCAGGAAGGTACAGTATCTCAAACATATGTCCAGGGCTGAATCAGCAGCCAAAAGTCTGCAGAGAGACCGGGAGCTGGGTCGTGCAGGGTTCTTTGTGGCCGGTGGCGTCATCCTGCCCCACAGAGTGATAACCACCCTCCCCCACATCCCACTCCATCCCCCGAAACCAAGCCTAACACCCTCCTATTGCTCATAATTACAACCACTTAGCGAGCATTTACTTTAGGCCAGACATCATACTAAGCACTTTACAAACATTATCTCATTTAATTCTCAAAACAATCCCATGGACTAAAATCTCATTATTCCCATGAAAGATAAGGAAACTGAGGCTTAGAGAGCAGTGAAGTAACTTGCCCAAGGCTCACAACTGGCACACAGCCAAGCCCAGTTTTAGATCCAGCTCAGTCTGATACTCAAACCCTGCTCTTACCCACAAGGCTATACTATTCACCACCCTTAATAAGCCTGAATGAAGGGGACGTGTCGCTCTGCACCCACGTGTCCAATCTGTCTTGCTTCTGAACTCATCATGAGTCTCCTTACTTACAAGCCTACCCATCCCCTTAGACGTGGCACTACGCCCTGTTTCTCTAGGTATAAGTTTTTGCCTCCCCAGCTAGCTGTGATCTGCATTTCCACACCCCTTGCCAGCTATGCAAACTCACGCCAATCCTGCCGTGCCCAGTCCACACCTTGCTCTGGCCCCACAGTTGGGGCCGGGACAGAATTCCTCACAAACAGTCAAGTGCTTCTGAGTAGGTGTCAGGAGCTTATACCCACATATCAGATCTAAGACAGCTCAACTATAAAGCATCCTGGCAAATGAAATGTTTAATCAACTGAGAGATCTTCTCTGAAAGGAGAAAAAGAGAACATCTCTAGGTCAGTTAAGATGCTGGCTGGCATCAGCACGGACTTCTCTCCTGTCCAACACTGAGTCCTTGCATCTTTCCTCCCGAGTGTGGCAAATGAGATGCCCATGCAGTGGCTTGCACCATGTGTCAACTAATACGCTCCTGTGCCAGCAGAAGTCGGCCCTGCCTCCAGGGGGACCAGGTCCCAGGTCACCCAGCACAGCTTCCAGGGAACTGCACATTGTTAATTAACAAGGAGGGGACTAATTAAGTGAGCAATGCTCTGCAGCCAAGTACCTTCTCAGCAATAAGCAAAGGGCCCTGGGCAGATGCCAGGGGAGTTGCTGAGTGGTGAATACCAGCTCTAAGGTGAGGTCAGAGGTGTAAATCACAACACACTGTGCTGTGAAGGCTGCGGAGGCTCATGTGAGATGGGCTCAACTTTCTTTCTTTTATTATTTTTATTTATTGATTTGAGAGAGTGAGGGAGAGAAAAAGGGAGAGAGAAAGAGGAACATCGATCCACTGCATTCATCAGTTGACTCTTACATGTGCCCTGACCAGGGATCAAACCTGCCACCTCGGTGCATTGGGACGATGCTCCCACCCCCTGAGCTACCTGGCCAGGACCAAGATGGGCTCAACTTTAGTTATAGTGAAGGCAGCACAGGTAGAAAAAAAGGAGCCCCCTCCTTCCTTAGTAGCACACAGAAGGGAAGAGGAAGATGAGAAATAAAATATACCAAATGTCTCTACCCTGTCCCAAGCAATGGTTTTAAAACATTTGAGACACAAAACTGCCAGAACAAACCACTATGGAAAGCCTAATTCATTAACAGCTAAAGGTAAAAATGGTCACTTTGGGTCAAAGGCAGTCACCTGGTATCCCTTCGGGCAGATCACCCAAAAGAGGGGGCTCCACCAAGGACCATCAGGGAATCACTAGATCTGCATTACCTGCTGTCTCACCTAAATCTCATGTGAGTCCTTGATCCCTCTTCTCCAGGGTCTGGGGAGGCTGGGTGACTTACCCATGCAGGGAGCAGGCCTCCACATTCCAAAACACTAAGTTATCTACCTCAATCAACCTGGCCTTGCAGAGTATAGACGGAGATACACAACACACACAGAATGCAAACCAGCAAAGGGGAGGCAGTGCCCACAAGTAGGGCCGCAGAAAAACAGCTGGGAAGTTGAGAACACGTGCAGCACAGGAAGCCCCAGTCACAGGACAGAACAGAGCCTCTAAAGAAATGCAGAATGCAGATACCCATCTGTAATAGTTCAAAATGGGGCTGTGACTTGAAGGCGAGAGAGTGGGGGGATGCATACAGCACTCTCACCCCTCTGCATCTTGCCCCACCCCTCGGGGTGACACTCTGCTTTAGTGTAAATAGTGCTGAGCCACGGAGCTGGCAAAGCCCAAAGCCCAAAGCCCAAAGCCATAGTCACCACATGGCTGGTGTGTGCTTCCCTCTCCCAGAGGGGTCACTCTATCCCCCTCACCCCCAGGCCTGGGCATCAGTCAGCAAGACTCATGAGCTGTTCTGCCCCAGGTCTCGTGAAAGAAAAGAGTGAGCAGAGCTAAGTCTCCATATCCAGAGGCGAGGCCCAAAGGAAACACCCCTGGAGACGTCCAGAATTGAAAGGTGCTGACACCCACTCTCCTGAGTCCTTTGATGTGTTTTGCTGGTGTGTTGAAGTGAGAAGGGTTAAGAAGGAAACAGCTACTTTAACTCAAGATAAAATACACAGCATAACTCCTCTCTGTTCCCCCTTTCCTTTCCCACCCACAAAGAAGACATCAGCACACAAACAAGGGTCTTTCTTTAGAAAGTGGTTATTATACAACAGAACTAGAGACAGCGTGGCTTGTGCAGAATTATTTTAGAAACCCCATGAAGCTAGATCAGCAGAGCCTTTGCTCGTAGGGCCATCTCTCTGAGTATGGAAATAGAATCAGCAACAGAAAAAATTAACGGGGGGGGGGGTGCCCACTATTATATAAATAGATAGTTATATTATTATTTTTCATACACACATACAAAATCTCAAGCTCATTATAGACCACATAGTTAAGGTTCAGGTTCAGGCCCACCATGCCTCCAGCACCTCTTCTGGGGTGTCTTCCCTTTCCTCAGGTCCCCACCCCCAGCTTCCAGGGCCAAACCTACCTTGTTGGCATATATCCCTGCTAGGTAGTTCACTGATTATTGAGAAATTCACTAAAAACATTTTAACATATTACTCCTATAAAGAAATTTATCAGCAACAGACACTGTCCTATTTCTACACAAGATAGATGTCGCAGAGAACATATTTAATCCAAGTTTGTTTTATAGTTTAATACTATTTAACATTTCACTAACATGTTCACTTTAACTATTCTATGTTCTTCTATAAATGTTCACCTTCCTATCTATGACCCCACTCTATCTGCATCTTCCTCCTACTTCTCCAGTGTCTCCTATGAGACAGGTCTAGTACTAGCATACGCATGTTGCAGATAAGAACACTGAGGCAGGTATTAGTCACTTGCCCAAGTCAACCAGCAACGAAACAGCAAAACTGGGTTTCTAATCCAGGCAGTGTGTCTCTCTTGTCTGTTCTCTTGGTTACTATGCCACACTGTTTCTCTGCAATGTACTGTGAGCTTCAACAGAGGTGTGTTTGCTATAAAGGGAAAGCAGAGAGAGAGAGAAGGCTGACCTGGGAATGCACAGGTCAGAGTGTGGGGGGCAGGAGAGGGGCTGGGACAGGCTATATTGCAAAAAGCCCTGCAGAGAAGAGAGATCTCACCAGAATGCAGCCATGTTGGCACCTGATCTCAGACTTCCAGCCTCCAGAACCACGCACAATAAATGTTTGTTACTTAAGACACCAGTCAATGTTATTTTATATTAGCAGCCTGTGCTGACTACGACAGGCCCTTACATCATGACAGGGAATTTAAATTTTATTTTCTAGGTGAGGATTAGCTAGCCATGTAGGCCTTGAAACAAGAGCGTCACATGACCAGAAATTAATTTCAGCAATAGGCAGTGTTGCGACCGGCTGGAGAGGGAACGGTCAGCATCAGGGAGCCCAGGTGTGAGGCCACCGCACCACCACAGTGCTCTACAGAAGGGACCTGGAGGCACAGCACTAAATGTAAAGGGAGGGGTGGATTCAAGAACTATTTCCTGGGTAGCATCTCCAGGACTTGGAGAACGAGGCCCAGGATTTAGCCTGTGTGACTCAGAGGATGGAGCTACCATTGAAAAGGAACACACATGCATCGGCCTGTGAACCAAGTGTCACTGGTTCGACTCCCAGTCAGGGCACATGACTAGGTCACACACCAGGTCCCCAGTTGGGGGCGTGTGAGAGGCAACTGCACATTGATGTTTCTCTCCCTCTCTTTCTCCTTTCCCCTCTCTAAAAACAGATAAATAAAATAAAAAAGAATAAAAATAAAATAAAATAACCTTGTTAAAAAATAAATTAATTAAATTTGAATTCTTAAAAGAAAAAAAAAAGAAAAGGAACACACACAAGAGAAGATTTAGCAGAGAGACGAGTCTGGTTTCAGACATGCAGGAATAACAGGCGGAGGGGGAGGACTTTGGAAGGGAGGCCCTGCTTGCATTTTTCAAATCCTCAAAGGCAAGCGCCCGCCCTGCCAATTCCTGCACCTTGCTGAGACTTCACACGTGGATTTATTTGGACTCTAAAGGGCTTTCCTGTGTTGCATCTCCGGCTGTCCTATCAGTATAGTTAAGTGGTTGAGAGCACGGGTTCTGGGGTTCATCCCATTGAAGTCCTACAGTTATGTAGCTTGTCTTAGCACATGCGTCGCGAACACAGGGAGCACAGAGAGCCTATCTTGCAGGATCCTTGTGAAAAGTAAATGAGATAGTGTGTGTGAGGTGCTCAGCACAGCACCTGGCACCAAGTTCATGTGCAACCACTGTGAGCCAAAAGAAGGCCAAATCCTATCACAGGGACAAGCCTGCCATTCACATCATTTTACTGATGAGAAAAATTAACCACGAAGAAATAGCTGATGTTCAAATGAAGTTACAAAGCTGGTTGAAAGCACAGTCAGAACCAGAACCCAGAACTCTAGACTCCTGGTCTCTTGCCTCTAATTTTAAATCCATATAACTCTCATATCCTTATCATCCCACAAAGCCCAATTTATTTTTTAAAAGGAAACAGAGAATTATGCTTAGTGAAATAAGCCAGGCAAAGAAAGAAAAATACCATATGATATCGCTTAATACAGGAAACTAATGAACAACACAAACAAACGAACTAAATAGGACAAGGAGCAGAATAGCAGTCAAAAGGGGGGAGGGGGGAGGGACAGAAGGGGGATAAATAAGGGAAGGGTTTAGTCAAGGAACATGTGTAAATGACTCATGGACATGGACAACGGGGAGGGATATGATTGTGGGAGAAGGGGTGGGCTGGGTGGGGGGAGCAATGGGGAAAAATGGGACAACTGTAACTGAAAAACAAAAAAATAAAAAAATAAAAATAAAAAAAAAAATAAAAAGTAAAAAATTGAAAAAAAAAAAGAAAAGTTCTCCCCAAGCCACCCTTTAAACAAAGTTGTACAGATCTCATTCAGGTTGCTGGGACATTTTAAAAAGACAATTGCATGTAAAAGGCTCAGGTCAGTGACCCCCAAACAGTGGAAGGGTCCAGGGGTTGGTTTCTTTATGTTTCTTCAACACCTTTTGGGTCTCAGGACAATATATTTCACAGCTGTAGACATGAGACTAGAAGCAGTAAGCAGACTTTTGTGACAAAAGGACTGACCCCTCAGACCCTGGGCACAGTTCCGCTAAGTGTAGACCTGCCAAGTCACTATTAAAAGAACAGCAGGTACTAGTTGGGAGAAATCTCAGCACATCCTAAGATATTTTTGAAATGCAATTTCCAGTGGCTCAAAATGAGGTGATTCAATACATCCATGTTCTAATTTCAGCTGCTGATACTAGAAGTATTCCTGGAGTTCAAAAGAAAATTTAAAACAGCAATAAAAGCTGCTTCCCAAAATAAGGCTTCGAGATGTCTCCAGTGAGAGGAGTTCTTTGACACCATCTTTTGACTATACACCATTATCCTGATATGTAACAGCTCCCAGTTCAAAGCTGTCCAAGATGGGCATAAGATGCCTCTTCCTGAAAGATAAATTGGAATAACATCCTTTTGAGTACCCCAAACTGAATCTGCAACAATTGCTAAAATTACTATTACTGTATTTACTACACAGTCTCCAAGGAGCAAAACCAACACAGGCTTCCATCCCACGCTACAATGACAAGGACCACGTTGCAGCAGGCACCTGTGGAAGATGAACAGTGGTTCTGAAACCACTCTACACTGTTCCACACCCATCCTGCTTCCCTGCAAAGGTGGCATATGGGCCCTGGCTGGTGTGGCTCAGTTGGCTGAAGCGTTGACCCGTAACTGAAAAATTGTGAGTTCAATTCCCGGTCAGGGCACATACCTAGGCTGCAGGTTCAATTTCTGGACCGGTCTAGGTGCATACAATCCCCAGTCCAGGTGCATGCAAGAGGCAACCAATCGATGCTTCTCTCTCACATCGATGTTTTTCTCTCTCCCTTCCTCTCTCCCTTCCTCTATCTCTAAAAGCAATGACAGTACGACCTCAGGTGAGGATTAAAAAAAAAATTTTTTAAGGTGGCATATGGGACTCTTCTGAGAAGCATGTACTCCAAAGTAACAACATGAACACAGAAAATAAGTTTTCTGAAGTTCAGCAAAAATATTACAAGTAACATGAACTTTATCCACCCAGCCATCAAATATGTACTGTACACTTATGAACGAAAGGGACCATGTCAACTATGGTAGGGGATAAAGAGAAGGATCAATCAAGGTTCCTGTTCTCACAAAGGTAACGGGCAGTGGGAGGTACAGGCGTAAAAACAACTATGGTATCTGGGGAATGTGATCAGTTGTTAGTAATATAAACTAAATGCTGCTGTAGTTCAGAGGAGCAAAAGATTCCTCTGCTTGGAAAGATCACAGAAGTTTCAGATGAACTTTTCAAGGTGGATATTATTTATTAGACAGATATAAGGAACCCAGGAGAAGCTCTAAATGAGCTCATAAATAAAATATGCAGCAGATCTAATTAAGGTTATTTCACTCCTATTCCAATTCCACTATTAAGGATGCAAGCTGTCTTAAAAAAAAAGGGGGGGGGATTAAGAACTCTAAAAAGTCACCATTTTATTGACAGTGTCTATTTTTTTTCTAGATATTTTTCTGGTCTACTTGTATCTGTTAGGGTTTAAACCTTTTTCATATGCTCCAGGGAAAGTTGAAGATGCTATGGACCTTGTCGCAGTCTTATTTATTATATTAATATTAGCTCTTCTATGTAAAAAGAACTCAAATTTTTTTTTTCTTGACACCAAACTAATGGGTCTCAAGACTAATGTAAATGCAATTATCCCGTGGTGTAGTGAGTCTGAGGAAGGTTCAGCCTTTAACGAGCATTGCTTTATCTCTATTAAAAGCCTATAATGAGATAAGATTTTTAAGAAGTTTCCTTCGATGCAGAGGATTAACACTTTTGCTTGACAGCACTTAGGAGATGTTTTATTTCCAACTTTCGAGCTCAGTGATAGGACCAACATAAGCAAAAACGTAACAAAACAAAGCAAAGGGTACCTCTGTCAAATATTGCACAACCTCAGCTTAAGAATCAGATCATAGATGCTGAAGAGAAGGAAAGGCGACTGTCTCCACTGCAGTCACTTGTAAACCAGCACACTAGCTCTGAGAAGACCGAGGAAACCTAGCAACAGTGTGAAACACAAATGGACCACGCTTCAGGCCTCAGCATTGCACGTAATGTATTGCTCTGTTGCGTCTTTCTCTTTAGCAAGTCAGAAAAGCAAACTAGGTCCTTCAGTACGGAGTTTATGGTGTCTGTCTAATTTATCTGCCAGATCAAGGTATCCAGGGCTCACAACCTCAGCTGCAAAGTTGATCAAAAAGACATTAAACTAATGTGAAAATGCTTTCCAGAGTATAAACTAAAACACTCATAATGGGTGGTATTATTACTGCTTTTATCTTCATTATGACTGGCACTAAGAATCTGCAGAAATTTCAAAGTGATATCACTTGAGGAAACCAAGTTAGGAGGTGAGAATCAGGAAAAATAAATCCTCGTTTACACGGCAGCTGCAGTTCAAGCCCAAGTCGGTTCTCGGATCACTGGCACCTGCCTCCCTCCCTCCCAGCTTTCTCCTCCTGCCCGCAGCCCCTCAGCAGCGCCCCCTACACACACTGCCCAGCCCTGCCTGGCACCAGGTGTGTTCAGAGGGCCTTCCCTGCAGAGCCCTGCCCAGGTGGCTGGACTCAGTCTTCCCTCCTGAGACACAGGCGGGCAACTGGCAGAGACTGCTTAGCATGTGGTCCCACTCAAAAAGGTGAGTGGAGATCCCTCATAAGCCTCGCTCATGAAGGTGTAGTCAATAACCCAAAGGGAAGTTGCCAGGTGGGAGCAGGATGAGAGCAGCCGGCGCTGGGAGTGGAGCTGAGTCCCAAGAAGGCCCAGAGTGCAGGTCCACAGGCTGAGCGCCTTGTCAGCACTGACAGATGAGACCAGAGACATCTCCTCTCTGCTGCCCATGGAGGGACTCCTGTCAGGGCTCACTAGTGCTGCTCGCTGTTCCATCCCACCTCCCACCCCCCACCCACCCACCTGTCCCCCAAATCCAACAGGTTCTAGGGAAAGGAATATGGCCCTGGGAGGCGGGAGTCCCGAGTTTCACCTCAGAGTCTTGCATCCCTTAACTAGTATGATAGGATAGCCATTATTTAAGGAGCCTTAATTTTAAACTTGTAGATTAATTTAAGATATACAGGTTAAAATTACAGAAAAACAAAAAGAATACTTATTTGATCGATAAAGATATTACTTGCACCCAATGGCAGTCAATCAGAAATGAAACAAACTATTTCTGAAAATATCATGTAATTTAATAGAAAAAAATGCTGTGCACTTTATAAATTTCATTCTATATACTAGTCTTCTGAACTACATCCTGCATAAAGTAAAACACGATCAGATTTTTAAAATACTTGGACTACTCTGTTCAACACTAAAATTACCAAAGCTGCAGTCATTCTAGGACGGGACAAAATGCTAAAAGCCTTTAGACAACAGCAGTTTAACAAACATTTGCTGAATACTCATGAAGTGCCAAGTGTAGTTCAAGGTATTAGATCTCTGTGTCTATCTGGATGTAGATATAGATCTATATCTATATGATGATACTCAGATAGACTAAGTACAGACATATAGACATAGATATATCTCAAGATATAAATGCATAAGACAGAACTGCTGACCTCAAGAAGTTCAACGTATAGGGAAGGAGACAGACACATGATCAGATAAATCAGTGAGTTAATTGCTGTGATAGAGGAGCAAAAGGTAACGAGGGATTGACATAGAGGAGGGGCATTCAATCCAACCTCAAGGATTCAGAAAAGGCTTTCTGCAGAAGGTAACACCTGACTTAGGAGGAGTTTAGGAAGGAATAGAAAAAAATCACCAAATGGCAGGGCTAGGAGGCATGAAGCAGCATTGCACAGGCAGATAGGATGGCGGGAGTGTGGGGTGAAGCTATAGGATCAGGCTGCAGGGAGCCTGGGGCGTTGAATTTAGGGAGAAGATTATGAATGTTGGCTTTGGACATGTTAAGTTGAAGTGCCTCTGAAACATCCAGATGGAGGTGGTGAACAAGCATGACAGAGGGGAAGTCTAGCCTAGAGATAGAAATTCAGGGTCATCAGCCTGTGGATGGTAATCAAACCACTGGACGGAATGAACCGACTTAGGGAGAGAACAAAGTGAGAAGCAAATCTGGTTCTGAATCTGTAGGAACTCAACACAGAATGGCCAGGGAACGGAGATGAGTCTGCAAAGGAGACCAAGAAGGAACTTTTAGAGTTCCACGTTCACTATACTCTCATGAACTCAGAGACAAAGACCCAAAGAGGGTTTCAACTTAAGCATTTCCAGTGCTATCCATGACTGAGTAGGGAAGTCTGCCTATTTCAGCTTCAATGTTAGGAAGCCCATTTCTGCCACATCTCCAAACCACGTTCTCCAAAGTAACCTTGTAACAAAGCGGACATTTTGGTCTTCTCTGCCTGAATACAGTTTCTCAATCTTGTTCAAAACTGTAAAGAAAGAAAGCAACCCCTGACATTCAGAAGCTGCTGTTACATCCACAACAAGAACATGTGTTCTGTTGGACATAAACTATCTGAAAGAATGTCAGCCTCAGACAAGGTTACCCTGAGACCACAATAAAAAGAAACAGAATAAGGCCATGTCGTAATTCTGTCTAATCAAGACAAAAACAAAGTCAGTGTGTCACTCACAAAATACTCCTTTCTTGGCCAAAATGACTGACGGCTACTACTTCACCAGTGACCACCTTATCCCCATTCTAGCCTCCCCCATCCCAATACATAAGACATATTGAGATACCTTATCAGAGAATTGCCCTGCTTTCTGACAGCATCCAGTCTAGAGCAAATCTGCCCTCCCTTAGACCTTCCGGCATATGATCCAGCTAAAACCCAAATCCAAATAATAGGTTCTCACTAACACCTTTTTACTGAGATGCCCATGATTGTCCAAGGTGGGTGTTCTCCCTTGCTGCAATGAGTAATAAACCCAGCATGTCCACATACTGTGATCCTGATGGATTTTGGCTGGAGGGAGCTGACAGAACTCAGATGTGGAAGATAAATACATTGAGCCCCTAAAGCCCCATAAGCACCAAGGTCAGGACAATAGTTACCTCTTAGGAGGGGAGAAGTTGAATGTGACTGGGAGGGGTATAGAGTATTTGGATACTGTAAGGAAATAGGGGTTAACATTGCTAGAATTTTATTTCTTAAACTGGGCGGTGAGTATATGGGGTTGTCATATTCTTAATTAAATATTTAAGTCTGAAAATGTTAACAATATATTTTTAAGAAGGATGCAAAATGAACAATGTCAGATGCTGCTGAGAAATCAAATAAGCTAAGAACTGAGAAAATGCCACTGAGCTGAACAACATGGAGGTCACTGATAACTTAGTAACTCTTTAGTGGATTGATGGGTGCAAATGACAGATTTGAGTGGATTAAACAGTGGGAAGGCCCTGGCCGTGTGTCTAGGTTAGTTGGAGCGTTGTCCTGTAAACTGAAAGGTCACAGGTTTGATTCCCTGTCAGGGCACATGCCTAGGTTGTGGGTTCAGTCACTGGTTGAGGTGCATACGGGGAGGTAGCTGATTGATGTTTCTCTCTCATATCGATGTTTCTCTCCCTCTCTCCCTCCTTCCCTTCTCCTCTCTCTCTAATCAATAAACATGTCCTCAGGTGACGATTAAAAAAAAAAAAAGAGTGGGAAGAAAATTGAGACAATAGCAATAGAACACTTTTTGAAAACGTTTTGTTGCCAGGAAGAAGAGTGAGAGTGGGCAACAGCTGGAAAGATAAGCAACAGGGGAGAAGCCCACAACATCCTTGCAAGTGGTGAGATCTGTGGGCTTCAGCTCTGGACAGGTGACAAGTGGGTGGGACCGAATCAAGAACAGGACCCTGTCCCCTGCTGTTTCATTTGACCTTTGGATTAGGGCTCTGATTAACATTTAATTGATCACCACCACACATTCCCTTCCCCACTATTGACTAATAAGCATCAAGAATAAACGAAAAGATGGTAAAGGAAAATGGTGCTTATATACTAAAACCCCAAACCCAAGCTCATAATATCTGTAACTCCTTCCTTAATTAACAGACTTGGCATGTATAGTTTAGTCTCTACTTTTATAAATTATAATAAAAGCAATACATAAACTTTACTATAATCCAGATACTAAACTTTTGTTTCCCAAAAATTGTGGAGCCAACAGCAAAGCAGTAATGGGTGGCTGTCCACAAAGTCTTCAAGACTTGACATCTCCCCTCACAAGCATTCTAATGAGAAAGGGAAAAGAAGTCACCCAAAATGAGTGACAGGCATGGTTTTGTTCAACACAAACATGTCATGCAATGTGGCACTGCTGAAGCTCCTGCTTTCAGCACAGCTGGACTGAGGCTGCAGTCGTGTTCTCTGCCACTCTCTACAGCAGCTCAGTTCACCCACCCAGCAGAGGCCGGCGGGGTCAAGGTCAAGCCTGGAACTTTAGCTGCGCTTTGCATTCTAAGGCCCCAAATCAGCGGTTACTTTGTAAAGCTGCCATTTCTTATTAAAGGAAAAATGATGATGATAAATTTAAAACTTAAGACTAATTCCAGAGGGCTCAAAACTCTTCACAGCTAAGATTACGTTCTAAATCCTCATGACAGGCTACTAAAGAATCAGATATCTCTTTTTTTTTTAAGAGATGGAAAAACTTAAATCCCAAAAGCACTACCTTTCTAGATGAATGCAAAATAATTAATCAGCCTTCCAGAAGGTTTATTCATATCTACATGTAATTAAGAAAGAAAATGTATGTCAAATAAAATAGATAATAATTTTTCCATGTCAATCAGATATATACTGGGCTGGTAAAGAAATTCCAGAATGCAAGCTTGGCCCTAACTAAATATACAGCTTGAGTGAATCACTTCATTTATTGAAGTTCTCTTGTTTGAAAAACTTCTAGAGTTGGACTACATAATTTCTGATGTTTCTTCAAAATTTATGATTCAATGGAATCTCCACATTCCCTTCCCATCACCTCTTACCAATAAAATAACCTTGGTAAATCACTGACCTTTTCTGGGTCTAAGTTTCTCAAGTGTAAAATAGAGCTTAACACCTTATCCACCTCTCGGCAGCGGACCTGAACGTCTCAGTTCTTCAGAATGCAGCCAAGGTGAACTTGTATATCAACTATGACTTCTTTGGAAGAAAAGAACTTTATTTTCTACACCTGAATTCAACTTTGCTTTCACACACCTTGACTGCCTGGAGCAGACTGCCAATCCTATCCCATTTTGGTGTTCTCACTGCAATACAGTGATTCTTTGCTGTTGGACTCAAATATTATTGTATCAGGCCGAAGCTCAATCCCTTTCCAGAAAATAGTGCCGCAAGATTTCTGCTGCCTGCCCTTTTCCTTCTCCCTGGATGCACAAACTCCTGGAAGGGAGTGGAAGAGCCCGTCTCCTTGGAACCTCTCTACTTCCTGCCTGCTGCCTGAATTTTTCTTTTCCATTCTCAAGAACACAGTCTTGAGGTCACATCCTGCATCAATAATATGGTTTACTGTAAATTCTAGGCTTAGACTGTCAGCTTTGGCTCACAGAAAAGCACAGACCCTTTTTGGTTGTTGTATAGTTTCTTTCTTTCCCTCTTCCAACAAAGCATAGCTTTTGGAAATGGAAACTGCTTGCTTTCAGATTATTGTCTCAAGATGGACCTTAAAACAAACTCTCATTTAGATCCCAGAAGCCCAGTCATGGCTGCTTTATCCAGGCAGTATCCACCCTCCTCCAGAAACAATGACAATCCCAGTTTCAATGTAAGGAAAGCTGCAGAGCAATGAGGAATAATTAGGGATTACTGGGAACAAGAACACATGGGTTTGGTATTTTCAAAAATATTATACATGTTACAAAAGCCTTTTGTATATGTCTTCTCTTTTTGATTCCCTTAAGCGTCTCTCTGCGTTAAATTCTGATCACTACAAAGGGTTCCCTAACTAGTCTTCCCACTGCACATCCTTCTCCACAGCTGCCATTATAGTTTTACTAAACTCACAACTTCAATAGTGATTTAAAAAAACAAGTAACTGACCTTCGAAGTCTCTCCAATTTGAACCTCTCCCCAGTTTCCAGCCTTGACTTCTACCATAGTCTAACAGTGGGACAGCTCAGATGACAGATGGTGCCTGAAGAGGCAGTGAGCTCCCCAGCTCCATGGATGTGCACATTCAGGCTGGTTAACCCCTTGGCAGAGATGGCATAGAAAGCAAGGTATCAGCCAATGCCTAGATTGGGAACCACCTAGCCCTATAGACAATGTTTATATGTACCCAGCCCACCTCTCTGTACTACAGTTCAACTAGAAAACAAACTGCTTCTCATTCGTACTCAGTACTTTCCTACTGCCAAACCTTCATTCACATTGTTATCTTTGTTAGTCTTCTTTTCAATTTATCGCTTTCTAAAGCCTACTCCTTCTTCGAGTCTAATCTCAAAAGCCTAGTTTTTCATGACGCTTTTCTTTACTGTGTGAACCCTGAGAAAGAAGACACTACTGAAGAGGGGTTCCTGGTTGCTAACTGGGAGAAAAGAAGAAGGAGGAGAAGGAGGAGGAGGAGGAGAAGAAGAACAAAGCCTAGCAGCCATCTGTACACAAGGTCCTCTCACACAAACTGCACTTCACAGAGATCCCTGGTGAGCTAAACTGCTTGTCTCTACACTGAACTGCCTGCCTGCACTGAGTTTTCGCCAGCTGAGCCAGCCCCTATAAAGGAGTTCCTGGGATCCTATTTCAACCAATAGGGCTGAGGCTGCCCCATCCGATTGGAGCTGCGCAGCCCTGACCATGCAGAGCAACTCTATTCTGACCAGTCAGGACAGTGCCTTTTGGACCAATCACACTGTGAGCATTTAGAGTCCTCATTTGCATGAGGACAGACCAATCAAGGATCAGGGCCAAAGACTTCTGTCCATAAAGCCAGCTCCCCTCTGGCTCTGGGAGCACACTTGCCCTTTCCACCAAAGCCTGAAGACTACACCTCCCTGGCTGAGCTGAAACACCAAAGATGTCTCACCAGGGCAGAGGGGAAGAGATGAGAGCAGCACAAAGCAGACGCACATAAGCAGAGCAGACTATCAAGGAGCAGAGATGTCTAGCCAGAGACGTGCCTGGCCCCAGGGCCAACTGGCTCAGGGCTGTTTGACAGCTGAGCTGTAGCACAACTGATCTGTTTTGCAGTGAATAAAGTTACCGTCTTCCCGCAACCTAAGTTGGGGGCTCCTGTTGGCATTGAATTGATGCCAATGATCTTTGATTGACAACTGTTATATATTCTATCCTGCTCTAGTCTTCAAGCACTTTGACTGCATCTTTCTCATGACTTATATCATAGTCTGTCCTCAGATCATATATTTTTAAACTTCACTTCCTCCTAACAGACTAAG
The DNA here is from genome assembly GCF_987537825.1 of Furipterus horrens. Classification (NCBI taxonomy): domain Eukaryota; kingdom Metazoa; phylum Chordata; class Mammalia; order Chiroptera; family Furipteridae; genus Furipterus; species Furipterus horrens. Next base: position 73,661,702 of record NW_028327182.1, read on the forward strand.
CCCTCTGAGAGCAAAGATTAGATCTTGCCCATTTTGTATACCAACAGTATAGAGGGCACAGAATAACATGCTGTTTCAATTTGGGGAGCATCTAGAGTATATTTATAATGTTTGTTGCTGTGGGAATGTAGAAGCAATTTGTAAAGATTCTTTAAGAACATGCACTATAACGAAGGAGCAAAAGACAGATATATGAAAAACAATGCTTAAATAGAACTTCTTATATAAGATGCTTAAAACCACGAGGCCAAGAAAAAAAGAATTTTTAGTATTAGGTAAAACTTTCTGGCAAGTCTCCCCTCACCCTCTTCCAACACCAAATCAACTGTTTTGAGGTACTCAGATCCAGCATTTAGGCTTATTTCCTATAGGTCTAAATTTAAAAGAAGTATAATAATGAAGCTATATCCTCTTCAGTGATGTGTGAAAATAAAGTTAGGAAAAAAACTCACTTGTTATTAGCAGGCTTACATTTGGATATAATATTCAGCTGCATAAGAGTAGTTATGTAATAAAGAGGCAAACTGCAGGGAAATCAAATGCCTATCCCTTGCTCTACTGGAGATGGTGGCGTGTAGACGGGAAGAAAATGATCCCAACCCTGCAGAAACCATTAAGCCAAGGGCCAGAAAAGATGAAATGAAATCCACTCAGAACTATTTCTTGGCAGAACTAAAGGCAAAAGGACTAGAAAATTGAATCAGAAATGGAAAAGCCCCAAGTGACCTCAACTCACTCACGTGTATTCAAAATGCACAGGGAATGACAGTTTAAAGAGGCATAAAAAAATGCCTGGAAGAAATCAAATAATACTAACAGACAGCTCATTAGAACTAATCTTGCATGTGGCAGTATTTTTTCCTCTTCAAGTCAAGTGGGGATTTTGTAATCCAAACAGTTCGGTGATTATAACAATATACTTTGTGTATAGCCATTGCTCTTCACAATAGTTCCTTCCAGGAGAAGCTTTAAATCCCAGAGAGCTGCCCAAATATCCAGGGTGACTGACACAGCCCACGACGTTGCTGGGTTAGAGTGGGTGAGGGCACAGAGTTAGTGGTGAGGACCAGGAGAGTGTTTAGAAAGGACAACAGCAAAAGCGTAACACCATCTGTGACAAGGGGAACATTGTCTAAAGAGATAGGTTTCTAATAGATTAAAAACTTTTAAACCTATTTCCAAATTATAAGCCCTGTGCCTATTATCCACAAGTAGACTACATCACGCAATAAATAAGAAACATTCTCTCACATGTTTAATTTTATGGAATAATTAGTGAAGCTTTACAGCTCTCTAAAGGTCTGCTAAAAATTTTAAGAGAGTTCTCCCAGCATCTGAAGAAAGTGCTCCTTAAACTATTTCCTAAAGCAATAGTCTAAGAAAACTTAGTAATTTACATCTTCTGTTCTAATGACAGTGATAAAAATGAGAAAAAGGTTGATTGCTATTTAAAATAGATCTCTTTGTAATGAATGAGTCATCATCAACTGAACTCTGCTGATTAGAAGGTTCAGAAAAATATATGCACTCAATTTCAAAATCACCATTTCAATGAAATGTCCATTAATAACAATAATAACATTTTAAACATTTGCAATCATTGAGCAATGATTAATAGACCCAGATTAGCAATTGAAAATTAAGATTTTGTTTCTTATAACTGAGCTAAACATAATGTTCCAATTTAATTTCTGGAAATTTAAAAACTAAACATGATTCTATTTGCAAAATAGTGACTTGAGACCATGGACTTAAGCTAATATAATACACCATATTAACATACTATAGAAGAAAAATCACATTCAAATCGGTGCAGAAAAGCACTTGAAAAATTTCAACATCTATTTATGATTTTAAAAATACTCTCAGACAACTTAGACTAGAGGGAACTTCCTCAAATTGATCAAGAGTATCTACCAAAAACCTATAACTAAGATTATATTTAATAGAAAGTATTGAATTGAGAACAAAGCAAGGATGTCCATTTTCACAACTTTTGTTACTATATAGTATTACGAGTTCTAGCTAAGTGCAATAATCAAAAAAAAAAAAAAGAAAGAAAGAAAAGAAACAGAATACAGATTTGATGTAAAAAAATAAAACTGTCCTTATTTGAAAATAAAATAATTGTCTTTGGAGAAAATATGAAATAAAAATATAATAATGTTTATAATCACTCAAAAAAGTGAAATACTTAGGTATATATCTAAGAAAACATACATGACCTAAGTCCTGAAAACTACAAAACAGTGATAAAAAGTCAAAGGTCTAAATAAATGAATTCAGGGAACAGAAAACATATTCATGAATTTGAAGACTCAACATAGAAAAGATAATAAATTCTCCCCTAATTGATATACAGATGTAATGCAACCCCTATTTAAAAATCTCAGCAAAATTGTTTTATATAATACACAAAATTATTCTATACATGAAACAGACTGACAGATCTTGAGAGGGGTGGAGGGAACTAGAAGAGATTACCTACAGAACATATATGCATATATGCATAGCCCAACAATGTGGTGAAGTCTGGTTGAGAGGGGCTGGTGGAGGGGGCAACGGAGGGGAGAAGGGGAACATCTGTAATAGTGTCAACAATAAAAAAAAATATAGACTTCCAGCCAAGATGGAGGTCTAGACTGATACACTCCATCTCCCTCCACAACTAAGAAGGAATACAACTACCACAAAACCAGAAATAACCAGAAGTTCCATAAAATAAACGGAAGTCCAACGTATGAAGTTATAAAGAAGTGGTGCCCATCCAGATGAGTAGGAGGGGCGAAGCTGGGGTGGAGAGGTCAAGCTGTGCTGGCGGCAGCAGCAGCAGCGACGGCAGTGAGACGGCAGCAGGACGGCGATAAGCACAGATACCCATATTTAAGGGGAGGCAAGAAGCGACTGGAGAGGACCCCCAGCTGCAGACCAGACCCGTCAGCTTGCGATTCCAATGCCAGGAAAGGCAGACCGCCATTGCCTTGGACTGTGAGGGCCAGAGGGGGTAGGAAGAGGCTCCCAGTCTCTCAGCAGAGAGTAAACAGCAGGAATGCATCTTGGACTTCCAACTCCACAGAAAATGCCACAGCATGGTAAGAAGGGTCACCTGCTTGTGACAAGTGCACGGGGCTCCACCCCCTATAGCACAGGAGGTGTGGCAGCCCGCCCGCGGAAGCAAACGTAAACACAAAACTGTCAGGATGGCACAGATCATGATAGAGATCCCAGCTGACCAGACAGCAAATATCTACTCTAATGAAGCAATAGACAGGAAATCTTTCTGAGGCACAGTTCAGAGCTTTGGTTATAAGAATGCTTATAGACCTAACAGCAGATCTTAAAAAGACAGGGAAAGAATGAAGGCTAGTCCTGTTGAAATAAACAAGAACGCATACGAAACTAGTACTGAGGGAAAGAAAACCAGGGATCAAATCAACAAATCAGAACATAGGGAAGGAACAAACAGTCAACCAGTGCAAAAAGAGGAAACAAAAAGTGAGGAAAATAAAAAGAGGCTCAAAAACCTATGGGACAGCTATAAGCGGGCCAACATCCGAATCATAGGGTTGCCAGAAGGTGAAGAAGAAAAACTAGAAATTAAAAAATTACATGAAAAAATAATAAAGCAGAACTTCCCTAACTTGGGGAAGAAAATAGACTTACAGGTCCAGGAAGCACAGAGAGTTCAAAAAAAACTAGACCCAGGGAGAACCGCGCCAAGACACAATACAATCAAAATGTCAAAAATTAAGGATATAGAAAGAATCTTAAAAGCAGCAAGAAAGAAGAGAATTACATACAAGGGGTCCCAATAAGACTATCAGCTGATTTCTCAAAAGAAACTCTGCAGGCAAGGAGGGACTGGCAAGAAATATTCAAAGTAATGAAAAGCAAAAACCTACAACCACGATTACTCTATCCAGCGAAGCTGTCATTCAGAATAGAAGGGCAGAGAAAGTTCTTCTAGGACAAAGTAAAACTGAAGGAGTTCATCGGATCCAAACCACTGTTATATGAAATGTTAAAGGGACTTGTTTAGGAGAAAGAGGATCAAAACTATGAAAATTAAAATGAAAACTGTATCACAACCAACAACAGAAGCTAGGGAACTGAAACAAAGGCAAATTAAGTAGGCAATGAGAGTGGGAAAAGAATTATAGGTATGGAGAACATTATTGGGGGAGGTCAGCAGGGAGGAAGAAGAGGGGAAAGGGAGGGAGATGGCACAGGAATTAAGAAGCATAGTAGGAGGGAGTGGAGAAGACAGGAAGATGTTGAGAAGAACTATATGCACAACCAATGGGCATGGACTAAGGAGGGGGACAACTGGAGGGAGGGGGGTGACTGGGTGGAGGAGAACAAAGGGAAAAGAAATTGGGACAACTGTAACATCATAATCAATAAAGCATATTTTTAAAAAGGAGAAACATAAAAAATAAATAAAGTTTGTACAAGAAGGTGAATGATAAAGAAGAATAAAGTGAGAATAATCAGTCTACCCATTTCAAGAATGATTATATAGCTACAGTAATCAAGGCTGTGATACTGTCACAGGGTTAACCACATAGACCAATTAAAGGAAATAGAGAAACTGAAATAGACCCACCTGATATGCTCAATGATTTTTCATAAAGGTGCAAAAGTAATTCAATGAAGAATGAATAGCCTTTTCAACAAATGGTGCTGAAGCAATTAAACATCCACAGCCCCCCCACCTCCCCAAAACAATCTCAACCTAAATATCACATTTACACAAATTAACTCAAAACGGATCACAGATTTAAATGTAAGACATTAAAATATAGAGCTTTCAAAAGAAAAAAAAAACATGGGACAAAATCTTTGGGATCTAAGGCTAGACAAAGAATTTTTTGATTTAGCACCAAACATATGATGAATAAAAGGAAAAACTGATAAATAGGATGTGATCAAAATTAAAAACTTTTGCTCTGCGAAAGACTTTGTTAAAAGGATGAAAAGATAAGTTACAGACTAGGGGAAATATTTGCAAGCCACATATCTGAAAAAGGACTAATATCTAGAACATATAAAGAACTCTCAACAATAAAAAGCATAAATAATCCAATTAGAAAATGGCCAAAATGGGGTAGGGGGAGAAGGGGAAGGATCTAGTCAAGAAACATGTGTAAATGACCCATGGACATGGACAACAGGATGGGGATTGACTGTGGGAGTGGGGGTGGGGGCAGTGGAGAGCAATGGGGGAAGAACTGGAGCAGTTGTAATAGAACAACAATTAAAAAAAAAAAAAGAAAGAAAGAAAATGGCCAAAATGGCATAAACAGATATTTTGCCATGGTGGAAATGAGCCAGGAAGCAAAGGCAATAGTCTAAGCAAAAGATAACAGTGGTTTGAATGAGGATAAGGGCAATGACATGAGCAGAAGTGAATGAACTTGAGCCCTCTGTTGGATGTAGAATTGAAGGACTGGCCGATTTGGATGGGAAACAAGAAGCAGTTATCATGGATAACATAAGCCTTTTGAAAGGTTCAATTTCCTGAACTACAGGAGACTGGAAAAGGTACTTTCTACAAGGAAAAACCAACCAGTTGTGCTTTGGGCAAATTGAAGATGACTAAGAGAAGACAGTTGGAAATGGCAGGTTTTGTGTGATTCCCTCTGTGCACTTGGGTCAAAGCTTAAAATAGGTCTTCTACGCTTGTCCCCTTATTACCATGATGCCCCACAATTATTTTGCCTCTCCTCTGAGCCCACTAAGCTTGCTCTTGCCCCTATGTTTGTATACATCTCTTCTCTGCCTGGAAATTCTTCCTGAGACCTCTGCCTTAAGGGCTCCATCTCATCTGTCAGGTCTCAGCTGAAACATTTTCTCCCTAAAAGACTCTCTGCTGAGCATATACCAGAAAGTAACACTTGACTTCCAATCACTCTCTATCACATTTTATTTCATTTTCTTCCTAGAAGAAGCTGTGAGAAATTATACCATTATTCATTTCCTTACTTATTGTTTGCCATCTCCCCAAGAAAGTTAAGCCCATTAGACCAGAGACCTTTGGTGTTTTATTCTCTGCTGTAATCTAATTTACAACAGCGCCTGGCATACAGAAGGCGCTGATTAAGTACTTTCTGACTGAAAGTGAGGAAGGGAAGAAATTTATACCAAGGTTTCTATAAATCATGAATATCAGAAGGACTGTTAAGTAGAAAAATGTCTTCTTAAAAAATGCCAATCACTCTGGCCAGCGTGGCTCAGTTAGCTGGAGCATTATCAGTAGACTGAAGGGTCACAGGTTCAATTCCTGGTCAGGACACATACCCAGGCTGCAGGTTGGATCCCTGGCCAGGGCACATATGAGAGGCAACCAATCAATATTTCTCTTTCACATCGATGTTTCCCTCTCTCTATATGTATCTATCTCCCTCTCTCTAAAAGCAATGAAAAAAAAAACTCCTTGGGTGAGTATTTTAAAAATGCTAATCAATGTATTGCAAATAAGACTGTCTGATAAATACATGCTTTCCAGGTCAAAGGAGGTGGTAGTCCGACTAAATGCTGCACTAACCAGACCATAGCAGGTATATGCATAGTGAGGTGCAACAGCAATATTTATCCTTGAGAGAAAAAAAGAGAAATGACTGATACTAGAAATATTGGCCATGGTGACTGTGATTCTCCCTGGCCCTTTCTATAAACGTGATACACCTCCTGAACCCCGTACTGAGAGGATGGTCTTGGGTTGTTGAACACAGATGGTCAGTGAGATGACCTCAAGAAGGGAGAGAGAAGAGGGGTAGGAGGGAGCCTGGAAAGAAAATTCTGTCCTAAAGTGGTGGTGAGTAGCTAGGCCCATCATACTCCTTCCTCTCTAATGAAGAAATATTGAGAGAATTAGTCAACTGATTGGTGGAAGTTAGAAACACAGGAAGAATAGCAGAGCCGCAGAACTCTAGATTAAGGATCACAAATTCCTGATACTAAATGGATAATAAGACAACATCACTACAATTGTCCCAGATCCTGAAAAATGAACATTTCTGGTTCCCATGAGATTCCTGCTTTCCTCGTGTGTTTCTTGACAATTTCTCAGCTTCATGTATTATTCGGGAGTTTGTTCTTTGCTACCAAAATAGTCTAACAATCTACATATGCAGCCAGAAAAATGAGGTCCTCTCCAGTTAATTATGGTCCTTCCATCTGTCGGATTATTATTACAGATGCTTAAAATGATTGTTAAAAGGGCTGTGTGGTGACATGGACAAATATGGGACGCTATAATGTCATCTGGATCAGGGTTATAACATAGGTCTGTCACCCATCCCTTTCCTCTTGCTTCCTGGGTTCCCACCACACTGGCTCACTGTGCACATTCAAAAATGACTAAATCTGAGTTAATATTTCTGGCACGTGGAGAATGCTTAGAAATCTCTGTAAGTGAATAAATGTTTGCATTGTGATTATAACTAGGGAAAGATTGTTATGCATAAGATACTGGAAGGAGAAAAACCAAAATGATCATTTCCAAACTTCTTAAACAGGGCGAGCCAGGTTCTTTGTGATCTGATCTCCACTTACCTCTCTTGTCTCAATGCTCAGCCCTCACTTCTTAGAGTCCATGCTTCGGCCATACTGATTTATGGTGCAGATTTCTTAATGTATTCCACTTGTTCCTCCCCTGTAGAGCTTTGTTCATCCTAACCCCTTTGCTTGGGAAGTCTTTCCTCTTCCTCCACCACCTTTGCTTGAATTATCCCCAGGCATCCTTCAGCATCAGCTTAGATGCCACCTTCCAAGAAGCCTTGCATGACCCCAAGTTAAATGCCCACCCATGTGCTCACCTAAAATAACACACCTCACATTGTACTGTAGATGTGTTACAGAAATAGGGGAGTCCAAAAACAAACCCCCGAGTTTGCGGCTGGGAGATAGGGAAAAGGAAGCAGCTTTCAGGATGCCCTTGCAAGCCTGGAGCTAGTGGCTGGAAACATTGTTGCAAAGATCCGCTTTACTTCCAAGGCTCAGGTCTGGAAGGGGTCTTGGACAGTGGGCTGGAACAGAAGACAGAGCCTACGTAGGGTTCTGTGAATGGTCAGAATTGCTTGCAACACCCACTGTGTGAGTGTGAGAGGATGCAGTGAGGGAGGGAGAGGAGGCACTGAGGAAGAGGGAAGCAGCTGCAGACATTTTGGGCTGGCTCTGGCTCTATGAGGCTCTCTCTCAGGCTCTTTCTCTGGCGGGCTCCCTCCATGTGGCTTGGAGGGGCAGGGGTCTCCAGGCTGCTTTAAGAAGAGGCTCTTCCCAGGCTGCTTTGAGAAGGAGAGGAGATCCACGTGGTTTGCAGGAAGAAGGCAGTTTACAAGGAGGTTGAGAATTCAGGCGGTTCTGCATTGAGAGCTGGAGGGCACCACAGCACAGAAAGGACCTCCCCAATCAGAATTGAGTGATTGGCAGCTACTGGTAAAGCTGAACTGTCCCTCGGAAGTAGGGAAACGGTGTTTCTGACTTTCCTAAGACTGGCCAGGTCTGGGGGGGGGGGGGGGGGCGGGGGAGGCAGGACTATGTGTAAATAAACAATTCTTTTTCTTTTCACCAAACTCTGGTATTAAGAGTTATAATTCTGGCGGCGGGCAGTCGGGCCCCTAACTAAACAGCCCGTGGGTTCTGTTTCAATTGGAGCAGCCCAGGGGTTCTGTTACAAAGATATATATTGAAGAACGCAACCCTCTCCACCCAACCCTGTTCCCACACTGTAGGTCATTTAAAGCAAGAGATGTGTGTTATTCATTATTCTCTCCACTGTTGGTCATGCCTGTATCAGTACCTATGAAACAATCAAATATTTCCTCTGGGTAACTAGGTAATAAAGAATCTCTACTGTTGTTAGTTTGGCCCTTATAGGTTTTTCAATATTTATTTTCACAAAAATGTGTTTTATGTTAGGACATAAATATCATTCTTGAAAGTATTCATTTTCCCATTCCCTAAAAGGAGTGTCTGGAATGGAAGAATGAAGGACCACTTTTAAATGAAGTCCCTTTAGGCTTGTGTCAAATATTGCTCTTGGCAGTTCTCATTTGACTCTCATAGCACTTGACAGAAAAGGTCTTCGGTTATCAACAAATATTGGAATGGAGACAAAACATGTTTATAAAAAAGAAGAGGAAACTTTGGCATGGCTAGAGTTTATTATGGTGAATATTTCCTATCCAAAACAATCGTTTAGTGTTTGATGGAAATAAAAGTATTTTGATGGAAATAAAAGTATTTAAATGGAAAGGAATCATTCTCTGTACCCAAGAATGAAGAGAAAGCACAAGGAAGCACTCTCTCACTCTCTTTCTCTCTCTCTCTCTCTCTCTCTCTCTCTCTCTCTCTCTCTCTCTCAGGTAAGCCCAGAAGAAAGCTATTTAAATTCCCTATAAAGAAAACACTGTCAGTCAAATCAGAGCTGTGCCACTTAAGCCATAACAAAAAGGGAAGAATGTTCATTCCGCAAAAGATTGAAACTGTGCTAGTGTCAAAGGGGTCATTAAATATTTTAAACAACAGGCTCAATGATACAGTTCCTTATGACGACAGTCTCCCAAGTTCCAGATCTCTCAACTCTTTTCGCTCCTTTCCTCCTGCGTCTCAACCTCCTCAGGTTCTGAATGACAATGACTTGTGAAATCCTAACGGAATTAAAGAGACAAGAGATGGTGACTAATTTGTATGGGGGAGTTTTAAGAATCTGCGTGGAGGAGCAAAACACCTTTCTGTCTTCAGTATAAAGACAAATAGGCAGCCTCTTCCGCTAGCCATTTCTTCTCCATTCTATTATTTTTATTTATTTACCTACCTAAAACCTCTCAAATCATGTAATTTCTTTAGAATAGTTGTTATTCAAAACAAAACCAAAAAAAGAAGAAAAAGATTTCTTAATTGTTTTCACTGCCTAAATGGCTCTAAAACTATTGGGTCCATTTTATAAAAATAGCATTGTATGCACTTTATGAAGCCCTTCCCTAGATTCCAATTCTGTTTCCTGATAAACCCAATTTAGTTTTCATACTTCAGTAATGAAATCAAAGAGGTAAGAGCTATTCTTAGAATATTCACCCACAGGTGTAACTGTTTAGCAGCAAACAGATAGAACAGTCTTAAGGAAAGGTACTGGCAATAAAACCAGTTTAAACTGTATGATGTTCAAGTCCAGTAATTTAAGAAGCCGTCACCTGCATTTGCAAATTGTAAGCAAGATTATGACTGAATTGTAATTTTAAAATATTAGGCTCATGAGACTTCTAAAAATAGAAGTATATTATACAAAGAATCCTCACAGTTTCTCATCTTTGGCTTCAGATACCTTTATCAAATGCAGAGTCTGATCTTGATGACAGCTCAGCAAAACAATCACGTTGCCTTTCCCCATCGCTATCACTTCGTTCAGAGTATTTTTATAAACTCTTTTACCAAAGTGAAACACAGGCCTGTGCAGGGAAAGTGTTAACATAGCAGGCCCAAGGCTGCTGTCCTCAGAGAGGCCTGCTTACAAGATCAGCCCTTGGCTGGCATCTGAGAGAGCTCCCTAAGTGATACGGCTGTTCTATGCCCAGGCTGTGCAGATAAACAATGTGATTTACAGTGCACAGCTGCTTTTCACTCTGAGAATTTTAGTAGAGGCTGCTAGGCAGGGAATGCCTACAGGACCCTAATAAAAACCCCAAACTCAGTCTCTCAAATGGGCTTCTCTGAGCAGAAACACTGCAGAGTGTAAGCTGCATGTTCGTTGTTAGGAAGGGTACGCTCAGTGGGACCTTTCCCACTGGCAGCATGCACAGGAAGACTGCGCGTGGATTCCTCCAGACTCCACCTTGGTCTTCTCCCCTCGTATCTGGCAGTGCATCCTTGCTGTCATTGTAACCCATCTTAGCCACAGTCTGGCCCTATGCTGACCCTGTGGGTCCTTCCAGTAAATCACCAAGTGTGGGGATGGTTTGGGGGAACCCCAGAACAAGGCTTAAAGCAAAACATTAGCTCTTTCTGGGTAAATATTTTCTTTGTTAGTTTTTCTACTGGGGAAAAGATTGTTGTCATTAAATCGGGCCTACATTATAACCTGATGCTGCTAATGTGAAAGGTTCCTATTAAGGAGACACAATTAACTTTTCACAGGTTGTTTGCTGCTATTTAGTTTACAGAAAAAGAGCAGTTTGGTGGCCACAGGGACATATATGACTGTCACACTATAGATTTAGACACAGCCCTAATCATGAATCTGCTCCTTGCCAGAGGCAACAATATAACGCAGAGCAGACAGCTGGAGACTAAGGTTTTATTTCCCTAACTCAATCTTAAGAAAATTATAATTTAATAGAACTCATCTCCACTAGTTTTTAAATATACTGTTAAAAGATATTGGGTACAAATTATCACTGAGTAACTTTTATTACTGCAATACTGAACACAATTAAAATGATTAAAATAAAAATTCAAACAGTTACGTTTTTTTCCTCCAATGGTGAAGAAAAAAACTACAGAGAGCTTCCTCATAACTCTGAAAAAAGAAAACTGTTTTTCACTAATTTAGAAATAAATAAAACTAAACCAAAGCTGACCCCTAAATAAGTATGCGCCTGCTTAAATGACCTTTAAAAAAAAAAAATTCTAATGTTAAAAATCCTAGAGAGGACCTAAAACTGGCTTATCCAAATATTTCATTGTTTCCAAGAAATATAGAATGTGTCCCCATAGCTATGCAGGGAGAAAGTCAGTGGTAGGTTAATAAACCTCTATCAGCTAAAAGTTCAAACAATTCTTGCACAGTTTTGACTCATATAGTAAGTCTGACCTTCACCCATCCTGCTGGAAAACTATGGACACACAACTTTGTACTACAAACAGAGACTGTGTATCTAAGAAACAAGAAAGCCCTCTGAGGAGACAATAAACAAATAAACCATGGTTTATAGAAAAGATGTTAGGCTTCTTTTCTTTCAAAAAAAGAAGCTTTCTAATACAAAGAGTGGAAACCATGAGAGAAGCCAATGCATTCTTTCAGAAGATTTCTATTCACAGTAACTTAGCTCCTAGGACAACGGTGAAACCCAGCTGCCCAAGGACGGAAGCACAGCAAGGCCACTCCCATATCATTCCTGAGGCTAGAAATACACCGTTTTCCAGCGAGACTTCTGAAGTCCTATTTCTGGTCATGACTAAACAAAGGCTGAGTCTCAACTGTGCAGAGAGGCCTATTCCCAGCAGTGAAATGGCTGCCACATTTGGTCCCTCCTCTGCTGTAGGAGGATGCAGGATTGTAGGAAATGAATAAAATCCCCGATGAAGACTTTTCTATAGAACAACTAACATTTAATTAAAAATTTAAATTCATAGATAAGGCTTTTGTGGAAAATGAGATTTGGAGGATTTTCTCACAGACTTATCCTGAAAAAGCAACCTCTTGCCTATAACGCTTTAAAATATATATATTAATAATAATAACTAATGCTGAGAAAGTATAACATTCCATCCTGATTTTGTCAGATGAGTTAGTGGATGGCCAATTTGCTGATCGCAAGGACTTTGCCTGATGCCCAGGACAGGGCTTCAAACATACAGGCAGTCAATAAATGTTTCTGGAAGAATAAGATTAGTATATTAAAGACATAAGTAGTAAAAAAAAAAAATAGATAAGTAGTAAAAAAAAAAATAGGGAAGAAAAGAACTCTGAAGAAGTAAATGAGTCAAATTTATCAGATAAAACCACAACATGCTTTTCCTCTCAAAGTCTCCAGGGAGCCAAGGATGGAAGATTCTAGAGGAGCTGATGAGCACCAGCTACAGCAACCCCATATTTCTAAAACCACAAAACACAACACACACACACAAAGCAAATAAGCAAAGCCCATATTTATAAATTATAAGGATAGTTTTGGGTGTGATAAAGTTTGAAATCCAAATAATACAGACAAATTCAGGACATGTAGTTGCCACAGTATTGAATCAGATCACTACAGAACGTTTCATTTCACACAAGGGAAAAATAATTTTTACAAGGAAACAAGGAAAGGCTCAATGTGTTTTACATACTTGATTCAGTTACACAAATAGATGTATATAGATAAATTCAGTAGAATAAAATGCCTACTTTCTAGTATTTTAACCCAATTTCTATGTATCTGAGACCCAGTGACCAAAGGCAATCACTTCAACTCTTTTAGCTGTTTCTTTTAGTATTTAATTCATATTTTAACAAATACTCTTCAGTTGTTATTTCTTATCCATTTCTAATGTCTATTGGCTTCCTGTTGTGGAAGATGAGAATTTAGCTCTCGTTATGTTCTACACATACTTCCCTGCACCCCACCCAAAAATTCTCTCAATTTAACTATATCACAATTTTGGTTACAATAATACTTAATATTTGCATTATGTTATTGTGTTTATTTAAATATTGTTCATAACTGAGCCCTACGGTATACTATACAGGTTTACTTATCGCGGCCTCACTGTATCGCAGGATTTTTAAAATATTATATTTAATTATTTATCATGGATTTTTCGGTATATTGCAGGACTTTGCAGTACTGTATACGTATGTTGTTAAAGTTACGTAGGTTTAAGAGTGTAGAATAAATGTAAGGTTCCTACTTTGTGGGGCGGGGGTGTCTAGAACGTAATACCCACGATAAGTGAGGGAATACTGTAATCATATTTATTTTCTTGTACAATCAATTGTTTTTCCTAACGTAAGTAATTACCTCAATTTTCCATTTTCTTAATTTTTTCTTGTGCACCTAACACTAATTTTCTTCATACTCTAGCACAGAACTAGAAAATTATTATCTAAGATAGACACATTAGATGGTCTTTCTGATTTGTTGCTTGTTTCCTTATTTCCTGGCCTCTCTATCCTCCAGTCTGATCCAGAAAGGCTGTTCTCCAGCCCTGACACAGGTGATATCCAGGTGTCACCTGGAACTTCTCTTTACTTCCCATCAGGGATCTTCCTTCACTTTGCCTTAATTGCTGCATCTTTTTTGGCTTATTCTCTCATCTTCGTAGAGCACCTTCTCCAAGAACTACCCAAGAAAGTGCATGAGCGGCCAATTTTTGAGACCTCTCATGTCTGTCTGAAAATAGCATTATTCTGCCCTTGTTTTTTGATTGACAGTTTGGCCAGGTACAATATTCCAAATTGGAAATTATTTTCCCTCAGATTTGGAAGGTATAGTTCTACTTCTTCTAGATTCACTATTATAGTTGAGAAGTCAGGCACTAGTCTGCTTCCTGAGTCTTTGTATGTGACCTACTTTTTTCTCTGTTAAAACTTTTAGGAAAATTTTATTTTATTCACAGACTTTATCAGATGGGTGTTGGAATTGGCCCTTTTTTCCCTTCATTGTACTGGGAACCCAATGCAACCTTTCCATATGGAAATTCACATCCTTCGATTTTGGAAAACTATTCTATATCATTCTTCTCTAATTTTCTCCCCTGAATTTTCTTTATTTTCTTTCTAAAACTCTTAATAATCAGATTTTGAACTTCCTAAACAGAGCTTATTTTCTCTTTTCTTTCATGTTTGCTGTCTCTCTTTTCATTCTATTTTCTGAACAGCACCATTAATATTCCAATTCTTTGCTGAATTTTTAATTTCTGATATTATATTTTTAATTTCCAAGCCCTGTTTCATGAATACAGTATCTTCTCTAATATCTCAGAGAATATCAATTCTAATTTTTAAAGTTTTATCCTCCCTGCTTTTCCTTCTGTTTTCTCTGAGCCTCCTTTCCCAATTATTTGTTCTGACCCCATTCATTCATGATCCTCAAATATGTGGTGATGCTTGGCAGTCTGCTATGAGACCTAAAAGGCTGCGTTTATGTGGTAGGACTGCGTGGGAAACCCAGACATTTTATGGGAGACCTCCAAATGTCTTTTTTCCTCAACTGGTCAGCTTCCCAGACAAGAGTCTTCTAATCTTCTAATCTGAGGATAGAGGAATATAAACCTGGTTGTCAGAGTTCTGGTTGCCCAAAAGGTGCATTACCTATATTCTCATCTGTATCTTGTTTCCAAGTCCAAAGCCTCTCTGGTATATTTCTCTAGAAAATATACCTACGAGGGGTATCTGTCTAGCCACCTGGAATAGGAGGGGTCTATCAGCAGTTTTCAACTTCACCCTTCATACCTGTCTTCTAGCACAGCTGTGGTTCCAAGTGCAGAGACTTCGTGTCCTGAACACAAATCCACCTCTTCAGGTGACTTCCCTCGCTGTGGACACTTGGCTTTCATATTAATTCATTCCCATTTGTCCATTTGCTTTCTATCTACAAAAACATGTTGGCATTCCTTATCCAGCAAATCTTATCTTCCATTTTCTTTGCCCATGTGGATTTATACCTTTTTTATTTGTTACCTATCATTTTGGGTAGTCTCAGGAAGTGGAGATAAACAAGCATCCTCAAACTTCCATGTAGAGCTGTAAGTCCAAAAATCTTTTATCATTAAAAATAATTTGAGATTAGAAGTCTTAGAGAACTCTCTAGATTATCATCCCTATTGATTAACTGGCATTTGGTCATTCCTTGGCAAAAGTATTATGTTGTTTTTTGAGTCTGTAAGTCATGATTTATAGATGGCACGGAAAGAATTCAGATGGAATAAAACACATTAAATAGATGATTTGAAAACTGGCTTAAAAGAAAGTGCTAAACAGTCATAATAGTTTATACTATGAAGAGAAGGCTGAGGGACTTAGGAATGACCATCAAGAAAATGAAGAATTATTATAGACACAGATGGTTGGCCCAATTTCTCTGTTTCCATTTCAAACAGAATAAGAAAACGGACTTAAAACATAGCATAAGGGAAATGATCTGACAGTGAATAATATTAAATATTACTAGGAAAGAGTATGGAATTTTCTTTTCTGCAATTATATTAAAAGTGAGAATATTCCTCTTCTTAGAGGTAAAATCCTGCACTAAATGACACTTAAATTCCTTCCAGCTGTTATGTTTCTTTTCTTTCCAAAAGACCTGTATGCAAAAAATAATCACTGCTATTCTGAGCTTCCTTTTTCCTTCCTTCCCCCTGCCCCCTATCTCTCTCTCTCTCTCTCCCTCTATCTCTTTCTCTCTCTCTTTCTCTTCTTTCTAATAGAAACATTCCTTTCTAGAAATAAGAAAGACTACTTCTAAAATGAATTTGGTTTAATTTTAAGATTCACACTTGCAAGTTCCAATAATGTTTTAGGGAAATTAAGGGTCTACATGTTAAGAGCATGACTACATTCAAAATGTGGGTAGTACTTCAATATTGAAACAAAAATTAGCATCGCTCAAGTTTAGATTTTGCTTTATAAGTTGCACTTTAAAAAAGTATTAGTTTCCTGCTATAAAATGACTCATGAAAATAGTCAAACTAGAGCTAAATAGAATGCTTATAAGATAAGAGGGTAAAGTATTTTTCCTTTCCATTGACCTTCATGAATGCACTAAGAGCACAATGATGGCTAATAAAGGGCCACCAGGAGGGGCAGAGGCAGCAGAGCACATACTGAGGACAGGTGGAAGACACATCTTGAGGACATACAAAGGATCAACCACATGGGGTCCTGCCTCCATCACATGCTTGATGTTTATACTGTTGTTAAAGAAACACAGGTTTTCTGTCTCTCTGTTTTTAGTAGAGAAATCAGAGCCTGACCTCATACCACACACAAAAAACTACTCCAGGTAGGCTGAAGACCTAAATGTGGGAGAGAAAACAAAGCTTTAAAAAAATTCAAATTAATACCTTCGTGACTTCTGATTAGGAAAAGACTTCTTAAATAAGAGACAAAAAGTACTAACCATAAATACTGATCAGTTGGACCACAATAAAAATAAAATAAACTGTTAATTAAAACATACCCAAAAGGAAGTAGAAAGGCAAGTCATAGAGTGGAAAAAGATGTTTGTAACACATACAGACAACTTAAATCAAAAACACATTTTTTAAAATCTCCTAGAAATGAAGAACTAATCCAACAGTAAAGGAGAAATCCAAATGTCCAACAGACATGTAAAAATGAGTTCAACTTCATTAATCATCAGCAAAAATGTAAAGAAAAACTACCATAAGATGCCACTCTATGCCCATCAGAATAACAATTTTTTAAAACCTGAAAATATGATGCATAAATTGGTATAACCCCTTTAGAAAACTGTTTGGCAGTATCTAGTAAATCTGAAGAAATACATGCTCTGTGACCAGCAATTCCACTCCTCCATATATATTTAGCAGAACTATGAGAACACATTTATTAAAATAGCAGCATTGTTTATAATAGTGTAAAACTGGAAACAATTCAAATGTCCATGAGTAGTAGACTGGCTAAATAAATGATCATATACTCATGTAATGGAATATTTTGTAGGAATTTTAAAAAATGAATGGAGAAATTTCAGAACCCCCAAATGAGAGAATATATTCTGAACTTTTCAGAAGAAAAAAGTACAGATGACTTGAAATTAGATTGGTGTAAGACTGACTGATCAGCAACATTGGAGACCAAAAGGGAATAATGTCTCCAAGCTCTGAGAAAATCAATTTATTCATTTATCAAATAAACAAGATCAGTTTTGATAACGGGAAAGTCAGTGCCCATAACACGAGGGGAATGAGGAAAAGGAAAGAGAAGAGCTAAGGGGAAGGATGGAGGTGCAAGATCCTCACTCTGTAAGTCGAGGACCAAGGGATCCCCCCAAGTAAGATATAACTATAGCACTTAAATTACTTAAGTAAAGGAAATAAAAATTGTGATACAACTATGCTGGGCAAAGAAGGGAGGCAAGACAGAATAGTATGGCAGGAAACCAGTAGACACTGTCCAAAATGACAAATGAGAAAAGACCGGTGTAAGTGTAGTATTTAGAAATAGAATAATAACTGCCAGAAGAAGCAGAGACAGGAGTTAAAAGTGGTTCCTTTGGGCAAGAAGGAATGGGTGTGGGGAGGGGGTGAAGCAAAGAAACCATTTCTTTTTATTCTAAGCCATTCTGCACTCTCTGACTTTTTATCCATGGGCATGAGTTACTTTGACAAAAAATTTAAATGGGACTTCAGTATAAAATGTCTTGAGAACTTGGTTACTGATCTGTTGTTGCAAGGGAAGTTGTAAGTGACTGAGGGACAGATGGTGGGGCCACCAACAAAGACAGCACTCAGACAGAAGACCAGACCGTGGGGCAAAATGAAGAATCTGGTTTCGAAGCTATCGAGTTTGAGATGCCAGTGGCACCTGCAGAAAGAAATGACTAACTAGACTTGGATGTGCAGATCAAAACTGCAAGGGGGAGGTTTGGGTTGGAGATGACCGTTTGACAGTCAATTGTCTGCAGGCTAGTTAAAGCCACCAGTGTGAGTGAGACTCTCTGGGAAGAAAGCAGCATGGTGGGATTAAAGGAGAGGGCCAAGGATGAAACCCTAGAGAACATCCATGTCAAATGGAGGGAGAAACCTGCCAAAGAGAACCAGGAATGTTTGGGGTTCCAAAGCCAAAGGGGCGGAGTTTGAAGGAGGGTAACAAACTATCAGATGTACTAGAGAAGTCCATTTGAAAGAGCCCCAACTCCCAAACTTTTCAAGATTTCATATGCTTCCCATAAGTACTCTCTGACCTAAGTATTTGAAATCTGTCCAGTAGACTTAAGCATAATTCCCACATATTTAATACGGAACTAAAGCAAGACCTTGATGCTGGCCCAACTGGAAACATCTGTAAGCATTCAAATGCATCTCTGTAGTTAAGGTGCTGTTTAGTGCTCCAAACTATCCACTTTTAGATGTCACTTGGCATGTTTCAGGAGGTTAGGTTCCAGGGGAATTTAAGAGATCCATTACTAGTCACATTTCCTTAAAAAATGAAATTTATTATCACCCTTAGACACTCTGCTTAAAAACATGGTCTAACTGCTTTGTGGTAAATGTTCAACCTGATGTGTAACCTACTGAAAATGCAGCTTTGTGAAAACGTACCCACTCCACACATTCCTCCCCTTGGTAACTCAGCCATGTGGGGGGAGTCACAGAAACTAAAGAAGTAAAATGCTCTTCATTGTGCCTCTGGGTCCCCACTTCTAAGACAGCCATCTGGAATGTGGGTATTTTTTCCCTCAGAGATAAGAACAACAATAACACGGGAAGTTGTGATGATGAGAAGCACGTGCAACATCCTGCATTAACAAACTATGTAAAAGGAGCATTTTATTAGTGGACGAAATCCTGACTTAACCTGTGTTCCTTTTCTTTTAGAAGGGAGGAAAAACAGCCGACAATCAGTATTCATGAATCCAATGGATCTGCCTTTGGCATCAATTCAAGGTCAAGTCCAGTGTCACTGCACCACAGCAAAGGAGACTGCTCTCCCACAGCGCTGTTCTCCAGTCCATTTAATGAGCTGGCACAACTGGAACTCTGCATTATTGGGACTGTTCTGCATGCAAGCTCATATCTGCTGCAAGCAGGCACAAACTAATAGATTCTCTCTTTTTTTCCCAGGACAATTTCTTTAGTGCCAATACGCAGAGCTACAGTAGTCATATTAATGTACCATCTATCTTGAAGCCAATCTAACCTCAAAAAGGCTTTGTGATTTTTAGGTCAATGCAGAGATTAAAGTAGAATATTATAAAGTTTCCAAATGTAAACCAAAATGGGACCAGGTGCAGACATTTATGTAAATCAGATACAAAGTCACTGACACCTGTAGGCAGATGTGCTGTACATAAACATTATACCACACGCAAATGAGAAGGATCACCTGCCCAGCAAATGGTCTTACACCTTGACTTGAACATGCTTCAGAAAAGAAGAGCAGAATTAACTCCTGGTAAAGCATTCTAACATGGCTTAGTGAGGGGAAAGGGAATGGGCAAAACTGTTGAGGAGTCCCTTATATCCCACATTCAATTCTTCTGCAAATCTTGTTGCTCTACCTTTAAATATATATCAAGAAGTTATCAAGCTGTGACTATCTCACTCCCTACTCCTAATTCCCCATCTTCTTGGGCTCTCACCATAAACCCCCCCCCCACCTCCGTGTCTCTGCCATTCTTGCCTCTCTGCAGACTACTCTACAGCATCCAGAGTGTACCTTTCAAAACTGAAGTCAGATTCTGTTATTTTCCTGCACAAAACTCTCCAAGGTCTTCCCTGCACACTGAGAATAAATCCCAAAGTACACTTGACTCTTGAACAACATTGGGGTTAGGGAGGCTAACTCCCAAGCAGTTGAAAAATTACATACAGGTTTTGACTCCCCAAATAGCCTACTGTTGACTGGAAGTCTTACCAATAACATAGAAGTCAAAGGACACATACTTTGTATGTTATATGTATTATGTTCTGTATTCTTATAATAAAGCAAGCTGTGAAAAGAAAATATTTAAAAAATTATAAAGAAGAGACATTATACTTGCAGTACTATACATATTTATTGAAAAATCTGCATGTAAATGGACCCATGCAGTTCAAACCACTTTTTAAAATTGATTAGAGAGACAGACCGACAGACATTGGCCTGTTGTTCCACTTATTGATGCATTAATTGGTTCCTTCCTGTATGTGCCCTGACCAGGATCGAACCTGCAATCTTTGTGCATCGGGATGATGCTCTAACCAACTGAGCTACCCAGCCAGGGCTCAAACCACATTGTTAAAGAGTCCACTGTACTTACATGGCCACCAAGTCCCTAGATGATCTGGCACTCGGCCTCCTCTTCCACCTATGGCTCACCACTCACTACCTACTTGAGCCACTCTGACCTCCCTGCTGTCCTAGGAATATACTAAGCATGTGCACTTTTGGTTCTTTTTCCTAGAACATTCCTCCTCAAGATTATCATTAAGGTTTTGCTCAAAGGCCATTGCTTCAGTAAGACTTTTTGACCATCCTACCCAAAACAGCATTCCCTGTCACCTCTGTCCCCTTCCTCTGTTTTGTCTTTCCTCTTGCCACTTCTCAATGCCTGTCATTTGATTACGTAACTCTTTGATTATTGCCTGTCTCCTACTTTGGAATATAAACCCCATGAGGGAAAACTTTGTTTGTTCAACCAAACTTTGGTTGTTCATCCCCAGTATGTAGAACGATGTCTCACAATAACAGGTTCTCGGAAACTTGGGTTGAACAGAGGAATGAAGAATGAAAAAATATAGTCTCGCCTCTTAATAATAAATACATTTCTGATTTTAGGCAAATCACTGGTCTTATCTCTGGGATAAGAAAATTAGACCTCATGGTTGCTAATGTCTCCTTACATTCTAAAACTCTCATATTTCCTTAATCAGCTTATCACCACCACAAAATAGTGGACATTACCATTTGATTAGTATAAGGGTGGAGCAAAAGTAGGTTTACAGTTCTGAGTACATGAAACACAGCATTTATTCTTGTGGTGTTTAGTAATTATTGTATTATTTTCCATATGAACATCTGTAAACCTACTTTTGCCCCACCCTGTATATCAGGTATGCTATAAATTATATTAATAGCTCAAGAGTTCATTCAAACTATCTCTTAGCACACTTTAACTTTACTTTTTTATGGACTTATGGTTCTTTAACAGATCCAATTTGTTTCCATTGTCAGTAGTATCATTTTTTATATAGATACAAACTCAACTGCATAGTCGCTCCTGGGAGGTAGGGACCCTTTCCTCAGGCTGGCTACTTGGCTCTCTGTTCTTTCCAACACTAGCTCAGAATTTTTTTTTTTTTTTTTAATAATTAGGAATCCAAGGGTCTTCATAGCTGAGCAAATTATACCATCAGCGTGTCCAGGTGGTTTCTGAACACACTTGTAAAAGAATATGCTAATACAGAAAAAGAAACTTAGATGATCTGGAAAGTTAATTAACAGCATTCAAAATTATGGCATATATTTTATATCATGTGGCTTTTATCTAGATTTTACTCTTTTAAATTACAACACTTGTCTTTTGCTTCCAAAAATGAAAAGTATTTTTAGAATATACACCACTCAAGTACTGGCTCAATACTCAAATTATTAGTGTCATGAATTAGCCAAGATAAGAAAAATTCTTTCCATGCTGACATTTAATTTAGAAATTAAAATGGAATAATGAACAAGTTTTAACTCTAATTATCTTTTTAAAACATTTATCAAAGGATAAGTCCATGAAACAATTTATATAAAGGAATTTTCTCATTATCAGCCAATTGAAACATTCTGAGCATGATTTGAAATTTTTCAAAGGAAACCAGTTTCCAAATATTTGATATCCCTCGAACTGCATGCTTGGATAAATAGTTCTACTTCAATGCAACTGTGCCTTTCACATCGAAAAACTTAATTTTTATTCCTCAAGGAACTTCAGAAGGAAATGAAATATTTCAATGCCTTATTTTAATTTGGGTTGAATAGAGGAATGAAGAAAGGAATGCTTTATTTAAACAATAAAGGTGGTATGAGAAAGAAAAATAACAAACTAACACCTCTCGTGAACACAGATACAAAACTCCCACTCATAACTTTAGCAAACTGAATCTAGGAACATATAAAATACCAAGCTGATTTTTACCCCAGGTACTAAGTTGATTTAACATGCTGAAATCAGGAATTTAATTTCTCACCATAAGTCTAAATCAGAAAAATCATGTAACCTCAATAAATGCAGAAAATATATAAAACAAAATGCAACATTCATGATTTAAAACCCTTAGAAAGGCAGAAATAGAAGGTCTCATCTTTCTTTCCTATAGCAAACATCATACTTAATGCTTAAATGCAGAAAACTTCTCACTGCAATTAGAAGGAGAAAAATTGCCCCCCATCAGAACTTACAGTCAGCAGTAAACTGGCGGTCTAACCAGTGTAGCAAGCATAAGTGAAAACATGATTTAAAGATTGGAAAAGAAGAAGCAAAGCTGTCATTATTCACAAATGACATGATTATGTTTGTAGAATAGCAAAGGTATTTACAGATAAGCTGATAGGAGAGTTGAGCAATGCAGAAAATCAATTAGTAATGCAGACAAATCAACTAAATTTCTATGTAACAGCAAACAGAAAATTAAATCCTAAAAAGAACATTTGCAACAATATAAAAATATGAAGTGCCTAACAATAAGTCTAGCAAAAGATATGTAAGACTTTTGGGAAAGAAAACTATAAAACGTTATTAAGACATTTTAAAAGACAAATAAAGGAAGACTCAATATTGTAAAGACATTGATCTTCTCTTAATTAATTCACAGATTCAATGCAATTCCACTCTAAATTCCAAAACCATATTTGAGGGATCTAAAACTTAAATAAATTGCTTCTAAAATTTTATATGGAAATGTAAAGGGCTAAGACAAGTCAAGACTCTCTTGAAGAACAAGAACACTTTCTCAAATACCAAGACTTTTAAAAAATATTAAACCAATGTGGTACAAGCATAAAATAGACCAATAGAAGAGACCAAAATGCTTATAATGATATGTGATAAGATAGTCTTTTCAATAAATATCTAGAGAGAATAAATTAATTTGGATCTTTATCTCACACCACACATAAAAATTAATTTCAGATGAACTTCATTCCTAAATGTGAAAGGTTAAATTTAAACACAAAATGACAATGTAGAAAATATATTACATTGATGTATTAAATATAATACAGAAAATACATTAAATATAGAATTTAATGTAGAAAATATTTCATGAGCTTGGAGTAGGGAAGGATCTCTTAAACAATGCACAAAAAGCACAAACCACAAAAGAGATGACTTATAAATTTGACCACATCAAATTTAAAGTTTTCTGTTTACCAAGAAACACCATACAGAGAGTTATCCCAGAGTGGGAGACGAGATTAGCTAAAACTAACAGAAGAGTAGGATCCAGAATGTATAAGCAATTCTGCAAACAATTCAAAAGAGGTAGACAACACAACATAAAATGATCCACTTCACAAAAGAGGAAATTCATATGACCATAAAAATACAAAAAAGTCATCAACCTCAGTAGGAAACAGAGAAAAGTGAAGAAAAAACACAAAGAGCTATGAATGCACACACTCGTTTAGCAAACAAGCAAACAAGCAAACAAAAAGGCATGACAATAATAAGTGCTGGCAAGGTCCCAGGATCATTTTGCAGTAGAGCAGAGATAAAGAGAGACATACCCATGAGCCAGCAATTCCTCCTCCAGGCTGACAGGGAAACTCATACTAGCATACACTGGAATACAGGCATAAGAATATTCACCGCTGCATCATTTGAATGTCCCAAACTGGTAACAACTTTAAGAGATAGATGAACATGTCATATTTTCATTCAATGGTCCCTTTCACTGCTCCCAGCCTGTGAAAGCCCATCCTCCACCCTCCACACCCATCATCCGAAGTGCCTGGTCGGAGGGCCACCATCATCTCCCTTGATTCTACCTGCTCTGCGCTAGTCCCCCAGCCACTGACTTATGTCAGGTCCTCATTGATTGCTCTCCCATAACTTACCACAGGAGCCTGCTAAGTGCTCTCCCTTCCTGCGTCGTTTCCTTAATCCACCCTTCAGGGCTGCTGCACCAGGCCGCCAAACCACCACCCGCCCAGAGCCCTCTGAGCCTCAGACATGCTCACTAACTCCCAAGGGCTCATGGGGACTGGTAAGCCTCCTTGCGTAACTAACGAAGGCCTCCAACCTACAGTCCCAGCCTCTTACCTGGCCACACGGTTCCCCACACCGGCTGCCCCCCAACCCTCAACTCCAAGCCTGAAAGGTGTGACTCCACTACCCTACTCACCATACATCTAGTCCTTCTAACCATATTTCTTCCACTGGGAACTTGCCCATCCTGACTTGATCCTTCTGTGTTCTGGGCACCCACAAGACCTTGCTTTAACTTCAGGTGACATATCTGTTTCTCTTAACTTGTCCAACAGCCAAACTCTTACTTTTCCTCTGCAAACCTGCTCCTCCCTTGGGCTTCCCCATCTCAGTACATGCAGCTACCACCCACCTGGTCACTCAGACCAAAAAGCTAGGGCTCGCCCATAATGCACTTCTTTCTCTCCCCCAATATGCAGTCCATCATCAGTCCTTCCGCACAACCTCCAGAATCTGGTCCCACTGCCACAGTGGCTCCTGGGACCACAACCACAGCCACAGCCTCCTGATGGCTCCCTGCTTTAGGTCTGCACCCCTCTAAACCTCTTCTCCACAAAGGAGGCAAAGAGGTCTTTTAAAAACATAAAGCTGTTAAAGGACTCCTCTGACACTCCATTGATTTTAAAATCAAATTCCTTACCTTTCAAAACCCTGAATTACCATGCTGGCTTCATATTAGATCAGGATTCCCTTGGGAACAAAACAAAACAAAACAAAAGCAGCAGCAACACAAACGGATGCCAGGTTCCACCTTCAGATTCAGATTTAATTTGCCTGGGGTGAGATGCAGATAAGTTTTTTAAGTTCTGACAGACAGACGTTTCTAATGTGAAACCTGGGCTGAGAAACACAGAACCTGGGGATCGACTCTAACTCCCTCTCCAACCTCATTAACCCCCACCGACCCCTCACCCACTATCCTTCATTGTTTGGTTCCTCAAAGAGGTCAAGCTCATTCTTGCCTTGGGGTTTTTGCAAGAGCTGTTCCATTGCCTTATATGTTTCTGTACTTGATCTACCCAGCCATCCTGCTCACTACTTCAAGTCCAGTCTTAATTCATCTTAAATATCACCTCCTAAAGAGTCCTTCATGGATCACCCAGTCAAAAGAAGCCGCAGTGACTCTGTAGCATACCTTAATTTTCTGCAGAGCAATTATTCCCTAATATTTCTCGTTTGTGCAGTTTATTTCCCCACTAGAACATAAACTCCATGAAAGTAAAACCCTTATCTGTGTTGTTCATCCCAGTTTCCCCAGCTCCTACAACAGTGGCTGGCACACAGCAGGGGACTGGTAAATATTTGTTGAATAAAGAAGTGATAAGTTAAGTGAACACATCCGGGTCACCTCTACTGCCACACTGTGCTTTGCAAATAGAAGAGCCTCAGAGGACACTCCATTTCAGGAGCTGAAAATAACCATTATATTACAAATTTGACCAAACTTTAAAGGTTATAGTCATTCTCACTGAAAAAAAATATCCTTTCACTAGCCTTACAGCAAGAATAGAATCATGCATTATTTGAAAGACTAAAATCCAAGTATATGATTGTCTAATCACTATGCTGTATGCCTGAAACTAATGCAAAATAATATTAAAATTAAACTACAATTGAAAAATAAATACAACAAAAAATATAAGGACTAAACTCCAACTTTCAGAAAAGATCTAAAATTGATAAACATCATACCAAAAAAACAAAAAACAAAAATAACCAGTCTATATGACTCCCAGAATCAGCAAATTTCAAGTACGTCTTCAAGTTCCTTGGGCATAACTGTGACCTTTCTAGGCAATGCAGTATGGCTGCTTCCTTGCCAGGCTATGAATACTAGATTTTTCAACACCATGTCAAATTTTTAAATTAAATCTTTTAACCTACATTTACACATTCATTCATATATATAATCAGGTTATTAGAGATACCTTTCAAATTCAAGGTCTTCTAGCAACCAGTTTTAGTAAAAACAAACAGGAAGTCCAAGGTTAAATGAGAGAGGTATTCAAATATTACATTCTCTAGCTCCACTTTCTGGGTACTACAAATAGAGGCATCTCTATTCATAGATTAAAGACATTCAAGGCTGATCTAGTCTATAAGTGCCCATTTCTAGATATATTGAGGAGATCACCATCATCAAAATATGGCTTCTATTTTTTAGTGGGTTGAACGGTGGTCTCCAAAAAGATATATGTACGTTTAATCCTAAAAACTGTGACTATTATTGTACATGAATGTTACATTATATGGCAAGAAATATGATCACATTAATGATCTTGAGAGGAGGAGCTTATCCTGGATTACTGAAGTGGGCCCTAAATGTAATCCCATGAATCCGTATAAGACAGGGGGTGAGGGTGACTCTGACACAGGAGAGAAGGTGGCAACGTGGTCATGGAAGCACAGACTGGAGTGAGGTTGCCTAAAGCCAACACTGCCTGGAATTTCTAGAAGTTACAACAGGCAATAAATGGATTCTCTCCCAAAGCTTTCAGAGGATACACAGCCCTGCCAACACCTTGATTTTAGACTTCTAGACTCCAGAACTGTGAGAGAATAAATTTCTATTGTCTTAAGTCTCCCAGCTTGTGTTCATTTGTTTACAACCACCACAGGAAACTAACAAACACTTAATTGGATCATTAAAATGTACTAGACATTATGAAAAAAAATGACTCAAAAAATTTAACAGCTATTAAAAAGCTTTGTTTCGAAGTAAATAAATTTTTTTAACATTTACATTTTAAACAAGCATAATTTAAATATAGTCACTTTCCATCTTGAAGGACAGATCTAGAATATGGTGCTCCGTTCTCATTATGATTTGAAGCCACGCATTTGATGTCTCTGTAAAGTAGCTTCCCATCTGAAAATGTAAGATGAAAATTCTTGACTCCCTCAGGATTGTAGGAATAATGTAAAAAAAAAAAACAAATGACAGGGGTTATTCCTCAAAGACTCATAGCCTTAGAGCTAAAACTGCCCTTGAGGAGTACTTAATGCTAACCCTCATCCTAGGGAAAGGAACAAACACAAAGGCTCAGGAGGGTGAGGCCTTTGCCATGAGCAAGCCAGGGAGACGCCAGGTGTCTTGATTCTGGATCGGAGCCCTCTCTCTGCACAGCAATGTGCTGCCTCTGAAAGAGTGAGGATGACATTCCCAGCTCGATCCTACTCTGCTTTCTTCCTCCAGGAACAGGGGGAAGTTTTCTCTGATTCCATGCCAACACCTGGGCACCTTCAGGGCTAATGGCAAAATGTGAGGTTGGGATACAGATTGTTTTAACTGAAAAGACTCAAGCCTAGGCTTGATGGGAGAAAAAAAAAGGACAAAACAAAAACCCAAAATGTACTATGACGATAATGAGCCAGTCCTTGCTCAGAACCAGATTTCCACCAGTGCAAAAAAAAAAAAAAAAAAAAAAAAAAGAAGAAGAAGAAAAAGAAGCCTTAGGCAAGTGTAAACATCAATTCTTCCAGCATCAATTAGCCAAGAAAAAGAGTGAGATGGTCTGCTTGGAAGCCATGCTAGGTAATAACAATCTAAAAGACTCACATCTTAAAGACTATAGGTCAATATGGCCATTTTCCCGTTAAAGAGACAGTATGGTAGACAAAGGCAAAGTGTATGGTAAAGTTCATCATCTAATCAGGATAAAAACTCTTAACAACTAGGACTAGGAGGCAACTTTTTAAATCTGATGAATATTATGTATAAAAACCCACAATAGTCATCATACTTATTGATGAAATGTTGAGTTTTCCTTTCAAAGACATATGCACCCATATGTTTCTTGCAGCATTATTTACAATAGCCAAGATATGGAAGCACCTTAAGTGACTATCAATGGCTGAATGGATAAAGAAATGGTGCATATATACAATGGAATATAACCCAGCCATGAAAAAAAAAAATATCTTGCCATCTGCAACAATGTGGATGGATCTAGAGAGGGTATTGTGTTGAGTAAAATAAGTCAGACAGAAAAAGACAAATGCTATATGATATTAATTGTATTTCAATATATCTAACAAAGAGTTAGAAAATAAAATATTTTTTAAAAATAACATTGACTATATCATCAAAAATATAAAGTATCTAGAAATGGATTTAACAAAAGATGTACAAAACCTATACTAGGAAAATTATACAACTTTTCTGAGTTTTCTAAAAGCAATTCGGGTGTGTGCATAGATTTTAGTCGCAACCAATGAAAGAAAAAGAAACTAAAGATAACTATTAGCATATCTTCTAAAACACTGGTTTCTGAAATATAGAGGTACCTTGATGTGTTATATAAGAATTCTTATCACACCGGTGCAATGTTTGTTCTGATGGTGGACCAGAATTCTCATTATTAGTCCATATTTTAACTAAACAATGAAGAAACATTTGAATTTCCACACTGAGTATTATATTAACTGTAAAAAAACAAAGAGACTTTGTAAGTCCTTTAATTTTACAATTAGTATAAAGAAAAGTTATTGGAATGTAAGATATAAAGTGGTATTTTATGGATATATATATATATATATATATATATATGTATATCTTCAACACTCCTGAGATTCTACTCAGCAAATCCATTTAGAATAAGTGGCCCTAAACAATGGATATATATTCAGGTCAATTATTCCCTGCATGGGAATTATTTGAAATTTCTGTCTTATTTTTCAGTCATCCCCCCTGTTAGATCTACCTTTGAATATAGGTGGAATGAACAGTTTCCCTTAATGTGATATTTATAAAGTAGACCTCGAAATTCTCCATTAGCCTAAAAACATAAAAAATCCAAGCATCAATGGTTAATTCCTTTGAGCTAAGACACTAGGTCTCCTGGAATCCATTTTTAAAAGAAAAATACTTCTTGGAGGAGGTAACATAAGTGAGTCACTATCCAATTTTAATACCAAATTTAATTTACTCCAAAGCAAGATTCTGGGGAATCAATTAGACAACATAGAAAAAAAAAGGAGAGCATTTTTAGGGACAGATCTGGAATACCTAGTGCTACCATTAGGCAGGTGGGTCAGCACAGTAAGGTATCCTGGAAAGTACAAAGTTAATGACATTACAGTGCTAAAGAAGAAGAGAAAAGATGCTAGAGACAAGCGTAATGCACTGATGTGAGGAAGCAGTCTGGCTGTCAAGATGTGTTTGAGAGACTATTGAGTATGGCACTTGATCATATCCTAACCTGCACACCTGATGGCCTGTTCTCTATGGTGCCCTACTGGAATATGGTAAAACCATGAAAGCAGGGGTTCTTTTATAGATGTCACAGCACAATGAACCACTCTGAACCCAGTAGGTACTCAATACCAATTGAAGAATTAAAATTTCATTAAAAAAAAGTAATTGAGTTCTGGGGAAATAAAATTTGTATTTTTAAATTAGAGCTAGCATCTTTTAATGTTAAAGGTGAGTTGTTGACAATACCAAGTGTTGACAAAGATGTGGAACAACTGGAAGTTGCATAAATTGCTGGCAGGAGTCTAAATTGACAAAATAAATTTGGAAACTTGTTTATTAGTGTGTTCTAAAGGTAAACATAGGCCTACTCTATGATCAAGAACAGATATGTCCACCAGAAAACATGTACAAGGATATTCAAAGCAGCTTTATTCATAATAACCCAAAGCCAGAAAACACAAATTGTCCATCAACAGTAGAGTGAATACATGCATTGTAGAATATTCATTCAATAGAATACTACACAGCAACAAAAAGAACAAACTATTGTTATATGCAGCAACATAGATCAATCTCACAGACACAGTGAAAGAAGCCAGATACAAAAGAGTATATATCTTATGATGCCATTTCTATGAAGTTCAAAAACAAGCAAAACTAATCTGAGGTGTTGAATTAGATTAGAGGTCAGAATAGTGGTTATTTTTGGGCGAGGGGATAGTAAGTGTGAGTGAGGGGTAGACAGGTAGACTTTTCTGATACTAGACGTGTTCTAAACCTTGATTTCGGTGATGATTACACAGGTATATCCATATGTAAAGCTTCATTGAGCTGTACTTAAGATTTGTGTATTTATATAAATTATACCTCATTAAAAAGGTAAGAAAAAAGGTTGGCTATTTTCCAATGGGTAATGCTTGTTTTAATCACCTTAATTATGGGAAGCCAATTTTTTTAAACCTATTTTTGCTGTTGGGTATAATTTGAGTGTCTGAACACTTGATGGGACCTTTTAGCCAAGTGTACAAAGAATATTTTCTTGCCTACACGGATCAGATATATAAGCTGTTCTGTCTCAATAGTTTACTCTTCATTAACATATAAAAAGAGCCCCAATCAAAATTGAGACATAAACAGAGAGCAAGAGGTAATGAGGACAGGCAGAGAAATGAGCAGCACCCCAACTTCATGATTGAAGGGTGCCCAAAGGTTAAAGACAGTGGCTCATGCTAGCCCTGAGGGTTCTACTAATTTAATAAGACAGGTTCAGAGATGTCTCTCCTTCTAGAAGCTCTGCATTTGATACGCATGAAACACTCACCTGCTAACCCCTCTGCCTTATACAAGTCTAAAGACCTGTTTATTCAGGAAGTTATAGAAATCTAGAGCAGGAGGCACTTGAGAATTATTACTGAGATAGTCTAGAAGTACAAAAGGCAATTGAGAGCAGTCAAAAATTACAACCAGGAAGAGTTACTGTCTGCTGACACCTCTTTCTCCATTAACTAACGTGGCCAATATGGCATTTACACTAAAAAGGTGCCAAACATATTTTAAGTTAATGGTAAGACAGATAGGAGATTTTGAAATTAACTCCAGATGAAGGTCATCAATATTTGAAAAAATTCTACTGAAAAGCCACAGAGAAGGGCATTAACTTCATCTCTCATAGCCAAAGCCCAAGGAAAATGGCCTCAGCTATTTCAGTCACTGACTTTTCAGAGAACTTTAGAGTCCATCAGCAAAATAGAAATAGAAACCTTTTGCCCTTTTTGCTACCAGACAATGGCTATCTGAAAAGCTAATATGTGATATTTCTGAAATTTTTAGAAGAAGGTACTGTACATTTTCTATGAAGCCCAGATAGACCAGTTAGATTCATTAGGAAATCTGTAGACTAAAACTGTATGCCTCATCTTCACCAGCAAACAAGTTATTACATTATTTTTCCCTTTAGCTGACTTCCCACATGAATGAAACACACTCATCATATGTCACAGTATAATTTTGTTTTTCGAATGACTACATAAAATCATCCACCATCATATGTCTTTCTCAAACTCAAAAAAAAAGTAAAATCAGCCAATGGACTGGAAAAACCTCCTCAACAACAACAAATGAATGTAAATACTTCCTTAAAATGATCATCATTTTCAGGTTTTTTTAATTTTAAGGCTCCATCTCCCTAACCCATAGCATTGAAGAACCACTTCCCCAGAAGACTTAAACGTTTATCTATAAAATCCACCTCCTCTGATGAAAGGGATGAAAACTTTCAAAGTCATGCCATTAATTTTTTCCCTTTCTTATCATTCTTCCTAAATATAATGCAGTTTAAAAAAAGAGTATTATTTCAGTTAACACTGATTCTATGGACAAAATCAGAGCAATTTTCAGAACAGTTTAACAGAGCAAGTCAAGAGAGCAAACAGCAACAAGATTCAAGAGTTTCTTCTAGGTTGGGTACTTGAATTATCAGGAGGATCAGTTTGTAAATTATATAACTATCTAACCACTATGCTGTACTACTGAAACTACTGTAAAATAATATTGAAAAAAAGAGTCCCTTCTGGGAAACTAGCCTTACTGATATAAGGTCCAAATAACAATAAATGGACAAAGTTCTCTTTGACCAGCAAAAGAAACACTTTATGTGTATATAGCACTCACACACACAAAAAAGTTTTAATTCAGCAATATAATAAATCATTCCAATAGTTTTCACTAACTCTACTTACCAACTACATATAATTTAACCTTTTGGTGGATAATGTTGCAAAGCATACTTCCTTTGCAAAAGGAAGGAAACCGAATAGCAAATGCTAAAAATGGCATTTTATAAGGACTAGGAAATGTTTACACAACTTAAATGTTTTATTATTCGGGGCCACTTACAACAATTCATACTCAAGTTTTTCATGGTAGTCCAAAAGACAAAATCTATAATTTTCATTCTATCCCAGTTAAGATAAATAACCTGAAATGAGATATAGTTGTTGGGTACTTTCTCTAGAAAACTACCATGGCCCCAAAAATCATGTTTAGAAAGCAAGAAGATAGTACAAAGAATGTAGAGTCAAAACTACTTGTTACAACCCGTGGAAATGACCCTAAATGAGAAATACACAGATGACAAAGGATGAAATGAATAAAGAACAGGTTTGAACCTCCCACCAGCAAATCACTTAAAAGGATACACTCCCACAGCTGTAGCATTTGGAGGTTTTACTTTGATTTCAGGACATAAAAAAGATGAAGTTAGTTTGGTTCATCCTCTCCTCACCTAGCCATACCCAGCAAATTAACCCATTTCTTCATTTGAACACTGACTGTCTGAGCAACCAGTATGTTGAACAAGCACAACTAGAGAATGTGATCGAAACAGAACTTCTCCTGCCTTTTAAAATATCTGTCAGTAGGAAGTGGCCGTCCCTTGCTCCAGAGGAAAACTTGGGCAGGTAGCAGGTCCTATCTGTTCACTCTTAGGTAATAAAAGTCACTTAAAGTCATAAAGCAATCTTAATTTGGAGATTACTACTCAGTCTCTTTTAATAATCAATACTTGACATCTGATTTTGAGTTCCAACCTCCCCTCCAAGACCAGGCTGGTTTCAGACCCATGATCTTGGAAGAGGGTGCATCAGAGCTTCTTCCCAACAGCTGCTGACCCCCCCCAGGTGTGGGGACAAAAGGAAGGAGAAGGGCAAAGGGATAAGAAAGTTTTTACAAACCTGACTCCATTGTAAGCTGGCATCCCGTTCTTTGGGCCTGGCAAATACCTAAAGCTCATTCTTCCGTGTATGAGCTGCTTCAGTGGGTTCTTAAGAGATCTCATTGCCAGAAACCTCTCTCCTCCAGGTCCCCTGACCTGGACAAGCATATCTCAGTGCTGTCAAGCTCCACAAGCCTTGGAATATGGCATCTATTTCCAGCATCTTGCTCCTGGGGGTGCTCTGCGTTGCGCAACCAATCGGACGGAACCCAAGCAGACACGCTGCTCTCCTGTGAGTGGCTAACCTCAGGTGCACAGACAACCATCATTCACAGCTTTGCTTGGCTCCAGTAATGTTGCAGGGGCAGGCGGTCAAAACGCCCAAGACCAAAGTCACAGCCAGCCCATTCCCGGCCACCCGAGGCTTAGGAGCCCCACAAGACAGTACCCTCCAGCTGTCCAGCCACAGAACTGTTGCTCCAAGGAGCTGCACCCCCATCCCGCGAGGTTGGAGTAGAAGGGCGGGCTGTGTCCACAATCCTCTCTCCACAGTCTGACTCATTTAGAGCTGTGGGGCTGGTTCTCAAAACTGCCTTGTCTGCCAGCTCACATATGTACTGACTTTGGATCCCTAGTGAAAAATGCAATTTTAAAATTCCATTACACTTCTCCTTTATAATCAGAGTGGCCAAAGAGGCTCAACTTATTGAGTAATAAAGCGAGTGGTTTTATTTTTCCAATAACTGCTACCATTAGCTGCACGCTGTGTGTTTCCTTCCCACTCGAAAGCTGAGTGGTTTTGATTCTCAGTCCATCCCAAAATGTTTTAGTCACTGCTGGTTATCAAAATAGTCTAGTGTATACAGCACCATCTATTAAGTATTCTTGTCTAAAAATAATTGAACCTGCATCTAATGAAAGTTTCTAAATCTACCTACTAGCTTGCAGGTAAGACCAGAACAATGAAACAAGTTAAATGTCACCACTATGAAACAATTGGTCAAGAGGGCGAAACTCTCTTTAGGACAAATGAATGCTTCTCCTTCAAATCAATGTCATGAAATTTAAAAAAGAGTGAAATAGGGAAACAACTACATACTAAAGGGGACACAAAACACAGCCACCGAATGCAAAATGTGTGCTTTGATTACATACACACTTGAAAAGCAATTGTCAAAAGAAATTTTTGAAACAATTGAGGAAATCTGAATGTGGATTAGGTGCTATTTGATATTAAGGAATTAATATGAATTTTGTCAGAAACAATAACGGCATACTGGTTTTGAAAAAAAGTCCTTCTCTATTAGAAATATACACGAAAGTATTTACATGTGGAATGACATAATGGCTAGGATTTGCTTTAAAATATTCCCATAAAACATTTTACTAAAATATAAGTTAGAGAAGGACAGATGAAATAAGATTGGCAAAATGTTGATTATTGTTGAGGTTGAGTGCTGAGCTCATGGGAGCTCATTATATTCTACTTTTGTGTATATTTGAAGATTTTCATAATGAAATTTTTTAAGTCCATGCAACATTTCAAACTCATGTTCAATCCTAAGATCCCCTCCTCTCTTCCGAGCAAGCCAAGTTGGTGGTTCTAATGGCTCAGAAGAGAAGAGGTAGGTGGACAAAGGCAAAGGAAGTGGGTGCAGTCCACTTTCCACACCACCTCTCTTTTCTGCGTCCACTCCTCTGACAACAAAGCAGAGAAAGGCTGGGGGAGACCTTTCCTTCAGTAATTAGTTGTCATTTTCTTTGTTGGTATCCTACTGTTACCGGACTGACACCCATTGCAGCTGGTAGAGACAGACAGATGGGGGCCCCAACAAGCCCTGCTGGGAGGGGTCTCCATTCTGAGCAGCAATTCTGGGCATCGATGGTCTCGTGTTAGATCTGATTGCACCCTCCAGCTGATCCCCCTGCTGCCACCTTGCATTGATCTGACAGCCTTTTTATCCCACCTGGTGATAGCCTAAGCTAGTTTTCCCTGTGCTTGGGCCTGCTCATGAGTGGAATCCTGCTTGCATATCCCTCAGAGACTATAAATTTGAGATTATCTTGTTTCCTCTGCAACTGGATATACCACCACACTTATCCTCACCAATGCTCTCTGCACTCCATTAGCACAGGGGCACATCCGCAAGTCCTATGGCTCAGTAGTCATCCAACAAGAGAACACACAAGTAGTCTTCACTTCTTGGAGACCCCAAGAATTTTTTGAGCTAATCCCTTGCTCTATCCTTCACCTCAGCTCAGAAGCATGGGAACCTCCAAACCCTTTTAGCTTCTCTGTCCACCTTTGGGAATGAGAGAAAAGTAACTATTATTCACAAAGGTTGTATTCAGAAACACTCCTCATCTCTATTCTACATCTCAGCTTGTGAATGGTAAAAGTTTTACAAATTAGTGCCCCTTCTTGCATTTGGAAATCAACCAAGGGTTCTATTGGGCCTTGGAGAACTTGTAATTTTGTTCTTAACAGGTTATCAGCTCTACTGTTGGGGCTGGGGGAAGTGGCATAAAATAGTTCAATTAGCACCTTCCACTGCTCTGCTGCATCTATTAGGTATCAGGTTACTATGCCAGGCACTGCAAATATGAAGGCAAATAAAGACACACTCCCATTGGCTTTGAAATCAAAAGAATGAATTTGGATACAGGATCTGCCACTTCCCAGCTGTCTGACTTAAGTAAGCAACTGGAGCTGATCGTGGAGTTAAGACTGTCCGTGACCAGAAAAGGAGAAAGGTGACTGAAACGACTCCTAGATCCTGGAGTGCTCTCAATCAACCACTGAACAACACTGGCCACATATGAGTCCAGCCTTCTGCCATGATTAATTTGCACGTGAAATAAAGAACTAGCTGCCACACAACGTAAGTGGATCCTGTAGGTTGCACTGAATGGAGTGGTGGGGAAAATTACGCCAGGACCATAGCCTGCTTTCACGTGGCTGAAGAGCTGGTGCAGGTCCGCATCAGACACAGCAGTCCTGGTGTAGGTGCAGCGGGAGTGCACAGGCATCCGAGGTATAAGGCAGTATGCGGGCTGCAGATGCCACCTCCAATCCCATTCCCTCAGCTAGTCGCTCTGCCACTGGCATCTAGAATAATAATTTATCATAATTTCTAACATTATCTCTCACAAAAGCCCAGCCCTATTATGTGAGCTAAGCTGGCACACAGCGAGCTGAAAGGACTCTGGGATAACCTTCTGCAGTCGGCACTGGTCATGTTCTGGAACTTTGTGTACACCCCTTCTATTCTCAGGAATCAACTGCCTATGAACCTGCTGCTCCAAGAAGAAAGACATTTATTTTCCCAGACTCTCTTGCATTTAGGGTGAAATGTTACCTCTGACTTTAAGTGGAAAAAAAAAAGCTTTTATTTAAGTCGCTCTATTTGCGGGTAGCTCAGCCCATACTCTACTACACCAGCAAAATGAAGACTTTCTGTTCTACAGGACTGCAGACCATATCACCTCTGTATTATTTATAACCTTATATGAGAGAGAGAGAGAGGAAGAGGAAGAGAGAAAGAAACAGAGAGAAATATTGACTTAAAACTGTGTTGCACATTCTCCTCTAGCCTGCAAAGCCAAGTTTTCAGGGCAGTGACAGCCCTAGTTGTGACCATTTTCTCCTCTCTCAATTCCCCAGGCTGACCTCCACCTCCATCACTCCACTCAAACTGTTCTTCCTGAAGTCACTCCTGATTTCTTTTCCAAAGTCCTGATTGTCCGATGCCTTAGGAGTCAAGCAAACAGAAATACACCAGCTTGAAACTCCACACCAATCATAATTGTTGACTATATCTAGATGAATAGCTTTATTCTACTGCCCACCAGAAAAAACACTATATCTTTTCTGGAGGAAAATAACAGCATCCAGGGGTCCTGAAAATTTTCCTACACGATGTCAGGTACTTAATTAAAAATTACAAAGGATAGGAAGAAACAAAAACAAATGACCAAAAACTAAGAGAAAAAATGGACAATATACTGACTCTAGGTATAATATCTAGATGACCTAGACACTGCAATGTTCAAAAAGGAACTTTAATATAATTTTAATTACTATATTCACAAAAATAGATTAAAGATGAAGAATTTTATTAGATACCTGAAATCTGTGTAAAAGAACCGAATGGAAATTTAACTATTGAAATTTAAAAATTCAATAGATGAGATTAACAGCAGATTAGAAATAGCACAAGAATGGTTCTCTAAAGTGAAAAGGTTGTCAGCAGAAAATATCCAAATAGAAGCACAGAAAGAAAAAAAAACCAAAATACAATGAACAGCTTAAGTGGTACATGAGACATGGATAAAAAAACTAATATACGTGTAATTAGAATCCCAAATGGAGAAAGGAGAAGAAAAAACCAATGGCTATAGAACTAACTAGTCACAAAGAGTTTTTCCAAAACTGATTAAGATATCAAGCCACAGATCCAAGAAGCTTCATGAACCACAATTAAGGTAAATATCAAGAAAGCACGCCTAAATCCCACCACAGCAAAACTGCTGAAAACCAAATATATAGAGAAAGTCTTAGAAGCATCCATGACTGGAGGAATGTGGAGAGGCAGTAATGGCAGATGTAAACAGCATATTTAGTCCT
The DNA here is from genome assembly GCF_987537825.1 of Furipterus horrens. Taxonomy (NCBI): domain Eukaryota; kingdom Metazoa; phylum Chordata; class Mammalia; order Chiroptera; family Furipteridae; genus Furipterus; species Furipterus horrens. The sequence goes on from NW_028327182.1 coordinate 73,699,861, forward strand.
GACTCATAGTTTTATGCTCAGTTATGGAATGTTGATAGCCTCTCTCACCCACCTTGCTATTAGGTGAAACTAAGAATAAAAGTCAGATAATGCCCTCTTAAAGTCTCAAAACTACAACTTTTTATTAATTTGGAGCAGAATTCTGCAAGGTATAATCATGACATATAAACTCATTTCTTTCTTCCTTATTTAGTTTTAAAAACCTGTCATTTACTCTAAAAGATAAAAGATTTAAATTGAAGTCTGATGCTTCTCTAAGTCCTAAAGTGAATATAAAAATACATCACCTACTGAGTATCATCAGTATACTAATATATTCTCATAATTTGACTTTCCAGGAAACCAAGGCCCATAAAGTAGAAAATAAAAATGAGTTACTGTTCTGGTGAGGGGAGTGTGATCTCTTAACATGTAGACAGAGAGCTGCTATTGTAGATATTTAAGAATGCAAGTTCATCATAATTACAGAAGATTCAGAAATTTATTATGATTTTTCCAACAACTTATAGAATTATTCATCTTTGTTAACAGGGAAAAAATCAGATGCAAAAGCTTAAAGATACTTGTTTGATAATAATCTACCAGCCCAGACTCTGTTCAAACTATGTGACTTACCCAAATGAGTCCTAGAAATGCTGGAACAGAAAAAATGAACCTTGAAAATACCAGTGTTGTGTCACTTAGTCCTTCCTCAAGAAGGCCACTGCTGTTACTAGGCACTACAGCTGACTATATGTCCCATTTACTGAGATTTTAGATATTGTCCTGGTAAATGATAGTATAATAGAAGAATATGACTACTTAGAACATTCAAAACCTGTAATGCACATTCACGACACTATATTGTACCGGTTGGGGAAAAGAACCCCTATTATTCATTTCCCCTTAAAATCCTGACATTTTTATTTAAAGAGCCTGAAAGCATCTACTAAAATCAACATTTTCTCTAGCTCTTGTGTGAAGGAAATCACCTGACTTCAAGAGTAATACTTCTGACCAAGACCTGGTTGACTGAGGAATTCAATATCCCTCTCCACCCCCCAAGGCCCACGGTGATTGGTTTAGAGATGGACACATGATCCAGTCAAAGCCAATGAGAGTCATTCTTGGGACCTGTGGGAAGGTTGAGATAGAAGCACACTCACTCTTAGATCTAGAGATGCTGTAACCTTTTGCTACTACCTAAAAATGAGGCTAACAGAAAGCAGAGCCAAAGGATCTGAGTCCCTGAATCAAGGAATCCCAGAAGCCAGTTGCCCTTGTGTGTTTATATAAACCAATTTATTCCCTTTACTGACAAGGACACGAAGACTTTGGAGGGAAAAAAATTCTACGCTGCACTGAACCCAGTGCAAAATTATGGGGTATATATGATCTCAGACCAGCATCTAATGTTAAAATAAAAGTACGGTCATTTTGTTCCATGCTAAGTGACCTTTTCTCAAAACTTATCAGGCTACTGCATGTCTCAGCCCATTCTGATAATAAGCAGCAAGTATAATTCAGAACAGATAAGAATAGAGATCTACATTCAATTTTCATTAAAATTGTCAATTACTGTAAATCCAATTACTTTGATTATAGGTCTTGCTTTAGATTATGTTCGCTTGCAGGCATTCAGTTTTAGCTTATTTAAATTCTCCAGCCACCTTCCTGCAACCTTGTACTAGGTAAGCCACAGAGTCTCCTTATTGGGGTTGAAACTGCCAACCAAAAAACAATGATTGCTCTGCAACTGAGCAACCAGAATAAAATGTCAGAGGTTTCCAAATTCTGTTGGCCGCCTGCTCTTACTTTGGGTTTGAGAGAACACAAATCAATGAGGCTAAACTCTGACAACTGTCACTCTGTGCAGTCTGCAGCTTTTGGGATATGTCTATGCTGCTTGGTTATGATTAAATGACACATCAGAAGCAGAAAGTGGGCCAAGACTAACAGTCTGCTACATTAACACAGGCTTGGCTAAAGTGTTTCTTAAAAACGCTCAAATTAAAGGCAACACTATCTATGCTGACGCCAGCCTTGAGACTTTCAAAAGATCACTGACCTCTTTACTTTTTTTACCTGTAGAACATAAAAGTCAAACTAAATGGTCACCAGCCAGAGCTAATATTTGAGAAATCTGTGATCGCTAAACCTGGAGCTTACAGTCATGTGCCTCACGGGCAAGGGTATTTGCTATTCTGTAATTAAATTATGGAGACAGTTAATATTACTCAGACTGCATTTTTAAAGTCTATGATGATTTAAACATTAGAATTTCAAATTGAGCTGTAATAAAGTATTTTTTTTTGACAGAGTATGGCTTAGCTTGGATTTTGAATTAAGAGAAAGCTTAAGCTAACAGTTAACCTTGGATTAATATTTATTTTGCTAATGTTAGCTTTACATCATATGGTTGATACTCTATTTCCTCCAGGAGAATATTTATGTCATTATAAAGTTCTAGCTAATGCCACTGAATTCTAGACATAAGGCACACTGCTAGTGAACACTATTAACTGTGTACTCAAAAACCAAATGCTTATTTCTAAAATCAAAAGAAGTATAATCTAAATATACTCAACAGGGAAAAATAAATGGACCCTGTTCAACCATATTCTTTTCTTCCAGAGTCTGTCCTAGACTGACTGGTAACAGAAAGCATTTGAGGTCAAGGCTATAGCACTATAGAATAAGCAATAAAACATTGTAAGCCATCTCTTTATTTTTTTATTAGGAGCTTGTGATCCTGCTCAACTGCAAAGAAGATATTCAGATGCCAGAGTGACGGCACCTCTGCCATGGGTGACAGCAACAGACAGCAGGATGGAGGCAAGAACATCAGACTGGACTTCGGACTTGAACAGATTTAAATTTGAATTCTAGCCCCATCTCTCTAGCTGTGTACCCAAAGACGAGTTATCTCTCCAAGCCTCCATGCCTCATCTTTATTTAAAGAATTAATAAGGAATACTTCCCAGGGCAGTTGTAGGGAATAAATGAGGAAATTATATATGTATGTATATGTAAATGAGGGAATTATATATATATAAATTACATAGTGCTTGGAACACTGTGCAGAAATTGGTTCCCAGTTCTCTTCCTCTGGCCCACTCTTAGGCAACTCACTTCAGAGCACCGCAGAGAGAATGCAGGCTAGTAAATGTTCTCTCCTCCAACCATAAATTAACAGGAAGGAGGCTGCTTTCTGCTTCAGTTTATTCTCTTTAGTAACCATTGCCATAACATCTGTGGCAAGACTAGTGACCACATGTAACTGAAGAAGGCAAGGCACAAACGATCCTTCATCAAGGCACCTCCTCAACCACATGAAGACAAGCTTGGTTTTCTTGCTTCTGATTAAACACTTAGCTGCTAGGGCCTTTCCCACAGCTATCACGCAACCTTTGCAGCGTACGCAGATTTGGTAGGTCCTGACTGAATTTCAGTGCCCTCTGTTCTCACCTGGGCCCTTTCTCAGACAAGGCCACCCGAACAGCTGTGGCCACACCACACCACTTCTCTATCCCTGTAACCACTCCCTGAGTGGCTACTATAAAACCACTAACCTTACAGAGCTGTTTCCTGCCTGGCTCCTCACAGTATATGGTAGAGGAACAGAGATTCTAGAAGCTGGTAGGCCATGAGGTATAAGATGAGAAGAACCACAACAGAGGACATTTCTCCAAGAGAACATCAGGTCAACCTCCACATTACCAAGCCATCAGCCTACTGACTCCCAGAGCTGCAGGTCTAAGCAGCACCCACCATGAAGAAATCAGCAACAGCACCCTTGACAGTGGTCCTCCTCTCTACCACGTCCTCATGCCCTCCCAGGAACCTCTGGGACCACATTGGCAAGGGATCAGGGCCAGGGCCCAGACATGCCACCCTAGGCACAGGCACAGAGGCTGAGGACCTCTGAGCCATAACCTCACATCAATTTTCTTCCAACATGAAATGAATTCCCTTTGGGAAACATGCTCAACATCAAAAAGGATGATGAAGTGAGGACACCTACTGCAGCCTTAGAGGAAAGAAATGGATATCAGAAACCTTTCCCAAGCAGAGTGATTTTCTCAGCCTCTAGAACATATAAGACCACTTACAGAGCATCTCAAAAATATAGGGAACTTGGCACCAATCCAGACATACAGAATCAGAACCTCTAGGGACTAGCCTGGGCATCTGTAGTTTTTAAAGCTCCAAATCAAAGGTTGGGAAACGCCCACTTAGTTTTCCATCACAGGCAGTGCTTTTCAAAGGCTGGTGAGGGCTACACTGTTCTTAAAAAAGCTAAGAAATGTCATGCTGGAAAAGGATTCTGTGAGGTAAAAAGCTGGGAACCACAAGGTGAAACCAACATTTGTCTTTACTTTAGAACTCACAGCCCTTTAATAGGACAAGGTGCCTTGTACTGTATGAGAGAGGAGTCCATTTTCCAAACTTACCTCAAAAATCTCCCTTTGAAAAGCATCCCATAGCACTAGTAACCTCTGGAAACATTTTGGGAACCACGGGTCAGATGTGATTATCCCCCATTAATTGTCTCTAGGGGTTTCCTGAAAGAACAGTGTGGTGAAAATATTCATTCCAAAACACCTTTGCCTTCCCGCCCTCAGCGCTGGAGCACAAGGAGGAGCAATGGCTGAAAGCTGGCTCCACTTGGAGATTAGTTTAGAGTCAGATGATGAGGTTCCTGCTTCTCACTTCTCTCCAGTTGGGACGCTACTATAAACAACTCAACACTTTTCTAACTTTGTCCAAACAAAAGGAAAAATAAAAGCTACAAAAGTAGTGAACGAATATGAGAGCATGTACACACTGCCTTGCTTCTTAGAATAAAGTTGCCAAGTGTGTTCATATCCTCAGTAAACCTTCTGTACAGATGATGCTATAGACACCCCATATGCTATTATTCTAGGAGCTGGTGCTAAGGGCATAAATACCTCTACATTACAAGAGAAATCCTTAAAAGAAAGGTGCCTTCCAACTTTGGATTAGATAATGCCATAGTTATCAAAGGGCATGGCTTTCTTCTCTGTTTTTCCCACTTTGGGAGTCACAAATTTAAACTCTCAGCACAAGCAACAGACTTCCAATTATGATCATTTACATACTTGGACTCTCTTTTGTGACAAGCATTTCAAATACACAACAACAGCAAAAAAGCCACACACAGGACCCTGGCCAGGGGGCTAAGTTGGTTGGAGCATCGTTCCATACACCTAAAGGCTGCAGGTTCGACTCCCAATCCAGGGACATATCTAGGTTGCAGGTTTGACCCTGGTCAGGGCATGTATGGGAGGGTATCGATATATGTTTATCTCTCTCCCTCCACATTCTTCTCTCTTTCTTCCTCTTTCTCTAAAATCAATAAACATATCCTCAGATGAGGATTAAAATCACCACACACAGGGTATTCAGTTAACGATGACAAAGATACTAATGTCATAACACCATCCTCAATATCATTTTCCAGCCAGTGAGAATTCATCAGACATTATTATTTGTGTAGATCATTATTTGTATAAGTAGTGCGTGCTAACCAATTGCACCACTGGAGCTCCATAGATCATTGTTTGATTCTCAGTAACATGAACTAAAGTTCAGCTAAGCAAACTTAAAAATCAACCAGTAACTCATATCCTACCAGAATACTGATTACCTAAGTATGAATATTACCCATAAATTAGAGTACACCCAGGCACTCAATCAACAAATTTGCTGTGTCTCCTATGCACCAGGCAGTATTCCAGGAGTTGGAAACTCAGCAGTGAACAAGAGATAAAACCCCTGCCCTCATGCAGCTTTTATTTCAGATCTAGGAATCCAAACTTTTAGCGAGTTTTTGATCCAAAAAAATTCTGGATTATTAGAGCTGAAAGAAATTCTGTGCATGACATGAATTCCAGGCAGGTGGGCAGGGGACCTAGATCCCAGCTGTGCTTGTATGCCTGACATTAGGCCAATGGTCCCTTCACTTCTCTGAGCCTCAGTTTCCTCATCTGTTAAACAAGAACTGACTTTGAGTCTGACTCAAGCACAGTAGTCTAGAGGTATTTGGAAATATACAGAGGGGGGGTAACATCTGGTTGACACAATGACTGAGTTGGCCCAGGAATGCTGAATGAACATCCTGCATGTCACAGGACAAGCCTAACCCAGGTCACAGAGCATGTGACAGCTGAGCATGGAGCAGGACCAAGATCTGCTACACTCAGTCTGGGGCCCTTTACCAGACACCATGCCATTCCATTCTTTTAAGGATTGTCTTGGGTGACATGCTCCCTGGTTTCCATTCATTTGAAACAGGCCAGATAAGACAGTGAAGGTACCTTCGATGGGAAAGTGATCAGCCAAGATCCTCCACTTGGAAATCCTCCAACTGGGTAGATCAGGTCACCTCTAATTGTCTAAAACTACCTAGACTTTTAAAACACCCCCTAAGTCCGATCAGGAAAGTCTTTGCATAGCTGAAGCTCATAAAATTAAAATTATTATGTCACCTAGATCTAATTTCTACTAGGATCTAGCTAATTTGCACAGCTATTGTATCTTGTTACATAAAGATATAAACCTCATTACAACGCTGGTTTTGAGAAGATTTAGAGCATTCTTCCAAAGCCTGAATGGAATAATGTTAAAATATTTTTCAAGAAAAATTTCAGTTCATAGAAAACAAGCAGCTTGTGGGGATAATAATAAGTGAGCCAAACAAAAAAACTTAAGTAAAAAAGAAATCTTATCAAATAAACAACATAGTTAAACAGCTAATATTTTATTCACTGGTAAGCACAGTGCAATGCAGTGCTGTATGAGGGGTAAGAATCAGACCTCTCTCTCTACTTGAGATGTATCATAAATGAAAGAAGGAATTTTCATCTTTTGCCAATTAGGTTGAAAAGTCTTCTCTGCCTCTTGTCTGTATGTGGTGAAATTATAATCTTGCTCCTTACAGTTATTTAACCCCTAACCTGCCCTGAAGGCATATACTTGGGTGGCTGAAGGCTACAGAAGGATTACAAAACATCCCCAGAAAGAATCAACGGTTCTCAAACTGTGCACTGAGGCAACCCAGGCACCAAAGGGAGTTCACAGTGTGCTTCAAAATACTGTAAGTTTGAAAGCAAAGCACTGTAATACTAGGTATCTGTTGGACATTGTGCAAACTACTAGCTCAAGATAGTTTCAACATTGGCTTGAGCTACATTCCTTCTGATGATATCACATCTTTGCAAAACTACATTTTCAGCAGTTACTGTAATTTTTTTAAAAAAAGCAACTGCTACACAGAATGAAACGGCGGTGTCTAATCTGAATCCAAAGTTTTAGAAGCTGCGCAATGCCCAAGAGATGCACATGTCACATTATTAAGTAATGGGGCTTACGAACAAGATAAAAGTATTTTTCTTTCAATTTATTGTATTTTACCCAAGCAGCTACTAAGTTGTTAGTACACACTCATAAATTAATGAACCTAACTATTTGAAAAAACTGTTAGCCATTTCTTTTAGTCAAGGGGTGTTGGAAAAATTAATAAGACACCAATGGCATCATGAACGGAGAAAAACCTCCAACTTAAACATTTTGGTCAAGTTCCAAAATATGGTGGGAACAGGAAAGTTTCTTTTTCAAAGAGCAGATATTTGAAAAAGAGACTCGTTCCTGAAACACCACTTTGATCAGTCACGGTGGCAGCAACAGCTGCAGTGGCCCTGTGGAAGGATCAGGACGCCGGCTTATCAGCTCTCACATTGTACTGGCCACCCCACCTTTCTAGAAGACTCAAATATGGGAGGGATCTGGAATGCTCCCAAGCATCCCAGAAGACTCTGCTGCAACAGCTCATGGACCACACTATGGGCTCCTCGAGGGCAAGGAGTGTCATGATCCTCCCTAAATCTCCACATCTCGCAATGGCCGACTCATGGTCCATATCCAATGAACTAATTAATTAACCAACAAACAACTGAATTTTTTCAATTATGTAAGATGGAAAAGGAAAAGGGAAGGAGCAGTGGACATTTTTTTTCTATTTTAGAATACTGTAAAAATTTATATGTTAGTATTGATAACAATTTATTGCAAACCTACTATGTGCCAGGTACTTCACAGACATTAATCTGAATCCTTACAATAACTCTAACAAATAGCATTTATCCCATTTTCCAGATGCAGGAAGTGAAGGGCACAGGGGTAAGTACCTTGTACTGACTCGCCTTGCTAATAAGGAATAGCACCGAGGTTTCAATCCTGAGTCCACAGCCCTGTAAGGCTAAACAGCCTCTCCTCCAGAAACACTCAAACAATGACCCCAACACCAAACTGCCTAATGACAGGAAGGGAGAAGGGCCGTGGTCATAACCATGTGTGTCCCTAATTTACAGAATAGCCATTGGGATATACAGTATAGTATAGGATATGGAGTAGCTAAAGAACTTATACACATGACCCACGGACATGAACAATGGTGGGGGGATTGCCGGAGGTAGTGGGGAGTGCTGGGTGGAGGGAGGCAAAGGGGGAAAAATTGGGACAACTGTAATGGCATAATAAATAAAATATAATTAAAAATAAATAAAATTTTATTTAATCCTTTTAAATATTCAGAAGAAAGGGTCTAGATACAGCTTCAGCCTTTTTTAAAGGGAATAAAACTACCTGAGTACATCTCAGGAAGACACTAACGTAGTAATTGCAAGTTACCACAGCGGCGGCTATGTACTTTTGCTTTTGTTCCCAAAACCGAAATGAGACCATTGATAACTGAAAATTAGAAATGTAGTAACCAAGAAATTATTTCTCTAAAGTACTTGAGACTCTTCTTCAAAATTAGTTATTTTCTTTCATTCATATACTTTTTTTGTCTTAACTTTCTCCCATGATTTTACTCAGAAAAAAATATAGAGACCTTCGTGAGGGGGGCAGTATAGACTAGAAGAAAGATACTGTTCAAAATTAATTGAAGACTTAAATCCTTTGCCAGACATTTCACTACCTTCCTTATCAAAACAGGAGATTCCATTCATGACTCACTCATACTCACCCACTTATCATTTATTCCGTAAACATTTATTGAGCACCTACTATGTGCCAGGCATTGGATTGGGTGCTGAGGATGCAAGGTTGTCCCAATAGTGTCCAGTATCCTCAAGAAGTCACAAGCTAGTTAATAATAAAGAAAACAGGAAAATCAAATGGCAGTAACACCATTTAGTACGTGCCATAAATGAGGACGTTAACCCAGAAAGTCAATCCAGGGAAAGGGGGGCCAGAAAGGATGGACCACCTAAGCCAAGTCTTGAAGAATGAGTAGAAACTGGCCCAGCCAATGAATCTGGAACAATATCCAAGGGAGGGGAAACAGCTAAGGCCCTGGCCCCAGGGAGAGAGGGTCATGCCAGAGGCCCCATGAGGTTTGAAGGGTTGGCACACCAGGGCTCGGGTTACCCTAGAGATGCTGGGATGCCACGTATAGATTCTGAACCAGAAACATGAGCAAAGATGCATTCTAGAAAGGCCACTGTGACAGCAGGGTAGTGAAGGCAGGGAGCCGAGTTAAGGAGAGGAGAGCAGTAGTCCAAGTGAAAAGTAATCAATAAGGGCCTGTGCTAACTCTGAGATGGTGAAGAAGAGAGGTGGGCAAATTTGAGAAGGGGCGGAGGATGGTGGCACTTAATGACAGACCACATAAGCATGGTTACGGCAAGGAAGGAAGTTAGGGATGCCTTCTGAATTTCTGGCTCCGGTAGCAGATTGGAAGGAAGAGGTATGGGCTGGTAACTGAGGTGAGAGCTCGGCTGAAGATGTGAGTGGAGGCTGCTGGTGGATATGCGTAGAGATGACCAGAAGTCTGTGACAAGGAGAGTAGAGTGAGCTGGGGGGACAAATATGGAAATTAGCCGTAAATTGATGAAAGTTCCCCATTTAGACCGGAAGAAACTACGTGGATGATACAGAATGTTAAGGGAGCATCAATACATAAGGTATGGGAAAGGGGACTATGCTGGAACACCCAGAAAACTAGGGAAAGAATTAGGAGAGCTTATTGTCACATTATATAAGCCAAGGGGTGAGTGTCAATGACAGCAGTCAAATTATTAAATGCTGGAGAGAAGACTGTGTGGGGAACCACTCCTTGTGGTTTCGGGAATCATAGCTCTGGCCGTGAGCCAGGCTTCTCCCCCCTCGGGAAGTCTTTAGGTCTCAAGAGAACACTGGAAGGCTGTGCGGGAGATAGGACCCAAGGCCATTCAGAGGGTTTCCATGGGAACTGAACTTAAAGAATGCTTATTATGCTTTGGAGCTTGCTCTGCTTTTCTTGTCTCTTAGTTAACTATAAACAATCTCTAGCAAGGAACGTATGAAACCTTGCACCTAATGCCAGTGTGGCGTCGCGATGTTGAATAGACCCTGACACAGACTGGTCACCGTGCCCTCTATATTGGTACTTGTAATCTGTAATTGTCAACTGTAATCCAAGCATCTAAAAGCTATTGATGATTTATGAATTTTGACCTTGTATCTCCCATGAGTACCCTTCTCAATAAAAAGCATGAGGGACAGAGGTCTTGTGCTTTCTCCACTAGAGGAACAGCCACCTCCCTTTCCCCCCAGACAAAATACAGTGTCCTGGATAAATTTGTTCCACCATGGTCATGAAACCTCTCCTAGACAGAGTAGCTTCCAACTAAACCTGGGCATTGGAGGCAGCTCCGCCTCAAGACAGGTCACCAACTAAACCTGGGCATTGGAGGCAGCTCCGCCTCAAGACAGGTCACATCTGATCTTCATAATGTGGCTTTCTAAGTAGTAAAAATAAGAATTAAGATGTCTTGTATCAAATTACAGTGAGATGAACAATTACACTGAGACTGAAATACACAATAAGGACTTTAAGGGAAGAAAAGTTAGGTGATCGTGTAATAGAAAAACAATGCAACCAGCCCACATGTAATCAGCTGATCTGCACCCAGGCACAGTTCTCACTCCAACTTTGGGTCATGAATCAAATTAGGACAAGGCTATAAGTAAGTGTTTTATTTCACTTTGCTGCAATAAATTAGCATAAAAGTCACATGTTATAAATCACATGATGGTACTTAATTTAATTTTAATTTAAGATCCCACTCCATCCCCCATCAAGATCTCTATTTCTTCATATATATTTCACAGGCTTGGGACAAGGTTGGCTATTCACATGTTTTATAAACTTAGAAAACACATTTAATGATACAAGTAGCTCAGGCTGAGAGTTTATATTATACTGTATATGAGATTTTGGCTCTCCTATCACTTCTGTGGGAATTTCTTCTAATAGATTCTTTTCCTGTTTAAGTTAGTCAAGTTGATTTCTGTTTCTTAGAACGAGGAATCCTATTAAATAATATCCAACACTTAAATTTGTCAACAAATAAAATTTTAAATATTAACTATCATTATATTCTAAAAACCAAATATTTTAAATTTTAATATATAAGAAAAAAGACCAGAACTTCAAAGGAAAAGTTATTCCTTTAAAGTGAGTATTACCTCTTTAAAAAATCACCATATTTTTCTCATTTCTTTTCAGATGACTGACATCTTCACGAGACTGGATTCCAATCCAAGAATTGGCACTTGGTAATCACAAAGTGCATTTAAAGTCTAACACGTAGTAAGTCTCAATACACAAAGTCTGTGCAGAAAAAGTCCAACCATTGTTAATATAACAGGAATGGTTTGCACAACATCCACATAACCTGGCAGCCAAAAAGAGTGGCCTGGAATGTGTTTGTATGAACAATGATGACTTCACTGTATTAGTCAGTGGGAGCAGTAGATGCCCTTGACTGAGCACATGTACTGTGTGGCCATTGCATTCAAAATGACTGAGCGAGTACAGCAACAAATCTGCATCAAATTTTGCATTAAGCTTGAACGTTCCTCCACAAAACTATCTGGATGATTCAGAAGGCTGCAGCTATGGGCAACTGGTGATTGGCAGCTTCATCACAACGGTGCCCTGGCTCATGTATCACATCCCGTGCAGAGTTTTTTGTTGAAACATCAAGTCATCCAGGTGACTCAGCCCCACTACAGCCCAGATTTGGTGCCCTGTGACTTCTGGCTTTTCCAAAACCTAAAATCACCTTCAAAAAGGAATAAATTTCAGGCCATTGATGAGATTCAGGAAAATACAATTATGACGTGGTAGCTGATGGCAATTGGGAGAAGTGTGTGATGTCCCAAGGTGCCTACTTTGAAGGGGAATGAGGTGTCACTATCCTATGTACGATGATTTTTGTATCTTGTATCTTCTTCAATAAATGTCTCTTTTTTATAGTACACGGATGGATACTTTCTGGACAGGCCTCATGTTTGTTGAGTTGAAATACGTAACTCGTTATCAAAACACTTAAATGTAAACATGAACTAATATTTCTAATTATCATATTATTTTTTAAACTTCAGAAAAAAATTAAAGTAGCAACTTGGATTGAACTTTGTTTTTCTGGTGTCCTTGACCATAACGCCATGTCTGTAATGTTATAAAAACGTTAGTAACAATTGAGCTGCAAGTTTCCAGAGAGTTAAAATTGCCCACTCTCCACCTCTAATTTTTATCCCATCTCTAATTCTTATCCCCACTTTTTTCTCAAACCTTTACACCAACTTCATCAGATCCCTGCTTTCCCTTCTCAGCAAACATCCCCAGGCAGACAGGATCCAAGTTTCACTTTAAATTCTTCAGGAAAGCTATTACATAGTGGGTCAGAACCTTTGAGTAAAAAGAGGACTGCTTCCTAAGTGTCAGCTAAACATTTTGAGATAGTGCTCTTTCAAGTACCAGAGTGTAATTTACAGTTTTAGAGTCATGATTTTCCACATGAAAGGTCCATTAGTGTGATGGAAAAAAAGTACTGAAGTAGCTGGCTCCTAGCCATCAAATCAAACCCCAGAGTTTGTCATGCCCTCTGCCTGTGAAAGAACAAACATTTCTGCTCTTAATCATAAAAATAATTTTTAAGTGTCATACAAATATTTCTGCATAAGCAAAGATCCTAGTTGTTGAAGAATAACATGTAAGGAAGTGGGTAATTTGGAATCAGATTTTAACTGCAAACATAGGCAAAATAACAAAAGGAATAACAAGGTCTAAAATTAAATTCCAAAGATCTTATCAATGTAAATACAGTTTGCTTTATTACATAATACATTTTTAAATAAAATGTGATTTTAAAAATTGAGCAAATGAAAAATAAAGTTCTGGGAAAGAAAAGTCGCCAAATCAAAGAAATTCCTTTTGATTAAAAAAATATATATATTGTTATTATATTACAGTTGTCCCAACTTTCCCCCTTTGCCCTATTCTGCCCAGCCCACCTCCCACTCCCACAGTCAATCCCCACCCTGTCCATGGGTCCATGTCCATGGGTCCTTCATACATGTTCTTTGTCTAGACCCTTCCCCTTCTTTCCACCATTATCCCCCTCCCCCATTCCCTCTGGTCACTGTCAGTCTATTCCTTGTTTCCATGTTTCTGATTCTATTTTGCTTATTAGTTTATTTTGTTCATTAGAGGCCTCCTATAGGTGAGATCATATGGTATTAGTCTTTCATCACCTGCCTTATTTCACTTAGCATAATATTCTCCAGTTACATCCACCATTTTTTTTTCTTTGCTTTTAAAAGTGTGAACACTGGCGGGGTTGGGGGGTGCGCAGGGCTCCAAGATGGCAGTGGAGTAGGAGGCTAGATCGTGCACCTCCTCTCAAAACCAGACTAGAAATAAAATTAAAGAGGAGAACAATCACCCAAGTTAAACAGAAGGCTACCTGAAAGAGAGACTTTTAACCAAGGATGCCCAAAACAGCACCCCAAGACCAGTAGGAAGGGTGGGGATATCTTAAAGGAGCCGGCCCCATGCACACAGGTGGCCAACTGAGGCTGCGGTGTGGTTCTGGGAGCTTCCCTTTGAGAGAAATGAATCCAGGACCACAGACCTGGTTCCCAGCCATGGACAGCCAGTGCTGACTGAGATCAGCTCAACACATAGCAAAATCAGTAGTGAAAGGCCGAAGAGTCTTTCTCTGCTGGGGAGAGACAAAAACCGCTGAAGACAAACCTATCATCTTTTCTTTCTTTAAAGGGGCAAAGCACGGGATTGTGCTCGCAGCTACTGACCTGGGGCCCCAGCATGAGGGGTGGAGGGGTGGGGGGGATGGGGCGGGGTGCAGTGCAGACTGCAGTTGCAAGAGGAGAGTCTGGAGCAAGAGGCACTGGGGAGAAACTTGGGGGTGTGGCTGTGGGATTTTTAGGGCCGCGATATTCCTGGGCTCCACAGCAGCCATCTTCCTTGAGAAGAGCTAGCCCTTCCCAGGGAAAATCAGCTACCTTAGCCTGTGCGATACCACTCCGCCGACCCTCTGGAATTTCCTCCCCACACTCCCTGGAATCCTGTTCACTCCTTCCACCATGCACCTTCCTTGTTCTTTCAGTTTGGCCCTGTTTTGATGTTTTGTTTTGCTTGGGTTTTCTTTCTTTCTCTTCTCCCATCCTGCAGCTTATCCCCTGATGAGGAGACAGCAATGTAAACGGACTCAGGCATGTCAGAGACTGCCTCTAGGGCGCAAACAACCCATATGCTTTCTTGGAAAACAGACTGGTGCGTCCCCAACACGGGAGAGCCATAGAAACATGCTTCCAACACCCGGCAGCCCCAAAAGCTGGGCTTTGGAGACCTACTAGGAGCCCCACCCTGAAGCTTACAGGGAAATAACCCCAGACAGACTCAGACTAGTGGTTCAGAGGAAGGGGGAACACACCCACCATCTTCCCTGATGTCAGAAAGGCGCCTGCCACAGGAGATCCAGGACTCACAGCCTCCTGTTTCCACCAGAAGCCCTCTCAGAAATAGCTGGGTCTGCGACTGGTCTAAGGTTGACAGCAAGCCATCAGACAGAGACAGGCAGAGGCAGATCCTGCGGTGACATGGGATGTTTGCTGGCAGACCCTTGGACCCACTGCTGATAAAAACCAGCTTTGCAGAGCACCTTGGCCCATCTTGGAAGCAGCCAAGCCTGGAGGAATCAGCCACAAACTATGGATCACTTATAGTTTCAAAAAGGCTGCTGAGGGCCAGACGTGAACAGCACCTGCAATTGGCTTACACCAAATGCAGACATCAGAACTGTATCCAAAGGGAGAAGTTTGGTTTTTCCAGTCTTTTTTATGGCCTTTTTATTATTTTTTATCTTTTCAATTCTATTTTTGATATTCTATTTTTTCTTTTATATCTCTTACCTTACTCTTATTTTTGATTACTTCATTTTCTTTTCTTCTTTTCTTTTATTATTTTTGTGACTTTTTCTCTTTCCGTGTTCCTTCTCCCCATTTCCCTCTTTCAATTTATTACAAGTATTAGTTCTCTTCCATTTTCTCCTCTCATAATCACTTTTCTTCCTTTTGGTCTTCTCATAATTTTTCCTTTTTACCTTTCTCTACCATTCCATTTCTCTTACTGATTGTATCATTCTTTGCCCTTTTGTCATGGATATTGCTGTTTGTTATGGGAGGGGGAGTTGCTTATCTTGGTGTTGTTTCTGTGTTGTTTTGCTTTGTTCTACCAGCACGGATACCGCAGCATATGAGATGGGGTGGGGTGGAGCCTCATAGTCAGCTAGCCATAGGTGAGTTCCCACCAATGAACAGATCAATAACAATCAGGACCCAAATACAAAAGAGTCCACATAACCCACACAAAGGACATTTCTAGAGCATCCAGATCAGGAGATTAAGGTGTCCGCACCACTGGTTGCCAGAGGATTCCTATTACATAAGGCCACTACACAAGGCAGAGAGTCAAAGCAGAGCAACAAAATGAAAAAAGACTTAAAAGTATATAAGGATAGTTTAAGGGAGCTTTGGGACAACATTAAACATAACATTCTCATCATAGAGACACCAGAAGGAGAAGAAAGGGATCACAGGCTAGAAAACCTGTTTGAAAAAAATAATGACAGCAAAATTCCTTGACTTGGTGAAGAAAAAAGTCATGCAAGTTCAGGAAGCACAGAGGGTCCCAATCAAGATGAACCCAAAGTGGCCCACTTCAAGACACATCACAGTTAAAATGACAAAATTTAAAGACAAAGAGAGAATCTTAAAGGTAGCAAGGGAGAAACAGCTAGTAGCATACAACAGAGCTTCAATAAGGTATCAGCTGATTTCTCAACAAACCCTGCAAGCCAGAAGGGACTGGCGTGAAATATTACAAGTAATGAAAAGTTAGGAGCTCCAACCAAGACTACTCGATCCAGCAAGGCTCTCATTTAATATGGAAGGTGTAATAAAGAGCCTCTCAAAATTTTTTTAAAAGGGCTAAAAGAGTACATCTCCACAAAACCAGCACTGCAAGAGATGCTAAAAGGACTGCTTTTAGAAGAAGAAGAAATATATAGAGAGAGAGAATAACACAAGTACAAAGGGGAAAAATGGCAATGAAGAAGTACCTATCAATAATAACTTTAACTGTAAACAAAAGATATACACAGACTAAAAGTGAAGGGATGGAAAAAAATATTTCAAGCAAATGGACATGAAAAAAAAGTTGGGGTAGCAATACTTATATCAGAAAAATAGACTTTAAAACAAAGGCCACAATAAGTGGCAAAAAGGGTCACTACATATTACTTAAAGGAGTAGTCCAACAAGATGGTATAACACTTATAAACATATGTGCACCCAATATAGGAGTACCTAAATATATAAAGAAAATCTTGGTGGACTTTAAGAAAGAGATTGACAGTAATACAGTCATTATAGGGGATTTTACCACACCACTGTTAAAAATGGATAGATCTTCCACACAAAGAATCACCAAGAATATTGTGGCATTAAATGACACTCTAGATCATATGGACTTAATTGAAGTTTACAGAACATTTCGCCCTTGAGAAGCAAAATACACACTCTTCTCAAACACACATGGATCATTTTCAAAGATAAACTGCAGGATAGGACACAAAACAAGCCTCAACAAACTCAAGAAAATTGAAATCATATCAAGCATCTTCTTGGATCACAATGGCTTGAAACTAGAAACCAACATTAAAAAAAAAACTAAAACCTCAAAAATATTCAAATTCATGGAGACTGAATAACATGCTATTAAATTATGAACAGGTTAACAATGAGATCAATGAAGAAATCAAAAAGTTTCTGGAAACAAATGAAAATGAACACACAACAGCCCAAAACCTATGGGACACAGTGAAGGCAGTCCTGAGAGGGTAGTTCATAGCAATACAGGCTTACCAAAAAAGGATAGAAGAATTTCAAACGAACAGCCTAACCCTACATCTACAAGAACTAGAAGAACAACAACAAGCAAAGCCCAGAGCGAGTAGAAGGAAGGAAAAAATCAAGATCAGCACAGAATTAAATGACATGGAGACTATAAGAACAATTCATAGGATCGATAAAATCAAGAGATGGTTCTTTGAAAGGATGAGCAAAATTGACAAATCTTTAACCAGACTCATCAAGAAAACAAGAGAGAGGACTCAAATAAATAAAATCAGAAATGAAAGAGAAGTTACAATTGATACCACAGAAATACAAAGGAGTGTAAGAAACTACTATACACAACTATATGCCAAGAAATTGGACAACCAGAGTAAAATGCACAAATTTCTGGAAACATACAATCTTCCAAAACTAAATCGTAAAGAAGCAAAAAACCTGAATAGACCGATAACAACTAGTGAAATTGAAGGAGTAATCAAAAAACTCCTGGCACACACAACCCTTGGACCAGATGGCTTCACAGACAAATTTTACCAAACATTCAAAGAAGATCTAACATTGATTCTCAAACTATTTCAAAAAATTCAAGAAGATGGAAGATTCACAAACTCGTTTTTTGAGGCCAATATTTTCCTAATTCCAAAACCAGGTCAAGACACAAGAAAGAAAATCACAGGCCAATATCTCTCATGAACAGAGATGCTAAAATCCTCAACAAAATATTAGCAAACTGGATCCAGCAATACATTTAAAAGATCATACACCACAATCAAGTGGGACTTATTCTGGGGATGCAAGGATGGTACAATAATCACAAATCAATAAATGTAATACATCATATAAACAAAATGAAAGACAAAATTATTATATTAATAGACGTAGAAAAACTATTTGATAAAATTCAGCATCCATTTATGATAAAGACACCCAGGAAAGTGGGACTAGACGGAGAATACCTCAACTTTAATAAAGGCCATATACGAAAAAACTACTGCCAACATCATACTCAATGGGCAAAAACTGCATTGTTGACTGGTCATGAATAAAGTCATGTTTTCAAGCACAATAAACCGCTATATAGTTTATCATACCAAAAATAGTTATTAAAAGTTATACAGAAGATATGTACAAAATTTCATTTCAATACATTACATATAAATAAAGTATATAGAAGTTTTTTTAATTGTTTCACTTTCATATTTAATTACAAAAAAGAAATAACTGGTGATATTGGATAGCTTTTGTATAAAACTGCCTGTCAACAACTTAAGATCAGGAAAAGGCAAAGATGTCTGCTTTCACCACTCTTATTCAACATAGTACTGGAAGTTCTAAGTCACAGCTATTAGACAAAAGAAGAAATAAAAGGTATCCAAATTGGAAAGGAAGAAGTAAAATTGCCATTATTCACAGATGATAGTGTACATAAAAAACCCTATAGGTGCCACCAAAACAGTGCTCGACCTAGTAAGTGAATTTGGCAAAGTAGCAGGATACCAAATTAATACTCAGAAATTGAGAGCATTTTTGTACACCAACAATGAACTATAAGAAAGAGAAACTAAAAAAAATCACATTTACTATAGCAACAAAAAAATAATAAAGTATCTAGAAATAAACTTAACCAAGGAGGTAAAAGGCCTATACTCAGAAAACTACAGATAAATACAAACATATACCGTGTTCATGGATTGGAAGAATTGCCATCATGAAAATGTCCATACTACCCAAAGCTATCTATAGATTCAACACAATTCCTATTAAAACACCAATGGCATATTTCACAGATCAAGAACAAATGTTCCAAACATTTATATGGAACCAAAAAAGATCCTGAATAGCCTCAGCGATCTTCAGAAAGAAGAATAAAGTTGAAGGGATCACAAATCTGATCTCAAACTATACTACAAGGCCATTGTAATCAAAACAGTCTGGTACTGGCACAAGAACAGAAACATAGATCAATGGAAGAGAATAGAGAGCCCAGAAATAAACCCATGTCTCTATGGTCAATTAATATTTGAGAAAGTGGGCAGAAGCATACAATGGACTAAAGACAATCTCTTCAATAAATGGTGTTGGGAGAACTGGAAAGGTATGTGCAAAAAAATGAAACTAGACCACCAACTTACACCATACACCAGAATAAACTCAAAATGGATAAAAGACTTAAAATATAATTCATGATGCCATAAAAATCCTAGTGGAAAACAAAAGCAGTAAAATTTCAGATATCTCATATAGCAATGTTTTTGCTGATATACTCCTAGGACAAGGGAAATAAAGGAAAGAATAAACAAATGAGACTACATCAAATTAAAAGCTTCTGCTTGGCTAAAGAACCGATCATCGAAATCAAAAGGGAACTAACCATATGGGGAAACATATTTGCCAACAATACATTGAACAAGGTTTAATCTCCAAAATATATTGAATAAAGAACTCATCCAACTCAACCCCAGGAAGACTAACAATCCAACATCACTAGCCATCAGAGAGATGCAAATTAAAACCACAATGAGATATCACCTCACACCTACCAAAATGGCCATCATTAACAAATCAACAAACAAGTGCTGGCGAGGATGTGGAAAGAAGGGAACCCTAGTGAATGCAGTTGGTAAGAATACAGACTGGTATAACGACTGTGGAAAATAGTATGGAATTTCCTCAAGAAATTAAAAATGGAACTGCCTTTTGACCCAGTAATTCCATTGTTGGGAATATACTCTAAGAATAACGAAATACCAGATCAAAAGATTTTATGCATCCCTATGTTCATAGCAGCACTATTTACAATAGCCAAGATTCAGAAACAGCCTAAGTTCCGATCAGTAGATGAACAGATTTTAAAAAACTATGGTGTATTTACACAATGGAATACTACACAGCAGAAAAAAAGAAGGAATTCCTGCCTTTAGTAAGAGCATGGGTCATACTGGAGACTATTATGCTAAATGAAATAAGCCAGTTGGTGAAAGACAAATATCATATGATCTCACTTATAAGAGGAATCTAATAAACAAAATTAAGTAATGAGCAAAATAGAGCCAGAGGCATAGAATCATGGAATAGACTGACAGCTATAAGAGGGAAGGGGAGAGGTAGGGACTGATTTGAAAGGAGGTAAAAGGATTGGTCAAAGAACACATAAGAAGAACCCTTGGACATAAACCAGTGTGGGGATTGACTATGTAAGTGGGGGGTACACTGGGTGGAGGGGTGGCAAAGGGAGAAAAAACTGGAAAACCTGTAATAGCATAAAAAGTAAAACATTAAATCCTACCCCCCCCAAAAAAAGTGTGAACCCTGAGAAAGAAGACACCTACTAAGGACTCCTGATGACTAACTGAGCTTGAATGAGAGAGAGACAGAGAGAGACCGAGACAGAGACCCTAGCAGCAATTTCTACACATGGGACTTCTCATGCAACTGAACTTCATGGAGAGGCCTGCACTGAACTGCCTGCTCGCTGTGTTTCTGGTATCTGAGCCAGCCCTTATAAAGGAGTTCCTGGGATCCTATTTCAACCAATAAAACTGAGGCTTTTCCCATCTAATGGAAGCTCCAACCAACCACAGCAGCTCTCTTCTGATATACCAGGGCAGTGCCTTTTGGACCAATCAAACTGCTGGGATTTGGAGTCCTTATTTGCATAAGGACAGACCAATCAGACACCAGGTGCAGGGACTTCTGTCCATATAAGCCAGCTACCCTCTGGCTCTGAGATCACACTTTCTCTTTCCACGAAAGACTTAAGACTGAGTCTCCCTGGATGAGCTGAAACACCAAAGGTGTCTTGCCAGAGCAGAGCGGAGCAAACCAGCACAGCACAAAGCAGACTGGCAAGGAGCAGAGCAGACCATCAAGGAGCAGAGCAGAGCTGTCCAGCTAGACAGAGGCCTGGCCATGGGGCTGCCTTACAGCTGTGCAATTTTCACTGCTGTATCACAATCAAGCTGTTTTGCACTGAATAAAGTTTCCTTCTTCACCACACCCCAAATTGGGGATTCCTGTTAGTTTTGAATTGGCCTCAAAAACCATCAGTTAACAAAAGGATTAATTATCTTTTTTAAAGCAAGGTCTTCGACTTACTTTTTGTTACTTTTAACTATGGTAAAATACACACAACATAAAATTTACCACCTTAATAATTTTTAAATATACAGTTCAGTGGTGTTAAGTACATTCACACTGTTGTGCAACCAATCTCCAGAACTTTTTCATCTTGCAAAACTGTGATTCTTTACCAACTGGCTTATTTCACTTAGCGTAATGTCAAGATTCATCTTACGTTGTAGCATGTGTCAGAATTTCATTCCTGTTTAAGGTGGAATACTATTGCATTGTACGCACGTACCACATTTTGTTACCTATTCACCCATCAATGGACACTTGGCTTGCTTCCAACCTTCTTCGACTTACTTTTTAAACGATTTATTTAACTGAGCAGGCACCTGTGCTGGAGTTATAACACCTGGTTCAATTCCCTCCCCTCCATGGTAGCACAGAAAATACAAATGTTAAAAAGAAAGGAGGTGGAGGAAAGATAGGTACATCGTGAAGCACTCAATAAGTTAAATACAGTACTGACATTGCTAGGTTTTGATGAGGGTCTTCAGATACCAGAAATTCATTCAAACATTTGTTTTTCAATATCAATATGAACAAACATATGCTCGATGCTGAAAATGCAAACAGTGCCTCCTTTGAGGGCAATGGTGGCCAAAGGACAGACATCTGACAGGTAAACAACTATAAATAATGGGGAAAATAAGGTGAGAGAGGGCCCAGCCCCACCCTCGGGCAGGGCTCTAGAAAGGCTTTCTAGAACTGAGTCCTAGAGACAGAGTCAAGAGGGCACAGAGGAAGGAGAAGATTCTGCAGAGAGGGGACAGCAGAACAAGATGTGGACATGAGAGGGTGAAGCACAGGTTCAGAGACAAGAAACTAACTTGATGAAAAGGGAATCCCAATAAGCAGAGCCCCAAATCAGAACAGAAAAGACAAAGGCAAGGCCTAATGAAGTGTCAATCAATAGGAAGAAATGAAAACCCACTGGACATCATGCATCACTGGATACCCATTCTGGTACCAGTGTGAATCTCCTGGGCCTTGGCTGGAGTACCCTCAAGTACTGAAAACAAATGATGGCTCGGGGGTATACATTAAAATTGTAGCAGCAAAAGATGAAAATCATTAAAAGCTTACAGACCTGATGTCACACCTCCTTCCATTATGTGGAAATATTTTTTAAGTCTAAACGTGTCCAAAAGAAGGCCACTTTATAAAATACAAAGTGATCTACTCAAATGTCCACTTTTTCAAATACGAGCAACTTGCCAAGTTACTGCATTGTAGTTTTATATGAACATTTACTTTCAACAGCTACCTCATTTCCAAAAAAAAAAAAAAAAAGATTAGGTCATCTACTGTTTTATGTTATCTAGTCGTCGCATCTCAGGGGCTCACAGAACTGGAAGACCTACGAGGTTATTGTCTATAAATAGAGTTTCTGTACCCAGAAACTACACAAGAACCTAACTAGACCATGAAAATGAAAAGAGAGATCTGCACCCTGCTCAGGTATAAGACCAGGAGACCATCGCGCAAACAGTAATAATAATGAGATGACATGTGCCAGTAGAGAAGAATATAGAAGGGAATCAAAGGAGGCACCTTCAGGTCTGGGACATCCCTTTATTCACTTTCCACTCACTCACTCACCCATTCATTCCTTTCTTCAGGGCCTCACAGGTGCCAGGAGTTGTTCTGTATTGGGGATGCCTGTATAGGAATGCACCTCGGGTGGCTGCTGAAGGATGAATA
Organism: Furipterus horrens; assembly: GCF_987537825.1. Classification (NCBI taxonomy): domain Eukaryota; kingdom Metazoa; phylum Chordata; class Mammalia; order Chiroptera; family Furipteridae; genus Furipterus; species Furipterus horrens. The sequence continues at coordinate 73,722,964 of NW_028327182.1, forward strand.
AAAGTTCCTTGGGCAGAGGTGGGAAGGAAGAAAGTGTTCCAGGGAGACAGAAGAGTGTGGAGACTGACACAGCTACCAGCAGTCACAGCGAGTGGGGCAGGGGCAGACAGGGGAGGAGTGGGAGATGGGAGTCCCGAGAGGGTGTGACCAGGAGCCCAGGCTGCGAGACAGCAGCACACCTGTCCCTTGACAGGAGAAAAGGCATGAAGGATGTGTGCAAATGGGAATACATTTCAGGATAGGGAGAGCCAGGAAATAAGTACCCCAACAGGACACAGGGTGGAGTTAAAACATGGTGAGCAGCAATTTACTGAGAAGAAACTGTGAGGGAACAGGCTCCGAGTAGGACGTGAGTAGGATGCCAGGATACCGATATGCAAACCTTTTATGGCCTAATGCTATTAAATATCTGAATCAAGCAATCAAATCTCTCCTTGCTTGCATTCCATGACCACCATGCACTGGTATAGATTTTCTGCCTACCAGAGGGAGAAACAACCCTTCCATTCCTCCACAATTTATCATTTGTTTGTTGCGGCTCTGGTGAAGGTCCATTGCTGAAGGTCCACACTCTGAGTCTATAAAGGACTCAGTCAAGAAGGAGTAATTCCTGGAAAACTGACTTTCCCATGTTAATACTGCCCAGGTAGAGACTCAGCTCCCTAGTAACATCCTGTGTCTCTGCCCAGGGATCTCTGCCACTGCACTGAATACCACTAAAACCCACCTCGGGATGTCCAGCTCTGCCCTTTTGTGCCACCCTCTCCCCCCAACATTCCCTGTCTTGCTACTCTAATAGCTTCATATTAGAGCATAAATATCCTATAACTTTGCATTGGCCCAAACAGACCTCAATAAGCTTTTGATTGCTTCTCTATTTTGTAAAGTTTATTTTGGCTCTTTCCTATAGTTATCTCAGGGTTTTAATAATTATGGTCTACATTGTGGTGTTTTAATGACTTGTTCTCTTCTACATCATCCAAGTCATTCACAAAAACATTAAACATCAGAAGAACTAAGATTAGAACAATTCCATTTGTCTCTCAAGTTGGCCCTGAATCACTCAGGCCTCTTAGCCATTTGAAAAGAATTTGTGAAAAATTATTCTTTGGTTATTTTTATTTGTATTATTAAACTTTTGGCCAAGGCTGTTTCTATTTTTCTATTATTAGTAACTCAGACACAATCCCTTTTAAATTCTTCATGCTCTGTTTTAGTACAAAGCAGTTCATTAACACAGAATCAAATGTTTTCACTTCCACTCTTTAATCTTAACCACTGTAACAAAAGCAAAAACAAAAAATACAAAATCATGAACAAAAGCTCTAGAGAAATTTGTTAAATGAAGAGGCAGGGTGAAGGGAATTTTCCTGATGATATGTACATGTGAGCACAGCTTACCTACTTTCATTAAGATGTCTATACTAATTTCTAAAGAAAACTAAAAAAGGTGTGCTCTGCTGAAGATAGGAACCATATACATAACCTCCTATTTCATACTGCTGCATTTCAACATTAATGATGTCCCTAAGGTTCTTGTTTTTTTTGAAGTTTAGTCTCTATCTTATTGCAGACAAATACAAAATCACTGGTTACAAGAGCAGAATTAAAACAATGTTCCAGAGATTTACATTTGTCCTCAGACTAAAAACAAGCATATAATCCATTAGGGTACTATACTCCAAGACTTCCAGAAAGTATACTCCTAACTAAGATGCTATACATTAGAAAGGAATATCATTCTTCAATTTCCTAAGCCATTTTATTTAAATAATTATTTTGTAGCATGGTCAAAATTATGGTGCCCATCTGATTATGGGCTAAATATTTGAGAAAGTTTAAGATTCTGTCACCACTTCCAAAAGGAGATCACATTTTCCTTTTCAAGTGAAGAGTTTTTAAAAAGAATCATGTAGTTCTTCTAACTACCTTATTGGTTTAAGTCATTTGCCACTTTGGGAAGAGAGAAATTCTGAAGAAGTTGGTAAAGTCAAATGTAGATTACAAGCTTTACAAAATGAATAAAAGGATTCAAAGCAGCCACGTAATTGTATTACTTTGAAAAAGTATTCCTATCTTAAAATAGTAATTTGTTATTAATCAAACTATCAAATGTGAAATGAAATTAACATATTTCAAACATAGCCAGGATACTGAGTTCAAGTCAGACATACAAACCTTCGTTTCTAAAGTAATTTATGATTATCAGATTCACTTACCTGGAAGTATAAGAAAAGAAGGTTATGGATGGAACGACACCATTCCTCCACTGGGTAAAAATACCTCGGCTTCTCTCCTTGAAATGGAAAGGATTCTAAAATACAAAACAAACAAACAAACAAATAAATAAATGGTAGCCCCTGTGAATGCCCATGTCTTAAATGTAGGTGGTATTACAAAATGGTAAAATGCTAGATCATTTAGAATATAAAGTACAATTCATCCAAAGTATTGCCCCAAAAAGCAGAATAGTACTTTTCCCTATTTTAACTGGTAAAATACAAAACATTTGTTTAAAAAAAAAAACTCACATAAAGGTTTAGTAAACGGTAAAAGCCACTAAAAAGTGTGTGTAAAAGCAAAGCGGATTCATATTTACTTGATTAAAATTTTAAAAAAAGCAAACCGCAAGAAAGAACCGTGCCTGCTGCCCACACGCTGCGCCCGCACTCACAGCCGCTGGGCTGCGAGGCTGGAGCAACACTGAGGCCCCTGGGCTGCCAGGTTGGGGCCCGGAGTTGAAGTGCTGCCCCCCTCTGAAAGCACCGTGCACAGCGCCACCACTTGTTTTTTAATGGTTCTATAGAGTGAAATGTTAAAATAACAATAATAATAACAAATCGTCCTGGAAACTTTCCCCGATGGAAGGAAAGGATTCACACGTTCCTAAGAGTCAGAAGATGGCAGGAAAACCCAGGTCCCCTGACCGCCCGCAGCGCAGCGCCGCCCCTCTGGTAGCGGTAGCGCAGCCGCTGCTGTGCCCGTGGCTGCAGCGAGGATCTCCAGCTCCCGGGAGGGTGGGCGTGCGCTTGTCTCCCCGGGACAGCGGCCCCCACGCCGCCTGCCCCCGGCTGCGGCTCGCCCTCGCTGTCTTCCCAGCCGAGAGAGGCAGGTTCAGCCACGCGCCCCCACACCATCCCTGCCTTGAAGGAATTCCACTGGAGGACATAGTTGTGTCAAGGAAGATAAAAGCAGACGGAAAAGAGATAAGCAGAACACTCTGGAAGCAAAAGCCAGGTAAATATCCTGGAAAGGGACTGAGCCCTCCTGTTAGATAAGTATTAACAATATCTTTAATTTATGCCGAGTCCTCTTTCCCAAGAGTTTTCATGATTTTATCTCATCTGTTTTTGTATTTATTGTTCCTGCTTTACCTACAAGAATAAAAAAGGTGCAGAATGGTGACACGAGGCCAAAGGAAGGTTTTAACCCATTCATGCCTACATCCACTAGCCCCTTTCTCTGCAGGGACAGCCTCCTGATGACTGAAGCTGATCAGCCACATATTCTGAGTCTTCCTTCACCTCAGTTTGAAGGTTTTTTTTCTGAGGCGCTGGCATGAACAAAGTCAGTAGAAGAATGAGGTGTATCACTACAGAAACTTGGAGTCCACTTGTATCCACACACTGTCACCAGCACACTGTGGGTTTCATGTGGCAGTGGGCTGGGCCAGGCGACCCTGCGGGCTCCAGGGCAGTGCCCTCTGCAGGTTGAAGCCCTGCCTCTTTTGGCTTTGCTCGCACAACGCGCACTTCCGTCTCTGCCTGCCTAATTAATCTGTGTCTAAATGGAATTGCACTTGGCAGAAAGGCAGCAATGCCAAAGTGGAATAATCACTTGGACCCAAATCTGAGTTGTTTTCCATCCTTGACAACAAAGAATGTTACTCCAGAGCCTGCAGGACAAGAGTTGAAATGAGTTTATAATTTGGCTTTTCATCTCATATTCTTACTCTCTTAAGTTTTCTTCTTTTAGCATTCAGGGGGCAGCTGTAGAGGCTAGATCGCCAACATGGTCTTTATTGATATCCTTAATAAATTTGTTTGCCATCTAAAAAAAAGGGGGGAAAAATCCCCATTATTCAAAACCACTTTTGTTTTAATAATGAAACTAAGTAGACTGTCAGCTCATACCTCCACATGATCATTAATAATTAATTTGTTCTTCTCACACCAGCAACTTGAAGAGAAATGTTCAGTGTTTTCGTCTACACACATTCATCCAGCCTCTAAGAGTCTGGTCCTAGGATTGCCAAACTTCAGGTTAAGAGTCACAGGATGGCTCAGCTCCTTCCTCTTTTCCTAATAAAGAACTTATTAAAACCCTAGTCTTTGGCTCTGGGAAGTACACTGCCTCCTTAGCAGTTACACACATCATGTTCCCCAAGAAGGCAGTCATCTCAAGCTAGTGATGGAAAAGGAAAGAGACAGGAAGACAGAACCACTGGCAAGACTCCCTTAGCGATCTCTGTGGAAGGGAATTAGCATCGTTAAGAATTACTGAAGATGAACCAAAGGTATGCTAAGGGGAAGTGGTATGTTCAACTGGACACATCCCCCATTAGAAGGAAGGAACCTCAACTGTACATCTGTAATGTTCTACACACTGAGCTAGCTATTTGACATTTAAATTCATTTGACCCCCACAATAATGCTATGGATACGTTCATTAATATTCCCATTTTACAAAGAAGGCAGATAAGGCTGAAAGGGGTTAGGAAACCTTCCCAACTAGTACACAGTAAAGCCGGGAATTTTCTGCCTTCAAACCAGAAGCTCTAAAAAAAAAAAAGCAAGCCTTTACTTTTCTCTTCTGCAACACTGCCTTATCTACAAGTACTAGTCCTCATGTGTGATTCTCTAGCAGAGGCAGGTGCTAGCTACATTAACGTGGTAACCTAGCAGATACACTGCCAGCTTCTAAACTGCCATGGAGGCCATGGAAACATAGATTCTTCCCATTCTCCTGAATCCCTCATCCTTCCTAAGAAAGGATGATAATAGCACACTCGTGGACCAGTCTTCCTGAGTAGCAAAGAAACAAACAATAAGAAGGTACTAAAAATGAAAGCTAAATCCAGAAAAGCAACTGCAGGTGCACAGAGTAGACAAAGTACCTTGCTTTGTCCGATTCAGAAAATAGTTCTTGATAACATTCCCTCAGTCTAAATACCTGTATCCAGGTGTGACGTCCCCTTTCCTGTCATCTGGTGCCCCGTGTGCTCTCAACAGTTTGGCACAGAGAGTGAGGATTATAGAGGAGCTTCTGTAGTGGCTTCGTGAGTTTTAGTTACAGTAACAAGTGGGCAAGAGAAAGCAAGGTGTGCCTTAAGAGTGGCTGGAGAATGTCCATGGAAACATCACACACAAGGGTTTTGGAAATGTTCCAACGGGGATTCTAAAGGTGAGGAAGTCTGCCCCACTTCGCCCCACAGTGATAGAGTTGGACATACATCAATTAGCAGGACTCCATAAATAAGTCTGCTTGTCATCATGCTAAAAGATTACCAAAAATCAACTATTGAAAAAAGCAGTTAAAAATGGGGACACTGAGGTGAAGAATATTTTAACAATCTAGGAACTGATTCTATTCAACATACAATTAATAAGGAAACATTCCAGCATTTTCATTTCCAAAGAACTTTTAAAACACTTTGGTCCAATGGTGCGACGATACCCATCCACATGCCTTATATAAATTCCAAGGTTTCCTCACCCTCACAAATGTAAATCTTTAAATCTTTATTTCATCTAAACCAAATGTCAGACACACTGATTCCTGAATAACAAATGAAAAGCACCAAGAGACTACATATGTGTCTGCCAACTAAAGCTGCCTGGTGAGATTTCCTTTGTGCATATGTGGATAATATATGTTTTAAAGTCATGATAATGTTCTTTAGTTGTACAATCAATGGAGTCCTCTATGTGTTATGGTAATGTTTTTTATTTGCATAAATCAATGGAGTCCTCTATGTTATGGTACTGGAAGACAGCACAGTCTGGAACTGTGCAGTCAACTTCTAAAATTATCTTTCTCAAGAATATGTTTCAGAAAAAAAGGTGCCCTCAGATGCTACACATTACAAATTGCATGTTACTATATTCTTGAATACATTCCTTCTACATTAAATAACTTTACTGAAAATAGTAAGTTTTAAGGCACAACTGACTTTAAAAGTCATGAGTTCTTCTCCAAAAATGTTGTTTTCTGTTATTCTGTGAAATGAAAAACAGGATCTCTGTGTTCTGGTCTCCTGTGTACAGAAACAGACTAAATAAGAAGATATCTCTTTCTTATTCCTAATCCTTCCAGTGCAGGTCACTATTCTCTTCTTCACTTCAATGTTTTCACTCTGATAGATGGGGATAATCTCAGATACTACTAGCAGAACTACCAAGACTATGAACAAAATTATCATACTAAATTATCTGAAGTTTCTTTTAAGATGTATGGGTTTATTATCCCCTTCAAGGGTATCAAATAATATTTCCTTCTACTCCAAAGATTTATCAAGTGCCTCTCAAGTAGGCAATGGGGTCCCTGTGGGTTTCTTTTTTGAACCATCTTCACCTTGTCAACATGCGAACCACTAACATGATGAAAAATGAAATGACTCACATGCTAAAAAGAGACACAAATAATATGCTGTTAGAGCATAAAGAAAGACAGTCTAATTTGGTTTGGAGAGGATCAGAGTAATAGCTAGCCTCTTGGAAAGAAACTAAATTGCTCTGTTTGCCATTGGTTGTGAGACCAATAACCCAATCTTTCTCCTAGATCAGTTAAGATACAGATACATGGTTGATTAAGATATAGACAGACTGGTGATGGACCTTCACAAAAGAGAGCTGCTTTCCAGTACACCGTCTGCAGTGTCACAGTTATAGTCACATGCAATTGTTCATTTTATGAGACACCTCTGCCAATAAATTCTTCTGGGCCAGCCCTGCCCCTATTAGATATTGCAGATGCTCAACACATGTTAGGTACCATCACAGATGCAAATGAGGCATAAACAGTATTTCAGAGAGATTCGCTACGCTTAATTTTGTGCAGAACAAGAGACTGGGTTTTTATCGTTGTGGGCTGTGTCACCTCAAAATTCGTACGCTGAAATTGTAGACCCAATGTGATGATATTTGGGGGTAAGTTCTTTGGGATTTAATTAGGTCATGAGGGTAGAGCCCCCACGAGGGAGCTTAGTGCTGGAAGAAGAAGGCAGAGGGCTAACTAGTTCTTTTTTCACCACATAAGGATACAAGAGAGATGTGAGCTGATCACAACCCAGACGAGGGCTCTCACCAGAACCAGACAATGCTAACACCATGAACTTGGACTTATATTTGTGCTGTTGATAAGCCACCCAGTTTATGATGTTTTGTTATAGCAGCCTGAGCTAAGACATCATCTTATATGCTTTACTACAAGACTTCAGACAAGTCTATAACTTCCAAGTCTCCATTCCCAGATCTGAAAAATAAAGGGATTGGACTAAATCAGTGATTTCAGAGAAAGAGGATAATCTGTATTTGTTGCCTCCCCACCCCCACTGAGAATCTCTGTATATAAAAGAATATGTTACAGATGGGAACAAGCTACATGGAGAAATGATGAAGATGCAAGATGTCCTTTAGACTTAGACATTAGTACTTGAGAAGGGGAGCTTAAAACAGTACAAGCTCTTATAAGAATTAAAGTTATGGCTTTCCTGAATAGAAAGATTTTACCAGACCACTTCATAACAGGCCTTTCGACAATCAAAACCATAAGTTTAACCATTAAGCAATTGTTACATCTTGCCATGGCCTATCTAACACATAGCTGGCTGGTAGACTCAAGCAAGCACAACTCCCCATGCAGCAAAGTAAGCTCACCCCCAAAGACAACACAATGCTCAAGAAAAATAGCTCAAGGATACAAAGTCCCAGGCAACAGGGACCTTGACATGGGGCAGCTCAACGAGAACAAATCATATGTTCCAACACCCTACACAAGAGACCAGCCCCAACAGAACAGAAGAAACAATGCAGAAAGGGCACAAGTGTGTGGCTCATAAATACCAGGTCTAGTCCCAGGTCTGCCAGTGAGTTATTGTTTGACCTTCGGCAAGTCACCTGCAACATAAAAGTGTAGACCAAATAATCTCCAAGTTACCTTCCAGTACAGAAACTACCCTTACTTTTTATTGTTCTCCATAAAAATCTGCTACTAGAATCCCTGTAGCATCTCTAAGGTCAATATATACATCTCCATTGCGGGCTCAGTTTTTCAATTCTTGTATTCCCAGGCCTCTCAGGCAGAGTGCACTCAGGACAACTGCCTGGAACACAAGTTTGAGATGCAAAATGGGTAATGTTTGTTTTCTCTGGCTTCTTTATGACTCCCTCTGGCTAAAGGCTACCTTCCTACACTGCCAAGCCTCTGTGCTTCTGGCACTGAGGCTTGATCTATAGTATTCCTAGGGCTGGTGACACAGTGATAGATGAAGAAATTAAATCTTTCACCAAACTTGAACGGCATTTGGAATGGGAATTTTTATCTTCTTCCTACCCAGATACAGGATTGTCAATAGTTGAGAGATACTATGATGTTGGCAAAAGTCATTACAAAAATGAACTTTGCTCCCAATGATCTCTCAAATATCTTGCAAATATATGATTTTGCTGCATCAATATTTTTAGTTTATTTCATGTTCTGCTCCAGCTGCAAGGGAATTGAGAATATACTGTCCACATTTTCCAAAAAAAAAAAAAACTAACATTAACAGAATAAATATTTCACCATGAAAATGAAAACTATGTGTAAATATTTATAGAATTGAATTTATTAAGTAAACTCATTGGGTTAAGCCAATGGAAGGATGCTTTCTTTATACTGAGAACCCACAAGAAAGGAGGAATTTTAACTTCATTAAAATAAATAAATAATAATATTGCTTATAGACACCATTTTAAAAATATGCATATAGAATGTAAATTGGTGTTATTCTCAGTAAACCTAAAATTGCTGTACTTACTATGTATACTAAATAACAATGAAATGGGGCAGGAGGGGAGAACAGAAAACACAGATATTTAATCAGTAAATATTTTTAAATATTTAAAATTTGTTTTCACTCCAAATCACAGCCAGTTAAGCAAGACAGAGGTAAAGAGTGTACAAAGAAAATATTATTGGCGTACTTAGCAATAAAAAGAAATGAACTATTTATATACATATCGACATGGATGATAATTAAGCTGAGTGAAAGAAGTCAGGCAAATAGAAAACATACTGTATGATTCCATTTACATAAAATTCCAGCAGATCAGTTTTGCCTAGCAATGAGGGTGGAGGGTTGGGAAGGGCCAGGAGGGGCCATAAGGGGGAGGATGGCAAGATTACCAAAGGGCACGTAAAATCTTTCCTGGTGATATATATATATTCATTATCTTGATTTTGGTGATGGTTTCATGTGTATATCAAAACTAATCAAATTGTAAAAAAAAAAAAAAAAAAAAAACTAATCTAATTATATACTGAGTTTCCTAGGTATTGATTATACCTCAATAAAGCTATTTAAAAAATGAGTAGAAAGACAAAAATTGAGGAAAATTTTTTAAAATAAATAACTTAAAATTTGGGGGCAATTAAGATAGCTGCTGGATGTAAAACTACAGGGGGGGAAAGCTACAATAGACCCATAAAAGACACCAGAGAAAGATTTCTGATTGTTGGAAATTCAGGAGGTTTTGCAATCACAGAGAAGTCTGAGCACCCATCTCTCTCTTAAAAATTATTTTTATTCCTCAAGATTTTTGACAGAAATAGTTCTAACTACCCTCAGAGTAGTAATAACAAAGCTAGCATTTATTGAGGACTTACTGTAACCCAGGCCCAAATCTAATTGATTATTCAATTTAATCCTCACCTAAAGAACCTAAGAGATGATCTGATACTCCATTTTAAAGATGATGATATTGAAATTCAAAGAGGTTAAATAACTTGCTTAATGTCATCCACCATCCCGGTGGTGGGCCTGGAATATGAACCTAGATGGAGCTCTTGAAATTAAACTTCTCTTCCTCTGCTAGACAAACGGGATCCTGAAGCGATGGTATAGATCATGATTTGCTGACTCACATCTCTGACAGCTTGAAGATACTCTGTGCATCAAACAGCTACATTTCTAAGTCTAAAGGCTAATCTTTTGCATGGTAGCAGCAGAAAAGGCCATTAATGAAGTGACAATGGAAGGCAGGGGGGATTGCAGCAAGATGGACCAGGAACAATAACGGCTGGAAGTCAACAGACTTGGTTGTGCCTATTTCTGTAAACTTGGCAAAGCCATTTCTCCCTGAGTCTGTTTTCTCTTTGGTAAAATTAAGGGGTTGGACTAGTCAAATTCTAAATCTGCTTCCAACTCTGTGATTCTGCAACTCCACTTTTGGGGAATACTTCCTATATTTTGTAATGTGGATCAAAAATTTTCCATGACACCAAACATATTTCAGATACAAAACTTTCTCCATCCCCAGAAACATCTGGATGCTGCCCACACCTAGCAAATTCCTTCATTACTTCCCTAAAGCGTTCTATTCCCAAGGGCCAGTCCCAAAGGAAGGCCAAAGCAAAGGAGGAAGGTGTCTCAGCCAGGGCCTGCCATGTTTCGCCGTGCACTCTGACAATCTTTTTCACTCGAAAACACTAGAGTTTATTTGGATTTTCAGGTGGTGAAAAGGAGGCACCCCACCACCCAACATCTCATGTCATTTTCCCTGTGAATCCTCCGACATCTGAGATGATCCAAGGTACTAAGTATATTGTGGCTACAGGTGTCAGACTCCATTTATTCCATTCCTGTTGGTTCTCTAAAGTGGCTATTCTCTCTTTGCACTCAAAACACATCGTTTTCTCTTTTTAAATGATGGATCTTGTGATGCTTTGGGGAGACATCAAAAATAAGAGCAACTAAATAAGGCAATGGTAAACCATTTCAGCATCCATAAAACCTTCTCCTCTATCACAAAAGAAAAGGAAAAAAAGCAGCTGGGAAAAAAGATGTAGCCAAAAGGGGACTTGATATCTTAAAGAACGTCTCCCTTCACCTTTTCGGGGGGGAAAAAAAACCCTCAGACACAGACTACAGTATGGTGATTACCAGAGGGACAGGGAGTAGTGGGGAGAGGTAGAAGAGGGTAAAGGGGGAATAAATGGTGATGGAAAGAGATTTGACTTGGGCGGTGAACACACAATATAAGATACAGATGGTGTATTATAGAACTGTACACTTGAAACCTACATAATCTTATTAAACAATGTCACCCTAATAAATTCAATAAGTTAATTTTTTTTAAGTTTTAAAATAAAATGTTTTTCAAAACAACTTCTCCCATGAATTTTCATTTCCATATTTTGGGATTTTAGCTGACTTAGTTATTTCTAGGATATGCATTTCTCAAGTGCAATAACTACTTTCAAAATGCATTGGTGAGACAAACTTTTAAAACTATGTACAAGGAATACAATGTCTATTTTTCTGTAACTCTACCTATATATCTGCTCTACATTTTTATTTTTTATTTTATATACTATTTTCATAGCTACCCTGATCTGTCTCAGAGTATAAAATTTTTGTCTTTGCTTCTATTGACTGACTTAGCAATCATTATACTACAGTAGATCCCCCTTATCTGGGGTTTTGCTTTCCTCGGTTTCAGTTTCCCACAATCAGCCTCAGTCTAAAAATATTAAGTGGAAAACTCCAGAAATAAACAACTTATAAGATTTAAATTGTGTGCAGTCTGAGTAGCATAATGAAATCTCAAAATGTCCTGCCCCATCCCACCCGTGAGCATCCCTCACCCAGTGTATCTACACTGTATATGCTCCCTGTCTCCCTTACCCCCGTAATAGCCATCTCAGTTATCAGACTGATGGTTGTGAGATCACAGTGTTTGTGTTCAAGTCACCTTTATCTTACTAAAAAATGGCCCTGAAGTCATCCACATAACTTTTATTACAGTAGACTGTCATAATAGCTCTATTGTTATTATTGTTTTTAATCTCTTATTGTATTGTGCCTAATTTATAAATTAAACTTCCTCATAGGTATGCATATATAGGAAAAACATAGCATAAACAGGGTTCTGTACTATCAGTAGTTTTAGGCATCCACTGGATGTCTGAAGTATTCCCTATGGATAAGGGGAGGGGTTCCAGATAATAAACAAAAAAATTAAAATACAAATCACCCCTTTCCCACATACAGCCACATATTTACAAAATTCATTTTCAGCCTTTGTCAATGCATAGACAGGCTTTAATGTGGTTGTATTCACTATGAGAAGACTGTTTTCCAATTTTTTTGCTCAAATTCTCCATATATCTACTTAGTCCATATATCTGTCATTGTAAATGGAGCACTATTCTATTGTGTTGCTAAATGGTTTAATTAGTCACCTTTCAGTTAGTTGTTTCCACACATTATTATGAGCCACTCAATCATTTTTTTCTTTTTTATTAAATGTATTGGGGTGACATTGGTTAATAAAATTATATAGGCTTCAGGTATACAATTTTATAATACATCATCTATATATTGTATTAGGTGTTCACCATCCCAAGTCAAGTCTCCTTCCATTACATTAACCCCCCACCCCTCCCCCTCTGATAATCACTACATTGTTATCTCTACGAGATTTTTTTTTTTTTTTTTTTTTTGCTAAATCCCTTCACCTTTTTCACCCAGCCCTGCACCCTCCTTTCTCTGACAGCTGTCAGTCTGTTCTGTATAAGGCTGTTTCTATTCTGTTTGTTAGTTTATTTTGTTCATTAGAGTCTAACATGTGGTGAAATCATATGGTACTTGTCTTTTTCTGACTGGCTTATTTCACTTAGCATAATAATCACCAGGTCCATCCATGCTGTTGCAAAGCACTTTTAAATACATAAATTTTGTTTTTCCTTTTTGAACTATTTCCTCGGGCTATAATCTAAAAAATAGGATTAACGGTTCGCAGACCATAATCAGCTAGGTGATTCTGATTATAAATTGACAGGTGGCTCTCCAAAACAGGTATTACTGATTTGTCACGTCACCAGAAAAATATGAGCCTAGCTTTTTCTTCATAGTCTAACAATGGGGTTTCTGGGTTCTATTAATTTTTAAGGTGATTTAAAAAGAATGATGTAAAGTCCTTTCGTTTTTGACTCTGTCGTATGCTTGTTTAATACCCTCTTACTGCCTCTTTTGAAAAATAGGTATTGATCACTGACTACAAGCCAGGTGCTTTATGTGCCTTATAACTCATTCAATACCTCTGACTGCCTCATAAGGTAGAAATTACAAATTTTATTTTTATTAAGGAAACTGAGTCTCAAAAGGTTAAATAATGTGCACAAGATTTCAAGGCTAATAGCTGATGTTGTCAGGATTCAAACCCACTGTCTGCTTCCTGTGGATTCTCCATTATTCGATCCTGCTTCATAATCACAACCTTTGAACATCTTTCTAGTTTCTTTTCTTCTTAAATATCCTAACAGTTTTTCTTTTCTTTCTTTTTCCTTTCTTTTTTGGCTTAGTTTTTCTGTTTATTGAGATCTAAAACACACAAAGTGCTTTAAGTACCCTCATCTTAAAGGGACAGTCCAATGAATTTTTACACACTATACACAATGCAAACATCACATGGGTCAAGATACAGAATCTTTTACCAGCTTAGGATCTTGCCTTTTTAAAAACAAAAACAAAAACATAGATTGGCTTTGTGCTTCTCATTCTATCTAGGGCCTGGTAGTGAAGCTATACAAATAGGTCCTTAATAAACTGTTTAATTATTGAAGGTCAAAATGAAGAGTGGCCTCACAGACTATGTGTTCCCACCTATATTATTAAAATTCCTCCAGATGTGGAACCTGAAGCCCAGGAAAAAAGTGACCTATCCAGGTTCTAACAATTCAGAGCTACTTCTGCCATACGCTGCCCTCACCTGCCATTGGCTAGCTGCTCTCCACTGCTTACATTAAAGACACAGTAAAGGGTGACACAGAAGGCGGGGTACATAACAGAGAAAGAGGGCCTAAAGATTTTTTTTTACTGTTATCATTATCTTTATTTTAAATCAGTCTTGAAATAACCAAAGGGTGAGATTGGTAGAAAAATGCTCATTAAACTGAGCTTAATGTAAAACTCTCTTTTTTAACTATAAGTATCACATGTTAAATAAAATGAGTTTTGTCCATCAGCATAGTCTACTTACAAGGAGATACACTTGTTCCAATAATGCACCATTGCTTGTGATTTCTTTGGAATGCCTCCTTCTAAATGAACTTTTAGAGGTAATTTGAGTGAAACAAATAAACCAATTTTACTTTTAAAAACTATAACATTAACAGCAGAATAAAAACTGGATGTGTGCTTTTTAAATTACTAGGAAAACAAACAAAAATAATAATCCATAAAACAAAATCACAGAGAGTGTGATTTCAATTTACAGAGCCTATCAAATATGACAATAAATGTGAGTGGCTTAAACATCTTCAACAAAGACAAAGATTCTCAATATCCAATTATATGCTGTTTATAAGTAAGCCTAAAGCCAAATGACTCATAAATCTAAAGCAGAAGGAAGGGTAAAATGTATCTAGAAAATACAAGTGAAAAGAAAGTTTGGATGGCAATTTATTTCAAACAAAGCAGAATCTGAGGCAAAAGAACATTTAAGACAGAGACTATGTGAAAAAATTCAACCTCACTAAAAATTCCACTATGAAAAAAAAACAGTTTAACTTATCAAACTGACAAATATATTTTAATTATAATTTTTTTACCATCGAAGGTATAGCCAAATAGACACAAACATACATTACTTTTAAGAAAACAATAGGAAAATGGTCGATATAGTGTGGATGCATATAATGCAATAAACATGCAACCACTAAAAACCATGTTTTAAAAAATACTTAATAAATGGCAATGTAACCATCCTGCAGTACTAAAAGAGGCAAGATACAAGGCATATACAGTTGGACCTCAATTTCTCTTACATAAAGGATATATATGAGATATTTTCGTTTTAATCCTTACCCAAGGATTAAGGGAGGAAGAGGGGGGTCGGGAGGGGGGGGAGAGAGAGAGAGAGAGAGAGAGAGAGAGAGAGAGAGAGAGAGAAAGAGAAACATTCATCAGCTGCCTCCTACATGCACCCTAACTGGGAATCAAACCCACAAACCTAGGTATGTGCCCTGACCAGGGATTGAACCCACAACCTTTTTTGGTATATGGGACAACGTTCCAGTCAACTGAGCCACCAAACTTTTGGGCCACCCAAGCGGTTTCCAGTCGCTTTTCCATACAAATGGCTTGTCTTGGCTCATGCTTTAGACTTTCCTAACTTCTCTCAAACAAGCAGCATTTGACCTCAGGCCTGGAAATAGCAGCAGCTGGCCTTGGTTCACAGCTTGGCCTCACTTGGCACTTCCAAGCCCAGCACAAGTAGCAACCATCTGCAAATCACTTTACAGCTTATGCAGCGGGCCCCAGACAGAATGCAGGTGGTGACTGACCTTGGCCTGCACCTCCCAAAAAGCCCCAGAGCCTGGGCACCCAGTGGACAGCTATAGACCACGTCAAAGCACCACCACCCAACCACCTCCACAAGCAACACACTAAAGGGCAGACTCAATGGGCACCAGAGCCCTGCTAAAGTTAAGTCCTGCTCTGTTGAGTGGGCCCCTGCACAACTGTGGTCAGAGGCTGGTGGTCAAAGAACATAAATGCATGACCCATGGACATGGACAATGGTGTGGGGATTGCCTGAGGGAGTTCTGGGTAGAGGGGGACAAAGAGGGAAAGATTGGAACAACTGTAATAGCATAAACAATAAAATATTTTAAAAATAAATAAATAAATTTAAAAATTAGAAAAATATACCAAAATAATGCTCCAGTTAAATTAGAGATTTTTAGTTACCTCTTTATGCTATTTTTTCCTATTCGGGGGGAAAAAAAAGAAAGAGGGCCCTGAGGTCCAAGACAAATGAAAAGATGGCATGAGGGGACTTTGCTTCTTGAAATGAACTCAAGCACCCAGACTCCCTGACACAGACAGACTCTAATCCATTCCAAGGCACTTACAAGGGAGTCAGAGAGAAGGTTTCAGACCTCCTATCATCTTCAGGCTCTAAAACCCCATGATTTTTAGTGTTTTCTTCCAAAGACTGATTAATGTTTTACTGGGCTAGAGCGAATTTTCGTTTTTATTTATGCTCTGCAAATAGACGTATGCTACTTTCTTAAGCAGAGTAAATAAACTAATAAATAAACAAAACAATAACACAGTTCAATCACCCACTTTGTTCCTCAATCTATCCCACAAAGACACAGATTTACCAATGGCAAAAAAAAAGAATGTGCAAGTTCTTGAGGATAATTCTGAACAGGAAGTTCAAAAATATTTTAAGCGAAGGCAATCTCATCGGAATAGCCTCCCAAAGTATCTTCACTGAATCACTTTGAATCCATTTTGATGTATATATTTTGACATGTTAGGGTACCTTAAAATAAAATTCTACTGATTTATGTTAACATGTCATTTGTTCAACAATTTGAAGGAAGAACAGATAAGCTTTTAAAAGAGAAACTCAAAAGACATTATAATCCCACATACTTAACATGAGAATTGTACTAGTTATCATGACTAGGAAATAACCAGATCCCAGATCTTTTTGGAAGTTTTCTATCTTTGCACAATATTTACCAACAAAAGTTATAATACTGAGGGCTATCAAGTGTGACTCTAAGACTAGAATTCATAGACCTAAAAGAACCTCAGCAATCATGGTGTTCAACTTCCATTCTCGTAAAAACCACAATACAGAGAAATGCACTGACTAGCCCAAGTTTTTAGCTGGCTCTCTTTCCCAGCTGCATCACTAATCTCTTCTGAATTTTTCCTTTCTGCTGGATTTAGATAATGTAATTATCACCATCATCCATTTTCTCCCAGACTGAACATTTTACCTCAAAGGAGAAAAAATAAATAAATTTTTAATACAGTGGAGCAAGATGTTGAACAGGCAAATCTCTCATCTTTCTTTTCAACAGAAATGCCCCGACTGTCTTTCCAGTGTCAAGTTCTAGGAGGGGAATACAGTCCCTGCCCTCAGGGAGCTCTATCTGCTCCCCAGTCACCCACAACTTGGACAGCGATGGGGTTTAAGGAGGCATTGCAGGGTTCTGTGGGAACAGAGGGAAAGAGCATCTAATCAGATTAGGCTGATCAGACTCACACCTGAAACACAGGTAGGCACGCAGATGAGGGAAAGAAATGGGAGGCAGGGAAATAGGGTTCTCGGCTGGGCAACCCATAGGAGAAGCAGACATGTGGAAGTATGGCGGAGTTTGGGACCGGCAGGGAGCTCACCATGGCTGGGATTCCAGATGCCCATGGGAAAGTGGAAGTAGGTAAGGTGACAGTGAGGACCTCCACTAAGTGAAGGAATCATGACCTAAAGGCAAAAAAAAATCACTAAAAGAATTTAAGCAAGAAAGTGAAATGGTCATATTTTCAAATGCTCATTGTAGGTCCATGACAAGGCTGACCTGGAAAGATGAAGACCCAAGGTTGGAACCAACCAGAAGGCTCCTGCAGTTACCCACCTGAGAACTGGCATCTGGTGCCAGATGAGGGACATGTTTAAGAAATATCTACTTATGCAATCCAAACTGGTGATCATTTTCACATGGGGTGAGGGAATGGGAGGAATCTATTCAAAATTTCAAAGTTTCCTCTTTTTCAAAAAACATTTTGAATCAGTTACACATTCATATCACAATAACAAAATGGCACATGTCCTCAGACTTTAAATTTCAAGAAATACTGACTAAATTCTGACAATTGGATGGGATGCATAGGACAATGAGTTACTTGAGAAACAAAGGAGAAACAGAATAGACCTGTTGACAAGTCACGGAATAAAACCATAGTTATGATGCCAGCTGAACTTGGCTTCAAATCCCAGCCTGGCCAATTGAAACCTTAGGCAAGTTATCCTTTTTTAATCTCAGTTTTCTCATTTCTAAAATGAGGATAATGATGAGACCTACTTAAGGAGGTTAATTAGGAAGTTCAAAGTGCAAAGTGCAGTATCTGATATAATACTCATTGAATGATCATCATTATTATATAGTATAGAGGATTTCCTAGGGCTGGAAAATAATAATCTTGGAATTTAAAATATTAGCTTTTATTGTTAAGATACCCCAAGTTCTGGGTATTGGGTAAGAAAGACAGTGGCAGAAACTTGGTGGGTATCAGTTGATTTAAAGATGTTGTCAGTTTCAAGTTTCAAAGGTCGTCAGAAGGAGATGCTTCCACACCCAAAAGCTCGAAAGGTGATGACACAGTAACAAAAACCTTTTAGGCAAAAGGAGAGGAATTAACTATCTTGTATTCTAAATTGATCAGCAGAGAAACTCAATACTATGAAGAAAAGTTGTAAAAATATTGTGAAAACCTTGAGGCATTAGCAGCTTTGACACAGGTGATGAGGGGGCAAGAAGTCCAGGCTCTGGGAAGACCCTAGTAGAATAACAAAATGTATACAGAAGCAATTGTTTTATTTAAGTTAACATCTGTTAACTTTCATCCTAGGATGCTTCAGGAAATCAGTAGATAACAATAACAATGCTTTTTACTGATGTTTTGGGTGAATGAGGACGGTGGAATTCTGGCAAATGTTCAACAGCCAGCTCTTCCAGGGAAATATTGCATGTATATCTGTATCTCGTACATAGTTAATTATAAGTTTTACTGATATAAAGTATTACTGCACAATTTTACAAATAAAAATAAAATATACACTATACTTTATTATAACTTCCATATAGCTGATTGATCATAGATTTTTGCCAAATTCTTGTATCTGTAGAAAACCTTTGGTTGCAATTGACCAATGGGTGCATTTCCAACACAAATGCTTGATATTTTATTTTACATTAAGAGTTAAGACAATAAATCACTTGCTTGTTCATGGCAAGAGTGATTTTATTTGCTGACTTAGATAATTGTTTTTTAATATTAGAAGAATATTCCACAGTATTTTGTGCTATTCATGTTGTAATGCTACAGACAGGAGACATTATTAAGTTCAAGCAGCAATTGTCTTCATTTTCTTAGATCTAGAAAACAAAACAGTGAAATTCTAAATAATCCCTTTCAAGAAAGTAGAAAAATGTATGAAAAACAGATAAGATTCAGTAGATTTAAGAGCAGGATCCCGTGGCAAACTGAAAATCCTACAGACCAAGGAGCTAGAAGCCATGAACACTGGTCCTAGACCAATTAACCTCCTAAGTGACCTCTGGAAGTCACTTACCCTCACTGAAACTGTTTCAAAGAAAGATTAAATTTTCTTCACTGAAAAAAGGTAGAATCGGGCTAAATGATCTCTAAATCCCCTTTGGCTCTACGATAATGTGAGAACTGTAAAGTGAAATAATAAAACAAATACAAAATGAAGGAAGTAGTAATAGTAACATTTAAAATAATAGCTAATCCCAGCAAGGTTTTTGCAGGTATAGACAAGCTTCTTCCAAAATTTAAATGGAAAGGCAAAAGAACTAAAATAGCTGAAAACAATTTTGAAAAAGAAGAATAAAGTTAGAGGAATCACAAAACCCAATTTTAAGACTTACTATATAACTACAGTAATCAAGAGAGTGCACTATTGGCAGAGGAATAGACACACCAATCAATAGAACAGATTTAAGACCCAGAAATAGCTCTACATATATATGGCCAGCAGGAAGATACAAAAGCAACTGGATGTAAGGATAGTGTTTTTAACAAATGGTGTTGAAACTATCTATATGCAAAAAGTTTTTCAATCTAAATTTTACACCTTAAATAAAAATTAAATCAAAATGGATCCATTCTTACATCTCAATGAAAAAACATAAGCCTTTGAGGGAAAAACAGGAGAAAACCTTTGTGAATTAGGGTGAAGTAAGGCAATCTTAGACATAACACCAAAAGCATGATCAGTAAGCGAAAAAAATCAATAAATTAAACTTTTTTCCTCTGCAAAAGGTCATGTGAAAAAGATGAAAAGACAAGTCACAAGAAGGGAGAAAACATATGTAACTCACATATTTAACAAAGGAGTTGTATTCTGAATATATACAGAACTTTCTAAACTCAACTGTGAGAATACAAAGAATATAATTTTTTAAATGGGCGAAAGACTCAAACAGACCTTCACCAAAGAGAATATATGGGTTGCCAATAAGTACATGAAGAGATGTTCAACATCATTAGCCATTAGGAAAATTAAAGCCAGAATAAGGTGCCACTTAACATCTATTACAACAATAAAAATTACAAAAAAAAAAAAAAGAAAAGTGATAACAGCAAATTCTGGCAAGGATGCAGAGAAACTAGCTCTCTCATTCATTCCTGGTGGAAATGTAAAGTGGTACAGCCAGTAGAAAAAAAGTTTGACAGGTTCTTTTAAAGTTAAATATATACTTAACACAACTCAGCAATCACATTTTTTAGGTATTTACACTTAAAAATGAAAACATGCTCACACAAAATGTGCATGAATTTTCATAGTAGCTCTACTTATAAGAGCCAAAATATTGACAACAACCTAAATGTCTTTCAAGGAGTAAATGGATAAACAAACTGGTAAAACCATACGGAATACTAATCAGTAAGAAGGAACAAAGGGAGGGAGGGAGGGAAGGAAGGAAGGACTACTGATCCACAAACAACTTGGATGGATCTCAAGGTCATTACATCGAGTGAAAAAGGCCAATCTCAAAAGGCGGGATTCCAATGGTTATGACATTCTCAAAATGTGATTAGCTACAGATCAGTGGTTGCCATAGGGTAGGGGTAGAGGGAAGGCGTCACTATAAAGAAACAGCCTTTGTAAGAATAGAACAATTCTGTATCCTAACTGTGGTGGTGGTTACATGGATCTAGATGTAGTAAAATTTTGTAGAACTGTACACACATACACATGAACATACAAAAGAAAACATTAAAAACTGGTGATATCTGAAGAAGCTCTGGAGTTCAGTTAATAGTGCTGTACCAATACCAATTTCCTGGTTTTGAAAAAGCATTATAATTATGGAAGATATTTTCATTGGAGAAAGCTGGAGAAAGGATACATGGGAACTTTCTGCACTATTTTTTCAACTTCAAAATTAAAAATTAAAAATAGCCAATACTTGTTGAGTACACTCTATGGAGCCATAATGTTGATAATTATATATGTATATCTCAACATACCAAATATGTAAACCTTGCAGTAGATACTGCATTCATCATATTCTACTGATGAAAAACCTGAGTTTCAGAAAAGTTAAGTAATTTGGACAATGACCCAGTTGGTAAGTAAAAGAGATGGGACTCAAATCCTGGAAGTCTAGTTCCAGAGCCCTCAGGCTTAGACTATAAGCAATACTTTTTGAGGGGGGAAAAAAAAGGCAGACAACGAAAAGGTCAGAATAAAAGTTAACACTATGGAGGAAAAGAAAAAGAAGACAAAAATACAAAGTACAATGAACAAGGCATGCAAAGGCCCCCAGAGTGATCCATTTTGATTGGCATATTTCTAGAAGACTGAGGAGAAGCTGCAGAGAGGTAAGGGACTTTTTCAAAGGAAAGTTAAACAGCTCCTATTAGTATAGGTCAGAGCAAGTGGGGTTATTTAATCAAGAAGAAATCAAGAGGAGGTTTAATTACCAATTATGAAGACTTTTGAGAGAGTATCCAGAGGATATAAGACAAATAAAAGGAGATTTAAATTGTAAAAAAAGAAAAAAGGAGAGCAGAAGTTTGACATTAAAAAACCTTTTACCAACAGTATGGCAGTTCCTCAAAAAATTAAGAATAGAGTTATCATATGACCAAGCAATCCCTCTTCTGGGTATCTACCCAAAAAGCTCAAAAACATTTATTAACAAAAATATATGCAATATATGTTCACTGCAGCATTATTCACAGTGGCCAAGACTTGGAGACAACCAGAGGATCCTTGATAGAGGACTGGATAAGGAAGATGTGGTACATATACACAATGGAACACTACTCACCCATAAGAAAAGATGAAACACGGCCATTTGTGACAGAAAGGATGAATCTTGAGAGTATCATGCTGAGTGAAATAAGTCAGTCAGAAACATCTAAGAATTATATGATTCACTCATATGTGAGAGAGAAAACTGAAACTCATAGACACACACAACTGTATGGTGGTTACCAGAGGGAAGTGGGTAGGAGGACAGTAAAGGGGAAAGGGGGCCAAATATATGGTGACAGAAACTGTCTGACTTTGGGTGGTGGGCACACAAAATGCAAAATACAGATCATGTATCATAGAAATGTACACTTGAAACCTATATGACCCTATTAATCAATGTCACCCCAATAAATTTAATAATTAATTAATAAATACGAAAAGTAAAAAATAAAATGTTTTTCTGACCGTCTGAGGAGGGATAAAGCTAAAACAGGTTAGAGGCCAGTTGATTTTTCTGAGACAGACAATTAAGAAAACTGAAGCTGACCGTTTATTCTACTGAAAATTAAACCTGTGTGGATAGTGCCTGGTGCCAGGCCAAATAGAGGGCACATCATACATATTATCTGTTTTAATCAGTTAATTATAACGTAGATGTAGCCATTCATTCCATGTTACAGATATGGAAACTGAGCTTCAGAAAGGCCCTTCAGCTGCCCAGGACGAACATGGGAGATTCGAACCCAGGTTTCTCTGCCTTCACAGCGCAGGCCTCCCCTGCTACACGTGGAGACTTGAGAACTTGCAGAGCCCCTGGCTCCTAGCATAATACTGAATCGAATCAGCCATTATGATCCCCTCCAGCTGCAAAAATATCTCTTTCTCAAAATGCAACTACCCTGATTTTACATCAGCTTTATCTCTATCCAGCTCTTCTTTTTGGAACTCGATTTTGTCTGGTAAGTTAACCTATGTTTCTAATTAGCATTCTCCTCACAACATCCCTGTGGGGTATGACAAATTGAATTAGGAGAAACTAAAGAGAGAGATAAGCACAATGACTCCTATCCTACAGACGAGAAACCGAGCTGCCCAGGAAGTCAAGCGTGGAATCACAATTGTGTATGGACGGAAAGAGACTTAAGGGGTTGGGGAGTGCAAACCCCTGAAGATTTCAAAATAGAGTTAGTACAGCCCAGTGGAAGCCACCACAGAGCAAACGCCCAGCTGGAAGGACTCTTCTCATCCAACCAACAGGGGCCCAGTGGCGACCACCGGCTCCCCAGCCTCCGTCCTGTGCAGCCAGCCGGTTACACTAGCCATGGTTAAGATGTCAGAAAAGGTATACCACCCAAGTCCCCACGTGTGTATTTATGTGTGAGTTCCAATAAAACTTTATTTATGAACACTGAAATTCAAATTTCCTATAATTTTGTGCTGATTTTTAACAAATTAAGACTATTTTTTAGAGAAGTGTTAGGTTTACAAAAAGAATTGAAAAGTACAACGTTCTCCTATATTCCCAACCAGCCCCCTCAGTTTCCCCTATTATTAACATCTTTTTTTTAATGTGTTTTATTGATTACAGTGTTACATTTGTTCCAATTTTCCTTCCCTCTGCTCCCCTCCACCCGGTGGCCCCCCTCACTCCCCTTGTCCCCCCCTTTTAGTCCATGTCCATTGGTTGTGCATATAGTTTTTCTCAACCTCTGTCTATTCCATTCCCTCCTACAATGTTTCTTAATTCCTATATCATCTCCCTCCCTCTCCCCCTTCCCCTTCCCTGCTGACCTCCCCCCAATATGCTCCCCATACCTATAGTTCTTTTCCACTCTCATTGCCTATTTAGTTCGCCTTTGTTTCGATTCCCTAGCTTCTGTTGTTGTTTCTTGTGATACAGTTTTCATTTTAGTGTTCATAGCTTTGATCCTCCTTTTTCTAAACCAGTCCCTTTAACATCTCATATAACAGTGGTTTGGATCTAATGAATTCTTTCTGTTTTATTTTGTCCTGGAAACACTTTCTCTGCCCTTCTATTCTGAATGACAGCTTCGCTGGATAAAGTATTCGTGGTTGTAGGTTTTGGATTTTCATTGCTTTGAACATTTCTTGCGAGTCCCTTCTTGCCTGCAGGGTCTCCCTTGAGAAGTCAGCTGATAGTCTAATTGGGACCCCTTCGTACATGATTCTTTTCTTCTCTCTTGCTGCTTTTAAGATTCTCTCTTTATCTTTAATTTTTGACATTTTGATTATAATGTGTCTTGGAGTGGTTCTCCCTGGGTCCAGTTGTTTTGGAACTCTCTGTGCTTCCTGGACCTGTACGTCTATTTCCTTCCCCAAGTTTGGGAAGTTCTGCTTTATTATATTTTCACTTAATTTTTCAATTTCTAGTTCTTCTTCTTCACCCTCTGGCAATCCGATAACCCATATATTCGATCTCTTACAGCTATCCCAGAGGTTTCTGATCCTCTCATCATTTTCCTTGCTTCCCGTTTCCTCTCTCTGCACTGGTTGACTGTTTGTTCCTTCTCTGTGTTTTGATTTGTTGATTTGAACTCTGGATTTTATTTCCTCACCATCTGTCTCGTATGTGGTTTTGTTCCTTTCAGTATGAGTGTTTTTCAATTCTTTCTCATCTTTTTCCAGATCTTTTGTTAATTCTGTAAGCCACCTGATAACAATGGCCCTGAACTGAGCCTCTGACAGGTTTCTTATTTGTTCATCTGTCAGGTTCTTCATCTGTTGCCTGGTGAGCTGCGCCCCCGGGATTTCTATAGTTGTCTGCCTCATTTTGACAGATGCGTTTTGTTTTCTTGGGCCAGCTATAGGGGGCAGAGCCTGTGTACTCATCACAACCCAGCGACCGGCGGCGACTCGCAATCTTTTTCACCGCTCTGTGGCCCTTTATCGTCACTACCCAGTGAGTGGCGGCGGTCCAGCAACCTTTCTCACCGCGCTGTGGTGCTTTGTCGTCACTGCCCAGTGACCAGTGGCGATCCGCAACCTATTTCACAGCGGTGTGGCGCTTTGTGTGGGGGTGGGGGTCCAAGATGGATTCCCGCAGTTATTCCGCTAGGAGACCGGGATCCGTCCTCCCGCCCTCTGGGCCTCACTGTTCGGGGCGATGTGGTAGCTGCTTTTCCCAGCATTGGCGTCGCAAGCTGCCGGGGTTCGACTGCAGCCGGGATTGTTCTCCCTGCCACCTGGTGCGACCGCAAACAGCACCGCCCCCTTTCGCTCTTCTTACCTACCCAAAGGGCGCCGCGATTTATAACTTCATATGTTGGGCTTCCGTGTAGTTTTATTTTCTGGAATTTCTAGTTATCTTTCGTTTTGAAGTAGTTGTATTCCTCTCTAGTTGTAGAGGGAGACGGAGCGTGTCCGTCTAAGCCTCCATCTTGGCCAGAAGTCACCTAACATCTTATACTAGCATAGTACAGTCATTACAAATAATGAATATAGACAATTATAAACCAGTGATTTTCAACCTTTTCATCTCATTGCACACATAAACTAATTACTAAAATTCTGCTTCATGCCAAAAAATATATTTTTTGACAATCTGACAAAAAATAGGTATAATTTTGAATCATTCATATGAGACATCTATTGTTGTGTTGGTTGTTGTCATTTTTTTTTTTATTTGACAATCTAAGGGAAAAGAGATCAGTGCCCCTGACTAAATCGTCATGTATTGCATGTTTTAAAAATTCTTTGTGGCACACCAGTGGAAAATCGCTGTTATAAACTAGATAGGTCTATGGGGTCTGACAAATGCATAATGACATGTGTCCACCATCACAGTATCATACAGAATAGTTTCACTTTGAAAAGTCCCTAAAAATCCTGTATGTTCATCCCTCCCCACCTCTGGCAACCACTGATCTTTTTACTGTCTCCAAAATATCATGCAGTTGGAATCATACAGATGTATGCAGCTTTTTCAGACTTGCTTCTTTCACTCAGCAATATGCATTTAAGTTCCTCCATAGCTTTTTGTGACTTGATAGATCTTTAGTTTTTAATTAATAAACATTTTCTTCTAGAGCAGTCTTAGGTTTACAGAAAAACAAATCAGGAAGTACAGAAAGTTCCCACATACTGCCTCTCCCCATGCATACACAAGTTCCCCTATTCTTTATAGCTTGCATTAGTGTGGTGCATTTATTAGAACTGAACAAATATTAATACATTATTAACTAAAATTCATACTTTAACACTACAGCTCACTGGGTTTCCACAAATATATCATGACATGTATCCATCATTAGCTCATTTCTTTTTATCACTGAGTAAAGTTCCGTAATATGATATACCATAGTTTATCCATTAACTATGGAAGGATATTTTGGTTATTGCCAATTCTTGGCAATTATAAACAAAAATTCTATACACATTTTTTTCCATTTTATTTTATTTATTTAATACACATTTATGTGCAGGTTTTTGTATAGAGATGGTTTTAAATTCATTTAATTAAATACCTAGGAGCACAACTGCTGGATCCTATGGTGAGAATATGTTTAGCTTTGTAAGACATTGCAAACTGCCTTTCAAAGTAGCTGTGGTATTTTGCATTCCCACCAGCAATGAATGAGAGTTCCTGTTGCTCTGCATCCTTGCCGACATTTGGTGCTCTCAGTTTTCAATCTCATCCATTCTAACAGGTGTGTAATGATATCTCATTGTTTTAACCCATGTGTATTTTTTTAAAGCACACTGTCCAACTCTCTAAAGTAAAAAGACAAGTCATAACAAACTGCCAGGATTCAGCCCATAACTGTGATTTTCAGAAATTTCAACCAACAAGAAGGCTTTTTGAGAGAGAAAAATGTTTTCAAAAGATTCCTATTGTTGAAGGCAGAGCTGATATTACTTGGTACTTGAAATATACTGAGCTTGAAAATGCCAAAACAAAAATTGTCCCTTCATCACTAATATACTAAAATAAACTTTCAAAATCATGAGCACACCTAAAGTAGACAGAGAAAAATTGTCTTCCATTGATCACCAGCCATATAAAGGCATTTTCTTTGATATTGATGGATTTGGCTTTCTTTAACAAAGTTCTCCTTAGATTTAAACAAACAGTGTGCACTCCTAAATTGCAGTAGGTCTGGTTTTTTTCCTTCTTCTATAGCTTATCCAGATGTTCTCTCACAGTTTTTATGAAAAATGGAGCAACAGAATAATGGGAAGAACGTTTTTGCTGTGTATTATTACACCTGTTATAGCCTGCATTTTCAAACAGTGAATGTTATTTCCTTACTATATTTATTTCAAAGCAGCATTTCACACCTGCATGCTCTTATCTCTACAAAGCATCAGGCAATAAAGTGCAAAAAAGTTCTTGAAAAGAAGTCATTCATTTAATATTTTTGCAAACAAGTGAACTTGCCATAGTTACAACTTTATGACTATGAAACAACATAATCAAAAGTCACATAACACATCGACCTTGAAAATTATTGGCAAGCATCTTAAATGTTTAAGTGGCCCATTTTGCATTCCCATTCTTAACAAGCAAAATATAACCATATAGCACAGGAGCTTTTTTCCTCAACTATGGATCTGCTATTTAAGGGAGCTCCTCAAAAGCCTTGGAAATAGTCATAATTAGGTGGCAAAGATGCCTGAAAACTTCTCCAAACCAAATGGCAAAACATTTAAGAGAAGTGTCAAAAAAAGCTTTTGCCAGGAATAAGAATAACATTTGTCACACCTTTTCTTTGTGTTTTTATCACTGCATTTTAGAGTGTGTATCCAAATACTTCTGTTCTTAACCACTGGCTACACACAAGAATTGGTGCTAGGAGCCCCTATATTTTATATGGCAACATCCTCTAGTGTAAAAAACTTCAAATAAAAAGCTGAAACACCCATACTTCAGTAGTGCTGAGAAAATTCTCCCCATTATTTTGCTGTCAACCTGAGCAAAGTGACTATGCATTCTGCTGAGAGCTTTTTTAAAGGTTATTGGGGGGCTAGTAAAAATCAAATAGCATAACTTTTAAAATTTTCCAGTGAGGTACTTCTGGCTCAGAGAAAACTTGATTATCATTGCTGCATTGAAGGTATCTACACCAGCTCAACCATATATCCTTACTTATTGTGTTGTGAAGTTTCCAGGAGAGGAGAATTGCAGATGTTTAATGCAGTACAAGTTACTGGAAGATTTTTGTAATCCATTTCTTTCCTTTTTCACCCTACAGCTTGATAAATATACTACTCTAATCCACACCAAAGAGGGGAAGATTTCTAGCATACTTTTATGGGTACAAATGTATCCCCCACAAAAGATATATTGAAGTCTAAACCGCCAGTACCTAAGAATGACCTTCTTTGGAAATAGTATCTTTGAAGATGCAATGAGGTCATACTGGAGAAGGCAGGTCCCTAATTCAATATGGCTGGAGTCCTTATGAGAAGATGATGTGAAGACCTAGGGAGAAAACATGAATACAGAGACAGAGATTGAAAAGATGCAGCTGCAACCCAAGAAAGGCCAAAGTTCAACAGCCACTACCAAAAGCTAGGATATGGAAAAGAATAACTCCCATCTATAGCTTTCAGGAACACCTGAAAGGTGCTGACACCTTTCAGGCGTACAGATTTCAGATTTTTAACTTCCAGGTCTGTGAGACAATACATTTCTGTTGTTTTAAGTCACTCAGTTTGTAGTAATCTGTTGTGGCAGCCTTAGAAAACTAATACACACCATGATCAAGTGGGATTTGTCCCTGGGATGCAAAGATCATTCAAGATACACAAAACAATCAAGGTGATACACCGCATTAATATAATGAAAGAATGAAAATCATATGTTCATTTCAAAAGACAGAAAGAGCATTTGACAAAATACAACATCTTTTCATGATAAAAATGCCTCACAAATCAGGTAAAAGGAACAACCTCAATATAATAAGATCATATATGAGAAACCCACAGCCAACACTATACACAGTGATAAAGGTTGAAAACTTTTCCTTTAAGATCAGGAACAAGAAAAGGGTGCCTACTGTCACCACTCCTATTCAACATAGTCCTAAAAATCCTAGCCAGAGCAATCAGGCAAGAAAAAGAAATAAGAAAGGAAGAAGTAAATCTGCCTTGATTGCAGATGACATAATCTTATATATAGAAAAGCTACCAAAAAACTGCTAGAACTAATCAGCAAATTCAGTAAAGTTGCAGGATACAAAATCAACACATAGAAAACAGCTGTGTTTTTATATACTAACAACAAAATATCTGAAAAAAATGAATAAAGAAAACAATCCCATCCACAGCAGTATCAAAACAATAAAACACTTAGGAATAAATTTAACCAAAGAGGTGAAAGATCTGTACACTAAAAACTAAAAGACAAAAATAAAAAATATTGAAGAAGACACAAACAAATGGAAAGATATCCCATGTTCATGTATCAGAAAATTAATATTGTTATAATGTCCCTATTACCCAAGGCCATCTATAGATTCAATGAAATCCCTATCAAAACTCCAATGGCATTTTTCTCAGACATACAAAAAACTTTCCTCAAATCTGTATGGAGCCAGGCATGAAAAAAGACCCCAAGTGGTCAATGTAATCCTGAGAAAGAAGAACAAAGTCTGGGGCATCATGATTCCTATTTCAAACTACACTATCAAGCTATAGTAATCAAAATCGTACAACACTGGCATAAAATAGGTGCATAAGCCAATGGGATGGAATTGGGAGCACAGAAATAAACCCACACATATACAGTCAACTAATACATGACAAAGGCATCAAGTATACACAGTGAGGACAGGAAAGTCTCTTCAATGGATGGTGTTGGGAAAACTGGATAACCACATGCAAAAGCATTAAAGTGAATGCCTATCTTACCACTCACAAAAATAAACTACAAATGGATTAAAGACTTAAAATTAAGATGTGAAACTGTAAAACCTCTAGAAGAAAACATAGAGGGAAAAGCTCCTTGATATTGATCTTGAGAGCAATTTCCTGGAAATTACCCCAAAAGCACAAGTAACAAAAGCAAAAATAAACAAGTAGGGCTACATTAACTAAAAAGCTCTGAACAGCAAAGGAAACCAATAAAATGAAAAGGCAATCTACTGCATGGGAGAAAATATTTGCAAATCAGATCTGATAGGGGCTTAATATCCAAAATATATAATTAACTCATTAGCAAAATAAGTAACTAAATAAATAACCTGATTATAAAATGGGCAGAGGAACTGAATAGACAGTTTTCCAAAGGAGACATCCAAACTCCTAACAGGTATATGAAAAGATATATGACATCACTAATCATCAGGAAAATGCAAGTCAAAGCCATAATGAAAAAGCACCCACACCAGGTAGAATGGATATCATCAAAAATACAAGAGAAAATTGTTGAAGAAAATGTAAAGGGAATCCTAGTGCATTGTTGGTAGAAATGCAAATTGATACAGCTACAATAGAAAACAGTATGGAGGTTCCTCAAAAATTAAAAATAGAACTACAGTCGTCGTCGGCAGCCGTCCGTCTCGAGAGACGATGGTGTAGCTTCTTAAGAGTCTATCTGCACCGCCGAGAATGGCTGTGCAGTCCGACTCGGGAGTGACATGGTATCTGTCTCCTCCCGTGTTGAATCGACATCTTGCGATGACGCTGAAGCTACAGAGCCTGGGCAGGGTGATATGGAGGGTCTGCTGTTGCCCATGCAGCAGACCCCCCCTCTCTTCGCAGCTGAAGGGCCCAAGGGAAAGACGGAGTCAATACAGCTTGGCTTCAGGTGCGCCGCAGGAGTTGCCGGTGTTGACTACAACGTCAAACCGCCTTAGGGACTCCGGCTCCGGATTTTCTGTCGGGGTTTACTCCCTTAGCCTTTCCCCTGAAGAGGTATGCCGCAAGGCAGCGGAGGTTTTTTGGAGTCAGAGTTTTCCTTCTCTGATGTGCCCTGACTGGAAGATCGAACCAGCGACACTTAGCTCGCAGGCCGACGCTCAATCCACTGAGCTAAACCAGCCAGGATAGAACTACAGTATTCCCTCACTTATCACGGGTATTACGTTCTAGACCACCCCCCACCCCCACGATAGGTGAAAACCCGCGAAGTAGGAACCTTACATTTATTTCAGTATTTATATATTTTAAGGCTTTATAAACTCTTCCCACACACTTATAACCATTCCCACTCCCTTATTAACCTTTTCCACACTTTCATAAACACTACTTACGTTCTTAAACATACTCTACACTCTTAAACCTATGTAACTTTAACAACATACATATATAGTACCGCAAAATCCCGTGATATAACAAAAAATCCATGATAAATAATTAAATATAATATTTTTTTAAATCCTGCAACACAGTGAGGCCGCGATAAGTGAACTGTGACATAGAGAGGGACTACTATACCATATGATCCAACAATCCCACCTCTGGTATAGCCAAAGGAATTGAAATGAGGATCACATAGAGATACCTGCACCCCCATGTGCATTGCAGCATTATTTACAATAGCCAAGATATGGAAACAACCTAACTGTCCATCAACAGATGAATGGATTAAGAAAAGATGTGGCACATACACAGTTTGAAATATTATTCAGCCACGAGAAATAAGGAAATCCTGCCTTTTGTGACAACTTCAATGGAATTTGAGGACACTATGCTAAGTCGAATAAGTCAGACAGAAAAAGAAAAATACTGTATCATATCTCTAATATGTTAACTCCAAAAAAGCCAGACTCGGAGAAAAAGAGTAGAGTGGTGGTTATGGGATAGGAGAAGCAGAGAGATGCTGGTCAAAGGAAAAATGTTCTAGTTATAAGATTAACAAATTCTGAGGTCTAACACATAGCATGCTGATTATAGCTAATAATACTGTATCATATACATGAGTGTTGCAAAGAGGGTAGATCTTAAATATTCTCACCACAAAAAAAATAATAATTTTTGCAATGAGATAGAGATGCTAGCTAATGCTTTGCTAGTATATATGAATAAATATATATATATATCAATATATCAACAAATACATCAGATCAACACACCCTATATATTAAACTTATATAACATTATGTGTTGACTCTATCTCAATGAAGCTGAGGGTAAATAAAAAATTAACCATAAGAAAAAAAAAAAAAAAGAAAACTAATACACATACCCTGTGATACCCTAGGAAAATGGGTTCTGGAGTCAAACAGGGGTTCAAATCCTGCTGTCTTGACAAACTCTCATGGCATTCAAAGCTCCTATGGGACTTCTTACAGCAGTAAACCCATCCCCAGGGGCCAA
The DNA here is from genome assembly GCF_987537825.1 of Furipterus horrens. Taxonomy (NCBI): domain Eukaryota; kingdom Metazoa; phylum Chordata; class Mammalia; order Chiroptera; family Furipteridae; genus Furipterus; species Furipterus horrens. The sequence continues at coordinate 73,755,264 of NW_028327182.1, forward strand.
AATCCTGCCCAGACCCAGAGCCAATGTCTTGCTATTTGTCCCCACAGTTCTCTTAGCAGGGACAAGGTCTCCAGCAATAGTGCCTAACAGTGTATGGGCAAACCCCATGAACTTGTAAGTTTGCTTTCTGTTTGTTTGATATTTAATACACAAAATATGCCAGGAAATTCATAATTTCACCTTAAAATTAAGATGTAGCTAGGATATTTTGTCATATTTATTAATCCTAAAAATATATTTAATTACTTTTATACATATAAAATAATTTTGGCTTAAACTTTGTTGGTATGGATTGAATTGTGCTCACCCAAAATTCATATGTTGCAACCCTAACCTCCAGTGTAATGGTATTTGGAGACAGGGCTTTTAGAAGTTAGTGAAGGTTAGATGAGGTCATGAGGGTGGAGCCCTCATAATGGGATTAGTGTCCTTAAAGGAAGAGACACCAGGGAGCTTTCTGTCTGTCTCTCTGTCTGTCTGTCTGTCTCTCTCTCTGTGCCATATGAGGACACCATAAGAAAGTGGAAGTGTATAAACCAGGAAGAGTCCTCAACCAAAAATCTACCATACTTGCACCTGGACTTCCAGCCTTCAGAACTGGGAGAAAATAAATAGTTGTTTTTTAAGCCTCCCAGTCTATGGTATTTGTTATGTTAGCATGTGTTGACTAAGATAGTTGTCAAATAAATGAGAACACAATTTAACAGAATGATGAAAACACCTCAAACACACAGTAGTGGTAATCAGATATTAATAGGGTGAGAACCCTTTCATTGGAAATTTTAGGTACTTTAAGTACAAAAAACATTTAAATGATTGTGTTTAAGTTTCTGTGTTCCTTTTCTCTCGATACTAAATAAGATCTGTTTATTTCATGTTTCACAGCACTTCCCTGTGCCCTGGAGTTGGCTGTCAGAAGGAGGGGAGGGGAGGGAAGAGGGCTCTCCTACCTTCTCCCAAGCACACACTGGTTTAAAAGTTCTGACCTGTGGCTGGCACCTGCCACTGTCAGCAATGACTGTGCAAGGCCATGCATGTTAGAGCCAAGGGCTTAGGTGAGTCAAGGCTGCTTTGCTGTCCATCTTCCCTGATGCTTACTTCTCATCTATAGAAGCCAAACATCTACTGCTCCTCCCCTCACCGGCCCCCATGCATCTCAGTCTATTTTCTCAGCGAATTAGGGGTCACTTCATAAAGGCATGGAAGTAGGGAACATGTGAGGCAGCCGGAGTGGGGCATGTAGGCATCTTCCCACTGTCCCTTTCATCTTTTCACTTCCCTGCTCCTTTCAAGCTTTTTTTGTAGAAGGGTTCTCACGCAATTTTTCCAATTTCATGGTAGTATTCCTAGAAATGAAATATAAGAGAAGCCAGAATTCCAGAAAAAAAAAATAATACTTCTGAAGTCAGTACTACTTTTGCATAGTTGGAGTCACTTCACAGGGAAGGGCTGACTTCTGTTTATATTCTGTTTCTCTGTGTCTGAAAAGTATTGACAGGTCCCAAAGAGACACAATTGGTTTATCACTTATTTATACACCTGGACAACACAACCTGTCAGGCCAAAATCAGCATTCACAGCAGGTGAGGTTCACCGATGCCACATATACACAGCCAACAGTGCTTTCCCCAATTTTAGAGAGATCTTTATAACATCCTTCTAGAATTTTCTATTCAACATAAATAGCTGAGAGTCTTTCTTCTTTGAGGTTTTATGAAGTTTAACCTGATTATGTAATACATCATTTTATACCATTTAAATATGGATGCTTTAATAAGCTAATCAGAATACTCGAGACAACGGTTTCAAATGCATCATTCATTGAATAAAGCAATGACTTACGTTGTGTCATCATTTTCATTAAAACGTCTTAAGGAAATTGTTTTGCCTTTAAAGGCTCTCTGTCGTACCTGATATGCAACCAAACCACCCAGTTCTTTTCCATGAAAAATCTTTATTTTTCTCAAGTTAGAGTTGGTGACTAATACTTAGTTTTAATAGCAGCAATCATTCTTTTTCATTTACCATATGCAGTTGGTAAGATTTTTATTTTACTGTTTTTCTTTCCACTTTAAAGTGTTTTTGTATGATAATGCCATAAGCCTAATTTTCCCTTCTGTTAGGTCTTGATCATTCCCCCAAAGGCTGATTTTTAAAATGAAAGCATTTAAAACTTGATGTTGGCGGAATGATTATGTGGTCACATGCATAGATGGGATAAAAAGCCTACAGATACTGTTAATATTATTCCATGCAAATTAAGTCTAATGCAGCACAAGTAGTAAGCAGCTTCCCTTCAGGGCTGATCTAATTGTAAAACTGGGGCTGAGTTTTTAAAAGGCAGTAAGTAAGAGGAAGGGCACATAACTAGGAATAAGTTTGTACTGCTGTTGCAGGACTGACTTCTGAGTATCATTTTCATCTGACATGGAAAATCACAGCCTAAGAATTATACCCGTTTTATGAAAGTTTACTCTAAATTCACGTGACCAGTGTTTGTTACTAGTTTTTAACAAACATACCGGAACCGGTGCCTCTTAAACACATTAGCTGAAGTTGGCTGTAGGAAACAGTTCAGGAGCTCCCTTGAAGGTTATCTGGAGCAACACACAGGCTGAAAGAGAAAAGCCCCTTTAACTGAAAGCAGAGGTTACAGGACATGTCAGTTTCAGGAAGGCAGGAAGTGGCAGTGGATCAAGCTGAGCGCCTGACAACCAAGCCTTCAGTTCCCTGACCAGGCACTGAGTAAGATGCATCCCTTGCATATGCTGAAACATTCTCTATGCCTGCAATTCCCTTCCTGCCTTTCAGCAGAGATGAATTCACCTCACCCTTCAGGTACTCAGCTCTAATGTGAGCTCCTCAGAGAGACCTACCTTGACCAGCCCCTGCCCTAACTGTGTTTACTGCTACAGAAGGCAGAGCAGAAATGAGAAACATACAAAAACAACCTTCAGAGAAGAAGTGGCCATGAAGCTACCCAGAATAAGAGCCACACTCCATCAATGCCTACTTGGCTTTGGGCTCAGCCTAAGCCTGGACCTACCCTTCTTCTTTCTGCCCTGTAAGAGTTTTAATCTCACTTTACTGTTCTAATTAACGAATGGTTCTCAGCAGCATCAAATAGGTTGTCCCAAAGTAAAGTACAAGAAACTGGAGGAACTGGAAAGAGAATAATAGGAAAAAAGAATAACACCAAAGAAAGGAATATTTGAAATGTATTATAATTGAATGAAATCTAAATGCACAAAAGACTGACTCACCTGGAGTTTTAAACAGTTTTAGGAGATTTTTGCAAGATTTTTGCAAGAAGTGATTATGCAAATGGACTGAAAAGAACAGGAACAGAAAGAAATACCACTGAATGGTTACTTCCTGAAGCTAAGAAATACAGTATCAGTTCACTGCTCACCACTACGAGCCAGCTGAACTAGGCCTCTGGGAAGATATTTTATAAATTCAGTAGATGATCACCGTTTTTATAGACCACATTCTGATATAAAAGCACATACAAAGACTTACATAACTTCCAAGGTCGGTTAAAACCACCACATATATCATTTGCCAAAGGCTTTTAATACTTTAAATGTCTACTTTCTGTGTTCTTTTCCTGATCTTTTATGGCTCACCAATAAATAGATGTGTCATGATGATCTATTCACTAATGAATCCTCCCTGTCTCTTAAGGACTCTGAAAAGGGAAAATTGGGAGTAAATGTAAATGTTTTCCCAGGCCCTTTATAAGTACAAAATTAAAGAGACCCGTTATCCTGTAATTAAAATGTTCTACTCAAATGAAATCTCATTTTCAAGAGATCCAACTGCAGAACAGTCAATAATAACAGGCTTTATGTCCAAATGGGAGCAAAGGAGAAAGGCATAGCATGCTTGCCCTGGGTTAAGAAGGGTTATATTTAGACAATGAGGGATAACCATGTCTATAAGATGGGGTCTGAGAAAAATATGCTGGGTATTATTTTTTTTTAATTAATGGAAATTTTGCTCCCAAATTTCCACAGAAATCTTTTTCTTTTCTAACCTGATTATTCACTGCACTATGAACCACTTCTAGGAATAAGTCAAAGAATTGTAAAAGTCTATTAATCATATCTGAAGCCATGTGGGGCAGATCTGACAAAATCAGGGTAACCCCAGTGACCCACATGTTCTGACATAACTGAGCTGCCAGAGGTACTGCGAGGAGAGATGCATAGAAAACATCCAGCTTAGGACGGACTCAAAATAAGAGACAAATACCCATTGAGAACTACATTATCCCAAGTTTTGGGGGACAGGAAGCTGGTTCAAGACACATTTTGACGAAAAAGCTTCCCTTTCCTCCCACACCTGCAAGGGAAGAAGGCTGCTTTTCTTACTTAGACCACAGACAACATGTAACTGCTTTGACCTACTCCATGTCACCATAAACAATGGCAAATATCAAAGAGCTTCCTGAACTTACAGGGACATATCCATTTGCATTACATAGAAGTGTTCTTTGGGATACTCACTTTCAGAAGAACAGTTTTTAGAAGCATATAATAAAAAGGTAGGGGGAAGAGTGATTAGAAGGTGAAAGCTAATCGATTTAGTTGAAACTGAACATCATTTCAATCTAATGAAATGTCTGAAAGATTAGACCAATAAAGTTAAGTTTTATATTGTAACATATAGCATATTCTTTTGAAAGGAAAGCAACTAAATGTATCAAGACTATGTAAAGGGTTTATTTTCTTGTAACAATTGTGAAGCTTGTTACATGTGAAAAAACCTGCACAAGATCAATGCATAAAGCAGGTGTCACTAGTAACACCAATGTACCTTTAGACTGTACTTCATGCCGCTCCAGGTGCTGTTTTCCGCATTACTTTATATTACTGTCAAACTAGCCATTATTTCCCTGAAAAGAAATCCACCCAGAGAAGTGGCTTAGCTACATGTAAAAGAGAGTCAGTGATGAAATCTATCCCATAAAACCCCAAAATCTAATACTTTTATTATTCTCTTTAAAGGCAAGTTCTCTTTAGGAGAAGATTAATTTCCTTAATAAACATAGTATTGCATGGTGGTTGAGTATGGGCTTTGAAAACAAACAAATCTAAGTTCCAGGCCTTGCTTCACCGAATATCAGCTGTTAACTTTAGACAAGTAACCTATCCTCTCTGGCCTCAGTTTTATCATCTGTAACATGGGGATAATTGTATAATGGGCTTGCAATAGCCATTATTATTACAGTGAGCCCACACGCAGGACTCACTGAACCATCCTGCCCACTGATGAGAACTCCAATAAAAGTCCAGTGCAGCTGGTGGAAGTGGAAATGACAGAGATAGACCAGGGAAAGAGTTCTAATTCCCATTAAAGATAACGTAATGAGCAAATACAGGGTGGGGCCAAAGCAGGTTTACAGTTGTGGGGATGCAAAACACAATGTTTATTCTTGAATTATGTATTAATTATTGTATTATTTTCCATACAAACAACTGTAAACCTACTTTGGCCCCACCCTATATCTTATTAGCCTTAACATCTCACATCACATCCTATAGCACATGCCAGGCATAGCATCATTATAACAAGAAATATTTGTATATCCAGCTCACTTTATGGAATATTTACTTGTATTTATAAATACACATATAAATCTCCCAATATTTTAATCTTATTGTTTTCTCCTTGATTCTTGAAACTACACTTTTCCAAAGACTCTTGAGAGTTCAGCTGCTAGAATTTTCTTGATAGAACACCAAACTGCTGCTAGATATGTTTCAATGCAATAGCTTTGCATCCCTGATACAGTCATATTTTCATTTACTTGGGTATAATAATTACATCTGGAAAATGTATATACTTGGACTTAAAACAAAACTCAAAATCAGAACCCCACTGCAACAGAAAAAAACAACAGTATTAACTCTAGGCCAATCGCTGTGGAACTTAACAGTAAGGCACTGCAGCATTTCTCAGTTGTCGATCTGTCACACTCAAATCTAATTTAAATTTCCAAGGACTTTGCTTTAGAAGTTTTTCCATGGAAGTCGGTCTTTGCCTGACTTGCGTACTATAAATTTTATTAACCAAAATCTGCAGGGCCTTACACTACTCTTGAATAATTCTACATCTGGTAGGGGAAAAAAAGATATGAAACCTCTCACAAACATCTTCTATATTTCAGAAAGTACACTTATGGGCTTAAGACTCAAACGTTTGTTGTTTTTCCTTCCAGATTATCCAAAAGGCTGGATTCAATGCCTGGGACCTGCCCCATGAGACTCAGGTTGCTTAAACACAAAACGAGGTCTTTGCTTGATCCTCTCCTGCCCTTTTCTCAGCAACAGTGGAAACATCTGGAACAGAGGCAGAATCAGTCCTTTTTGTGGCTCATTTCTCTTAAGTCTCCCCTTCCTCAGGGTTTTCATGTCTCCCTTCAATATAGAATCTACCCGTATTGCCAGTAACAGTAACCTGTAGATCTTCCCTGGCTCTTTTTCTAACAATCTTTTCCCTCCTCAGGTCTCCTCCCAAAACCTTGCAAATGTCTTCAGGCTCCTTCAGGACACCCAAAAGACTCCACTGGACTTATCCTCAAGTCAGCCTGCTAGACACACACTCCATGTCCCATCCCCAGGCGAGTGTGGGCTTTCTCCAGTGATAACAAATGGGAGTGTGAGAAATAACACAAGTATAACCATTTTTAAATGGAGCCAGGAGAACTGCTTGTACCTTCTTGCTCCTTGAACCTTTGGAATGTTTGAACTTGGCAAAGCAGCTTTGGCCTGGGCCAAAGCAGCACTGTCTTACAAGCAGCTGTTTACAAAGCTAACAGGAAAGTAGACATCCTGACCACAAGGACTAACGATTATAGACACCTTCTGAAGACAGAATTGGTAATCAGCCATGTCTACAGCTAAAGAATAATTCAACTTGTTAGCTCCAATAGAAATTTCTTTTTTCTCTTCACATAATCATTTCCCTTCCTTTTCTCATAAAAACTCCTTGCCTTCACCCCGTAATCGGGACACAATTTGGGTTTCTGCCTAAATGGGTGCCTCCCAAGTTGCAATTCTTTTGTATCCCAAATAAAGACTTGTTGCCTCTCATTTTGGTTTATTTTTAGGTTAAAAGGACTTAAGCAAATAGTAAACCAGATCACCGCAGGTTAACAAAATGCCTTAATCTATTAAGAAGATGTCTACAAAATAACACCACTGGCTACAGTTTGCAGCACTGGAGCCAACATGGGGACTCTACTTGGAGTCTTTCAAATGTTCCTGCATGGGCAGTTGCGGATGTCACCTACCCTACTTCAGGGGATAGGTCATTTAAATGAGATGGTCCCACAAGCAGACATGACCTCTCAAAAAGAAGCACATGGTCTCTATTTTAAAGTTTCACTACACACACTCAACGCATGTTTTAAAACGTATAAAAAACATTTTACAACATAGGGAGAAAACAAGGGGAGAAAGAAACAAAACCTGCAAGCATTCACTCATATTCTCACATAAGCTTATCTTAAATGCATTAAAAAGAACAACTTCCCAATGTGCTGAAGCACCAGCAAGTGAATGAAAGCAATGACTCACAATTAACATATGAACTCCACATGCCTCCTGTTTGCTTGCCAGTGCTTTGCTGTGCAGCACCCGCAGCAAATTTTATCTATAAAGAGCCAGATAGTAAATATTTTAAGCTTTGTGAGCCACACAGGTTTCCATCACATATTCTTGTTTGGTTTATTTTACAACCCTTTAAAAGCATAAAAAAAATTCTAGCTCGAGAGACATTATCTGGCAACATTTGGCACGTTTGGCCACTTGCAGGCTGGTCACGAAGTCCAGCCTTGGAACATCTTTGGTGTTTAAAAAGTGATGTGTGATAACCACCTTCCCACCTGACAAAATTACGAATTAAGCAAAATACAGAAAATTAAAAAGCTTTTGTTTAAAAGGAAAGTGTCTTTCTAGATAGTTACTAAAATAGTGCAGTTCTACCTAAATGATTTTACTGGTTTTATGCAATTCCAATGGAACTCCCAGAGCTGTCTGGTTTTTATTTTGTTGGTTTTGCTTTAGGGAAGGGCGGGGGAAGGTCAGAAAGATACAGACTAAAGAATTTTGGACTTCCGGCCAAGATGGAGGTGTAGACAGTCACGCTGCGTCTCCCTCCACAACTAAGAAGGAATACAACTACCTCAAAACTATAAACAACTAGAAGTTCCAAAAAATCAAACTACATAGAAGTCCAGCAAACAAAGATATAAAGAAGAAATACTCATCCATACAGGTAGGAGGGGCGGAGCCGGGGCAGAGAGGACACGGTGTGGTGGCGGCAGCAGCAGGCCAGCAGAAAGCGCAGTCACACGTTTTAAAAAGTTGGGAGGGACACCTGGGGAGTGTTCCCAGCTCCTCACTGGACCTCGCAGCTCACAGTCCCAGCACCAGGGAATATCAAGCCTCATTGCTTCTGACTGTGCAAACCAGCGGGGGTTGAGTCGGAGGCAGAAACTTCCGGCCTCTCAGTAGAGTCCGCTTATTTAGAAGGCCCCCATGGTCCTACAATGTCCGCAGACCCACCCACTCTGAGAATGACGGCCAGGGCAGCAGCTAGAGAGGCACCAGTCTGGTGCGGAAGTGGGAGAGTTCCCTGGAAAAGGGGTGAGTGCTGGGCAGGCGGCATTGTTCCCTCTCAGAACTCTCCCCCACATACAGCGCCACAACGTGGTAAAACAGGTCACCCTGTACTGATGAATCCCTAAGGTTCCGCCCCTTACAACATAACAGGAGTGACAGCTCTAACTGGGATGCAGAGGCAAACAAACACAGGAGCTTGTCAGAATGAGAAGACAGAGAAGTATGGCCCAAAAGGGGGAACGGATCAAGGTTCCTGTGGGAGAACTAAGCAACGAGGAGATAGCCAACCTAACAAATTAGGAGATAGACAACCTAACAGATGCAGAATTCAAAACACTGGTGATAAAGATGCTCACAGGCTTGACAGATACGCTTGAGTATGGCAAACACATAAGAGAAGAAGTGAAGGCTATGCTAAGTGAAACGAAGGAAAATCCACACAAAACCAATGATGATGGGAAGGAAACCAGGGTTCAAATCAATGATTTGGAACATAAAGAAGAAAAAACAGTCAACCCGTGCAGAATGAGGAAGCAAGAATTGAAAAAAATGAGGAAAACTTCCCAAATTTTGCGAAGGAGATGGACAAACAGGTCTGGGAAGCACAGAGGGTCTTAGGCGAGCTGGACCCAGAGTGGACCACACCAGGACACATCATGATTGAGGTGCCAAAGATGAAAGATAAAGAGGGAGTCCTGGGGGCAGCAAGAGAGAGGCGGACAGTTGCCTACAGTGGGGTGCCTATAGGACTATCAGCTGATTTCTCAGAGAATGCTTTGCAGGCAGGAAGGGACTGACAAGCAGTATTCAATGTGATGAAAGGCAACCTGCAACGAGGATGACTCTATCCAGCAAAGCTATCATTTGGAATGGAGGGGGAGATGAAGTGCTTCCCAGACAAGGTAAAGCTAAAGGGATTCATCATCACCAAGCCATTATTATATGAAATGTCAAAGGGACTTACTTAAGAAAAAGAAGACCAAAACTATGAACACTAAAATGACAATGAACTCACAACTATGAATAACTGAATCTAAAAAATAAAAACAAAATCCAACTAAGCAAACCAAAATAGGAACAGAATCATAGGTATGGGGATCATTTGGAGGATTATCAACTGGGAGGGGGGAAGGGGAGAAATGGGAATATGGTGCATGGATTAAGAAGCATAATCAGTTGGTACAAAATAGACAGAGGGAAGTTAAGAATAATATAGGAAAGGGGAAGCCAAAGAACTTATATGCAGAACCCATGGACATGAACTAAGGGGGATGGGATTGCTGGAGGGAAGGGGGGTACTGGGCAGAGGGGAGCAAAGAGGGAAAAAATTGGAATTACTGTAACAACATAATCAATAAAATATACTTAAAAAAAGAATTTGCAAAGTGACTCATATAATTTGTATTTTAAAAATTAAAAGGTTAATATAGGTAAGTTCTAGACAATAACCATAAAAAGGAAAAATACAGCGTCTAGAATAGTAAAACATTACAAAGCTACAGTATTTAAGACTGTGATTCTACAGTAAACAAGAAGCACATAAATAAAATAACATAGAAACAGACCCTAAGACATATAAAACATAAATACATGATGAAGTAATGACAAATGACTATAGTGGCTTATTCAACAAAAAGTATTGTTGGGTCAATTGATTATCTATGGGGGGAATCAAATTAGGTTGTTTTTAAATCTCAGAATAAATAAATTCCAAATAAATCAAAGAGGTAAATCATAGAGGAGCTAGAAAAAAATATGTAGTTATATATATTTATCTTCTTTCTGTTTGGAGAAAGACTTTCTAAAACTATGGCAGGAATTATACACACAAAAATATATGTAATTAAAAACTTAAAAATTAAAAACAGTAAATTAATTAGTGAATCTGTTTTTACATAATAAATTATATACATTATGAATGATTTCCTAAATTGACATGCTAAATAAATTAGTAAATTAAATGCAGGTAAACATCAAAAACTGTTAAGAAATAAAAGCTGACAACTAATTAGGAAAATATTTTCAATATAATAGAGAAAGCATCAATATCCTTAATATATAAAGAGCCCTTATAAATATAAGAAATATACTAAACCTCAAAAGATGAAAAGCAGAGAGTTTTTTAAGGAGTAAAAACATTAATACACAGATTTTAAAAAGTTCAACCTCACTACTAATCAAAGAAATGCAGACTGAGACAGCATCATTAGTTTTTGTTCATCAAATTAGCCATGCTAGCACATAATGTCAGTGGGAGTAATGAGTCCCAGGTTCCCACCCACTGCTGGCCGGAATAGAAATTCACTCTGGTAAATAATTTGACAAGCATAATGTATCAAGTATCTTTAAAGTATTCATACGTTTTGACCTATTAATTTCACTTTGAAGAATCAATCTAAATGAAACAATTATAAATCTGGACAAAGATGGACATGCTAAGATAAGACACATAAACCTGGAAACAATTTAAATGGCTAATGCTGGGGAATGATTAGTAAATCTTGGCACATACATATTACGAAGTATTATGTTGCCATTAAAATTAGGCTCATGAAAACTTTTTAATGATGGAGAATTTATTATGGCCTAATTAAATGAGAAGGGAGAATACATAATTCTGTATATGTTGGGATGTCAAAATGGTGTATGATAAAATGCACATACAAACACATACACACTCACAGAAAAAATATGCCCAAATGGTCAATAGTGTTTATCACTAGAAAATGGGATTACAGGAGGTTATTTTATTCTTTATACATTTCTACATTTTCCACAATTTAAATATTTTTATTTCCTAATCAGAAAAAATATATACTTTGAAGACAGCCCTCAACCCCTCCAATAAAAGACAGTAAGAAAGGAAATGTTGATACTCATTAAGCCAAAGCTTATTCTAAACCATAATACAGAACTGAAGGTGACCTCAGGCATCTAATCTAAGAGATTGCATTGCAGATTAAAAATCACTAAAGCTATTTTATAAAACTAAGACATGTCCTAAATTTATCAAGGTGTTACTCCAATCTACAGTCAGCTGGTATTAATACTCCTTTGTAAACATCAGCAGAATGCTCTGTATAGGCAAGGCATGGGTCTAAGAGTAGAAACACCAGTACCAGTAAAAGGAAAGGATACATGTAAAAATCCTATAAGCAGCAAAGTTGAATTAATTAAAAAGGAAAGTAATCAATAACCTTGATTTTATATTATTTGATTATCAGAACAACCTGTTAGAACAAATTTAGGCTTGCTCTCACTGTGGCAGGAAACTGCTACCGTTCACTTGTTTCTAATACAATGAACAAAGGAAACAAGGTACTGGGATTATTAATGAATCAAATAGGGAGAAATGAATGACTCCAGGGAGCGTGATGCAATGGTATCAAGATACAACAGTAGGGAATACCCAAGACACCCTCTCATGAGGACATGAAGGATCTAATCCAACTGCTCAATATCAAGTTCATTTTAGCAGAGAAAGATACACTGGGGTGGAAGGAAACACTGTAGATTGCGGAGTCACACCGACAGGGGTTGGTGTCCCAGCACACCCACTTACACACTGTGTGCTCTTTAGCAAGACTCTTAACGCCTCCGAGCATCAGTTTCCTCAACCGGCCATCAAACATAAATGGTAATTAACCTGGCAGGGTGGTGTAAGGTCTGAGACAAGTAACTACTAGATGCCTGGTTCGAAGCCCAGTACGTCTAACAATGAATGGAACCCATTACTCTCTTAGAAACCAGCAGCCACAGAGGCCAACCAGGCATCCCTGTGGGCACTGCTTCTCCCCTTCCTGGCAGACTTGCAGGCACTGGGGAAAGGCCTTTCTTGGAGCTGGCAGCGGGTGCTGAGACAGGCTGAAGAGAATGATACAACACTTAAGCCTGAGTCAGTCCCTGGGGTTTCCCCAGGCAACTGGACTGGGCTCTGCCCCATCATACCTCAGCCCAGATTCCAAACAGCCTGGAACCAAGCTGGGGACAAACTGATGGAAAAAAACAGCAAAATAATCCCCAGAGAAGGCACAAAATAACCACAAATGGGGGAGGGGAAGGGATGCAAGTTATAGAAAGCACAATAAGCCTTATAATTATAAGAAAAATAACAAGAAATAAGCTAAGAAAGAGAAATCAATAATTCTAGAATAAGCCTATTGAATAACATTTTTAAAAAGACATTGAAGAAAGGATGGAGAAAATTGGCAGTGATGGGAAGAATTATGAAGACAAAAATCAATATTACTCCATAGACAGGCAATAGAAAAATACTAGAAATACACAGTAAGTATGTGTAAAATAAGAATGCTGCCTGGTCTGCATTAGGATCTTGAGAGAATCAGACCATAACTTTGGAGAGAGAGAGAGAGAGAGAGAGAGACTTGCAAAGCTCCAGCCATCACCAGAAGCTGATGAAAGACCCCAGGTGGAATGCCTGGTAACAAAAGTTAAAGGGCGATTCTAACAACTTGTCAACGAATTAAGGCCTCAGTTTTCAGAGAAGTAATATAATTTGAGGAGATAATGCAAATCATTAGCAACGTTAAAATTGATTGTAATTACACTACAGGTAGTTGAATAATGTAATAACGAGCCCTTACTTAGGAAAAAAAACAATATGTCAGTCAAATGTGACAGCTCCTACACTGATTGGTATAGGCACTTCTATTTTAGCCAGGAGAAGAGCATATCGGACAGACCTGGGTGTGAATTTCAGCTGTCCCCTTGCTAGTTTGTACATGTTGGTTAAACTCTCTAAGCCTTGATTTGTCATCTTTCTCATTGGTGTTTAACAATTAATTGACAAACACCTAGCATATAGTAAGCCACATAAATCATATCGATTGTGAAGCTTAATAGCATCTCTTGCGTTGAGCTATATTCTAAAGATAGAAGGAAAGACACACATCCTCAATGCCAAGATCTTGTCAAGTTGCTAAGAGAAAAGAATGACAGAAATGTGGATAAATAGTCTGGTACTCAGCTCCTCGGAGAGAACATGCATTATCTAGATGGTGAGTGATTCAGCTCACCACAGAGCATCTGGGAACCCGACCTGTCTACTGGTCCCCTAAATAAGAGCAAATCTTCTGTGGCCCCCATGGCATCCTCCACAGTGGGCCTCACAAGTCCACAGCAGCCATCCTTGGGTATCACAGGCCACCTGGAAGGTCATTTCCAAAAGTCCCACAGCAAAAAGGGCATCCCTACCAGGTTGGGAGAGGTCCCCCAAGCTCCCGCTTGCCATGTATCACTGTGACCGGGTGCCATGTTCAACACACTTAATATGCAACACATATTTTCTGATTGATGCCAGTGACTAAAAATGGCCTTGTGCTTATATGCCTCTTGGAATGTAAAGTTATGTTTGCTTCTCTTTCAAGTCTTCAGCACATGTGAATATTCAAAAAGAACCTAGCTAGCGTTCATCTGCTAAGTGAATTAAAAATGTGTATCTCAGTGCTAATCATAATTCTCACCACAGACTGGAGTTACACTCCAGGAGAGCAGATTACTCTGTAAACCTCAATGGCTGAACTGTTTCCAAAATGTAAAATAGATAAGAAGAGGATTGTAAATATTTTTGGGTTGCTCAAAAATTACTCAGTGAAGGTCACGTATTACAGGATACTAGATTCTGGTCCTATTTACTTCAGAGATTATATTAATATTCAAAAGTCTTCAGAAGAAACTGTTTCGCCTACATCCTAAATAAAAGCTGTATGGTCAGCTCGGTTGGCAGCAAGAATTTGTATAATGAGACGTTTGAGTAAAAGAAAGAGGCTCTCTGTGTTGTGCCAATCTCAGAAAACAAACGCAATAGACGGCACTGCTCAGCCAAGACACTTCAAGGAGCATTGAAGAGGCCGTGCACGGATGGGAGCTACAACAGGAAATACACAGTTGTTTTCGGGGCGCGGGGGGGTGCAGTTCCCAAATGCTTCGCTTTGTTTCGCTGTCTCAAGAATACTTCAGGAGTAAGTGAATATAATGACAGTTTGTTGCATATTATACAGATCCTCTTTAAAAATAGCTCACTATGCCACTTAGTTGTTCCTTCAAACACTTAAGGTACCGTAATCTTAATCAAATTTCCAAATATGTTTGTGTTTTTAATACATTCAGGAACAGAATTGTATTTTAAAAAATTAAAGTTCAAATCTGACAGTCAAAACAAGTATGAGCATAATACTCTGTTGGCGGGAACACATAATTCTATGGAGGGCAACGTAGCAAAACTAAAACCTATACTTTGACCATTTCTAGGTTTCATTTCTACAAATTTACCCTACAGATACACTATCACGTGTACACATGCCATTTCACCAAAGCTTTTTATAGTAATATAAGAATGGAAACAACCTAAATATCCACCAAAAAGTGAGTGTATAAATAAATTATATCCATAAAACAGAATAATGTGGAGTCACTAAAAAGAGTGAGGCAGTTCTATGCATAATAAAATGAACCAATATCCACATGGTTAGGTGAAAATCCTCACATTGTTAAGTTTTTTTTTTAAAGCAAGGTGTGAAAGTATTAGGGTATGCTGCTGTTTATATATAGAAATGATAAAGGTAAAGAAATGCTCACATATAATAGTAGTAGTTAATATTTGTTGAATGTGCTCTGTATGTCAAGAATGCTCTTAGCACACTTTATATGAATTATCTCAATAGTTCTTCTCAGCAACTCTGTATATACCATTAATATACCCATTTTACAGATAAGAAAACTGAGGCACAGTGAGTTTAAGGTCACAAAATTAGTGGCCAAGGTTCAAACTCTGTCTGGCCCCAGAGCTCACCCCCTTGGCCATGACTGTATTGAACACTCTAGTCCATGTACTACCTCTGAAAGTGTTTATAAGAAACTGGTATGAAGAGTTGTCCCCAAGGAGAGAACTACCTGACTAGAGGGTAGGGATGGGAAGGAGGGTAACTTTTCACTGAATCTTGTGAATTCTGTACATTTGCGTGACCTGTCTAAAAATAAGTAAACATATGCAATAATTTTTTACTCTGTCTGCTTGGATTAGTTGGCAGAAGGATATGAATTACTGTTATGAATGAAATATAGACAATATTTTTGAAGAAATGTAGTTTTGTTCATGTATTTATTTGTTTTCAAGGGCTTGAAAAAATGGGAAGTAAACTTCAGAACACAGTTCACAATTATGCCTATGAGCAATTTCCAAGATTATCAAAGGGGAATGATAAAATACACATACAAAAAGAACAACACTAAATCTATTGCTACAGTGAGGGCTGAGATTGTTCACTTACCACGGATTATCTCACATTCTCACAGAGGCAGTTTTTAAACCGTTATTTCTACATAAAGAGAGAAATTAAATGCATTCATAGTAGCAGAAAGAATAAAAGCATACTTGATCTAGCTCTTAATTGTGATCTATTTCTAACAACAACAGAGAAAAACAGCATTTTTTCTAGTAGAGAAAACACTCATATAAAATATAAAGCCACACCATCATACCATATAAAAGGTATAGAAGGTCTGTGAGGTAGGACCCTAGGTTTTATGTGTTTATCTGAAATACAAGGTCAATACCCAGAACAGTGCTTCTCAAACTTTAAGGTGTAATGCATCACAAGGATCTTGTTAAAATGTAGATTCTAGTTCAGGCAGTCTGGGGTGGGAACCAAGATTCTGCATTTGTAACAAGCTCCCAAATGACGCCTATACGTGGTGGGCAGACTACATTTTGAGTAGCGAGGTGCTGGACAATATATGTAAGTGAATATAACCACAATCTGATAAATTAAGTTGTAGAACTAAATCACAACTATTAAAAGCTTAGCCCTTTCAGAGGCATTTGAAAATTTGGCAAAGAAATGGATTTGAATAGATTTGCATTTTCTCTTGAAAACTGAGCGGTGTGACATAAAGAGGAAAAATGTACCACCTGTAAGTACATTGTTTTCAAATGTGGTCAGTACTTCAAAGTGGATTTCAAAAGATGCAGGAGAGGATCTGGTTTCAAGAATGGTTCAGAAGCGCTAGTCATTAGCACACCGTTTTTTACATAAGTGAGCGATTTCAAAGCACTTACATTTTTTTCAACTTAATGAAAATTCATCAGATGAGCACCAATAACTCAGCAACTGTGGAACACAAGGTGCTGATGACAGGAGCAATATGGTCCCTGTCCTCCAAGAGTTCAGACGTGGAGACAGTACAGAAGCCTCCATCACAGGAGGGATCTTTTGCAGGAGACAGAAGATAAAGGAAATTGGGGCGGTGGGGGGGCGGGGGGGAATGATGCAAACAGCACACTCAATTGCTGAGGAAATGCAAAGCAAAGAAACAAAGCCACTGGCATAAGGAATACATGTGTGGTAGTTTGGGCCATGATTTCAGAGAGGAAGTGTCTTGGCTTAGAAAAGGTGAAAAAAAGCAATCCAAGTACAGCAGAACAAGGCAGCACATCCCAGGTCATGGAAAGAACAGGGCACAGGCAGAGTCACGCAGCTCTCCCCTTGTCCAGCACATTCCTTTTTACGAAGAAAAGAGACAAAGTAGTATTTCTAGGGTGGGGCCAGGGCAGGTTTAAATTTGATCTCATTTACGATGGTAACTATTGAAAGTTCCTGGCTTAGGAGTTACCAGATAATTCCTAAGAGTCTGCAGCACCTGGACAACACCAAATAATGCTGAAGAAAAGGTGGTCTCAGAGGTAGACAGCAAAGGACAGGTCCTCAGAAGTTAACATTCTCTCTGGGCCTTGGTTTTATCAACTGTAAAGAGTGCAGCAAAATTTTCTGAAAAGGGCCAGACAGGGACTATTTTAGGCTTTGCTGTTGCATGCAAAAGCAGCCATAGGCAATATGTCAATGCATGAACTGAAATAGGGCCATGTTTCAATAAAACTTTATTTTACAGAACAGGCAGCAGGTGGGCTAGATTTGCCAATGCCCCAAATTTTAAAATGGGGGGTGATAATAACTTTCCCAAGGCTAAATATTTCTGGATCAAGATCAGGAGGGGAAGTTGATAAAACTGACATGTGACACTGATACCAACTCAAATATTCATTAGCTATAACTATCTATGTATATCTAGAAACATTTGCTCCCTCTCATCTTGATATCCATCCCTCCTAATTCATGGGTTGAAGTGTCTCCTCTCATCCACCTATCTCCTCTGGTACCTCACTCCTTAAATCTTCTCCTGGCTGGTATTTTCAAACTCCCTCTCCATATTGCCTCTCTCTTCATCAGCATACAAATGGCACAAATCTATCCCATCCCCTCAAATAAAAACCCCCTATCTCTTCAGCCATATCCCTTTATATCTACCACTCCATTCATCATCAGCTTCAGGAAAGAGCAAACTGTTATCAACTTTCCCCCACTTCTCAGCATATCCACTTAAAATACCTTTAAAAATACCTGTGTTAAGCCCTGGCTGGTGTGGCTCAGTGAATTGAGCACCAGCCTGCAAACCAAAGGGTCACTGGTTCAATTCCCAGTCAAGACACATGTCTAGGTTGTGGGCTAGGTCCCCAGTTGGGGGCAAGTGAGAAGCAACCACACACCCATGTTTCTCTCCCTCTCTTTCTCCCTCCCTTTCCCTCTCTCTAAAAATAAGAAAATAAAATCATTAAAAAAACAAACAAACATGTTAATTGGATTTTGATCCTGCTACACTTCTACGAGTCTTTGCCAAAATTAAGAGGCACTTCCTCTGTTAACTCACTTAATCCCTCTCTAGCAACGGAAACTGCTTACTGTCATCCCTTCCTTCAAACTTTCTCCCCACTTGGCTTAAGAGACGACACCAGCTTCTACTGCCTGCGGCCTCTCTGGCCTTCAGCCTTCTTCACATGCCACTCCTCCTCTCCCTTCAAGTATCTCCATTCACCAGGTTTCTGCTTTGAACCTCTTCTCTGTCTATGTAATAATTTATGGAATATGGGTTTGAGAGTTATGAACTTACTGCTTTCATTAAAGCCATGTAAGTGAATTATGAACTGATGAAAACAGAATCTATCCCCTTTTCTTCAGACCTGCTCCACCCTCCCAGATTTGCTGAGCCCTCCATGGAACCAGCACCCGCCTGGTTACCCAACCCAGGACACTTACGTTCTCCTCTAGTTCTCTTCTCCTACAACCCGCATTTCCAACTGACAGTCATCTCCTGCCAGTTTTTTGTTGCCAAACAACTCCAGTGAAGACTTCCCCAAGTCATTATGACCTGAGCTCTCAGCAGTGTGGACACTGTTGAGTACCCCCTCAAATGGCAACTCCCCACCCCAGACTGTAGGGACCCAGCACTCCCGCCTCTTTGGGCACTTGCTATCACTAGCACCTAGAGGCTCCTTTTTCATGGGCTGTTGTGTGCTCTGGGATCCAGCCCCTGGTTCTGGTCCAACTGCATAGCTTTAAGTCCCATCTATCCATTTGCCTTCAGTACCCAATCTGAATCTTTAGCCATATGTTTCTCCCGAGCATCAGACCCCCACCTCCAACTACTCACCCACACGTCCACTTCGTTACCAGCAAGTGCACCAGCAGTGGTAGTTTTTGACTGCCTGGCCTTCCTCCACGCCCCGCTTCCTCTGTAACGGAACTCGTCTTCCTTGTAAGGAAGTCATTTTAGTGGCTTTCCCACCAGAAGTAGGGTCCGTCCGGTGAGAGCCCTGCACCCCTCTCGGTGTGCCCATTACACAAAAGTGTCTTGTTCCACAATCACTAAAAACACACCTACTGATTGCTTTTGAAGTGCTTTAGAACCTCCATGCTGGGATGCAAGCAATAGTGAGCAAGACAGTCATAGTCACTGAACATATTTTCCAGCTGCTTCTCCAAATACAAAATAAACAAGAACTAGAAATACTCAAATCACTTTTCTACAAGGCCATATCCTGTTACTGTCATAATGAGCTTTCAATTTCACATGGGAGGGGAAGAAGTTTTAACATATTTATGTTTAACATTTAAAAATCTGACTAAATCATACTACGAAGCTAAATCTGTGAACGTGTGACGTACAGAGAGCTGCCATCTAGAGACCCTAGATCCAAATCACAACAGCTCCATCCCCTACTGGCTGAGTAAACAGGATGAGTTATGTTTGCCTCAGTTTCCCCATCTTTAAAATAAAACTCTTGTGGAATCTTTAAAGATTTAGATCAAATAAAAAGTGCCCAGTTCAAAGGAAATTTTCCAGAAGTATCAGATAAAGCAAACTCAAAACTTAAAAGAAAGCATTTTTCCACTTCTACTAAAATATAATTTTTAAAAAGTTCAAAAATCACCTCATCCTGGAAAAGAACTGGAAAGCAAAAGAAATTCTGGCATGCATTCATTCACTTAAAAAACTGAGTATTGATCAAATAAATTTTAGAGCAGTAATTTTTGCAGAATAGTATGGCCTAATCTCTCTTTAAATAAAACAATGGTTGGTAAAACTCATTTTCCTGGAATAGTACAAAGACTTCCCTCTGCAACACACATCTGAGACAATGCAAAAAAAAAAGAAAAGAAAATCTATGCTCTTTATAACATAGGACCCCATTGCCCAGAGGAGACTTCTACCCACTTTGACGGCCTTTCTGAACTATGCACGTGAGATTCAAAGAACCTTTATGCACCATCCAAATTGCTAGCCTTTTCTAATCCTTTGTTTAGTAGGTTTGCATCCTGTTATTCAATGAAATTCTTTCCTTTAATTATTGAACAAAAATATTCCAACTATCTGCTTAAGGCCTTCCACTGAGTGCTACTGAAAATGGAAATATGAATAAAACATGCAGCTCTCCGTCTGGTGATGGCAATAAGATTGAAACAGAGTGAGTAACAAAAAGTAGTAAATTTATGATAAATGCACCGCTGCTACTCTGGTAATTCAGAGGAAAAGATGCCCTTCAGATGAGAGTGAGGAAATTAGGATGTCTTCTCAGGGCACCTGTAAAGGGGACAGAGCTGTGCTTCCGATCAACCACAAAGTGCCTACCATTTCTCTTGTCTAAAGGCTGGGCACGACTTGATGGGCAGAATGGGGTGGGCAATTTGTGAGTTATGCAACTCCAATGATATCACCCACTTAGCAGCCATTTTAGATTTTACTGTTATAAAATTTTTCTAACCAATAGCAATAAGGCGTCTTGAGGAAAAACGTGGCTTTTTCTAATTTACACAACGTCGCAATATTCACAAGCATTATGGCTGCCTCCTAGGGACTGCAAAAAAATTTGACTGTCTCAGACCCTATGTGAAGGAAAAAACTCCCCTAAAAATCTGTCGCCAAAAAGTAGCCATCACACAGGACCTCCAGTCCAAGTTCACAGTGCCTGGGTGGCCTGGAAAACCTCAAGCTAAATATTTGTTTTAAGGTGGTCCCAGGCTGGTAGAAACTCAAGAAATCTGGCATCAGCAAACAAATCCTCTAGAAGAGCTGACTTTCAATATAGATCTCCGAGAAGCCTCACAGATAAATATTCAAAAACTTCAATATACATTTAAAAGTCACAAATAAACAGGAGCAAGAGCCAGCAGAAACCCCCCCAAAAAACCAGATCAGCCAAGATTTCAGATACTGAAATTATGAAACATAAAATATAAAACAATTATGTTTAAAGAAATAAAAGTAGCAATTGATGAGTATGAAATGAGAAACTATTAAAAATAAGCAATTTTTAAATAAATAGAACTTTTAGAAATAAAAGCATGTAAGATAAGTCACATTTAAAACACAAAGGATATGTTTATTAGCAGACTAGGCACTGGTGGAGAGACATTTTGTGAACCTGAAGATAAAACTGAATAAATTATTGAGAATAAAGCAGAGAAGGACATAAATGGCATATTCATGTGAGTTAAAAAGATGAGAATGTTAGAGATGTCTGACAGATCCAGTTAGATGTCCATGAGAAAAGAAAGGTAATGGGTTATGGGCAATATATGAAGAGATAATGGCTAGGCTGATGAAAAACATCCATTCAAAGATACAGAGGGTCCAATAAATCCAGAACAGATTCATTAAAAGACCTCCACACCTAATATAGCATAGCGATACTACAGAATGCCAAAGACAAAGGGATCTTCAAAGCAGCCAGAATAAAAAGACAGACTACCTACAAAGGAACAACAATCAGCTGATTTCTCAAGAGCTATAATGCAAGTCAAAACCAATGGAATAATATTGTTCATGTGATGAGGAAAAAACACATGTCAATCTGGCATTCATAGAGACTGAGGAAACATCTTAATAAGAAGGGCAAAATAAATACATCATGGAAAGACTATTTCAGACAGAGGAATCAGAAAGTGCAAACGTCTGGAGATGAGCACATGCTTGGGCTATTTAGGAAAGGACAGTATGACAAAGGCAGAGTAAGTGAAGAGGAGTGCTGGTAGATGGGGACAGAGGATACCACAGGAGCAGGTTACATGGGCTTTTAAAGCTGATTTTGAGAACCTGAATTTTTCCACTGGGGAGGTCAATGGAGGGTCCAGTAAGCGACATGGGCTGAGCCCCATATTGCCAGGTGTCCACACATCAGTTAGACGCCTGGTGCAGAGAAGACTCAGGCATCAGTTTTGTGTTCTAACTCGCTGTCATTAAAGCATCTTTGAACCTTGAAATCTTATTCAAAAAGAACAGTGATAGAAGAATTATGGTTAATTATTATCCAACCAACCATACTTTATTAAGATGATTCAAGATAGTAACCACCAAGAAGAGTCATAAGGAATTTCAAAATCAAAGCAAGTCCTATGCTCCACTAGATTTTTATCTGCCATGCTACCTTAGCAGGCTTCAACTCCTTTAACGGAATTTTGGGGCTAAAAAGTAATACATACTACTTACCTTCTAATCTACAAAATAGGTCCTTGGGGTGTGATATTCAGAAGCCAGTATCTGATGGCTAGTTACATTTATTGAATTTGTAACTAGCTTCAAAAATGGTTTTTCTGTTAATCTAAGTAATGGAATCGCTTGTTCAATTCTCATTGATAATACAAAGGGGTTTTTTTTTGTTAGTTTTTGTGTTTGTTTTTTATAATATACATGTCTTTATCATGTATGTTTTCTGCAAGATGGCTCTGGCATTTCAATGTCGAGTTCTCTTTTACTGAAATATACTATATTCTGGGCAAGTTTATCAAGGAATCTCCCAGAAGAGGAGTGTGTAATGGTATTTCTTCTCTCATCATCTTAAGTTCACACTGAAAAGCAGGACTCTACAACCCAGCCCCACTTTGTCTATGTCTTCCACCATTTCCCATCTATAACTCTCAACTCTAAGCAACCCTTTCTTTGCCCCAACTATATCATCATTTTTTACCATGGCTCATTCCTTTGTCCTAGACACTCTACACTCTCTGCATCAACCCAAAACATTAATTTTCATCACCAATTCAAACACTTCCATAAAGCCTTCTGCAAGTAATTGTGTGTTTCTCACAAAGCAGAATGTTTCTCAGGAGCAGACAATTAGTCACAGGAATCCCTCAGAACATGTATCTCTGGACTGGCTTAAAACATTCAAACTGAATCTGCCCAGATCTCATAAATTACCATGAAAGAGTTTGTCATCGAAATCAACCATCAGCTTAAATTCTCATTTTCTGTTTTGCATAAGAGTACAGAACACACACCCTGTTCATCACTGCCTCAATTGTTGGCTAAAGACTAGCAGATCATCCAATTTTGCTTCATATGTTGCCTACAACCTTGTCAGCCCAGACTTCGACCATCAAAGTACATAACCCCCCCACCCAGCAATGCACCTGTAAAGGGAACAAAGCTGTGCTTCCTACCAGCCACAAAGTGCCCACCTTTTCTCTTGTCTGAAGAGATGGCAACAATTTATGGCAAAAGTAATAATGGCTCACATTTATTGGATGCTTATCATATGCTAGACTCTGTCCTAAGTGCTTTCTAGGTAGTAATTCGTTTAATATTCTAACAACTAAAAGGTAGGTACTGTCATTGTCCCTGGCTTATAGCTGGGGAAAATGAGGCACAGTCTCACATCTAGGATGTGGCCAGGCCTTGATCTAAACCTGGTTAATCTGTTGGGCTCTGGAGTTCACATTCTTAACCCCAATTTCATACACACACACACAACTATAAAGAGCCTACTCTACTATCCTATCCATTCTTCCATGGGACCAGAGAAGATAAAAATGTCTGCTCCACAATTTTTTAAAAAGAAGGAAAAAAAAAATAAGAGGGTACAGCACATTTAAGAGTGCAGTCCAGGGGGCTAGACAGGCCTGAGTTATTGTCCCAGCTCTTTTAACTACGTAACCTCAGGCAAATTACTCAAATCTCCCTAAGCCTCAATTTCCTCATCTGTAAATTAGGGATAATTACACCTTCTATCACTGCTGATGAGTGGTAGAGGTCGGATTCAACCCCATAATCTTCCCATAACATTACGGTGCCACATCCTCCAAAAGATTATATTCTTGCGAAACTGTGGGAAATACCAGTGTTTCCCTGCTGCTGGCTGGTTTGGAGGCAACTGTACCTCCAACCAGAACCTCCAGCCCCATTACATCTAAAAACTCTGGTGTTCTGAGTTAATCAGCATGCCATCACACGAGACACACTAGATAACAAAGAAGGCCATCCTCTTCCTCACGAACAGCTCCATCAGTGAAAGGAACGTTCTCTGAGCCACTCACACACAGTCCCCTGGATCAAAGGTGATAGCACTGCAGATGAGAATCTCCAGCACCAGGGGCATCCATGACTCCTTTGCTCAGAACAAACTCTTCTACACAAGCAAAACACCATATTCTTAAATCGAGTATGCACCCCCAAACCTCCTAGAGTGACCTCATTCTATAGAGCTAGGGTCTTTTGGCACACCCACCCTGGAGCTGCAAGGTGCTGGGTGCCTCCTTCCTCATTCCTGGAACTGGGCACAGGCTCTGCTCAGCATATGAAGCTGAGTCACCGCACAGGAAGTACTCCCTGCTATCGTCACCTGCACAGTTCCTCGGTGGAATGCTGCAAAGTCCTTGTATAGGCTCACTCGGCAGCACCAAGTGAAGCTGTGGATAAAATGAAGGTCGAAAATTAAAATGAATACAACTCTCTAGAATCTAAAGAATGTAGCAAACCAGCAATGCCTATGTGAGGGATCTGGTATCATGGCTCATACTTGGAGACTTTTCAAATGTTCTGTAAAATAGTACTACTGTTGCTATATAGTTTGTTTTTTTAAGTAACACAGGCAACGTGTAGTCTGGATTGGAAGAGACATAAGGTCCTTCCTTCCTAATCTATTTCATGATCATCTGGGTTATGCCCCTTATAAAAATAAATGCAACAGACACCCAGAATATTCTGTTATTGTGGGAAGAGGAGGTCATCCCTTTCCATAAGCCCTAAAGGTCAGGTACATCTCTACTCCTAATAGATGTCCTTATGGATCTACTACTGACACACACAGTCACAGATATATCCTGCCTTTCCGTTCCTCAGTAATACATTATATGTGTGAATAGCATCTCCTCTTAAACTGATTTTGATCAAAGAATGTCCTTTCATCCTAGTATTTCAAGATTTGGCAAACAAGGCCATGTTCCATACCCACTATTCCCCTTTCTCATTTTCACTATGCTCTGATTAAGAGGTTAGATAGTTTTATAGTCTCTCTACTGGCAGCTACTCCTTTCCACCTACCATTGAAAGCTGCCGGTCTCTGCATTTTCTCTTGTTCTTTATTGAAATTCATAACTAAAACAATGATGACATAAATTCATGTTTCCAACGCTCTCAATGGTTTTTAAGAATCCAAGATAAAATGTTAAGGTGAGGCCTTTTTTCCTCCTTGTACCCAAGAGAGCAAGATGGGTCACCAGCAGCTCTCCTGGAGACGTCAGAGAAAACTGGGCCAAGGTTCTTGTTCCTGCCACGTCTGCTCAAACCAGAAACATGGCTTCAAGTGTGTCGCCAGCATTTCCGTCAGGACATGAACGATAAAGGGTTCATTAAGTTGGACTAGGCTCACTTTCTTGAATGGGTCATTTAAGACATCTACCTTATCACAGAAACAATGCCAGCTAACTAGCTAGCTCTTTGTACATAAGATAAAATTTCAATTCCAAAAAAAATATTAGGGTGATGTTTTGGTTAAAGGGGTTTGAATCATCCAATCATTGTATGATATCTGGCTAGTTAACAACTGTGTATTAGTAGTAAACAGTATTTCCCCTTCAGGAAAAGCCTCCTATTATTCATCCTTTCCTCTTTTCTGATTGGACACTTTTCAGTCCTGAAGTGAAACAGCCACCAGCCACAAGTGTGCCTACGTGTAGGAAACATATCAGAGAGAGATGATATTGCTCAGTTTCGCTCTGCCAGTAACAGTGCCCAACACTGGTAATAGCTCCTTTGGGCTCCATCACTACCATCCGCTGCGAGTGATGAGTGATGGGGAGACGGCGAGACCACCTGCTGTGGCGTTAGCAGAGCTGTCATCTTCCTCCCTCCAGGAGGCTGCCCTGTGCATCCAGCTGCTCTGAGCCTTCACTCACTCCCAAGAAGAAAATGCCTCTGCCTACAGCTCTCCCCGCCATGGATACCCACAGAGGTCAGAGCTCATGCATTCCCTGCCTACGGTACCAAGCACACCTGTAACCACAGAGGGAAAAAACAGCCTGTGTCACACACACCTGGAAGGAGACAAAAGCACAATGGACAGCAGTCCCCATTATTTGTGGTTGTACTTTCCATGGTTTCAGTTACCTTTAGTCAACTGCAGTCTGAAAGCGTTAAATGGAAAATTCCAGAAAGAGACAATTCATAACTTTCAAATAGATAAAATTTCATTCTGTCCCACTCTGTCCCACCTCGAACATTATCTCTTTGTCCATCATGTCCGCACTGTGCATGCTCCTCACTCATTAGTCACTTACAGCCACCTAGGTCACAGATCCGCTATTGCATTATCACAGTGTTTGTGTTCAAGTGACCCTTATTTTACTTAATAATGGCCCCAAAGCACAAGAGCAGCGATGCTGGCAATTAAGACATGCCAAAGGGAAGCAGTAAAGTGCTTTCCTGAAGTGAAAAGGATGCATGCATAGGGAAAAATACAGTATATACGGAGGTCAATACTATGCGTGGTTTCAGGCATCCACTCCCGCAGATGGGGGGCAGCTACTGCACAGCGTCTTCTGTCCGTGTATCTATTACATTTCTCATCAATCATGATCACTCTGCCTCTACAATGCCACAAATCCCCCAAATGGTTGTGAAACCACTTCCCTGGAACAACATCAACATATTTAAAAATAACCACAGTCCTGAAGATGGATTTTCCCACCTTCCATGACTTAACATCAGGCCTGCACTTACAGTATGTTTTTTATCTCCCACCATGGCTTAAGGATAAAACTATAAAAACCCTGTTTTCTTTGGATAATCATTTTGCTTTTAAACCTCTCCCCCACCCCCTAAAACATCTAAAACAAAAGGTGTTGAAAATCACTTGCTATGACTAAATATACCCAGAGCAAATCATACATTTACAACAACCAATGACTTAACACCCCAGTTTGCCTCTCCTCCTTGGATGGGGTCTTCCTACAATGGGCTCCCTTCCAAACAGCACAGTGTTCATGCTTTCTTGAGCTGGGAACAGACATCCTAGGCGCCACAAAGAAGGCCATACTGACATGCCAGGCACGCATGGCCAAGGATGGCAGTACTTCCTTAAGCTTCAACCTTGGACAAAGAAAGAAGGTATAAAGAATGATTACCAATTGGGGATAGGGGAGAGGAGTTAGGAGAAAGTCTATACTGTATGATACTTAAAGAGACAAATGTATTACCTGAAGAAACCTGGGGAAAATGTCATACTACATTTCTGTTGTGCCCAGTTTCAACTCATCCAGAAGCAATCTTAGGAATGAGAGCTGAGAAGAGCCAAGGAGATAACTGTCTTCTCCTCCCCAGTACTATCATTCTCTCCCCTTGATGTTTGATATGGCCCTGAAATTGCCTTCATATCTGGCTTTGATGAGACTCTGGCAACTTTTTAAAATTTTTATTTATTGATTTTAAAGAGAAAGAGGAAGGAGGAGAGAAAGAGAGAGAAAAACAGCGATTTGTTGTTCCATTTATTGATTCATTTATTGGTTGATTTTTGTACATGCCATGACCAGGAGTATAGGGATGACACTCTAACCAATTGAGCTATCCAGCCAGGTCCAAAGCTCTGGCAATTTTAAAACAAATCCCAATTTGTTTTAAAACAACAGACAAATGCCACTTTCTATAAAAGACCAAAAAGGACACTCTTCTCACAGCAAAGACATTTCCAGTTACCAGCAAAGGGACACCCACACCCTCACAGGGGCCCATGCAATGGCTCAGGATAAGCCCTTGGAAATAAAGTAGTTTTGTTCTCATGACCTCTTACTATTGATATATTCCTCCCAAATGTTCCTCAGACTCACATTTGTGCTGAAAACATTTTTCAAAGCTGTAAATCTAAGAGAGGAATGAAAACATTACTGGTTTTATCAGGTTGCTGGATAAAGAAATGGCATTTTTCACTCAGCTTCAAACTACCCTAATTGATAAACTTGGAATTTATGAAAATAAAGTAAAAATTTATTTGTACAAGTACTCACCACTGATTTGTGTTAGATGCCATGGATCTTTCAGGCTTTTAACATGGTGCTTAAAATAGTTACAAAATAGTTAGCTTGTCTCCTATGATAACAAATACAGAGGAGCCAGAACTCAGAAGGAAGGATCAAGAAAAGGCAACTGTCTCCAAGGTACTCAAGCTATGAGTGGACTTTTGATGAAATCAATGCTCTTATTGAGAGCCTGTGTTGAAATATGCCCGTATAGTGATGACTCACCCACCTCCTCCCAACATCCAGGCTGGAGCGCTGTGGGCCTTCACCGCCATCCTTGCTGACTGGCAGCCCCAGAGCAAAAGCACAGCCCACCCAGCACAGCATTTGGTTCTGCCATCAGAACTGAGGTAGACTGGTCGCATCAGAAGACACGGTCCCTTTCCCCTCTTAACCACCCTAAGGACATTGATTTTCCCCCGATACTTCACATAATATGTAAGCGTGTGGGTTAGTTATGTTTGGGATAATGAATAACTAAAAATGTATGATCCCCTAGATAAAATAGCACATCCTCTACTCATTCAAATTTATTTCAGCTTCCAAGAAGTAACTTCTTAGTCTCATCTCCCTGGATAAGGTGAAGGGCCCACATGTATCTACCCACATATTGATGATGTTCTAGATTCAGCTTCATCTTTCACCTTTCCATTCAAAACTTCCTCATCTTTTTACATTTTCTCAGTGACAGCTTTCCCACGGCAGTCCAGATTTGGCTCATTTAATTCCTTCTGGAGTCATTCCAAATTGTCTGTCTAGTTTAAGTCCAGGTAGCATTCAAGATACTTCCCTTTCCTGTGTAACATGTAAAGTAAGAGGAGGGTATTCTATGCTCATGGAACTCCATCCACATGCTGGAGGAAAAGGGGCAGGATACTCTCTCAGTGTTCTTCCTAAAGCCCCAAAGCCCAACTTACTGGTCTGTTGCAGTCAGACTACAAAACCATCAGTGCTGTAGGGAAATAAAAAGCATCCAATCCACCCATTGCTTCACTTTACAACTAAGTGAACCAAGGCCCAAAGAAATCCGATAGCTTGCCCCAGGCCTATGAAGAAAACCCCATCTCTTCTACTTCTCCCTATTCTAGTTAGCTAGTTTATCCAAGTCATTTACTAACATTTTCTCCTCAACAGACATGATTTCCATACTGCCTGAGTACTTAAAGCATGAAGTGACTTAAGTGTTCCTCCACATGGCCGTGAGGGAAGGGGGTCGGTGCCATGCATGCCCTGTGAACAAGCCTGACTGGAGTATGAACAGGCCAAGAGATCGGAAGTCCAATGTGACCACAAAATGACAATAAGGAAAAAGGTACGTATAACTCAAAAGCAAGTGTCTCTCCCTCAAGGGAGGAACACTTTCAAAAGGCTAAGAAGGTCACTGCTGCTTTGTGAGAGAGAATGTGAAAATCACAGACTATAATAAATCACTATAAATTACACCACAGAGAATGGATTATGAGATTATAGTATCCACACGTTTTCATTATAAAAGTATTAAATATTGGTAAGAATTCAAAAACTTGATAAAGCATATGAAAAAGTATTAACTATATGAATGACCATGAAATTTCCTTCAAGTTAATATTTTCTAAGAAGGAAATATTATTAGTGTACAGATTATAGCTCCTATGAAAATGAAGATAATAAAGTTGAACAAAACTGTAAAAATTCAGATTTTAGGAGAGGCTGGCAGTGCATTAAGAAAGTAAAAACCTGAGCAGCATATATAGTGTCCTTTAACCTTCCCGGGGGAGAGACAACACTGGCTCCAAACTCTGAAACACGGTCATCTACTCAATGGGAAGTAGCTCTGACAAGTACTTTTTCTACTTTTCTTTAAAAAAATGCAAGAAAGAAAGGTAAAATCGCACATACTCTCACCCTTTCTTTTATGTAAAGTAAGAAGTGACTGTTCCTTCCCCCAGCCTTTCAATCCCACCCTCGTCCTGGCAGCCACCTCAGGAATGCAGTTTGGGAACAGATGCTCCTCTGCTTGCTGCTCCACTCACAGATCCCCAGCTCACACATGTGTGCACACACACATGCACACATATACACACATACAGTCACAGACACACATACCCACACATGCGTGCACACAGTACATTTATGCACATTCACATATACACATGCCATGCATGCACACACATACATGTACATACACTCATATACACATACCGCACATATACAGTGCACATACGCATTCACATATACACATGCCATACATGCACGCACCACACACACATACACTCACAATACACATCTACACACACAATGTATACACCCATACATACACACATACACACATGTACACACACTATACATATACACACACACTCATATGCATACATTTTACAAAAATAGACAAACATTCCACATATGAGTCAATTGGCTTTGTCTGACTATATTTCAGAATCTAAAAAACAAATAAGGAACAAGTTGAATTTTTTTAAGTAATAGAAAAATTTCTTAAGTCACTGATCAATTACTTCATGAGCAAACTCAAACCCCAAAATTCTTAGCTATATACTTCTAAACTGCAAATCTATTTAAATAAGAAAATGTTATAAATCACATAGAGTTAGGAATACATACTTGAAAAACCTCCTGAAATACTCTGAAAAATAATTTATGAATTTCTAGTAATCATGCTTTGAGGTCCAGTCACAGGCAGATCCACCTAACACACAGAAGCAAACACAAAGAGGAAGCCAAAGTGGGAAGACATGAATCGTTTTTCGATTCCTCCCCCAAACACTTTTATAAAAAACTGTAGATGGCTATTTCTGACTCTGAAACAGATTCTGCACAAAGCAAGAGACAGAAACAGCATTAATATCAAAACACTCACAGCATATATATGGCATCAATCATATTTATAACATTCCAAAAGTCATCACAAGGCTTCTGAGCAGGCTTCTTAAGAGTCCAGACACATGGATTTTATTCAAAAGTACAGTATTTTAATAATTTGCTATATGGCTTTGAGGAAATAATTTAACTATGTGAAATTTACTTTCATTTCCCCAACAGTAGCTTGAGTAAATTTGCCAATTTGAGCTCTAGTCCAATCCAGTGGCTATGTAACCATGCGGGCAAAAAGAAAAAAGAAAAACTATGTTTCTGAAGCAAACAATTTTCTCTTTGGTTTTATGTATTCCTGCTTAATAAATTTCATTATGAGATGAAAGGCAGTACCATAAACGTCACAGATATCAAAAGCATATGATCACTCTTCTATTTATCAAATCATATAAAAACTGTAACCTTTTCCTTTCAAAACCCATTTCTAATGTAAAATATCAAAGGCCTCTTAGAAGGATGGTAACAGAGCTTTATTCCAGCATGAAAGCCTTCCATGTTGCCCAAATTTACCTGTTGGCTTCATCTTCCATGAGCCTTGCCTGCATGTTCCTTACGGTTCTGCCCAGGAGTAACCCACTATTCTCCCAAATGCCTTCACTCCACCCCTCTTCAATTTTGTTACCTCCGCCCGGAATCCTTTATTTCCCCACGTCTACAATCTCCCACCTAACAAAATTTCTCATTCTGGGCTCATCACAGTGTGTCCCACTCCACACATGTTTACCTGCCCATATCACATGTAGTCTCTCCTTGACCTCTACATTCCCTCAGTGCCTACTGCAGTACCTTATAAGTAGCAGAATCTCAATAAACATTTGCTGAATTGAATAATCTGTTGTCTAATACCTTACTTCCAAAAAATTGATCTGTATTCCCTGAATAAAAATGGTACAATTTTAAGGCAAAAATGTTACTGCAGCCAAGTTATATCTTGAACATTTCATTTCAGTTTATTAGCTTTTTAAATTATTAATAACAAAATGTCATTAAATATATATGTGTAATACATATATAATGCCTTCTATGGCACTTGAATCACTGTCCCTATATTATTCTTATGCCATCTCTGAAGGGTCAGAAGCATTTATTTTATATATGGGAAACCAAGGACCAACCAACAAGTACGTGATATCAGCTTGGAGACCAGAACTGTTTATGTGTTGTTGAAGACAAGAAAAGTGGAAAATAGAAACCTTTTTTCACAAGCAGCTTGTCACTTACTTGCAGAAAAAAGATAACATGAGACAAGTGGAGCATATGGGCTTAAAGTATTTCTATGGTTTCTGTCTTAAAATAGATTCCACTTGGCTCCCAGCAATGGTGGCTTTAGCCTCCTTAGTTAATGGCCATTACAAACATGGCTCCCCTGAGGGCCAGCTGTGAGAGCCAGGAACTGAGAATGACAGGCAGGGTCTCCCTGAGCACCGTGCTCGGCACACTCTGCAAGCACCGTGGGAATTCCAAGGACAATGGAGCCAGAGCAGTCACAGAAGGCCCTAAAAAGAAAGCATGTGTCAAGCTGGCAGTTGAAGAAAACACAAAATTTGAAGGGTGACCAGGAAGAATAGGAAGGAGAACGCAGGAGCAAGGCATGGAGGTGGCCATAGGCATGGGGTGCAACCGGCAAAACAGCACAAAACCCAGCTGACAGTCAAGCGCAGACCCAGACCAGAGCCTTCAGGTGCTAAGATCCAGCTAGACCACATTCTCTGCACACAACTGGAAGGCTCTGCTTCGGCCGTCCTCAAGTGTCCCTTCAACCATTACCTCAGATAAGCGAGCTCGGTCTGTAGAAAGAATGCATATGGGACAATATCTCTTTAAAGCTTCTTTTTCTCTAATTATACATATAATCCAGGTTTACTATAAAAAATTCATAAAAGTCAGAAAAGTAAACAGAAAAAATTAGCGACCATCTAGATTATAATCCAACCATATTTTCTGCAACATTTATTCACCAATTACAGTATTTCTAGGCTTTTTGGATACATCAGTGGGCAAAACAGACCAAAAAAAAAAAAAAAAAAACTCTACCCTTCCACAACTTATATTCTATCAGGAGAGAAAGACAATAAGCAATAATATGAACAAGTAAACTGTATATATTTGTTACAAGGTGGTAAATATGGAGTGTAAGAAGCAGAGCAGAGGAAAAACACTGGAAGTGCATGGGGTTTGGCAGTGGGAACGGCTACAATTTCAGCTGGGCAGTCCAGGTGGTCTGGATTGAGAATGTAGCATTACCAAATTGAGATCATATTACTTTATAGGCTCCCCTCCCCACCTATTAGATGTTACTTCCTGTGCCATTAAATATTCTTTTGCAATATGATTTTTAATGACTGCAGAGAACTCCATCTCATGAAGGTACCATAGATCCTCCTGATCTATGGGGCAATTACTTTCTCCCTTTTTTAGCTACTATAAACACTGCTTCTACTTCCTCCAAAGAAATGTAAAGAAGTTAAATTTCATAGAATTGGGTACAAACAATGTTAAGGCTCATGGTATATACTTCAACAGCACAGGACAACAATATCTTAAAGCCATATGCTCAGACTCTTCTTCCTCTCTTCCTGTCGAGGTTCCTGTCACCCACACCTGCCAATCTCTTCACTGGGCTTACAGAAGTGCTCTGGCTTCCCCATCTCTCCGCTATCAGCAGCTCTGTATAACAGAGAGGAACTCTGCCCTAGATGTCTACCTAGTAGAGTGTCTGGTATAGATAGAGCAGAGCATGCAATAAGTATCTACTTGATTAATAAATGAAGAAAAAAATGAGTGAGTATTCAAAAGGCGCTCTGGCTTCATACAGCTGGGGAGATGCTTAGAAATATTCCCTCCCCTTAAAGCTTCATTCCACCAGGAGAATTGAGTCATATCTCAGACACATCAGCATCTTCCTAACAGTATTTCCTGCAAAGTATTTCCTTTAATGCCTTTAGGATGCTGGAAACTGCCATAGGACCCGGACAGCTAAAGAATACTATTACTTATCTAAATAAAATGCTGGGCAGTGCACAGAGACTATGCAGAAAACACTTCTACTATTTCCCCCTTTCTAGTTACTTAAAGATGACAATTATATAATTTCTTACTCTCCAAACATATCTTTTCAAAGTTCATAAACCATTACTCATCCTAAATTCCAACCATGGCATTATTCAACTGCTATTCTCCTAAAAATAAAAATAAGAAACTTACACTGTCACATAAAGAAAGAAAAAAGCCTTAAATAACATGCGTAAAACTTGACAAAGAAGAAAATACTGCACTCAGAAAAGCAAGAAAGAGCAGCACACGTCGGTTATTTACCACTTAAGCTGGTTCGTTACAGGATCACGCCATTGAGCAATCATAGTTCTATTGCTGAGGCAGTGGGAGACTGAGCTGTCAGCACTGTATTTCACTGTTAGAATAACATCCTCAAAATCCTCCTTCCATAAGTCCGCTTTCAGAAGTTGAAAGTGAATCTAGAAAGCTATCTCAAAATATTTCCTCATTTACAATGTAGCCTCAGAAAGAACGAGGCAAACGTCCTCTCATATTCACCAGCAGTGAAAATGCACACCGCGAAGTGACAACTGTCCTTTCTGTGAATAAACCACATGGCCCCTTCATTCACTGCTCTAAAAGGGGATGTGGATGCAAAGAACAAACGCGAGATGGATTTCAGAGTCTTCAATGGGTGTCTGGGTTTAAGTATTTGAGCTACATAATTACTGTATCTTCACAACCAACCTGGCTGTGCTTCACAGATGCTGAAAATAGAGAGGGTGAGGATGCTAACCTCAGCAAATAACTATTTAAAGAAGAAGTTGAGTTTAGGTGAGAGGTGCTGGCAAGAGGTAAGAACCTGGGTGTTACCAATAAGGCATTTTGAATCATAGAACTACCTTACTGGTGAATGCCTATATACTCATCCTCCCTCTGACTACAACTAGAAACTGTGGAAAAACTACAAACATCTGAGAACTATGAAAAGGAAACAAAAGCAGACAGATTGTGCCTATCGTAATGAAAATTGTTTGGTACCAGCATAAGGACAGATATATGAACAAATGGAATAAAGAGCCCAGAAATAAACCCTCATATATACAGCCAAGTGATTTTTGACAAGGATGCCAAGACCATTCAGTGGGGGAAAGGACAGTCCTTTCAACAAATGGTGCTGGGAAAACTGGGTGGTCAGCTTCAGAAGAATGAAGTTGAACCCTTTCCTAACACCATCTACAAAAATTAACTAAAAAATGGATCAAAGACCTAAAACCATAAAACCATTAGAAAATATAGGGCAAAGCTTCGTGATATTGGATATGGCAATGATTTCTTAGATGTGATACCAAAGGCACAGGCAACAAAAGAAAATACAGATGAACTGGACTTCACGAAAAATTAGAACTTTGTGCACCAGAAGACACTATCAACAGCGCTAAAAGGCACCCACAAAATGGGAGAAAATATTTGCAGATCATATATTTGATAAGGAATTAATACCTAGAATATACAGAAAACTCCTAAAACTCAACCATAACAACAGCAACAAAAAGCTGATCCAAAAATGGACAAAGGACTTGAATAGATATTTCTCTAAACAAGATGTACAAATAGCCAATAAGCTCATGAAAAGACGCTAAACATCGCTGATCATTACAAAAATACAAATCAAAACTACAATGAGATACCACCTCACATCCATTAGGATTGCTACTGTCAACAAAATAAAAAATAAAAAAAACAGAAAATAAAAGTGTCAGTGAGGATGGGGAGAAATTGGAAAACTTTTGCAGTTAGTGAAACATAAAAAAATGGGGCAGCTGGAAAATATAATAGTATATTGGTTTCTCAGAAAACTAAAAATACAAAAATATAATTACCACATGATCCAGCATTTCCATTTGCAAATATATACATAAGAAAAACTGAAATATGGGTCTCAAGGAGGTATTTGCACACCCATGTTCATAGCAGCATTATTTATAGAACCTGAAATTCAGAAGCAACCCAAGTGTCCATAGATAGATAAATTACCAAAATGTGCTTTATACATACAATGAAATATTATTTAGCTTGAAAAACAAAGACTATTCTGTTATAGGGCAGAATGAGAATGAACCTTGAAAACATTATCCTAAGTGAAATAAGCCAGTTGCTAAAAAAGACAGCTACTGTATGATTCCACTTATATGAGATACTTAGAATAGTTAAAATCATAGAGGCAGAAAGTAGAATGGTGGTTTCCAAGGACTGGCTAAGATGGTAAGTTTTATGTTATGTGTATTTTACAGCAATGAAAAAATTGGAGGGGGGGTAAAGTGTAGAAAAGAAGCAAAAGTTGGAAAAGTGACCTGCAAATGCTTAATTCCCCTCTCCCTGTTCCTCTTCCACTCCCCTTCCCTTGGCTTTGCTCCAAGGGTGGGCTCCATTCACAGAGGTCCACAGTCAGACAGATCTCCGATAGAAAACCCATCTGTCTCGCTCCTGTGAATCAAAAAGTATGAGTGAACCACAGAGAGGAGAGAGCTAGAGAGGGAGATCCTCTACTTCTGTGCGTGAACCCAACCAACCAACCAAGTCTCAAGTTCACC
Source organism: Furipterus horrens (assembly GCF_987537825.1). Lineage (NCBI taxonomy): Eukaryota > Metazoa > Chordata > Mammalia > Chiroptera > Furipteridae > Furipterus > Furipterus horrens. The sequence goes on from NW_028327182.1 coordinate 73,791,993, forward strand.
CCTAGGTTGCATGCGTCAGGACAGACCTAGAACAGAAAGCAGAGCCTTTGGAAAACTCAACTATGTTGCAACCTCCACTCAGAGAAGGTGAGACAGAGGGTGGCCTATCCCAAACCATGTGGATTGCTAAAACAAAAAACACAAACATTCTCCAAGATTACAAAAGGACCCAGAGTTTACATTACATAACATTCAAGACTGTGCAAAATTCCTTGATATAGAAAGAACCAGGGAAATGTGAACAGTTCCCAAGGGGAAAGATAATCAATAGATGCCAACTCAATATGATTAAGATGATAGAATATTCAAGCAAAGGCTTTAAAGCAACTATTATAGATATGTTCTGTGAGGTAAATGCCCTTAAAATCAATGGAAAGCTCTGTGTTCCCAGCAGAGAAAAAGAAACTATAAATAAGACCAAATGGAAATTATAGAACTAAAAAACTAGAATACCCATAATCAAAAACTCATGGGGCCCTTGCAAAAACAGAATGGAGATGAAAAAGGAAAACTCAGTGAACTTGAAGATCAATAGAAATTACCAAATATGAAGAACAGTGAGAACAATATAAGAAAGTAATAAAAAACACAGCCTCAGGAAACTGTGGAACAATATTAAAGATTTAATAGATATCACTGTTGTGTAAAAAGGAGCAAATAATGAAATTAAGACCAAAAATAAATATTTGAAGAAATAAAGTCATGGAACTATATAAGAACATCTGTAAAGTTAAGTGAAAAGATCAAAGAAGGGACAAAAAAACTGAGCCTGGGGATGTCCAGTGTGAGACATTGGCAAGAGGAAGAGAAACCATCAACAGAGACAGGAATAAAAAGAAAGAATGAGAACTGAGAGGATGGGTACTGGAATCAGGGAAGAAAATCAAGAAGAGTAGAGGATCGTGTCAAATGCTGATGAATCAAGTACGATAAGGATTGAGAAACAACCAATAGATGTGACAATGCTGAGTTATTAGTGACCTTGGAGAGACTTGTTTGGTAAAGTGGTGGGGACAAAAGCCAAACTAATGAGGATGCAAGAAGGAAGGATGGAAGGAAGGAAGGAAGGAAGGAAGGAAGGAAGGAAGGAAGGAAGGAGAAGGAGTGTAGATATTCTTTTGAAAGTATTACAGAAAGGTAAGGAGAAAGGAGTGATAGCTGCAGACAGAAGTGAGTTCAAGAGTCCATTTTTTAAGATAGAAGGTATTGTGGGATGCTGATGGTACTGGCCCAGGAAAGAGGAAAAATTAATGATGCAGGAAGAAAAAGGTCAACTGTAGAGGGTACTCTTGAGTAAGCGAGAGGAGACAGAATCATGAGCAAGAAGATGGGCAGGACTTGACAGGGGCCTGGATGGGTATGATGGTTTAGCAGGGAAAAGAATCAGAGCCCAGAAGTACAGATGGGGTGGGCTTGTAGTTTCTGCATTGAAGCGATAAAGTCACTGTCTTCAAAGTGTTTTTACTTCAGTGAAATAAGAAGCAAGGTCATCAGTTGATATTAGGAAGGGTGAGGAGATGTTGGAGGTTTGAGGAGAAAAGAAGAGGTGTTAAAAGTCATTTTGAAGAGGGAGAGTGTGTGTGGACAGGAGCAAGTGCAGTGCAGAATTCAGCAGAGATGTGGACAGGAGTCCTTTGTGAGGAATAGAACCTCATATTAAGGTACAGATGAATGGAATTTTCAAATTGTCTGAAAAACATCATACTCATGAAATGCTGCTCAACTACATTATAAACACATTTCCCCAGTCATTTCCTCAAAGACTAACCCTAAATGTTAGACAATCACTTTAACCTTAACACCCAGAGATTGGGGGCAAAGAGATGGACAGGAGGTAGAAAGAAGTCTCTGTGTATCTGCTTTGTGGCCTGAAGGAGATGGGACAGTGAGAATTAGTGTGAAATACTGAAACCCAGTCAACAGACAAAGGTCAGAAAAGGGAGAGGGACATTCCAGACCCATAATTCTCCAGATAACCAGTGACAGACACAAAAACTGTTCTAGGAGAAGCCATAAAAAAGGGTAGCTCAATTTTAAAAAGTCTTGTCTTATGTTGTCCTCATAGTTGAGCGATTACTAATGGTGTTTGACATACATGCAAATCAGGTACCCAATAGAGAAGGTAAATAAGCTTCAGGAATATTCCTATGTCCCCAGTTTATTAAAAAAGCAAAATCCAAGACTGATGGTGTACAGGGAAACGTCAAGGGAAAAAGCCATAACTGAAAGGACTCCAAGGTAGCAGAGAAGAGTAAAAAGTAATTCCTGGCATGTAACGAATCAAAAATCTTAAAAGCATTTTAGAAAAAGAAGGAATTCTGTACCTCTTGATCCATGAAAGAGAGCTCTTCAGAAAATGAAGATATTCTGTATTTTAGATGGCCAACAGCCTCATGGATGTTATGCAATCAGTAACATAGAAAATAAATTGCATCAAGTTCTGAAAAACAGTAGTTATTATCCTAAGTATTAGAATTCTTAAAGGTAAGGAAGCTCAAGACTGCTGAAAAGCCGTAAAAAAGGGTCCAACAATTTACTCCACATACAGATCAACCTCACTTTAAAATATGGAGGAGGACAGAGAGAATGTTGATCGAATGACTCCCGTGGTCACCTTTAAACTCTAGAAAGCTATGAGTCTTGCTTCTTCTCTTCAAATGCGGTCTCATTTTAGCATGACCACGTGCATGAAATCTAACAAGCACTAGGGCTGCTGCGGTTCCTGTGCACACCGCTGGGTGCCAGCAGCGTGCACTGTGGTTCAGGCCCTCACCCTCCCCTGCACACCTGCCCTGAGTGCCCTACCTCAAACAGGCACTGGGGCTTGATCCTCTGATAATCAAATGGCACTCTTACATCCTGAGAAGAATAGAAGACGGCAGCAAGGTGGGATCAGAGGCCTGGTTCCAGTCAGGGTCCTGTGTTTCGTTTTCTATAAATCACTTCACATTGACTGAAAGCAGTTTCCTCACCTATTAAAATGAGGGGGATGGACAAAAACCGTAGACTCTTCAGAAATGGAAGGAGCCCCACACACCAGTTCAGATTTAATTAAATTCATTTACTGATGTACACAGAGCACCTTTCAGATCCAAACTTTTAAAAATAACAGCCACAATAACAAACATTTTGTTCTGAAGGTTCATTTGCAAATCAGTTATTGGAAACTTGGAATGTCCTTCTCCATAGAAATAATGTTATTAGGGATACTTGAGTCAACCCACAAAAATTTATTTAACTTGTAAAATACCTGAATATAGTATGATGACAATATCACAGCCCACTGGGTTGCAAGGGGAGCATCTCTCGCCTCCCTATAAAGCCCCCACTGTCCCTGCCAAGCCACCACCATCAGGAAGAAATAAATTCTCATACAAAAAGAAGGAACTGAAAATGAGGATAGAAATGAAATGGAAAGACAGATTTTGGGTGGGTGTGGAGAGCTGAAGCAAAGATCTGTAAGAGCAGAGCGAGGGGAGAGGAGCAGAGAGAGAAGCTCTTTGCCTCTCATTTGTCCCCAACCCCACTAGTAGCTCCTTTCAGCGCAGCAGACCCGGTTCCACCAACACCAAGGCCACATTATAAGGAAACATTGGGCTCTGAAAAGGAGAGGGGCCTGGGACAGGGGCAGGACATGTCCTGGGCCTACATCAGATGAGTGGTGATTCTGTACATGAATTGCCCACAATCCAGAAGTTAAAAGGGCATTTCTAAGAACACAATTTGGCACTTCCTAAGGCCGCTGAGCCTGGTGTGCCTGATCTCATGCTTAACAGCACCTCACCTGCCCTGGATGGGGTTCCAAGCCCCATCTTCCCCATCCACTCCTCCCATCTCCATCCCCCACCCAATTGATCTTAAGCTGGGCAAGGGACTGAGCCTACATGCTGGACACCGTGCTTAGAGAGCTCTGCTCACACCTCCTTCAGCCTCGCATGTGCACGGAGTCAGGACTTCACAGAGCCCTGGGGTGAACCTACCCAGACCCTGCCCCATCTTCCAGACCATACCACAGGTCCCTGGGACCTGCTTCAGTACCTGCCTTGTTCAACCTCTCGAAGGTGGAACACACCTCCAGTCTGCACAAGGAAGGCTGTTTGCAGAGGGTGCAGACAGACCTGGCACCTGTGGCCAGGGATACCTGTATATGTACCACAGGGAGATTCTAGACAAGAAACTTGAGGAGCCTGGGCATTCTAAATGTGAATCTGGCTGTCCAGGATGATATGAAGGTATATTTATCAAGACGCGAGGACAGAACTGGATTTATGCAAAGGTTGACTTATAATGTTGAAATATTTATTTAGTTTTGGGAGCTATTATGCTAAATGAAATAAGTCAGACAGAAAAAGACAAATACCATAAGATTTCATTATATGTGGAATCTAAAGAACAAAATAAACAAAACAGACACAATACAAATACTCATAGGAACAGAAAACAAATTGATGGTTTACAGAGGGGAGGAGGTTGGGGGGGATGGATAAAAGAGGTGAAGGGATTAAGAAATACAAATTGATAGTTACAGAATAGTCATGGGGATGTAAGTACAGTATAGGGAATATAGTTAATAATATTGTTATAACTATGTATGGGGCAAGTGGGTACTTGAAATAACCAGTATGCTGTACATCTGAAACTAATATAGAATAATAGTGAATGTAAACTGTAACTAAAAAAAATTTTTAATGAAATATTTACTTAGAAACAGGATGTGGTAGCGTCCATTTGTATTCCTGCCCCAGGCCCAGCAACTGTTAGAGACGAAATGTCTTCCCTCTCCCTGCTTTTGGCCACCAGGCAATGGGCTGGGAAGGTCTCACCAGAAATTGTGCTAACGAGGTGGCAGGCTAACTTACTTCCCTTCCTAGGGCTCTTCTCAATTAGAAAAAAAATGGCTGCCAGCACCCCTCCCAAACAGAAATCTCCCCAAATTTCCCTCCCACTGTGGACACTTCCCTTTGACACACACCTGCACGCACCTATAAGATCACAAAGATGACCCCTGTCACTGCCATGCCCCTGGGACTTGTGGCCTTCCCCCTTCTGATTCCCCAGAAGAGGAGCATTCACTAATGCACACAGGGGTGTGAAGCCCACAAATTATGTTGCTTCAGTGTGAAATGATTTTCCAGAAAAATCGGTCTAAACCACAAGTCAGTCACAGATGATACAGGTCTCAGGTTACTCACCCCTGTGCAAGCCAGGGCCATGACACAGCACGGCGCGAGCAACGCTATGATCTGGGACAGGTCTGTCTGCCCATACTGGAGACCTGGGTGGGTCTAAGTGGCCTTTCCGGCAGGCACAGATAAGAGATAACACAGTTCTGTCCTGCATTTGAAGGCAGGGTGCTGCAGTGCCCCACCAATTCAAGATCAGATAGCCATCCAGCCACACAAAGACATTTAGGAAATACCTAAAATCTGGGCTTATCAAGGGCTCGCTCAGTGCGGTGCTGTCCTTTATTCGATGAAGAGCAGGTAGAACAAGTTCACCCTGAGCATAGCATCCCTTTAAACGACCCTGGAGAAACTGATTTTCCATGAGAGACAGGACAATGGGGTAACTAATAAACAGCCAAGTTAAGTGTCAGATCAGGATATGTGATTTGATCTGTGCTCCAGTTCAGTCTGTGCTATGTGATTCACACTTGGTCAGGCTTTCAATGATTTATGATAAGTTCTACCAGTTCTTTACATCATGACCTTAACCCTACTTTGGTCAATCGCAATCATTATGATCAGTATCCTGCTTGATCAGGTCACTAAGCCTGGCCACCTCCCACTGTCTAGGGGCCCATCATTACAGCACTTCACTGATCCGACAGCACTCCATAAACAGGCTTCAAAAAGTAGAAACAAAATTAAAAGTTCTGGCAATTGAAAAACTATTAGAATTTCTAAGAATTTGGTAGTATGTCAAATTCTTTTTTTAAAGGCCTTTCTACATACCAACAACAGTCAGTTAGAAAAGAGTATGAGGGAAGATATCAAAAATAAAAATTGCTACCTAGAACTGAACATGAAAAAACTGCAAACAAATAGTACTGAAGTAACTGGTTAAGATTTGGAGAAAATAATAATAATAAACAAGCTCTAACAAAGACAGGACAGGGAACCATAAAACCATGAGAAGAAAGTGCCTGCAAGTATTTATAGCATATTGAAACGGGACAAGAATTCTGTGTCATTCCCGCAGCGGTGATGCTCCACACTCCCCATGGCTCTCAGCTCAGAAGAGGTGCTTCCTCCCCCCCTTCCCACACCCTGGGATCCGGGGTCACCCAGGAGCACTATCTCTCACAAGCCTAGGAAGCCAGTGAGGCTTAAGCAGTGGGGCCCCTCCCGGGAGGGCAGGGCATCCTGGGCGGGAGGAAAGGTCAGGTTCCCATCAGGAAACCTTACTAGATAAGCTTTTCCCGTCAACTGCTGAAGGAGACCTCAGAAGGAAGAAGGGGACTTGACTCTCCAAAGCTTCAGTGATTTCCTGTGATTGCCTTTCTCATGATAAGTAAATATGCACTTTTGTATCGAATTCTGTAATGCAACATTTTATTTCTTCTTAAAAAGAAAATCAAAATCACATAAGCATCAGGCTCCCAAAAATCTGAGCCCTTCCCTGCTCGCACACTCTCTACTGTAGCCCAGCACTCACAGAGCTTCCCCAGCTCACCTTGCCACACACGAACATACGTTGGAGCAGGTGCTCGACGAGTATTCAGCTCATAACTATACATTAAAACACGCACACTTATTTAAAAGCACAACCTTGGAAACTAGGCCCTGTTCACTTTTCTATAAAATGAGGACTATACTACCTTGCAAATTGGGAAGACTTAATGAGATTAGACATGTAAAAATGCTAAGAACTGTACCTAATACAAGAAAGTAAAAATGTAATAGAAGGAAGGTCTGGGAAACGTATGTTTAAAGTGGTTATTTCCAGGTGGAAAGATGAGAGTTTTTTCTTTATTTTCTTTTGTTTATTTGTATTTTCTAATTTTTCTCTATTTCTTTGTTTATTTGTATCTCCTAATCTATCAGCAATAAGCACATATTATTTGAGAAAATAGAAGGAAAAGAGTTATTTTGGAATGATCCTAATTAGTATTAACTAGTTCTTAGTGTTAAGTAGCTCTGTAAAAAGAGCAGTTTCAAAGTAAACTACCCAGACTTGGGAGCTGGCCTGTCATGCTGTCCTGTGGGACTGAATGAGCTGCTGATGGACTGAGACCAGAGACATGGACCTGGGTATAGATCCTGGCTGGTCCTTGGCCCTCACCATTCCAGAGCCCAGTGCTGCCTCAAATAGAGAAGAGAGACAGAGGGTGTTCAGCTTACCAGCCCCTGATCTTCCCAGGTAACATCACCTAACACAAGCCACATGTCCCCAGGGAACTCAGAACAAGATTGCTTGTGGCAACCACATCAGCTGGTAACTCTTCTTACTCCAATGTTCCTCATTTGCAATTCTTTGTAGCTGAGATTTCTGAATCTGGTAGATGTGGTCTTTCAATTAAGGATGTTTCATTAGGAGGCTAACTTTGATGTATCAGCATGATATGTCGGGAGGCCTGCGTTCAAGTCCTACTTCTGCCAGTTAATAGCCCTACAACCAGATCACTCAACTTCATTGAAGCTGTTTGATCACCTGTACAACTTGGATAGTAGTATCCACCTATACTCAGACATCAAAAGGATCAGGTGCATACATGTTCTAGTGAACTGTGAGATGTCCCACCAAGGTAGGAACAGCAGTAATGAGACCTGTTAGCCATACACAACAAAGGCCAGAGGACCCTGGTTCTTCTCAGGCAAACCAACCTTGGCTAATGGAGTTTGGGACTGCCAGCACTGTCTCGGGCTCCAACCAGGGCAGGAGAAGACCCACAAGAATGCCCCAGAAATGGAGGACCAATGGCAACACAAGGCCACCCAGGGGTGGGGGTCTCTATTGTCAGTCAGGACTCTTGATAACAGGGCTAAACTGAATACTTGCCACTTTAAAGGAAAAAATCAGAAGGCTAACAAAAGCTCACTCTCACTTTATCCAGAGGAGGGGCCCTCTGGGCATTGAGGTAGCCAACAGGAGTGTCACAGCCGCAGACAGGTCCACACATCTTCCCTCTGTGAACTGCTCACTCCGGAGTTGAAGTTCCTGCCCTGACTGGCGTGACTCAGTGGGTTGGGCACTGTCCCACAAAGCAAAGGATCACTAGTTTGATTCCTGGTCAGGGCACATGCCTAGGTTGCAGATTCAGTCCCTACTCAGGGCATGTACAATGTTTCTCTCACACATTGATGTTTCTCTCCCTCTCTATCTCCCTCCCTAAAAATAAATAAATAAAATTAAAAAAAAAAAAATCAAAGTTCCAGGGGGAGGATCATCCAGTTGGCTATGCTAGGAGGTGTGCTTACGATCAAACAGGGCAAATGCCTGCTTGCCACCAAGAGTACACACTGAAGAGGCATCCCCAAAATGGAAATGATAGCAAAAGCCCAAACAAAAGTGCACTCTGGTCTGAACGCTCGGTTCACATGGAAATGTGGGCCACATAGAACTCAGGCTCCTTCACAGACTGGGGTTGTTCGCCACCTCTCCCTCACCCTTAGTTAGTAGGAAGAAGACAACCTGGCCTGGGCAAGGACATTGGGGAAGGTGGCAATCCCAGAGAGGGACGGCATCAAACCACTAACACCCTAGGAAAACAACAGGGAACAGAGTCATCGTGGTGGCAGGACTAGAGATGGGCCCATGCTTGGTCACGTCTCCCTTCTCAGACTCCACTTCCAACTCAGTCACATATGTCTACCTCTCGTGCTTGGCACAGAAATTTCTGTCAGGGACCGAATTATGTAGAACACAAAAGCACACACACTAGAAAATGCAAACACCAAAGATAGGTTTTACAAATGCCCTCTCTGCTCTTTAAGGGCCTCTATTGGTATTAATACCTGTAGAAATGTGCACAGTATGACTGTCTTTGTGACTGTCACTCTAACAGAATGAAGCAGACATCACCCAGGCCTCAAGCCACCCATGAGCTTTGCACCAAACATTGCAGTGTTGACCTCTATATATGATCATTTCAACCCACACCCTTCCTCTGCTGAGCAGAAAAACTTAGGAAATAAATGCACAACTTACGTCTCATCCTTTGTCCCCATTAGAACTTTTGGTTTAGAAATAGTGCAGTCGATCTAAAAGAGATAGCTTACTAAAAAATATTATACATATGCGCATCACAACAACAGTCTAGGTGTATAATGTTGTACAAATGGGCAAATTACTGAAAAAGGAAACTAACTAGAGCTGATATTCTTTTTATCTAGCCATAAATTAGCACAAATTATAAACTAGATTATATTACTCTCTGCATGGTGTGTGCCTCAGACCATTGCCAAACTGGTAGGAATGATTTCTGAAATGTCTTCAACCAATTCTCACGTGTCCGAGAAAATCTGGCTTCTAAACACATGCAGTTCCACCAATGAAACACCACTCTCCTATTATTTACTCCCATCAGTGGTTTTTACTCCTTAGGAAAAAAATAATAAAAAGACTACACCCAGAGAGTACTGTGATTGCTGTGCCCATTACAACTGTAGATCATGAAGCAAAAAACCATTGTGATTTTTCAGTTGCTGACATTTCCATGCCAATTTCTTATGTAAGTCAAAAAATGGAAAAGTGACTGAAGCAGATGCTATATGACCCTCATAGAAAAAGTCAGGTTTCTAATAAAATGTGAACACCCACACTGGCCTATAGCAACACAAATAATCAGCTCCTTACATTTGTATAGGCTCCGCAGCTTACAGTTTTTCCAGTTTAGAAAGCGCTTAAATAAAAGTGATCACACCTCATACAACATCCCTCTAAAGCAAGTGTTCACCCTCTATTTTATAGATAACCAGTTGACACTCTGAGAGAAAATGATTCTCTGACAAATACTGATTTGCTCCCAGGAGCCATCCCTGGAGACATCCTGGAGCCTCCAAGCTGTTGGTCTTCCTGTGGGTTGTTGTACTTCAATGAATAGTTGGGGAAAATAGGTAGTTTGTTGCAGAGGCCTCTGAGATCAGGGTAAGGAAAGAACTCATTAGGAATTCCAGTGAAGGTCACTGGGGGTGGCCGCAGCATCCATCCATGTGGGAGGCTGATTTTTATTTAAAAGCTACATGGTCTCTTATGAAACAAAATGGCAGGCAAAGGGTTCACACACTGGAGGGGAAGGAAAGAAGTTATCACAAGTGGTGGGCAATCCCCAAGCACGTTTTTCTACAGATGGAATTCCTTTGTTTTGCAGTAAATATTTATTATGTCCACTGTATACAAAACTGAGCCATGATCGCTGCACTTAAGCAAATCTAGAAGAAAAATTAAGTGACATAGGTGAATGGGGAAAATAGCACCTTATATTTTGTATTGGCTCCTTTCCTTCATCCTACGAATTCTCCCATCCTTGAAAAAGAAAAAGAAAGTGATCACTGTCTGACTGGGTATCACCTGGTTACTGCATTTCTCTCTTCATACCTCAGCTAAGCATACCTCAGCTAAGAATTTTATTGTTGTTCTATTACAGTTGTCCCAATTTTCCTCCATTGCTCTCCCCTGCTCCTTCCACTCCCTGTTCCCACAGTCAATCCCCATCCTGTTGTTCATGTCCAAGGGTCATTTATACTAGTTCCTTGACTAGACCCTTCCACTCTTTTCCCCTCTTACCACTTTCCCCCTCCCCTCTGGTCAATGTCAGTCTGTTCCTTGTGTCCATGCTTCTGGTTCTATTTTGCTCGTTTGTTTGTTTTGATCACTGGGTTCCTCTTATAGGTGAGATCATATGGTATTTGTCTTTGTCTTTCACTGAATGGCTTACTTCACTTAGCATAATATTCTAGAGTTCCATCCATGCTATTGTGAAAGGTAGGAATTCCTTCTTTCTTTCTGCTGTATAATATTCCATTGTGTAAATGTACCACAGTTCTTTGATCCACTCATTTACTGATGCACACTTAAGCTGTTTCCAGCACTTGGCTATTGTAAATAGAGCTTTTATGAATATAGGGGTGCATAGGTTCTTCTGAACTGGTGTTTCAGGATTCTTAGGGTATGATCCCAGTAGTGGAATCGCTGGACCAAAAGGCAGTTCCATTTTTAGTTTTTTGAAAAAATTCCATACTGTTTTCCACAGTGGCTGCACCAGTCTGCATTCCACCAACAGCACACTAGGGTTCCCTTTTTTCCACATCCTTGCCAGCACTTATTTGATTTGTTAATCATAGGCATTCTGATTGGTGTGCAGTGGTATCCCATTGTGGTTTTAATTTGCATCTCTCCAATGGCTAGTGATGTTGAGCATCTTTTCATATGCCTATGGGCCCTCTGTATATCCTCCTTAGAGAAGTGTCTATTTAGGTCCTTTGCCCATTTTTTAACTGGATTGTTTCTCTTCCTGGTGTTAAGTCATATGAGTTCTTTATATATTTTGGAGATCAAACCCTGGGTCGAGGTTTCCTTGGCAAATATGCTTTCCCATACGGTTGGTTCCCTTTTCATTTTGATGATGTTTCCTTTAGCCAAGCAGAGGCTTTTTAATTTGATATAGTCCCATTTGTTTATTCTTTCCTTTTATTTCCCTTGCCCTGGGAGATATATCAGCAAAAATATTGTTGTGTGGAATATCTGAGATTTTACTGCCTATGTTTTCCTCTATGACTTTTATGGTGTCATGGCTTAATTTAAGTCTTTTATCTATCTTGAGTTTATTCTGGTGTATGGTGTAAGTTGGTGGTCTAGTTTCATATTTTTGCATGTACCAGTCCAGTTCTCTTAATACCATTTGTTGAAGAGGCTATTTTTACTCCATTTTATGCTACTGACCCCTTTGTCAAATATTAATTGACCATTGAGACATGGATTTTCTTCTGGGCTCTCTATTCTGTTCCATTGATCTGTTTGTCTGTTCTTATGCCAGTACCAGACTGTCTTGATTACAATGGCCTTATAATAGAGTTTGATATCAGGTATTGTGACCCCTCCTATTTTGTTCTTCTTTCTCAAGATCGTTGAGGCTATTCAGGGTCATTTTTGGTTCTATATACATTTTTTGAAATATTTGTTCTAAATCTGTGAACTATGTCATTGTTATTTCAATAGGGATTGAATTGAATCTATAGGTCATCTTGGGTAGTATGAACATTTTAATGATGGTAATTCTTCCAATCCATGCACATGGTATTTATTTGTATCTTCCTCAATTTCTTTCTTTAGTGTTCTGTCATTTTCTGAGTACAGGTCTTTTACCTCCTTGGTTAAGTTCATTCCTAGGTACTTTATTTTTCTTGTTGTTTCAGTAAATTGGATTTTCCCCCTAGTTTCTGTTTCCGATACTTCATTGTTGGTATACAAAAATGCCTTCAATTTCTGAATGTTGACTTTATATCCTGCTATTTTGACAAATTCACTTATTAGGTAGAATAGTTTTTTGGTGAAGCCTATAGGGTTTTCTATGTACATTATCATGTTACCTGCAAATAATGACTGTTTTACTTCCTCCTTTCCAATCTGGATGCTTTTTTATTTTTTATTTTTTTTTCTTATCTGATTGCTGTGGCTAGAAATTCCAACACTATGTTGAATAGGAGTGGAGAAAGTGGACATCCTTGTCTTGTTCCTGATCTTAGGAAGAAAGCTTTTAATTTTTGCCCTTTGAGTATGATGTTGGCTTCAGGTTTCTTGTATATGGCCTTTATTATGTTGAGGTATGCTCCCTCTATTCCCAGTTTACTGAGCGTTTTTATCATAAACGGGTGCTGTATTTAAGCAAGTGCTTTTTAGCATCTATTGATATGATCATGTGGTTTTTGTCTTTCATTTTGTTTAAATGTTCATACATTTATTGATTTGCAAATATTATACCATCCTCGCATCACTGGGATGAATCCCACTTGATCATGGTGTGTGATCCTTTTAATGTATTACTGGATTTGGTTTGCCAATATTTTTTGAGGATTTTAGCATCTACGTTCATCAGCAATATTGGCCTGTAGTTTTCTTTCTTCGTTGTGTCTTGAACTGGTTTTGGAATTAGGATAATATTGGCTTCAAAAAGAGTTTGGGAGTCTTTCCTCTTCTTGAATTTTTTGGAATAGTTTGAAAAGGATAGGAGTTAGCTCTTTCCTAAATATTTTGTAAAATTAACCTGTGAAGCCGTCTGGTCCAGGGCTTTTGTGTGCCAGGAGTTTTTTGATTACTGCTTTAATCTCACTAGATGTTATCAGTCTATTCAGGCTTTCTGCTTCTTCTTAATTCAGTTTTGGAAGATCATTATGCTTCTAGATATTTGTCCATTTCACCCAGGTTGCCAGATTTCTTGTCATATAGTTGTCTGTAGTAATTCTTACAATCCTTTGTATTTCTGTGGTATCAGTTGTAATTTCTCCTCTTTCATTTCTGATCTTTATTTATTTGGATCCTCTCTCTCTTTTTCTTGATAAGTCTGGTTAAAGGCTTGTCAATTTTGTTTATCTTTTCAAAGAACCAGCTCCTGGATTTACTGATCCTTTAAATTGTTCTTTTAGTTCCTAACGTCAGTTAACTCTGTTCTGATCTTGATTATTTCCTTCATTCTACTTGCTCTGGGCTTTGTTTGTTGTTGTTCCTCTAGTTCTTATAGATGTAGGGTTAGGCTGTTTGTTTGAAATTCTTCTATCCTTTTTAGGTAAGCCTGTATTGCTGTGAACTTCCCTCTCAGGACTGCCTTCACAGTGTCCCATGAATTTTGGGCTGTTGTGTGTTCATTTTCATTTGTTTCCAGAAACTTTTTGATTTCTACCTTGATCTCATTGTTAACCCATTCATTATTTAAGAGCATGTTTTTCAGTCTCCATGAATTTCAATGTTTTTGAGTTTTTTCCTTAAGGCTGGTTTCTAGTTTGAAGCTATTGTAATCCAACAAGATTCAGCTAAGCATTTTGAAAGCACTGTCCATACCTGTCTCCACCTCATCATCATGATCAAATTTTTCCTGGTAGCCCTGCAGTATGACTTTCATCCCTACCCTTTCAACAAAACTGCCCTTGCCCAGTTCAGCTGGGCCCACTGCTCTGCAGACCTGATTAACACTGTTTAATTAGTACCTAATGAGTGGGCCAAGATAGAGTCCAATGGGCCATGCTGTTTATGGGGAGCAGTGCAGCCTCACCCTATCAACACATGATCAAGTCTTTCATTTAGAAGCCACAGTTCAAATGTTCATCAGAGGCTCCTAACAGGGTGCAGCAGTTCTAAAACATGCCAAATTCTTTGGCACCTCCTTCATCAACAGGATAGTCTACAGTCCCTGCCCTTCAACACTGGCCCACCAACAGAGCCCAGCAGAAGTAACACCATGAGATTTTGAGGCTGTTGTGAAGACCACATCAGAGCTTGCCACCTGGTTCTCTTGGGATGATCACTCTTAGAACCCAGCTACCATGGTCTGAGAAAGCACAGACACCTCATGAAGTCTCTTACATGAAGAGAGACCAAGGCCCCTGGCCCTCAGCCCCAGTTGAGCTCTCAGTTTACAGCTAGAGCCAACTCACCAGCCATGTGAGTGGCCTCATGGGAAGAGGATTCTCTAGGCCTTCCTCCCCTTGCCCTTCCATCCCCTTGACCCGTCTGTCCTTCTCTTGAACCACTCGGCTAATGTGCATAATGTGCAAGCCCTCCATGCCAAGCTCTGCTCAAATATCCTATTTGTGAATTCAATAAATGACTGTTGCTGTTTTGAACCACTATGGGGAAGGTTTGTTATGCAGCGATAAACAAGTGATATGCAAGACTACAGAAGACTCTGGCTTCTACGTAAAAATTCTAGAAGAAATATGGTGAGAATTTTCTATTTTTTTAAATCCATTACATAAAATACAAAAATATACTTTAGAGTCAACTGGAAAACTACAGGTACGAATTTACCAGAATCTGAAAACTGTGTTTCAGAAAAAGGTCAGAAGCAGTTATTTTCTAATAGATTGCCTAATATTGATTGGGTGATTAATATATGAATGCTTTTGGAATTGATTTCTAAATTAACAGAAAATATAATTTTACATCTTTTCTTTCCACATGACCGCATTAACTGCATATATAGCCAAGTAAAGCTGCTTTTTAGTATTTATTATTCAGATTACCTATATTATTATAAATTCATCAGTTTTCCTAATCCAATCCAGGTCCCAGAACACAGATTTCTCCACTTTGGGTCTTAACTCACACTTTCTGCAACAGAAACATGATGGGAGCTACTGCAAGTGTGATAAATAAAATTATTCCCATAGCAAACAGCTCACATTTCTCCCAGCTCAGAATTTGACTATAGTTTACCAAAATGAAAAAATAGAAACCATATGTAAAACAGCTTTTTCTATTATAGGCAAAGCCCACTTGTAATAATGTACAAGATATTCAAATTTGCTTGATCATAATGGAGCTATTTAAAAATACATGGCTAGAGTTCATATTTGCTGTGTGCAGATAGAAAGATGAAGATACTTTGAATTAATAATTAATATGTGACTGAAATCCAGTAGGGAAGTAGGTGGTGTGTTATGCATACTACCTCACCCTTTCTATCAAGCCCTGGGTTTCCTGTGGGCTGTTTTGCTCAATGGGTGACTTGGGAAATTAGGTGAGCACATTGGCGAGGCATCTGAGAGCAGGGGGTAAGGGATTCACGACTCTCTGAAGGTCACCGGGGATGGCCACAGCATCCATCAACGTGGGGGACTGATTGAATTAAGTGTATCTTGGTTTCTTGTGAAACAAAATGCCAGGCAACAGGCCACGCACTAGGATAGAAGGAGAGAGGTCTGAGCATGGTGGCAAACACCCCACAGTGCAGGTGGTGGGTCCCAGGTGTCCCAGCAAACCCCTGGGGAGTCCCAGCACAGAGGTTGACTGGACATGCAGAGGGTCCCTCTCGGAATGCCCAGAGTGGCGCTTCCAGGTCTCACTGCCTCAGACAACACACCAGCCTCAGCCATCGGGGAATTTGTGCTAAAAGAGAAAAATCCACTAAACAGGACCCAATATTTTTTTAAAGGTAACCCACAAATTTACTTTCACCAGAGACTAAAATTTAAGAAAGAAATTCACAAGGGCTGTAAGACCAAACACAAATACCACAGGTGGCCTAGCCCACTGAGGATGGTAGCCATCAGTCCTGCCAAACCAAGGCCCTCGTGATGGTCCAGGCCTGGCCACTGGCTGTCAGGCCTGGAGGGACACCAACAACTGACCCAAACAATGACCTCCCACCACTGCTTCTCAGCCATGTGCCTTTAACTAGTTCGGTGACCTCATTAAGCCTCAGTTCCTCTGCTATAGGATGGAGATATTAATATCAGCCTTTGTGAAGAGCCAAGGCCCTAATGCAAAGGTTCCCAAAGTGCTTCCCAGGACCAGCAGCATCAAGACAATCTGGAAACTAGTGAGAAATGCAAATTATCAGGCTATACTCCACACGTGCTGAATCAGAAACAGATTGAGAAGCCACAAGTGGAAGAAGCTAGCTGCATTTTGACAAGCGCTGTAGGTGAGTCTGAGTCACACTGAGAACCACTGCATAACTACTCTTAAAGCACAGTGCTGGGTGTATAGTAACGGTTCTGTAAATGATAGTTATCATGGTCACAAATAGCTGAACTCTGTGTAGCTTACCCCTTCTCCACAATGCACGCAGATAACACAATGTTCTACTTACAGTGTATTCAGTGTCTGGAACGATGACAATGGAGATGGTCAATGATGACCAGGATGATTAAAAGTGACAAACTTTCTAAACAAAGTGACTGGAAAGGGGACAGAGACCACAGGATGCCTTAATTCATGGCTGCGAATTTATATGACTAACTCAGGAAGTGTTGCTTCTGTAGCTATCCAGGACATAAAGACATGAAGAAACCCTTTCTATACAGAACCTTCCTTTGTTTTAGTACTCACTGTCATGGAATTCTTCATCACTCACGCAGAGCTTCAACTACTGAAAGGGTGGTTTCTGGAAATTTTGGTCAAAGGCCAGCTGCTGAGCCTTCACACGGGGTAGGAATCTAACAGGGTGCCCACAACCTCAAAAGGAGGCAGCCTCCCCAAAATGTGCCTGAGCTTCCAGTGGGCCAAGGAACAGTCACAAGACACACAAAGGGCTCTCAGGCACAAGCCTTGGAAAACCAGGAAGTCTAACATTCCAGGTCCTTCATCCCTTCGTGAAAGCCTTGCTCTGCTGCTTCAGTCGGGTCCAGTAGGCTATGGCCGCCTGTCAGCACAAATGAGTCTGCCTCCATCCCTGCCCCAGACCTGCACCTGTGTGCTGGTAGTTCCCCTGTTTGCAACTTAATCCACTGCTTGCCCTTCCCTCTACCTCCACCCCTACAAACTACCTTTCCAGACTCATTTGTCAACTGGCTCCAGTTAGGTTTAGGTGAAAGATGGAAAGAGAGGAAGGAGAAAGAAGGCGGGTATTTCTTCCTTTTGCTCTCTCTGCTTCAGATGGCATCTCCAGCAGTGCCTTTGGCTTCCACAGGGTTCCCCTCCCACCAGGCACACCTTCCTGGCATCTGTCCCCGCTGCTTCTGGGAGCTTCCACATAGATCCAGCTCTTGGCCTCTGGTAGCAACACCCCAACCCCGTTCTCTTTTTTTCCACCAGCCTCAGAGGTGTTAGTGGTTTCCTGCTATTGCTAATCTCTGGTGACCTCATCGTTCCCTATGTGGCATTCAGATCTTCCAAAGACTTTTGTAACTAAGTCCTTGCATTAAAGGTTTTCTACTTGACTGCATGGGCCATGACTAATGCAATCTCCTCTCACATCTTCAGACTTGATCATGCCTTACCTGACGCTTGCCCAAATGAGTCAGCTTCCTATCTAACACTTTCCTTGGGGCTGTCTTCTCCTGTGGGGAGCCCATGTTCTCATCTAGGTCTTTAGTTCTTACCTGTCTGTGATCACCAGTTTTGATACCAGCCCATGCAACTTTGCCCTGACGCCAGCCCCAGCCCTGATCACCCAACTTGACTTGATACCCATCTAACTCCAGCTCTACTGGCCAGTCTTGACTAGCATTTGCCACCTGCCTCTCCTTGAACTCAGAAACTAAGCTAATATGCACATGGAGGTTCTCAATAAAGATTTTACACTGTAAATTTTCTCCAGGAACAACCATACCCCATTAATGAGTATGCTAACAGGGGAAAAGTACATTTGTGATTTGAAATAATTATCCAACTGGCTCCCAAACTCACCTGATATTTTCACAACATTCCACTTCCTTTTGGCTAGAAAGATACCACAGATGAACCAACTAGAGTCAGAACACAGTGTTCCAGAAAATGATGATGCTATTGGCAACTACCCACATAAATGCAATAAATACAGTATAATGACTATCCTTGTTTGTTGCTTCTTGTTTTGCAGAGACAGATGCCCTCATTTCAAGTCTTGCATTCCAATGACCAACCTTAGACAGCTCAACTCTCTCAGTTTTTCAAAAAGTTAAGAAAACTAAACAGAGACAACTGCATATAATGAATTCTGTGATGTTGATGACTTGGGGTCCGGAGCACAGCAGCTTCCCTGGGCAGACACGCACTACATTTATATGGGCTGCTGCTGCACTACAGCTGTTGGAAATAGTGTCCATGAGACCTCATAGAATGCGCAAGGGGATGGGTTTCCTTAAAGGTCAAATAAACTGCCAGAAGGGATCACTACCTTCATCAGCCCTTCTATCGTTACTCAGCTATTCCCAGTTTGTCCTTAAGCAAATGCAGGCAACTGTCTTTTTTAAAAAGCACATTAATAAAAAGAAGGAAAAAAAGAAAGAGGTACAGATTTACAGATTATTTTCTATAACCATCCACAGCACAAACCCTCAAACTCCCCAAGAGTTTGTGCTGTGATGTCTGTACAGCAAATATAGACCCCAGAGGCACCAGGCCTGCAAGGAGCCAAAGCCCGCCCATCTGACAAGGCCTGGAGATCAGACACCACGAGAAGTTCCTGGGCCCACACAGGTCCCGCAACTTGCTTTGCATTTGAGCGCTTACAGTCTAGCATTTTAACATCACCTAATATTGTGAACAATGATGTAAATCCCCAGAAAACCTACCTGTAGAAACATTGATTCAAAGTACTTTCAAAGTACAGTGTTACTTTTTTCCTAAAACCATACCACTGACTTAATTTCAAACTTCTACAGAATTGGAAATAATTTAAATCATAATAACAATTTCAAAAATAAGAATTTGGACTTCTATTATTTTTCCCACTCAAGTTTCTGGACAATTTCATCCTTGAACATTTACAAAAGGGAAAAAATTCACCGAGGAAATTCTAGCATAGGGGTCTTACCTGCTTCTTGTCTTTGCTCTCCACTGCCTAGTTGTATGACCATGAGTGTATTTCAAAATCTCTCTCTTGGCCTCACTTTCTTCCTTGTAAGCAGGTTGCTGGCCCCTCTCAGGTCTAAAATGTTCCTATTAAAATGACTGTACAACTATTTCAAAAAGATATGCACACCTATGTTCATTGCAACATTATTTACAATAGCCAATGGAAACAAAGTAAGTGTCTGTCAATGGAATAATGGATAAAGAAGACATGATCTATCTATCTATATCTACACACACACACATGCACACACGCACACACACACTCCATATTTTTCGCACTATAAGACGCACCTGACCATAAGATGCCCCTAGGTTTAGGGGAGGAAAACAAGAAAAATAATATTCTGAACTGAATGGTGTACTAAAATATTAAATAAAATATAACAGAAGAATGTTCTGAAAAGTGAACAGCAGTCAACGGCAGTATTAAGAACCATCATCACTGTCATTAACAAATGAGGAGAGACTTTAAGGTTCGAGTGCTCTTCTAGTTTTCTGGGAACCCCAAGACCTCATCATTGCTAGTGTCAGAATTTATGCAGCTCACAATAACTGATATCACTTTCTTCACTATCTTCATATATGATACTATCTTCAGTTCCATCTAAGGCATTGCTAATGCCACGTTTTTTGAATGACTGTACAACGGTTTCATCCTTCACTGAGTGCCATGATGTTTTCACCCATTCACAAACTTGAGTGATAGTGGTCCTCTTCATTCATCCAGCAGGAGTCATATCATGATTACCAGCAGCCATCCATTTGTTCCACTCTTCTCGCATAAAGACTTTAAATGATTTGTTGATGGAAACGTCGAGAGATTGTAACTGGCTGGTAAGACCCCCAGGAATTACAGCTAGATGAGTCTTCACTTCTTTAAAGCTCTTTTTTGTAGTTTTGCTAATATGTGCTCTACACTGGTCAAGCACTAATAAGGCAGGTTTTTTCAGAAGCCCGCCGGGACGTTTGGACCACACTTTTTCAACCCATACTCTCATTCCACTTTCATCCATCCATCCTTTCTCATGAACATGCACAACAATTCCTTGTGGAATCACTTCTTTTGGAAAGATTTTCCTTTTGAAAATTAACATCAGTGGCAATTTGGTGCCGCCTGCACAGCAGGACAACACAACCATGTAATGGGTTTTCTCATGTCCTGAGCTTGTCACGGTTATGGTTTTGGCACCTTTGCAATCGCTGCCCTACACAGCACCAGCCAGCTCAGCCTCCTGCGTAACCTGACCATTTTTCTGGAGCCACAGACTGGCACTAAGATGGTGTGAGGCCAGGGCGTTACGGAATAGGAACTAAGGGATTAAAAAGTGCCTCCAACCTTCTGAAAGCTCCACTTCCCCTCACTTCTCCCTTGGCAGTTAGCCCAGTTTGGGCATTCAAATAAAAAAAGCTCATCACTTCTCGCCCCTCACTATTCATTTTATGACAAAGAGATGAGCTTTTTTTATTTTAATGCTCTAACTGGGCTAACCGCCAAGAGACAAGTAGGGTTTTGGGATGATTGGAGGTACTCTTTAAGGTAGGGCCTTTAATAACAGGCATTGAGGGAGTTAAGAGGTATCACTAGTTGTAACAGTCACTGAGAGTATCACTATCCTAATTACAGATTCTGGCAGACTACCCCCAGTGCCTGTTATGGCCAGTGATACCCCTTAATCCCCTCAGTGCCTGTGTTACTACTAGAATAGTGACCCCACCATAACTCCCTTTATATACTACAAACTTCAGCATTTATGGGTGCTCACCAAGTTACTGCTGGCCTCCCACATAGAAATCTGGTGTGCACTGGAAACAGTATGGAGGTAGACGAGACAGCTGTAGCATTTAAAGGAGCCAGTAGCCAGCCAAGAACATATTACTTCAGCTCCACTCATCTGCCTCTCGTGATTAGCAGAGCTTAAGACACAGTGACTGGTGATTGGAGGCAGTTCTACTGACACAGACCCCACCCAGTGTCAAAGACAATTGGCAATTGGCACTGTGCCTCATACCCGTTATTAGCCTCAGCTGATTCGACAAGTCACTGGTTGTAGCTGGGAATGTCAGGCGGCTCTCTGCCCTATCCCAGGTCCTGGGTGATGGGCAGAGGCGGACAGCAACTGACCAGACACCCTGAGATTCAGCAGTGAAGTGGGACATTTTAGCACCCCCAGGGGTTTCGCGTGGGCCCACCACTTCCTCTTCTAACAGCTGTCACCACCACTGACAAATCAGGTAATACACATCACGGTCTGTGATGCAATATTTGCTCCATAAGATGCACAGACATTTCCCCCCACTTTTGGGGGGAAAGAAAGTGCATCTTATGGAGCAAAAAGTGTGTGTGTGTGTGTGTGTAGAGAGAGAGAAAGAATGGAATATGAATCAGCAATAAAAAGGTGAAAGCCTTCCATTTGCAACAACACGGATGGACCTTGAGAGTATTGTGCGAGTGAAATAAGTCAAAATGAAAAAGACAAATACCATAGTACAAATTCACTACTATGTGAAATATTAAAAAGCAAAAACAAAAAGAACCCATAGAGGCAGACAACAGATCAGTGGTTACCAGAGAGGACAAGGGGTAAAGAAGGGGCAAAACAGGTAAAGGGGGTCCAGTCAGTTGTGTGGTGACAGATGGAAACTAAACCTTTGGTGGTGAGCATGCTGAAGTGCATACAGATGTCAAATTATAATGTTACACACATGAAACACATAATATTATAAACCAATGTTACCTCAATAAAAAACTTTTAAAAAGTTAAGTGGCTGTACAATTGGCTCCAGAATAATAACCTAAAAAATACAGATTTTAATTGAAGGTAAATATGAAACATATAAAATAAAAACACTGGCCCTTAGACTTCTAAAATATTTTAGAGGCTACTTGCCAGCTTGGGCAGAGAATATAAGAGAAACAACAATGTGAAGACAAAGGAATATGTGTGATTTCAAATAGCTCCCAAAAGTTACTAAGGTTTCACATAATGTAATGTACATGCTTTTTTTTAAAATTTGGAGTCAAAAGCTTTTTCCTTCAGGACAGAAGATTTTGTAATATTTCTAAGTAATCAAGCTCAACAACATTTGAAGAAGAAAAATAAACTCAAGCGCTATACCACAGAAGCATTCATCCTGTCACAAAGCCATTAGAGATAATGAAAAATGATAGCATGGTTCAGTTTTATTTATAGCTTCTTCTTAATAAAATAAAAAACAGAAAAATACTCCAAATATAAATTTTTAAAGGCTTTAAAGATTCAAGACTAGTAGCAAATTTATATGTATACACACATAAGCTTATAAATAGTCTTTTTTAAATGTGCACTAAGTATTCTATGGCTCCTACTGAGTTTTGCCTTTTTCCAATGCATCATGAATAATTAGATATCCTGTAGTCTAGGTCATCGTCATCAGAAATTTGGGAACTTGACAATGTGAAAAAGATTCTGTCTCCAACTTGAATTTTATACAATCTGTCCTAAACACCACTAACCAACCTCCAGTATAACCTACTGAAGCAAGACATAGTGCATCATAAGTCACTTACCCTCAAACCAATGAACTATGCATTACCCTAATTTAGGTGTAGGAACAGGAATAAGAAAGAAATACAAGCTTTATCCCATTTAATCAGATAAGCATGCCCAAAATATTTTACTTTTTTAAATACCGCCCCCCCCATCATAATACATAACAATAACATTAACAGTTTTTTAGGATTAGAATATTTTTAATGTTTTATTAAATGCTTTAGACATAAAAATAATATAACAACCAAAAATAACGTAACACTGTTATTTAAATGGCACGTTGAACAGCAGTCAGCAAACTTTCCTAGTAAAAGACCAAAGAGTAACTATTTTAGGATTTTCAGGCCAAGAGAAAAATTATGGATATTATGTAGGTACTCACATAACCAGAGAGCACACAAATTTCCTCAAATTTATTATTGATAAAATACAAAAGATAGTAACAATTGACTATATCACTGATCTACTAATGAGGAAGAGCAGAATTTTTTGGGGAGGGATAACATTTCACTTAATCAAGGTTTAGAGTCACTGTTCCCTGTCATCAGATGGACTGTAAATATTCATCTATAGAAACCATTCTTAGCTCATGGCCAGTGTAATAATAGACAGTTGGCCAGATTTGCCTATAGTTGGCTGACCTCTGCTTTACACCTTACAAACTGTTTTAACTAATCAGTTATCCAACTAGTAATATTCATTATATGCCTTCAGTTATTCTTTCAAAAATATTTGTTGAGTATGAACCAGGTGCCAGGTGCTTCACTAGACCATGGGATACAGAAATGGGCAAGTCAGGGTCCCTACACCAGGGATACAGTATGATTTACAGACAGGCCTGCCCTCGGGGTAGGGAGGTGTTGTACTTAGAAGCGTGTGTACTAAATGCAGTGAGAGAGACTGATATGACTCAGGAGAGGGCGGCAGCACAAGGAGGAAGTGGCCTCCTCTGACATAGCTAGTGGTAAAGAGCCCACGGGCTAGAATGACACCAATGTGCACTCACCAGCTGTATAACTCTAAGTAAGCCATTTAACCTCTTTGTGCCTGTTTCTCAATTATAAGATGAGAGTGATACTAGTGGTGCCTACCGTATAGGTACCACAAGAGAATTGTGAGAATCAGCAAATTAATTCACACAGAGCATCCTGAACAGTGACTGGTACACAAGAAGCGCATGCAAGTGTTAGCTGCTCTCGGTATGATGGAGAGGGTTATGACTGAACTGAATCTTAAATGATAAGTGGGAATTTCCCAGGAAGACAGGTGGAAAGAGAGCCTTCCAGGCAGAAAACTAGTGCAGGCAAATGAACACAAGCATGAAAAGCAGTCCTGAGTGGTTGGTGTAGCTCAGAAGTGAAGGGGGCTGAGAGGCAGGACGCACCGATGATGAGAAGAGATTGCAGAGGGTTGTGTGTGCCATTCATAGGAACTGGTCCTTGATACCACAAACAAGGGGACACCCGAGTTTTAAACAGTTGAGAACATCACCATCACACAATCCAGCAACAAAGAGAAGGACAGTCAGGAGGAGGCAAAGACAGGGACTACCAGGAGAGATGGCCACAGCCCCAGAAAAAGAAAAATGGCGGTGAAGATGCAGGAGGTGAGGCGTTGGAAGCCACATAGAAGCAATTTCCGAGTCATAGTGACCCTGAGCTGTGGGTCACGGGGGAATGAGGAGTCGGGAATGACATCCAGGTCTCTGGCCTTGATCGTGCAGGACTGATTCTCCATGATGGGAATCCAGGCAGAGAAACAGTAATGAACATGGAGGGGGTCCAGACAGAACAGTGAGCCAGACTAGCACTGAGAACAACCGACCATATCCGTGCAAGATAATGAGGCATAAAACCGCAAGACTGGGCAGAAGTAAAACTGAGGATTAACAGTCAGGAAAACCTAGGGATGGGACAAAGTGTGGCTGGGTGGGCATCAGAGAGTGAGTGGCACCCACTCTCCTGGGACGAAGAGCCACACTGTGGGCCCAGCTGCTTCAAGGCCCTCCCTGGAGCAGAGTGGAGCAGGAGGTAATGAACTCACTTTGGGACACATTGACTTTAAGGAGCTCAGAAGGAAGTTGTAAGGAGTCTGGAGTTCAGAAAAGGAGGTCTGGAAACACAAATTCAAGAGTCACCAGAAAGTATGTAGTGGATGTCCCTCCCAGAGAGAGTAAGGATACTGAGGAAGGGGAGAAAGTGGATACTGAGAGAGTTATCTAAAGAGGACAGAAAATAAAAAGGATATGGTGTCCTAGGAACCAAAGAGGAAGGTCAAGAACTGGAGCAGCCACTGTGGAAAACGGTATGGTGGTTCCTCAAAAACTTAGGAATAGAGTTGCCATATGACCCAGCAATCTTTCTGCTGGGTATCTACCCAAAACATGTGAAACATTTATTTGCAAAGACATATGCGCCCCTGTGTTCACTGCAGCATTATTCACGGTGGCCAAGACAAGGAAACAACCAGTATTCCTCAGTAGATGTGGTACATATAAAGAGGACAAAGAGGATGTGGTACATATAAACTATTGGATACTCCTCAGCCAGAAGAAAAGATGAAATACTGCCATTTGCTACAGCATGGATGGACCTTGAGAGTATATGCTAAGTGAAATAAGTCCGTCAGAAAAAGCTAGGAAGCATATGATTTCATTCATATGTGGGATATACAACTGAAACTTATAGACACACACAATTGTACAGTGGTTACCAGAGGGAAGGGAGGTGGGGGTAAAGGTGGTGAAATATATGCTGACAGAAGATTATTTGACTCTGGGTGGTGGGCACACAATGCAATATACAGATTATGTATCATAGGAATGTACACTTTAAACCTATGTAATCTTGCATTGTAGAGTGAGTTTCTATGATATAATGCAATACAAATGTCAGATCAAGTAAACCTGTATCTAGCATTAATTGTTGCATTAACAAATTGCTTCAAAAAATGATAACATCTGTTATTCACACTTTCTATAGGGTCAAGGAAAAGTGGTTTGCTAGGTGATTCTGTCTTAGGGTCTCTCACAAGACAGCAGTTAAACTGACAGCCAGCGATGTCTGCTCCTAAGATGGCTAACTGAAATGGCTGGCAAGGTGGTGCTGGTTGTTAACAGGAGCCCTCAGTTCCTCGCCACCTAGACCTCTCCATAGGGCTGCTTGAGTGTTCTCACGACACAGTGGCTGGGTTCCCCAGAGCAAGTGATCTAAGGGAGCATATTGGAGGTGTTGATGTTTTTCATAACCCAGTCTTGTAAGTTCAGCGTTTTCACCAGATTCTATTGTATTGCACATACAGTGTCGGAGGGGACTATATGAGAATTTGTATGCATTTTGGAGCGTGGAGATAAATAGATCTACCTATGTAACTATATGTGTGTGCGTATTCCCGTATGTATTAAGTACTTCTGTTAATATTTTCAAAAGAAATTATTAAAAGTGTAAAAACTTATATAATCTTATTAACCAGTGTCACCCCAATAAACTTAATAAAATTTTAAAAAATCAATAAAATTTAAAAAAAAAACAACACAAGAATGGAGTGATAAATACTATCAAATGCTGCAAAAAAAAAAAAAAAAAAAAGTCAAGGAAGATGGAGGCCCAGAGGATCTCTGATTTGCTGTTCAGAAAGCCATGGTGAAAGGGTCAGAGAAGTTGTCAGGGAAGCTTGAGCTTCAGGGGGCAAAGAGCGAATGGAAAGTTACAAGGTGGCAGTAAATGTAGGCTGTGGGAATCCCACTTCGGAGTGTGTCCGAGGGAAACGAAACACTATCTCGAAAAGATAAGTCTTTTTTTCCCTCCTTTTTATTTCTTCAAGTGAATTTATTGGGATGACACTAGTTAGTAAAATTACATCGGTTTCAGGCGTACGGTTCTATAGTCCATCACCTGTACATTGCATTCTGTGTTCACCACCCAAGCCAAGCCTCCTTCCGTCACCATTTGTCCCCCCTTTGCCTCTTCTACCTGCCCCCTCACTCCCCTTTCCCTCTGGTAATAACCACACTATTGTCTGTGTCTATGAGGGGATTTTTTTGTGTGTGGGGTTTTTTGTTTTTTTTTTTTTTTTTTTTTTTTGCTTAATCCATTCACTTTTTCACCCTAAATTATATAAATCATTTACTGCAGATCTGAGCCAAGAACCTAACCCTCCTACTTCCGGGTATGTGATCTTACTAGATAGCACTCATGGGTTTGCTTTTGACTCTAATTTGTGGTTAAACAAGTCTTCATAACTTGTTGCCATGGTTCTTCCTTATGTATAAACCTTGCCTGATAATCTTTCTTGTCTGCCAAATCAGACTAATTTCCTTCCTTCTCTACATTTCGTGATGATGTTGACAGTGCTTTTTGTATTACTGCCAACCTGTCTGTGGACGGAGGTGTGTAGGCAGGTGATGGACCATACAACAAAGCCTTTCTCGCCATTAATCAGGGAGCACCTACCACGTGGCCCATACGGTGAATCTTTAGTTAGAAACTAAGAACCCTTTTTACACTTGTGCTGACAATACCTAAGCTTAAAACATCCTATATTCCCATCTCTTCCTGTAATTGTCTTTTCTTTCTTGAACAAACTTCTTAAAGGCAAAAATTTAACATAGGCTAAAGAACGTAAATGACTGGACTACCATAGCTGTCAATCTGGAGAAGGCAATCAACTGCTAACTTAGAAACAGACACAAATTCCTTGAGGCCCCTGAGGGGGCACTCCGGAAGTGAGGTCCCCCTGCGGCAGAGACCGCTAGCCGCCCATACGATACCCCTTCTTCCCTTTTTCCTTAGTAACAGGTCATCTGTATTTTTTATTGAATTTATTAGGGTGACATTGGTTAATAAAATCATACAGGTTTCAAGTGTACAACTCAATAAAACATCATCTGCACACTGCATTGTGCACACACTACCCAAAATCAGGTCTCTTTCCGTCCCCATTTACCCCACTTTGTCTACTTCCACCTCGTCCCACCCGCTTCCCCTCTGGCTGTCACCACACCTGTCCATGTCTACATGTCATAGATGTTTTTTGCTTATTCCCTTCACCTGTGACAGCTGCCAGTCTTTTCTAGGTATCTACGCTTCTGTTTCTATTCTGTTTGCTATGTTATTTTGTTGATTAAATTCCACATATAAGTGAGGTGGTATGGTGTTTGTCTTTCTCTGCCTGGCTTACTTCATACAGCATAATAATTTCCAGGTCCATTCACAAGAATAAACTCAAAATGGGTAAAAGACTTAAATGTAAATCGTGAAACCATAAAAATCCTAGAAGACGTAGGCAGTAAAATCTCAGACATCTCTCATTGCAATATTTTTGCCAATATATCTCTCCGGGCAAGGGAAACATGAAAAAAATAAACAAACAGGACTACATCAAACTAAAAAGCTTTTACACAACAAAAGAAACCATCAACAAAATGGAAAGGCAACCCACTGCATGGAAGAATATATACGCCAACAATATATCTGATAAGGGGTTAATTTCTAAAATGTATAAAGAACTTACACAACTCAATGCCAGAAAGAAAAACCCAATTAGAAGATCATCTGTATTTTTAAAAGGAGCAAAATGCCCAGAGAAAATTACCTTTCCCAATATCCCTTGAAGATAGAGATGGTCAATAGATATTAGAAGTCCTTAGGTGAGGTTTCTAGGAAGAAATTTTAAAGGGAGCTTATCCATCAATTTCCAGGTACCCCTTGCAAAAAATATATTTTATTGATTACACTAATACAGGTGTGTTCCAGTTTTCCCCCTTTGCCTCCCTCCCTCCAATCCTTCATTCTTCTTCCTTCAGTGATCCAGACATGATGGCTGGAGCTGTAGCAGCCATCATGAGCCCATGAAGGAAGGAAATCAAGCAAGAGAATTTCAGTTACCCTCACATCCTTATGACACCAAAACTATGCCCGCGACTGTCTACCTTCAGTCTTCTTGTTATGTTAAGGAAATAAAGCTTTAGGAGTTTAAGACCATGTAGTGGGGTGGGGTTGGGCAGCATCTGTTACTGTCAACCAACTGCAATTCCTAAGAGAGAATATTTAGGATACTGAAAAGATTCTGTATCTCTGTGAAGTAAGATACTTAATTTGCTATAACTATTAATAAATGTTACTGGAGGATGATGATTATGATGATGATGTTAACCTCTACGAAGCACATCCTAGGTGGCAGGCACTGAGGCACAGAAAGGTTAAGTAATTTACCCAAGGTCTCACGGCTAATAAGTGGTGAGGTGGGCTTTGAATCCAGGCACTCTGGCTCCACAGTCTGTGCTTTTAACTACAAGACAGTTATATCAAACACAACAAACCAATATACACTGCACAAGCTAATCACCACAGATAGACCAGTCTTTAAAAAGTTTTATTGAATCATTAAAGAAAATTCTCATTATGTCAGCCCTAAATTGCTCTTCTATTTGAGAAATTATTTATTGACGGTCTGGCAAACATTTGATTGGTTTCATAATTGCCTTGCATATTACATTAAATACTGCTCAGACCATTAGTCTAGTCTCCTGATAGAAGTTGTTCTTTCCTACCACCCACCAATGCAAGATTAATCTCCAAAAACTGGAGCTTTGACCACAATTAGCCCTTCACAGTTTTCAGTGGATTCCTGTTGCTCGAATGAAGTCCATACTCTTCAGCCTGCAACTTCCCTCACGTCCCCCTGCCGCACCTTCTCCACCTTCCAACCACTCCCCTTCACTCCCCAAACCCTCCAGCCAAACTAAGCCACTGGTGTGCCCTATAATCACCTGGGAGTTTCCACCTCAGACCTTGACACACACTGCCCAACCCATCAGGATGCACATCCTCTCCTATTGCTTCCCCGGTTCCATGTGTCCACTCCAGACCTCATCCTCAAGACTCAAGTCAGACGCCTCATGTGCCATAACAATGGCTTCTTCTAGTCTGGCCTACACTGCATGGATCTGACTTAGGAGGGAAAGCACTGGGTTTCAGTCTCCCCTACAGAGGGGAAGGGTTACCCAGCCATGCAGCATGCCCCACTTAGACCAGAGCCAAGGACCAGTCCCCCTTCTCCACTACTCACCTTCTTCAGGCTCCCTCCTGGGGTGCTTTCACCTCCCTCCACATTTTATCTGATCAAAATCAACACCGTGGACAGACAGTCTTCAAGCTAAAGATACTTCACCAAAGGGAAACTTGTAACCCTAGGGTTGTGTGAGAAAGTAGAAAGAGGAAGGCCACAGCAAAGCTCTTCCCAGTGCTGAGGGGTCCAGCCAACATGAGGCCTTTCTGGTCTATTGACCAAAATCATACAAGTCAGGAAAATCCAGGAGGTCGTTTGTTCAAGGTTGTTACATCATAAGAAGGGGCTTATGTATCCTAAGACCCTCAGGTAATGTGGAGATTAACTACTATGGATTCATAACCTCCTGCACCGGGCAACAAAGTTTAATCAAAAACAAAGAATCCCCTTGTGGCTTTGGAAGTATACAGTTATCAGATTCATTTACTTAACACACACACTCATTGTTTTATTGTTTTACTTTTTTTATTTACTTACTTTTAGAGAGAGACAAAGAAAAGGAAACAGCCATGTGCAAGACATACATTGATTGGTTGCCTCTCATTCACCCCCAACCAGGGACCTGGTCGGAAACCCAGGTATGTACCCTTCTGGGAATCAAACTGGCGACCTTTTGTTCACAGACCAGTACTCAAGCCACTGAACCACACCAGCCAGGGCAACATAACATATTCTAAACCAAGTTATGCACAATGTCCAAACCTGGAGCTTTTAGGTATAACTAATTTCGGTTCTCCTCAGGTAAATTATAGTCAATGGTGTTCTTTCTCTAGGAAACTGCCCATTCACAGGCTGAAACTTGCTTTTTCTCACCTCATCTCACACGTCACTCTCAGCAGCCTCAGATACCAGGTGTGGGTAAGTGGTCATTCCATCTTCCTAGCTTCACTTTCTGATTATTTTGATTTGCTTTAACATTTTTTTAAATCCTCACCCAAGGACGTGTCTTTTTATTGCTTTTAGAGAGAGAGGAAAGTGGGAGCATGGGGTTGTAGAAACATCAATTTGTTGTTCTGCTTATTGATGCATTCATTGGTTGATTCTTGTATGTGCCCTGCCTGGGGATCGAACCTCCAACCTTTTGGTGCATGGGCTGATGCTCCGAATAACCATGCCATCAGGCCAGGGCTGGTTTTTGTTTGTTTGTTTGTTTTTGTTTTTTTATTTTGATTATTCTGATCTGCTTTTCTAGCCCCCAGAAACACTAACACAGGACACTGCATGCGCGGAGTTATTTAAAGTTTTGAGTGAATGAAAGCACAAGGATGCACCGAATTTAATGGTTAATTGGGCGATTCAGTTGGTCATTATCCCTCTCTCCTATCCCTCTTTCCTCTCCCCTCACCTCCTGCAGCCCCCGGAAAAACAAGGCAATAAACGAATGTGCTGCCTAAGAGGAGAAAAGAAAAGTAACCAGGCATTTGAATCACAAACCTTTCTGGACCGCTATTAATTGGGGGTTAGGGGGTTTTTTCCAAAGCACTCCTAAGGCTGCTTTTTTAATTTAAAAATATATTTCTAACCTCTGTCCAACCCCCAATCATCCAGGGCCCTTACAAAGTAAACCACAGCATGGAGGAGACTTGTCTATACCCCTCTTTTTTGTCTGTCAGTGAACCCACCAACACCCCCCCACAATTTAATATTTAATTCATTTAAATTGGGACAATTCTGTTGCCAGCTCTAAAGGGATTTCACAATAGGGTAGCAAGTCATTGTCCCTGTGGTATGTGAACCAAAGCCCAGCTCAATTCATATCTGTGTTGTGGGGAACAGAGTTTCCTCAACATCCTCAAAGGAAACGTTACTTCCTAAAAGGAAAACTGCTGTGGGGGCTGACGGTCACCTCTGGGAGCAGTCAGGCTGCTGTCACACAGGCCACCAAGAATGTGAAGAATTGTATGCCCTAAAATCAGATGCTGGAACGCACTGAATCAGGTTTAGAGGACTGCCTATTCCTAGCTTCAAGTCCAGAAACACCCAGAAGAATCTCTTTTTAGCCTCCTTCCACAAGGGAGGAAGAGGAATAACTTTACTGAGGGAAGAATACATACCAATAATTATAATGAATGTCTGCAGTGGCTGCACCCCAGGGCATCTAGAGGTCAGGTCCCCCACCCCACCCCCAGAGTGTGACGCCAAGTACAGGCCTTGTGTGGTGGGCCCTCTCTTCCCTCTACATCTTACGTGAGCGAAATCAACACCCTAGAGTTAAAAATACTTCACAAAAGGGAAACTCGTAACCCTAAGGATGTGTGAGAATGAGGCAGAAGGAAGATCCTGCGGAAGCTCTTTCCAGCACCAAGGGTCCAGCCATCATGAGGCTACTGCCTCACTCATCTACTGACTGAAATCGCCCAAATCACAAAGACCAGACAAAATGAGCATGAAGTTAGCCCGGGACAGGTGGCTCAGCTGGTTGAAGCACTGTCCTGTATACACGCCAAAAGGTTGTGGGTTCGATCCCTGGTCAGGGCATATACATGGGTTGTGGGTTTGATACCCAGTCAGGATGCGTACAGGAGGCAACAGAACAATGTTTCTCATATCAATGCTCTCTCTCTCTCTCCCTACCTTCCCTCTTCCTTCCTCTCTAAAATCAATGAACATGTCCGTGGGATGAGGATTAAAAAAAAAAAAGTAGCATGAGGTTAAACAGGATCTGAGAATATAGTCAGTGTGAATGGAAATACTGCTACTGGAGCCAGGAAATTCTTGGTTTGTTGACAGATCAAGGAGTTCTGTGTCCAAAAGTACTGTATAATTAAGCATAGCCAATTACAAGGTTTAAATCCCAATTAACAGCTCTGTGAACTAAGAAGCCAAATAACACAACAGTCACCAATTTACCAATTATGTCCTTTAAAGATGCTTAATTTAAAATAATGACATACATGAGGGATAAGCCAGCAGCCAGAAGAAAGATACCTCTACAAGCCTGTAGATAAGTAATACTGTAGATAAGTGATACAGTATCAAAGATGGGGACCGTTTTTATTTGAAGTGCCATCGATTGCAAATGGGAAGTTGGGATGAAGATCACACTGGAGTAGGTGACCTCTGTAGTCTATCATCCAAAGTGGAACACTCCTAAGAACAAAGGTGTCACTATTAATAATTGTGCTGGGATAACAGACATAAACTGGGACTGTCCCAGGCAAACCAGGGTGTAGAGTCACATACAAATAAATCAATAATAGAGGGCTAATGTTTAACAAGATTTTAAAATCCACCCCAAAACACTCTTAAAACTATGCCAAATATAAACAACAAAAATACACTGGAGATCCATGCTGAGAAAAGAAAGGGGCAAGCAGAGGCAGTGACAAAGGTAAGTACTGAGTGGGGGAGGGAGGGAGAACCAGAGGGAAGCAGTTATTTTTGCCCTGAGGTCAAGGCAAGCAACCATATTATCCTGCTTTATTTCTTATGTTTCAATGGTTGAATAATGTGATATTTCCTACATGCAAAGGAACATAAGTTATGACAACTACACGTAAGTTCAGCACCCATGAGCCCGGCACCCATCTCAGAACCAGAGCAGCACCGGACCCATCATCACAAGGCATGGGCAGCCGATCAAGGTGATGTACTTTAATCTCTATTTGTCAGGTGCTTTGAAACAGATCCACTGGTTAGTAACTCCAGACTGTAGGGCCTTTTCCTGAGACTCATGGTCTACCACGATGAGGGCATCCACAGCAATGCCGAGGAGGGGAAGCTTCCTTCCCAAGACAAGTAGTTCCAACTTCTCACCTCAAAAACCCTGCTGCCCAGTATTCACAGTGAGTTAGGAAGGTCATGTCCATAAGGTGTGCATGAACCTTACATTCAAGGAACTCAGCAAAGACTCAGCGCTGCACCCAAAAAGAAAAGGGAAGAGGGGACAAAGACCTGCTCCTCCGTACCGTCCCCACCTTTCTCCATTTCCACTCGCTGTCCTACCCACCCCCTGGAAGTTTTTAAACCAAGAAAGCAAAGAAGGTAAGGGGCAGGAGAGTAATCATCCGCACTGAGTGGAGGGGTGGTGGATGCCCCGTAATCCTGGCGAAGCCTGACGCCCTTGCTCATCCCTCTCACAAGTCCCAAAATAGGTGTGCATTCCAGTTCTATCACTTACCACCTTTGTGGCCTTGGACACACTGTGTAACTGCTCTCAGTCTGCTGCATCATCCATGCAGAGTCAAATGTGCCCCACAGGGAAGAATCAAGTCAGATCAAGTATGTGAAGGCTCCTTAAAGCTGATTATTGTCATATACACATTTGTGTCTGAACTTGAGCTTCTGGTATTTTTATTATTCACCAGGAGATACCAAGGGCCAGATCAGGAAACAGGACAGGGCTGGATTCAAGGATATGTTGCCCTACATTCTGATTAAATACTTACAAAGAGACAGAGACATCTTTTCAGGAAAGAAGTTAACCCTTCTTCAAGTCTTAGGAAAAGGACTTAGACTAATGCTCAGTGGCCCTTCAATGAATTGATATTAGAATAATTTAACACTTATTTTATATGTATGTGTTATGCCAGGCACCATGCTGGATACCAGGGATACAGTGATAAACAAGAAAGCAAGGTCCTGCACTGCAGGCGCTGATATTCCAGTGAGGGAAGGGGAGACAATGGGCAAGTTTCAAATTAACAGACAATTTCAGATGATTCTAGTGCTAGGAAGGAAATAA
Organism: Furipterus horrens; assembly: GCF_987537825.1. Taxonomy (NCBI): domain Eukaryota; kingdom Metazoa; phylum Chordata; class Mammalia; order Chiroptera; family Furipteridae; genus Furipterus; species Furipterus horrens. The sequence goes on from NW_028327182.1 coordinate 73,826,709, forward strand.
GTAAGGTGCAATGCTTTGGTCCAGCTGGTCAGGGGTGGGGGTACTGTTTTAGATAGAATGGTCAAGGGTACAATGTCTGAAGAAGCACAATTTGAATTAAGAGACTAGTTCTAATAGAGGGACCAGCAAGTGCTCCTGGGACCAGGAAAGCTCACGGCAGGTTCTAGAGCCTCAAAGAAGGCCAGGGTGGCTAAATGCTTTCAATCCGTGCTTCTCAACTTGGTAAGGGATAGAATCCCCAGGATAGCCTCAGACTGCTGACATGGGAGTCCGCCCCCCTACCCCACACCCCACACCCACCAGACTCCCATGTGATTACCTAGGTGAGCCTGGGCGCGGGGTGTTCACCAGGCTCCTGGTTATCTCTGAAGCACTGCCCAAGTTGAGAACCACAACAAGCAGGTAGATGCAGGAAAGAGCCCTGAGCACTGGGAGATTGAGGCCTTCCTCTTTTAAGGACTTATGCTCAGAACTTTTACTCTGGTCAGCAATGACACCAAACATAAAGTTGAGGCCAGGTGAGAGGGCCTGTCCACAGAAGGTACAAATGAGTAGCTACTTATATTTACCTCACAGCCTGGAAGGAGGCAAGACCACTGTGTATGAAATATTTACCCCTGGAGGCTAGTGTTTTTCTTTTTCCTCCTTGAGAAATACTTGCAACTAAATCAACTTAACCCACATTCCTGGAAATTACCTGTGACTTTTGACATAAAGTGTTAAAAAATACCAAAAAAAAAAAAAGCATAAATTACGGTAATTACAATTGTCTCTGTCATTCTAGAAAATGCAAAATTAAAGATTAACACAGCCTGACTATGTGTGGGGAATGAATATGGTTTGTAATCCGTACATCAAGACATAATGACAAGCTGAGAAGTCAGCTGGCAAGGGTGCTACCGTCTTCTAGTTGATTTTATGGCATATACCAAAAGCAGGAATATCATCTGTGACAAGGAGAGTTCCTGTGAAAGAAGCAGATCCTGTAAAAGAAGTGACAGAAAGCACAACAAATTCACCACCGTGGTTTCTTCTGGGGAGGGAGTGAGGAGAACAGAGTACATTTATCAGAAACATTTTATTTCTCTCATTTTAAAAAAATGAGAAGCAAGTATGGCACAATGCTAATATTCATTAATTCTAGGGAGTGACCTATGAGTGCTTGTTATATTACTCTCTGTACTTTTCTGTATGAAAAAAAAAAAAACAGGAAGAGAATAAGTTTGAAGGGTAAAAATTCTTCATTTAACACTTCCTGCATAATGTGTTAAATTGGGCTGAAACCCTGTAATTATTTCTTACCATTACTGTTTGCCAGTTTCAGAGGCAATGCTCCTGAATTCATCATTAGCATTTGTGCTCCTGTTATATTTATACATGAGGGCTAAGAGGAGTGCTATTAAATACTTTATAGGTTGTCTATTTCACATTCTCTTCTGTTATTCAACTGAATTGCTGCCTTAAGCATCTCTTTGACACTTTGCCTAAAAATACTGCAGAAAGAAGGATTAATAAGAGTCTCCGTATTCACCAAGGAAGATGACTGATTCAACAGAACCCTGCCGCTGTCTTGCAGCCTAGAATGTTCCCTTTTCCTACAATCTTCCAACACACCATTCCGCCTCTTTCAGGACAGCTCACCTGATTAGTTTCCATCCACTCTGTAGCTCCTTTATCCTGAACTCCCAAATTCTCCTTTATCTCTGAATTCCCAATAATGATTTGAGCTGGCTTGTGCAATCCTAAGCCATTTCACAAAGAAGTGCCTCTGGACCGTGTGAACGCACAGAGAGCCGCCAGGCGATTTTTGCTCTCAGGAAGGGGAGTCACACTGAACAGACAGGGATAATGAGCCACATAAGAGATACAATTTATTTGGGGATCATAAAAAAGACAGCAGCAGGGAATAAAGTTCATGAAAGGCTTCAGGTAAGAGGGAGGATTTCAGTGGGCCTTAGTTACTGAGTTAAATTTCCCCAGAAGAAAGTTTTGTAAAGAGAGACAAAGACTTAGTAGGTGTATGAATTGAACTATGTCCCCCAAGAAAAGATATGTTGAAGCCCTAAGCCACAGTACCTCAGAATGTAGCCTTATTTGGAAATAGGATTGATGCAGAAGACATTAGTTGAAATGAGGTCATCCTAGAGTAAGGTGGGCCCTCGCCTCAGTTTAATATGAATGGTGCTTTTATAAGAAGATGACCATATGGAGACAGAGACACGCAGGGAGAGTGCCATGTGACAACAGTCGGAGGCTGAAAGGCTGCAGTGATAAACCAAGAACCACCAAGGAGTGCTGGCAAACCACCGAGACCAGGAAGAGGTCAGGAAGGACTCTCCCCTGCAGGTCTTAGAGGGAGCGTGGCGCTGTCCACACCCTGATTTTGCACTTCTAGTCTCCAGAACTGAAAAAATAAAGTTGGTTTTTGTTTTTTAAGTCACTCAGAGCTTGGTACTTTGTAACGGCAGCCGTAAAAATACTAATACAATAGGGGATTCGAAGAAAGAGAAAAAAACAAGATGCGGTGAAAGGGAACCACAGAACATATCCAGGAAATGCCTTTAAGCAGCAAAGACCTGTATCCTCCTGGACCTCACGTTCCTTAGAATGAGCTCACTCTGCATCCTCCCCGCTCTTATCTAAAGGGCTCTCACTTCACCTCCTTTCTAGCCTGGCTTGAAAAGATAAGCTGTTTCTCCTTTCAAACGCTAACTCTGCCACCTCTAAACTTTAACCAATTACTTTCACTTGTTTCAACATCTTGCTCCCACAATTTTATACTTCTGCTGTCTGCTGGGTAAACCAGGGATCCTTGCGTGCAATTCCACTTCCTCCCCCTCGGCTCCCCACTTGCGGCCCTCTCCTCAGTTTCCTTTGAAAGGCAGCCTAGGTCAGATTCTTCTATTTTCTACTGTGTGTGACTGAATCCTTTGTTGCACTGACCTCTCCTGACCCTTTATCAAAGCTACTCTGGAGGGGTGCTGATTACACCACCTGGTCGCAGATGCTTAACGGACACTTTCCTTTCCTATCTCCAAAATTCTCTGCACTGCTTAACACTAACGTGCAATTTCTCCCTACTTAAATGCTCTCTTCTTCTGACTCCTGGAGGGGAATACCCTCCACTCGTTTCCCGGATTGCTCCTTTTCTGTTTCCTTCATTGGCTCAAGATGATTTAGGCACTCCTTTCCTATGCTTCCATTCCACTGTACTTTGTACAGACCTCTGTGTTTTGTTTTGCTATATTCTCTGAGCTGCTTGGAGCTGTAGTTTGGTATCAGTAATTTGGGGAATTTCTCAGCCATGATTTCTTCAACTATTTTTTTCTTCCCCATTTTGTCTCTCACATCTCCTTCTGGCATTCCAATAACGTGTATGTTTGGCTGTCTGATATTATCCGACAGCTCTTGGATGTTCTGTGCTTGTTTTGCTGTTCTTGTTGATTTTACTTTTTATTCTCTTTGTATTTCAGTTTGGGTAATTTCTACTGACCCATCTGACCTTGCACATTGTTCACGTGTTCTATTAGAGTCTAGCTAATCGTAGTCATTTTAAACTCGCCTGTCAGATACTTACAAGGTCTGTGACATATCTCAGACTGGTTCTCATGATTGCTTTGTCTCCTGGGGGTTTTTTCTTACCTTTTCATATGCTTTGTAATTGTTTATTGAAAGTTGGACATCTTGGGTAGAATAGACTAAGGTAAATTTTTTTTAATGCCTGCAAATGGGAACATTTCCTTCTGCTAGGACTTAGTGTGCTAAATTGAGCTAATCTAATTAGAAGTTGGGCCAGCTTTGAGGTTTGTTGTTGCTCTCTATGGTCATCCTCAGTGTCCCACAGGCCAGTAATACCCTGCATTCAGGGTGAGGGTCAAATGCCAGTCTATCTGTTTTCTGATGTCTGATGTACCCTCCCCCTTCAGTATTTCCTTTGCATCATGACTCAGAGAAAGTCTGCCTCTTGCAAAACTCCATGCTTGTTAGACCGATAGGGGGGGTAGGGGGTGAGTTGGAATGGAGGGTGTCCTCTGTTATTCTGATGAAGCCTCAGTCTTATACAGATACTGTGACCCTGGATTTGGGGGGGATGGCCTGCTCAGTGATCCTGCCCTTCCCTGAATCCAGGGTCCTGAATTCGACCTGTAATCATGCCCCTCCCCCAGGGGCTGATATTTTCTTTTCCCGTTTTCTTCCTCCAGCTACCATGAGATTTCATCAGGACCCTAAAGATGACAGTCTCTCAAAGTGAAGCTTCAGTTCTGACAGGGAAAGAGTTTAGGCAAATTTTCTTGCCCCTTCTGTTTTCTCCCCCACTTCTGCCCGTCAAAGTAGACTTTCTCTGGACTTTCTCAATCTTTTCTGTAAATGATTGATGTGATTCATGGAGGGAAAAAACTGGTAAGAGAGTCAAGATCCCCTCCCTATTTTTGCATCCCTCAGAGGCCTCACTTTCACCAGTACAAACTCAGCCAGACTATTCTCCACCCATTCTCCAGTCACCCAGCTGAATGCCTCAGTGTTCACTGGCATCTCGCCCAGGTGAGTCAGTGCCTGTGTCTCTCCCCGAAGAGGTCTGTCTCTCCTCACCTCTGGGCCTTGCACCCTCAGCACTCCCATGGGTTCAGTACAGTTGTTAACTAGCTGTTTGTCCAGCTTCTCCTCCTTGTAAGGCTGAGAGCAAAGCTCTTCCCAGGTCTTTCTATGCTTCTGCATCTCCCCCCAGAAACTGAAATGCCTCTGCATTTTCATCCTCTTCCCTCCACCAAGAATGACCTTCCTACTTACCTCCAAATACCAAAACCCATCCCAAATATTGCAAATCCCTCAGAAGCACTCATCACTTCTCCCATTCATAAGACACTCCCCTTTCTCCGTGTTCCAGAGCCCTGTGTTTTTACCTTTGGCACTTAGTGCATGCTACTGATAGGTAGTATGTTTTCCCTCATGTTATAGAGCATAAGGTGTTCCTGTGGTGTCAATCTTGTCTTACAACTGCAAATTATTCTGTACATGTTTATCTTGTATCTTAAGTAAAACAACTTGTTCTTTGATAATGCAGTACAAACATTTTTCCTTTTTAAAAAATTAAGTCTCCTTTTACACTACTTTATACTCTCTTCCAGCCTCCAAATACACAAAGAGCACAGAAGCTAAGATTCACCTGATGCTTTTCTGCCAGATATTAGAATATAGTAGTAATTATACATAACTAAGGGTCAGAAGTTTTATTTTATTTTATTTTATTTTAAATGTTTATTGATTTTAGAGAGAGGAAACGTGAGCGAGAGAGAAAGAAAGACATCAATGTGAGAGAGAAACATCAATTCCATACACACGCCAATCAGGGATCAAGCCCACAACCCAGGTACGAGTCATGACTGGGAATTGAACCCCCAACCTTCTGGTGTATGCTCCAACCAACTGAGCCACCCAGCGAGGGCCAGGGTCAGCAGTTTTATATTAGAGCCACAGTTCTCCTCTCAGTAACTGTGTGGCTTTAGACAAATGACTTACACTCCTAAGCCTCAGCGGGGATAAGTGGGGGAGAAGTTAATACTTGGTTCACAGAATGGTGAAGATTAAATGAGATAATGCATGTGATAAGCATTACACAGATATTAGGGTGTTTTGGTGTTTTTTGTTTTGTTTTGTTTTTTGTATAGTGATCATTTTTAAGAAATAATCTCTTTGGCGGAGGAGAAATGGAATGAACTTCTACTGAGTCCCAGGCACAGTGCTCTATGCTTCTGCATTCTCTAAGCCTTGTTACTTCAAAGATATGTGTATCACTATTCAAATTTTGACATGAGGAAACTGAAGTTCAATAACTTGCTAAAGGTCACATAATTGATAGGAGGCAAAGCCGAGATTCAAATCTCACTGTCCAAAGGCTGTTCCCACCACCCAGCACGGCCCCACCGGCCCCACTGGGCCTGGCGACTTGTGCGGTGATTTCACAGCGGACACCAAGGCCTCGGAGAACCACACAGCACTGGCCGCCTGACACAAACCTCGGTGGCCATAAAGATAGGGTTTTACGAGGCATTGTGAGTGAGGGGACGTGGTTAAGGGGCTGCCTGATGAAATGCCCGTATCTGTTCAGAAAAGGCCATGACAGAAACAGAAGGAGTAATCCAAACCCCCAGACCCATTGACTCGGCCCGACCTTGGCCCAGGTGGCCTCCAGGAAGCAGGGAGGGAGCCCAGCACACCACACAGGTAGTCCGTATAGGACTGATCTTTCCTTTACCTCCTCTCAAGTCGCCCCACCAGGCCCACTGAGTAACTAACGAGCAACTTTAATTTCCTTAAAGGAAGCCACTGTCTGTGTCTCATTCAATGCAGGTTCAAGAAAATGTTACCTCGAGGGACAGAAGCGAGTTACAAATTTACTGTATCACTGATGGAATGGCCTCCATAACTGTGGATCGTTGCTTTCTTCTTATGACTGCAGAAAATCTCTTGGGGGTCATAGAGGCACAGACTCATACAAGAGGAGATGGCAGGGCAGTCACCTGTGAGGCCTCAAGGCTGTGAGTTCAGTGCCGGGCCTGCAGACTCTGTGTGTGCACAGCTATATGGGTTTCGACAAATACAACCGATCAGTAATCACCACCACAAAACAGTGCCACTACTCCAAACATTCCATCACACTGCCCTGTGTGTGGTTTAGGAATTAGGGTAACACCAAACAGCTGGCATGCTGGACTCAGGTCCCTGGTTCCCAGGACCCAGTTTCCCAAGTTCCTGATTGGAACCAGGTTAGCAAGAACCCCAGCTTGGTCGTCCAGGGACCACAAGCCCATGCCTTCTTTCTATAGGCTATCTTCTTCAAGATTAGAGATCATTTCTAGTTTCTCACACTGTAACCCAAAAGTGTTCCCTAGAACAGCCTCGGGCACTGCTACACGGCAGGCACCAAGTATCCCTGTGGCCAACGAGCCTTACAACGGTCCCTGCCTTATCCACCTGGCCACAGACTGCAGCACGCTGGCCAAGGGCCTCGGTGGACTCTCTCCCTGGAGTTTCAGAGCTCAGTGCCAACGTTCCTGTTTATGATGCCTGAACGGTCCACTACCCAACAGGCTCTCATTTCTTATTCATCTTCCAGTTTACAAAGTAGTAGCCAGAGACTGAAGCTGAAGTAAGTCTGCACAATTCCTATGCTACTGGCAGAAATGCATGGTCACAGGAAGTACATTTTTGAATGATCTAACTGAACACATTCTCTTTTCTTTTTTCTTGCCATCAATGTACTAGTTTTATTTGATATGAACTGTTAATTATTGGATACAGTGTTTTCTCATTGGGAGAACTTAGTAATTTTTTCAAAACACTGCTTTGACCATGTTATTTCCCTGCCCCAAAATATTTCACAGTTTGCTGCTGTTTATCTGATAAAGTCCACACCACTAAGCCATCCGTAAATTTGGCCACATTGCCTCCCACAACGCCTCCACACAAAGCTCTGCCCTGGCCAAGCAGGACTTATTTTCACCTACGCTAACCCTGCCCCTTTTGCAAGTGTCAGACCACCATGAACAGGAATAAATTTCCTCCCTCACCTGGATTTCAATGACCCAAACTCATCATCCTAAGCTACCTTGGTATGAGAGGGTTGTTGACAGTGCTCTCTGTCCTACAAGACCTCTACAAGGATCAGAAAGAGTCAAGCTTCTGCCCTGGCCAGGTGGTTCAGTTGACTAGAGCATTATCCCATACACCAAAACGTTGAGGGTTCGATTCCCTGTCAGGGCACACACCTAGGTTGCAGGTTCAGTCCCTGGTTGGAGTCCATATGGGAGGCAACCAATCAATGTTTCTCTCTCACATAGACATTTCTCTCTTTCTTTCTCTCCCTGCCTCTCTCTCAAAAATCAATAAAGGTATTTTTTTTAATTTTTAAAAAGAGTAATGCTTCTCCCAAGGAACTGTCTTGGCCTATGGACACCGTGAACTGAATAAGGGATTCTTTCCCTCTATCTGCTGACTTCTAAAAAGCTCAGAGCTAAAGCCGTACCCTACTTCCAGTAAGTATATGGGACCTTACAGCATTCATTTTGTATAGTAACTTCAACTTCAGCCCTGGTTCAAATCATAGATCCCTACCCTTATTTTCTCTTTGACTCCTTTGTCTCTTGACTTATAATTTATTTTTCTTGCAATGTGTTTGCATTTCTTTGAAGGGAAGATGAAAATGTGTGAGAGAGAGACTCTTCCTGACTAGGACTGACACATGCATCCTGCACTTTCCACAATGCAAAGCTGTCAAGAGCAATCTTAACTTGCTGACAAAGATGTGTTTGGAAGCGAGCGCAAGTTCTTCAGGCTGCCACTATTGTGACCAACCAGGACCTACTAGGTACAGAAAACCACACTGAGGCCCTGACCTGCCCTGAAGGAAGAAATTTCCTAGTCCTTTATTTTTAGAAAAATTGACAAGAAATGTCCATACTACCCAAAACAATTTACAGATTCAGTGCTATCCCTATAAAAATTCCAATGGCATTATTCATTGAAACAGAAAAAAAAATCCCAAAATTTCTATGAAACCAGAAAAGACCCCAAATAGTTAAAGCAAACTTGGGCAGGAACAAGGCTGGAGGTATCACACTTTCTAATTTCAAACTATATTATATACCTATAATCAAAAGAATATGGTATCAGCATAAAAATAGACAATGGAATAGAATAGAGAGTCCAGAAATAAACCCATGCATATACAGTCAACTTACTTTTTTTTTAAGTTGCCAAGAATAAACAACGGAGAAGGGGTAATCTCTTCAATAAATGGTGCTGGAAAAATTGGACAGCCATTTGCAAAAGAATGAAATGACACCATACACAAAGATCTGCTCAAAATGGACTAAACACTAAAATATAAGACCAGAAACTATAAAACTTCTAGAAGAAAACATAGGGGAAAAGTTCCTTCATGCTGGTCTTGGCAATGATTTTTTTGGATGTGACACAAAAGCAAAAATAAACAAGTGGGACTACATCAAACTAAAAAGTTTATGCACAGCAAAGGGAACCATGAACAAATGAAAAGGCAACCTGTGTGATGGGGGTAAATATTTGCAAACCATAGGTCTGCTAAGGGGTTAATATTCAAAATTTATCAGAAACTCATATGACACAATACAAGAAAAAAAGATGGGCAGAGGAACTAATGACATTTTTCCAAAGAAGATGGCCAACAGGTATATGAAAAGACCCTCACCATCACTAATCATCTGGGAAATGCCAATCAAAACCACAATGAGATACCACCTTGCATCTGTTAAGATGTCTGTTATCAATAATACAATAGATAAAAAGTGTTGGCAAGGATGCAATAAAAGAGAAACTGTGTACGCTATTGGTGGAAATGCACATTAGTACAGCCACTATGGATAACAGTATGGGGGTTCCTCAAAAAATTAAAAATAGAACAATCATATATGATCCAAAAATCCATATCTGGGTATTTATCCAAAGGAAATGAAATCACTGTTTCACAGAGATATTTGCAATCTCATGTTCATTGCAGCATTATTTGCAATAGTCAATATATGTAAATAACTAATGAATAAAGAAGATATGTCACATATCATATATACAAAATACATATACACCAACATCATGGAATATTATTCAGGCATAAAAAATAATAAAATCCTACCATTTGCAACAACATGGATGACCCTGGCAGGAATTGTGCTAAGCAAAACAAGCCAAGCAAAGAAAGACAAATACTGTATTGTATCACTTAGTTGTGTAATCTTAAGAAAGAAAAAAAAACTCAAAATCATAGAAACAGAGTAGATGGTGGTTGCCAGGGGTTGGGAGTGGGGGATCTGGGGGGGATGTTGGTCAAATGGTACAAACTTCCAGTTATAGGAGGAAATAGGTTCTGAGGATACAGCGTGCTGACTCTAGTAAATAATACTGTATTATATACTTGAAATCGGCTAAGAAAATAGATCTCAAGCAAAAAGAAAAAAAGTAACTATACCAGGTGTCAATGTGTTAATTTATTTTATTGTGGTAATCATTTCATAATAGGTGTGTGTATATGTGTATATGTACATATATATATCATTGTACATTTTAAATGTATTATAATTTTATTTGTCAATTATACTTCAGGAAAGTTCGTGGAGAAGAAAAACTACAAGAAGGTAATGAATATCAAAAGCTAAATGCTCATAATAGTCTTCTGATGATGGTAGGAGCGGCCTCCAGCAAAATCCCTATGTTATTACTGGGTCTAGACCTTGATTCTTCCCTCCTGCTTATGTAGCTTCCTGTCCAGCCTAAAGCCAATCATTTGGCAAGTGTTTATTTGAGTCATTTCTACATGGGAGTATGCCTCACAATGCTATCTGCCTACATTCTCCTTTCTCCTTTACCAACAGAACACCAGTTTTGCTCCAGACGGCAATGTACCTCCTTAAAAAAAAAAAAATCCACTTCCCCAACGGCCTTGCAACTAAGGATGGCCTACTTCTGGCCAGTGAGATGTCAGCAGAAGCCTGTTGGTTGGGCCTTCCAGGAAACCTGTCACTGTCCTAATAACAGCAGCACACTGAGCTGGCCCTAGCCTTTTGATCTTGACATTTCCCATTCTTACTACTTGCAAGGCAGACGTAATGACAGAGGTACCAGAGTCATTTTGTAAACCTGAGAACAACAGAAAAGCAGAGCAGAAAGCTAAAGGACGCTGGGACACTGTGAACATGGAGGAACTGCCACGCCAGTCCTAGACACGACCTCTGCACATCTTCCTGCAGGAGAAAAACGAACCCCTACATTTCAAGTCAGAGTTCTGGGTTTTCTATAACATGCAGCCAAGCTCAATCCCCAAGGATGCAAGGAAGCAGTGTGCTTAACAATAACAGAGAAGTCAGAGCTGATCCCAGCCGTCAAGAGAAGTCAGCTACCGGGGAGGTAAGAAACTCAGAGGAATAGTCCTAACAGCAGATGGAACGTGACAAGTTCATGAGGCTGAGGTAGAGACTGAAAGAGAGTTCAGAGGGAAAGAATAGAAGCTAGCTAAAGGCATTTATTTGGGCCACTTCACACTAATATAATCACATTTATCCCACCTAAAGAGATGCTGTTCAAGCCAAGAGAATGAATCTCTGCTGGTGGAACTGGATGCACCCAAGCACCTTTGAGTGGCGGCTCACCTGCCCTGGACAAGGCTGAGGAGGGTGGCTGTGCCAGGCCTGGACAGGCAAATGTGTCACTCCGATTCTCTCCCTCCACTCTCCTGCCCCTTCTCCCTTCCACCGACTCACTTTTTCTTGAAGTCCTACATATGTATTCTCAAGGTCCAAGGGAGGAAAACTTTCCTCCATCCCTCACTGGATGATTCTGGTGCTGTTGGCTCACGCCTAGAATACTCTGCCTGAGAGATCCCCAAAGAGGGCTTTGGTCACAGGTTTTAAACCATAACAAAAGCTTTGATGAGAAACTGAGCCGGACATCGGCCCTGCCAAGGTCATAACAACAGCTGCGGGCAGAGGCCTTAAGACTCTCTGAGCTCATCTTCTATACGAGCGGCACAGTCAGGACATCCAAGAAAACACCCAGGGGGCTGCGGCGCTGCTTTCCAGATGACAAGAGGCCAGGCAATCAACACGGCGTCTCAAGAAACAGTCACCAAACTGTGCGGCCGGCCCTCTCTCTCCCTGTTGGAACTTGGTCACCCTGAAACGTTCCCCACTGGGTTGTCCATTCAAGGTCAATGTCCATGAACCACATGGGCGATATGTCACATGTTCCTCTTGACTCACTGGCGAGTCCTCTGTCACAGGCAGCCTCTGCAACCTACCACTGGTGCTCTCTACTGGAGCATGCTGGCCTGTCCCTCCCTCTTCCGCTCCAAGTCTCTGACTCACCCATAATCCCAGCTGGGGCGCCACCCTTCATCCCCCCCAATACACTCCATGTGAGCCATAAATAACAGTGCCCTGAGCTTTCAGCATCCCACCAGATGCTGTGTTCTCATACCTTGTTGTATTTTGATTTGAAAAACACCACTATCCACTGGGACTCAGGCCAGGCCAGGCAGAATGACGCAACGTGCTAGGCGTAAACCCCACGTTCCCCTCCGAAGTTGACCACTGCCACTGACCCTCAGGGCCATCTTGCCTGGTCTGCACCCTTTCTCCAGAGGTCTCCTGGTCCTCCCTGTAAACAATACCCTGGAGACTACAAAATTGGTCCTCCAGACACACCAGGCGAGCCCAAGTTCCCCAGACAAGACCTCTAGCCCTCTGCCTCTGCTTCCCCCACCCCACATGTATAGAGGCAGTCTGATCAAAAGTATGGAAAACACTGCTTTCCCTATGAAGTCAGTAACTACAAAAATATTTAAATGGGATTAACAAGTCAACGGAATTCTGTTTGTCATCTAAAAGGTTAAATGTGAAAAGGCAGCCATGCCTTCTGACTATATCGCACAGTTGAAAATATGCATTACATTGGAAACACACTTGCAACTAATGAACTGAACCACATATGCAAATTAATAAATGCTAATTGGCTTTGGCTGTTTCTCTTACATAAAGTCAATATTTCTATGGGTCATTAAATGTCTCCCTTAACATATTAGTTTCAAAAGAAAAGTCAATGGCTATAAAAACAAAACCCCTGGTTGAAAGCAATGTGAAGATTTAAAACTAAAATTTTGCTATAGTGGAGTATCTTAACATGCTGGCAACAAAAACCTAGTGAGTCTTCAACTCAAATAAAAACTAAATTTTATATTGAATTCTTGATTTCTGTGCTTTAAAGCTGACAGATTAATTCTGGGTTAAGTGTTTACCTTGAAATGCTTACATTGCAAATGGTTTAAAATAAGTTATTTACTTGTTTGTTTACTTATTTTCTAATTAGATGATGAAAAAGAAACATAAAAACCAATAAGGCAGCAAAAGGAATCAGGCCTTGAGGCGACCCACAAAACTCCCACCACCTCCTGCACGTGGTTTCTCTGTCCTGGTGCCCATGGGCAGTCACTGGGGAGCTTGTGACCACCAGATACAATCTGGCCAGCCACCCCGCAGGAGGCCTCACAGCCCTGGCGATGCACCACAGCCCAGAGAGGCGCCGGAGCAGCGGTCTTACACCTCCAGCGAGCGCACAGTCATTGCTGGAACACGCTCAGATTAACCAAACTCACAGTGCTGGGCGTGACTGCAGCACCAATTCCTCTGCGATTAGGAAATGACATCACAGGCACTAGCTTCGACCAGAGAAGCCACATCGTCAGGAGCAGTTTGCTGGGGAAACGTGACAAGGGCCAGTGCAGTCAGCTCACAAGTCTTTTCAGAACAACTAGACTATGGACTTCACTGGCTATCACTACCTGTCACCCATCTCTGCTCTGGAGACAAAGTGTAGAGAAACAATTCCAATGTCTGTGGAAAGTTTCCCTTTTCAACATCCCCACCTTAGAGCAAACCTCCTCTGTTTATAAATGCTAATTTACCCAGGTTACACAGCTGGCGAAGTCCTGGATCTCTTCACCTCTTTAAAGAGACAGGGCATTCTGACCTGAGGACCCAACAAACTGATAATCAAAATGTAATGGCAATCTTTATTTCCTTTACTTTCAAGTTCTTATATTTAGGGGGACTTTGGTATAAACCTAAAGGACTGAAAACAGTATCATACATGCGATAGTCTAATATTTTGTTTAATCCTCACCCAAGGATACTCATATGTTCATTGATTTTAGAGAGAGGGGAAGGGGAAAAGAGAGAGACACATTGATCGGTTGCCTCCCACACATGCCCCAACTGGGGATCGAACCCAAAATCTAGGTATGTGCCTTGACCTGTGACCTTTCGGTTCAGGGGACAATGCTCCAACCAACTGATCCATCCAGCCAGGGCGTGAGTTTAATATTTTCAACATGCTAATAAAAGACGTGTGCCAATAACAAAAAACATCTGGCCATTAGCACTATACAAGTATTTTATGCTAGCACTACATATATTAGTATTATATCAGTGAGAACATCACATTATTTTCATACTATCCAAATACTAGGTACTATTCTGAAAAAGAACCAGTGTTTATCTCAAACCTCAAGAGTAGCTGACTTTGTTGGGTCTCAGGTTACCAAGAGTGAAAATAAAAAGAAAATGGAATTTATAAAACTAACTGCTAACAAGTAGATGTTGCTGGGATAAAAAGAGAAGATGAAGGTAGGGTGAAGAAGTTAAGTCAATAAGTTTTTTTTCTAGTTCAAGAGTACAGAGATCACTGTTAGCTCCTCCCATGCTGTGATTTTCTTTTTGGAAAAAGTGCTTCCCATGAGAAGTTCATAATTAAGTGTAATGCTATAGCTCTACTACTTAATGGTACTGTACATGAGAAAACTCTATAAACACTCTGGAAAATTCAAGTGGCTGTATTATGATCTGTAAACAGTCCCAGTCCCAGATTCAAATAAAAATAAAAACAGCTGGTTTGAAATAGAGCTTTCACCTATAGTTCTACTTTTAACCAAAGAATCTATCTTTAAAGGGGAGGAGACTTTCTTCTATCAATGGAAGTAGTAATATATTATCATTTATTTTGAGGAGGGGAGCTTCAAATATCCCACTTCTAAAGCCTTATGATTTTCTGGCTCTTGGGTATATTTGTGCCCATAAATTCCCCCATAAAATGGGGTTTCTGCATAAAACCTCTTTGCTGCTTTCCCAGTTTCCAATCACCTGAGCAAAGCTTAGCCCGGGAAGCAAGACCCACCCAGCAGCACACTTGTACTCATTCCTGTGGCCACTGTGACAAATGAGGGACAAATTACCACCACACGTTTATTCACAAGTTCTGCAAGTCAGAAATCCAAAATGGGTCTCACTGGGCTGAATCACGGTGTGAGCAGGGCTGTGTTCCTTCTGGAACGCAGGGGAGAACCTTCAAGGGCAGACCCATTTCTTGACCTTTTCCAGGTTCCAGAAGCCACCTTCGTTCTTTGGTGATGGCTCCTTCCTCCATCTTCAAAGCCAGCAATGTCTGGTTGAATGCTGCTCACACTGCATCAGTCTGGTTCTCTGCTTTCTTCATTACATCTCCCTCTCTGACTCCTTTAAGGTTTGTACCTACATTGGACCCACCTCCCCATCTCAAGGTGATGAATCCTAATCACATCTGTAAAGCCCTTTTTGCCATGTCAGGTAACATACAGATTTCAGAGATTAGGATGTGGCCATTGTTGGGAGGCCATGGTTTGGCCTGCCACCACACTCTCGAGTAGTAAATAAGAATTGACAAAATGCAGTGAAGTTGCAGAGAGTTCAAAACAAAGCACAAATATAAGTCTATTCTGCTCAGATACCTTAGGTTCCGCAGCCTCAAGGGTGGCACGTGTAGCATGTTATGAGCTCTCTTTGTCGTGCCTGGGTCATGACCTCTCAGGGAGGTAAAGGGCTGGCATTGGGGGTCAGGTGGAAAGGAGAGAGCACACATGTGCTTGGTGTCCCCACATTCCCTTCCTCAGCTGGCCATGTATAGCTCTCCTGAATGAGCAGAACTTGACCCCCAGCCTGTCCCTGATCCCCGCTGCCTCTGATGGGGCTGCACAGTGGTGGTCTGACGCACAGACACCCGCCTCACTTTTGCCCATGCCTCCATCTACCCGTGACCACTACTGTTTAACTTGACCCTGATTTCATCTTTACCTAGAAAGCTACATGAGATCAGAAGAAAGCGCAGAGTCTTCCTTTGCAAGTGTAACTGGCCATTTTCAGATGGGTGGAGAATTCTAACACACTCATCTTGGGCAATCCTCTTGCCAGTGCAGCCTACCCTCCACACTAATTAAAGAGCTGAGTGAGCTCTGGGACGCATGGCGATCCGAATCATAACCTACTGGCTGCCCAAGACACTGGGGAGCATCCAGCGTGGCTCTGGAAGGTAGCTCAATAAGTAAGATACAGCCCAAGGCCTGAACTTCTGCAAAGACTCTGTGACCATATTACCTAGGGGAAGTCATAGGGCCTCGAATTTCCTAACAAAATACTGATGATTCTGCCTGAACTGCCTGTATGTTAGAAAGCACATAAGCTCCACATATTTAGATTTCTTTTTTAAAAGGGTACCATAATTACAAACTTTAAGATAAGTGAAAATTAAATTTTAATGCAACAAAATTCAGGGCCTTTAATAAATGACATAGCCCTATGGTCCTAACTTGGTGCACAATTTATAAACTGTTTATTTGAGATACAAAAAACTGTTAGCTACGTTAATAAATATGGCACATCCAATCTAATATTATACAGCTAGTTTTGTGAAATTAAAAAAAAAACACTTATTTTTAGAATGGGTATAAAATTGTGAGAACAATATAGTATCGGCGATGTTAAAATATATTAAGATACAATAGAAGGAAAATACATGAGATGTTGGCAGATATTTCCTCTGGATAGCACATGTTATCTGTTAGCCATCTTCAGTTGCAAACAACAGGGATCAGCTCTGAGGAACTTGAACAAAAAGCGTCTTACTACAATATTGGGAGCTCAGGGCATTGAAAGCTAGGGGCCAAGCTTATAAGTAAGGGAGAACTAAGTCTGCTCTTCCAGGTGACAGCTTCAGGAACGTCCTCAGACGGGAGTGCTGGTCAGTGTGCCACCACCAGGAATAAATGAGCTCCAGCACTTTTAATCTCTTTGTCACTGTCCTCAAACACACCCTGGGGGCCAGGGGAGGGCAAGGCACCTGCTCTTCAATCCCACCAGACTCCATCCTATGGGGACAGATGTAATCCCCCAAAAGGAAGTCAAGGGGCTCAGGGGAAGGAGAGGATAATGAACCATTTAAAATAAAGTTTGCGTTGGCAGAATTAGGAGTCACTTCTATCTCTTTTTTAAATATATTTTTGTATTTGCCAGGTTTCTTACCATGATGATATGTTCTTTTTATCAAGATAAGTACGTTCTTTATTATACATATGGTGGAAACCACTGGTTGCCTATCAAAATCTGCTCTCCCCTGTCCTAAAACCACAGCTAGATTACATGCCCCCCCTCTTTTTGCAGATAGGTCTGGCCACATGACCAAGGAAGGCATGGCCAAGCTCTCTTCAGTGGAAGATGAGCAAAAGTACTGCACACCACGCCTGGACTAGCAGGCCTTAGAATAGAAGATCTGTGACCTCCACACTTTCTTCCCCTTCCCCTGCAATCTGAGCGTGGCCGCTCCCAGCTCCCATCGTTCAAATGGCAACAGTGCCTTAAACATGGTGGAGCCATGACTTACAAGGAACTTGGACCCTTGAAAAATCCCATGCAGCAAAACTGCCCTGCTCACCTGGAATGCCCCCAAACGTACATTTCCTTAAGCCACTAAAATTATTGTTGAGACTCTTTATTGTAACCCCCTGGCCTCATCCTAATTAATACAACAGAAGCACGGTCTCATTACAAGGGTGACAGCAGTTCTACTAGTTACGCTCTGAGAGGCTGGGTCAAGTAGTGATGAAGAGTCCCCACACGGAGCAGACTGCCAGGACCTAAACATGGGCCCCACCACTTCCTAGAGGCCTGCCCTGGGCAAATTATGTAGTCATTCAGTGCCTCAGTTCCCTCTTCCATAAAATGGAGCTAATGTCAGTACCTATCTCATAGGATTGTTGTGAAGATTAAAACACAAGAGTGAGCCCTAGCCGACTTGGCTCAGTGGACTGAGCACCAGCCTGCAAACCAAAAGGTTGCTGGTTTGATTTCTGGTCAGGGCACATGCCTGGGTTGCAGGCCAGGTCCCCAGTTGGTGGCATGTGAGAGGCAGCTGATCAATGTTTCTCACCTTCTCTTCACCTCTCTCTAAAAATAAATAAAATCTTTAAAAAACAACAAAAACCACAAGAGTGATTAGCACAAATTAATCACTTTTATAATTTCTAATTTAGAAAAAATTAACACTTCTAGAGGTCGACCCTAACAATATAGAGTGAACAAAGAAGAAAGTTTAATATCATATGGAGCATTCTTTTTTTTTTTTTTTTTTTTTTGGAGCATTCTTTATTTCTGTAGCAGGAATTAGTCATGAGCTGTTTGAGGAACGCAAAGAAATGCTTAAATTCATGGGTGTAGGCTGGAGATAGTTTTATTCTAAATTCTTGTTTCAGAGCTCTGTGAGTTTAGGTCAGATTTTTAATCCTGTTCACACACACTTGCTCTAATCTGAGCGTGCGTGCACACACACACGCACACACCCTCACTGATTTAGAGGCCACATGCTCCCTCCACATTTCAGCCCACGATTTATGCAGTTGTGGAATAAAGTGCTATTCATTCAATGAAGAGGCACATTGCTGCCTCATAAAAAGGTGGCTTGTTAATTCATTTCTCCAGTTTTAATACTTTGTTACAAGTTCTCCCAAATTTTCTAGAATATTTTTAGGTGTGTACTGTGGGGGAAAAAAAATTAACTCTTACTTTGATCCCAGGAGACTTAATTCACCTTAAGCCTGGGCCTTTCAAGAAGATTAAATAAAGGATTAAAGTAAAATTGTTCTTGAGGCAAGCAGCCTGATTTCTACAGAGTTTTTTATGTGGGTTTACAAGTGTCGTGTTACTAAACGAGTTTACTGAGGGAAGAATTTTAACTCTTCTAAGATGAATATATTTTCCCAAGATAATTTTCACATAAATTTCCTCTTATTTCTTCTAACAAAACAACCCATGGATATTTCCATAACAGCAGGTAAACCAGGGAACCTAGTAAACCAGGGACTTACAAGATTCAACTAAGTGTGCATTGAAATGTACCCCTGTGGCAAGGAAGGAAAGTAACATCCTTTGAAAAACATATGCACACACTCATTTTCACCTCCCCAGCACCTTTGGCTCTGGTGGGAACCCAGACAAGCTCCCAGGAGGAGAAAGCAGGACGTGAGCAGGGCCACGGTGCCAATGCTTCCTGCCATCCCCTGGGTGCAGAGGGGAAGACCTCAAGTAGGTGTTCCCGTGGACCCCACTAGACTGGAGACCTCCTAGGTAAATCCTTTCAAATTTTTCTGTAAAGTGATGGGATTAAGAAGTGCTAAAAGTGGAAAAGTGGAAGGACTCCTTTAAAGAAAAGAAATGAGGCGTCCTCGAAAGTGGGGTGTTTTGTGACACATCATCTTACAACTTTAAGACCCGAGAAACTTGTGATGCCAAATTTCCATGATGAAATTTCATCAGGCTAGCTGGAACAAAGTGCCTCAAAATAACTAGTAATGAAAATAAGATCCACTGCCCTGGCCAGTGTGGCTCAGGGGGTTGGGCATTGCCCCACAAATCAAAAGGCCACTGATTTGTTACCCAGTCAGGGCATATGCCTGGGTTGCAGGCCAGGTTCCCTGGTTGGGGAAGCCTGGGAAGCAACCAATGGATGTTTCTCTCCCTCTCTTTCTCCCTCCCTTCCCCTCTCTCTAAAAATAAATAAATAAAATCTTTCTTCCCTGGCTGCTGTGGCTCAGTGGATTGAGCATTGGCCTGCGAGCCAAGTGTCGGTGGTTCGATTCCCAGTCAGGGTACATTACTAGGTTGCACGTCAGGTCCCCAGTTGGGGACACAAGTGAGAGGAAACCACACAGTGATGTTTCTCTCTTTCTTCTTTCCTTTCTCTCTAAAAATAAAATAAACAAACAAATAAATAAATAAATATATTTTTTTTAAAAATCTTTCTTTAAAAACAAGATAGAAAAGAAGACCCTCAAAGAGCTCCGGAAGTGGATGGTGGCCATAGCTGGATAACAATGTAAATGTATTTAATGCTGAGCTGTACACTTAAAAATGGTTAAGGTGGTAAACCTTGTGTTATGTCTATTTACAAAATGTATATAATTAATATCACAGTGTTTTTTAAAAAGCTCTTGCTTAGACTTCCTTTTTTTTTTTTTTTTTTTTAGGTGGGGGTTGTGGGGGAAAGAGAGGGAAAGAAACATAGATCACTTTCCTCTCATACCAGCCCTGACCGGGGACTGAACCCACAACCTAGGCATGCACCCTGACCAGGAATCAAACTGGCTACCTTGGGTCTACAGGATGACTCTCAACCAACTAAACCACACCAGCCAGGACTAGACTTTAATTCTTGATCAACATCCTCTATAATTTTATATTAATAAACTCTTTTAAACTGCTGCAACAGTTAATAATTTTAAAAAATAAGTAAAATGTTGAATCAAATAATAACCAAGTTGTCAGATCACAGTGCAATTCTATCTTTGGTTTTGATGTCCATAATGCATTGATAGTAAACAGAAAAAAAGACCATTTCTTTGAAGAAGTGTCACTTGAAAAACCCTTTCTTACAATCAATTCTGAATCTTTGACCTTAATAGAATTAGGTAATATTGCAATCTGGATCAATTTGGCTTTAATTACATCTCCTCTTTTTCTAAAAATTAGTGTACTAAAAGTGGCCTGTTTTCAAACAAATTAACAAAATGGTTCATTGAGATTCCTCCTACTATCTTTGATAAACATTAATAACAAGAAAAATCTGCACTCAAAAACACTTTTTAATTCCTAAAACACAAAAGTTAAAGAGTTTTTAACAGTACATTTCCTAATTTATCTATTTTGTAACTTGGATAATATTGAATTTGTTGTTGATGATGATGATTTGTTCTTTTTAAAAGCAGAACATGTAGCTATCTCACATTCATTTTGGAAGTATGAACAGGGTAAAATACAAATAATTAAAAAGTGGAATATCTGTACTTACAAATAATACTTCTTAACCAGTCCCTTATGCTGACATGTTGGGGAACAGTATGGTGCTGAAGAAGGATTTCTGAGGGCCATAACATAATTTGAAAAGGGATAGAACATTTGGACAGAAGTGGGGAGAACAGGTAATATCAACCTAATAAAACCCATTGTTTTCTGTTGCTCTTGGTTTACCCATCTGTGCTTTATATGGAAGGTATCCAGTAAACTCAGGTTAAATAAAAATAAAATCTTATCCATATATTCTAAATACACAATTTTATAAAGCCCTTTTGTCGATGTAGATCATGCTGCTTGAAGTACGTTACATTACAAGATCATATCCAAAGCCCACACTCTTCCAATTGTCAATGGGAAGTTCTATTTAAGCATAAAATAGATTCTATTATCTCTCACTTCAAACACTTGCACTTTCCATGAGCAAGAATAAATCAATTCTCTGTGCAGAAGAACCACCAAAGTAAACCCCACTGTCTCAGACCTTCTGATTTAGGAGTCAGCAGCTGTGTGACACATGAAGTTTTATGCCTGTATGGATTATCACTGACCTCCTCCACAATTCCTAAGACAGGATTTGAATCAAAGGGTAACAGGCAACGCACAAGCATCCTGTGCACTGAGAGGTGCAGGTCCTTCTGTCGACCAAGGACCGCTGGTGCTAACCCATGCTTGCTGCACACTGACCTTTTGCAAGTGAGAGTCAAACAAAGAGATACTTCTTGAAATAAATCAAGTAATGGGTATTAGGTGATTTTAAAGGATGATGATAAATTTTTAGGTGTGAAAAATGGCACGCTGGTTACGTATAATAGAAACCTTATCAGGTTGAAGTATGTTTCCCCCTGCTACTCAAGTGAAATTCTAGTACGTCACATAGCTCTCCAGCCACTTGTGGTAACAGCAAGTCCTAGAGTTACTTTAAGTCACAAAACACAATTGTGATTCAGAAAATAGAATGTTCAGGTAAATACATTAATCGACCCTTTAAGGCCAAAAAAGTAAGATTGCCTGCTCCACCCCATACTCCCACCAAGGATCTGTCAGCCTCTGTCTTTCCTATCCATCACCTCTCCCCTACTTGCTAGCTGCTATTACTCTCCCCTCCAAGGATGGAACAGATGGAGAAGCAAGGACCACTTGACTGCTACTGCCACAGAACTAGTGACAGAGACAGCTGGCTACCTACCAATATCCATTAGCCCCTTCCTCTTTACAAAAAGAATACCAATTTTGACCTGATCAGGTACCTCAGTTGACTGGAGCATCATCCTGTGCACCAAATGGTTGCAGGTTCAATCCCAGGATGGGAGGCAACTGATCGATGTTTCTCTTATATCCATGTTTCCCTCACTACCACTCTCAAAAAAAAAATTAAAAATCAACTTCTGACCAAGATAGAGGGCTGGACAGATACGCTGCATCTCTCTCCACAACTAAGAAGGAATACAATTACATCAAAACTGGAGACAACCAGAAAATCCAGAAAATCAGCTGCATGGCAGTCCAATAAAGATATAAACAAGAAATACTCACCCAGACAGGTAGAAGGGCAGAACTGGGAGTAGAGAGGACATGGTGTGGTTGCCCTCTCCACCTCCAGCATGGTGGTGGTGACAGCAGCTATGGCCAGCTGTGGAAAGCTCAGTCACACATTCTAAAAAGGTAGGGAGGGACACCTGGGGAGCAATTCCAGATCCAGACCAGACCGCGCAGCTCAAGGTTCCAGTGCTGGAGAAAATAAAGCCTCATTGCTCCTGACTGTGAAAACCAGTGGGGGTTGGAATGGAGGAAGAAACTCTCAGCAGAGTCCATTTGTTTGGAGGTCCCCACGGTCCTAGAACGTCGGCAGACCCACCCACTCTATGAACCACGGCCGGGGCAACAGCTAGAGAGGCTCCAGTCCCAAACAGGAAGTAGGAGAAGTGCCTGGAAAAGGGGCAAGTGCTGAGCAAGTGGCATTGTTCCCTCTCAGACCCCCTCCCATACACAGCGCCACAATGTGGTGAAACGAGTCACCCCATACTGATGAATACTTAAGGCTCTGCCACTTACAATGTAACAAGTGCGACAGCTCTACCTAAGACACAGAGGCAAACACAGGAGCCTGCAAGTTGAAGAGACAGAGAAGTATGTCCCAAAAGAGGGAACAGATCAAGGTTCCAGTGGGAGAACTAAGCGACAAGGAGATAGCCAACCTAACATATGCAGAGTTCAAAACACTTGTGATAAAGATGCTCATAGGCTTGACAGATATGCTTGAGTACAGCAAACACAGAAGGAAAGAAGTGAAGACTATATACTAAGTGAAACAAAGGAAAATCCACACAAAACTAATGGGGAAGGGAAGAAAACTGGGGTTCAAATCAATGATTTGGAACATAAGGAAGAAATAGTCAACCAGTACAGAATAAAGACACAAGAATTGAAAAAAATAAGGAGAGGCTTAGGAACTTCTGGGACAACTTTAAACATGCCAACATCCAAATCATAGGGGTGCCAGAAGGAGAAGAGGAAGAGCAAGGAATTGAAAACTTATGTGAAAAAATAATGAAGGAAAACTTCCCAAATTTGGTGAAGGAAATAGACATACAAGTCCAAGAAGCACAGAGAGTTCCAAACAAGCTAGACTCAAAGAGGACCATACCAAAACACATCATAATTAAAATGCCAAAAGTGAAAGATAAAGAGAGAAACTTAAAAGCAGCAAGAGAAAAGAAGGGAGTTACCTACAAAAGGGTTCCTATAAGACTATCAGCTGATTTCTCAAAAGAAACTTTGCAGGCAAGAAGGGACTAGCAAGAAATGTTCAAAATGATGAAAAGCAAGGATCTACAACCAAGATTACCCTATCCAGCAAAGCTATCATTCAGAATGGAAGGGCAGATAAAAGTGTTTCCCAGACAAGGTAAAGCTAAAGGAGTTCATCATCACCAAGCCATTACTATATGAAATGTTAAAGGGACACATTTAAGAAAAAGAGAATCAAAACTATGAATATTAAAATGACAACAATCTCACAACTATTGACAACTGAATCTAAAAAATAAAAACAAGGCAAACAACCAGAACAGGAACAGAATCATAGGTATGGGGGATCATTTGGAGGGTTATCAGCTGGGAGGGGGAAGGGGGAAAATGGGGAAATGGTGCAGGGATTAAGAAGCATAATTGGTAGGTACAAAATAGACAGGGGGAAGTTAAGAATAATATAGGAAAGGGTGAAGCCAAAGAACTTATATGCATGACCCATGGACATGAACGATGGGGGGTGGGATTGCTGGCTGGAAGGAGTGTGCTGGGCAGAGGGAAGCAAAGAAAAATAAATTGGGACAACTATACCAGCATAATCAATAAGATATACTTTTAAAAAATCAATAAACATATCCTCATGTGAGGATTTTAAAGAGAATCCCAATTTTAAGCTGGGCCCATCGCAATAAGGTTCTATTTCCTACCCTCTAATAGAGCTCCATGTGACCCTATGACTGAACTCTGGCTAATAAGATATAAGCAAAAATACTGAGTGCAATATCCTTAAACTATCCTTAAAAAGGAGGGAACAGACACTTCTGCCTTTCCTTCGCTCCTGCTGCCTGGAACATAACGTGATGGCTGGAGCCTGAGTGGCTCCCTCTGACCATGAGCATGAAGACCACATCCCTGGGAGCAGTGGCTTTGGAGGCTTATTCCTGGTAACTGTGTAGAGCCACCACCCCACCCTTGTGTTGCCTACTTCCTGAATTATTCTATGCAAGAGAGTAATAAACTTCTATTTTGTGTAACCATTGTTCTTTCATTCATATGTAGGCAAATTTACTCCTCACTACTATAGATGGCTTTACACTCTCTCGACCAGCTGATACTTACACCCAACTCTATGTCTCCCATGGGCACTTTGGTGGGTTCTCCAGGGGTTCCCCTCAAAATCCTTGTGATATGAGTGATGCATTCTTCTATTTGCCACTCCCCACCACTACGCAGCCCCTGAGGCTCACTCCACAAGCTCTGTTGGCTCTGCCTCTTGGACAGAGGTCAACCAGTTCCTGGCCAGCTCTCCATCCCTGCAGGGGCCACATCTGGTCCCTGCAAAGCAGCCACAATTGCTCCAACGAATTTGCCAGCTGCTCTCCACTCGGCCATGCCACCAAAACATCTTCCCAGGGTCATAGCCAGCCCACCACACGTCCAGCTGGAGGGGACACAGAGCATGCTCTCCAGGAAGCCTCTCTCCAGGCTTAGGGTGAGTGAGCAGCACCCCCATTTCACACTTCCTTCAGAAAGAGGGTTTGATGCAGGCTCACAGCAGAGACTTCTCCAAAGAAATCCCGTTACAAATCCCGTATCAATGCTTTTCATACTCTCAGAGGAAGGAGGATTTTCAAGAGCTGTGAACCTGGTGTTCAGCTATTTCCTTTGAAAATCCCCATTTCGGTCTTTCTCACAACTTACTTTAGTAACTGCTAGCTAGTATATCTTGAGGCATTTGTCAAATCTTCCAATTCAACAGCCTGTCACAAAAATAATATTTGTGCTAAAACTACAAAGAAAAGCAAGGAAACCATTAAAACAATATTTGAAAAAGCAGTTACCTCTGGGGTGGGGGTGGGGGTAGGAGAAAGGAAGGAAATATGAACCAGTAAGCACAAATGAGGAGCTTCAAAGGGAACATTCTAGATGTTTATCTGGATAGTTATTTATTTTACTATTGTAAGTTAAAATGTTCACACATGTTACATACACATATATTTATTCATAATTCATTAATTTAAATGTAAACAAAGGACCAGACAGAAGATAACATCTAAACTCCACAGCAAAACAACTTGGAAAAAAAGACTGTACTCTGAGAATTAGCCTATGAATTCAACATAAAATGGAGGAAGCTGGTCAAAAAATGACTTTAACAAGGGGAAAAAGGATTTCCTCAAAAAGACCAGTGTTGCTCGTAGGAACGTCTGTAGTGATGATTAGTTCTGTGGCAGAGACAATGCCCTCAGCACACCTGCTCTACTTCATCGTCTGATGACAGACTGGGGAGGAGCAGCGCAGAGGTGGCCACGAGCACCTCTGAGCTATCTGGGTTCAAAAAGTCTTCAAACCCTCTGAGCTGAAAAGGAGTCTTGGCCAAATCCTCAAACGAGTTGCCCCTGCAGGCCAACCCTACCAGGGCTCCCCAAAAGCTGTGTGAGCCATAGGGTCGTTTTATAAAGCCTTCTGAATTACTTTTGTAATTGCCAAACCAACTTTCTGATTATGATCTGGCTTCTACAGAGCTTGTCTATGGGGAAAGGAGCTGCTGATCATGTAGGCTTTATTGTTGTTGTTACTAAGGTAATGTTAGCTTCATTATCGTTAACAATGACAGCTAATATTTCTTGCATGCTTATCCTGCTTGATCCTCACAAAAACCTTAGTCCTACTGCAAGGCAGCGTGGGGAAGTGATAAAGAGCAACAGACTGCCAGGCTCTAACTCTGGATCTAACCCTGTACCACCTTGAGCAATACATTCAGCCTCTTTGGGCCTCAGTTTCCCCATCTGTAAGGTGGAATAATGGTAATACCTACCTGATAAGGTTGTTGTGAAGATGAAATTAGTTGATTTTGCCAAAGCCCTGAGACAGCAGCCGTCACACAGTGGGTACAGGACAAATGTTTACTATTATTTCCATTTTATTCATAGTAGTAAAGTTACCTGCCTAAATTCTGTAGGCTTCACACGCCATGTGCTTAACCAACATGCTTGCTATTAACCACCATCACAGGTTCTTGTCAAGGTAAATTAACACCTGTGCCTTCGGGGTCCTCCTTGACCTTGGGGTATGTTGGTTAAATGACTTACTCAAGTCTGAAGAAAGTCAGACTCTGGGCCTTCAAAACAGAGACGAGGCTCTCCCCAGCTGAGCCCTGGTCTGGCCCAACAACAGCCAACCTAACTTTGAATAATCCCAGGACAGCTGTCTGCCATCCTGCCTGACATCCCACTGAACTCAGAAATTCTTAAGAACAGGCCTCTTACTTTAAGTTCTCAGTTTCTAGCAACATGCCAATCAGCAAATATAAAATAAAAATTCTTCTGTAACCCCAGAGAGATTCAGATTATATCAACACTGTCTTCAGGTGGTTGTAAAGCAGCAATCTTTCCTTCAAAACCTTTCTAACCTACCCAGGCTAAGGTCTACTCCACCTGTGAAGGGCCCAGGAAATGGGAACTGGTCCAAACATCATCAGCCGAGGTTCACCACCGTTCTGAAGGAAAAGTGCCACGAACGAGCAGAGCTGCACTTCCATTTCTGCTGCTAACACCCCTGCGAACTTGGCTGAGCCCCTTGGCTCTCGGAGCTTCAGCTTCCCCATTTGAGAAGCAGAAAAATTAGACCAGATGATCTGTAAATTCTCTTCCATTCTTTGATCCATGTTTTAATTCAGAGCCAAATCTCATTTTTGATTTGATCACATTCAAAAACAACTCAAAATAACTCACTCTAAGGAGACGCACTGCTTTCCGTAATGCATATAAGGAGAAAGTGATGCTGCTGCTATTTGCAGTTCTGAAGGGACACAGGCCGCTGGGACCACTGTGAGGAGAGTTCCTATTGGCCTGATAACTACACATTACATGAAACTTGTGGCTTGAAAGCTTTTCTACCAGAGAATAATAAACAATAAACGGGGCTTATTCTTAATCTGATTCATGCCAATCAATGTGCGAACATGTGTGTGCCTGTGTGTTTGTGTATGCTCATAGCACACTGCAGATTTTTTAGAAATGTAAATAATAAATGAGAAAGTATGGTGAACTCTCCAAAAAAAGGACAACATGTATTACAGTGGCTGTCTCAGAATGATGCTAGATAACTTATTCAAGATACTAAGGTGATTTATAATCTTTTTTTGGGGGGGCCCTGTACTATGAAAATGCTTGCTCTTAAGTCAATGATGCAAATAAATTTTTGAATTAGACTGCACAGAAGAAGTGGGAAAAGTAAGAATGAACACATGGACTTCCATGTGATAGTGGTTTCATATCTTAAATTATTCTTTTTATCAGGACCATGTATAACATGTGACTTCTAACTGATTGGTTTTCTTCCAAACATCATTGTAACTTGCATTTTTAGCCTTTAAAGCTACTTTAAAATTCTTTAATTTAGTAAAATTAATGTTATCAGATATATCTATTCAGAAGCCTGATTCATGAAAAATGCATACTATAGATACCAAATTTCTGCACTCGTTTTTCACAGGTTTCATAATCTTTGTAGCATGACCCTTCTTAATGGCCAAACAGTGCTGAACCTTTCATCAAACTTTCATGCACTGTATTTTGACACACTGGACTCTGGCGCGGGTGCGGGGGTAAGGGAGTAGAGAGATAAGTGATCCAGGAAGCTGAGGTATGTCACAGGTAATGACCAGGCTATTATTCTGAATGATAATGCCAGGCTTGCACAAAACATTTTGCCTAATTAGACTTCACACAAGGAGGGGAAATGCTTTAATATTTAACAAGTATAATGGTGTAATCAATGTATACAAATCAGGCCTGATAAGGAATATTGTTTATTAAAGAAAGAGACAGATGGCTACGGGAAAGGTATAGTCATTAAATGTAAAATCTCACAGGCTCCAACTGTGAGTACCAGCCACGTACCTTCAAATTGCCACTCTAACCCAGAAACTCCATGCATTATTTAGTCCCGTCCTCCTGCTCAGTAAGCTATAGATACACCCACACCATAGATTTACCAAAATAACTGGGTTTCAATAGATCATCTTTGCTGTTTCTCAAAGCTGTCTTTTCTTAAACACTTTTGCTGCTGTCAAAATCCCAATGAGTCAAGATGTCCAACATCTCTTATAGTCATTTCAGTTAGATAATTAGTTCTCCTTTTTATTACCTTCAATAACACTTAATGTGTTGGAAGCCTTCCTGACTCTATTAAATCCACCCAGCCTGCCACAAGGTTATGAATACATAATTTGTTTATAGGTATCTTTAAGAAAACACAAAGTAAGAAGACAGTATAAATGAATATAGTTAAAAACAGGTTGCTTATGAACTACAAGTTATAGCAAAAGAGATTTCTAAGGGTGGGTTATCTGTTCAGTTTCTCCAAGGTCAGAATGACACTCAAATAAATACAGGGACCCAGAAGGCAATTTGCGCATTTGTGAGCAGTTTCTCACTAACCTTGCTGCTGACCATCAGTTGCTACACTCATTCATTCCACACATATTATTGAGAACCTACTGTGACTACACACTATGTTATACTCTGTGGAGTACATCAAAAAATGTGTAAACTAGGGTCCCTACCAGAAGCAAGATTTAACAGCGGGTGCACCAGGCACAAGCCCTGGGCCCCGACTTCTGAAGGGCCCCGCAAAACCCCAACTTTACAGTTTTTTCTAATGACACCAGGTATGGTTTCATATGTGCAATTTTAACTACGTACAAGTTGTAGACTTGCGGAGTCCTTCAGAAGTCCGGGCCCAGGGTGCGCGCCCGGTGCACCCACGGTTAAATCCACCTCTGATAGCCTCCCTAAGCTCTTGGGAGTCCACAGACTTGTCCAAGTTTGACATAAAAGCAACTACAATGCCTATCGCCATGTAACGCTTGGCCACACTTGGTAATTATGGAGGTACTGTGGCAGTCTTGGGAGTAGCAGTTTTGAGAGCAAACAGACCTTTGTTGAAATGCTGGCCCTTGCCTATTGTAGTCATCTGAACCAGCCCAGGTGCTTCATCTATCTGATAATATTTCTGTATGGGTTTTGTTTTTAATTCCACAAATAAAGGGCTGCAAGTAGTGTTTATCACACAGCAGTGTTTTGTTTTGTTTTGTTTTTCCCTAACCTCTGCCATTTCTGTATTTCCAGGAGAAAAATGGGTCTCATTTTCATTGAAAAACCAAGTACTTAACTCTTGACTTAGCTGCAATGAAAACCATATCTAAAGATACCAGATAAGATGTGAATCTTATCTTTCCTTGGGCACAATCTCATTTTTTACTTGTGTCCCTCACTAAACTCCTCAAGAACTATTCTTAGCAAGTGTTTCCAGATAGGTCCTTGGTTTGAAGTGCAGAGAACAAAGGATTTCAAGTTTTAATTTACTAGCTGGATGTTTACAGATGAAGCTGAGAGCATTTAGAGTCAATCTGATTCTTGAAGCGTATTGCCATTGTTTCCATTTCTGATGTTATAAAATCAACAGGATATAAAATCCCCTTGGCCTCGAAGTAGGTACTGAAAGCTTGCCATCCCCAGGAAGGATGTTCCACATGCCATTAAGCCATAATTTGATAATATATTCTACTCTGAATTTCACTCTACTGTGAGTTCCTGGAGGTAAGAAACTCCTGTATTTTCATGTACTTATCTCTAGTACTGAGCACAGTGCCAGGCACATGGTAGGAGCTTCATAACTACATTCTCAAAAGATTCTGAGAGCATCTAGAACAGACAGTTGTGTAGGTGGCATCGTTGTAGGGGAACCTGAAATAGCCTGCCAGTAGCTATGGTGCCTAAGGATGTGTGGCCCATCAAGAACAGCATGGAACCCAAGGGACTTGGGTTCCACTCCTAACAATGTCATTCCACTAAGTCACTTCACCTCCCTGGGCTTCTTTCTGTTCATTTGCAAAATATGAAGATAATTGATTATGAAGATAATCAAAATGTTCTCAAACATGTTATTATTTCTGCGAAAGACTAATGTTAGACCTAATGATCTCAGAGATAATATGTTTTTGATGTAATCTTGCTAACCAGTGGCCCTCCCATTACTTCCACCTCCAATAAGTCATTGTCAAGACTATGCAATGAGGTCTACAAATCCTCCAGGACCCAAGTGTCCCTTTCAAATGCACAATATTGCCATTCCAACGATTTCTAACTTACATAAATAAAATAAGTGAACATTGCCAGCTTTATTCAAAGCTTCTCCATGTATTCTCTGACCCTCATTCCTAAGTGATTAACGGCAGCACTGATACTTACCCATTTCACACCTGCATGAGATTTGCCCCCAAAATCATCACAGCCACTTGTGGAGACCAGGAGCAGGAATTTAAAGAAGTGGGCGCCTCCTGTTCACCTTCGTCCTAGGCTGGACCATCGCCAGCAGAACAAGCACCTCCTCAGGCACCCAGAGGGCTCTATAAAGGACCCACACCTACCTCCCACCTGCTCCACCCCAGTGAAGAGCTCAAACACCCACTGGCTACCCTGTGGTCACGAACAAAACTCACCATTTCGAGAGGATGGGGAAGAAACTGCCGTCCTGGTCGTCAGTGAGCAGATCATTTCTATAGTTGGTTTCTGAGGCCACTGCCTTGAGTGGGAGAGAAACCAAAAGCCTACAGTTCCTGCATGTCTTCCTATCTCATTTCCATCAGAGCATGAACGTGAAGGCACCCTCTCTGCATAAAAGGTCCAAGGAGGTGTTCTCATGGCCTCTGTTATCCACACTAATAACAGCCCAGACTCATTCCGGTCCAGACCCACTCTCAGAGGAAGACAAAAAGGTAATTCCAGTAAAGCTGGATAAATTCTCCTAAAAGATATTCATGGGGAAAATACTCAGGAATTTTTTGATTATTTAAGTGAATAAAACACTCGCTACAAAGAAAAAACGCTTTTCAGACAACCCAAGATGTTGAATCAGATCCAACGAAGTAACGGATTTTATGCTCAGATTTTGGCTTCAGCCAGCATTTGGATTGATGAATTCATTCACAGTCCATAAATTTCATTTATTTGCATTCAAATGGCCCCTGAGTCTAAATGATTAAATTACTACTGTAAAAGATTAAGAAGTTGCTTATGGCCACAGAGTGAGTCAGCTTTGGAATCCCTTGTCCACCAACCTAGTCTCCTTCTGTAGCCATTTGTCTACACCTCCATCTGGAGGAGATATTAAAAATAAAAAATCCTCAGCTCTCTCCTGTTAATTAGGCACAGAATTCTCTGGGCCCCAGAAACCTAAAGGCCATAAGTTTAGTGAAAACAAAAAACAAAAAAAACCAAAGGGACCCTCCCTATCAAAGAACAGCCTTCAGATAGAAGCCAGAGCTTGCAGGTCATAGGTACACCCAAAGAAATATCTGCCCACAACACAAGTCTCCTCACTTGGTTCCCCATTACGTAGCTGCAAACATACTTAAATAAATTTTATTTCTACACAAATAAGATATCCAAAAATACCATGGGTATTTTGAGTTGCTATGTCTATGGAGGCCCAAGAAGTACTTATTCCCTCTCCATTTGCAGATAGAGCAGATGCGAAATAAGAAAAGAACAGCCACGATCCTTTGGACAGCTCATTAAAGCAGCCAAGGGACTTAAGGAATTCATTCTTTAACATCAAGTCCCACTCACTGCCTCACTCCCCTCAGTCCTGGGCTGTGAGCTACAATACACAGGGAGACCAAGAGTGGTTTTCTGGGCTGCGTCTCCATACCGGAGGAACTTCTCTAGTGACATGTACACAGTGGGTGTTCAAGACACGTTTTATTATAATCATCTAGAATTTAAGACATTGAAAAAAAATATCCAAGAGTAGAATTAGAGGAGTTAAGGTCAAGGGCAAACAAAAATACACACTGCTTTTCCTAGTCTTCCCGATGCGCCTGGGTCCCTGTTTTCTTTTCCACGCTTCCTTCCTGTGACCCTGTGCCAAGCAGTTTATGTACCTTATGTAAATCCATCAGCAAACCACCCAGTAAGACAGGCACTATTACCCTCATTTTACAGATGAGAAAACTGAGATCTCAAGAATTACGTAACTTGCCCAAGATCACAGTTAAGAAAGAGGAAAGTTGTGCAACTGGGTGACCTGACTTTAACTCCCAAGCCCACTCACAACACACTACTTCCTCATTCAGTTCCTTGTTTCCCCTATGTTCTCACTTTTTCAAGTGCTCAGCATACATTCATCGTGCTGATCTTCCCCAAAACCATATGAACTAACTTGGATTTCATTCCAAGGGCTGTTCCTTTTCCTACAAAGCTGCCCTTGTGTTGTTTTCTTAAAGTCTGCTTGCTCATTCCATTTTCATACACTCTATCAAGTCTATAAAATGGGCTGTTGAAAATTACAATAACTTGCTTTAAACTGTTCCCAATTCAAGACTGTTTTTAAATTTTTTGCACTTTAAAAAAAAAAAAAAAACCTGAATCAAGCTTCTCTTGCACCTGGGCAGATTCTGTTTGCTTATTCACAGAAGGGCTGGTGTATGCCTATGTGCCAACGCATAATAAACAATGAGTCAAGGTCTCCTGCGCACTGGCTGAGTCAGACAGTCCTGAACTGTAATGATTTGGTAAAACCTCACATTCCCTCCCTAACGCCCACAGCATCTACCCTGGACACCAAACAGGCAGCTTATTATCACAAAACCACGAGGAACATCTCTCTAAAAACGTTCTCTGATCTCACAACCTGGCCCACCCTACAGAAATGCCAGCAGGACCCCATGCAGGGGCCCCTCAGACCTGGCTCTCTGCCCCACTGTGTCTTTAACCAGATCTCCAACTGGAAAAAATTTTAAAAGGCTTGTTTTCCTGCCACCAGCTCCCCCTTGAAGATCTAGAGTGGGAACTGGCAACAACTAGTAATTTTGACTTAGCTCCTCGCTGAGAGAGGATGCACTGCTTTTGGAAAAACCCTGCAGCAGGAGACCAGGGAGTTAGAGGCACGTAGCAAGCACCAACTGGGGGGAGCAGGAGGGCTGCAGACCTCTTCCTAAACTGCAGCGCAGCCCACCCTGCCTCGAGCTGCACCTCTGAGCCAGTTGACTGCACCTCGTGCCCTCGAGAAGCTGCTCGTGTTCTCACCTTGCTCCCCACCTAGCTCCCAAACCCTTCCATCTGACCCACCTCGGCCTTTGTTTCTGGCTTGTTCCAACTTCCATGAGACCTGAGCTCTTGGCTACTCCCCCAAGTAGCGTCACCGTCACCCCTTGGACCCAAACCTTCCTCTTCACCCCAAGCACCTGTCCTGGGCTCCAAGATGCCATTGCCTCCTGGAATTCCTCTGCTTCTGGCCAGCCTGAGGAACAACCCACTGTGACGGGAACCCGAAACTGGCACCGCTCACCTATCACCCCACACCTCTGCCAGTTCTGTCACAGCCCCGTGAGGGACAATAAGAAAGTAACTTTTAGATGAATTCATCGCAGACTACCTTGGATTTTAGATATCTTTATCTCTACCCCCCAGTAAGTGTGGGAGCAGGAAGGGGAGAGGAGGGAAGGAAGCAAGTGAGAAGAGACAGACAAATAGGAAGAACAGGAAAGGAACCACCACTGCTTCCTGCCTCTAGTGGCCTGGTGCTTTCCTTCTGCATCTCATTCAGTTCTTACAACAGCCTTAAGGTATTATTATCCCCATTATGCACACAAGGACACTAAGCCTCCAGATGAGAGACTCCCAGTCAGTAAGTGGTAGAGCTGGGATTCAAACCCCAGGATTGCCCAGCTTCAGAGGCTTCAATGTCTTCCTGTCTACAGCAGCCTTCCTCATCTTTGAAACTCCGTAGTGTGGTGAGTGCCTTAATAGAAGGGGTGAATAATAATACAGGGTGGGGCAAAGGTAGATTTACAGTTGTGAGTATGCAAAACACAGAATTTATCCTTGTGTTATTATCTAGTAATGACTGTATTACTTTCCATACGAACAACTGTAAACTTATTTTTGCCCTATCCTGTATTTCTTAAATGAAGGCATGAATGGTTGACTCCAGCCTTCATACCTTAATATTCTGCAACCCACACATTTGATTTTATTCATATATTCTGCTTATAAATTGCCTGCAAAATGCCTTGATAAGAAGTTAAATGTTGTATGTAAATAAGTTGTACTACATTGAATTGTATTTTGAGCTACTAGAAAATGCTACATATTAAAATCTATAAATAAAAAGTGCTGAAGCAGACCCACAGATAAAATTTCATTTGTCATCTTGCTCCATCATGTCCAGAAATAGATACAAATACAATACACTAAGGAAAATCAATGTCTTCACATTTTGTTAACCCTTAGAACTCTACAGCATTTTGTAGGCTACCAATTCAATGAGTATTTGTGCTGGAAAAGAAGAACAGAGGTTATGAGCTCAAGTCCCGGAGCCAGGCAGACAGGGACTCAAGGCCCAGGTCCACCACTTACGAGCTGACCTTGGGCAAGTAACTCACCTCTCTAAACCTTGGTTTTCTCATCTGTAAGATGCAGATATTAACAGTGCCACTCCCTAAACTGGCTGTATGGATTAAATTAATAACTCATGGCCCACACTTCGCAGAGCCGCTGCCGGATGGTGAACGGCACCACAGGTGTCAGCCCCTTTACCACGTGAAGAGAAGAACTGTAACGCAAGTGCAGCAAGAAACCCGAAATGAACCACTTGCATTCACAAACATTTTTATAAACACTAAATCCACCTGAACCCCCTGTTCTAGGTTACTGTGATTACTGGCAAGATCCACCCTGAAAGCAATGCCACCAAGAATAATGACGATGA
Source organism: Furipterus horrens (assembly GCF_987537825.1). Taxonomy (NCBI): domain Eukaryota; kingdom Metazoa; phylum Chordata; class Mammalia; order Chiroptera; family Furipteridae; genus Furipterus; species Furipterus horrens. The sequence goes on from NW_028327182.1 coordinate 73,861,967, forward strand.
TCACCAGCAGTGATACATTTCTCATTTACTATGTGCCACGCACTGTTCTAACCATTTCTACAGAAAAGAGCATCACAACAGTTGTGCAGATTGTGCCACACAAGAGTGCCCTGTGGGAAGTGAGTGGGGCTGAAGTCCAGTTCACTCACTGCTTACCACGCCACGCACCCTGACACAGGACAGTCCACCACAAAGGGACACACTGTGGGCTAGCAGTGCCCTGTTTACATGTGTTAACAGATACATTAACTTCAACAAGTTTCTAACAAATGGGAGACAGAAGTAGAAAGTCACTTTTGAGAGTACCCAGGACCTAAGTGAAAGAACACCATTTTAGGACAACTGTGCGCCACTTAACAGCGGGGATGCAGTAGGAGAAATTTTCATTAGATTTTGTTGGTGTGCAAGCATCGTAGAGAGCACTTACACAAACCTAGATCGTAGAGCCTACGACTGTGACTGGGTTGCTATACTTTTTACATGGCTGGCAGCCCAGTAGGTTTGTTTACACCAATGTCACCACAAACACACGAGCAATGCATTACACTAGGATGTCAGTATAGCTAGATACCACTAGGAGACAGAAATTCTTCAGCTCCATTGTAATCTTACAGGACGGCCGTCATATATTCGGTCTGTCATTGACCAAAACATTATGTGGCACATGACTGTAATTTCATTACCAGAGTAGATAAGTATATCCCCAAATCACCAGTGAACAATACCTATTACTAAGCTTCACAATGTGTACCTACGTGCTTTGGGAACCCAAAAATAAGCAGGCCCTCCTGTTCAGTATAAATACACAATTGATAGTCCCTGCTTCCTGCTTCCCTTTTCCTCCATCAACTCAAATGTTCCTGTGTTTGAAAATGAAACAAAGTATCAGACATGACCCCAGGATAACCAAATGCTATGTTTTGCATTGCCTAAAAACAACAACAAAAATTACCTTTGTAGCAAGGGATATTTCACTAAGTGAGAGGTTCAACATTTCATTGCAAATTGTAGTGAACTGTCCACCCAGGATGGGCACCTCCCAAGGCAGGTTCCTAAAAATGACTCCTGTGTATAAAAAGATTCGTTCATTTCCAGTCACCTAGGGCATCCATAATCTTGGTCAGCTCAAGGGTTTCTTGTCCACCCTAAACGCCTTGTTCTGCATACAGCTTTATACAGCTCGTTTTGGCTTAGACTCAAGCTTCATTCTGGGAAGAACAGAGAAGCAGGTATATGCCATGGCCTTTGCTAGCCAGATGTTTGAGGGCGAAAGCAATACTCTTCCAGTTCTAGAAAAGCATTACTTTGTGCAAATGGGATCTGTATAATTTTCAATATGCTGAAAATCATAAACATAATCCAAAAACATTAGCTTAATTAGAGGGAAGTGATAATAAAAATAATCTGCGACCTTCACGCAAAGTTATTCCTCTTACCCAGTTCCTTAAAGAGTACTGATGTAGACCAGGATAGAAAAACAGCAAAAATCAGATTGCTTTGTTTTAAGATCCCACCATGTGAAAACCAGAATTGGAGGGCTGATAATTTTCTGAACTCAGCCATTCTCCTAAGAGAATAAACCCCTTGGTACGATTACAGGCCTGCAATGCGCTGAACACTTCTCTTAACTGTTGTTAATTTTACTTTAGAGATTAATAGTGTTCAGTGTGTCGCTGTAATTAAATTTCACTGAAAATCTGAAAATACAGTTTTCTCTTATTCATTTGCAAACAACATGGCAGTATTTTCAGTAATAATGTTTGCTTGCATACATTGTCAATACTTTTTCTACCAAACAGCAAGTTATAGCTGACAAATAAAAACACCAACACACTTTAAAATTGTTCCACAGTCTCAAGCCTGGCTAACTTCATCCAAATTAGAATTTAAAAATAAGAGGTCTCCTCAAAAACTCACAGAAGAAACATGCCTTTCAATGATGCACCTTGAAATGTAATAAAACATATTTCTTAAAGGTGCAGTTTAATGTGGTCCCTTTTTTAAAAAAAAAAAGGATATCAAGAGCTTCCACTGACCAGATAAAATTCCTTTTTATCTACAACAAAACTCATATTGTTGTTAGTGCTACAAGCACCTATCTAGGAAATAAAGCCACTCTAAAAGATAAAAAATAAGCGCCCTAACCAGTGTGGCTTGGTAGGGCATTGTCCCACAAACAAAAGGCCGCTAGTTTGATTCCTGGTTGCAGGTTTGGTCCCTGGCTATGAGAGGCAATGGATCCATGTTTCTCTCCCTCTCATTCTCCCTCCCTTTCCCTTTCTCCAAAATAAAAAATAAAATTTTAAAAAAGACAAAAATAAGCTCCACCAAAGACATTAAAAACTTTGAAAATACTAGATCTAAATCACATACTTGATGTTTTAGAAAGTTTTTAATCATATATTTAAATATAAGTCTGTGCCAAGTAAAAGGCCCAATTCTTCAATCTCCTTTAAGCCTTTAAGTCTAAAGTTATTCCAAAGGGTATCCAATCTGTCATTTAACACCGCTTTCATTTTTTTTAGGCCTTCGGTAGTGCTTTTTGCACAAGGTTGCTCCTTCTAATAAAATATTCGATGTCAAGAACCCAGGAAGTTAAATTCCTTCGCTACCTTAGAGAACAGAATAATGGCAATAAATGCCAGCCTAGGGTGATACACGAGGCAGAGGAGGCCCCTAGTGGTGAGGCCATAGCTCCAACCTGGCTTTATCCATTTTATAAGACTGCTTCATCACAAGGGCAAAATCAATAGGTAATAAAGTCTACCAGAGCTTTGCTTCTTTAATAACCTCTATTAGCCCTAAAATATAGTAGGGCTATCATTTAGAATCCCAAGATTCTTTCATCAGGAATATTTTTTTAAAAAGGAAAAAAAAGAATGGTACCTGAAGAATAACTCCATTACATTCTGTATTTCAAATGAACACATACTGATTAAGCCCTGACACCCTGACAGGCACTGAGCTGGGCATGGGGAGATGAGCATCATTACAGAGCATCCCATGATTTCTTTCAATGTAATAACATCACATTAAGGACAGAGCTAGGACGATATGAAGACCGGGAAATAAAACTTATCATCATATGACCCTATGATGGTTTCTTACCAACAGGAAAAACCTCAAGTATCGCCCACCCCAACCTCAAAGTGTCAGCTCTTCGTTTTCAAATACCTATAGAGGCAGCACCTGAGGTTCTTCAACAAATCATAAGTGAATGAAGGAATGAAAAGTAAGATGGCAAAGAAGAAGGAATTTTAAATAAAAAAAAAAAAAATGTTGGAATAGGCCAGAGTTTGGAGATTCCTAAAAGTTAAAGGAAGGCAAAAGGCACGAGGAGACAATGGTGAAGCTCTTACTGTGCTCCAGACACTGGACTACATTCCTCAATGTTATTTAATTCTGCCTAACCTCTCCGTTAGGTGAGGGATATGACTGGCATTTCAGCACATAGGAAACCAAGGCTGGGAAAGGTTAAGCGACTCCCACCTGGTCACAGTTAATAAATGGGAGAGACCACTGGGAGCCCAGGTATCTGGAATGGCATTTTGCTTCGAACTCTATCAATACAGTTTGCAAACAGACAGATGAAGTTTGGAACACAACATGAACAATAATGTGTAGTTCAGAGTACATATAGCATGGTAAAGCGACGCAGAGGAATTATAATAGGAAATAGTTATTGGGTTCCTACAATGGGTATGGCATGGCCCATCCTTGCTTTCCAGGAATGGCCATTCTCTGGTACACAACACAAAATCCCATATCCTGTTCTGCACTACTACACGGTTTCAGGTCACTTGTGACTGAGGCTTTCGTTTTTGCTTTATTCTATTTCCAATGGAAAGACTTTTCTCCTCCCAATTAGCGACATGACAGCACCGCACAGGGCTTATTAATGCTCATTGTTACAAGTAACATTAAGATAATTATGACTTTCTTGTATGAACACTTAACAAAATCCAAGAAATATGGCAGATTTACATTTAAATTTCTAGTAAAAAGATGTGAGAGAACAGTTAATTATCTTTATCATCTAGACCCATCTAATGACATTTAAGTTAAAACTACTCTGAGGCTTTGAAAACAGAATAAAAGCGGAGTTTGCGAAATAACCACTCTATCATTTATGTGTTTACCAAGGCTCACTGTTTCAGCATGTACAGCTCTGTTGAAATCTTTTCCTCTCTCATCCCTCTTTCTTTGCTCATTGATGAAAAGAGAACTTCCAACATCACTGACGGTAATGCAGGTGCAGGAAGTATCGCGGAAACAACAACTTTGCCTTCTCTTTGTACAGCTTTCCTCCTCCTCCCCGCCATGCAAACCCCGGTGCCCCTAGACCTTGCCCTCGACCACAAAAATACTTCTTTAGGGCATCCTCGGTCTCGATGACCTCGGTCCGGGTCCCAGGCAAGCCGGCATACTGCCCACCCGCCACCCTCGGCACGCCCCCTCCACCCTCTCCATCGCAGCAAAAATAACACACCAATACCCGCAAAGTAGCCCCGCGATCCTGTATCCCTGCTACTTTTTAGTAGGTGTAAGAGAAACTCATTAAACAGTCAAAGGCCACGAGGAAGATTGGTGAAGCCAAATGACACCCGGCGTGGCAGCAGCCAGGACCCTCCCTGGAAGCCTCCTTCGCGGGTCCCTGAACGTTCCCCTGAAGGTGCCGCGCCCGCCCAGGGCCAAGCCGCCCCCGAGCCCCACAGCGCCGAGCCCCTTCCCCGCACCTTAACCCGCAGCCCCGGCGGGCAGGACGAAGGGAGGCCGGGCGCCGCACCGTCCTCCGGGGCTGCACGAGCCTCCCCGAGGTCGCGGGCTGGAGAGAGCAAGGCAGCCGCACCGACGCCCCCGCGCGGCGTGCCACACCCGGCCGGCCAGGAAGGGGACCCTACTCACCCCGAGGTGCCCCCCAGGGCTGCCAGCCAGCTCCTGCTGCTCCCGCGCAGCCGAACTTCCCCTCCTGCGCGGCCGCCGGGGGCTCGGCTCCACCTCCGGCTCCGGCAGCCTCGGAGCCTCCGGGGACCCGGGGGGCGGGGAGCGGCGGCGGCGGCAGCGGCGGCGGGCGGGCTGAACCGCGGCCGAGCCCCAGCGCTCGTCGCCGGCTGGGGGCCGCAAGGCAGCGAGCCCGCGCTGCAACGGCCCCCGGGGGTCGCGCTTCGCTGCGCCTACCGGCTTCCCCCCAGCGCCCCTCTGCAGTGCGTCCCTCTGCCCGGTCGTAGCGGGGCGCCCTGGCGAAGCCTGTCCGCCCTTTGACGAGGGCACTACCGGAGACCTGGGGTCCCCTGCAGGTGGGCGGCTTTGCACGTGACTGCTCACTGAGATCCGGAAAAGTTGAAGGAAGGGGCTAAGACACTGGTGCGTGGCCGGTGCCCCGGGAGAGGGGTGATCTGGTGTTTATTCCACAAGTATGTGGTCCTTCCTCTTTCAGGAACGAGCTCCCCAGGCGGCCATCGTCCCCCACCCAACCCATTTCCTTTGCCCTCTCTGGGCTGCCCTCCCCTCTGTGGGCCGACTTACAGAAACTTTGTAAATTGGATCTTGGAGAATTTATTCTGTAGTCGGTGTCTTTGCGACTCTGGCCAGTTATAACGCTTTCACTAGGGAGCTTTTATTTACAGCGAAGGTCAGAACCTTTTTAGCTCTGAGGCCCCACCACCGACGTGGTCTCAGTATAATGAAGGCGAACTCTTGGTATAATGAAGGCAGAGGAATCAGTGTTAGGTTATAAGAGGTCAACTCTCCACCCCTGCAGATGCAACTTGCAGAGGCCCCTACGCTAAGCCCTAGCAGAAACCAGAGGTAGAAACCAGTCCGACGATTCCCGGTGCAGTGCTCCTACTGCCTGGCCATCAGAATGCGCCAAGTCCCCATCTGGGAGATTTCAGGGCACCAGACTTAAGACGGGCATAGGGTAGGAGTCCTGGACGTCGTAGGCAGTCCTGAGGCATCCAGTAAGCAATTCTGGCTTCCTCCCAACTCCCCAGCCCACCTGGGTCTATCCTCCTTCCAGCCCAGGCTGCCCTGGGACCTCAGGTGGCTCTGTCCCTCAGATACTCATTCACCCATGTGCACCTTAGCTCACCCAGGCCACCCCCACACCCCTCAGTGAGTCAGTCATCCTTGTGACATGAAATCCTCATAGTAACTCAGTTGGGATTTAGGAAAGAGGGAAGAAGCATCCACATATATGTAGGTACAAGTCATTGGCCAAGCTTCCTCCATACACTATTTCACAGCAGCCTGGTGAGGCAAGTCGTATAACAATCCCCATTGTGCAGATAGATGGAAGGGCCACATGGAGGTGGGAGTTAGTGATGAGCTGTGTACAGGTTTGAGCCTACACAATCGAGCACTCTTTGGGTAAACAAGTAACCTCTTCAAAGACTTCCAGCTTCAGCAAAACATTCCCACTCCTCCACGTTACAGCTTTGATACTCTTTCCTCTCCTGAGGTATCTCCCATCACTGTTCAGTGATGTCTCCAGAATTTCTATATAACGGGGTTTAAGAAAGGACTCTGATTTTGAAGGCAGGCCAAGATCTTGAGTAGGGGCACGTAGCTGGACTCAGATTCTAGGTTCATACGGACTAGCTTGGGGAAAGTGAAGGAGGCTGCAATGGTCTCTATTTCTGTCATCTTGAAGAAAAAAGGAGCGCACTTCAGAATTAATTACATTTTCTTGAGGGGCTTGTAACACCCTTGTCAAGCAAGGTACCTGAAGTTTTCTAAACTTTTTCAGTTAGGATACCAACATATTAGCATAGCAATGTATATATCAATATGTGGCATATCACTGCACATCAGTATAGATCAAGAGTCACAAAGCCAATACTAGCTAAGTATTTGGTGCCACTGGGTACATCTTGACAACAATTAGTACATGAAAAGATAAGAAAGTGGCCCTGACCAGTGTGGCTCAGTTGGTTGGACATCGTCCCACAAAGCGAAAGGTCACCAATTTGATTCCTGGTCAGGGCACATGCCTGGGTTTCAAGTTCCGTCCTCAATAGGGGAATGAATGAGAGACATCCAATGGATGTTTCTCTCTCACATCAACGTTTCTCTCCTACCCCCTCTCTAAAAATAAATAAATAAATAATCTTTTTATAAAAGGAGTTGAAAAAATAATAAAACTATGAAAGTGATATGGTAATGTGAGAGAAGATTCATTTTTTTAGCTGCACTACCCAGCAAGAAAGTAGCTATTATTCTGATTATTATTTAGTAGCTATTATTTGGATTACCTTTGGAGGGCCATCATTCAGAAGCACTGTCAGCCATCCTTCATCCCCATCATTAGGAGAAACAGCAATGTATGAGGGGAAAGGACCAAGCAGCTTACCTTGGCAGGTCCCCCTCCGAAATGCTGCCTAGCAGAATTGAGACACTGAAACCAGGAAAAGGATGAGTTCCTATACATTTCAAAGACCAAAGGACTAGAAATACTGGGCTGAACACCAAACTCATGTGTTAAAAAAAAAGACTTTCAAAGCTTACTACAAAATAAATGTTTTTCACATGGATTTTAGCTTTCAGCTGCAGTGTTTTTATGTAGTTATACATTTTTCATAACCATCGTGATTTAAAAATCAGAGTATGTTATTTGAATTTTCAAGCACATTATAAAGGTAACAATATGGGCTAGTAATGTGGTTGCAGTAAAGAATATGTAGAAAGTTCTAGAAATAATTAAGGTCATGATGCCAAAATGATGTTATCCCCTTGGGGTGGGAAAGTTAGTCCATATAAAAATATATTCTAACCCTGGCTGCTGTGGCTCAGTGGATTGAGCGTCAGCCTGAGAGCCAAGTGTCACTGGTTTGATTCCCAGTCAGGACACATGACTAGGTTGCACGTCAGGTCCCCAGTTGGGGGCGAGAGTGAGAGGCAACCACACAGTGATGTTTCTCTCCCTCTCTTTCTTCTTTCCCCTTCTCTAAAAATAAAATAAATAAACAAAAAATATATATTCGAAAACAATACATATAGTGTCAAACTTTTACTCATAAAATTTGAAATATGTACATTATAATATGTCATTTGTTTAATGACTTGTTTTAAAGATGTACTGCATAGGTATTAAACTTTAAGTACAGAAATATTTCACACAGTTCAAGGTCAGACTTCTCAGCCTCACCAGGATCCTTGAGAACCTAAACCCAGAGATGCAGGAGCTGAAAGAACAGCTGTGAAGTTCATTCATTAAAACACAATTCGTCTATTTTCTAAGAGATGCACTCAGGCAGTCACTTAAGTTGGGTTGACTCTTTAAACAGTTCTAATAATCAGGGTTATCTGATCTTTTATATCACAGCAAATGTGCTGTGTGGTAAGAGGTAGCTCATTAGATGGGAGAGGTCTGTTGTACTAAAGCATAAAGACTTGCCAGACACTACTACTGTTAGTGGTATGTCATTGAGATAGGATCTCATTATATTCCATATAGTCTACTGTAGAAATCTGGAAAATATGCAATATATTCCCAAATATATTTTCATTTTAAATGAGTAAAATAAATAATGTGTGACCCAAAAAAGCAAGCTTTGTTACTCTAGAAAAAAAAACCCACACATGTTGAAGACCTCATTCCATAAGCACTGCAACTCAAACGCAGCCAGACTTAATTAATATTTGTTGACTGAATAAGGGATGCTTTTAACTTCTTCTGGATGTTTTACTTTGGCATCTTTAAGTGCACACATCAGATCGATGAGTTGGACCATAATGTTTTCAATCTTACACTCTGTATTATTCATGCTCTTTCTGTCCAGATCAGTCCATAAGGAGGGCATGCTCTCCTCACGGCGCACCTACAAAGCTCTGTCTCCAATGACAGGGGACTGGAGCACCTCACTGAGGTTTCACATAAAACTGAGGTTTCACAGAAAAGCCACCAAGTGCTTCACAGCGCGACTTTTCCATTCTACTTCTGTGCATTAAACTTCACTGCCCTCTTGTTTAAAGAAGAAAACAAAAAGGTAACAGTGGGAACTACAGAAAAACAAGAGCAAGGGAGCACCAGAGACTAATTCACATCTGGTCTGTATCTGCCTGACATAAATTCCAGACAACTAAATACAGAACAGCTCAAAATGCTGTCTTTTACTTCTACAGCAGTTGCACTCATTCACCCATGTGCACCTTAGCTCACCCAGGCCTTTCGTTTTGCAAATCAGGAATACTGGTTTTCAAACATTTTCCTTGGATAACTCCAGTCTCTGGTTTACAGAGAAGAGGTCCTCTACCTTTCACTCTTGCTTTAATTTTTTTTAACTCTAATGGATAGACTATTTTAAATTATTGTCATTATTTCTTTCCAAGCATTATTAGCATTTTTTTAAATAGATTATTTATCATTTAAGTCAATGTCTGTAAAGTCCTGTCCCATGTTCAAGCCCCACTCAGTGGCCTTTCATTGCTGTAAATATACACTACGGTAAGATCTCCATTAATAAGAGAATATGTTTCAACAACACACATTATTATAAGAATCTTTATTATTGACAGTAGAAATAAGATGTATAAAGGTGTACTTAAGAATGTTAGAATAGGAGTGTTACTATATAAAATATTAACACTAAACAGGGAAAATGACCTGGGGATAGGAAGGGAAAGCATAGTCACAATCAATAGATCCAAACATAAGAAATGCCTAAAGGACAGGCAACAAGTGACACTCCCACTAAAAAATGAAAAAGACAGAGAGAGGCAAAGATTTTGCAGATATGGAAAACAAACTTTACGATTTCAAATAAGGGTATTTCCTTTCCTTTCTTCTTAAGTGTCTAAAACCTGTGCAGGCAACGGAGTCATTGTGTATAACTGCACATTTGTGCACTAAGTAGATGATGTCTGTGTTGCTTCCCTTGCTATCTGAGACAGATGTGGCTTTTTGTAAACATAACCAGAAGATGCTGTAGGTGTTATTATTCATCCAACAACAGTAGTTAGGCAGCGAGTGTGTGCCAGGCATAGTGGGGACTATAAAAATAACTGCACAGTCCTTAACCTCAAGGAACCTAAACTCTAGTAGGAAAAGCCAAATACAATACTGTAAAAATTCAAAGGAAAAAAAGAAGAGAGATCCCTGAGGTGCTCATGGGTGGCTTCCATTAGAAGTGGCGTTTCAGATAGCTCTGCAGAGACGAGTGGGATTTGGATGGGCAGAGAAAGCGGGAGGGTGGCACCAGGGAAGCTGAGATGGGTAAGTGCTGTGCAGATCCTGAAGACAGTGATCTACAGGGGCCAGAAGAAAGGGGATATTTGGGGAGAAAAGTAAGAGTCTGAAAAGTGTCCTGAGTCTAGATAATGGGGAACTTTGAATGACAGATAAGAAATTTATTTTATGAATTTTAGCAGGGTGGGGAAGTGTATATGTGAGCAGGCACTGTTTGGTTGTCTAACCAACAGCTTTTCTTACTTTGCTCAGAGCCCATCTCCAAGAGGCCCTAGATAAGGCCCTGAAAGGACGGTAAACATGCCCCCATCTCTGGGGGGCGGGGGGGGAGCATGGGGAAGAATCATGGTTGGTTTAAGGCAAAAAAAAAAAAATTCAATGTGAAAAATAGCTAAATTATCGTATCTATGGGAAGAGAGGTCTGATATCAACTAGAAATAGAGGCCACATCCAGAGATACAGAGAGAATGGAGAGACCTCCACATAAAAAGTGTTATCATTTAAGTAAGAATGAAAAAAATCAACTAGTGTAAGTTATCTCATGGGAAAGAAGGTGGCTGAGAACACAATTTGGGGAATATTAGAATTAACAGAGCAAGAGAGAAAGTTCTACAAAGGAAATCGGGAAGAAATGGTGAGAAAGATAGGAGAACCAGAGATGTGTCTTAGGAGCCAGAGAGCTGCAAATGGTGGGTGATGGTCACCAACAAAATTCTGTAGCATCCATGGATTTTGTCAAGAAGTTACTGTAGCTATAGAGGAGCCATTATCAGCATTTCAGAAACCCAAAAGAAAAGGTGTATTTATTCACAATGGGATTGCATCTGCTAACTAAGTATAGAAAGTTTTGCTGGTTTTTACTAGAATCATATAAAATCTGTGCAGTTACACTGATATTTTGCACAGGGCCCAAGCTAATTTGCTGTTGATGACATCACAGGACTTTCTGGGATGTGAATGGTGACCCTGTCATTGTGCACAGAATATCCAGCACGTCATCAATCTTGACCTAGAAAACAGCCAGAATTAAGCAGCTAGAAGCTGTGAATAGGGCACAAGAGTCTGTATGTTTGTTAGTTTGTTTTTTATCCTCACCCGAGAGAGAAACATCGATGTGAGAAACGTTGATTGGTTGCCTCCCATATATGTCTGGACCTGGGATCATCTGAGGATCGCACACCCCCAGACTTGGGATCAAACCCTCAACCTAGGTACAATATATGTACTGATGAGGAATCGAATGCACAACCTTTCAGTTATGGGACAATGCTCCAACCAACTGAGTCACACTGGCCAGGGCCAAGTGTCTATATGTTTACTGATCCTGACTGGTTTTTAGCATCACAACCATGTCAGAAATCCAAGCAATAAGACAAATTTAGTATATCCCTTTGATAATGGTGAGTTGAATCAGAGATGAAATACAAAAATAATGTAACTACAAATGGAAACTGTCATTTTTGTTATAGGGCCTCAACACCTTTAATCTGCAGACCCAGCTGTGTTCAAACCCTGAGTTTGTCCTAAACAAACATGGTCGTCTGTTAGGATCCACAGCCCCACCACAGAGCGGGGGTGTTGTTGGTCTTGCTGCCCTCAATCTGTATCCACTGTGAGCATCTGCCTGCCAGCAGCTGTACCCTTCCCCTTTAGCATCTGCTGTTTTGGGCAGTTTTAAGGATTGGGCTTGGTTTTCTGGAGGTATGAGTCCCCTCTGAGAACAACTTCTGCTTTGAAGCCTGGCTCTCTGCCCTAGGCCCTGATCCCTTCCTGTTTTCTTTTCCAGCCTCAGTTCCTCCACCCACAACACTATCCTCTAACTGAATCTTGCTCTGACCTTGACAACACCAGCAAAGTAAGTTTAGATCTCTGCACCTGAAAAATAATACCATCTTCACACCTAAACTTTTGTCACCCACTCCCACACCCCCTTAAAGGTACAGCAACATCACTCAGATCAGAGTTTGTTGTATCCCTTTGGGCATTGTGGATGGGCCTGCTAGCCAGCTCTCAGAAGGGCCAACCCTTCCATCGGGTTAGTTCAAATAATGCTATTATTATTATTATTATTATTATTATATCATTTTTAAGGTTATGGCCTTTGCTTTGTTCCAGGCACTGCAAAATGGGACTCAGAGAGTCTATAGAGCTTTTCCAAGGTCCTATAGCTAGTAGGCCACGGGGCCAGGATTCACACCCAGAACAGCTTTCCTTCTCCTTGGTCACACTCCTAGGGTTCCCATGTCTTAGACTGAGACAAAGGAGTTCGGATAACTAATAAAATCTTTCCAAAAATCATATCTATGGGACAAAAATAATAAAAATCCGGAATTCAGATCTAGCTCACCAGACTTGCAAACCAGTGCTCCTCTGCTGTGTGCCACATGCGTTCTTCTAGCATTCTAAATAGAACTGATTCAAGATTTAGGAAGTGAAGCGAAGTATTACAACAGAAAGTTGAGCAAGATTTTAATTAATGGATCTGCATTATCATTTGCTGTGTCCTTTAGTCACATGGAATCATGTTTTGTACTCTAACTGATGTGGTAATCAACATCATTTATCTATTCTCCATTTAGTAAGCCAACAACTAGAGTCACTCTATGTTTACCTACTTAAATAGAAAAGCTTTTTTGTGTTTTATTTTTTCCTTCTCATAGAACAGATACTTCTTGTTCCTAATTTTTTTTTTTAACCAGCATCTTGGAAGACTACCAGCTCCAGGATTTATAAACAGAGCTTCCATCCAGAGAGAGATTTTATCTTGATTGGGCAGAGAAAGGAAGATGGCTCCCTCGCTGATAAAGGGCTTTTTGAAGACTCATTACATAACCTCCGTTATGCGTTAGAGAATAACGCCCAGGAAAGGGAAGAAGAGAATGTTGCTTATTGATATAAGTAGAGTTCTATTTTTTTCTTCAGAGTAATATTATGATTGCAGATAAGTAAGTTCACAATACCAAACTGCAGTTGAATTTCATCAAAAGAGAATTGGGCATTCCTCCTTAAACTCTGGGATCCTTTGCATGTGCTGCCTCTTTCCCCAGGGAAGGAAGAGGCTGCTGGGACCAACTCTTCCTAGGATGTCTCTAGAAAACTCAACCAGCTCAGCATAGGCTAGGCTCATCCTCTCTTCCAATCCTGCCTCAAACAACCCACTCTGAGAAAAACTGGGAAAAACCATCACACTTGGAAGTGACTAAGAAGCTGTCATACTTATATAGGAAAATGTGTCCTACCCAGGACCCCTGTGGTCCTCTCCTTGCAGAAGCCCAGATGCAGCTCTGAATTTTTAGTCACAATTAACTGGAGCTTAACAATGGCTATGTCCTTTTAGTTTGGGGGGCGGGGGGCGGGTTGCAAAATCTATTTATATTATAATAAAAATATACCTAGTCTTAGCTTTTAGATTGCCTTTCTTCAAAGGGACCACTCAGAGTCAGAGAAATTTAGAGGCCAGCAGGTAGATTCTTACAGTAACAGCCTATAAGAGGATCCTAACATTTTACTAAAATAAGTCAGAATTATAGCCCCAGTTAATCTGAGTAAAATGTAATTGGTCTCACTACTCTTTAAATAGATGACATTCTGGAGTGGGAAAACCAACACCACACACACACACACACACACACACACACTCCTACCTCTGTTGGGTATTTTGTTAGTGTATAAGTGCCAAATAGTAATTAGTTGCTTTCAGCCAAAATTCTGTAGCATAATAATGTTTACTGAAGTGAACAAAATTCTAAACCTTTTAATATACCTCCTAAGATGTTGTCTGGTTCAGGAAAATTACAAAAGGAAATGGAAGTGCAAACAAAAACTGCAGAAAAATAGAAAATAAATTTAAATAAATTTATCATCAGCCAATGAAGTTAAGTAAGTGATTCTAATTCCACACCATGTTCATTAGTATAAACTAGTTTCTTCCCATTCCCACTAAATAAAGGTTAAGTTATTATTTAAAGAATAGAATCTGAGTGGTGTTGCATTACTACCTTCCTTGGACAGCACATACGAAAATCTTAAGCCAATGTCAGAGCCACTCATACTTTCTCACTATCAAAATATAAAGAAAGAAAAAAAATTGGCCTCTGCCATTTTGGAAAACAGTTTGGTATTTCTTTAAAAATTACACACATATCAACCACATGATCCAGCCATTCCACTCCTAGATATTTACCCAAAAGAAAAGGAAATATATGCCAAGCAAAGATCTATGCACAAATGTTCACAGCAGTGTTATTTGTAATAGGCAAAAACTGGAAACAACCCAAATGTCCATCAACAGTTGAATAAACAAAGAAATTGTGGTTTACCCATATGGCAAAATATACTTAGAAGAAAAAGGAATGAACTATTTAGACACTCAACAACATGATTGAATCTCAAAACAGTGATGCTAAGTGTAAGAAGCCAAGCTAAAAACAGTACATATTGTATGATTTCACTTATATAAAATTCTAGAAAATGCAAACTGACCTATAGTGAGAGAAAGGCCAGTGATTGCTTGGGTATGGGGTGGGCAGGAAGGAATAGAAGGGAGGAATTACAAAAGGGCATAAGAAAACTTTTTGGAGTGCTGGATATGCACACATTCTTGACTGTAGTGATGGTTTTGTCAAAACATAGTTCCAGATATGTGCTGTTTATTGTATATTAATTATACCTTTATAAAACTATTTTTTAATTAACTTTAAAAATTTTTAAATATGCCCCTCCATTTGAAAAAACACATTCTGTATCTTGCTTTCAGTAAGAATCAGGAAGAGCCTTTGGAGACTAATTAAATGATTCTGATATTTTTATTCAATGGCTAAGACAGTGGGTCTTCAAATTTAGTAAGCACTAAAATACCTGAGATGCTCATTTGAAGTGCAGGTTCCTGTATTTCACCCAAGGGTGAAAAAAAGACCAAAAAATAAATAAAATGTAGGTATTCCATATATACATAAATACACTGTATACTTTGCTGATAAAAACAATCTGTAGTACACAATGTACAGCATTCTATGTGTTTTAAATTTGTTTTGTAAATTTCATAACGTTAATTCATTCTTAGGGAATGCTCTGGTAATTTTGCCAGACTCTACAGCTAACCTTATGGTTGCAGTTGATAAAGTATAGTTCCAACATGACTGTTGGTTGATATTTTCATTGTTATCAATGAGTAAAAAAAAAAGTGAAACATCATTTCTTAATGATGTGAGAGCCTTCTTTGCTGAATTGTATAATAGGTTTTGAATATTGGAAGAACCTTCCCTCATTTTGTACTAGTCACAATGTATAATGATGTGACACACTGTAAAGTTTCATCTACATTATTAACATTTTCTCTATCATGTTCTTAAGTCTGGGTAATACATAAAACAATAAATCAAACCTGGTTTGTATTTGCCAATTTCCATGGTGTAAATGCTACTTATACTACATGGCCAATTTCAAGCCATCACCAAATGTGCAGATGGGAACAGATGCACAATGGCACACTGCTCTACGGTATTCCTACCACACAGAAACAATGGCCATGACGTCAAGGACATAGATAGTAGTGAAGTGTAGTAGAGGCCATAGAAGTGATGAGTTTTGAGTATTTTTTATTTAATGATAAGCTTATATCACTTAATTTTTAATGATTTTTAGTAATTGGCTCATAAAATTTCTTAAAATGTAGTGGTAGTTGGCTCTCCAGAGCCAGTATAAGTTGGCTCCAGCAAACCACTGATGCCACCTTGGCCCTAAGGAACTAGAGTCTCTGAGGCAAGGCTCAGAAATTTGCATTTTTAATATCTCCCAAGATGATTCTGATGTAAGATGCCAGCAGAAATTCTAATTGCATTTTTTTTTCTGTTTAGCTAGTAAGTAGGTAATCTTCAGAGGCAACATATTATGGGAAAAGAATACAAGATTAAGCATAAGAGCACCGTGGTTCTCACTCTAGTTATGCCACTAATTATGTGGCCTTGGGCAAATCACCAGCCCTCTTAGTTTCCTAATCTAATAAGGAGGGAGTAGGACTAAGAGAGGATTGATAGGTGTAATTTTAAAGAGATTTACTTACATATTGAAGTGCTCATTGTTTTAATGATCTGGTGTCTATGATTTGCTTTAAAATGCTTCAGGAAACAAAGAAGAAAAACAGTTGAGCTGGAAAGTAGGTAAAATAAGATTGGCAAACTGTCTTTGTGATGAAAACATAAGGATAGATTATACTATTCTCTCTACTCTTGAGTATGTTTGAAATTTTCTATAATAAGAATTTCTTGGAAGTCACTAATAATCTTCTAGGATCCCTTCTATCTTTAAAAATATGTTTTACAACAATTAAATATGTATGCAAATGGGGAATATTGAGACATTTTTGTTAACTTTCAATATTATTTTCTAGAGTATCCAGATTGCAAAGGCCCAATTTTTGAAGGCCATGGAAAGATTTAAAGAAACATGATTCTGATGGTAAATGTATGAAAATTGCAGTTGTTGATCTAGTATTAAACTAAGAAAGAAATAAAATTTTTTTTTGATGTTTCACATCATCCTTGGGTTTCTAAATTGTTTAATGGAACAGGGGTCAGAGGTTAGCGTCTATTATGGATTTAATGCTTAGGAATCTGAATCTACTTAGGAGTCGCACAGGAAATTAATGGCGGGGCCGCCATTCTAACCCCAAGGTTTTAACCTGTTCCTTGGGGCTCTCCAAAGCCTATGCAGCTATTCGAGCTAAATAATACTAGGCAACATTTAGAGCTTTTACATTGTGGATTCATTTAACACTGTTTGATTCATCTAATTATTATATAAATAATGCTACTGAAAATTTTCATTTTAGGAATTTTAGGTCCCTCTTGTATAAATTCTGTACAATAAAATTAACTCTATAAGCATCAATTAAATGATAAATTATTAGGTTAGAGTAAGAAAAACGAAGCAAGAACCAATCATATGCTGACTATACAATAAACTTAAAATATAGACATAGGTTAAAAGTAGGAGGGTAAGAAAAAACATACCATATAAACTCTACCTGAGAGAAAGTTGGAGTGGCTGTGTTAATATCAAAGTGGACTTCAGAACAAGAAATATTGCCCGAGAAACAAGGGCAAAACATAATGATGAAGGGGCCAGTTGCCAAGAAGTCAAAGCGATCCTAAATGTATGCACTGTACAGCAGAGGTTTAAAATACATGAAGCGAAGAAACTGATCGAACTGAAATGTAAACTGGAAAAGTCCACAATCCTTGAGCTCACCACAAGGTCTGGCAGCTAAACCTCAGAGTCTCACATTAGGCTGGGTCTTCCAAAGGGGGCCAAAGTAGTCCCCCTGGCACACACCAGAAAGTAAAAAACAACTCTCTCTTAAGAAAACATCCTCAATTTAGGCCCTCAGTGTTTGAAGTGATTAAAATCAACCAAATCTGAGCTCACAGTAAAAGATCACCAAATATATAGGGAAATAAGCCATCATGAACAAAAGTTCAGAAGCAATAAACTTAGAACTCTGGGAACCTTAGTATTGGAATTATCAGACACCGAACACAAAATTAACTTATATGAAGAGGGAAAACTTGCATAACTGAGGGACAAAATGAGAAGGCAACAAAACATAGAAATGAACGCACATTTCTTTAAGAACTAAATAAATCTTTAAAATATAATCATTGACACTAAAGCCTCAATGAATGGGTAAAATGGCAAAAGAGATGTAGTTGAAGAGAGAATTAGGAAACTCAAGGCTAGATTGGAAGAGATAGCACAGCCTGTTGCAAAGAGAGACAGGGAAATAAAGGATGTGCCATAGGTGGACCTGGCGCTCACTGCTGCTGAAACCTGAGTCCTGGCCTCTTGCCTTCCTCCCTGAACAACAGGGGCTTCAGCACTCTGGCTTCTCCACAAACTGCTGAATCCTGGGCATCATGCGGTCTCCCAGCCACCAGGCCCAGCCAGCAGCAAGACCCGCAGCTGTGCAGGCTCTGGGGGCTCAGGCTAAGGCCAGCGTCTATGCAGGCTCTGGGGGCTCAGGCTCCCAGATCTGTGTGTCCCACTCCACCAGCTCATGAGGCAAACGAGTGTCTGGATGCCTGACTGTGGGGATGACCATGGATCTGGCAGGCATAGGGAGCATCCAGAGTGAGAAGAATAGGCAATGCCTGAATGACTGCCTGGCAGCCTACTTGATAATTGGAGACTGCAGAGCAAAATCTGGGAACATCTGCCGAAGAAGGGACCCCAGGTCAGAGATTGGGATATTATTTCAAGACAATCAAGGGCTTGAGGGCTCAAATATTTGCAAGTTCTGTGGACAATGCTGGTATCATTCTGCAGATTGGCAATGCCTATCTCACTGCTGATGATTTCAGGTAAAGTATGAAACGGACCTGGCCATGTGCCAGTCTCTAGAGAGTGACATCAATGGACTCTGAAAGGACGCTGGTGACACCAGTATCACTTGGCTGCAACTGGAAACAGAGGTCAAGGTTCTCGAGGAAGAGCTTCTCTTCATGAAAAAGAACCGCGAGGAGGAAGTAAATGGTCTACAAACCAGATTGCCAACTCTGAGCTGACTGTGCAGTTGGATGCCCTCAAGTCTCAGGACCTCAGCATGATCATGGCGGGCATCTGGACCCAATATGATGAGCTGGCTCGGAAGAACAGAGAGGAGCTAGACTAGTGCTGCTCCCAGCAGGCCACAGTGTTCAGCTCGCAGAGTGCCGAGATAGGAGCTGCTGAAGTGACACTCACGGAGCTGAGACAAATGGTCCAGTCCTTGGAGATCAACCTGGACTCCAAGAGAAATCTGCAGCTCAGCTTGGAGAATAGCCTGAGGGAGGTGGAGACACGCTATGCCAAGCAGGTGGAAAGTTTGATGGGATTCTGCTGCACCTGGAGTCAGATCTGGCCCAGACCTGGGCAGAGAGGCAGCACCAGGCCCAGGGGTAGCCGGCTTGCTGAACATCAAGGTCAAGCTGGAGGCTGAGATCACCCTCTACCACTGCCCACAGGAATAAGGGGAGGACTTGGATTTTGGTGACACCCTGGACAATAGCAACTCCATGCAATCCATCCAAAAGACCACAACCTGCAGGACTGTGGACGGCAAAGTGGTGTCTGAGGTCAATGACACCAAAGTTCTGAGGCGTTAAGGCAGCTGAAGTGGTGCACTGTTGGGGTTAGGAGGCCAATTAAAAGCTCAGAGATCATCTTTTAAGAAAAAGAATGTGCCATGTATCAAGTGGCATGGATGAAAATAAATCTTATTCTGAACACATTTTGTGAAACTGAAGAACATGAAAGAGAAAAAAATCTTAAATGCTATGGTAACCATATTATTTATTGTCCAAACTGGGAGAGTCTTTTGGAGTCCTTGCCCTAAGACAACAGACTTATACTGGGCTGTCCTAGGCAAACCAGACACAGGGTCGTCCTATGGAAGGGCCAGTGACACAAGAAGATCATCCTCATGGGATGATAATTAGACTGAAAGCAGACTTTTCACCTGTAGCAAAGGAACCCAGAAAACTGCCAAATAATATCTAAAACATGCTGAGAGCAAACTACTATGGATTTTGAATTATGCAGTCAGAAAACCTATGTTTCAAGAATAAAGCAGAAACAAAGACATTTTGAGGTAAACAAAAACTGAGAGTTTATTGCACTGCATCTTTGAAGAGACTCGTAAAAGATCCTCAGAAACAAAAACCTGCTGTGGGAGCAAAGTGTAGGATGTGAGAGGGAATGAATGAAAAAAGAAATAAAAAACTTAGTAAATGTGTATGTGCACATGTATACCTAAAGCAGATATTATCTGTGTAAGATAATAATGTCTAATTTGATGGGTAAAAAAAAGTTGAAATGCTGGACAGTAGTAGCATATATTAATAAATTGGAAAGAGTGGTCACAAGCAAATATCCTGAAGCTTTTTATGACCCTGGGAGAGAAAAATTATGATTAACTTTATTATGGTAAAATACTAAGGGTAACCACTAGAATAAAAGAAATAAAATTTGTAACTTCCAAACCGGTGAAAGAGGTAAAATGAATAAGAAAAAATTCAACAAAAGAAAGAACAATTAACAAATTTGATAATACCAAGTATTGGCAAGATTGTGGGATTACGGGAAGTTTTATACACGCTTTGAAAATGTGGCATTATCTTAGTAAAGTAAAATATGTATACATTACAACCCCACAGTTCCACTTAGGTATGTACGAGAGTATAGTAGAAAACCTCATGTACATATGTATAGAAACAGGAGTGTTTTTAGACACATTGTTCATAATATTAAAAACTAGAAACAATCATATTAGTTTGCTGGGGCTGCCGTAATGAAATACTACTGGGAACCTTAAACAACAGAAATGTATTTCCTCACAGTTTTGGAGGTTAGAAGTCAGAGTCAAAGCCGGGTTTCTTCTAAGGCCTCTTTCTTCTTGGCTTGCAGATGGCCACCTTCTTGCTGCATCCTTACACAGTCTTCCCTCTGTTCAGCATATCCCTGGTGACTTTTTGTGTGTCCAATTTCGTTTCCTTAGAAGAACACCAGTCAGAATGTATTAGGACTTATCTTAAAGGCCTCATTTTAACTTAATCGCCTCATTAAAGGTTCTGTCTCCAAATCTGGTCACATTCCAAGGTGCTGGGGTCAGGACTTCAACATATGAGTTTTGGAGAACACAATTCAACCCATATCAAACCTAAACGTAGAGCAACAGCAGAACATATAAAATCTTGGAGTAATTACTCAAAGAATTATTATACAGCAGTAACACTGGTGATACCAACTACATGGGATAAGACAGGTAATGTTGACTGGAAAAAGCGAGTCATAAAAGACTAACTCCATTATAATATCATTTTTTACATAAGAAAAAAAAGCACAACTAAAAGAATAGAATTTAGGGGTATATACACAGGTATCACTATTGTTAAAAGACAAAGGAATGATCAATATAAAATTCAATACCGTGAATTTTTTAATTCTTCTTGGGGAGAAGCAGGGAGATGATATTCAGGAGAACTCCACAGTATTGCTAATGTTCTAATTCGTAAGTTGGGTGGTGGGCATTTAATAAATCACTACATATATACTTGCATCATCATATGTATAATATTTATATATATAAAATATAAATGCATATAATTATTTATACACATTATTTTGTATGTATCAAACATTAGGTATTAAAAATCCCTCTTATGGCCCTGGCCAGTGTGGCTCCATTGGTTGAAGCATCATCCCATAACCAAAGGGTTGTGGATTTAATCTCCAATCTGGAAGCATACAGTCCCTAGTCCAGGTGTGTACAGAAAGCACCCAATGGGTGTTTCCCTCTTGCATCGATGTTTCTCTCTCTCCCTTCCTCTCTACCTCTCTCTCTAAAAGCAATGAAAGAAAGATGTCCTCACATGAGGATAAAAATAATATTTAAAACATTTTAAACCCTCTTATGATCATATATTTCATGTAAATCTATTTGAGAATGGATGCTAATTCATTTATATTATTTCAATGTTGTCATAATTTTTGTTATATTCTTAGGATAACTTAGTGGAGGGTGTAGAATTATAAGATATCTTTGAAGAGAATAGAATGTGTGTCTGGAACATGATTATCCATATATCAGATTCTCTTCTTATGCAGTTCAAATATAATACATTTGTGATTTTATCACATGCATAGTAGTAGCATACAGAATCTACTTCTTTTACTCTCCTTATCCTTTTAAATTAACTATGGTGATGGTATAATTATACTGATTACATTTTTTAGAGCTGGTTTCTCAGCCTCAGCAATACTGACAATCTAGGCGGATAATTCTTTGCTATGGGAAAGTGTCCTGTACCAGTGTAGGATGTTTAGCAGCGTCCCTGGACTTCACCACTAGATGTCAGTAGCACACCCCTACCCCTACCCCCAAATCCCAATCATGATAATAAAAAATGTCTCCAGGCACTGACAAATGTCATTGGAACAAAAATCACCCCTGTTTCAGAACCTCTGTTCTTGAGCATTCTTGGTGAAAATAACACATAGATATCCCACATTGGAATTAATTTTTTCATATCTTACCCTACTTTCATTTCTTGCCAAATTATTTTGTTCCTTAATATAAGATCTTGTTGAGCCACCAAAACCATGCTGACCACAATCTTGATTTTCATTTTTTTAACGTTTCACTTCACAAAAAAAGCTGTGGATGTAGAGTGAAGGTAAAGCACCTGAGTTTCTCTGTGTTGCCCTGGTAACAAACCTTAAACTTTAATTTTCTACAGCTGTGGACTAATCCATGTTTTTACTTAAATTTTTCCAATTATGTAATGGGAATGTAAAATATATGCAGAAACTTTACTTTTTACTCTTTAACATAAAGCTCTTTATGCATTTACAATAAATCCATTTCTTTTTCTTCTATATTTTCTATTGTTAGCTTTCATTATTATTATTTTTTAGATTTTATTCATTTACTTTCAGAGTGAGGGGAAGGGAGAGAGAAAGAGAGGGAAACATCAATGTGTGGTTGCCTCTCACACACCCCCAACTGGGGACCTGGCATGCAACCCAGGCATGTGCCTTGACTGGGAATTGAACCAGTGACACTTGGCTCGCAGGCTGATGCTCAATCCACTGAGCCACAGCAGCCAGGGCCAAATCCATTTCTTAAAATAGATTTACCCAAAATGAAATTATCGGCTCAAGCTTATGAATAGTTTTAGAGCTTTTGAATGTAATGCCTTTACCAAACGGCTCTACCAGTTCATACAAGCACCATCTCTGGTTTAAAATAATACCATTAAATACATAACTCTACTAAAACAATAAGACTTTTTCTAACTACCTTGAGAATATTGGCTTTCTCAGTTCTTTGGAATGTTTTCCAATTTCTAGAAACTTAATTATAAAAACCTAATTTCAAGAAGAAAATTTCTTCAACATGATAAAGGCAATATACAAAAAAAAAAAATTACAGATAACATCACACTTAATTATGAAAGGTTGAAAGTTTTCCCCCCATCAGGAACAAGACAAGCATGCTCATCCTTGCCACTTCTACTCAACATAGTACAAGAAGTCCTCACTGGAACAATTAGGCAAGAAAAATAAATAAAAGGCATCCAGATTGGAAAAGAAGAAGTAAAACTATCTGTTTGCAGATGACATAATCTTATATATAGAAAACTTGAAAAACTTCACACAAAAACCTGTTAGAACTAATAAGTCAATTCAACAAAGTTGCAGAATACAAAATCAACACACAAAAATCAGTTCAATTTTTTCTATTACAGTTGTCCCATTTTTTCACCCGTTGCTCCCCACTACCCAGCCCACCCCCCTTCCCACATTCAATTCCCATTCTGTTGTCCATGGGTCATTCATACTAGTTCCTTGACTAGACCCTTCCCCTTCTTTCCTCCATTTTTCCCCTTTCCCCTCCCAGTTCAATTTTTATACACAAGCAATGAACAATCTAAAAAAGGAAATTTAAAAAATTATTCCATTTACAATGGCATCAAACAGAATAAACACTTGAGAATTAATTTAAGGAGGTAAAAGAGTTGTACACTGAAATTATATAACAATCCTGAAAGAAACTAAAGAAGACATAGTTAATAGAAAGACATCCTGTATTACTGAAGGAATATTTAATATTATTATGATGACAATATGATCCAAAGTGTTCTACATAGTCAATGTAATCCCAATCAAAAGCCCAGTGATGATTCTTGCAGAAATAGGAAAATCCAACTTAAAATTTATATGAAATCTCAAGGGATCTCAAATAGCCAAAATACTCTTTAGGAAAAGAGCAAAGTTGGAAGTTTTCACACTTCTTCATTTCAGAACTTACTACAAAACTTCAGTAAATTAAAACAGTGTGGGAGTGGCATAAGTACAAACATAAACCAGTGGAATAGAACATAGTGCCCCAAAATAAACTCTCACATATATGGCCAACTGATTTTTGACAAGGGTACCAACACCATTCACAGGGGAGAAGGAATAGTGTTTGCAAGCAATGGTGTTGAGAAAACTGGATACCCTCACACCACATACAAAAATGAACCCAAAAATTAACAAAAAATTTAATCAAAGATCTAAACTTAAGGGCTAAAAACTATAAAACTTTTAGAAGAAAACATAGGAGAAAATCTTCATGATTTTAGGTCTGGGGATAATTTCTTAGATATGACACAAAAAACACAAGATTAGTTGGACTTCATCAAAATTTAAAACTTCTGTGCATCAAGGACACTATTGAGAATAAAAAAAGAACCCACAGAATGAGAGAAAATAGTTGCAAATCATATATCTGATAAGAGACTAATATTAGATTATATAAAGAACTTCTACAATTCAACAACAACAGCTCAATTGACAAATGACAAAAGACTTGAATAGACATTTCTCCTAGGAAAATACACAAAGATCAAAAAATATTCTCAACATCATTAGTCATTAGAGAAATGCAAATAAGAATTACAGTGAGAATACCACTTTATACTCATTAGGTTGGCTATTATTTTTTAAAAAGTGGGGAGTAGGGTGGGAATAGCAAGTATTGGCCAGGGTACAGAGAAATTGGATCACTTGTACGTTGCTTTGGGAATTTTAAATGGTGCAGCTGCTATAGAAAACATTTTAGCAGTTCATCAAAAAGTCAAACATAGAATTATCATGTGATCTAACAAATCTAGACCTCAGAACATACCTGAAAGAATTGAAAGCAGAACTCAGACAGAAACAGATATCGGTACACTGATATTCACTGCAGCATTATTCACAATAGCCAAAAGGTGGAAAAATCTTGGTGCCCATCAACAAATGAATGCATAAACAAATTATAGTCTACACTCATGATGATATATTTTCAGCCAAAAAATAAAATTGTGATACATGCTATGACATGGATGAACCTTGAAAACATTACACTAAGTGAAATAAGCCAGGCACTAAGGGGAAAATATTGTATGATTCCATTTATAGGAGATTTGTAGAATAAAGAAATTCTCAGAGACAGAGGGACAGTAGTTACTAGGGGCTAGGAGAAGAGGAAAGGCGGAGTTGCTGTTTATAGGCTACAGTTTCTGTTTGGGATGATGAAAAGGTTTGGGGAATGGATATGGTAATGGTTGCACAACATTATGAATATACTTACTGCCACTGAATTGTACCCTTAAAATGATTTAATTGGTAAGTTTTATGTTATATGTATATTTCTGTAATATTTTTAAAGAATGAACAGGTAGTTTGAGATGCCAATGCACAATAAGACAAAACTGAAATCAAGGTGAAACCTTGAAATCAAGTTTTTAATTTATCAATTTGAAAATCTGCTCACCTACAGGTCAAATGATTTTCATTAAGCCCTAGTCTTATATGATTTAGCTAAGTATTCCATCACACCACATTCTTTTAAAATCTTTAGGTGACAAAATTTAGGCATTTACCAATTTCTAACAGGTAAAAATGTGTTCTTAGTTAGGAAACAAGAGGAACTAACTCATACTCTAAGAGAGACATTCACAAAAATAAGGGGGAAAAGAATATACAACTTTCTTTAATAATAGTACTCTGATCCACTCATCTACAGATGGGCACTTAGGCTGTTTCCAGCACTTGGCTATTGTAAATAGGGCTGCTTTGAGTGTAGGGCTGCACAGGTTCTTTTGAACTGGGGTTTCAGGATTCTTTGGGCATAATCCTAGCAATGGAATCGCTGGTTCAAAAGGCAGTTCCATTTTGAGGAAGTTTCATACTGTTTTCTATAGTGGCTGCACCAGTCTGCATTCCCACCAACAGTGCACTAGGGTTCCCTTTTCTCCACATCTTCGCCAGCACTTGTGGTCCATTTACACAATGGAATACTATGCAGCAGAAAGAAAAAAAGAAACTCCTACCGTTTGTGATAACATGGATGGAACTAGAGAGAATTATGCTGAGCGAAATAAGCCAGGGAGTGAAAAACAAATACTATATGATATCACCTATTACAGGAAACTAATAAACAACACAAACAAATGAGCAAAATTGAACCAGAGGCATGTAAACAAGGAACAGACTAATAGTCACCAGGGGAGAGGGGGAAAGGGAGAGGAGGGGGGTAAGTAGGGGAAGGGCTAGTAAAGAAACTAGTATAAATAACCCATGGACATGGACAATGGGGTGGGGATTGACTGTGGGAGAAGGGGTGAGCTGGGTGTGGGGGAGAAATAGGGGGGAATGTGGGACAACTGTAATAGAAAAACAATAAATAAATCAAAAATTAAAATAATAATATACTACATGTACAAAACAAATCTTTACCTTCCTTCACCTGTAGAACAAGGTTAGCATTACCTGCTCTGCATCACTCCCTCTGCCTGGTCCCCCTGCCTCACAAAAAGGTGAACACCGAGGCAGGACTCAGGCTCTGAACTGAAAACGAGAGATGGATAATCTTATTTTTTAACTTTAATTCAGGTTCAATAGACATCTTAAAAGATATACAGTACTTTTTAAATTATGCAAATTCTGGAGGGAGGACCACTTTTCCCAAGGATGCATACATACATTTTGTGTGTGTGTGTGTGTGTGTGTGTGTGTGTGTGTGTGTGTGTTTTGTATGGAGGAAAATCTAGTCTTACTGAAATTAACACCTATTTTTATGTATCACTTTTCAAAAAGAACATTAAATGACACAAATGAATAGAACAAGAAATCCTAGGAAGACGTTCTCTTACACCTCAGAACTTAAAACATGATAATGAAGGCACTGCAAATCATTGGGAAAGACCAAGATGGTGGGGACACTTGGCTCAGGATTTGAGAAAAAAAGTACATTTAGATCATCATTTCACAATATATTATTTTGAGATTAATAAATTAATTTATTTTAAAATAATTACGTTTAGATCATCATCTTATAATACATACCAAAGTAAAAACCACAATAAAAACCAGCAGAAAAAAAGAACTTAGTATTTATTGAGACTTTACATGAAGTGGCCCTTTTAAAATGAAAATACTTTTATAAAGCATAAATGAAAAGATTAGCAGATGTGACAGCAACAGCAACAAAAGCAAAAATTAAAGGCTAACAAACATATATCTATGCTTTTACAAAGATATATGTTTTTAGCAAATACAAAAGACAAAGGTGAATATCTTTGCTTCATAAAGAACTTGTATCACTCATTTCTTCTCACTACCACAGCCACACACACACACACACACACAGCTTAACACTTGAGTTTTAGAGGAAGGTTTGGAGATGAACATACCAAACCAGTCTCGGGGAATGAGATTAAGGAGATATAGTGAAGGACAAGACTTTCTGTTTTTATATGAATTGTATATTGTTTTAATTTTATAATAAGCGTACATTACTCTTGTTATTTTAGAAAACATACATTTTTGAAGATATAATGCAATATCACAACACATAAACAATTAATTAAAAAGGAAATAATACTAGTAAGCATAAATAAATTATTAAACTCTGTCATTATATTAAAGAAAAACTAATTAAATACACATTATCATTTTGCTTCTATCAA
This sequence comes from Furipterus horrens, assembly GCF_987537825.1. Taxonomy (NCBI): domain Eukaryota; kingdom Metazoa; phylum Chordata; class Mammalia; order Chiroptera; family Furipteridae; genus Furipterus; species Furipterus horrens. Next base: position 73,889,687 of record NW_028327182.1, read on the forward strand.
ATTATAAAAGAGCAGGAAACATAATTCCCAGTGTTATTATATAATGGTTACAGCAATATGAATTGGCACAACCCTTTGATAAAGCAATTTGAAAATATATTCAAGAGTTCTAAAACTATTCATTACCTAGAACAAACAATTTCATTTCTGATAGGTTTATTTTAAGAAATAATCCATCTAAAAAATAATACCTAAACAGCTTTATAGGAAAAAGTAGAATGAAATGATGAAAGTCCAACAACATAGAAATGGTTAAATGAATTATATACATGTGTTCGATGAAATATTAGACAACCAGTAAAAGGATACTTTTTAAAGACATTAAAGAATATATAGCATTACATAAAAAAACTTAGGAAAAATCAAAATTCCAAACTAATTATAAGCTACAATTATAACCACAAACTTTTAAAAATGTCAACACACAGAAAGACATAACGCAATATTTCAAATGTTACTCGAAAATTGATTGTGTTTTTATGCAGGTAGGCTCTTACCACAGGGCTGGTGCATTGGAAGGGTTAAATAAAGAGTAGCCATTACTATTGCTCCTAAAATCATTATTAATGGGACTATGTATTTTTAAAATCTATTTATTTATTTTTTAATTTATTTTTATTGTTTTTCTATTACAGGTGTCCCACTTTTTCCCCCATTGCTCTCCCACCCTACCCAGCCCACCCCGGGACTATGTATTTTTTGTTAATGAACGTGTATTACTTGAAAATAAAAACTCATTCTTCTGAGAAGCATTAAAACTAAATATTAGTGGTGGTGATTCTGGGTAGTGGAATTGTGGGTAGTTTATATAATTTTTTTGCTTATTTAATTGTTCTGAATTTCATACAAGAAACACATATTGCTCATATAAATTTTAAAGGGTTTGAATTTTTAAAAATTTTAACACATATGTTTAATATGTGGGTTTTACTGATCAGAAAGCCCTGGCTGGTTTAGCTCAGTGGATTGAGCGTCGACCTGCGAGCTAAGTGTCGCTGGTTCGATCTTCCAGTCAGGGTACATCAGAGAAGGAAAACTCTGACTCCAAAAAACCTCCGCTGCCTTGCGGCATACCTCTTCAGGGGAAAGGCTAAGGGAGTAAACCCCGACAGAAAATCCGGAGCCGGAGTCCCTAAGGCGGTTTGATGTTGTGATCAACACCGGCAACTCCTGCGGCGCACCTGAACCCAAGCTGTATCGACTCCGTCTTTCCCTTGGACCCTTCAGCTGCGAAGAGAGGGGGGGTCTGCTGCATGGGCAACAGCAGACCCTCCATATTGCCCTGCCCAGGCTCTGTAGCTTCAGCGTCATCGCAAGATGTCGATTCAACACGGGAGGAGACAGATACCGTGTCACTCCCGAGTCGGACTGCACAGCCATTCTCGGCGGTGCAGATAGACTCTTAAGAAGCTACACCATCGTCTCTCGAGACGGACGGCTGCCGACGACTGATCAGAAATTTACTGAGCCAATTTACTGAATCATACTCACTACAATACATTGATATTGGTTGAGGTAAGTGTTCTGGAAAGAGAGATTTACGCTTTTTACACTATATACTTCTGTAAAATTTTATATTCTTATACTTGAAGAAAAACCAAAAAGCACTTTGTTCTCTTATTATAATCAGAGCAAATAATACTCCTACTAAAAAATTAATTCAGTCACTACTCAAGTAAGTAATCTCAGACAGATACATAGATTTTAGGACAGTGATTACAGTATTTGGAAGTTGGTTCAGAAAAAAAGAGAGAAAAGCCAAGTAGTCAGTTATTTCTTCGGTTTGTTGTCTTGGTAACTAAGGCAGCTGTATGAACTGTGTTCTATTATTTTTCAACCCTGTCACAGAAAAATTTTCAAATGGGAAAGCCAGGGTGCCAAGGGTGTAATTAATCTCCTTGAAAGTGGCCCATTAAAATAATGTCAGTGGGCATAGGATAAAAATGAAACCAAACAAAAAAACTAGAAAAATATAAGCCTAAAGCCAAAGAGTGCTACACATTTGGTTCCCTTTATACAGTAAGATGAAAATTTTTGCAACAGGCCAAAAATCTCTACGGCTGGAATCCAAGGAGGCCCCGGCAACCTTCCTCAGAAACCAGTCAGAGTGGGAAAAAGCTTCCTGAGGCCAAAATCACTAACACAAAGAAATAAAACTTCCACTGGTAACAGCTTCAAAGGGGAAAAGGGATGACTTCATGGGATAAATCCTTATAACGGAGGCTGTTTTCAACTGCCATGTGTAAAACGAGAAATTAGTACTACCAACAGTTATTCAATCAAGAGAAGCTTTTGCATGCAACGGAGCTGTATTAACACGAGGGCATGTCACAAAGCACCTACATGTACTAGCTTTCTAAAACAGGTCAATTGCAATCGGCCACACAGATTCCACCAACGTCCGTGAAGTGCAAATGTAAATAGAGACAGATTGCTCTTAGCTGGATTCGATTTGGGCCTAGTTCCAAGTCAGCCGAACCTGAGGCAACTCAAAATGTTAGCAACTTTTTATTCAACCTGAGAGTGTAAAAAAGATCAGGGAACTTGTTTTTTACTTTTTTCACACTCCACATTGCCCAGCACAGAGGAATGATTTCCCTCTTAGGGAATCAATAAACCAGCTGGGAAAATGTCAGAGATGTTAGTTAGCAATTGAAAGAGAGATAGCCTCAGATTCAGGCAATTAACAGATGCAAGAAGCAGCATTATTATCTGGGTATGCTAGTGTTCAACAAAAATCTTTCAGGCCCCAAGTTTTTTTCTGAATGAAAGGGTTTATTGAGCCATATGCTAGCCAAAAAAAGGACCAGGTTCTGGGGAGTGCAGTCTGAACCACCAGCAGTGGGGCCAGAGGCAGGAGAGAAACATGTCCACTGGCTTGGGGTTGACAGGGCTCTTTCATACAGTAAGTTTGGAGAAGAAAGACGTAAGTCGTTTTGGAAGAATTTATATTGGTTACAGATAAAGGGGTGGGAGAAGGTGAAGCGAGAAAGGTCTGGAATAGATGCATAGTCCTCTAGGAAGAATATTTGCTCCTTTTGGGTGGGTTGTGGGTAAATAGTCCAGAAAGTTCAGGCATAAGAAAGGCACTGTGGCACCAGGTGCTTGGCTATTCTTTCTAGATACAAACTGAAATATCTGCCTGGAAGTTAATTCAGAGTTTCAACATACATTCAGGAATGAGAGCAGCCTTTTGGGGGGGGATGGGGGGGGGGCTTGTGTTGTTATTTTCTTTGTTTTTTGTTAACTGATTAACCTTTCTGTTTCTCTCCCATTCTCTGGCCCACTGTAATTAAATTTAGGGTATCTCAAAATTTTTATTTTGTCACTAGCTTGAAAAAAATTGTTTAAATTAAACAAAAAAACTCAGGTCACCCTAAGAACCATACTTTTTTAGTTACCCTCTACACAAGAAGAAAAAACTTTGCATTTAATTATTGGCCTTTTTTATATTTAAAAATTGAGTTTCCACTTATTTTTCTTATGACCAAAATAAATTATGCTCATTGGCCTCCCCTCCTAAAGAAGGAGGGGGAGGATGACTTGGAGGAAGAGGAAAAGGGCAAAAAAACAAAACCGAGACAAGCAATAAGGGAAAAGAAAGGGAACACAGGCCCAATTTCCCAGCAGCGGCCACTGGGAACCGTCATGGCATATCCATGTCCTTCTTCACATGTACAAGTTCTTTCCTAAAATATATTATTTCATAAAGCTTTTTTCATTTAAAATGTATGGAATGTTTTTCCTCTTTGCCTTTCTCTCCTCCTTCTCCTTGCCCTATTGCACAACTCGTCCCATGAGTCATTAGATCATTAAGTGGGGCCGAGTAAGACAGGCCTGGGTGTGGCCATGTGTGAGCGGTGGGGTTGGGGTAGGCGGCCCAGCATGTAGGACGTCAGAGTCTGACAAGGTGAGGTGGGGGTGGGGGCTTGGGGGGCAACATTGGCAGCCCAAAGTGGAACTGTCAGAAGCCAAGTGGGCGAGGAGGACAGCAGCAAGAGTGACAGACCGATGATGCACAGTGGCCCCTCTCGGGGAGCTGGAGCCTAGGCAGGGTGCAGGGGCATCAGCAAGGGGGTGGGGCACCAAAGGCGATGGGAGAGTGAGCACACACAGGGGATTAAACTAATAAGTCAATATTCTGAGGATAACAGAAATCAGATTTTTCACTGTTATGTAAGAAAGGTACTAATATGGAAAGGGAGAAGAGTAGAGTGAAACCTGTGGCTATGGGTTGAAATTGGAGATAGTGTAAATGCATGATTTTTATTCATATACTTATTTATGAATATGTATATGTATAAATATGTGAGGTGATGGATGTATTAACTAGTTGGGAGGATTCTTTTCACGATGTATATGTATATCAAATCACAACAGTGTGCACTTTAAATACCTTTGAATTTTATGTGCTAATTATACCTCAATAAAGCTGAAAAAATAACAAAACATAACTGACAAAGATACCAGATGAGAGAAGGAGACTGGACTTCAGGTAGTGGGTACACAGTAGTGTATATAGCTGTCATTATGAAGATGTAAACCTGAAACTTATATAATGTTATTAATAACCAATGTTGCCCCAATAAATATAATTTTAAAAGAACTTAGCATAGTATCTGGCACCTAATATGTGTTCAGATAATGTTATGACTATATATATCATAGACTGGTTGGCTTATGAAAAACAGAAATTTATTTCTCACAGTTCTAGAGGCTGGGAAGACCAAGATCAAGGTGCCAGCAGAGTCTGCTTCTGAAGGGTGAGAGCTCGCTTCCTGGTGGATACACAGCTGTCTTCACCCCTCAAAGGACGCCCTGCAAAAATAATCGCATGGGGGATTAGGTGACAACATACGAATTTGGGGGGGACACAGTCTATGACATGTACACAAGGAAGTGATTTTACAAAAGTCAGGATAGTGGTTACTTGTTGGAGGAGGGGAAGAGAGAGAACAATGGGCGTAGGAAGAAGCCTCTGGGGAGACAAAAGTGCTTTCTTCACCTGGTGGTAGTTACAAGGATATTTGCCTTAGAAGAATTGACAAAGCTATATGTTTATTTTGTGTGGTCTTGTATATTCATGTTTTATTTTTACAATGAAAATAATAAGCAAAATTAAAAGGCACACTGTGAAAAGGATATATACATGGCAGCAAAATATTATATCATTTTATAATTATCTTTAAATTAATAAGGAAAACATTAATATCCCAATTAAATAATAAAGGTCATTCATAGGAGACCTACTGCAATGGTCAATAAACATATTTTTAAATGTTCAACCTTGCTACTTATCAAAGAAATTCAAATTCAAGCAGAAATAAGAATGTTGATTGATCAATTTGTTAAAGATTAATAAAATAATAACTAATATTGAGGATGGAGAGAATTAGCATTCTCCTACAATGCTGATGAAAACCTGGTTTATTTATCATAATTTTTTTGGACAGCAATTTGGCAATATTTAACCTTTTAAAAACCTTTAAAATGTATGCATTTTATTTTTATTTTTTTAATTTAATCTTTATTGTATTTCTTTCCATCACCATTTAGTCCCCTTATAGCCCCCTCCCCGGGGCAGTCACCACACTGTTGTCCCAATCTATGGGTCCTTTTTCTATTTTACTCAATCCCTCCACCCACTAATCCCCCCCACCCACTAGCTGTCATCTGCTCTCCATCTATGAGTCTGTTCCTGTTTCACCTGTTAGTTCGGTTTGTTCCTTAGATTCCACGTATGAGTGAAATCATATGGTATTTATTTGTCTTTCTCTGACTGGCTTATTTCACTTAGCATAATGTTCTCCAGGTCCATCCATACTGTTGCAAAGTGTAAAATTTTCTTCTTTTACAGCCGAGTAGAATTCCATTGTAAATGCCCATAATTGTTTTATGCACTCATCTATTGATGGACACTTGGCGACCGTAAATAACACTGCAATTAACATAGGGATGCTTATGTTCTTTTGAATTAGTGTTTTTGGTTACTTGCAATATATTCCCAGAAGTGGGATTGCTGGGTCGAAAGGCATATCAATTTTTAATTTTTTGAGGTGCCCCCACAAAGCTTTCCACAGCGGCTGCACCAGTCTGCATTCCCACCAATAGCGCAAAAGAATTCTCTTTCTCCACATCCTTGCCAATATTCGTTTGTTGATTTATTGATGGTAGCCATTCTTACAGGTGTGAGATGGTATCTCATTGTGGTTTTACTTTGCATTTCTCTGAGTATTAGTGACATTGAGCATCTTTTCATATGTCTATTGGCCATCTGTATGTCCTCTTTGGAGAAGTGTCTATTTAGGTCCTTTGCCCATTTTTTAATTGGGTTGTTGTTTTGGTTTGGTTTTGGGGTGTTTTTTTTTTTTTTGGTGTTTAGTTTTATAAATACTTTATAAATTTTGGATATTAACCCCTTATCAGATGTATCGGCAAATATGTTCTCCTGTTCCATGAGCTGTCTTTTTATTTTGTTGAAGTTTTCCTTTGCTGTGCAATAACTTTTTAGTTTGATGTAGTCCCATTTGTTTATTTTTATTTTTGTTTCCCTTGCCTGGGGAGCTATAGCTGATAAAAAATTTCTACAAGCAATACCGAGATTTTGCTGCCTATATTTTCTTCCAGGAGTTTTATGGTTTCAGGTCTAACATTTAAGCCTTTGATCCATTTTGAATTTGTTCTTGTGTGTGGTTTGAGAAGGTGGTCAAGTTTCATTTTTCCACATGTATCTGTTCAATTATCCCAACACCATTTATTGAATAAACTATCTTTAGCCCATTTTATGTGCTTATGTTCTCTGTCAAATATTAAGTGTGGGTTTATTTCTGGGGTCTCTATTCTGTTCCATTGATCTGTGTGTCTGTTTTTATGCCAGTACCAGACTGTTTTGATTACTGTGGCCTTATAGTATAGTTTGATATTAAGGAGTGTGATTCCTCCAACTTTGTTCTTGTTTCTCAGGATTGCTGTTGCTATGCAGGGCCTTTTGTAGATCCATATAAACTTTTGAAATATTTGTTCTAGTTCTGTGAAATACATCATTGGAATCTTGATAGGAATTGCGTTGAATCTATAGATTGCTTTGGGTAGTATAGACATTTTAATGATGTTAATTCTTCCTATCCATGAACATGGTATCTGTTTCCATTTATTTGTATCTTCTTCAATTTCTTTCTTCTCCGTGTCTTAGAATTTTACATGTACAGGTCCTTTACATCCTTGGTTAGGTTTATTCCTATGTATTTTATTCTTTTTGAAGAAATTGTGAATGGGATTGTTTTCTTAATTTCCCTTTCTGTTAGTTTGTTATTGGCATATAAAAATGCAGTTGATTTTTGAGTATTAATTTTGTATCCTGCTACTTTGCTGAATTCAATGATCAGTTCTAGTAATTTCTTGGTGAAATCTTTGGGGTTCTCTAAGTACAGTATCATGTCATCAGCAAATAAAGGCAGTTTTACTTCTTCCTTTACAATTTGGATGCCTTTTATTTGTTCTTTTCTGATTGCTGTGGCTAGGACTTCCAGTACTCTGTTGAATAAGAGAGGTGAAAGCAGACATCCCTGTTTTGTAACCAATCTTAAGAGGAACACTTGTAGTTTTTGCCCATTGAGTATGATGCTGGCAGTGGGTTTGTCATATATGGCTTTTATTATGTTTAGGTATGTTCCCTCTCTTCCCACTTTGCTGAGAGTTTTATCATAAATAGGTGCTGGATTTTATCAAAAGCTTTTGATATAATCATGTGTTTTTATTATTCATTTTGTTTATGTGGTGAATCACATTTATAGATTTGAGAATGTTATACTGACCTTGCATTCCCAGAATAAATCCCACTTGATCATGGTGTATGATCTTTTTGATGCATTGTTGTATTTGGTTTACTAATATATTGTTAAGGATTTTAGCATCTATGTTCGTGAAGGATATTGGCCTATAATTTTCTTTCTCTGTAGTGTCTTTATCTGGTTTTGGAATTAGGATAATGCTGGCCTCATAAAATGAGTTTGGGAGCCTTCCCTCCTCTTGAATTTTATGTAGCAGTTTGGGAAGGAAATATATTAGTTCTTCTCAGAATGTTTGGTAAAACTCCCCTGTGAAGCTATCTAGTCCACAGCATTTGTTTGTTGGTTTTGTTTTTTTTTTTTTTTTTTTTTATTACTGCTTCAATTTCATTAGGTGTAATCTGTCTATTCAGATTCTCTGATTCTTCCTGATTTATTTTTACAAGATGTATGTTTCTAGGAATTTATCCATTTCATCCAGGTTGTCCAGTTTGTTGGCATATAGTTGTTCATAATATTTTTTTACAGTCCTTTAAATTTCTTTGGTGTCAGTTGTTATTCTCCTCTTCCATTTCTGATTTTATTTATTTGGGTCCTTTCTCTTTTTTTCTTGATGAATCTGGTTAAAGTTTTGTCAATCTTGTTTATCTGTTTAAAGAATCAGCTCTTGGATTCATCAATCTTTTGTATCATCTTTTTAGACTCTATTTCATTTACTTATGCTCTGATCTTTATTATTTCCTTCCTTCTACTCACTTTGGGCTTTGTTTGTTGTTCTTCCTCAAGTTCCTTTAAGTATGAAGTTAGATTGTTTATTTGAGCTTTTTCTTGTTTTTTTGGGCTAAACCTGTCATGCTATGAATTTCCCTCTTAGGATTGCTTTCCAAGTGTCCCACAGATTTCAGATTGTTGTGTCCTCATTTTCATTTGTTTCAAGATATCTTTTGATTTCTTCCTTGATCTCATTGCTGACCTATTCATTGTTTAATAACATGTTATTTAGTGTTCTTCTTGTAATTGATTTCTAATTTCAAGAAGATGCTTGATATGATTTCAATCTTCTGAAATTTACCAAGACTTGTTTTGTGTCCCAACATGTGGTCTATCCATGTGCATTTGAAAAGTATGTGCATCCTGCTGCTTTGGGGTGAAATGCTCTGTAGCTATCAATTAAATCCATTTGAGCTAGTATGTCATTTAAGGCTGCTCTCTCCTTGTTGATTTTCTACCTAGAAGATCTATCCATTGAAGTCAATGGGGTGTTGAAATCCCCAACTATGACTGTATTTCTGTTGATCTCTCCTTTTATATCATCAAGATATGGTTTACATATTTCAGTGCTCCTATGTTGGGTGCATAAATGTTTATTAGTGTTACATCCTCTTGTTGGATTCTTCCCTTCGTCATTATGTAGTGTCCTTCTTTGTCTCTTACGATAGCCATTGTTTTAAAGTCTATTTTGTCAGGTATAAGTACCGCTACTCCAGCTTTTTTTTTCTTTTCCATTTTCATGAAATATCTTTTCCAACCTTTTACTTTTAGTCTGTGTGTATCTTTTGGTCTGAGATGGCTCTCTTGGAGGCAGCATGTATATGGGTCTTGTTTTCTTATCCATTCAGCTACCCTATGTCTTTTGGTTGGAGCAGTTAAGCCATTTACATTTAAGGTGATTAATGATAGATATGTATGTAGAGTCATTTTATTGTTAGATTGTTTTCCTCTTTTTTTTTCTTTCTCCTTTTCTTTTTCTTCTTCTTAAAGCAAGCCCTTTAACATTTGTTGCAGTACAGGTTTGGTGTTAACAAACTTCTTTAGTTTTTCTTGTCTGGGAAGCTCCTTATTTCTCCTTTGATTTTCAATTATAGCTTTACTGGGTAAGGTAGCCTTGGTTATAGGTCCTTGCTTTCCATCCCCTTGAATATTTCATGCCACTTCCTTCTGGCCTGAAATGTTTCTAATGAGAAATCAGATGCCAATCTAATTCGTGCTTCCTTGTAGGTAATTACCTGCTTTTTTCTTGTGGCTTTTAGGGTTCTCTCCCTGTCTTTAAGCCTTGTCATTTCAATTGTGATGTGTCTCAATATAGGCCTCTTTGGGTCCAACTTGTTTGGGACTCTATGCTTCCTGGACTTGTGTGACTTTTTCCTTCACCAGATTAGGGAAGTGTTTGGTCATTATTTCTTCAGATGGGTTCCTTGTTCACTCTCTTTCCTTCTGGTATTCCCATGACGTGGATGTTGTTACACTCCATGTTGTCCAAAATGTATCTTAAGCGCTCCTCATTTTTTTTAAATTCTTTTTTCTTTTTGCGGCTCTGCCTGTTGTTGTTTTTTTTTTTGTACCTTGTCTTCCAAAACACTGATTCTATCCTCTGCTTCATCTAACCTGTTTATTTCTTCCAGTGTATTATCCCAGATATTGCATTCTTTATTTCTGACTGGTCCTTTTTTATGGTTTCTATGTCTTTTTTCATGCTGTTGAGTATCCTATAATCATTACTCTAAACTATCTAATAAATTGCTTGCCTCCATTACATCTAGTTTTCTGGAGAATTATCTTGTTCTTTCATTTGGGGTCTGTTTCTTTGTCTTCCCATTTTGGCTGTTTCTTTTATTTTCTGCCTTAGATGTTAAACTAATCAGCTGCTAAATTGATCAGTTGTTAATCTAATCAAGCTTTAATCAGTAGCCCAGCTTAAGTACCACAGGGTGGGGCAGAGTAATAATTCCTGTGAGCAGGGCTATTTTTTCCCCTGAGACTGAACCCTCTTGGAGAGGCGTGCTCTGCCTGAGAAAGAAGGCTTCTGCAGTATGGGAAATGACTCAGCACAGGGATGCTTGTAGCTGTTTCTTCAGTTCTCTCCCCAGAGCAACCAGCCCCAGACTCTCCTCAAGTGTTCTGGTTCACTCTGCTCTCCCTCTGCCAGAGCCTAGGGGAAGTGGCTGCAAACAAAACTTCGTGTGTCGGCCCTTTAAGAGGCTCTCTGTGTCTCCAGTTGTTTCACTCTGGCAGCAGAAACCCTGTTGCTTTTCACAGCTGGATGTTATGTGGGTTTCTTTCTGACTCCGGTGCTGCAGGCTGGAGAGCCCAGGTTGGGATTTAGACCCCACGCTTCTCAGAGAGAAACCCCTGGCTGCTGAACTAGCTCTCTCACACTTCAGCTGCCACCTGTGGGAGCCCAGCCAGCCCTCTTGTGCCTCCTCTGCACTCCATATCAATCACCTTGTGGTGAAATGGTTTCTTCCTTCTGTTCATAGTTATAAGGCTTCACTGCAGCTATTATTCAGTTGGTTATTCTGGATGATTTCTCTACAATTTAGTTGTAATTCCAGATTTGTCCTGGGAGAAGGTTAATGTAGCTTCCACTTACTCCTCCACCATATTGGATCGACCACATTTTATATAAATAACTCTCCTTTTATGATGTAGCCTAAAGAAACTGTCATGAACATTTGAAAAGGTATATTTACAAAGATGTTTATAGCAAACCGCTATTTATACTGGGAAAAAAAAAACTAGAAACAACTAACTGTCCAATAATAATGAATGTGTTAAATAATCAATTCAAGGAAATATTTTGAGGCCATAAAAAGTAGAACACAATGAAAATGTTTATAAGATATGGTTTTGCAAAAAGCAACTTTAAAAGCAATGTCTAGTACAATGCTTTTGTTTCCTTTTAAATATTTTTATTGTTCAATATAACATACATAAATAGTAGTACAAAAGAGTAGGTATAGTTGATTTACCACAAAGTGAATATCTTGTAACTCCCACCCAGGTCGAGAAATAGAACAATTCAAGCATTCCAGAAGTGTCCTCATGCCACCTCCAAGCTTTACTTCCTTTCTTCTCCCCAAGTAAACCACACTCCTGACATAATTGTAATCATTTTCTTACTTTGCTTTCTAGTTTTGCCACTTTGTGTTTATATCCATAAATACTGTAGTTTAGTTTTGTCTGTTTTTAAACTTTATGTAAATAAAATTATATGGTACATGCACTTTTAGTTCTGGTCTCTTCCCCTCCCTGATGTTTCACATGGTTGTCTAGTCATTTTTCATGTTTCTATATTGGAATGGGGAAAGGCTTTCTAAATCGTCATCGTCGTCGGCAGCCGTCCGTCTCGAGAGACGATGGTGTAGCTTCTTAAGAGTCTATCTGCACCGCCGAGAATGGTTGTGCAGTCCGACTCGGGAGTGACACGGTATCTGTCTCCTCCCGTGTTGAATCGACATCTTGAGATGACGCTGGAGTGTCCTCTCCAGTGAAGCTGAAGCTACAGAGCCTGGGCAGGGTGATATGGAGGGTCTGCTGTTGCCCATGCAGCAGACCCCCCCTCTCTTCGCAGCTGAAGGATCCAAGGGAAAGACGGAGTCAATACAGCTTGGCTTCAGGTGCGCCGCAGGAGTTGCCGGTATTGACTACAACGTCAAACCGCCTTAGGGACTCCAGCTCCGGATTTTCTGTCGGGGTTTACTCCCTTAGCCTTTCCCCTGAAGAGGTATGCCGCAAGGCAGCGGAGGTTTTTTGGAATCAGAGTTTTCCTTCTCTGATGTGCCCTGACTGGAAGATCGAACCAGCGACACTTAGCTCGCAGGCCGACGCTCAATCCACTGAGCCAAACCAGCCAGGGTCAGGCTTTCTAAATAGTGGTATGAATATACCACAATTTATTTATTCATTCTGCTCTTGAAAGACATTTGGTGCTATTATGAATAAGGTTACTCTGAACATTATTCTATATGTCTTTTACTTCACAGGAGCACACATTTTGTTGAGTAAATATTTAGGGGTGGGTTTGCTAAGTGAAATGATCTGTGGATCTTCAGTTTAGTAGATAATGCCAGTTTTCCAAATTGGCTATAACAAATTGACATTTTCATCAGCAGTGTGAGAGCCTCCATGGTTCCACATCCTTCATGATTAATACTGGTTATTGTCAGTCTTCCTAAATTTTAATAACTGTATGATTACAGAGCATTATCTTATAATTTATTTTGCATTTTCCTTGTTTCTAAAGGGCTTATTGGCCACTTAGACATAGTCTTTATTTAAGTGCCCATTCTACTTTGTTGCCTGTTTTTTCTGTTAGGTTGTTTCTCCCTTTCTGGGAGTAGAAAAAATATTTTTTTTAAATGACTGCATAGATATTCCATCATGCATGGTAATAATAGTTATTTCTGAGTAATGGAATTATGTGTGATTTCTATTTTCCTCCTTGTGCTTTTCTGCACTTTTCCAATTTCCTATAATGATTATGCATTATTTTCAGAACATTAAGTTTTTCACAATTCTAATAAATAAAAACTTTTTTTTACAAAAGATATTATCTAGGGAATAAAATTTGAATGCTTAACAGTTAAATTTATGGGATATTTGAATGATTTATGGTAGTGATTCTCAAACTATTCCAAGGTGTTCTACAGCTAAAATTGAATAGTAGTACCATTTCCTAATTTACAACGGTTTTGTTTTGTTTAATGCCTTACAACTAAATTTAATACATCAACTTATCAACCTATGTACATTATACATCAATGGATTATTAATACACTGAATAGACCCAGCAGAAACAAAAGTTATGAAAAACATTAGAGCCATAATTAGAACAATCAAACTCCTATATCAAGAAGAATTCCTGCTTTCATTGCCATCAGAGCTGCTATTAATATAGCAACTTCTAAAGTAAAAATATTTGCGTGCTGACAAATGACAAGTTAAAAGATCTTAGATTTCTCATACTCTGCAACTTTAATTATCAAATATTAATTGAATTACAACTGTTCCTGATGGTATATAGGATAAAAAAGAATTAGAACATGATGCTTGGCCTCAAAGAGCTTGCTATCTAATTGGAGGAATAAAGCAAGTCTTCTGCAAATAAGAAAATGCATGATAATGTATAAAGGATGGAAGGAGTCAAGAAAAACACACTTTGTACAGTAGGATGAAGCCTTAGAAAATGCCTAGTACAAGAGGAACATAAACTTTGGGTAAATTTTCTTTTCTCATTATTGGGACTGAGCACTGTCCCATAGTAGATGCTATCACACAACAATATAAGATTTTTATCTAAATTTATGCTACTCTCTTCCTGTTACCATAGAGGCTGATCAAATAGCTTTAGGATGGTCTCTAAGCTACAATTCCCCGGGATCCCAATGCTTTCTCTACTGCTTTGCTATGCTCCACATCTTCCTGATCCACAAAAATGTGCTTTCTTTTGGCCAAAGTACCAGTATGCCCTTGTATAATCTAGAATAACTTGGAGATGGTCTTGAAATGTTACTAAAAAATTTACCTCCCACTATCATTCTCAATAATTCTAAATTCTAAATTTATAACTGTTAAATTAGAATTTTGACACTGAGGATTTAAATGAACTACTACAGAGTATAAAACTAAATAAGCCTGGATGTCAGTGAAGATGATGAAGGGCAGGGGATTTGTCTCTCCAGGTGAACATTATACTGTCAAAATCTGTGTTATGTTAATTATTTGAGAATTCTATAGTCTATGCAAAGGCTTGTAGTTTCCAAGGGAAGAAGTGTCTGGTAAATTGTGGTTAATTTTGATCGATATTAATCTCCTGCTCCTCCCACTCCCCAGCCCCATGGAAGGCAGCTCTACCAGTGTTCCTAGAGTGCTTGCAGGAGCCACAGTGGCAATAAGGTCTTTGTCCTCCAAATACCAGGAATCTGTGTTCTGATCACAAATTGTTGCTTCTGATCACAGAAGTGCAGACAGAGCAGGCAGTTATTGTCGCAACCTCCACCACCATCATTTCATGCTCCTCCAGCTGAAGCACCTTTCAGAGGATTTAAAGAGACAGTGGCTATTTTATTCCCTTCATTTTTCTCTTTTTCCCCTGTTGAGGTCCAGACATTTAAGGATTAGTTACATATATAGGGAAATTTAGAAAGTTTGCACTCATGCCCAAAATGCAAGCTCAGAAAGAACATGAGAAGACCTTAAGTTTACATCTCAGGCCAATCCCTGACAGACACCTACACACACACACACACACACAGAGAACAATCCTAAAATTTATATGGAACTACAAAAGATTCCAAATAACCAAAGCAATCTTTGCAAAGAAAAATAAAACTGGAGGCATCACACTTCCTGATTTAAAAATATATTACACAGCTACAATAATCAAAACAGTATGGCACTGGCATAGAATCAGACACATAGATCAATAGACCAGAAAAGAGAGTCTAGAAATAAACCCATGCAGATATGGTCGATTAATTTATGACAAATTTACAATGGAGAAAGAACAGTTTCTCAATAAATTATGTTGATAGCCACATGCAAAAGGATGAAACTGAACTCTATCTTATAACATACACAAAAATGAATTCAAAATGGATTAAAGACTTGACCATAAAACCTGGAACCACAAAACTGGGAAACAGGCAGTAAGCTCCTTGACATTGGTCTTAGTGGTGATTTTTTGTATTTGATAACAAAGCAAAGGGGAAGGGGAGCAAAAATAAACAAATGGGACTACATCAAAGTAAAAGCTCTTTCACAGCCATGGAATTCACCAACAAAATGAAAAGGCAACCTATGGGATGGAAGAATGTAGTTGCAAATCATATATATAATAAAGGGTTAGTATTTAAAATATGTAAAGAACTCATATAACTCAATAGCAAAAAAATATCTGATTAAAAAATGACCAGAGGATCAGAATACATATTTCTCCAAAGAAGATATATATGCAGATACATATATGTATATGTATATATAGATACAGATATATAATAGATAGCCAACAAGTATATGAAAATATGTTCGATATGCCTGATCATCAGGGAAATGCAAATCAAAACCACAATGAGGTATCACCTCACATTTGTCAAGTGATTATTGTCAAAAAGACAAGAGATAAGTATTGGCAAGAATGTGGAGAAAAGGGAACCCTATGCACTGTGATGGGAATGTAAATTGGTTCAGCCACTATGAAAAACAGTGTGGAGATTCCCTCCAAAATTAAAAACAGAACTACCATATGATCCAGCTATGTCACTTCTGGCTACTTACCTGAAGGAAACAAAAACACTCACTTGAAAAGACATCTTCACCCCCATGTTCATTGAAGCATTGTTAACATCAGCCAAAACATGGAAACAACCTAAGAGTCCATCAATGTATGAATGGATAAAGAAAACATAATATATATACTGGTAACTCTCCTAAAATGCCTTCTCTCTCAGAGGGCAGAAAGAGAGAGAAGTAGAGTATTTCTTTCCACCCTCTCTTCTTGTGTCAGTGTAAGAGATCTGACGGTGGCTGTGTCCCTTTATGGCAACAGCTTCTACTTGGATGTCCTCCTCCATGACCTCTGCTCGCATCCTTCAGGTGGAGATGGGGTAATCCTTGCTATTGCAGGCTCTTGTGTCCCTCAACATCCTCTGTTGGTTCTTTGAATTCTGTCTACTCTGCTATAAAAAGTTCTGTCATCAAATCCTTCTGAAATCCATTTGAGTGTATCTTTGTTTTTCCCTCTTGGGACTCTGCCTGATGGAATAAATATATGAAAAGTAGCCTCAGGAAACAGATTCTCAAGATGGAATTCTGGGATTCCCATATGTAGATCTACCAGAGGGAAAGGGAACACTGGAAATGAGCCTGTAATTATTTCCCCACAGGCATGCCTAGCACAAAGAATCCTCACATTGGTCCCTTGACTAATGGAGGAGCCACTGTGCAGGAAGGGTAGAGTGAGTCTCTGAACTTATTCCATCTTGTCAAAATAGTTATCCAAAAGACCAAAGTAGCCTCCAGGGAAATTGCAGATTAATGCCACTACTATATATTTGAAAGATGTATAATAGATGACTCCAATTATATCCCATTTAATTTACCTGATGGTTCATCCTTGAAAAAGCCAAATGGATCTTGGAGAATGACTATGAATTGTCATGGATTTAGCCAGGTAGTGGTGCCAACTACGGCTATTGTATTAGATATACATCTTTATTTTATACTAAAGCAAATTAACACAGCTCCTGATACTCAATATGCAACTATTTCCCTAGCAAATGCCAGTTGCAAGAGCAATTCCAGTAGAATTCAAAATGTCAGTGACATAGGGATGCTGGATGGAGCCTATGACAAGGGCTAACAGGAGAATCATAGTACAAGCACAAAGCATGCCCATTTGAAAAGCAGTTCCCAGAGTGCTACTGGAGCCGGGTGGAGACTGACCCGACCACAGGATATCAACGGACCTATGATCTGAGGGGATCATCATGATCTTGGTATTACCTGAAACATTATTTATGATGCCATCATAAAGTTGGGAGTGTATAAAAGCATTCTACTATTTAATGGAAATACAACAGGTAACATAGAGTGTCTGAGCAGGTCTGAAAAGCACAAGGAATTTTCAAGAGCGTGGCTCAGAGTCCCACATAGCCAGGCCTACTACCTCACCGCCCCTCCCTGAGCTTACATCTGTGGCCTCATAGGAGTAACAGTATAAAAGGCACACATGAGGGTGTACGTGGTATGTTGGCATATGGAATTGGGTGGCCACCAAATGACAGCTGTACTGGGGGGTAGCCCTAAAACACAATGAGGAAAATATCTCCAGTAGATAGAACTTTGGGCACTTCATCTGATGGTCCACTCTGAAACAGTCTAAGGTATAAATCTCTACTGACATAATAGGTGGCTGACAGATTATCTGACAGCTCAGGGACTTGAACAAAATTGGTGACAAAGAGATCTCAGAGTGAAGTATGTGGACTCTCAGAGTGGGTTCAAAGTGTAAAGGCAGTTGTGTCCTATGTAAATGCTCCCAAGAGGACATCCACAGTAAAGAAGACTCCCACTAATCACCTGGAAACAAGATGACTCATCCCAAGGACATGAGTCAGTCTCTTTGCCCAGCCATCTGGTGTTTGCTCAATGGATCCATGGAAAAAGTAGCCATGGCAACAGGATGCTATGTGTGGACTCAACATGAACTTCCCCTCACCAAGGATGTGACTAGAGTTACCACTGAGTGTCCAAACAACTAATGATAAGAGCCAAAACAAGTCCCCAAATATGCACCATTCCCCAGGGGAACCAGTCAGCTACCTGGTGGAAAGTTGATTACATTGGACCCTTCTACATCATGAAGAAGGGAATGATTTGTCTTCATGGGAAGTCATACTATTACAGATTCATATTTGCCTCCATAACACTTGTACCTATTCTACTTTTCATACACGTACAAAACACTTTATTCATTACCATTGTGACCCATACAATATCACTTCAGACCCCAAAACTCATTTTATCGCAAATGAAATGCAGCAGGGGTAATAGGACTAAGGTATTCACTGGTCCTACCCTGTTTCCATCGCCCAGTAGTAGGTGGCCTAACAAAACGGTGGAATGTGGTCTACTGGAGGCTTTGGATGTCAGCTAAACCACATCCTGTGAGGCTGGAGTGGGTATTATCCTAGAGATATTATATGCTTTAAACCAACCAAGGGTAGGAGGAGGGAATGGCTCCTCAAATTATACCTCACAATCCACTAACAGAATTTTTCCTAACTGTCCCCTCAATCCTGTGCTCCGAGAATTTGGAAGTCCTAATTCTTCCACCAGGGAACGCAGCCACGTTTCCATTGAACTGAAAGCAAGACTGCCACATGACCAAAATGCAAGAAAGAAAGGGGATCATTTTATTAGCCAATGACTGAGCCTAATTACCAAGGGGAAACAGTCACTGCTACACAAATATTGCTCAGGGACTATGGAATCCAAAGGGTTTACAAGATACCTCTATTACTGCCATTCCTGTAAAAATTATTGCCTTAGGTTGGTTTACCCCAAAGTGCCCAAGATGCATGTTTTATTGAGGGAGTGCCCTCCAAGAAAAAAAACCTATGAGGGAAGGAAATAGGCTAAGGATGGGGACAGCACTGGACACAAATGTGGTCTCAGACAAATCTAACTTTAGCACATAAACTATGCCATAGATTTGCCCCTCTTGGGGCAAGGGCACTAACTTTTTGGAGTGCCCTTGCCTTTGGGAGTTGTTAACTTCTAAGTGAAGCTGAAGGCATTTCTCTACAGAAGAGGGCAGCTCTGAGCAGTTGGCAGACAGTACTCACAGCAGTAAGGAACAGGTATGATTTCTCGCAGAGGGGATTTGTGCAGGGCACACCGCATCTACTAATCAGTAGGCAACTGCAGCAACCCAATAAAAACATATCCTCTTCTGGAAGAAACCAGTAGGAATAGATTGAAATTGTAGATGTAGGGATAACTGGTCAGGCAGACTCCTCGAGGAAGCCAAGGCTACGAGATTCAGCACAGATGAAGATTTTGGCCTTGAGCAAAGAGAGTAAAATTTGTGTAAAACTAGGTTTAGGCAAATCTGCAAACAAAGAATGAAGAAATTAAAAATTCTCCTAAATTTTATTGATAGCCATCTACTATATCTTAGTGGCCAGGAAAATAGTATAAGATATTATAAAAGAGCTTAATGTCTGGTAAATCATCAGATTTAAAACACTGTTAAGACCCTGGAACAAAGGAGGAGTGAGGTCAGGGAGTTTCCCTGAGGAAGTGTTATGTGAGAAGCAAAAAATTAGCCCCTTGAGGTTGGCAGTGGTGACTGTTCTAAGCAGAGCAGAAGTGACAGTACACAGAATGTGGAGATAACGGAGGATGTACCTCACTGAGGAAGTGAAAGTTCTGGGTAAGGAACTTGAGGCTGGATGCTGGGCATCTTACATGACTTAGAAGCTGTCGTGGAGAACATGAGCCAGATGGAAATATTTCCAAACTGGGAGAAATCTCCAACTAAACATTTCTCCTCAAGTGTGTCTTGCAGCATCTCAAAGCATAGAAGGAAGGTACTACACCAAGGGGAATTGACATCTTTTGGCCTCTGCTCCATGATCTTAAAGTCTCACAGAGCATCTAAGCACCTGGCTGATGTGTTCCAGATGACAACTTCTAAGTCAGGGACAAGAGCCAGGCAGCTCAGATTCTTCACAGTATCAGCAACCTTGAGGAGGAAGCTGTTGTACTGACAAATTCATGGATGTTCTTGCTTATATGACCACAACCTGGAGAAGCAGGAATGCTGTCGTGTATCTACAGCAGCCTTCTGCTGGAAAAAGGATGCCAAATTCAAACTCATGAGGACTTGAAAAAATAAACAAGTTGGGTAGAAAATAGCCACAAATCTTATGTTGTATCTTGGCAAAAAGATAGAGGCAATCTCAATTGACTGGCATCTAAAATACATCCAGAGTTTCCTTATTTAGCCCCTAGATTAAAATTTTTAATTTACAATTGTTATCTACTAAAACACCAGAGAACTAAAGATTCAGGAACAAGTGTACAGTTTTGTTTTGATTTTTCCAAACATAAATTTTAATGACCAAATCAGTAATTCTGCCATTTGAAAACCCTTACACAAACTTTGTACATTAAAATCAATAAAGTAATGAAAAAATATTTAAGATAGCAATCTGTTTTTATGACCTATTTATAAGATAAATGTTATCCTGATCTGTTAAATTCCATTTTCTATCTTCTTTTCTAAAAGCCAGAAATATTTGTATCACTGAGCTTTCCTGGCTTACAAAGCGATCACAAAAAATTAGGCTGTTCCTGTACACAATCAGAGGACATTTACTAGCACCTTTGGAAACATAATGCTTCCTTGAGTGCTAATACAGTCACTATATCATGGAATGACTGAGGTAAATGCAGCGAATCTTACCTAAAGATATCATTTAAGATATCTATGAAACAAAATCAAAATTTAAAAAAAATTGAGTAAAGATAAATATATTTAACATTGCCATTTTTAGAATGAAAAAATAAGCAAAATAACATAATAAAAGAGCTTGGTCATTAATGATTTGATGGCATTGGCACTTCAGAGTGTTCCTTTGTGCTTGCCCTTTTTGTTTCTAAAACTAGAACACTAAATGTAGCACACTCGCAACTAATTTTAACTGTTTATTTATATACTGTACATTATACTTCACATAATCATAAACAGAAATGGTGTATGTTCATATTTATTTTTAAAATTTATAATGATCATGTACATAAGTATATAGTCATTTCTTTTTTAAAACAAACACATCAGCTTTGAATCCTTAATCTCTTGGTTTTAAATGGAAATTATCAGTGATAATAGAATTTCTAAAATTTTTGTCTACATAGCTTGGATTGAAGACTGTCATGAACTATTCAGAATCCACATTTTGGTATATTTTTCCTATTGCGCAAATAAATACTGCTTCCTCTGGCTTTTAAGTGAGGCCTCCATTCACCAGAGCATGGAGGTTATTTTGTTTTCCTTCTCTCCAGTGAAAAACAAATCCGGAGTTTTTGTGAAAATGACACTGATTCTGGTTAGAGGAGATACTTAAAATAACATATTTTTCCGTAGTTCACACGTCCATAACGTGGTAAAGCCCTTGCTAGGACAGGTACAACCACCTCTCTAGCTCGCACAGGATGTAGCAGTTTTTAAGTACCAATTACTACTGCAACTGCTCAATAAATGTCTTGGAAAAAAACAGCGAATAAAGGCGCAACAGCAATAAAATGGACGTACTCAGAGAAGATAAATGGCATCAGACCAAACGCTAGACAACGCATTCTCCTCTGTAGCGAGCACCGTACCTGCGCCCCAGATCTTACTCGTAAATTTACTCCAGAGGCCGGTCTCTGAACCCAGCCCGGGCCGACAGGGATCCTTCCTGCCGCCTCCCGTACCGCCCTCCGCTTTTTCCTCTCAAACTTCTTCCCAGCCTAGTCCCGGAAACCAAGCCCCGGGGGAAACCAAGGACTGCCCGCCACCGGGGACTGCTTGTCTTCTCCCCCGCCGCCGCCTTCCGAAACATGCCTAGCGCGGAGAAGTTACGAGCGCCGGGAACACTAGCCTAAGGACTGCGGGCTTCCGCGCATGCTCTCTGGCTGGACCAGGGTCTCGTGAAACCCGCTAGAGGGAGAATCCACCTCTCCGGACTTTGGAGGTGACCCGAAAGAATCCTTACAAAATTAGCTTCGCAAATGAGGAAAGAAGGGGCGTGACGGTAACTGAAAGCCGACTGGAGGAGGCTGCTCACAAAACCCGGAAAACTCCTCCGGTTCACTCTGATGGTGCCCACGGGACCCCAGACATGCGCAGTAGCCTTCGCGACGGCGGCGGCAGGAGCGGTGGCTGCGTCTCTGGCGCTGGAAGGTTCGGCCACTTTAGGCCGGCAGCCAGACACCTCGTGGGCTAT
Source organism: Furipterus horrens (assembly GCF_987537825.1). Classification (NCBI taxonomy): domain Eukaryota; kingdom Metazoa; phylum Chordata; class Mammalia; order Chiroptera; family Furipteridae; genus Furipterus; species Furipterus horrens. Next base: position 73,911,747 of record NW_028327182.1, read on the forward strand.
GTCGGCCCAGGGTGACTGCGAGTTCCTGGTGCAGCGAGCCCGAGAGCTGGTGCAGCAGGACCTGTGGGCTGCCAAGGCATGGCTGATCACGGCCCGCAGCCTCTACCCCGCCGACTTTAACATCCAGGTGAGGTCAGGCCCTGCGTGGGGCCGCCTGCATAGAGGTGTGAGCCTCTCCCAGCGCCTGGCTGACCCGGGTTGGCCGCCTGCTGCCCCGCCGCTCTTCCCTCTCTTTTCCCGCTTCTCTCTACCTCCCCCCACCCGCCCCGTTCTTTCACACCGTTGATCAGCCTCCTCGGTGAGGCCGGCACCTGGAGACCCAGCGAACCCCGCTGGAGGTCGGGTCTGGTAGGAGGCGTGGCGTGTATTATGCTGCGTGTGCGTGGCCCCGACAGCACATCAGCGCCACTAGGAAGGGCCATTCGATCGTTCATTCATCACGATGGCAGCCATTTGTTCAGCGCCTGCTACTTTTAAGACGTTATTCCACTAATCTTGGGAACCCAGCGGTTGTAAGTTAGCTTGTAGTCACAAGGATACCTTACTCTCGGGCACCCCATCCCTCAGTGGGGGTGGGGGCGTGCTTTGTGGAGGCTAACTAGCGATGCAGGCGGCGAGCTTCTTTCCAGCGGCCGCAGCGGAGGTTGTGACCGGGTCTGATCTCTGTTGCAGTATGAGATGTACACCATCGAGCGGAATGCAGAGCGGACTGCCACCGCGGGGAGACTGCTGTACGACATGTGAGTGGGGACTCTGGACTTCAACTTTTACTGCACTAGATCTCTCCTGAGGTTTTGCTTCTGTCTATGAGGAGGGCATTGAGGGAAGAGCTTCAAGTTCATCCCCGTTCCTGGTGCCTAAAGCTTACTTAGACAGGAGTCTAGTTCTTCCATTAATTGCTGACATGCCTTCTGCAGAGAAGTCTTCATGTGTTTCTTGTTAAAACTTTGCTGTCCAAGCATTTCTTTTATTTTGGAAATAATACATGCTCTATGTAAAAGTTAAAACAATACGGAAGTATACAGAATATAAAGTGAAAGTCCCCCCCCCAACTCAATCACAGTTAAAATTTGTGTGTGTGTATCTACACATACGCACAGTGTGTGTAATAGGTTTTGGTGTGGAGGGGATTACAAACACAAGAGCATATTAATTATTCCGCACCTTGCTTCCTGCACCCACTGTAGTGGATTCCTTTTCATGTTTGTAGGTGAAAATCTACTTATTCTTCTTCATGTCTGCATAGCATTTCATAACCACTCTCTTATTGGTAGTTTGCAATTATGTGAAATTACAGTGTCAAAAGGCAATTTTGTTCCCCTGTTTTGGTGTTTGTCGTAGATTAGATTCTAAATGGATTTTCATAGTGAAAGGTATGCACATTTTGCATTTTGATACACTGTCAAATTACTGTCCCCCAAAATAATTATTCCAATTTACATTTCCACTAACAGTGTATTAGAGTGCTCGTTTTCCCACACCTTTGCCAACAATGGATATAATCAAGCTTTTTATCAAATTTAAATTTTTGCCAGTGTGATAGAAGAAAACGGTATTTTGTTATTTTTTTAAAATGTGTCTCTATTGTATTACTAATAAAATTAAGTATATTATCAAACATTCTCGTTGGCTATTTGTATTTTTTTCTGTGATTTGCCTTTGCCCACTTTTTCTTTGGATACTCAACTTTCTTATTAATATTTAGAAGTACTTTACACATTATGATAACTTACCTTTTCACTTATAAAAATCTCAAAACTTTTCCGGGTACCTTCATTTTTTTTAAATTAGTTTTTATTTTTATATCTTTATTTTGATTGTTTTGGTACATCTGTGTATTCACTTGGATTAAAGAAAAATGTGTTTTTATCCAAATGCTAATGTTCTTTCTTTGCTGGATACTATGTAGAATATGACATTTTAATTTAATGCATTCATTTTAAAACTAGGTTTGTGAATTTCCCAGATCAGCCGGTGGTATGGAGAGAAATCAGCATTATTACATCAGCATTAAGGAACGATTCACAGGATAAACAAACCCAATTTTTAAGAAGTAAGAATGGAGTATTAACTTAAAGGTGTATGAATTACCGTTTCTGGACTACCAAGTTAAATATAGACAAAAACGTCACATCTGTAGTATTGGTACCCATATGTATGTTTTATTCTTGGCAGCTGGTCTGTACAAATGATGTCACTTGGTCCCTGAAGCACTTGCTTAGAATCCTATAAACTTCCTTAAGGGATGTGGATTTATCAGTTAGCCCAGGAAACTGGGTATATTTTTAAGAGGTTTTAGAGTAATCAAAGCATCTGTAGATTAGGCAGATCTCCACAAAACAGGAGAGAAACTTTTAATAAAAGAAACTTTTAATAATTTATGACCTTTAAACGTTTACTCTGTGTTTGTTGCTATAGCCAATCAAAGATTTCAAATTCTGAATTAAAAGGAAAGTACATGGTTTATGTCATTTCAATGTAAACAAGTGTATGTTCTTTATCTCAGCCAGCAGCAAGCACTGTTGTGACCTTTCACATATATCATTCTTGCCTTATGGATCCCCAAAAGGTCTTTTATGGTCATTCAGCAAACATCTTGTGCCCAGTATTATGTGACCCAAAAGTCTTCCAGCTTGTAGCTGAAACCCAATAGTAATTCTTTATATAGTATTTGCTGTTCTGTATATAAAAATACCTTACTTTCACTTTTGCATTGGTATTCTTTCTGAAAAAAACTTTTAAAATTGTAATGTATTGTGTACAGGTTTATTTGAAACTCTTCCTGGTCGGGTCCAGTGTGAAATGTTACTCAAGGTTACGGAACAATGCTTCAACACATTGGAACGGTCAGAAATGTTGCTTCTACTTTTGAGACGCTTCCCTGAAACAGTGGTGCAACATGGGGTAAGATTTGATCCTTTCCTTTTTCTTAAGAGAAAATAAAATTCAACAAATTCATCAGTATGGTTAGGACCTATAGTGGGTATTATTGTAAAGCAGAAATTCTGAGGAACACTAGATAAGGCTGAACTTAAATCAGGAAATTTTTGTTAGTAAAGCTAAAAGGATGTCAAGATTCTCAAACTATGCGTTTCCAGTAGAAGTTGTCTTATCAGTAAGGAAACAGTCACCAAGCTTTGACAGTGCTATTTACTTGCAGTCTGTAAAGTACAGTAGTTTTGTTAAAATAATATTATTCCACTGTATTCAACAATGTGTTTGAATTTTAATGAGAGCCATAGTTTATCTTCTTAACACATTGTTGCCTGGCAATTTTATACAAAAGCTATCCCATATCACTGGCTATTTTTTTTATAATTGAATATGAAAATGAAACAATTCTCAAAATTTTGTCACAGAATCCTCTGTTACTCTCAGTTTTAAGAATTATAAATGCTAATGCAAGTGCAAACACGAGTTAACTCGTTATTGATCAACTATGTTTGGGCTTGAAAACACGAGTTTTTTCGGCACCTGTTTTTCATGTGCTTTTGCCCTGCGGACACTGTTTTCTTTCTATTTGTGCCCTTTCCTTATATCCGTAATGATTCAGTGCTACTGGCAGGCTTTGGGAACTGTTAGGAATCTCCTTCTGTTCTCTACAGATCCCTTGAGGTAGATAGTATCCACTTTATAGATGAGGACACTGAATCTTAAATATGTTAGTAACTTTCCATAGCCAGTAAGTGGGAGAGGCAGGATTCAAATAATTAACCATTCCTACCACTGCCTGGCTTTCCGAGGCTGCTGGCAGTCTTTGTCAGTCCTCAGCTTGCAGCTACATCGTTCAGTTTCTGCCTCCATTGTCACAGGGCCTTCTTCCCAGTGGGTCTGTGTCCCTGTGTCTTTACATGACCTTATAAGGTCATTGGATTTAGGTCCCACTCCAATCCAGTATGACCACATCTTAACTAATTGTACCTACAAAGAGCTTACTTTTTTATAATGTAAAATCTATATAAGGTCACATCCTGAGGTTCTTGGTGGACATGAATTTGGGGGAAGGGAGCAGTCATTATTCAACCCAGTCCACTCCCTGATCATTCCTCTGACTTTAAACTTTCTGTGTTGGGTAATCTTTAACGTTGTCCCACCCCAGCCTTGTGTATCCCAAGGGGTCACAAGGGAAATAATGCAGACATCTTGGTGGATTTTTTTTTCTTTTCTTTTTTTTTTAAATTATTTATTTATTTGTTTGTTTGTTTATTTTATTTTTAGAGAGAGGGGAAAGGAGAAAGAGAGGGAGAGAAACATCACTGTGTGGTTGCCTGTCACTGGCGCCCCCAACTGGGGACCTGACGTGCAACCTAGTAACGTGCCCTGACTGGGAATCGAACCAGCAACACTTGGCTCGCAGGGCGACACTCAATCCACTGAGCCACAGCAGCCAGGGCCATCTTGGTGGATTTTGATAAGCCGACTTTCCATTGTGCTAGGACATCAGTAATAGAAAGGTGGCCTTAAAACTCCAACAGTTCTGGCGCTGGCTGGTGTGACTCAGTGGACTGAGTGTCAGCCTATGAACCGAAAGGTCGCTGTTCTGATTCAGGGCACATGCCTGGGCTGCAGGCCAGGTCCCCACTTGAGGGTATGTAAGAGGCAACCAGTCAATGTTTCCCTCCCTCTCTCTTTCTCCCTCCATCCCATCCCTCCAAAAATAAATAAGTAAAATCTTTAAAAAGAAAACAAAACAACTCCAACAATTCTGTTCAGGCTGTATGACTGGCTGTTCCAGACAACCCTTGAAGGTGATAAGTTTTTTTCCACATTTCTTAGAAAATTTCTATATCTCTTTTATCATTCTAACTCTAGTTCCAGTGCATGCTTTACGTTTCTTACACATTTTGTTAGCATTTGAATTTTACCAGTTCAGAGGAAGATAACTCAAACTGGTCTGTGGTCAGGTGAATTTGGGGTTCCCTTCTAGGCTATGTTGCAGATGTTCTTTCATTTTCTAGTCTAAAATGAGAATGTTTGTTTCTTGGGGAAGCTTGAATATACAAATTGTGTAGTAAATTAAAAAATAAATGCTATTTATTCATGTGATTCTGGCATCTTAAACTGTTAACACATTTAAATGATTAAATGTATTTTGAAACAGGTTGGCCTTGGGGAGGCACTGCTAGAGGCCGAAACTATTGAAGAACAAGAATCTCCTGTTAACTGCTTTAGAAAATTATTTGGTAAGAAAAACTGTATTTTGTATTAATTCCTTCTGGTAAGCAGAATATGCTGAGGTAAGCAGCATTTCAGAAGTCAGGCCATTTGTGGAAATCAAAGCAACTATTCATGTTATAGACTTTAAATCTTTATTTTCTCAGGCCAGAAAGCATTTTAAACAACTTCTAGATTTTTATTATGTAGTGTTTGATATCTCAAAAGAATATGTGTGACTGTATATTTTAAGTATGAAGCATAATGATAAACAAACATCTGAATCACCACCCAATGTAAGAACTAGACCAGCAATGTTTAATTTTTTTCATCTCATGGCACACATTAACTAATTACTAAAATTCTATAGCACACCAAAAAATATATGTTTTGCCTCCCTGATAAAAAAAAAAAAAAATAGGTACAATTTTGATTCATTCACACCAGACGGCTATTGTTGTATAGGCTGTTGTCATTTCTCTATTTGACAATAGAAAGGAAAAGAATCAGGTATTGCACGTTTTAAGAATTATTGTGGCACACAGGTTGAAAATCACCTAACTAGACTCTTAACCACAATATAGAATCTGCCTGTGTTTCCTCACTGACTTCATCCACTCGTGCGCCTCTGCACTGTAATTTTCAAATAAAAGTGCCTTAAGGGTTTTTTCCCCTATACATTTTAGGTACTACAGTAAGTGAACTTGAAAATAAATTTTGTTTTTGTCAGAACCCTAGGATAGATGGACAACTTAATCGGTTTTTTTCTCATTTTTCTCTTCAACAGTTTGTGATGTCCTTCCTTTAATAATTAACAACCATGATGTTCGATTGCCTGCCAATTTATTATACAAGTACTTGAACAAAGCAGCTGAATTTTATATCAATTATGTCACTAGGTCTACTCAAATAGAGAATCAGCATCAAGGTAAGTGAGACTGTCCTACAATTTTGTTTAGACAGACTTTAGTAAAATTGCAAAGTCAGAAAACCCTCATCATTCTGATTATTCTCCTTTGGATACATTCCAGTTTGATAGAGCTTCTTAAAGATGATTTCTAGGGAAAAAAAAAATACTGCAGTTAAGAGATGAGGCTTTTCTAGAACCAGTTTTCCCCCTTAATTGAAACAGTCAACTTGCTGAACTATAATGTTAGTACACTGAGCTTTATACATGTATCACACACAGCTCACAGGTCACTTCCTACTATATGAATGGCCACTCGTGGGTCCTTGAACAAAACACATAACATGTTGAGATTCTGTGCTCTAGCTTTTTAAATGTGCAGTCAGACTTCCTTTTTCTCTAGCAAATACCACATAAATAGTTAAGTAGTAATGTTAATTGCAGGTTTGCTTTTTTTCCCTCACATCTCAGGTGCCCAAGAAACATCTGATTTATTGTCACCTAGCAAACGTAGTTCTCAGAAGTACATAATAGAAGGACTGACTGAAAAATCGTCCCAGATTGTGGACCCTTGGGAGAGGTTGTTTAAAATTTTGAATGTTGTTGGAATGAGATGTGAATGGCAGATGGATAAAGGAAGACGGTAAAAAATTGTTGATTTCTAGAATTGCCTCACAGATCTTTGATAGCATAATCTCGGGATCCTAAGAAATGAAAACACTTTTTTTTTCAAAGCAGTATTTTTGCAAAAGAGGGTGGTTTTTCACTTTACTAAATGATTCCCAACAGAAATATGAAGTCTAAAGATGATGTTGAGCTTGAAGTACTCTTTAGTCTTCAGAGGAAAGAAAAATTGCTTGGCATGTCTATGTTATAAAATCTTGGTCTAATTGCTGCTCTAATTCAGAAGGAGAGTTTCCATCCATATACAGACAACAAAGAATAGTTTTACATGCCTAAAACTACATTTGGTAAATGTAACAGTTCTACTGGGGCATTTCTTGAGACCTTTTGCTGACAAGCCCAGTAATTAAATAACCTTTATCATTCTTCATCTTTCAGAAGCTATGGTGATATTTTGCATAGAATGAAGGACCTCTGCAGATACATGAACAACTTTGATAATGAAGCTCATGCAAAATATAAAAACCAGGTGGTTTATTCCACTATGTTGGTCTTCTTTAAGAACGCATTCCAGTATGTCAACAGCATACAGCCGTCTCTCTTCCAAGGTTGGTTTGAGAATATTAGTGTCCCAAGATACTGGCCTCAGCGGGGATGGTGAGGAAGATGAAAATGCTCCCCTTCACATTGTTCTTGGATCCAGATGATTGTGGGCTGATGCCAGTGCTTTTCTTAGTTATTGTTGGTTTTTGTATAAGTACATTTTTGTTGAAAATTTTTATATCAAAGGATGTAGTGGTACTATGAGTTTGAATATAGGTATTGAATGCAGCAGATGTAGCAAAGTATTGAAGTAGATTTCACAAAGACTTTACAATAGACAAAGATATTTTTAAGTAATATATATGCATGTAAATTCTGGAAGACGTGAAAAGTAGAAAAATAAGTGTAAAACCTCCCATAATTCTTCCAGTATAACACAGCTCTCATTTTTGTATATTGCCTTATAGTCTTCATATATAAGATTCGTTTGGAATTTGTAACCATAATGTACATATAACTTTGTAGCCTTACTTTTCTTAGTAATTTTATGATTCTTGATAATTGTTGATACCTAAGAACAAATAGGAAAAAGGAACTTAGATTTGTAATGTATAGCTGTATGGTCTTCTCTATATATACATATATACTTGCTTATTTTTTTAATTGGGGTCCCACTGAACATATTTTTTAATGACCTGTATTTTCATATGAAAGTTGAGTAAACTTCCACCTGGTATTAAGTATTCTTTTCCTTGCTGCATTTTTAAGTGTTGGTGTTTCCCCCATCCATAGGTCCTAATGCCCCAAGCCAAGTTCCACTGGTTCTTCTGGAAGATGTATCAAATGTGTATGGTGATGTAGAAATCGATCGTAATAAACACATACATAAAAAGAGGAAACTGGCTGAGGGAAGAGAAAAAACCATGGTAATCCTTTCCAATATGATTATTAATAGATTAAATATTTATGGTTTGCAAGAAATGAATCTTTGTAAAATATGTCTTTAGAGCTAAATTGATAAAGCTTAAGTCTTTTAATTTTAAAATGTAATTACTGTATAAATCAGTGGTTCTCAACTAGATATGATTTTGCCCTGTACAGACATTTGGCAATATCTGAGGACATCGTTGATGGTCATATCTGCCAGGGGAAGTGTTGTTATCAGTATGTAGTGAGTAGAGAGCAGGGATAACTGCTAGACATTCTACAATGCACAGGAACCCCGCCCCCCAAACAATTACCCAGTCCAAAAGGCCAATGGTGCCAATGTTGAGAAACCCTGTATAAGTTATTTATACCTCCTTTAATTGAGGGGCATCAGTTAAATTTAAAAAGCACAATCAAACTACATTGGACATCTGGAGCGGGTGCTGTGGCAAGTACTGGTCTCAGAATGGCAAGTGCCTCAGCGTGCAGGGTAGGAAGTAATTGTAACCCAAGGGGAGAGGCTGGGAAGGTTTTATGAAGGAGGTCAGATCAGCCTTGAAGGTTGTATTTGGTTTTGTCATTTGGAATTGAGAAGCAGACTTTGTCAAGAGGGGACAGTTTGCACAAAGATGCCAGAGGCTAGGGAATGTAAAGAACCATCAGACTTCTCGCTTGGCTGTGGAGCAGACCTGTGCAGGACATTGATTTCCAAACTTCTTTAAAGCAGAAGAATCCTTTCTGTAAAATCTTTAGGGCAAGCTGAATGCATAACATGAACGTAGAGGTGTAAAGGGCCAGGCAGTAAATACTTCAGGCTTTACAGGCCACAGGGTCTTGTAACTACTCAGCTCTGCTGTTACAGTGCAAAAGTAGCTGTAGACAAAGGTAAACAAATGATGTTCCTTGTCCCTGTTATTTACAAAAACAAGGTTTGGCCTGCAGGTCATAGTTCGCTAACCGCTGCTCTAACTGAAATGCCCAAAGCGGGCCTGCTGTCTCACTTCTTTTCCCTTCTCTCCCAATTTCAGTCCCCTTGACCCCTCTTCTTTAGTTCTTGAGTAACTTATTAGACCCTGACATCATGAGCGGTGTGCCTTAAATCATTTTAATCGGCTGTCTCTATAGACTGTATAGAGCAGGGAAGATGTAGCCATTCTGAAAGCTTGTAAAGTTATTAACCCTTTTAACAAACTAGCTCACTTCCTCCCACAGAAAAATTCACATGCACAATTTTGCAAATAATGTCAGAGGTTGACAGATGCTTTAAAATCCAACCATGAAACCCAGGTTGAGAACTCTGTGCTCATAGGCTTTCCCAGGTGCCCTTTGAGTCATGTTTTAAAAAGATCACTGCCCTGGCTGGTGTGGCTCAGTGGATTGAGCACCAGATTGTGAACTGAAGGGTTACTGGGTTGAGTCCCCATCAGGGCACATGCCTGGGTTGCAGAATAAACAAAAATTGGTTAAAAAAAAAAAAAAAAAATCACTAAGGCTGCTGAGAGTTACCCCACATTTCTAGCTCTCTTTCTGGTTTCTGAGGGTGTGTGATTTATTCAAGTACAGTATTCCCTCACTTATTGCGGGTATTACATTCTAGATACCCTCGCGATAGGTGAAAATCTGCAAAGTAGGAACCTTACATTTATTTTAGTATTTATATATATTTTAAGGCTTTATAAACCCTTCCCACACTCTTATAAACCTTTCCCAGTCTTTTATTAACCTTTCCCACTCCCTTATTAACCTTTTCCACACTTTTATAAACACTACTTATGTTCTTACACATATTCTACACTCTTAAACCTACATAATTTTAACAACATACATATATAGTACTGTAAAATTTTATATAGGTACTCACCAGTGAAGTATACACAACTTGAATGATGAAGATGATGAATTAGCTGTGCAGTACTGATGACGATGAAGGTGATGAGGATGAATGAATGTACTGCACAGCAAAGAAGAGCATTACAGCTCTTCTAAAGGCACCACTTCATCAGGCGCTTCTTCAGGTGGTGCCGTAGTATCTTCGGCGTCATCCATAACTTCTACTTCTGCTAAAGGCATAGGTGTAACTGACCTCTTCGTTTGAGTGATGAACATAAGTTATGGGGAGTTGCTGGTGCTGCTTCTTCTTCTGATTGAGAACGTTTTTGTAAACTGACATGGCACTGTCGATTGAATTTGCAAACTGCAATGAACGAACAATATGGGGGTCCCATTCTTCAGCCACTTGTTGAAGTTCTTTGGCATTCTGACCTGGTTGCAAGACGATCAGTTGTTAGGCCAACCTCCTCCTCTTCTTCAACCCGTTGTTAGTCTTGTTCCTCATCCTCTTCTTCACTTGCTGACTTAACTCCTCCAAGTCTTCATCTGTCAATGATTGAGAGTGCACACCGATCAGGGTATTTATGTCCTCAGTAGTCATGTCACTGAAGCCCTCTCCTCCCAGTATTTTTGCCAGCTTCACGGCCTTATCCACCACAGAGTGATGGATTTCATCAGGAGAGAATCCCTTGTAATCATGGACCACTTCTGGCCACAATTTTTTCCAGCTGGCATTCAAAGTCTCACTCTTCATCTCTTTTATGGCCTTTTGGATATTTCAGAGACATGATGCAACTGTGTACTCATGCCAGTACGCCTTTAGTGAGAAGTCTTCATCTGAGTCCATAGCTTCAACAAGGTTTTGCAGGGCATTTCAGATGTATAGTGCCTTACAAGCTTGAATAACACCTTGATCCATTGGCTGAATGAGCGATGTGGTGTTCGGCGGCAAGAAGTCTATCTGGATGCCATCATACATCAGCTCGGCAGCATGGCCTCCAGCATTGCCCATTATCAGAAGCACTTTGAAATCAAGGCCTTTCTCTGCCAGATAAACCTTAACCTCCAGGATAAAACATTGATGAAACCAATCAGTCATGAGGAGTTTCGTGATCCAAGCCTTAGGGTTGTGCATCCAGTACACAGGCAACACATTCTTATTTTTGTTTTTTAGGGCCCTTGGGTTCTTGGACTTATGAATAAGCCCTGGCTTTATCATAAAGCCCGCAGCATTCCCACGCATGATTGAAGTTACCCTATCTTTTTGGGTCTTGAAACTAGGGGTTTTTGCTTCTTCCTTCATATTGAAAGTGCGAGACAGCTGCCATTTCCAGAATAAGCCTCTTTTATCCATGTTGAAAACTTGTTCAGGGTTATAGCCTCCTTCAATGATGTCTTTGAACGTGTTGTTCACGTACTCCTCGGCTCCGGCTTTATCTGCAGAGGCAGCCTCTCTGTGCAGAGAAACTTGAGTCCAAAGCTTTTCTGAAATTTGTCAAACCAGCCCTCGCTGGCACTGAATGTGGTTGGTCTGGTTGGAGAAGCACTCGAAGGTCCTGCCTCAGCGTCGTCATCATCGTCCTCTTCTTCATTCTCATCACTGTCGTGATCATCCCTTTTTGTTGCTAAATCATCATACAGTTGCTTGGCCTCGTCCAGATGGTGTTTGTATCCAGTGAGATATTCTTTTTTCTGCAATTGTTTATTCACACAGCTAATACAGACTCCATCTTCACGATGATCTTATTGCGGGAAGTAACCACTCTCTTTGCTGTTTTGTTGAAAGTCACTGATGCCGTAGGCCTGATATTCTTCTCGTCCTTCTTTATATAGCGAACTGTAGACTCGTTGATCCCATAATAGCGGCCAACAGACGCATAGCTTCTCCCTTTCTTCAACACATCGAGAAGTTCCACCTTCTCTTTTATGGTAGGCATCTTCTCTGGCACTTGGGTTCACTGCCAGAATCCTCAGAAGATGCAGAACGTTTGGGTGGCATCGTAGGGCTTGCAATAAATTCAGTCTTTAGGGAAAATTTCACAAAACACAACACCGCAGAGCAAAACTATGCACAGCGATCAGAGGTAGGAGTGAAGTGGACAAGGCGAGATGCTGAACGCATGCGCACAATGCAGGATAGCAGACAGACTGATGCTACGGTTACTGAGCCAATCAGCGCCCAGGATACACAAGACAAAGCTCTGGTTGGTCGCCTTCCATCAATCAGCCAATTGTGTGGTGTGTACAATCTCACGTAGGCAAATGAGCTTGAGCGTACATCTTGTTTTCAGCATAATGTATGTGTTTATCCACAAAAAAATACATACTGTAAACTGTGCAGTATTTTATTTTGATTTAATATTGTTTTAATGTTAGGATTATTTATTATATATTTTTATATATTTCAAAACATATTTTATATGTTTTGAAAATTTTTAGGCAAAAATCATTAAAATCATAAATACTACGCATATAAATATGTATACAGTACCGCAAAATCCTGTGATATAGCAAAAAATTTGCAGTAAATAAATAAATATAATATATATTTTTTTAATCCCACAATACAGTGAGGCCGCGATAAGGGAACAACAATATAGGGAGGGACTACTGTACTTCACATTAAGACATCCTCCTCCCATATAGATAATAGGTTGTATATTACCAGTTTTAACTAAGAGCAATGAAACTTCCCCATTTAATTAAGTATACATACCCATAGCTCCATGCTGCCATTTCTCTCCTATACTTCCTCCCTTTTAAGCCATCCCTGTCTTCCTGGATCGTGGGAGTTGGCATCTTGTCTCCGTGGTTTCATTCTTGATCTCCACACTCTTCTCTACCCAGCAGCCCCAATTGATCTTTTTAAAACACGAATCAACATCACTCCCTTGCTATCGCATGTCTGGTGGCTTCCCATCACACTTGGAATACAATCCAAACTCTTCGCTTTGGCTTCAGGGCACTTGCTGAGCAAGCCCTTGCACATGGCTGGCACATTGGTTGGACGCTTCCAGTGCTCTGAGTGTCCTGCCTCTCCAGCCTCTGCTCTTGCTGGCTGTGTGCTCTAGGATAGGAATGCTTTCTCTGCCAGGCCAGGCCCTGTTGTTCAGCTTTCAGCCTGAACTTGCTCCCTCCGAGGCCTCCCTGAACGCCAGTCAAAAGGAGCCTTCAGTTTTGTGTTTGTTACTCTGTTTTCATTCTCTGATAGCCATTATTGCTGTCTTTTTCTTCTCTGTTGATTGGTTTGCTGTCTGTGTCCCTTCACTAGAATATGAGCTCTATGCAGCCAAGGACGTTGTCAGTCTTGTCCACCTCTGTCTCCTGGACATTTGAACAGTACCTGAGTGCTAACAGGGGTCTGGTGAACATCCGGTGAGTGAGTGGCTCCCGTACTTCCCTCTTGGGTTCGGCGTCCAGGCTGTGGTTGAGCTGTTGAAATTTCTGGTCCTATGTTGCTCCTTCCCTTGTTCGCCTGTCATGTGTCACCTGCTCTCACACTCTGGCCCTCCAAGCAATCTGAGGTTTCCATCCGTTTTTGTTTCCATTCTCTTAAGTGACTTCATCCAGTTGTTCACTCTGTGCCACAGTCCGCCTCCACCTGAGGCAGGTAGGGCTGGGTCTGTCTGGTCACACCAGAGGATGTGTGACGGCCCATGAGCGCAGCTCACAAGCACGTCTTGTTTTACTCAGACTTGGTGTAATAGCCTAGCATCTAGAAATGGGAGGCTACTTTTAACAATCCAGTTATCTGACCTCCGCTTAATAATTGGACTATCTGATAACACTGGCCCCTGGTGGTCGCTCACACGACATGCCAGGCAACTGGAGCTGGGGGTGGGGGAGCGATCCTCTCCTGCAGGCAACATGTTCCTACCGTAGGCACTCAGGTACGTTCCCTGTGGTCAGGACTCTTGCTTCAGAGCATCTCAGAGCTCAGAGTGTACTTCTGCATTTCAACATCAGTTTCTCAAAATTTTACCAGCTGGAACTCCACACTGTATACATCACATCCGAGGTCCCTTCCATAAACCCCTGACCACATTTTGAGGCAGAATGTCTTCTAGTGAGTACACCATTCATATTAGTGTATCCCATTAGATTACCAGCATGTGGCTAGAAACAGAACCCTGATGAAACAATACCTGGCACACAGGTTTGACTGTGAAAGGGATCTGGGTAAGTGTCGTTACCGCGGGAGGATAAGAAGCTAAATGGGGTGGTGCCTGCGAGGGTTCCAAGCACCAAGGACTAGCAAGAGGATACAGTACTGAGCTCTGAACGTGTGGGAGACAGGTGGGTGGTAGGAGGGAAGTGCCTGCTTTTTTCTGATTGTCTTGAGGGATGGAGCTTTTAGCTAAAATATTTGTACCTTCTTTGAAATGGTCTTAGGTAAAAATCAGCAGGAAGAATTTAATTTGGATCATTGAATTAATAAAAATGACCTAGGTCAAATAAAAGATTCAAGAAATTCTCAGCAAAATAAAATTAAGTGGAGCTGTTTTACCTTTACTGACTGTTTGTTTTCAGCAAAATGACCAATTCCAGTAGCATTTACAGTAGTTGCCTTTCTCTGAGGCCTTCTTTTTCTTTGGCTTAATATTAACTAAGATGAAGAGCAAGAAAGTAGAACTCTTTTCCTGGCAGGACTCCTTGCATTGGGGAAGCCGAGCTCAAGAGAAGGGTAGGCATTGCAGAACTTATATGCAGCAAACAAAAGATAATAGTCATTTCTCTGAGTTATTTTTAGGGGACGCAGGCTTTAATTTTATTCCATTACATGATAAGCTATTATTTGGAAACAGATGCATGTCACATATTGAAAAGAAACTAAACTATAAAACAGGCACTACCTATACCATATCTCTGAGTGTAAAAATCTAACTTTTGGTTTCTATAACATTGATGTTTTTAAATTATTGGAAGTTTCAACTCCATAACTTTACTCTGAAGCCAACGGAAGCTTAGAATTTACCATTAGAAAAACATAAACTTAATTTAATTTTTTTAAAGGTTTTATTTATTTTTAGAGGGAGGGGAAGGAAGGGAGAAAAAGAAGGAGAGAAACATCGATGTGGGAGAGACACTGATCAGTTGCCTCTCCCACGCCCCCACTGGGGACCTGGCCCGCAACCCAGGCATGTGCCCTGACTGGAAATTGAACCAACGACTGTCCAGTTCTCAGGCTGGTACTCAATCCACTGAGCCACACCAGCCAGGGCTAAACTTAATTTTTAAAGTAAAACTTGAATGTGTAAGAGTGAAAGGTGAAGAAATTTATATTTTTAAAGCTAAATTGTTAAATTTTAAAAATTCATTATACTTATGTTAGTGTCTATTGATATAATCTCCATATAATAACCAGAATTGGCAGCAATAAACATAATGTTTCAGTATATAACTATATTAATTTTAAATTAATCATGTTCTTCACATTCTCTCAGCAGAG
Source organism: Furipterus horrens (assembly GCF_987537825.1). Classification (NCBI taxonomy): domain Eukaryota; kingdom Metazoa; phylum Chordata; class Mammalia; order Chiroptera; family Furipteridae; genus Furipterus; species Furipterus horrens. Next base: position 73,927,181 of record NW_028327182.1, read on the forward strand.
TTCAGACGATGAGGACTGTTCAGCAAAAGGAAGGAATCGTCACATTGTCATCAATAAAGCAGAGCTTACGAACTCGATTGAAGTGTTAGAAAGTTTTAAATTGGCCAGGGAGAGCTGGGAGTTGCTCTATTCCCTAGAATTCCTTGACAAGGGTAAGAATATGTTTGTCATATTAATGCTGTTTAACTTTTTATATAGGATCATTATTGTAAAAAATATTATTCTACTTGAAATGTCAAGTCACTTATAGCTAATTGAATTGATTACAGTAGTTCACACATATTTTGGGGTTCTTTTAAGCAAGATATCTAATCAGTTATTAATATTCAAATAACCATTTACCTCTTAGCTTCTACTCTGAGGGTATATTATAATCTGTGTTGGGGTGAAGTTTGAGGGAGAATTTTTGGTCTTTTAATATTTTTATTTCTGGCCTTTTTTTTTCTTGCTGCGTTGTTTGTTTTGTGCTTTTAATTGTCCTGTCCTATTGCTTTGTATCCTCCTTAAGCCAGATGTTACTAAGAATACAAAAGGTAATGCTATTTTTATCTAAACATTAACTCCACTGCCTGAAAACCTCAAAATCCAGATGCTACAGAAAGTCTGTTTTCTTTTGGGTATAGACATAGTATGTTTTATCTGAATAATATTAAAATATTAAGTATTTCAACATTTCTTAGAAATGACCAGCACTTTGCTAACCAGCGTATTTTTATTGTACGTTTGAGTTAACACCCACCGCTTCCTTTTAGCCAGTGGACATCCACCCCCTAGCCTGCTTCTGTCACATGCCTATAGAGGGCCCTTGGTCATATTTTCTAAGTGAATATAGCATCATTCTCTTCCTCCTTGTCACATCTAGAATAGTAAACATGTATGTGACTTTCCTTTTATCTACAGATTGTCTTTTTGAAAAATGAGTAAAACTCTAGTGCCACATATTATTTTAACTGGGTAAAAATAAAACAAGATCTTTTGTAGGGAGAAGGAAGCAAAGTAATTTAAAAGATAAATGAGGGCCCTGACTGGTGTGGCTCAGTGGGTTGAGCATCATCCTGTGAACCAAAAGGTTGCTAGTTCGATTCCCAATCAGGGCACATGCCTGGGTTATGGCCAGGTCCCCAGTTGGGGGCTTGTCAGAGGCAACCAATCGATGTTTCTCTCCCTCTCTTTCTTCCTCCCCACCCCTTTCTCTAAAAATAAATAAGTAAAATTTTTTAAAAAATAAAAAATAAATGAGGTAATATGTAAAAAGCATTTTGAACAGTTCTTAGTATGTGCTTTGTAAATGTTGGTGCCTAATAAAAACAAGCTGTGTATTACTGATAAATACTGTGTTCTAATGTTACAATCTAATTGAAGTTCTAGACCATTGCTTTAGAAATTAAACTCTAAAGTTACCATCCATTTTTTTGTAATTTGTTTCTCTGACTGTTCTCTCTCGTTGGGTTTGTTAGTTTTGTTTTCTGCTTCTGTGTCACATATTTTTGGTAAATTTGCTTTGAAATTCTCACTCAGAATTTACAAGAATTTGTTTGGCATGGAAGACGGATACTTGGCTTTGGTTAAGAATCTTCCTCACTGATATGATCATCTATCAGGTAGAGTAACGTGTATTTTAAGTACCTGCGTCTGTACAGGATGATTGTTGTTGTGAGCCATCAGCATGCAGAATGTGTATGTCCCTCTGTGGATTACCAGTCCATGCTCTGAAGACAGATGTTCTGTCTCAGTGGTGGAGGAATTATGGTCTACTTTCATCTCATAATAATTCCAAAGTGGCAAGGCTGCCTCTTTTGTGTCATTTGGTATTTCCAGTCCATTCCTTTGTAAAAGTAAGATTTTTACTTTTGAATAAAAGATGGATACTTCTCACCCCTCCCCCTCTACTCTGATGAAGTCTTTCTGTCTTGCTCTGCTCTTCCCAAGCTCCTTATGCCTAGAATGGAGAGAGCAGTTTATTCACTAATGGGATGAAGAGCTTCCAGCCTCTCTTGTTGCAATGGGCAGGTTGCTGCTTCTATCCTTCTTAAAAGAGAAGTGGTATTAGTTAGTAAAGTATTTATGGAGAAATGGTATATTCAAAATGTTCTTTATCAAAGGCCTTCAGTTATTTTATTTAGTCTTAGGAATTGAGACCAGCCCTGGCTGATGTGGCTCAGTGGATTGGGCGCCGGCCTGCTAACCTAAAGGATGCCAGTTTAATTCCCAGTCAGGGCACATGCCTGGGTTGCGGGCCAGGTATCCAGTTGGGAGCATGTGCGAGGCAGCCAATCAATGTTTCTCTTACACACTGATGTTTCTCTCCCTCTCTTTCTCCCTCCTTTCTCCTCTCTCGATAAATAAATAAATAAATAAATAAATAAAATTTTAAAGGCCTATTAAGAAAAAGAAGCAGCAGCAGCACTGCTGGCCATACTAGAAGGCTATTGTGCATTGTGTGTGAATCCTGCACCACTACCCTAAACAAGCTAAAAAAAAAAAGAATTAAGACTAGAAAGACCATTGCTAAGCCTCTTTTTCCCTCCTTGGATGATCAAGCAGAGTTACCTTATTTGTAGTTACTTGCTAGTTGCTTAGTTAAGTTAGGAGGTTGTTTTTTCTTTTTTTTAATGACAGTATTTTTTTCCCTTTTTGCTGTTCTGTCTTTCTAAGGGTCAATATAAAAAGGCAATAACCAGCCTGCATCATTTAGCAGCTCTCCAGGGATCACTTCCTCAGCCACAGATCACAGGACAGGGAACCCTGGAGCATCAGCGGGCGCTCATCCAGCTAGCAACTTGCCACTTTGCCCTAGGGGAGTACAAAGTGAGTACTGCACACCTGGCGGGGACCCCCAGATGCACCCAGCTACCCTGGGCCTTTCTCTTTTCCCAGAGTGGCTTTTTAATTCCATGCATGTCTTCTTGAAATGTGGTCTTTCTGCCTAGATTTATTTATTACCTGTTCTGCTGGAAAATCATGGTGGTTTTTAACTTAATTTTCTCTTTATGATAGCTTCTCTGAAATTGGGTTCAGTTCTTTATTATTATTACATTTTGTTGGAGGATGATTTTTTTTTACTTTCTTGCCTGGTACCCCTTTGGAGTGGAATCAGTGCTGTTGTAATGGACAGAAGGGCCCTTACTAAGTGGGAAATGAGGATTTACATTAGTTTATCCGAACCTCAGATTCTCTCTTTCATGGTGTCGACACCTTGTATAGGGGTGTTATAGGAGAAGGTGTTTCTTCCATGATTGTGAGCCCCTCCTACCACACGGGGGCCAGTATCCTTTACCTTGGATCTTTCTCACAGTACCTACCGCAGTACTTTGCACAGCTTTTATACTCAATAAACATTTGAATTCAATTCAAACGGTAAGTGCATTCTTTATACTATATGAATGTATTGTATAAACTTAAGGCCACAACCTCTCACACAAACTCTGAATCCTTGGTGATTAAAAATCCTAAATTAAATTATTTTTATCTTGAGTTTTGAAACATGATTTATAATTTGCCAGAAATTTTAGAAAGAAACAGAGTATGTAGAATATGTGCACTTAAAATTGAAAATGATTTTCTACCATTACTTATGTAATTACCAGCTACCCAATTCTAAATTTTGATTAATCCCTTCTGAGAACTTAAAAGAGCACATGTTTACCCACACATATACATATATCATGTAGAATTAGACAGCCATACAGGGACAGCATACATGTAGTACGATATATTAAAAAAACTGGCTGATTTAATTAAGCTCAGAAAACTTCTCTTTGAGGGCTTCAGTTACACCCTGAGCTGATCGCTCCTAGGCCTGCTTGGTTTCTAACTCGTCTGATTCCTCAATCTCTAACTGCCTGTCTTCAACTCAGTCTCAACATGTCCACATGTGAGTTTCCTTACTTCTCTGGCCCTTAGACATGAAACAGCCCAGTCATGGTTGACGAGTAACTTGAACCCTTTTGATTTTTCCAGCATACTGCTAACATCTTTGGTACAGTGCCTTTTATTTTCATTGCCACCACCCTACTCCTTGGTCTTCGATTGAGATTTTTGCCTGTATTCTTCCTTCCCTTTCTATAAATGATGGTCACTGTTTTCTAAAATATTGCTGTGCCCAGAGCTGAACCGTGTGCTGGGATGGAGAATACAAGCAGGGTGCAGGGAATACGTGGTCCCTGCATTTGATTTGAGTTGGAGAGAAGTTCAAGACAGTTAAACATCACACATTAAGTGGTATACCTCAGTTGTGTGCACAGGTGGTGCTTGGGGAAGAGTGTTCTCACTGGGGGCCAGGCAGTCAGGGGAAGGTTTACAGCAAAGGCTGGCGGTAGGTGGACTTGGAAGCATGGCAGCCTGGGACTCAAGTACAGATTCTGGCCCCACCACGTCCTAGCCTTGTGACCTGGGCAAGTTACCTGGGCTGTCTGACTCAGGTTCAAGTTCTTAACAACCAAACTGCCAACCTCTCAAAGCTAGAGCTTCACAACCTTGTGGCAGTGAGAGCGAGGAAGGGGGAGATACCCCTCAGCCCTCAGGGCAGTTAGCTGTGGCTCAGGGCAGCTAGAGCCTCCAGGGCAGTTGCTACCCAGTTCTGGGCAGCCTTATAAGTATTTCTGTTAGCTGCAAAGACATGAAAGAAGTTGAGAAACATGGATTTAAGATTTATCTTTCTTATCTGTAAAATGGCGATAGTAAGAAGCTTGTGCCTGACACATAGAAAATGTGACCTAAATGGGATCTGATGTTATTTATTTATTTATTTATTTATTTGGTTTTTCAATTACAGTTGTCCCCTTTTCCCCTAATTTCTCTCCCCCACCCAACCCACCCCCTCTCCCGCAATCATATCCCTCCCCGTTGTCCATGTCCATGAGTCTTTTATACATGTTCTTTGACTAAACCCTTCCCTTACTTATCCCCCTTCTCTCCCTCTCCCCTCCCCCCTATTGACTGCTATTCTGCTCTTTGTTCTATTTAGTTCCTTTGTTTGTGTTGTTCTTTAGTTTCCTGTATTAGGTGATATCATATGGTATTTTGCTTTCTTTGCCTGGCTTATTTCACTAAGCATAATTCTCTCTAGTTCCATCCATGTTGTTGCAAATGGCAGGAGTTCCTTCTTTCTTTCTGCTACATAGTATTCCATTGTGTAAATGTACCACAGTTTTTTGATCCACTCATCTACAGATGGGCACTTAGGTTGTTTCCAGCACTTGGCTATTGTAAACAGTGCTGCAATGAACATAGGGGTGCATAAGTTCTTTTGAATTGGTGTTTCAAGATTCTTCGGGTATAATCCTAGTAGTGGAGTTGCTGGTTCAAAAGGCAGTTCCATTTTTAATCTTTTGAGGTAATTCCATACTGTTCTCCATAGTGGCTGCACCAGTCTGCTGTTATTATTAGACTCTGAGTAGGTAGCCCGGAGGTGAGTGGTGAGTGGATTTCCTTCCTCTGTGTGGATTGAAACCCACCTGCTCTGTGTGGCTCCCGAGCCCTATACTCTCATCCACTAGTGCAGCCTCTGTCCCTCTGTCCTAAACCGCCCCTCCTTTCCTTCAAGGACATCACCTCAACAGATAGACAGCTCTTTCCCGTATCTTTCTCTCCTGCTTTGAAAACCCTTTTTCCTCTTTTCTACATTGTAAATCCTTCCCCCACTTTAAGGCTAAGATCAGGATAACCTTCCCGCAACTATGTTTTAAATTCTGTTCTGTACCATGCAGTGCTCCACTATATGTCCCATTCTGTTCATTTTTCTATTCAGTGAGTTAGTAAATGCTTTTAAGGCAAGGACATACTTCTTTTGGGTGCCACTATGCTGTTTAACACCTTGGTAGTTTAATTAATACTTGATTACTTTGTAAGTTTTGTTTTTTAACAGCAGAGAATGAGTTACTGCTCCTTCAAAGGTCTAGTACACAGATTTAATCTTACTGTTGTTATGGTACCTTCTCTGCATGCACTGTTGAGCAGACAGTAGTGATCACTTAGAAGATCTCGAGGCGTCACTACAGACCTCTGTGCACACGTTACCCAGCTGCATGCAGGTGTTTTAGTGTGAGGTTCATTTGGTTTCAGTTTCAGAAAACTTCAGATTACCTCCTTTTGCCTTATCTTCTTCAGGTGACATGTGAAAAAGTCCTTGATTTGATGTGCTACATGGTACTCCCCATTCAAGATGGAGGCAAACCACAGGAAGAACCTGCAAAAATAAAGTCCAAATTTAGAAAAGGTACAGTGACAAGTTTTGTTTCTATTTTGTAAAAATAGCTTTAGGACCCAAGGCTGGGAATTTTTTAATAATTCCTTATAAGATAATACTGTGATATACAGGGCTTGACAAAATGTATGAAAAGTTAATCCTTTGTCAAACTTTTTCTTGGCTCTGATTTCATCAGCAGCTGTAAATCTGTTCTTCCGAAGCTCTCTTCGCGTATTGAGTTTGTTCTCTTCAATTCTGAACTCCTTTCCCTTCCTTTACCAATTCTAGGAAAATATGTAGATGGTTAGTTAAGTATCTTGTACATATCCCTCTTGGGCTATTTTGAGCTTTACTTCAAGTTGCACATTGCTTGAAAAGTACATAAATTTAGTTGTAATGCTTATAAAAAGAAAATGATTCACTATCACTGATCTAAATTTCCACAGTAAAAGTCAGAAAAAGTTGGGCACATGAAACCCAAAGAATATAGATGACAGGAAATAATAGTGATATGAGCAGAAATCAATGAAACTGAGAAAATTAATAAAGCCAACAGTTGGTTTTCTGAGAAAAATTAATAAAATTGATAAATGTCTAACAAGACTGATCAGGAAGAAAGTGAACACTAATTACCAGTATCAGGAATGAAAGAGGGACTGCCACAGCAGAGCCTGCTGAAATCAGAAGGACATTAAGAGAATAAGTGAAGAATAACTTTATGCCAATAATTCAACAATTTAGATGAAATAGAAAAATTAACTGAAAAACACAACTTACCAAATGGTCAAAAAAAAAATTAGAAAATCTGATTGTTTTTATATCTGTCAAAGAAATTAAATTTGTCATCAGAAACCTTCCCACAGAAAAAACTCCAGGTTCAAATGGCTTCATTGGTGGATTCTACCAAGCATTTAGGAAGAACTAATACCAATTCTGTCTGCATTTTTTAAGAAAATAGAAGGAAGAGGGAATACTTTGCAATTTAGTTTTTAAGGCCAACATAACTCTGATAGCAAAACCAAACAAGAACATCACAAGAAAAGAACATTGAAGGCCAATACCCAGTCTGAACATAGAGGCCAAAATCCTTAACCAAAATCTAGCAAGTCAAATATAGCAAATATATAATACAAGTGACCAAGTAGACGGGGAATGCAAAAGTCACTTAATATTAAAAATCAGTAACTGTAATTCACCATATTAGCAGATTAGAAGAGAAAAAGCATATGGCTCTTAATAGAATTCAATTATATTTACATTTATTATTCCTGATTTTTAAAATCTTAGCAAACCAGAAATAGAAGGAAACTTCCTCAGCATTATACTGAACTATGAAATATTGAATGTTTCCTAGATCAGCAGCAATAGGAGGATGTCTGCTCTCACCACTTCATTCAAAACAGTATATAACATGTACAATCAGCAAGAAGAAGAGATAAAAGCATAATTTACAGCTACATATTTGGCTACATAGAAAAACCTAAGAAATCTCCAAACAGCATAACATAAAAAAACATAGACTGCTTAAGGATAAATTTCATGAAAGACGTGCAAAATCATGTTTATAGATCAGAAGACTCCGTACAGCCTCTATATCCCCAATCTACAGAGTCAGTGCAATCCCAGTCAGAATCCCAGCACACATTTTTTCTCTTTTTGTAGAAATTGGCAGGGCCGATTCTCAAATCTATAGGAAGTACAATCTAGAGTAGCCAAAACAGTTTTGAAAAAGATGAACAAAATTGGATGACTTACCCTATTTGATAGCAAGACTTCATATAAAGCCACGGTTATTAAGACAAAATTGGCATAAGAATGAGGAATCCAGAGATAGACCCACACAAATATGGTCAAATGATTTTCAATGAACGCACCACAGTAATTCAATGAAGAAAGGAAAGCCTTTTCAGCAGATGGTGCTGGGACAGATGTATTTTCCTATGGAAAGAAAAAGGAGCCTCAACCCTTCCCTTGCACAACTCACAAAAATCAATTTGAAATGGAGCATAAACTAAATGGAAGAGCTAAAATGATAACATTTTTAGAAGAAAATATCTTTTCAATGGATAATAGGTAGATTTCTTAGGCCCTGAACACTTTCTAGAAGAAGAAAGCACGATAGTTGTTTTTTTTTTTTTAGTATATTTTATTGATTATATTGTTACAGTAGTTCCAATTTTTTTCCCCTTTGCTCCCCTCTGCCAAGCACCCCCCTCCCCCAAGCCATTCCCTCCCCGTCCCCCCCACCCCCAGTCCATGCCCATGGGTCGTGCATACAAGTTCTCTGGCTTTTCCCTTTCCTATATTATTATTGTTTTTTAATAATTAATATTTTATAACAATAAAAAGTAACAGTCCCCCCCTCAGACTTAAGACCCTTTATAATCTTACAGGGGACAATGGGCGACAGTCTTGTGCTCCTCTAGCTGCTTCAAGCTGGGCATGGTTGTCATCCTACCTACCCTTGGATCCAGAAATTTCTAATAAGAATGAAGGTGTGGAGGGGAGCACAGTAGTTTTGATAATTATGCTTCTTGAGGTCCATGGCAGCTTATGCTATTCTGTTTACTTTGTATTTGTTTAAATTTTTCTATAACAAAAGGTTCTTTTAAAAAAATGATATAACCTATACCCCTTCAGAAACTAAGTATCTCTGTGGAACAGGGACAGACCAGGTGGATAAGACCTAATCTAGCAGGCATCAAGACTAATTTTAAAGGTATAGTAATTAAGATAGTGTAGTCTGACATAGAGATTGACCAATGGAACGTAACACCAAGAAACAGATGACATTACAAGTCAGTGGGGGAAGAATGAATATATCCAATAAGTGGTAGTGGGACAATTGATTATAAAAATATGAAACAACAATAAAAATGAGATCTCTCTTTCAACACAAAAGTAATTTACATTTTAAGATTTAAATATGAAAACTAAAACTTTTAAGCTTCTGTAAGAAAATCTTTGTGCCTTCTAGGTAGAGAAGGATTTAGGCTACAAAGAGGATATACCATAAAAGAAGGAATTATGGTCTTGGTCTAAAAACCATTGCCTCAAGTTTTTCCCACAAGTGTACAAGAAATGTATATAAGAATGCTTAAGTTCAGCACTGTTTGTAGTAGGGAAAAATTGGAAATCTTAATGTCCTCCGTAAAAGAACAGATAAATCAATTGTGGCATAAGTGAATGAGAGAATATTATATAACATTGAAAATCGGGATGGGGAACCCTGGCTGGTGTGGCTCAGTGGATTGAGTACCGGCCCGCCAAAGGGTTGGTGGTTCGACTCCCAGTCACGGCACACGCCTGGGTTGCGGGCCAGGTCCCCAGCTGGGGGCACGTGAGAGTCAACCACACATTAATGTTTCTCTCCCTCTCTTTCTCCTTCCCTCCCTGTCTTTCTAAAAAAATAAATAAATAAAATCTTTTTTAAAAAAAGATAAAGAAAATTGGGATGGGGAGAAAACAGGTGAATCTTAAGAGTCCCAGGTACACACTTCTAGTTATAAAATAAATACATCCTGGGGCTATAATGTATATAGCACAGTAGCTGTACGTAATCATATTATATTGCATATTTGAATGTTGCTAAGAGAATGGATCTTCAAGTTCTTATCACAAAAAGAAAAAAATTCTGTAACTATGTATGGTGACTGATGTTAAGTAAACTTACTGTGCTGATCATTTTGCAATATATACGAATATCAAAGCATTATGTTGTACACTTATAACTAATATAATTTTGTATGTCAGTTATACCTCAACTAAAAAATCAGCCCTGGCCAGTGTGGCTCAGTGGATTGAGCACCGGCCTGCAAACCAAAGGGTTGCTGGTTCGATTTCCAGTCAGGGCACATGCCTGGGTTGTGGGCCAGGTTCCCAGTTGGGGGCGCTCGAAAGGCAACCACACATTGCTGTTTGTTTCTCTCTCTTTCTAGAGCTACAGGTATTAGTATTGAAAATGCAATTTGCAGGTTACATATGATATGACTCTGTTCATATGGTAGACTGAAAACATGCAAAACATTCCTCTCTGTTGTTTATGAATTCAAATTATTGTGTTTAAAGTATGCAGTATGCATTGGATAATAAACACTACATTCAGAATAATGGTTACCTCTAGGGAGGGAGGGAGGACGAAAATGATATTGGGAAAGATACACCAGGGACTTCAGCTAAATTTGTGATGCTTTATACTAAAATATTTAAAAAGGAAAGCAAAATGTTAACATTGTATAAAGCTGAGTGGTGAGCACACTGGTGTTAGCAATATTCTCTATAATTTTCTATATATTTGAAATATTTTCTAATAAAAATATTTAAGCAAGTTTAGGAAAGAAGATGGGTAAATGAAATCCAGAGACCATTCATAAACCAATTTCGCCTCCACTAAATGTAATTGTGGTTTAACTATTTATGAAATCATGTGACTGTTGCTTATCCTTCTTTTTTAGGAAAGCATCTTAAACATTTGCTTTTCCAAGCTGTTTTCTTTGATAATAACAAGCATGTTGTGGACTTTTGTTAGGTTCGGATCTGAAGCTTCTGCCTTGTACCAGCAAGGCTATCATGCCCTACTGCTTGCATTTGATGTTAGCTTGTTTTAAGGTAAGCTTAGAGTTTCTTAGTGTGAAAGTGCAAGTGAAAGAAGTTTAATTTCGAATATTGTTCTGATGACCTGGAATGACTTGACTTGAGAACCAATGTTAGTTTAGTCCTTTGGAAGTGCAGGTTAGCGGAATGAGGAAAGCACATGGGCTAGGAATGAACAGATATTTATTAAGTATTGGCTGCCCTGGGCAAAGACACATCGGAAGTGATCCCCTTCCTTGAGAAGTTTACAAATAGTGGGACAAACATGCAAGTAACCTTGCCTGTAGCAGTATTTAATAAATATTTTATGAATTAACAAACAATTCAGACTATATTAGCTATAGAAGAAGGGATTATAGATGTTGGGTTCATTTATTATCAGGCCCGTGGCTGCAGGCAGGCACTGTAGAGCTTCAGACAGGTTTATGAGCAGGAGAACAATGTTGGGTCTCCACTTTAAAGTAGTAATTCCAGACTTAACTCATCATCGGAATCATGTGGGCAATGGAAACTAAAGTGTGATTTTTAGGCATAGCTGCTCATTTAGAAAAAAAAAGTTCTTTTCCAGTTTTCAGTTCACACCGCTATTTACTTCCCTGTTGCTCTCTGCCTTTTTTTCTCCCCAAGTCCATGTTTTCAATCCCTTCTCCTTTAGGGTGCCCACTCTGCCACCCTCTACCAACTGTCTCCTTAAAGGAAATCCCCCAGTTATTCTCTCTGTTATACAGGCTGCACAGCGTTCTTTTGCCCTTATTCCCAAATTCAAAGCTTCAGGCCCACCATGCATGTCCAGGTCCCATTAGGATGCTCATGTAAACACATTGCCAGCCACCATTTCCACAGTGCAGGTGTGTGTGATTGGGGGCAGGGGTGAGGGGCGAGGCCTCTCTTGTGGGGGACCCGCCCTCCTCAATAGGCAGTTGTGTGATGTTTGCAAGGCAGGTTTGTTTTCTGCCATGCTCCCTTACTCTAATGGCCTCTATTATGCATTTTCATAGAATAACATTTTTTTAAGGAAGTGATATTTGGTGTGTTTTATTTAGATTACCCCATGATTTCCCTTTCCTTCTCTGTCTGCATATATCCTTGTCTTGCAGCTTAGAGCTTTCACGGACAGCAGGGATGACATGGCACTGGGGCATGTGATCGTATTGCTTCAGCAAGAGTGGCCACGGGGAGAGAATCTTTTCTTGAAAGCTGTCAATAAGATATGCCAACAAGGAAATTTCCAATATGAGAATTTTTTCAATTATGTTACAAGTATCCTTTTTCTTGTTTAAGCATAAGAAATTCTGATTTTTTTTTTTTTTTTTTAATGACTGTATGTTACAAAAATGAACAAACCATTCTGGGTAGAAATAATGACTTTCACTATTTAGGGGTAAGAGAAGAAATGGGGATCAAAAGTGGAACAGTGGCCATTGGTCTTGTGAAAATCACGAAAGGCTTCAAAGAGGTGGTGTAAGGAATCAGGAACATCAACAACCCTGGGTTTCCGCCTCTGGAGAGGTACCCAAGATGCCTGAAGTAACAGCCTACTGGTTCCTGACAGGCCCAGAGTGGCTGGTTTGGCCACAGAATATAATAGCTCATTGGTCTTCATCTTTCAGAAGATGGCCTCCTGGGGCCTCTCCTGGGACATTGGCTGCCCCTTGGGATCAGTTTTTGGCACTTTATACCACAGTTGTCACAGCTGCTGCTAGTTGTTGGAGCTCTACACCGTATTTGTCACAGCTGCTGCTGGTAACTCACCAAAGATGATGCCCAGCCCAGCGGTGGCTTTCAATGATGAGAAGTGTTGTATTTCATCCTGTTCGTTAGGGAAAGACCACCTTTGAAGGTTAGGTATCAGTTTGGTGTTTATACTTTCTTGCCTATCTCAATACATTATTTTTGAATTGCAAGGAATCTGATGTCCTCGTCCAAGTGCCTAGAGCAATAGTTTTTAACCTTTTGGGGGGAATACAACACCCCAACACCACTTTCATTTCTTATTAGGAAAACTAAAGATTTTGCTCTTGTGATCATATAGAACGTTTCATTGTCATCTCTGTGAAAAACATGTTTATCTTTGTGAGTTAGTTCAGTTGGTACAGGAATCATTAGTTTTGGAATCACACAGACCTGGGTTCCAATACCGACTCCACAACTGTTAGTGGGATGTTAGTTCCTCAGTCATTACAAACCTGTTCCCTCATCTGAGAGACCAGGGCACCTTGTTCTTACATGTGGTTAACCTGAATCTGGCCTGCAGATATTGATATGCTGGAGGAATTTGCCTACTTAAGAACTCAGGAAGGTGGGAAAATTCATCTGGAATTACTACCCAATCAAGGAATGCTGATCAAGTAAGCCAACTGACTTGCTCTCCCATGCAAAGTGCTCACCTTTTGTGTGCTTGTGGGAAATATTTGTAAATGTCGATACCTTTCAAAAATTTAATAGAAAGGAACCCAAACCTGGTCTCTGTTTTTGAGAGCAGTTTTGATTCTGGTGCCTTTGGAAAGACTTGGTGTTTCCTTAACAACATTTCTGATAAAACATTATTTGTATTAGGGTGTTTCTCTCACTTTTGAAACTTTTTCACTAGACAAAAGTCTTATTCATGACCTTTTCCTTCCCAATTACAAACTGTGTATAAATTTTTGATTATAGAGTGCTTTTAATTAAGAAAAGTCCTGCTTATTAAAGTATCAAATTAGGATAATTTGTTAGGAAAAACTATAGACTTTGTTTATAAACTGTACTTGGATTTCAGTATTGAATTGAAGCCCACCTAAGCAATCTTCATTGCTTATATAGCATAAAGAAAAATAGCCCAGCCTAGAGCCTCCAAGAACACGCCTGCCCCAAGAAAGGATGGGGGATGCTTGGTCTCAGTCATGCCCTCCCACACCTAGAGGAAGTTAGTGACCATTTATGATTTTTAAATAGCTCATAAATCCTGCTTCTCTCCTTCAGTCCTCATTGCAGTTTGGGTAATATATCCTCTGTGCTGTAGATGCCACGCATAGTTTGGTTTCCATACTTCCTCCTTTGCGTCCTGCATACTCAGCGTGTCTTAAGTCAGTGTTAGTCACTGCAAGAGACTGAACCCAGAGGGATGAGAAAGTGTTGCTAAGGCTGAAATCATTTCCCTTTTTCCCTTGATTGTGAAATGAATGAGTTTGCAGTTGCTGAAAGAAAACTATCCACAGTTTGTTCTATCTTTGTAGTCTTAGAAATATTCACTCTGGATTTCTGTAACCTCAGTAATTTGGTGCATAACAAACATGTGCTATCAGTAATAAAGTCTTGTGGAATCCAGGCTAAAGAATGGGAAGATTAAGTGGGGTTCTTGTCCTTCATCTCACAACTGTTATTAAATACTCTAAACATTTAAAATAAGAGAACAAATGCTTTTTTTTTTAAAACATGAGACCTTAAACATTAGGTTGCTTTAGCAAGATGGACTGGACATGCTCATCCTCCCATCTCCATTACTTTCCTAAGACTGAATGCAAACTGGGGAAAATAATGGCATGGTTCACAATGTTCTTTACAGTGTTTGACAATGAAGATCACTTGTTGACATGGGAGCCTAGGTAACCCCTTATGTGTTGTGATTTCTTTTCTAGGTTTTGAGGCTGGGTATACAGACATACCTTTAATAGCTTTTTAGTTAATTTCCATTAACATTCATACAAATTATCATAATATAGAGACAGCCTTAGCAGAACCAACTCCATTTACTTAAGGTTAAGCCTACAGCTGAGTCTCACTTTAATTAGATAATGCTTAACTGGATGTGGAAGTGGGAGAAAATAGATCGCCAAAAAATCAACAGCTGAATCTCAAAGTTTATTCTACTGAACCTTTCTTTTTTTAGCCAGTTTTTACTGAGCTAAACAGTGACGGGTACATGCAGATAACCCCTACAACGAGGAGTAAAAGCAAGGGGCTTGGACACCCGCATAATACTGTGAAGGATGTTTAGGATGAGGCAGAGATACACAGCATGCATTTCCAGGCTTTAGGGAGATAATTCCATGCTCCCCACCTTGGTCAATATAATGCTTAATTTCTAGACCATTAAGCTTCATAGGAAACCTGCTCTTCCATCAGTTTGGAAGCAGGATTAAGGAATAGTGAGCTGACCTTGTAGGAATTTGCCCACTCTTCACTGTGTGAATTTCAAAGTCCATGTGAAGCCTGCATTTCAAATTGCTATGCCTAACCTACAGCGGGAGGAGCAAGCCGCGTAAGCCAGAGCACCCTTACTAATGGAGGTATGATGAAATCTTGAGTAAAACTATATTCCTTTTCCCTTTGGGTTGCAAACAAACCCTCTGAAGCCATTGCAGACCTTTTGGGTGGCCCTGCAGCTAGGGGCAGAGGCATTGTGAGCAGTGCACCTCCCCTCCCCTTGGGTAAGGGCGTGAGTCCGTCCTAGTTGTGGTGTCTCGGAGGCCAGCAGGTACAGTACGGACGGACGCTGGGGCACCGGGGCCGGCCCCACAGGAGGGAGAAGCTCCTTATTCTTTACAGAGACATTTTGCTCTTGTGTATTTTAATATAGAGAAGACTTTCTGTGCTGATATTTGCAGTGTTTTAGTTGCATTAGACTGGATGAAATGGGAAATGGCGTCCTGTGTATGCTCTGAATAGTGCAGATAATAATATTCTGAGGGGATCACTCAGCTAATTACTAAATCTTTGTTGTTACAGAATTCTGCAAAGCCCTGGGTCGCAGGCTCGTACCCCCACGCCCCATTTTTCCTTTTCTCAATACTTTTTGAAATTCAAACTCAACCTTCCTTTATCAAAAACAGTGCCAGCCCCTCTAGTTCTCTTGGAAGGGCCTCTTCAATTTGGGGCCCAAAGTCACCAGGTTTATTTCTAGGATTGGCCTGGGCATGAGAAGAGTGGAGAGTGAAGGAGGCTGGATTGAAAACGTGTCTTCTCAAATGTTAACCCTCCCCCCACTGCCATTCAATCGCATCTCATTGTCCTCTTCCTCACTGGTTGCTTTTTATGCCAAATCTCAAGTGGGCTGAGCTCGGGGACCAGGAACCAGGATGCCTGTGGACGTGGCGCAGCAGCAGGTGCAGTGAGAGCGCGCTAGCTTCTCGTCCTCCTGACCCAGCTGCGGCCAGGGGCCTGTGGCCGTTAAGGGGTCTCTGTATAGTCTGCTTCCAGTCTTGTGCATTTTCTCTGGAGTGTTGTTTTTGCAGTGCAGGGTGAGTCGGTGTGGGTGTTTGAATGCTGCCGTTTGCTGTTTTTTAAAGGCCTACTAGCCCTCCCATGGGGTTACTGCAGCAGGAATTCTTACCTGTGCTTCAGCCCAGCATACAGACTGCTGACAGGTACCAAGTGGAAAAACACCTGCTCATAGTGTGCTGTTTTGTCAACATGTTTTACTGCCCATGGTTTTCAGCTCTTTGTTCCTCAGTGCTCTTTTTCATGCTTTCTTTATTTTCTAATTTGTTCTGCATTCCTTGGCAAACCATTTGGTTGTAATATTGTAACATTTCTTATTTTTTTCCATAAATTGCCAGTGTTTTTGTGTTCAATTTAAAAATCATTATGGATCTGGAAAAAGTGCAAGTTATAAAACTGTGTCAGATTAAGTGCACATTAGGCATTGAGTGCTCTCTTTTGAGAAAACATAAGGCATTCAGTTATAAATATTGAAGGATAACGAAACTTATTTTAAGTAAATATTTACTCTGAAATTTTTATGAGTGGCCAGTGTTCAGAGGCATTATTTACCTGTACTTACCAGTATTTACCTGTCACTGACACTTTTTCAGACCTTACTATTCTGAATGGAAAATATTTGGTAGGCTAGAATGTCACGTTTATTAGCTAATTCAAACCACAAAAGCTAATTCTCTCTTTCATCCAAATTTACCCGAGGGATAGAGGCTCTCATAGAAATATAATTGAGTTGTGCTGCTATTTATATGTGGAAATAGAACATTGAACCATGATCAGCAGGATACAGTGTATTCTATTTTTACTAGTATTGAGAATTTGCTTTGAACCATCAATGCCCTTTACTGTCTGCAAAAAACCAGTAACTTCCGGTTGCTCAGAGTTGGCTCCAATTTGGGATTCAGTCTGGCTCCCAGAATTACAGTATCTCAGGGCAGCCGGAAAAGGTCTGTCTGTTCCTGGTGGGACTCATGGCCCCGGCCTCACTGACACTGCTAATCACCAAGTGAACCAGCCAGGCTTGACTAGAAATGTCCCCAAGGGACCGTTCCCTCCATGGCCCTGCCGCCGCACTGCCTAGCTCACGGTGCTGTAGAGTCCAGGCCTGTCTTCACTGGTCTAACAAAGCCGGGTGTTTTTTCTTCTGTTGCATTGCAACCTTATGACTTTGTTGTACTTATTTTATATGCTAACACAAGTTTTAAAAAACATTTTAGATCGGTTTCAACAGTTTGATTTTAGCCAATACATGAAAATCTAATTTTAAGTCCCTGTTACTGTGTCTGAGGGAAGTGAGGCAGTAGGGCTGGGGAATGGAGGTGGCTTCTACTTGTCTAAATCCACCAAATTACTGAACTAGTGTTAAAACTCCTTTTCTTTTAGTTGAACCCATTGAATTTTGCTAGCTTTGTCTTTTCCTTTCTTCATTTTGGTGTCTTTAAGTTTTCTGGGATTTCCTGTGTAGTTTCCCTCTCTAGAGCACAACCTTTAGAGTAGCTGGAGACCTTGCTTATTTGTGCTCCCACTGACCCTCCCACCAACGCACAGGTCTCCTGAGTACGTGGACCAGATCTGGTCTTCAGTTTGCTGGCCATGGACTGTCATTCAGTGACACCTCTCTCTCCCCAGCTGTGCCAGACTCTTGTCTTGGGAGCCCCAGCTCCTCCTGTTTCTCAGGCAGACCCGAGTCTGGCTGGGCTTGGCACTTAGAGCTGCTGTCCTGCTCTGGCAGCATGGGGACAGACGAGCTTGTCACCTGGTGGCTGGGCACAATTTCTGAGCCTGTCATGGAGCACCAGCCCAAAGGCGCAGGTGCCGGACTCATTTAGGTTCCCCTCCTCCCTGGCGCTGCCTCTGCAGCTGGATGGCCCATTGGCCCAGAGTAACTGAACCATGCACAAGTCAGTGCGGGGATGCATAATGGCAAAGCCACAGGAGCTCACAAGCGAAGCAGGTGACATTTTCCTGAACACTTAAATCTTTAAAGTATTCTTTCACTGAGTGGGAAAGATGCCTCTAGTTTTAAGACTTTCTGAGAAGGAATGGGCAATGGGGGTGGTTTGGTTAGGGCTTTTCTTTTAAAATTATTTTGCTTATACTTAAGATTTAAGGTAGGCTTTATTCCTACCCCAGACACACTGAGCTGTGACACCAGCACTGACCATGGTGTCCTCTGTTTCCCTGTTGCTGCCCTCAGGCACCACACGGTCACTCGGGGCATCACCAAGGGTGTGAAGGAGGACTTCCGCCTGGCCATGGAGCGCCAGGTGTCCCGCTGTGGCGAGAACTTGATGGCGGTGCTACACAGGTTCTGCATCAACGAGAAGATCTTGCTCCTGCAGACTCTGGCCTGACCAGAGCCCTCTGCGCCAGGCAGCTCGGCCTTGGGGTTGGGGAGGCCATGAAGCACTGATAGATGTTGCTTGACAACTCTCACAAGGAAGAAAAACATCTGAGTTCTAACTCCTTAAAAATAGCTTCCAAGAGCCTGAGAAGCTATTTCTATTTTTTAGAAGTCATTTTTTTGTAATTTTTGTAAAGCAGAAAAATCAACCTGTTTTGTAAATAAAAATCATCCTAAATTTGGAAGTTTTAAATTTTTATTTTCATTCTTATGTGTTTTTTTACTTAGAAAGACATTATTCCTTTTATGACCTCAAGATCTGACTTTCCATAGTTAGGCTTTGGCTAAATACTACATATTAACACAATACTAGACTTTTTCATTCTGGAAATTTTAATACCAAAAACCTTTATGCCAAAATGGACTTGAGTGAATTTCTGCTGAAGGAGCCATGCAGGTGGGGTGTGGGGTTTCTGCCAGCCCAGGAAAGGGGGTGGTGGTGGAGGGAGGCGCCCTCTGCCTTCAGCCGCGGGGACTGTAGGGCCACACGGCCCGGCTTCCATCCCTGCTCTGGTGGCCCTTCACTTGCCACATCCCAGGGACAATTTCTCTTTGCCTCAAAAAGTAACAATTTCCCTGTGCTCCAAGCTTGTCTAAAAACAAAGATAATGGAACCCCTCGAAGGTGATGGTTGTGAAGACTGAAAGTGAGTTCACATGAAATGCTCAGCAGAGCAACTCACGTGGTAATTGCGTAACCAGAGTTAGCTACCGGGTTTCTTTTTTCTTTTGCTCTTCTAGAAATACATCAGTAAACAGCAAAAAGCATTTGTTTCTAGGGGCTAAGTTAGTCACTGCATAAAAAGTTTTAGAAATCTTTTCTAAATAAGGCCCTTTTTACAGATATATTAAAATCAACGAAATGGTTTAAGTAGTAAACACCTGATCTCAGAAAATGTTTCCTCTGTCTTATTTTAAAAGTGTTTATCAACGTAAATGAGTCGATAACAAATATATAAACCATTCTGTTTATATATTTATATCCTGGTGTTGTCCCTCCAATAGCTTTCAAATCAAACTCTTACCTTTTGGTTTTGTAACACCTTCACATTGGTGTTTGGAAGCAGGGCATCAAAACAAAACATCCTAATACCCAAACGGTTAGGCACCAGATAAAGAATCATCTTTTATTCATTTAGTGGTGCCACTCCTGTGTGCCAAATAGCAGGGGAAGTGAAAGGCTGTGGCCACAAGGTAAGACAATAACAAAGAGCTGGCCGTGAAAGGTAGGAAAATCAGAAAAATAGCATCTCTAAAGTCCCAGGAGTCAATTCCACCAGAACCCAAAATGGTCACAGCCGCTGTGGGGTGGCCATGTGCTCCGCACTGCAGGGAGCAAGGCCGGCGTCCCTACAGCAGCAATTTTTGGGTAGAATTCTGCAATGGAAAGCCAGCATGATAATGGCATCTTTTGTCTACTGCAGTTCTGACTTAAACAATTAGACAAGGGGTTTATGCAGTCTGAGGCATTTCATGACAATACAAATATGTAGCATTTCTATCAGCACTGAATTTGGAAATGCTTATAGCCCAAAGAAAAACAGTATTTTGGAACTAAGGGCCAACAAAAAACTGATTCCCCAAAGAAAAATGTTGGCTAGCTACACTGGTGAAGTTAGGTTATATAAATAGGCAACTAGAGACAAACACCGGCAATGTGATTTCCCATCTAATTTTACATTCCGTCCCCTCCCAGAGGAAGTAATCTCGGTCCTCCACCCAGCCACAGACTTGGCCTAAACCAGTTCCCTTGTCACTGCTGATTTCTCAGTCAAGTGACACACTTGCAGCCTCTGAGGCACAGGGAAGGCTGCCAGAGGCTTCTGGGGAAGGTTGCCTGGCTGATCATATAAAAAGGGATGAATGCCCTCTAGTCCAGGGAGTATCTTGCTGGCCAAGTGTCACGCGGCTGTCCTCCCAGAACCAGGAAAGGAGCTGGCTGAGCCAAGTGGATGTTGGGGAGCCAGCCTACCTCAGGGCTTCTCCTAGGAGATAAACCTCCCTGGTAACCCAGCCGAATCAGGACTTCCTCTTCCTATGGTTCAAGACATCCTGATATACTCCCCAATTTAAGAAATGCTTCTGGATAACTCATCTGGACAGGACAAGCCCAGCCTGACTTGCTGTGGTTTGGACATCCATAATGATTCACTCCAAGAGGGGTAGCAGCAGTTTTCCTCAATGACTGTCCCCAAACCTTAGCTCCATGAACGTTGTCCCAGGGCACGCCAGATGCTAATTTTATCAGCACTTACATATTAAAAACAAAGACAGCCACCATCGTTTTTGCTTCAATAAACATTTACTTAGTGCCTGCTATGTACATGGCACTGTGTTTGTGCCATGAATATGCAGATGAACAAGGCATAATTCTTGCTCTTAATAAGCTCACAATCTGGCGTGGGAAACTAGACATGTACACAAATAACTATCATAAAGTGATAGGTGCCATAAAACTGATCCCAATAAGATACTATGAGAAACCAGAGGAAGAAAATAATCACCTTTGGACTAGAGTAAGAGATTAGACAGGTGCCTTAGAAGTAGAGGGTCTAAAGCGACAGGTCAAATGCACATAGGAGAAAACGAAGTGGAAAAGGTAGTGCAGGAAGGCTATAAACAAAGTCAGGAGCAGGAGTCCTGACTATGGCAATAGAGGTGGGAAGGGTCTAGCCAGGCTGCAATAAGTAGGGTGGGTAGAGGGGGTGGGGAAGGAAAGCTGGGAACATGTGTTGGGCTCATCTGAGGACGGGCATGTATGCCTGGCCACGCTGTATCAACTTCAAGGTTAGTTTTTATAAAGCGGTGATGTGCTCTGAACTCCGCTTCATAAAGCTGAATCTAATGACGATAGATAGTGACCACAGAAGGAAGGATTGAGGGAAGGAGGCCGGTTTAAGAAAAAAACAATCACAAGAGTCTGGACTAGAGTCCTTCGGCAGCGTGACTTAGAAGGCGGCAACAGGAAGGGGAGGCAGAACTGAGACCTGGCAATGACTAAATATGGGAACAGGGGGAATAGTGGAGGCAGGTGGTGAGAGGTGGCGGCCGTTTTGTTCCTCGAGGCAGGAACGGTTCACAGAGCTAGGAATATCCAAAGGGAAAAGATTTGGGGAAAATGGAGGGAGGAGTTGAGCCTGGGTGCTGGTGGCCGTCCAGGCAGAGGGGTGTGGCGGGCAGTTACAAGCTGGGGTGAGAGTTCAGGGCAGAGGTCAGGACGAAACACAGACCGGCAAGTCGTCCACACAGTGGCCACAGTCAAAGCAATGTGGAGACGGCCCTGTCTCGTCACAGCAGGATGCTCTAAAGTACAAGCTATTGCCACATTTTCCTTAAATATAAAATTCCCACAGAAAATTCACAAGTATGATGATGCATCATATGAAAGTGCTGTTTCTCTTTGGGTTCTCCCTTCCTCACTCCCGAGAAACGACTTCTTCAGTTTGGCGATTCCAAGCAGGAAAGGCCTCCACTGTGGAGGGTCATTCTGAAAACTTACTCCAAGGAGTTTTTTCAACTTTCCGTTATCACTTGTCTTGAAGAGTTTTCTGTAATAAAATTATTTCTCTAAGGATTTCAGAAAAGCTATTGACGTAGCCCACCTCACTGAGTCTTAAGAGGCGGAAGGGACATGACAGGCCATCGCCACCTCCCTCATTTCACCGATGAGGAAGCTAAGACTCAGACAGGCCCAGGCACCTGCCGGCATCTTACGTGGCAAGGAGGGCAAATCTGGAGCCACAGGCAAGACAGTGTGCTTCTCTCTTCCACAGCCATGCCCCTGGGTACCAGCTATCATCTAGATACACAGAGACACAGACAGGCAGGTAAGTGGTGGGTGGATAGATATAGATAGGTAGATAGGTGACTGATAGGTAAATACATGAGTACATAAGTAGATAACTAAGCAAGAGTGGCTTGGAATAAACATTTATATTTTAGCTTCTTTTTTTAAGTAGGAAAATAAGAAAGTAGCTTCTGACAGAAAGGCAATTTGTTTTTGGACCCACCAATATCTTTGCAGCCCTGAAAGGTAAATTTACCCTTTCTTGAAATATTAAACTTCACTTAATTAAAAAATATTAGACTATATTATTACACCTCACATTCAGTTAGCTTTACAGTCAGCCAAAACAGAAATGATGGTATCCGTGATTGACGCAGAAAGGCAGGGTGCAGGAAAACAAGATCAATAAGAACCAGACCTTAGATTGTTCTATCCATCACAGAAGCAAATGCCCATGGCAATTCCCTTTTGAAAAGTCAGCCAAGAAATCCTTACATTCGAATTCTAAATCCATCCGTTTGCACAGGAGATGGAGAAAAAAGACAATGACCTTCCAACATTTAAGTCCCAAATGCGCAGGCGGAGTTCTGATGAGCCATGTCACAGTCTCCTCGCCTGAGCACATCAGCGACTTCCCTAATAACCTACTGATTTTATAATTAATGATTCCTTTTAATAACGGCTGTGTCAACATGCCCCCCAAGGCCCACCAGAGTCTGCCAGCAACACACTTCAGCTGGAGCAATCAGATTTTCCAAAAAACCTTCTTTCTATAGAGAATGTAAGCGATGAGCACCCAGAGAGCAGTGGCGACAATGTTCTGGATGAGATGCTCTTTGTGCGACTGGTTGTCCTGCAGCCGCCACTGGAAGGGGAAGTAGTTCTTGAACACCTCGTGGCCGACGTACACCAGGATAGAATTCATTCCTGAAGGAGGACACAGATGATCATGTCTCCCTAAGTCACCTCTGCTCGTCTACTGAACTGAAATTTGACTTTAGTGCAGTGAAAAAACCGAAGCACTCACTTCTACTGCCCATAATAAGTGACGCTACCTTAGGTACTGAAGTGTAAACTGTATAAAAAATTATTAGAAAATACTCATTTTATAACAATGGAATTCTTGAATGCTAAATCTGAAAGGAAAACCAAAATTATTAACTTAGTACTTTCTCACAGAAAGCTTCAGGTCCAAAAGAAGAAACTATTACTGGAATCAGAGGGCTGAAACAAGTCGCTGAATTTATCTGGTCTGCCTTGCAGTCCCCAGGCAGAGCTGAGTTTAAACTATCCTGTCTATCTCTTGATATCGCCTCTTGTTATTCCTTATATATCATCTGTAAGGCAGTGCATCAACATTAAGGAAGAAAGTCTGCCCCATCCCTGGAACATCAGAAACTAGATGACAGGCCCTGAACTGTTGCCTGGGGAATACCAAATACCAATGTAAGGAGGTAAAACAGGCGGCTACTTCAGAACAGGCCAGTGATGTCTCACACGCCTAGGGTTGCGTGGCTTCTGCTGCTTCCTCCCTCAGCCTGTCTCCTGGAAACACGCGCCAAGGCTGCAGCTCGAGGCCCCAGCACTGGGCATGCTCAGCTGGTCTCTCTGGGCCAGTCCAGTTGGTCAGTACTGTCAGCTTTGTTTGGGGTTCAAGGTGACCTACCTGGGTAAAAGAATGGGGTTCCTGTCCACAGTCCCTTCACATCCACAATGGGGTAGAGGATGAGCAGGATGAAGAAGGCAAAGGAGCTCAGGGTGGTGACGTAGGAAATGGACCTAGGAGGCGAGGGAGAGGTGTCAGGGCTCCCTAGGGCGTGTCCAAGGTGAGCACGAGCAGCCACCACCACTGAAATGCACTGTTTTCTGTACCTACCAGAGATTTTTGTTGACTGGGATAAAGCCTTCGTTTTCAGAAATTTTCGTCAAAGCAACAGAGATAAGCCCCTATCATGGGGGAGAAAGATGTTAAAAAGTTTTTTATATTCTCTCAAAAAACAATTACGTTTTAAAACGGAAAAATATTAGTTATTTCATTGTTTGGTGGGGGGGCTGAAAATTGTGTCATATTCTTTTAACTGGAAAAGTATTTTTTAAGATGCATAATTAAAAATATTCTCTAAAAGTATCTTTTCAGCTTTCCTCCAAGTTGAAGGAAAACCAAGTGATAAATTAGAGCGAAAGCTGGGAGGAAACATGACTGCAAGGTCAGGAGAAAACGAACGGTCGGCCTTGCAGCTCCTCTGTCCCTGGAAGTCCGGACGCTGGCATTTGGAAGCCTGTTAGCATTTGCCTGGTCTTTTTGGTGTGACTCCCCACCAAGACCCAAACCTCAGTGCTGATTCCGCGTGCATCCCTGGCTGGCTGGCTGATGGCAAATGCTGACTGATTTATAACAGCATTTTCCTTAAAAATATGAACATGAGAATTTAGGGGTAAAGACTGGTTCCCCTCTGTTATTCAAGTGAAGAATGCTATCTGTGGTGACAGCTGATATATCAGTGTTGCTACACACTTTTTCTGTTAAATTTGTATGTGTGAAGGAATCATAGGGGGGGAATGCCAGTTACTCACTAGAAAACAACACCAGGCAGTGAATCTGATCAGAATGTCTTTGGTCTGCTCTTTGTAATATAAGAGTATTTTTCCTGCCTGGAAAAGAAAACACAATATGACCAAGAGAATCACCTCAGGTATATTCTTATTTCATATCCATCCATTATCTTAATCACTCAGCTGACACATCTGCCAGGCACACGGCTAGACACTGGGATTACATAGAGGAACGGCACCGCTGTCCCTGCTCTGGACCAGTGAAGACTGAGAGGCCTGGGGGACCACCTAGGGGGATGAAGACTGGGAAGGAAGTGCCATAGAGCTGAGGGCAGGAGTGCAGAACAGAAGAGCATGCAGGCAGCCTGGAACAGCATGCCCAGAAGCATGAGGGGAAAAGCCCAGCACCCCTGAGGTGCTGCAGGTAATTCAGGAAGGCTGGGGGGTGGGGAGGGCGAGAAGGTGACAGGCAGATTGACTTGTAAGTCTCATTGAGAGGCACTGGCTTTCTCCCATAGGTGACAGGGAGCCAAGGAAAGTCACCCCCTCCCCCTAAAAAAAAAAAAAAAAAACAGTACCAAGGGACCAGCTCAGACTGGCCTGCCAGATGGCCCAGTCTGGTGGTGGTATAGAAGAGGGACAGAGACAGGGTAGAACTGGAGGCTGGGAAATATTTTAAAAACAGTGAAATCTGAACTTTGCATAAGAATCCTCCAAATTAGGAATTTCTGAACACATGAGACTACAAGAAAAGTGTCAATAATTTATAATGATAACTAAATTTATGTTTTCTATGTGCCGGTTCTTAGAACTTGACATAAATTAAAGTTACTTCATCCTCTCAACACCTTTCTGAAGTCGGTGTTGTTGAAGTGCAAAGGGGCCAAGCCCTGTGCCCAAGGCTGCCCAGCCAGTGAGCGGCAGGGTCGGGTCCAAAGCTGGCCTGCTCTGCAGGCCTGCACTCCCGCACTCACTCGGAAAGGCCAGCCAGGCCGCCCCTGCAGGCACAGCCTCACTGGGAGAGCATGTGCAGGGATTAGACGGAAGTGCAAAGTATTGTACACTAGGAAGTGCTACAGAGATAAAGGCAGTGTTCCAAAATATGAAATTATTTAACCACCAAAACATATATGGTTTAGACCTGAACTATCCAATATAGGAGCCACTAGCTACATGCAACTACTTCAAATTAAACTTAAAATAAATAAAATTTTAAATTCCGCTCCCCGGTCACACGAGCCACAGTTCCAGTGCTCAGCAGCAACAGGAGAGCACGAAAATAGAGCATTATCATCGTCACAGCGGAGCGCTGCTTTGCACATTTTTCTTCTTCCAATCAGTGCCCCTTAAGTAACAGTTTCAAATACCAATAAGGAGAACTTTAGGAAGAAAAATCTAGACTGTTCAGAATATTAACATGTGAGATCAAGCTACACTGACTTTGTCATAAATATGCACAACTTGAGCCCTGGCTGGTGTGGCTCAGTGGGCTGGGCATGGTCCTGCAAACTGAAAAGTCACCCACTGGACTCCGGGTCAGGGATCCACCTGGGGGCATGTGAGAGGCAATCCATTGATGTTTCTCTTACACGCTGATGTTTCTCTCCCTCTCTTTCTGCTCTCTCTAAAAATTAAGTAATCAATTTAAGAATCTTTTCAAAAATGCACATCTTGAAACCATGTAGAGTGTACACAAAAGAAACGTGACAGGAGCCCCAGCTAGGGAACTGGTCAGAGCGTTGTCCTGATGCACCAAGGCCACAGGTTCAATCCCCGGTCAGGGCACATACAAGAAGCAACCAATGAAGGTATAAATAAGTGGAACAACAAATTGATGCTTCTCTCTCATTTCCTCTCAAATCAATTAAAAATTTAAAAAGAGATGTGACAGGTGACTTCCCAGCATCCCCAGTACCCAAACGTTCCTCACAGCCCAGCAGGGAATCTATTATCCAGACACGGATGAGCCTGTTTCTAAGATGAGCTGTAAGAAAAATAAGAACTCATTTTCAGCATATAGAAATTATACCTAATTATTTGAATTTACTGAATTTTAGCAACTTATAGTCTTGACAGTTTGTCAAATGTAAACAGAATTTACTAGACCTGTAATACACAGACGGTGATAAGCTTCCAATTACCTATTTTAATGAAACAATTTTTGAATTAGTGATGAACCAGTAATCACAAACCGACAGAAAGAGTCGCCTAATGAAACGAACAAATACCTGAACTCCTAAAAATGCCAGCACAATGGAGTTGATGGTCCCCAGGATTCCTTCTGGGTCGTAGGCCACCCTGGTGTGATAAAGCACCTGAACAGAACAGGACAAGAAGGCAGCACTCACTGACCATGAAAATGCACACAAACACCTCGCAGACTAACTACAAACTTCAATACATGCCAATATTTAGCATGTTTTGTTTTTACTGCAGAAATTCATTGCCAACTTGTGGGGCTTATAAGCAGAATACTTGTAGCCAAGAAACTGTGCACGGTGTGATGCCTTAGAAGGGAATACAGAGACCAAGGAGGAGCTGTGGCCCGGCCCCGCCACTGCACTTCCAGGCGGCTCTGCGACACGACACATCCCTCGCCAGTTTCGAACACTGTGCATAACACCCTCACAGTGCTCCAGTGGATTCTTTCTGGGCAACCCTACTGTAACATCAACAGCTTCCTATCTTCTTTTAAGACAAATAACAGTTCACACATCTGTATCGTTTCATTATAAGTTATTGTAGAAACTGTAGAAATTTGGAAATAGTGTGGTGAATGCCATAATGTGCCATTCAGGTATCCCCCTCCCCCACCCTTTGCAATACCAAAGCCTTCACTCCTCAGCTACTGCAAGTATTAATGGCCAACAGCTCTCGGCCAAGACCCTCTTCTGGACTTATCCTTGACTGAAGAGAGCTGCCTCTCCAGGAGTCACACCCCTCGCT
Organism: Furipterus horrens; assembly: GCF_987537825.1. Taxonomy (NCBI): domain Eukaryota; kingdom Metazoa; phylum Chordata; class Mammalia; order Chiroptera; family Furipteridae; genus Furipterus; species Furipterus horrens. Next base: position 73,954,846 of record NW_028327182.1, read on the forward strand.
GGAGGCAGTCCCCATCCAGCCAGGGATATAAGGGCCACATCCTTCCCCTCAATTCAGAACAACACTGAAGGACCACCTTGCCCATGTGGCCTGACATGGCCATGAGGTGAGCTGAGGCCCTGGCAAGACAAAATGCAGTTCAATGGCTCCCTCTGCCCTTCATTCCCCAGCGGGCGCTGATCCCCAGGGGGCTGCCTGCCTGAGAGACCTCCAGCACCAGAATCCGTCTCAGAGACTGCTGCCAGGAAATCCGACCTGAGACACAGGGACGCACCATGCTACGCATTTGATACAATGTACTCTCTTGCTTTATGATCCAAAGACATAAGTTTACCTATTGCCCCATAATGAACACTGAAGCCACTAAAGTCAGTCACTTTTTCCAATAAAGACTGGCTCCCATCACAATTTATTACATGGACATGACTGAGAGCTGGCCAGCCCTCTCTCTTTTCCTTCCCTTCAGAGCTCCTGCATGTTCAGTTCCAAGTGCAAGCCCGTGCCACTCACAGTCGAGGAAGGATGCTGATAAATGTGATCCTCCCCGAGAAGCAAGCGGTCGACGTAGCCGGCAGCTCCTCCGGTACAGTTCGGATACTTCCCCAGATCTCCAATGCCGCCGGGGCCAAGATAGCCACTGGGGAAATGAGCACATACTTAACTGACGAGACTCCAAAGGGGCATAAGTGTACATATTGGCTGTGCACACAGCCCAACCAAGACCCTCAAACACGTTCAGGCCTGAGAACCCCCCAGGGCCAGGCACTCTCACCAGTGCTCTTTGACTCGACTGCTGCCCCCCACCCCATGTTAAGGCTCAGCAACGTCCATTCAAGCTGACCCCGAATAAAACCTCACAGGCACACTCCTTTGGACACACACCAGGTTTTTCTTCCAATATAAAAGTAGGCCTCCAAGGAGAAGAAAGAATGAACGAGGACTCCTTTGACCTGGGAAATCTGGAAGTGGAGCCCCAGCAGGTCCAATTTAGCAGAAAATGACATGCAGAAAGGGATTATCTACATGGGGGATGAGGGTGGGGGCTCTCTTACGTGGGGCATCCCGGAACAGGTAAAAAGAATGTCAAGGCCAGCCAAATGCTCTCCAGCATCAGAATGAAGAACCACTGGGGCCAGCTGGATGTGATGTCTTGAAGAGAAGAGAATCTTCTCTCCTGAGTGAGGGGCATAAAAATACATACACACTAAATGCAACTAGAACGGGAAATAACGCACAGTATACATATTTGGAAAAGTCCCTATGATTCTTCTCTTGGCCTTCATTGTGGCAATACAAAAATATGTGCTTGTTTATTTCATTTGTATCATGTGACCTAGGTGTTCCCTCTCTATGAAATACCACAGTAAAAGAATCAGTGGACCATTCCACTCCTATACCCAAGAGGATTGAAAACAGATGTTCACACAAAACTTGTACACAAATGTACATAATCATTAAAATGCATAATAGCCAAAAAGTGGAAACAGGTCAAATGCTCCTCAACTGATGAATGGATACAAAATGCGGTACATTTACAAAATGAAATGCTATTCTCCAAGGAATCAAATAATCATACATGGCACTACACAGATAAACCTTGAAAAACATTATGCTAAGTGAAAGAAGCCAGACACAAAAAGCCACATACTGTGTTATTCCATTTATACGAAATATCCAAAATCAGCAAATCTATAGACAGAAAGTAGATTGGGGTGGGCCAGGGCACTTGCGAAGGAAGAGAGCTAGTAGCGAGCACAGGGTTTCTTTGGGGGTAGTGAGAATATTCTAGAATGAGACAGTGGTGATGAGTGCACAATTCTGAATATTAGTAAATATCACTAAATTGTACACGTTAAACATGTGAGTTTTATAGTATATGAAATATATCTCAATAAAGCTATTCTAAAAAAAGGAATTAAAAAAAGAAATGTTTTAAAAGGAAAATGAAATTTAAATGAGCTATTCTGGTTAAAGAAAAAAGGGTGCAACCCACCTATTCTTGGGGTCCCACCAAACCCCTCACGCCATCGTGGTGGCCCATGAGAGACCCAGGAGGTCTCACACGTAGCTAACCACGCCCAGGTTCACCTGCACATGCCTAGTCTCACTTCACGTTAAGGAAATCTATTATAGAGGGTACAGCCAGACCACAGAGAGGGCAGAGGAGACGAAAGAATAGTGGTTAAGCACCCTCCAAAAACATGTAACTAAGCAACCAAGATAGTTTGGGATTTGATGATGAATTTGCTAATTACATGTATAGAAAAAAACTAGAAAACACGTACAGCTTTATTAATTTATTAAGTAGGAGCCCAAATGGAAGGGTTTAAACATTTCCATCTGAATTTTTACCTCCTTTAGGGAAAAAGAAATACGGTCACCTGGGTAAACTCAGCAATTTACAGGAAGACAGAAAGAAATCACAACAGAAGTGACTCACACACTTCTTACAAAGAAGAAACAGCCAAGGACACACTGTCTTTCTCCCATACCCTGCCTGGCACTTTTCCTCCAAGCTGAACCTTTGCAGTCTTTTGAATAGATATCAATATGTTATATAAGTTTTTTTAATACATCTTATACTACAAGGAAATTGAGACTGAACTAGCAAACCAGATGATGGTGGTATCATTTTAACGCCATCCAAATGCATTTGATTATAGGACACTTAAAAATGTGTTGAGAATAGATATCATTGTTTTTTACCACAATAAAAAAATTACTGATATGAAGACTAAATGAAAATAACTAACTGAAGGGGAAAAACAATGTATCTGACTAATAGTATTAAAGAGTCTATAAGTACAGTACTGCAATCAGAACTAAAGAAAGTCCTAAAACTATACAGTGATATTCCCCCCCTCCCCCATTTTGTCTAAAAATATAGGGTCTCTCACCGAGGCACAACGTTCAGGCACAGGCTTTGCAAAGAGGAGCTCTAACACGGCCACCACAAAGTAGGTCACCCCCAGCCGCTGGAGCACGCCCGGGATTCGCACCTTATCCCAAGACACTGCAGAAGGTACGAGTCAGGCGAAGGTTAGCCAGCATTTCTCATTTCACCTCAAGACAACACACCTATATGGCATCTGAGGCAGTCTTCCTTAAGCTCTCGGGGATGGAAATACTATGTACAGGCAGGAGACATGGCTCAAACTCACAGGGGAAGCTGGCTGGCTGGGAGACGGGGCTGAAAACAGAAGTGTCTTCCTCAGGTGTGGGGATGAAGCAAGGACTACCCTTGGCCCTGGAAGTTCATCTCCTGGCCCTTTCTCATAACAATATGAATTTAACTCACACATCTACCGGGAGCCTGCAGACCCAGCACAGGCCACCAACAGACTCTCCCTGCCCTACAGGCTACACAGCTGTAGCCCTGGAAGTAGGAACCCTAGAATGAACCCTACAGTGAGCAGTGGCCCATTTCTGGAGACCCATTGAGTCAACTTGATGTGACACCTCCCCCTAATGCCTAAAGTCTTAGTGCTTCTTGCCTGAGGGGCTCATTTGAGGCGAGACATCTGTGTCCTCTTTTGCGAACACCCCTTGAGCACAGACACCCCCACCTTCCTCCATTCCGATACTGGGTCCTAAACACTGGACTTAAGCCCTTCCTTCAGCTTTCCCGTCTTGCTCACTCTGCTAGAACAATGACAAAGACGTCGTTCCTTCCTAGCAATCCAGCTGGTATGCAGGTGGTGACAAAGGTGAATTCTCGAACCACCACACCATAGCCTTTCATGAAAGTTGATGAAGCCAAAGTGGCAGGAGGGCAGTGTCTGAGAACCAGGTGACCCGGTCAGCTCCTACTCTGCCCCTCACCACACTAAGTTAATCTGGAGAAGGCACGTCAATCCCTCACAGCAAGAGACAGGTTTGGGTGGCCTTGGAGGCGCCTCCCAATATAATAACAAAAACGCCCACACTTAAATGAGCTCTATATATGGTTTCCTAATAACTGTTCTTTTGGCAGGTACCTGAGATGGAGGAATTACATATCTTTCGAATTACAACATGTACTTTCTGTATTTCAACCTGAATATATATACTAATAGAGGGGAAAAATACTTACATGGACCAAGGCAATAATTGGGGTTCACGATGATAATTCCTATACAAATTAGCAGGAAGCTCCTCCATGCAACTTTCCCTAGCAACCTGAATTTTGAGCATCCCCGCTGCAGTATGGAAGACATTGACAGAAAAATGGAAGATCCCATAATAAATACGAACCTAAAAAAAAACAAACCAAAAACAGCTATTACTAGGTGGCAATTTCCAATTTTTTTGTCTATATACCATGAATGTTTTATAATCTACTAAAAGAGAAGCAACACATGACTTTTTAAAAGTAGCCAATTACTGAAATGACATCGAGTTAATAGTGGAGGAAGCATCAGAATGCAGCCTGTTGGGCTATAAGGTTTGTGTGCCTTTGAGGAGACTCTTCAGTACTGAGTGCAGTTTCCAAGGACAACTGTCCCTTTTAATTATCAGGCAGAAATGATGACAAAGACGCTATCATCCAAATAGCTCAACATTCACTAGCACACACATCCTCAAAGTCCTTGGGAAAGAAATCACACATTTCAATCATTTCTAACTTCACTCTTGCTTCTGAAAGAAAAATGAAAACTTTATTATTTTTTTTCTGATTTTATCTGAGCCACACTTTCCTTTACCATATTAAAGTACCTCTTTTTAAAAAAGTCAGAGCAGTAACTTTTCTAGTTATTTGGCAAAGGGTTAACAGAGATGAGTTTGCTCTGGCTGCACTCCTTAGGGGGCGGTCACATAATCAGATAAAAGCCTGTAGTAATAGGAACAGGAACCAAGCCACTTTTCTGTAGGGAACCTCACAGAGAATATGCACAAATAATTACCAGGTCTGCAGGCTTGTAAAGGCTCCTCCTACCCAAAACCATCTCAAAAAAGAACTCCGCAACCTATCCCCCGCAAAAGCCCTGAGTTAATATTAGTGACGAAACACAAGATCAAAGTCTAAACCAACAGCCAGGATTCACCCCTAATGATTGGAGTTTAGTTGCTCAAAGGATCACAGCAAAGACATAAATTCCACACCGGCCAGAAGCCAGGGTCCTGCAACAAGGTTAGTAAGTCACCAAGGAGTAAAGACAGTGTTTGGTTACTCCACTATTATTCTAAATTTTAACTCAGAATACCATTGCCCTGTCACATACTTATCAGCATTCCCGACACCAATATACCGCATTTCTTTTAGAAATTATACTTATTTTCAGGATTAGTGGTATTGACAAAGAATTTATAATTTCCTACACAATCCCAGGACCTTATCGTTTCTACACTAACAAAACGTCCCCTCTGAAATCACTCATCTCGTGTATGTACACGACTTACATAAGTATAAGAATTATTCAAAAAATAAATAAATAAATAAAAATAAAAATAAAAATAAAAAATAAAAAGAATTATTCAGTACCACAACTTCTGCAAGGCCCTCTCGACAGTAGAGGCCTGTGAGTTAACACAGGCCCGTGGCCCACAAGTCAAGGCTGGTCACGGAGAAAGGCTCCATCATTAGCCAAAAAAATAACATTGGAAATGAACCAGAGAGGAGCTGGTGGCAGACTGCCAACTCACCATGGGAACACAAGGTCAGCCACCGTCAGTCCTGCAGAAACACACAAAGAGTAAGGAAAAGGGCTCTAGAATGTAAATACTTTCTAAGTTTAGAATGGCCTACTACATTCTGCTATATAAGGGAAGTAAACTCTGAGTTCAAAGAAAAACACTGTGAAGTGACATACACAGACACTCCCTGGGGACTTTGCAACCCGTCATGGGCCTAGAGCATTGACTGAGAGCATAACTGGGCCTGGAGAAACCAAACTAGACGTTTGTGAACCAGTTTTTTCTGTGGACCAGTTTGTTATCTTTTATTTTTTAAGATTTTATTTATTTATTTTTAGAGAGAGGGGAAGGGAAGGAGAAAGAGAGGGAGAGGAACATTGATGTGCGAGAAACAGCAATGTGTGGTTGCCTCTCACGTGCCCCCAACTCAGGACCTGGCTCAGCCCAGGCATGTGCTCTGACTAGGAATCGAACCGGCAACCCTTAAGCTCACAGACTCGCACCCAATCCACTAAGCCACACCAGCAGGGCCAGTTTATCTTTAAGCAGTGCTATACAAAATCTATTCTTTTTTTTTTTTTTATTGTGAGTTTTTTTTATTTTTTTTATTTTTTTATTTTTTATTTTATTTATTTTATTTTTTTTATTTTGGTTTTTCAATTACAGTTGTCCCCTTTTCCCCTAATTTCTCTCCCCCACCCAACCCACCCCCCAAAATCTATTCTTAAACCAACCATTAAGGCAGATTCACAGCCATCACTCAGCACCACTCAGACCAACCTCAGGCCTAGGGCACCCCAAGGAGTGCCATGAGCCTTAGAAGGCATGTACATGGCTGCACTGAAAGGCATATCTAGACCAGGACAAGGACCATTTACAACTAAGTTCTTAACATCTTCTGCAGAGCCCCACAGTCCTGAGCAGAGACCTTTGCAGTTTATGCATTATCACAGTGAAGCATTACAGAGCCACAGAACACAAAAGAAAGAATAACAAAATAATCTAAAGGTCATTCTATGCAAGGCAGGAGCTCAGTGGCTCGGAGGAGGCGAGGAGGCGGCTGGGGCCTCGGCTCTGGATCTCCTGGGGGGTGCCCAGCTCTTTGAAGGGGTCCTATATAGGCAACAATACCTTCAGGAAAGGACTTACCATTCCAACTTGCGTGTTTGAAATACCAATACTTTCCTCCTCCGTAATTAACAAAGACCATGAGGATGAGAGCCAGCCTGTAAAGCAAGAAAGAGCAGTTTCAGGTTGTGCACATGTGACCAGGGACGGCCCAGCTGCCAGACACATACTTATGCTCACGATGTGCACCCGTGGCACAAGAGGACACTTGAAGAGCAAGGAATGATTACTTCTGGTCACTACAATTAAGACCCTACACCAAAGTCCCTGTTGCCAACACTACTCACATGATGAAGTCTTAAGAAAAATTTACACTGACAGTAAACTATAAAACTTGAGAACAAAGCAAAACACTTGCAATCTCTCAACACTGTGGTGTTTATTTAGGTGTCTCATGTTAAAGAACTATAGGAGAAGGGTTAGTCGCTAGTCAGAGCTGAGGGTTCAAATCCTGGGTCCTTGTCTCCTATGAACCACGAGGCCTTGGCGAAACTCTCGTCAGTTACCTCAGGGCGCTTCTCTGTAAAAGAGAGACGACAGTACCTCACAGAGAAACCCCTGGGACTCTCAACAATAATGTACATTATAGCATCTAACCAGAGCTTGGCAATTTTAGCACTTAATAAATGTCAGTTCCTGTCTACCTGTGAACATTTTATCCCCAAAGTGGCAATGAGAATCCGAAAGAGAAATACAATAAAAATCAATTCTGGATATGCTACTGTTTGATGCTAATTCTGTGGAATGCAGGGAATGAAGGCTTTAGTATGTTAATGGGTAATTTGTGAGGACTCTTGGAGCCCAGCTGCCTAGAACCAAATCCTGGTTGTCGGCCTTAGTCCCTGAGTGTCTGAGAGGCAGCCAATCAATGTTTCTGTCTCATGTGGATGTTTGTCTCCCTTTCTCCCTTCCTTCCCCTCACTTTAAAAATAAATAAAATAAAATCTTTAAAATTAAAAACTAAAAATAAATGTGTGTTTATGTATAAACATCTAATTTAGACTACCTGTGCCCACCGGGCTACAAAGGAGGTGACGTACCCCCTGAATGTATCCACACAGCGGAGGCGCAAAGGCACCGCAGATGGACGCCACACTTCTGGTCGGACATCATCACTGAGCGGACCTGCCCTGCTTGGAGAGCCCAGCTCCTTCAGAACAAAGGGGAGAAGGACAATGACAATTTATAATGCTAGGGAACACATTTCATTTTCTGCTGTTTAGAGAGAAATTAACAGAGCAGAAAGGTAACGATCGTTGTTCTAAACAGTTTGTTTTTGTAAAAATCCCATCTAGAGGCCTGGTTTTTCGCTTTACCTGCTTTAGCGCCTTCAGCTGAGTGTGCTGTGCCCATGCTGATGAACGGCCACAAAGAACTGGCCCCAGCTGGTACAAGTGTACAAGGAACTATGTCCACAGTGAATAAAACTCTGCCAGTGAATTTATTAGCACAAATAATATGTTTAACCATCTTAGTAGGCAATCGCATTTACAGATTCAATACCGATGTCTCTTGCTTTAATAGTGACACTCTCTACTTACTTAACTGGATTGATTAAACAGAGCTGCCTGCGGGGTGGACAATGTTCCCACATCAGGCATCACACAGCAGCCCTGAGTTCCAACCTCACTGAAGAAACAGAGGGGACAGTGCCCTTCCCAGCAGCTGAGAGAAGACTGCTCTTTATTAAGAAAACAGGACACACGACCTGGTCTTCCACAATATAAATAAGATTAATTTAACCAGATATTAAAGACTATTAAAAAGGAAATCATAAATTCCCAATCTACAAAGCCACACAGACCACATATGACCCATTTTAATAACTCACAGAGTTGATGAGGCGATCCGTTTCCCGAGAATTTATTGCTTTCGAAATCCAATTATTAAAGTCATCCAAACTGTAAATAAAGAAAAGCCTCAGTCGATTCGTTTTCTTTGGCAGAATTTTCAAAATGATTGGCTGTCATATTGAAAGAATATTAATTTAAACTCCTATTCCATACAAGTCAAAGAGTTAAATATTTTAGTTTTTTAAGGAAACAAAAGTAAAAGTCAAAGTTTATAGCAGCAGTATTTTTAAATGCTCAACCCTTACAGCATCATTTCCTCATCAATAAAAATAGGAATAAAGATAGAACCTTCATTCAAGAGTTTTTGTGAGGGTTTAATGAGATTATTATTCCCCGGGGCTAGAATTCTTATTAATAATACTATTAAAATTAGAATAGCAAAAGATTTCAAACAAGTACACTCAATGCAGAAATGACTAAACACAGTACATGACAGCTGTGTAACAGGATGAAATACAGCTATTAAAATAACAAGAATGTGCCCTGACTGGCGAAGCTCAGTTGGTTGGGTGGCGTCCCTCAAAGTGAAAAGTTGCCAGTTCAATTCCCAGTCAGGGCACGTGCCTGGGTTGTGGGTTTGCTCCCCAGTCAGGATGTGTGCGAGAGGCCGCTGATTGATATTTCTCCCTTACATCAGTGTTTCTCCCCCTCTCTTTTTCCCTCCCTTCTCCTCTCTCTAAAAATAAATAAAATCTTTTTAAAAAATGAAATAAAATAACAAGAATGTGGGTTCTGTGCATATAAAAAAATACCAATTTAAACTATTGAAAACAAAAAGCAAAAACCCATTACACAGACTCAATTACAACTAATGAAAAATGAATGTATGAATACTGAGAAAGTTTGAAAGTAACTTTGGAGTAATTAAAATAGTTAATATATTGGGTATTTTTTCTAGAAGGGTACTTTATTTCAAAAACATATCCAGAGATTAACAACTAAAGGAGACAGACAAAGGCAGTAGATCCCTGGCAGTCTCCAACAGGCTGCCCAGGCCCAGACTGGTACACGATCTGACGCCACCAGAGGCAGATCCAGGAAGTGCAGATCAATCTAAGAAGCAGCAACAAACAAGAGGAGTCACAAAAATGGAGAGATAGAGAAACAGGCCCCCCATCGAAAGGAAAGGAGAAATCTCTAAAAAGAGTGCTAAATGAAATAGAGAAAAGTAAACTCTCAGACATGGAATTCAAAACATGGATTATAAGGAAGCTCAATGAGCTCAGCAAGCTCAAAGAAAACGACAAAGAACTCCAGGGAAACTACAAGGAACTCCAGGGAAACTACAAGGAACTTACTGAGAATTACACTAGCATGAAAAAGGACATAGAAGCTATCAACAGAGCCAGGAGGAAATGAAGAATACAATTTCTGAATTGAAGAACACAGTAGAAGGAATTAAAAGCAGGTTAGAGGAAGCAGAAAATCCAATCAGCGAGCTGGAGGACAACATAGAAAAAAATTTCCAGACAATGCAACAAAATGAAAAAAGACTGAATAAGAACGAAGAGGTTTTAAGACAGATGCAGTACAACATGAAACGTAATAATATCCGTATCATAGGAATATCAGAAGGAGAAGAAGAGAAGCAAGGGATAGAAAACTTGTTTGAAAAACTAATGACAGAAAACTTTCCTAACTTGATGAGAGAAAAAGTCACGCCAAGTCCAGGACGCACAGAGGGTCCCATGAAGATGAACCTGAACAGGCCCACTTCAAGACAACATCATAATTAAAATGGCAACATTGAAAGACAAAGAGAGAATCCTAAAAGCAGCAAGAGAAAAACAGGTAATAACATACAAGGGAGTTCCAATAAGGCTATCATGAGGTTTTTTAACAGAAACACTACAAGTCAGAAGGGAATGGCAAAAAATATCTCAAGCAATGAAAAACAAAGGCCTACAACCAAGAATACTCTATCCAGCAAGGTTCTCATTCAATATGAAGTTTCCCAGACAAAAGACAACTAAAAGAATACATCTCCACCAAACCAGCATTGAAAGAGATACTAAAGGGTCTGCTTTAAGAAGATGTAGAAACAGAGAGACAGACAGGAACACAAGTACAAAGGGGGAAAATGACAATGAATAAGTACCTATCATTAATAATCTCAAATGTAAATGGATTAAATGCACCAATAAAAAGGCATAGGGTAGGTAGCTGAATGGACTAGAAAGGATGACCCACATATATGCTGTCTACAAGAGACCCACCTTAGAACAAAATATCTACGCAGACTGAAAGTGAAGGGATGGAAAAAAATATTTCAAGCAAATGGACATGAAAAAAAAGCTGGGGTAGCAATACTTATATCAGACAAAACAGATTTCACAGCAAAGGCCATAAAAAGAGACAAAGAAGGGCATTTCATAATACTTAAGGGAAAAATTCATCAAGAAGCTATAACCCTTGTAAACATATATACACCCAAATTAGGAGCACCCAAATATGGAAGGAAAATTTTCAAAGACTTCAAGAAGGATATAGACAGCAACCCATTCATAGCAGGGGACTTTAAGACCCCATTGTCAACAGCGGACAGATCTTCAAAGCAAAGAAACACCAAAGATATTGAGGCATTGAACAACACTCACAACAAATGGACTTAGTTGATATATATAGAACTTTTCACCCCAAAGAAGCAAAATATACATTCTTTTCAAGTGCACATGGAACAGTCTCAAAGATAGACCACATGGTAGGACACAAAACAAGCCTCAACAAATTCAAGAAAACTAAAATTATATCAAACATCTTCTCAGATCACAACGGCTTGAAACTGGAAATCAACCTCAAGGAAAAAACTCATAAACATTCAAGCTCATGGAGAATGAATAACATGCCATTAAATAATGAATGGGTTAACAATGACATCAAGAAAGAAATAAAAAAGTTTATGAAAACAAATGATAATGAACACATAACCACTCAACACCTATGGATACAGCGAAAGCAGTCCTGAGAGGAAAGTTCATAGCAATACAGGCCTACCTAAAAAGGAGAGAAGAATCTCTAATAAAATATCTAACCCTACAGCTATAAGAACTAGAGGAAGAACAACAAACAAAACCCAGAGCGAGTAGAAGGAAGGAAATCATCAAGATCAGAGCAGAATTAAATGACATAGAGACTAAACAAAATATTCAAAAGATCAATAAAACCAGGAGCTGGTTATCTGCAAAGATAAACAAAATTGACAAGTCTTTAACCAGGCTCATCAAGTGAGGACCCAAATAAATAAAATCAGAAATGAAAGAGGAGAAATCACAACTGACATCACAGAAATACAAAGGACTTTAAGAAATTACTATGAACAACTGTGTCACAAGAAATTTGACAACCTAGATGAAATGTACAAATTTCTGGGAATATATAATCTTCCAAAACTGAATTAAGAAGCAGAAAGCCTGAACAGACCAATAACAACTAGAGAAATTGAAGCAGTAATAAAAAAAACTCCCAGCACACAAAAGCCCTGGACTGGATGACTTCACAGGTGAATTTTACAAAACATTTAGGAAAGAACTAATTCCTGTCCTTCTCAGACTATTCCAAAAAATCCAAGAAGAGGGAAGACTCCCAAACTCTTTCTATGAAGCCAGTATTACTCTAATTTCAAAACCAAGTCACGACACAACAAAGAAAGAAAACTACAGGCCAATATTCCTGATGAACATAGATGCTAAAATCCACAACAAAATATTGGCAAACCAGATCCAGCAACACATTAGAAAGATCATACACCATGATCAAGTGGGATTCATCCCACGGATGCAAAGATGGTTTAATATTTGAAAATCAATAAACATAATACACCACATAAACAAAATGAAAGTCAAAAACCACATGATCATATCAATAGATGCTGAAAAAGCATTTGATAAAGTACAACACCCATTTATGATGAAAACTTTCAGCAAAATGGGACTAGAGGGAGCATACCTCAACATAATAAAGGCCATATACGAGAAACCTGAAGCCAACATCATACTCAATGGGCAAAAACTGAAAGCATTCCCCCTGAGATCATGAACAAGCCAAGGATGTCCACTCTCCCCATTCCTATTCAACATAGTCTTGGAAGTTCTAGCCACAGCAATCAGACAAGAAAGAGAAATAAAAGGCATCCAAATTGTAAAAGAGACAGTAAAACTGTCATTATTTGAAGATGACATGATAGAGTACATAGATTTCGTGGAAACTCCGTGAAAAACTACACCACCTAATGAGTGAATCTGACAAAATAGCAGGGTACAAACAATATTCAAAAATCGAAGGCATTTCTGTACACCAACAATAAAATATCAGAGATAGACACTAGAAAAAAATTCCATTTGCTATAGCAACAAGAAAAATAAAGTACCTAGGAATAAACCAAGGAGGTAAAAGACCTCAGGAAACTACATAACACTAAAGAAAGAAATTAAGGAAGATACAAATAAATGGAAGCATATACCATATTCATGGATGGGAAGAATCAACATCATTAAAATGTCCATACTACCCAAAACTATTTATAGATTCAATGCAATCCCTATTAAAATACCAATGACAAATTTCACAGACCTAGAACAAATACTTCAAAAATTTACATGGAACCAAAAAAGACCCCGAATAGCCACAGCAATCTTGAGGAAGAACACCGTAGGAGGAATCACCATACCTGATACCAACTATACTACAGGGCCATGGTAATCAAAACAGTCTGGTACTGGCATTAAGAACAGACATATAGATCAATGGAACAGAATAGAGAGCCCAGAAATAAACCTGGGTCTCTATGGTCAACTAATATTTGACAACAGGGGAAGGAACATAAAATGGAGTAAAAAGAGCCTCTTAAACAAATGGTGTTGGGAGAACTGGACAGGGACATGCAAAAAAATGACACTAGACCACCAACTTACACCATACACCAGAATAAACTCAAGATGGATCAAAGACTTAAATGTAAGCCATGACACCATAAAAGTCCTGGAGGAAAACACAGGCAGGAAAATTTCAGATATCCCACATAGCAATCTCACTGATATATCTCCCAAGACAAGGGAAATAAAGGAAAGAATAAACAAACGGGACTACATCAAACTAAAGAGTTTCTGCTCAGCAAAAGAAAACATCAGCAAGATGAAAAAGAAACCAACCGTATGGGAAAATATATTTGTCAATGATACCTCAGACAAAGGACTGATCTCCAAAATATATATGAGTTCTCTCATACGACTCAACACAAGAAGACAGACAACCCAATTAAAAAATGGGCAAAGGACCTGAACAAACAATTCTCCAAGGAGGACATACAGAGGGTCCACAGGCATATGAAAGAATGCTCAACATCACTAGCCATCAGAGAGATGCAAATAAAAACCGCAATGAGATACCACCTCACACCAGTCAGAATGGCCATCATCAACAAACCAACAAAAAACATGTACTGGCAAGGATGTAGATAAAAGGGAACCCTAGTGCACTATTGGTGGGAACGCAGACTCGTGCAGCCACTGGGAAAAACAGTACGGAATTTCCTCAAAAAACTAAAAATGGAACTGCCTTTTGAACCAGCAATTCCATTGCTAGGATTATACCCAAAGAATCCTGAAACACCAATTCAAAAGAACCTATGCATATCTATGTTTATAGTAGCGCTGTTTACAATAGCTAAGTGCTGGAAACAACCCAAGTGCCCGTCTGTAGATGAGTGGAGCAAAAACTGTGGTACATTTACACAATGGAGTACTATGCAGCAGAAAGAAGGAACGTCTACCATTTGCAACAACATGGATGGAACTAGAGAGAATTATGCTTAGCGAACTAAGCCAGGCAATGAAAGAAAAATACCATATGTTATCACCTATTACAGCAGACTAATGAACAACACAAACAAATGCGCAAAATTGAACCAGAGGCATGTAAACAAGGAGCAGGCTAACAGTGACAGGGGGAAGGGGCAGGGAGAGAAGGGAGGTAAGAAAGGGAAGGGTCTAGTAAAAAGAAGGTGTATAAATGACCCATGGACATGGACAACTGGGTGGGGACTGAATGTGGGAGAAGGGGTGGACAGGGTGCGGGGAAGCAATAGGAAAAAAAGTGGGACAACTGTAGTAGAAAAACAAACAAACAAAAATTCTTAATGGGGCAGAAAAATGAAAGTGAAATAAATTAATAAATGAGCCAGCAACACCCCCCTCATAAAACCCCTCACATGTAGGCAAGTGAACAAAAGAAAATGTAAAGTATGGAAATGCAATTTTAGTGAATATTAGAAAGACAAGAATTTTACTTCACATTGTATATTTTCCTCCCTATCTGACCCTCCAGAATTTGGCATTCTGAAGAAGTAAGTAATGACATAAGGTTCTTTGCATAAAACTACTAAGACCAGTTGTTAATAGAGGGTTATTTTTTTGTCCTAGACTTTGACTGGAATGTCATGCCTAAAGGAGGCTTGCTTGGGCTCTGGTTGTTACCAAAAAGCCCTGAGGAACTGAGATTGACTTTCGAAGGTAATAAAAGCCCACAAGAAAAAAGGCCTAGTACCTTGGTTGGTTGTGCAGTTCATGGCAATCTTTCCAGGGAAGGAACAAAGTTTACTTTCCTGAAAGATGGCTAGAAGGGACCTTGAGGCACAATGGAAAACCCTAAGGACTTGGAAAAGATAGGTGTTTACAGGCAAGGCTGAATGGCAGGTATGTAGCTGAAGGGTAGACTGAAAGTCACCCTAAAGATTTCTTGCGTAAGTTCCAGCAAAGCAGACGTAAAGATCATATGTGATCATTGCTCTTGTTGTGTTTATGCAAACGAACAGGACAAATTAAAACTGGACTTAATGCAGTCCCTTTAATGACAAGGAGGGTAATCTTGAGAAAAATTGCGATTCAAGGAAAATCATAATGCTCAGTGGTAACTATAAAGTAGTGCAGCTGTCTTTAAAGTTTATTTTCATTTAAAGTTTGTTTTCATTTAAAAGTTAAACTAGGTCTGTGACATAATCAAAGATGCTTAATTTACAGGCAAGAGAATGTTAAATGCCTTGCAACTGGATATCTTTCCAATAAGACAGTCTTGCAGATTTAGAGACTGGTTTGTGGGTTATGTTGCATAAATTAACATGTGTGTTGTTTTCATAGGGCATAAGCCTATGATCTCACTACCTGAGTGACTGTACGTATAGGCCTCAAAAAAAAACAAAAAAAACCATATCCAAATGATATTAAACTGATTTACATAATTAACAAAAGATAAATATATTAACTGGTTTTTCTTTCAAATGAGATGTTTACTTCCCACCTGTTTTACATAAACTTTGCACAGTTGAATTATCCAATGTATAGAATATTTTTCCTTTCCTTTTTTTTTTTTTTTTTTAATCATGGAAAGTTTCAAGCATATGCAGAAGTAGACAAACTAGTATAATAAATCTCCATGGATCCGTCTCCCAACTTCTACACAGGTCAGTCTTACTTCACCTACACTCCCATCCAGCACCCCTTTTATTTTAAAGATTCCCAGACATCATACCATTTCATCCATAAACACTTCAGCATATGTATCTCCAAAAGATTAGAACCATTTTAGACATAACTGTAGTACCTTTATCACATTCAAAAATATTATCAATATTCATTAATATTATCAAATAACCAGTTCAATTTCCCTGTCTCATGAGATTTTTCTTACAGTTTAATTGTCCGAATCAGTATACAAACATGCTCCATGTATCCAATGCATAATTTTTAATTTCTTCTCTTTCTCCCCCCACAACTCAAATCTTATTTCCAGTTTATTCAGCAGAAATAACATCACTATCACATGAAAAGCATTAAAACAGAAACATCTAAGGAAGGGTGAAAAGGAAAAGTTTAAAATGTTTAAAAAGCGCTTAATTTTCTTGTACATGAGAAGCTGAATGAATTCTCACTACTTTTTCAGGTTCTTTTCAGGTTCAGACAAACCTATCATCAAGGGTGTGCTGAAAGTGATGGGGCAGGACAAGGGGCTCCTGCTCTGCCAACAGCAGCATTCTGCCTGATGCTGCAAGGTGGAATCGCATGCAAAGGAGAGCGTGAATGCCACAGTGGGTGAGGTGGTGTTTCCTCCCTTTGCAAGAGCTTGATATCAGCTACCAATTACTTTAGAAAGTGACATAATAGGTATATTCGCATTAAAAGTGCCAAATGAAAAAAATCCTAATAAATTGGAACAGTATTTTCATCTTATCAGAAGACTGACAAGATAATAATACCTTAATTCAAATAAATGAAACGCCTCTGCTAGGATTCTGTGCTGTCCCTAAAAAGCAGATAGATTACACATTTGCCCCTGAGCAGACAGTCATTCTTCTACCCTACACACAGTCAGGTTTCTCGTATTTGGAATTATTTCTAGGATGCACAAAGGCAGAGGGTCAGAGTGCGTACACTCCCCAAAGCTGCAGCATTTCCCCAAGCTAGCAAACATAAAGGCTAGGTTCTCCTTCTTCCAACTTGGATACAGCTCACCATTAAAATCTTGTCGCCCTTCCTGAGACCCTAACAGGCTGAGTACATGAAAAATCCTTCTTACTCCTTTCAAAACACACAAGGACTTTCCTTTGAAAGATGATTTGCCAGGCCTGGATCTATTTTACTTTCTTTTTCTTTTCCAGTGTACTAATTCACTCTCACCAGAACTGGTGTTAACGAAGAATTCCCTCCTCCGGCTGCTAACCCAACAAAGGGAAGGGGTCCTTGCTGCCGCCTGGAGGTCCTGCATCTCATGCTCCACCTCTGCTGCTGGAGGCCCAGGCTGGCGGGAGCTGGGAAGCTAGACTACATGGGTGGCCTCAGGGCTCAGAGCCAGAAAGCAGGAACAAAAGTCCAGCCTGACAGCCACCTCCTAAAATCATCACAGCTCACTTCTACTTGCTATGAAGCAGGATGTGAGATTCTTTTCAGGAAATTATTGCTCAAGCATTTGCTTCTACTTTTTCAGCTATGTGGGAGGATTGAAGGCAGTGATCCATTAGAACTAGGTTTTGGTTTCCCTGAAGTCAAGGGTCATCTTTTAGGCTATATCGAATCCCTACGACTGGACGGGGCACGGTGGGCACAGTACGTATTCCTTCAATCAAAGAATGATGGTCATCTGATGGGTCAAGCTACCCTTTCTGAATATATTTTTCTACCTTCTACTTCCCCAACTGTGCTTACCTTAACAAGAACCTCAGCAAGCACACAGCAATGACGACTGCTAGACCAGCAAGGAATGCAATACACACAGCTATAAAAATAACAGAGAAGATGTCATCATCAAAAATGTCATCACAGGAATAAAAATTTGTCACATCATTACATTTAATCTGTAAATAAAAAATAAAACTCAAAACAAATGAGGGGAAAGGCTGTATTCGTCGGCTAAATTTCCTATAAACAACCGAGAACACTTCATAAGGGGAGTGCTAATTTTCATTATGAAAAATACCAAACATGCACAAAAATAAGGGAATTGTACAATAAACCCACATAGACCCACCACCTAAATTCTAGAATTATCAAAATATTGCCACTCTTCCTTATCTATTACCACTCTCTCCCGCTTTTTTTTTTTTTTTTTTTTTTTTTTGCCTGAGGTGTTCGTAAGCAAATCCCAGACGCCGCATGATTTCACCCCTACATCTTCAGTTGTATCTCTAAAGCAATGGTCTTGTAAAAGACACATCAGCGTCATGCGGCTCCTGACACAACCCACTGAGAAGGGCACAGCATCCCTTCTGTAGTAATTCACCAAAAATGCAGGCCCTCAACCTCATCGTGAGAAAACAGCAAGTAAGTCCAAATAACAAACTAACTGGTCAGTCCTCTTCAGAAGTGTCAAGATCATGAAAGACAAAAAAAGACCAGGGAACCGTCCAAGACTAGAGGAGAGGAAGGAGCCCAACAATTAAGTGTACTGTGGGAACCTGCATTGGGTCCCGGACCAGAAAAAAAAGTAGAAGAAATAACTGGAGAAAATGGAAAAGTCTTAGACCAGTTAACAGCACTGCATCAGCGTTCAGTTCCTGGTTTCAATAATTGTACATGGGATTGTTGTAATAGGATGATACATTTTGGGGTTTAGGAAAAGCTGGATAAAGGGTATATGGGGATTCTTTTTGCACTGTTTCTAGAAGTCTAAAACTATTTCAGAATTAAAAGTTTCTTAACAATGAACCTTTTGTGATATAGCCACATCACACAAAATTAACAATAATTTCCTAGCTGTTTTTTGGTCATTAGTATGTTCAATTCAGGATCCAAACAAGATTCACATCCTGCCTTTGCTTGTTTTGTTTCTTGTCTCATTTAGTCATGAGCAGCCATTGACTTGATTTAAGCACCAGGTCAGCTTTAGTCTATTAAGATTGTCCCATGTCCTAGGTCTGTCTGTCGTACACCTTCTCAGGGTGTCATAGAACTTGTTCTTCTATTTTCCAAATGTTCGGCACATGGGAAATTAACTGTAAATACTTGACTAAGAAAGTTCAACTTTCTTCAGAAGAATGCCTCACAGGAGGTGCTGTCTCTTTCCCACTGCATCATGTCAGAAGCACCCCAACACTGACCATGTGCCTATGTCTGTGTTCAGCTGGTGAAAGCTGGGCCCCTCCCGTGTCAAGTTCCCCTTTCATCTGATAGTGTCACCCATTCATGCTTTTTTGTCTGTAGCAATTACTTCATTAGGGGTTGCAAAATATTATCATTCTGCTGCTTATTAATTTTTCTCTAAAGAATTTACCTATCCATCTAGAGCTATTTAATTATCCTAAAATACAGTTAAAACTGGAAAAAGAGGATAAATACTTAAATCTTTCCTTTCAACCGACAATTTTAAGTCATGGGAGTTAACATCAGGTGTCCTGTTACCTCCAAAGGCAACGAAAAGTGTTGTTGTTTCTGTTTGAGGGGAGGGGGCTTGCTCTTCCTAGTTTCACAATGGAGTCATTAGGTTTTATATATTCCATGTGTTTCCATCAATTACATTCATTATTCTTTTTAATACTTGAATTGTCCCATATTGGCCCTTGCTTACCAGCTCTTATGTTTTTATGACATAACCCCACAATCTGCAATAGCTTCACTGTAAATAGTACTTACTTATGCCCTAGGGCTTACTATATTGTCTAATGGAGGGCTCAGAATGACAGATTTTTCTTCAGTGGAGTTATTACAGAATGAACAGTCCTTCTTAACCTGGACTGTCAGTGTAAGAGACATACAGGAAATACTAGACCCTAAATCCAGAAACAAGGAAAGATACTTGACAGTGTCTTTCCACTGCATTAACTTTTTTGGCTTATTTATGCTTCATAATTAAACAACTATGAGACTACACTGACATATAATTTTTTTACATACACATGACCTTCTTGGTATTTTAAATACCAATGATAAAATAAATATACCATAATTATGAGACCGATAACCTATAATCCAGATTTTAAATTACACAGTGTTGCAACCACTACTCAAAAACTATAATGTTTAAAAATGCAAATCTGAAAAATCAGCAAAGAGCATATACATACGAAGGTTGCTGTCAACTGGATTCTTATTGACAACCAGGTCACAGGCAGTATCATTGACTCCATTACGGGTACGCTTTACCAAGAGAGAATAGTTTCCAAATTCGCCAAATTTGTATTCCAGCCTACGAAAATTAAGTAAAATTAAGAAAAAGGATTAGACTAGGAAAAAAAGGAGTTGGATTTTGGTTATGTTATGAAGGACAGGCATTGCCCGCCACAGACCAGGAAAGATATAGGAAAATATTTTGAAGGAAGAAAAAGCTAAAAACCAAGTAAGAAGAAAAATAGAGAAAACTGATTTCAGATCACAGCAAAGCAGGTACAAACCTACAAACTTCCTTCCCTTCCAAGGTGTCATTAACTTGCAGGATGGATCTGTGCTGAGTGCTCACAGCAACAGCGGCAGTGCTGGGCTTCCCATGTTCCCCGCTCCCAGGGACATTCGCCAGAACCTGAAGCAAACACTACAAAATAAAAGCACAGCACGCTCATCAGGTGTCTGACAGTCTGTCGGCTGTTGGAGGACATGAACATCCAACTGAAGATCCTGAGGTGAGTTTTCTTTAATAGATATGGAAAAACTTTTAAATTTCAATAATTTAGATAAAATTTGCCTGTATGTTGCCTAAATGTGTTGTTATGGAACTATATAACCTCTATTCATAGGTAAATTTTTCACATTAACAAATACATCATACATTGAATCTTGCATTCTATTGTTCTGATCATTATTTAACAAATAAGTTTCCATGATTATACCCAATTTGCATATTCATAATTTTTAGTGATTGCATTAATTCTATCAAATATTATAATTTTTTTAGGCTGCTTTCAAAGCTTATCTTTTTATATGAGATTTATATAAATTATGTTTTTAAAAATAAATAATTTAATATATTTATAATGTATATGTTACAGTGTTTTAAAGGGTCTACACATGATGCTTTTATTCATTTAAATTTATTTAGTTCTACATAGTCATGCTAATCTGGCTTGTCATTTCTTCCACTGCTTCATTACTTTAAAAAGGTATTCTGCCTTTTTTAGTATTTTTTCAAATTTGTGGCAGTTTTTAAAACTTGAATCCACTCAGAGCATGTGATAGATGTTATACAATTCTAAATACTTTTCCCCAGGGTTTTAGTTGTAATATGTTACGTTCTCTTGGAAAATAGTTTCTGCTTCTCACACTTACTTTGGTCATGGTCTTCACTTCTCATTTTACATGAACAACGGCGGCCTCATAACGGACCTGACCGGGTCCAGCAAGTCACCACGATGCCAATTCTCCTTTTAGGAGTCCCTTTCACTCTCCTGCACACTTGTTTTTCCATATGGATTTTGGAATTATTTAGGCAGATTTTATAAAGTACCCATTGATATATTAACAGCAGCTGTGTTACATGTAAGACTTTGGGAAGTATGTCATTGTCCTGGTTAGTCTTCCTATCAGAGTGCACTGGCTATACCCCTCCATTTAACCTCAATGTTTCCCATTAAAATTTCATCATTTTCTTTTCATATGAGCTCTAAAGATTCCACAAGGATAAAAATGTTAACATAAATCCATCTCTCAATATGCTAACTTATTTTACTTAACAGAATTTTATTTAAGATTTTTGAACCTATATTAATTAGAAAGGTTTGCCTGCATTTCTTGTCATACCTTTGCCAAGTTTTAAGATGAACATTCTATCTATACTGCAAAATAAATCAAATATCAAGTCATCATTTTTGAGGGGTGGTTATACTTGCGCCAATTTATATAGATTGAAAATTACCTATTATTTGAAAATGCATAAAATTTTACCTGTTTTTAAGTAGAGGAATTCATTATAACTTTCCAGTTTTCTTAATCAGTTGCTGATCTATTAATGTTCTCAATTTCTTGAATCAATCTTCATATATTTTTGAAGGAAATGAATCAATTTTTGAATGTTGAATTTATCAGCTTGTAACTGTTCATTGGATCATAATTATTTTAATTACAGTGGTTATATATCCTAATTTTTAATTTTATTAATTTCCATTGTGTTCTTAAATTTATCAGTAAGTTACCAATTATGTGACTTTTATTTTAAAATATCATCTCTTGACTCGTTCCTATTTGAATTTTTTTCATTTTACAGTTTACATAGTTGCCATTTTTATTGCTTTCTTCTTTTCTTTGTTTGGATGATGATACTTTGCTTTCCAAAACTCTGAGACCCCTACTCAGTAGCTTTGCATTTCCCCTGTTCCTTCTGACCAACATATAGCAGGATTCTAAGAATGGAGGGATATAAATCCACATTCGCAGCTGGGTAAACCAGGAAAGAGTTACTTTACTTCTCTTAATCTCAGCATCACCACTTGCAGAATCCTGACATATTCTCTTTATGGGATTGTTGTGAGGATTAAATGAAATAAAACATATCTGAGACATAGAACAGGCCCTCAGTAAAGAGCAGTTACAATTTCTATTATCATCATCTTTACTATCAGAAACATCTGAATACAACTTCTCATGAGAATTTCCTTTGTGAGATCAAATATCTTTCTATGAAATATATTTCCCTTAGACATAATTATCTCCATGCTCTTTTAAATAACTTAGTCTTTTTTTTCTTGAGTTGGTTTTATGTAGTGAAGTCTCCTGTTTCTTTGATTCTCCAATCTGTCACCAGTGTCACTATTTTTCTGCCAATGACTCTATATTTTTTAACGCTAAAGATGCTCTTACCACCCCTATAGCTAATACTTTGATAATGCAGTCTTTTTTCCCCTCAGCTTGTTTTCAGAAGATTTTAGACCATTATCAAGTCTGTAGCTTTTAAATTCAGCTATTGTTGATTTTTGTTTTTAGTTTTTTCTTTAGGTCCTTCATGCAGACTAAATCTTTTCTTTGTCATAAGCTACATTTTTTTATTATAGATTTTCTTTGTTTCACGTTACTTTGCAAAGCTTTCCACAAGTTTAATCAAATAGAGGAAGTATCATGCATCCCTCCAAAATGTTTTCAGCTGGTACCCATTCTAGGGGTATACCATACATTCAAATTCCTCCTTTGAAAGTGGTACATTGAAACTCTTAACTTTATGTGGAAATAAAGAATATTTTAGTCTACATGCAAGAATAGCCTCATCCTTAAAAAAGCAAAAAGTTCTAGAATAGATGTAAAACCTTCAGATAAAATAAATTCTTTATCATCAGAGAAGCAGATCCTTGGAATAACTGCCACTCTGCGTCAGCCTGAGCCTCACTACTGTCCTCGCCACCCTTGCCCTTGGAGAACACTCAGGTGTCTCACTCCCTTCCCTGGTCCAGCAAGAGGGTTCAGCATAAGCAACGAGTAAAATACAACATGCCCCATCAGTTTTGCTCATCACTGAGAACTGAGTTTTTGTTTTGTTTTTTTAACAGCAGTGAAAAACAGAAACAAATGTTCCTCATTGCTAGGCATTCTCCCTGATTATATTTCTTCTGATTATATACCCTGTTTGCGTCCTTACCTACAAAATAGCAGGTATGAGAGCATCAAGGGTATATCAAACTATCCCCAAAGTAAACAAAATGGTGAGCATGAACACTATACCTACTTGATAACAGCATTCAGAATTCCAGTAGACAATCAAGTTTGTCCCAAGTAGTTCATTATGGATGAGCAGCAAAGCTTGGTCCATCTTCAGCTCTACATGCCTTTTTTTATCTAAATCTAGTATGAATTAGAAAAAAAAAGTTTAAAAAATAAAAGAAAAACAAAGCACTTGAAAAATGTGTTAAAGTACACTTGTGTAAATGGTGGCTTCACAGGAATGCTTCTCAAATGCCTGCATTCTGGAGGCCCTGGGGTCTCTGACTTCTTATTTTGTGTATACACAGATACACATGCATGCATACACATGCATGTTGCACACACACATGCACACACGCAGGTCCCCTTTTGCGCAGGTGCCTTTACTGCACAGGAGGAGTTAGTCAACACCATTCACACCCAGCATATAAAAAGACTATGCAAGGACCTTAGGTTCATCAGTGGCTAAGATGTGACAGGCACTGAATTTAGTACAATAGTTTCTACATAGCTTCTATTTTGATAACAAGACAATCTCATAAGTTACGTATTTTCTCCATTTAACAGATGAAGAAATTAAGGTTCACAAGGATTAGATAATTGCCCATGGCCACAGAGTTTTTCTGTGAAATATTCTGAACTATTTTGAACCCAATTTGTGTGATTCTGAAGTCCAAACTTTTTTTGACTGCGTTACTCAGTTCTGAGCACCCTACGGGCAGCAGGAGACCTGCAGAACCCAGCCTAGTGGTCAGAATGAGCATGTCAGACCTAATGGGGGATCTGTGTGCCCCTGAAAGTCTGCTTCATAATCACTTTGGTTTGGAGTTCTGAATCTCCTTCTGGTTTCCACAGGAGATTTGGGGAGTAAGGAAAGAAGATAAGCTTAGAGCTCCCCACTTGATACTTTTAGGAGTTCACCAAGACATGCACACTCTAAATTTAAGTTTGCCAAATTTGGAGAGAAACAAAGCAAACTATTATCAGCTAAAATTAAAACAAAATGCTTCACTGAGACCAACTGGGCCATTTTTTCTTTACTATAGTATATGAAGGAGAAATTAATTTTACCCCCTAGCTTCTAGGCAAAGGGAAAACACAGGAAACTAATAACACAACTAGGAAGATGATAATATAGCCTCTTTTATTTCATAATATGAAAGCTTACTTCAGAGATAAAAAAAAAAAAAAAAAAAAAACCTAAAGCCCTGGGCCCACTTCAGATCAATTAAATCAGAATCTGTACCCAAACAGCAAGATTTTTAAAACTTCCTCCCCAAAACAACAACAAAAACTCCTCCAGTATCAATAATTCTAATATCCAGCCAAGGTTGAAAACAACAGCTAGAGAGACTGAGTGCAAAGTCAGGGGATTTTGACACCTTTGTACTTTTTTCTATTATGTGAACATATTCTTTTTTTAAGCCAACGAATCTGCATTACTCAAACACACAAACGACGCAATTCCTAAGCTATCCAATGTGACACTGAAACTAAACCTGATGCTCAGGTTCAAGAAAAAGCTGCCAACTTCAGACACAGCTGAGTTTAGAAATACCAGGGTAACACTCAAGGAGCATAATCTGCATGTCTCCCTCCTCCTCTTCCTGTCCACAATGTCTTGGTAAGGAAATGAACCAAATAAAGT
This sequence comes from Furipterus horrens, assembly GCF_987537825.1. Classification (NCBI taxonomy): domain Eukaryota; kingdom Metazoa; phylum Chordata; class Mammalia; order Chiroptera; family Furipteridae; genus Furipterus; species Furipterus horrens. The sequence continues at coordinate 73,980,186 of NW_028327182.1, forward strand.
CATCTTTCATTAATCCTTGGGTAACCATGCTGTTTGTATATTAGACTTTTATTCCATTTCCAAATATTTAACCCCTGGTTCTAGCTTTCTGCCCAAGAGTGTCTTTGCTGGGCATATTTTAAAGGACATATTCTACTTAATTTTTTTTTCTCTTTTTAAGTAAACTTGAGTCCTCAAATCATATATATGAAGATGGAATTCTTAGTAGGAAGTTGGTCAGCCCAAACCTGGCCTCCAGGTGATTCTCAAAGTCTAGCTGTCCTCTCAACACAGCTCCGTGAAGGTTCTGGGGTGGATCGCTTAAGAAAACTATGTTCTCCTCCACTATATACAACTGCTATTTACAAACTACCTTTCTTTCCTAAAATAATTATGGTTATGAATTGGTGCTAAAATACAAAGAAAGCGCATTGTATGAAATTGTCCTCGACAAGCTGTGACTGGACAGATGATGTTACCTCTTGGGCTGTTTCCACGACTATAAAGGGAGGAGAGAGAATGAGATTGAGCCTGAGGGTGGGGGGGCAGAATAGGAAATGTAATCAGCTAAGATACTTTTTCAAAATTCATTCTGTCGTAGCCCAACAAGATTCTGATTGGGGAGGGGCAGCAGTATGAACTTCACTCAGTCACCAAAACCCCTTGTTCTGATACAGAGGAGGGGATGACAGGAGGGAGAAGAGGCAGGTGACTCTCACCCTCCCAGGGGAGAGTCTGGCCCTCCCCAAACGCCGACCTGCCCAGGGTTTGCTACACTTGACTGATCCCACAACCCCTGACCGAAGCATCGCCTGGAAACGGCCTTGGGCTCCTCGTTCCAGGAGTCCAGAGAAAGGCCCTGGAATTTGTATTTTTCACAATGTCCCCTGGTGAGTTTGGAGACCAGACAAGTTAGCGAAACAGTGGATGAGCTGAATGCCTCTCTTCCCCACCGCATATTAGAACAACCCCGCTATCCCGGCAAAATACCCACGCCAGGCCCCTCCAGGCTGCGAATCGCAAACCTCGAACCTCGCTCAGTGGCATCCGCAAACCGCAGGGTGTCGGCAGGCCACGACCTCGACTGTTCCTCCTGTAACCTCGTAAGTTAAGTCCCCTAAGGGAGGCTGGGGGGGCGGAGTCCCTTGAGATCGGACTTCGAGTTTTAACTGCCCACTCCTGCGATCACAGCCTCCAGCAGCTGAGTTTCATTCCGCACCGCCCGCCACTCCCGAGTGTAATCCCAGCGCTCAGCGAGGCCTTTGGGAATCCAGCTCGCAACCGGGGCTGACGCGCTCCAGAGTCCCGCAACTCCGGCCACGGGGCAGGGCGGCGCCCGCGCTCCGCCTTTCCCGCCCCGCATCGGAAAGGACTTCATTTGTGCGGAAGAGCCGCCGTACGGTGGACTAGAAGAGCTTTGCGACCTGGGTACACCCCTCTGAGCCATTCGACTCTAATCTAGCTTTGCACTGGGGAGGGACAGGACTCCCGTTCTAAGGCACACTTAGACAAGGGTCTCCTGAAGACGCTGGGTGCCCCGCAGCCGCGGGGCGGGACAGGCGCGGGCCTATTTGTCCCGCGACTCACGGGAAGACCGGCGCCCCTCTCCCGCCCCGCTTTCCCCGTGCTTTCGGCCTTGGGTTGGTGCAGTTCTGATGCTGATCCGCGTGTTCACACCGCGTAGTGTAAACAAAAGCTCTAGCTCCAGGGAACAGCTTTTCGAAGCGCTCTCGCGCAGAGCGTCGCAAGCCGGGAGGAGAGCCGCGTCTCCCAGTGGGCGCCGCAGGGGGAGGGGGCGCGGGGTCCGCCTTGCACCACCCCGGCCGGAGCCTCGGCGCGCACTCACCTCGCGGCGGCGCGGACTCGGAGCCCCGCTCCACAGAGCCATCCGGGGCCAGCAGCGTGGCACTCCATACCGACGCGACCAGCAGCAGCGCGGCCAGCGCCCGGCCGGCGCCCCGCGCCCAGCTCATGCCGTCCACCGCCGCCTCCTGCCGCCTCTCCCGCCCCAGCGCAGCCTGGGCTGCGGCTCCTCCTCCTCCTACGCCGCCGCCGCGCTCCCGAGCTCTGTGCTTCTTCTCGGCGCACGGCCGCGCGCCCGTCATACCCTCGCTGTCGAACGCCGTCCACGCTGCCTGAGTCAGCCGCGGGGGGCGGGGAAATGGGCGGTGCCGGCTGGCGTGGGAAGGTCCGAGGGGCCGGACCACTCTCGGTCCTAGGCTCCCGGAAGCTTCCTAAGTGAAGGGCCAAGATTCCGTCCCCGAGGCGCAGTGCACTTTGTCCTCGGGGAAACATCCACAGGGAGGCCTCCCGCAGGCCACAAGCCACTGCTTTTGTCTCTGATCACTCCCCTGAACAACTTTCTGCTAACTTCCTGCGTCCAGCTGTTCACCGTACAAATAAGTGGGTGTTAATGTCCTCTGTCCTGGAAATGTCATGGTAAGTAAGACAGACGGAGCCCCATCCCAAGACGTTCACTATCCAGAAAGATGAGACTTAAAGCCATCATGAGGTACCACCACTTTGAAGAGCTCTTTGCCAGTCTCTGATCAAGTTCAAGGCGAGCAGGCACGATGACCCCGCAGTTGGACTCTCAGCTATGACTGGAGAAATGGATGACTCTCAAAATAAGGCAGAGGGGAAATGCAAGTTGCAGAAATATTTTCATAATAACTTACATGTAAAGTGTAAAGCCAAGAAAAATAAGACTGTATGTTGTTTACAGATATATGAATATATAATAAAAATGTAAAGACATATATGGAAAGATAACCACTAAACTTAACCGCTAACATGACACTTGAAAGACTAAATAGTTTCCCCCTTGGATCAGGGACAAGGCAAGGATCTCTACCCTTACTGCTTCTATTCAGCATTGTCTTGGAGGTCCTAGTCAGTCCAACAACTCAATAAAAAGTATACAGATTGGCTGTATTGAAACATGGCATGAATGAATATAATGTGGAAAATCTTAAAGCATCTTCTACCTCCCAAAAGTACAAGAACTCATAAGTGAACTTAACAAGGTCACAGAATTACACAAGCAAAAATATACAAAAATCAATGTATTTTCATATCCTAAACATAAACAAAATTGGAACTTGACTTTTTTTACAATAGCATTTACACTAGAATTTTTTTATCCTCACCCCGAGGACATTCTTTCATTGATTTTAGAGAGAAAGGGGGTTGGGGGCAGGGAGAGAAAGAGATACATCTATGTAAGAGAGAAACATCGATCATTTGCTTCCTTCGACGCCATGACCAGGGACCAAACCTGCAACTCAGGCATGTGCCCTGACCAGGAATAGAACCCCTTGCCTGTTGGTTTGCAGGAGGACGCTTCAACCAACTGAGCCACACCAGCCAGGGCTACAACAGAATTTTTTTAATATATAAATAAATGTAACAAAATAGGAATAAGACCTGACACTAAAAACTAGAAAATATTAATGAAACTCTTAGATGTTGCTAATGGGAATGTAAAATGGTACAGATGCTTTGGTAAACAATTAAGTTTTTTATAAAGTTAAACATATACTTACATGTGATCACAGGAACACTCCTAGGTTTTTACCCAAAAGACATGTATTTAAATGTTAACAGTTTTCGGAGGGGAGCAAAGGGGAAAAAATTGGAACTATTGTAACAATATAATCAATAAAATATACTTTAAAAAAATGTTAACAGTTTTATTCATAATAGCTCCAAACTGGAAACAACCCCATGTCCATCAGCAGATGGTTGGGTGAACAAGTTGTGGTATATACATACAATGAAATATTACCAATAAAAAGGTGTAAGTTACTGATATGAACAACATGGATGGATCTCAAAAACATTACAATAATTGGAAGTGGGGGGCTGAGGGGGGGAAATGGGACACCTGTAAAAGCATGAACACTTTTTTTAAAAAGTTACGAGTGAAAAATGACAGGCACAAAAAGGTTTATTCCATACTATGTTGTTCCAATTATATGAAATTATGGGGAAAAATCCTCCTTTTTCTAAAAGGCAGGCAGTCACTGCCTGAGGCTAGTAGTGGGGACAGGATTGAATGGAATGGGACACACAGAAAATTCCAGGAGACAGAAATGTTTGATGTTTTCTCTGTAGGGGTGGTGGTGACATGAGCATATAAATTTATCAAAGCTCACTGAAGTGTACACTTAAGATGACTGCATTGTATTATATATAAACCAGGTGTTTGCCTTGGAAAATCAGATGGATGGTATGCCATTTAAAGATGTAGGGAACACAGAAGCAACAGATCTGGAGCAGAAAAGTTATTTGGCAAATGTTGAGTTTGAGATGTTCTTTGTGAAGACATGTTTTCAATACTCGAGTAGATACTTGGGAGTGGACTTGCTGAGTGATGATGAATATTTTTAACTTTTTGAGGAATGCCAGATTATTTAAAGAAGCTGCACAATTTTGCATTCCCACCAGCAATGTATGAGGGTTTCAATTCTCCACATCCTCACCAACACTTGTTATTGTCCATCCTTCTGATTTCAGCCATCCTAGTGGGTTGTGGCAGAGTTTTTATAACAAAAAGCAGCAGTTAAAGCCATACTGTGGGCAAGCATATTCTTACCAACCAGAGGACCCAATCAACCACAGGCAGTGAGTAGGGGATAGGACTGATAATACTGCCCTATCCAGCCTGTGGTTCCCACTGCCCTGTGAACCAGTTAGAAAGGCAAAGTCTCAGACTCTACCCCCAACCTACTGAGTCAGAGACTCTAGGGTGAGACCCAGGTCCCTGTGATTCCAGTGATCCAACCCCTCAATGTCAGTTTTAACCACCTTACTAGGGATGATTACTATGCACCAAATCCATCATCCTCTGCAAATGAGGGTGAGTGAGCAAGGAAAGAGCTTTTTGAAAGATTCAATCATGCAACTTGAGTGGAAGAGTTTGACACTTTCCAGTAGTGACAGTGTTGATGTAAAATGTTCACAATAATTAATTCTGGACACACAAAACCCAGCAGGAAGGTAAACAGGAATTTCACAAGTACCATCCAAGACAGTAACACATATTCTCCTCATACTTGCTGTTTTAAATATTCCTAATCCACTCAAAATTTCAAAGAGCATGCTATCATAGCTCTCCTTTGGGTCCTAGGAAGTAGGGTGGCACAGGAGCTTCACAAACCAATCACTTATGACAGTAAAGATGGCCTCACCCATACCAAGTGAAACAGACCAGAAATGATCCCATGACATGGTATGTTGATTACCATCTAAAACAAGGGAAAAAATTCTTTGGAGAACTACTCTGTTTTTAAATTTTATTTATTTATTTTAGAGAAAGAGAGGAAGGGGGAGAGAGAGAGAGACATCAATTTATTGTTCCACGTATTTATGCATTCATTGGTTGAGTGTTCTATGCGACCTGACTGAGGATCGAACCCACAACCTTGGCGTATCAGGATGGGTGGTCTAACCAACTGAGCTACCTGGCCAGGGCTATGTTTCTTCTATATACTGTCATTTAAAAATCTTCTCTATCTACCTTTCTTATAAGCCTACAAGCTCAATTATTTAGGATAGGGGAAGCCTCTGTAGCTACATTTTTGTTACTTCCTTCAGACACAGGTTAGATCTGCAGCTTCTCTGCATCTTCACCTGGGAGGGATTAGCATTAGAAGTAAAGCCAGACTGACGTCTGGTTTGCTCTTGCTTAGCAGCTTCCACCCAGGTGGCCAGGAGAGGCAGGGCGCTCCCATGTGCATGTGGACAGGGAAAGAGCCACGTGGCTAAACAGCAACAAGCTCGCCGTCAGAGCAGAGCTGCTGCAACTACTCTGCTCATGCCCTAAATCCCTTCACTTACTGCACTAGTTTTTATAGCATTTCTCTTGTCTGAGACATCACAGTGTCTCTGAGTGAATTTAAAACCTTCTGGTAAGTGTCCAGAATATCCTGAGCAGTAGGTCTCTCTGCAGGAGTCTGGCTCTTACAGGCCTTATGAATATCGAACAAATGGAATCGGACCATATCACTCCCCTCCACATGCCCCAAAAGGAAACTGGAGACATCTGGAATCTTCCAGATGTCAATCTTCTCGTCATATGAGGGCATGAGATGGTCATGAAAAGGCATGTCCTTCCCATAGGGCCACAGCTGCTCTGGAGCCACAAAATCCCCATGAAGCTCCCTGTGGCCACACTTCACAAATGTCCCGGTGCTGCGGTTCACCAGGGGCAAGGCGTCCAGGTCGTTCACCACAATGCTGAAGTTACTGGTCAGCAGGTACTGGGACAGCGTCTTGGGCAGATCGTTGGAGTCGCACATGACCAGCGTGCCCAGGGGGCTGTGGTGCAGGTAGTTGATGATGCCGACGTAATCCATGGCCAGCTGCAGCCGCTGATGCCAGGTGTTCACATGCTGGTACTTGGAAAGGTTTAACGTTTCTTCCAGACGGCTCAAGGACCCCAAGGGGTGATACTCAGTCAGAATTGTGTTCTCATCTTCACAGAAGCCAAGCAGCGTGACAACATGTTTACTCTGCAGAGATTTCAGCATCTGCAGTCCATGGAGAAAATCATCTTTCATTTCCAGACTGGTGAGCCGGGACAGGGCGACTTTGCGTTCCTTCCACTCCGACAGAAAGACCTGAAACAGAACCAAAAAACATCACCTGTCTTAGGGAGCCGGGAAGCAACTCCACACACATCTTTTTTAAGCGCTGGATCTGGTGCAGAGCATATAGAAATTAAAACACAGACCCAGCCCTAGGGTTGCTCTTAGTCTAGTTACAAAGACTCACTTATGAGCAAACACAAGATACCCAGCGAGGCAATTGCCACAGCAGTAGGTAAAGGCCCAGAGAGGGAGGCGGCCGGAGGGGCTGTATGGTCAAGGTGCTGCAGGCCACGTGGAGAGGGTGCCCGCAGGCTCCTGAGAATTCCTCAGGGCTTGCAGGGTGATGTGGAGCGAGGGAAGCACATTCCCAGGAAAGGGGACTGAACGTATAAAGACGCTGAGTAGCAAACACTGCCAGTTCCAAAATACTGCAGCACAAAGGGGGAGAGAAGACTGGAAAATTCTATGTAGGGGGTCCAGCCCAGCAACCCATCACACAGAACAAGATTACTCATTAATTTTAAAAGGTAGCATAGTAATCCAAAATAGGAATAGTTCTATGTAAAGTAAACATTTTGACATGGTCTGTGGGTTTGTGTGACTTCAGCTGTAAAAGCAGGAACTGAAACACACAAACACCAGACCAGCCCATCCTGGTACATAGCCTCCAGGAAACTGTACAGCAGGAAGCACTGTAATGAAGAACCTTCCCTAAAGGGAAGGCAGAACATGGGCTTGGAGGTCAGGTCACGGCTCCAGGCTTCCGGCTGTGTCTCTCTGGGCTTCTGCGTCTTCAATGTTAATATAAAAAAGCTATTTGGGGCATTATTTATCAAGAGCTTTTAACATCTAAGTCCATAGCCTATCTAAAAAGCTCTAGGAGCCCTGACTGGCGTGGTTCGGTGAGTTGGCAACATCCTGCAAACCAAAGGGTCACCAGTTCGATTCCGGGTCAAGGCACATGCCTGGGTTGTGGGCCAGGTCCGCTTTTGGGGGTGTGCGGGAGGCAACCAAATGATGTTTCTCTCTCTCTCTCTTCCCCTCTCTAAAAATAAATAAATAAATAAATAAATAAAATCTTTAAAAAATAAAATTTTAAAAAAGCTCTAGGAATAAAAAAATCTGGCTTTATTTATAAAAACATAAACTGGAATCCAGACATCCCTCAAAGACTGAGGAGTAGTTCAGTATGGTAGGATCAGCAAAATGCATATATAGATAAGAGTTTTCCCAGATAAAAGTATGCTGCAAATGAAAAGGGATACAAAACAGAAACAGAAGGAAAGAGGCTAATGTTTCAGTTCTCAGTCATATGGTACAACTCTGGGTGATTATTGTCCTTTACACCATTTGGTATTTTCCATCTTTTCCAGAATGAATATATATTATTTTTACATTTTAAAACAATTTTTAAAAGAACCCAGAAATATTATATCAGAGGTGGGCTAGAGGACTTTGAAGATTTCTTTTGGATCTGAGAAGGGCAATTCATTAATAGAAAACCCAGGTAATGGATTGGGTTCTCTTTCCCATCTAGCTCTATAATTTTGTATAGACCTGTAACACAATCTTCTGTGATCTATTTTTAAAGACTTGAAGGACATTTAAATTATTTCCCTTTTTTCCCTTAACTACAGCGCTACAATGTATAGCCTTATCTGTACATTTCTGTGAACATCTGCAAGTGTTTTGATAAGCCAGGCAGTAGGTGGGCTCCGGAACGAAGAACGCAGACTGCCATCAGCCCTCTCCAAAATCTGTGCCGCATGCACTTACGCCAATCGTGCGGGAGAGAATCTTATTTTCTGTACCCTAATCACACTCGATGTCATCAATCTTTGCAATCTGTGCCAATCCAAGGGATAAAAAACACCTTATGGACCCAACTTCAATTTCCCTGATGACTGAGACTGAGCACTTCTCATCTTCATTGGCATTTTGTTATGTCTTTTGTGGAAAAGATGTTCGCTGTCCTTTACACAATTTCCTATATAGTTGTTTACTTTGTACTTATTAATTTCTAGGAACTCTTTTTACATATTATCCAGGTGACCCTTTATTATAAATGTAAAGGACAAATTTTAGAAAATAATTCACTTAGTTTATATGGTCTTTGATAATATAAAGAATTTAACTGTTATGTAGTCAAATGTCTTTCGTGTAACAAGTACAGTGGACCTTGAACAATGCTGGGATTAGAATCACCAACCATCTCTGCAGTCAAAAATCTATGTGTAACTTAGGTCAACCTCCCACATACACAAATTCCCAACTGCCAACTGATACTAGAACAACTTGAGTTTGAACTGCAGCCAACTAAATAGCATGGGTTAATTGATAAGTGGACCAATGCAATTCAAACCTGCATTGTACAAGGGTCAGCTGTATTTGTGTCAATTAAAAAACTGAAATAAATCCCTTCCCTTATGTAATTTACATTCTAGTGCAGAGCGCAGACAGTAAAGAAAATAAACAGGACATGTATAAAGTATATTGGAAGGTAAAATGTGCATTGGAGAAAAATTAAAGAAGGAAAGGTTTATAATTATAGTGTTGGGGAAGTTCTCAATGGGATGATGGCTGAGCAAGAACCGGAAGAAGGGAGAGGAAGGAGACAAAAAATCTCTGGGGCACCCACACGCCAAGCAGCAAGAATAGCCAGGGCACAGGCTATGGGAGGGAGCATGCCCAGAGGCTGCAATCAGCAAGGCCAGGGCGGCTGGAGGGCAATGAGCCAGGGAATGGAAGAGGCTGGAGACAGGAGCAGACCTTGTAAGTAACGCCTTTCAGTTGTTGAAGGGACTCTCCTTTTCCCCAGAGTGGGATGGGGAGCCACTGGAGGGTTTGAGCAGAGAGACACTGTCGTGTCATTTAACAGCAGCATTCTTACTGCTGTGTTAAGAATAAACTGAAGAGGGTGGGAGGGGGACAGGTATGGAAGCAGAGACCACTTTGGAAGCCACTGAAATACTCTAGGAACAAGATGATGGTGGCCTGGATGGGGAGAAAGGGATGCGAGCAGAAGTCTAAGGAGTGGCCAAATTCCAGATCTCTTCTGAGGACACAGACACTACAGTTTGCTAATGGATTGGACATGAATGTGAGAGAAAGAGAAGTCAAGGAAGCATCCCAGGTTGGTGTCCCAAGCCATTGAACAGATGGAGCTGTCATTCACTGTGACGAGGTGAATAAAGGAAGAGCAGGCTGAGGGAGACGATCTGGGGCATACTCAGTCTGAGAAGCCTCTCACACATCCAAGTGGAGGTGTGGGATAGGCAGTTGGACAGAAAAGTCTATAGAGCCTGGCTGGTGTGGCTCAGCGGACTGAGCGCCGGCCTGCGAACCAAAGGGTTACCAGTTCGATTCCCAGTCAGGGCATATGCCTGGGTTGTGGGCCAGGTCCCCAGTTGAGGACACGTGAGAGGCAATCACACAGTGATGTTTCTCTCACTCTCTCTCTCTCTTCTTCCCCTCTCTTTCTAAAAATAAATAAATAAATAAAATATATATTTTTTAAAGTCTAGAGAGTCCAGGAGAGAGGTCTCAGCTGCAGGTCTCACCAAATATGCACACAGCTCACTCTCAGATGGTTCTGGCCACCTAAAGCAACAAGTCTGTCACTTGCCCTGTTGTCATCACAGCACATGTCATGGACATATTTCATTACATACTGTTTCTTCTTGTCTTGATTGTCTGACTCCCCAACTAGAAAGCAAGCTTCCAGGGCCTTTGCTTCATTCACTCTCGTACCCCTCACACATAGCAATGAATGAATGAATCTTTAAAGGAACCAGTTACCTTGTTTTATGGTTTTACTTTATATAAATGCCTGTCCCTTCTCCCTGTCTGACTTGTTCCTTTAAGATGTCTCCTTTCTGCATTCACGGAAGCAGCAGCCATGGCTCCCCGGTCTCTCAGAACCAGGACCACCACTTTATCAGACTGCAGGCCCCTGGTTGCATTTTCTGCTCCCTCCTTCTCTATTATCAATCACTCAGTACAGCCTCACACAGGAATTGTCTCTGTTCAACAGTCCTGAACTGGCTTCTATAGTCACTCACCACAGAAATGATGACCACTAAATTGCAGCACACACTCCCACCTGGTAAGACAAGGGCTCTTGAAGCTTCTATTTGAGAAATGAATTCACCCCTTTGGTTTCTCTTATTAAAATTAAAAACTTTTAAGAATCAATACGCCATCAGAATTTGAATAGTATGAAAAAACTGCCCATAACCCTCATTCACTATAGCATAATTTCTATCATTTTTATATTTTTCTACATAAATATGTAATTTTGCAGTTGAAAAGAGTATATTCAACAATTTCATATTCTGCCTTTTTTTACTTATCATCGTAAAATTTTTTCATATTGCTGCCCAGGTTCCTAACTACACTTAATGGTTACAGAACATTCCATCAAGTGGTTGGCCCATAATTTAATTAACCATTTCCCTATAGTTATTATTTCTAGTTTGCTGTTACTACAGAAAACAGAGAAAAGTAATCCTTTAAGCCTTTAAGTTTTTCCTTCCACTGGATTATTCTATTAGATCAAATCCCAGATGTGAGATCACTGGGCACAAGGGTAGAAGCGTCTGATGGCTTTTAACTTTCCCAAGGGGCCACCCGTGAACACCTCGGTGGTGACACAGAGTGAACCAGGAACTCACTCTCTTCACAGCTCCTTCCCCAACGCGCTTCAGCTGCCTCACTTCAGTCCTCAGCTCCTCGCAGGCCAGCCACGGTGAGCAGTTCCTCATCTGTCCCATTCTGAAGTAACCGTAGGGACAGTGACTGGGGCCCTCAGCGAGTCGCCGAGGGGAAATGAAAAGCCGATCCAGGCAGAGGTAGAGGAGCGCGTTCATGAGGACCATGGCCAGCAGCAGCCCCACCACGGGGGGCACTTCTCTGCGAGGGGCACTTTTCCTACCATCCTGGGGCTTCTTTTCCATGGTGTTATCCTTTGCGATCTCCTTAAATAAAAAATGAAACAAGTAGTAACAGTCCTTTTTTACGTCCATTAAGGTGTTCTGACGATGAGGGGGTTGAAGGTGACATATCCGCTACACATCTTTTCCTCAAGGATCCCATGCTTTAGTGCCATTGTGAGGACGAAGGTACTGAATTCTAAGCTCACACTAAACGCTCCATGTCAGCTGCTGTCATCATCAGTGCTTTCTATTGCAAATCATAGTCTGGGTTCACCTATTTTAGATTCAGTTAGAAGGGAGGTGCTGGCGTGTGTCTGATTTTGTCTCTGACTCTCCCATGGTGCTCGCACTGAGTACATATAAAATGCGGGGGTAGTAACATGAAAGCAAGGTGTGGGTGTCAGTCCACTGGGGCTGGGACAGGACAAAGGAGAGCAGCAGCAGATTAGCTAGGGTGGGGGGTGGGGGCAGGCATGCCCTTGAACCCACCTAAGGAACTGGGATGTTCCTTGGAAGGTCCCCGAAAGCTCCTTAACGTTTTTAAGCAGCGAAGGCTACTCTTCAGCAGGGGTGGGAGGGACGGACCTGGGAGACTGCTTAGAAGGCCCCGGCGATACCCCAGGAGAAAAGCTGTGGAGCATGTGAGCTAGAAGTGGCGGTGAGAGTGGAGCTAGGGAGCCGCGGAGACGGGCCTGGCACGAAGTCACCACTGAAGGCGTGGTTACGCACCAAAACAACGGACGCCGGCTCTAGCACTGGAGCCAGTGTGCGGACTGTGGTGAAGGCAGGCGTTACGGCTGTAGCTGCTGGATGGCAGAGGGGCTGGGAGGGCTGGGGAAGGACCTGGACACCGGGTGCTTGACACTCAGGGTGCTTCGGGCAGAGGCTATCTGTGAACCAGAATGGAACTGTGTCAGTACTTCAACAAGGGATATGGCCTTACCAATGTGTGCCAGCTAAATATAAGCACTGGGATACCTGGGGGACAGTAGTGACAGAACTGACCCTGCACTTCTCGGATCTGAGACGCCTGTGACGTGAAACGTTACCTTCTAGGTACGTCTCCCTTCTGCCAGTTCAGGTCTCCATCCAGACACCTGGGTCAGTCAGGGTTCCAGTGGCCCCGGGCACTAGTTTGAAAGTCCTCTGCCACAAAGTGCCAGAAAGGTTTGTTGAATAAAAATTGAAACTCTGCACACAGACAAATGGCAATAGTACAAATGGTTCGTGTTCCCCAGGGGCCCTCCCTGCATCTGGGTGTCCCTCCAGCTCTTGATCCCCAGGACGGGGCAGCAGCTCCAGGGAAGTCCTCCTGCAGCCTGCTGCTGTCGCTGAAGCAGTCAGTTTGGAGGGGAGGCTAAACATCTATGTGACCTTGTGGTCCCCCAGGAAACCAGACCCTGGGGTCCCTTTGCAACCCAGATCATATCTTGACTTTTTTACAGACAGCCCTGCTTGCCTTTGAGCCCATCAAAATAAAGCATCATTTCAATTTTGCCTAAATGCCACCTGTCCCCCCAAATTCTGTAATAACTCTTTTACTCTGACTGAGACACCAGGTTCCAATGCTGTGCAGGCTCACTCAGTGCAACGGGTCAATAAAACTGACAGGTTCATTCGGGTGGCCTAGGTCCCCCTCCCTTCAAACTGTATCACCTCCTCCCCCATCTTCTCTCTCAGCTCATGATCTTGTTTCCTACATTACTGAAAAAAACAAAAGCAATCAGAGAGTCCTGCCACAAGCCCTCAACACCACATTGCAGGCTCCTGCTCCCCATACCTTCTTTTCTGTGACTCTGAACAAAACTGGCCTGCTCCCAGCTCCCTGCCTGTGCACAGATCCCTCCCCTGCTGCCTGCTCATGGGCACTGCCCTGGCAGGACTCCTCTTTTCTCCTGAATCATGACCAGTATGCGCTAACTCCCCCCATCATTTCAAACACCCTCCCTTCACCCTACTTCCCCTCCACTGATTGCCTTATTTCTCTTTTCCCTTTTTGCAAAGTCCTTTAAAAACTATCTATACTCCATCCATCTCTCTCCTCCATTTCTCTTGACATCACTGCTACTCCATCCACACTGGCCATATTAAGGTGACTTCCACATTGGTAAACACCATAGGCAATTCACAGTCCTGGTCTTGACCTCTCAGCAGCATCTGGCATAGCTGATCACTCCCTCCACCTTCAAACACTTTCTTTATTTGGTTCCCAGGAAACTTCAATCTGGTGGCACCTCCAGTCTCTGACTGCAATTGCTGGACAGCCCCAGGGCTCAGACGTGACCTCCTTACTCACTCCCTGGGAGATCCACTCATGACTCTCCATCTGCACCTGCTGACAGCTCCCAAAGCCTTCTCAGATCTCTAGACTTGCTTCCTTGATATCTCTACTTAGATAGCTGAAGGACAACTCAAAAATATTTATCTTCCATAAAAATTACAATAACTCAATTTTAAAATGGGCAAACAACTTGAACAGACATTTTTCCAAAGTAGATGTACAGATAGCCAATAGGTATGTGAAAAGATGCTCAACTCTATTAGTCATCAGGGAAATACAAATCTTACCACATATCCACTAGGATGGCTGTGATCAAAAAGTTAGAAAATAAGAGGTGTTGGCAAGGATGTAGAAAAACAGGAACCCTCATGCACTGCTGGTGAGAATGTAAAATGGTGCAGCCACTGTGGAAAGCAGTCTGGCAGGTCCTTAAAAGGTTAAACAAAAAGTTACCATATCAACCAGTAAATCCACAACTCGGTATATAGCCAAGTAAACATACATGCATATAAACAATTGTAGTTGAATGTTCACAGCGGTGTTATTCATAATAGCTGAAGACTGGAAATAACACAAATGTCCATACACAAAAGGCCACGTATGATCTGACTCTATTTATATGAAATGTCCAGAGACAGAAAGTAGATTAGTAGTTGCTAGGGGCTGGGTGAAACGGGACATGGGGAGTGGCTGCTAGTGGATATAGGATTCCTTTTTGGATGAAATGTTCAAGGATTTATAGTAATGGTTGTAAGTATACTAAAAATCACTAATTATACACTTTAGAATAGCAAACTTTACAGTATGTGAATATCTCAACTTTAAAAGATAAAAATACTTCCCAAACTCAGTGCCTGCTCTTTCCCCCACAAATCGCTGTTTTCACAGTGTTTACAATCTCAGTAAATTACAAATCTATTCTTCCAGGACAGCAAAGCTATAGGTCAAGGGTGAGTAGAGTGTGATATGGCTCCTCTCTAAGAAGGAAATTTTGGAAATAATGGATTATTCTACAATTCTGTGTGCTTTTCCTAATTACTTAGAGAAAAAACTGCTTTGTTTATCCTTCCTGTAATTAAGAGGAGCCAGGCCCCAGCTGGTGTGGCTCAGTGGATTGAGTACTGGCCTGCAAACCACAGGGTCGCCAGTTCAGTTCCCAGTCAGGGCACATGCAGGCCAGGTCCCCGGTTGGGGGCACGTTAGAGGCAACCACACATTGATATTTCTCTACCTCACTTTCTCTCTCCCTTCCCCTCTCTCTAAAAATAAATAAATAAAATCTTTTTTTTTAAAAAAAAGAAGAGCCTAGTAAACCCTGGCTCTCTTGAACTGCTCCAGCATCACTCAGCAATCTCCTTTTCTAGAAACGATGCTATCTGTTCACCCCAGCACCTTGGTCTTCCCAGCTGTCCCGCAACCAGCAACGTTCTGACAGTTACCTGTACCGCTTTCTCATAAAGATTCCAGGCCCACATCTTTCTCTCTGGCCCATTCTGTCATCTTCAAGGACTTCAACTGAAACTATGATGACTTTTACCACTCAGCCCTCAGTCTCTTGAGCCTCTTCCACTAGTCCTGACCTTTTGAAGGTGCTCTTAAAGAAATGGGTAAAACAATTGCAATCTCTCTTCTACAACATTAAAGTGTGTCTCATTTAGACATTAGGTCAGGGACCAGCAAACTTTTTCTGTAAAGGTCCAGATGGTAAATGTTTATGTTTAAGGGCCAGAAGTTGAAATTGAGAAAACCACATCACTGTGACTTGCAGTACACTGAGCAGCAGTGCAAAGGGATGAGAGGCCACATATTGTCTGTCATATAGTTATTCAGCTCTGCCACCAGAATGCAAGAGCAGCCCCAAACACTACATAAACAAATGTGCACGGCTGTATTATAATAAAACTTTATTTATGGACAGTTAAATTTGAATTTGATACAGTTTTCATGTGTCACAAGAGATTATTCTTTTGATTTCCTCTCTCCCCACCCCCAATTTTTTAAAAGGTTAAAAAAAAAAGAAAAAAAAAAGCATTCTTAGTTCACAGAGGCTATACAAAAGCAGGCAGTGGGCAGTAGGTGGCCAAGCCCTGCCATAGGTAATGATACTCCTCTGGGTCTGTTACGGGCTATATTTCCATTCTATGCATTCCTGCTATGTAATCTCATTAATGAACATGACTTTCGCAGCCATGTATATACTGATTTCCAAGTCTTTACTGCAGCCCAGATCTTTCTTCTATGCTTCACTCAGCTGGCTCTTCAAGGTCTGGGATATGTCTCTTCTATCCACAGCATGCCCCTTCTCCAGGGTCCCCTCTCTGGGTCGGGCATACGTCATGCCCACTCCCTCATGTCACAGAACAGATGACTTGATTCTTCCCTTCCCTAACCACTAAACCAACCAATTGCCACATACAGTCAATTCTATCTCCCAACTGTCTCTCAAATCTGTTCACTTCTCCCCTTCCTTGCTCCCTGACCCTGGTCTAAGCCACCAGCACCTCTTACCTGGGCTTCTGCAACAGTTTCCTATACCATCTCCCACTTTCTCTTTTCCAACCCATTCTCCAGCAAATTGGATCTTTTTTTCTTTCCTGAAATGTTTCAAGCACAGAGAAATCTAAAAAATAAGACATCCATTCAGCTTTGTCAGGTAACATTGCATCACGTTTTTAAAAGATCTTTTTTAAAGATATAAAATATTACACATATAGTTGAAGCCCCTGTGGACCCCTCCCAATCCTATACTGCTCCCTCCCAGGAAGTAATCACCATCTACAAGTTGGTGTATGTCAGTTCTCAAACTGTGGTCCCAGGACCTACAGCAGTAGCATCACCTCGGAACTTGGGAAAAATGCAAGTTCTCAAGTCCTCACTCCAGACCTACTGAACCAGAAACTCTTGAGCTAGGGCCCAGAAGCCTGCGCTTTGACAAGTTCTCCACGTGATTCAGATGCACATTAAAGTATGAGAATCACTGGTGCATTTAATTCCGGTACATGTGTTTTATTTTCACCACATGAGCCCATTTCTTAAAGAAGGCTTTTTAGCCCACCTCAATACCTGATGGGCTTTTTTCTTTTAAGGGCATATTTCTAGATTAGGCTGCCCAGAGCCTAGGATGTAAGGTTGCGTGGCTGAAGGAGCTTTCTTGCCCGGAATTAAGCAAAAAGACACTGGTTGTGAAAAATACCCAGCCAAGTTAAGGAATAACGATTGGGGGGCCAGTTGGATAGGAAAAAGAAATTCAAGCACTGTTTAGAGAAAATGGATTCCTGACATTGATAGGAAAAAGCTGACAAACCAGAAAAAGATTGGAAACCACTGCTCTACACTCACAGCAATGGAACAAAATTAGTTTTTACTAATTTACAAAATATTTTAGACAACCAGAGAAGAAACGGATTAGTATCGCTCAATACAATTTAGACTGGAATTTCATTAAAATAATTGTTTTAAATATTCCGGATGCTGAGTTAGTCTTAATGTTCTGTAGAAAAGATAAGGGATGGAGAAGGCAGGACTACTAAATAAAATGGCTAAATAAAAAAGAGCAGCATACATTTACACTAAACACAGAGCTTGCACCTGGAGGCGGCTGGCAGTGCTGGCACGAATGATCGCGTGCAGAATAAACGCCGGGGAGGACTTGAAGCCTGTAATTCCTGTCCAGTTCGCGCGCCGCGCAGGACACGGGGGTTGGGGGGTCGGGGGGGTGGGGCGGGAGGGTGGACGCTGGCCGTCCCGGGGCAGTGTGGCCTCTAGTTGAAGTCTTGTCGCGCCGCCCGAGCGGCACGGCGGGGCCGCCCCAGCTTGGTGTTGGGGGACGCGGGCCAGGCCATGGACAGGTCCCGTGGGAGGCTGAACTGCCCTCCGCACCCATCCCTCACCCGCTGCGTGCCCAGCCACTTCCCTCCACGCTATGCCCCCCATCACTGCCCAGGACCGCCGCGCCTACCTGCAGCCCTTGGCCGGGCACACGGCCTCCTGCGCCTGCGTGGCCGGAAACGCACCCCAGTCGGACCAGAGCGAGGCCGCCCCCTGGTGTCCGCGGTCCGGCAGATCCCTGGAGACGGAACGCTGCAACGCAAGTTTGAGCGCTACCCAGGTTCCAGCCGCGTTGCACCGACCAGTCCGTCTCCTATTCTGGCTTCTTCTCCAAGCGTATGAGGACGATGATGTGTTGCGCTATCACTGTTTTAGATCAGACGCCCAGCCGGGTGCTAGGTGCGGCAGAGAGGAGCTGAAACATCTAGATTCTTCAAAAAGCCTCCGGTCAGTGCAAAGCCATGGTTTATAAAGGGTGGTCCTCAGACCAAACGCTGATGCTTCACATCTCCAGGGAAAGTTTAGACTTGAGCATTCTCGGCTCCAACCCAGACCTAAGGGGTGGGTGCCATCAATCTGTACTTAACGAGGCCTCTGGGCAATGCTGATGCCCTGAAGTTTGATAAGCACCCGTGCACGGGAAGAGGCTAGGCCCAGAGCAGGAAAGCTCAGCTGAACAGGTTCAAGGGCCCCAAAGGAGGAGCATGGAAAGGGGGAGGGAAGCTGGAAGGCTCAACAGGTCACACCACCATTTGTACCAGGCGGAAAGGTTGTGACATTGAAAGCTCGCGCAGGATTATACAAGCTTTTATTTGTTTAAACCATAAGTGTAATCTTCCACAGTGACACATTTTCCAAGTTTGGAATCAATAGACCGTCATTATGTAGGTTAAAAAGCCGAGCCTGTACTGGTAATCCGAACAATGAAAATTAAAAATAAATAGAAGATACTTGCCTATCAGATTGGCAAATAGCAAAAAGACTGGTAATGCCTACTGTTGATGTACAGAATCTAAACGTTCCCCCACTCATACATGAGTGTAAATTTGTATAACCTGTACCAATTCCACCTGTGTATAAAGGACCCTAGCAAAATCCTCTATGAATTGACCATGCAGAAATAAATGAATGTGCAAGAGATCTCACTGGAGTGTTGTTGATAAAGGATAACAGGAAAAAAAAAAAAAAAAAAGAAACGTAAATGTTTAACAATAGGGCTTTCTGAAAGAAATTATATCCATGCAACCATTAAAAATGATGTGGTATAATGGGTACAGTTTCAGTTTGAGATGAAAATGTTCAAGATGGATGATGGTGATGGTTGCATAACAATGGGAATGGACATGATGCCCATTAAAAATGGTTAAAGTGGTCAATTTATTGTTATATATATTTTACCACAATACTGTATAGATCTATACTGACATGAAAGGATATTTATAACATATGGCTAAAAGTGGGGAAGCAATGCCATTTAAAAAAAATAACCACTATATAAATTCTATTAATTCTATATAACCATTATATATAAAATTTTATCAATTAATTTTATTAATTCTGTATAACCACTATGTATAAAATTCAATTTTATTGGCGATAACCACAATATTAGGGAACAGAATTTGGGGCAATTTAAATTTTCTTTTTGTTTATATGTATTTCCTAATGTTTACGTAATTAACATGTATTACTTCATGGGTGTACATATATGAAGATGAGCCTGGTATCAATATGTGATATATATCAGAGGGAGGATCCTGAAACAAGCCTATTAAATAATAATTTTTTTAAAGAATGTAAAACAAAATGAGTGAGATATGAGAAACTTTGAACATGAGAACTTTGAACAGAAAAATAATCAGGAGTTAACTGACAAGACAGGAAATGAAAGAAATGAATAAAGTGCAGTCAGTTGTGCTGTAACACATTTTTAAAAGCAAGTTTGTTGCAATAAGATTGATTATTGAAAAATCATTTGAGCATTGCACAAATTTCCAATTTATGTGGATTTCATCCTGAAGAAACACTAGGTGAATGCAGAAACCTGCACCAGGTGAGCCACACTGCACAGGAATGATCAAAACACACATGCACACCCCTCAGCACCCACCAGTGTCTTCAGTTCACCTGTGAGTTTGAGTCACACTCCTCCACACCGGGTGTCGCAACTTTCAGATTGATTCCAGATAACCCTCCATCAGTTCACAATAACTCACAAGCTGCAACAATTCCTCCAATGCCCTCTTCCACAGGAAAGCTTCAGGTGTTTTCCAAGGTAAACAGCCATGTGTAAAACTGTGCTGTTTTAAGTTCTTGTCTTTTTTAAACTGGTAAGTGTTGTGTCTCTAACCCCATTTTTACCATAAGCCCCCTGGTTTTTCTTGGTGGTTTTGCATAGCATGGTGGTGTAGGAACAGAGCATCACGTTCTGGCAGAAACCTACACAGGTTTTTAGGTGAGTTTCAGGTAGAACCACAGTAGCATCACTGATAGAGCAGACAGAGTAGGGAGAAAACACTTTAAGTTTGAAATGGAGTTGTAGTCCAAGTTAATACCCAGCAGGACTTTCCATCTCTGGTGAGTGGACAGTAAAAAGGATTCCCCGGACACTGGAATTATCTCCCTCAAAGGGCCCTGTGATGCTCTGGAAAAGGATGTTCTTTCCGAGAGAGAACATATAGAGAAGAGCCAAATCTGAGCTCTTGGAAACTGTAATTGCAGGACTAGAGGAAATTTTTGTAAAGAACAGAGAATCTGTAAAAACTCACAAGAGAGAGAGTCCAAAAAGGACAAGAGGACTAATTCCTACTAAGATGGAGCAAACACGTGCAAAGTTTTCTTTCCCACTGAGCACAACTAGAAAACCTGACAAGAACTCATTGCACAGTTGTCTGGGGTCTCTGAAAAGTGACTATCACCAGATCAAAGGACACCAGACTTGGAAGCACCACTGAATGGTCATGATGTTAGTTTTTCCTCTGCTCTGAACTCAACACAGCCCCAAACCTGGAAGTAAGCCCTGGGGGACAGAAGGACACCCTGGAGGAAGCCTCTGGTTCCGGCTTACAAAGCAGAAATGGGAGCTCCTAACATCTGGAGAGACTGGAGAAAATTAGTGTTTTTTCTCTTTCCTTTTACTTAATTCCCTTGCACCCCAACTCCCAATAAACCTGTGGCAGGGGCAGTGGCAAAAGCAATAGTGCCTGGGAATAGAAAGTAGGAACCCAAACCAGGAGAACTATCTTCCTTTCCATTCAGTGGAGCTGTGACTCCGAGAGGGCAGAGACAAACTCCACTGCTTTTTCTGTTTTTTTTTTTTTTTTTTTTTCCCTGTTGCTGTGGCGCAACTGTGGAAGTGGACAGTTTCTCACCTGAAATGGGAGACTTCTGGCCAGAGGGCTAAAATAAAACCCCAGGCAACTAGAAAGTACTGGGAAGAAAGTGGAAAGACAGAAGATCAGGAAAGCAACTCCATAAAGTTGTTTATGAACTCCTGGACTCAGCTCTGATTGTCATGTATCTGATGCTAATTGGCACACCAAACTTTTCAAATGGCGCTAATGGGTAGACTTCTACTCAAGTCCCAGACTAACTACTGGGTGGCACACATATGAGACTACTCCAAAAAGCACTACAGGAATTTGAAAACTGAACTGACTTTGGAACACAGAACAGAAGGAGGTTTGGAACTTTCAGCCTACACCTAGCTGTGGCAAACACTTGCTAAAATAAAAATATTGAATTCTCCATAAGATTTAAACAAGAATCAGAATCTCATAATATTCCAAATTCCCAGGATACCTCCCAAAATTACCTAAGACATAGAGGCAAACAAACACAGGAGCCTGTCAAGATGAGGAGACAGAGAAGTATAGCCCAAAAGGGGAAACGGATCAAGGTTCTAGTGGGAGAACTAACCGATGAGGAGATAACCATCCTAACAAACGAGAGACAACCTAACAGACATAGAGTTCAAAACACTGGTGATAAAGATGCTCACAGGCTTGACAGATATGCTTACATATGGCAAATGCATAAGGGAAGAAGTGAAGGCTATGCTAAATGAAACAAAGGAAAATCCACACAAAACCAATGGTGAAGGGAAGGAAACCGGGCTTCAAATCAATGATTTGGAATGTAAGGAAGAAAAAAAGTCAACCAGTACAAAATGAGGAAACAATAATTGAAAAAAATGAGGAGAGGCTTAGGAACCTCTGGGACAACTCTAAACATGCCAACATCCAAACCACAGGGGTGCCAGAAGAGGAAGAGCAAGAAATTGAAAGCTTATGTGAGAAAATAATGAAGGAAAACTCCCCAAATTTGGTGAAGGAAATAGACATACAAGTCCAGGAAACACAGAGAGTCCCAAACAAGCTAGACTCACAGCATGACACATCATAATTAAAATGCCAAAGGTTCAAGATAAAGAGAGAATCTTAAAAGCAGCAAGAGAAAAGCAGTTACCTAAAAAGGGGTGCCTATATGACTATCAGCTGATTTCTCAAAAGAAACTTTGCAGGCAAGAATGGGCTGGCAAGAAGTATTCAAGGTGATGAAAAGCAAGGACTTACAACCAAGATGACTATCCAACAAAGCTATCATTCAGAATGGAAGGGCGAAGAAAGTACTTCCCAGGCAAGGTAAAGCTAAAGGAGTTCATCATCACCAAACCATTATTATATGAAATGTCTGTCAAAGAAACTTACTTCAGAAAAAGAAGATCAAAATTGTGAACATTAAAATGACAACAAACTCACAACTATCAACAACTGAATCTAAAAAATAAAAACAAAATCCAACTAAGCAAACCAGAATAGGAACAGAATCATAGGTATGGGATCATTTGGAGGGTTATCAGCTGGGAAGGGGAAGGGGGAGAATGGGGAAATGGTGCAGGGAGCAGGGACTAAAACGCATAATTGGTTGGTACAAAATAGACAGGGGTAAGTTAAGAATAATATAGGACCCCTGGCTGCTGTGGCTCAGTGGATTGAGTGTTGGCCTGTGAACCAAGTGTCGCTGGTTTGATTCCCAGTCAGGGCACATGACTAGGTTGCACATCAGGTCCCTGATGGGGGCGCGAGTGAGAGGCAACCACACAGTGATGTTTCTCTCCCTTTCTCCTTTCTCCTCTCTCTAAAAATACAAATATGAACAAATTATTTTTTTTTAAAAAGAGTAAAAAACTTAAAAAAAAAGAATAATATAGGAAAGGGTGAAGCCAAAGAACTTATATGCACAACCCATGCACATGAACTAAGGTGGCGTGGGATTGCTGGAGGGAAGGGGGGTACTGGGCAGAGGGGAGCAAAGGGAAAAAAAATTGGTACTGTAACAATATAATCAATAAAATATACTTAAAAAAAGAATATGACTTGTCAAATGAGGTTAAGAAGGAAATGAGAATGCACTTGGGGAGTAATGTCAGAAACATGGCTGAATTGGAGGTCTCTTGTTCATATCCCCCTCTTAACAACAAAGTGCACCCATCCACAAACAAGTGTCTTTGTGGGAGCTATGGGGTCCAGCAACACATGGCAAGGGACCCAGGAGGAGTCTGGCCCCTCCATGCATCATTTAATAGGCATACCGACCTCCGTTTTCCCTGTGGACCTGACAGTGGCCTGTGAACTACAATCTCTCGGGTGTGGCCTGGCAGCCTCTGGAGAACTGTCCTCACAATCACCCAAGGTTGAGAGAGCCTTTGTGGAAGTTTAGGTTACCAGCAAAGAAATTCCAGCACACCACTGGAGCAAGGAAATATGCATTTGGATGAACTAGAGAGGGTAAGAGGAGTAATCTGACTTTACCTTCATCACCCCTCCACTGAGATAGCACAGATCAGTGCCAAAAGAGACCATCTGAGCCTCTGGTCTTTCCCGTGGGGGAAAGGAAGAGGGTGTGAGTGAGTGAGAACCTAGATCCTCTGCTGTGCAGATGCTGCCAAAGAGGCCCATTTCTCTCTCAACCCATCCAGAGTGCTGAACGCTGAGATGCATGCAATGGGTGGAAAGAAGCGAGGAGGGGCAGCTGAGACTTTTGGAAGACACTGAAGTAACACGGATCCTACTAAACAGCGTCATGGACTTCATCAAGAAGCCCATCCACAAGCCACGCGGGAGCCTCACCAGCAGATCCCCCCAGTTGGCCCACAGGCACCCCCAACACTCCATGGGCCTTACCCACACACCCCCCACCCTGTGGCCAGCTTCCTGTGGGAACTCCATATGGCAAGGAGACCATGCTTTGTCAGTCAACTAGTTAGTAGCACAGAAAACCAGCCTGAATCCATGGGCCAAGGAGAGAAACAAACATGAGCTTTAGACCTGCCCTTAGGAAATCAGGGAGGCTGTCAGCACCCAGTCTGATGTGCTGCAGGATTAAAGAGAATGGATAGAAGCTTAAAAATTCTGTCACAGACGGAGCAAGAAGCTTGTAGCCTCAGAATCCCTAGTGAGACTGATGGAGGATATTTCTCTCCTAAAGTCATTTAGTAGAGACAGAAGGAGGTGACTACTACTTAAAAAACATATATATATAAAATTCTCCATAAGAGTTAAGACAAGAATCAGAATCTCTCATAATATTCCAAATTCCCAGGATACATCCCAAAATTACCAGGCATATAATTTCCAAAATCTCAACTTGAATAGGAAAAGACTACCGATAGTAACCAATGACAAGATGATGCAGATGTTGGGATTACCTGACAGGGATGTTAAAAGTTATTATAAAAAATCCTCAAAACAATCAGGAACACTCTAGAAACAAAAGTTAAAATAGAAAGTATCAGTAAAGAAATAGAAGATATTAAGAAGAACCAAACATTTTGAAACTACAAAATATAATAACCAAAACAAAAAACTCACTGGATAGATCCAATAACAGAGTGGAGATGACAGAGGATGGAGTCAGAGAACTTGAACACAGAACAGAAATGAGCCAATCTGAACAAGAGGGAAAAAAAAAAAAAGTAAAAAAATAATAATAACATAACATTTGGGACAAGAACAAAAGGTCTAATATTCAAAAGAAAAAGTGCTGGAAAAAAATATTTGATGAAATAATGTCTGAAAATGTCCCAATTTTGGTGAAAACACAAATCTACAGATTCAAACTGAGCAAACAGGATAAATCCAAAGATACCCATGCCAAAACACATCAAAATCGAATTGATGAAAACTAAAGACGAACTAAAAATTTTAAAAGCAGCCAGAGAAAGATGATGCCTAACCTTCAGTGAACACATATTCTACTGACAGATTTCTCACTGGAAACCATAAAGGCTGAAGGAAGTGGCAGAACACTTTTTTCAAGAGAAAAATTATAAATCCAGAATTCTATATCCAGAGAAATATCCTTCAGGAATGAAAGTGAAATAAAGCCTTTCTCAGATAAAGGAAAACTTTATCTAAAGAGAATTTGCAACCAGCAAACATACTCTAAAAGAACTGCTGAAAAGAAATTTCTTCAGAAAAAAAATATCGGAAACTTGAAAAATCAGGAATGAAAGAACAGCAGAAATGGTAAGTGTCTGTGTAAATATAAAAGACTACTCTTCAGTTCTTTTTAAAATATATGTTTGGAGCTGGCCAGGTAGCTCAGTTGGTTGGAGCATCATCCCATAAACCATTGGTTCTCAACCTTCCTAATGCTGTGACCCTTTAATACAGTTCCTCATGTTGTGGTGACCCCCAACCATAAAATTATTTTCGTTGCTACTTCATAACTGTAATTTTGCTAGTTATGAATCATAATGTAAATATCTAATATGCAGGATGTATTTTCATTGTTACAAATTGAACATAATTAAAGCATAGTGATTAATCACAAAAACAATATGTAATTATATATGTGTTTTCCGATGGTCTTAGATGATCTGTGAAAGGGTCGTTCGACCCCCAAAGGGGTTGCAACCCACAGGTTGAGAACCGCTGCCATAAACCAATACGTTGTAGGTCTGATTTCCAGTCAGGATTCGTACTAGAGGCAACCGATCCATGTTTCTCATGTCGATGTTTCTCTCCCCCTTCGTTTCTCCCTAAAATCAATAAACATATCCTCAGGTGAGGATTTAAAAAAATGTTTCGTGGCTGAATGCAAAAAGTATAAAATTGTCTGATGGATTTTCAATGTAAGTGTGTGCATCATATACAAGAGGGGTCACTTGGAAAAATGGGTTTGTTGAGTTATGCAGATCTCCCAATTATTGACATATTTAATTATACAATACCAAAAAATGGCACTCATTAATATCATCACTGATTCTATTAGAAAAGTCTGTAGGTAATAGGAAGCTGTCAAGCTCACCACGGTAGATTAAAATTTTCACTTGAAACCTCAAATTTTATCATAGGCAAAAAACTCAGTTGTTTTCCTTGAAGTGGCAAACTAACTTCATTTTTGAGAAAATGAATGCCAGCCATCCAAAGTATGAATAACCAGTTTTCAGTTGTTAGTTCACGTAAAGAAGGCACTCCATGAAAAGCGGCCCCATTTTAATTGTTGGCCCAATGCAAGTTGCTTGTTAGGAGATGGTCCTCATTAGGGGTATCGAAGTCTAAAATCATTATACATTTAAATCATGGAGCCCCCTCACCCGATTCCATGCTCATTAAGCAACTTTTTGATAAATGAATTGCCAACTCATTAAACTTAAGGCAGAAAATGCCAAGTGGCTAGGCTGATATAACTGGTCTGCTTCAGTGACATTTCTCAATGTAAACTGGTGACCTACCATTAGGCTTTTTTTTTATTAAACAGTCTCTATAAGCTTTGAGTCAGCAGGCTTGAATCCAATCAATTTGGGGGAATTGATTGATAAGTTTCTGACAGTAAATGCTATCTTATGAAAAGTTCTTTATACAGTTTTTGTAACTTATGAAACCTTTGGAATTGCTTACATAGGGATGATACCTTTATGGCAATTTCAATATAAAATCAGAGATATTTGGAGTCTAAATAAAAAAAACAAAAACATGCAAAATGTTAAAAACAATATGCCATATATTTTCTTCAGAAAGAATTAAAATATTTTCTCTGAATTCCTGAGAAAAGACAACTTTTCTACTCTATGTAATTTCTTTAGTTGTAGTTTGCTATGAAAACTGTACAAAAATTCTTTACTGATAAACTGAGATTTAATTATGTGCAGGTAGAGAACTAGCTTGTTTAACACTTCAACTTCTTCCTAGCATGTCTTCCTGAATTCCAGAGACTAGAAAGCTATAAACTACATTTCCCAGATTACTTTGCAATTAAGAGTTTTAGATGTCTTTTGGGTTCTTTCCACTCAGATGCACCAAAGTGAGCCTTTAGCTTGGAGCTGCATTCCACGGGAAGGGAAACAGATGTACTCACATGAAACGCAGCAGAGGTGGACGGGCTCCCTCAGCAGTTTCTTGATACCAGCTTGGGCAGCAGCAACGGATGGTCCAGTTCTGTAGTATGGCTTTGGGATGTATTACTTCTGGGAGGATAGGCAGTTATTCTGTGAGCTAGCTATATACCTTAACAAACTCTGGTTTTAAACTACTTTTAGTGGATTTTGTTACATGTAGTCAAGAACTGGCCAATTCAAGCTTTAATAACGTTTCCTCTAATGTAATCATGTTTCCTGTTTCTATAATTTTATATCCGTATTTTCTTCCTCAATTGCTTTTCTAAGCTGAGGCGTGTCCCTTTTATATAGTTAAATGCTATTTAAAAAATCAAACTTATGGCATTGTTTAGGATACATCTATAATTTTATTACAAAACCATTCTTTTGGCATTAGTTGGTTATGGTGATAGCAAGATACTGTGAGAGTGGCACAGCAGCTCCAATCTAACAATTGCATTCCTTGATTCCTGAACCAAAATTTAAGTTACCTCACATCCATCACATACAAGTTATTTGCAATCATTATTCCTGCAAATCCCGATGCATATACCATTTAGGGAGGAGTTGATGCTAAGGGATTAAATGTTGATAAGACTACAAAAGTTCCTTTATGGAACTCTGTTTCTTCTCCCTCCCCCCAAATTTGTTTTAAAAGAATCAAATTTCTTAGAGCTAGTATGAATAGCAGCAGCACCCTAGGAACATTACACTTAGTTCTTGTTAAAAAGCAATACCTGTGTAATGCAAACTACACCACAGGCAAAAGGAATGATCGCTCTAGTTTTACACTCCTGCATTAGAGTCTCTTAAAAAAATAGAAGCGTTCTATCAAGTTCTTCTAGATGGTGTTATTGCTGTACATTTGTTGGTGGGTCACTTTCTGTGCTGTGTTTGCTTTGAAGGGATCTTCCAATATATCTCCAATATTCCTTCCTTATAGTGTCCTTTTCTTTAGCTAGGATTTCACATAACTAAAAATGAAAAACAAAAAATTCATTAAAGAAAATGTGTAATTCAATCTTTAAGACAAATGCTTTTGAGCTAACACAGTTTAACTCGGATCATGTTCAAATGAGATACACCCTTAGTCATATACTAGGTTCACTAGCGATGTGGTTTTTGCCCTGAACCGCAGAAATAGCCCTGAACTGAATTCTGAGTAATTGTGTTGAAAAAGGGCATGAATATTAGCACTGGACAGACCCAGTTCTGAGAACCCCAAAATAAAAGCACTGAGTTCCACCAGCTTACCTCTAATGCTTTATTAAGAACGTCCTCCTTGTTGTCACATTGGTTTTCTAGCATATCTTCATAGATATCCACAAGAAAGGCAATTAGGTAGGGGGAACTGTGACTTGGTTGCAAATCAAGTAACTGGTTTAACAGATTGGGATATTTGGAAAGACCACGATCCTGCAAAATCCTAAAAAAAAGTAATTCTAAATTTTGAGAATAAAAACAGTAGAGAGATCAAGAAATAGCCCCTGAGAAATAAACAAGAGAAGGAGACTTATTTTGAAAGAAGGAGGCTCAAGCTAAATGAAGATTTTAAATTATATCTGAGCTTTATCATAATTCAGATCTGAGTAAAATCAATGTAAAAGAATAATGAAGTTTAAAAGTGATAATTTATAACTCAAACTTGTAACATACAAAATTAAAGCAAAAAAGAAATCACCTTCTTAAAATTAAAAGTGAAGGAAAACACAGGAGAGATGTTTCTGTTTCTTCTTGATATGGTTCCTTATCTGTTTAGCACTCCAGGTATTATAGGAGCATACCCGGGATACACCTCCCAATGTGACTGGGCTCCATACTTTGGCTCTCTGAGACCTCTAAGTTCAACAAGGAAACTAGTTATGTCAGTTTAACAAGTGAGACTTATAACAGGAGATCTCTAGAAGTAAAAAGCAGAAAGGCTGGCTATGCACCCATGAAACCTGATTGTAAACAGTGGGCCTTGACTTGCTGTGTTCCTGAGCTGAACATGAACGGAGTGTGTGTATTCCATTCTTTGACATAAAGACTGCAGGATTCATAAATACAAGTATAATTGTATTGCTGTTTACTGATGGGACTACTCTAAAAACTGTGCTGGTATGTGCTTGGGTGGCAAAGAGAAGGGTCGAGGGCCCTGTTCTTGGGTGTTACCATAACACACTTCTGCTCTCAGAGAAAAACAGAAAATCCTTTAGTATCCTTTTGGAATCTGATTATGTAGCATATTCCATGATGCATCATATTAACTGGCTGTATTTTACATAAAACAAGCAAAAACAACTCTTACCCTTTCAAATAATTCCATGCACTTTCATTATGTGGTACTAGTTTGATCATTTCCAAAGTGTACCTGTAAGAAAAAGACCACAAATAAATATGTATATAATTTTAAGAGCAGTGCAATAATTAGAAAGTTTTAGTAAGACTGTGGCATAGCTCAGATATGTGCTTTCATTTACCTCTCTTAGTGGACTTTGGTATCATTCTAGGCTATATCTAAATCTTTCCCGTCTCCAGCTGTCAACTCTTTTTTACACAGCTCTTCCCTATTGTATATTCGTATCCAATTCTGGGGAAGGATGCTTAATATGAAGGCTCAATTCACAGCAGAAAAAGAAGTTAATGTGGGAGATTTTCTTTTAACTTAGGCTTTCCCTCTGAAGGAAATGTCAGCTAAAATAAGGACATTTTCCTTTTACTGGTAAAGCAATCTTGGGGGAAAGTCTAAGATATGTTTATGGTTGTCAAAGTCACTGAAGAAGAACTATATAATCTTAGGAACTATAATAAAAAAATAGCATGGAAATTATATAGACAATGAATAAAAATAAGTAACCAACACAAACTGTATTTCTTTAAAAAGAAAAATCCTCACTTGAGGATATGTTTACTGATTTTAGATAGAGGAAGGGAGAGAGGGGTAGGGAGAGGGGGGAGAGAAAAACAATGACGGGAGAGAGAAACATCGATCAGCTGCCTTCCATACATGCCCCAACCAGGACTGAACTGCAACCGAGGTATATGCCCTGACTGGGGATCAAATCGCAATCTTTTGTTGTACTGGACAACACCTGTCAACTGAAAGACCCAGCCAGGACACAAATGTATATTTCATATATTCCAAAACAAGATTACCAGTAAACTATGTGATTCCCAGTCAAGATGGATACTCCAAGATTATTAAATATAATTCAGACCCAGTTACAAAAACTCCAATAAAAGTTACAGAACATTGCTTCACTATATACTTGCTCAAATAACTAAGTCACTGACTAAAGTCTGGTAATCTTGGTTTTATTGCAGTGCTGATACAACAGCATTTTTTCTTTAGAGAGAATAGTAATAAACTCATTCAGCATTACTGAAAGTTTTGTTTCCAATTACTATTACATAACCTAATGTTTTCAGTTATTTGCAAAATCATGTTCTTGCAGACATTAACTAGTCCTTATAAGATTCATAATTTCATTCTGACAAACCTAAAAAATTTCACTTACATATATGCACTAAAGCATTATCTATTTCAATGGTTAAAACATGGACTTTGATGTCAGGTGGCCTAGCCTCAGTCCCAGTCTCATCAGCTGTTATCTATGCACTCTACGCACATTACAGAACTGCTTGGAATCTCAAGTTCTTCGTCAGGTATCTCACAGTGTTAGGAGAATTCAATAAGAGTTCCTGGCATATAGCAAATGCCTGATAAAAAACAGTCACTATTATTAATAGTGCTACTAGACTATGTACTAAAATGGAAATACGTCCATAACATATTTAGTGAAAAAAAGCAATGTGCATAATATTGCCTAGGTTGCTGTGCATAATGTTGGCAAATGTATTTATAAGTCTTGGAAGGATTCACAATACTTGTAGCTCTCTCTAAAGAATGGAACATGAGAAAAGGGAGAATATGAGATTTTGATGTGTTATTTTAAACAAGTCAGTACAATTCCCCCATAATTAGACTGCATTACTTTTATAATAAAAGGAAAAAACTACAGAAAATAATCAGCTATATTTGCATTCTTAAGAGTTAAAAATTTAATTAACAAATTAAATTTTAGATAACTACTGCTCTTAGCAGCTTAAATATTTCTTGTACCTACCTATCTGAAAGGTATAATAAACCTTAAGTATAAAAAACTCTTAAGATTCTTGGCTGATTATCTTTATTTCTATTTGGTAATAGAAAACCAGTGATCTGCCTTTAAAGGCTATGAGAGAATTCTGCATTTTCCAAACTCTTCTTATTCAATTTTTAAATATCTTATTAGGCCTAACCTAATGTAGTAGGCTACAGTAAATAAGAAGTATATAATATTTTGAAATCCCTAATTATTAATTGGATTAATTCAAGGTACAATAACCTGAAGCATTCTACCTTTGGCAAGGAGGCTACTGAACTTTTTGAAGGGTGACACTTTGCTTTCCCTCAGAGCACTTTTTTCCCTAATCCTCACAGTAGAATACAAACTATAAAAGAAAAAAACAGGAGCTGTTAACTTTTATAATTAAATTATGACTATGGTCTCATAAGGCTATAAAAATAAACATGTTCAAATTTAAAACAGACCACTGAGACGAAATTGAGAAAAGTCAGAAAAGAGGTGGCTATCAATATAATACGTAAATTCATGCCAATTCAGAAATTTCTAGCTCTTATAACGGCTATATGCTTGCTAGACTGGTAGTTTTCAACCGAGGAAGATTATGTTCCTGGGGGCACATTTGGCACTGTCTGGGACATTTCTGTTTGTCACAACCGTGGGGCAGGGTTACTGCTGATATATAGATGCTCCTCGAGTTACAGGGTTATGTCCTGATAAACCCATCGTAAACTGAAAATACTATAAGTCAAAAATGCATTTAATACACCCAACCTACAGAACATCATAGCTTAGCCTAGCCGGCTTCTAGTGACTGTGTATTGCTTTCACAACATCTTAAAAGTCAAAAAATCATAAGTCGACCCATTTTAAGTTGAGGACGGTCTGTATAGGGCATAAAGGCCAGGAATGCTGCTAAACATACTACAATGCACAGAACAGCCCCTTCAAGAAACAGTTTTCTGGCCCTAAACCCTGCACTAGAATAACATGGCACCCGGGGACTCTATCCAAAATACAAAAGAATTTAATAAGATAGTTTTAAAATAAAGCTTCCTAGACACTAGGAAATCTGATTTCTTGTCAAGATATAGTAGGAAAAATGTTTTAAGAAAGTTAAGACATTACAAAGCAGAGGTATACCATAACACATATTTGTAAATTTAGCATTTCCTAGTTCATCTAAGTATTGTCCATGAGGGTAGAACTGGGGGCAGTCTTCATCTTGGCTGTATCCCCAATACCTAACATATGAAAGGCAAACAAATATTCTTTTAATGAGTGAACAAATGAAGATTACTAACTGGACTTCTCGTTCCAATACAGCACGATCATTGTAGCCAGTGGTGTTAGAAATTACGAAGTATCTTTGGTTCCAGACAGAATTATTTCTCACATCCTCTTTAAGAAGCTGGTCTACATACTGCAGCTCATTATCCCAAAGTTTAAATTCCTGAAAGAAAATATGTAATAAACCATCCAATTAGAAATATTCCATTACTTATAAGCAACAACAACAAGTAAATCAAACTTCAGCAAAGCTACGCAGGTTGGACAGAAGATGTTGGACTCAGCACATGGCTGGAGGGCGGAGGACAGCTGCAGGTCAAGCAAAGGGAGTGGGAAAGAAAAGTAACCAAAGACAAGCGGATGGTCACAAGGAAGGAAAACAATTAGGAAGAGAGAGCAGCAAGTGGCCTATAATTCAGTACCATCCTCTTGAGAACAATTTACATAATATGAGGCATGTTTATTCTAAAGAACTAAATTGAAGGCAAAAATAAAGTATATTTAACTACATGTTTATGCATTGTTTATGCTGAAAATTTAGAGGGGAAAAAAAAGAAAGTTAGTAATAAGAAAATGATTAACTATAGCATATCAATTTGATGTGATTTAATATTAATATATAATATTAAAGGGGTTATGAGTGAATAAAATGCACATATGACAAAATTACATTAAAAGACATGTAGAAAAATACACACGAGATTTAGACATAAATTTTTTACATTATAAAGCTGCTTTAATTTTTAAAATTATGTAAAGAAGAGGACCAATAAAGACAATTAGAAAAAAGAGAAGAATGATCAAGACTTACAAATGCTGAAAAAGTCAGGGATACTAACCATGAAAAATCTAATGGAGTTATATTTCTTATTTGGTAATAGTAAAAAAGAAGAATTTCATAAAAAATAAATAAAAACACTGAATACCTTTAGAAAATGTATACCTTTATTGAAATTTAGAAAAGTTTAAAATTTTAAGTTAAAAAATTTTGGTAAAATACTCTTGTTATAATGAATGCTGCAGAGAGTAGCAATTACTGAAAGAAAATTCACAGGAAACAATAGAATTGTTTGGT
The DNA here is from genome assembly GCF_987537825.1 of Furipterus horrens. NCBI lineage: Eukaryota > Metazoa > Chordata > Mammalia > Chiroptera > Furipteridae > Furipterus > Furipterus horrens. Next base: position 74,013,657 of record NW_028327182.1, read on the forward strand.
AGAATAAATTAAATCGCCAGAGTGGGAGTCGTAACTATTCTCTTCTAGTCAAGATTTAGAATAAAATTTTAACAAGTGGGCAGAAATAAAATGTATAATAGTTAATGTAAAATCATATTCCGAAGTTTATGTATGCAAAAACCTTAGTGTGTACTATGCCCTTGTTAATTAAAATCACATAGGTGTACTAAAAAATAACTACTGTAAAAATTCAATTTGTTGGCAAATTCAATCTAAAAATATTAAGAACTTAGTATTATTCTGCTTTTATATAAAACTACTCGCCAACACATCTCAGATTATAAGTTAGCCAACATGAATGATGTCAGATAACTAAGTCTCTTAATTATTATTAATAATTATATATTGTGTGTAATGCTTACTTACAATTTAATAGTTATTTTAAATATTTAATTCAGTTAAAAAATAAAAATCTGGAAAACATTGTAGTAAGAAAGGCAATACCTGAATAACCCACTGTCGATGTTGCCAGGCATGATAATTCTTTGCATCCTGATTAAGAATATCAGCAATAAACTCAAGCTCCTGAGAGGGATCTTTTAGCCATTCCACTAATACTCGCCTGTGATGCCTAAAGCCAGATGAAGGGAGAGAAGTTCTGTATTTATTTACCCTAGAAGTAAAGTATCAGCTGCATGTGATGTGCTAGGTGATGTAAAGGGACACTTAAAACAGAAATTCACCTCTAATTCTCAAGACTCTACGGGAAAGAAAAGGTAACACAAAAGAAACACTAAGAGAAAAATTTCAGAACACTTCAGTTGAAAAACATAAAATGGTGATTTGTGATTTTTGTGTAAAATGCAATAAAATAGTTTATGGCTTAAAGGAGGTTTATCTCAAGCTAAATCTGGAAGTTAAATAGTCTTTTGACAACCACAAAACTCTGTCAAAGATTTTGGGAACATTCCCAGATGGCATAATGAGGCTACAGGAAATGTAATGCCATTTTATCAAGTTGGGAAGCTCCTCTGGTTATAAACAGGCTGTCAGTTTTCCGTTAGTCAGTCCAAAGTGTCACCACGCAAGCAAATAAATGCTCATTTCACCAGTTCATGGGCAAAACTATTTCTGTCAAGTAGCTATAAATTAAAAATTTGTCAAGAGGAGTTTACCACATTGGAAACAAAAAAAAAAAAAAAAAAATACCCCTGACTAGCTCCTACTCTGTCTTCTTTTCTCAACAGCCAGCCCTGACCACCCATTTATGATCCAACCCATTACGTGGCGTCTTCCCTCTTCCTACCGCTTCCCTCCTCCCCACCCACACACCACCCCACCCGTGGCGGGAGGACTGCTCAGGCCAAAGTCACTCACTAACATCCACCTGATCCAAAAATCCGTGGGTCATCTTTTAGTCCTTACATTCCTTGACCTCTCAGCAGTAGCTGATTTTGTCATCCACTCCTTTCTTCTCAAAACTCTTCTCTTGGTTTCTGTGATGTCACTAACTTTTGGTTTCCTTCCTCAGTCATCCTGGAACACTTCTTAAACGATGATGTTCACCAGTATTCTCCCCTCAACCTTCTCCTCTAAATCTCCCTAAGCATTCTCCTCCACAGCTAAAACGTCAGCTCCAGGTGAACCACGTACTAGACTACTCTACATAGGTTTTCCATAAGCACAGCAACCCCATTTGTCTAATACTGAATCCATTCTTCTTCCCCAGAAATGTGCTTTGTCTTCGAAGTTCCCCAAATGGTTGGCACCACCGTTCACCCAGTGTCAAGCCAAATATATAGACATCATTGTTCTCCATCGCTCCTCCAATGAATTACATTTCAAAACCTGTTGCTTCTATCTCCAAAACTCCTCTCAAGTTTATCCTTATCTTTCCTATCCCCCCACCACACTCTCTCCTAGCCCCTACCAATGCAATGGCCTATGAGAACTGTGAACCTATTCCATCTCTACTCCACCCTGCTTTCAGGATGAAACTCCTAAGACACAAATCTAATCATGATACTTCCTTAACTAAAATTTGTCAGTAACTCTGCACTGACACTAAGATCAAGTCCACACTCCTTATCATCATGTTCACAAAGCTCTTTATGATCTTCTCCCATGACCCCCAAATCTACTAGAATCACATGGAATTATACAACTCCTTGAGTACCTCATGCTTTCATGCATCTCCCCAAAATATTTTCTTTGCCTCAGAGGTCTTTCCTCTAGGAAATCATCCTTAAATCTCAGGCATAAAGACGAGCATGTGTGTCAGTCATCATACTGAAAAAAATAAAATGGTGGTAACTCCTGCATTGAGGCAGCAGTGAGAGGCACAGAAAGTGGAGCCAGTGCTTGATGATACAGCACGTTGCTTCTTCTACTTCACTAACTTCACCTTCCCCACCAGCACCACCCCGTCCTCCTTGTTCTCTACCACCACCACGACCACCACCACTACCACTTCCACCTCCTCCTCTTCCTCTACCACCATGACCATGACGACCTCCTCCTTCTCCACCACAATAATAGCAGCCACAGTAGCTTCCGTTCATGGAGTGCTCACTATATCCCAGGAACTGTTCAAATTTTATTTCTCTGTCCTCTTGCTCCATAATTTCTTTTTTTCCCATTGTGTTCTGCTACCCTACAAATAATAATCCATACTCTTGTCTAGGCTAACTTAGGGGCTTAATTTCTAGAACAAATATACTCTGTGGAAAAACTACCATTATGCTTTTCACATTACACTGTAAAATAACTGGTTTTATTATTCACTTTTCCTTTAGACTGTATCTTGTTCATCTTTGTATCTCCAGCATCAGAATAAATATTTTGAATAAACAAATGAATACAAGATCAAATACCATAGTCATTTTTTAGCACACTGAAAACATTTGATTTTTTTTTTTACTCAAATTTTTTCCTGACTCTAGCAGTATTATATGCTAATGTTGATATTCTAAATAATAGTAGCAAACATCTGTGTTAACTATGGGTCAGGCATCACTTTAAGCACTGACCCAAACTGCCTTACTTAATCCTAACAACCCTACAAGACAGGTAACATTAGCTCCAATGCAAAGTACAAAAATTATGAAGAAACAAAAAATCCCAATATTCTCATCACCCACTGGCATGTTTTCTTCTTATTTTCATCTTACCAAACTTGATAGTTTTTGGGCTGTTCTTCAATTATTGCAGTGATGTAGTTCATTTCCTCATGTAGATCCTTTTGGAGTGACTTTAAAAGAACTCTCCGGAAATGCCTACAGCAAATATCAAGCATTCAAAGTCTCATTATTCCACATAAGTTGTCTTGCCATAATATCAAATAAAGCTACAAGACAACAACATAATTATACTTTGTGTGTGTGTGTGTGTGTGTGTTTGTCCAAACTCATAAAACCATTTGGTGACTGGAAGAATCAAGCCTTTAAAAATAAATGTTTTTCTTCCCATCCCCTCAACCCCTCTCCTTTGGCAACCAGTTTGTTCTCTATATATTTATGGGTCTGTTTCTGTTCTATTTTATTCATTTATTTAGTTTTCTTAGATTCCATACATATGTTAAATCATATAGTACTTGCCTTTGACTTATTCCACTTAGCATAGTATATGTCCATCCATATCATCACAAATGGCAAGATTTCATTCTTTTTTAATTGCTGCGTAATATTTCATTGTGCACACAGGGTGAGGCAAAAGTAGGTTTACAGTTGTAATACAAATTGATAATAAACCATAATACAAGGATAAACTATGTTTTGCATACTCACAACTGTAAACCTACTTTTGCCCCGCCCTGAATATGCACCACATCTTTATCCATTTATCTGCTGATGGGAATCTTTTTTTTTAAAAGATTTTATTTATTCATTTTTAGAGAAAGGAGAAGGGAGGGAGAAAGAGAGGAAGAGAAACATCAGTGTAGGAGAGATACATTGATCAGTTGCCTCATGCACACCCCCAAGTGAGGACCTGGCCCGCAACGCAGGCCAGGACTAGAGCTGGTGAGCTTTCGCTTCATAGGCTAGAGTTCAATTCACTGAGCCACACCAGCCAAGCCTTTATCCAGTCATCTATTTATGACCGTCTAGTTTGCTTCTGTATCTTGGCTATTACTAGTAATCCTGCAATGATCATAGGAATGCATCTATCTTTTCAAATTAGTGTTTTTGTTTTCTTCAGATAAATACCCAAAAAGTTGAATTGCTGGATCATATGGCAGCTCTATTTTTAATTTTTTGAAAAATTTCTATACCATTTTCCATAAGAATCAAGCATTTTAAAGTAGAAATAGCAAAAGGCAACAAATGTAAGATACAAGCCAAGACAATCAACTAATGATTATTTTCAGTGAAATAATACTCTGGGGTTACATGTGGTGTATTACACAAGAATCAAAAACATCTCTTTTCTTATACAGTACAGCTTGTTCATTTAGATGACTATTTATATAATAAATTAATTCCATTACAAATATTACCACATATTTTACTTTTAAAACCACCACAAAAATGCTACTTATGAGTAAAAGAAGAGTAAGGGAGGGTGGACTGTTTCTTCCACAGAAGGAATAAATAATGACTAAAAAGAAAAAAAAACAACTAAGCATATTACTTAGAATATATAGTTTAATTCAAGAAAAAACAGCTAAGAGTTAGGGAGTGGGACTCTAGTAGTGAGAAAGAATGAGGCAGAGGTTACTATTTTTCATTCAGTCTCTGATTTCTAAACTCATTTGTGAATTATTTTGATAAAAATTAAGAGCTCAGCTGAGAAAAAGAAAAGTCATTCAAACTGAAACATAAGACATTTTAATAGGAAATGTTAATAACAATAGTGTGTATTACTTACCACACGGTATAATTGGCTGCATTTAACTCAATAGCATCTCTGGTTAGTTTAAAAGCGCGTTCACTTCTTTCATCACGCTGCAGAACGGCCCGGAAATAATCATAAACATCACGAACTGTAAACAGCACAAAACCCCATTAGGACTATCTTTCTTATTTAAAACTATCTTACGAGGAAAGTTATTTTACTGCATTATTTAGAACAGCTACGTACACCCGGTATGCTGCGGCACACTGGTGTGCCACAGGAATCTTTAAAACGTGCAATACCTATTGATATCTAGTCAGGGGCACTGACCACTTTCCCCTTAGATTGTCGAATAAATAAATAAATAACAACAACCAACACAATAATAGCCGGGAACGATGAGCAAAAAATCTTTTTTAGTGTACCACAAAATTTTAATAATTAGTTTATGTGTGCCATGAGATGAAAAGGGTTGAAAATCGCTGATTTTGAACAATAAGCAAAAGCAAGTCAAATGACTGTGTGAAGGCCACCCTGATAATGCTTTAGTGTCACAGCAACAAAGTTTCTAAAACTTGTGTCTTTTTTAACTGAACGTTGTTTCTGAGAGCTGCCCATGTTGTAACAGATCTAGATCCTCTTAATACTTATGCAGTATTAAATTGTGTGACAATGATAAATTTTATTTACTCATTCTCCAACACATGAATATAGAGGAGGGAATAGAGGTAACACAGAGGTACATATCAAGTAACTTGTTCTAGGTTACAGAACCAATAACATGAATTTAAGACTCTGAAGCTGGGTGTCTGGCTCTGAAGTGTGTGCTCTTAATCTCCTAGTACACGTCTTCTGATGCCATGTGCCAGAATGAACCACGAATGTATCACAGAAGCAGCACTCCAAGGTAGTTTTACTACATATACCACACTACTTTCCAAAATGGCCAAAACATGAAAACTACCATCAGAAATGTATGTGTCTATTCATATGTCCTAATATCTGATATCACAGTTTTAATCTTTGCCATTTAATTCATGGGTAGAAAGTGGCATTCCCATTTTAATGTGCATATCTGTCATTCCTAATGATAATGGATTTTTCCCCCTAATTTAATGGCCAATGAAATTTTCTCTTCGTGAATTATCAGTTTATACCCTTTGTCCATTTTTTTAAATTAGTTTGCTTCCTTAACCTTTTGCAGGAGTTCCTTATAAAATTCTAAATTATTAATCCTCTGTTTTATATGGTGTTTCTTCTCCCACACTGCTGCTTGCTTTTTAACTTGTCACGGTCTTATTATTTTTAACCCCAAGAGAAATGTATAACCGTATCAGTTTTCTCTAGTATCTTTGTTATAGGTACCTTATGAATCTGAAAAAATCGTGGTTTTCATTTCTCTGATCACTAGTGAGGTTAACACCTCTTTGCAGATATTGTATTCCTTCTAGTGAATTGTATCTTCACATATAACATCTCTCACAGTATGAAAGCTCTGCATTTTTCTAGTTATATCTTCCAATCTTTTCCTTAATCATTTGTGAGCTTTATATTTTGCTTACTAATACCTTCTTCACTGCAAAAATGAAAGATTATTTTCTAATACTTGCTCCTAGTATGTTTACAATTTTGTTCTGGAACTTTAATTCAACTCTAATTTATTTTCATGTAAGATATGAGATTGGAGTATAATTTTGCCTATAACCAAGTGCATAGCAAACTGTTACAAAACCATTATTTGATTAATCCATCTTTTTCATAAAGGTATGAGATGTCCTTTTTTTGTATCAGATATTAAGTTCCCATTTATACTGATGATGAATTTTTAAATTCCTTATTAATCTTATTTGTTTCTATTCCACATGTTAATTATTGAAGTAGTACATTTTCATATTTGGTAAGGCAAATTCTCATGCCATTACTCTTCCTTTTCAAACATTTGTTGGCATTAACTAATAATCAGGGGGGAAAAAGCCTTTTGTAACAGAGGAATGATCTTAAATAACAAAGCCTTAACTGAAGGAAATAATATACATACACACACACACAAAACTACAAAACTGGCATTCCATTCCCATTCATTTCTCTTTCCTAGAAGAACAACTAACAATTTAATTTGCTCAGCCTTCAATTTACAAAGCATTTTCACATTCAGTATGAAAAAAAAAGGTACTTTGTCAAAAAAAACAAACAATTCATTTTTCTATCAGTAAATGTATGCCAACTAAGCCCAACACTCATTGCTAAAATATATTTCAAAATGCTCATTTTCAGCAAAGTTTCTTCTAAATAAAACAGTAACTCATTTATGTTGTACATTAAATAGTTAATGAAAGACACAATCACACAGTAGCTATTATATATTATAATGTAACATTCATTACTTATGCTTAGAATATATCCACTCTTTGGAAAAAATAAAACTTTTAACCATGAAAATAAAATTACAAAAAACGCAATGTTAGCTTATCATAGTCATTTAGATCTTTATTAGACAAAAATCTGTCATCTGCTTAGCCATATGGTTGTGAATTTCAACTCTGCTACTAAACTTGACTTATAGACCTTTTCCTAATAAACGCAAACTTACATTTTTCACTATAAATGATCTGGACCACTGGATTGGGGCCATCGTTCTGTGGCACTGGATCTATATCAGCCCATTCTGCTCTGTGTCTGAAATAAAGTTTTTTTCAGTAATTATATTCAAATACATAAGAAAAAGAATTCCAGTGTTTTTAAAAATGGCAATAAATACACTTACATTAACACTAGTTAGTAGCTTATAAACATCTTAAGTGTACCCATGGTTGGATTCTTCATGACCAAGTTTTGCCACTTTGCTTTACATATTAAACTTTAAAATAAAAATATTAATAATCTTCCAAATAAAATAAGTTAATAAATTAATATTTTCAAATTAAAAATTTTTATATAAGAAAAACATGTTTTTGCAGCATGTACACAAGTTTTAAATTAGAAATCAATCTATCCATCGGTCTAACAAGACTCTTTGGAGTTAATATTTTAAAAATTTTTTAAATAACAATTTACTAGGATTACTAGGAACTGACATTTTAAAAAAGTAAACACTATTAGTTTATTGTATATTGAGAGGTGGTCCAAGCGGTCATTAGCAGGCTCTGGAAATCTGACAACTGAATTAAATACTGGCTCTACCACTTACCAGCTGTGTGACCTTGAAAAAGTTACTTTACCTCTCTGGGCCTCACTTTCTTCATTTATAAAATGGAGCTGATAATATTACCAACCAATTTTAGAAAGCTATTTGGAGGATTAAGTGAAATAACATGTCAAGCACTTAAAATGTACATAATAAGCATAGAGAATCTAGCAAATATACTATATAATATTACTATGCTGATATATTTATCGTCGTCGGCAGCCGTCCATCTCGAGAGACGATGGTGTAGCTTCTTAAGAGTCTATCTGCACCGCCGAGAATGGCCGTGCAGTCCGACTCGGGAGTGACACGGTATCTGTCTCCTCCCGTGTTGAATCGACATCTTGCGATGACGCTGGAGTGTCCTCTCCAGTGAAGCTGAAGCTACAGAGCCTGGGCAGGGTGATATGGAGGGTCTGCTGTTGCCCATGCAGCAGAACCCCCTCTCTTCGCAGCTGAAGGGTCCAAGGGAAAGACGGAGTCAATACAGCTTGGCTTCAGGTGCGCCGCAGGAGTTGCCGGTGTTGACTACAACGTCAAACCGCCTTAGGGACTCCGGCTCCAGATTTTCTGTCGGGGTTTACTCCCTTAGCCTTTCCCCTGAAGAGGTATGCCGCAAGGCAGCGGAGGTTTTTTTGGAGTCAGAGTTTTCCTTCTCTGATGTGCCCTGACTGGAAGATCGAACCAGCGACACTTAGCTCGCAGGCCGACGCTCAATCCACTGAGCCAAACCAGCCAGGGTGATATATTTATATGCTGTTACAAATACAGCAAATAGCATGTAATACATGCATCTAGTAAGCATTCAATGAATACTCTCATCATCAATGTTAGAATAACATTATAATGGCAACAATGGGTGCCTACAGACATTTGTGTGAACTGCCCAGTGTGAACAAACTTGCTTTAACTACTCTTTCACTTGTTTTCTTTTCCTTTCACTCAATTTTTTGGTTCTCTATACTGATCAGCTACTGACAGCCAAGACTCTGTAGCATCCAGACAACCCTACAATTGTGTCCACTCTGTAAGGGAGATGCCTGGGGAAACGATTGCCTGAAGTGTGAGACCTAGAGCCTGGGCAGTGGCAGGAGAAAGGTCAGGCTGTCACTTCGTCACTGGGAAATCAGACACAGCCAAGTGAATAAGCCGAATATTTCACAGTTCAGAGAGGAGGTTTGCGGGTTATGCAGCCACCCCAACCAATTTAAATCAGTAAAACAATAAAACAATAAAATCTGGATAGTGACTTTCACTCATTCATTAAAAAAAGCCAAATAAGCAATCCAATGGGTTTACCTAGAACTACAGGAGAAAAAATTAGACGAAAGAAAAAGCCATAAGGACCTCTCATTTGTCTCTGCAGGCAGGCTCAACTGGAGCTAGGGAACCAGTATTATAAGGAAACAAAGAGCTGATGAGGACAGGACTGGGTGCTGGCAAAGACAGGGAGAAAAGGCAAGTTTCAGCAGCACCGGACGCTGCCTTCTCCACATCACCTGTATTGTGCACGAGGCGATGCAGGAATGTGTGCAGAGTTTAAGGAACAAATATCTTCCGTCCTTAAAGCCTTAACGAGGTGCCTGGCTGATGCCAGACGCTAAAATGTTGAATGAAAATGTCCCAGTCCTTAAAGATCTCACACTAGATCTCTCCACTTCAGCAGAACAAACCATGAGAAGCCTTTCACCTTGTTTTTAAAGTGAGCAAATCTGTACCTTATTAAAATCATTATTTCTTGCCAGGTTATCAAAATGTACCCCAACCCTTCGGTATGCAGTCAGATTATCAGGCTCCCTTTGTGGGAGTGTGAAACAGAGCGGGACATTTCTGAAATCCCTGAGCCACACCACCTACACAGCTCAAGAAAGAGTGCTATCCAGTGTTGGGCGCTGCCTGGCGTCCCGCCTCTCCTGGCGCTCGGTGACAGCACGGGCTCCCGGGAGCGCGAGGGCCGCGGGAGGGCCCTCACCCCGCCGCGCGCGCCCTCCGCCGGCCGACCAGCGAAGCCGCGGAAACTTCGGCGGGACACGGGGGCGCAGAAGGAGCCGACCCGGAACCGCCGCCCAGGTGGAGAACGCGCCTTCCTGGGAATGGATTCCTAATCCGAGGCCCTGCTGTGGGAGTTACCTGTACAGAACATAGCTAGGTGAGTCCAGGCTCAGGAACCCGTCGTCCATAGGGGATGCCACCCCTTCTCCGGCTTCGGTCTCCATCACTTCTTGCTGCTGCTGGAGCGGCGGGGGTTGCGGCTGGGGCGGTGGCGGCTCGGACTGACCGGGGTCGTCGCCCTGCGTAGCCTCGCCGACCCCCTCAGTGGCCGCCATCTCGCATCGGTCCGCAGCCCAGTTGGCGCGGTGGCCCCGCCCCCACGGCCCCGCCCCTCCCTTTCTCCAGTCCTCACCCCGCCCCCCACGAGTTCCCCTTCCGGTTTTTTCGCTTCCTACCATAGAGATGCGGCCTAGAGAGCCCCGGACAGGAGCCCCACCTCTGGACGACCGAGATGGGTTCCTGTCTGCGGGCGAGAGTGCGCCACCGTCCCGAAGGGCTCCGGGTTTTCCACTAGTCATCCCATGTGTAGGCCTTCCCAGATGCTTGTAGTTGGCCATTGGGAACGTGTTTAGATCCCCTCAGTAGGGGAGATGACTCTCCTTTCTTTTTGTTCGGAGTCTTAGAAACCAGGGATAAGAGCCGCGGGCCTACAGCTCAACACCCAACCACGTCTCCTACATGTCGAGGGAACTCGCCTCCACATTAACCTTTTAAGGTCCTTTACGTTACTTGTGCAAGTTTTTTTTTTGTTCTTTTGGAGGCTAAATTTATATCACAGGACTTAAGTAATTAAGGATTTTTATCTTTTGAAATTAAAATTGTAATATAGAAGTAATACGTGTATATAAACTAACATTTACTGACTATCATGTGCTAAGGTTGCTCATGGCAGTAAATAAAGTCATGGAGTTTACATTCTGGTGAGGGTTAGTGGTATATACCACCCCAATATGTCTAGGTGTTAAGGGTATGCCACTCAAAAATAAACTGCTTTGGCATATTTTGAGCTGTAGGCACTTGCAGAACAGCAAATGCACGGACAAGCTTTCCTCTAAGTGCCACCCCGCCCCCCTTTTATCTGCCTAAAGACTGATCCTCCAAAAGGAACTCGGTTGTCATAAATCCCATCCCCAGGAGTTTCGAGAGTAGAAGTGGACACCACGCCCAGACAAACACAAACTCTCAGGTCTTTCATCAGTTCTTTTACAAGATCATTCTTCTTTCCTAAAAATCATTTACTCTCCCCTAAGACGCCTACATTGCATCCCCCTCTCTTTCCCATTAAGATGGTATAATATTCAAACCTGAATTCTAAGCAACCTCAGGGAATGACTAATTTTTCCCTAGGCCTCTCCCAGGTACACATAAAGAGTACATATTAAAAAAACCCTTTCTTTTCCTCTTGTTAGGTTGTCTTTTATTACAGGGAACTCAGCCATGAACTCAAAAAGGTAGAGGGAAAGTTATTTTTTACCCTCTACAGCAGTGACCTCTAACCGTGTTGGCACCAGGGACCAGTTTCGTGGAAGACCATTTTTCCACAGACGGGGCAGGGCGGGGGGTGCCGCCTACCACCAGATGCAGCTTGTCACTTGCCACTCATTGATGGGGTTTTGATATGAGTCCGAAGCAACTGATTCGTTATGGTCTCTGTGCAAACTTCTCTGCTAACGATAACCTGCATTTGCAGCCGCTCCCCAGCGCTAGCATCACCGCCTCAACTCCACCTCACGTCACCAGGCGTTAGACTCTCATAAGGAGCCCACAACCTAGATCCCTCACATGCGCAGTTCACAGTAGGGCTTGCGCTCCTGTGATTAAATCTAACGCCACCAGGAGGCGGAGCTCAGGCGGTAACCCGAGCGATGGAGAGAAGTTGTAAATGCAGAGAAGGCTTCCCTAGCCTTCCGCTGTGCGGCCCAGTTGCTAACAGGCCATGGACAGGTACCGGCCCAGTCCCTGGCCCAGGGTCTGGGACCCCTGCTCTACAGTAGGCAGGAAGGCTTTTGTGGCAACTATTTGAGCAGAGCCCCAAAAGGGGAAAAGAAAATGCATGCCAGGTAGAGCAGGAAGTGCATGCTTAGAGTGTTCTTGGTTCAGCAAGGACGCCAAGAACTGAAGCCCTATGAATGAGAGGAAGGGGTTGGTAGGTGCGAAGGTTCAAGAGGAAGCCAAGGACTTTGGGATATAATTATTATTGTGGTAAAAGCCATAACATTTATCTTCTTAACCATGTTTAAGTGTACAGTTCAGTGGCATTAAGTACGTTACATTGTTTTGCAACCACTGCTACTGCCCATCCCCACCATCCTTTTCGTTGTCACAGTGAAACTCCGTACCCATTAGAAGTCCCCGTTCCCTCCTTCCTCCAGCCCCAAGTAACCACTATTGTACTTTGTCTCTATGAATTTGGTGCTGTTGGGTACCTCGTAGAAATGGTATCATACAGATGTGTCCTTTTGTAACTGGTTTATTTCACTTTCCATAATGCCTTCCAGGCTCATCCATATTGTAGCATGTGTCAGAATCTCATCTTTTATGGCTGAATAACATTCCATTGTATGTATAGCCTACATTTGTTTACCTATTCATCCACGTAAACTGGTCATTTTCATCTTTTGGCTGTTGTGAATAAAGAAATATGTTAGAGTCACTGCTTTCCCTTCCTTTGCGTAAATACCCAGAAGTGGGATTGCTTGACCATATGGTAATTTTGTTTAACTTTTTTGAGGAACTCTTTTCCACACCAGCTACACAAGGCCTGCAATTTCTCCACATGCTCACTAATGCTAGTTATCTTTTTAAATCATTTTTAATTTTTCAGTACATTTGACATAATTATATTAGTTTCAGGTATACACCCCAAGTGATTAGACTTTACCTAAGTAATCATCCCAATAAATCTTGTGGCCATCTGACATCAGTTATTAGAATATTATTGACTATATTCCCTGTGCTGTTCTTTACATCCCCATGACTATTCTGTAAAAACCAATTTGTACTTCTCAACCCCTTCACCTTTTCCACCCATCCTCCCAACTCCCTCCCATCTGGCAACTGTCAAAATGTTCTCTGTATCTATGAGTCTGTTTCTGTTCTGCTTGTCCAATTGTTTTTTAATTCAATTGTTGGTGGATAGGTATTTATTGTCACTTTAATGTTTATATTTTTATCTTTTTTTCCTTCTTCTTAAAGAAGACCCTATAGCATTTCATATAATACTGGTTCTGTCTGTATCGGTCAGGGCACCCACCCTGTGAGAGAACAGCCTTCAGGTGACTCCAGCCTCAGATATCATCTAACTGCAACTGAATGAGGGACCCCAAGTGAGAGCAACTGAGCCTGTCTCCAAACCTGAGAGAAATAATATACCATTTAAAGTCATTAAGTTTGGGAGTGGTTTGTGGTATAGCAATAACCAGAGCAGCAGCATATATGTCCTGAAAGCAAACTGCAGATTTTCAGCTGGGATCCTTCTATTTGGGATCTTTTCTCTGTCATGCCCCATTTAATAACAAATCTTTGAAGGCAAAGATTTTTTGGTTTAATTTTTGTGACTCAACTTACCTTTCTCATGTGCTTCAATATTAAATACTCAGGACAGACAATAAATGCTAAACTTAAAATGGTTACCTCCATGCTGATATATGTAATACATATATTAGCATATATAGATATATGGAAACATATATATGTCTTTTCGACATTATAAGGTGCTATGTGTAAACTAGTTTTTAAAATCTTGGTGCTAATTTCACTTTTGAATTACTTAGCTGATTATTTTCATGTAAATACAATCAATTTCCACATTGCTACTACTACTTTACGTTAACACTGAAGATGCCATATTTTTTTATTATATTTTATCGATTATGCTATTACAGTTGTCCTGATTTATTTCCCCTTTGCCCCCCTCCACCCAGCACCTCCCACTCCCTCAGGAAATCCCCCCACTATTGTTCATGTCCATGAGTCATGTGTGTAAGTTCTTTGGCTATTCCATTTCATATACTGTACTTTACATCCCCATGGTCTGTAACTATCTATTTGTACTTCTTAATCCCCTCACCTCTTCACCCATCCCCCACACCACCCTCCCATCTGGCAGCCATCAAAATGCTCTCTGTATCCATGATTCTGTCTCTGTTCTTCATTTAGTTAGTTTGTTTTTTAGATTCAATTGTTGATAGATTTGTATTTTTGCCATTTTATTAGTCATAGTTTTGATCTTTTTCTTAAGTAAGTCCTTTTAATATTTCATATAATAATGGTTTGGTGATGATAAACTCCTTTAGTTCTTTCTTGTCTGGAAAGCTCCTTATCTGCCTTTGATTCTAAATGATAGCTTTGCTGGGTAGAGCAATCTTGGTTGTAGGTCCCTGCTTTTCATCACTTTGAATATTTCTTTCCAGTCCCTTCTAGCCTGCAAAGTTTCTTTTGAGAAATCAGCTGACAGCTTTATGGGAACTCCCCTGTAGGTAACTAACTTCTTTTCTCTTGCTGCTTTTAAGATTCTTTATCTTTAACCTTTGGCATTTTAATTATGATGGGTCTTGGAGTGGGCCTCTTTGCATCCATATTGTTTGGGACTCTCTGTGCTTCCTGGACTTGCATGTCTATTTCCTTCACCTAATTAGGGAAGTTTTCTTTCTTATTTTTTCAAATCAACTTCCAACTTCTTGCTTTTTTTCTTCTCCTTCTGGCACCCCTATTATGTGAATGTTGGTCCGTTTGAAGTTGTCTCAGAGGCTGCTTACACTGTCTTTGTTTTTTGGATTGTTTTCTTGTTGTTTTGATTGGTTGTTTTTTGCTTCCTTATGTTCTACATCATTTATCTGATTCTCATCTTCATCCACTTCACTGTTGTTCCCTGTAAATTGTTCTTTATTTCACTTAGTGTATTCTTTGTTTCTGACTGGATCTTTTTTATGCTGCTGAGGTTCTCACTAATTTCCTTGAGCACTCTTATAACCAGTGTTTTGAACTGTGCATCTGATAGATTGCTTATTTCCATTTCCATTTTGTTTAGCTCTTTTTCTGGAGTTTTGATCTGTTCCTATTTTTTTTTTTTTTTGCTATGTTTGTCTCACTGTTTTGGCAGCCTCCCTGTGTTTATATTAGGTAGAGCTGCCTTGACTCCGTGTCTTGGTAGTGTGGCTTAATGTAGTAGGTGTCCTATAGAGTCCAGTGGCACAACCTCTCCTCTCACCCAAGCTGGGTACTGGAGGTGTGCCCTTCATGTGGGTTGAGTATACCCTCCTCTTGTAGTTCAGCCTTGGTTGCTATTGGCAAGTCAATGGGAGGGATTCACCCAGGCCAGTCAGCTGCATGGACTGGTTGTGACCACTTCCCACCAAACTCCACCCTCCATAATCAGCTGTGCAGGGGCAGGGTGTTGGTGCTCTTACATGATCTGTAGCTGTCCACTGGGTGTGCTGGTTCTGGGGTTTCCCAAGTGGTGCAGGCCAAGGTCAGTCCCCACCTGTGTTTTGCTGGAGGCCATGCTGCCTAAGCTATAAAGCAATCTGAGATGGCTGCTACTTGTGCTGGACTTGAGAGATTCGCAGGGGAAGTCAAGGTGTGAATCTAGGCTCGCTGCTGCTAGTGCTGGTGTTACAGAAACAGGGGAGTCCAAAAACAAACGCCAGAGTTTGTGGCTGGGAGATAGGGAAAAGGAAGCAGCTTTCAGGATGCCCTTGCATGCCTGGAGCTAGTGGCTGGAAACATTGTTGCAAAGATCCGCTTTACTTCCAAGGCTCCGGTCTGGGAGGGATCTTGGACTGTGGGCTGGTACCAAAGAAGCAGACAGAGCCTAGGTAGGGTTCTGTGGTCAGAGGACGCAGTCAGGGATATATAGGCAGCTGCGAACACTTTGGGACAGCGCGCTCTGGGGCTGTCTCCCTCGCTGGCGGGTGTTCGCAGGGGTGCTCTGGAGAAGGAGAGGAGATCCACGCGGTTTACAGAAAGAAGACAGTTTGCAAGGAGGCTGAGAATCCAGATGGTCCTGCATTGAGAGCTGAAGGGCACCACAGCACAGAAAGGACCTCCCCAATCAGATTGAATGATTGGCAGCCGCTGGTAAAGCTGAACTGTGTTTGGGAAGTAGGGAAACGGTGTTTCTGACCCCCCTAAAATTGGTTAGGTTTGGTAGGGGGGAGGCAAGGATATGTGTAACTGTTAAATAAACAATTTTCTTTTCACTCAACTGAAGTATTAAGAGTTGTAATTCTGGCGGCAGGCAGTCGGACCCCTAACTAAAGAGCCCGTGAGTTTGTTTTCAATTGAAGCAGCCCAGGGGTTCTGTAACACTGGGCCTGGAGCTCACTGAAGCCAGCTGTTGTTTGACAGGATTTAAGAAGCATGAGCTAAGAAGAGCTAGCTGTTCATATGGAAATACAGATTGGGTAGGCCTGTAAGTTGGGTGGGTGGAATCTTTGGGGATCTCCAAGACAGGTCGAACAGTGTTATCCAGGTTGATGGGAATCTCGTATATGGCCCCAGCTTGCCAGCTCTGTCAGGGAAGGGTTTAGAAGAGACAATGGCCTCTGCTGGCCTTGATGCCAGACACTTCAGTTCCTCCCTGTATACCACTGGTGCATTTCAAGCTGCTACCCTGGTGCTGGAATTCAGAGGTAGTGCCTGGCACTGAAACCCTGGGCTGGGGTTCCTGGTGTGGAGCTGGGACTCCTTGCTCCTGAGATATTCGCTCCTGAATTTTTATCCACCACACGTGGGTGTTGGACCAGCCTGTTCCATGTCTCCACCCCTCCTACCAGTCTGGATGGATGTGGTTTTTTAATTCTGTAGTTGTCAGACTTCCATTCAACTAGATTTCTGACAATTCTGAATAATGGTTGTTCTATATTTTAGTTGTAATATTTATGTGGTTGTGTTAAGAGGCAAGCCATGTCTGCCTATGCTACCATTCTGACCGGAAGTCCCTCACCATAGTTCAACAATGTTTAGGGTGGGAAGGGAAAAGGGTGAGTTGGAAGGGTCTATAAGGCAGGAAAAGGGCAGTTATTGTCTAAATAGAATGCTAACAATAATACTTTACATTGTTAAAGTAAATACCACTGGTTCTTGCACTATAGTCTGTGGTAAAATTGATCATATCAACATGGTAACTTTAAGAGGGGAGTAGCCATGATTAACTTTCGCCCCTAAGAACTTTGGACAATCAGTTTACAAACATTAAGTACCAGCCTAAATCAAAACAAAATCTATCATGGGTACTAGCAAAAAATTCAAAGAATATTCCTGATTTACACTAAATCAGTGGTATAATCTTTAAATTGATAGGACACTATGTCAAGTGCCAAAGGCCAGTGAATGAATACTATTAGACAATTATTAAATATGTATCTGTCATAGTTTAAAGGAGAAAAAATTCAGATGAGTTTTTATACAAGTCTTTATTTACAACTTGTTTAACAACTGTACACTTTTTGCAGCCTTGAAAACATTTTTGTACTTGAATGGGAAAATATAATTTGACCAAATCTTAACTTTATTCTTCATATACATATACATATAATATATGCATACATATAAACATATACATATAATTAATACCATAACAAGTTGGCAGTCATATAATTAAAATGAATAAGTGATGTCAAAAGGAAATACAATATGAGATTTCAAAGAAATTAAAAATCTTCTGGTGGTTTCTTGGACTTTATATTTTTGTAAAGTTAGTAACAATTATTTACTGAGGTTCTCTACCAACTCATTCACCTCAGAAAAAGTGAGAAAATCCACCAATCTAACACACAGTCAACGGTTGGAAACTTGGTAAACGTGGGAAAATGCTTGGATGACAATGTTGCTAAATTTGTATTGACTCCACTTGTAAAGTGAGGGATTCAGAGTCCTATGTGGATTTCACTTTTGGACCATAGTGACAAAGAATGAAATGTGAAATTATCAATTCAATAGTCAAACCAGAAATAAAAATATACCTAGCAATATACTTTTTGAAAATGCTAAACTTTGGTGGATAACTACAGTGTCAAATGTGAAACTAACAACAATTCACAGAACAATGAATAATACTTAAGACATGAGTATAAGGCTTTAGAGCTAGGACTGTAATAGATACAACTCCAACTCTAATGTACTAAGGTGTTTTCCAGCTCATCTGAAAAGTTTAAAAAATACTGAAGGGGGAAAAAAGCCTCTTTCTATCCCCAAATCTTTGACAAAACTTACTAATCAAAATAAGGCAAATTATTTGATATGTTTGAATTTTACCATTCATTTATAACCAAAAATTGGGTGTTCTAAATAGCGGGGCAATTGTCAAAACATAAACATGGCAAAACAAGACAAACCCGAAAATTATTCTTCTGAGCACAAAGCATTCTGAATTACAAATAACCAGTATAAGCAAAGTTAGTGACAGCAATGACATTTTAGTGCATCTGAATTTTTAATAACTAAGGCTATTAAAAAACAAAAGCCTACCATTAAAAGATTAGAAGGCCTCAAATCATTGATTGGTATTTATGTACAGTCAATTCCTGTATTTCTATTAAATGCTATTATTTCAAGCATATTGAAAATTTCCCTTAATATGAGTCTCTATAGAACACATTAAATTAGGCCACCAAGAAAATAACTCAAATCACACCATTTACTTATCTGAACCTGAATGACAATAAGAGTTTCATCATAATTTGGTCTGAATTTGATACTACTGGGTCAAGTCTGTTGCCTGATTAAAAATTTTTTTAAAGGAAGAGAAAAGCATCATGAATTCCTAACAGGATAGTTTAATGAAGTAACAAACTGAATTCAAAAGAATTATGAGTAGTCTCTTATTTTCATTAAAAAACTCAACAATGCATGTGTATAGATCTTTTAATTATGTTAAGTGCTTTAGTAATTGGCCAGGTAAATTACTAAATATTAAAAAATGTTTCATTCACCAAGTCACTGGAAATAACTGTTTGCTTCATACATGAAATTTAACTTGATTCACAATCCAAGATATTAAGAGCAAGAAACTGAAGAAAACCAAAGAACTTATCTGAATATGATGTACCTTTAAGCCAGAAGAGAATTAAATATGATCTTAGAGACAAAAAAAAACTGTTGGCAACTTTTATTAGCTCTATATAGACTTAAATGTAACCAAATAGAAGAATATGGTGTTTATCAATTTTTATTTGTAAACAAATTAAGCATGCACCAGTTTCTGCTCAATAAGTATTATAAACTATCATCAATGTTAAAGCACATTAAAAAAACCCTAAAGATATTAAGTTATGATTTATGAAATGATTTAATGATATTACTTGAAAAGTAAAGTGCTGAAAATCTGTTTAAAAATATATATTAAAAATTAGTTTCAAAGAATGGGGTTTTGATTTTTCCAAGGTCTTTAAAAGGGCTGGTATTAATTTTAGTAAGAAAAATAACTTTATTCAACTATTGCAGTAAAATCTAAGTATTATCATACATTAATTGAACACCTTTATTTTGTCCTTATTTTCCCTTTGTGTATTAGAGCACTGGCAAAAAGCATGTTCTGCAATGATGAAAATGTTCCCTGTTTTGTCCAATATGGTAATCACTATCCATGTGTGGTTACTGAAGTATTTAAAAGTGTGACTAGGTGACTGGGGAACCAAATTTCTTATTTAATTTTAATTGTCACACGTGTCTAGCAGCTAATGAATTAGACAATGCAGGTCCAAAAATCTACTCTTCTCTAGATTAACAAGAAGCCAATGGATGATAAAGACAATTAGAAGGAAACCTATCCATTCAACAACTAATTAGTAGATATCCAAAATATGGTCTGTCCTCGTGTGTGTGTGTGTGTGTGTAATTTTTGACTTTTAAAGGACAAAAAGGAGCTCTCCTCTCAAAGGTCAGAGTCTAGACCTCCTTTTCCATGTTGCTCTCTCCCAGGACCTGCCTAAGCAAAGCCCATCAGTAGAACAGGGAGTACTGCAGAAGAAAAATATTACGGAACGTTTTCACACTATAAAAACATTTCTCTCATCTGAAAACACAAAATGATTCAAAACTCTAAGATAATGTTCTTATGAGCAAATCTTCTTATTCTTTGGCAGTAATCATATGTGTCAATGCTTATGTAATAAATATTTTGGTATTTTTTTATTATGATTTGAATAGTGTTATATTCAATTTACAACTGGCAGAGTCCTGAAGCCTAAAAACACCTCTTAGTAAGCCAAAAACTTTGCTATATTTGAACTGCAGAAAATGACCAAGTTCAGAAAGCATATCTGTTATAACAGAACTAAGAATATTTCTGTACTATTCTGCCATATTTAGGGTCTGCCTTTTCCCATCACCCTACCCCAACCACCTTCCAGATTCTCTGACTTAATAGCTCATGGAACTTGGCATTTTTCTCCTATCCTTGGGACCATGCAGTGATGAAGAAACTATGAATGTTAAGGACAGTCTGTAGGTTTGTATTTTAAGAGACAGGGAAATCAAAGGTAAGAACATCTGATTCACCAGAAGATTGCTTACTTTTTATGACTGCAACTCCAGAAAACAAAATTTCAAGGGTGTCTGCATGTGAGAGAACTTGGTTTCATGAGTTGTTAACTTATAAGACTTTGATTAATGTGAAACATAAAATGTAATTCATGCTTAGTACCCCCAATCCAACTTCAAATAGATTTCCAGACTTAGAACTTCAGATCTGACTTTAAGGAAGAGTACAATGCCTATTTATTTGGGCTATCTTTTACACTTTTCTTAGTGAATGCTCCAAAATAAGGAAAAGATAAATAAAACATGCCACAGAAAGTTAAGAAAAATAATTATCTAATATTAGTAAAGTGCTGTGAATCTTGCAGTGAAGTATAAATAATATATAAATGGTTAGAAGTAACAGTAAATAATATTAATAATATTTCTAATAGTGAAATATATAAAATAAACACATGATAGAATATATATACAGTAATTACTGACCATACATGGACAAATACATCAAGAATAAACAGGAGTCCCTTTTATTAATTTCACAATATAGCTGCTAAACTAATTATTTTCTTTTGTCAATTTAGAAATCTCTAAATTGAAAACGCCCACTGAGAAGTCTCCCACATACATTATTAAGGCCTCAGCATGCTTTGGTAGTTTTCTTTTTCTCACTCTGAGATTGTTCTTCTCATGACATTTTTCTTTTAAGCTCTGAGTAGATATAATTCAGGGTATTTGATAGCCCCAGGGCCTAAAATTTTGAGGCCATGGACACCTTCTCTAATGACTTCATCTTCATATCCTAAACATCTAATTCAGAGCCTGGTGAAAATTTATCAGGTACATAGGGGCCCTCCTTGAATATATGTTTTTAAAATGTGTATTTTTTGTCTTCACTTTAAATGAAAATTTCTGTGGAGCTACTATGTATAATTAAAGGGGACATAAAATGGTTTGTAAACTGGATAAAGCAGCAGATCTAGATAACTGTTAGGAAGTTGGTAGTGATTTTCAGCCACACAGATTCTTCCCATCTCATCAAATCACAGTATTCTTAATGACTTCAAATCACTACCTTAGGGTTAGTAATGGGTCAACAGTTTCAAAATGAAAACAGGTGCTTTCCCCTCCAATGACAACATATAAAGTTAATGCCTAATTAAGGGAAGGATAATTATAAAATAAATTATATTTCTGTCTACTCTTTTTTTACTGAATAATCACATAATGAAGTCAGAAAATTTTATGTAAACTATTACTTTAGGAACATTTGTTAAGAGAATGTAAGTTTTAATTGTATTATTGCTTCCATCTGCCTGGAAATGTTCTATAACTAGGTCATTTCTTTTGCCAATAATCCACTGTACTCTCTAGGAAAGAAGTTGCCTTAACAGAGGCTCTGTTACTTTCTCAGATTTCTATGCTCTCTTCTATACGGCATACAAACTTATCTTACAGAACATTATTGGAAAATGTTAGAAAACAGAAAAATACTGTAAAGAAACATAATTGCTGAAAGATAATTGTTAGAAAACATTTATAGGTCTCCCACAATTGCCAAAACTCATATACTTGCCATAACTATGTTCAGGCCTCTAGTTTTTCAATAACTAATGTCCCTTCTCTCCCATTTTAAGTGCAATGTGAAAAATCCAAGTGTACTTAGAGATAACATTAAATATACATTTCATACATTTTTATATTAAAAAGATAATACACGTGAATTGGACTGATAAAAGGCTGTTTAAAAAGGACATAATCAGTATATACTTCCCAAGAACATAATCAGTGATGTGAAAGAGATGGATGCCATCACATCTGTGCTGTCCTTGATTTTATAAAAAGGAAGCTAAATATCAATGCTTCCGTGATTTAAGGGAATGGGGAAGGGGTAGAAATTAGCTGTGTTAGTAACAAATTACTTCATGGTTTTTAGGCTTCTTAGAAATGAATATTTACTGCAAAACTTTAGACCCTAATATTATTGTGCTCAAATCAGACAATAAAACCTTTTTAGAAGTTTCAATAAAAGGAACTTACACCAATTATTATTAAATATGCTTTATAGAAAGTAAAAAATTGGGTGAGGGATACATTAAGAAGAGCCTTCCTCATATAAAAATTTCATGATATAAAATATTAAAATCATCATAGTTAGAAAGAATAAGCTCTGAAACTGCTCTCTAAGTGTAATGAAACTGGGCTGTACAACTACAAAATAAGCTGCCAAGCTGACAGTGGGAAACTATAGGAAAAGAGATGATCGCTATTGAATGGAAAACCCTTTTAACTTATAAAAAGGAAAAAATAAAAAACATGCTGGAATAATTTTCGACGTTTCTGGTATCCCATTTTAATTTCGTTGAATGCAGTCTTTCATCCTACTTTGGGATATCGCATAGGCTTCACTGTTAAGAAGTACAAATGCTACATCAGTTCCACAGCCATTTCTAGGGAAAGGGTCTCTTCATAATACAAGGCTAAGAAGTCAAAATATCCTTCCACAGTTTAATGAACAGACAACAAAACACATTTTGTTTTAATGTTGTTGTTTTGCCTTTAGCTTTCAAAAGCAAGATGCCAGGTACTTGGCTCTCACTGTAGGATCACAGATGTTCTGATCCACATGTCTGTGAACTAGCTGGGTTTGTACTAGCTGTTGATGGTGGACACTTTTTCAGATAAATCTCACCTGTTCCATCTGAGGATAATTGTAACATTTCTGGAGTCTCAGATCTGGACAACTGGAGATTAAATGCACAAAGTTAAGATAATTTCAAAAACTTAGATTTTTGTTTTGAGATAATTCTTATACTGATATAAAGATTTTCCGGTTTTTAACATGGTGTTATCTTTAAAGGAGGAAGGCTTATCTGAGCGCAAGAGACACTCAAAAATATTTTGCGTCATTGGTGAACAAGACTGGACAAAACTGTTATTAAAAAGGAGATGTGTAGCACATAAATAAAAAGTCTTTTCTTCAACTTAGCTTTCACTTACAAATTACCGCTGATCTATTTGGACAGCATGAATTTTCATGCCTTTGTGAAAACTAATGAAATATATAGGCTTATGTCTCTGGCTGGATAACAGCTGGCTTAATTTTGTACAATTAAGCTTTTATTATATAAACAAAACAATAAAACCTCAACCAAATTACCGGCAATATTTCCTTTTATAATCTAAGCATCCCATTAAAACAATTTTACCAGGCTGGGGCTATCTAATAGCAATAATTCAATCCTGATCAATTTTGGAACATGAGTCCTTTATTTAGGAACTTCTTTTCTAGGTTATTAGTAAGTAGACAAACTATAAAAAGATATGATTGAAATTTGGAAGTTCTTTTAAGTACAACTATATTATTTATTCTCTTTTTAGACGTAGTAAACTACAATATTTGCTGTTTGTTTTTTCCCATTACGAACTTCTTAAATACACACTGCAGAATATAAATGTTATGCTTTATTATTCCTTAGTTACTTACTTTGTGTTTTCTTACTCTATAGCTGAAGGAAAACAGCAAATAAGCTTTTTGTTTTTAAGAATTCGGGCACTAGGCTAATGGATCACCTCAGCCTAACACAGTAACACTGTACTTACTCCATCGCTGAGGCCAGGACTAGCTCCACTGTCCAAGCAAACTGTGTCATGAAGTGACTGTATCTAAGGAGTTTGTGAAAATACAGCACAGCATAGCTCACATCTAGATAAAGCACCCAATGTCTTTTACCTTCCAGATAGAAGACCATGCATCATCATAGACCTCCTGAGAAATTATTAATCATTACAGAAGAAGTATAAATTTCATAAATCCTGCCCAAAGCTGGACAAGAGAAACAGGGTTGTCACTGTTATAGCTAAATTTTATTCCTGCTTTCTTTTTAAACATCACAGAATGTTAGTAATATAAATTCTTCTATATAATGAAAGTAATATACTAAATTTTAAAGGTACAGTAAGGGAGAGTGAAATTTATGAATGTAAAATACCAAAATAATAGCATGCAACAGATGCTGAAGAAAAATAAGAAGTAAAACATCCTTCAAAAAGGCTGGCACCTTCCCAACCCATTTAGAGAACTATCTGAGCTGGTGGTGGGTCAGAGACCAGGACTGGGGCAGGAAACATGCAGGAAGTAAAATGAAAACCTCATATCTTATGATATATAACCCTTTTAATAAATAGCTCAGACTCTTTTCTGTTCATCTACCTTATTCTGTGGGTATAATTTCCCAATTATTTTAATTTTTCCAAGGTTAGTGTTCACACACACTTTCAAAACTGTTGGACCCAAATGTGATTTGTAAAACGAGGACTGGGAGTAAGAACGCCCTAGATAGTTTCTGATCTTTCATTATCAAAACCTTTTATGTTGATTCAGTCTGCTTAGCCTCCTGAAACCCCACAATGCATTCTACTCACGTGATTCTCTCCATTATTACTAATTCTTCCTGCTTTTGGTCATTTCAGGCAGAAGCATTCACACTGTGCTTAGATTTCTGTACTTAATGTAAAAATTACCACAATGCACGAAGTCATTTCTGTGTATATCCTAATACTTTCTTCAAGTATGATTTCTGAGGACAAATGAAAACACTACTAATTTTTAGGTCAATTTTCTTATAAAAATGGAAGTAAGAATTTAAAATCAAACATTTGAATATAGTTTCTGAAAATTCTCAATTACATTTAGCTTGATTCAAAGTTACTAATTTGTATTTAATATCCAGAACTAAATGAAACCTGAACTTCTACACAGCAAGTACATGAAATAAAATTCTCTTATTAGGTGACCTATCTAAAAACAAAAACAAATAAAAAATTCACCTAATTCAAGTAATTTTTTGCTTTAAAAAAATGGGCTATGGTACAAGAAAAAAGGCTGGAAGGGAACTTAAATATCATTGGGGGCCAAATACTTAAGTCAATATGTAAAGTCAGGCAGAGGCATTTCATTCTCAAATAAATGATATTTTACATTATATAGCACCTTATATAGTCAAAGTGCTTTAGAATCATTATTACTTGACAACCATTCATCAATGTAAATAAACATGGTTTACAATCAATCAGTCAACAAATCTAAACACTTTGATGCAACCAAATACCTAAGAGAATCTGTTCAGTAGCAAATTCTTAGACTAATACATAGAATTAAGAAAAAATGTAAAAAGAGGCCTATCGTAACATCCCATATAAGAAATCACTTATTGATCTTAATGACTGATATTAAGATGGTAAGTATTAGGAATTATTGACACACAGAAGTGTTTATATTAACGAATAAGTAAAACAATGAGATGCAAGTCAACAAGGAAGTTGCCCATAAGGTACTGCTACCTATTACTTGTAAGTATATGAAAAATAGGTCTCTAGATGCAATTGAAACTATTAGTATCAGCCACACTGCCAGAATTTGATCCTCAGTTACTGTGATATTCCAAAACAAGAAAAAATTAATGCACTGCCTGATTTTCTCCTTGTCTATAATTTCCCCCCAACAACCTAACCAATGCATTCACTTCTGCCAGCAACAAGAGAGCAGGAAATAATAAAATTTTATGTATTTATGTTTTAAAAATAGTTTCCAAATCTTCGAACAAATTTAATTTCCTATAAAACAATATGAAAACTAATTTTTCCCTCTAAATAATTGTATCAGGTGCCTTAGGTAAGATCTGATCAGCACCTCTGCCAATGTATTTATGTCTTTGCAAAAAGTGCACTTGCCAACCATTCATTTTTATATAGCAAATACGCTAGTTATTTGAAGTACATTTGGAAAACAACTGAAAACACAGATTAATACCTCATAAAAAGATTAATTCCCTTTAAACAAGACATTCTTGTAAAGCATGGTAACACGGAGGCACAATAAAGAATATAAATTGTATATCAATTATTGGCAGAAAATCTAATTCATTACAAAGCCTACACCATTGGAGAAAGGACGTTTTCATACAAAGAAAAGTACTACACTATTACACACCACTTTTAATTGGGCATTTAACATTTTTTTGGCACATTAAAAGAAACTGAAAGGACTACAGAATAAACGACCAAGAAACTAAAACATTATAGATCCAGAGAGAAAGTCCTCAAATGAGAAACAACTAATTAACATAACGTAGAGACAAAAAATAAGCTGGTTGAATTTCCTGAAATGGTGTTATGTGTAACAGAAGTATGTTTGAATGCAGGGTGTTTTTTCTAATAGCAAGACTTGTCTACCTTGCTGTGGCTGGTTGAACATGGCCGGGGTAAGATCTTCTTGTGCTGGTTGCTTGTCTTTGCCTAGCCAGAAACGACTGCCCTGAACCTGTACTAGCAAGTCTATCTTCGGCCGCCTTTTTATGCAGAGTCATTCCCTATAGCACATAAGAAAAGAAGGTAATCAATGAAAAAATAGTGGAACATACTCTCACAATAGACAATTTCATCATGCAGATTTTGTTACATTGCATCATAAAGTACAACTAGGAATGTTAATTCTGCTCATTATAGATTAAAATTTTATAGACATTTCAATTCCAACAATTAGGTACAAATTTTCCTTTGGAAAAATTAAGGCTTAATTTTCTGAATTGACAATAACCAAAACAACAGACAAGAGAGAGAGATTTTTGGACTAAAGTACCCATCCTCAATCATACATACTTCCCTTTCAAATCAAACATATGAAGTGATTTTTGAAGGGAAAAAAAGTGCAATTGATTGGTACCCTGTTTCCCTGAAAATAAGACATCCCCCGAAAATAAGACCTAGTGCAATTTTTTTCAAGCTTAGAAATATAAGGCCTCCCCTGAAAAGAAGACCTAGCAGCAGTCATTGCTACAGCTCCCCCCAAATTCTTGATGGAATTCAGAGTTTGGCTGGTTATGCTGATGTTTGTGATGACATGACTACAGTATATTAATAAATGTTGACTTTTTCTTCAACAATAAATGTGAATTCTTGTTCATGGAAAAATAAGACATCTCCTGAAAATAAGACCTTGCGCGTCTTTAGGAGCAAAAATTAATATAAGACACTGTCTTATTTTCAGGGAAACACGGTAGCAGTTGATTCATAAGGGGTTGTGGAAATCACAGGGCATATCTAAAATGGAAAACCACCAATATACTTGCTGTTTCTTAAGGTGGAAAGGCACACTAGGTATCATACATACCACCATGCTGTTTTTCTTCACTTCAGGCAGACTTGCATTTTCAAACAAATTAAGAAAAGTTCCTGGCAGCCCAAAACAAGAGGGACCAATAGGGAGCAGGGGGTCTTTCTTGAAGACAGGAGGATGGCTTACTAGCTTAGAAGGGAGAGGAGCCATAATTGCTGGACCCAAGCACCTTAACAGGAGGGAAGTAACCTCTGGGGGCACATTTTCTAAACACGGAGGAATAACCACAATGACCAACCTAAGAGTAGATCAAGAAAAAAGTGGTTTTGGTACTCAGTTAATAAGCCAGTGAGGCACTCTCGCCACCAGACAAACATTAAGCACTGAGAGTGGCTGTGTAATCTCACCAGTGACTGCATACAAGTAAACTGATGGAGACAGTGGAAGGCAGCAAGGGAGAAATGAGCCATTGGGAGTTAGGAGGAGAGTCAGACAGACAGCCAAGTTATGTGAAAAGACACACAGCCTTCCCAGAATGTACTGGACAAACTGGCACAGAAAACAGAAGATTAAAACGTAAGTCTTCCTATCACTAGTTAGCCTCTAGGAAAAACACTGGTCATGCCTTTGCATTTTTAATAGATTTGCAGTCTATCATATGTACCTAAATACATTAACACATTCTTCCATTCTGCCTATAAGAAAATCCTGAACAAGTTTTCCACTCAATTTGAAATCAAAGTATTAAAGGATTTGAATAAAACTAACAAATATCTATTGGTAATCTATATTTATTAACTTGGCTACACATATTAACAATTATATTTTATTTAAAATATACTATTAAAAAATTTTTAAATAAAAATAAAATGTACTATTTTTTCACTTTCACATTCCAAGCAACTTATTCAAATTCTTCATACACTTTCAAGACCTCAGTACACACCCCAACGCCATCCTCTGAGATACTGCACACCTTTGCCAACACCTGTCATCCTCACTCCATTTCGGGTGAGTGAGATGCAGAATTCCTGAATATATGTGTGAAGCTGTTACTGGCTATGTTATCTGAATATAACTGGTGTGAGTCTACCCAGAGTTATTCCTTCATTCTCTGAATAGCTGAAAATTAGGACTATTCTTTAATACTGTATCACAGGATAAATAAATTTAGTCCCATAAGAATTAAGAATCACAGTATGTGCAGTCATAAAAATCAATTGAGAATATGAAGTGACTAGTAAGGATTGAGGGGCAGAACTCCAAGATGGCCCTTACTAACTTTAAGAAGGATAAAGAGGAAACAGAATAGGTGGAATCAAGACTAGTTCCCCAAGGACTTCCTTAAATATAGTTTTTTTTCTATTAAAACAATTTTTCTTTTATTTATTGATTTTAGAGAGGGAGAGGGAGAAGTAAAGAGGGAGAGGGAGGGAGAGGGGGAGAGAGAGAGAGAAAAGGAGAGCAAGAGGGCTGTTCCACTTATTTATGCATTCACTGGTTGACTCCTGTATGTGCCCTGACCAGGTATTAAACCTGCAACCTTGGCATATCAGGACGATGCTCTCAGGGCTCTATGTTCTTACTTTAATTTTCAAGAAACCTATACTTGTTAACAGCAATAGTATTCTAAAGCCAATGATTTTCTCTCATTTTTTAAAAATTGTGAAAAAATCTTAAATATGTAGTTTTAACCAAGGCAAATATAAATGTGGACGTCATGAAATTGCATAAATTTTTGACAAAGATTAAATCACAGAATTAGGAAGCCTGGGCACTAACCTTTAAGACATAGTATCAATTATAACAGTAAAATGGAAACAATGGTATTGTGCCAAGTAACACAACTATAGGATTGAAGAGGGCTGAAGAAAGGAATCTGGCTTAATTCCCTATCTTGGGCAACTAACAGGCAGAAGTGGTCTTACTGGGAAAAAGGACAAAGAAGAAAAAGATGACAAAAAGTCTAGGAAAAAATACTGAAGAAAGTACAGCATCCTTCAAAATCCACAGCTATTCATATTCAGAAAACCTTATTGAAGCCCAGAATGTTGATGAGCATTTATTTTCCCCTGCAATACATTTACAGTTTTTGTGTGCATGTGGTAAAAAATCCAATTTCAAAACTTCCAGTCATTCAGGGTCTAACCATAAACATTTCCAAACCCTTTGAGATAGTTAAACTACACTCAGTGTCTAAGTACCACTCCTGTGAAGATACTGAAATAGTCTCACAAAATAAAAGCAACTACAGCAGTATTTAGATATTATTAAAGTCCCTTTCCCCTAGAAGAAAACGGTTCTGAGAGACAGAAATCACTCTCATGTATCCTTCTATTCACTAGGGATAATGATGTGTCTAAAACGCCCTAACCATGCGTATTATGATGGTTCTCATATCTGCTTTTCAGTCCTAAGGTCAGCATTAGGATTTTGTTAGTGTATGTTAGGACAGCAATTAGTTTTAGATCCATTTGGTAGAATTACTTCTACACTAAAGGGCATGTAATAAATATTACATATTCACAGAACTTTGCAAGGTTTTGAAGTGTTATTTTCTTACCATATTGTACCAGGCACTAACAATACATTTCTCCTCCATCTCTCTTTGACTCTTTGTCTTCTCATATTCTTTCTAAAAAACAAGCATATGTAAACAAGTAAAGATGAAAAGCAAATCAATATCAATAAAAGTCACAATTAATACTTTAAATTAATGGAGACAAGGGCATATAACAAGTCTTCCAGAAAAAAAAAAGAATCAAAAATCAAATATCCTATGTATAGTACAGTGAACTACCTCTAATGAATGGAATTGTCGATCCCGTTCCTGAAGCTGGTTTTTAAGAGCTTGTATTTCTGGTGCTGCTCCTTGATTCTGTTTAGGATCTAAAGTACGGATAACCTGTGAAGAGTAATAAAGAAAAAAATCTTAAGTCTCAAACTGAAAGAATGTAATATCTAAGGAAGCACTTATTAAAAATAAAAAAGATAAACCTTATGAAAATGAAACCTATCTTACAAGGATTTGAATGTATGAAGTAATATTCAATTACTATAACTTTTAATTATATAAGACTTTTTAATTATGTAAAATAATCAGTTATAAGAAGTCACCATCACTTAAAATTAATAAACTCTACTGCAGCAAACACTACTGACAGCTGTTGACTCTTTCCTTTTCCTCTGACTGGACTCGGTTAGCCCTTTGCCTCCGATCAGATGTGTACTTAGAAAGAGGGTCCTGATGGTTTAAAAAGCCTGACATTGTGAGCCATCTCCTCTTCTGCCAGCTGCGTGGTTTATGCATGGGCATGCGATGCAATTCTAGCTGGCCAACTAGTGGTCTTCTGGGAAAGGTCTTTTTGCTTTTTGGCCCAATACTTTTACTATAAAAAATGACCACACCTTTAGAAAACTTTGAAAAAGCAGAACAATAAAAACCCACTTCCTTTAACACATATTTACCAATCACTGCACTTCATTTGATTTCTGTAAACACACACACACACACACACACACACACCACATTTGCTTGTTTGGGGGACTATTCTAAAGCAATTTGCAGACCTCATACACATAACCCTTAAACACTCAAAATGCATCTCCTTTGACTAAGAACATTCTCCTACACAATCACAATAAGTTTATCATCTGTAAGACAATTAATACCTATACAAATCATCACTACTTGATCCAAATCCGCATTTCCACAGATGTCCCCAAAACATCTTTTCTAACTGCCCTTGTGTCCCAATCCCAGATCAAAGATTTACGTATTACATTTAGTCCTTAGATCCCTTTGGGCTTTTAAAAATTGTAATAGCCTCTTGTGTTCCCCCACATTAATGCCTATTTCTTTTTCAAAACACAGTCTTTTATCCCAAATTCTGCATTTATCAGACAACTTCCTGAAAGTGTTATTTAACTTATTACAATAACCTCATTTTCCCTGGGAACTGAGTTAGGTCTAGAAGATTGCTTAGATTCAGGTTAAATATTATTGGCAATGATACTCCATCAGAAGGCACAAGATGTTGGTAATCCGACCATTAGTACAGGTCATTCTGATTACTAGTTAAGGTGGTGACTGCCACTTATTTCCTATATAAAGGTACATTTTCTTCTTGTTCTTCTGATTCTCTGCATGAGAAGTCAGTGTACCTGCATTTCATTTTGAGAAGTCAGTGAAACGTGATCAGAAAGTGAAGTGAGATGCCCACAAATACATACTTACACTTTTAGCTTTCTCTAAGTATTTCTTATATCGTTCTTCCATTTGTTTCATTTCCTCTTCTTTCTTTCGTAGAGCTTCTTGTAATTCTTCAATTTTTAAGGCTGCAGGTGAGACAGTAAAAATAAATTTTTAATTGTAACTTTAAAATTATTTCAACTAATAGTAAGTAGTTAATAGTTTTGAGAGATTGATCTGTTCCTATAATTCATTTTAAAAAAATAATTCATAATTCTTTTTATAAAAAGCTTTTCTTATAAAGAAAAACTCCAGTATGAAAATGCTTAAATATCCATTGATGGATGAATGGGTATACAAAATGTGGTATACACATGCAATCAAATATTATTCAGCCTTCATTCTGATGCATGCTACAAAATGGAGATGTTATGCTAAGTAAAAATGAAAGATATTATGCTAAGTGAAATAAGCCAGACACAAAAGGACAAAGAGTATTATGTTTCTACTTAAATGAATGGAAATACATAAAATAGTCAAATTCACAGAGACAGAAAGTAGAATAGTTGTTAATAGGGGCCAGGGGGTACAGAGTTTCAGTTTGCGATGATGAAAAAGTCCTGGAGATGATGGTAGTTGCACAACATCACTATACTGGATAGTTGAGTAATTACTTGTGGTTGCACAACAATGTGAATATACTTAATGCCATTGAACTGTATACCTAAAATGGTTAAAATAGTCATTTTTATGTTATGTATATTTTATCAATAAAAAAAGGTAAAAGCTGTGTCTTGCTCCAACTTCCACACAAAAGAATTAATCAAATCAAGCTACCTATGTGTGAAAATTTCAAGAGAAGTAAAAGTCTGACTGACTTTACATTCAACTACATATGAAAATAACTAATGTCGTAAGATATTCATTAGCATCCATTGTTAAGGAAAGCACAAATATAATCAGAAATTTAAGAAATATTGTGATGATTATATATTCTTTTAAAAAATAAAGTAAATCCTTTAATGGTTAAAATATGTAATAGGGCCTATTCCCAAAACAAGCAATTTTATATAAACTAACACTAGGATAAAGTCAGGCTAACCAGTTTAAAACTATGCTTATTGGGAAAAACTCACAGCTGTTGTTAAATCTTGGTTCAAGGTCTTCAATAATGGCTCTCTTCTTCTGCAATTCATTATTGGCTTCATGCAGCTTCTCTCTGTAACAAAATATATAACACTGTGTCACCCACCACTATTTTGCATTTTTTCACTTGAAATGAAAAATCTAAGTATTTTATTTTTGGAATATATTTGCATAACACAGAATGCCATAAAACAAAGATGAAAAGACTAATCCAACATGAATTTAATTAATAGATTTTAAAAAGTTAAAAAATAGAGACAAAATCTCAAGAGTTTAAAATGTCACTTCTTTTACATCAATCTGCACAAGAGGGTACAAAGAACTTAATGATCTTCATTTCTTCCCTAGGAATAAGGATATTTTAAAAATTAAGTTTAAAACTTTGCAGAAGTTTAGAGTGCAAAATCTTATTGCAAAAAAACGAGTTCTAAAATTAAGAACAGAAAGATCTAGAGTGTCTCAAACTCCTAACTATGGTTATAAGGACTATCATGAAGTTACAAAACCCATTACTTTCATTTGAAAAGAATTCTAAAGCAGACGTTGTTTTGATTTGAGAATCTGGGGTGGAGATGACCATTTAGACACTATTAATATATGCCTTATAATGTTCCATATCTTCCAGGGACACCCAAGTCATTGTCTGGACACTCTGTAACCACATAATATTAAATACTTATGCTTTACCAAATAATATAATAATGAACCTCAATAGCTTTTATACTTACAGATGTTCTTCAAGTTTCTTTTTTAGAAGAACTGACTGAAAATAGAAAATAAAAATACTTTATTACTTAACATTTTTACAACTAATAATTATTTTCTAAAAATTAAGAGCATAGTAGTAACTAACTCTGAATGAACCCTCAGTAATTTCTCTGGTCAAAGAGCTCAAAACACACAATGTACCCAAGTTTATTTCATTTTATAAGGGACAGAGCAGGCTATACGTGACAGCAATTGGTATAAAATACCCAATAACTGCACATCTGAATTCTCTATTTATAGTCAGGGAAATGAATAAAAGTCACTTATGTAGAGACCTAATATTCCTGGACTCTTGATGCAGGTAGAATGCTAAAAATAACTTTCCATAAGACACTTTTTACATTGTTTTCCATGCATCATGATAAAGTCTGGAATCAATTTCCTTAAGTACTTATGACTTAATCAGTAATTTGCAAATGTGCACAGGTTACAAATAATTTATGTGATGGTATGGGAATATGAAGGATTATATCTACAGAGAATTTAGTATGCTAGAGAATGCAGCTTTGACTGGGTATTTTTAGAAGTCTCCTGAAAAGTAGGAGAACAGAACTGACCTAAAAATCATAAATAGTGGCACTATATAGGACCACTAGGTTTCATACCTAAATCTAACACTTGTAAGGTGCATATAATTAGTGAATTCCATAAACCATTTCATTTTGAGATAGTTATATAATTAATTCAGTGAAACCCAATTAATATAGGCATATTAAACAAATTATTCAATCAATCAATTACAGTGATGAGGAGAAAAAACTCCACACACTAAGTTCTTCGATTTTCAGTCACCTTATTTGATAATGATTACTGTAACTATTATTTAAGATCAAGAACATTTCAAATTCATTTCTTTGCTCAGCACGTTAACTATAGCTAGATCAGTGGACCACGAAGACCTCTATCACTGCTTCCCCCAAATACAAAAAATAAGATAATAACCCTATTAACTACCAATCATGTTTGTTCCTTCTTGAGTATACAGGGCAAAATGAAAATACTTTAATTTTGCACTTATGTTTTGATCAGGCTCTGCAAAATTAATTTTAACTGAGATAATACTTAATAAAATAATGATTCAATGAGTGGTTAATATGCCAGGCACTTCACTAAAGCATGTCATATACATTGTCTCATGTTAACCTCAGAACACTGAGTAATATTAGGCCATCCCACAGTTGAAAAAGGTGAGACTGGGGAGACATTCAGTAGTTTTCAAGTGACAGATATCCTTTAAGTAAAGCACATAAACCTGTAAGGAAAGTTATATTGGTATGTTCATTCTGCATAAAATTCTTTTAAATTTTTAATACCATCAACTATGATGGCAGATAATATATAAATAATAAAGTTGCTCAATAAATAGAAATGAATAGGAAGCCATACTTACAATAGCCTTGAGCAGAAACCATGCCAAGAGACAGAGAGGACATATTAGTATGAAGCAAACACAGCAGCCAATAGAAGGAACGATTTAGTAATTCATGAACAGAAGTAAAAGATAGGCATTTTTTTTCAAAAATGTACATTTTTCTTTCTTCTATGGTCTCCTCATCCTGTCATGTTCTCTGGAGTTTTATACACTGTGGCTAGCTCAAATTATCCATATGACTGGATATAACAATGCTTTTCTGCTTCCATGCTAAAAATAAATGACATAAAAATAATAATAAAAATGTGCAAACCATCCTACTCTAACTTAAGGTTACTGAAAGGACTGTGCTTTGGGTAACAGAAATAAGTAGAAATTATGTTGTTCTTCAGAGGGGACCAATTCCATTTGGCAGGTGGTTCTATGTACTACATATTCCTGAGGTGCAACGCTGTGGGTTAGTGAAAGAGAGAATATAAAAACATCAAAAGTCTGCTGGGGGAAAGAACCACATACCCTGTACCACACTATTTCTTTAAACCATTTTGAGGCATACCATCAGAATAACAAAAGTTTCCAACTGAATATTTCCTATATGTGGAAAAGAGTTCTGAAAGAATCTCTAAGAATTCAGAGGAAGACATCTCGTGAGCATCTGGACAGTCAAACAAACGGACCAATTTGTATAAATAGTACTTTATAGGACTTGCATTTCAGTTCTGAAATATGCTCTCTAAAAGTAATGGCAAACAGCATATTTAAATTTGGTTACCACAGTAATACTTAACCAGGCTATGCAAAATTATTTTTTACAGAATATATTTCTTCAGGTATATTTTAATATAAGAGAATCACATACAAAGGTTATTGCTACAGCACTAAGGCTGAGTTGATACTGATGTGTCACAGTCTTTACTTTCCATGTACCACAGGCCCATCCCCTCTCAACCACAGCTAAACAACAAAAAGGACGTCAAACTTTCAAGGGTCAAAATTAAGTTTACATTTCCCTCAGTGTGAGAGACCCAGAGCTTTCACTGAACTAAGAAATGTTACCCACTTAGGCTCATCTCTAAGGTCCTCTTACTTAGGCTTACGATTTTAATACACAAATGGTGGTTTTGCTTCATGTCTTTATTTTTTGGCATTCTGGATAAAAGCATGTTTTAAAAGTAAACCATTTCAAACTAGTTCCATTTTAATAGGGAATAAAGTAGTTTAAATGCTGGTGACAATTCTAGGAAGTTGAAATCAACCTGGGAATCTAAGAAGAACTACCAACACATTAATTAAGAATGAACCAAGGAACCAGTATAAATGACCCATGGACATGGACAACGGGTGGGGACTGCCTGTGGGCGAAGGACTGGGTGGGGTAGGGGGAGAAACAGGAGAAAAAGTGGGACAACTGTAATAGAAAAATAACAAATTAATTTAAAATAATAATAAAAAATTTAAAAAGATGATTTGAATAGATTAGTAATACTGCTC
The DNA here is from genome assembly GCF_987537825.1 of Furipterus horrens. Classification (NCBI taxonomy): domain Eukaryota; kingdom Metazoa; phylum Chordata; class Mammalia; order Chiroptera; family Furipteridae; genus Furipterus; species Furipterus horrens. The sequence continues at coordinate 74,050,249 of NW_028327182.1, forward strand.
TTTTAAGTCTCTTTTTTAAAAAAAATACTGGTTTAATAAACTAAATTTTAAGCTGGAAAAAATAAAAAAGAATGAACCAAAACCACTGCAAAGAACATGCTGCCAATCTAAGATCATAAATCTAACAAAATTCTTAAAATTAGGTCACTGATGAACTTTTTATATCTAATATTTTTTTAAGTACTGCACTAGTCTAAGTCTCCATTTGATTCCTCTTGTCCTGATACCCTCTTATGTTAATAGGGCTGATAAAACAGGATCTATCTAGTGTTGACGCTGATCCCAAAATGACTCTACCAATGGGAACAGCCAAATAGGCTTATACTGAAAAGTCAGAGTTTATAGCAACTACACTTGCAACAAGAAACAAAAAACCAACAAACCAAAACCCAGTTGGCTGTGGCAAAGATTGGTCACTAAAATTTAGGATTGCCCCCCTTCTTTTACATTATTTTTCAGCACTTTATAGAGTCCAGCTCTATTGTATACTGCTCCTTACAAATAAAGAATTGGCAAAGTGTAATTCATTTTTCATCAGAGAACGAGGGGCCACTATGTGCTACGTAAGCACTATGATAGACAGTGAGCACCAGGTTGCTAGTTCTACACCTTCACTATGTTCTAGTGTGAGCGTGTATCTATCTGTCAAACAGACAGGGCGATGACAGATACACCGAGTGCTAGGGAAGTATTTTAAAAAGTCAGTGAACTTACATTTAAGTGTGTATTAGGGGTAGCAAGAGGGATTCAGAATTTAGAGATGATGTGATTCTAGGGGTGACATTTTTTTAAAATGCCAATTTCACATAAAAAATTTTTACTTAAACATGCTGTTTCTACCAGCATTTTCTTTTAACCACAGGGAAAATCCTATACTTTGAATTATGCGTTGAGCACTTGCAGAACATAAAGCTCAATTAACTTCCTAGTTGATAACTACAAATGAACTTCTAATTCCCAGGAGAGTAAATCTGAAGGAGATAAAGTACCAACTGGCTCTTTTAATAAGGAATGCTGGTAAAAGGAAAACACTTTCTTTTCTACAACCAATACAATTATAAATTATTTAATAGAGAACATCAAGCAAAGAAACAAAACTAATAGGTTTTGTTAACATTGTGAAACTGTTGGACCATGGTTGGTACACATTAAAACTTACATCTTCTGCTTTTGATCCTTGATCCTGTAAAGATTTCTGCAATTCTTCAACTTGTGACTGAACTTCCAGAAGTCTTTGATTCACCAGCCTAGAAATGAAATGTACATTAATTTTCCAAGTTCTGACTTTACTTATGTCTTTTTCCTTAGGTTGTCATATTGGTTAGAGAGACAGTACATTAGCAAAACAAAGCCTAAGGCTATAGTACTTGTAGCTCACTTTTTTTGATATTTTTTCATAGTACTTGATATTTCTATGATGATTTCCCACAGTGTTTTGTAATACATTCTGTTGAACTGATGTACCTATGCTTATCTATTCATCTGAAATTCACTTTGACATATGTTTATTCAAACTGTGTCAGGCACTATGCTCAGCACTAGAGTAAAAAGATTTTTGCACTCACGGAAGTCAGTAGGGAGGCAAAATGTAAACAAAGAAAATACAAGATAAATGCTTCAACGTAGTGCACAGATGTATAAAAAAGGATGATGACTGTTCAAAGAAGCAGGAACTGTACCTAATTGTGTAGGGGAATTAGGATAGGCTTGATTTAAATTGAGACTAGATAATAAATAAAATATGTGGTTAAAGGTAAAAAAGGGGATTCAAGACAAAGAATTGAATATGTCCAAAGTACACAGGAAAATGAGAGGGTACATACAGTAAGTTCAGCAATGGTATGTCTGAAGAATAAGTTATGACCAGTAAGAATGCCTGAAGATAAAATCAGAAAAGAAAATGAGTGGTTGGGTGCAACCCGTGTAAAATGCAAAAGTATCTGGAACTTATCCTGTAATCTGGCCTAAAATTTGGCTGGAACTGGAATAACACATCCAGTCTTTAATGATGCTGATTCTGAAGCTCGATCTTCAGAAATTCTCCAGGTCATTATGATGCAACATTCAGTAGATCAGTCTGATTCCCTAGGTCTTGGGTAACGTTGAGGATTGCAAGAAGGAAGAAACACAATTAGATGGTATTTTAAAAAGATCATATTGGTATGAGAGTAGAAGATGTATTAAAAAGGTCAAAGAGAAGGCATGAAGGCCTAGAGGAGGCTATTACGATCACCAAATATGCCTGAAACAGAAGGAAACAGAGGAGAGAAATGTATTAGGGAGGCACAAGAACACAGGGAATAAAAAAACAACACTTAGAATATTGACTAGGAAGAATGTAAAGAAAAGTGGAAGAGGAAAAAGGTGGTCACGGCAGATCACCAAGCACAGGGCAGAAAAGAGGAACCTCACCCTAGAGAATAGAGAGAGAATAGGAAGAGACATAAGACAGGGAGGGTTGTTACTGAAATTTTAAAAAGAAAAAAGAAAATTTGAGGAAGGAGGAAATGATCAACAACAATGAACATAGCAGAGATGAGGAAAGCTAAAGTCTTGATTGCTCCCACCAGATTGGCCATTTAACAGATTATTGGTTATTTCAGTGAGCCCCGGCTGGTGTGGCTCAGTGGATTAGTGCTGGCCTGTGAACTGATAGGTCCCCGTTTCAAGTCCCAGTTAGGGCACATGCCTGATTTGCAAGTCAGGTCCCCAGCTGGGGGTGTGTGAGAGATAGCTGATCAATGATAGATCTCTCCCTCCCTTCCCCTCTCACAAAAAATAAACTCTTAAAAAAAAAAAAGGAAATAATTTAGTGAAATTGTAGTAGTAAAAGACTGCCCCTAGTTAAGAACAAAACAGGGCAAGAATTCAAACAAAGTTTAAAAAGACATTATTTTTTACTCAAGAAATTACAAGAAATTCTGATCATAAACCTACATCGTGTAATTTAGTGAGACTTGAAGTAAAAAGGAAATATAATATCTGAGTGGTTTTCAATAGTTGAAGAATTATTTGACAATCTATATTCAATATGAAGGTACATAAATATATTACTAATGGAAACTGTCTTACTTTTCAGAAAGCAATATGGAAATATATATCAAACTATAAGACTATTTCAACTATCCATTCTAGCCATTTTTGAATTAGTCAACAAAGATTGCAAGCCTATTAGATGGAGGCCATTGTAAATATCATAAAACACAATCAATTAGTCAGAACCAAAAAGCTCCTTGGAAAGACTTGAAAGCAACCCAAAATCCAAGTAATGGGGAATAAAGAAATGTATGATAAAACCGTTAAAGTTTGACGTAGCTTTAATTTCATGATTAGAAAAAAAAAATGGTAGGGCTTTGGTATCATTTTGCTTGAAGAAATAAAGAGGGGGATATTATTATAAAGAAACACAATAACTTTGGCAAGCTTGCCCATAAATGGAGAAATGGATTAAAGTATTCTTAAAAGGAAAGGGAATACCATAATATCACTTCTCAAAATACAATTCATGTCTTTGTTTAAGGAAATAAAAATCAAGACAAGTAGAGAAAACCTGCGGCTAAATGCAGCTGCCTATATACATTCCTACCTATTCTCTGTCTCCAGTTCATTCTTGCGTAGATTTGCATCATCCAGAAGACTCTGCAATAAGGCAATTTTTTCATTGTCTGAACCCTCTTGGTTAAGTTTTAACATCTTATTCTCATGCTGAAGACGAATAAGTTTCTCCCTAAATGAGCAAAAGAAAAACTGATTACCTGGTATATTAATACAATATAGTTATCTAAATCCAGCTATGCATAGTTACAGATTTAATACATAGAACAGGAATTAAAAATAAAGTACCTGCGAAGAATGTAACTCCTGTTGTAACTGGCTAAGACATTACATTTCAGGTCTTAAGTACTTTCTTTTTTAGAATGGATAATCTGAAGATAACTCTCCAAATATCATGATTTGTAATGAAAGAAATTTCAAAAGCCTAATTCCTTTCTGATTTACATATTTAAGTTATGAATGCATTTATACAGTTGTTCTTTAGTTCTCATAAAAAACGTGATCTCTAATGCCAGACTCTTAAATTACTAATTGTAAGGTGGCAAGATACAGTATCCAAGATATGTAGTCCACCCATTCCTGTAGATATGAAAAATCGTATTTTTTGTAACAAACAGATTATCAGAGCCAAGTTACTGGACTGTGTTGTTTTGGATTCCTTGTGTCATGCCTTTGAGGGATAGGCTCCCGCTGAGAGATGTTAAAAGAAACAGCCACATAAAACTTGCCACTACATTTGCTTCAGGGATGATATAACTGAATATTAATTCATATGGAGATACAACTGAAGATCTACTTCTTGAAAATATAATTCATCACTTAGTTTACATAGGGTCCTTTTTTGAGGGCTCTACAATGATACTCATACCAGACACTGAAAAGCTATGCTTCTCACGGAAAAAGAAAACACAAAAACAAAATAAACATATCCACAAAACTGCTCTTATTTTGTAAACACTGTGAAACTAATCAAGCAATTTTACTTTTGCTGTTGAAAAGATGAAAGTCAAATTTGTGGCCCAACTCAAGCAATAATACAGAACTTGACATATTTTATGTATGGATAACAATGACTTTAACATTTTTCAATGACAAGTAAAACGCACTCACTGCAGAGGGGTAAAGGATACGTGAGAAGAAAATAGAAGCCTTCCATAACTCTATGATGCAAAATTATTACGGCTAAACTACAGCCTTCTAATTCTATGCCCATCTACACCCATGAAAATAGTTTTTTAAAAATGGATCACACAGTACATGTTACATTGATATTTGCTATTTACACTTAAATTTTCACATTCTTTCCATATCATCAAATATAATACTTCAATATTTTAACTGACATGTTAAAATGCATATATGAATCATTAATCAATACCCAGTTATTGGGCATTTAGGTTGTTCCCAATTTTGAGATTTAACATGCTAAGAATAATCAGCTTTATAAATATAACTTTCTGTATATCCTTGGTTATTTCTTTAGGATTAATTCTCAGAGAAGTAATTTTTGCGTCAAAAGATAGGTACATTTAGACAATATAACTATTTTGTCAAAATGCTCAAAAGAAAACTGGTACCACCACAAGAAAAAATAATTGTCATTATGTGTGGTGATGGATCCTAACTAAACTGATTGTGGCAATTACTTCACAATATACAAGTCTGTCCAGAAGGTATCCTGCCACATAATATGGAAAATAGAGACATTTATTGAAGAAGTTACAAGATACAAGAAACATTGTACATAAGACAATGATGCCTCAGTCCCCTTCAAATAGGCACCTTGGGACTTCTCACAGTTCTCCCAATCGCCATCAGCTGCCCCATGGTATTTTCCTGAATCTCACTGACAGTCTGAAATCTCTTCCCTTTCAGAGGTGATTTAAGTTTTGGGAAAAGCCAGAAGTCACAGGGTGCCAAATGTGGGTCGTAGGGGAGCTGAGTCACCTGGGTGATTTGCTGTTTTGCCAAAAAACTCTGCACGGGATGTGATGCAAGAGCAGGCAGATTGCAATAATGAAGCTGCCAATCACCAGTTGCCCATAGCTGTAACCTTATAAATCAGCCCAATAGTTTCAGCAGAGGAACGTTCAAGCTTAACATAAAATCTGACACAGATTCATTGCTCTATTTGCTTATTCTGAATGCGATAGACACACAGTACATATGCTCACTCAAGGGCATCTACCACCGGCACTAGCTAGTACAGTGAAGTCATCATTGTTCACGCATGCACATTCCAGTCCACGCTCCTCGGCTGCCAGGTTACATTGACATTGCGCAAACCATTCTCTTTATATTAACGATGGCTGGACTTTTTCTGGACACCCTCGTATACATATATCACATCATTACATTGCATACCTAAAACTAATAAAGCTTACATGTCAATTATATCTCGATTATTAAAAAATTAATTAATTTTTAAAAAGTTGTACTACTTTACAGTTATTCCTCGTTTGAGTTTCCAATTTCTCCACACTATAACATCAGTGAAAATTATCACTTATAATAGGTTTTGCAAATTTGATAGGTACATTTCATTATGTATTAAACCTATTAGCCCACTGTCTATAACAGATTTTGCAAATTTTGATCGCTTTTACCATTAATCTTGATAGCTCTTCTAGACACAGAGTATGTTTTAATTTGTATTGAGTTGTATTCAAAAAAGCCATTGTATTTGTTGAGTCTTTATCATTGGTCTTTTCCTCAGTTTAAGAGTCCAATTTAATACCTATAAACTTCCTTAAAAATTGTTTTTTAGCCAGGGCTGGTGTGGCTTGGTGGATTGAGCACTGCAGAGTCACCGGTTCAGTTCCCGGTCTGGGCACGTGCCTGGGTTGCGGGCTGGGTCCCCAATTGGGAGTGTGCGAGAGGCAACCACACACTGATGTTTTTCTCCCTCTCTTTCTCTCTCCCTTCCCCTCTAAAGATAAGTAAATAAAATATTTTTAAAAATTGTTTATTGGACATAAGTATTTGTGAATATTCATAAATAGTAAGCATTCATTCAACACATTTTACTGTACCAATAAAAAGTACCATATCAGATGACAAAAAAGACAAAGGTACACAAAATGCTTCCAGAGCTGGTGTTGCATTATACTCCTTCTGTGTGTCTGTCTTAAATAAATGCCAGCAACAATCAATTAATAGTGTCTTCATCTATTCAACAAGTATTTGAATGACTACTGTAACTCACAGCTTACAAAATTCTTAAACAACCATTATATTATTTAATAACCCAAAGAAATTATCAAGAATCAAGGCCAGTGTCAATTTCAAAGGGGGCAAATAAGTTCACAGAAGGTAAAAGCAATGTTCAGATTCAGCATTTTCCTTCTCCTGGACAACTGGTGCCTGCCCACCAACCATCCATTCTTATACATACAGACAGGTACATATTAAAATAAATGAAATTTTAAAAATGCTATGATTGAATAAAAATGTAAGCTACTATTGAGGGAAGAGTAGGAGAGATGGGGGTATATTTCCTCCTGTCTACTGCATTATATTTTCCCCAGACCATTCTATGTCATTAAAAGATCAATTTTAGTGACTAATTATTTTGCAGGCTGATGACTAAACATAACCTTTGTTTTTGGGTCAAGTGGTTTTATTGCTAAATGTTTGCTAACGGTACCCAGCAGAAAGCTATCAGTTTGTGTGTATATATAAAACATTGTCCTACTGAAACAAGAAGATCAAGTCTCTTGGGCCAGTTGAGAAAAGCACCTAACATGATTAAATCATGGACATTCACTATTGAGTTCATGTTGAAAGTATTAGTAATAAAGAATAAGGAAATGATCCTTTTGGTATTGTAGAAGAGTCCGTTTTCTCCAAAAATACAGTGCAATGTAACCATGAACTTTATGATCTCCTTACCTGATTTCAGGTGTAACAATCTCTGCTGCCAGACTATCTGAAGATTCCTGACTTCCCAGAGGCATTAATCCTATAAATATGTAAATATGAATGCAAGGGTAAGAGAAAGCACAACTATTTCCTTTAGTTTCTATATGAAATCCTACTTTGAGCATTAATTTTAACAGCTAAAATCTTTTAGTCAAGTAAAAGATCATGTCACAGTTGTCTTAAATTATTATCATTATTTTATCATTTTTAACAATTTTCAGGTGAACAACTGAAAGACAGTTAACTACAGTCACTATGTTGTGGAACCATCACCACTGTCTGTTTCCAAAACTCATCACCCAAAACATAAATTCTATAACCATTAAGCAATAACTCCCCATTCCTTTCTCCTTTACCCACCTCATAAACTTTTACTCTCTACCTCAATGAAGTTGCCCATTCTAGATACCTCATAAAGTGGAACCATACCAATATTTTTCCTTTTATGTCTGGCTTATTTCACTTAAAATGGTGTTTTTAAAATTCACCTATATAGCATTTATCAGAACTCCATTCCTTTTTATGGCTGAATAGTATTCCATTGTGTGTGTACACCACATTTTCTTTATCCATTCATTTGTTGATGAACAAATGGATTGTTTTTATCTTCTGCCTATTGTGAATAATGCTACTATGAACATTAGCATACCAGTATCTGGTTGAGTCATTACTTTGAATTATTTTGGGTATATACTTAGAAATGGAATTGCTAAATCATATGGTAATATTATATTTTAACTTTTTGAAGAACCACCAAATTCTTCCACAGTGGCTGCCCTATTTTATATCACCATCACCAATGCAAGAGGTTTCCAACTTCTCCACATCCTCCCCAACACTTGTTATTTTCCTTTTTGGTAACAGCCAACCAAGTGAGTGTAAAGTAGTATCTCACTGTGGTTTGATTTGCATTTCTCTAATGACTACTGATATTTAGCATGTTTTCATGTGCTTATTGGCCATTTGTATATCTCTAAGAAATGTCTATTCAATACCTATGACCATGTGTAAACTGAGTTGCTTTTTGTTGTTGTGACCTGCAGAAGCTCTTCAGATATTCTGGATATCAATCACTTAGTAGATACATGATTTGCAAATATTTTCTTCCATTTTGTAAGTTGACTTTTCACTCTGTTGATAGTGTCATTTGATGCACAAAAATTTTTAATTTTGATGAAGTGCAACTTACCTGTTTTTTCTTTTGTTGCCTAGACTTTTGGCAACAAAAGAAAAACACAAATAAATTGGGCTTCATCCAAATTAACAATTCTAAGGAATCACTGCCAAATCCAATGTCATGATGATTTTCCTCCATGTTTTCTTCTGAAAGTTTTATAGTTTCAGCCCTTATATTTAGGTCTTTGACTCATTTTGGGTTCAATTTTGTATATGGTGTAAGGGTCCAACTTCATGCTTTTGGATATGAATATCCAGTTTTTCTATCACAACTTGTTGAAAAGACTTTCCTTTGCCCCAGTGAATGGTCTTGACACTCTTGTTGACAACTGACCCCATATGTGAGGATTTATTTTTGAGTACTCTTTTCTATTTCATTGGTTTATATATGTCTTCCTTATGACTATGGCACACTGTATTGATTACTAACTTTAAACTTGTGAAACTAGGAAGTGCAAGTCTTACAACTTTTTTTTCCTTTTCAAGATTGTTTTGGTTATTCAGGGTTCCTTGAGATTCCATATAAATTTTAGGATGGATTTTTCTATATCTGAAAAAAATGCTGTTGGTATTTTAATAAGGATTATACAGAATCTGTAGACTGCTTTTGGTAGTACTATCATCTCAACAATATTAAAATCTTATTAAATGATGTCCTGTGAGAATAGCATGTCTCTCTTTGGATAAATGTTCCTTAATAAATTAATACAAACTCTACATACCAGTTGAAAAAAAAAATCACTGATTTACAATGTTTGATATATTTTTAAAGAGATTATGAAGAACTTTCTAGAATTTCCAGGTTTATTATTAGCAGAGATGATTGAAGAAATGTTTATACTTTTGACCTAATAAAATCAAATATTTATATATAATTAAAATATAAAGTAGGCAAGTAAATTTGATCCCATAACTATAGACTATCTGCCACAATATCTGGGTAACAGTCTAAAATATGTATCAATTTTATGGCCTCTTCATCAATTTTTCATTTTCATCTATTAGTCCAATTATCTTAAAATGAATCTAATATTTATACTGATACAATCAGAAATAAATAATCTTGCTTGGGCTACTGAAATGGTCTTACCTTGAGTTGTGAGCTGCCCTTCTTGAGCCTGTACACAACGGAGCTCTTCAATGGTTTCCTTCAGAGAATCCCTTTCTGTTCTCAACCTCTGGCAAGATTAAAAACAAGGAAAGTGAGCTGCAAGTTTTATAAGTTTATTCATTAGTGGTCTTTGTCTTACCTAATAAAATGATAAACAGGAAACATGAATGTTCTGATTTTCTTTGAAAAGATCATAGAAGGTAAATATTACAACATTTTTTTCCATTTAACAATATTGGTATCTACCATGTGTAAGCAATATGCTATCCACAGTTAAAATATAAGGAACACAACTGTCTACACCATCCTTAACAGTAAGTACCTACTTATGTATATAACATTCTTTGCATTAAACACAAAAAAATCAAAGAATTTAAATATCCAAAGTCATGAAAAATATTTTTAGACGATCCATAAGATGCTGAACAAAAAGAATTGTGTCTTTTATAATAATCATACAGAAAACAGAAAATCGACATACATTTACAAAAAGTCATGAGCAAAACAATGTAAAAGAAGCAATGGTGATAGAAATATTAATATAAAAAATTAGAATGGAAATAAAAACATTCTTTCAATCTTTTATTTTAGATCTATTTCTAAAACACAAAAGCAAATCTTAAATTTAAAAATACAGAGAATCTCTGATTTTTAAATTTATAAATAGCTGGAATTAATAAAGTCAACAAAAGAATTAAGTGTCAGCCTTAATTTTAGTAGTGCTCAAAACCAAAATGCCTAATATATACTCACATCCTTTTCTTTTTGAAGAGTGTCAACTTTTTCTTTTAGTCGCTTATATTCAAAATCTAATTTATCTGCTTTCTTCGATTCTTCAGATAATCTATTCTGCAGTTCTACTACCTGATACAGAAAGGTATCATTAATTTTATAACTCAAAACATTTGAATTTATCACTATTTTCTTCTACATCCGTGAGGATATGTTAATTGATTTGAGAGTGAAAGGAAGGTTGGGGGGAAGGAAAGAGAGAGAGACAGAGAGACAGAGAGGGAGAGGGAGAAAGAGGGAGAGAAAGACACTGATGAGAGAAAGACATTGACAGGTCGCCTTCCATATGCATCTGACCAGGGATCAAAGGTATGTGCCCTGATTGGGGATGGAACCTGCAACCTCTGCAACCTTTTGGTATACCAGGTGATGCTCCAACCAACTCATCCACCCAGTCAGGGCTCCCATAAATTTTTTTAATGTATATGATACAGCAGCCTAACTGAATGGAGAGAACTAGGAACAAAAAACTGTCACTATGAGTTCTAAAACTAGATCATCTAGAGTAACAATGTTCAAAATGATGAAAAAAAAAAGTGTCTTCCATTTCTTATAATACAGATAACTGTATAGTCGGAAATCCTTTAAGCATAAAGCAAAAGAAATGCTAGAAAAAAAATCCAATTACATAGGTAAGCCTACAAGAAAGTAAACAAAACCCTTATTTGCTAAAACTGGAGTGGGAAGTACATGTGGAAGCCAAAAGGTGCAAATTGTCAAAACCAGGAATACAGAGTTTTCAATTTAATGGGAGACAGGTGGTTGTTAAATTGCTTTGGGCTCTAATAAAAGATGATGAATCAGTAAATAGGTGGGTGCAGAAAAAAAAAATCCATCAGCTGTAAAAATCAATAAGGAAACTTGCCTTTCTTAAAGTGAATGCATTGGGTTTAAAGAAGCGTAACTTCAAAATCTGTATTCACGACCTGCTAATACATGAATTTATGTTTAAAATTTTGCCATATACATGCCTCATCTATCAAATCCTAAACCAAGCAATTAATTTAAAATAGTCTTCCCTGGCTAGTTGGCTCAGCTGATTGGAGTGTCATCCCGTACACTAAAAGGTTGTGGGTTCAATTCCCAGTCAGGGCACATACCTAGGTTGCAGGTTCAATACCTAGTGAGGGTATTACAGGAGGCAACCGAACCTATCAATGTTTCTCTTTCTCCCTCCTTCCCTTCCCCTCCTTAAAATCAATAAACATATCCTTGAGGATTTATAAAATAACTTTTTAAAGTAAAATAGGTCTGACTGTTAAATGCTGTGGAAAATCTGGCATAAGCAAAACACACATTGTCTGGAGGAACACCACCTCAACCCAGGCCCTCCAATATTCCCAAAGATAAAGATGAACCAAAGTAACAAATGCCAAAAAGAAATAAGTCACTATGAGCAATGGTCAGCAGAAAAACATTAATAGCAATAACAACAGCAAAAACAGTAGAATAAGACCCCTAAGCATTTCAGATTGTAATTATAAGATATAAAATATTAAATTTAATATTTTAAAGATAAGTAAAGAAGGTAATCTAAATTATGAGAGGAATAAGGGACCATTAAAATTCATCAGGCTGGTTTGAAAGTGCACCCAAAGACAAGTCGAAGAAAGAAAAATATTATCATTGAAAAATAAAATATATTAAGGTTCAGGTCAAAAACAGAGAATTAGTGTATTATACAATTTCACTCCAATATTTCTAGGTGAAGATATCTTTTTATTTACTTTGTAATTCATTGTTAATACTAAATCTGATGTCTTTGATTCGTTCTTTAAAAATTTTGGCCATCTTTTCCTTCAAATAATGTCTTCCTACAATTCCTGTTCCCTCCTCTGGACTCTAGATCATTTCTACTTCTGATTTAACACCTTTCAATCTCATTTATAATTTCCTTCATCTACATTTATTTTGGGCTATTTCTCAATTCTCACACAAGTTCATTAAGTCTTTCAACCGTGTTATATGTTAAAAATTTCACAATAAAGTGCTGGGGATAAAATGTATCCACCAAAAAATCTTGCCAGGGCTGTTCTACTAAAACTTACCCAACTAATTTTATTAAGCTAGTATAATTCTGATGCAAAAATCAGATACGGAGAGTAAGTATTAAATAGAAAACTTCAAGGCAAAATATTCTAAGTAAAATTAACAAAGCAAATCTAACAATATAAAAACAACAAATAAATCCACAGTGACCAAAATAAGTTTATCTCAGGGATGCAAAGATAGTTTACACACAGAAAATCTACACAGTAGGAGTCTTCTCTCAATAGGTACAAGAAAAGTAGTTGATTAAATTCAACATCCATTTAAGACAGACACCCTAAGCAAATGGAATTTCTTTATCCTAGTAAAAGGTGGCTACAAAAAAACTACAGCAATCCTTATACTGGTAAAACATTTAAAGCATGCTGTATAAATCAACAAAAAATGGTTGTCTACTATTATTGCTTCTATTTAAAATAGTATTAACGGTCAGACCTGCTGATTAGGGAGAAAAAGAGTATAAAGTAGAGAAAAAGAAATAAAACTGCTTTTATTTGTATATCACTTAACCAAAAGATTCAGGAGACAGGAATGCAGTACAAATGAATGGAATAAAACTATATACCTATCAACATAAAACAAATCTCAGTATTCTACCGAGCAAAAGTCAACTGCAGTAGAGTTCTTTCAATTTACCATTTATACAGAGTGGAGTAAAACTAGGTTTACAGTTGTTCATCTAGAAAATAATAAAAACACCATACAATCTCACCTGTAAGTGGAACCTAATGAACAAAACAAACAAGAAAAATAAAACCAGAAGCACAGAGACAAGGAACAGACTGACAATGACCAGAGGGGTGGCAGGAGGGGGATAATGGAGGAAAGAAGGGGAAGGGTCTAGTCAGGGAACATGTATGAAGGACCCATGGACATGGACAACAGGGTGGGAATGGACTTGGGGAGGAGGATGGTGGGCAGGTCAGAATAGAGCAACAGGGGAAAATTGGGACAACTGTAATAGAACAACAATTAATAAAAAAGAAAAGAAAAAAAGACAAAATAATACAATAATTAATAAATAATAATACAAGAATAAACTTTTGTGTACTCATAACTATAAAACTACTTTTGCCCCACTCTGTATAGCTTTAAAACATGTCAACATGCTATAAATGTTATATACATACATATTAATAAATATACGTATGCAGCAAAAGACTAAAGCAGCGATTTTCAACCGGTGTGCAGCAAAATTTTTAAACATACAATACTTGACTATTTGGTCAGGGGCACTGACCTCTTTCCCCTTAGACAGTCAAATAAAAAATGACAACAGCCAACACAACAATAGCCGTCCAGTGTGAATGAATCAAAATTAATACCTTTTTTATTTGTCAGATAGGCAAAAATGTAATATAAATTACAGTAATGAGTTTATGTGTGCCATGAGATGGAAACGGTTGAAAGTTGCTGGAATAGAGAGATGCACAAAAATGAAAACCACAAAACAGCACAGTGGCAACTATAATGAGGGGAACCATCTGTTTTATTTTTTAGGTGTGGACACATTATTTTTTTACTTTTGTGTATTTCTTAAGAATTATACAATAAACTAAAAAATTAAAAGTAATAAAAAATTTAAAAATTAAAAGCAATAAAGAGATCTGCTATAGAGACCAATCAATAAGCTCTGGAGAAGAACTAAGTTTCATAGGTAAAAATCAGAATACCATAAAAACGAAAGTCAGCAGATTTTTGATAAGCCAGTGTTATAATGGAGAACTTGCTGGCAAATGTCACTTGGAAACTTTGTTACTACTCTTTTACCTGTCTCTTATATGTCTCAAGTTGACTCCGAGCTGCATTGGCTTTTCTTAACTCTTCCTCTAGACTGACAGTGTTCTGCATATACATAGTATTCTTCTCTTCTAAGAGTTTAACCTGCCGCCTCAAATCACCAAGATCTTCTAGCTTCTTTTTATATGATTCCACTTGGCCTTCTAGTTTAGACACTTTATCAGAAGAATGTCTAGAATAAGATGGAAAATCAGAAATCAGAAATACATCTACAGTTAAAAAGCTGTTTTAGATAGTGCTAAACCAAGAGGGACTGCCAGATAATAACATGTTCTAATGAAATTATAACTCCAAAGATGATTCCAGGTTAATTTTTTGCTCAGGTTAAACTATATAACCAGAAAACAGCAAAAAATTGCAATGGCAAATGTTATATAAGGAAAGCAAGCCTGTGGCGGGGGGGGGAGGCAGTCAGCAGAGACACGTGTAGTAGTACAAAAGCAAAATAAATTGTGCAGTGTCCAAATGATTGGCAATTAGAACGTTATTAGTGACCACAGAACAACTGTTTCAGTGGAGTAGTTGGTGCAGGTGGGGGCAGGTTTTAGGAGGTTAAGGAGAGAACATAAATTTTACTCTGTATAATCTAAATCTGTTCTGGAAAGGAGAGAGTAATAAGTTTCTCTTTTTTTTCTATGAGAGAGACCTACATAAATACATGCTAAGGAGCAAGATTCAAATGTGAAGAGAAATGATAACTGATTGTAACACAGTCCCTGTGTAAGTGAGAAACGTTGAGACCCAGAGCATTAAAGAAGAAATCAGCACTGGACAGGAGGAAGAATAACAAGTCTATATTCTAGAAGCAGGAAAAAGAAGATTAGTGGGAATGTAGGGAAGTTAGAAGTATAGGAGATAAAAGACATGGAGAGCCCACAGTTCCTGGCCTCTTTCCTCCCTGCAGCAGGAAACAATGTCATCTACTGAGGCCAAGGTACGGGAAGGGTGGAGTGGGATGGGCATGCAGGTGAGAAAAGTTATGAAAATACATCAAAGATGTGAGGGAAACGGGAGATGGAGCTCTCTACCAATGAGCAGCAGAATGGTGGACCAGTGGTAAGAACCCAGCAAAAAGTAAAGCTCATTAGTTTGTAGTAGGAGAAAACTGTATGTGACTTTCTCTATTTGATCTCAGTATTCAAAGAGCAAAATGTAAAATATAGATGGTTGGAATGATCCAACAGAGGACAGATTATACAAGAACTGGAAAGGTGGAAAAATGAGGTGGCAGGCAGTGAGGTACGTAGTGAGTGATTATTTGAGGTGAAGAGAAAAAGGTCCAGCAAGGACATGAAGCCTTTTAGGTGTGACATTATCTGAGAAAAAGGAAGACCAAGTGACTGCAGGACTCAAAATTAAAGAAAAGGAGTAGTAATAAGAAAAGCTCCCGAGTTATTCAAGTATAAAGTGATGGTCAGAGAGTAATTTCTATTTGACAAATATTTATATAGCACTTATTTGCCAGATATTGTTCCAAGTTTACAAATGTAAACTCACTTAATTTCACATATAAATCTAAGGTAGGTATGTATATTATTTCCACTTTACAAATGAAAAAAATGGATACACAGAAGTTAAATAAATGACAGCACTGAAATCTAAATCCAGGTGGTCTGGCTCTTACACACTGCTTGCTCAGAGATCCTAGAGTTTGTAACATTGGTGGGAGAACTGTTCTGGGTGATGATAGGTCTGAGATTCTACAAGGAAGATTGTTTACCTAAGAACATCTATTTCATCTTTTAGAGACTGAGCGTCATCTGCCAAAGTGGTTAGTTCATCATTCTGTTGCCGAAGTTCAGAGACTTCCTTTTCTAACTCTTCACAGCGTATTCGATAATCATCTTTGGCTGCTTCTAGTCTGTAACCAAAACAAAATAAACCAAGAAAGTACTATTTACTGTCTAATAATTCTCCTTAGAACAGTAAACAAAAATAAAAAGCATGAGAATAAACTTCCTGAATTTGTCTACTTTTTGTGACCATAAACTATAATTTTAAGTTTTAATTATCCTAAAAATGGATTCCACTGTTCTGAGGCTTGTGAAAAGATAAAACCTAATTACCACTCTTTTATTCAGAAAGTTAGACATCAAGTAATATTTTTCAAAATACAGAATTTATTTAAATTTTATTTTTAATTACAAAATTTGATATTTGTTGAAAATTTACAAAACACATAAAAGAAAAAAAGATAAAAATCATGTATTAATATAAATAGAAAACTACTATTAACAATTGTGGAGTACATCCTCCAGTCTAATTTCTATTCATAGGTCTTTTTTTCCCCAAATATAGAAAATACTATTTTTACTTTTTAATTTGTTTTGCTTAAAGTAAATCCTTCATTTAGATTTATAAAATTCTTTGTCTCTCATGTTCCAAATATTTATCATTGATTCTTTACTTTTAATATTATTTATGTAAGTATTTAATGTACAGAAATTCTTTATTTTTATGTAACTCGAGTCTTATACTATAGTTTCCACTTTAGTATATAATTAGAAATGATTTTTCCCTTTTATTCATCTATTGTCTGTTAATATTATATATGGTTTCATTTTTAACATTAAAAGTCTCAATTGCCTGGAATTTATTTTGGTATATGATGTAATGTATATGCTCTAACTTTTCCTGCCAAAATATCTACCAATTGTCCTCAAACCATTCAACACATAATTTAACCTTTCTCTGTTGTTGGAAAAATACCACCTTTATTGTTTTACACTTTTACATACACTTGGATTTCTAGATTTCCATTTATGTGATCGATTTGTCTGTAACTGGCTGTACCAGTACCAAGCTATTTTAATTAGTATAGGTTTATAACATATTTCAACACTGAATATGGTAAGTATTCCCTCGTTAAACTTTGTTCTCAAAATATTCTGGGAATCTCTTGCTCATTAACACTTCTAGATGAGCTTAGAATTTAAAGTGGAATTAAGTTCAAATTATATAACAGAAAATGACATCCTTACAAAGTTCCATGAAAAACATGTATAAATACATTGTTATCTTTCTCCATATATTAAAGTATTTTTAACATGTAGCTTAAGAAGTTTTTGTTATATCAGCCCCTAATATTACAGCAGTCCCAACTTATCCATGATGGATACATTCCAAGATCCTCAGTGGATACCTGAAACTGTGGATAGCACCAAACCTATACATATATACCTTTTCACTTAAACGAAGCACTTTATAGCTTTTCTTTGGCATATCCAAGTTGCCAGCAAAATGCACTACTGTTGCATTTTGGGGCCATTATTAAAATAAGGGTTACCTGAACAAAAGCACTGCGATATTGCAACAGTTGATATGATAACTGAGACAGCTACTAAGTGACTAATGGGCGTGTAGTGTATACAGGGTGGATACACAAGACAAAGGGATGATTCATGTCCCAGGTGGGATGACATGAGATTTCATCATACTACTCAGACAAGTGTACAATTTAAAAGTTATGAGTTATTTATTTCTGGAATTTTCCATTTAATATTTTCGGACTGCAGTTGGCCCTGGGTAACTGAAACCAAAGAAAGTGACTGCAGATAAGGTGGGACTATTGTACTTAAAAGAAATTTTTTTTAGGTACTTATAAATGGACATTTTTTTCTGGTGATACTAACTTATTATTGCTAGAAAAGCTAATGATCGATACAAATGTCTCACAGTTACCCTCCCCCTATTAAATGTTGATTGGTCCTAAGAACTTTTCAGTTGATTCTCTTACATGTTCTAGGTAAATAAACATAAAAATACAAACATTTTCTTTCCAATATTTTCATCTCATTTATTTTTATTTTGTTCTCTAGAAAAGTAGTAACGGCTAAATCTTATATAGCATCTATGTGCCAGGCAATATTCTCAGTACTTTACATATACTAACTCATTTAATATTTAACTTAACAGTTAAAATTCTAGAAGGTAGATAATAATATTAGACCATCTGATAGTGGAGGAAATGCAGGCATGCCCACATCTACACAGTTACTAAGTGGCAAAGCCAGAATTTTTTAAATGTTTAGAAAAAAGTCAAATAAATTAATACTCATTCTTCTGACTATAAAAAATAATAAAAATACTAAGATATATCAATATGCTGTATTGATAATATATTTGAATTGTTAAAGTACTTCAAAACATAAATACTGTAATATGTATTCTGAAACTATTTCATTTATAATAAAAATGTAAGACAATTCTAAATACCACTTTCCCCAAACCATACTTTAAAAACTGGCCGCAATTTAGAGACTTCTGTCCAAGATGGCAGCATAGGACATGAACACAACCCCTCCCATAAACACACTCAATTTACAACTACAGAGCAACTCCCCCTCAAGAAGAATTGAGGGCAACTGAACAGCTTCTGTACTGCAAATGAGAAAGAGAGACCATGTAGAAATGGGTGGGAGAAACTCAGACAAGGTATGGGGGAAACCCCACTCCGGGTGCGTCACTGAAGGAGGGAGGGATCTCCTACTCTCCTGTCCCGGGGCACAGTGAAACAAGAGTGGTTTAAAGGGCACCTAGACTACAGGGGGAAAAAAATTCATTTAACAACCCTAGGATATCAGCCAAACAGGAGGGAAGCTGTGGAAGCTCTTACACTATGGGAAGTCCAGGGAGCGCCAATTGCTGTAATCCCTTTCACCTTAAACTCACAGGCAGGAGCATGATCCAGGTATTCTAGCCAGTCAACCAAGGCTATCAGAGAGTGCACGGGCCCTAGACCCACACCAGCTCCTTGGCTTGCCCCTGACATTCCTCACAGACTGTACCCTTTCCAGAAACAGCACAGATGCTAACTAGGCTTTGTCCCAAGAACTCCCCTTGGCCCCGTACCCACTCCAATTATAGCCCTGGGCCCTCATGTGGCTTACCTTACTACGGCTTTCTCCAGCTCCAGCTTCTAGCTCGTCTGCCAGGGCACCCCTATCATGGCTTGCCTAGGGACACCCCAGGCTTTAACCTACCCTAGTTATAGCTCCCAGCCTGGTGCAGCTTGTACCCAAGACTTCCTGCAAATCACACCACTTCAGTTACAGCTGCAAGCCCCAGTGGGGCTTGGCCCCAGGACTCCCCTTGGCCTGAGCCCACTCCAACTGTAGGTCCAACAGGCCTACCAAGGAAGCCCCAGTGTGTAGTTTGCCCCTGGAACTTCCTGCAGCCTGTGCCCACAACTGTAGCTCCACTCAGCCTGCTAAGGTGGCCCCAGTGCAGCTTGACCCCAGGACTACCCATGACCTCATCCTTAGCTGGCTCCAGCTACAGCCACTGCTGGCCCACCACGGCAGCCACAACAGCTCTCAGCAGCCAGCTTGAACTCTAGCTGGCCTGCCAAAGGGACCCAGCACACACAGTCTACAAAGGGGAAGCTCCTACATAGGGCCACTCCTTTAAGACCAGGAGAGGTTGCTGTTTTGCCTAATTCACAGAAATAAACACAGAGAGACTGCCAAAATAAGATAACAAAGAAATATGCTCCTAATGAAAGAACAGGATAAAACCTCAGAAAAAGAACTAAATGAACCAGAAACAAGCAACCAATAAGATAAAGAGTCCAAAATACTGGTTGTAAGGATGTTCAATGAACTTGGGAGAAGAATACGCAAGAAAATCAGAACTTAATACAATAACTGCAATAAAAATACACTAGAATGGATCAACAGCAGATTAGCTGATGCAGAAGAACAAGTCAGGGAGCTCAAAGACAACGTAGTAGAGATCACTCAATTAGAATAGCAAAAAGAAAAGAGAATTTAAAAAAAGAAGATCGTTTAAGGGACAATATCAAGCATACCAACATTCTAATCATAGTGGTACCAGAAGGAGAAGAGAGAGAAAGGGACAGAAAACCTATTTGAAGACATAAAGGCTGAAAATGTCACCAATCTGGTTAAGTAAACAGACATTCAAGTCCAGGAAGCACAGAGAGTCCCAAACAAGATGAACCCATAGAGGCCCATACCAAGATACATCATAATAAAAATGCCAAAAGTTCATGATAAAGAGAATCTTAAAAGCAGCAGGACAAAAGCAGCTTGTTATATACAAGGGATTCTCCAAGAGATTATAAGCTAATTTTTCAACAGAAACTTTGCATGCCAGAAGGAAATGGCACAAGGTATTCAATGTGATAGAAAAGAAAAAACCTATAGGCAAGACTATTCCATCAAGCAAAATATCATTCAAAACTGAAGAGCTAAAAAAGAGTTTC
This sequence comes from Furipterus horrens, assembly GCF_987537825.1. Classification (NCBI taxonomy): domain Eukaryota; kingdom Metazoa; phylum Chordata; class Mammalia; order Chiroptera; family Furipteridae; genus Furipterus; species Furipterus horrens. The sequence goes on from NW_028327182.1 coordinate 74,070,879, forward strand.
CCTGACAAGCAAAAGCTAAAGGAATTCATCACCACTAAACCAGCATTGCAAGAAATGTTAAAGGGGCATCTTTAAGAGAAAAAGGCCAAAACTAAAAACAAGAAAATATAAAAAAGGAAAATTCTCACTAATAAAGGCAAACATTTAGTAAATATAATAAATTAACTGATTATGAAGCTAGTGTGAATGTCAAAAGACAAAAGATATCAAAAACATAAATGTGGGGGTGTGAGTAAAAAATGTAGTGCTTTTGGAATGCATTTGAACTTAAGCAACCATCAACTTAAAAGAGACTACTACAAACACAGCTTTTGTTATATATGAATCTTAAGGTAACCACAAACCAAAACCCTATAATACACAAAAAAATAAAGAAAAAGGAACCCAAATAAATCACTAAACAAAGTCATCAGTGTACCAGAAAAGAGAGCAAGAGAATACAGAACTATCAGAAAATAATTAATAAAATGACAGTAAGTACATACATATTTATAATTACTTTAAATGTAAGTGGACTAACTGCTTCAATCAAAAGACATAGGGTGGCTAAAGAGAGTAAAAACAAGACCTGTGGATATTCTGCCTACAAGAGACTCACTTCAGACAGAAAAACACACAGAGACTGAAAGTGAAGAGATAGAAAAAGATATTTCATGTAAATGGAAACAAAAAGTAAGCTGCAGTAGCAATACTTGCATCAGATAAAACAAACTTTAAAATAAAGACTGTAACAACAGACAAAGGGCATTACATAATGATAAAGGGATCAATCCAACAAGAGGATATAACACTTTCAAACATCTATGCACACAATGTTGAAGTGCCTAAATATATAAAGCAATTATTAATGAACACAAAGGGAGAAATCAATAGTACTACAATCATAGTAGTGGACTTTAACATCCCACTTACATCAGTGGATAAGTCACCCAGACAGAAAATCAACAAGGAAACAGTGGCCTTAAACGACACCTTGGACCAGAAAGACTTAATAAACAGCAGAATACACATTTTTCAGGTGCTCATGGACCATTTTCCAAGACAGACCACATGTTAGGCCACAAAACTAGTCTCAGTAAATTTAACAAGACTGAAAATATATCAAGCATCATTTCTGAATAAAAATGATACAAAACTAGAAATCAATTACAAGAGGAAAACTGGAAAAAAAACCACAAACACATGGAGGCTAAACAACATGTTACTAAACATTCAATGGGTTAATGAACAAAATCAGGGAGAAAATTTAAAAATATCTTGAGAAAAATGGAAATGAAAACATAATAATCCAAAATCTCTGGGACACAGCAAAAGCGTTTCTAAGAGAAAAATTCATAATGACACAGGCCTACCTTAAGAAACAGGAAAAATCTCAAATAAACACTCTAGCTATACACCTAAAAGAACTAGAAAAAGAACAAACTAAACCCAAAATGAGTAGAAGAAAGAAAATAATAAAGAACAAAGCAGAAATCATGAGACAAAAAAAGAAAAAAAAAACTATAAAAAAGACCAATGAAACTAAGAGTTGATTCTTTGAAAAGATAAACAAAACTGATAAACCCTTAACCAGACTTATCAAGAAAGAGAGGGTCCAAATAAATAAAATCATACTTGAGAGAAAAGTGATAGCCAATACCACAGGAACACAAAGAATAATAAGAGAATACTATGAACAATTATATACTAACAAATTTCATAACATAGAAGAAATGGATAAATTCATAAAAACATATAATCTTTCAAGATTATACAAGAAACATAAAATCCAAACAGACCAATTACTAGAAATGAAAACGCTCCCAACAAACAGAAGTCCAGGACCAGACATTCTCACAAGTGAATTCTACGAAGGATTAAAAAAAATCAACACCTATCCTCCTCAAACTATTCCAAAAACTTGAAAAGGAGGGGAAATGCCTAACTCATTCTACAAAGAAGGAATTACACTGATATCAAAACCAGACAAAGACACTACCAAAAAAATAAAAGAAAGAAAGGAAAAGAAAGAAAATTACAGGTCATGATCATAGATGCAAAAATCTTCAACAAAATATTAGCAAACCAAATTCAGTACATCAAAAAGATTACACAGCATGATCAAGTGGGATTTATTGCAAAGATACAAGGATGGTTCAATATTCACAAACCAATCAAGGTGACATACCACTTAAACAAAATGAAGGATAAAAATTATATGATCATATCAATAAATGCAGAAAAAGATTTTGACAAAATTCAAAATCCATTTATAATAAAAATTCAATAAAGTGGGTATAGAAGAAACATAATTCAACATAATAAAGGCCATATATGACAAACACACAGCTAATATCATACTCAACAGTCAAAAACTAAAGGCTTTTTCTCTAAGATCAGGAACAAAACAAGGGTACCTATTCTCACCATTCTTCTTTAACATGGTATTGAGTATTTGCCACAGCAAGCAGACAAGAAAAATAAATAAAGGTATACAAACTGAAAAAGAAGAAATAAAACTGTCACTCTTTGCAGATGACATACCATATAAATAAAACCCTATTAGAATTAATAAATGAATTCAGTAAAGTTACAGGATACAAAATTAATATTTAGAAATCTGTTGCATTTCTATGTACCAATAATGAACTACCTGAAAGAGGAATTAAGAAAACAATCCCACTTACAATTGCATCAAAAAATACCTAGAAATAAATTTAGCCAAGGTTCTAAAAGACTTGTATTGTGAAAACTACAAGAAACTGAAGAAAGAAATTAAAGACACAAATAAATGGAAGGATAAACAGTGCTCATGAATCAGAAGAATTATTATTGTTAAAATGTCCATACTACCCAGAGCAATTTACAGATACAATGCAATCCCTATCAAAATACCAATGGCATTTTTCTCAGAACAGAAACAAATAATCCTAAAATACAAAACCACAGAAGATTCTGAATAGTCTAATAAATCTTGAGAGAGAAAAAAATTGGGAGGTACCACACAATGATTTCAAACTGTACTACAAATCTATAATAATCAAAACAGTATGGTAATGACAAAAAAGAAAAAATTAAAAAAAAGAAAGCACATGGATCAATGGAACAGAATAGAGTCCAGAAATAAACCCATGTTTATACAGTCAATTAGTCTATGACAAAGAAGGCAAGAATATACAATGGGGAAAAGATAAGATCTTTAATAAATGTTGGGAAACAGACACATGCAAAAAATGAAACTAGACCACTTTCTCACACCACTTACAAAAATAAACTCAATGTGGATGAAAGAGTTAAATGTAATACCTGAAACCATAAAACTCCTAGAAGAAAACATGCAGTAAACTCTCTATTGGTCTCAGCAATGTTTTCTGGATATGCCTCCTTGGGCAAAGGCAACAAATACAACAAAAAACAAATGGGAGTACAAAAACCACAAAGGTTTTACACAGTGAAGGGAACTATCCACAAGATGAAAAGGCAACCTAGTGAATGGGAGAAGATATTTGTAAATGATACATCTGATAAGAAGTGAATATGCAAAATATATAAAGAATTCATTATAACATCAAAAAAACAAACAATCCAATTTAAAAATGGTCAGAGAACCTGAACAGACATTTCTCCAAGGATATACAGACACATGAAAAGATGTGAGATGCTCAGCATCACTTAATCATCAAGGAAATGCAAATCAAAACCACAATGAGATAGGACCTCACACCTGTCAGAATGGCTATTGCTAAAAAAACAAACAAACATAGAACAAGTGTGGAGAAAAAGAAATCCTCATGCACTGCTGGTGGGATTGTAAAGTAGTGCAGCCACCGTGGAAAACAGTGTGGTGGCTCCTCAAAAAATTAAAAGTAGAACTACTGCATGACCCAGCAATTCCACTCCTAGGTATTTATACAAAGAAAAGAAAACAATAATTTGAAGTAATATATGCACCCTTATGTTCACTGAAACATTGCTCACAATAACCAAGATATGGAAGCAACCTAGATGTCTTTTGAAAGATAAAAATGCGATACATATATATGTACAATGCAATATTAGCCATAAAAAGAGAATAAAATCTTGCCATTTGCAACATGAATGGATCTAGAATATTATGTTAAGTAGAATAAGTTAGACAGAGGAAGACAAATACTGTATGATTTCACCTATTTGTGGAATCTTTAGAAACCAAACAAAGAAATAAAACAAAATAAAAACAAACTCAGAGAGAGAACAAACTAATGGTTGCCAGAGGGGAGGGCTGGGGGGGTGGGCAGAAAAGGGGAAGGAAATCAGGAAGTACAAACTTCCAGTTATAAAATAAGTCACAGAGATGTAAAGTACAGTACAGGGAAGAGTCAAAAATACTGTCATTATTAGTACAATAACAGACAGTTACTAGACTTACTGTGATCACTTTGTAAGGGATATAAATGTTGAATCACTATGTTCTATACCTGAAACTAATATAATATTGTATGTCAACTATAATTTTAAAAATCTAGCCACAATTTAGAAACAAAAAGATAAAGTCGTATTTAGATTTTACTATCCACCAATTCTGTCTTAAAAAGTCAAGATGCAAATGAAGGATTCTCAAAGGTTTTGGTCTCAGAATCCCTTTGCAGTGTTAAAATTACTGAGATTCAAAAGAACTTTTGTTTTACATAATTTTATCTGTTGATATATAACAAGCCCATTATGTTAACGCAAATCACAGAGTTTACTTAAAATAACTACATTTTCTGAAAAAACATAGTGAGGAAAAACGGCAATGTTTTACACTTTTATGGTTCAAATAATCTGGTTTAATAAAAGAAAGCTGGGCTGTCATATCTGTTTCTCCCATGTTATTATGGTCTTTAGGCTGAAGTATATGAAGGAAGCCCCACTTTCCACACACATGTAGCTAGAAAAGAGAGCCCTGAAGACTCTCTGAGAGAGAGGGTCTCAGTGAACCTGCAGGGGTCCTCAGACCACACTTTGTACTTCTGATGTAGAGGGCATGAATTGTTTCTAAAGTTTCTGAGAAGACTAAAGTTTTTTTCCTGTTTACGCAAAAAAAAAAAAAAAAAAAAAAACCCCAAGAACATTTCACTGAGGAATAAAAAAGAATATGTTGCCATACTAAGTTAGTTGATGAAGTAAGAATCTAACTGATATTTAACTTCTCTTACTATTTTAACACTGAAAATCTTATAGCTAGGTAAGAAACAGGTCATAATATATTTTACAGTAAACCACAACAAAATACTTTTATCATACTGCTAAACCCTTCAATTCTGTGGTTCTGTTTTGTTCTTGCTGGACACCAGGTTTTTCCTTTTCTTCCTTTCTCTTTCACCATCCGATTGCTATTGGTCCCGTCTTCCTTCTTTTGGACTTTTTCTCTCCCAGAAAATGTGTTTAGAAGATTGTTCCTTTAAATCAATTTGCTCTTTAAATAAGCCTGTCTCTAGAAATCATACACTTGGCATTTGTATTGCGTCTCTTCAAACTGAGTGCCTAAAAAGGGGACCAATCTCTTTTAATTAATGCCAGTATCTTTTCTTTAAGAATATGCACTTACTTTGAAATCTGGTCCTAGAGTTTGTAGTCTAATATCCTTTTTTGTTTTAAAAATGATTTCTGACTTTGGGTGAATTTAATCTTTCTGGCGATCATTCCAACTCACCCACAGGCCCCTCCACTAGTGTTCTGCCTTCCTGAAATTTTTTCTCAGTCTGCCTTTACTTGCCTCAAAGTGCCTGGCAGAATAGGAGTAGCACAGGTGTGTGGGAGGAGGGCTGGTGTTTGTTTTCTTCCTTTCACTCACAGTTATATTTCAGTTGGAGCATTCTGTCTTCAAGTAATACTGAAGGTGTATCTTTCACAGAATTGTTTCTAGATGGGAAGTTATCTCATGTCATGTGGGAAGACTTTGGGGAAGTTGTTTATTACACAGTGTCCTTGGTCTGCAGCTACCCAGAAGTCCTAACACTATATTCTTAATTTTAAAAGACAGTTAGCAAATTTTTAAAAATCAGATTTTATGACTGGTCTTTTTACCTAAATGTTTCTTCTTGGAGCTGTTCTAATTGAGTTTGGAGCTGCAGATGCCTTCTTCCCGCTGGACTGTTAGGATCTTCTATGGAATCAGATTGATTAAGTCTTTCCATTAATACCTGATTCTCTGCCAACAGACTACTTTTCTCCTCTTGCAACGCTGCAACCTGTTCGAACACAGGAAGAGAGTAGTTATTTCTTGCAATTACACTGGCACTGGCATAATCACCTGTGAGTTACCATTATAAATTAAAGCGTATTCTTTAAAAGTACAATCAACTTCCACTTTAAACATTTACATTTTGGAATGTTGCACAGGCAGAGTAAGCAAGAATTCATTATTTTAGATCTGAAAAGACAATTAAACAAAGATATATAGATGGCAACTAAGCATGCAAATAAATAGTCATTAGGAAATGCAATTAAAACCACAGTGTTACCCCAATACACTGACTAAAATGGCTAAAATTAAAGACTAGCTGTACCAAGTGTACAAATGAAAGCCTCATACACTTCTCCTAAGAATGTAAAATGTTTTAAGTGCTTTGAAAAAGTTTTGCATTTTCCTAAAAAAATTAAACATGCAACTATCACATGACCCAGCCATTCTACTCCTAGGTGTTTACTTACTTAAAGAGAAATAAAACTATATGTCCACACAAAGACTTATAAAAATGTTTATAGCAGTTTCAGGTGCAATAAAGAAAAACTAGAAACACAAATGTTCATCAACAAGTGAATGGATAAACTGTAGAATATCCATACAACAGAATACTACTTCACAATAATAAAAAAAGAATTAACTGTTGATACTGACAACATGAATGAATATCAAAATAATGAAAGAAGTCAGACAAAAAATAACAGTATACACTGTATGATTCCTTTTATATATAATTCTAAAAGATACAAGCTAATTTATAGTGGCAGAAAGCAGTGTTGGGGACTTAAGGGGGAGTGATGAGTTTGTTAAATTAATTGGGTGATTTCACATGTTCATATATATGTCTACATGCACCAAAATTGTACATTTTAAATGAGTTGTTTATTGTTTGTCAATTATATCTCAATACATCTGTAAAAACAAAAGTTGCCTGCTGTCTCTAATTCTCCCTCTCCCTCCCCTATTTCCTTCTGTACTCGTTCTAGCTGGACTTTCAGCCCCTCCATTCCACCAAAACTGCTCATCAGGATCACTATGACTTCCATGTCACTACAATCCATCACGAACATTTGACACAACTGATTATATCCTCCTCTTTGAAGTATTTTCTTCACTTGGCTTCCAGGATACCTGGTTTCTGTACTAACTCACTGCTCTTACCTTCTCTTTCTCCTTAGTCAATTCCTCTTAATTTCCCTGCCATGAGAGCACCCCATAGCTTTTCTAAACACAGTGACAGCTTCTAGTTTCATGGTGTAAACACCATCTATTCACTGACAACGTGCTCATTTCTATTTCTAGCCTAGAACCCTGAACTGGATATCATTTCCACTTGGGTGTATAATAGACATCTCAAATTTATATTATCTAAACTGAATTCTTAATTACTCCCGACCCTCCACCCCCTGCCCAGCCCTTCCACAGTTTTTCCCATCTCAGTAGATAGTAACACTATCCTTCCAGTTGCTCAATCGTAAGCCTTATCATCTTTCCATCACACCATGTTCAATCTGTCAGCAAATATCATTGGCTCTCAAACATATTTTGACCTCTTCTCACCAGCCCTAAATTCTGATGACCTAAGCCAACATAATTTTTTGCCTGGATTACTGAAATGACCACTTAATTAGTCTCTTTGATTTGGCCCTCTCTTCCCTACAGTCTATTCTCAACAGAGCAAAACAAACACTCCATTAAAACAAACTTGGATCACAGTACTGCTTTGTTCAAAATCCTTCAATGGCTTCTCATTTACTCAAAGTCTTTACAAAAGCTTAAAAGCCCTTTCCAGACTGATTTCCTCTTTCCATACTCCCTTCCACTCCTGCCATCCCCAACTTCCTGCTGTTTCTGAATACAGAAGCCACACTCCCACCTCAGGCCTGTGCTGGGAACCTAATACTCTTCCTGGGAGGCTTGCTCCTGTCACCTCTAGGATTTTACTAACATTTCACCTTCTCTGGCATGCCTGTATTGACTAAATTCAAGACTAGTAATTCTTCCTATCCTACACTCCCATTCTACCTTCTCTGCTTTCTTTTTCTCTAGAATACTTACCACCGCTTAAGACTATATTCTTACTTTGTTTATTGTCTGTCTTCCTTACTAGAAAGTAAATACCTTAGGGGAAAGAATATTTTACCTATTTGTCTATCTTCCCCCCATCTTCACTATATCTACAGCAACTAGAACACTGGGTGGTACATAGTAGGTGCTCAGTAAATGTCTATTGAATAAATGAGTCTGAAATGCCAGCTCTATAATTTATCAGATTTCTATAAATGAATGAATGAGTGTCTTCTAAGAATAGAGCAAGGGCTCTATTCTATGCCACTGGTCTATTCCATTCTTTTCTGCTCTTTCATTCTTTTTAAAATAAATATTTAAGGCCTAAAAACTTAAAATTTTAAAAACTAATTTCTTTGCTACTAATTTCTGACTTTAACTGCATCTTGCTCACAGAGCATGATCTAAAGACACAGATTACTTGAAATTTTATTAAGAATTGCTCTACAACCTGTGGTCTATTTATAAGAAGGCTAGGTGTACTAGACTTATCAGACTAGCAGATGTTGCTAAAATATTTTAATTCAATATATTTGACAGAAATCCTTTTCGCAAACACAGAAAAAGGAGACTAATTAAAAATAATACATAAACATGATTTAAGGGAAAAAAAATCTAACAAGGCAAAGGGGCTTATAGTAAAAAACTACTATCTCCTGTCAAGATTTTCCTTCATTGGTCACTTGTGCAATTTTAAACAACTACTCACTGACTCATTTCACTCAATTACCCAGCATTCATTAACTCACTCAAATATTCATTGTGTGTGTACTACATGCTAGGAACTGTTGCAATTTTCTAGGTGCAAGGCATACCATGAAGAATAAATCAGAGAACGTTCTTCCTGCTGTTTCTGAATACACCAACCACACTCCCACCTCAGGCCTGTGCTGGGCACCTAATACTCTTCCTGAGAGGCTTGCTCCTGTCACCTCTAGGATTTTATAGTTATATATTCACAAGAAATCATAGCAAATGTATAAACAAAAATATATTAAGGAAACCAATAAATACATGCTGAAACAAGAGTAAAATGTGTATGCAGAGGGTTAAAATAACATGAGAATAACATGGTCACACTGTTGACCATGAAAGGACTTCTCAAGGAGGCCTAATTTAGTACTTGGCACATCTAAGAGTCCAATAAATGATTTATGACAAATAAATGACGTGGTTCTGAGTTGAGGTTGGATGACAAGAAGGAGCCAACCACATAATGAGTGTGGCAAGTACTCAACTCTGTCACTGTAGCATGAAAGCAGTCACAGACAATATATCAATGAAGGAGTGTGGCAGTGCTACAAGTTTATTTATAAAAACAGATGGCAAGCTGTAGTTTGCCTATCCCAGTGTGTAACTTTAATTTTATATTATCAAAGATAATATCATCCTTATAAAATTAATTAACTTATTAATTTTTATGTATTGTTAAATTCTAAAATCTAAAAAGCAAGAGCACTTACAATATGACTTAATTATTAATATTTACTATATAACCCAAGTGTACATTGATTATACTACTTCTTACAGGCATCCAAAGCAAGGATCAACTCCTATGCCTTTCAAAGTAAAATACACCTATTATAAAATATTATGAACTCTGTGTACCCATTACACAACTTTAGCATGTATCAAAAATGGTCAATTTTGTTTAATCCATACTTGGACACACACACTGACCTGATTTTATAATTTTATTTCTTACTTTCTTTATTTGTGAGATTCCTTCAACTTTAACTACCCTATTGAGAGTTTTTATTCTGACGATTTTATTTTAAATGTACTTGTTTCTTGTTCTCTGACTTTTCTTTTTTCTTTTTTCTTTTTAAAGATTTTATTTATTTATTTTTAGAGAGAGAAGGGAGAGAGAAAGTGAGGAAGAAAAACATCGATGTATGGTTGTTTCTTATGCTCTAATTTTTCTTTTTTTAAAACTGCATCTTGTCCTTATTTACAGATGAAGTATTGCTAATTTTACTGACAGTATTAAATACATTAAAAGGGAAAAATCTCTTTCGGATCTAATGTATAACATGGTGACTGTAACTGATAATAATCTATTGAATATCTGAAATTTGCTGAGGGTGGAACTTGTGTTCTCCCCTTCTACCCGTACCTCCTGCCCTGCCCTGCCCTGCCCCACCCCACTCCAAAAAAAGTAAATATATGAGAAGATTTGATGGGTGGATGCATTTAAGTCAGTGGTGGGAAGCAATATATACATATATCCTATCATGATGCTGTGTATCTCAAAAAAGCTGAAAAAATAAAAAAATAAAAGAGAAAATCTCTTCTACCTCAAATTTTTCCACTTACTCTATGACCAGTTTCCCATCTCTATTGATCCTTTTATCTTTTGTTATGCAGATTTCCCTCACATTTAAGGATTAGCCAACAGCAAGGGTAACTGGAAGCTATAAGCATTCAATAGGCTTCAGCTTTGGGCTTTATCCACAAGAAGCTGGCCTTTACGTCAATTAGAGAACCCAGAAATAACAAAATGTAAAGGACATCACACTGCAATATTAATACTCAGTCTAACCTCTCTACGTTTCTGTGCAATCTCTTTAGAAAAAACTCCTCTGACTGGGAAACCGGCTATAGGTCATTCTATGTAGTGGCTGACAGGGTTGATGGGGCTCAGCTATTCTATATAAAACCCCCAGTTGTAGCCTCACATAGCCACCCAAGGTGTCTGTGCTCTCCCTGGAGTTCTGCTACAGCAGCTCCTAGCCCTTCTCCCCCAGAGGTGTTCTTGGCCACTACATTCTTTACTCCTTCCAGCCAATAGGACTTTTCCAACTGCCTTCTGGCTTTCAGAGACTGATGAAGACTGGGGGTTTGCTGCTGCCTGCTATAACCAAGCTGATTGCTAAACATTCAGGAAAGGAAATTAACATATTGCTCAGCCTACTATCTTTAACCAAAAATCTGTTTTCCTTTTTTTTTCTTCTTTAATTGGGGTTGCAGTGTAGACAAACTGTACTTTATGGCAGAACACAGTATGTTTTGTGGTATCTACAGCAGTACATTTCAAACAGGTGGGACACAGAACAGACCTCTTACCTGCATATCCAATTCATGGCATCTTTGAGCAATTTCTTCCTTAGCTGACAAAGCTTCATTTAGTTCCTCTGTAGTTTTCTTCAACTGGTTAGAAAACAAGAGATACAATAAACATTTCAATATGAAGTGGCAAAAATATTATATATGAATGAAACATTACCCCCCCTTTTCTTTATGAGTGACAGGGAGAAATCAAGAACCCTTCTGTCCAAGAGTCAAAAGAAGGCACTTCTAACTTTGAGTTATCTTTTTGTCCTAAATCTTATCTTTTCTGTACCTTGAATTTTGTTCTTTCCTCATATTGTTTTCTTACACATCTTCTACCTGGGCTACTTGGTTCTCGGTAATGTTGATTATAATAACTGAGAAATTTTACCTTAGTAAAATACGTATGTGCTAGAGGATAGGGTTTCAGTTGTTAAAATACATAGCTAGTATATTTCAATACAAGTTTTTTAGTCACATTAAGCCTATATGATAATTTTCCAGTTTTAAAATAAAATACTTTTATTATTCTGATCCTCAACACAAACCAAACATTCCCAAGTTATGTCCCATTACGTTAGCAAAGTAAAAAATTAATTATAATAAGCTGATTAATCACTTAATTTTAAAAAGAAAAAAAATGGATTATAATAAGATGATATTGACTTTTCATTTCATGTAACTAAACCTCTGTGTAATATAGATATAAAAAAATTTCATTCAGAGTAACCAACTTTAAAACCAAACACACCATAAAGTAAGGGAAAAACAAATTACAACTTGGGTTAAAATTATAGCACACCCAAAGATTTTCCTGCAAAATATTTAGAAACCATGGGGAAGAAATGAAAGACAAAGATCACAAAGATTTCTGTTCTTGCTTTGGAAGAGATGACCCAGAATGGCTGGAACATAGAAACTAACAATGTACCTTTCCATTAAAACCACAAAAATACATTGCAGAGTTCCTTTAAAAATGTAGGACTAAGCTCCTTAGTGCATTTAAGTATGAAGGGCAGAGGAAACATCTTCAATTGAAGAATAATGTGAAATACAAGGTAAACTATCTTTATTTTTTAATCCTCACCCAAGTATACCTTTTCTCATTGCTTTTAAAGAAAGAGGGAGGAGGAAAGAGAGAAACATCAATCAGTTGCCTCCTGTACCCAACCCTGACTGGGGATCAAACCTGCAACCTGGGTATGTGTCTTGACAGGGAATCAAACCCATGACCTTTCAGTCTGCAGGATGATGCTCCAACCCACTGAGCCACACCGGCCAGGACAAGGAAAACTATCTTTTTATCAGTCCTGGCCGGTGTGGCTCAGTGGATTTAGTGCCGGCCTGAGAACCGAAAGGTCACTGGTTTGCTTCCCAGTCAGAGCATATGACTGGGTTTCGGGCCAGGTCCCCAGTTGGGGACATGCAAGATTGATAGATCTCTCGTACATTGATGTTTCTCTCTTTTTCTCCCTCTCTTTAAAAAATAAAATAAATAAAACCTTTTTTAAAAAACTATCTTTTTATCATAAATTATGATTATTTAAGCTAATGGAAAATGCATGCAACTTTCCAGAAAAGCATCTGTTGCATTAAATGTGGCATACAGAAAGAAACACAAATTACAAAAAGTTATATAAGTTATTTTATTTTAAAGTGGGTATGGAACAATATTTTATTTACAAACTATAAATGTGTAATTTCCGTAAGTAAAGTGGCTGAAGTTCTTAAATTTTTGGTAAAAAATAATTATACCAATATATTCCATAAGCAATTTCCAAAGAAATATCCTTTTCATTAATATTTAAACTTGATCCTTTTCAATCTTTGCATGGATAAAAACAATGCAAAATTAGATACCTGGCGATCAAGGTCAGCATAGGCATCATTTCCAGCAGGAACGGGAGATTCTTTACTCATCAGCTGAAATTAAGATTTAAATGATTAAAACTATGAGGCAAAAAAAGCATTCTATATGATATACTTACACAACAAACATGAACACCCAGCCACTATATAATTATAAAAATTAAAATAAGAACACCTATGTAAAAGGAATATTTTCTCATACATTAAAGCTTTTCAGATTAGAACTTTGTTTTTTCACTCCAAGATGCTGTCTTCATTTAAAATTATAGGTCTAAATTCTGATGCTCATTTCCTCTGTAGGCCCAGTCACAAGAATCAAGTATTACTTACTCTTACACTAAAAAGAAGGCTTTAAGTTAAAAATGTGGCTTAATATTTAAAAACATTGACTTTTCAATTAAAAAATGACAACACTAAGTATTTCTAAAGAATATATGTGGACAACATCACAATATCCAAAAGATAGGGAAAACCCAAATGTCCAACAACTGAATAAATGGGTAAACAAAATGTGATATGTACACTTGTATTCATACAATGGAATATTATTCAGCCATAAAAAGAACAAAATATTGATACACACTACAACATAACCTTGAAAACACTATGCTAAATGAAAAAAGCCAGGCACAAAACGGCACATATCCAATGATTCCATTTAAATGAAATATCCAGAAGGAAATCCACAGACAGAAAGCAGATTACTGGTTGCCAGGGGCTCGAGGGAAGAGGAAACAAGGTTACAGGGCTTCCTTCTGTGGTGATGAAAAGGTTCTGAAACTAAATAGTGGTAATGTTTGCATAACATGAAATGTACCACATGTCACTGATGTTATACATATTATATTACAATAAAAAATAAACACATATGAATAGAATGTGCCTTAAATAAAAAGTCTACCATCTTTAAAAAGCTTTTCTTCAACCCCATAATTTTATCCAGGTACCCACTGTCCTCCTCCTACGTCCAGCCAATCACCAGGCCGACTGATTCAAGCTCTGGTCATTTTCAAATATGTCCACTTCTCTCTACCCTAACTCCACCTGAACCGCTATAACCTAGTTCAGGATCCCAGCACTCTTCACTGGATAATTACTAAGGCCTCTTAACTGCTCTTCCTTTTTCTAGCCTTGTTTTTCTCCAATCCATTCTTCTCATTGCACAAACTTCCTCAGATACAGACTTCAATCTCTTTTCTCCTTAAAATCTACTCATTGTTTTCCAAAATTCCAGCTCCCTTAACAAAACTGCTCATTACCCTAATGATCTCACATTTCTTGTTTCATCTCTTATTTGTATCTCCCAATGTTTGCTACAGGCATTCTTCTTTAATACCTCCAACATGCCATATAGGTCTTGCTTTCTCTCGTCCACTCCCTCACCTATTTCATCCTCTGTGCTCAGTCTAGATGCCACTTTCTCTGAATATCCCAAATCTGAGTTAGACACTCCCTTGAGGTACTCCTATATTTTTCCCATAATGGCACTTTCACAGTGAATGCTTTGAATGTATCTGAATTACCTGCTTAGCCATTTCTCCCATGAGACTTATGCTCCATGAGTCAAGACACCATGTCTATCTTTTTCATAGTTGTATGTATACTGCCTACCAAAACTCCTGGTGCATATTAGGAGCTCAATGAGTATTTGCTAAATAAATAAAAGGAACATGCACATAGTAAACATATAACCTATTCTTAACATCTACAGTAACTGTATGCACAAATTTTATATGTTGCTTCGTTCACTTGACATTTTAAATGTTTCCCCATTGTCATAAGACAACACCCCCCCTTTATTTTTTTACAAATTTTTATCAGCTATGTAATATTCCACAGACGGGAAGTGTCATGTTTGAAACACTTGCGTACCAATGGATAGATATTTTTTCACATTTCTATTAATATAAAATAGTTTGATAAACACTGTTGTGCACAACCTTAGTCTTAATTTCTAAATAATTCCTTGGGATAAAGTGACAGAATTAAAAAGAAAATTTGGTCACAAATTTTAAAAATATTACTGGTTATAGATAAAATACCTGTTATTAAAGAAAAATTGGAAAATATAGAAAAGAGTATAGAACATTACCATTTGGGAATGGTTAACGTTTTGGCAAATTTATTTTCACTTATCTTAATTTTAATTAACAGAAACTGTATTATGTTGCGCATATTCTCTGTTTCCTTAAACATCACAAGTCTTCCTTTATGTCATTATATATTTCTCAAAAATATGCTTTAGCCCTGGCCAGATAGCTCAGTTGGTTAGTGTCACCCCAATACGCCAAGGTTGTGGGTTTAATCCCCACTCAGGGCACATAAAAAATCAAGGAATGAATGCATAAATAAGTGAAACAACAAACTGATGTCTACATAATATGCTAATATATTATTGTACCATAATTTATCCATTCCCCTATTGCTTGGCAGTTAGGTTTATTCTTATTTTTCACAACTAGAAAAATAATACTAAAATAAACAATCTTGAGGCACTACAGCAGAGTGGTTATGGGTATGAGCTCTGGATTCAGACTGCTTAGATCAGACTTCTAACTGTCACTACTTCTTGTGTGAATTTGGGCAAGTTACTCATATTGTCTATGCCCGTTTCCTCTATTATAAAATAGGGACAATAACAGTACAGACCTCAAAGAATTGTAGTTAATTTTTTGTGTGTGTGGTAAAATATATATTTGCCATTTTAACAATTTTTAAGTGTACATTTCAATAACATTAATTAAAATTATAATGAATTTTAAGTGAGTTAATAAATATAATGTGCTCAGTACCAGCAATACCTAGCACATAAGTGCTAGATAAATGTTTGCTATTAGTATTGTATTATTATTATGAATCTTTGTATTTCAGGTTTCCTTAAGATAAATCCCTAAAAGTGAAATTATAGGATCAATTACAGTAAGGCAGAACTATTAGTGGCCCCTTACTCCTTTTCCTGTTTTTGCTTAATAACAGGAACCTCAAATTTTGGCTGGGTCTATGACCACCTGGATAAAAGACCTCGTGTGGCTATGTGAGTTCTATCTGACTAATAGGAATGAGAATTACTGAAAACTTACTTAAAGGAAGTGGGTAACCCTTCCTTCCATCCTTCCTGCTGGCTGGAAATGTTAATGATAGCTTCAAGTTGAAAAGGCATAGCTCAACCACTCCATAGGAATCGTATACAGTATTAAGGATGACAAACATTCCATGGAAAACAGTGTGCCAACTGCTGGAGTAGGGGGTTTAGGGGAGGTGGAGGAGAGTATTGGGGAATAAACAGAAACTTGACTTGCGGTGGTGAACACATAATACAGTGTACAGATGATGTGTTGGAGAATTGTGCACCTGAAACCCATATAATTTTGTTAACCAGCATCACCCCCAATAAAATCAATGGAGGAAAAAAAAATTTTCTAAAAAAAAGAAGAACAAAGGTGGCGGTAATAAACACAAGCAAGCTGAGTTTCTGGTGATTACAGAGCCAACCCAGGACCTCTTAAGAGTACATTACACTTATATCTTGCTTGGTTGATTACCATTTTGATATTCTAACACTCATGACCTTATATCTTCTCTAAGAGTATAACATATTTTTTTCCAAGTTTTTTATTGTTGTTCTATTAATTGTCCCATTTTTCCTCCATTGCTCGTAAGAGTGTAATACTGTTAAAAAGATGCACCAGTTTACCCTCCCACCATCATTGCTAAATGATCTTTTAAAAGCTCTTCTTTTTAAAAAGGTCCTGTACAATAAAAAAGCTTGGTTGGCCACATTCTCCAGTTACTAGTAGGAAGCCTATAACCCTCTAGAATTCCCTTACTGATAGATTGTCTGTTATTCATGGAGGGACCCTAGACGGTGTAAAGCTAAGGACATGACTCCAGAAAACCAACCATGGGTTAAGGGATTGGGGCTTTGAGCCATTTGGTATCAGCCTGACCTCTGAGGAAGAAGGGGAACTGGAAACGGAGTTCAACTTCATGGCCAATCAATCATGTCTACATAATGAAACCCCAGTAAAAACTCTGGACATTAAAACTCAGGAGACCTTTCTTTGTTGACGGTACTCTGCATATTGTCACACATTAATGTGCTGGAATAGTGACATCTTGATTCTGTGGGCTAGAGGCAGCACGAAATTTGCACTTGGGACCCTCACTCTATGCACTGGGGGGAAGGCAGGGAGTTCTGATTTGTATCCTTTTGCTATAATTAAACTGTCATCACTTCTGGGTTCTTAAGTCTTGTAATGAATTCTCAAACATGAGGGGGTAATGGGAATCCCCAAATTTATTGTCAGTTGGTCAGTATTTTAAAACATATTTTATTTTAATTTGCATTTAACATTTTTCATTTGTTGTATTTTTTCTGTTAATTGAATATTCATGTCCTCTACTATTTCCTAGTTTCCTTAAAGATATCTTTCATTGCTTTTTAATTTTTAAAAATATTTTTTTAATTTATTTTTAGAGAGTGGGGAAGGGAGGAAAAGAGGGAGAGAAACATTAATGGGTGGTGACTCTCATGTGCCCGCAACCCAGGCACGTGCCCTGGGTTGAACCAGCGACCCTTTGGTTTGCAGGCCAGCACTCAGTCCACTGAGCCACACCAGCCAGGGCTTCAATTGCTTTTTTGATCAAAAACATTCTCAAATCCTGAGATCAATCAGTTATTAAGCTATATTTTTACTTTTATAGTTTTGTTTTACATTTGCTGAGGTTCAGGACATGCTACTCCAAAAGATGGTACCTTGGCATATAAAATATTTCAAGCAGAAGAAATGTGTGAAACGGCAGGTACAGGAAGGATTTTTCTGACCTTCCCTGAAGCGGGTCATGAGACCTTCACATGAGAGGTTCCCTTTCTATACTCAGAGAAAAGGAGCATCCTTACCTCCAAAGTCAGAGGGCTGCTGAAAGGAATGAGTGAACAGGATTTGCTCTTTTCCCCAGCTTATTACACTTAGCTCAAAAGCTTCTTCCCCTATTATATTTTTCAACGAATCTCTACTTTTCATCAAACCCAGCATCAAAACATTCAGGTTTAAATACTTCTTCAGTCTTAATTTCCTTATAAAGACTCCGTTGTCATTTAAAACTTATATTAAGTCCATTTGTATGTTTTTCTCTTGTTAACACATCTTTTGTATTAGAGGCCCCAGCGGAGAACTTGGAAGGGTAAAAGAAAAATATCTTTTTTCTCTCCTATAGTTTCAATATAAATAATCATTCAGAAATTGCTTTGCCCTGGCCGTTGTGGCTCAGTTGGTTGGAGTGTTGACCGGTAAACTGAAAGGTAATGGGTTTGATTCCCGGTCAGAAGCACATACGTAGGTTTCAGGTTCAGTCCCTGGTTGGGGCAGGTACAAGAGGCAACGGATTGATGTTTCTCTCCCCTGCCTCTCACCCTCCGTTCCCCTCTCTCTAAAAAATCAAAAAGAATGTCCCGGAGTAAGGATTAAAAAAAAAAAAAAAAATTTGCTTTGGGTCTGGTTGAAATTGAAGGCCCATTTTCTAAGTCTGAAGTAAATTGTTGGTTTAAGACAGAAATTATTTATACTGGCTTTAGGATTTAGTCTACAAGTCCTAGTTCATTAGGGCATTTTTAAAAATCATGAATAGTTATGAATATCTATACTTGCAAGGTAAATGTTTAAGATTTAAATAAAAATGAGAAATTTAAATGAGTATGATTTTCTTTAATAAAAATGAGACAAGCTATATCATAAATTTAAAGAAAATTTTCTTTTAAATGAGGAGACTCTCTTTCTAAAAACTTCTACTTCTATTATTTAAACTCATGTTTGTTCCTTTAGTTTCTCACAAACTGTAAGCACAAAGCTCCAACGTACCTCTTGAATGGCTGTCATGACAACATGTTGAACAGATTCCTCCATCATCATAATGGCTTGGATGTACTCTGAAACAAGAACAATCTGGAATGTCATTGTTCAAGTTAAAGATAGTCAAAGGAGTAAAGGCTTACACTTCATAAATTCTTATAAGTAGTTTCTAGTCTTTTGATTCTTCCTAGGCATTTCTCATATTACTGAACATATGCACCATAGGTAAAGGCTGCAAATCACAGTATCTATCTTTCCTTAACATATCACCCAAACCTATCCCCAACTATTCCTTATAAAGTTGAGGCTAGAGCTTCTGGTCACAGGAATGCAGGATTCATATAAAACAATGAAATGGTAAAGCCTAGAGCCAGGGTGGATAAAACTACATATCCCTATTCTTAAAATCTAAAAATTACCTTACTTTCACATTAACCTTTGCTACACATTAAGTAAACTTTGAAGTCTGTGCTTTATTCTTATGTGACATAAAAGCATGGAATTGTGTATAATTCCGACATTAATATTTTCTTCTGTAGGAAAAGGAAAATCTTAATGGACCTGAGAGCTGCTTAGAATTAAGATGGATTTAAGATAGAGATACCATAGGTAAAGAAAAACTGGATGACCCTGGACTTTAATGATTCACACCTCTAATAAGCGCAAGCACCTACTTTATCAATCTTCCCCTCACCACTGCCTTCTAAAAAAGCCTCGGAAGTAGTTTCTATTATTTCCAAATCCAACAATGGATGACAAAACTGACATTAAACATAAAAAAAATCAATACGTCAGCTGGATTCCAACAAATATGGTAAATACGTCTCATAAGAAGCAGTTAGGAAATTTAAGCCTCCACCTGCCATACATCCAAAAACAAACACCAAAAACTTGTCTCAGCACTCCAAGTAATATTATATGAAGGAATCTTACTGTGAAGCTGTTAAAGTGACCTTTTGGCAAGAGACTCATGTCTTTGGAATGCCAAACTATAATCCTTTGCTTGACAGGTAACTTGTTTAAAACAAAAGTATTTTGACAGCATTATTAAATTATGACATTCTGTTTCTGAATGCCAAAGCTATCAGTTCATCAAAAGCATGTTTTTAAAGAAGTATTTGTCCTAGGGACACTTTATACTCAATCAAATGTATGGTTAAGCATAAATATACACAACACACTTAAAGGACAGATATTGTTCTTTGGCCAAAAGTAGAAATATCAAAACCACTATTTAGCAAAAAAAGAAAAAAAAAGAAAAAGTGAAAGAAAAAAAAAGTCCTTTCATCTAAGTCCAATTTCTTGCTTTGTTAATGAGGAGCACCCTACAAGTGTTGAAATGAAAGGGCTTGATTTTGGATATTCTGTTCAAAGGTACAAAACACAGAATCCCAAGGTTACTGGAGAAAATGGTACAGCTAGAATGACTAAACGACCTTCAAAATAAAAGACTGGACATGGAAGAGAAGAAGCAGTGGAACTGATAATGGGGAAAGAAAACTTAATGACAGCCTACTGGAAGCGAAGAAAACAACGGTGAGAACAGGGAGGTGAGGAAGTTATTAGTAAGGTGTGAGAGGGGAAGCGTTAGTTAAGAAGCGGTGTTGCCACGTCAAGGCCCTTCCCCGCGAACACCGTAAAATGCTAAATGATAGATGATGATGATAGCTACATTAATGTACAATTTCTGAGAAATAAAAAAATAATTTACAAATTGTAAAAGTCCAAATACAAGTATGTATGATTACTGGGTGTAGATCTATGAGGCGATGCTGAAGAATGGGGTGTGCTATGCCAGGGAGTTGATCCTGAAAACTTATCTTTTAGGTCCAAAATTTACAGCACAGTTTAGTATAAGAAGTATTAAGTTTGAATGGGGAAGAGTTATGCATTTTTGTCCTTGCCTAGTCTCTCACAAGCCAAAAATCCTGGGTAAGGCATATAGTATTATTTACGGGTCTTAGTTTCCTAACCTGTAAAGTGATTTTTGTTCCATTAGCATATACTAGAGTACGAAGCAGAAAGGAGACACTAGTAAATATTTTTATTAGTGTGTTTTCTACTACTAGTCTTTGCTTCTTGAAATTTCCACCACTTATTTGCTCCAGTTCGGGAAGCCAGATAGCCAAGATAAATGTGTGTTTAGTCAATGTTCTGGGCAATTGTTCCTTACTTCTAACTGAAAAATCATCTGAACAAAAAGTCCTGTTTTTTTGTATAGCACTTTCTAGATTACAAAGCAAATACACATAAACAGTATCATTTACTCCTTATGACTATCAGGTTTTGATGCTCATTTTGTAGATGAAGAAACAAGCTGTCATGTCCAATGCTGGCCAGGTAGTAAGTGGGAGAGTCACTTCAGTAACCCTTACATTAATATTATAAATTGCAGCCAAAGAAAATACTTAACAATTCAGAAATTCATTTAATTTAATTCTTAGCTCTCAACTGTGTTCCAGAGAGCAGAGAATGACCTACAGATACCTGAGATATTAAAATCCTGTTCAAAGTTTTCATCATTTGTATATAATTTCAGGGGGGAAAACTGAAAGTAGGTTTTAAACAGAACACTTGACCTGTGTGAGGAGCTTGATAAATATTATAACTGTCTTCTATTCCACAGGAATATGAATATTGATAACATTCTTGTCTTTTCCTACTCTTTCCGTCTTATAAATGTGATTAGCCAACTCAAAACAGCTACACCCTTCCAAGGACCCTTATGTACCAAGGATAATCCCAAGAGTTGATTACTCTCCTTACAGAATAAATACATTAGAAGCTATTATCTGAATTCAATGAACCCATTAAATAACATTTCATCCACCTTTTAAAATCGAAGCATCTCCTTAGATATTTAATGTCTTCAATCTTCTTATTTATAACAATCTTCTAATCTTTTATAAAAAATTGTTAGACATTTCAGTAATATACAAAAATCAAAATGTAGAAAACTTTTAATTTTTGAGTTAAACTAAATAAATGAGCTAAAATTTTCTGCTAAAATATAAAAGAAATGGAGCTAGAGAGAAAGACACACATTGTTAGAAAAAATTCCTGAATCAGAAACCAATAAAAACTAGTCATAGCTTTAAAAAAAACAATGTTGACTGTTATTAAAATTAGAAGTAGAACACTATAAAAAGCACAGAAAGCAAATTAATAAAAATCTGTATTACCAGAGGTGGGGTGCGACAAAGAAGAAAAACAACTTTGGGCTTTAAAAAAAAAAATCCATCTTCTTCAAAGGTCATCTAAATAGAAGTAAAATACTGTCATCATCATTTAGAATAGTCCCTATCTAATTTTGTCCTGCTTTATCTCCCTTTATCCTCCTCACTATCCTCTATTTATTGTTGTTGTTTTTAATCCCTCAGAGGTAACCTAGGTCTTTCTGACATTCAATTTCTACTATTCAGATTACTCTTAACTCATATTCTCCATATCTTTGCTTAAATAACTTCCCTGACCCAAGCCTAAACTGTCCCCCATTACATTTTACCTTCACAGCACTCACCACTACTCAAATTACCGAGTTCCGTGTGGCATTATGTATTGCCCTCCACCTCCACTCAGGTACGAGTTCCAGGAGGGCAGGTGCCATGCCTGCTTTGTCTGACACTGTGTTTCGGCAGATATTTGTGAAATAAATCCTTCATACTTGCAATCTAAAATATAAGTCCTAAGAGCTGAACTGATCCAGTTTATCATTATTATCTCTATTAATTAATTAATTTAGGGGGACCTTACCCAATTAAGAGTAAATTTCATTATATTTGGTGTAAAGATAATCTACTTAAAGAATTATGTAGTCTTGCAGAAATGGAAAGAATATCATCATAATCAAATTTATTCTAACTTGTAAAAACTCTTTTAAGCTTGAAAACAAAAAAATCAGAGAAAACGCCATTCTTTGAGAATAGCTTTTAAAAGATGTTGTTTGTACTGGTGATTTATAAATAATATATACAATATGCATCATTTTAATATACTATTAAATATATATTTATAAATACACATTTATATGTTATATATTACATATATTCTTATAAATTTTACATGTTACTATATATTATTTTTCTTATTATTTTACTGTTTTATTGATTTTTAGAGAGAGAGGAAGGAAGGTGGGGGAACATCGATTTGTTGTTCGCTTATTTATGCATTCATTGGTTGATTCTTATATTTGCCCTGACTGGGGACTGAACCTTCAACCTTGGCGTATCTAAACGATGCTTTAACCAACTAAGCCACCTGGCCAGGGCATTTCTTATTATTTTAAATGCATACACTAACTTCAAATAAATTACCTTGCTTTTGTTCACAGTTCACAGCACAGCCTAAAATGAGCTGAAGCATCCTTCCGAGCTCTGCAGCATCAGAATGCTCCCCAATAAGGTTCACATCAGGAAGGGTAAAGTCATTAATTTGCTGTCCTAAAATCTGAATGGAGATAAAAGGATTAGAATTGCATTTACATGCAGTTGTTTATATGAACAAATGAAGTATTTGGTAGAGACTACATTGTCAGCAACAGAAATTCACTGCTAAGGACAGAGCTGTCATGTCAATCTCACTCCCAATTTGTTTCTACCTCCCACAAACCTAAGTTATAACTACCTTGATTCAAGCTAGGCCCTAATCTGGTATGTCATATGTACACTTAGCAAAGAAACTGAGTAGTACTACTAACCCCTCCACCATCCCCAGAAAAACTGGATGTGTATTCTCTGAAGAAGCAGAGCCAGTGAGATTCTAAACTAGGGGGCACCAGAAACAGAGCAGAGATGAAATACAGGTTCATGTCCCTAATGGTAAGATTCCTCCTAGCCATCCTCACTCTACTTGACTACAAAATGCTGATAGCAAAATGCCAATATCAGGAAGGAGAATGGAAGATTACTTTATGGGGAAGTTGCATGGCCCCCAAATGAAATGACTTCTGATGCAGACAAATGGGTAGGTCTCTGACTGCTAACCCTATGCTGAAAAATGGAGATCCAAAAAGCACAGAAGCAGGATGAGTGTGGCTCTAGTGAATGGGTGAGGGGAGAGCAGTGTAGGAGGAAGTCAGAGGGGTCATGCAGTACCGGGTGACTCAGTGTAAGAAGGATCTGATTCTCAATGCAATAGGAAACCATGGAAGACTTTGGGGAGAG
Source organism: Furipterus horrens (assembly GCF_987537825.1). Lineage (NCBI taxonomy): Eukaryota > Metazoa > Chordata > Mammalia > Chiroptera > Furipteridae > Furipterus > Furipterus horrens. Next base: position 74,095,064 of record NW_028327182.1, read on the forward strand.
ACTGACATAATCAAATTTATATTTTTAAAAATCACCCTGGCTTTACCGTGGAGAACAGACTGTACAGGAGCAAGAATAAAATCAGGGTCACCAGTTAGACCACTCTAGTCATCTAAGCAAGTGCTAATAATGATGGCTTGGTATACAGTGGTGGCAATAGAGATGAAGGAAGCTATAATTTGGAGGTTTAACTATGGGTCTTGCTGATGATAGCAAAAGAAGGAAAGGACAAAAGGACAATTTGTAGGTTTTGGGCTTGAGCTGTAGGGTTGAGAGCTGGGTTACATACTAAGATGATGAAGGTAGATGATATATATATATATATATAAATGCAAGTATAAATGCAGGTTAAGCCTGTGGGGTAAAAAACAGTAAGGAGATCAGATTTCTAGGCTGTGTTGTGTCCACTAGAAATTTAAAGTAAAGCTAGTTCCACCGCCTGATTTTTCCCCCAGCAATGTCTTGACTGTTCTGATACAGACTCAGAAAAAAATTGGGTTAATCAAGGGATGGGGGTTTGCTAAGAAATAAAATGGAAGTAGGTAAGGGAGTTGATTATAATAATGCATGGACTCTAAACTATATTCACAAGTAAGGAAAGTAAGGAGAAAATTAATAGATACAGAAAGTAAAGTTTAACATAAATTAGTATTTATCTACAAACTATCCATATTATAGTGAAAGCTATTTATCTAGTAACCATCTAATAAATGGTTGTTTGAACCAACATCCTATACAACAGAAGATAAACTGATTATTAATCTTTATGTAATTTTTCCTTTACTTGAAACTATTGTAAAATATTATAAGATTAAACTATCCGATAGTAATTTCCAAGCAGAATGAGAAAAAAAGTCCTTACCTCATGATTATAATCCAATATTCCTTTTAAAATTTTCTTTAGATTGCTTATCTGTTTAAAGAGAGGAAATAACTGGGTAAAAGGCAAATACAGATCAAAATAGTTTAACAAAAATTTCTAAATCAATTTATCAAATCGGTTAACTATAAGTAAATATAGAAAATAAAATTCAACAGCATGTTGGAATTAACATCACCAAAAAAGGGCTCTCAATGACCTCATTTATTTCATTTAAGATATTTATGTAACAAGTTAAGTTTCCAATAATGTTAAATTTTTAATGTCATGACCACTGACAAAAATTGGAGGGTAATTGAGTAAGACTTAACAGTAAGGTTATTCAGATTTTCTGCAGCTAAAGAAAAAGTGTACCATCCTTAATGAAGACTTGAGTTCAGTGCTGTTTTCCCTAGAAAAGTGGAGTTGCATCTTATATAGAGATTAAGTTCTAAGGTTAAAAGCTTTAAGTAAAAATTATCCTTGGAAATCTCTTAAAGTAACTTACAACATATGTCTCCAAGTTCTTCCACTGTCAGAAAAGACTGCTCTTTCTTCAGTTGAGCACCAAAGTAAATATTTAAGAGTCATAAGGTTAAAAAAAACCATGAACTATACTAGGTACATTATATACATTAAGTAATTTATTTCTATAAGGGGGATCCTATTACAATCCTTGTTTCACAAACGGGGAAACCAAGGCACAGAAAGGTTAAAAGGCTTTCCCACAGACAGTAAATGGCAAAGTTGTGATATAGACAAAGGTACTCCGGCCCTAGAGGCCCTGTCCTCAGTCACTATGCTTTCCTAATTTACTTTATATGTTGGTGAGCAATTGCAGATTACCTCCAGTCTTCAATTCTAGATGATTTCACTACAGAGTATCTAAGTTTCTAAAGCTCACTGGACATATTTGATAAAAAAATCAACAAAGACTATATACACACTAGTAAAAGCTTAATTTACAGATAGAAAAATAAAAAGATAATACCTTTAGCCTCCAATTATCTCCCACTTCAGTTTTTATTCTGTTTAGCCAATTTTCGTCAAAATACACAGGATCTCTACAAGTAAGAAAAAGCTAGTATATTAAGGTCATGTAGCTATCAAGCAAAAATAAAAAAGGAAACCAAGAAAACTGAAATCTATCCCGTATTATCACTTAATTGCAACATAAAATGAATTTGCCGAATATCAGCCACTGAATAAACTCAGTACATGAGACCAGATACAAGTAATTTTTCTAAAATCAATTTGTTAATAGCTCATTAAAATACATATGCATTTTATGAGAAAACTAAAAAATGAAAAGTAACATAGTTAATATGTTTTAAAAACAAACTACAGATAAATATGCTAACTTGGAATTAACATAACTTAGAGTCACCACACTAATATCTGAAAATGTTAAAGACATAATTTTAACTAGACAAAAGAAATATATTAAGGTTAAAATCAAGTTTTCAGTTAATATTTCAACAACCTCCATCATTTAGTACTTCAAACATCACCAATGCTGTTTCTAAAATGTCAATTTTAAAAAATATAACCTGAGAATCTATTTCCTCAGATATCGACAAAGTTGGACACCGTTTCTGTTTGCAAAGGCTTAAAATCTAACATAACATTGGTGTGGACAAACTGAAACAACCACAGAACTTGAATATGCTTATGGTTATTTCTCTTAGGAAAATCTCCTAAAATGTATAAACATTAGAAAGGAAAAAACACACACACACACACACACAAAACTTTTTTTTTAGCTCAGCATATGCTCATTTCAAAGGTTTTGAAACGACTACTCTAAGAAAGTATTTGTTCAACCCCACAGAATGTCTATGTTCCCATTTGTTGCCCAATACCTCATGTCCTCTATAAATATTTGTAGACTGAAATACATTTGGAAGGTGATAGCATGTTCACTTAATAAGCTCTCAATCTACTACTTGGGCAGAATATAGCAAGAATAGATGTCTACAGCCTTCTTACAAGTGTGACTTTTCCTAGTGATAAAGTTTGACTCACTAAGCAGAAATCTAGCTATAACTCTGTTTGGATAAGTACCAGTAGTTATAATTTCAGTGATGTTTTCTAAGTAGCCCTTAATTGATGTTCTCATGCTCCAATAAAACAACATAAAAATAATTTTCTCCAAAATCTCATTAGATTGCAGTTCTGCACAGATATGGAAATAACAACTGATAATCTTACTGGGAGTGTTCTTCATGAGTAAGAAACTAAAGATAGCTTACTATGTCCTGACTCCTGCTGAAAGAAACAAACCAACCAACCAATAAACAAACTAAGAAACTTACAAAACCATTTCCTTAGATTTTTCCAGTAACATCATATTTGGCTGTAACTTATGTATCAGTCACAGCTTAAGCTAAAGGACAAATCCACTTATTTTAATCCTTAATTCCAGAAATATATTGTCTGCCTACAATCAACTGCCTTCATAGAAAATAAAATAAATAAACTTTATTTCTACTGCTAAAATTATTTAAGCACTGTAGTGTTCTTATTAGACTCCCCCAAATTAAGATTGGGTCCAAAACAAACACTGTATTTGGATTCCATTCCTTAATATGGCATTTCTATTAGTAAACCTTAGTATTTTTATAGATATTTTGTTTCTTACATCTATTTTATAATAATCTTTTAATTACATAAAAAAAAGTTTGGTTCCTTGCCATTAAATGTTTACTGGAGAGTTAGCTATACCCAAGCGAAATAGAAGCATATGTCTACACCAATCAAGATTTATATACTGATGTTCATAGCAGCTTTATTTATAATAGGCCAAAACTAAAATAACCCAGATGTTCATCAGCAGATGAATACATGGCTAGTTCATGCAACAGCCACACAATGCAATATGCACAAACTATAAATACAGGCAGAACAGGAACAGATCCCAAAATAATTGTGCTGCATAAAAAAAAGCCACATCCCTTCTCTCAAAAAAATAAGAAAATATATTGTCCATTGACAAAACTTTCTTGAAAACACAAATGAATCTACAGTGAAAGAAAGCAAATCTGGTTGTCTGGAGATGGGAAAAGGGTGGCAGGAAAGAGGGATTGAGAGACTTTTTGAAGTGATTTATATGTTCGGTATCTTGGCTGTAGTGAAATGTATCAAATTCTATACTTTAAAAATGTGCGCTTTAATGTATGTCAATTTCATCTCAATAATGCTGTGGGGAAAAAAGGAGGGTGGGAAGTGCTAAAAGAAATGAGCTATCAAGCCATGAAAGCAAAGGGAAGAACATTAAATGCAATATTGCCAAGTGAAAAAGAAGCTCACAAAGAGAATCTGAATGTCCTAAATTAAATTACAGAAGGCCAGGGTGGAAGGAAAAGACAAAAAGGGGTTAATCAGGTAACAACTGCAGTGCAAAATCAAGAAAAGACTGCTCACACTCCTTCGTGTGTGTTGGAATTATTAAATGAACTTCCAGGTGGCTATTTCTTTTCCTTTCTTTCTTTCTTTTTTTTAGTTTAATCTTTATCCTATTTTCTTTTCATGACCATTTAGACCCCTTATATGCCTCTCCTCCCAGCAATCACCACCAGGTGGCTATTTCTAAAAAGGGAGACTAGCCAGATGTTGTCAAAACCCAGGAGCCTCCACTTCTTCCTTTACACATGAGCTTTATTGATTCTGCTGAACTAGCCCTGCTTCAGCTTCTCCCATTCCCCTTGTCTACTACGGCTAACGTAAATTCTTCAGAACATCTTACATCTTCCTCCCAACTCCTTGATGTATAAAAATGCTCACAAAACTCTGGGACAAGGAATATGCTGTCTCTTCTACCCAGCCATGCTGCTTAGTGGTTCAGATGCATGCCCCATAACTGGCCTTCCTTTTCGCTAGCAATAAACCCTTTCTTTAAAAAAAAATACCGCCTCACATTTGCCAGAATGGCTATCATCAATAAATCAACCAACGACAAGTGCTGGTGAGGATGTAGAGAAAGGGGACCCTTCTGCACTGTTGGTGGGAATGCAGACTGGTGCAGCCAAAGTGTAAAGCAGTAAGGAGTTACCTCAAAAAATTAAAAATGGGGGCTCACTTCGGCAGCACATACACTAAAATTGGAACAATACAGAGAAGATTAGCATGGCCCCTGAGCAAGGATGACACAAAAATTCGTGAAGCATTCCATATTTCTAAGGGAAAGGGGTTAGTCAAGGAACTAGTATAAATGACCCATGGACATAAACAACAGAGCAGGGACTGATTGACCGTGGAAGAAGTTGGGGTGGGCGGGACAGGGGAGAGGAACAGGGGAAAATAGGAAAACTGTAATAGAATAACAATTTAAGAAAATAAAAAATAAAATAATTTTTTTAAGTTAAAAATGGAATTGCCTTATGACCCAGTAATTCCAGTTCTGGGAATTTATCCAAAGAAACCCAAAACAGTAAGTCAAAAGAATGTATACAAAACCTTATGTTCACTGCAGCATTATTTATAATAGCCATGATTTGGAAGCAGCCCAAGTGTCCATCAATAGATGAGTGGATAAAACAACTATGGGACATTTACACAATCAACTACTACTCGGCCGTAAAAAAAGAAATTTTTACCCTTTGCGACAGTATGAATGGACCTGAAGAACACTATGCTAAGTGAAATAAGACAGGCAGAGAAAGACAAGTACTATATGATTTCACTCATGTGTGGAAGCTAATGAATATACTGAACTAACAAGCAAGACAGAAACAGACTCATAGATAGAGAGCAGGATGACAGCATCCCCCTCAGGGGTGGTGGTGAAGGGATCAAACAAAAAGAAAAAGAACTCATGGGCATAGACAATAGTGTGGTGGTTGTGGGGAAAGGGGGGAAGTTGAGGTGGAAAGGGTATCAGGGGTATAAAAATGATAAACAAAAAAATACAATAAAAATACAAATAAAAATAAAACTTTCAGCCGTGGAAATTAAAATTTTTGTTAAACAAAGCCAAACTGATAAAGGCTATATCTACTGTATAATTCCAACTACATAACATTCTGGAAAAGGCAAAACTATGGAGACAGTGAAAAGATCAGTGATTTAGTGACTGGCAAGGAATTGGGGAGGAAACGATGACTAGGTGGAGCAAAGGCAATTTTTAGGATAGTAAAACTAATCTCTAACATACTATAATAGTGAATACATGTCATTATATATTTGTCAAAACCCACAAAATGGTTCTGGCCAAGATGGAGGCCTAGATAGACACAGTCGTCTCCTTCCACAACTAAGAAGGAATACAACTACCTCAAAACTAGAGACAACCAGAAGTTCCAGAAAATTGAGCTGCATGGAAGTTCAACAAACAAAGATATAAAGAAGAAATACTCATCCAGACAGGAAGGAGGGCGGAGCTGGGGTGGAGTGGACACAATGTGGTGGTGGTGGCGGCGGCGGCAGGCCAGCCGAAAGCACGGTTACCCATTTTAAAAAGTCAGGAGGGACACCTGGGGAGCATTTCCCAGCTACACATCAAACTGTGCAGCTCACAGCCCCAGCACCGGGGAAAATCAAGCCTCATTGCTTCTGACTGTGCAAATCAGTGGGGGTTGGGGCAGAGGAAGAAACTGCCGGTGTCTCAGTAGAGTCTGCTTGTTTGAAGGGTCCCCACAGTCCTAGAATGTCCACAGACTCACCCACTCTGGGAACGATGGCCAAGGCAATAGCTAGAGGGGCGCCAGTCCCATACAGAAGGTGGGAGAAGTGCCTGGAAAAGGGGAAAGTGCTGGGCAAGTGGCATTGTTCCCTCTCAGACCCCTCCGCCACATACAGTGCCACAATGTGGTGAAACAGGTCACCCTGTACTGACGAATCCCTAAGGCTCTGCCCCTTACAACATAACAGGAGTGATAACTCTACCTAAGACACACAGGCAAACAAACACAGGAGCCTGTCAAGATGAGGAGACAGAGAAATATGGCCCAAAAGAGGGAACGGATCAACGTTCCAGTGGGAGAACTAAGCGCCGAGGAGACAGCCAACCTAAGAAATGAGGAGACAGCCAACCTAACAGATGCAGAATTCCAAACATTGGTGATAAAGATGCTCCCAGGCTTGACAGATATGCTTGAGTACGGCTTATGAGAAGAAGTGAAGGCTATGCTGAATGAAACGAAGGAAAATCCACACCAAACCAATGGTGAAGGGAAGAAAACCAGGCTTCAAATCAATAATTTGGAACATAAGGAAGAAAAAACAAATGAACCAGTACAGAATGAAGAAACAAGAACTGAAAAATATGAGGAGAGGCTTGGGAACCTCTGGGACAACTTTAAATGTGCCGATATCCGAACCACAGGTGTGCCAGAAGGAGAAGAGGAAGAGCAAGAAATTGAAAGCTTATGTGAGAAAATATGAAGAACAACTCCCCAAATTTGGTAAAGGAAATAGACATACAAGTCCAGGAAGCACAGAGTCTCAATCAAGCTAGACCCAAAGAGGACCACACCAAGACACATCATAATTAAAATGCCAAAGGTTAAAGATAAAGAGAGAATCTTAAAAGCAACAAGAGAAAAGCAGAGAGTTGCCTACAAAGGGGTGCCTATATGACTATCAGCTGATTTCTCAAAAGAAACTTTGCAGGCAGTACTCAAGGTGATGGAAAGGAAGGACTCACAACTAAGATTACTCTATCCAGCAAAGCTATCATTTAGAATGGAAGGGCAGATAAACAGCTTCCTGGACAAAGTAAAGCTAAAGGAGTTTATCATCACCAAGACATTATTATATGAAATGTCAAAGGGACTTAAAAAAAAGAAGATCAAAATTGTGAACATTAAAATGACAACAAACTCACCACTATCAACAACTGAATCTAAAAAATAAAAACAAAATCCAACTAAGCAAACCAGAATCATAGGTATGGGGATCATTTGGAGAGTTATCAGCTGGGAGGGGGAAAGGGGAAAAATGGAGAAAAGGTGCAGGGATCAAGAACCATAATTGGTAGGTACAAAATAGACAGGGGGAATTTAAGAATAATATAGGAAAGGGTGAAGCCAAAGAACTTATATGCATGACCCATGGACATGAACTGAGGGGGGTGGGATTGCTGGAGGGAAGGGGGATACTAGGTGGAGGGGAGCAAAGGGAAAAAAAAAATGGGACCACTGTTAATAACATAATAAAATATACTAAAAAAAACACCCCACAAATGTAAAACACAGAATGAAATCTAAAGGGAATTTGGGTGATAATGTGTCAATGAGAGTTTGTCAGTTTTAACACATGTAACACTCTGTTGGGGATGTTATGTGTGTGGTGGGGCAGGATATATGTGGGAACTTGTCATAATTTTTTGTAGTAAAATTCATCATTTAAACCACTTTCAAGTTCAGTAGCATTAAGTACATCCACATTGTTGTGAAACCATAACCACTATCTACCTCCAGAGCCTTTTCATCCAAACTTATCTTGACCTCCTTCACCATCTCCTAGCCCAAAGTACCATCATTTCCCTTCTCAGTTGTTACAAATTTCTTTCTAATTGATCATCTGTCGTCATTATGGTCTTTTCCAATTCATTTTATATTTATAGCCAGAATATTTTAAAAATATAAATCTACGTTAACCCCTCCCCCAAAATAAAGCCCCTCAAATGTTTCTCATGGCTTTTCAAATCAAGACACAGTCAGTCCTACATGGTCTGGCTCCACCTACCTTTTGATCCTCATTTTGTACCAGGCCCCCCTCTCTGCTCTAGCCACTCAAACCCACTTTCTTTCTATCATAGCGTTCACCATATACCATCAGCCTACAAGGCCTCTCCATATGCTCTTCCCTTTGCTGAGAAATCTATATTATACAATTATTTAAAATAGATGATATGCAATTGGGACAACTGTAATTGAACGATAATAAAATAAAAAATAGATAAAAAATAGAAAATAAAATAGATATGCACCAATATGAATGAATCTCGCAGACATTATATTGAGTGAAAAAAGAAATAAAAAGAGTATACACGGTATGATTTAATTTATAAGGTATTCAAGAACAGGAAAAACTAATGATGTAGAAGTAACAATCATCTTTGGGGCAAAGGGTATTGATTAGGGAGGGACAGGGAGTGAATCTTGGGGCTAGAAATATATATTTCAATCTGGGTGGTGGTTACATGCATGCATGTATACATATATATACAACATATACACAGGTATACAAACACTTTCTAAGTATGCTTTTCTATATGTATTATATTTCAACAAAAGGGAAAAAGGAAGGCATTTGGGGGGAAGAAGTTAAAAATCTAAATATTTATGAGAAATATGTCCACAAAACTTTAGTAAATTAAAATAACCATTCTGTAGAACATAATGGTTTCTTAGATCTTCATTTGGTAAATCAATACAGCCTTTCTTCTGGTTTCTGCAAGTGAGAGAACTCCTACCTGAACTAATTTAAGCAACAAATTCATTTACTGACACAGACCTGGTAGGCTCACTTAGCTATGTCCACATGTTCACAGATAATTTTCATTAAGAACTTCAGTGAAACTCTCTTGATCATTCAAAGGCTAAAAGTTATAAGGACACCACACAGAGGCGACCATGAAAATCATATCACTCTGGTCAGGTTTCTAATGAGCCTTCTTGAGCTCTATCAAAAAGTCTGTGTGCCTGTATATTTGGAAAGATGTGCCATGCTAGTTACAGAAGACAGCAATAGCAAGCTATAGTTTATAAGCATGAGTCTCCAATGCTAAAGGCACACAGATTCTCTGAAATGTAGGCACTTGAGCTGCTTCTCAGATGAGCAACTGTATCTAGCTTACTGTAAGGTGAGCAACAGCAAGAATTCATTTAATGATGACACTGATTCTCAACAGGACCGCAGGAAATCCTAGCTAGTCATATGCAAATCTTTTAATATCATCAGGCTAACAAGTGCTCAGGGCTTCAGAAGAGAAAAGTATCCCCCAAATTGCATAAAACCCAATGAATTCTTAAATTCACAGGGAATCCTTTATTTGAAAAAAATCCCCGGGTCAAAAGTTGAACAGTCATATAACTATTATGTTTTCAAAATCCTTAGAAGGAAAAAATCAGGTATGTTTTATATATCCCAAATAAATATTTCATTCCCTAAGTCATTCAGTAAACATGAGCACCCATGCTGCAGATTAAACCACAAGAAATTGTTGTCCTGACTGGTGTGGCTCGTCCCCCAAGCTGAAAGGTCGCCAATTCGATTTCCAGTCAGGGCTCACGCCTGGATTGCAGGCCGGGTCCCTGGCTGGGGGTGTCCAAAAAGGCTACTGATCGATGTCTCTCTCACACATCGATGTTTCTCTCCCTCTCTTTCTCCTTCCTTTCCCTCTCTCTAAAAAAATTAAGTAAATAAAATTTTAAAAATCTTAAAAAAAAGAAATTGCTAGTATTCGACCATTTTTGATCTACAAAAAAGGGTCATTTTCATACGGTTCAACCAGGCACTGCCCTAGGTGCTAGGACACTACAATAAACAAAAAAATATCCTGCCTCCATGTGCAGATTACTGTGCGCATGCACCTGTGTGTATGGGGGGAGCAGCAAATCAACAAATAAGCAAATATATGGTATATAAAATAGTATTAACATACTTTGTAAAGAATACAAACTGTTAAAAGGGATACAGAGCATAGAAGGATGGTTGTCAATTAGTTTATATGGGTGCTTAGAGAAGAATTCACTGTTACCTTTCAGCATTATTACTAGGAGTAAGCCTCCTAGATTGTTCTACAATGGCAAAATCTGGCGACTAACATGAAAATTTCTGCCAAGCTTAGGCTGAAAAACATAAGAACAAATAATCCTGCTAAAACCACTGGAGTATTATAACTATATAGCCCTAATAAAACTTGTAACCAGTCAATCTGTACCTGAACAAGTACATGCCATCCAAATTACCACTCCTGCTTACAGTTCTTATATTATGTGCAACATACAACTCATACAAGCACTTTGTTTTTTGCCCATGTTTTTAATCTACTCAAATATTCATGTATAAGGACATACAATAAATAAAGCAATTTACTCTTACATTTTTTGAAGAACCTGGGCCATCACAACCCCATTCGTTAAATCTTCCACAGTCTGGCATGGTGCATCCACATTAAATGTCTGGATCTGAAGGGAAAAAAGATTCCATGGTTAACCATACAGAAGATTCCTTAGGCTTCTTTTTTGAGTACCACATCTTGGGAGTTGTAATAAATTTTAAAAGGCAGAGGAATTGGAAATATTTTCCCTTATGGGAAATTTCCTGCAGGTTATTGTAATTTTTTTCCCTTTAGCAAAAGAGAAATTGTAAAGGACACTGGGTGACTTTTCAGCATCCATTCTATTCACAGATGATCAACATAAGACAGTCATGGTACCTTCACCCCATTTATCAATGACTGCTTCAGGGATGCACAGGGCAAAGACAACCTGGACCAAGGAGATGCAAGGAAATGCTCACTTGAACTTCTGGGAAAGAAGAGCCAACCTCCTCTTGAAGTGAATAAATATGTTGCCTCAATTGCCACTAGCAGTCACTTGATGACTATTAAGGGAATCCGTCTCAGGATGAGGCCAATGCAGTGGAATGCAGAGAACAGGTATAGAAAACTAAGTTCTGGAGGCCAAACTTGAGCCACTAAATTTAAAAACCTCGAAGCTTCCTGTTATGTAAGATAAATCTCTTGTTTAAGTCTGGCTAGCTTGAGATTTCTTTTATTCAGAGCCAAAAATATCTATACAAATGGAGAAGTCGCACTACGGCTAGTTTAGATATTTAACTCACTTTGATTTTAAATGTATTCTGAATTAGAACTAACTTTGTACTGTCAACATGATGTGGCTGAAAAACAGAACAAATTAAATTCCATGAGTAAGATAATACATCTGAGCCAGGAATGATTATACCCAGCAGTGCAACCAGGACTTAGAAGGAAATAAATCACTGAGGAGAGACAAATGCAGGCCATGCCCTCGCACAGTTTATAGGTTAGTAAAATGAAAGAGTATCATAGGAAACGTAAACAGCAAGCACAAAGATTAGAAGTAAGAATGGGATACAACCTAGGAATGAAAAGCAGTTTGGTATGGATTGGGGGAGAGGGCGGAAACTGGAAGAAGAGTTGGAACAGAAAAAATGAGTAAAATGGTGAAAGGTTTAAAGAGAAAGTATTATTGTGCAAAACCTCATAAGCGACATTAGGACTTTATCCTAAGAGCAATGGGGAGCGAACAGGAGAGTGAGGCCATGCAATCTAGCTTGTACGGGGGTAAGCAAAAGCAGGTTTACAGTTGTGAGTATGCAAAAGCTTATGCTTGTATTATTATTTATTAATTATTGTATTATTTGCCATGTAAACAACTGCAAACCTACTTTTGCCCACCCCTGTATAAAGACCACACTGATTCTGTTGAGAATCAGTACCATCATTAAATGAATTCTTGCTGTTGCTCACCTTGCAGTGACCTTAGAAATACTGGGACTAACAGGTGACCATCTGTTTTCATATACTTTTTTATTGATTGGATTATACATCTACAAAATATTTCAGGATAGCATTACAATAAAACTTAAAGATAACTGCACCTAACTGCATTAAGGCATAACCCTTTTTTTAATTTCAAGAAGCCATTTTAACCCTATCCAACCTCCCCCACAAAAGCATGAGAGGAATACAGCATGAGATCACCTGGAATTAGTAACTCTGGAGCAGTGATCCTCAACCAGAGGCAATTTTACTGCCTACGAGACGTTTTTGGTTGTAACAACTAAGTGGGTGCTAATAGTATCAAGCAGACAGAAGCCAGAAATGCTACTACTAAATGTCCTATAATGCACAGGCAGGGCCTACAACAAAGAATTATCTGGCCCAAAATGTTAATGCTAAGGTTAATAAACCCTTGAGTAGAGTAGTGCTTCTCAAAGTATGGTGTCCCCAGGCCACTAACAATAGCATCACCTAGACACTTGTTAAAAATGCAGAATATCAGATACTTAATTACAAACTCTGAACACGGGGCCTAGCATTCAGTATTTTAACGAGCCCGCCAATGTTGTCGAGCAATACTGAAGTGTATGAACCCCTTCTTAGTTCTAAATTGAATGCAATCAAAATGCAGAGGTGAAATTACTTGTCCAAAGTCACCCACAGTATGAAATAAAAATCAGAATTGAACCCAGGTGGTCTAATTTCGAACTTACACTATTAACTACCGTGTTATACCCACCATCTGTCATGGAAACAAGGAACAGACTAACAGTGACCAGAGGGGAAGGGGAAGGTGGATACGTGGGGAAAGAAGAGTAAGGATCTAGTTAAGGAACAGGTATTAATGATCCGTGGACGTGGACAACAGGGTGAGCAATTGACTGTGGGAAGGTGGAGGGGAGTGGGCGGGGCAGGGGAGAACAGCGGGGGAAAATTGGGACAACTGTAATAGAATAAAAAAAAATTTAAGCTTAAAAAATGTGCTTTAACTTTTGTACTTCTGATTTCTTTATTTATCCATAGGAGGACAAAAATTGTTAACAGAATGGAAACAGGAAGATACCATCATAAAAACTATACCCTCCCTAATTTTCCACACTAGTGTTCATTTTATAGGCTGCTAAATAAGTAGTATGGAAATTATAAGGATATGTTAATGTGACTAGGTTTCTCAGAAGAAATGTACTGAGCTTATGTGACAATAATTTTTTTCCACTTAGTTTCTTGCCATTAACTGGTAACACCCCAGATTTTTTCTGGTTTTTCAGTCTCTATAACCTAGGAAAGAGCAATCTTTTCATGTACAGTTCAAGAAATTAGGCTGACAGGTGTAACAGGCAGAGCAGATTTTTCTAACAGGTAAGAATCCATTTTTGACTCACAGGGTGGGGAGAGGAGGCAGAGTGGAAATTTTCAAGCACATCCAGATGAACTTGCTTGAAGCATAAACTTCGATTTGGAATTTAAGCTTAAGGTGTTTTACATTGGTAGGGTGATACTTTTTCTTTTTCCTTTTTTTTTTTGTGTGTGTGTGTGTGTGTGTGGTCTGAAGGACAGTTTATCTAAAACTAAGGTGACAGGTGTAGGAAGAAGGGATACTTTGCCTTTTCATAAGTATTCCTCTTTCAACTAAAATTTGAAACAGTTAGTTCTTGGGCTAGTAAGCTCTCTGAAGATGTTCAAGAGATGAATTCTACATAGGAGACTAACAGTCATTCCTTTAAGTGCTGAGCCTTTTATTAGTTTTACTAGTCCTAGCGGAAGAATTTCTAAAATATACTATATATCTCTTACCTCAAACTAAATGCTATATAGTTAATAAAAACTTTTGAGATTCAGGATCATAATTATGATGTTAAATAACCAAACTTGAAGGCTCTTGAAGCATCAAAGACTGCCAGGTCAATGACTGAATCACCCAGACTAAACTTTGATTTCTTGCATCTCCTGTTACTGACAGCGGTCTGAATTTTGCTGAGCACTGCAGTTACCCTCTAAACCTGCTATGTGCAAAGAAACCACACAAACAAGTTGGCTATAAGCTTATATAAAATAAAGCAAATCATCCTAAATGGGAGACTTCTCTTTGGAGTGTACTGTGTATGTTTCCCCCTTCCATTTAATTTTAGAATTCTGTTCAGCATTAATCTGGCCTCCAGACATGAGGGGAGTCACGAGACTGAACGTACATTTTCAGCTACCTCAAACATTTTCCACATAAACACTTATTTTGCTTTTTTAATGAAAACTAAAAGAGAACAAACATAGAATTTAAACTCAACTTTGTTTTGAAACATTTCAATGTATGATGTTTTAAAATGTTTCCAAATCTTAGGCTTGTACATCTTTGTGGGAACTCTGTTCTCCAGTTTTGTCCCTGATAATTTCTAACCTTATCTTCTCCAGAAATTGTCCTTGATGAGCCTTCCAGTGGCATTCCAAAGCGGCTTTTCTACAATGCCATATTCCTTGAACTCTCTCAACAGCTGATAACCTGGATTACCTGTTTTGACATTTTACCAGATTCTAAATAGATGCCCTGACTTTGTGTGCTTCTGTCAGTAGCCCTTCAAATTTCCCTGTGTTCTTCCTCCAGCATTTTTATTAGCATTTCTCACTCAAAATAACTGCACTGCTATCTTTTTGCAGATGGCTTTGAAATACACCTCTTTGTTTCCCAGACTCCTCTTTCTAGACTTTAAACAATGCAGCCCTACTTCCAATTCAATTAGCTTCCTCATCTTTGCCCTCTTGCCTCTTTTTCTAGCAGGGAGGGAGGCTCTACTTTGTACAGACTCAAAAACGCACATCTTAAGATCCTTAATCTTCTGTTGACAACCTCTGCCAAACCTATCCCTTCCACAGTATCAAAGAATGTGGTAATTCTTTCCTTTATCTCTCCTCTGCCTAGTCAAACCTTGGCCACACTGTGCAGCTTATCAGTTTTTCTCTCCTTAAAATACAGCAGTGAAACCCATCTCCCAGCCTGAAGCTGGAACCCATTACAGCTGTAAGCTGCATGTTAATATTATTGCAAACAATCTGAAATCCCACGAATGGCCTAATATAAAAGTTAATGAATATTATCAAGCTCTGCCACTGTATGTGTTGTTTTAGAAGACACAGTTTGATTCATGACATGAGCCAAATTACAAAAACCCCATACTATTTTCATTATGCTTGTTACAACCAACCTAAGGTAATAATGCTTCTCTGACCTTTCCACCCCAGTGCCCCACCACAGGACAGTGACGCCTCACCTCCAGGATCTGAACTTGTAACTCAAGGCACCGCTCTAAGAACTTCTTTGACATTTGTGTTCACCTTTAACATTAATACAAATGAGGTAGTCACCTCCATAAATATACTAGTGTTTTACTCTAGAAATGATAGCTAACATTTTTAGAAATCAATAAAACGAATGCATCTGAAAGAAGCACGAGGTTTATCCGTGGTTCTGAAGACCTCTACATACATGTACACACATACATGTACGTACACACACACACACACACACACATCAGGAGCTGGCACCCTAATTTAAGAAACGCATAGGTTTTTATGCCCAGCTCTTGAGGAGGCTGCTAAAGGCACGAATGTTGACAACAGAATCGAAAATATATTTACTTTAAAACGTGAAGATTTTAATAAGCGTTTAGTAATTTAACATTAGAATCCCACAACGTTGCCCCTGAAATGTCGAGTTCTACTGCTGATTCCCAAATACTTTCTAGGTTTGTTTTTATCTTTACTACCTTTATTTAGTATTTCCACACTGCTTGCTTTCTAATCGCTAAGGTGCATCTCTCATTTTAAACAGTTTCTGGGTGCCTTAATGTATTTTTCCTCATCTCCTTTAAAAGTACTTATTTTTCTAGTGGGCCGGCTCAGCCCTCAAGGAGCTGCGCTCTATCACCCGACAACGACACAACAAAGGCGAGGAGCGTCGTAACCAGGGGTCCCGAGTGCCTCCATCGGCTGCCCCGGAGGCAGAGGGAAGCAACGCTACGGTGTCCCTGGGAGCGCGAGAGTGAGGCGCCAGCGCCTCATGAGCTGCAAACAACCCTAATTACAGTGCCGCCTGCACCCCATCATTAGCCTCCACTGGGCCAACACCTCAAACCCTGCAAGTCTCCCTCAGACCCTGGGCCGAACCTCCCGCGCCCGGCAGCTCCCCGCCAACTCCCGCCCGGCCGCTGGTGTAGACACGGCCCGCACCGGCGTTCCCCGGCTCCGCCCGCCTCAAGCCCCGGATGTGACGGCACCGCTGTCCTGGGCGCTCGCCCCCCGCGACGAGCATTGGGGGGATCCCGGAAAGGCAGTCTGGGGGAGGGGGTCTTCCCCCGACCCGCCGGTCATCACATACCCAAGTGAGAAGGCTCTCGCACAGCTCCACCCGTTCCGCTGACTCCACGTTGAACATCTTCCCCTGCTGGGGTTTGGCAGCGCCTCCCCACCTCGCCAGAAACCGCTGCCGCTCGGGCTGGGACCACGTCGCAGAGTCCGGGGAGAGGATCTGGCCTCTGGCCCACCTTGTCCTCCGGCCCGAGCCGCCTACTCCGGTCCGGCGCTGGCAGCGGCTCCCGCACAGTCACCCCTGGTGCCCCTCCTTCCTTTCACTCAGGACGCGCGTCCGCTCAGCTCGCCTCCGGCCACGCCCGGCAGCCCCGCGACCCCGCCCCAAGCCCTGGCCCGAGACGCGGCCGATGGGCCACTGCGCGCAGTCGCGCTCCGGCCGGCCCGCCTCCCCGCAGCCGCCGCCGCGCGCGCCCCGACACCGCCCCTGCGTGTCTCGGTGCGCGCGCGCCGGACCCTGGCGGCGGCGCGGGTCCTCCACGCGCGTCCTCACGGAAGCGCAGCTATGCGCGTGCGCCTGTGCTCGCACTCCAAAGTAGAAAAGAGACAGCTAGTGGTTGTCCAGGAGGGGAGGCGGGGGCAGTCCCCGGAAATAATCTCTATCCTCAATCACCCGGAATTGGCGAGGTATCCTCTGCGGTGGAGAGGTACGCGCCCCCTTCCCACCCCTTCGGGCCGCCACACCGCGGCCGGCCACACCCACCCGGGTCCGGGCTTGCGGAGCTGCCAGCTGAGCCCGGCGTGGGCGGCACTGTCCGGGGGTCTCGGCGCTCCCGAGGCTTTACGGAGCGGAGGAGTCGCTGCCTCGGACTCCCAGGCTCCGTCTTCCTTAAGGAAGTCCGGGCACAGCCCCAGAGTCGCCCGGTCCGGTCCAGAATTCCCCGGAGACGGTGGAAGGGCCGAAGTGCCGGTCGTCTCGGTGGTTTTAAGTGGGCTTGGCCGGCGGTGAGGAGAGCCCGCCAGCCTTCTTGGGTCTCGTGGAGCCTCGAGCCTCTGCAAACTTTGGTTACGTAAAGTGGGGAGAGAGTGCGCCCCCCTTCACCTATCCGTGAGGATCTGACAGTTCCCAGGGCCTGCTCCTCCCAGTGTCCTGCTGCTAAGTGTTGGCCTTCTTCCGTAATGACGAGGTGGATCATCTGCGAGCTCTCATATTTTTAGAGGTGTGAATCTCTGCAGGATTACCAATAAATTTTTATGCGATATTACATGCGGAAAATTGCATACAATAATTAATAATAAAACATCCAGAAAAAAGCAAATAACATTGATGGTAATTCAGGAGTTTCACCCACACCTTGTATCTCCTTCTGAGCATAATTTCCTCCCTAGACTGACCGACTTTCTTGCTTTTCCTTATAGCTTTACCACCTAGGTATGCATGCCTGAACAATATAGTGTTGCTTGCCTGTTTTTGAACTTTCATGAGTGGGATCATATTGTTATTTTGTGGCTTTGCATTACTGGTGAATTTGTGTATATCTATAGGTAATTGTTATTGCTGTCTAGTATTCCACTGTATGAATATAAGTGTACCCATTCTACTATTGATGGGAATTTTGTTGTTCCAGTTTGGGGATACTAAGAACAATGCAATAAGCATTCTTAAACCTAGATACTAGTGCAAATATCTAAGTTTTTTTAAAATACGTTCCTTAGAGTTCTAGAATTGTTAGGTCATAAGGTATGCATAACTACCAGGTCATGCCAAACTTACTTGAGATCAGCAAATTTAACTTCCCAGGACACACTTTACTTTGGTATGCAGTTCCTGGAGCCCCCTTTATATTCATTAAAGGTAGATTTTGTTAGCATTCAGAACAATCAAAATAGTACTTTTTAATGATGCCTTACAAGGTTAACAGTTCCTATGATGATTTCTCATTTTGTGAATGTAGAAAATCTTATTTGAAGTCTTCTGAACGGTTCTTTTAAACCTTCTTCCCTACACTAAGGGTAGAGAAACCTTTAAAAATGGTTAACTATGTAGCTCACCTGCCTTTGTTTCCTTTGGTGCCTTGTAGATCTTTGTCAAACCAGAGTTCCCGCATTCCATGGCGGGTTGTTTCTGTAAGAGGTAGGATACCTTGCGCTTTTAAGTGACCTCTTACCCTTGTGAGTTAGGCATGCAAAGTCAATAGGTGAGCATGACCCCCTGTAACTTGTCATTGGATGTGGAGATTTCTGGAAGCACTGTGGTGTGTGTCAAGGCTTTGACACAATTGACCTAAGACTTCTTTTTCATGCCAGACTGCTCATCCCAATGCATTTGTGCAGGACATTGCAACGTTCTTGAGGTTTCATTGTGTAGCTACAATTACCTTCCATGAAGGAAATTATTTTAAAAGCTTCTTGGACATCAGTAATTGTTGCAGAAGCCATGTGGCCATCACATTCCTACATGAGCTTGGGTACAAAGTTTATCCTTTGAAGTTGTGGAATTTTCTTTTTTTCTTTTTTTTTTTAAGTATATTTTATTATTTTGTTACAGCAGTCCCAATTTTTTCCCCTTTGCTCCCCTCTGCCCAGTACCCACCTTCCCTCCAGCAATCCCACCGCCCCTTAGTTCATGTCCATGGGCTATGAATATAAGTTCTTTGGCTTCACCCTCTCCTATATTATTCTTAACTTCCCGCTGTCTATTTTGTACCAAACAATTATGCTTCTTAATCCCTGCACCATTTCCCCATTTCTCCTCCTTCCCCTTTCCCAGCTGTGATAACCCTCCAAATGATCCCCATACCTATGATGCTGTTTCTATTCTGGTTTGCTTAGTTGGATTTTGTTTTTGTTTTTTAGATTCAGTTGTTGGTAGTTGTGAGTTTGTTGTTGTGATTTTAATGTTCATAATGTTGATCTTTTTCTTAAGTCACTTTTGACATTTCTTATAATAATAGCTTGGTGATGATGAACTCCTTTAGCTTTACCTTGTCTGGGAAGCACTTTATCTACCCTTCCATTCTAAATGATAGTTTTGCTGGATAGAGTAATCTTGATTGTAAGTCCTTGCTTTTAATCACATTGAATACTTCTTGCTAGTCCCTTCTTGCCTGCAAAGTTTCTTTTGAGAAATCAGCTGATAGTCTTATAGGCACCCCTTTGTAGGTAACTCTCTGCTTTTCTCTTGTTGCTTTTAAGATTCTCCCTTATCTTTAGCCTTTGACATTTTAATTATGTTGTGTCTTGGTGTCGTCTTCTTTGGGTCTAGCTTGTTTGGGACTCTCTGTGCTTCCTGGACTTCTATGTCTATTTCCTTCGCCAAATTTGGAGAGTTTTCCTTCATTATTTTCTCACATAAGTTTTCAATTTCTTGCTCTTCCTCTTCTCCTTCTGGCACCCCTATGGTCTGGATGTTGGCACATTTAAAGTTGTCCCAGAGGTTCCTAAGCCTCTCCTCATTTTTTTCAATTATTGTTTCCTCAGTCTGTACTGGCTGTTTTTTTCTTCCTTATGTTCCGAATCATTGATTTGAACCCTGATTTCAGTCCCTTCACCATTGGTTTTGTGTGAATTTTCCTTTGTTTCATTTAGCATAGCCTTCACTTCTTCCCTTATGCGTTTGCCATACGTAAACATATTCATCAAGCCTGTGAGCATCTTTATCACCAGTGTTTTGAACTCTGCGTCTATTAGGTTGGCTATCTCCTCGTCGCTTAGTTCTCCCACTGGAACCTTGATCCGTTCCCCCTTTTGGGCCATACTTCTGTCTCCTCATCTTGACAGGCTCCTGTGTTTGTTTGCCTGTGTGTCTTAGGTAGAGCTGTTGCTTCTGTTACATTGTAAGGGGTGGAGTCTTAGGTATTCATCAGTAGAGGGTAACCTGTTTCACCACGTTGTGTTGCTGTTTGTTGGGGAGGGGTCTGAGAGGGAACAATGCTGCTTGCTCAGCTCTTGCCCCTTTTCTAGGCACTTCTCCCACTTTGTACGGAACTGGCACCTCTCTAGCTGTTGCTCTGGCTGTCGTTCTCAGAGTGGGTGGGTCCGTGGATGTTCTAGGACCGTGGGTGCCCTTTAAACAAGCAGTCTCTACTGAGAGACCAGCAGTTTCTTCCTCCGCCCCAACCCCCACTGGTTTGCACAGTCAAAAGCAATGAGGGTTTATTTTCCCCAGTGCTGGGACCATGAGCTGCGCAGTCTGGTCTGGTGCTGGCAGCACTTCCCAGGTGTCCCTCCAGACTTTTTATAACGTGTGATTGCGCTTTTTGCCGGCCTGTCGCTACTGCTGCCGCCACCACACCGCATCCTCTCCACCCCAGCTCCACCTGTCTGGGTGAGTATTTCTTCTTTATATCTTTGTTTGTTGGACTTCCATGCAGCTCAGTTTTCTGGAACTTCTGGTTGTCTCTAGTTTTGAGGTCGTTGTGTTCCTTCTTAGTTGTGGAGGGAGATGCAGTGTGTCTGTCTAGGCCTTCATCCTGGCCGTAAGTCTGGAATTTTTTATATTTGCCTTATTTCCATGTGTGCGTGTTTCCTGAAAACTTCGTGAAAGACCAAAGAGAGGTGAGAGGAACTTATCTTAGCTGTCTCCTTACTCTGGTTAGTTGGAGGCTAGTTCTCATCTACAGCTGTCTATCAGGTTCAAGTAAATACGGTGGTGCCCTGCATGGCAATGTTCCCAAGTTTACCCTGTCTTCCCAGGTATACATACTTAGAGCTTCAATTACAGACAGTTTGAAATGCTACATAGTGCAGCTATGGGGAAAGTATGGTTAAGTTTTATAATGGTTCTGCTGATTCCTTGACAGTTGTTAATAGCAGTAATCAAAATATTACAGCTTCCATTTACTGAGAGCACATATGATATGCCAAGCAATATGGTAAATGTTTTTTCTTCATTATTCTCTAAACTCCATAAAATAAGACTTTTATTTTGCCAAAAAGTGACAGTTTGATATTGTTCAAATTAATATTATGTATTTTACATATAAAGAAGTTGAGACCCAGATTTTACATAAGTACAGTAGTCCTCTATATCGCTGTTCACTTACCGCAGCCTCACTGCATCATGGAATTTTTAAAAATATTATATTTAATTATTTATCGCGGATTTTTTGCTATATCGCGGGATTTTGCGGTACTGTATATGTATGTTGTTAAAGTTATGTAGGTTTAAGAGTGTAGAACATGTTTAAGAACATAAGTAGTGTTTATAAAAGTGTGGAAAAGGTTAATAAGGGAGTGAGAAAGGTTAATAAGGGACTGGGAACGGTTATAAGTGTGTGGGAAGGGTTTATAAAGCCTTAACATATATATAAATGCTAAAATAAATGTAAAGTTCCTACTTCACAGATTTTCACCTATCACGGGGGGGGTGGGGTCTAGAACGCAATACCCACAATAAGTGAGGGAATACTGTACACAGTTGTCTGACTCCAAAGCTTATGCTTCTTTGATATATTAAGATATTCCTCACTAAGACTTAGCCAGCTAAGCAATAACAAAGCCAAAGCTAGAAACCAGCTCTGCTTCTATCAATTACTCAACAGTTTCAAAGATATACAGTGTTTTGTTTCTTTACATCTCAAACAATTTTTAAAAAGTATTAGTACCACATTTTCATATTTGACAAGATCCTATGATATATATTAGATACCATATTTTATAAATTTAATAACCTTGTTTCTGGGTTTGAAATAAGCTGCATTATTGGTCCCTACAACATGTAATATTATTCCCTGTGCACAGGTGAAGGAAATAAGATGCACTAGTCAGTGTGCATGCCTCCCAGTGCACACACTGAGGTCTTTGTAAGGCACATCAAAAAACAAGTGTAGGTAAGAATGAGACTGGAGACAGATGTTTTAAATCTGAGCATTGAAGCCTAATTTTTCTCTCTTAAGGAAGGCACTGGCTTTTCTTTTTGTTGTTAAAATAATACGTACTAGAATTCAAACTATAAAACTGTATTCTGGGAAAGGTGAAGAGCTGGCTTTCCCAGTTGTGCTTCTCATTTGTAGTTGCTTTAACCCTTGGTATTTATATTTCATGATTTTTATCCTAATCCAAAAAACTCTGGATCAGAGAAATGTAGTGATGGAAGTAACTTGAACCATTGAAGCCACCAACAAGTAGGCCAGTCATCATTAGTAGCTCTCCATGTGAGAGCTCCTAGGTTTAACTAGGATTCCCGAGTGGCAGGAAGATGCAACTGACCTCTTTGTTCCTCTCAGCAGTCTCCTCTCCTACCCTTCCTCAGCCCGAGCACCTTCTCTGGTGATACTGGAATTTTTAGAAATAAGAACTCTTCTACACCACCACTGGGAACTTCTGCTGTAGAATGATGGCAAATAATGTTATATGGCTTTGCAATGCTTAACGTATCCCGGATCTCTGAGCTCTTGGAAGTGTTCATGAAGCAATATCTTAAGGGTGTAATTACACAGAAGTCCTATATATATGTATATAGAGAGTAAAATTAATATATATATATTTAGTACAGTAGAATTTAGTCACATTACCACTGATTGCACCTGGAAGAACATAGAAACAAATGTAATCTATTTTGTGTTTTTGTTTTTTGTTTTTTTACATTTAAGCAGCCAAAGGAAGGCAAAGGAAATTGCTCATCACCTTCTCCCCTGAAAACATGAGGCATACCAGATGTAATCCTTTTATTTATTTTTTAATGCACAAAGTAGTAAACTCCCTTATGGTATAAGAGAAAATCCTCACAACTTTGTGAAATAATTAGATTCAGTAATTAGAGGCTGGGAATCTCAACACAGGATAACATTTTAGTTATCTTTGAGCAGATGCAAGTAGTTCTCACTGCCCTTAGGACTTTTGACACAGTTATAGTATCTACAATTTAAAAAGAGGAAATCTGATAAAATAAAAATCTAAATTGACTACATGGCCCACCCCCAAATCATATGAGACATTTTCTTCAGTTTCAGTTGGCAGTTTTTGATTGTTCTTTTGAATTAAAATACTGAGGTTAAGGCTCTTTTCACTGTTTCCTGGTGTGAGCCTTCATCATGGATATTTGAAACCTGTCATTAGAAAGTTCCTCATATATCACGCCATTACTATGTGTAAAGCTGATGAAAGCCTCCTTTGATCTGTTTATTTGCTTAAGTTTCTTCATTGAGAGGTAATTTTCTTACAAGCAGCCAGTTCAGATTCTTTTCAAAGATCATATACTTTCACACTCAGATATTCTCTTAAGACGCTCTCCTGATTAATGATATTGTAAGTTACATATAGACATTTTTATTTTAATTAAGAATAGTCATATATATTTAATTGAATATGTATTTCATTTATTTCCATTTAGATGTTTTATAAGTCTTTGAACTTTACTCTTTTGCCATCTGAAAAACATCTTAATTACCTGTGATATTTGAACTCCAGTGTGGTTGGGTTATTTCCTCTCATACCTACAGAAATTGGGTATTACCATTTCTGTTTAGTTTCTTCTATGGGAAGGAGAGTTTCATACCCTCCCTTTTTTTCTTAGTAAGAAAATGCAGCCTGAGAGCAATTCCATATTCCAGGCAGTTCAAAGAATTCTGAACTGTAAGCTGAGGTTAGTCCCAGGTGAGGCTAATAGTTTTTCAAGCACCTGAATTTCCACTATTCAAGTAGTTTAGTGTAGATATAAATGTCCTATAACCTCATTGTCTTCTATTTTTCCAATACTTTTCCCATTACTAACACTATAAATAAGGTAAGTCACTTAATTTAAACATATATCACTAGGTTCTGTGTACAGGGCACTATGATAGGTAATATAGGAATATGTACAGCAAAGACAATTTCATTCCTTATCTATACATGATAAATTCTATGATGTACATTTAGTGCTATGAGGGGGAAGAGGGATCTGATCTATTTGGATCACCTATTTGGTATTCAAGAATAAGAAAAGAGCCTTTGGGTATAAGTAATGTCTTTTTTTCTTAAAATTAAAGGAGCTGTCCTAGTTGGTGTGGCTCAGTGGATTGAGTGCTGGCCTGTGAACCGAATGGTCACCGTTTGGATTCCCTGTCAGAGCACATGCCTGGGATACAAGCCAGGTCCCCCAATCAGGGGCATGTGAGAGGCAACCAGTCGTTGTTTCTCTTACTCATCGATGTTTTTCTCCCTGCCCTCCCCTCTATCTGAAAATAAATAAAATCTAAAGATATATAAAAAATAAAAAAACATTTTAAAGGAGCTATGCTTGAAGAAAAAGTAAAAGATGTAAATGGATGATACATTATATAGCAATTGTTTTTCTTAAAGGAAATAGAATCATATGCTCTCCAAAATAATGTCTGGCAAATTTTAAAGAACTCTTTAATGGAGCAATCCACACTGGAATTGTGCTTAATGCAACCTACTTTAAGTGAGCACTAGGAAAAAATTAAATGTATTAGAAGCCAGTTATATTTTATTAGTATATTTTATTTACACTGTGTCATTTGTAACTTTCATCTTGTTTCTTTATCTTTTAGACCTGGAATGGCCAAATATCAGGGTGAAGTTCAAAGTTTGAAACTGGATGATGATTCAGTCATAGAAGGAGTAAGTGACCAAGTACTTGTGGCAGTTGTGGTCAGTTTCGCTTTGATTGCTACCCTGGTATATGCACTTTTCAGGTGAGACTAAAGGACAAAAAGATTGAAATAATATATATTTCCAAAGGTCACTGACTTTCTGACTGCTTCTAGTAATGTTTAATACTTAATATGAGAAGCAAGTACTAGATCTCAGTGACTATATATATTTATTAAGGTATTTTATTTTCTACTAGGCCCTAAGTGCTATTATGCATTTCTGCTGATATCGTCTGTCTTATCTGATAAAACTTAAAATTATTTTCCATGTTTTGAATAAAGTATTAATATTTCTATAGGAGTCTCACAATTTGAAAATGTAATTTTTCATAACTGAATCCATCAACTTGGAGGTGATATAAGTACAAAATATTTTCAGTATTAAAATGTAAAAGCAGAGGCCAAAAAAACCTTGCACAGTATAGAGGGTATTTAGATTAGAATTAAAATTATTGTTATAGAATCAGAAACTGGTCTGCCACAAGATTTCTTAAAACATACAATATGTAACTAGTCAGGAGCACTGACCTCTTTTCCCTTAGATTGTCAAATTTTTAAAAAAAATGACAACAACCAACACAACAATAGCTGTCCAGTGTGAATGAATCAAAATTATACTTTTTTTTTGTCAGAGTGGCAAAAAATATATTTTTGGTATGCCACAGAATTTTGGAAATTAGTTTATGTGTGCCATGAGATAAAAAAAAAAGTTGAAAATTGCTGCAATAAACCAATGCACAGAGACTACATAATAAACTAGAAATTTTAAGTATTAACACATGGAGATAAATATGTATCATTGAAAATAGAAATGGGAAAAAAATTATAAAATAGAAAAAGATTAATTCTAAAAATTTCAAATCAGTGAGTTCCCTGTAAGAATGATAGAATTATTAAACAGAATTTGAACACTTAGGGAAAAAATAGTAATTTACTCTTTTAAGTCACCGTGATTATTTTCACGTTAGGGTAACATTATCTTGATTTCAGTAGGGTATTTTACATAGTACCTGGTGGTACACTTGTTAAGAATGGGGAAAAGAGAATAGATGATAGCAGATTTAATTCTTAACTGGTTGACAGGTTGTTGCCAGGATTACTAACTAATGTTTTAGTGAAAATCAAAAAAGGAAGACACTGAATTATTGCAGGGCTCTGCCTTTAAACCTGTTCTTACTTATTTCAATTAGCAACTTGGTTGAAGAAGTCAAAAGAAGCATTCTTATTAAATTGTCAGTTGAGAAGGATAGTGAATGTACTGGTACAATAGATTCAAGATTTAAAAATGGGCTATCACATACATTTACGATAATGGTGCCAAGACCTTTCAGTGGAGAAAGATTTCAACAAATGATGTTGGGACAACTGGGTAGCCAAATGAAAAGAATGAAGTTGGATCCACACCACATTATATGCAAAAATTAACTCAAAATTTGTCAAAGATCTAACGTTAGAGCTGAAACTTACAAGAGATATAGGAGTAAGTCATCAGGACTCTTAGATATGACACCAAAAGCATGACCAACAAAAGAAAAAATAGATAAACTGGACTTCATCAAAATTGGCAACTATCGTGCTTCACAGAACATCATTAAGAAAGTGAAAAGACAACCTGCAGAATAGGAGAAAATATTTCAAATATGTATCTAATAAGGCCCTTGTATCTGAATATATAAAGAACTCAAAACTCAATAATAAAAAGACAGATAACCCAACTAATAAATAGGCAAAAGACCTGAATAGATATTCTTCCACAGAAGATATGCAAATGGCCGATAAGCACAGGAACAGATGCTTGACATCATTAATCATAAGGGAAATGAAGGTCAAAACCATAGTGAGATACAACTTCATACCCAGTAGGATGCCTAGACTCAAAAAGTCAGATAATAACAATTGTTGAGGATGTGGAGAAATTGGAACCCTCATACACTGTTGTTGGGAATGTGAAAATGGTATAACCACTTTGGGAAACTGTGAGTTCCTTAAATGATTAAACACAGAGTAACCATATGACCTAGCAATGTTACTCCTAGGTATACATAGCCACAAGAAAAGAAAGCATATTTCTATACAAAAACTTGTACAGGAGTGTTCGTAGCAGTATTTATTGTTCATAATATCCAAAAGGTAAAAACAACCTAAATATCCAACAGATGAATAGATAAACCAAATTGGTATATCCATACAATGAAATATTATTCAGCTATAAAAAGGAATGATAAAACATATACATGCTACATCACAGATGAAACTTGAAAGCACTATGCTAAGTAAAATAAGCCAGACAGAAAGGCCACAGATGAGTCTGTCCATATGAGTGTCTACAGTAGGAAAATCTATAGAGATAAAGTAGATTAGTGCTTGCTTGGGACTGGAATAGAGGATAGGGGTGTAAGGATGATAGCTAAAGGGTATAGGGTCTCTTTTTGAGGTGATGAAAATGTTTTAAAATAGACTATGGTGATCAGTTATATCTCAAAGCTGTTATAAAAATAGGTAATGACTAGACGAATACAAATAAAATATCTGTTCTTCACCTATTAAGGATGGGATATAGATAAAAATCTATTTTCACCTGAATGTATCCATGATAAATTGTTGAGTGATAGTTTCTAAGTGAAAGACATATCATAAAATTGTAAGTAGCTCATTTTACTAAAAGTATTTCTATGGAATTTTATTTTTAAATATTTTCCCTTATTTGTTTTCCTAATTTACTTACTATAGATACTTGTTACTTTTATAATAATGATGTGAAGTCCAAACTAAAAGCTTCTTTTTAATAAGGCAATTGTATATTGTAGATGCCAAAACAGAATAGTATTAGGCTGCATTAATCAAAATAACCAGATAAAGTTCACTTTGGATTGTATTCAATTTGGGTCAAGAATTTTAGACCAGAAAAAATTCACAGTGGGTTATCAGAATGGGTGAAGCTATGGAAACCTCATATAAAAATGCTTGAAGGAACTGGGGATATCTAGCTTAGCAGAAAAGAGTATAGGGCATTAAAACTATCTTTAAATATAATGAGGACTTGTTTTGTTAAAGGAGAATTAGGTTTATTCTGTGTAGCTTCATGGGCAGAACTAGGGTGTAAAGGAAAAAGCCTAGGAGGAAACGTGGTTCTTCCCTCCTGTGTTTGTCTCCTGTCGGTCTCCTTCACTTTTACACAGCACAATTCACTTCTGGTCACCAAATGTGTGGAGGTAAAAACCCCGTACCAAACAGTTCTTCGTGACACTAGCTGGGTCTCTTAAAATTTAACTCAATTCTGACACTGTCCACCTGGGGATAGCGTTAGATCCCACAGGTTAAGGGCTCAGTCCCAAAGGACTCTTCCCTACCCCACTTCAGATGTTAATCGCAAGTAGTAGGTCTCCAGGTTACCCAAAACTTCTGATCCGGCTACAAATCAGGCGTTTCCAGGAGATCCTCTCAGGTTCAATTAATTTGCTAGAGTAACTCACAGAACTCAGTAAAACATGTTTACTAGTTTATTAAAGGGTATCATAAATGATACAGGTGAATGGCCAGATGAAGAGACACACAGGGTGAAGTCTGGGAGGGTCCTGAGCACAGGATCCTCTACAAACCTGGGGTCCATCACCCTCCTGGTATATGATGTGTTCCCCATTATGGAAGCTCCATAGATCCCTTACTATTGGGATTTTATGGAGATTTCCTTCAGAGGCATAATCAGTTATTATGTCCATTTCTATCCCTGTTCCCTGTCCCCTCTCCCCTCTCTGGAGAATGGAGTACAGAGCTGAAAATTTAAAGCTTCTAATCATGACTTGGTCTTTCTGATTAGTTCTCACCCAGGAGCCATTCAAGAACCCACCTACGGTCACTTCATTAGAAGAAAAGACATCACTATCCCCCAGGAAATTATATGGGTTTCAGGAGCCCTGTGTAAGAAATCAGGGTCTAAGACCAAATATTAGAACAAAAGATGCTTCTAGTGCCCCAACACTTAGGAAATTATAAGGGTTTCAGGAACTCTGCCAGGAATCAGGCAGAGACCAATATATATTTTTTCTATTGTCACACAGGACCAATATGTGGAGATAACTGATGAGATTTTTGGCTGAACCTAAAATATAACTTCAAATTATACAAGGTGCTCCCCATTACTTGGACATTGTCTTGAATTTTTCATACGACCCAGTGGAAGTTCAGTTTAAGTTCCTTTCCAGCTCTTCAGATTCAAATTCAATTGGCAGTTGTAATCTTGTTACTTCAACGTAAGTAGTCAATTAGTGATGAGTTGAGGGAGGGATAGCATGTATAGTTTAAAATTCAAACAGAAACCTTTTGTCTTTTTTCTGTAATGTATAACTTCTTTGTTGTAGGAAAAATACACATAATAAAATTTACCATTTTAAGTATACAATTCAGTGGCATTAACTATATTCACAATCTCATATAACCATCACCACTGTCTTTTTCCACAACTTTCTCATTATTCCAAACAGAAACTCTACCAATTAAACAATAATTGCCCATTCCTCCTACCCCATCTCCCAGCAACCTTTATTTTACCTTCTGTCTCCATGACTTAGGGTATTCTGTGTACTTCATAAAGTAGAATTATATAACTTTTACCCATTTGTGTCTGATTTCACTTAGCATAACACAATTAAGGTCCATGTATGTTGTAACATGTAAGAATTTCATTCCTTTTTTATGACAACAACCCATTGTAGTGTATGTGCACACAATACAATGGAATATTATTCAGTACTATACATACCATATTTTATCTATCTGTTGATGGATATTTGGGTTGTTTCCACCTTTTGGCTATTGTGAATGATGCTACTGTAAACATTGGTATACAAAGTATCTCTTTAAAATTTATTTTATTTATTTTTTAGAGCGAGGGGAAGAGAGGGAAAAGAAGGGGGAGAGAAACATTGATGTGAGAAACATCCATTGGTTGCCTCTTGTACACACCTTGACCAGGGATGAACCCGCAACCTAGGCATGTGTCCTGGAATCAAACAGGTGACCCTCCAGTTTGCCAGATGACACCCAACTAACTGAGCCACACCAGTCAGGACCAGCATGTCTCTTTTGAGCCCCTGCTTTCCACTAGAATTGATGGATCATATATTAATTCTATGCTTAATTTTTTAAGGCACCCCCAATCTGTTTTTCACAGTGGCTGCCTCATTTTGCATTCCTACAGAAACGCACAAGTGTTCCAATTTCTCTACATCCTTGCCAGCACTTACTGCTTTCAGGCTTTTTTTTAATTATAGTCATTCTCATGGGTATCTCGTTATGGTTTTTTTTCTTTTTAATGTATTTTTTAAGTTTATTTTATTGATTATGTTGTTACAGTAGTCCCAATTTTTCCCCCTTTGCTCCCCTCTGCCCAGCACCTCCATTCCCCCAGCAATCCCACCCCCCTTAGTTCATGTCCATGGGACATGCATATAAGTTCTTTGACTTCACCCTTTCCTGTATTATTCTTAAGTTCCCCCTGTCTATTTTGTACCTACCAATTATGCTTCTTAGTCCCTGCACCATTTCCCCATTTCTCCCCTTTCCCCCTCCCAGCTGATAACCCTCCAAATGATCCCTATACCTATGATTCTGTTCCTATTCTGGTTTACTTAGTTGGACTATGTTTTTACTTTTTAGATTCAGTTGTTGATAGTTGTGAGTTTGTTGTCATTTCAGTGTTCATAGTGTTGATCTTCTTTTTCTTAAGTCCCTTTAACATTTCAAATAATAATGGCCTGGTGATAATGAACTCTTTTAGCTTTACCTTGTCTGGGAAGCACTTCATCTGCCCTTCTATTCTAAATAACTTTGCTGGATAGAGCAATCTTGGTTTTAAGTCCTTGCTTTTCATCACATTGAATACTTCTTGCCAGTCCCTTCTTGCCTGCAAAGTTTCTTTTGAGAAATCAGCTGATAGTTTTGTAGGCACCCCTTTGTAGGTCGTCGTCATCGTCGGCAGCCGTCCGTCTCGAGAGACGATGGTGTAGCTTCCCAAGAGTCTATCTGCACCGCTGAGAATGGCTGTGCAGTCCGACTCGGGAGTGACACGGTATCTGTCTCCTCCCGTGTTAAATCGACATCTTGCGATGACGCTGGAGTGTCCTCTCCAGTGAAGCTGAAGCTACAGAGCCTGGGCAGGGTGATATGGAGGGTCTGCTGTTGCCCATGCAGCAGACCCCCCCCTCTCTTCGCAGCTGAAGGGTCCAAGGGACCCTTTGTAGGTAACTCTGCTTTTTTCTTGCTGCCTGTAAGACTCTCTTTATCTTGAATCTTTGACATTTTAATTATGATGTATCTTGGTGTGGTCCTCTTTGGGTCTAGCTTGTTTGGGACTCTCTGTGCTTCCTAGACTTCTATGTCTATTTCCTTCGCCAAATTTGAGAAGTTTTTCCTTCGTTATTTTTTCACATAAGCTTTCAATGTCTTGCTTTTCCTCTTCTCCTTCTGGCACTGCTGTGATTTGGATGTTGGCATGTTTAAAGTTGTCCCAGAAATTCCTAAGCCTCTCCTCATTTTTTTCAATTCTTGTTTCCTCATTCTGTACTGGTTGACTGTTTTTTTCTTCCTTATATTCCAAATCATTGATTTGAACTCCGGTTTCCTTCCCTTCACCATTGGTTTTGTGTGGATTTTCCTTCGTTTCATTTAGCATAGCCTTCACTTCTTCCTTTATGTGTTTGCCATACTCAAGCATATCTGTCAAGCCTGTGAGCATCTTTATTATCAGTGTTTTGAACTCTGCATCTGTTAGGTTGGCTGTCTCCTCATTGCTTAGTTCTCCCACTGGAACCTTGATCCGTTTGCCCTTTTGGGCCATACTTCTCTGTGTCCTCAACTTGACAGGCTCCTGTGTTTGCCTCTGTGTCTTAGGTAGAGCTGTCAGTCACTCCTGTTACATTGTAAGGGGTGGGGCCTTAGGTATTCGTCAGTAAAGGGTGACCTGTTTCACCACGTTGTGGCACTGTATGTGGGAGAGGGGTCAGAGAGGAAACAATGCCACTTGCTTAGCACTTGCCCTTTTTCCAGGCACTTCTCCCACTTTCTTATGGTATGACACCTCTCTAGCTGTTGCCCTGGCCGTTGTTCCCAGAGTGGGTGGGTCTGCAGATGTTCTAGGACCATGGGGGCCCTTTAAACAAGTGGACTCTGCTGAGAGACTGGTAGTTTCTTCCTCTGCCCCAGCCCCCACTGGTTTGCACAGTCAGAAGCAATGAGGCTTGATTTTCCCCAGCGCTGTGACCGCTGGGACCATGAGCTTCACAGTCTGGTCAGGAGCTGGGAACGCTCCACAGGTGTCCCTCCCCACTTTTTAAAACGTATGACCGCACTTTCCACTGGCCTGTCGCTGCTGCCACCACCGCACCGTGTCCTCTCCGCCCCTCCTACCTGTCTGGATGAGTATTTCTTCTTTTTATCTTTTTTGGACTTCCATGCAGCTTGATTTTCTGGAACTTCTGTTGTCTCTAGTTTTGAGGTAGTTGTATTCCTTCTTAGTTGTGGAGGGAGACCCAGCGTGTCTGTCTAGGCCTCTATCTTGGCCGGAAATCCTCATTATGGTTTTGATTTGCATTTCATTAATGACTAATGACGCTGAGCTTGTAATGAGCCATGTATTGGCTATTATTATGTATCCTTTGAGAAATGTCTATTCCAAGCCCTTTGCCCATCTTTGAATTGGGCTTTTGCTTCTTTTTTTTAGTTATAATAGTTCTTTACACATTCTGGTATTGATCACTTATGAAATATATGATTTACAAATATTTTCTTCCATTTTATTGGTTGTCCCTTTTACCTTACTGATAGTGTCCTTTGATACATGAAAGTTTTAATTTTGTTGGAAAGTAACTAAAAGACCTTCCAGTCTCATGGTTACATCTATACTCTGAAAAGTAATGACAGTCATTTTCCAATGAAAAAGAAATGGTTTTCCATTGTCAAAGAATAGAGCGATGCCATTTAGCAAGGTCTCTACTGGTATTAAATGAGATGGTTGCTCTGCTGTTCCTTGACAGATTGTTTTCACCATGGAGTAGCTTTCTTTCAGAGATCATTTATGCAGTCACGAGAATGTAAGTTTCAAATAAATAATCCACCAAAGTTTAAACAGAATCCAAGTAGTTCCATTACAATTATGTTGAACTTCTGAATAGATATTTGACTTTAAATTGTTTTTATGTCCTCTCTGAACTGATGCTTATATATTATCAGCTTTCTTTTCTAAAATTTGAATCTTTTACTAAAAATTGAATAATCATAGAATGGATTTATTTACTTTTCCCTATCTCATTGGGATATTAATTTAGAATTCCTGTTGCTGTTGGATATTGGTTCACTCAGAGAGTAAAGCATCCTCTATAAAGTAACACTAGTATTGCATGGACTTAAAATATTGCTATTAAAGAGGTTTCAGTTTAGAAAAAACTTTTATAGTCAAATGAAATTAAGCCATGATTCAGATGGAAATCTTCATCCTCACCCTACCAACCTAACCACCACTTGTAATTTTCAATATTCACATGTCTTGTCCCATCCCGTGATATCAGTCACTATCTTCTTGCCTTTGATTTTCCATTTTACTTATTAATGTTGAGATATTAGTGGTATTTTAGCTTTTGGCATTTCTACATTACATAAGTTCATAAGTTTAGTTTTTGTTTTTCTCTGTTCCCTTATCCTCATAGGTAAAAAGTTGGGAGAGGACCTAATTAGATATGGAAAATGTTCAAATGCATATATAGAACTATATATATAGCTGCTTATTTTGAAGGAATTGTACAAAAGCATTAACTATGTTAATAATTCTTTTATTATTTGTAAGTCTGCAATTACATTAAACCCTCAAGGTACTGGGATCTCTGGATTTCATCATTTGCCAGTTAAACCTGAAATGAGCCAATAATCAGCAATCTCAGAATACCCTGGAGTTTTCAATCCTGAAATTGGAGTATACCATTATTTGCATTTATTTAGTTACTAGTAGTTCTAGGTCAAAAACTAGACTCATAAAGAAAACTGATTCATCTGACAGTATTTTATATTAAAAGTTTATTATATTTTATTCAACAGAAATGCACATCAAAACATTCACCCAGAAAACCAAGAACTAGTAAGGGTGCTTCGGGAACAACTTCAAACAGAACAGGTACTGTTTATGTAAACATGTGCATTTATGTAAGACATAGATGTCATTATTCCTCTTGTATGTGAAATTGTGATGAAATATTAATAAATTATTTTGTGTAAACATGGGCTTCTTTCCTGTTTCAAATTACCTGAAATTATTCTATTGATGGTTTATTTTCAGATTAGGCAAATGACTAGCCTTAATCTATTCATATAGTTTCATTTCTTTTTTAACTTATTTTAGAAGACAGTAGTTTTTCTATTATTTGATTGTGAAGAAATAATCACTGTCTAATTGACTTGAATGAAAGCTGTGGAAAAACTATTCTAACATATATATCCCAAGGGCCTACAAAGAAGTGACTAGAAAGTGTAGCTTTTTTCTTTTCTTTTTCTTCAATGGTCAAAGTTAAGAAAACTAGTTAGGTAAAGAATTAAAACTTTTCTCATCTGCCTTTTTGCTTTTAACCAGGTAAACTCTCTAAGAACCAGAAATTAATATATTTTATGAAGGCTGAATAAAGTAGGATATTGTACATCTTCATGACAAGATAGCTAATATCAAGAAATAAAATTTAAAAATTGATTTCCTAACCACCAATAAAACTTGAATACCAAAGAAGGTTTTACCCATATCATTTATCTATTCACCAGATATTTTTTTGAAAATCTACCCCATATGCTAGACAGTGTTCTAGGAATTGGGAATTCAATTGTGAACCAAACAAACAAGAATCATAGAACTTAAATTCATTGATGCAAAAATAGTAAGCATGTTAGTAGTACTCTGTTCCAGAGTGATTGTTATCAATAATTCATGCTGGGATAGTGTTTAATAATTTACAAAGTGATTTCACATACTATTCTTATTTAATCTGCAAACATAATAAGGCAACTGTTATCCTCATTTAACATACTAGATCCCTAAGATTTGCTTAAATTCACACTAGGATTACATGACTAGATCTAGATATACAGAAGTCTGAGACCGAGGGGGATCTTCCAGTTTTTTGTACCACTGTCCCTTCACCTACCACATACCTTCCTCACACATGGCGTATAGCGCTAGTTAGGATAAAGCTAGTGACTTAGCCTATACTGTGCTGTCGTGTATGGTAGCCACTAGTCACAGATAATTATTTAGGTTTAAATTAAAATTTAAAATTCAGTACTTCAGTTACATTAGCCACATTTCAGGAACTCAGTCACTGAGTGGCTACCATATTGGACAACATGGCCAAAGAAAATTTCCATTATTCCTGGCCACTCTGGCTCAGTGGATTTAGCGTCAGCCTGTGAACAAAGTGTCGCTGGTTCAATTCCCAGTCAGGACACATGACTAGGTTGCACGTCAGGTCCCCAGTTGGGGCCGTGTGAGAGGCAACCACACAATGATGTTTCTCTCCCTCTCTTTCTCCTTTCCCCTCTAAAAACAGATAAATAAAATAAAATAAAGTAACCTTGTTAAAAAATAAATTAAGGTACAAAGCACATGCCATGTGCACACACACAAATTCTATTTTTAAAAAAAAAGAGAGAATTTCCATCATTGCATAAAGTTCCGTTGGGCAGCACTGGTAATTGTTCTTTCATTAATTAATTTCCAAAGAGTAATAATGAAGAGAAAAGGTAGAGAGGGGAACATTAAGTGCTGTTTTTCTTTTTTGCACCATTAAAAAAAATGATATAAAAACCAAAACATCAAGCTGTGACCTTGGCTTATAGAATATTCTAGTACTTTAGGAATGTTTTAGGACACAGGGGATTTATGGTTTATTAATTTGGGGTGACCAAAATCTTTGATTTACTTCATAATTATAATAGCTCATATTTAGTGAATTTGATACTTTTCATTTTGGTATTTTTATTTATTGATGTTTAGAGAGAGAGAGGAAGGAAGAGAGAAAGAGGAACATCTATTTTTGTCCCACTTATTTATGCATTCATTGGTTGACTGTTGTTGTGCCTTGACTGAGGATCGAACCCAGCTTTGGTGTATTGAGATTATACTCTAACCAACTAAGCTACCCGGCCAAGGCAGTAATTTGAAGTTTTTAATGCCAGCTACTTTGTTTATAACATGTGTGTCAGGTACTACAAAAGCTTTTGATTAAGTATTTAAAGACACACATTTTGTAGTAGTAATAGATAATTTTTTAGTTCCTGGGATACTACTACAATGAATACAGATAAAGTCATGTCCTTATAACACTCACACTAGTGGGTTCTTTGATATCTGGATGTTTCTTGTACTGATGATTTTATTCAATATTCCTATTACAGTCTCAACAGTGTTGTTGACTGAGAAACATTAACATTTACTAATCAGATTATGTGAAGGATTAAATTTAAGTTACTAGTGGCCTTACATTTTTCTACTTCCAAAATGACTAAATATTATTCCCTGAAAGTTTAATTCTGGTTTCTTATAAAGTACAGCATACATGTAACACTTGCCAGGAACATATGAATGAAAAAAATGTTAAAAATTTTAAAAA
Source organism: Furipterus horrens (assembly GCF_987537825.1). Classification (NCBI taxonomy): domain Eukaryota; kingdom Metazoa; phylum Chordata; class Mammalia; order Chiroptera; family Furipteridae; genus Furipterus; species Furipterus horrens. The sequence continues at coordinate 74,131,949 of NW_028327182.1, forward strand.
AACTAATACTTTGGAAAAAGTTGGACATTTTTTATTCTTCAGTTATGCATTAGCTCAGCTTTGTGTTACTCAGAATAACTTACTCATTCTAATGGAGTAAAAGAGAAACTCCTGAGTTATTCTAGGTTTTTCTCTTTAAATTGTGTTCAGGAAGATAGGGACCATACAGTTTATAAATAAAACAACAATATAGCCTCATAACTTCATCCATCTTGTTATACCTGAAACTACTGCAAATCTAAATTTTGATGCAGATTACACAATATTGACTGTATTCTTAAGTATAGTTTTAACATAAAAATAACTTTGAAAAGCTGTGTGTCATGTATAAATGTATACACATGTTTTCTCCTCAGGATGCACCTGCTGCTGCTCGACAGCAGTTTTACACTGACATGTACTGTCCAATCTGTTTACATCAAGCCTCCCTCCCTGTGGAGACAAACTGTGGACATCTCTTTTGCGGTAAGCAAACAATGCTATACTTGGCAGTAGTGACTATTTGGACCAAGACCCATATGTGTACACAGGCTGGATTCCTAATTTTCTCTTTGTCACATTTTTGTATTTCCTGAGTAGGGTAGATTGCTCTTGATACCTTGCTCTACTTATCAGCCACTTTTATTTAGTGTCTGTGGGTTCAAAGATTTAAAAAACTAGTTATTCAACTTCTTAATAAACAGAAGTGCATTTCTTTGAATAGTAATTGAGGTATTAATACCATGAAGGATTGACTGACTCATTGTTCATTCACTTTTTAGTAGTTTAACTTATTATTCAACCTTCCCAAGGCAGGAAGGTTCTTCTCTAAAGGACCCTGCCCAGAGCCCTTAGCTCTACTAACTCTTTCTTACTCTGTGTCAGTTTAGAAGTTCTTAGACTTTCTTTCTTCATGACCTCAAGAGGGTTGGTGAGGGAGAATGAGAAACCTAGAGCAGGTAGTGGAACAAAAAAGCAAATGTTGATTTCACATTTATTTAGTATCTTTCTACCTCCAGAAAGATTTCATAGAGAATAATGAGATAGCATATAGTCATTACTTATTATGGTCATATGAGATTGAGGAAAGTGTTATTACACAACACTTAACATACTTCATCATTTAACCCCACAAAACCAAGGCTCAGAGATGTTAAGAAATTTTACGAAGGGTAATCCAGTTGCCAAGGGACAGAGGCGGTTTTAAACCTAGGTCTAACTTCAAACCCTATGCTCAATGCTATTCTTTGATTGGTGGTGTATACAACTACTCTCACTTAAGATTTATCCAATGTTTCATTGTAGTATTTCTTTGTGTTTGTACAGCTCTATTCTAGATAGGGTTCTAATTGCTCCCAAAATACACACAATTTCCATGTAAAGACTAATTTAAAATGGAGCATACAATGATCTATAAATTACTTTTGTCTAAGATTCATTATATAGAATTCTTAGGTATATAGTGTTACTGTTTATGCTGTTGGGGATGATGTACTTATTTGAAATCCAGGATTCTCTGTACCTTGTGTTCATTTAGTAAGTACTGACCCAACCGCATTATTGCCTCATCTAGTAATTCCACCCTCCTTCCTAAGTAGCTAACAAATTATAATTATCTGTTGGAAGTGCTAATGAAAAGCAAAATAATGAAAGATCAGATAGGAAGAATTAAATAGCCATCAGAGAAAGCAGATACTTCCCCCCTCTCAAACCTCTGGGAGATATTCCTAATCAATTGGACACTGAGTCTGATATGGACTCAACCATCCTGCAGGCAAGTGTTAGGAATCATTGAGGTTTGGCAGGTAAGGTGAACTCTATTTGCCAACCCAGGCTTAAGTAATTCACTGAGTGGGTAACCCAGCCAATTGAAAGATGGCTGTATTGTGTTCTTGGTTTTACCTTTGGGTCTGAGGTAATAGGGTAGATTGCTTCTGATATCCTGCTCTACTTGTTAGACACTTTTATTTACTGTCTGTTGGTTCAGAGGTCAAAAAACAAAAACTAGTTATTCAACTTCTCAATAAACAGAAATGTGGTTCTTTGAATAGTATTTAAGTATATTGACACCATGTGTATCGAGAGCACTTTAGCTTAGTTCCTGTATGTGGAACTGGTTCTGTCCCTTCACAGTGAGTTAAGAATAATGAAGCAACAGACTTCACCTTATTGCAGTTGTAGCCCTCATTATTTTATTCTCCAGCAATCTTATGAGGTCTTATTCCCATTTTACAACTAAACACATTTAGAGAGATTATGGCCCAGATTAAAGTCATTGAGTCATCTCTCTCTCCCACCATCCTATGTAAGTAGATCTCTTTTTAAAGAGGGGAAAGTTGAGAATAAGGAAACACATCAAGGCATAGTTTCTCAGTGTAGGCAAGTGGCCGTTACATAATTTGCAAAACAAATGGGTGGAAAAAAGTTTGGTTAAATAAGTTCATATATGTCAAAAGACATTGAACTTTTGGGTTAGAAGGTACTATTAATATAAGGCATCTTTACAGATGGTAATAATACTAACAGATTTATAATAAGTTTTGTTTTTATATAGTTTCTGTATGAAATTAGATTGCTCAAAGTAGTTGATATTACCTAACACAACACTCTGAGAGTAAGGAAAAATATCAGGTAAAGATTGTTTAGCTTTTAAATTCATCTTTAAATTGTTGAACCAGTTTTTCCCCACAGTCTCTATAATGTCCAATTTGGACAGTCTTTGCTTAGCCTATTAGTTTGCTCACCAGTCTCCTCACATGCCATATATTTCTGCCTTTGGTTTTTGCTCTCACTGTTCTTAAAACCTGGAGCAACCTCCCTCCTGATTTCTGCATATCTAAATTTTTGCTATCCTACAAAGTTCAAATACTTTCTCCTTTGCAGATTACTCTATAACATCCCAGAGAGTTCTCCCTTTCTGTACTCCTTTAGTGCTTACTATTACACAGTTCAAGATTTAACTACCCTCTGGATTGATTTAAGTATGTCACCTTGGTTTCCTCACTTTGATTGCCACTGCTTCTTCTGGATTCTGGACATTTATTTGATCTGGAAGAATCAGAATAAGGAACATAGGAGAGGTTCCTAGGTTACTAAAAGCAAGAGTAAAATCCTGGAGGTAGGACGGAGACAGGATGCACTTAGTTCACATTCACAATGAGACCTGGATGGTCGGAGAAATGGGTCTTCTGCAGAGAGGAAAATGAATTGGTCCCTTAAACATCAGACACTATTTAAAATTTTTCTTCTTCATTTGTTACTGGTCTAAAATTTAGTGCTTCTGCACTTCACTCATCTGCTACTTTTTGAGGTCTTCCTTTAGGCTGTGCTTAGCTGTTTTGCTGCTCACGGACACCTTCAAGCAGAAAAATCAAACCCATTCAGTACAAAAATTGATATCAATTATTGAAGTGGATTATAAACTTTACTAGGGCAGAGAATATGTAATCTTTGTATAATTTGCTTCCTTTTTCACATTAATTACTCTTATTGACACTTAAGTAACGTAGCTTTCTAAACTCATAAAAAAGTAATTGTGTTTTTGTAACATGTATGAAATTTCAAAGAGAAAATTTAGGCTGTGATTTGTTAGTGTCATTTATACAATGTTATTTAATAACTTTTATTTTACATAGGAAACTCATTATTTTCTAGTAAGCCTCACAGCACTGAAACAATTAAGGCATGCTAGCTTTTGTCTAAAAATATCTGTATCTTAACTGGTAGTTTAAATAAAAATGTTTTTTAATAGCTGGGAATTGTTATTAGATTTGAATTTGCCTGAAGAGATGCTGGATAAAGTTAAAAAATATTAAAAAATAAGGTGCTAGTGTTAAAATATTTCAAATATTTGAAACATCATTATTAATTTTTTTCCCATTTAGGTACCTGCATTATTGCGTACTGGCGATATGGTTCCTGGCTTGGGGCAATCAGTTGTCCAATCTGTAGACAAACGGTAATGTTTGTGTCCAGAAAGCATCATAAATGCTTGTTCGTTTTGTAAATCTTCATAGTTTCTGTATCTGACTTCTGAATTATTTTGATATTTTTAGCAGAATTGCCTTTATCCAAAGTTTCTATGAAGTTACTACATAATTTTTTTAATGTTTGTAAGACACCTCAAAAAAAAAAAGGGGGGGAGATTCCCTTTGAAATTCTTCAGTTGTAGGAAAAACAATGGTAAATGAATCTTCTCCCAAATCCTCAAAAGTCTTTGTTGTAATACCAGCAAAGGAATAACTGAACTAGCCAATCAGGCTTAAGCAAATATCCCCTATGCTACTTTTTAAAAAAAAATTGTTTTTCCTTCTTAACTGATTTTTAATCTGCCCTTTCCAGTAAGGGCCCAGATAGCTTTAAATAATGAATAATATTTTTTTTAAATGTCTGTTTTCTGAAACATAACCACATTGAATTATCCAGAACAGATTTGATGATTATAGGTAGTCGAGAAGCTACCTCAGGACAGAGGCAGTAAGTTTTTATAAACATATTGAAGACTGAAATGTCAGCACAAATGGGATTGCCAAACTTTCTCAATTTCTTTGACAAACTAGAAAAAGCCATATACTGAAAAATCTGAGACACGGAAGTTTAGTTTTTTAGTTAGTAAATATAGCAAAATAGGACATTCTCTCAGTTGTATGTAGTTGTTCCTAATTTCCTTAATAGTTATTTTGTTTTCCACTTAAATTAAAAACATAACCTTTCTGCTAATTGGTTATGAACATGTAAAAAGACAGCATCTCCTCAGGAAGTTTTTCAGTGTGTAAATAGTCTTAAAATGGATAGTTTCCAAGTAAATATGTCAAATTTGATGCATATCTTTACTTTTGCTCTCTCTTACAACTTCAGTAAAACAACAGTAAAGGACATTGGGTAAGGGCATAAATCCACAGAGACCAAAAAATAAAATGAAATTATAGAAGAGATGACAATTTTTCAAAAATTCTTTGTAAAATATAATAGACACACAGAAAGGACATAAAACAAAGAAATACAACTCATTGAATTATCACAAAGCAACACTTGAGTAATCATCACTCAGACAAAGAAACAGAAATGGGCCATCAGCCCCAGAAGCCTCCTCAGGACCCCTCTCAAATCTTTACCCCTCCTTCTTCTCCTGTAGGAAATTCCTATTTCACTTTTATGATAAGCATTTCCTTGACTTTCTTTATAGTTTTATTACTTTAGCATACACCTGTAAGATTATTTAGTTTTGCCTGAATTTTGGACTTTATATAAATAAAACCATATAGTATGTATTGTTATAGACACACACATGGATATACAGGAGTGAGCAAAAGTAGGTTTACAGTTCATATAGAAAATAATACAAGAATAATACTACTACAAGAATAAACTCACAACTGTAAACCTACTTTTGCCCACTCCTGTATGCCTTTCAGCGTGTGCTCTAGCTACCTACTTTCCCCAATCACTGCCCCCTTTTTGGGGGGGTGTGGGGTGTAGAAGGTTCAGGGCTTTCTCTTCTTCCTTCTACATTCCCAAATTCTGTCTCCTTCACATTTGACTCTTTACCACATGGTCAGGAGGAAAATCTGTTTTGTTTTGTTGTTTTTCTTGTACTTGCTCTCTGGATGATTTTATATGTGACACAAAGCAGTCAACACTAAAACTTATTTGCCACTATCACCTCTCATCATCTTTAGCTATCTGCCAGCCACACTGAGACCAGGCCCTAGGCCTTGCGTTAAAGAATTATTTCTACCAAAGGCATGGAAACGGAATATCCTCTGCAGCCTCTAGAGCAGTGGTTCTCAACCTTCGTAATGCCGTGACCCTTTAATACAGGTCCTCATGTTGTGGTGACCCCCCAGCCATAAAATTATTTTCGTTGCTACTTCATAACTGTAATTTTGCTACTGTTATGAATCATAATGTAAATATCTGATATGCAGGATGTATTTTCATTGTTACAAATTGAACATAATTAAAGCATAGTGATTAATCACAAAAGCAATATGTAATTATATATGTGTTTTCCGATGGTCTTAGGCAACCCCTGTGAAAGGGTCATTCGACCCCCAAAGGGGTCGCGACCCACAGGTTGAGAACCACTGCTCTAGAGGGAATACAGCCATGCCTACACCTTGATATTAGGATTTCTGACCTCCCAAACTCTAAGATGATACATTTGTCTTGTTTTCAGCCACTGAGTTTGTGGTGACTTGTGACAGCAGCATTTGGAAACTAATACAATTGTCCTTTCAATTTTTTTATTTCTCACTCTGAAAATTCTCCCAAATTTCACAACTGACTTTTAAATTGTTTTCTAGACATCTCTACTTAGATACTTCACCAGCATCTTCAATTCAACTAGTCCAAAATTTAAATTATCTTTCTCCAAAAAAAACCCAAAAGACAAAAAACAAAAAAGAATTAGTTCCACCACCCACAGCTTTTCATAGGGTATGTATAAATTTATCAGGTGGTATCCTTTGGACCACCTGTAAATTGGCTAGAGGCTAGAAAGGTGGAGATAAAAGTTCTTTTAATATAATAGCTTTTGGTTTTCCAACTGTAGAGTAATTCATTCTGGAGGCAAGACAGGTGTCAGATACCTGCTTCACCTCCTGTGCCACTGGGAATAGTAATGCACAGGCTCATGCCTCTGACTAGAACACGCTCACCACTTCCCTCCGTGAATGCATACAGTAACACACCAATGGTCCTTTCAAAGGCTAGCTTAAGTTGTAAGCTTTCTGGACACCCCTGGGAGAAGTCCTTACTTTCAAGTATCATTACAACACCTTAGAACAGGATGTTGAATAGGTTTACCTCTCCTTTCTTGGAGATTGTGATCACCAACTTGCAAGGCCATGTCTTTATTTTATTTTATTATTTTAAAAAAATTTTATTTGTATATCAAGCACTTAGCACAGTGCCTTGCCTACAGTAGATGCTCAGTTAATATTTATTGAAAGAATACATTTTTATTAACAAATTCATGAAGAGACAACAATATGAGCACTCCTTTGTTTTAGCTGTTTGGAGAGCATCTGAGAAATGGGAAGCCCTAATTTTACAGCTGAACTGAGGAAGGACAAAAACAACAGCTAGATGATTTAAACCTAAATCTCATTGTATAGTGACCATTTCTCTTGGGGTTTTTCATGATCTGTCATCTGCAGATTACCCAAATGTGGTCCTTACCTCTACCATGGAGGAAAAGGGGTTTAATGTATTATATTACATAACAGTATCAAGAATTACCGTTTTTAATTATAATAGGGCTAGGTGCTTGAGAGCCAGTCTTTGTACTAAGTTAATTTCTGTATTATGGTTAGTAATATTTAAAGATATTTCAAATACCAGTAACTTTGCTTCTGAATGTTTTCTCGTCATTCTTGTATCTTCAACTGTAGAGAACTACTAACTTTCTCCCCAGTGTGGACTGGAAAATAATAGAACCAGTGTTTGGGTAATGTGCCCATTCTATTTTATAGATATTGAAATCACATTTGCATTGGATTTTATTGTAGGCAGTAATCTTACTTTCCTCTCCTGTGTTGCCTTTATTAAAGGAAATGAGTGAAATATAAATTCAGAAGGTTTTCTTGTTTTATTGAATACCACAAAATGAAAAAACTACTGCTACAGAAAGGTATAACAATTTTTTTTCTGAATTGTACAGGTAACTTTATTGCTACCAGTATTTAGTGAAAATGACCAGACTCAGGATGTTGTATCATTGCATCAAGATATTAACGATTATAACCGCAGATTCTCAGGGCAGCCCAGATCTGTAAGTAACATCATAGCAGGTACAAAGTTAGAGGGAACAAAGTTAAAGTATAATGATACTTCTCTTTTGTAAAGTGAGATTTACCAACAAATATTCTTGGACTATGAGAAACTTCATTGTTTATGTGTGTTGGGTCAAGTTTTTACTTTCATCATTGTTGGCATTCACTGAGTTACAGCTTTCCCAAGGACTACAGTTTTTCTACCTTCAAAAAAAGGCATTGTAAAAGTCTTTTAGGAAAAAGAGATACCAGCAAAAAATCAATAGGAAAAATTGGAGGGAAATATAAAATTATCAACTCCAATGTGATTCTAAAATAGAGTTTATGAGAAACTTACAACCGAGGACTTCTGGAGAGAGTTTGACAGTGGTGTTTTACTCTCGTTGTTTACCTTGTCCCGTGTTTGAAATGTCCCCTGCAGTAGCCCTGTATGTCATTATAGCTGTTCAAAGGCATTCTACTTCTAATAACATTCATTCTACCCTTGACGCCTCCAGCAAAAAAGGCATTTGATACATTAAGAACTGTCACATTTTATTGTGTCATTCCAGTTTTATCAAAATATAGCAAGTCCAAACTTAGTATATGGAAAGCCCAGACCTTTCCCCCAAGCTCTAGACTTTATATATCCAACTGCGTAGCTTACTTGGATGCTCCATAGGCCTTTCAGACTTCCAGGTAGAACATTAAACTGATCCCTCCCCAACACAGTTAACCCCTTTCTCAGTCTTACTGAGTTCCCCCATTCCCTCATTCCCCTCATGTGATCTGTAAATAAGTTGTACCATTTCTTTTCTTTTTGGGGGGAGTCCTGCCATTTTTACCTTATAAAAATGTCCTATGTCTGTAGCCATATTAGTCAAAGTCACCAGCATCTCTTGCGCAGGACAATTGCAGCGGCCTCTTCACTTTGACTTTTTTCTCTGCATAACAGTCCAAGTAATATTTTGAAAACATAAGTAAGGCCATGATGCTCTTATGTTTTAAAACTTGCAATTTGGGGGAACAATGTTCCAACTCCTTACTGTGGCTTACGAGGCCCGCTATGACCGGGCCCTCCCCCATGCCTAACGTCTTGCATTGCTCTCCCCCTCGCTCACCACACTTAGCTACGCTGGCCTTTCAGCTCTCAGAATAGCTCATAGTCTTTCCTCATAACGCCTTCACACGTGCCATTCATTTCCTGTTTGGAGTGCTGTCTCATCCTTTAGGTAGTTCTAAAGTAAACCTTCCTCCAGGTGCTTCCCCTGACAACTGAGCTACAGTATTCTCTTACTGCTGTCTGTATTTTCTTCATAGCATTTGTCACAGACGGCACTCAGTTCTTGTTCATTGTCTTTCTCTCCATAGACTAAAAGCGCCATGAGACCAAGGACGTGTTTGTTTAGTCAGTACTATGTTCTCATTGTGAAATTCAGTGTCTGGGTGTAGTAGGCCCTTAATGTGTATTGAGTAAATTAATGAATTATCCTTGAGGCACGAATTGATACTATTACTCCCAGGCAAGAATATAAACTATTTAGTGTTTTAGTAATAAACAACTATGTGCTTTTGTGCTCCCTTGCTTATATTCCTCATTCTGTAATGTCATGCACGTTTAAAGGTATAGTTTCATCTGTTGTGAATGATCACAGGTAAATTTTTTAGATGTTTAAGCAACAAGTAAAACTTAATCTAGCCACTCGTCTTCTGTAGTTATTTGATCCAGTAATTTTTTGAAACATATCCTCCAGTGACACCTATAGGATGATTCTTTGAAAATCAGTGTTTCAAATTCAAGAACTACCACTGAACTTTAAGATAATAATTTTAAGATAATCATTCATATTTTTAAGTGTGAAGCATACCATTGCTCAGTTCTTATTTCTGTGTGTGTGTCAGTTTTATATTTAACAAGTAAGAAAGCTTGGTATGTGATGATGATACAATATAATAAAGTTATTCTAACTCATTCGAAGTTGAAGTAAGATTGTGATTAGCATACAAGCATTTCTTAGTAACTCATTTCATATTTCTTGTCTATAATTACAAGTTTTATATAAATAATACTATATGAGCATTGAAAAGTAGCTCTGATAGTGGACAGAAAATTGTTAGAATATTTGAAGTAATTTACCATTGACCTTGTGAAACTGTACAGTTGTTTTGCTTTAAATATTAGTTTCTTCCATAGATAATAGAAAGTTAATATAGGAAGTGACTCTAAAAAGACCAATTTTGTTCATTTGTGACCAGTTTTCCAAAAGGAGTTACAAGATTTTCTTTACATTGTGTTTTTAAAACTGTTTTCTCAACACTTGTTCAATTCCCATTTTTGTCTCCATTTTCCCTCTCAATTTATCTGGCACTTGTTAAATCAATAAAATATATACATAGAGTTGGATTTACAATATTTATACAGATTGTTAAAATAGCTGAACTGTGGGCAATATAATGACCACAGAAAGTGACCTACTTCCTCTGGTCAGTTTGTGTTATATCTACCAAATTCTGAAAAATAGTAAGTTATGTTGAAGGGTCATGGTAGGTCATTACTACACAGGACCTTAGGTCATGTAGTAACTAACCGCTACATAGAGCAAATGAGAAGTTTGCAGTCAGAGAGTAAACTGACTTGCTCAAGGTCATGCAAATACAGGATGGGGCAAAAGTAGGTTAACAGTTACTGGTATGGAAAATAATTAATAAATAATAATAAAAGAATAAATTGTTTTGTATACTCACAACTGTAAACCTACTTTTGCCCCACCCTGTTAGATATTGGTTCTATCTTTACTTTTTAACAGCTTTCTTTAGATGTAATTTACATGCCATTAGAGCACATATTTTAAAGTATACAATTCAATGATTTATAGTATATTTAGAATAAATATAATCTAATTACCACCATGATATAATTTTAGAATATTTCATTCTCCCAAAAGCTTTAGCAGTCCCTTCCCGTTCTCCCCCGTCCTTTTCCCTCTCCCCAGTCCTTGGCAGCCACTAATCTATTTTCCATCTATTTGCCTATTCTAGATATCTCACTATTTTATCTGAATGGGATAATACAATATATGGCCTTTTGTCTCTGGCTTATTTCACTTGACATAATGTTTTCAAGGTTCATCCACGTTGTAACATATCTCAGTACTTCATTGCTTTTTGTTATATTTGTCTTTTTTTTTCAATTACAGTTGACAAACAATATTATATTAGTTTCAGGTGTACTACATAGTGATTATGCATTAGTGTATCTTACAAAGTGATCACCCCAATAAGTCTAGTATCCCATCTGACACCACATATAATTATTAGAATATTGACTATATCCCTTATGCTAGTACTTCATTGTTTTTTTATGGACAAATACTATATCTCATTTTGTTTATCCTTTTGTGAGTTGATGGGCATTTGAATTGTTTCCACTTTTTGGCTATTATGAATAATGCTCACATTAACTCGTGTGCCAGTTTTTGTGTAGACATATGTTTTCATTCCTCTTGGGTATATGTCTTGCTGTGCAATCGCTGGATATTGTAATAACTCTTATGTTTCACATTTTGAGGAACTGCCAGACTGTCTCCTAAGGGGCTCTCTGTTTCCACCAACAGAGTATGAGGGTTCCAATTTCTCCATTTCTTATCACTTTTTTCCGTATCTTATAATTTTTAAAAATGTATGTCATTTGTTAAAGTTCAGCTGTGAAATTATGCTCATTTATGTAAAAACCTAGTAATTGATGTGTTTCTGTACATATTTATAATCTAATCGCTTTCAAAATGGTATTCCAAAAATCTTTGTGGCAATTACTAATTTTCTTAAGTTTGAGCTAAGCAGAATAAACATCCTAAGAAGGGATCAGTTTCATTGCTATTTTTAGGCTATCAAAGCCCTTGATATTGATGTGTCTTTAATGTATAATACTTATATATTTTCTGGCAATTTATAAAAGGTCATTTATATACAGTATCTCTTTTAGTTCTTGAAAGCCCTCCTGGTACATAAATACTCAATTGTTGACTTTATCTCTAGTAGGTTAAACAACAAGGACACCTGGCTAATAAATAAATGATTTTAAATTCAAACCCAGATCTGACTTTAAAGCTGAGGCTTGAGCTCAAGCCTCAGACTCTAATCCTATACAGTAGGTTCTTTGTTTATTTTACTAACTCAAATTAGAAGTAACTTGTTTTACATTATTATGTCCTATATTTTAAGTCTGCTGACATTTTAGATGTTTTTCAATTATCTGCAATAAGACCTATTTTATAAGAACCTAGTAATCAAACAACTATTTTTAAATAAAAGGGATAACTAGAAAATACAATGGTCAATCAATAGGTGGAACTTCTTAATTCATGTTAACTGAGTTTGCACATTGTAGGAAAATTATATTATTATTAAATTATATTATTTTGAAGTCTGAAACATAAGATGCCAAATCATAATATTTGTTTTTCCCCTACCAGATTATGGAAAGAATTATGGATCTACCCACTTTACTGAGACATGCATTCAGGGAAATGTTTTCAGTCGGTGGCCTTTTCTGGATGTTCCGTATCAGGATAATACTTTGTTTAATGGGAGCTTTTTTCTATCTTATATCACCTCTAGATTTTGTACCTGAAGCCTTGTTTGGAATTCTGGGCTTTTTAGATGATTTCTTTGTCATCTTTTTGTTGCTTATCTACATCTCTATTATGTATCGAGAAGTGATAACACAGAGACTACACAGGTGAAAAAGAGTTTACTAAAATATGAGCTAATGTGTAAAAGCAAACAAATGGACCTATGGCAGTATAAAGCATTAGAATATTACCTTACAAACTGAAGACCGCTGTATGACAAACATTATTATTTTGCAAATACCTAGTAATATATGACTGGAATTTTTACATGTTATATTGGGGTTAGGGTTATAATAATTTACAACTGTATCTTGATTGTATTATCTTTAAAGTCTCTGGAAAAAACATGGAATTATATAAAAAGGGATGATTTTATATATTTTTTCTTTTCCCCAAAATTACTCAGATTAATTGGATGTATAGTGAGATATTGTTAAATGTACACTTTATCCAAGTTTTCCTCCTCAGTGAGTACCTATATGATAATATATTGCAAAGAGACTCATCTAAATATTTTTGTTACAATAAAATATTGCACAATATTCAGGAAAAGTTAGTGTTTCTTTTAGAACTAGCTAAGTTTTGTGCATTTGGAGCAGTTCTGCTTTTCCATTCCGATATGTCTTTGTTATCGGCTGGAAGTGAACAAAGAACCTTGAACTTTATGATCTGATTTCACATTCTGGTTTACAAAACACTAGAAGAATTAACAAGATGTAGGACATTTATCTCCAGTCAGCATACTTATAGTCTCAATATGGCATTTAAACCAGAGTTTGGTCCTTTTATAGGAACAGTGTGTCAAAGTAACTTGTAAAGGAAATGTTTTTTCAGGACCCTGGGTGATACTGCAAACACATAGTAATTGGAAGCATTTCTGAGGAAAGTGGTTCTTCATGGCTTGAGTATCAAACGGGGTACTAGAGTGTACTAGGAACACTTTGACAGGAGAAGTTCCTGGTGAACTAGAGAAACAGAATGGACAAATTTGGTTCATTTTCTCTTGACAGAAAACTTCTAACATTGTTCCTAGATTGCAGCAGATAGCCCAGATTCATCAGGTCTTAAGCAGAATGAGCAAATGTCAGAGATGATTCAATAGGAAGGTCATCTTGGTTTTTTTAATGGCTACAGCGTAAGTATCTAATGCTTTCTTCTGCAGTTTTGTTTAAAAAGAACTAAAACCGCAAGTATTATGAAATCCTAACTCCCTCAGCTGAACTCATTAGCAAAGTGGTCAGCAGGGAGGTTGCTGATGCCAAGGGGTATGAGCCTCCCTATGTATACAGATAAAAAAAGAACAAATCTGTCTGTCACAGTCTCCCAAATTAATCAGATTAACCATCAACTAATAAGATGCTGGATAAAATGTCAATAATAGTGTTTTCTAATTTGGGCCTAGGACAAAGCTGTTGCTTGTTAGAGAGAAAAACAATACTTAAAAGCACATTATAATTAAAGCAATTTCTCACGTACTTTTCATTTTATGTTTAAGACGGTTATGTGAAGAAGGCAGGGTGGTGTCTTTTCACAGGTGAAATCCCTGTATTACTGATGACAGGTTTTTTGTTTGTTTTTGTGTGAAGCCACCCACAAATAAGTGACTGAACTAGTATTGGACTCAGTAGGACTCCTGCATGGGTTCAGATAAATGTGAGGGTTATTACGAAGGGGCGAAGCTAGAGAGAACCTGGGCCCCCTTGGAGTCTTCTGGAACATACTGGAGTGAGATTGTATAGGTGCTCCAAAGAAGAAAGGTCTAGAAAGATGACACATCAAGACTTCATGAATCCTAAATCTATACTTCCAAATCAAACATCTAATAGGGTAGTATACTTCACAGAGAAACATTGAGCATCAGTTACAGATTCTAGAAGTTAATGACTAGGCGTTTGTTACACCAGACTAGAAATGCATTTCCTCCCAATTGCAAATTTGGTGTAGGGCTATACAGCAATGTCATTTTTTAAAGTATTTCACTTTCTCTGCATGTTCTGCTTCAAGTGTCACATTTCTAGTTACAATAATTTTATTATAATATTGAAATTCCTTGTAAGACTTTGCTGGGAAAGGTGTATTGTACCAACTTTTGTAACATACAAAAACACTGTATGATCTGGTCTTATTAAATAGAAAAGGGAACATGTAGACATCTCAGAATTTTAGACCTGCTTATTATGTTACATGTATTGATCACTGATAATAAATGTAGATGGTATCCGAGAGAGTATTTAAAGCAAGTAGAGTCAATCAGTGTTTTCAACATCATAATACTTTTATGATTCAGAGTGAGATCACATAAACTTTGTAAACAATAATATTGTAACTTTCACAAAAACAAGTGGTCCAACCCCAAGAGCAGGTAACTTGGGCAGGTCTATGGAAAACAAGGCGGAGTAAATAATTGTTCTCAGTGCCCACTAGAACAATGGGTTCAGCCACCACAGTTCTCGGCACTTGAAAGCAATAGGGGAAGAAAAGAACTGTCTTGGTTCCTGTGGCGGTGCAGATACCTACCTCACAGAATTGTTGCAGAGAATTGATGGTCTGGTTCAAACTTTGTGGTTTAAGAATCTGTCAAAACACTTACTCTTTTGAATAAAAGCAACATATCTAAAATTAAAAAGTAGCTGTTATTTTCCTGTTTCTTTGATATTGTTTGCTTTAAAATTTAGAACTCCTAAAATAGCATTCAGTATAATGGTTGCAATGGTTTTCTTTTTCACTAATAGACATCCATTATCTCATCACATTTCTAATTAATTTTCCACAGATGTTTTTAAATTTACAAGTAGAAACATTTCTGTTTTTGAGAAACATTACTTATCTGGGTAACCTAAATTATTTATGGACAAAAAGGGTGGAAATTAATTAAGAGATTAGGCCTGTACCCCGATTCCCCACCCCTATTTCTTTTGAGTGTATATTTAATGACTGAAATTGCGTATCTGATAACTGAAACGATCTTTTCTGAGTCTCTGCCCTCATGTCTGTATCAACATCCTTTCCCTTGTCTTTATAACACTGAATGTACTCAAGGCTCTCCTGTTTTGCTATAGAGCAACCCATAAAACTAGGACTGGGTCAAAAAAAAAAGGCACTCAAGGTTTCAAGGCCCTAAGACTTGTCTCCCAGGATCAGGCCAGTAGGCTGTAAGGGCTGCTGACAGTCACAGAGATAAAGACAATTACTGAAATTGTGTTGTTATTGTCAGAAACAGACCATTTTCATGGCATCAATATTTGAGCACTGAGTCCTTGACAGCAAACAATTTGAGATCGTATTAGTCACTGTCATCGTCATCCATCTGCCTCCTCTGCTTAGTCCCATATCCCAGATTGGTGCATGAGAGGAGTAAACACTGTTATAAAACACTGAGCATGTTTAGTTAGTTTCCTTATTCTCTTTTATCAGACTAGTGGTATATAATGTAGGCATTTTGAAGGGAATGTAATAATAGGATGTAGGAGAAAGCTAAGGGCTAAGGATGTTTAAACTCATTGGTATCTAATATTTTAGATTTTAATGTTTAAAAACAAAAATTTTTTTTAAACTATTTAAAAACACCTGATATTCAAATCAAAACATTCACCCTTCCAATTGGCCTTAGGGAAGACCTATAATTTTTATCTATATGAAAATTAACCTTGTTTCACTAATCCAGGAATATTAGAAATGTTAAAGGCCCTTACAAATGGGCTACTGTTTGTATTTTCTCATATAAAAGCTATAGATAGCTCCCTAGAAAAATTCATATATACATGTTTGTATACTTTTGATTCCTTTTCAGGGGATTCAAGATCTGAACATTTATGGATTCCAAATTAAGAATTCCTCCATTAGCCCTACAGCCTTACTCCACAGATGAAGATAATGTGGCCCAGAAAGAATGAATGCTAAGGTATTTTTTTCATAAAAATTATAGAAAAAAAGCATAGTTGGATAGAAATTAAAATCTAAATTGTTAGATATCAATGAGTTTAAAAACATCTTTAGCCCTTAGCACTCTCCAAGCAAGTGCCTTTTTTTTTTTTTTCAGTTTATCAAGCAAGACAAAGTTTATCCTGGAATAATTGTAACAAAACGTACTCTTTTAATGTGAAGATTTAAATTTTGATTTTTGCTTAAAAGGTGTTATAATAGCAAATGAATTACTTTGGAGAACTTTTTAAATATTGTTTTTTAATTTATTGATTTGAGAGACTGAGAGAGAGGGAGAGAGAGAAATGGTTTGTTGTTCCACTTCTTTGTGCATCATTGGTTGATTCTTGTATATGCCCTGACTGAGGATGGAACCTGCAACCTTGGCGCATCAGGATGATGCTCTAACCAACTGAGAGCTACTCCAAGTTACCCAGCCAGGGCCAAAAAACATCAAACTTCTAACTATACTTACTCAGTTTATGCGATTTACTGTCCTTCCCTCAAATGAATACATAAAACTAAGGCATATATTCATGTTTGATATTTATTGAAGGGGTAAAATAAGATCAAATGAGCATATAATCATCTCATTCTCTTTAAAAAAGGCAGTTTTACATATCTTATGTGGCCCTTGTTTGCTTAATGAGCCGCTTTATTAAAGTAGAATTCCAAACATTTTATAAATGAAAGGTAATAACTTTCATAAAGAAAGCATAGTTTAACCATCACTTCAGTCAAGACATTACCACCGTCCCATAAGCCCCATTTCTTTGCCTGTCTCCCCAAAAAGAACCTTTTCTGCAGTTTTACCTACTTTTCTATTATTCTACAAAAAATAGAATCATGTATATTTTGACTCTGGCTTAACATCATGTAAGAACCATCCATACTGTATGGGTAATAGCTTCTTACTTTGGTTGCTATATAGTATTCCATTGTATGAGTATATCACAAGTCATATACAGCCATTAATAGGCCTATGGATTATGTCCGTCAACATTTTGTACAAATCACACGATCGGTGGCCGCCCTTTTAAAGAAATCGGCACAAAGATTCAGTGACTTCAGCCCTACACCTGTCCTCTTTAAGCCAGCACACCTAATGGGCCGTATTATTCTGTACGCTAAAGCCTCCTGATAAATTAACCCAAGGAAGGGACACCGGAGGCAAAGCACTGCAGGGAAGTCATGCTCCGCTCCCAAGGATTCCTCTCCCAAGGAATTCCTTTCCTCCCATCCGGAAGGTCGAAGGCCCTCCCACGTCAGCGAGGCTGAGCCCACTGCATCACACGCGGGGTCTCAGCCAATGGCCTGCTTCCCAGGGAACGTTACCTCTGACCTCAAGGCTAATCAGAAACAGCAGGACGAACTCCTCGCGAGAGGTGAGATTGAAGCTTCCTCCGCCATCTTGGAGATGGGAGACGGGGGATGGTTGTGGTCTTTCTGCTAATGCAAACAACAAAACGGGCACATCAGCCACCCCCAAGTAAGGCTAACATCACTGTAATTGTTGGCCAAACCTACAGAAGAAGCGAGGGTGTCAAAGCGGAGAGCAGCGACATTGATAACAGCTTCACCGGCCTGCTGGGGCGAAAGAAGTGAAACGACCGAGGACTGGAAGGATGGTGCAGTCCTGTTCCGCCTACGGCTGCAAGAACCGATACGATAAGGATAAGCCCGTTTCTTTCCATAAGTAAGTGTTGTTTGCGCCTAGCGGGGTGGGCCCCTGCTCGGTATGGGGGTGCGCAACCGGTTAGGCTCGGGGGCGGAGCCAGGCACGTGTCCGCGCGAGACCTAGCGAGAGGGGCGTAGGCAGGGGCGGGGTGCGGCTGAGTGCCAGTGGGGGGTCTACTCTGGGCTGGGCGTTGGGCGAGTTGCAGGTTGTGGGTGCGCACGCCCGATTGCGGAGGGCTGCGCGTTCCCGGCGTGCGTCACCTCCGTTATCGGTGACCAGTTCTCACGCGCAAGGTCCACCAGTGGGCGCGACGCTCACTCGCCGCCTGAAGTGGGCTGGTTCGGGGCGCGCGGGCAATGCCAATAGGGGCCCCACATGTCTGAGGGCTCCAGGCGAAGAGGCGTTTGGGTTTCACCAACAGGTCGTGGAGAAGCCAGTTGGTGATAACTCTTTAGAAGTAAATTTGAAATTTAAAAACAAGTCACTGTTTTTCTTCCTTGCGGTGGTTGGGAGGCCAACATGATTAAGGATTGGTTTTTGGCCAGGATTTCAGGGAAGATGTGTATGGGCAAATTTCTAGGAACCAACCCTTAAGGACCTCTTAAGTTTTAGACAGTTTCTGGTACTGCTAAGATGAATAGTTTGTTTTCAGCACACAATAATGATAACATGGACAATAATAATACGGACTATGATCAAGTGCTGTAATAAAGGTCAGTGTGAGCTCTTTGGTGCAGAGAAGAACCTGCCCCACATCTTTAAGGACTGTTTTATCCAAAAGGTGTTGCATTCCTTAATTCATTAGTTATATGAATTATTCATAGCTAAATAGTGACACAAGCAAAATGTTAAATATTTTTTCAGTTTTTTTGTGGTCATTTATGTTTAACAGCAGATGTGGGTGCATTTTTATATTCTTGATACAGTATGAGAAGGACCGTACAGAAATAAGAGTGCCTAATGCATAGGGAGATCTTGAGTGATGTTTCTCTCTTCAGAGAAAGGAATAGGACAATTAACACTTCGAGAATTCAGTTCAGTATATCTTAACATTACCTCTTGATTTATTGGAATTTCTGAAAGCTGATGAATTGATCTCTCCAGTGTAGGGAATCAGTCAGGAGATAGTGGGTGACACCATCACATCCATTCAGCTCTCCACCTCCCCATTCTAATGATTTGGCAGAAGGAATCTAAAAACACAGAAAACCCTTCATTGGCATGGGAAGCTACTTAAGGATGACATTCACACATAAGAAATACTGAGTTTCTGCTGGCTGTTAAACAATTGAATGGAAAGAACAACTAACCTGCGTCTCATCCTTTAGAAGAATTTAGGGGAGCAAATGGGAAAGAGCTTGACAGAACTTCACAAACAACCTGAGCACTTGTAATCCTTGAGTTAGAAGGCCCTAGGTGCTGAATTTTACCAGTGGTTGCTACCGTAGTTTGTACTTCTCGAGGCCATTTCGAGCAGAGATCTTCTAGGGGTATTTCTTTCCCCGGTTTCTATATGGTGGTAGTGGGAAGAGCTATGCTGGACAAAGGGACTGTCATAAAGATCCCTTAGACCTTCAGGATAATAGCAGAGCCAGGTGCTGGCATACTTTGGAAGAGAAACTGGAACATGCAGTAGAAATATTCTTCTCTGGCTTCTTTCCAATACCCCCAGCTTACTAAATCCCTGACCTGGAAAAATAAAATCACAACAAATTTAAACTCTTCCTACCTCCCTTTTTCTGGGCCTAACATATTTCAGTAGATTAAGAGGTAAATAAAAAAATTTTGTTTTTTATTTAGCATTGTAATCAACGATAATTTGATTAATTCATATGTAGGTAGAAACATGCAATTTTGTTTTACAGTATACAGAAAATCACTGGTAAAAAAATTACAAATTCACTCTGTAGTATGTATTTTACTTGAAACTTTTAGTGTCTTCAATATAAAAAGTTAAACAGTAGTAAATGACAGACTAGAGCGCTACATGGTTTACCTTTGTGTATTTAGATATGTGTGGAATACCTGTATCTGTCAGTGAAAGTTATTTCTTGTAATGGAGGAGGAAAAAAACAGTATTAGGCACGTAAACCTTGCACCCCACCTTTCTTCACCAACTCAACTGCACACATCCGCCAACATGGCAAACTTTTAATACGTACATTTTTACATTCTGCAAATTCTTAATTGGCCTGTCTTATTTAGACTATATGTATCATTATATTTGATAATCTTATAACTGCTATGTGATAAGTAAAATTTCTATAAGAAATACTTCCTTTTTTTTTCTTTAAAGATTTTATTTGTTTTTAGACAGAGGGGAAGGGAAAGAGAAAGAGGGAGAGAAACATCATTTTGTTGCCTCTTGCACACACCCCGAACTGGAGGTCTGGCCTCCAACCCAGGCTTGTGCCCTGACCAGAATCGAACCGGCAACTTTTTGGTTCGCAGGCTGGTGCTCAATCCATTGAGCCACACCAGCCAGGGCAGAAACACTTGTGCAAAAACAAACAAACAAACAAAAAATACCATACTTGGAGAGGTGACTTATGTCCCACAGTAGTGGGTGGTCAGTTTAGTTATAGGATCTTTAAAACAAATACATTTAAAGGCACAACTAATAACTGAAAAGAAGAAAAAGTAGAGCTATTGTTTTGATCAAATACTCATCAGTGTGTTAACACCAATGTAAGATGGTTATTTCCTAAGCAGGAAAGCTTGGATGTGCCTTTGAAACATAATAATAATAAGGTAATAGAACTGAATTATATCATCTTTAGGTTTCCTCTTACTCGACCCAGTCTTTGTAAAGAATGGGAGGCAGCTGTCAGAAGAAAAAACTTTAAACCCACCAAATATAGCAGTATTTGTTCAGAACACTTTACTCCAGATTGCTTTAAGAGGGAGTGCAACAACAAGTTACTGAAAGAGAATGCTGTACCCACAATATTTCTTTGTACTGAACCGCATGACAAGGTAATGTGTTTTTAAATATTGGCTTTTTACCCCGTTTTTAAAATTAATGTCTTTATTGTGGAAATTTGGGAAATTCAGAGTAGTGTTAAGAAAACATGTTATCTGAAACCTATCACTTGTAAATAACCACTGTTAACAGTGATATCCTTTTAAAAAATACAAAATTTAGTTTATTAAATAAGTTAAATATCCTCACACTAAGAAACTCAACCAAGCTTTGTAATTTACTTTTAAGATCACTCCATACCTCTGCTTGTATGTTGATTAGTTTTTGTTTTTCTTTATCAGTAATAGTTCATTTTCAAAGTATTTTTCCCCTTAGGTTTAAATACTACTTAGTAGCTCATTAAATTTTGTTTATCATTCTGCCTCTTTCTTACATTCATTTCTACTTCAGGTAGAAAAGTATAATTAAAACTTAAACTACATTCTCATTTTTGAATGTTTCTTTACTAAGATTTATTTTAAAAGTCTTATATTCTTAAATTCCACAGGTAAATTTTTCTAAATTGTTATTTCTGGTTATTAAATTCAAACATACTTTGCATTATTGTTTTAGAAGGAAGATCTTCTGGAGCCGCAAGAACAGCTTCCCCCATCTCCTTTAACACCTCCCATTTCCCAGGTTGATGCTGCTATTGGATTACTAATGCCTCCTCTTCAGACCCCCGATAATCTCTCAGTTTTCTGTGATCACAACTATACTGTGGAGGATACAATGCACCAGAGAAAAAGGATTCATCAGCTAGAGCAGCAAGTCGAAAAACTCAGAAAGAAGCTCAAGACTACACAGCAGCGATGCAGAAGACAAGAACGACAGCTTGAAAAATTAAAGGAGGTTGTACACTTCCAGAAAGAGAAAGACATATCAGAGAGAGGTTATGTGATTCTGCCAGATAACTACTTTGAAATAGTTGAAGTACCAGCATAGAAAAAATGAAACTTGTATTGGTTTTTAATGGGGCAATACCACATACCCTCTTCTAGCCTATAAAGGAGTTTCATCTGAGAAAACAACACTTGATTACTTGTATAAAAACAATTCAGAATATTTTTTAAAAAATTAGCTATATACTGTAAAATTGCTAATGTTTTTGTTTGTAATTTCAGGGTTTTTACATTTTAACAAAATATTTTAAAAGTTATAAACTAACCTCAAAGCACCAGTGTAAGCTGGCTTCAAGACTGAGGCTTTTTGTTTTCTAGTTTGAGTATTTATAGAAATAATGTAAAAATAAAAAGGAAAGAGAATGATGACAGCGCAGTAAGGATGATTTAAGTTTAAAATTCGTTTATTGAGAGAACTTAGTTATATTTTAAATCAGAAGTATTGGTTAGATCATGGTACATAACTTCTCAGAATATATATAATCTTAGTCACACATTCTTATTTGTAAAGTCAGAAGATTCATTTATCTTTCTTAATTACTTGTCAAAGATAAATTGGCAAGTCAACACTTTAAAAACAGATATCTTCAGAGCAGAAACTGTAGTCATTCCATACCTAATTAATATGGTTAAATAACTATATAATGAATGGATTTTTAAAAAGTGGGCCCCTCTTTTTCCTCCCACTGTCTAGCATTATAAAGTTAAAAGTGTATCTCCAGTGGAAGAAACACTAACAAAGTAGGCATTGGTATCCATGAGTAATAAAAACAGGGGCCTGATCTGTGGTATGCCTTTTTTGCTCATTACCCCTGAACTAAGGGACATCCAGTTCCCCAGCTGTAGTTATATTTGCATCTAAATCTCTTAACAAATATGTTGTGTCTGTAGAGTATGTTTTGTATCATAATATGGTAATCCTGAATCTGACTAATTGATTTTGGTCAAGGGTTCACATGAAAAATTATTTCTTCACTTAAAAAAAAAAAACCTTTTTTTTTTTTCCATTGCTTTTAGAGAAAGGAGGGAGAGAAACATCAATTGGTTGCCTCCTGTATGCCCAAACGGGGAATTGTATGCATCCAGAATGGGGATCTGACCGCCACCTTTCAGTCACAGGGTGGCGCTGCAACCAACTGAGCCACATCGGCTAGGGCAATTTCTTCACTTTTAACACGTTAGAAATTAAATCCCATTTTACTTAAATGAGTGGTTTGTATTCAGAAGCAGCCTAATATGTAGTGTTTATTTTCCTGAATGTTGAGATTTAAGCACTGAGGTTTTTGTTCAAACTGTGAATTGTATTCTGAGTTTGTGATAAATTTACATGTGTTTGCAATGAGATATGTTCTGAGTAAACAAATACTGCCATAATACTTACCTACTTAGATTTAGAGTAACTATTTCAACTGTAATTATATTTCAAAGTACACTGAGATAGTTGAAGAGTAACAAACCTTTTAAGGCAGTATTAAAGATATGAAACAATGATGTTCAGAAGTGTCTTTTGTAGAACTGTTTTTCAATGTAATTCATTGCCATGCTGCAAATGGATAGTACTTTAATTCATGGAGATTTGATTTTCAATGAACCGGTATTTCAAAAATAGAAAGTTTTGATTAGAAGATTACTAAACATTATATAGTCTGATAATATTTAGAACTAATTCTGATGAATCAAAGGACTTTTTCTAGTCATTCATGGATCTCATCACTGGTTTTGGAAGTTGCAAAGTCTCCAAGTATTTGTTTTTACATTTCATCTCTAGCAATTCCTGGAGGCTATGTGGGTAAATACTTTGCCAAAGTATATATTTTTTTTCTAAATTGTCATCTACATAAAAGAAAATCTGCATGTGTGTGTATGTGCATGTGTGTGTCCATAGAACCAACACTCCAACATTAAATTGTAAAAGTGGACATAATAATTACTTTAAGCATCTTAGCATTATGATTTAACCTGAAGCTATTTCCTTTTCATAACAGACATAAATCCATGTTTGGAGAGAGATGAGCAAGAAACATGTATATCAACTGTTTGCATATAAATAAGTTATATTTTAACATAAGGATTTTGAGGTACAGGTGCTTATTTGTGAATTTGAGATGTAACATTTGTTGAATGTTTTTAAATTTTATTTTGTCTATTGTATTTAGAACATTGATGAGAAAAGGAGACATTTTAGGCTACTTTAGGTCCTGTTTGAGCATAATGAAACTCTTTCTGAATCAGGAACAAGGTCTCAATCTGAAACATTGGGAGAGGACTCATGTGAACTGCAGCATATTCTGAACTTTTTTTTTTTTTGAGAACAATTATTTTATTTACTTTCCCACACACCAATAACTGAAATGAGTAGTTTAATCTTATAGCTCCTCAGAAAAACATAGCACTATTGAGTGTCTATTACATCCTATGGAGAACTTCAATCTTAGGTCACAGCGTTAAGAGCTCCTGGTTTTGGTCCCATTGAACATTTATTTTAAGCACATACAGTAATGTCCTAAAATTTCCACCTATGTGTGACATAATCTGGCAGTAATGGTGTGAAGAAATCATTGTTTCTTAATAGAACTGCTAGGAAAACTATAGAATCAAGATCTTTGAATTAGAAGGGACTTAGAAATCATTGAACACTAGCCCAACCTCTAAACCCTAAAGAAATTTTCTTGTAAAATATCTCTGATAGTGGTCATCTGTTCTCTGTTTGCCATTTACATTTAAGCAATTCTGCTTAGGTTCTTTAAAATGGGTTTCTGGATTAGAATAGAATTAGTTGCCACTCTGTTCATATTCATTTATAATACAAATATAAACTCACTTTGAACTGCTGCATAGTTTGAACTGTCAAATTACAGAAGTTTTAAATTTTTATAAAGTGTTTACTAATTGTATACCTGTTATGTGTGCTAAAAATATTTGTCATTATAGTAAAGAAATAGTGGTGTCTAAAATTATTAGCAAAACTTTTTACTTGGAAATCCAAGTACATGAGGAGATTGTTTTTCTTTAATTTTGTAATCCCTTTATTAGAAGTATAATAATAATGGTGAAGGCAAATGAAAATTTCACTTGACATGGATTTTTTTAGGTTAAATTAATATTCTCTTTAATTATCAGAAATATACACACATACACATACCCAACACCAATGGCTTTTAAAAATAGTAAGCAACATGAAGTAATTATTTAAGTCTACATGGACTTCCACCAAGATGGAGGCATAGGTAGACACACTTCGCCTCCTTGCACAAGCATAAGAAGAATCACAACTAACCAAAACAAAAAAACAACCAAAATTGCCAGAAAATCAAACTCTATGAAAGCCCGACAACTAAGAATTTAAAGAAGAAATATTCAGGCAGGGGAGGAGGGGTGGGGAAGGGCAGGAGGGGCAGAGAGAATGTGGTGTGGTGAGGACATTGGTGGCAGCAGCAAGGCAGCTTGCAGAATGGGTGGTTCCACATACCAGTGGCAGATAAAAGCCAGGCAGGACACCTGGGGAGCAATCCCAGCCCCGGGCCAGAACATACAGCCCAGGGTTTCAGTGCCAGGAAAAGAAAGCCTCATAACTTCTGGCTGTGAAAACCAGTGGGGGTGGGGGTCGTGGAAGAAACTGCCCACTTCTCAGGAAAGTGTTTAGAGGATCCCTCTGGTCCTAGAATGTACACTAACCCACTTGGAACCACCACCAGGGCAACAGAAGGGCACCAGTTGCATATAGGAAGTGGGCGAAGTGACTGGAAAAGGGGTGAGTGCCAAGCAAGCGACATTATTCCCTCTGACCCCTCCCCCCCCACACAGTACTACAAAGCAGTGAAATGGGTTGCCCCACACTAAGGAACACATAAAGCTCCACCCCTTACAACGTAACAGGTATGTCATGACAGGGAGTCAAAGCAGCTCTACCAAATACACAGAAACAAATGGAGGTAGTCAAAGTGAGAGACAAATATAGCCCAAATGAAAGAACAGCTCAAAACCCCAGAAAAAGAACTAAGCAAAATGGATATAGCCAACATATCAGATGTAGAGTTCAAAACACTATTGATAAGGATGCTCAGAGAACTCATTGAGTATAGCAAACACATAAGGGAAGAAATAAAGGCTACACTAAGTGAAATAAAAATCCACAAGGAACAAAGAGTGAAGGAAAGGAAGCCAGGGTTCAAATAATGAATTGGGACCTAAGGAAATAAACAGTCAACCAATACAGAATGAAGAAACAAGTGCCATCATCCCAACATAAGGATGCCAGAAGGAGAAGAGAAAGAGCAAGAAATTGAAAACTTATTTGAAAAAATAATGAATGAAAACTTCCCTAATTTGGTGAAGGAAATAAACATACAAGTCCAGGAAGCACAGAGAGTCCCAAACAAGTTGAAAGCAAAGAGGACTACACCAAGACACATCATAATTAAAATGCCAAAGGCTAAATAGATAAAGAGGGGATCTTCAAAACAGCAAGAGAAAAGGACAGAGTTACCTATAAAGGAGCTCCCATGACTATCCACTGATTTCTCAAAAGACACTTTGCAGGCAAGAAGGGACAGGCAAGAAGTCTACAAAGTGATGAAAAACAAGGACCTACAATGAATATTACTGTATTCAGCAAAGCTATCATTTAGAATGGAAGAGCAGATAAAGTGCTTCCCAGACAAGGTGTAGCTAAAGGAGTGCATCATCACCAAGCCATTATTATATGAAATCTAAAGGGACTTATTTAATGAAAAGAGGATCAAAACTATGAACATTAAAATGACAACTATCAACAACCGAATCTAAAAAATAAAAACAAAAACAAACTAAGCAAACAATTAGAACAGGAACAGAATCATAGATATGGAGATGATATGGAGGGCTGTAACGAGTGGGGGAAGGGAGAGAGGAGGAAAAGATACAGGGATTAAGAAGCATAATTGTTACAGAAACAGGGGAGTCCAAAAATCCCCAGAGTTTGCTGCTGGGGGATGGGGAGAAGTAAGCAGCTTTTCAAATGCTTCCACATGCCTGAGGCTGGTGGCTACTGTCTTTCTTATGCAAATGGCTTTAATGCATCCAAACCTCAGGCAGATGGGAGGAGTCTTGAACCAGGGAACGGTATGGAGAAAGCACACAGAGCCTACGTAAGGTTCTGTGAATGGTCAGAACTGTTTGCAACGCCCACTGCGTCAGATGACGCAGTCAGGGATATATAAGCAGCTGCAGACATTTTAGACTCAGACTCTCTCAAGCTCTGGCGCTCGGACTTTCTCTGGCTCTCGCTCGTGACACTCTGGCTCTCGCTCTGGCGCTCTGACTCAGACTCTCTCTGGCTCTCACTCTGAGACTCTCTCAGACTCTCGCTCTGACTCTCTCTGGCATGCTCGGGCTCTCACTCTGAGACTCTCTCTGACTCTCGCTCGTGCAGACTCTCTGAGACTCTCTCAAGCTCTCATTTGGGCTCTGGCTCTCACTGGCACTCTGGCTCTCGCTCTGGCACTCTGGGACTCTCTCTGGCTCTCGCTCGTGCTCTTACTCTGAGACTCTCGCTCTCTGACTCTCACTCGCGCGCTCGCGCTCGCTCTCGCTCTCTTGCTCTCTCGTGTGCTCCCTCCACGTGGCTTGGTGAAGGGGCCTGCTCCATGTGGCTTGGAGAAGGAGTCTCCAGGCTGCTTTAAGAGGCTCTCGCCATGCAGTTCTGAGAAGGAGAGAAGATCCACGCGGTTTGCAGGAAGAAGGCAGTTTGCAAGGAGGCTGAGAATCCAGGCGATCCTGCATTGAGAGCTGGAGGGCACCACAGCACAGAAAGGACCTCCCCAATCAGATTGAATGATTGGCAGCTGCTGGTAAAACTGAACTGTGTTTGGAAAGTAGGGAAACGGTTTCTGTGACTTCCCTAAAACTAGCCTGGTTTGGAAGGGGGGGGAGGCAAGGATATGTGTTTGTGGGTGTTTTAAAGAGCATAAGACTTAATAACAGAAATCCGCAAGTAACTAAATCTATATAACTGTTAAATAAACAATTCTTTTTTCTTTTCACCAAACTCTGGTATTGAGAGTTATAATTTTGGCGGCGGGCAATCGGGCCCCTAACTAAAGAGCCCGTGGGTTTGTTTTCAACTGGAGCAGCCCAGGGGTTCTGTAACATAATCAGTTGGTACAAAATAGACAGGGGGAAGTTAAGAATAGTAAAGGAAATGGAGAAGCAAAGAACTTATATGCATGACCCATGGACATGAACTAAGAGGGGGATTGCTGAAGGGAAAGGAGGGGTACCAGGCAGAGGGGAACAAAGGGGAAAAAATTGGAACTGTAATAGCATAATCAATAAATAAACTTTTTTTAAAAAGTCCATATGAGCTGTAAAAAGAAAACCCCATTTGTGTTCCAGAATTTTAAAAGATAGCCAGCCATGAGCAGCATTTAAAGGAGAAAAAGTGAGCAGATTTGCCTGCTTGGTTATTACGCTCATGTTGGGGAGTGAATTAGATGACCAATGAATGAAGAGCATTGCTCTTACCTGATGGTAACTCGTCTTTCTGGGCATTATGGTTTAAACAGTTGTGTATTAAAATATACTCCTTGATGTTGTAGGAAACAAGGTCATAGTGACTCCCAAACCAGTAAAAAGTCATTGGTAACAAAGGGCAAATGTAAATGAAGGGTCTTAAGGGCAAATGTAATTAAAGGATCTCTGAGAAGGGAGTTGACAGCATTAGCATATTCACAAATCACAATAGGGGCATTTAGATGAACGCGTTAGATTGTAACTCCGGAGTATCCAGTCATGGAGAAATGAGGAAGAAGGAGAGAGGGGGCGGGGAGCTAGTTGTGTTGGGGCGGGAAAGCTAATCACTCTCACTTTAGGGTGGCAATTTTAGGGTGGGGAAGCTGAGACTATAAAACCGGGTTCCTTTGTCTACTGGGCGGGCACATTCTCCTGGCTGTGAGGGTGCGCCTGGCTCTGCAGACTCGTGAATAAAGGCCTCGCTTTACTGCTCAAGTCCTGTGTCCTGGTTTTTATTGTGAGCGTTTCTCACAATGTGAAAGAAAAATATCAAAGAGCATACTGATTTTCAGACAAGCAGAACAATTATAATTATTAGTTATAATTAAAATAACAAGAAAGTTAGCTCAAAGTAATATTCTCTTCCAGTTCCATGTCTTGATATCTTTTTTATCTTGGATTTGGTTTTATTCTACTGAGATTTTTTTTCTTACTGATAAATATTTTTTAAACTCTAAAAATCTGTTGAGAATTATTTTCTAAATTTATATTATTTTGGGTTTTGAGATAATCAAATTTCCATTTTTTAAATGTCCTAAGAGATATGAATAAACTTTCATTGTTTTAACAATTTTTGCTGAGACTTCGTTCGGCAGCCGTCCGTCTCAAGAGACGATGGTGTAGCTTCCCAAGAGTCTATCTGCACCGCTGAGAATGGCTGTGCAGTCCGACTCGGGAGTGACACGGTATCTGTCTCCTCCCGTGTTGAATCGACATCTTGTGATGACGCTGGAGTGTCCTCTCCAGTGAAGCTGAAGCTACAGAGCCTGGGCAGGGTGATATGGAGGGTCTGCTGTTGCCCAGGCAGCAGACCCCCCCTCTCTTCGCAGCTGAAGGGTCCAAGGGAAAGACGGAGTCAATACAGCTTGGCTTCAGGTGCGCCGCAGGAGTTGCCGGTGTTGACTACAACGTCAAACCGCCTTAGGGACTCCGGCTCCGGATTTTCTGTCAGGGTTTACTCCCTTAGCCTTTCCCCTGAAGAGGTATGCCGCAAGGCAGCGGAGGTTTTTTGGAGTCAGAGTTTTCCTTCTCTGATGTGCCCTGACTGGAAGATCGAACCAGCGACACTTAGCTCGCAGGCCGACGCTCAATCCACTGAGCCAAACCAGCCAGGGTGTTTGGTGAGACTAACTACAATATTAATAAATAGACCTAACTTCTGGAAAGGCTACATGAGGAGCTCCCACCTGCTTCCCCCCATAACTGCCATAACTGGTGAAAATAAATTTTAAACAACCATTTAAAGTATGTCTATTGTCCTAAGGGCATTCAACAAATGAAACATTGAGGAAAACCTAAATCTGTAAGAACTTTAAAAGTTTGTGGAATTTATGCCACAACCTATTCTCTCCCTACACCCTCAGCCTGAAAAAACACACAGCTAGCTCAGTGCTGCAACAGCTTCAGTCTGAGTGGGTATGGCTAAGAAAACAATGCTTGCTCTTTTCCCAATTCCTAATCTCCTAATCAAGGATACAGTATCTTTCAGGGAGGGACAGGCTGCCAGTATTTCCCAGGCCCCTTTAGCTTTGTGTTGCAAAGAGCTAAACTCCAGGTAAGTACAGCTAAGAGGTCAGGACTCCCTGTTCCCTACCAGCTCCCACTCATAGGCTGGAGGCTCTCTCCCCAGGTACGGCTGGCCAGGAATACTGGCACTCTGATCACCTTTCTTGCTGCTTGCTTACAGGGTAAACTTTCCATGCCAAGTAAGCCAATGCAAGACTAGTGGCTTCCATACTAACTGAGCTCTGCTCATAAAGCTGGCCTATCAGTCCTAGAGAATCAGGCCATGTTCCTCATACCAGCACCAGAACAGTGACTCTGTCTTTTTCCCAGGGGCGAGGCAGCCCCTAAGAACCCAGAGATCTGAAGCTCTTCCCAAAGGAACTGATTTGGGAGGATGGGGAAGTTCAAGCCTGTCACCGGAACTGTGGTGGTGTCCTGAAGACCTTGGTCCTTGTTTCTTGGAAGATTTCAGACGAGAGACACAAATGGCAAAGCAGACAGTGATTTATTGGCAAAGGGAAAGCACACTTGGAAGATTTCCAAGTGGGTGAGGTAGAGCAAACCGAGTGCCCCGCTGGGTTACAGACTTGGGGTTTTTATGCTTGAGCTCGCCGCCCATCTCCTGGCTCCCCTACACTGCGCCCCGCCCCCCTTACCCCTACCTTCGCTGGTTTGTTCCTGCCTATCTCAGGGACAGATCTCTGCCAGTAGAGGGCAGTCCTGCGCCTGCGCTGCTCCTGTTTGTGGCCATGTGCAAGCTCCTCACGGGGGTGTGAGGGGGTGTAACTGCCCTAGACCGTGTCAGGAGCGGTAAGCCATTCGGTGTTCAGCTGATGATTATGTTTAAGGTCAGCATTTCCTTTCCCCTCAGTTATGTGTAGGGTTGATATTTTCCTTTCCCTATCAGTTCGTTCATCCGCCTCTGGCTTACCTAGTCCAACAAAGCCTGAGTCCTCTCAAGAACAATGGAGAATTTAGTGGTAGGTAGGCAACTAAGAGGAGGCTGGTAGCTGCCCTAAAGTAACAAGCTAAATTAACTGTGTGCTAGTTAATTTATCAGAGATAACCAGGGGAAGAGGTAAGAAAAGCCCTCCTGCAGTCCTAACAACCGTCAAAGAATCCACTACAACCTCCCCCAAAGGGCCCATATCAAATTGGATCACACTGCAGAGCAATTTATGCCCCAGGGCATCATTAAACACAGCAGTCAACTGGCAATCGGAGCTCATGTCTGAGTGTGATAGCAACAAAGGCACATAGTTTAACAGAGCAATCAGAAAAATGTTCAAAGGTTACTGTAGGTATGCCCGAAGTTACACTAAGGAATGAAATCAGAGAAAAAGGTTTCTCAAGCAAAACTGAAGGCCAAAGGCTGTGGGCTGATGTTTTCAAAGTGCTAGATGGAAAAAAAAAACACCCAAAAACCTGTAAACCAAGAATCCAGTATCTGGCAAAACAGTCCTTTAAAAGTGAGAGAGAAATTATGGTATTCCAGGTAGGCAAAATCTCAGGGAATTCGTTGCCACTACACCTGTCCTGCAAGAAATGATAAAGGGAGTCCTCAAGATTGTGATAGAAGGAAACTCTAATGAAACAGTGCGGTATTAGAGTGTAATAACTTTAAGGGGTAAAATTTAATCCCCAAGGTAATGACAAAACAGTAGAGAATATACAAAAAGAAATAAGAAGGCAATGAAATATTTCACTATAAAAATCAGTGAAACAGAGCAGAATTAGAACTAATCACATCTTTCAGAGATTCTAGTGCAGAAAATGGACAAAAATGCTATAAAATATTGAAGTTGAATAATTAAATGACAGAAATAAGTCCCTCCTTATCTGTAATTATATGTAAATAGAATAACTCTATTCAAAAGACAGAGACTTCTGGCCAAGATGGAGCCCTAGACAGACACATGTGTCTCCCTCCACAACTAAGAAGGAATACAACTACCTCAAAACTAGAGACAACCAGAAGTTCCAGAAAATCGAACTGCATGGAAGACCAACAAACAAAGATATAAAGAAGAAATACGCATCCAGACAGGTAGGAGAGGCGGAGCCGGGGCGGAA
The DNA here is from genome assembly GCF_987537825.1 of Furipterus horrens. NCBI lineage: Eukaryota > Metazoa > Chordata > Mammalia > Chiroptera > Furipteridae > Furipterus > Furipterus horrens. The sequence continues at coordinate 74,164,123 of NW_028327182.1, forward strand.
AGGACGCGGTGTGGTAGTGGCAGCAGTGGCAGCAGCGGCAGACCAGCAGAAAGCACAGTCACACATTTTAAAAAGTCAGGAGGGACACCTGGGGAGTGTTCCCAGCACACCAGACTGCGCAGCTCATAGTCCTTGCGCTGGGGAAGATAAAGCCTCATTGCATCTGACTGTGCAAACCAGTGAGGTTGTGGCAGAGGAAGAAACTGCCCATCTCTCAGCAGAGTTCGCTTGTTTGAAGGGTCCCCACAGTCCTAGAATGTCCACAGACCCACCCACTCTGGGAACAACGGCCAGGGCAATAGCTAGAGTGGCGCCAGCCCCATACAGAAGTGGGAGAAGTGCCTGGAAAAGGGGCCAGTGCTGAGCAAATGGCATTGTTCCCTCTCAGACCCACCCTTCTCTTGCATACAGAGCCACAACATGGTGAAACAAGTCACCTGTATTGATGAATACCTAAGGCTCCCCCCTTACAATGTAACAGGAGCAACAGCTCTACCTAAGACACACAGGCAAACAAACACAGGAGCCTGTCAAGATGAGGAGACAGAGAAGTATGGCCCAAAAGAGGAAACAGATCAAGGTTCCAGTGGGAGAGCTAAATGACGAGGAGATAGCCAATCTAACAGATGAGGAAAGAGCCAATCTATCAGACAAAGAGTTCAAAACACTGGTGATAAAGATGGTCACAGGCTTGATGGATATGCTTAAGTATGGCAAACGTATAAGGGAAGAAGTGAAAGCCATGCTAAATTAAATGAAGGAAAATCCACACAAAACAAATGGTGAAGAGAAGGAAACTAGGCTTCAGATCAATGATTTGGAACATAAGAAAGAAGGAAATAGTCAACCAATACAGAATGAGGAAACAAGAATTTTTTTAAATGAGGAGAGGCTTAGAAACCTCTGGGACAACTTTAAATGTGCCAACATTCGAATCATAGGAATGCAAGAAGGAGAAGAGGAAGAGCAAGAAATTGAAAGCTTATGTGAAAAAATAATGAAAAAAAACTTCCCAAATTTGGTGAAGGAAATAGACATATAAGTCCAGGAAGCACAGAGAGTCAAACAAGCTAGACCCAAAGAGGACCACAACAAGACACATTATAATTAAAATGCCAAAGGTGAGAGATAAAGAGAGAATCTTAAAAGCAGCAAGAGAAAAGCAGAGAGTTACCTACAAAGGGGTGCCTATAAGACTATCAGCTGTTTTCTCAAAAGAAATTTTGTTGGCAAAAAGGGACTGGCCAGAAATATTCAATGTGATGAATAGCAAGGACCTACAACTAAGACTACTCTATCTAACAAAGCTATCATTTAGAATGGAAGGGCAGATAAAGAGCTTCCCAGACAAGGTAAAGTGAAAGGAGTTCATCATCATAAGTCATTATAATATGAAATGTTAAAGGGACTTATTTAAGTAAAAAAAGATCAACACTATGAACATTAAAATGACAACAAACTCACAGCTATTAACAACTGAATCTAAAAAGTAAAAACAAAATCCAACCAAGCAAACCAGAATAGGAACAGAATCATAGGTATGGGGATTGTTTGGAGGGTTAACAGCTGGGAGTGGGAAGGGGAAGAAATGGGGAAATGGTGCAGGAATTAGGAAGCATAATTGGAAGGTACAAAATAGACAGAGGAAAGTTAAGAACAATGTAGGAAAGGGTGAAGCCAAAGAACTTATATGCACAACCCATGGACATGAACTAAGGTGGGCAGGCTTGTTGGAGGGAAAGGGGATACTGAGTGGAGGGGGCAAAAGGTAAAATTTGGAACAACTGTAATAGGATAATCAACAAAATACATTTTTAAAAAAGACTGAGATTGGCAGAATGGATTTTAAAAAACAAAAACAGAAAACCTTGATCTAACCATATGTTGTCTCTAAGAGACTCACCTTAGATCCAAAAACACAAATAGATTAAAAGTGAAAGGATGGAAAAAGATATTCCATGCTGAAAAAATTTCCAAGCTGAAAGCAAGTGACACCCTATAGTAATTTGAATCAAAAATGCAAAGATTGCCAGTGAAGGTAGTTGTGTAGGTAATTATAAAAACAGTACAACAGCATTTCTTCTCTTAGCTGATTTAAAAAGCAGTTTCACAAAACTATGTGTATTATTGTATTGTTAGGCTTATAACAGAGAAATGTAATCTATTTGACAATAACAAGTGGATGGGAAGAAAGCTGTGCTGAAGTAAGGAAATAACACCAGATAGTAACTTGAATCTGTAAGGAGAAATGCAGATTGAAAAGGAAAGAAATTCTAGCATATGCTACAACATGGATGAACCTGGAGGGTTCCAATTTGTATGAGGTATGCTAGTCAAAATCACAAAGACGGAAAGTAGAACAGTGGCTTCCACGGATTGTGGGGAGGAGATCATGGGGAGTTATTGTTTGACAGGTGTAAAGTTTCAGATTTATAAGATGAACAGATTTATGGGGATGGATGAAGGTGGTGTTTGCACAACACAGTGAATATATTTATTACTACTGAACTATATACTTTAAAATGTTTAAGATGGCAAATTTTATGTTAGTGTATTTTACTATGATTTAAAAAAAAAAGGAATGTGGGCCCTGACCAGTGTGGCTCAGTTTGTTGGGCCTTGTTCTGCAAAATGAAAGGCTGCTGGTTCATTTCCCTGTGAGGACACATACCTGGGTTGCAGGTTCAGTTCCTGGTTGGAGCATGTAAGAGAGGCAATCAATCAGTTTCTCTCTCGCATCCGTGTTTCTCTGCCTCTTTTTCTCCCTCCCTTCCCTGTCTCTAAAAATAAATAAAATCGCTAAGAAAAAGAAAAAGTGATGTGGGATTAGTGAAGCCCAGGCTGATGAAACAATTCACACAGCTGTCATTATGAAGTGTCTGCTACTGCACTTAAGTCTCACAATGACCTCATGCCAAAGGTTTAAAACTAATGCCCCAATATCATAGACAAGGAGAGACAAATCCAGGTGGCACTGAAGGTAGGTACATCAGTAGCTTAGCAAGAAGCTGATCCAGCAGATTGTATTCGTTATGGTTTTTGTTTTCTGTATCTTACAGTGCTTTGACATTTCTCAAGGGTCTTTCAGACCCAGGGAGAGCCTGTCCCTGCCAGGGCTGGTATTTCCTGCGGAGTAGGAGGTAGATAGCTTGCCTGGAACACACCTTTTATGTGCAGACTGGTAGGCTTAAGGCCTCTAATTCTCACACACAAGTCAATATTTCCCCTGCCCTAAATCACCCCAGGGCCAGGAATGGGACTAGAGACCACCCATATACCCCAAAGCCCACCAGAATTATGCAAACTAGCAAGCCCTGAGCTGTTACTCTTCCCTCTCTTGTCTTTCCCATGGAAATCCCTTTAAAGGTTCTGGCCTCTGCTTTCCCCTTGCTCCAGTCTACTACCCTCTCACCAAACCTGGTTTTTCCCCTCTGGCCCTGCGTGATGTGGTATGTCCCCTTCTCTTAGGAAATGTAAGTAATAAATTCTTCTTTCAATGGCATTGACTTCTCATTGTGGATGCTCAGTTACCTTTATAAATTAAACTTATAAATTTTAGAACACAAGTCTGACAGGCTGAAACCAGTAGTTACCCCTGGAGGTCCCTCATTCTTAAAAGGCCATTTCCTCCTCTAGGAAGTTCCTATAATTATGGCTTCACATAAATTTTCTCTCAGGATCCACCCCCTACCTTCCAGCTAGGCTGTTATGGAAGTGGAGTCTTTCTTCTGGGCACTTCCACAGTGTGCCCAGCCACCTCTGCTCAGTGCAGCACACTGACCCACGGAGACCTTTGGGCTCTGCGGCCTTTACTGCCTGTGAGCTTCCAAAGACAAGCTGGTCTTCATTTATACACCTCATGGTGCTAGTAATAGGATTTGGGACCCTTGTGCATAAAGGAATCACAGCAAAACTTGCTCAAGGTCTCACAGCTACCAAATGATAGCACTGAGATTGGAACACAGGTTCCCAATGTCAATTTTCCTGAATTTTACAAATCCTATAGGCTGCCCGCTGTCTCTTATTTCTTCAAAAAAAAAGTGTAAGACAATCTCTTCCCAACATTTCTCCATTTCAAATATATAATGCTGCTGAAATGTTGCTATTACACGAAGCAGGTAAGTGACAGTTCAGGAGAGTATATAATTAAAATCCATAATCAGTGGTTGTGACAAGTAAAATAACTGGCTTTTTATACCTTTTCACCTTTGATTAATTGCTGCCCTTACCTGGAATGACTTCTCCTCCCCAGCACCTCAGAAATGCCTTGGCCTTTTTGGTCTCCTAACTGCATCTGATTACTCACTACTTGGTATCTTTCCTGTGCTTTGTGAAGACTTTTTTATAATAGTACCTTCAACACAGTATTGGACTTAGCAGTTTCTATGGCTGTCTGTCTGCTAGACTGTAAGATACTGGAAAGCAAGGGTCAAGTCACTCATCTAAGTCCCCTACTAGGATGCTCAGTACATAATAGCCATTCAGTTGTTAAGAAGTAATATCCAAAGCATGGAAATAGGCAAAGGATGACCTCAGGTCCCTCCAGAATCACACCAGAGCCTTAGCATAATCTAACAGGCTCACCAAAGATTTTAATTCTCTAAGAAATTGTACCTTTGTTTGATTTACTGTTTACTATTGATCAGGACTAAGACTCTGATGTCACATGCTACCTACAAGTTTTTTTTCTTGGTAGAGAAGCATGAGATTGTTGCCAGGTAGAAGAGAGAACCCAAAGGTTGCAGGTTTACTATTTTGTAGGAGGTTAACCTGTTTTGTATCTAATCTAGCCAACATATTTCAGCATCTGGCGTCAGTACCTTACTCATATTCGGTCTTTCAAGTACTCTGAACCAGCTCTATCATCCTGCTGCTTCCTTCATGAAGGAATTTAAAAAATTCTTTGTCATGTGCTCACTTTATATTTGGGTGGCATGTCATGCTTTCAATTAAAAAATATATATGCTTTGACAGTTTTGGAGGCCCTACCAGGACTCCACAGGGACTCATCTGTCAGAACAAATTAAACTGTGTTGGCCTAAAAGTGCACTTCATGGACTGTTTAACACATCTTTTCTCGGCTCCTAGAATGAATCCCAAGTGGAAACAGAGCTTTACTTCCATTGATTCTCTGATTCTTTCTAATTTTTGTTCTGATTCCATGTTTTCTATTTTGTTTCTGGTTCTTGGTCATCTGTTAGTTCTTTCATGGTCAGGGCTCTGTCCTTTTCCATAGCTGGTCCATGGACTAGTGTGTAATGGACCACTAAGTCAGTCTCTATGAGAAGCAAGAGAATACCCTATGTATATATGACTGGTTTGTCTATGGCCAACAAATTACTCCCCACTGGTGGCAGCAATATGTGGGATCTGATTTTACAGTTTATCCATTTGGTGATCTCTGTAGAGATGAAGGGGACCTATTCTCTGCTGGATGGAAGATAACAGAAAATTTGTTTTTGTTTATTTGTCTATTTGTGAATCCAAATTAATTAGGAATATATTGTCATCTGGACTGATGAGTTTTTGTTTTTGTTATGTTTACTTCTGACCAATGACTGCTGCTGTCAAGTTGAAGCTATAAGCTCTCTGGGTGTTTGTATGCCTGCAACTGAAAAACCTCCCTACTTCTTTATGTACATGAAGTATTTTCTTACTCCTGGAGGCATTCATGAATTAAATGACAGCTTCTTAAAATAGGAACTCAGATCTAATTGGTTTATAGATACTAACTGAGAGTTTTTGTAAATCTAGTGCCCCCAGAATTTCCAGAAAATAAAGAAACAGAACTTCTAATATATAGCATGAGACAAAAGTAGGCTTGAAGTTGTGATTATGCAAAATAGTTTATTCTTATATTGTTATTTGTTAATTATTGTATTATTTTTCATATGAACAATTGTAAATCTAATTTTGCCCTCCCTGTATTAAATGTAAATGTTTTTCTTTTTAAATCCTTCTCACAGAAACTGTTCGCTCAGAAGCAATTTTCTGTAAGAAACAAAGTTAATGTAATTAGTGTGAATCCTTGGACAAATCAGGCTGCCTCAACAATGTCGTATTTTCTTTCTTTAAAAAAATTTTTGGACTTCCGGCCAAGATGGAGGCGTAGACAGACATGCTGCATCTCCCTCCATAACTAAAAAGGAATTAGTACAACTACCTCAAAACTAGAAACAACCAGAAGTACCAGAAAATCAGACTACATGGAAGTCCAGCAAACAAAGATATGAAGAAGTACTCAACCAGACAGGTAGGAGGGGCGGAGCCAGGGCAGAGAGGACGCGGTGTGGTAGTGGTGGCAGTGGTGGCAGCGGCAGGCTGGCAGAAAGCGCTGTCACACATTTTAAAAAGTCAGGAGGGACACCTGGGGAGCGTTCCCAGCTCCTCACTGGACCACACAGCCCATGGTCCCAGCACCAGGGAAAATTAAGCCTCATTGCTTCTGACTGTGCAGACCAGTGGGGGTTGGGGTGGAGGCAGAAACTGCCGATCTCAGCAGAATCTGCTTGTTTAAAGGGCCCCCACAGTCCTAGAATGTTCGCAGACCCACCCACTCTGGGAATGACGGCCAGGGCAATAGCTAGAGGGGCGCCAGTCCAGTGCGGAAGTGGGAGAGGTGCCTGGAAAAGGGGTGAGTGCTGGGCAGGCAGCATTGTTCCCTCTCGGACTTCTCCCCCGCATACAGTGCCACAACGTGGTGAAACAGGTTGCTCTGTACTGACGAATTCCTAAGGCTCCGCCCCTTACAATGTAACAGGAGGGACAGCTCTACCTGGGATGTGGAGGCAAATAAACACAGGAGCCTGTCAGAATCAGAAGACAGAGAAGTGTGGCCCAAAAGGGGAAACGGATCAAGGTTCCAGTGGGAGAACTGAGCAAGGAGATAGCCAACCTAACAGATGTAGAATTCAAAACACTGCTGATAAAGATGCTCGCAGACTTGACAGATATGCTTGAGTACGGCAAATGCATAAGAGAAGAAGTGAAGGCTATGCTAAATTAAATGAAGAAAAATCCACAAAAAAACAATGGTGAAGGGAAGGAAACCTGGGTTCAAATCAATGATTTGGAACATAAGGAAGAAAAAAAACAGTCAACCAGTGCAGAATGAGGAAGCAAGGATTGAAAAAAAGGAGGAAACCTTTTCAAATTTTGTGAAGGAGATGGACATATAGGTCCTGGAAGCATGGAGGGTCCCGGGCAAGCTGGACCCAGAGGGGACCACAGCAGGACGCATCATGACTGAGATGCCAAAGGTGAAAGATAAAGACAGAGTCCTGGGGGAAGCAAGAGAGAGGCAAAGAGTTGCCTACAGGGGGGTGCCTATAAGACTATCAGCTGATTTCTCAGAGGACACTTTGCAGGCAGGAAGGAACTGGCAAGCAGTATTCAATGTGATGAAAAGCAACCTACAACCAAGATTACTCTATCCAGCAAAGCTATCATTTGGAATGGAAGGGCAGATAAAGTGCTTCCCAGACAAGGTGAAGTTCATCATCACCAAGCCATTATTATATGAAATGTCAAAGGGACTTACTTAAGAGAAAGAAGATCAAAACTATGAACACTAAAATGACAACAGACTCACAACTATCAACAACTGAATCTAAAAAATAAAAATAAAATTTAAGCAAACCAGAATAGGAACAGAATCATAGGTATGGGGATCATTTGGAGGGTTACCAGCTGGGAGGGGTGAGGGGGAGAAATGGGGAAACGGTGCAGGGACTAAGAAGCATAATCCGTTGTTACAAAATAGGGGGATGTTAAGAATAATATAGGAAAGGGTGAAGCCAAAAAACTTATATGCATAACCCATGGACATGAACTAAGGGGGGTGGGATTGGTAGAGGAAAGGGGGGTACTGGGCAGAGGGGAGCAAAGGAAGAAAAAATTGGGACTACTGTAACAACATAATCAATTATGCTATTACAGTTGTCCCAATTTTTGCCCTTTTGCCGCTCACCACCCAGCATTGCCTTCTCTCTCTCCGACAACAGCAACCCCCCCACCCCCACACAATTATTCATGTCCATAAGTCATGTGTATAAGTTCTTTGGCTACTCCATTTCTTTACTGTAACTTACATCCTCATGGCTATTCTGTAACTACCTATTTGTCCTTCCTAATCTCCTCACCTCTTCACCCATTCCCCCACAACCCCCTCTCATCTCTTCACCCATTCCCCCACAACCCCCTCTATCTAGCATAAATGCTCTCCATATCCATGATTCTGTCTCTGTTCTTCTTGTTTGCTTAGTTTGTTTTTTAGATTCAGTTGTTTGATAGGCATGTATTTATTGTCATTTTATTGTTCATAATTTTGATATTCCTCCTTTTCTTAAATAAGTCTCTTTAACATTTTATATAATAATGGTTTGGGCCCTGGTTGGTGTGGCTCAGTGGATTGAGAGCCGGCCTGCAAACAGAAAGGTTGCCTGGTCAATTCCCAGTTGGGGCACATGCCTGGATTGTGGGCCAGGTCTCCAGTTGGGAGTGTGCAAGAGGCAACCAATCAGTATCTCTCACACATTGATGTTTCTCTCCCTCTCTTTCTCTCTTCCTTCCTTTCTCTCTAAAAATAAATAAATAAAATCTTTTTAAAAATAATGGTTTGGTGGTGATGAACTCCTTTAGTTTTTTCATGTCTGCAAAACACTTTATCTGCCCTTTGATTCTAAATGATAGCTTTGCTGGGTAGAACAACCTTGACTGTATGTTCCTGCTTTTCATCATTTTAATATTTCTTGCCAATCCCTTCTAGCCTACAAAGTTTCCTTTGAGAAATAAGCTGACAGTCTTATGGAAACACCCTTGTATGTAACTAACTTTTTTTGTCTTGCTATTTTTAAGATTCTCTCTATATCTTTAACCTTTGGCATTTTAATTATAATGTGTCTTAAAGTAGGCCTCTTTGCATCCATCTTGTTTGGGACTCCCTGTGCTTCCTGAACTTACATGTCTATTTCCTTCACCAAATTAGGAAAGTTTTCTTTCATTATTCTTTTAAATAGATTTCCAATTTTGTGCTCTTTCTCTTCTTCTGGCACCTATATGATGTGAATGTTGGACCTCTTGAAGTATGCCACTGGTATCTTTCAAGCTGCTACCCTGATGCTGGAGCTCACAGGGAGTGAGTCAGAGTAAGTCTCTGTGTGGGTTCTTTAAGGGGAACTGCTTGGGACTCCAGAAGTTTCTTCCACCAACTCAATCTCCACTGGTTTAAGCAGCCAGAAGTTATGGGGACTTATTTTCCTGGCACTGGAACACTGGTCTGGGGGTCCTGGGGTAGGGCTGGGACTTCTCACTCCTAAGATATTTCTCTCAGATTTTTATCCACCACACGCAGATGTGGGACCTGCCCGTTCTGCGTCTGCACCCCGTCCTGGATGGGAGTGGTTTCTTTAATTCCATAGTTGTCAGACTTCCATTCAACTCAATTTATGATGGTTTTGAATGATCTTTTTTTACATTTTAGTTGTAATTTTGATGTGGTTGTGTGACGAGGTGAGCCATGTTTAACCCATACTGCTATATTGACTGGAAGTCTTCCAATGTCTTATTTTCTTGTGGGCATATAAAGGAACCCTTTCTCTTTCTTCTTTATATAGATTCCTCTAACATAATTTAGTAGTCTATACATTTGTAGAGGGAGATGAATTATTTACTTCTGTATTTATTTATCTATTTTCCTTGAGAATTATTTTTCAAATGTTCTCACTGACACTCCCAAATTCAGGAACTAATATTTCTATTGAGTCTTTTAGTTTTCATGACAGAGAATATGGAGAGAATATGCCCCAATTCATTTTATGTGGCCAATATATCATAACCAGGCAAAACAATGTAATAAAAGAAATTTTCAGGCTGAGCTCATTCACTCTGAGAAAAACTCAAGTTAAATTTATCCCCCAAATGCAAAGATGGTTTAAGTCTGAAAAATTCTATTAATGTTATTTACCAGATTAACAGAATAAAGAAGACAAACCAAATAGAATTATCAATGTATGCAAGTCCAGAAAGATAAATTTTAACACACAGTCATGATTTTTTTTTAAAAAGTCCTGGTTGGTGTGACTTAGTGATTGAGCACAGGCCTACAAACCAAAAGGTCGCTGGTTCAATTCTCAGTCAGGGCACGTGCCTGGGTTGTGGGCCAGGTCCCCAGTTAGGGGCATGCAAGAGGCAACCAATTGATATTTCTCTCCCTCTTGTTCACCGTCCCTGCCCCTCTCTCTAAAAAATAAAAATATTAAAAAAGCAAACCCTTAGAAAACAGACTGCACAGTACTACTTCCCAACAGATCAAGGACTATAAAAAGGTGCTAGTTTTCACTATTTGTATTCAACACTATACCACATCCTGGAATGGTGTAATAAAATCAGAAAAATAGGTAAGAGCAATTAGAACTTAAAAGGAAAAAATTCATTAAAATTCATAAAAAACATAATTGTCTTCATAGAAATTCCAAAATATCCTACAAATAAAGACTTAGAGACTCCTGAAATAACTTAACAATGTTACTGAACACAAAATCAATATAAAAATTAATTGTGTTAATATACTCTAGCACCAAAAAATCAGTTAGGAAATGTCATTTTAAAACAATGTGTTTGTTTAAAATGTTAAATCACTGTATTGTACACCAGAAACTAATATAACCAATATGAGATTGTATACCAACTACACTTAAACAAAATATGAATTTAAAAAGCTAAATAAATTTGCAATAGGAATGTGAAATACCTAAGAATAAATTTTTAAAAAGATTTTATTTATTTTTAGAAAGAGGAGAAGGGAGGGAGAATGAGTGGGAAAGAAACATCGATGTAAGAGAGAAACATCAATCAATTGCCTCTCGTACCTGCCCCAGCTGGGGACCAAACCTGCAACCCAGGAATGTGCCCTGATCGAGAATTGAACTGACAACCTTTTGTTCTGCAGGATAATGTCCACAACCAAATGAGCCACACCAGTCAGGTCCTTTAGAATAAATGTAATAAAATAAATCCAAAATCTTTATGGGGGGGGGTATTATAAACCTTTATTTAAGATGACCTAAACAAAACATATTTGTAAATAGAAAGATTCAATAGCAAAGTTTTTGACAGCAATTGAGATCTTGTTCCCTGGCACATGTCAGTTTGGCTCAAATAAACTCTTGTAAAAATGTTTTAAAAATAGGTACATTTTTCCATTTTTCCCCAAGTTGATTCATATATCCTGTGCAAAAGTCCATCAAGGTCATGAAAACAAAATCACAGAGAACCATCATTGCACACCCACTGGAACTACAAAAATTCAGAATTCTGACAATATCAAGTAGAGATAAGGATGTGGAACAATGAGGACTGCTATACACTACCAGACAGAGCATAAATTCATACAATTATTTTGAGGAACAATTTGGCAGTGACTGAAAAAAGAGAAGATGTGTAAACATTAATGACAAAACAATTCTATTCTTGCGATCTAATTAAGAAACTCAACATTTACACATAGGGACATATTTTAGAATGTTCAGAGAAGCAATGTTTATTTCAGTAAAATATTGGAAGCTACCTACATGCCCATTGAAAGGATTATGGGCACATAAGTTATGACATATGTATTAAATAGAATTCTATACTGCACTGCTCAACATGGATGAATCTCATAAATATAATATGGGTTTAGAAAGTAGCCTGCAGAAGATTTCATACAGGAGAATCCATGCAGAATAATATCTTTTACATGAATTTAAAAAACATGCCAAATAATAGCATTGCTTGGAGATACATATATATGAAGAAAAAATATTTATAAATGTGTTGGGATGATATACATAATTCTAGAGAATGGTTACTTCTGAAGGGTGGGCAAATTAAGTCAGGGAGGGCTATATGGGAGATTTCAAACTTTGATAACATTTTATTTCTTAAGCTGACATATTGGTTGTGGTGTTGTTCTTTATACTTTGTCTTATTCAGAAGATATTTTTTTAATTGCAACCAACAGTCAGTAGGTGGCAGGAAAGGCTTGGTATCTGCAGTATCTGAAAGAAGAAAACAGGTTTTTATTCTAGTAACACAAAAACAACGCCTCTTTTAAAGTCACTGTGGTCACATGTCACTCTACATTAAAATGAATTAGCCGAAACAATTATTTTCTTTGTTCACATGCATTCTGGTATTCATTGTTCCTAATTATTTAGGTCTTCCTTTCACAAAACTTACTTAGCTTCCAAATGGGTAACTTTGGTGTCACCACTGCAATGGCCTTTGTGAGCAGGGTTTTCACTCCAAGTTCATGATAATGAAACAGAACCTCAAGCTGTTCAGTTATGAGGGGCTCGATTGACTGCCAGCAAAAAGCATAATTCCCAATACCAGAGTTTGGTGAAAAGAGAATTGTTTATTTAAAAGTTATACAGATTTAGATTAATGGCGGATTTCTGCCATTAAGTCTCACTCCCCTTAAAACACCCCAAAATACATAATTCTGCCTCCCCCTGCCAAGCCAGGCTAGTTTTAGAACAGAAAAGTCAGAGGCACCATTTCCCTCTAGGAAAATAGAAGTCATGGCTTCGTATTTCCTAGACACAGCTCAGCTTCTCCAGCGGGTCTCATTCATTTGTGCCTGATTAGGGAGGTTTCACCTGTGTCGCCTTGTTTTTCAGCTCTTAATCCAGAACCGCGTGGCACCTTCTTACCCACCTGACCTCATGGGTGGTGAAGTACTTTTGCTCTCTTTCAAATCGTGTGGCTTTATCCCTGTTTAATGGTTGCCACCTTGTTTTTAAATTCTGGACCATGGCCTGTGTCATGGTGGGTATGGTGACCAATTGTGGCCACTTGCAGCATTTTGCACAGGTCCTATAAGCTTTTTGTCACCATTCTAGAGTCAAAGCCCTGCCTATCTCCTTGGTGCCTTGGAAGGCCATGGTTATTTACATGTTAAGAAACTAGGTATCTCTTAGGAAAATGGCTATGCTCCACTGAGTCCCATTCCCAAAATTTTGGGGCTGGCCTCCTTTCTCCACCCTGTAACAATAACAGAGGGTTATTGCAACATGTTTCTCTCTCTCTCTCTCTCTCTCTCTCTCTCTCTCTCTCTCTCTCTCTCTCTCTCTCAATCTCTCTCTCTCTCTCTCTCTCTCTCTCTCTCTCTTTTTCTCTCTCTCTCTCTCTTTCTCTCTCTCTCTCTCTCTCTCACACACACGGTAAAGCTTCCCATCCCATCAGCGTTCCTTACCATCTCTCTCCCCTTGGATGCAGACCACCAACCATATTGCTGAAATCTGCTTTCAGACTCACTTCCAAAAACTTTCTGCCTTTTTTTTTGTCGCCCAAATTCCATGAAAATTAAACATTTGTCTTACTGTGTCACATAGAGCAACAACTAAGCAATGTAGACTAGCTCAGCAAAAAGATCCACCAGCATGTTTTCTTAAGTAATGAAGCAACCCTCTTCCTAACAGATATTCTGGTTTTCTCCTAAAACAGAGTTGAGAATTGAGGGTCAGGGTCTAAATCTGGCCAGCAGATGTATTCTGTGGGGCTACAAGCTTTTTGAAATGTTTTTGAATTTGCCAAAATTAAAAATTAAGAGAGATCACATAAAATTGAAATCTTACATTTCTTTTGAAAAATTAGAAATTCTGAAAACACCAGTCCATATGGCTCAATAGGCTAGGGCCGGAGCAGGGCCGCCCACATCTCTGGAAGGAAAATATGCAGATCAACTTCCCCAGCCCTTTCTCCATCAGCTGTTACTTGTTTGGTTCTAAACAGTAGGAAAACAAGTCTTTCCATGTTTTTGATGGTTTATTTTTTTTTAGGCAACTAATATGAACGTACCTTTTACTCTCTTTTAATAAATTGCCTTTCTCTTAAAATTGTATATTCAACCTAAACCGTATGATTATGACAAAATTTCAGACCAAAACTTCACTTGATTAAATTTGTTAGAAGCTCTCTTATTGCCTTGTGGAACAGAACTGGGGTTTTTTCCAGTGTTTCAAACGTACATATAAGCCACAGTAAACAAAATAGCCCAAACCTTTTCATGCAGTCTAATACGACCACTGCTATATAAATATGACATTAATACTGGAGTCCTTGAAATAATTCGATTCAGTGTTCGGATCAAGAGCTATCATAATCCTGTCTTTTAGCTCCTTGACTTTTAAAATGCCTCTTTACACATAAAGAAAGTGTTGCTGCTTATGTGGGCAGGATACATACAGCCTAAGCACAGGCTCTAAACTCCTCTCCTCCCACGATTCCAGGTGTTGTCTGAATGGATAACTTTCATTATCTTGTCCTTACCATCTCACTATTTTACACATAAATATAATCTCCACACATTTTATTTATGCAATAGAACCTTCCCTCAGTCAAATGAATATATTACTGCTAATATGACCACTTTCTTTAGGAGGTTATCTTATGGTTTGGGGAAGTGGTTTGGAGTTCGCATTTCCATGCCCTAGTTAAGATTCTTCAGGGGGAATGCTGTGGTTGATCATAAATATTCATTCCACTCCAGATGATTCAGCTCTGAATCAGCATGGCAGTTTCACTCTCCTAGCCTGTGATTGGCTTAGGAGTGGAAGCGTGACTTAGTTCTTAAGCTTGAGATGAAGGGGGAACTCTGGGAAAGTCTTCTTCCTCCTGACAGAGAGTCACAGGAGACAGACCTCTAGTTAAATGTGGTGGATTGGAAAAATGCCTCTTAGCCAATTGAAACATCATGAAAATGCTAGAAAAGGGATTAAAAACAATACATTTGTAAGGGCAAAATGATGGGAAGAAAGACAAAATTTTGGAAGACAAAGGAGAGATAGATGAGTGATAACTGACTTAATGACCCCAAGATAGCTAAAAGCTAAGCCAATTTCTGAACACCAGAAATGCCAGGAATTGGAGGCATTAGACATTAATGAAATAAAGGGTGCTTGTAAGGATAAAAGCAGGATATTATGTTACTTGACTGAATGGGTCCATTTTCCTGCATGCATCAAAGGCCAGTGAGACACGAACAGGGGTTTGCAGCCAAGAAAGTAAGAAGTTATTAATTAAGGAGATGGCGCCATGCCCAGAGTCACAGGTGAGCTAATGCTCAAAGACCTGGCTCCCCAGTGGCTTTCAGGGGATGGATTAAAAAGGGATTTAAAAACCATTAATCATGGTGACGAAAGTAGTTAGGGTTGTGGTCTCTACTGATTGGTTTGTTCTAGGGTAGGGAGTAATTGATCAGTGCACCTGGTTTTGATGGGAGCCATGGAGTAGGTCTGTCTGATTTCGCAAGGGTTTGTTTGGTAGGATTGTTCCGCTTTCCTGGGTCAGGAACTAACACACAACTGAGATACTTTTAGTTTGACTGAAAACTCTTGTCTCCGTAGTAATTAGACCCGAGATCTTATTCCTAAGACTACTGGATGCTGACCAGAGCCTCACTGTACTGAGGGCTTGATAATTAAGCAAGGAAGAGGCAGGTGAGTAAGTCAGGGTGCTGTATGAGGTCAATTTGAGTCATATGGGGGGAAAAATCAAAATAAAAGCCCAGATTAAAGAAAATAAAGTTATAACTAGAGTTTTATTCTCTTGAGATATTGAACCAAAGAGAATCTGGCCCATGTAAGGGTGGGGATAGGCAGAGGGTACCATGGGGAAAATGTAGAGTAAAGTATTAAATTAAATAATGACACCCTTCCCTAAGGCATGGTAAAGCAAATGAGACACTTGCATTGGGCACAAAATTTAAGGGAGTACCAAAAAACTCAGAAATCAAGATAACATTTGTTCCTCAATCCACATGTTTATTATTATTTTTATTCATTATATTTTCTTTCATTTCTGATTTTATGGGATCACTTTCCTATTTAAGTACATCCATTATATGTTACTATAGTGAGGGTCTCTAAGTTAACTCCTAGGTTTGTTATCTCTTTGTTGAAAATGTTTATTTCACAATGATTTTGAAAGATAACGCTATGGGGTTCACAATTCTAAGTAGGCTAGTTTTCTCTAGGCACTTTGATGATATTATTCCACCATCTTCTGACTTATGTTCAGTCTAAATGTCATATATTCAACATGATCTGCCTTTTCTACTAGCTTGCTACTGAATTTTTTCTTTGGATTTCTGCACTTTTTTTGTGGTGTGGGTTTCTTTCTTCTTTTTTATTTTCAAGCATAGTCTTTATTACATGTTTAAAGTAAACAATTACTATTAGATTACCTCATTAATACAATATTAGATCATGTGCTCTCTCACCTCCTCTTTTTACATAGCATAAATGCAATCAATATTAGAGGTTAAGATGCTTATATCAAAAGCACTCTTTAAGAAGGAAGAGGAGTTCAGGACTGTACTATTAAATTTCACTTTTATCTTTATGCTACCTAATTTGAACAACATGTACAAAACATTATTTTTGAAAGGAATATTTTTATTTAAATATTTGTAGTCTTTGATCAAATCTGTTCTCTAACAAATGTCTAAAAAATAGAGAACTATGCACTTGAAAGAGATTTCAAAGGTTTATATTTGCACATAAGTTCTGCCACATTATTTAGCACCACCAAAATAAAATTCTTGAATCTTTCACTGAAAATGAAAAACCCTTCTGCCACCTGTTCCCAGTAAAAAACTAATTGTTCTACAAAATCAGGTGATTTAGTCAGATATGACCTGAAGTGTGAAAGATTGTCTTTCCAGGTTGAGTATTCATCAGATAAAGACTATTCCAGGAATATCGTAGGACCAAAGAGAACGAGAAGACCAAGCAGAATGACTGAAAAATAACTCGTAAAATCTGCAGGGAATCTTGTTAATGAATGTGCCAGTGAGGCAGAGAAAGTTTATCCACATCTACTAGTTTTATGTTTTCCTACTGACTGGTATCAAAGTTCTTCATTAAAGGGGCTGTGGGCAAATTAGAGGCAGGTAAAGGAGTTTCCTTGATTACTTTCATTTTTTCCCCCTGAACTCCGGCATCTGTTGCAGAAACATGATTAGTTGTGACACGTCTTTGAAGGCTTCAGCGAAGTTAAAGGCATTCTTTGTTCCTGTAAGATGGTGTCAAGTTTGTTGATCTCTGGGTCACAGGCTTGCCTAGCTGCAAGTTTCATGGTCTGAAAGTCAGAATTTCGTTCTTCTTCTGATCTAATGTGTGTTGTAACTTCTCAAAAAACTTCACTTTATTAGAATCTCTAGTCAGTAACTGTAAAGATTTCCTTTTGTTAGTTTTCAAGGTATTCAAGTGAGAAAGAGCATTGCCCTACCTCCAGGTCTCAAAGCTCTGAAAGACTCAAAGGCATCCCTTTCCCTGAGCATAGGCATCTTTAGCAGAACAGAAGACATGTTTGCTGTGGTCACCGTGGGTAGCCCAGATTCCACAAACGGGCTCCGTATCAGTAGGCAGAAACTGTTGAGAGGCCACCCCGAGTGCCCTTTGCACACTGGCATTTTGGGAGAGATGTTGATCTTGTTACTGTACTTCTCCACAATACCCTTCCAGGAATAATTAACCTGCAGGCTATTGACTCCAGAGGCTAGTTTCCTTCCGGCATGTGGGGCGCTTGAATGGAGACACCTGCACAATGAATTCCGCACATTCCCAACATTCTTTCCAAGCATATTTTGCAAAAGTTGTGCGAGCAAGGCAAAACTCGAGGATCATCAGACTGCAACAAACTGGGCACTAAGATCTTCTTCAAGCTGCGCATTACATCCTCTGTCCCTGCAAACAGATGTGTTCGGCACGGTTGCTATTTCCCAGAGAAAAGGAATCTGTCCACACCCCTCACCGCCCCCCGCCCCGCCCCACATTGTGACTGACAAAGGAAGCTGCTTTCCCTGGGAGAGGGAGTGGGTGAGTGGGGAGGCAGGGCCTCCTCTGGTGTCTCCAGCCTCCACGGTCGTGTGCACCTGGAGGTGCAGAGGGTCCCTGGCGGCATCTCTTGGGGTACGGGGTTGGCGAGTGGGGCGGGCCAACCTCACGGTGGTAGGAAGCAAACGTCCTGGGTTTCTATTAATTTATCTACTGTCTATTGCGTCATCTCTCTTCTTTTTATCTTCTCCTTCTGAAATAGCAATTAGAAGTATTTTAGATCTTTATCTTCCATGCCTCTTAATATCTCTCATATTTTCTCTTCGTCTCCGTGGAGGCTAAAAAAACAAAAACAAAAAAACTTTTCCTCCCATTCTCTAAAGTCTTCTAGCTAGGCTAATCAAATTAACAGAGGCAGATTAACAGGAGAAAACCAAATTTTAGTGCATGCGCATGGGGATTTCACATACACATAAAAATTACAGACAGTAAGGGAACAATGGGTATATATGACATTTTGGGCAAAGGAGGAAAGGTGGGGAGGGAACAGGGTCTTAGATTACAGAAGGGAGAATGGGCAATTTGCAGGCAGTGTTGTTACAGAAACGGAGGTTGTCTAAAAACCCCCAGAGCTTGCGGCTGGGGGATGGGGAGAAGGAAGCAGCTTTTCAGAATGCCTTCACATGCCTGAGGCTGGTGACTAGTGTCTTTGTTGTGCAAAATGGCTTTATTGCATCCAAGGCCTCAGGTTGATGGAAGGGGGCTTGGACCATGGGATAATATGGAAAAAGCACACAGAGCCTGCATGAGGCTCTGTGAATGGTCAGAACTGGGTGCCATGCCCACTGCATCACAGGACGCAGTCAGGGATTTAAAAATAAGCGGCAGACATTTTAACAAGGCTAACCATGCGGTTTTGGGGAACTGACAATGCAGTTTTAAGGAAGGGATGTACCTTGCTGCTTTGAAAAGGAAGGCTCCCCATGTGGATTACAAAGGACTAACCATGCAGTTTACAAGGAGGCTGAGAATCCACGAGGTTCTGGATTAAAAGCTGGTGGACACCATAACACAGACGAGGTCTCTCCAATCAGAATTGAATGATTGGCAGCTACTGGTAAAGCTGAACTGTGTTTAGTGTCAGGGTAGCCCTGCTCTGAGAAATCGCCCAGAGACTGCTTTGGGAACAGATAACTGGTTTATTGGGGAAACAAAGGAAGGGGGAAGGCAATTCCCCAGACTGACTCAACGGCCAGTAGGAGCAAGGGAAATGGCGGCGGAGGGGGTGGGGGTAGCTCCCAGTCCTCCTCGTGGGCCCATAGGAATCGCCCCCGACACTTCTGCAGGCACCCTTTTTTTATACACCTTTCGGTAAGGGGGAGTTTGCTTATTGACATATTCAGTAGGTCATTTACATCTCATTGCTTTCCCCCTCCCACACCAGTTTAGTTAACATATCGGGCTAAGTCCATTAGCATTTCCTCTGGGAAAGTTTCAGTCCATCAACATATCTTTTGGGAAATGCTAAGTCCAGGGCCAGGTTGATTACCAAAGTCCAAAGTCCAGGTGTCCATGATCTGACATTTAGAAAGTATGGAAATGATATCTCCAACTTTTCTAAAACTATCCTGGTTTGGTAGGGGGAGGCAAGAATATGTGTTTATGGGTGTTTTAAAGAACATAAGACTTAACAGCAGAAATCCGCAAATAATTAAATCTATATAACTATTAAATAAACAATTCTTTTTCTTTTCACTAAACTCTGGTATTGAGAGTTATAATTCTGGCGGCGGGCAATCGGGACCCTAACTAAACAGCCCGTGGGTTCTGTTTCAGTTGGAGCAGCCCAGGGGTTCTGTAACAGTGTTCTATCCTCAAAGCTTTTTTAGTACTTCCATTCTGTTATAGTGCTAGAAAGAGAAGTCCTGTATGTATTTTATTTTTATAGATTTTAAACCTATGGTCATACTTTGAAAAAGCAGCAGTGGTAGTGCTCTGATTAAACTTTACTGAGAATAATAATTTGTCTAATTCCTTAGATCTCAGTCCTCTATTAATTATTATCCAAAGCACATCAAACGTCAATAAAAGCATGACTCAGGTCTTGATATTACAGTGGGATAAACAGTATTATCATCAATTTCTAAACTGACTATAAAGAAAACTTGAGACAAGAGTTCCAGTTTTGCAGGTGTAGTGGATTGCTGTTGTTACCCAACATACAGCTGGGCTAGTAATGGCTCTTTCAGAGAGAAGGTAAAAATCATCATGAAGATGAAGAATATGAGAAAAGAGACAATGTATTAAGTTGTGAAAGACCAAGGCCTGGCCTCAGAATAAGCACATGCTTTGTACTGTAATGGATTAGAAGTTATCATCTGAACTGTCTCCTCAAAAATAGAAGTTCAGCCATTTGAGATACTTTTACCAAGCAGAGCTGTAATAGAACCCCTGGGCTGCTCCGATTTGAAACAGAACCCACAGGTTGTTTAGTTAGGGTCCCGATTGCCCGCTGCCAGAATTATAACTCTCAATACCAGAGTTTAGTGAAAAGAAAAAGAAGTGTTTATTTAACAGTTATATAGATTTAGATTATTTGCGGATTTCTGCTGTTAAGTCTTATGTTCTTTAAAACACCCACAAACACACAGTTCTGCCTCCCCCTACCAAACCAGGCTAGTTTTAGAAAAATTAGAAATACCGTTTCCCCACTTCCTAGACACCATTCAGCTTTACCGGTAGCTGCCAATCATTCAATTCTGATTGGGGAGGTCTTTCTGTGTTGTGGTGCCCGCCAGCTTTCAATCCAAAACCGCGTGGATTCTCAGCTTCCTTGTAAACTGCCTTCTCAAAGCCACATGGTGTTTCCCTCTCAAAAGAGCATGGAGAACATTCTTCCCAAAACTGCATGGAGAATTCAGCTTCTTTAATCCACATGGGGAGAGAGAGCGCCTTCTTCCTGCAAACCTCGTGGATCTCCTCTCCTCCAAACTGCCTGGCAAGAGTCCTTCTTAAAGCAGCATGGAGAGCCCCTGCTAAAATGTCTGCAGCTGCCTTTTTAAATCCCTGACTGCGTCCTCCAATGCAGTGGGTGTGGCAACCAGTTCTGACCATTCACAGGACTCTATGCAGGCTCTGTCCGCTCTTTCAGTACCATCCCACGGTCCAAGACCCCTATCATCTTCCTGGGCCTTGGAAGTTTCAAAGCCATTTGTACAACAAAGTTGCTACCCACTAGCCCCAGGCATGCAAAGGCATCCTGAAAGCTGCTTCCTTCTCCCTATCCCCCAGCCACAAGCTCTGGGGGTTTTTGGACACCCCCGTTCTGTAACAGAGCTAGTTAGGTTAATGACGTATTTCTGGACCACCGCTGAAAAAAGAAATGTAACTGAAGTCAGAGAACCGAGGACCAAGGGAAGTCCAAAGGTGCTTTTTCTTTCTACCTAATCCTTTTCTCCAAAGGTCATTCTTGATTGTTTCTGGGAAGATGTGAATAGATAAGTGAATAGATAAGAGTTTCTAAATGTTCTGGAAATTCCTTCAGGGAGAAAATGGCCCTCTTTTAGCTTCTACTTCTTACCTCCCACACATATTAGTCATTAAAATTCTTTTATCTGTAGATCAGTGTTTGAGAAAGGATAGTCTTAAGAAATGTTTGGTAAAAATCAGACTTTCTGGGTGCAGAGATCCTGGCATTTGCATTAATTTTGTAAAATCTCCAGATAAATATTATATACCTGCAAGTTTGAGAACCTTCTAGAATTGTAATGTGTATGAGGATAAGAATCACTATTATTCATCTCAGTAACCTCTCCCTCTACCCCAATACCTTACATGTAGAATATACTCTGGGAACACTTTAAATAAAAATAGAACATTGAACATATAGGTGAAAACATACAACAGTACATTAGGCTGAACCATTCAAAATTATTGTTTTTATAGGTCAAAACAGTTGAGTAGCGGCAATTTCTTTGGTTCAACCTAATATTTGTTAGGGAAAGTGAAAAACAGTCTTGCTAATTGTCTTACCTGAACTATAATATGTCAAGTGGATTGAGCGTCGGCCTGCAAGCTAAGTGTCTCTGGTTCGATCTTCCAGTCAGGGCACATCAGAGAAGGAAAACTCTGACTCCAAAAAACCTCCGCTGCCTTGCGGCATACCTCTTCAGGGGAAAGGCTAAGGGAGTAAACCCCGACAGAAAACCCGGAGCCGGAGTCCCTAAGGCGGTTTGACGTTGTAGTCAACACCGGCAACTCCTGCGGCGCACCTGAAGCCAAGCTGTATTGACTCCGTCTTTCCCTTGGACCCTTCAGCTGCGAAGAGAGGGGGGGTCTGCTGCATGGGCAACAGCAGACCCTCCATATCACCCCGCCCAGGCTCTGTAGCTTCAGCTTCACTGGAGAGGACACTCCAGCGTCATCGCAAGATGTCGATTCAACACGGGAGGAGACAGATACCGTGTCACTCCCGAGTCGAACTGCACAGCCATTCTCGGCGGTGCAGATAGACTCTTAAGAAGCTACACCATCGTCTCTCGAGACGGACGGCTGCCGACGAATATGTCAAGTATTAGGGTAAACTAGCCCTCTTGGTTTTGAACTTTCTGGAGAGTATATGGAAACTAATTAAACACATAATTCAAATCTTAAGTGATAAATTCCTTAAGTTTAAACTAAAATGTAAAAATTATTAGTAGCTTACTATAAGTTTGTGGAAGGTTCTAACATTTTTATGTCATGAAAGCTTTGGACTCAAAGAGAGTACTGGGTTTTAGAATATTTAAATGTCTTAAGTGAATTAACTGAATGCATTTCAATTGTTTTCAAGTCCTTGAAATATTCTATAGAAACTACTTATAAATTATTAAAAATTAAAAGTCTGATATATCAACGTAAACACAGAATAAGGTGGAAGCCAATGCTCTTAAATAGTTTCCATCTTGTTAATCCCTTATACAGCATTTCAGTGGTTTCTATTGCCCAAAGATCAAATCTGGTAACTTATCATTTAAGTTTCTTCAAAATCTTGCTCTAAGCTATCCAGCCAATGTTCCATCTTTCCTCCTCAATTAAGTAGCCAAATTGGTCTGTTTACCATCTCCAGGTACCCTTATTTTCTCACTTCTTTGTTTTATTCTTCTGCCTGGAATGCTTTTCAATTAGTTGCTTTAGGGTTTATAGTATATATCTTTAACTTATCACAGTCTATCTTCAAGTAATATTATACAATTTTACATATAGTATCAGAATATCATGACATTATAGTTCCATTTTTCCTCCCCTGACCTTTGTGAAAGTCTCATACAATTCATATTCACATATATTAAAACCTCCATAATAGATTTTATATTTTATTTAAAAAGGTGATTATTTTTTAAAGAGATTTTCTTTAAAAGAAAAATATCATTTCTATTTACCCATTTATCAAGCTGTTTGTGTAGATATTATTTCTATCTTGAACTATTTTCCTTTTGCTTGAGTAACATTCTTTAAAATTTATTGTAGCATACATTTGCTGATGATGGCAGTTTTCCTGCTTTTATGTGTCCACAGAAATACTTATTTCCTCTTTGCTTGTGAAACATATTTTTGGTGGGAATAGAATTCTATGTCAACGGCATTATTTTTTGTTTGCTTGTTTTCAGTACTTTAAAAATACTGCTCCATTGTCTTCTGGCTTACATTATTTTTGACAAGGAGTCTCATTTATCTTGCTTGGTTGCCTTGTACATAATGTCTTTTTTTTTCTCTGTAAAGACTTCTTTTTTCATTACTAGTTTTAAGCAATATTATTCTGTTTTACTTTAGTATATTTTTCTTCATGTTTCCTATGCTTCGTGTTTCTTATACTTGAATTTCTGAATTTATATTTTTAATCAAATTTGAAAAAACTTTATGAATTATTTAATTTTTTTTTCTGTCTTTCTCTCTCCAGCCCTCAACACAACATATACTAGGCCCTAAATCAAATGACTGGTGTTTTTATAAGAGAAAAGAGAGAGATTCGAACAGAGACAGATGGAAGAAGGTCATGTGAAGATAGAGGCAGAGATTGGGTTATGCTGCCACAAACCAAAAATTATCAGAGATTGCTGGCAGCCATCCAAAGCTGGAAGAGAGGCATGGAACAGATTCTCCCTCCACAATGGTGAGAGAATAAGTTTCTGTTGTTTTAAGCCACTTAGCTTATGATAATTTGTTACTCCATTCCTAGGAATGAATACATTGCCACAATATTCTCTTACCAGTCTGGTGAAAGTGTGTAAGAATGTTTTGAAGAGAAAATAAAATTTTGGATTGAGAAATACCTGTGTTTTCTAACTATGTCTGCTGGATAATTTATTTGATGATATTATAGTTTCCTTTCATTTCAACACAGTGCATTATACAAAGGTAAAGCATTCTAAAAAGAACTATTATACAAACACAAATTTCTCTTCTGGGGAGTGAGGAACTGAGCAGGAGACTGACGTATGACTTCACCAAACTAATCTACACAATATCACTTTGTCAGGGTAATTAAATATTAAATTTTATGCGAGATATGCAGTGCTTATCAAGTTTATTTCTCAAAATCTCTTTCTTTGAATCTGTTAAATCAAAATATCACCAAAGATGAAGAAAACTAAAGCTAAGTTTATTACTTCCTAGGCAAGAAAGAATGACAATCACTCAAAACATAACAAAACAAACAGTGAGTCTCCCTGAGCAGAAATTGAATTAACTAAATATATGACATAAAGAAGCAGGTAGCCAAATAAGGCAAGATTCTGAGTTCAGGCCTCTGGTTGACTCACCCGGAAGACTGCAAATTCTTTTCAATTGGTCATAACAAGAGTAAGCACAGCTCTCAAGGAACTCTGGGATGGGGAGTTCAAGGCTTGTGCAGCTTCACCGTCACGTTGCAGGCAAATTATTATGTGCATGCTTAGAGGCTTGGTGAAATTTTTCTTTAATAAATTCAATTATGTGAAGATACCTTAAAAAAAATACAAAGCTCACATTATAGGTCCAAACATCAGTGGCATTTATTTATCAGTCCATGAATAAATACATTAAAATCACAGGCATTCAGGCAGCATATTAAACCCATGTTAGCAAGTTTGGAATTGCAGCCCTTTAGTGGAAAAAAAATATTTCTCTTTAGCAAGAGATAGTGTTCCTTCAAATATTAGCACTAACTTCTTTCAAAACACTCAGAGAGGTATTTGGGGGAGTTTTCTAGAGAAATACCACCTCCGTATGTTTTCAAAGTTTTGAGACTAAATTAAAAAAAATTTTTTATTACATTTTATTGATTATATTGTCACAATAGTTCCATTTTATCCCCTTTGCTCCCCCTCGCCCAGCACCCCCCCTTCCCCAGCAATCCCTCCCTTCCCCAGTCCATGCCCATGGGTCATGCATGCAATCTCTCCGGTTTCTCCCTTCCCTATATTATTATTAATTTAGAATTAATTCATTAATTGATTTCTTTTTATAAGAATAAAATAAGTAACACCCCATCGCCCCCCAGACTTTAGACCCTTTATAATCTTATAGAGGACAGTGGGCAACAGTCTCATGCTCTTCTAGCTGCTTCAAGCTGGGCGTGGTCGTCATCCTACCTACTCTTGGGTCCAGTATTCCCTAATAAGAGTGGGGGTGTCGGGGGGAGGGTGGCCTTCCCATATGGGGAAGGTTCTTGCAGACTCCAGGTCAGTTGGCTGTCCCCGGACAATGGTGTTCTTGGTTTAACAGGCTGGCGTCCTTGTTGTATTCTGGGGGCAACAGATTTGGCAACAGGGTTAGAAGGCATCATTCAATCCATAACCACTAGATGACAAAAGGCAGGAATTAATTTTTCAATGTCCCCAATTAGGAAAAAAAGAAGGGCTTCTTTGGAGGAAGGTGTGCCAGGCACATCATATCTGTCCAGAACCCTTTTGTCCACTATTCTTAACTTGGGCTGAGGGAAATATTTTAGGTTTCCCCCTTCTTAGACCTCTGGGTATTTTCTGTCTAAGCCATTAGGACAGAAAAGAGAAACCAGTTTTAAAGTGAAGCCCACAGACCACCCCATTCTTCACCAACCCAGCCACTTGGTTCAGCCAAACCGTTCTTGAGACTAAATTTTTAAATTATGAAAAGCAATAAGTAGTCCTACTGTAACAGAACCCCTGGGCTGCTCCGATTGAAACAGAACCCATGGGCTGTTTAGTTAGGGCCCCGACTGCCCGCCGCCAGAATTATAACTCTCAATACCAGAGTTTAGTGAAAAGAAAAAGAATTGTTTATTCGCACATAGTTCTGCCTCCCCCTCCCAGACCTGGCCAGTCCCAGGAAAGTCAGAAACACGGTTTCCCTACTTCCTAGGCACAGGTCAGCTTTACCAGTAGCTGCCAATCACTCAGTTCTGATTGGGGGGGGTCCTTTCTGTGCTGTGGTGCCTCCAGCTCTCAATGCAGAACCGCCTGGATTCTCAGCCTCCTTGTAAACTGCCTTCTTCCTGTAAACCGCGTGGATCTCCTCTCCTTCTCAAAACTGCATGGCAAGAGCCTCTTAAAGCAGCCTGGAGGCCCCCTCCTCCAAGCCACATGGAGAGAGCACCCCCAGCTAAACTGTCCGCAGCTGCTTATATATCCCTGACTGCGTCCTCTGATGCAGTGGGTGTTGCAAGCAGTTCTGACCATTCACAGAACCCTAGGCAGGCTCTGTAGGTTCCTTCCGTACCAGCCCACAGTCCAAGAACCCTTCCATTTTCCTGAGCCTTGGAAGTTTCAAAGTGGATCTTTGTGCAACAAAGTTTCCAGCCACTAGCCCCAGGCATGCAAGGGCATCCTGAAAGCTGCTTCCTTTTCCCTATCTCCCAGCCACAAACTCTGAGGTTTGTTTTTGGACTCCCCTGTTTCTGTAACACTACAATTGAATGGAAATTTCATGTGTCCCCAAAAGACTTATATCAAATATTTTCTCAAGAAATGTCATAACTTTTCTGTGATTTAATATCTCAAGATAGTGGCTGAATTCAATGATAAAATTTAAGGTTTAAGGCGGCTGCTCTAAGATATAAAAAAGATGGAAGCCAGTTCAAGGATACACCGTGGTTTTTAATTAGTTTCACGCTGTGTGTTTATTTTTTAGCTTTGCTTGCTTGTTTGTTTTTGGAACAGTACACTTCCTTCACCATAAGTTTGATTTCCTTTCTCTTCCCCATCTGGCTTTATTTATGAGTAATGGTATATCGAGTGGGTTTTTGTGTCCCCTCCTCCTCCCTCTTCACTCCCTCCAGTACCCTCACACTTGTTGCTTCTGGACAGTGTGAGTTTCCTGACACTTCCACTGTCCCCCACAGATAGGCATTCAGGTCTCTCCCTTTATGGTTTGGGGAAGAAGGAAGTTCTCGGGTGCCCAGATTCCAGAAAACACAGTGCCTATGGGCACCCTTTTAGGCAGGTTTATGAAAGTCTGGCAAAGCCTTGGTGGGGGAAGGGAGGTATTTCCTGGCTGCTGTCTGCCTAGATCCTCCTCCTTCCTCCATTCCTCCTCCTTCCCCCATTCCTCCTCCTCCACCTACCTCTGACCTCAGGGCAGCTTTGGTGTTGGGAAGACAGCCATGCTCAGCAAAGTAGCCAGAAAGCCTGGGGCAGTCAAGGTCCCACAGGGGCATTAACAACAGCCTGAATAACAGGGCAGCTTTGGGAGGGGGCTACCTTAGAGAAGGTTACAGCTAGTGTGATCAGGACTTTCTGATTAATGTGATTTCAGTTATATTTGACTGGTGAAACTTAACCAATATGAGTTCTATCCATTATTATTTTCACCGCCCCTTAAAAAATATAAGGCTGAGATTACATTTAAGTCTGGCAAGAAAGGGAATTTGGGGGCATTATCTTGGAATTGATCTTTAATTTTTCTTCTTTGTGGACAGAGAATGTTCAGTATGGCATAGATTGTTACTTATTGAGACTTTTGGGTCCTAACAAGAGGTCAGTTTTTGCAAATGTTCCATGGGTTCTTGAAAAATAAATGTGAGCCCTAGCTGGGTAGCTCAGTTGGTTAGAGCATTGCCCTGATGCACCAAGGATGCAGGTTCGATCTCTGGCCAAGGCACATACAAGAAGCAACCAATGAATGCATCAATAAGTGGAACAACAAATCAATGTTTCTCCCTCTCTCCCTTCTTCTGTCTCTTTCTCTAAAAAAAAAAAAAAAAAAAAAAAAAAAAGAAAAATCAATTGATGAAAAAATTATTGAAATAAATAAATAAATAAATGTGTACATTTTCTACAACTATATTTCAGCCTTGATCACTGTGCCCAGAACACTGTAGGACTTCATAACTACCGATGTTGAATTAGCCTTTTCAGATGAAACACGGTGCCTGTACAGCAACTTCAGAATCTCCCTAACATGTTGGTTCTGTGACACACAATTTTGTGGAGACACGTTACGTCCCCAAAATGTCTAATTCTGTAATGCCAGAGAAGCACCCTGCAGACGTCCTGGGTGGAGACCTCACTGCAGGTCTCTGGAGGAGCTCCTCCTCTCATGCACTGTGCTGATCACTTGTATCAAGATCTCCTTGGGTACTTCTTTAAAAATACAGTTTTCCAGGTCTCACCCAGACCTACTGAATCCGGATTTCTGAGGATGAGGCCTTTTAAGACTGACTCCCTCCCTTAATTCTTATGCACACTAACATTTGAGTACTAATCGGGACCCATCATAAGAGACTTTTCAGCTTTTCTTCTTTGAAAGAACAACAAATCTGTATCATTTTATGTAAAAATGGTTATACTTTCAGGGCCTCCTCATTGGTCTACAAAGTCTGTCATACCATTGAAACGCTGTTCTCTGGAAGAAGACTATCAATATACATCGTCCCCACAGCACTTCAGTAGCTGCTCTTTTGTAGGTTTTCTAATTAAATCCTGACCACAGTCCTGTGAGGTGCTGGAGTGGGTTGAAGGTGGCCCCCCCAAAATATGTCCACCTTCCAACCCCTGATACAAGTGAATGTTTCCTTTTTTTGGAAAGAGTCTCTGAAGATGTAATTAAGTTGAAGATCTTGAGGTGAGTTCGTCCTGGCTTACCCAGTAGGACCTAAGTTGAATGATCAGACAAAAGAGGAGAGGGCACAGGTAGAGGGAAGAAGGCCACATAACTAGTGACAGAAGCAGAGATTGGACTGATGTTGTTGCAAACCAAGGGACTCTTGGAAACTGGAAGAGGCAGGGAAGGATCCTCCCTTAGAGCCATCAGAGGGCATATGGCCCCCCTAACAGCTTGATTTTGCATTTCCAGCCCCTAGAACATTGAAAAAAATAACTCTGTTGTTTTAAGTCACAGAGTTTGTGCTACATTTTGGTGGCAGCCCTAAGAAACTAATACAGACTGGTATTATTATTCCCCTGTACAATCATACAGCTGGGTCTACTGTAGTGGAATCCATTTTATTATAATAACCACCAGGTCCTAGGAAAATGGTAACCTTGAGTTGATTCTTCCTTTTAGGGAATTTGTGATATAAGCACATTCCATTCCACCTTGATGGACCCAGAGGTAATTACTGCTCATTTAGTAAAGTGAAAAGGCTGGGGAGGAGTTACAGAATTTCCAAAAATCTGTGTAAGAATTATTCTGGCTAGAAGAGTGTGGCCCGCCATGCCCTTCACTGGTCCTTAGCCTGGGGACATTCCTGGCACAGCCAGCACCAGTAGCCCCACAGACATGGATGTGGCTGTACTCCTGCTCTCCCAGAGTGGGGAGCTTGCCTGATGTCAGCCTGCCCTTAAGCAGGGTGATCCCCTGGGCTTTCACTTCTGTCTGGCATTATGTCCACCCTTTCAACTCCCTTTACAAATTACTCTTGGTTTCCTCAGCTCATGTGAGGGATCTGTGGCAAATGATAACAAAGTTAGTGCTCACCGTGGCCCATTTCAGTAACAACCCTCTAAATATATATTGAACTTATAAAGTATTCATGGATCTAAAAGCACTTGAGTAGAGCTTTAAGGTTAAAACATTAACTTCAGATGGATCTGAATCTTCGAGCAAGTTACTTAACCTGCCTGAGTGTCAATGTCATCACTCACAAATTGAGTCTCACTTCCCGGAGCTGCTGTGAGGATTAAAAGAGAGTATGGAAAGGGCTTGTGATGGTTAGAGTTAGGGTTAGTAAGTGCTGAGAGAGAGCTATAATTATTATTCAGTGTCTTAACATTTCAATACAGTTTTGACTGTCTCTCATCACTTTACTCCACCCCAGGCTTTAAGGCTTTCCCTGTTTCTTAAAAATTAGGTAGGCAAAGTGTGGGCATTGTAGGGTTAACTTTAGGCTCTCTTATGAGGTATTGATTAAATGTTTCTTTGTGGTCTAAAATTGGCATTTAGTTTGAATACTTACCCTACTGCTGTTATATTTTTCCTGTGTGGGAAATGTCAAGTGGGGTGGGTGTGAAATACTGCTGACTAGGGATATTGAACATGTGAGAGTTTTAATGACAGTGGTTTAAAAAAAGACAAGCATATGGGATCACTAAATTATTGATGATGTTTTTGCTCTAGTGGATTGATAAATAATACATATTTAAAGGGTTATTTCCTTTACATTTCTTTAGAGACAGCTAAAGAGTATTCTCATTTGAGTTTAAAGAGAACTGACAGTTGGAGAAAGGTCAACAAAATGTTCATTCATGCAGTTTTATGCCAAAATCCCTACGACTTCAAATATAAATCATTTTATATAACCACAGCAAATAGTCTCCCTTATTTTTAGAGCAGAACAGGGCAATGGATTTAACTGAGCAAGGGGTGGGGGAGGGAAGAGGGAACTTGAAATAATATTAATAACAGAAGTTTCATATTAAACACCATCACTTTTTTTCTTTGAAAACCTCCAAACGAAGTTAGCCTCTATGAACAAAAACAAGAAAGGAACCCAACATTTATTCTCCGAAGCCTATTAATTTTCTGACACATTAGGTCTTTAGAATATGTTATTCTGAAAAGGGATGATGTGGGGTGACTGGGGACAGATATTGGGAAAACTACGAAGCCAGGTGAGATTCCTTTCCATGGGTCTGGGAATGCCCAGGAATTCTAGGTCAAGTTTTGTGTGCTATGCATACGGGTATGGGGGAGAGGCATAAGACCCATGCTTTTCATCAGATTTATGGCCTTGGAAAAAAATTAAGATCTTTTTGGAACTGGCAAAGAGGAATGAGGAGGTCAAAGGCATAGGGTGAGGGGTAGGGGATAAAGGAGGGGAGGAAGAAACTGATGTTAATTAACTTCTCACCTTCCTTCAACCTTCCCACCTCCATAAACCTTGAGTGTCACTCTCGTCGTCGGCAGCCGTCCGTCTCGAGAGACGATGGTGTAGCTTCTTCAGAGTCTATCTGCACCGCCAAGAATGGCTGTGCAGTCCGACTCGGGAGTGACACGGTATCTGTCTCCTCCCGTGTTGAATCGACATCTTGCGATGACGCTGAAGCTACAGAGCCTGGGCAGGGTAATATGGAGGGTCTGCTGTTGCCCATGCAGCAGACCCCCCCTCTCTTCGCAGCTGAAGGGTCCAAGGGAAAGACGGAGTCGATACAGCTTGGGTTCAGGTGCGCCGCAGGAGTTGCCGGTGTTGACTACAACGTCAAACCGCCTTAGGGACTCCGGCTCCGGATTTTCTGTCGGGGTTTACTCCCTTAGCCTTTCCCCTGAAGAGGTATGCCGCAAGGCAGCGGAGGTTTTTTGGAGTCAGAGTTTTCCTTCTCTGATGTACCCTGACTGGAAGATCGAACCAGCGACACTTAGCTCGCAGGCCGACGCTCAATCCACTGAGCTAAACCAGCCAGGGCAAGAGTGTCACTCTAAATTTCTGCTTATTCAGCAATACCCTAAAACACTGATCACTAGAATATGAACATGAAACCATCCAGCAATACCAGTAAAAAACCCAAAAATGTCTTAATTCTTTTGTTCCTTGAATTATAGTTTTCTGAAAGTATGATTACTTTTTTGTATATTTGGTTTTAACCTCTATCTCTGCAGTTTTCAAAAAGGATGTAAAGCAGGATATAAACCTATAATTCAATTATTAAACTCAAACATTTTGGATGATGAGGGGATAGTTGAAATGTTTTGATTGAATGGGAGAATGTATTTTCTTTACTAGCATTTAAAATATGTCCTTCCTACAAGCACAGATACTGCACCAGAGCAGAGACCACAAATCCCCTCGTTGTTGAGTTCATTGCTGAGTGTTAACTGTCCTGTACCCACCTATATAAAAGAAGTATGTGTCTGCATTTCACTTTTTATCCACACCTAGAAATTTCCCTGCTTTGCTTTCTCCCACCTCCCTAATCTATACCAATGGATTTCATATAACCACTTACACCCCCTCTTTTGATTGTAATGTGTAAAGCAGGGTGCAGAACTGCCATTCTCTGAAACATTTGTCCATCTGTTGAGGTTTTGCTTCCTGGCAATTGCTGTCAGTTTGACTCAAACTCAAAAAACTCTTACAGATTTGGATGTTTCTTATGTTGACAAAATTAAAGGCTGGTTTTGGGCGTATTCCAGAAGGTACCTCCTCTAGAGCCCTTCTTTAAGCTGACAAGCTATAGAGAACAACTGTTAGATAAAACAAAGACAGGAAACAACAATTTTCTTGAAAGATGGTAGCATATATCTGTTAGAAAGTATGAAGAACAAATCAATTAAAGTCTCAGCAATAGAAATGGTTGAGGGTGGTACTGGTGATTTGGAAAACAGACAACTTGATTTGGGTTTTACGCTACAAACTAGTAAAGTATTGCCCCATTTTGGGATGTGAAGTGGCATTTTAACCATCATGGTAAAGTGTTGTCCAGAATTTTTCCTTAATCACCTTAAATTCTCTCAAAATTCCACAGGACACTTCAGCCAAGGACAAAAGCTAATCTGCTAAGAGGAGAACTTGAGTAACATTGTGTGTGTGTGTGTGTGTGTTTAAAAATATGTTTTATCACTACCAGCAGGAGGGACATGCATGGGATGATGGATACGGTGGGCTCAGGGTCTGTGTGGTCTCTGAGGAGATGAAGATGACTGGGAAGCTGAAAGGAAAGGGGAGATCTGGAGCCAGTTCCAAGGGCTCCTCAGGTGTACTTCTGGGAACAGCTACAGGAAGCTGATGGCAAGCTACCACCAGACCACTGATAAGATTAAGACGTTCTTAGAAATCTAGCTGCCCATCATTGTTCATGTCCAGTTTCTTCATCATGAGGTCAGGAACACCGGGGTCCTTCTGGTTTTTTGTGAATGCAGCCAGTTCTGTATTCATGAAGGTTAGGAACTCAGACTTGGAAAGTGTGTAGGCTGTTACTGTCCTTGCCGGAATACCTCTGGAAAACAGCAATCATCTTCAGGGCTAACTCCTTTTGTTTTCCCCTCAGCTTTATTGAGGTATAATTGACAAATAAAATTATAAATAGTTAAGGTGTATAATGTGATATTTGATATACATAATACATCGTGGCTAATTAACATATCTATCACCTCACTTAATTATCATTTGTGTGTGTGTCTATGTGTTGAAAACACTTAAGATCTACCTCTTAGCAGATTTCAAGTATACAATAGTCATCATACTGTATATTACATCACCAGAACTTACTTATCTTATAAATGAAAGTTATACCCTTTGGCCAACACCTCCCCATTATTCCCATCCCCCAGCTCTGAGCAACCACTCTCTGCTTCTATGAGTTTGACTTCTTCAGATTCCACATACAAGGGAGACCATACAGTATTTATCTTTCTCTGTCTCATTTATTTCACCCATATTTTCTCAAATAGCAGGATTTCCTTCTTAGTAAAGGCTGAATAATACTATATACATATGATGACAAGGATGTTTAAACAAACAAAGAACTATCCAGGTGGCATCCTGTGATCAGAATCAATCCTCTTATTCTCAGACGTCTAATGTCTAGTCCTGGATCCTGGATGGTGATCGCTAAACTAGAAGCCCTGCAGTCAGACAAAATCAGATTAATTCTGGAAGCCACTCTTATTAAGATAGAAACAGTTACTCATTTTAGAAAGTTTTCTAATAACAAGGTTAAGCCTTGATTAAATAGAGAACTCAGTGAATCAGAATGCACTATTTGGGACCTAGCATACACTTTCCCTGTAGCTGGAGCTCAGTAAATGTGCATTTACTCCCCTAAGGAGTAAGGTTGAGACCGCACTGCAGAAAGACCTACTGAGCTGGGGCAATGTTTGATGTCCTCCCTCACTCCTTTTCTTCATTGGTCTTTCGTGAAAAGAGATCTAAGATGACAGGAAATGTGATGACTCACCTGACATCAGATAGAGTCCTTTTCATTTGTCCTTTTTACTGACCTCCATTCTCTGATGTTGGGAACCACCGTGTTATGCTCGTGAATGTTTTTATGTTGCAGAAGACACACATGGATTGCAGCGTGGCTCTGAAGATTGAAAGGTCTGATGCGTGTGGCTGTCTGACAGCTTTCTGTGTTCTCCACTGTCCTTTGACTAGAAAAAGAAATCAGAGCATGTTTTAATCATGCTGACCAGCAAGGGTCAGGGACGCCTTCGCTTTGGTTTGCGTCTCTGGTTGTGTATAGTCACACCTTTCTTTAAAGGTAGGTTTTGTTTTTGCTTTATATCATAATCCCTTTTTAGTTACATGTATTTACTCTTCTTTTCTAGTTGTGATTGAGCAGAGAAATGAAATAGTGTAAGGGAAAATATGTAGAGTGTCTGTATAGGAATTACTATTGTTACAACTGTTAATCTATTTTTTATTGGTTAGGCTTAACATGTAAGATGGAATTTGGGGGGCTGGGACGGGGAGGACAATAAAACATTGTAAAACCTATTTTATTTTATTTCCCTAATTAAAATATGGTAATAATAATAATGCAGTTTTCTATCCACCTTTGCCATGGATGTATTCAACTTATTTACTTGTATTTGTATTAAAAAAATTTTTTTTCAAAACTAATTTGTTCTCTGATACTATTACTTAAAGTATGAACTCTTACATTTTGTAGGTAATCATCTTTGTTCTGGGAAACATGTCACATTACGATGCTGAAATGTGTCCTAGGACTAAGATCATTCCTATTAAAAGTTAAGACTTGGAAACAGACAACTGCTGCTCTGCCTGAACAAAATCACATTTCCCTGTGCTGTCGGCTTTGCAGGGACTTGCTTTTCAAGACCCACGGAGGGTTTCTCTAACATGTCTCTAAGGAAAAAAAGAAACGTCTCGGGGTTGTGGGGGGAGATGGGTAATAGGGAGCATTTTTAAATTGTCTGTTTTATGTAGAAATATTTCTACCATTATTAGTTATTATGGCAAGCATGTTGTTTTACATTTAAAATAGCTCTTTCCTGCTGAAATTTCAGTGTTCTCAAATGCACTTGTCAAGCAACCTTTTTTATTTAATAATATAACACCTGTCCTTTCGTTCATTTTCATCTAATGAGTTCTTCAGTTTCTCTAACTTTTTTTCTTTCCGGGTATAAATCCCTTTGGGAAATTGGTAGAATAATATTTCAGGTGTCAAATTTGAATTCTATAAGGGAAGGTCTAGAGGGGGCATATTAATGAAATGAATTACGCCAAATGAAGGCACATGGCCTACTTTCGATGCATTCTTAGAAAAATACAGAGAGATGGGCATTAAACTAATGTCTAAAATTAAGCAACTGAAAATAATATTATTTAAGAACCAATTTTGAGTTATTTAAAAAAACAATTTAAGTAATTTTGCCTGAAAAGCCTAGCACTCTCACAAGTCTTCATTTTGAAAAGGAGTATGGCTTGTTAAGACCTTAATAAAGGTCTTAGTTATTTCAGTTTGCTTGTGAAGTTTCCCTGGCTAAACACCTTGCTAGATGAAGAAACAGGTCAGTCAGATCAGTATTTTGACACGAAAGGGCAGGACTATTCATTAATTACTGGGTCAGCAGGATTGCGAGTTACATTCAGTGATATAAGCAAAAATTGGAACTAGTGTCTTTCTCTTTACCTTTGTGTGCCTTAGACTTTTAGAAGTGCCTTTACTCACATTATTTTATTTGATACTGCACTAGTCCTGAGGTGCAAGTATTACTGTTTTTTTTCTTGGACACGCCACTTCCCTGATCACCCAGTAGTGGAAGCTGCCTGAAACTGCCCACCGGCCTACACCCTCTCTGTTGCTCTAACATTTCCCTCTGTTTGGCCATGCAGACTGTGCAGGCTGTGTGTCGGAGGAGAGACTCTTCCACAAACTGTTTTCTCATTATAACCAACTCATCAGGCCCGTGGAAAATGTTTCTGATCCCATCACCGTGTATTTTGAAGTGGCCATCACACAGCTGGCCAACGTGGTAAGTGCCTCACAGTCACCACAGGTACCTCAAGGAGCCCTGACTCTGAGGGGGTCAGAGCAGTTCCCAAACATTGTTCCACTTATTCCACATGGTAAATATGGGAATTTTAAAAATACGAACAGACAAAAATCTACACGGCTACTGGCCCTTCGCTGCCATCGCATTGGGAGGGAGACACTCTCCCCAGTGATGCTTTCAGAACCAGCGGGTGAAGCGAAGTGCTGAAGGGGACGTTGAAGGGAGAACACAATGGGAGCTAACATCATTGTGCATCCCTTCGGCACCAGGCACTGTGTCTATACGTGTGGCTTTCTGCTGCAGTTTACAACTGAGGAGCAGAAACTCAGTTAAGCAGCGTTTCCCAAGGTCACACAATTACAAATGGTGGAACTGCGATTTGAATCAGCCCTGTTTAACGCCAAAGCGCATGCCGTTTTCACTACATAAAAAATTGCTTTAAGACTTCTATGTTACATAAGAAAGAAAAAAAAATCAACTTCTTTTTTTATAGGATTCCATTCAGATCTGGAAAAACAGATGGGAATTTGTTCTTATTTTAATTTATTGTTACCATGTTCTAGGGCAAATAGGACTAGAGTCTTTTCTTTTGACTAATCTTCATGCCCTACTTGCTGGGAAAGGTGGGAAAGGAGGTAGTGGGACTGGGTACTCTAACATAGAGGAGGCTTAAGGGCCCCAAGGCATGGGAGGGGGTAGATCTGGCCTGAGGCTCAGGATTTGGACCAAATTCCAGGAATAGGCAGGCTCAGGAAGTAAGGGAAATTTGAAGCATCTCCCGAGAGGAGCAGCGTTAAAAGAGTTGCTGAGACAACAGTGCACAGAGGGAGGAAGCTGCTCTCATCCTATCAGCCCAGCCCATGGATGGGGAAGGAGCCCTCCTTCCTCCTAGAGTTGGCCCTGGGTGGAACAGTGGTGTCTCTCTAGGTGCGACTGGGGAAAGACTGTAATTACAGGTATGAAGTCAGGGCCCACCATGTTTCTGTAATCCATGCTTCCCTGTGGACTAGGCTGACCCTGGCCCAGTCCTCTAGCCTCTGGCCCAGGTTGAAAGTGGTATATAATGGTTTAAAAGAAATAAAGAAAAAGATGTTAACTAACTTAGATGGACCCACTCATTCCTTTAATAGATTTTTATTTAGTTCCAATTCTGATCCTTCTCCCCTCCTTCTCATTGGGAAGCTGAACTGAGTTTCACCTAAAGTCTATGAGGGGAGCCACCTCAGGGCACAGCATCACTTCAAATCCCTGATTGATAGGCCCTTTCAGGACATTGTTCTGAAGATGGTGGTGTGGGGGTGGGGCACTGCTGAGGGGAGATTTTGACCTTAGCATTTGACTGCTATCAGAGATTTAATGAAAAGCTACAGCTTAAGTAAAACAAGTCTATTTTTTCTTGTGTTAACAGAAATCTAAAGGTTAACAGTCCAGGAAGTTAACACTAGGAGGCTTTGTGGCATCAGCAATTGCCCTGCCATGTGCAGTTGCCCAGGCATGCACTACACAGCTCCAGGGGATGTCAATCACATGGCCTGTGATGCTAACAGCATAAACCATACATGGTGACATTCACCAAGGTTCTTTCTGTCTTTCTGTTTCACCATACTTAGCATGTGCTTTCTTCCCTCAGTGTTGCCTCGTGGTCCAAGATATTAATTATTCTTTACATATTTGGTACAATTTTCCAGGGACATCTACTGGGACTGTAAATTTCTTTTCCAGGAGGTTTTATACTATAAATTCATTTTTTTTTTTTTATAGCTATAGGCTATTCAGATTATCTATTTCATCTTCTTTGAATTTCGATAGTCTGTGGCTTTTGAGGAATTGGTATTTCTCTTAAGCTGTTGACTGTATGATAAAGTTATGCTTAGTAGTGTATTCTCTATTATTTTTAATGGCTACAGGTTTTATAGTGATACCTCCTATTTTATTCCTGATATTGGTGATTTGTATCTTTTCTCTTTTTATTTTTGTCAGCCTTGCTAGAGTTTTATCAATTTGTTGTTTTTCCCCACAGAGAATCAATCAGCTTTTTGTTTCATTGAGTTTCTCTATTCTTTTGAATTTCAATTTTGTTGATTTCTGCTCTTATCTTTATTTATTTTTTCTTCCTTCCTTATGCTTGTTTTGGGTTTATTTTGTGCAAAGAAGGAGAGGGAGAGAAACATCAATGTGCAAAAGATACATCAATCAGTTGCCTCTTGCACACCCCCAGCTGGGGACCTGGCCTGCAATGTAGGCATGTGCTCTGACTAGGAATAGGACTGGCAACCTCTCTGTTCACAGGCCAGCACTCCATCCACTGAGCCACACCAGCCAAGGCTAATGCTATTACTTCTCTTTTCAGCACTGTTTTAAGCTATAACCCTCATATTTTGATATCTTGTGTTTTCATTTTTGTTCATTTCTATGTATTAAAAGTTTTTTTGAGACATTCTCTTTGATCCATGGGTTATTTAAAAGTGAGTTGTTTATTTTTCATGGGTTTAGAGATTTTCCCATGTCTTTTTGCTGTTGATTTCTACATTTGATCTTAGACAAAAGGCCAAGAAGCAATTGTTATTGATTTCCTGTTTGACTCCATTATGGTCAGAAAACACACTGCATGATTTCAATTATTTTAAATTTGTTGAGGTTTATATTACGGCACATGATACATAAAAAACAAAAAAAGCTCTTTTGAGTAGAGTGTTCTATATATGTCAATTAAATCTTATGCTTGATTATGTTTTCAGATCTTCTATAATTTTGCTGATTTTCTGTCTAGTAGTTCTATTGGTTGCTGAGATGGAGGCTTTGAAGTCTCCAGCTATAATTGGGGATTTGTCTGTTTCTTCTCTCGGCTCAATCAGTTTTCATTTCATGTATTTTGAGACTATATTGTTTGATGTGTGTACAATTAGGATTATCATATCTTCTTGGTGGACTAATTCTTCTACCATTATATAATGTCTCTCTTTGTCTTTAGTAATTTTTTTTTACTCTTCAGAAGTAATACTTCAGCCTACTTTGACAGATATTAATATAGTCATTATTTTTTTTTTAATTTTGGTTTTTCAATTACAGTTGTCCCCTTTTCCCCTAATTTCTCTCCCCCACCCAACCCACCCCCTAATATAGTCATTATTATTGATGTGTTGAAGGCTATCTGTTCTCATGTGAGGCACCAGTAGTCACTGTAGGCCATATTCATTGTTGTCACTGAGCCATAGTGAGCTTTAGGGATGGCTCTATGATACAGTATAGCCAGGATCCCCAATCACCAACTCCCTTCTAGAAGGTTCTATGTCCTCTGCTGCTGTCTCAGTCCTCAGGTTGGCCTTAGAGCACCAGAGATCTCTACATGGAAGTGTGTTTGCTGCTGTACAGAATAACCTTGGTCACAAAGTTTTCAGGGTGGATGATCTTTCGGTGTAGGAGTATGTCTACTGTCCCACCCTCACCCAACCATAGAGATCTAGGACAAAGCCCCTGTCCAGTGCTTTTGATGGCCTGGCATATTTGAAATGACAAAGACCTTGTCAAATATAGCACATCTGGACTTTCTGATTTCAGTCTCTGCTGCTCTAGAAGCTAATTCATGTGAAATTTTAACTCAATTCTTTAATGCAGGTGAGGTATCACCT
The DNA here is from genome assembly GCF_987537825.1 of Furipterus horrens. Classification (NCBI taxonomy): domain Eukaryota; kingdom Metazoa; phylum Chordata; class Mammalia; order Chiroptera; family Furipteridae; genus Furipterus; species Furipterus horrens. The sequence goes on from NW_028327182.1 coordinate 74,203,967, forward strand.
AATTTATTTTCTTGAGAGATACAGGGTAATGGTCCTAGGAATGTGGAGTGGTATCATGGGTCTCTTGCCTCCTCTGGCTCGGCTATCTGATGACAGTGTTCACAGCCATTGATGTGGTCTGCAATTGGATATAGAATAGGACTTGCCAGACAAAGTCCTGATCCATGAAGTTGGCTAACACCTTTGAGGGTGTCTATATCACATAAAGCTTCACTAGCCTGTGGAAGGGTAAGTTGGAAGAGAGGGATGATGTCAGGATAATATTAACACCTGATATCAATTCTCTGTATTCATGTACAGAGAGGAAAAAATCTTTAGAAGATACTTATGACAGTTACCTCTGAGACCTTTCTGGACTGCAGAGCTAGTCCATTTTTTGACTGACGGCCAATAGATTTATTGACATGGCCTCTGCTGAAGTTTGTAGGTCACAAGGTGACCTTCTATGAGCAGATGGCACAAACCTTAGCTTTGGATACTTGTAAAATCATGGACTCCTTGGCTAATGGATAATCCATTTCTTTGCTTTCCCCTGACCAACGGGAAACCATGAATGTAACTCCTTTTGTTGACCTTTTAAAATACTGAGCCTTACCATGACTTGACACAAACCCATTTGTAGAAGGAAGCTTGACAGGTCTCCAGTTAGTTTTTCAGGGGGAGTTGGAGAACTGCAGAGCAGCTCGGTGGACTAAAGCAGGCTGGTATCTGAGGTCTGGCCACGGCGTTTGCAGCTACAGTTGAGCTCTTTTACTTTGGAGGGTGCTCATGTGTTTTGGGAAGCAAGGTTGGTAAGTTTGGGAACTTACTGGGCCACCATCAGTAAACCTCAGCTGTTGTGCCGTAAGGCTGCTAAAGGCTCTGGAGGTGTCTTCATTAGCTTTCCCACTGAGAGCTGAGAGCTGGTTATGAACACATTATAACTGGAATATAATAAGCTTGGAATGTTTTTCTTCCAGATAACTTCTTGTCTTTCTTCAGGTCATTTAGGTACCTGCTTGAACCACTTCCTCAGAGAAGCCTTCTTAGTTCATCCTGTCTAAAACAGATGTGTGTACATATGTGGTGTGTGCATGCATGTGCATGTCTGTACACACGCATTACTCCAGTCCTCTTTATTTTTCGTCATAGAACCTGTCACTATCTTACATTATATTATATATCTATTATTGATTTTCTGTCTCCCCATCTAACAACTAAGACGTGAAGGTAAGGAACTTTTTTTCATCTTGTTTACTGGTGTAGTTGCAACATTTTTAGGGCACATAGTAGGTACTCAATAAATATTTGTGTAATGAATGATTGAAGCAATCAGCAGTCGCTTGGGTGGCACTGGGATGTGCTTGTGGGGGAGTGGCAGGTTCCAGCTGGAAAACTCCATGGTGAGCTGAGGCTGATATTTCAAGGGGCATTTGGGCTCAGGACTCAGAGCCTGTAGAGAGCGGAGGCACTGTTGAGGAAGGGAGGTTTTCAGGAAATGGAGAAGAGGAGCATAAACACAATGAACCAGGTTCAGGTACCAATCATTATCTGCGGTATTTCCCCTCCCTCCTGCACACACTCTTCTCTCCCTTCTTTGCTTTCATGGACTCAGAAAGCTTTATGGGCTGCAGTGAACAGAAAGGCTCCACAGAAGTGCTGAGGCTTAAAGCACATTTGAAAGACAGTCTTTAATTCACATTTTCTTTCAATGTCAATAGGGTTGAGGCCAGATGTGGAATATCATGTTTCTGGCTGCTTTTTATAAGTTGCCTCTTCAGTCTTCTTTGATCTCCCTCTATTAGCATGAATAACTCAGATTTGTCTCTTTTTTGTAGTAATTCTTAGTCTAAGATCCACCTGTACTAGCAATATATTTGAGGCTAAAAAATGTTGTTTCTTCTTCCCAGGATGAAGTAAACCAGATAATGGAAACCAATCTGTGGCTACGTCACGTATGTGTCTACATCACATGTCCTCTTGGACCTGTTTTACTCGTGTGTCAGCCTAATAATGCCTAATGGATAAAATCCTCTAGCATTCCCTCTCTTCATCTCCAGCTTATGTTAGAGCATAAAATATTATCTATCTCCAAAGCCTGAAGTCCAGCTCTGGTAACAGCTGGCTTGATGTAAACTTCACAGGTGCAGCAATTTAGTGACCAAGTCCTCTAAGACAAAGAGACTCTGCCCTTTCTGGTTTCTGCTCTCAATCTTCTATTTTTATTTATAACTTGGGCTCCAGAGGCAGGAGTTTGCCCACTCTTTGATCCTGCTGAACTAAGCCTGGAAACGTCAGTAGCTGAGCATGAGAGCATGTGGATTAGAGTCCCACCAGCTGGCTTTATGTTATACCATTTTGCCTTTCTTTTTGTCTTAATCTTTTACTTAGATTTGGTAACAAACTCATCGTCATACACTTGAAGAACTTTTTAATCTTAGAAATGAGTCGCTACTCCAATGTGAATATAATCCATGGAACATGGAAGTTGAGCTTATTAATTAATAAACTATAGATAATTCTCTAATATGCATTAAATGATTTATGTTTTCAAAAATCAACTTAGCTACCTATCATCTATTCCCCATGGATTTAATCTCCCAACTCTTGGTAGAACTCAATGTACTGTTCAATTAAGAACTTAATTAAAAACAAACAAACTGCTGAACAAACACAGGACTAACATTGGAAGAAATTTATGAAGTAACATTTTGAAGCCTGACTTCTATTTCCTTTAGATCTGGAATGATTATAAATTGCGCTGGGACCCAATGGAATTTGATGGGATTGAGACTCTTCGAGTTCCTGCAGATAAGATCTGGAAGCCTGACATTGTTCTCTATAACAAGTATGGGAGTCTGATAGCGGTAGTCTCTTCTCAAAGCTGTCTTTGGGGCAAAGTGATCCATAGCAAAGAAGATGTTACTAATGGTTTCTGATTTACCTTTCAGTGCTGTGGGCGACTTCCAAGTCGAAGGCAAGACAAAAGCTCTTCTTAAATATGATGGCACAATCACCTGGACTCCACCAGCTATTTTTAAGAGTTCCTGTCCAATGGATATTACCTTTTTCCCTTTTGATCATCAGAACTGTTCCCTGAAATTTGGTTCCTGGACATATGACAAAGCTAAAATTGATCTTTTAATCATTGGATCAAAAGTGGATATGAATGATTTTTGGGAAAACAGTGAATGGGAAATTGTTGATGCTTCAGGCTATAAGCATGACATAAAATACAACTGTTGTGAAGAGATATACACAGATATAACCTATTCATTTTACATTAGAAGGTTGCCAATGTTTTACACCATTAATCTGATTATTCCCTGTCTCTTTATTTCATTTCTAACTGTGTTGGTCTTTTACCTTCCTTCTGACTGTGGTGAAAAAGTGACACTTTGCATTTCAGTTCTGCTTTCTCTGACTGTGTTTTTGCTGGTCATCACAGAAACCATCCCGTCCACATCTCTTGTGATCCCACTGGTGGGTGAGTACCTACTGTTCACCATGATCTTTGTCACACTGTCCATCGTGGTGACTGTGTTTGTGTTGAACATACACTATCGCACCCCAACAACACACACCATGCCCAAGTGGGTGAAGACAGTTTTCCTCCAGCTGTTACCCCAGATCCTGATGATGAGGAGGCCTCTGGACAAGACGAGGAAGACAAGTTCTGATAAAAACCCCAAAAGCATTTCTGGTAGGCCTACCAAAGTCAAGTCTGATAATCGCAGAGAACCCAAACTTCTTAAAAAATGCTGCCACTGCCATAAATCACATCAGCTTGCCACCAGCAAGAGAAGATTAAGTCATCAGCCTTTACAATGGATGACAGAAAATTCAGAGCATTCACCGGAAGTCGAAGATGTGATTAATAGTGTTCAATTCATAGCAGAGAACATGAAGAACCAAAATGAAACAAAGGAGGTAAATGCATCTTCTCTAGCTTGCCTACCTGCAGCAGGCCTAGAGGCACTTTATAGACGTGGTCAGATCTTCAGAGTAAGTTCTGTTTACAAGAGGGTCAGGCAGCATTACTCTAAGATCCAGTTCTGTTGGTATGCGGGTGTGGGTGGACTGACCCGGGGTCAGGTAGCCCCAGAGCAAATCTCCAGCAAGTGAAATCTGTTTAAAATAAGCATTCAGGGCCACCTTGGTTAATAAAACCAAGAGCTCCTGCACAAGAAACAGTGGCATACAGGGGCGGAGAGGGGAAAGCTGCCCCGGGAGGGGAAGGAGAAATGACTGCAGAGCAGCTTGCAATCTGAGGGCGGTGGGAGGAAGGCGGGGGTGGGGTGGGGGGTGAGTCCTCTGCAGCTCTAATCCTGCTTATTCTACCTCAGAGGAGGTGCTGATTAAATGAGCCTCAGAGATATTTTTATCACCAACATTCTGCTCCTGCTGCCCAGAGTCTAACTATAGTAGTGTGGGCTTCCTCCATCTTCCAAAGGGAAAGCTCCAGAAAATCACACCAACTTTTCATACCATAGGGATGACTAGCTGAGGGCATCTGAAAATTCAGGCTGGGTGTCTGATTTTTACCTCAGACCTCAGTTAGCATCATCCGTATCTCCTAACAAAGGGACATCTCGAGACCTAAAGTCTCCCCTGTTGGTACAGGGGAAGACACTGTGACTGCATGTCCTTCAGGTGCTGGGTGGAGCGCATCACAGGACAAGTGAGCCTAGAACTCCCCTTCATGGTGACACCTTCCTAAAATCTAAGGGAGACTTGCTGTGGACTTAATCACAACCAGGTAGGGCTCCCAAGACACAACCGGGGAGACTTAGGCAGAAGTTAGGAGGTCCAAAACTGGAAGGATGTGAGAAATGCAATCGACTCTCCATAACCAGCATGACCTTGAGGTCTAGAGTGCTGCCTGTTCCTGGTAAGGGCTACTCCATCATGCTGCATGTCCTACGCTCCCTGTCTCTAACCTATTCCCAGACTTGCCAAGGGGTGAGGTATCCACTGGCGCCAACGACAAGCAAGAACTGCGCTTGGTGAACAGCTATTTCTTTGGAGTGCTCCTTGTAGTCAGGAAAGGTCCTTTGTGACCCACAGAATCCTGGCTTATTGAAATCTTACTCACACTCCATAGTTGGCTTCATGAGGCACTAACGGGGAGCATGTATCCACCCTCTTCAGACAAAACAAAAGGTCTTCTGTGTACTTACTCTGAAGATCTGACCATGTCTGTAAAGTGCTAGAACATCTTCTTTGAAAAGGAAGAAGCTTATTGATGAGACAGAGCACAGTTCTTACAGTTTTGATTTTTTAAAGATTGATTTGGCTTTTTGTTTGGCTTTCAGGTAGCAGATGACTGGAAATATGTGGCCATGGTGGTGGACAGAGTATTTCTTTGGATATTCATAATTGTCTGTGTGTTTGGAACCGCTGGGCTATTTCTACAGCCAATACTGGGGAACACAGGAAAATCTTAAGGATGTTATCTTTAGAAATTTACAGATGCTATATTTGTTCTGTGTTCCCTACCATATGGGAAGGGATATAAAGCTTCTCATCTAAGCCCCCCATCTACTGAAGCTGATGACTAGATGAAAGAGAGAAATTGATTGCAAATTGGGAGCCTGGATACTCTCCTTTGTTGCACAGAGGAACACCTGAAATTTGCTACAGCGCTTGATCCCAGAGTGATAGCACTCACAGACTTCTCTTGTCTGGCCATGTTCAGCTTCCAGGGACATGATGAACCACAATGCAGCGAGCCATGTAATCTATGTCAAGCCACACTTAAAGGGAGTGTTGTCATCCCTCCAGTTTATGCCACTGATCGGTAGAATGACAATTGCCAGACATGAAACGACGTTTGCAATGCTCGTGAACTCTTGTAGGTTTGCTTTCTTGTGCATATCTCTGTGATGTAGCTCACACACCAACATTAGTTGATACATTAACTGGCAAAAAGTAATAGCAGGTAGTCAGAGTTGATCTCAGGTGGCTGTATTTAATCAGCATTTATCTGGCAAGAAGCTCTGGTGGCAACTCAGCACTATGCTAGGAACTGCCAGGCAGCAGAAATAGGTTGTTTTCAAGCAGTTGCAGCTTTTTAGGAAAAATCACAAACACAAAGATCTCCAGGACCAGGTGTCACTTGGGGAATGTAACTAGAATGATCAAAATAAGAGACCTGGTGTGGCGTGGCCAGGCAAACCCAGCACAGCCTTTGTTGTCCTTTCTCACCAACATTTGGTCATTGTAGCTGACACTGAAAATAAAACGATTTCTTCTAACACGAATGGTGATCTTGTACCTTTTGGAGAGGGAATTCTGTTTTATTCCACTTGATTCTATGATCTTCTTACTTATTGTATAAATATTCTCCTAATAATATAAAGGTGTGTTTTAAAGTAGAAAAAAATCTGCCCTAACAAAGGAAATACTTTTTTTTTTTTTTGCCTTTTCCCTTTTAGTCCTTGCCTATTTGCACATACATAATTTTTTACACTTCAACTTTACCTTGCAATTTAGTATTTTTCTGTTGTCTCAACACAACATACTGGCAATATTTCTCCACGATGTTACATACTCTTGAAGTATAATTTGTAAGATTGCATAATCTCTGTTGTGTCGATTTACCATGCCTTCTAATACCCCATATAAATGATTCCTTGCCTATCTCATCAGGCACTATGTGATACACCAGGCAGAGATCTTGAATTTGAATTATTCTGTTGTAAAGTGTTTTTACTCCCTCATATATTTGTGATTGAAGTACCTATATTTTATTTTCCTATCTTTTTTGTTTTACTGTTAAACCAATTCAATATTTAATTTTATTTTTGAAAAAGTTTTAACGGTGGTAAAATACACATAGCATAAACATATCATCTTAATTATTTTTAAGGGTAAAGTTCAGTAGTATAAATACACTCACATTGCACAACCATCACCACCATGTACCCATGGAATTCTTCCATCTCACAAAACGCAAACTGCACCCATTAAACAACAGCTCTTCATGCTTCCTCCCCCTGCACTGACAGCCGCCTTTCTCCTTTGTCTCTGTTAATTGGACTGCTTTGAGTATCTCAGGTGAGTGGAATCATACAGTATTTCTCTTTTTGTAATTGGCACATTTCACTTAGCATAATGCATCCAAGTTTCATCCATGTAGTAGCATGTCAAAGGTCTTTGCTTTTTAAGTCTGAGTAATAGTCCACTGTGTGTACATCCAGTATTTTACTTATCCATTCATTTGTCAGTGGACAATTGGGTTGGGGTGCTTCCACCTTTTGGTATTTGTGAGTAATGCTGCTACGAATACCAGTGCACAACTATCTCTTTGAGACCCTGCTTTCAATTCTTTTGAGTATATACCTAGAATGGAATTGCTGAGTTTTGTTGTAATTCTATTTTTAATTTTTTAAGGAACTGCCATACTGTTTTCCACAGTGACCGTACCAACTCACACTCCCTCTCAAAATAGACAACTGTTCCGTTTTCTTCACATCCTCACCAACACTGTTGAATGAATTCCACCACAGGTGGAAGGAGGTGCAAGAAGTGGGAGAAGGAAGATGGAGACTCTAAGACACACGGAAGCACCATCTGAAGGCCTAAAGAGCACATACTTGGGATTGCCCCACCCAGCACCAACCTCTCCCAAGGCCTAGGATGTGCCTCTTGTATGTAGTGGGGGACAGGGCAGTAAGAACAGGAGCACAACATCTGAGCATGGCCCCTTTACACATCCCCCATTGTGACTTTGGAACTGTCATCTGAACCCTCTGGCAGTACCAGCCGTTCTGAACTGGGTATGTGACTGCACCCCTTTTACACACACACCTGCACACTATTTCTGGTGTTTGGAAAAGTCTAAAAGGGCAGTTTGGGTTATCACAATGACTGGGGATGCGATGCAAGTGTCATGTAGAACCTGGGGGTAGGGGTGTTAAACATTCTATAATATGTGGGACAGACCAATGTAGGATTTTCCTTACCGAACCACCCATAACCACCCTGTGAAAAATTAGAAGCCTCTTGAGGGTATTAGCGTGGAGCACGGGCCTTTGAAGGCACGTGCTCAGCAGGTTTGTTGAGAGGCAGCCACACACTCTCACTGGGTACAGGAGCATCCATCCTGCTGGAGTAACAGTAAGGCTGATCCTTCCCAGTCTTTAGTCCTTGGAGGGTAGAATTTTGCAGGTGAAGAGGACCTTCATCTGTAACAGGGATGAGGATAGTGCATTTCTCATAGAGCTGTTTAGAAGGCTGCCTGAGTTCATCTTCACAACTTACCATCTTCTTTCTATGATTTCCCTTTGGATACTGCATTCTCCTGGCCTGCTTGGATCCCTTCTTGTTGCCCAAAGCTGGAACCATCTTTGAGCATTCAGGGTTTTATCTAATTCTGCAGTAGGCCAGGCAGCCTTGCCCCAACAGCAGTTACTCTGCCTGAGGTGTGACAGTCAACATACACCTGTGCATGTATTGCTGCTCTCGGTTAATTTTCTCACACCTAAGATTGTCCATGAACCAAAGAAATCATATTGCTTTTATTTTCACTCTTACTTTATTAACATATTCAATACAAAGTCTTAATGAAAGAAGGAATATATGTTAGGTTTAAAAAAATGATAGTTATCATGGATGTTAATTAAATGAATTCACTTTAATACAGGTGCTTCCAAGAAAGAACTATGATACAATCAGGAAGGTCTATCCCAGCATAAAAATATTACTGTTTGGAAATTACAGTGTCCTAATGAAGATGGTTAGAGACCACCTTTAAGGGGACCTAGGTAAGAGTCTCTATAACAGGTGTGTGTTATGGACACAGGCTGTACCACTCAGTTTATCACTGGATAGATGGAGGGATCAGATGTCATCATCTTAACCCAGGGATTAGTCTTAACATTAACAATTAGATAGCCAGGGAGTATGTCTCCTTGTACTGTACAATATAAACTATGCATCATCATCTATGATGTATGCTGTAAAAAATATTGGGCTGGAATTATAGTTGTAATTTCCAATGTGCAGAATATATATGAAACAGAGGAACAAGTTAAATGACACCAGAAGGCAGTAACCAGATAAATCCAAAACATAAGACATTCTTGGGGAAAACTGATCTAGTCCTTTCAACAAGTCAGCAATAAGAAAGAAATTCAAATAGATTTAGGAGGCATAACACTATGGGTTAGATCCTATTTTAGACAAGCAAGCTATACATTTAGGCTGTTCTTGAAATAGAGAAAGAAACATGGAATTATTAATTTTTCTACGTATGATAATAGTATTTTAAAAAACTTTTTAATGTAAGAAAGTGTTTCGTTAAGGTGCATACTGAAAATCACAGAGAGAGAGAGCTGGAAATATTGGAGAAGCTGCACAAGAGTACAAATTTGTCTTTGTTTTAGGTGAATAACCCAATCCAAACTTGCTGATACTGGTTTAATTAATCAACAAATATGGATTAAGCCTTGACCATGTACACAGCTCTACTAGAAACTGTTGGGGATATAATAGAGGATATGTTCTGACATAGCTAAGGCAATAAAATTCACTTAATAAAATAATAGGGAACAATTACCTTCTAAACTATATAGCAGAGACTGAAAACGCCATGGACTTTCAGAGATAGGGAGCTCAGTGAGGGCCGTGTGTTCTGGAAAGTCTTCAAGAGGAGGTGAAGTGGTAGCAAAGATCTGAAGAATGAGAACAATTAGGACAGCTATCTGTGCGCTCATGCACGTGGGCATGCATATGTGTGTCAACACATGTGTGCCTCTGCCTGTGTGTTCGTGCATGTGCATGTGTGCCCACGTGTGTGCCTGTGCAGGCCGACGCGTGCATGTTTGCATGTGCACCTGCCTGTGAGCACATGTGTGTTTGTGTGCGCATATGCCCACACCTGTGTGTGTCCCACATGTTGGCATATGTGATGGAGAGTTGTATGGGTTTTGCTGTGTCCACAGATGATTTTTCTTGCTATACATTTGAGATAAAAATTTCTTTGCTTTAAACTTCTTTTGTAGTTACTTCCTTAGGGTTATTATGATATATAAATATTTATTCTTTACTATATTTAAAACTGGTATTTTATCCCAATTTAACTGCAGCGAGGCATAAGCAGCATGTACATGTATAAATGCTTGACCTTTGCTGTATTTGTGCTTGATTAGAAAGAGGCTGTGGAAAGTGTTTCATGTGATCTTTTTCAAAATTTAAGACTGAATTGTAATCAAAATGCATTTTTCTAAGATTAGTATTGCCATTTACTTAGCAAACTAATGAGTTAAAGTTAAGTAATGAGTTAAAGTCAATAGCATTCTTAATAAAAAAAACAGTGATTTGCCCTTTGCTTTCACAATACCATCAGGGATTTACAGCAGTGAATCTTTGATTTCATCACAAAGAATTTCTGCAAATCCTTCCCTAAAGTAATGATAAAACAGATTTCATTTTTCCAAAGGAACAACGTTATAATTAGAAGTTGTGTAGTTTAAGACTTGTGAAAGCTCCAGTATACAACTCCAAAGAATAGAATTTTAGAGAGGGAAGAGTCAAAGGTCATGAGTCATAACCTCTTATTGAGTAGAGAGGACAAATGACCCCCAGAAGGTCCCACAGCTCACAGTTAGGTAATGGCTAGTTTAGAACACAAGAGTCCTTGTGCCTTGGTTTCTTCTTCACCATCTTGCCTCCTTTTTAAAAATCCAATAAAATGTGCAGAAAAGTAACAGATATTAGGATAATACAATGAGCCCCAATATTCCATAATGTATGCAATAAAACAAAAATACAGTTCTGTGGTATAAAATATGATATCTACTGAAAACAAACACATTGACCATATTAAATATTACCTGAACATTTAAAATATATAAATATAATTTCTTTTTTATAATTTAGAGTTGCTATTTGGAGTGATTTGAATGGCATGAACCCCTCTAAAATACAATCCAGATTGTTTGAAAAAATTTTATTGTTTTTGTTTGCTGTGGTTCTTTTTGTAAGAATAAGCAGATCTCAGAACTTTGTAGGCCCACAAAAGAGTGCCATACAAGAGAGGGAGTGTAATTAAAGGAACAATTTACAGGAGGAGGGATCAAGGGCACAAGAGGAGAAGAAGTTTGGTATGAAAAGGAGTAAGTGCTAGTTGGTATGGGCAGGATGGAGATCTGACTGGAAGCAGTCAGAGACTACTGCAAATGTCCTGGAGACTGGAAACAGCCAGCTGTGAAGGACCCTGTTGGAGTACATGTGGTCCTCTTGCCAAGATTATTAACTTCAAAGTATGCCTCACTGCCTAGCTGGGTAGCTCAGTTGGTTAGCGTGTTGACCCTATACACCAAGTTTGTAGGTTCGATTCCCAGTAAGAACACTACAAGAAGAAACCATAAATAAGTGGAACAAGAAATCAATGTCTTTCTCTCTCTCTCTCTCAAAAATCATTAATTTTTTAAAATGCCTCACTTTTTTTGTCAATAAATTAGCAATTCTATTCCTAAAAGAATCATCTTTCCAGTCTCCATCTGTGTCCAGCATCCACCAGTCTGCAAAGTCAAGATTATTTGGAGCCCTTAAAATAGACTCACACTCTTGTTGTGGTGTGGTGCCCTTTTGGTTTTCAGCATTCTGGTTGCCATGTACAATTAATTGGGCATGTCTATCAGGACTGGGATTTTAACAAGATTTCTAGTATAAAAGAGCTGGCTGATGTGTTTCCTTCCTTTTTTTTCTACTCCAAATCCTACAGATATTTCAGAAGAAAGATAAGATGAAAACAAATCCATAACAGCACTGGAAAGTTGGCCAGGGTACTGTCATAGATCGGATTGGCAAAGAATGGCAGGAATATGTAGGACAGATGTGATCAAATTTATGGCAAAACCTAATAGAGCAGTAGAATTGTGGTTCCATGCAGGAAGAATGGGACCACCAAAGAGACTGTTTTTTCTAGAAAATCTCCACAATAATCCTAAAATAATATAAGTGGAGACTTAAAGAAGAAGTGTAATTGTTCAGTAATCAATTGAAGGACCAAGGACAGCTTCAGAAGTTCTCTACTTTCATAGACACTTAGTCATATGTCCCCATGAATGTGGGCCTTCTGACCCATGGGGAACCAGAGTGGGCATTGGAGTCAGATAATTAGGCCTACCATGAAGGGGGTGGGGGTCTTTGCATGTAAAAGATGAGCTGCTCATACACTCTAGAAAAACAATTTCTTGGACACAGACAGTAAAGGAAATTGACTGGAGCCAAGCTTCCTGCTTAGAAATAGTTTTTACTGTTGGGTGAATAAACAATATAAAAAAATGACCAAATATTTGAGTTAAATGACCACGAAAAGCAGAAAAAAATCAGAAGAATTAACCCCTGAAAAAATAATAAATGCAGATAACAGGAGACTTTAAAGTAAGTATAATTAGTATTCTCCAAATATCCCAGAGGATAAGACAGCCAAAAAGACAACTTGGAGTTCTTAGAATTCAAATACATGATCAACCACAAGCAAAAACCCTACCTCAGTAGATGGGCTGAATAGAAGAATAGATGATGACTGAAGAACAAATCAGTTAGCTATAATATGAAGCTGACAGTGTAAAGAATTAAAGCAATACAAAATATGAGAGAAAAGTTAATAAACACAAAGGACAAATCCAGGAATAGCATGCTCTCTCTACTAGAAATTTCAAAACAAAAGGAGAATGAAGGCCAGGAAATAATAAAAAATAAAAGAGAAGAAAATTTGCATGAGTTAAAACACATCAGTCAACAAGTGCCAAGACAAAATGAGAGAGAGAGAGAGAGAGGGAGAGAGAGAATAAGTTCTATTCTTAGACACACCATATACCAGACAGGTGATATTTCCAAAGTCCAAAGATAATTATAGAAAAAAGCTTAAGAGTTTCAGGAGGGGAAAAAAAAACAGGAATATAATAGGAATAAGAATCAAATCTTTCCACACCTCTCACCCTCATCTGTAACATGGGATATTATAGAATAATGTCTTCAAAATTTTGAGGGAAAATGATTTTGAACTCAGAATTCTATGCCCAGCCAACCTATTCTGTAATGGCAGAATAAATTACAATTTTAGAAATTCAAGAATTCAGAAAAGTTACTGTACTCAAAACTTTCTAAAACAATTACTTGGAAGGTGGTAGACAACCCCTAACCTATTTTCTGTGCCATTGTATTTTCCTACTCTGTACATTTCATATGAATGGATTCATATAATATTAACTATGTAGTCTTTTCTGACAAACTTATTTCACTTAGCATAATGTTTTTAAGGTTCATGCATGTTGTAGTTAGTATTACCAATTCTTAATTCTTTTTTAAGGTGAAATAATTTTCCATACATTTATCATTTGATTGAAATTTGGGTTGTTTCTACCTTTCAGCTATTGTGAATAAATGCCAAGCACTCATGTAAAAAAAAAAAAAGAATTACTTGGAGATGTCTCTCTCTGAAATAATTTTAAAAAAGAAAAAGTAAAAGGAAAACTTAGGGAAAAAAAACAGTGGTGAACCAAGAAATTAATAAAACAATTAATGTGTTTATAATGTGGTTGTGAACTAAATAAATTGTAAATAAATTAATCTGAAGAAAGAGGTACATAAAATATTAAAAATCTGGAACAAAAATTCTGACAACTTTGACAAAATATAAAAGGTGATAAAAGGGAATTAAGGTAATAAAGGAATTGTTTTGTTTAGAGAATGGTGGCTTCAGGCATTAATTCTCAACACTGATTAAAAGTTTGAATATGTCTATTAATAAATTAATAGAAATGAATGCATAACTTTTAAGCCATTAGAGAAGAGGAAGGAACAGATGAATTCAGTCAAGGCTGAAAAAGAGCAACAAAAGAAGGAATAAGAAAATATTATACAGAAAACACAAAACAAAATGTCATAAATAAGACTAAACATGTGTGAAAGAGTTAGACCCTTAGTTTTTAAAAAGTCCCAGACACAAACTGTTTATGAGAGACATGCCCCAAATAAAATTATCCAGATAGGGATTTAGACTTAGAACTGGGAAAAGAGGAAAATTGCTTCAAGCTAAAATCCAGGATTTGGCAGTAGCAATTTTGAAGAACAGAAAGCATCTGAACACATTCACCTTGATGAGCCTCAGAGAGGGAGGGGATGAAGCGCACCCAGGGGGGCAGGGAGGCACATGGAAACTGAGTGGAAAGCTTTTTGGCAATGACTTTTCCAGGGTGGGATGGATTTTACACCAAAGGCAAAGGCAACAATACAAAAAATAAATGAGTGGGACCACATCAAGCTAGAAAGCTCTGCACAGCAAAGGAAAGCATCAGCAGAATGAAAATGCAACCTATGGAACAAGAGAAGAGATGGACAAACCATATATCGAATAAGAGGTTAATATCCAAAGTATACAGAGAACTCATATAACTCAATAGCGAGAAATCAAATAACCCAATTTAAAAATGGGCAAAGGTCCTGAATAAACATACAAATGACCAACAGGTACATGAAAATGTGCTCAACATCAGGGAAATGCAAATCAAAATTGCAATGGCATATTATTTCACACCTGTTAGAATGGCTGTCATGAAAAACACAAAAGATCACAAATGCTGGAAACATGTGGAGGGAGCCCTTGTGCCCTGCTGGTGGGAATGTAAGCTGGTACAGCCACTCTGGAGGTTCCTCAAGAAATTAAAATAGAGTTTATAAAAGAACTATCATATAATCCAGCACCCCCACTTCTGGGCACATCCAAAGGAAACAAAATCATTTTCTTGAAGAAATACCTGCACTCTCATGTTCATCACAGCATCATGTACAATAGACAGCATATAGAAACAACTTAAGTGTCTGTCGATGAATGAATGAACAAAGAAAATGTGGCACATGTAAGTATAGACACAATGGAATATAATTCAGCCTTTAAAAGAAAGGAATCCTGTCATTTGTGCCAACACAGATGAACCTGCAGGGCATTTTGCTGAGATAAATCAGATAGAGAAAGACAAATACTGCATGGTATCACTTATATGTGGAATCCACCCCCCACCAACCAGAAAAAGGAGTCAAACTCAGAAACAGAGAGTAGAGAAATGGTTGCCACTTTTGTAGGGGGAAGGGAAATAAGGAGAGGTTGGTAGAGGGTACAAACTTTCAAACATAAGATGAATGAGATCTGAGGAGCTAATGTAAGACATGGTGACCATAGTTGATAACACTGTATAGTATAACTGAAATTAGATAAGAGAGTAGAACTTACATGCTCTCACAAGAGAGAGACAGAGAGAGAGGGAGAGAGAGAAGAATGGAAAGCCTAGTGGTTACTGTTGAAATGGATTAGATCAGATGTGGGGACTTAAAAACAGCATTATCTGAGAATGTTCAGTGCAGGTATTTCCCTTTTCTAGGAAATGATAATGGGCGTTAATGATTGTACTTCTGATTGCAGATGACATTGTTTCTACTGTAGGTTATTTTGAGATGATCTTAAAGCAAATCCCAGTTCACAGCAGTTTCACCATCTGAAAACCTTTGTAATGTTATGAATAATTCTAAGAGAGTAGAACTTAAATGTTCTCACCAAATTTTTTTTAATTAAAAAAAAAAAAGGAAAGAAAGGAAGAAAAGAAACAGAATGGAAAGCCTAGAATAATGCCAGCCTTACAAGTGAGACTGTTTTTAATGAATAACATGTTCGGGGGTGGGGGGACATTAATGAACCAATGGCATCTTGGAATCTTCCTAGTAACAATTATGCTGGGCAAGGGCTGTCATTCCAGTGTAATTCTCCAAATGCTTGTTGAGATATGTTCATCCACATTGCTAGAGGAATGCAACACATAGCCCAAGGTGCAACTCAGGCAAAACCAGCAAGGACCGCAGTAGATACAGGAGACCTAAGTCCTGCCCGCACAGAACCTTCACTCAGAAGCCTCCTTGAATTCTCCATGGGCCCAGTCTTAGTTAGGCCTCTGTCCAGCTTCCTGGGAGTATATGTCTCCTGCCAATGACAATCCTTGTGTGTTCTGGCTTGTGGCCTCAGGCCTGGACATGTGACTCCTCCCCGAATGACTGTGGAAGCCAAAGCAGGGGCCTGTGGAGCTTCTGCTTTACTTAAACCCAAACCACTCTAATGGCAACCTTGAACTTATTGTGGGCAAACCCATTTACCAAGGCTCAGTTTCCATGAGTATGACACAGACCCTTCTAAAGAGCACAATGCATTTGGACACTGTACATACATGCTAGTTGAGTGTCGGTTCTAAGGTGTAATTTTGTCTCTATGGGACGTATATTAGATTGCTCTGAAGACTTGTTCCTAGTGGTAACTATGTAGCCACATCTTCAAAGAGGGGGTGAAAATCAGAACAGATCCTGTCACTGACACTATCAGAAAGAGCCATAGGAAGATGCGGTCGAGAACTTGTGCTACGAATTTCCAGTCTTGTACTACCTGCAAAAGAGAAAAAGATACCTTCCATTTACGATGCTGGGCAACCATTCTGAATTCATTCCAAGGGACTTAAAAAGAGTAATAATGAGATTTACAGCCCATCAGTTTTCAAAACACACCTAACACATTACCCGCAATATAGGCTTGGATTCTCCCTGGCAACTTCACTACAGTGCCCAAACTAAACAGCATGTGAACACTTTCATCAACATTGAAGATGTAAAATGGAAACAAAAGAATCATGTATGCATTTGTAAACATTACAGATTAAAATGGGGAAAGCCTGATTATTTTACACAAATAAAAAGCCAGTATCTCTCAGTGTGATGCTTCCTGATATTACATTTTAAATGAACCACATATTTATAAATTACAAATTTTCATAGCCCAATGTCAGAAGCCTACTTTTTTTCTTCAACTCCACACATGGATTTGACTGTTACAGCTCCGGAATGATGGATACTGCCGAGAAGGAGAACTGACCTGGAGATGACAGGAATTCATAGGGGAGAGAGGAGACCAACTCCCTTTGGAGGAAGGGAAGTCGGGTGGAGGTGGGAGGGAAGGGCAAGGTCAGAGCAGGAAAAACAGTGAGGCTATAGAAGTCTGAAGGACAGGCCAGTTCTCATCTTTCAAAGAAAATAAATGTCCTGTATCTATGATATTGGGATTATGTACCATGTCTCAAGTCATCTGGAATATAGGCAGAGTCCAGGACTGTTTAGAACCTGAAACTCACACTCTAGCCACACTTCCCTTTTTCAAATCTGTGAGTTAAATAACTACACCTGTTTCTCTCATCAAGCTACTGGTTATAACACTGTATTTTATATATTAGTTTAAAAATCTGATTCTTTCTCTGCCTTTATTTCTAAATACTATGGATAAAAATATCCATCATCCCATATAAAAATGAGAAGTTACCAGAGACCAGAATAGCCTATTGAAAATGTAGAATAGAATTATTTTAAATTGAATTAATTCTAATCATAAGGAATAGTGCTTAATATATAGTTGCTTCACTTTTGCTCATTCTGTTTTTGTGAACTTCTTAAAAATCCATACCCAAATCCCTAATTTATGTCAGGGTTCGTTTTATATTTCATACATGTAAAGCAGCTAGCTAATCATGTCATGTTTCAAACAATGACAGCATTTTGTTGTAAGTCGAAGTGAAAACACTTATTCTTGCACGCCTCGATGGCAGCAGTATTAGGAATAGCAATTTACTCACTTGGCTGATAAAATGCTCTTTCTTCACATGCCTTGAGATGTATCGAATGGAGTCAGCAGCCTTTTCCAAGAAAGCAACCAGAACATTTTCTCCATCACTGATCTGTTTCTGTTTCCTTTTTTCTAGGACTTTACTTTTCACTACCGATTTACTCTTTTCTTTATCTGGGAAAGAGTAGCGATCCACATGGTCCTTCATGCAAAGCAATTTAGGAAGCTTTTGCAGAAATAGCCTCTTAACCCAAGGTGCCATGGGATGGTAAGTTGAAGAAGATCTGTGATGAACGTTAATGACAAACACAGTCACAATAATCGACAGGGTGACGAAAATCATGATGAACAATAGGTACTCTCCGATGAGCGGAATGACCTTTGAAGAAGATGGGATTATCTCTTCAATCACTAAAAGAAAAACTGTCAGGGAAACCAGAACAGATGTTGATAATGAAAGTTTTTCTCCTTCATCAGAAGGTAAATAGAACACAAGAACTGTCAGAAAAGAGAGTCCCAAGCAGGGGATTATCAGGAAGAGGGTGTAGAACAAAGGCAGGCGACGCAGGACGAAGGAATAAGTAATGAATGGATACGTGTATAAACCGTCTCTTCTGTTTCCCTTCATCCCTTTTGCACTCAGTATTTCCCATTCTCCATTATCAAAGAAGTCTTTTCTGTCGACATTTTCATTTATCAAAACGAGGTCAACCATGGTACCATCATAAGTCCAGGAACCGAACTTCATGGAGCAGTTCTGTCGGTCAAATGGGAAAAACGTGACATCCATGGTGCATGAACTTTTATAACTGGCAGGTGGGGTCCAAATGACAGTTCCATTGGATTTCACTATGACTTTGGTCATGAGGGAACCTTCAAAATGTCCATCTGCACTGTAGTAAAAGTAGTTTTATTTAATGGCAAGTTGAACACATGAGGGTATTTTTTTTTTTTCATTTTTAGTTTAGTTTAGTTTTGTTTTGCCTACCACGGTGCTATTTGTATTTCATTGCTTTCCTTCTACAGGGTTAAACAATATCTCAAAAAGAAACAATACTCTTGTTACTTGAAGCTGTGCATTACTCTCACTTATTTTACCAACATCAGGCTTGTCTATCTGTAGTACTAATCTGCCCAATGTCCTTTTCTTCTGTAGTACTTACTTTTCAAAGAGAACTATGTCAGGAAGCCAGAGAGATTCTGATGGGACTTTAATAGAATGAATTCCACCATATTCCTCAGGATTCCAGCGTAATTTGTGGTCTGTCCATTCCTGCATAAAATTAGCATACTTTAATTTTATTCTGACCATTCAGTTTTCTACACATTGAGGTCTTCAAGTTTATGCTAATTTACTAACCCAGTGTTTTATTTAAAAAGGGCAAATTCATCTGTGTTAGATATTATGACCCTCTTTGTGGCAGCTGGAAAGACAGGGCTTGCGTCAGAAGGGTCTATGGTCTTGCCCAGGCCCACCCACCAGGGTATCCAAAATTACCACATCTACCTCACAAGGAAGAGGCTCAGCAACAAAAGACACTAATTCATGATCCATTTTGTCAGGCTATTTGCTCTTAAGAAACAAAAAACAATTATCTATCTAACTCAGTTTATTCTAGGTCCAGCAATATTTTAATCTCATGATGAAGGATACAAGTGATTTTGAATGTCACTCAAGAGTCTTGGACAAACATCCACTCACTACGTTAATATGGAACATCCAGTTTCTGCTGACTACTCTTGATGACATTATAACTTCTATCCAATAAAAAAATATTTTCCAAGAATTTTTTCCTAAATTCTAATCTGAATTTATTTTGTGAGCACTGAATTATAATTTTAAATTATATTCCTAATATTGTTAGCCTCCAAATGCTTACATATTTTTTCTCATAATAGAATGAAATCATTTAGCATGTTTTATAGGGGCTGATGGATCCAGGTTAACAAACCTGACCATTAACTGATTTGATTATGAAGGTTAAGAGGATGATATGCGGATGATCCAATTACAGTAGAAATGGACTTTCTTAAAAAGATTTTGGATCCGATATTTCATGAAATCTGACCCGAAAATTAAAATTTTCTATTCTACTGTCCCTCATGTGGACAGCAGAATAATGCTGTAGGATAATATTAAATGAC
Source organism: Furipterus horrens (assembly GCF_987537825.1). Taxonomy (NCBI): domain Eukaryota; kingdom Metazoa; phylum Chordata; class Mammalia; order Chiroptera; family Furipteridae; genus Furipterus; species Furipterus horrens. The sequence goes on from NW_028327182.1 coordinate 74,223,753, forward strand.
ATTTCAGAAAGTTAGAAGGGTATGCCCTTTGTGAAGCTTCCTGGAGCCCAGTGATGCCAACTCTGTTATTAAAAATTCAGAAGTCAGCAGATGGACGACTTGACTGGGTGGTAAAATATTAAAATAAGCCTGATGTCTGAAAATGATAGAACTACACACTTCAAATGTGACATTGTCTGTTTTAGATGGTATTTGTGAGGCTCAATCTTTGAAAAACAAATTTTAAAAGGTATGAGTCTTTAAGAAGCTACACTCTCAAGGATAAAAAATTGCATGAGTATGGACAAACCATGCATATGAAAACTGACAGTTTAAGAGTCCAAACTAATAAAGTGTTTACCATATTTACTTGGTGCTCACAGGCTTAGCCTTTTTTCCCCTTTTCCTCGGTCCATTTTGAAAAGCAAATATAATTTCGTTCCTATGAATAATTTGTCTCTTGCCAAGGAGAATTTTACCATCAGCAGTAGGTCTGACTCTCAGAAATGTTGAAGGGAACTCAGAGTAGCATTTTTATTTGTTTGTTTCACTTTTCCCTCATTTATGCTTTTAAAGTTTATTTACAATGAAACTCACCTTTCTTGTGTATAGTTCTATATGCAAACAGTTGTGTAAGCACTAACACTATCAGGATACCAGAACAGCTCTGTTGCTCAACAAATTCCCCATTTGTAATCAACCCTTCCCACGTCCCTAACCTTTGGCAACCACTGGCCTAGTTTCCAGTCCTATAATTTTGCATTTTCTAGAATGTCATATAAATGAAGTCATGTAGTAGATAGCCATTTGATCCTGATTTCTTTTACTTATCATATGGGTTTTGGATTCTTCTATGTTGTATTAATAGTTTGTTCATTTTTATTAGTGAATAGTATTCCATTGTATAAATATACCACAATTTATCCATTCACCAGGTAAAATATTTGGATTATTTTCACTTTTTAATGATCGTCAATAAAGCCACTATCAACATTTGGTACAGTGCTTTGGGCGGAAAAACTTTTTTTTTCTCTTGGGTAAATATCTAGGACTGGGATGTATATGAAACTGCCAAACTGTTCCAGAGTGGCTGCAGCACTTTGCATTCCCACTAGCAATGTATGAGAGTTCCAGTCATTTGGCATCTTCTCCAGTCTTGGTATGGCCACATTTTAAAATCTCAACCACATTATAATAGTTGTACAGTGGTATCTCACTATGGATTTTAATATGCATTTTCCTAATGACTGATAATGTTGAACATCTTTTCACATGCTTGTCTGCCATCCATATATCTTATTTGGTGAAATGGTTGTTAACTCTTTGTGTTTCTTAAAAAAATTTTAATTTTTTTTTTTTTTTGAGAGGAGGGGGAGGGAGGGAGAAAGAGAGGAAGAGAAAAATCAATGTGACAGAGAAAACAACAATCAGTAGCCTCTTGTACATGCCCTGACTGGGGACTGAACCTGCAACCCAGGCATGGGTCTTGACAGGGGATGGAACCAGCAACCATTCACTTTGCAGGATGATGCCTGACCCATTGAGCCACACCAGTCAGAACATAAATATTTGCGTATTTTTTAATTGGGTTGCTACTTATTTCTCTCTCTCTCTTTTTTATTTTTATTTTTTGAGTTTTCAAATATGTTTTTATTGTACCAAAGAGTCATATTTTACTTAAAATCCAAGACGCATTTTTCCAAGATACATCCAAAAGGAAGGAAGGAAACACAGGCAAAGGAAGACTACCAGGAGACTCAGAGATAACTTTCATTTACTCTAAGTTTTTAGAGTTCTTTATATATCCTTGATAAAAGCACTTTGTTAAATATTTGATTTGCAGTATCTCCCTACAGTATGTGGTTTCGTAATTCTCTTCACAGCATTTTTCACAAGACAGACATTCTAAATTTTGATGAAGTTCATTACCAATTTTATCTTTTATGAATTATGTCATATCTAAGAATTTTTTGCCTAATCCAAGGTCACAAAGATTTTCTCTTATGTTTTCTTCTAGAAATTTTACAGTTTTGCATTTTACATTTAGATTTAACACCCATTTTGAGTTAATTTTTTTATTATGATGTGAATATAGGTTATGTTTTTTTCTTTTCATTTTCTTTATCTTTCTTTTTCTATTTTTTTTTTTGCATATAGATATCCAATTGTTTCAGCACGTTTTGTTGAAAAGACTAAACATTCTCCATTGAATTACTTTTACACATTTGCCCAAAATCAGTTAACCATATATGCATGTAGGTCTATTTATGGGCTCTTTGTTCTGGTTCATTCATCTATATGTCTCTGCTTTCCCCAATATCACACTGTCTTGATAATCATCACTTTCTAGTATGTTTTGAAACCATGTAATGTGAATCCTTCAACTCTATTCTCCTTTTTAAGATTTGTCTTGGCTAATCTAGTTCCTTGCTTTTTCAGGTAATCCCACCAGTGTCACCCTCCTGCTGTGGGAGGGTCTGACCCTTCCTTCTGCTCCAGGAGGGTGCCTGCAGTTCGAACCTGCCCACCTTGATCTTCAGGGACCAGATCAGAGTCAGTACAACACCATGAGACTTCTGGGACCACTGGAAAAGAGGTTGGCTATACTCTTTCCTAGTGAACTTGAACATAGGAAGGACTTCCAGACGAGTTGAAGTAGTCACCTGTTACCACTAGAGGAGGGCTTGGATGAGAACAGAGCCACCCAGGGGACGTGGAGCCCAGAGACACCCAGAAAGAACACCAGGCCCTGAGAATATTGCTTGAGCACCTGGATCAAGCTGCAGGTAAAGCCAGCCTTGTCCTTGCATTTTTCAGATTGTGAAAGGCAATGACTTTTATTTATGCTTATGCCAGTCTGGGTTGGTTTTTCTGACATGTGTAACTAAAACATTCTCAGCTGATCTGGGGAGAATCTGAGTAGACCTTGAGCAGGCAGCGAGCCCCAGACAGACACACGCCCGGGCAGAGGGACTGACTGGAGCTGTGCCCTTATAGCCTAGCTCTGTCTCGCAAAAACAATGTTGGTGAGCACCGCTGATGAATCCAGCCCCCGCAGTTCCTCCGTTTGTACCATTGAGGTTGTTGGAAACGAAGTTGCCTATTTCTTGGATCCAGTTCTTTCTCTTCTCCAGGCACAGACAGTCTTCCCCTATGCCCAGTTCTGCACCGCAAAGGAGGAAGGGGGACAGCAACTGTTCTGGAGCTCCTGCCCTGGTGCAAATGGCGGCCTTGCCTCCTGGCCTTCCAATAGCAGCACGCACAGCTGTGGCCAGAAGTAACACCAAGGCAGTGGTATATTATGGGGTTCACAGCTTGTGCTCACATGGAACACACCACCACCGTACTCCTAGCCTGGTTCTGCCTCAGACAATAAACAAGTAAAGTAACAGACAAATAGAAAACACACCTGTGGTCCTTGCTGTGAAGGGGAGTGGGGTACAATTTGGGTATAAAGATACCGAGCAGCATTGTGGGCAGCGAAGGTAGTTTTGAGGAGCTAACATCTAAGCTGAGACTTGAAGAGTAAGGAGGAGCAGTGTGGGTTGGAGCAGGGAGGTCTGCCATAGATGGAACAGTGTGTGGGAGGGCAGAAATGGGTGCATGGGTGGAGGAGGGATGCGTTTGGGTCCTTGAGAAGGATATAAAGAGAGCTAGAGTGGATTCAGGCTGTGTTCCTGGCCAGTAACGAAAAAGGAGCCAGGTGGGACTTCTGGTCAGCGCTGCTTGCTCTGGTGTGCCCAGAAGAGACAGAGCACTGGAGCCCCATGTTCCACACATGGATCGCCCTTTCCTAGTTGCACTCCTTTGCGGGGATGAGAGAATCGCCTTCACATGCTTGGTGTTCCGTAGACAGACCTGAGGAGTCAGAGACGTTGGCCCTGACACACGCCCATCCAGAGAGGCTCACCGAATTTCTACCGGGATGGGTGTCCACCAGGATGCTGCCTGAGCCCCTGTACCCCAAAATGATGACGTGTTCTAGTCAGCAAGGTCAGGATGAGGAGTCAGAGCCCAAATCCTCTCTCTTGTCCTTTAAGAAGCTGTGAGACTTTCTGGGCACTTCCCTGTTGTCTCTGAATCGCCTGGGGCATCTGGAGATGAACCTCCTGCCTTTCCCTTCTTCAAGCAAGAGATTAGAAATAATATCCTGTGTTCACGTAGCATGCTCTAGCCAAGACTCTCACAGCCCTTTGCAAATATCAGCTCCGCTTCCCACAGCTCCCAGGTGAGAGCTGGGATCGAGCAGGAAACGGGAGAGCGCAGGGCAGGTCAGGGCCAAGTATCAAAGTTAATCTATCACTAAAAAAAAATGGAAAGGTACTCCAAGTCTAGGTTTCTTAATTCTGAAGGGTACAATTTCAAATCCATGTCATAAATATTCCTTTAAAATCATTTTTTCTTACATGTATTTCCTGAAATATCACTCATAAATGTCTAGCTATTACTGTAATTCAGAACACAATTTCACTTAAACCTAAATCATGAGTTGTTGTTTTTTTTTACCATGAGTAAATTCTTCAAATCGTTCTTAGTTTAATACTAAGACAACTAGATAGTAAGGGACAAATATTCTTTGCTATTGCTTTGATTTGCAGCCTTTGAGACATCCCTGGGAAGTTCAGTTAGCTTAAAGGTTAGATGAGAAGTTCTTAAAACCAACTTAATGCTGAATCTTTTAATCTTAAAGGCAGCAACATGACATATTATATGTCACATATTCCCATTACCTCCATGAGTTGTCAGTGCCAAGAGATGGAATTTGTCATTAAGGATGAGAAACCCTATAGAGGTGGCACAAGGAAATGACATTTATTGAGTCCCCATTCCATGCCAGATAATGTATGAGTCACATTCACACACAGGATCTCCTTTACCTCCCAAGGACTCTGTGAGCTAAGCATTGCTTCTACTTGATAGATGAAGAGACTGAGGGTCAGAGAGGTGAAAGGACTTGCCCAGGTTTATGTAGCAGGACTTTTGATGCCTAAGTCACTTCGCTCAATTCTTATTCAGGGCCCACTTGAATCAGAAGAACAAACTGGCCTCCCTTGCTCAGGTCAGAGTGAGGCTGCAGAGAAGGTCAAGATAAATAGGCTTTGGGGAGATCATCCAGAGCTTTACAGCAAGGCTTTCCCTTTCACAGCAGGCTTGTTTCTTATTCCTCAGCAAAGACCAGCCCCAGGGATCTATCTACAGAGAACTTCATTATGTTCGCTGAACTTTTTATTGACCTAAAACAGGAATCACTATTGGAGGAACACCACCAGTTTAAGATGTTGGCCTTGGCAGACAGGCAGGTAGCTTTATTTTCCTCAGGGTCATCATGGAGAGAGGAGAGCAAACTGCTCTCAGCTATGGTGAAGCTGGCTCACTCAGAATCTCATTGTCTTATTGGTGTTTATACCCAACAGTGCCTAGCCCAGTGCCTTACACAGTGCCCAGCACATAGTAGGCACACAGTAAACGCTTGTTGAGTAAGTAAATTAGACATCTGTCATTGTAGTGATTATTCACATGATACCAACTGGGCAAAGGGTCTGACACTTGGGTCCTTAACGAAAGGTTGGCTTCATTTCCTATTACCTTTAAGGTGCTTGCGATGCAGTTTGCCCTGCCCTGAACATGACAAAGCAGAATCTGAGAGGCTAAGGCACTAAGTACCTTCTCATGCAGTTTCAGTGAGTCTTGTTAAAAATCTATTTATAATTTGTAGGGTTTTGATTTCTCTGTGCGCGAAGGAGGAAGACAAATGAATTTGCAAAATAAATCAATACAATAAAAATAGCTCCACATAAAGGACTTTCTCAGGATGTCACTAAATTTGTGCTTGATAAAGTTCTTGGTTGAGAAGATAGAAGAGGAGTGTCTAACTATGCCAAAGGAGAACTATGGAAATAGAGGATAAGACAGAAGAATTAGGTAAAATCAAACAAACAAAAACAAGCATCTCAGTTTTGTATGCCAACACGGAACATGCTTTTGTTCCCACCAGGTAGAAGTTTATTCTCTCTGTAGCTATAAATTAGGGAGTAATTTTCAGTGTCTGGATGGGAAGTGAGAAAAGAGTAGGGTATGATCACTTTTATCTAATTTTGACAGAGTTACACAGGGTAATTGGAAAGAATGTCCAAGAGGTTTGCTCTGGTGTGAGAGCTTTGGAAAGTCTTGTTATTGGGAATGATATTCAGGTGATTCACAACTTCTTCACCTTTTTAGCTTGCACAACTTCTATTGATTCTATAAGACCCAATTTAAATATCTCCCCCCCCCTTGGAAGCTCTCCCCAATTTTCTCCCTGTCTCATTTTCATTTTTGTAATAAGACAGTACCTATGTATACGTTCTTTATGATGTTTATCATATTACAGTAGTTTTTTTTTTTTTTTTAAACACAGTAACACTATGTTCTTTCTTTAAAGGCAGGGTTGTGTTTTACTCTTTGTATATCCAGTATCTAGCAGAATGCCTGGCACTAAGTAGGCTCTCAATAAACACTGTGGAATGAATGGAAGGTGCTGTGAGTGCTGTGAGTCCTTAATTCCTTCTCTCCTAAATGTTTTTCTAGACCAACTCCATGAGATGTCCTAGGGACTGAGGAATCAAAGCCTTTGAAGACCAAGATTAGGAAACTAGACTACATGGGGACAGCATTGTGAGAACTGGACACCTTCCATCAGCCCCCTCCATTCTGAGGAAGGGAATAGCTTCTTCATATAAGCTAAACTTCATTTAACAGTGTGGAACCTCACACAAGTGACTTCAATTCTCCAAACCTCAGTTTTCTCATCTGCAAAGTGGGAATCATAACAGACTTTACATTATACGTAGCTGTGAGAATTAACTGAGTTCATGCTCATGAAACACTCAGCATAGTGCCTAAGCACTTAACACTCAATAAATATTAGGTATTATTGTTAATAGCTGCTCTGAAACTGAGATCTGTGTAAAACACCAGTTAAAGTTTCTTTTTACATTAATTTTATTATGCTTTTATCATCATTTTCTTTTATCCTTAAAAAGATTTTTTTTTTAAACCCATAAAGTAGCTTCATGGCAGAGCTCAAATGCATCCTATTCCATGCAGCCTTCCCTGCCTGCCACTCATGCCATAGAATTCATCCTTTTTTTGCTCATATCATTTGTGCTATAGCGTAGCCCTTATCGACTGATAACTATTGTGACGTTCTAGTCCAAATCCAGTCTGTGAATGGAACAGCTTAGGTAATATTCTCTGCGGATCTATGAAATGTGCAGCTGTTTCCCTACTTTGACTCCTCCTATGATTTAGAAACAGGTCTTGATGTTTAGTACAAAGGCTGATGTGGCAGAGAAGCCCGAACCAGGGAAACCCAGGTTCCAGCCAGATGAGTTAGTCACTAGACTCTTCGGTCTCTGTAAATGGGGATGATGATAACTGCTTTGCTAATCCAGAGTGACTGGGAAATGTAAATAAGGTAAGAGATATGACAACCCTTTGCAGATTAAATCAATCAGAGCCTATTATTCTCGCCAGTTTAATGAAGTGGGGACCTAAGTCAGCAGGCTGGCTCTTCAAGCCTCAGATGCCCCCAGGCCTACAGATTTCTCTTGTTCCATTGTGGGTGGTGGACATTTTTGGATTTTGTTTCTGTCTTGACCTGGAGGCATTCACCAGGCCCCTCTGATTCCCATGGCACCACTTTGCTGAAAGTCATTTCCAAAGTTTTTGTTAAGGCCTGAGGAGCCTGTGACTTCTTCCCTTCCCGTCTAACCTTGTCTTTTTGGGCTGAAACGCTTTCTTATTTCCAAAATCTCAAGAAAGGGAAAAGCACCTACTATCTCAATATTAAAGGACAAGAGTCCCCAGACCAGTGTTTTATGTGAGAGATTAAGCTCAAGAAGGAGACGTGTGTGAAGCAGTGAAAGTCTGTTTGTTATTTTATTTTTCTGGACTCCCTCAACCTATCTACTCATTAACAGAAAAGTTTTTCTCCTCTCCCCTACAGGCTCAAATACAGGATTTCTTATTGATTTTTAGGAGCTCAAAATGCCTCCAAATTTCACAGCTTCTAAAGTGCAAAAGCAGGATAAGTCACTGAGGAATGGAAGAGGTATACAGAAAAATACAATTATTTAAATCATATTTTTATATCTACATTCTGCACTTACTACTTTCTCCTGAACATTTTTATTTCCAAGTAAAATAATATGCAGACCTATTTCCTAACTTGCTAACATAGCTACCAAGTATAGAATCAGAGAAACTGAAAGTAATAAATATTATAATTCTCTAAGTCTGATAAAAGTTTAATGACACTAAATGAAGCCTATGGACTCCCCTCACAGTGTCTTGTACCCATTGTTCTTTATAAGCAATTAGCAGAAAGAACTAAACAATGTCTACTAAACCATAACAGGTAACTCATTTCAATATAAAGAACTGGAAAGTATTATGTCAGTATGTTAAAATTAAGTGTGATATTTAAGACAGCCCCACCAGGAAGATTTTAAATTTATGGAAGATTAGGCAGTATTGGATACTCATTAAAAAACTAGTAATTTCTGCCCTGGTCGGGTGGCTCAATTGGTCGAGTGACTCAATTGGTCGAAGCATCGTTCCATGCAGGTTCGATCCCCAGTCGGGGCGCTTACGAGAGGCAACGAACAACTGATGTTTCTCTCTCACTCGATGTTCCTCTCTCTGTCTCTCTCCCTTTCTCTCTGTCTATAATCAATAAACATATCCTTGGAAGAGGATTAAAAACAAAATTTAAAAAAGAAGTAATTACTAACCAAAACAAAAATAAGCAATTAAACCAAACTGCTCTTCTCCTATCAAGACATTGTCAATATTTTCTCTTTTCATATCACATACACAAAATTGGGTTTTGAAAGGTAATGATTTCCTGACAACTCTAGACCAAGCTCCTCTGAACTGATGCTTCTCTTTTAGGAAACAGACTATAGTCAAGCTAACAGCAATCATCTAAGCAGAGACCTAAAGACCATTCAAAACACATTGCTAGTTATATCAGAAAAAAACATACATGCATTATTTTGTTTGGGTTTCACTTTGTTCTGAAATCAACAGTGGACAGCCTTCTGTCATTTCTTATTTCCTCTTTCTAGGGAAAAACAAAACATGTTGGGGTAGATTTTTCCCCACGGAGGACCAGTGGAGTGAGGGAGAATTGAACATCCCTGACTTTCTCATCCAGTTGCAGTACCTTAAACAGGGGAAAGCTGCACCCTGGAGCCCTTACACCCTTTCCTCCAAGTAGCCCAGAGGCCAGTGCCCATGCCTCCCTGACAGTCACCCACCACCACCCCATGGACACACCCTGCAGGAGCAACAGCAGAGGAAGGCACGCCCATCAGTGTCCAAGACTTGCTCTCTGACTCTCGCAAAAGAAAACAAAACAATAATAGACCCAACCACTCCCAAGTATCTCCCTGAGAAAGATACTTATTTTTTAAATGGGAACCTTTCTCAAGAGAATGGAAATAATTAACCTGGCAGATACAATCCCTGGATCAACGTTTACCTGTTTGAGCCACACATTTGTTGTCATCAGTTGGTTCTTTTCATCCTAAGAAAATGACAATTAAAAAGATGGAAATTCAATTTAAAGGAAGTTGCATTTTGTATTTTGGGGGGTTAGAAAGAGCTCTCTGAGTCTTACCTTTGAGGTGATCAAAGTGTAAAGGATTTTCAACTTAAGAATAGTTAAATGGCACAGGCTCCTAAAATGTTATGCATATTTTGCTTAAAATGAAAAATAATAATTAAAGCAAGTAGTGGTTCATTGTGGTGATATTTATATATAATTGCATAACCCAGAAAGCACTTTCATGGTGCCAAGTAGAATTAAATATTAGCTAAATTGGAGATGGGCTTTGCATGATTATCTAGAAGGAATCTTGGGGCATTGAGTCAGCTGGGGTGGGTGAGTGTGTGTGCATGTGTGGTGGGGTGGGGGATTTGTGAAATGTGGGAGGATTATTCTGGGACTGTAGGGACCACGGCAAGATGATTTTGCAGAATCTCATTGCTTACAGTTCACTGATTTTCCAGGGGCGCAATCATGGCTTAGCAAGTTTAGCAAGGAAATTAGCAAAGAATGCGAAATGAGGGAGGTATGGGGTCCTAACGAGCTCCAGGAGGATGGTGGAGTAGCCCAAGCACTTGCTCTGGTGTGGTCATCATCTCTGCCCTCTCTTCATGCAGATGCCCCTGCCAGCCCTCCCACAGCTGAGAGGACACTGGATTAGCCCCAAGGCTCAATTCTCCCTCCTCTCCAGCCCCTGCTTTCCACCCTGGGTACAGCAAATCCACCAGAGGCAATGCCCATCCTAGCAACCATATTGACCATCCAGCAAAAAATCCCACACTAATAGTGTTGCAACAAAAATGTACTCTGTGACACTTCTCATTCTTTCCTTGGGTCATTTCACTGGCTTCTTGGGGCAGATTTTCTCTCACAGTAAATTATAGTTAAGATCAAAATGTCAGACATGGGAAAGAAAACAAAATAAAATCTCAGACTCACAAGCAGGTTAAGAAATGCATGTTCTTTTTAGGTTGGTGCCCAGGATTACTCACCACATCTACGAGCTGAGATATTTTCAATCCAAAGTAGACTTTTATGGTGTCACTGGAATTTAATATAGGGCGAACCCATTTCTGATAACCTTGGAATAAATGTCTGAGGAGGGCATCTTCATTTTCGGCTATTGAACTGAATTTTGCAGTGGCTGCAAGAATCATGGGAGATCCTGAATTAATGGGAGAGGTACAATGACTGCTTTAACATTCCCGTGGCCTGAACTCTAATGTATTTCCACCAGTCCAATTCAGCAAAGACAGTTTTGAGGATACTGGGGTTCCCTTTAACCATTTTCCATGCCCACAACACCCAGCTAAAAGTAGACTGTATTCTTTTACCCAGAACTTCACTCTCACAGGATCTTCACATCACGAGACCAACTCCTTGACCCCAGAAGATCCCCTACTGTCAACCCCTTACTCCCTACCTCACATCTCATCCCCCTACAGACATGCTCTGTCCATGTGCTATTGTCCACCCTGTTTGGCTCCTTCACAATGGTTGCATACAGGGCGGGGCAAATGCAGGTGTACAGTTGTGAGTATGCAGAACAGTTTATTCTTATATTATTTATTCATTATTGTGTTATTTTTCCATATGGACAACTATAAACCTACTTTTCGCCCCACCTTGTACTTGTCATAGTTTGTCCTCCACTTGAGCTCCATGATGGCAGGGACAAATCCATTTTATTTGATGATGCTTATCCAGCCCACAGCAGGTGTTCATTTTATATCTGTTTAATGAACGAACCAATGACGGGTATGTGTCAAGACCATTTCCCTGGCATTCAACACATATCTGATGAGTACCTGTCACCTGTCCTGTGCTGTTCTCTTACTCTCTTCTGGAGGAAGTCTTCCCTCATGTGTAGACCTTCCGTGGTCCAGGATCAACACTCTGCTCTGCCCTTAAATGTGTGAGAGCCTATGAAGCACCCTAATTTCAAGCTTTAACCCTCCAGCTGAAGAAATGGTTTAGGAGTGCAGTTTAGAGATACGTTTTGTATCTTTTTAGTGCTATGCTATCAAATTTAAAACAAGGAAGCTCTTTGCTGTTGGCTTACATATAGCCCCTAGACCCTGGCTGGTTTGGCTCAGTGGATTGAGCATCGGCCTGTGAGCTAAGTGTCGCTGGTTCGATCTTCCAGTCAGGGTACATCAGAGAAGGAAAACTCTGACTCCAAAAAACCTCCGCTGCCTTGCGGCATACCTCTTCAGGGGAAAGGCTAAGGGAGTAAACCCCGACAGAAAATCCGGAGCCGGAGTCCCTAAGGCGGTTTGACGTTGTAGTCAACACCGGCAACTCCTGCGGCGCACCTGAAGCCAAGCTGTATTGACTCCGTCTTTCCCTTGGACCCTTCAGCTGCGAAGAGAGCGGGGGTCTGCTGCATGGGCAACAGCAGACCCTCCATATCACCCTGCCCAGGCTCTGTAGCTTCAGCTTCACTGGAGAGGACACTCCAGCGTCATCGCAAGATGTCGATTCAACACGGGAGGAGACAGATACCGTGTCACTCCCGAGTTGGACTGCACAGCCATTCTCGGTGGTGCAGATAGACTCTTAAGAAGCTACACCATCGTCTCTCGAGACGGACGGCTGCCGCCGCCGACGACGACATATAGCCCCTCTCTTTGGATAGTCAGTGTCCTATTAATATCCTACAGCAATTCATTCTGCACCATATGCTTTACCATAGAGAACCTTTTTTTTTCCCACTAAGAGAAACATATGATGGACAGTGATCACATGCAAGACAACCCCCAAGTTTACAGGATCAAAATCCAAAATTCTATGTAGGAAGAAAAGCATAACAGCACACATTCCATGTGTGTACATGAGAATTTCAATTTACTAAGGGAGCAGCCATTCAAAATGCACCATAGTGCTCCTCGGAGTGATCAGGGGCATGGATAAGACAGTCTTTGTGCTCCGTCTGCCTCCACTCTTTTCTTTTTCAGTTTAGAAAGTGTATTAAAATGCAAATGAGTGATAGAGAGAAATGCGACCTTGCATTTGTGCTTATTTATTTTAAAAGCTAACCATTCTCCAACTGTGATGTTTCAATGTTCTCAGCAGGCAGAGCTGCATTAAGGAGCAGGTCAGTCAAAGGGACTTACTTAAGAAAAAGAAGATCAAAACGATGAACACTAAAATGACAACAAACTCACAACTATCAACAACTGAATCTAAAAAATAAAAACAAAATTCAACTAAGCAAACCAGAATAGGAACAGAATCATAGGTATGGGGATCATTTGGAGGGTTATCAGCTGGGAGGGGGGAGGGGGAGAAATGGGGAAATGGGGCAGGGACTAAGAAGTATAATCAGTGGGTACAAAATAGACAGGGGGGAGTTAAGAATAATATAGGAAAGGGGAAAGCTAAAGAAATTGTATGCAAGACCCATGGACGTGAACTAAGGGGGGTGGGACTGCTGGAGGGAAGGGGGATACTGGGCCGAGGGGAGCAAAGGGGAAAAAATTGGAACTACTGTAACAATATAATCAATAAAATATACTTAAAAAAAGAAGGAGCAGGTCATTTGGGCGGCTGCCAAGGCAGCACTCTGTAAAGGCCCTAAACCCTTACTGGCAATGGAGGGGAAGGGAGGGAATAGGTGTTCACATGTTCAGGCTGAACTTCATGGCTTTCTTTACCCCTCATCCCATCTTAATTGCCTTCAAAATACATCGCAGCAATGATTGCTTCCCACGATCTCCACGGGTACCACCCTAATCACAAACTCCATCCTCTCGCTTTTTGTTCTGCTTCCTAACTTCTTCCACTCTTGCACCTTTCACAGTTCATTTCCTGCCCAGCACCTAGAGCCATTTCTTAAAAGCTGAAAAGCATATGTCAGTTCCTTGCTCCGACCCTCCAAATGGCTTCCCACCAGACTTAGAAAAACACCCCAGGTTGTTACCATGATCTCCCAGGCCCTAGTTGGCTACATTGCTGTGGCCACTGTCACGTGCATCCGAGTGCAGTCCCAGCTTCTGAGAGTGCCAGAGTGCTGCCCTTCCCTGAGAGCCCATGTCCTTGTTCAGCCCAGTGGATACAAATTACATAAGATGCTATCTCACAACAGATGGCGAGGCTCCAGGGAGGCTGAGACACCAAATACTGACTCAACCAAGACACACACACACACACACATGCATGCACACATGCACACACACATGCACACACACCCCTTAGCTCCAACAACCCTGAGCCATTATAATTTGGGACGTATGAGAGGGATCCTAAAAGAGCAGAGACTGTACCCTTGAACTCCCTTTCCTGGCAGGACTGTCATTTTGAAGGGAGGTGGAGTTGCATGTTGTGGAGGGAACTTATAAAATGAGGGCCTTGACATTCCCAGCATTGCAACTCCCCAAGCCATATCCTCTGTGGATCCAAAGGTAAATGAACAGATCTGTTCTTTCAAGGACCTTTATATGTTTTGATTCATGTTACCAATGTCAGAGAGTATGCTTCTATCTGAATCAAGGGAGAAAAAGTATAAATCTGTACTGGCTGTTATGGGCTGAATGTTTGTGTCCCTACTTATCCATATGTTGAAGACCTAACCCCCATTGTGACTATATTCAGAGATAGGGTCCATAAAGAGGTCATTAAGACTGAGTGAGGTCATCAGGGTGGGGACCTAATCAAATAGGATTGGTGTCCTCATGAGAAGAGGAAGAGGGATGGGGATGTCTCTCCATGCAAGCACTGAGGAATAACCGTCAAGACACAGCCAGAAAGCAGCTGTTTACAAGCCAGAAAGAGTTCTCACCCAAAACTGGCAACTTGATCATGAATTTTTAGCTTCCAGAACTGTGAGAAAATAATTTGTTAAGCCTCTAGTCTTTGGTATAGTATTTTTTAAAATCCTCACCCGAGGACATTTTTTTTTTTTTCATTATTTTTAGAGAGAAAGGAAGGGAGAGAGAGAAAGAGAGAAACATCCATTCTTTGCCTTTTTGTATGTGCTGTGACCAGGGATCAACTTTGCAACCTGGGTATGTGCCCTGATGAGGAATTGAATCTGTGACCTTTTGGTCTATAGTACAATGTTCCAACCAGCTGAGCCCCATTAGCCAGAGCTGTAGTATAGTATTTTGATATGGCAGCTCAAACCGACTACTACAAATCTGTAGTAACCAAAACAGACCAGGAAGACTAAAATAAAGGAAGGAAGGAAGCCAAAGGCTCAATGCTTTTGCCTAATATCTTCAAGCTTCCTTAACCTTCTCAACATAGAAGCTGAAGTCATTTATGTTATTGGAGAGGACATAGAGCATAGCCCTGGGAATGTTTCTGATTTGTCCTTTCTGTAAAATAGGAAATTATGAGGAAGGGCAAATGCTTCTACCTTAAATTCTTTGAGGCCAGAGTCTCAGCAGATATGTGATGATACTGGGTGAATGAACAAATGAAAGAATGGATACACAAAAGGCCATAACGGTGCTTTCTGTGCACAGAGGACAGAGGCAGAGTGACCCTGGCCCACAGCTCTAGAGAATGTAGATGTGCTCACAATGACCAGGACAGGTGGCGTCTGTGCTAAGGAATAAATGGATTCCTGAAAAGCTGTGTGTAAAACAAATTTTTGCAAATGGATTTATATTTTAAATTAATTAGACAAGGCCAATATTCTAAGATAAGTTGACAAAGTTAAGAAACTTCTCTTGTAAGGTGAGCACCACCCCATACCCCAAAGTTAGCTTTCTGACGGGTAGGGATGAAAGAGCATTTGTATTTATAAATAAGTTCAGCATTAATTAAACAAGAGGAAAAAGGGAAATGATAAAGCAAAGACAATACAGCTGGAAAGGACTCCAAAGATGATCTAAGCCCTTCATTTACAGGTGAAGATCCTGGGGTACCCAGAGAGGAAGTGACTTGCCCAGGGCCACCCCGTTCAGTTAATAAGTGGTGGATGTGGTCTTCTGACTCCC
The DNA here is from genome assembly GCF_987537825.1 of Furipterus horrens. NCBI lineage: Eukaryota > Metazoa > Chordata > Mammalia > Chiroptera > Furipteridae > Furipterus > Furipterus horrens. The sequence goes on from NW_028327182.1 coordinate 74,239,269, forward strand.
AAGGTGACAGTGTTTCCACCAGCCCATGAGATTCTTTAAGGACTGAGGGGACAAAAGAACGTTCCCTCCACTATGTTCTCTCCTTACTGCCACATAAAAACTACTCCAACAAATTCATTTCTGCAAACATATGTTCATTCTTACTGCTATTTTTGTTGTGTTGTTAGCATTGTATTTTTCAAAATATTTTACTATAGTATAAAGCAATCTATTGCTGGGAAGAATAATATTCTAAATCCAGGTCACAGGTAATCTTTGTTTGGTCTTAGAGAGACACTCAACACTGGTGACTGTGTTCTCTAATCCTACCTGAATCTCCCTCTGCCACAGTTGGCACCGGGCACACTGCTTTCCCCGGGGGCCTCTTATATGGGCACCTCCCTCTGTGATCACTCTTCTTGGAGGTGGACACCCGAAGTTTTACAGCAGGGAAGCATTCCTGTTTCAGATTTGACCACGTACTTCCCACATTTCCTTGCTTTGAGTCCTACTTTGCACATCCCCTTCCCCCAAACACACACACTTAGTCTGACGCTCATCTTCGGAGGATGTAAGCTGCCTCTTAAAGCTTTCCACCATCTCTTTTGGTAAAAAAAGGCATTTTGTTTCTCCTCTAAACCCCAGTTCTTCCCCTTTCCCTCCTCTTTTCTCTTTCTCCCTGCTTAACTTATGTCTCATTTTTCTTTCTTAAAAGAAAGAAAATGTTTCCCTTGGGACTAGACAAGCAACTCCACGGACAGGGAGCAAGAAGAGGGAGGATCAGTGAGCACTGGGCCTGCTCTAGCGGGGAGAGGCTCCAGGAGGGCACACTGCTCTTGGCTAAGGATGCTGAGTCTGTTGCCAAACTTGTCACTCCTTAGAGAGAGAATCCAACAAATATTTATTTAACACTGAGAGGCACTTGGACTCAGAATCAGAAACATGATTTCTGGTCCTGATTCCAAGCCATGTGATCTTAAGCAAAGCATTTAACTTCACCCAATAAAAATATGAGCGGATGATTGGGGAAGGGCCCTGCAGCCTATACAGGTCCTGCGCTTCTAGGATCTTGACGTTCACCACACAGCCACCAAATGTAACCTATTAATATCAAATAGTTGCTGTTCCAAAGATACAAAAGGGAGCCCAAGTTTAAGATGCACCACTGACTAGGGGACAGACCTTCACTCCTGGCTGCCATGTACAGCAGCGACAGAGAAGGCAAGCAGGTACAGGTAACTAAAGCTACTGAGGGACTGCTTGGGACTCATGCCCAGGGAGGAGGCCGGGGCTCTCCCAACCCAGTAAGCGGAATCACTAGAGATTTATTTGGATGAGTCTCCCAGTGGCAGCTTGCACAATGAAATTTTTCTTTGTAACCTATGACTTGACCTTGTGGCCTCTTTATTCTTCTTGGTTATTCCATTTTTCAGGCGCTGAGACCCTCTGCTCTCTCCTCACCCCCATGTCAACACCCACCTTCAGCAACAGTCTGACAAACTCACTCACACCGTGGTATAGACAACAGGTAAGACTTAATGATGATTTGCGGTTTTATTGATGACAACACTATTATTTATTCTCAGCTGGGAGAGTAAAAAAACAATTTGAGAATGTCAAATCTCAGCAAGTATGTTTGGGAGAAGTGTCTTTTTTGTTTTGATACCTTCTGGCATATTTGGATTTTCCTTTCCATTATCACCACCTTGTCCAAAAAAAATCATACCACAAACATGGTAGCCTTGTCTGTCAACACAGAGAACTAGCCTGCAGAGTGAAACCAAATAATAAATATTTAATGGATTCTTGCTAGCAGGAGAGGTTATTAGAATGGTTTTGTTTTATTCCCTCTTGAATCCCACATGCTAGAACCATTCATAGGATACAGGAGATCCTCAGTAAATATTTATTAAATGAATAAACCTACATCATCATGGGGTAAGAGTGAGCGAAGATAAATAAGATACACCTCTATTTCTGGGAGCAGACACAAACACACAGAGCGTGATTTAGCAATATAAGAGATGTCACATGGCCACACACAACTATCCTTTTCACCAAAGCCAGGAATAGAAAAATGAGGGGTTGCCCCTTGTCATTTGTGTGACAAAAAGAAACTATTTCCTTACAATGAGTAGTAAAGTTAAAGAACTTAAGGAAAAGTTGTACAGATATAAATATAGACATAGGCTCCAATGGATCTAGAAATATTCACAAATATGAGAGTTACATAGGTTCTTTATAGATCTATGACCAATGTGTACAGCTCAGTATACACTCCCAAACATTTGCAACCTACACAGTGGAGAATGAGTTCCAGGCTCCCTGCCAAATCCAATTTTTTATGTAACTGTTACTATGCACAGAAGGAGGATGCATAGGTGAACCAAGAGGGTTTATGCTAACTACCCTTGCTAACCAGTGAAACAATTTCCCTTGAAAAAGAGTGGTAAAAATCAACCTTTAACAGTAAATAGACTAGTAAGTTAAAGCAAAACAAAAAACCAACCCCCAAACCAACCATTAGATGCATGTACACTAATTGTATGGGAACACACACAGAGGCTGATTATTACTTATGATTGGCAAATTGCATTTCAGACTTTGCAGAGACCAAATTTAGTGATATTTGAAAGTGGATTTGATGCTGTCTGCAATTAGAAATTACTGTTTCTGAGTCTCTGGAATGAGGAAAGGCTGTGGTTTCGAGGATGTGATAGTGTCCACCTGTACTGTGTGCCTTGTGGCCCTATCACTTTGAAAGTGACGATTTGTTTCAGGACTTGGACAAAGCTATCTCAGGGCCTTTGGTTCTCCATCTGAAAATTGCAATAATCAAATGTGGCAAAAATACTAGAAATGAATAAATAGAAATTGCTAAGGGAATGAATGACACCTTTTTCACCATCTGGCTCCCGGCTCTAACTGGTTTTGGTGCAGTGGGGAAGAGCTTCCTGTTCTTAAGTTACATAAAAAGTGAAATGAGTTCAAAACCCAGAAAATCAGCAGGTGCAAAGGACCACTTTCTCCTAAGTTTTCAGTTTTCTTCCTCTTTCCTTCTTTCTTCTCTCTTTTCCTCTCTCTCTCTTCCCCTCTCTCCTTTAATTTGCCCTCTTTCTTTATTTAAAATTTCTCTATTTTCAGGTGGATAATAGTCACAGAAAACTCACACATGTTCATAGACATTTGATATATATTTTTGTTTAGTTGTGATGTACAAACATACTAAATATACCCACATACACAAATTTATTAAAGTACTTATATAAGTCTACAAGATAGATTGGACAAAAGTCTCTGTACACAAATACCATGATTTTAGTAGATACGATATAAAAGTGCCAATCTAATAAATTTCCTTGCCAAATATTTGAACAATTCTCTGAGTAACATTCAGTGCATTTGGTAACATTCTTCCTGCTTTTATATCTTCCTACCAAACTAATGAGGTTTCAGAAGGAATAACACAATAAATGATAAAAGGACAAACATTACGAAATTCATAGTTATGATTTCTTCTTCAATATACAGATTTTATAGAAGTATGCATCAAAGCCACATTATAAAGTTGATCCTAAAGATATCCACACATTACATTTTATAATTGTGAACATTATCAACATCATAGTTTCACCTTCCTTGCTTAAATAGTTCTACAAGCATGAATTTGTAATTTAGTTTAACTTGTGCTTACCTGAGGAAGTCACACCAAGGACAATGAGCACCAGAATAAAACCTGCCAGCGTCATCATGTCAATTTTAGAAAGAAGATTTCTTTCTTTTAAGTAACAGTATTTCCATCAGATGAGGGGGGTTTGGAAGGCAAATGCAGTGGTTCAGGGTCAGACGTGGAACCGAAGGGGAAAGTAGACACCTGAAATGGGATAAAATAGTCTCCACCACCTCCCATCAGGGTAATGTTTTGTAAAGTACACTTCATCGATTTCCAGGCAGCTGTCAGCTCGTGTAAGGCTACAAAGTATCCCTGGGTCCTAACTCCTGACTTATTAATTTCCTCTCTTGCAAAGAGATGCAGGGCAGCGGAGAAAGGAGGAAGCCAGACCGCTTCTGAATGTTCTGTGGCATTTTCTCTTATGGCTGGCGATCTGTATTAAGGAGAAAAAACTGCATTTTATAAGGGGGGGACTCCAAAAACCCGGGATTTATTTATAAAAAATTGTGTATCTATTCTTACATGTTTACACTTCAGTCACCTTCAAAGTACTCTTTATTTGAAACAATACACCTATCAAGATGTTTTTTCCGCTGTTCAAAAACAGTTTTTGAACTAGTCAATTTTGATGTCTTTTAGTGCTTCTGCCGTTTTTTGTTTTGTCTCTTCCACATTGGCAAAACGTTTCCCTTTGAGGACTTTTTTCATTTAGGGAAACAAAAAAGAAAAGTCACTCAGGGAGAGATTGGGTGAATAGGGAGGGTGGGGCACAGGCGTCATGCCATTTTTACCTAAAACTGAAGAACACTCAGCATGGTGTGGGCATCAAGATATGGGCAAACACAACAAGTCTTCAAAAAAAATTCACTGAAGCCGAATGCAGCCTCTCACAACAATGCCAGCTGGTACACTGATAGAGATGGGTTCCTAGAACACTTATCTAGTGGGGGAAGTCTGTATTACGAGGTGCCTGACCTCCAGAAATTAATTTCAGGTTTTTGGGGGGGTTCCCCCATATAATCCGTATCATGGGAGTTAGTGAAAAGCTTCTCATACATATTTTTCCTCTATGTTCTCTTCATTTTGGACTTGGGGCTTAAGCATATGAATACAAGAGGTGTCAAAAGTACAAACTTCCAGTTATAAAATAAGTCCTGGGGATGTAATGTTCAGCATGGTCACCATAGTTAGTAATACTATATTGTATATTTGAAAGTTGCTAAAAGAGTAAATTCTGAAAGTTCTCATCACAAGAAAAAAAGTTTGGAACTATTGTGCTGATGAACATTAGCTAAATATATTGTGGTAATCATTTCGCAGTACTGTATATCCAAATATCGAATAATTGTGTTGTACACCCAAAGCTAAGGTTAAAAACAAAATTCAACCGAGTAAATTGTAAAGATCTTATTGGCTTTATTCAATGATTCATAAATCAGGCAGCACCCACTCTAACAGGTAGAAAGGAGCTCTGAAAAGCTGTATAAAATTAAATACTTTATAAGCAGTAGGGCATCCGGACAAGGAGGTTGTACTAGCAGAAGGGACTGGAATGTGGCAAGGTCACTTTCCCTTGTGCAGGGCAGGGCCTCCTCAGGCAGATTACTTAACTAGCGCTGATTAGGTGGCTCTGTTACAGAGCAGAGCCCCCCAAATCCCCAGAGCCTGTGGTTGGGGAATGGGGGAAGGTGAGAGCTTTCTGGATGCCTTTGCATATCTATGGCTGGTAGCTAGGGTCTTAGTTATGCAAATAGATTTGGTTCTTCCAAGGCCCCAAGGGGATAGGAGGGGTTTTGACCACAGAACGGTGAGGAAAAAGCATAAGGGGCCTATCAAAGTTTCTGCGAATGGACAAAACTGGTTACCCTGCCCACTGTGTAACAGGCCATGGTCAGGGATTTAAAAATAAGGCGGCAGCCATTTTCAGGGATAGCACCATGCAGTTTTAGAAGGAAAGAGAGATCCATGCAGCTTTGAAAGGGCAGAGGGAGATCCACGTGGTTTTGAAAGGGAAAAGAGAGAACCATGCATGATCCAGTGCAACACAGCACATGTTTTCCTGGACTGTTATATGGAGGCTGAGGACACTATATCCCAGATCCTGAAGGAGAGAGCGGACAGATAAGTGATGGGGAACTATTGGGCTTGGTTTTGGCTTATAGCCTTTTGGAGAGCAAGGGAAGTGCTGGGTCCCCTGGGAAAATAGGGCTCTGAGCTAAAGTGCTCGCAGCCCTCCCCAGATTGGAATATTGTAAATAAGGACATGTTTTCCTCAACACTAATTGTTAGGTTTTACACCAAGGCGCCATGCGAAAGAACCCCCTTTCACTCACTAACAGTTTCTGATGGACTGCTTTCATATTCCGTTTGAGGAGAGCAGAAACTGTCATTAAGTGAAACCTCAGTTTGGTGACATGGGGCTTAGCATAAGTGACACCATTTGGGGCCTATTGTCTTGTTTTCTAACACTAATACAATGTTATATGTCAATTATATCTTGAGTAAAAATAATGAATATGTCCTTTAACTCTCTTGTTTAATGGTTTTCGAGTGTCTCAGTGTCAGAACATCCACTATGGTTCCCTTGTGCCCACAGGGTCCCCTTACTCTTCTGACAGAAGAAAGTATGGACTAGTTTTGTTTCCCTATGGGACTTGGGAACTGATAATGCCACTTTTAATTTGATTCACCCTCTTCACAGTTGATCTGATTCTCATCCAGTTCAGTGCTGTCTGTACCCAGAGGGCCCCTAATAAATGCAAATCTAATGAATGAGTAACTGAAAGTTAGGGCTAGGTAGAGGAGAGGGCCAGGTGGGAGCACTCACCTGCATGAAGACTGCATGTTAGAGCAATGCACTCTAGGGCACTGATGTACCTGACTTTAGTGACACTGATTTAATCCAATTTAAAAATTTCTCGATGATATCTCATTAGGCCCTCACTATGTGCCATTAGCAACTTTCAAACACCAGGTGATACTCAGTGAGGAACCAACAGGTAATAAAAAGATCCCTGGGCTAGGAGGCAGGATTCTGCCCCCTCCTCTGTCTGCCCGACCTCTCCAAGCTCCTCTCTCAGAGAAGCCCTTACACCACATGGCTGCTTACCTGCCTGTCTCCCTTATGAGACCCTGGGCTCCCAAGGACAGGGCTGTGTCCTCTTATCTCTGTTATCTGCAGTAGATTTTACATACAAATGCTTAAGAATGCTGCTTGAACTAAAGGAGGAGGGAAACAATCAGACAAAGATTTCCTATCCATCTGAATTGCGTCCCAGGCCCCGCCATTCTGAGCCTGCTCCTGCGCTTTCCCTCACCTGTCCTAGAACCAATAATGAACATGAGCCGGGCAGCTGCCTGCGGTGTGGTGTTGTGTCCATTAAACACAAATAATCAGGTGTCCATTATCCAGAGAGGATTAGTTTGTATTCTGGGACCCTGAGCAAAACCTCTGCTCGCCCATCACGGACCAAACGCGCACCCTGTGAAGAGTGAGCTCACTTACTCTGGTGGCTCTGGAACGCTGCCCAGACTGCTTCCGTAATAGATGTACTTGTGTTACCCACGGAAACACCACTGAAGGTGACACGTGACATGTACTTTCAACTGAAGGGTTTTAAACTTACGGTTAGTATTTTTTAGATTGTGAAAGTAGCACAATCCTAAAAGTAACTTTTAAGAAGACTTATAACCCATCTTCCTAATCTCCCCACCAACAAGATTTTGGTCTATTTCCTTCCAGTGCACATGCCCACACGTGTGCATGCATGTGCACATACTCATACATAATCACATAGCTATCACACAGAATCACAATCATCTCATTTACACATGTTTATCCTTCAGCTAAACTGTTACTCATTATAAATACAAACCTTGGCAACATTTAAAAGGAGAATGTTTAAAAATAAATAAGTAAAAGGAGAATGTTTTGATATCAACTTTGAGAAAAGAAGAAACTTTGAGACCTTATTTTATGACCTCTATGGAGATAAAAAGGAGAATTATAGATGGTACCATAGTACAATCAAGTTAATTCAGAGCTAGTTAAGCAATCACAAACAAGGGTGGTGATTAATAAATGGATGTCAGCCTGCAAGAAGGTCTCTAGTGGCATTCTCCCCTAGGGCATGAAGGCCCTGCCTGACACCTTTAACATCTCTCAAGTACTTTCTTAAAAGCAGTGAAGATAAGCTTAACCAATTTTCAGTAACACAAAAATAAAAGGACTAACTTGATTCCCGAGGTCCCTTCTAATACCAAACCATACAACGTTGTCATCCACAGTGTGTGACAGAATCAATATTCAGAATAACTTCAAAAGGTTGGGGTGTTGAACCCATGGCAAAAGGTAAAATAGCTTAAAGTGACCACATTTGTGCAACTTGGGACAAAACGTGTCTTTCTTATTTATGATTTTATTTCCACAAAATAACATACCAAATTAGAAAAATGAAATCATATTGGGTATCCACTTACCTAATTGCCTTTATCTAAAAACAAACAAACAAACAAAAAAAAAACAACCCCAAAACAAAAAAAAACAGTTGCACGGTTCTGCGGTATCTGTCGCCCTGGGAACGGCACCCAGAGCAGCAGCACTGCCCTATCAGAACCCTCTGGAACATTTTGTTTAGGGCAACATGTTCTAAGAAAGTTAATGATGTTCATCCAGAGGGAGTCAAGAAACCCAGCGTCTAGAAACAAGGCTTAACAAGAGATGATGAAAGGGCAAGGAGTTTGGATTAGAAAAAAAGAAGTCTTAGGAAACTGCCTGTCTGCTATGGAAAGTTTACATGTGACAGTTAACCCAGGGAGGTGGAGTCATTGGCCGATGTCACACAGCTAGCAGGTAGAATCGGGGCCTGAATCATGTACCATGCTACTTAATGTTACCCCATTAACCTGAGTATGACACTTTATAGAGAAATGACCATGGAGAGAACACACACCCTGCCTCCTGAAGGCTCATCCACTCTATCCCTCCTCAGTCATCCATCAGGGATTTACCAGCTGGCTTTTCTGGGTCCTTCCTTACATCTTACCTCAGTCATTCTTGCTGCGACTTGTCTGCCTCTACCGCTAGCCAGCATTATCAGAATTTCAGATACTCATATCTTCCTCTTACCATCAGTAGGGATGTTTTGTAGGAGGAATTAGTCATGAGTGTAGTGTGATAAGAGTCAGAGGTCTGGAATTTCAGTGCTGAACTTGGAAGTCTCACTGCACTCCAAAATAATCTCCTATCCTTTGATGGCTACCATTTCACTCTAAAGATAATTCTTCATTTAGTTTAAAACTTATTTTCACCAGTTCATTTCAATTAATTTTAATAAATTCTTTAAAAATTTTTATTGTTGTTCTATTATAGTTATTCCATTTCCCCTCATTGCTCTCTCCTGTCCTGCCCTATCCTCTCCCCCTTTCCCACAGTCAATGCCCACACTGTTGCCCATGTCTGTGGGTCATTTATACTAGTTCCTTGACTAAACTCTTCCCCTTCTTTCCCCCCTCCACACACCCCTCCCCTCTGGTCACTGTCAGTCTGTTCCTTGTTTCTGTGCTTCTGGGTCTATTTTGCTCATTTGTTTGTTGTGTTCGTTTGGTTCCTGTACTAGGTGAGATCATATGGTATTTGTCTTTCACCACCTGGCTTATTTCACTTAGCATAATACTTTTCAGTTCCATCCATGCTGTCATGAATGGTAGGAGTTCCTTATTTCTTTCTACTACATAGTACTCCATTGCGTAAATGTACCACAGTTTTTTGATCCACTCATCCACTGATGGGCACTTAGGCTGTTTTTAGCACTTGGCTATTGTAAATAGTGCTGCTATGAACATAGGGGTGTATAGGCTCTTTTGAATTGGTGTTTCAGTATTCTTTGGGTATAATCCCAGTAGGGGAATTGCTGGATCAAAAGGCAGCTCCATTTTTAGTTTTTTGAGGAAATTCCACACTGTTTTCCACGATGGCTGCACCAGTATGCATTCCCACCATCAGTGCACTAGGGTTCCCTTTTCTCCACATCCTCGCCAGCACTTGTTGTTTGTTGATTTGTTAATGATGGCAATTCTGACAAGTGTGAGGTGGTATCTGATTGTGGTTTTAATTTGCATCTCTCTGATGGCTACCGATGTTGAGCATTCTTTCATATGTCTGTGGCCCCTCTGTATGTCCTCCTTGGAGAAGTGTCTGTTTAGGTCCTTTGCCCATTTTTTAATTGGATTGTCTGTCTTCTTGGTGTTGAGACATATAAATTCTTTATATATTTTGGAACTCAAACCCTTGTCTGAGGTCATTGACAAATATGTTTTCCCACGTGGTTGGTTCCCTTCTCATCTTGCTGATGTTTTCTTTAGCAGAGCAGAAACTTTTTACTTTATTTATTCTTTCCTTTATTTTCCTTCCCCTAAGAGCTATATCACTGAAAATATTGCTGCATGGGATATCTGAAATTTTACTGCCTATGTTTTCCTCTAGGACTTTTATGGTGTCACGGCTTACATTTAAGTCTTTTATCCATCTTGAGTTTATTCTGGGTGTATGATGTGAGTTGGTGATCTAGTTTCATTTTGTTGTATGTCCCTGTCCAGTTCTCCCAACACCATTTGTTGACAAGACTATTTTTACTCCATTTTATGTTTCTTCCCCCTTTGTCAAATATTAATTGACCATAGAGACTTGGGCTTATTTCTGGGCTCTCTATTCTGTTCCATTGATCTGTTTGTCTGTTCTTATGCCAGTACCAGACTGTTTTGACTACAGTGACGTTGTAGTATAGTTTGGTATCAGGTATTGTGATTCCTCCTACTTTGTTCTTCTTTCTCAAGGTTCCTGAGGCTATTCACGGTCATTTTAAGTTCCATATAACTTTTTGAAATATTTGTTCTAGCTCTGTGAAATATGTATGTCATTGGTATTTTAATAGGGATTACATTAAATCTATAAATTGCTTTGGGTAGATTATGGGTAACCTTTTAATGATGTTAATTCTTCCAATCCATGAACATGGTATATGCTTCCATTTATTTGTATCTTCCTTAATTTATGCCTTCAGTGTTCTGTAGTTTTTTTGAGTACAGGTCTTTTACCTCCTTTGTTAAGTTTATTACTAAGTACTTTATTTTTCTTGTTGCTATAGTAAATGGGATTTTTTTTTTCTAGTTTCTATTTCTGATATTTCATTGTTGGTGTACAAAAATGCCTTCAGTTTCTGAATATTGACTTTGTATCCTGCTATTTTGCCAAATTATCTTATTAGGTCAAGTAGTTTTTTGGTGGGATCTAAATGGTTTTCTATGTATACTATCATGTCATCTGCAAATAATGACAGTTTTACCTCCTCTTTTCCAATTTGGGTGCTTTTTATTTCTTTTTCTTGTCTGATTGCTATGGCTAGAACTTCCAACACTATGTTGAATAGACGTGGAGAGAGTAGACATCCTTGTCTTGTTCCTGATCTTAGGGGGATAGTTTTCAGTTTTTGTCCATTAGTATGATGTTGACTGCAGGTTTCTCGTATATGACCTTTATTATATTGGGGTATGCTCACTCTGTTTCCACTTTGCTGAGCGTTTTCATCATAAGTGGGTACTGTACTTTATCAAATACTTTTTCAGTATCTATTAATATGACCATGTGATTTTTGTCTTTCATTTGTTTATGTGATGTATTACATTTATTGATTTGTGAATACTATACTACCCTTGTATCCCTGGGATGAATACAACCTGATTGTCATGTATGATCTTTTTAATGTATTGCTGGATCCAGTTTGCAATATTTTGTTGAAGACTTTAGCATCTATGTTCATCAGCAATATTGGCCTGTAGTTTTCTTTCTTTGTTGTGTCTTGGCCTGTTTTAGAATTAGGATAACACTGGCTTCATAGAAAGAGTTTGGGGGTCTTCCTTTTTCTTGGATTTTTTGAAATAGTTTGAGAACGATAGGAATTAGTTCTTCCCTGAATATTTGGTAAAATTCACCTGTGGAGCCATCCAGTCTGGGGCTTTTGTATGCTGTGAGTTTTTTTATTACTGCTTCAATTTCACTAGTTGGTATCAGTTTATTCATGTTTTCTGATTATTCTTTATTCAGTTTTGGAAGATTATATGTTTTCAGAAATTTATCCACTTCACCGACATTGTCAGATTTCTTGTCATACAGTTACTTGTAGTAATTTCTTACAATCCTTTGTATTTCTGTGGTATCCGTTGTGATTTCTCCTCTTTTGTTTCTAATTTTATTTATTTGGATCCTCTCTCTTTTTTTCTTGATGAGTCTGGTTAAAGTCTTGACAATTTTGTTTATCTTTTCAAAGAACCAGCTCCTGGATTTATCAATCATTTGAATTGTTCTTTTAGTCTCTGTGTCATTTAATTCTGCTCTGATCTTGATTATATCCTTCCCTCTACTTTAGCTGTGGGCTTTGTTTGTTGTTATTTATCTAGTTCTTGTAGATGTAGGGTTAGGTTGTTTATATGAGATTCTTCTATCCTTTTTAGGTAGACCTGTATTGCTATGAACTTCCCTCTCAGGACTGCCTTTGCTGTGTCCCATAGGTTTTGGGCTGTCGTATGTTCATTTTCATTTGTTTCCAGAAACTTTTTGATTTTGACCTTGACCTCATTGGTAACCCATTCATTGTTTAATAGTGTGTTGTTCAGTCTCCATGGATTTGAATGATTTTGAGTTTTTTTCCTTGAGGTTGGTTTCTAGTTTCAAGCTGTTGTGATCTGAGAAGGTGTTTGCAATAAGTTCAATTTTCTTGAATTTGTTGAGCCTTGTTTTGTGTCCTACCATGTGGTCTGTCTTCTAAAATATTCCATGTGCATTTGAAAAAAAATGTGTATTTTGCTTCTTTGGGGTGAAAGATTCTGTATATATCAATTAAGTCTATTTGATCTAGAGTTTTGTTCAATGCTTCAATATCCTTGATGTTTCTTTGCTTCGAAGATCTGTTCATTGTTGACGATGAGGTGTTAAAGTCCCCTACTATTGCTACAGAGTGAACCTGGCTACAGGTTCCATTAGTCCCATCTGGGGTCGCCAAAACTGTTACAGAGTGAAAGGGGGTTCTTTCACATGGTGCCTTGGTGTAAAACCCAACAACTAGTGTTGAGGAAAACAGGTCTTTATTTATAGCTCAGAGCCCTGTTCTCCCCCGAGACCCAGCACTTCCCTTGCTCCCCAAAAGGCTAGAAGCCAAAAACATGCCCAGAAGTTCCCCATTCCTTACCTGTAAGCTCCCTCCTTCAGGATCTGGGGTATGATGTCATCAGCCTCCATATAACAGTCCAGGAAAACAAGTGCTTTGCCCTTTCAAAGCCACATGTTATTCTCCCTTTCAAAGCTGCATGATGTTCTCCTCTGCCCTCCTGCAAACTGTGCGGATCTCCTCTTCTCTTCTCAAATCCACATGGAGATCTCCCTTTCCTTTCCAAGCTGCATGGAGTTCTCTCTTTCCTGCAAACTGTGTGGATCTCTTCTTCTCCTCTCTCTAAAATGGTCACCACCTTATTTTTAAATCCCTGACTATGTCCTGTGATGCAGTGTGCATGGTAACCAGTTCTGACCATTCACAGAAACTTGTGCAGGCTCTGTATGCTCTTTCCACACCATTCCATGGTCAAAACCCCTCACATCTCCTTGGGGACCTGGAAGAACCAAAGCTATTTGCATAACTAAGACTCTAGCTACTAGCCATAGTCATACAAAGGCAACTTAAAAGCTGTTCCCTTTCCCCATCCCCCAACCCACAGGCTCTGGAGATTTTTGGAGATCCCTGCTCTATAACACTATGAGTGTGTTGCTGTCAATATCCTTGAAGTCCTCCAAGATTTTCCTTATATATTTGGGTGCTCCTATATTGTGTGCATATATGTTTATAAGAATTATATCTTTTTGATTGATTGTTCCCTTAGGTGTTATGAAATGTCCTTTTCTGTCTCTTTTTATGGACTTTGTTGTGAAATCTATTTTGTCTGATGTATTTCTGTCCCAGCTTTTTTTTCATGTCCGTTTGCTTGAAATAGTTTTTCTACACCTTCACTTTCAGTCGGTGTAGATCTTTTGTTCTGAGGTGGGTCTCTTGTAGACAGCATATATGTGGGTCATGTTTTCTTATCCATTCAGCTACTCTATGTCTTTTGATTGGAGCATTTAATCCATTTACGTTTATTAATAAGTTAATTCTTTACTTTGGTTTTAAACTTACTAAATCCAAAGACCCTGGGAAGGTAGCACTTGAATCCAAAGTCTGTCAATCCTTTTTCTCCCTCTGCACTGTTCCCATGTACAACATCCTACTCATTTATCTGTAGAGATAGCAATCATGGCTTTTAAGTAAGTGTCAAATTCTTTCCTGAGATCCAACAAAGAAAGCCAAGGGCTCCTGGACGTGCTTTGTAGTTCCCCAGGTTTGGCATTAGCAGAGGGAAGACCAGAGAAAGGACCAAGTAGGCGACACTGAAGGTGCGGTATGGGACTCGGGAGCCCCCTGGTGGATTGGTGATTATACTGCAAACTTAATGCCGACAGGCTCCTTTTCAAAGGATGTATGCTTTAGATATTTTTCATTCCTTACATTTTAAATTAAGAAGATAAAAGTAAGACAAAAGCAGCCTGCCTAAATCCAAAACTAAGCACCAGAAGTTAGTGGGTTGTTGCTTTAACAGCTGCACCCAACATGCACAGTTCTCAAGGAAAGAAGTCTGAACCGACAGTAGCTTCGGATTCAGCCTGGAGACTTCACTAGGTCAACGACTTGATGCCTGCGACTGCGCTGGAATCAGGGAAGTCACAGAGTAGGAAGCGCCCCCCATCGGGAACCCTGGCGTTTTTGGTGGGAAGGAGAGTATGAACGCAGAGAAGGCATCTCTAAATCTATCCCAGCAGCATTTCCCAAACTACCTGTGCTTCCCAATCATCTGGGAGAACTTTTGAGAAACACAAATTCCTGGATAGTTTCCCCAGGAATTCTGGTTCCGTGGGTGTGGAACGGGGCCCGTGTGGTTTTGAAGGGCAGTCAAGTTTACCGACCACAGACCACTGTTGGCCATCCTCGTCCAAGTTAAGCCACCACAAGGACCAGGAGAAGCAAACCACATGAAACCACTGCAAACAAGGAGGAGGGGCCCTCGGGCTGCCAAGAACCACGAGGGCCACAAGCCCCTGAAGGCCCTAACACCGCAGTGTCCTTAGGAAGACATCTGTGATAGTGAGAGGCAGGGGATTGTGCAGCTCAGCACAGAGGAGCCCTGTGCTAAGGAAGTGTTGTGCATTGTTCTTCTGGTTTTGTTTGTCTATTTGTTTGTTTGTTTGTTTGTTTAAGATTAAATAAGACAATTTAGGTGACAAAAACAAACTTTATTTAACACTTGATGAAGTGGACAGCCTCCTTTCTGAGAACTGAAAATGTGGTGGAAGGCAGGAAGCTTTTATAGGGTAAAAAAGAACAAGGAAGAGACAAATAGAACACATCTGATTGGCTGGGGTCACACAGGCAACCTTGTTTGGGGTGATAAGACCCAGAATTGTCCTGGTATTTGGGGATTAGCTGACGGAATATACTAAGTTTCTGGTCAAGCAGTGCCTTGATAGGGATACAAAAGTTACCTAAGTTTTGGTTTGTAGATGTGGCACCCCAAACAGGAGTGGCTCCGTCTTGGGCCTAGAACACTTCTAATGTCATTCTTGGTTTGTTTTTTTCTGTCTCTTTTCTGAGGCTTTCCTCCATCTCCTTTGCAAATGACAACAAACTTCCCGCACTATTGCCATCATCACAACCACCATTTTTGAGTGCTTTTTTTTCTGGTCAGGATAACTGTTGAGCCATTTCAGGTCTGATTTGCTAAGTTCGAGGTTTGAGTTTCCAAACTAACCCTTCAGAGGCATTTAATTTTATTCTAGACTCTACATCTTCAGCAGGGGTGCTTGTTAGTGCTCTACAGTCTGGCATAGAAAACAAGGAGGGGGCTTACATTACAGGTTTCTGGAGATTTTGCCTGTTGTACAAAATTGTAGAACAATCTCTGTAATTAAAGGAGCTTTGTCTTAGCTTCACCTGGTGGGGATGCTGGCCAAGCAGAGCTCCTAGACCCAGGTGAGTGACCCCAGGTGTCCATATCAGGTGCTCTAAGTCTTAGCCACTGAGGGACCACCAGAAGCTGAAGTGAGAGAGTGCTGGGGTCGAAGTGGTTGCGGTCTAATCAGTAAACAGGAACAAAGGGAATCCCTGGGCAAGGAATCTGAATTTCTCAAGAGCTGGAGGGACTTCGGAACAGAGCAAGCGATAGTGGGGAAAGTCAGAAGGGAGCAAAAAAAAGGGAGTCTTGAATTTCAACTGTGAGTGCACACAGTTTTTGGCTAAAGCTCAAGTGTCTGTTTTATTGAGGACCAGACAGGTTGGTGTGTGTGTGAGTAGCCCTAACAGCACTGGGCAGGGGCTTGATTGCAGGTAACTAATTGTAATTATTATCTATAAGAGGATTGTGGTCTGTGGGAAGAACACTGGCCTGTGAGTCAGGAACCCTGAGTTTTACCCCTAATTAACTGTGACCTTGGACAAATAATTTTTTGTGGCATCAGATTCCTCATTCACTGGATAGAGTTGAATTAGATCAGTTCTCAATGCTCCCTCAGGGAGCTAAATCTTTAAAAATACTAATGTCTGGGTATTGCACCCAAATATACTGATTTTAACTGGTCTGCTGTGAAGTATAGAAATCATATATTTTTTAAAGCTCTCCAGGTAATTCTAATCTGTAGACAGAGTGTGAACCTAGAGTGTAGACTAGGAAGACTCTATGCTTCCTTCGGTTTGAAAAGCCTCTGAGTCTCTGTTGTAACTAGGGTCACTGACCATCCCAGTTTGCCCAGGACTGTCCCAGTTTTAAAACTGAGAGTTCCCTAACCCAGAAAACCCCTCAGTCTTGGGCCACATTCCACACCATTTTCCCTCTGCATCGGTACAAAAAGAAAGAAGAGAGAGATGCTCAGAACTCTCTGGGTGTGTGTGTTTATGTGTGTGACTTCACCAGGTCTGTCAGTGAGCAAATTTATGACTGTGCCATTCACCTGCTACATAATTGCCATGTTGTAGCTAAGTATACATTTAGGTAAAACCTACCTTGCACAGATTTGTAAAGATTATCTCTCTCCCATCCTAGCTTGTTTCCTGTTCTTCAACCTGATGCTTTGAAAAAGCATGTTGGGTTTCTTTTTCTTTCTGACTCTAGTCAAATGAAGAAAACTTAAGAACAGAACAGTTTTAAAAGATGTTCATTCACTCACAGGTATCTATTCAACCTCCACATACGGATTTTTTTCATTTGCCACCCTGCATGCAAGCTACCACCAACTCCTAATTTCTCTACCTTCAAAACATATCCAGAATCTCAAAACCTATCCCTTCTCACTGCCCCCACTTCTACCACCCTGACGCAGTGTCAGACAAAATCAAGTCACCATGTAGTCAATGTGACAAGATAAGTCTCAGAAACATGATGCAGCCATGAGAGCATGGTATCGTGGGCCGAGGGAGTGTACAAGTGACACCTGCTCACTGCTCCCATGCCGACTGCAGCTCCTTGGCCTCTCAAGTGTTGTAGAAACACTGGGCGATCTTTGATATCTGAGAACCGTATCACAGAGAACATTTCATTAGGGAGCTCCCCAGTTGCCTTCTTTCTACATCTGAATGACCAACAAAAAGGAGATGCTAAAGCTCTTAGATTAAACTCCATTTTGTCAAACGTACTCCTCAATCTCACCAACTCAGCAATCCTGTGTGAACCCTACAAGCAGAACATGTCCTAGACACAAAGATATTGCATTTTGGTACCTTCTTTTTCTGTGCCAGGTGGCTTCCATCCCTACCCCACCCATGGCCATCATGGAGTCATGGAGCAGATGTTTACTGCTCTGTTCCTAGCCGCTGTCCGTAGGAGGGATGTTGGAAGTTTCATGGGGCAAAGACACGTGGGAGCTGGGTTCCTGGGTTTTAGTGTTGACCTTCACATCTGAACAGTTTAATCCAAAGCTTCTCAACTGGGGGCCATTTTGTACCCCCACAGGACATTTGGCAACGCCTGAAGGCATTTTGATTGGCGGACTGGAAAGAGGGGCGCTACTGGCATCCAATGGGTGGGGAGGCTGGGATGCTACCAAACACTGTACAGTGCACAGGAGAACCCCACAGGAAAGAATTATCCTGCCCCAAATGTCACTGTGCTCTGGTTAAGTCCTGGTTCTAATCCAACATACAGTAGGAGTCCAGTTCTCTGCAGGGTTGAGGATAGGGGTAGGGCAAAGTGTAGAGAATGTTTTAGATGTTCTAGGAAGTGGCAAAGAGAAGGCACCTATGGTTCTTTCTTTCTGAGCTTAAGGATGCCATCAGCATTTAAGTGGGAATAGAAAAGTGTCTTCAAAAACATTCCTGTTCTAACAAACTTTAGAGACACAGCAGCAGCCTTGGACCAAACAAGTCTCTTCTGGAGTCCCAGGCTGAGCCTCCCTCAGCCCCCCCAAAAATCCCAGTTACCCCCACGCCTCTGTCCTGGGTGCAAGGGCCTGGACTTGCCCTGGTCCCAGGCAGGCAGGGCTGGCTCTCAAAGAGAAATTCATTTTTTCTCAGGTGGAAATGCTTGACAGTTGATTTTTCACATTAAACCTTTGGTGAGAAATCCCAATATCTTATAGTCTGTGCATTTTAGACTAACTTGACTCTAACTGTTACTGTTGCCAATTCCCATGAAAAGAAAATGTGAGATTATAACTCAACTCTTATCACTGGAAAATTTCACCATGGGACACAAATCATGAGAACAGGATGTATTTCAACAAGGAAGAACACAAAGAAAAATACCATTTAGATATAATTATATTTCATGAAAGACACAATAGGCTTGGAGGGGAGGAGATGGGAGAGGCTTGTTCTCATCACGAAGCCCTGCAGAGGACTTCCCACAAAGAAAACATGCAGTTAGGAATAACTGTGTCATCGAGGACAGAAGGTTCCATCCGTCCATCTGTACACTGATTTTCTACTCTGATCAGGGAAGGCACATTGCTGAGGGCTGGGAGGATAAATAATGCACAGGAGGACACCAGCTACCTGCTTGTCATGAGAGATTCTGTTGTCCTGTACGGGGGTTCCAGTCATGCTCTATCATGTTTCTGATCCGTAAATTGAGCCAGATTTCCCTCATTCACCCAGGGGCTGGGCAGACGTGGAATAAAAGGCTGAGAAACTCCATTTCAACTGGAATGTAAAATCTGGGTCTATTTTGTGCTCCAGGGGGCGCCATTACCTAGACTACAATTAGATCTGCGACTCCTGGCATTAGTGGCTTTTCCTGGGCCAGTTACTTGGGGATCAGGAGATTTTAGAGATGTTTGCTGTCTTTGGGGGTTTGGGAGTGGTGATTTCTTGTTTGTTTGTTTGTTATAACGTACATCAGGGAAAGCATGCAGGTCTTAAATATATAACTCATAAGCACCACCCAGATGAAGGTATGAAACAACCCTTATCCCCCAGGAGGTTCCTGAGTACTGCTTCCCAGTCTACACCCCCTCCCATAACTATTATTCTGATTTTATCACCATAAGTGGTGTCTTGACCTGTCTTGAACTTCACAAACAGAAACTAAGCTGTATGTACTCTTGTCAGACCACCCACTTGCTGCCAATACTTTCCTTAGCAAGAGGTGTGCATCTTGATTGACAGCTGTCTTCCTGGCCAACCTGGGGTTGGAGTTATTCATGTTTGTGTTGGCTGAAGTGGAGCAGATTTTGCTACCCCAAATATGTCTCTTTGGCATAAGGATTATTTTGAGCTGAAGGCAATTAAAACCCAGCAGATTCAGGAAAGCTCCTTACCTCCCCCTCAACTGCCTACATGAACATTGGAAAGAGGGCCTGTACCAGGAAGGGCGCTGTTACCAGAGAAAATGTGCCTGTGTAACAGGGCAACCTTTGTTTACAAACACCTCCTCTACCTCCCCGTGAAAGGCCTTCCTCCCCTTTGCGCCGCTTTCCTTGGCTCTGGATGGTATGTGAGCTTCAATTCCCTGGCTCTCTTTCATGTCTCCTGTTCTCATGGGGCTCCTGTAGCTATAAAATTAAGTTTGTTTTTTCTCCTGTTCATCTGTCTTATATCAGTTTAATTATTGGATCAGCCAAAGAACCTGGAAGGGAATAAGAGAAAAGTTGCCAGCTCCAGGGGTCCAAAACTGCCTGATCAGATACCTGTAGTGCCGGCAGGGTGCTTTGTCCACAGCGAACACTCAGTAAATGCTTTGTGTTGAGTAAGAGCTGCTTTTGTTGTAATTAGTTTTTGGCATTTAGCTCTTGACACCATTACATTAGAACCTTTTGTTAACTGCTGACACATGGAATATGCTCAAAGCAAACGTGTTATTTTCTCCTGTTGTCCTTTTAAATGTGTTCATTGAAGGCAGTTGTCCTTGGAGGGCCAACTGGGCAGACGTCTGACTTCTCTGCTCACTCTTAGATAAAGGATAGCTCTGTGGTCACCAAAGGTTCTCAGAAATGAGAATGCCCGACCCAGCATATGAATCAGGTGCTTCAGCCTTCACTCAAAGGATTTAGCCTTTCACTCCCATCCCTATGCTAAGGTGGACGGGCAGCCTGCTTTTAGTGGAGGGTGTGTGGTCTCTGATTTCACTTACCATCAGAGAAGAGAAGGAGGGCTGGAGGGGAGGTAAGGATATTGGGCTATGTACCTGACTGGTGATGGGCTCATGATGGCTTAGCTGGTGCAGAGCTGCGCTCTGCTCCAGAGGAGGCCGGGAGGCTAGAGGGAGGGAACAGCCACTGACTGCTGTGATCCGTCTGGCCTCAAAAAGGAAGCCGTGTCTTACAGCATGCAATTAGGGCTGAATCAGTGCCAACACCACCCTGGTTGGCCCCCAAAACAGAGCAGATGGCAGCAGAGAAGAGGAGCAGGGAGAGACTCCTTTCCTCCCCTCCTGCTTTCAGCGGTCCGCAGGAGCACCAGCTGCCTGGGGCCTTTTCTCCCAGGGCAGGGCAGGGTGTGGGGAGTGAGGCACGCACCCAGGGCCCCAACCTAAGGGAGCCGGAACAGTCAGGATAAGTCATTTTTTAACGCAATTTTAAAAAAAAATCAAAATGAATGAAAAAAAGTCTATGATGAACAAAATGTTACTACTTTTTACTTTGCTTCAGGCTCCAATGTTGTTAGCAGAGACTTTACCGATTCTTTCTTTAACATTTTGATATTTTGCTCATCATGGATTTTTGGCATTGATTTTGAGCTTTAGAATTATTGCCTTAAAATACTCATCTTAAATTACATTCAACTATACACATAAACTATACAGCCGTGCACACAGGTAAATACAGGTTTTAAAAAACAGTCATCTGCAGGCTAGTTATAGCAGTAATGTTCTGATGTCAGTTTCCTAGTTTTGACATGGTGCTATGTATATAAGATGTCAACATTCGGGGAACAACCTTGTTGCAGCTTCCTGTGAGTCTAATTATTTAAAAAATTAAAAATTTGAAATCCATGGCCAGGTGGCTCAGTTGGTTGGAGTGTCATCCTGTACACCATAAAGTTGCAGGTTTGATTCCCGGTCAGGGGATATGCCTAGGTTGCGGGTTCAGTCTTCGGTCTGGGTGCTGATGGGAGGCAACCTATTGATGTTTCTCTCTCACATCACTGTTTCTCTCTCTCCCTTCCTCTCTCTAAAAAAAGCAATGGAAAAATCTTTAATGATTATTTGCATAAACTACTGCATTTTGGGGCATTCAGTTCAGTTTTGAGCCAACGGTAAGTGGCTCACATGCCTCCCCCTGTCCTGGCCATGCTTGTTCTGCCTTCACTGTGGTTCTCAACATGATGAAGCGCATCTCACTCTGGGAAGTTACAGAGGCTTAACTTTCCCCTTGGGCTGGCCACGGAGACTGTGGTCTGGAATGCAGCCACCTGCCCCAGACTCCCCTGCTGATTCTGTCTTTGGACCACACTTGCCTTTGCCCCTACCTGCACCTTTGTCTTTCAATAAACATCCTGTGTGCAATGTTCAATTATGAGCAATGGTGGATAAGCGTTTCTTTTTTTGTTCTGTGACCAGGTCCAGTTCAAGTTCAGAAAATACTGTTCATGTTGTCAACAAATAATGTCATGTTTCATTTTTGATTTTAGTTATGTCAGGGTCTATAGTTTAACAACTGCCCAGGTGATTCCAATCTGCAAACTGAAATAGAGAAGCCCTGCTGTATGCCAGTATTAGAACCTATTAGAATTGTGTGAGGGTTAAAATACTCTGATCATCATCACCTGGGAACTTGTTAGAAATGTTGATTCTCAGGTCCCACCCTGGACCTAGGAGTCACTAGCCTTGGAAGTGGCCCAGCAATCTGCATTTGATAATCTCTGCGGATGATTCTGAGACACGCTAGAGTCTGGGAGCCACTGATCTTAGTGTGGGATGCTTGGACCCTCCTGGAGATTCTGATTTCATGGCTCTGAGTTAGAGTCCTGGTTCACTGAAAAATTTCCTCAGGTAATTCCAGTGAGTGCTGGCTGGCAAGCTGCTAGCTTCTGCTGGTCTAGGCTGTTTTTAAAAATATATTTTATTGATTATGCTATTACAGTTGTCTCAGTGTTTCTCCCTTTGCCCCACTCCGCCCAGAACCCCTACTCCCTCCAGCAACAACCCCCCTCCTTCGTTCATGTCCATGGGTCGTGCATATAAATTCTTTGGCTTCTCCACTTCCTATACTATTCTTAACATCCCCCTGTATATTTTGTACCTACCAATTTATGCTTCTTAATCCCTGCACTTTTCCCCCCATTCTCCCCCTTTCTCCTCCCAGCTGATAGCCTTCCAAGTGATCTCCATATCCATGATTCTGTTCCTGTTCTTGTTGTTTGCTTGGTTTGCTTATTTAGATTCGTGCGTTGATATTTGTGAGTTTGTTGTCATTTTACTGTTCATAGTTTTGATCTTCTTTTTCTTAAATAAGTCCCTTTTAACTTTTCATATAAGAGCTTGGTGATGATAAACTCCTTTGGCTTCATCTTGTCTGGAAAGCACTTTATCTACCCTTTTGTTCTAAATGATAGCTTGCTGGATAGAGTAATCTTGGTTGTAGGTCCTTGTTTTTCATCATTTTGAATACTTCTTGCCAGTTCCTTCTAGCCTGCAAAGTTTCTTTTGAGAAATCAGCTGACAGTCTTATGGAAACTCTTTTATAGGTGACTCTCTTCTTTTCTCTTACTGCTTTTAAGAGTCTCTCTTTATCTTTAGCCTTTGGCATTTTAATTATGATAAGTCTTGGTGTGGTCCTCTCTGGGTCCAACTTGTTTAGGACTCTGTGCTTTCTGGACTCATATGTCTATTTCCTTTGTCAAATTAGGGAAGTTTTCCTCCATTATTTTTTCAAATAAGTTTTCAATTTCTTGCTCTTCCTCTTCTCCTTCTGAGATTCCTATAACCCAGATGTTGGTATGTTTGGAAATGTCTCAGAGGCTTCTTATCCTATATTCGTGTTTTTTTTTTTTTTAATCCTTTTTTCTTCTTGCTGTTCCGATTGAATGTTTGTTTCTTCCTTATGTTCCAATTCGTTGATTTAATACTCAGTTTCATCCCCTTCACTGTTGGTTCCCTGTGGATTTCTTTTTATTTTACTTAATGTAACTTTCATTTCTGCCTGGGTCTTTTTTATGCTGTTGCTGTACTCAATGAGTTCTTTGAGCATACTGATCACCAGTGTTTCAAACTCTGTATTTGATAGGTTGGTTACCTTCATTTTGTTTAGTTCTTTTTCTGGAGTTTTGATCTGTTCTTTCATTTGGGCCATATTGCTTTGTCTCCTCATTTTGGCAGCTTCCCTGTGTTTGTTTCTCTTTATCAGGTAGAGCTGCTTTGACTTCCTGTCTTAGTAGCATGGCCTATTGTAGAAGAGCAGACCTGTAAATTATGTGGGGTGGAGCCTTAGGTGATCGTCAGGGCAGGGCAACCTGTTTTCCCACTTTCTGGCTCTGTGTGTGGGGAGGGCTTGGAGAGGGGAGAATGCTGCTGCCTGGCTTCTGGAGGTTTGTCTGGGAGAAAGTTGTATTCCAGGACTCGCCCTGTTTCTAGTCACTTCATTTTCTCCCTGGTTATGTCACTTGTGTCCTTCCAGCTGTTGCCAGGTGCTGAATACCAGAGGCGGAGGGTCTGCATAAGTCCTAAGTCCATACAGGCCCTTTAAGCAGAGTCTCCTGAAAATCTGGCAGTTTCTTCCACTGTCCCAATCCTTAATGGTTTTTACAGCTAGAAGTTATGGGCATTTATCTTCCTGGCACTGGAACCATGGGCTGCTGGGTGGTCTGGTTTGGGACTGGGATCATTTACTCCCAAGGTATCCCTCCCAATTTTTATCCACCACACATGAATGTGGGACCACCTGTTGCACTGCCCCTCTGTGCTACTCTTGAGGGTCCACACCTCTCCACCTCTCTCCACATCTCTGCCCCTCCTACCTGTCTGGATGAATGTGGCTTCTTTAAATCCTTGGTTGTTGGACTTCCATAGAGCTCGATTTTCTGATGGTTCTGGGTAATTTGTTTTGTATCTAGTAATTTTTTTCTATAATTGTGTGAGGAGGTGAAGTATGTTTTCCTATGCCTCCATCTTGACCGGAAGTCTCTCTGCTGGTCTAGGTTTGATCAGCTGCATCTCAGTCCCTGGCCCTCTGAACAGTTTTTCTCTGGGGGTTCCAGAGAAACCCAAGATGTTTCTCTAATAACAGTCTAATGGAGTTATGAAGAAATGAACAGTTTTCTTGACAATATCATTCTAAGCTCCCATAGCTTCCAGGAGGCTCTTTTGACTTGTATGGATTTTAGTTTACATGTTCCTTTTCTTTCTCCTCTGAACTCCTACTGGGTGACTAAAACCTCACAACTGTAAAGAAATAATTGTTCTCAACCTGGCCTAAAAGAGGTATAATTCACACTGATAGAATTCACATCTCCTGGGAATATATCATTTATTCCTGAGAAAATGTTTAAGTGACTTTCTCATGAATTTAGAAGTATTAAGTTGTGTTCTGAGAAACCAGTCACTCCCTCAGCTGTCAGTCAAACACCTGATGATCTTTAACCAAACACTCTGACCTTTGTGAATCAGGCCTAATGTAGATTATCTGGACATTTTCTCACTGAAGGAGAGCAAAATATGCCACTCCAGCATATACCACGTTGGCATGTGAATTACTGTGAGCTGAAGGCCATCAAGACCCAATTGACTCAGAAAAAACTTTGACCTCTCCCTTAACTATACCTACAAAAATTTAAATAAGGAGGCTGGCTCAGAAAGAGGGCTATTACCAGGGATTACATTTTATCTAAAAGACCAATCTGTTGTCAGGACCAACTTCTAATTTCCAAACATCTGCTCTTCTATCTTCCTGTGAATTAACCCCCTCTCCTTTGAAGCCCTGGGCCCTTGTCACATTCCTTAGCTCAGGATGGCATATAAGCCTCCATTGCCTGACTTGCCCTTTGGTCTCATAGCTTTGGGGCTCTTTCTGTATGAAATTAAATGTTTTTCTCCTATTAATCAGTCTTATGTCACTTAGATTATTAGACCAGCCAAAAAATCTAGAAGGGTAGAAGAGACATTTTTTTGCTCTTACATTATCCAATACTATAATGCTACCAAATGTAAATCATGGCTGCCAGACAGCTGCCCTCTTACAGCAAGATTATAATAAAAACTTCTGCATGTGCTTATTACTTACAGTCTAAACAGTTTTTAACAAAAACATTATATAGTCACTAAACACAATTTTATAAAATACAAACAATACAGAACTTTAAATAGTAATGATACCCACCCCCCGCAGAATTCCACTTCCTAAAGGTAACAAAATTCAGGTACTATCTGTCCTTCAGGATATTTCATGTTCATTCATTCATTCATTCATGAATATCTGATATTTATTGATTATCTATATTGTCTCAAGCTAAGTGCAGAGGATACAACTATGAATGAGACCAATGCAGTTCTTTACTTCATGGGCTTTGCATAAATTTAAACTCTCATACACCACTAGTTGCATTATTAATAAAGAAATGAACTTCCACCTTGGCTTTCTTTTCCTGCTATGGATTCACTGAGTAAGAGCAAAAACAAACAAACAAACAAACAAAAAAATGCCTCCTTTACCTGTAACTCCAGAGGAAGGAATAATGTAGATGTGCAGTCCTCTCCCCCTACCTTTCTGCTCTACTCCACCACCCCACCTTTGCTAGCTTTTGTGTTTCAGACCCATTAAGGAATTAGGGTGGATTGTCCTGGGAAGTCCTGAGCAGCTCTGCTGGAGGAGACTGGAAAATAGAGAAAGGAAGCATGTTGGGAGCCACTGGACATAGCAGTGACCAATCTTTCCTTGCCCAGCGCTCCGTGGTTGCCTGATTCCAAGGTGGCCTCGGGAGGCAGAATACTAGGTATGTTCACTTGGAGGCCTGCCACATGGTCCCCCATCCCAGCTGGAGATCAAAGTCACCAACCTTTGCAATGGTCCGCTGGAGACTGGGCTCTGGACACCTAGCTGGGACCAGGGTGAACTCAAGGACAGAGCTAATTCTTGAAATCCTCTGGATCGATAAGTGCCCCAGACTCTTGCATGGCCCTGGGGCAATAAAAACTGACACTGCCATCCCATTGCTCTGGCCAGCGGTGACTGAGAGCTGGATAGAGTTCAATTTAGGAAAATAAAACATAACATCACCTGCATCCAAGTGACATGAAACAAACATACTCATTCCACACACAGCACACACATATACACTCATGAAATTCTCAGTTTTATTGATTAACTCCTAATTCTGCATTATCATTCTTTTCACTGTGCAGAGAATGAACCTGGACCAGAAGCCTCTTCTTGGCAATGATAGGGCTGGTTGCTGATTCAGTGGGAACTATGCAGCCCTCAGCAAGAAGGTTTAGATGGTTTATATGAACATGAACTGCTCTTATTCCCTTTACAAAGCTTTGATTGCTTGGGCAATATTTATGGCTGTGTGAGGCAGCTCGGTGTGGTCAGACAGCTTCCTGAAGACATAAATTTCCACACAGCACAGCCAGAGTCCCCTTGGGGCTTACAGAGTCACTAAGTACTGGGAAGGATTGGGCACCCCCTCCTCAGTTAAAGTAGCTCAGCTTTAAAAAAGCAAAGGAACACAAAGAAGCTAATGTTGTTGGGTATTTTTCACACAACAAATTGTGCCTATTTAAAGTGTGAAGTTCAGTGAGTTTTGAAAAATATATGCATCACCACCACAATCAACACACAGAGCCATTTCCATTACCCCCAAAACGGACTTAGCTTCTCTCAGCCACTTTGCGATAAGCACTCTGGCTGCTGCCCCAGGCAATCCCTGATTTGTCCTCTGTCACCATCAATTGGCCTTGCCTTTTCTAAATTTCTATGTGAGTATACACATATCACACAGTATATACTTTTTTGTGTCTGGATTCTTTCACTCAGCACAATTATTTTGAAATTTATACACAGTTTGTATGTATTAGTACTTGACCTTTGTTTTTTTGTTTTTTGTTTTTGTTTTGATCCTTACTCAAGGATATGTTTATTAATTTGAAAGAGGGGGAGGGGGAGCCATTGATGTGAGAGAGAAGCATTGATTTGTTGCCTCCTGTACGTGCCCTGGTACAGGGACAGCACTCCAACCAACTGAGCCACCCGGTCAGGGCTACTTCATTTCTTATTATTGATGATGTACCACAGTTGACATGTTGGCCCTGGCTGGTTTAGCTCAGTGGATTGAGCGTCGGCCTGCGAGCTAAGTGTCGCTGGTTCGATCTTCCAGTCAGGGTACATCAGAGAAGGAAAACTCTGACTCCAAAAAACCTCCGCTGCCTTGCGGCATACCTCTTCAGGGGAAAGGCTAAGGGAGTAAACCCCGACAGAAAATCCGGAGCCGGAGTCCCTAAGGCGGTTTGACGTTGTAGTCAACACCGGCAACTCCTGCGGCGCACCTGAACCCAAGCTGTATCGACTCAGTCTTTCCCTTGGACCCTTCAGCTGCGAAGAGAGGGGGGGTCTGCTGCATGGGCAACAGCAGACCCTCCATATTACCCTGCCCAGGCTCTGTAGCTTCAGCGTCATCGCAAGATGTCGATTCAACACGGGAGGAGACAGATACCGTGTCACTCCCGAGTCGGACTGCACAGCCATTCTCGGCAGTGCAGATAGACTCTTAAGAAGCTACACCATCGTCTCTCGAGACGGACGGCTGCCGACGACGACAGTTGACATGTAGTCATCTGTTGTTGGTCATTTGGGGGTGTTGCCAGTTTTTGTCAATTATAAATAAAGCAAGGCAGCTCTGCTCTTTTATGTTTTATATATTGGGGTTTGTGTACCATTTTAGTCTAAAAAGTTTGCCTTCTAAAAAAAAAGAAAAGGAAGGAAGGAAGAAAGAAGGGAAGGAGGGAGGGTGGGAGGGAGGGAGGAATGAAGGAAGGAAGGAAGAGAACCCACTGGTGAAATAGAAAAAGTACAGTCTTTAGAATCAGAGACAGAGCTGGGCTTGAAGAGTGGTTCTGTTTCTAGTTAAATCAACTTGAGAAATGACTACACTTTTTAATGTCACTTCTATTATTTGTAAAATGAGGTTACTACCACACAGGGTTATTGAGAGAATCAAATTCAATGAGGTCACACATATAAAGTGTAAGCTGGTGCTCAAAAATGGTATTTCTCTCACATCTCTCTGCCTGGGGGAGAGACAGGCCAGCTGGAGGAGCTCTCTGGCCCTGTTTAGCTCAACAGAGCAGATGTACACGAATAATTTCTAATTAGTGTCACTGTGAGGCTGTCTATGAGTTTAAGTAATTTAGCCCAAGTACATATTATCTGGTTCAAACTGTACCCCATGGTCTTTTGGTCATTTCTAATTATGCTCAGAATAACTTTTTGAATTAACTATTCAAAGCCCTAAAGTAACCTGGGTTATCTTTGGCTTTGTAGGGAATGTTAGATAAAATGCTGAGAATTTGAGTTTACTGCTGGGTTAGCAATGCAAAGTTCCTACCAGCTAACTGCTAGTAAGTTTCTAGAGAAACAGGCACATCAGACACCGGGGTGGAGTTAATGAGCTTTATAGTATAGCAGACAGCCCTGGGAGAGGCAACAGCTTTGTCTGAGCTCTGTGCCACAGATTCCAAAGGCCTGTATTGTCAGATGTCACTGTGGGAGTCAGAGAAAAAGCTATGCTAAAACATGCAGTCACTTGCAAAATAACCACCTGAAACACCTGGAAAAACAGAAGAGCTTAGGAAGGTCATGCCATATCTAATGAGGGCAGAGACCTCGGCCAAGAGTGAGAAGACTAGAGTCTTGTGATAGTTTTGCCTCTAGTTCTTGCAAATCCCCTTGGAGGTTTGGTTTCTTCATCTATAATGAAGGGTTTGGACTGAGGTTGCTTTGAGCTCCGACATCCTATAATTTTGTGATACACATTAATCCATGGATGTTAGGTGCTGGGAACTTGACTACTCGATCAAGTTTCTGGTGCTCATCCAGCCCATATGAAGTAACTCTTACAAAAGTACAAGGTGGAAGAATTTGTGAGGCAGAAAGACCAAAGTAATGAAGCTGGGGCTGGGGGTGATGTGTGGGGAACAGTTAGTTTAGTTTTTGATGTGCTATGTTCCAGGTAAATGCAAGTCATTACCATATACCTTCTTGAAGGCACCTAGAATACAAACGTGGAGCTTAGATGGGAGGCATAGCATTGAGGATCATTGGCAAATCAGTTTCAATAGATATTGAGTACCTAGTAGTAACATGCATCCATGTAATCTACAAATATTTACTTAGCATTAATTATGTGTCAAGTCCCACACTAACAGCGTGGAAGAATCAAAAAGAAAGGAGACACAGACTTGTTTCCGGGAATTTACATTCCATGTAGCATTTGGATTAGACAACAAGAGTTATGCTACAGGATAGCATAAGATGAATTGTGTAAGAGAGCACAGTGTTTTGTGATTCAAAGGAAGCATGCAGGATTTGGAGCACCAGGGGAGGCATTCAAGATAGTCTTTTAAGAAAGACTGGGATTTGGCTGGGGGAATGGGGGTTGGGAAGGGCGTTCCAGGGAGAAGAAATAGTGCGAGTGGATACTAACGTGTGGACCAGCAAGGTTTGGAGTGTCTCTCCTGCTAGGACAAAGCATGGCTGGAATGTGAGCATAGGCTGTGTATAAAGGAGCAGTGGGAATGAAGGCTTGTGTAGATCAAGATTATATTACGGTGTGCTGAAGGCGATGTTCCCTTATTTTGGTAGGCTGTGGGAGGGCGCCAGGCTCCTGCTCTGAGCAGGTTTGGGTGGCGATCTGAGCTTACCCTTCGTAGGATTTCCATGGCTGTGCTGGGCAGGACAGATGGAGTGAGATGAGGGCTGGGTGAACTTCTAAGTTCTAAGACAGGATGAAGCCAGAGGGAGTAAGGGCTGAGGGGAGAGAATGAAGGTCTGGGCTTGATCTTGAGAGACACTCAAAGACCAAGACCAAGGACGAAGGCAAAGCAGCTAGAAACTGAAGAAGTCCACTTAACTGTTTTCAGGCCCCAAAACACAGAACTGAGATGGAGAGGCAGGTGGGAACCTATGAAGTCTGCAAAGCCTTTCACACATCCCATCAAGCTGACCAGAACCTAGACCTGTGGCCCAGTGTAAAGAGCTGTGGGCTCAGACATCTGGCTTACCTCTGAGACTTCGATTTTTCATCTGTGAAATAGAGAATTCATTAGGAAGGTTAATGAATTAAAGTATGTAAAAGTAGTAGGTACTTAGTTCCTAACAATTGAATCAAAATTATAACAGGCTTCCTAAATGCATGGAGTCTGTTCTACACAAAATCAAGTCATGTTTTCAATAATATCAGGCTAGCAAAACACAGTGAGATTGTGGCTTCCCCCAAACAGCTTGCTCCCCAAAAACAGTTGTGCCATACAGGAGTGTCACCAAGAAAGAAGTCAGGTGGTTGGAATGTAAAAGAAGGGGAAATTTTGATTTAGAACCAGAATGAATTTTACTCAGGAGTTTAGGCTGTCTGACCTTTCCCATCGTTTAACCTCCTATTTTATATTCCAAATGCTATTTTCCCCAACCCATAATACATTGTGCCCTTTCAACAGCTTCCTTGCCATGACATGGTGAGAAAAGGGAGAGGTGCAGTAATGATGAGCTGATGTTTGCCAAGGACTTTGGACTTCTTGGCTGCCACATGCTACACAAACACAGGATATTACTTCTAAGCTGCTGCTTAAAGAAGGGAGAGACAGAGAGGAGCAGTCTTCTCAAGTTTTGCACCAGCATCAGGGGGCAGGTCAGGAGAACAGGAAATGACCAGCAACTTCCCAGAGTGCTTGAGAGCAAAGAAATGGAGTTGGGGGGTGGGGGAAGGGGCCGAGGCTTTGAAACATCTCAGTAAAGGCAGGCTGCCCACATTTTCCAGACTGTCTTAGAGGGAAGCAATTTAGTTATAAAGATGAAAACATTTTTTTGCAAATATATCATTGGCTAGAGGAATTAAAGGGGTTAAGCAGGGATCCTGGCAGGGCACCTCTGCTGCTGGGAGTTGCATGTATGTAAATTTCCGGAGGAGCATCCAAGAGTCCATCTGGACAGTAACCTTAGAGAGAGTCCAACCTTCCATCTCCATGCCTGTGCTGATTTTGACAAGGAAGGTCACAAGCCAATGCAAGAACCAATCTGTGGCCTTTGCTGTGCAAAGCAGAAGGTGAAAGAGGGGCACCTCCCCAAACCCCGACTCTAGTACAAACTAAAGCAGTGCAACTCCCTTCATGCTCTTGTAATAGTTCTCATGGGGGAAGGGAAAGACCTCCCTTTCTCATAAACCAACCCCCACACCCCAAGTTGTCTCCTATCCTTCTGTTGGTGGAAGTTTCAGGTTTGGGATTTATTTATTTATTTATTTATTTAAAGAAAGATGTCCTTAAATTAAGGGCTGTCGATGGAGCCTTCTCTTTCTCTAGCTTTTATGGGAGAAAGTTTTAGAAAAGACTAAATGTCTTTGCTTCATTCCTACCAACACTGACTGTATGTGAAATGTCAGGCCCAGCATCATGAGGGTGGAGAGATGAAGATTTCAGTAATGCTCATAATCTAGTAAAGGCGACAAACTCATAACACACATTACGAGCATCAGACAGACAGTCACGTAGGAAAGATGGAGAATAAAAAGAGACATTTTCCTGATGGGAGGACCAAGGGGTGGAGTTTTGCATAGGCTGGTATTGACTTGGCCCTCAGAGGAAAGGTAGGACTTCAGCAAAAGACCATGGGTGTGGGAGGGGCATTTCATCTGGAGCCAAGGTCCAAGGAGGCGACATGTGAGGAATTGTGAATATTTAGGTGTGGCTGAAGTAGTCCCTAGTGGAGGGTGTGGTGGGAGGTGAGAAAGAATAGAACTTTGGATAACAGGCTGAGGAGTTTAGACTTCATTCTCTGTGAAAGAGGGAACATGGAAGGTTTTATAAAATGTGAGTAATAGTATTAGAATGGAGTCAGTATGGAGCAGGGAGGCCAGTTAAAAGGCTATTACAAGGGCCCAGGAGAGAGAAGATGAGGCCTGAACCATAGGGATTGAATTCCTAGGGCTCCATACCATGAAGAATACTGGACCCAAGCACCATCCAAGGGACATATTGTTACAGAACCTCTGGGCTGCTCCAATTGAAACCTAGCACCCACAGGCTGTTTAGTTAGGGGCCGGATTGCCAACCGCCAGAATTATAACTCTCAATACCAGAGTTTAGTGAAAAGAAAAAGAATTATTTATTTAACAGTTATATAGATTTAGATTATTTGCAGGTTTCTGCCGTTAAGTCTTATGTTCCTTAAACCACCCACAAACACATATTCTTGCCTCCCCCTACCAAACCAGGCTAGTTTTAGAAAAGTTAGAGAAACCATTTCCCTACTTCCTAGACACAGTTCAGCTTTACTGGTAGCTGCCAATCATTCAATTCTGATTGGGGGAGGTGTTGTCTGTGTTAAGGGTCTCCCTGGCTTTTAATCCAGAACCGCGTAGATTCCCAGCCTTTCCTTTCCAAAACCACAAAGGTATTCCCCCTTCTCCAAGCCGCAAGGTGTTCTCTCCTATTCAAAGCATCATGGTGTACCTCTCTTTTCCAAGCCACATGGCGTACCCTCCTTTCTAATCCGCATGGAGAACCCCTTCACCAAAACCGTATGGAGAACCTTCCTTTTCAAAACCGCATGGTCAGTCCCATTAAAATATCTGCCGCTTATTTTTAAATCCCTAACTGCATCCTGTGATGCAGTCGGCATGGTCCCCAGTTCTGACCACTCACAGAACCTCACGCAGGCTCTGTGTGCTTTTTCCATACCATAACCCTTTCTATTAGATGCTTCCGTTAAAGCAGAGAGAAAGACCAGAGAACAAAGTCAGATCAATGAGGGTGGGGAAGGTCACCAACATTCTACAGACCCAACTGAATGGTGATGTAGGTTGAGCATTGTAGAGTTAATGAATGTTTATTTTGTATGGTGAGGGATATTCTCTATTTACCACCCTCATCCCCCTCTCAGATCTGCCTTCTGCCTTAGAGTTGACCTTGAACTGTTTCTAAGGAATGGGACCTCAGACCACATCCCTTAATGATTCCCTTAACTTTGCCCATATTTCTGTACTTGGTCCCACTATACATTGTCTCCTGGGAACAATAAATTCTTGTCCACGTGCCATCTGTTTCCTGCCAGGACCTTGACAAAGGTACTATCAGTCCTCTATATGTATTTTAATCCTCCCAGTATCCCTGGGAGATACTACTTGCATTCTGTAGGTAAGAAAAAGGAGGCACAGAGAGGCTGAGACTTGCTGTGGCAGAGACAGTGGTGCTCATCATCAAAATGCCCCTCTATGTCCATCCCAGAGCCCTGGCAATAGGAAAGGCTATGGGACTAGGGCTGGCTGTGGGTGGCTAGAATAAGCACCATCTGGACACATGGGAGAGGCGAGTGGGCTCTCTCCTCTGCCAGGGCCATGGTGGAGCCTCCGCGTCAGGAGGCATGAGATGTGAACAGCCTGTACTGCCTGGTCACTGTGGAGAGACTGCTTCCTTGGACCCACAGCCAATATCGCATGAGTGAAAAATAAACTTTCAGGTGTCAATCCAAGAAATGTGTTACTTTATGAGCAATTCTAAGCACCATGCTTCTCTAAGGTCACTTACCTGGCAAATGACAGGACCAGGATGTGCACAGGATACAGGGCAACTCTAAGTCCTGTGCTGTGGACCAGGAATTATTAGGGAGGAAGGAAACAAAAACCATAGAGTGTTAGGTCCAATGAAACCAGAGCCCAGGGCATTTTGTCTTGCTCACTTTTTCCATAGCTGTTCTACCCTCACTCACAGCACCACCCATAAAACGAGAAGCTTACATTGCTCGAGTGCTTCACATGTGCCAAGAAATGTGTTAAAGGCTTTGTCTTATTCAGTCCTCACATGAGATATGCACTATTATTATCTACATTTTCCATTTGAGGGAGCTGAGCTCAGAGAGGCTAAATCATTTTCCAAGTTCACATAGGTGTCCGCCCTGGGATTTTTACTCAGACTATAGGGCATCAAAACCCAACTATTGCTTTTTCTTTTCCTTTCATTAATTTTTTTAATCCTCAACCAAAGATATGTCCTAAGGATATGTTTAGTGATTTTGGAGAGAGGAAGGGAGAGTGGAGGAAAGGTGAGAAAAAGAGAGAGAGAGAGGGAGAGAGAGAAACATCGATGTGAGAGAGAAACATTAATCGTGTACATGCCCGCGACTGGACATGAAGCCACAACCCAGGTATGTCCCTGACTGGGGACTGAACCTGCAACATTTTGGTGTATGGGACGATGCTCCAACAACTGAGCCACCTGGCCAGGGCCCAACTATTGTTTTCTACTACCTCCAAGACTATTGCCAATGACAACTGAGGTATGAAAATGGCAAACACACATGTTGATCCACTTAGGATTCAAGGGAGCAGATCCAGTAAACCATGAGGGTTGAAAACATCCCCCCAAGGCTCTGCCCAGCGTGTAAGCTTATGCTCTCACCAGCCAAAGTACGGAAGTTTCCCCCCTGATAATTTAGAACTATTCTAAAGAACCTCACTGCTGCTCCTACATTTGAAGCAGGTTCTGTTTTGCAAGGTCATTGCACCAGGTTTGGGGAACTAGCTGTTTCAGTAAATGTATACTATGAAAATGGAAAGTGTGTTCACCAAGGCAAACCCCAGGATCTTAGTCGTAGTGAGACCTACGGGCCCCGGAGATTGTAAGCGCGCCACAATGGGCACATCATTCTTCTAGGCCACCATTAAATGTGGCTAGGAGGGGGTCTGACCTCGGTAGCATCTACTGTCCAGGTGCCCATTCCCACTTAACAGTGACCTGAAACTTACCAGGGATGTCTAAGTCACCCAACACAATGTATTATTTAGCAATATCAGTTTTCTTCTGCGATGCTGTATATTTCTTAACCAGTCTTCCAGTTGGCTCATGTAATTACACTAATGCTAGAAAGGAACTCATGTTAAGGAGACAAGAATATATAATTTTTAAAAATGAGATTACATAAGTTAAAATTGCCTATATAGAGTGCATCCTAGTTTAGGCATCCTCCTGTCACTATGTCTGGGTTTGTAGCTTAATCTAAAGTGTAAACAATATTCATATTTCTAGGTACTTTGACTTCTAGGCTTTCTGGGAGTAGAGAGAGGGTGCATGGTAATATTGTTTTTTCTCTCAAAGATATTTTTCCTAAAAGAAAAGTAATTTTGAATATGGAAGAAAATTTCCTTTTCCAGCAATATGGTGAAGTAGATTTCTTACAGAAATAAAGTAACTAAACATATGGGATACAATAATTTTAAAGCTTTTTTTAAAAAGAAAAAGAAGACTGCAGTTTTTTAAAAAAATTTTTTCTCAAATTTTTTCTTTTGGTTTTATTGAGATATAATTGACATACAGCACTGTGTAAGTTTAAAGTGCACAGCGTAGCCCTGGCTGGGTGGCTCGTTTGATTGGAGCATCATCCCATACACTAAAATGTTGTGGGGATTCCATTCCTGTTTAGGGCACATACCTAGGTTTTGGGTTCTATCCCTGGTTGTGGAGTGTACAGGAGGCTACTAATCGATGTTTCTTTCTCATGTTGATGTCTCTCTCTCTTTCTGTCTGTCTGTCTGTCTGTCTCTCTCTCTCTCTCTCTCTCTCAAATCAATAAAAACATATCCTCAGATGAGGATAAAAAAAATGTTTTTAAGTGTACAGCATAATGACTCAATACGTGTATATACATTAGAATATACTCAACATATATATTGAATTGAATTGCCTTAATTAGTTAACATTCATTTCCTCATATAGTTACCAAAAAAATTAGCCAAAGGTAGATTCTGACAGAATGAGGTGAGGATAGGTATAGGGTGGGAGGGAATAATTCCAGTACTATAATTTACTAAGTTATCTGGGACTCCAAGGCTAGTGAGATTAAGTAGTTATGGCCTAGTGGCAAGTTCATGGGAAAGAGCCAGAGGGAAAATTAACTTGTATGTGACATGAAATACATACTCTGTGGGTATTCATCAGAGTAAATTATATGCAGTGGGGACATTTAAAAGCATTTCCTTTTTTCCTTTAATGAATATGTACTGTTGGATCACACTGGACTGCCCTCTTGGGTTTTAGTAAACAATCAACAACTTCTGATGTCTATAATCTAGTGCTTTACTGTCTCTACTTATGATTAAATTGAGGGTGAATGCACATTACCAAAATCCCTCAGAATTGCACAATGTTTCCCACCAACACTCAGTTCCTTGCTCCTCAGCACAAAGCAGAATCCCAGCCAGACTGGCGGGCAATGCTGTGGGAGAGTCTGGGACAGGGAAGAAGACTCCCCCTCTGCGGGAGCCTGGAAGCCCATGTCTGTCGGATGGCTGCCCAGCATGAAATGGCAACACGGGGACACTGGGAAGGTGCAGGGAGTGCTGGGCCAGGAGAAACGCAAGGTGGGCATTCCTCCACCTCACTCTGCCACGATGGGAACACAAAGCCTAGGCTCCTAACAGCATCTGTGAAGTGCTAACTAAGTCTCCAGCTCCTTAGGGGCGTCTGGGGGACCCATGACTAGAAGGGAAGCCTGCAAAAGGAAGGCAATCAGGCCAGAAGGGAGTGAGGGCCTGCAGCCTGCCCTTGGGCCCTCCTTCTCTTCCTACTGAGCTCACCTTGGCACTTCCCTCCAGCTGTTCTTGCAATAACTATCCAGAACACATTAAGGTGAGGGGCTCTGTTCACAGGATGAAGCGAGTCAGATGGTTCTCAGAGGTCTTTTCAACGGGGGGGGGGGGGGGGGGGGTTGTCGGTCGGGGGCCGGTGTGGGCGGGGAGCACTGCTGAATACTTGGCTCATCTGCACAGCAAACCTGGCAGGCAGGTAAAGCAGCTGCGATCAGCCACATTTTAGAAAAAGAGACTAGAGAGGTAAAGGGACTTACTGAAGGTCAGTGGCGAAGCAGAGACTAGGTTCCAAGTCTCCTGACTCTTACTCAAGGATTCATTTCATCAAGACTTAGAATTAGGTATAAGCAGCTTAATTAACACATGTGACTTAATGAAGATTTTGAGGGCAGGAACCTAACATTAATTGCTATCTCCTCAATTATGCTTTGATGAGCAGTATTCAGAAGTGCCTCCCAAATACAAGCAATTATAGAAAATAGTCACTTGAATGTCCACATCTTGACTAATTTAGTCCTAAAACTGTAACCAGGTGGTTTCTGAAAGTATTTCCATTCTGTGTTCACAGTCTTGGGGGGTGGGTAGTGGTCCTGGAAATTTTATATACTCTGCCAAAGCAAGAAAATCTGACAGTAACAGGTGTTGTCTATATCATCGCACAAGTAGGAGCATCATATATTGTAACCATGAAAATCTCCAGTCGTTACAGTCCCAAGGCTAACCTAAGCAGACATAAGTAATAACTAGAGCATCAGCTTGGAAAAAATAAGAATGGGACGAAGAGACACAGAAAGGCAGGGAGGTACCACAAACCCTTTTCCCATCAGTTGGTTCTGCCGCCACTTCTCCGCACCTACACACTTTTGCTTCTATTTTAACTAGAAGTTTGGAAAGAAAGCAGAAAGAGCAAAGCCCTACCTTCTTCCCATAGAACTGTGGGAGGAGCCTAGGAGAGCATTCTTCTGCTGACTTCTCACCTTAGCCAGGTATGAAGGAAAGGAGCCTTCCAACTTTTGGTGACCCACACATCTTCCCTTCTGTGCAATGCTCTCCCTTCTTACCCAGTCTGAACTCCTACTAAACTGTAGTAGGGTTGCAAGGGGAAGGGGTATGTTCAGAGAAAAGGAAGCATTAAGAGTAACCTGAGCCATGACCAGTGCGGCTCAGTTGGTTGGGCATCATCCCGCAAAGGGTAGCCAGTTTATTCCCAGTCAGGGCACATGCCTGAGTTGCGTGTTTGGTCTTGGTTGGGGCACATATGGAAAGCAACAGATCGATGTTTCTCTTTCACATCTATGTTTCTCTCCCTCTCTTTCTCCCTCCCTTCCCCTCTCTCTAAAAATAAATAAATAAAATATTGTTTTTTAAAAGAGTAAACTTGATAAGGCCAGCATCTTCTCATTAACAAGATTCGATTTATTGTAATTATCTAAGTATCTCCTTAGAAGGTAGAAATCAATCAAACAAGTTTTTAATGAATTTCTGCTACAGACTCAGTGGTATGGTATGCATTCAGGGGCCACAGAAATCTCTAAAAGAGCTTATAGTGCACTTAGGGCTATGACTATAGTTACAAGTACCTACAGTGGATACATTCAAACCATACTAAGCACTAGGGTGTGCAGTAGAAACCATAAGAACTATGGAATTAAAGACAAAGGGATCAAAGAGGGTTTCCCAGTATCCTGGGAAGGTATCATGGAAATGTTTCTAAGATGCAGATGGAAAGTGGTCACTAAAGTGTCACATCCTTCACTAGACTAGAAGGCAGGAACCAATATGACAATGGATAGTTCACTGGGAGGAGCTAGGATATTACAAATTTGACTACAGCACAATTTTGTTGAGAATCAACCTTGCCAAACTTTACCAAAGTTAGTTAGGACACTGGCACGTGGCCGTCTGCACAAATTTGCCAAAGTGAAACCTGAGCTTTTTGACACACACACACACACACACACAACTTCAACCTCTCTCTGTGGTGATCCAATGATGGTGACCTTTCTTAGTGTCTGAAGAAGACGCAGGTATGTTTGCACATCTGTTTTGTATGGGATCACTGAACCATGGGCCTATTGATAAATCTTGAGGCAAAAGGAAAGGGCTAAAGCTCTAGGCAGGGTTTCCCCATCTTGGCACTGACATTTGAGGCCAGATAACTCTTTGCTGTGGGAGGCTGTCCTGCGCATGGCAAGCTGTTTAGTGGCATCTCTGGCTTTCCCCACAACATGCTAGTAGCACCCCTCCTCCCCTGTTCCCCAGTGAGAACAAAGAGTCTCTAGCATTGCAAAATGTCTCCCACTGTTCTAAGAATGGGGTACTACATTAGGGTGCCACAGTATGGTGCCCCCAGCATATGTGTCTGTCCTCCTCTCACATTTGATTGCCTTTTAGGTTCTGGGCAAAGCCACTTGGTTTTAACTAATGGTATTTTTTGAAATCAAAGGGAATTTAGAGCTGATCAAAGTCAAGGCTGTTCTTTAGAGGTTAAGGCCCAGAAGGGAGCTCAATTCGTAAAACTAGTAAACCACAATTGCAATCCCATTTTTTGAGTCCTTCAAGGCCTTCATTACACTGTCATTCAGATCTTTGGCCATAGCATCAGCCCAATAGCCCTTCCAAGGTTGCTGTTTACCATGTTTCAAGTAGCAGGGCCTCGCGTTCACCCTTCCCTTCAGGGGCGCCCAACAGACCCCTTGTTGGGATGGTTGTACATACTGTGCATATTTGTTTTGGAAATAGTCCCTAGAGGACCAGCAAAGTAATGAAAAATGTACATTAAACATGACTTATCTTATCCCCCTGTCTTAGATCACGTTTTTGAAGTAGTTTTGTTGAACACTGAGGATACAAAGTCTCTGCTCATTATGGAGCTCACAGATGAGTGTAAGTGAGACACAATGGACCATCATAATACACAAAATGGCAGTGGTATATTGTAGGTACTCAGTTGTGTGGAAGGGTCACACCTAAGCCCACAATGGAAGGCAAGGACCACTGTCAGGAAGAGCAGACCCCCTGAACTACGTTTGGGAGGAAGAGTTAGAAGTTAGCCAGACAAAGTAAGGAAATGAGGCTGAACAATAACGTTTCAGGTATAAAGGGAAGCATGGAAGAAAGATGTGGCTTTCTTGTGAGTGTGTAGAATGTTGACATTCGGGCGAGGGTACAATATCAGAGTTGAGTGGAGGAGAGGTAGAAATCAGACTAAAAGGCCTTCACTGTTGTCCTGAAGAACTTGAATTTATTCCTGGGGGCAATGAGGAACCACTGATGGGTTATCATGAAGAATAAATTCAAGACAGGAACACCAAGCAATGTGGGAAGAGGGGCTAAAACAGCTAGTCATGGACAAGGGAGAGAGTCAAGAAATATTTATGAGAATGCCAGGAAGGGTCAAGAACGACTCTCAGGTGTCTGGTGATACCTTCCAATGAAATAGCAAACACAGAAGGAGAAGAAGGCATGGGGCTGGAAACATTAGCCTGAGTTGCCTGCAGGACTCCAAGTGGAGCTATTCGATGTGTGTGTTTGAATAGGACAGATCTCGGGTAGAGATCCAGGCTGGAAAAGTGCATTAAGAGCAGATCGACAGTGGCTGCACCCATGGAGTTGGGTGATATTCCCAGTGGTAGTATGGCTATGAGGAATGGGTACAGTGGAGCAATACTTTTAGGGAACAGCAAATGTAAAATAAGCCCCTCTCTCCAGAAACCACCTTCTTGGTCAGTCCAGCCAGTCCCCTGAAAGTCATTCCAAGACTTTCAGCCCCCAGCTGCATCAGCCCAAGCTGGTTTCCTTTGTGTTCCAAAGGGAGGTGAAATAAGAACAAATGGAATTGCCAGACAGCTTATAAACTTTTGTTTCCTGACTACTCAGTTTACAGACTTTCATTTCCCACCACCAGACTCTCCCAAAGGCACCACAACGCTAGCTGGCACCCTGGCCCAGCATCCAGGATCCTTCTAATGAACTGTGAACCTAACATTGTGGAAAATGTTGTGCAACTTCTAAGATTTGTGGTCAGATGGCTCCATCCACAGCTTAATCGTAAGTGTAGACTCTTAAGAACTAAATTATAGCTTATAGAAACTGTTGACTGTTTATTGAAAACCAAAAGATAGTTCACTTTGGCCATATATTTGCAGTTCTGTGTATTTGCAGTAGGGGGAATAAGGTTTTCTTTGAATAGCCCTCTCTGCATGTAATTTTCCTCTGATGAATACCTATGGTGGCTCTATTTTACATTAAACATGACTTAACTTTCCCCCCTAACTTTTTCCATTGAACTTGACCCTCTTAGTATGCTAGAGACAATGCTACTTGCTCAAACCTTTTACAAATTCTTCTTAACTCCTTAGACATTTTAATCCTTTTAGCAGTAATTACATCTTTCAGTTATTCCACTCTTTAACCCTGGAATCAGATTCCTCTCCCTTCGTGAAAATGATAGTTTAAATGATAAGCAGTTCCTAAAACATTTTGCATTTTATTTTGTATTCCTATTTTCAAGGCACTGTTATTTATTTATTTTGCTTCTTTCCCTAAGCTTATATATATATATATATATACATATATATGTTATATATGTATATATATATATCTGATGCAAAATTAAAGAGCAGGGCTAGAGACAAGACTTAGTGCCTAGAAGTTGCCTTAGGTGGGTCCAGGCATGGGTGTGGCCCCAGGTCACGTCCCCTGGTCCTGCCCAGCCTCAGGTGTAACTGACTGGAAGATTTGATTGTCACTGGAGTTAAAGAATAAAGAGATCTTTTTTGTTTGTTTGTTTAAGAATGCAATGCTTCCTAGCAGAGTGGAGCCTTGGCTCCTTCTCCGTATTGGCTGGACTCTTTATTATGCCTTTGATGTATTTGGGGCATTCAAGCTGGTATCTTCTCAAACATCAGCTTAGTAATGCTCTTGAAACACAGGTCTATTGTGAAATCCTCACCAGTTTATTACAGCAAAACATAACCCTGTGAAAGTTGTAGGGGTCTAAGCCCTACAATTCATAGTTGGTATGGTGAAGGGTCTGAGCAAAGAGACTGAGGTTCTAATCTTGATTCTCCACTAATTAGCCTGGTAATAACCCCATACGTCATTTCTGTGCTCTGGACCTCAGTTTTCCAGTCTATAAAAGAAAGGGTTGAAGTAGATCAATGTTTCTCGCATTGGGGGGTACAGCATTCCCTCACTTATCGCGGGTATTATGTTCTAGACCCCCCCCGCGATAGGTGAAAATCCGCGAAGTAGGAATCTTACATTTATTTTAGTATTTATATATATTTTAAGGCTTTATAAACCCTTCCTACAAGTTATAAACCGTTTCCAGTCCCTTACTAACTTTTCCCACTCCCTTATTAACCTTTTCACATTTTATAAACACTACTTATGTTCTTAAATATATTCTACACTCTTAAACCTATGTAACTTTAACAACATACGTATACAGTACCGCAAAATTCTCAATATAGCAAAAAATCCGTGATAAGTAATTAAATATAATATTTTTAAAAATCCCGCGATACAGTGAGGCCGCGATAAGTGAATCACGATATAGAGAGGGACTACTGTATAGGGATATTCTTGGAAGCTGTGAGTTCTCTATGAGGATTTCTTTTTTTCCCCTCAACACTTTAATTTAAAAAATTTCAAATCTACAAAAAGTTCGGAAGAATAAGATAAGAACAGCCACACCCTTCACTCAGACTCACTAATTATTAGCCTTTTCTTTTCTATTAGTTTTTCATTTTGATGAAAACTCATACAAACTTTTATCTGAACCTTTCAGCTGCCCACTTTTCCCAAGGCCTGCTGCCCACTGTCAGAGCCTGGTGTCTGTTCATGCTAACCTTCCCTCTGGCATCAGACATCATGTTTCAACCTCCATAAGGTACCCAGAAAAACAATGGAGAGGTCTCAGCAATATTCACATCAAGTGAAGGCTAAATGATATCATGGAGCCTCACAGTAATGAAGGTTGCCAGGTAATTTTAACAAAGATAAGAGTAAGCATGTTAAACACACAAAAACCTTCTCCAAAGAAGTCATTATCATATTCCTATCGCCAGTAGTAATTTAGTTTGAGCAAACCACCATCATCTGGCAAATTAAATTAATGTTATGAAGTTAAATTTTATTAGTTTGTAGCAATGTTTTTATTGAATTTGTAACTGTTTTATTATAGTTGTTTAAGAGCTATGAGAATAAGAAATTTATATCTATATAATATTGGTACAGACTTGAGTAGCACTGCAATAAAAATAAAACTGGGGGCATGCAAGAATACATTACTGGGTAGCATATACATCAGTCCTATATATAAACAATGGGTGGGAACATTCAAGTTCAGGAGATGTGCATCCAGTGGTGCCTGGGGGAGAGGAGTGGGAAGGAGAGTAATAAGTGGGTTCTTTTACCCCATTTTGGTATATTGAAATTCTGTGTAAGATTTTGGGAAAGAGAAGTTTGAATACTGTAGATCTAGATTCTTTCTAAGAATTCTTTCAGCTTTAGGAACTAAAACTCATGTATCTTCACTGACAGTTGCAGTATTAATAGCTGTGAATTCTCTCCAATCCCCATTCTTCTTGACATTTCACTGTCTTTAGTGCATGTTATGTGAGGTTTTAAGGGTGTCCATGTGTGTTAGTCCAGGTTTTTTAGAGAAGCAGAACCAACAGGAGATATATATGTATGTTATTTATTTTGAAGAATTGTCTCACACAATTGTGGAGGTACAAATCCAAAATTTGCAGCAGCCTGAAAACCCAGGCTGATGTGGTTCAAGTCTGAAGGCCAACTGCTGGCAGAATTCCTTCTTGCTCGGTCAAGGTCATTCTTTGTTCTATTAAAGGCCTTCAAGTGATTGGATGAGGCCCACCTACATCGTGGAGCATAATCTGCTTTACTCAAAGTTCACTGATTTAGATTTTGATCTTATACAACAAACAAACAAACAAACACCACAGAAACATCCAGAATAACATTTGACCAAATATCTGGTACCAGCGAAGTTGACAGATAAAATTAACCATCACAACGTGCATCAGCTGGTTTCACCTGGAAATAAGTTGTAACGGAGAAAAGAATCCATTGTTCACAATGTCAAGATTTTTCCCAGTCTGTGATGGAAAAAAAAAAGAAGATTCTTCTGAGTTCTTGGTG
Source organism: Furipterus horrens (assembly GCF_987537825.1). Taxonomy (NCBI): domain Eukaryota; kingdom Metazoa; phylum Chordata; class Mammalia; order Chiroptera; family Furipteridae; genus Furipterus; species Furipterus horrens. The sequence continues at coordinate 74,283,438 of NW_028327182.1, forward strand.
CAGGCCAGGTAGAATGTTTATAAAGGAAGGAACAACCACGTCCGTTTAGGGAGTGCCTTCAGGATGGCAGGGGCTGTATCTGTCTTAGTTGTTACGTCATTCTGGTGTCTAACCCAGTGTCTGGCATATACCCTTTGTGCTCAGTCTGTATGTGTGGACTGGTGGGATGCGAAGGTAGACCAGATGCTTCTGTAACATGCACCGCAGCTGGGAGATAAAAGCTTCATCGAAATAACATTCTGTAAATCAGGAAAGCAGGACTAATTACCTCTTTTTATTCATTCTTGGAAGCTGAATTTCGACAGGGGAAGTGAAAATCTTTAACACCTGGCCAGTTTCTGTAACTTGAGACTACCTTAAAGTAACAAAAGTATTTGCTGAGAGTGAACTTACACTCTGAGATCTAATATATGGCATGGATTTTCCTGAGCACAACTCAGGTATTCTTATATAAAAGATAAAAGACTATCCCATCAGGCTTCTCACTGAGTGAATGGTAGAGCCTTAGTCATTAAGCAAAGAGCTCTGATTCTGATTTGCTCTGATTCTCGCTTCCTGCAGTGCCTCTCGGCTGCTCTTATATCCTGAGTGCATCCTTACTGCATGTCCTGGGCGTGGCTTCTCCCTCAGTCCAGCAGTGTCGTACTGCTTCCTCCCTTGTGGGTCCACAGCACAGGTCAGGCTATATAACCTCCTTCTGGATGATGCGCTAACATTTTGACTGAGGTACAATCTGAAAATGGTGCCCTCCCCTCATGCTACTTATGTGGTTACTTTGACCTGGTCAGGGGTTCAATCTTTAACACTGTAGTCTCATTCTCTGCTCTATAGTGTTAAATGTTTTTATTTTGCTCCCCTGATGACTCTGTACCTATAGTTTGTGCTCTCCAGTGTCACCTCTTCATAAAGCACAGGGCCCATGTCCAAATGGCTCACCCCATAGCACCTTGTATAAACTATTGCTCAACTAATGGTTTTAAAAACTTATTTCCTGTCCTGGCCAGTGTGGCTCAGTTGGTTGCCGCATCAGCCCATAAACCAAAGGCTTGTGGGTTTGATTCCCGATCAGGGCACATGCCTGGGTTAAGGGTTCAATTCCCAGTCGGGGTACATGCGAGAGGCCTCTTACATCGATGCTCCCCCCTCCCCTAAGATCAATGAGCATGTCCTCAGGTGGGGATTTAAAAATTTTTTTCCTGTCGAAAGAGAAAAATATGCTCATTAGAAGAAATATGAGAACTACATAAAAGGAGAGAAAAGATATCACTACTAATTTCACTACTGTTAACATCTGAAGTACTGTATTAAGTTTAAAGAAACTATAAAGACTTAATTTTGTGAAAGAAATAGAATATTGCAAATAAAATTGAAGTTGCCTCTCTTCCCCAATCCTGTTCCCTCCGCTTGCCAGAGGTCACTCCTATCATGGGGTCGGGGGGGGGGTCGGGGGGGGAAGCGGCAGTGAGGGGGACAGGTTGGGGAGGCAGCACAGAAGAAAAGGAAGCACAGAAGTCCTAAACTGCCACGCTTTGGGAGGTCTGGTCATAGGTTGCTCAGCCCAAGACCGCTCCAAAAAGAGCCAAGGTGCCCTGACACTAGGCTTATGGTGCCAGTCTGGCCAGGCTTGGAGGCCAAGTGCCAAGTGTGGGTTCCCTACAGACCTCAGGATCATTTCTCATTTCACATTGCTTGTACTGGTTTCCCAGAGCTTGGGATAAAAGCCATTTGGGAAACAAAAGGGAGATTTGGGTTGGGACTCAGACCACCAGGGAGCTCCTGAGCTGGCTTCGTTCCTGGTACAAGTGCAGTTCACCACGTGGCCACATGCCAGGACTCCACGGGGTGGTTTCCATGGGCATGAATAGGCCCACATCAGAATTCTAGGGCACAGACGCGGATTCCAAACAGAAAGTGACCCCTCTGCACAGAGAGTGAACCTTGGAGTGTTCACATCTCTTCCCCCATCACCCATCTGAGGCCCACACACAGAAGTGCCTCATTAACCCCCTCCTCACCTCCAAGTTTGCTCTTTGGGGGAGAAACCACACCTGGGCGCCTACTCTCTCCCTTGTTAGCATAAAAGGGGAAGGGTGTAACCTCTGGAAACTGGGTAGTGCCCTGTCCTGTCCTAAGGGGAAAAGGACTGTGAGGGTATCTGAGGCTATCACATTCTTTTCTGGGCCACTTTGCCCAGCTCTGTGTTTTGTGACACTTCTGCTTATGAAATGGGGCAGAATGGTGACAGGGGGGCCCCAGCACTTGGCCTTCACTGTGCAGGGTGGTGAGTGATTCAGCACAGGATTTGCCAAATTCTTGTTTTGAAAAAATCAATTTCATTTTAGCTGGTGACTGCAATGCTATTATCCCATGGGGTGGGTGTCAAAGGATGCATGTCTTACTGTGGAATTATCCTCTAATGTAAATTTAAACCAAGTTAGTGAAAAAGACACCTGAGTTATCAGACTCTTAAAAGCTAAGAAAACATATCCTGATTCACATGACCCACCCAGGTTCATGAGATGAACAAAATTCATCTACGCTGCTGCCAATTAATTCCTTTATATTTTAGTCTTTTCAAGTGAAAAACTGAAATAACAAATATATTCTATTAAAATGTATTCTTTTCATGGATGAGGCACCAAAGACTGCTTATTGACAATGTTGAAAAAGGTGAAGGGGTTAAGGAGTACAAAGTGGTAATTACAGAATAGTCATGGGGATGTAAAGTGCAGCACAGGGAATATAGTCAATAAGATTGTAATAACTAGGTATGGTGCCAGGTGGGTATTTAAAATATCGGGGGACCACTTTGTAAAATATATAAAATATCTGGATAGCACATGGTCATTTTAAAGTCATATACACATAATCTAATTTGCTTGTTTTGATTTTTAGCTCTTGCTGCCTAAACTTAAGTCTGCCTGTGCAGAGACACCCTGGTGGGCCCTGTTATTGCAGCCGCTATGGAAAACAGTATGACATTTCATCAAAAAAATAAATATTAAACTGTCCTATGACCCAAGTATTTCACTTCTGGATATATATCTGAAGAAATCCAAAACACTCATTCAAAAGAATATATGCACCTCTGTTAATTGCAGTGTTATTTACAATTACCAAGATATGGAAGCAACCCACGTGCCTGTCAATAGATACTAGTGGATAAAAAAAGTGGTGGTACATATATGCAGTGGAATATCACTCAGTCATAAAAAAGAATGAAATCTTACCATTTGCAACATCATGGATGGACCTAGAGGGTATTGTATTAAGTAAAATAACTCAGAGAAAGACCATATGATTTCACTTATGTGGAATCTAACAAAATAAATGAAGAAAATAGAAACAGATTCATAGATGCAGAGAACAGACTATGTTTGCCAGAGGGGAGGGGGTTTGGAGGCTAGATGAGAAAGGTGAAGGGATTAAGAAGAACAGATTGGCAGTCACAAAACAGCCACAGGGGTGTAAAGACAGCACAGGAAATATAGTCAATAATATTGTAATAACGATACATGGTTCCAGGTGGGTGCTGGAAATATCAAGGGGAACTCTTGGTAAAGTATATGATTGTTCAACCACTATGCTGTACACCTAAAACTAAAACAAAATAATTTTGAATGTAAAGCGTAATTGAAAAATAATATTAAAAAAAAAAGAAAAAGAAAGCAAGCTTTCTTTCACAGCTTTAAAGCCTAACTTCCAGGGGTAGTAGATTGAATCAAGTGAAATTGCTGCTTTTCTAAGTCAGAAATGTTGGGTTATTGGTACTGGCAGATAATGCAACCTAATGTCTTGGTCTAAGCAAAGTGTGAGACCAAAGATGTCATTCTCCGAAAGTTCACCTTGTCTGAATCCTCCTTTTATGGATTGTGGAAAAGGTGCACACTACTCCAAATGCTTTAAATGCATTAGCTCCTTTAAGCCTCCCCACAACTTCACGAAATTTAGCCCCTTATTAGCCACGTTTCACCAATGAGGAAACCAAGGTTCAGTATATTCAGTAATTTGCCCTCTTCTCACCAGCTAACGTGACATCCCGGCTTTGGCCCTAAGCAATCTGGGTCAAAACACTGTGTTTTTCACTCTGTTACACTGTCTTTTCATCCAAGGAAACCAGAGAATGGAGAGCCAGATGGAGTGGGCAGGGGCAAGAAAAAATAATTTGCATGGATATCCAGAGGGGTTTGGATATTTTCAGTTGAAAGTAAAGGTAAACACTCACTAAAATGGCTTAAGCTATAAGAAATGTATTGGCTATGTAATAAGAAATCTAGAGACTGGGTAGTGGCAGGGCTAGTTATATAGAATAAAAATGTCATCAAGGGCCAAGTTGCCTTTATATTCTGCCATCCTCCCTACACTGGCTTATTCACTAGACTGATTCTCATCATGTGCCCCAAATGGCTGCACTGGTTCCAGACTTCATATGCCAACAACAATATTCGCACAGAAACAGGGAATTAGTCCTGTCTTATGATCCATTTGAAGATACAGCCTCACACAGACAGATAGTTGGGAAAGGGAGTATTTTAATAGCTCTTTTAGGTAAGTGTGGATATTCTTTGATACTACACCAAAACTTGACAAGTGATAGTATTTAATAGTTAGTTGCAATGTGGAATCAGAAACCATAATAATGAACTTTTCCTACTTTATAACATTAATATCCATTAGTCTATTTGACACTTTGAATAGATACTTTACTCATGAAGGTTTCAGTAACAACACACATTTTTCATTTGGAAAATATTGTTTTACTGAGGTACACAGATCTTCCAAATGTTGACATGCTTCATACAATACAAAACAATTCATTAGTATCACAATCTGTTTTACAAGGAAAGTATTCGGAAGCTGTCAAACTCATAGTGGTGAATTCAAGTTTTTTTTTAAGTATATTTTATTGATTATGTTATAGTAGTTTCAATTTTTCCCCTTTGCTCCCCTCTGCCCTACAGTACCCCCCCACCATCCAGCAATCCCACCCCCTTTAGTTCATGTCCATGGGTCATGTATATATGTCTTTCGCTTCACCCTTTCCTATATTATTCTTAACATCTCCCTGTCTATTTTGTACCAATCGATTATGCTTCTTAATCCCTGCACCATTTCCCCATTTCTCCCCCTTCCCCCTTCCAGCTGATAACCCTTCAGATGATCCCCACACCTATGATTCTGTTCATATTCTGGTTTGCTTAGTTGGATTTGTTTTTACTTTTTAGATTCAGTTGATAGCTGTGAGTCTGTTGTCATTTTAGTGTTCATAGTTTTGATCTTCTTTTTCTTAAGTAAGTCCCTTTGACATTTCATATAATAATGGCTTGGTGATGATGAACTCCTTTAGCTTTACTGACTTGTCCCGCAGGTCGAGCAACGAGGACCCTAGAAGGGGAGTGAGGATGAGAAAGGGGCAAGAGGCACAAAGAATGGAGGCAAGACAGTGCTCTAATCAAGTCTCCTTTATTCTAAGTCAAAACAGCCTTTTTGTAGCTCAGGAGAAGAGGAAGTTTTCATTAGGGAGGAGCGCAGCCGCAGCTGGGGCGTTATCTAACAGATAAGAGTTAGAATGAAGGACAGCAACTCCCAGGAAGAGAAAGAGGGAAGTTGCCCTTAATTAGGAGCAGACAACTATTATGGGATGATGAGGCCATGCCAAGCAGAACTTTAGGATGCCGGTCAGCAAGACTTTAGCCGAGGAACTTTTTAGTTCCCCACACTTTACCTTTTCTGGGAAGCACTTCATTTACCCTTCCATTCCAATGATAGCCTTGCTGGATAGAGTAATCCTGGTTGCAGTTTGCCTTTCATCACATTGACTACTGCTTGCCAGTTCCTACCTGCCTGCAAAGTGTCCTCTGAGAAATCAGCTGATAGTCTTAATAGGCACCCCTTTGAAGGTAACTTTCTGCTTTTCTCTTGCTGCTTTTAAGATTCTCTCTTTACCTTGAAACTTTGGCCTTTTAATTATGATGTGTCTAAGTGTGGTCCTTTTTGGGTCTAGCTTATTTGGGACTCTCTGTGCTTCCTGGACTTGTATGTCTACTTCCTTCACCAAATATTGGGAGTTTTTCTTCATCATTCTTTCACATAAATTTTCAATTTCTTGCTCTTCCTCTTCTCCTTCTGGCACCCCTTTGGTTTGGATGTTGGCATGTGTAAAGTTGTCCCAGAGGTTCCTAAGCCTCTCCTCATTTTTTCAATTCTTGTTTCCTCATTCTGTACTGGTTGACTGTTGTTTTCCCCTTTATGTTCCAAATCATTTATTTGAACCCCAGTTTCCTTCCCTTCACCATTGGTTTTGTGTGGATTTTCCTTTGTTTCAGTTAGCATAGCCTTCACTTCTTCCCTTATGCATTTGCCATACTTAAGCATACCTGTCAAGTCTGTGAGCATCTTTATCACCAGTGTTTTGAATTTTGCGTCTGTTAGGTTGACTATCTCCTTGTCTGTTAAGTTGGCTATCTCCTTGTCGCTTAGTTCTCCCACTGGACCCTTGATCTATTCCCCCTTTTGGACCATACTTCTCTGTCTCCTCATCTTGACAGGCTCCTGTGTTTGTTTGCCTCTGTGTCTTAGGTAGAGCTGTCACTCCTGTTATATTGCAAGGGGCAGAGCCTTGGGTTTTCTCATCAGTAGAGGGTGACCCATTTCACCACGTTTGGCGCTGCATGTGGGAGAGGGGTCTGAGAGGGAACAATGTCACTTGCTCAGCACTCACCCCTTTTCCAGGCACTTCTCCCACTTTGTATGGGACTGGTGTCTCTCTAGTTGTTGCCCTGGCTGTCATTCCCAGAGTGGGTGGGTCTGTGGACATTCTAGGACTGTGGGGGTTCTTTAAACAAGCAGACTGCTGAGAGACCAGCTGTTTCTTCCTCCACCCCAACCCCCACTGGTTTGCACAGTTAGAAGCAATGAGGCTTTATTTTTCCCGACACTGGGGCCGTGAAATGCGTGGTCTGGTCTGGTGCTGGAAGTGCTCCCCAGGTGTCCCTTCTGACTTTTTAAAATGAGTGACTGCACTTTCCAGCAGCCTGCCACTGCCACCACTGCTGCCGCCACCACCCCGCGTCCTCTCTGCCCAGGCTCCTCCCCTCCTACCTGTCTGGATGAGTATTTCTTCTTTATATCTTTGTTTGTTGGACTTCCATGCAGCTCGATTTTCTGGAACTTTTGGTTGTCTCTAGTTTTGAGGTAGTTGTATTCCTTCTTAGTTGTGGAGGGAGATGCAGCGTCTCTGTCTAGGCCTGCATCTTGGCCGGAAGCTTAATTCAAGTTTTTATCGTATTCTAAATTTCCCTTGAAAGTTCAATTTTACCACTGGAGAAAAAACTGTCAATTATTTTTTTTGAAACAAAAGGTTTACTATGTTCATTTTCAACACAATGTCTGAGAAATATCCAACTCTGAATAATTAAAATTTGTCTGTCTTCTGTTCTTTCAAGTAAAATAGATGTTCCATGGCAAAAGTAGCTTGTTTAGCTCACGACTGTGGAAGTTGTTCAGGTGATTTTTCTTTGAGACAGTCATCACGCTTCAGCACAAGTGCTTCCTATCTTGTCATGTAGAAATATTAAAAATATGTGTATTCAAGGAGTTGAGATGAGGAAATTAACTACTCGTACAGCTTGTCAAGGACATTCCTAAGTGAAACTGGATTGCTGTTGTTGTAACTGTGTAGCAAAGAATACAAAGGCTGCTAGTATAGTTTAATTCCCCTGCTGTGACTCATGCTAAGGTGCTGGCAGTTTAACTCACCTTGACTATTATAACATCATGCAAAATGTCAAGGGAACTTGTTCCAAGGTAAATCAGGAAATTCAAAAATGTTATTCAGTGCTTTGTGTTGGTTGCTAAGTGTCCTCTTAAAGGACCCATGTTCAGCAATGTCAACTGTAAAGATTTTAAGTTTTCAACTACCATGGGCACTCCTGTCAACATGATAACTTTCTCTGTAAGATGTTTTGGAGTTTTTTTTTCGTTTCTAATATGAAAAGCTGTAACAAATAAACTTTAGCTTTTAAAGAGTTCATCTCACCTACATTTAAAATATTTAATTCTTTTTTTTTTTTTTTTTTGGTAAACACTGTGTGAATGGTCTCTAAGTGACACAACAACTTAATGGGCACCACAATACTTTTATTTTTCAATTAATAAACTTTAGTTTCAGAGCAATTTTAGAAATTTTTTTAAAAAACTTAAAAATAATGATTGTAAATCAAAACAAAAAAATGTGTTTAATTTTTGGTTTTCCACATAACCTAGAGGCAAATTTCAGGATTTCAAAATAACAGTTTATTGGACAATAAGAGGTTAAAGAGATTATAGCAAGTATGACTGAAGGCAGTATGAGCTCAGTAAAAGCACTGAGAACAAACATAGTTAACCTCTGAAAATGCACATATGTATTTGTATCCTAAACCTGCTTTCTTGGAAAATTCTAGAAAATATTCCTGAGCAAGTGAAAGTACAAAAGTCAAATAATGTTTTAATATTATTATAAAAATAGTTCTAACTTGCAGTGTTCGTGAAAGGGTCTTGCCAACTCACAGGGGTCCCCAGACAACATTTTGAGAATTGTTAGATTATACAAAGGTCTAGAGATACACAAATGGAGTCAAACGCAGCCACTTGGCCTGACTTACCAAGGAGTGGATTTTGTGGTTGACCAGGTATTTTTAACTCTGGGGCTTACAGTGGAAAACAATGACTGTTGTAGAAGGACATTTCAAGTTAAAGGAAAAAGGACTATTTAAGTTAGAAGTGATAGTACTATCCCTGGCATCTAAAGTCTTCAGTTTTAATCCATCAGTTTTTGTTGTTGTTGTTTATAATTAAAATTATTTTCAGTTAAAGTTGACTTATAGTATTTGTTTCAGGTGTACAACATAGTAGCTAGATATTTATATAACTTACAGAGTGATCATGCTGATACCCACCTGACACCATACATAGTTCTCACAATATTATTGACTATACTACCCATGCTGTACTTTACATTCCTGTGGCTGTCTTTATAACTGGCAATTTGTACATCTTAACTCTTTCTGCCTTTTCACCCATCCCCACAGCTCCCCTCCAATCTGGCAACCAGCAAAATATACTCTGATCTATGAGTTTGTTTCTGTGTTATTTGTTCACTTATTTGGTTTTTTAGACTCCATAACTAAGTGAAATCACATGGTGTTTGTTTTTCTCTGTCTGACTTATTTCACTTAACATAATACCCTCTAGGTCCATTCATGTTGTCCAGATGGTAAAATTTTATTTTTTTATGGCCAGTAATATTTCACTGTGGCCCTGGCTGGTTTAGCTCAGTGGATTGAGCGTCGGCCTGCGAGCTAAGTGTAGCTGGTTCCATCTTCCAGTCAGGGCACATCAGAGAAGGAAAACTCTGACTCCAAAAAACCTCCGCTACCTTGCGGCATACCTCTTCAGGGGAAAGGCTAAGGGAGTAAACCCCGACAGAAAATCCGGAGCCGGAGTCCCTAAGGCGGTTTGACGTTGTAGTCAACACCGGCAACTCCTGCGGCGCACCTGAAGCCAAGCTGTATTGACTCCGTCTTTCCCTTGGACCCTTCAGCTGCGAAGAGAGGGGGGGTCTGCTGCATGGGCAACAGCAGACCCTCCATATTACCCTGCCCAGGCTCTGTAGCTTCAGCGTCATCGCACTTGATTCAACACGGGAGGAGACAGATACCATGTCACTCCCGAGTCGGACTGCACAACCATTTTCGGCGGTGCAGATAGACTCTTAAGAAGCTACACCATCGTCTCTCGAGACGGACGGCTGCCGACGAATATTTCACTGTGTGTATGTACCATATCTTCTTCATATATTTGTCTGTTGATGGACACTTAGGTTGCTTCCAAATCTTGGCTACTATGAATAATACTGCAATAAACATAGGGTGCATATGTCTTTTCAAATTAGTGTTTTGGATTTCTTCAGATAAATACTGAGAAGTGGAATTGGTGGGTCATATTTTGAGGCATTACTTTTTAGCCACAGTTTCTTTTCATTTATAAAATGAAAGCTTTAGACCAAGTGTGTCATCCCAAATCCCTTGCTGTTATAACCATTTATGATTAATTAATGTGATAAAATCATGGTGATTTTTATACTCTCAAAACTGCAAAGTTGTATCAGTTCACAAGAGGGCATGAAAATATGGCCTTAGCAATTTCTACAGACTTGCACAATTATCCACACCAGAGGGGTCCTCAGAACAGATAACAGCACTGCTGGCCAGCATCCTGACTGCTCAGTGTGGAGACATGATGAGCTCAAACTCCAATTTTAACCAAAAACATCTCCACTATTTTAGGCCCACAGGAAAAAAGGATAAACAAAAACCTTGATTTGACCAAAATATCAGCAGAGGGACACCATCCGTGACCCTGCTAAGGAATTTTGGAACTGAGTGTCTGAGAGAGAAATTTACAAGATAGATGCAGTATTTAACTTGCTGTTTTTAAAACTGCCTAGGAAACTTACCAAGAATAAAAAAAGAGCAACAATAACCAGCCTGCAACAGTTCAGGTGTGTCCCCCTTAAAAGTACAATGAGGAAAAACAAGTATAAATTATAGCCAATTTGAAAATATGGTGGAAGAAAAATCATATTTCAATTGTCTCACAAAAGATAAAATAGCTAGAAATAAATTTACTTATAAATGTGTAGTTTCTACAAGAAATTCTTTTTAAATTTACTTTTGGAAGCAAAAGTAAAACTTATTAACTAGAAAGTATACTGTGTTCATAGCTAATAAGGCTCAATATCATAAAGATATTAAGTCTCCCTAACTTGACCTATAAATTTAATGAAATTCCAATAAAGATGTTAGGCAGATTTTTAAATTAGAGTTAACTCAAACTTTGTATAAAAAAATAAACAAGATTTGCCAGTAAAATTCTAAAAAAGAAGAGTAATAAAGAGGATTGGACCAACTAGATATTTTTAAATATTATAAATTTTAATTAAATAATACCATTACATACAAATCAGTAGAAAAAATGAAAAGGTCTATAAATACACCAAATCATGATAGGAATGTACAACATGATGAAAATGGCATTAAAATCAATGGGAGAAAAATAATATTCAATAAACAGTCTTGGAAATTCTGCGTAAACACAGGGACAAATTCCAAAGGGACTATACATTTAAATTCAGAAAACTATGCTCTAAAAGCAGATGAGAAACCATAGCAGAAGTTTTTCGAATGTAGAGTGGTTATGGCCCACTGCTCTACCCTAAGGACACGATCCAGAACTAAGCAGCAACTCTTGATCCCACCCTGCCCATCCAAGGTAAAAGCAATATGGCTGCCTCTTCGCTTCTGCCCTCCAATCTCATGTGAGAAAAATGTCTCCTGTGTCCCACCCTAGCAGGAAACATACAAGGAAGGGAATTGTGAAGCCCATGGGTCAGTCTAATCAAGCTGACACATTTTAAAATCACTACTACCAAATGACATGCAATAAAAGTTTTCTATTCCAGCATTGTTAGTTAAAGCAAAATACAGTAAAACACACACACACACACACACACACACACACACACACACCTATATAGCTATCACAAAATGTCTGGTTAAACAAATCATGGTGATCTATAAACTGAAATACTATTGTCATGAAAAGAATGAGAAAACTCTTTATTTACTGATGTGACACAATCTCTAAAATATTGTATCAATTAAAACGAGCTGAAATCAGAAGATTTTTAAAAGAGAAAAAAAATTTTATTTGCTTGCATAGTCATAAAATATCTGAAAGGATACATTAAGAACATGTTGATATTTATTGATCCCAGGGAGGAAAAGCAGAGGGACAAGGAGAGTAATAATGTTACTGAACAGCAAATGGGGTCCTGCTGCCAACTGCCACCCTCTAGGCAAAATTTCAGAAGTTTGGTTATAAAGGAAAGGAGTTTTTATTCAGAAACTACACAATTTTGGAATAACAGCTTTCCATATGCATTAGTCACTTAAGCTTACCAACTAAGGCTAAACTCTTTAAGACCTGAGTTCTCCTATCATTCCCTCCATTAGTTTTATTACATTTCTATAGAGTTAGTTTACAAAATAAAACAACATAAGATATAGAAAGCTACACAGTTTTGGAAGAATGGCAGGCTCTGCCTTAGAGCTTGTCCCCTCTAGAATACCCAAAGAAGAATAACCCTGTCACCCCCTACCAGGCCATCCTGATCCTACGCTGCGCCTGGAGTTTCTTCTCCCATCCAAAATCTGTCCAAATTACTGTCCTTTGGGAAACACAGGCAGCTGCAGCAAGATCATCCAAGCATCCTCAAGGAAAAGAGAGCCAGTGAGACAGCCAGAGAGACAGCCAGCCCGAGAGAGAGATCGAGAGCCCTTCTTTTATTTCAAATTTTCTGACTCGTAATTCCATGCACTTTGGAGGCATTCAGCTTCTCAGCCAATCCCATCCTACACTATTTACCATTACCTCCTTCTACACCCCTCCCTACTTCTCCCCAGTGATCTGATCAGATCTCTCTGCATCACTACAGAAATATCCTTCTACAACTATTAAATTTAGAATAATATGAATTGACTTATTTTTCAAATTAATTAAATTTAAGAGTTGGGAAAATCAAATGAGTGTATTTTGAATATCCAGCACATGCACTACACAGTACTAGGTATTATCTAGGCCACAAGATAATTTGATCTCTTACCTTGAAAGAACTAAGAGTCTTCCTAGGTTTTCTTCTTCCATGTTCCTTAAATATCAGTGTTCTACAAGTTTCCAGGGACCACTTCTTTTCTCATTCCTGAGTAATCCCATCCACTCTAGTAGATTTAACTGTCATCTATATGCTGAACTGTCTCAAGCATACATGTTTAACCTGTGGTCACCCCTCAGTTTTACACATGTGTTTCTGTTTCTAGTCCATTTGGACAGAGAGCCATTCCCACAAATACCAATTTGTCCAAAATCAATCAATCATCTTCTCCACTTTCAGAGATGGCCCGTGGAAGCCCCAAACCTAATCTTTCTCCAAAATTCCCTATCTTAATGGGTTTTTCATTCTGTGCTTTATTGTTGTCTACTATTTTTAAAACATGGGTTAAGTTTTTCAAGTCTGTCTTTTTTGTTGTTTTTTTCTGCTTTTGTCTCAATGCTAAGAAAGGCTTTTCCTACTTCCAAAGCAGGGGGAAAAATGTGTCTATATTTTCTTCTATTTATTTGATGATATAATTAAATCTTTTTCTGAAACTTATTTTGGTGTGAGGTAGGGATCTAATGTCCCAACACCACTTACTGAGAAAATAATTTATCTTTTGTATGTTTGAATAACTTTTCAGTTGCTTGTCTGAACTTTTTCAGGCAGTTAAATGTACCTAGTGAAGATTTTACTGTCCTTTCCATCTTCCCCACACCACTTACATTAGTCAGAATGTTTGGTTGTCCACGGTAGATACCCAACTTACACTGTCTTAAGCGAGATATGAAAGTACCAGAATAGACAGAGATGCTGCTATCATGGCTAAATTCAGGGGTTCATATGATGTCTTAGACAATTTGTCTTCATTCCTTGGCTCTGCTTCTTTCTGTGTGGTTCTCCTTTTCAGATACGAACACTATAAACAGAGATTAGATGTTGCGTTAACCACAGGCCTCACTAACACTCTTTTTATCCTGGTGACAGAAGTCATGGGGCCTTAGGAGGCTGCCTGTCAATGTTATTTTCTGTCATTTTATTTGCCAAAACCCAATACAGAAGTTATCATCTTGTCATGCTGGACCAGGGAGCTCTGCGAATGACTTTATCAGTTAGCTGAACAGTTGGAGTTGGACTGCACCTTCTTGTCTAGTTTTTATTTTTATTTTTATTTTTTTAAGTGCAGGCTAAACTCTACTTCTCACTAAAACTTCTTAGTCTCGGCGTATGGCTAGGAAAAATAGACTGGGGAGGTTTCAGAAGGGAATTTCCTTTGCATAAACACCCACTTATGCTGCATTTTAATCCTACCATCCAAAGAGGTTTTGAAAGGGAAGCATCTCCACCTTTGTCTGGTAGCAGAGCATGGCGGGAAATGCCCCAGCAAGGCCTAAAAGTTTGGGTTTCCTGGTAGTTCAGATTCTACCATACATTGCTCATTGCAATCACCAGACTCCAACACTTAGGGCTTAAAGTTTAGCGTAGAGGTAGGAGCAAAGTATAAAATTTAGTTATTGTAATTTGACATGATTATTAGACTGGATCTCAACATTTTCAAATATTTGGTTTGATTTTTTTGGTTCTAGCCAATCCAACTTGGTCTGGAATCTGTCACTTTGCCGGTACACTTTATCCAACGCTTTGAGTATGATTTAAGCCTTAACTTCAGGGGGCCTATAGTCTGAGGCCCAAGGAGCTTTATTGCTTACTTATAGTAGATTACCAGCTCTCCTTCCTAGGGTGGGGAAATCCTCAGTGGACCCCAACTCCACATTTTTCCTGAGAGTCTTTTACTTATAGCCTACTTTTTGTAGCAGTTTCTACCTTCACTAAAGCCTCTTGTATTTGAAAGCCTAGTGGAGTGCTTTTGCCTACTCTGCTACCTGAAAATTCTCCTTTGGGCTCTCTGCCCCTTCCCTACTCCACTCCCACACGCCCTTGTTACCTCACTGCATGTGCAGATTCTCTTTGGTTTCATGGTGGTTGAGGGGGAGCAGGAGTGAGGGAGTTTTCATAGCAGTTATCACAGTGAAGTCAGATGGGGCAGAGAGCATCCCCTGGGGCAGGGGCCAGGCACCTCTCCCACCTCATGGTCTGCTGGTGACAGTGTCTGTGCCAGACAGAGTTTCTACTCATGTGAACACTGGGCAGTTGACTAGCATTGGCTCTGGGTGCAGGCAATTTGAATTCTCTAACCACATGGAAAATGAGAGACTGTGGGGAAAAATAACAGCGAAATCAGACTGGGAGAGGATATTTGTAGTATCTTCAACCAAACATGGTCTAATACCTAGTATATAGGGAAAGGGAAAAAAGGACAGGAGTTTCAATTGAAAAAAAAAAAGAGGGAGTGCAAACCCAAACAACAGCAATAACTACAAAACAGGCAAAAACATCAAGAATATATTCCTTTGTACTTGTTAGCTTGGCATCAAGTACAAAGCTGATGATGCTGAAAGCCAGTGGAGATGTGGCTGTTGCAATGGGAGTGCGGATTGTATGGGTTCCAAAGAGCCATCTGGTTGGTACTGAGTCAAATCAGGTACATATTCTCTTAACCTGTACACAGCTGGCCCCTTCCAAAAAAGCAATTCTCACACTTGTCCACAAGGGGACATGTGGGAGGATGTTCATTGCAGTATTGGTTGGTATAGTGGGGATTTGGAGACAACCTAGGTATCCATCACAGAGGGAATGGATAAGAAAAATGTGGTAGTTGTACACTGTGAAATATTTTACAGGAGGGAGAAGCAATTAACCAGATGTGCTATAATTTTTTGGAGCTACTTCCATTATCTTATTTCTTGCTTTTAGTCAAAGTTAAGAGTAAAATGGTATATAAACTAGGATGCCTGCAAATAATAACCTATTCTTTCTTAAACAACAAAGGACATTATTATCTCATTAATATATGCCATATTCTGGGCTAAGAAACAGATTTTAATGCATTTTTAAAAATGCAAATAATATTAAATATGTTCCTTGAACACAACCAAATAAAACAAAAGTCACTAATAGAAAACGACCTGAAAAATCTCAAAATATTTAACACATATACAACCTGTGGGTCAAATAAGAAGTCTAAAAGGTAATTACAAAATATTTTGAACTGAACAAAAATAAAAAGTCAACATAACCCAGATTTGTAGAATATACCTAAAGCAGACTAGGGGAAATTCACAGCACTAAATGCTTACATTAGAAAAGAAGAAAGGTCTTACACCGTCTCAGTCAGTTCATGATGCTGTAACAAATTACCATAGATTGGGTAGCTTCCACAACAAACATTTATTTTTCAAGGTCCTAGATGCTGGAAGTCTGACATCGGGGTACCAGCGCCAGCATGGTCAAGTTCTTTGTGAGGACCCTCTTCCAGGTTACGTCCACATACCTCCTCCTCTCCTGCATCTCTTGTTCTTTTTATACGGCTGCTAATTCCTAATTTCCCTAGAGGAAACCATGTTCACCTTTCCTAATTATTTCTTTATGTATTTCTGTTTCTCAGATTACTAAAGAGTCTCCAACATACTCCAATTCTTGTTTTGTTTTGTTTTTCCATTTTAAGCATTATCCCAGTCCTCATTTTGTATTATGCTGGTGGCCTAGCTCTTTCTCTCCTTCGCAACCTTTGTCAGTGGAACATTTATTTTAAAATATCAAGGTGGCTGACATTCGTAGCCTGCTTTGCAACCATAGTGAATGTTTCTGCTAGTTGTCTATAGTTTAATTTTAAATATTAAAAAGAATTAACAGCATTTACATTATTATGACTGTAAAATCATTCACTGAGTAGTCAAATAGTGTCTATAAGCACAATGTTGTCTCCCGAGCACCTCTGCCATTCCAATACGAATGGTCCTGATTTAAAATCCAAGCACGCTACATTTCAGTTTGGCTTGTACTAGGAAAGTCTCTTTCTTATACTTTTTTCTGGAGTTTCTCATTACTCTTTCATTGTTGCTGTAAGGAGAAACATAGTGTTAACATAATATGTCTTTTTGACCGTATTCCTACTGTCTTCCGTGTCTTTATTCATGTCCTCCATTGCTTGAAAACTATTCCATTTTTCTTTTTGAAATTCCATTTCTTTTAATATTTAGACTGTAGTTTTCTGATACAGCTTTTTGTGCTTCCAAGAGTTTCTGCTTACCTTCTTGGAACCAATGCCTTTATTATGGCTTCATTTATTTTTTTCTAAGTGTACAGTTATTCTGTTTGGCTCCTTTCCAGAGCCCGCGTGTTCTGATCTGGACCTGACTGTTTTCTGGGACTGCTACACCGCTGTCGCCATGCACTGCCCTTCATGATTCCCTGGCTCCCACCCACAGCATCCTCCATCCTACTTCTCATCTTACTGTAGGAAACAGGGACAGAGTGACTCCCAAACCAGTAGCAAAGTCATTAGTAACAAAGGGCAAATGTAATTAAAGGGTCTCTGACAGCATTGGCATATCCACAAATCACAACAGGGGCATTTAGATGAACGCATTATATTGTAACTCCGGAGTATCTAGTCATGGAGAAACGGGGAAGGAGTAGAGGGGAGGGGGACCTAGTTGCGTTAGGGAGGGGGAGCACTCTCACTTTAGGGCGAGGAGGCTGGTCAATTTCGCTTTGCTGTGGCAGTTTCAGGGTGGGGAAGCCAAGACTATAAAACCAGCCATCTTTTTCTACTTGGTGCGCACATTCTCCTGGCTGTGAGGGTGCGCCCGGCTCTGCAGACTCGTGAATAAAGGCCTCGCTTTATTGCTCAAGTCCTGTGTCCCAGTTTTTATTGTGAGCGTTTCTCACATTACTAGAAAACCTCCCCATGTGTTTCCAGTAAAGGGGTGTGTAGGAAGTAAATTCTCTTTGGGCTTGCCTGTCCGACTGTGCCATCATTCTGGCTGAGTGAGTGTCTCAGAGACTTCTTCTTTCCTGTTTCGCTCTCCGGAGGACTTAGAAAATTTTTAATCTCTGGGATTCTCAAATTTCACAGTGAAATTTCTAGATGTGGCCCTTTTTGCATTTATCTTTCTGGATGCCCTGTAGTCTCTTTCCCTAGAACTTCTGGAAAGTATGTTATCTTTTTTTTTTTTTTTTATAAACCCATCTCTTCCATTCTCTTTTTTTGTTTTTGGAATTCTAATTAGTTGCATGTTGGACTTCCAAGATTAAGGCCTCTATGTCTATTATTTTTTTGGTTCAATTTTCTGTAAGTTTGTCATTCTGGTTTACTTTCTGAGAAATTTCTTTGATTTTTATCTTCTTACCCTTCAGTCGAATTTGTAATCTAAGCAATATTTTTCTTTCTTTTCTTTTTCTTTTTCTTTCTAAGAGATCTTCCTAATTTTCTGACTGTTTCTTTCCCACAGGTATGCGTCCTTGCTCATGGATATATTCGTATCTCTGTGGTGGATCTAATTGTATTCTTTAAAGTGTTACATTCTGTTTCATTGATCTCCTTAAGGACATTTTTTCTCTCTGTTCTCTTGCTCATTCTCTTCCATTCTGTAGGTATGACTCCAATGCCTGATGATCTTTGAAAATAAGTAAATTGAAAGACTGACTGGGAGCACTGGGGGCAGAGGTGGGAGTTGTAATCAGGACATACTTTGTTTGGGACTGGACAGACAGGCCGGGAGGAGGCCCTTGGTAGGCAATGCAGAAAAGAGGAGGTTTCACTTGAATCACCAATCCCATACTAGTGACTTTAGTTCTCCCTGGAGACCTCTTTTGATTTCTGTAACAAGAAATCTATTTCTTTGCTTGGTGATTTAACGCCTGGCTACACAACACTCTGCATAGGGAAGTGGGGGAGAACTATGAGGGGCAGATTGCTTTTAATGTATAGACCTTTAATAAATGCCCATGCTCAGCCCTATTTCAGTCAGTACCTGCTGTTCAGTCCCACTCAGTCAATAATCTAGGCTTCCTAGGGTCTACTTCATCATCAGCCCCCTTCCATACAATTTTTGTTTTATATAAATTTGTTGAACTCCCTTGTTTATTGAGGACACCCTCTCCTATTCTCTTTATTGTTGGAATTTTAAAATTTTTGTTAGTGTTTTAAGGCAGAGTTTATAACTACTTAGTCTGCCATCTGATACTGAAAATCTTGCATTTCTTTTTGTAATCAAGAAATAATTTCATTACTGCCTCTCAGGAAAAAATGGAAAGGATGTTCTGAACTGCAGGCAATTTTGATGGCTAGAATGACCAGAGGGGAGGAAATTCATGGAAGATGAGAATATTTCTATTTTCCCGGCCTCCCAATGGCCCCTTAATGGATCAGGGCAGGCAAACTATTAACTTTCCCCAAGCCACTTGAGATGTACTTGTTTTCTTTTCTTCTACATGTAGGCCTGCATTTGACACTGATATTTTCTTTAATGAGAGCTTTTTATGTACTATGGATAAAACACACATCATTTTATTTAACCCTAGCCACCCTCAAATTAGATATTATCATCTTTATTTTATAAATGGAGACTCAGTGAAGTTAAGTATTTATACCCAAGCTCACACAGCTTGTAAGAGATAGGTTTAGAATTTCAACCAAGACTGTTTCTCATTCGCTTCTACTTTTCACTGTAGTGCAGAAAAGCAATAATGTATCAGTATTCACTTCCTCTTTCTCCCCCTCTCCCCTTTCCCACTCTCACAGTCCAAGGTAGTGTGGTATAGTAGAAAATCTACCAAGTTAGGAGTCAGAAAATTTGGAGTTTAGTATTGCCTCTGCCACCTTCGGTGATGATGTTAGCTCAGATCAATCACTAGACTATTCTGATGCTTAAGAGTCCCTGTCTATACAAAAAAGTGCAATGAAACCAACTGTGTCTCAACCACAGGTTGCAGGAGAATCACACATTAACATGTATATTAAAAGGCTTTGCAAGTAATCATAGCAATAGCTCACACCTGCCTAGTTCTTTATAATTTGCAAAGTATAATAACATTGTGAAATAATTTCTGTTTTACAGATGAAAACCTTGGCTAAAAGTGGTTTGATGTAACATGCCTCATCCTTTGCAGAAGCAGACTGAAACTAAGCTCTTATTATTTAATTTCAGATTTCATTATTTTTTCAATTTATAATGCTGCCTCCTTATTTACAAGAGGATTTCTTAATTTTTAAACAATAAACAATAGAAATTATTCACAGAGCTTAGTTATTTAAAATTCTTTCTATTCATAATTTTATTTACATATAGTTTTCAGGAGCTCACCTATTGCAGTAGTACAGTGCAGCTATGTTATTTATTATTATTTATTACTTTAATATAGTAAATTATATCATTATGGCCAAAAAGTATGAAGCAATTCTTTAAAGGTGTTTATGTTAAGACTAGAAAGGAAGTTAAGCCAGACAGAACATGGCAGGTATCACGATTCCTGGCACAACTGCATGCCATTTCTAATAGTTAGATGGTCTTTTCTTTTATTTTCAAAGATTTTATTTATTTATTTTTAGAGAGAGGGCAAGCGAGGGAAAAAGAGAGGGAGAGAAAGAATCATCAATGTGAGAGAGAAACATCATTCAGTTGCCTCTCACATGCATCCTGACTGGGGAATTTACAACCCAGGCATGTGCCCTTACTGAGAATCGGACTGGGGACACTTTGCTTTGCAGTACAATACCCACCAACTGACCCACACTGGTAAGGGATAGATAATATTTTCAATAAAATAAAAAGCTAACCAGCACCTAGTGTTATTTTTAAACCATTCTAGCAAGCAATACAATGTTTACGTTGGTTCTTCAGCTTTAGAGTACATCACTGCCTCATGAGCAGAAGTCCTCCCAACTAAATCTCTGTGAAGTCCTAGTAGAAAAGACCACGTGGGCATTCTACCCAAGGAATTCCTTAGTCTAGATCCTGTCTGGGTCTCAATGCAGCCTTCACAGGGATGAATGAAAAAACACGCCATTAAGCCTAGGGCACGAATACCAAAGGAAACACAACGGACTGGGGCTGAGAAACAAGCAGAAGAGCAGAGAGAAAGAAAGCAAAGTTAGAAAACTAGAAGCAAGTAAGAAAAGGGACTTTGTGTATTCTCAGCATTAGCACTACCCTGAGATGGATAGATGTACAGGAAAGAGAAAAGGATGCTAATTAACATTCAGGTTACGGAAGCCAAAATGAACAGTTTCTAAAAGTAGAAGAAATTAACCCTCTGCACATACGAAAGAGAAGTTAACAAGCACTTATTGACTGTTTACTTCGTTGGACTGGTACATTTTATGCCCTCAAGGTCACAAGTTCTCTGGAGGTTACGTCCCTGCATAGAATCTGCGGTGGCGGGGCCTGACATCCCCACACTCCTCAGAGCTGAGGGACAGCTGGTTTGCCCACTGGCTGAGGCACCAGTGACGTCATCGACTAGCTGGACCTGCCAATTAATTTCGTAAGAAAAAATAGGTTCAGCTTAAAGGTTTACAATTTCATTGCACCACTAGGTAAAATAAACCCTAACTTCATCTACATTAAAATCAGAATTTAGTTGAAAAAAAGGTAGATTATGGGGGTACAACCTCATGGTAGAAGCCATAGAAAATATAAAACATATTTTGAAAAATTATCCATAATCCCATAAACTCAATGTAGTTACATTCTTTAAAGGGTAATTTATGTATAACTAGGCTCTAAAATTTTATAATAGTCATGTAAAAAAGAACTGTCTGAAATCACCAAAAGCTGCTAAGTCTTCACTTTCCAGACAAGATGAAAAGATAATACAGTAACACTATTCTTAAATCTTTATGCATCTTTTTTTTTTTTTTTTAATGACACTTTTAATACTTAGGACTCCAGAATTCTAAACAATAAAATCATAAACAGCTCTGGCCAGGTGGCTCAGCTGGTTGGAAGGCTGTCCCTTACACCAAAAGACTGAATTCAATTCCCGGTCAGGGCACAGTTCGATCCCCAGTCGGGGAGGATACAGGAGGCAACCAATTAATGTTTCTCTCTCACATCAAAGTTTTCTCTCTTTCTCTTTCTCTCTCCCCCTCCCTTCCTCTCTCTACAAAATAAATAAATAAATAATAATAAAAACATATCCTCAAAAAAAATCATAAACAAACTGCTGCATGGGAGAAAAGAAAGCTATGACTTAAATATGCTTAATTCCAGATTCACTTTTGATCTTTATTAAATATAGTCTGCCATTGTATATATAGTAGCTTGTTTCTGCAGGATATTGTAACAGAATGCCTGGGCTACTCCGATTGAAATAGAACCCATGGGCTGTTTAGTTAGAGGCCCAGAGTTTAGTGAAAAGAAAAAGAATTGTTTATTTGCACATAGTTCTGCCTCCCCCTCCCAGACCTGGCCAGTCTTAGGAAAGTCAGAAACACCGTTTCCCTACTTCCTAGGCACAGGTCAGCTTTACCAGTAGCTGCCAATCACTCAATTCTGATTGGGGGGGTCCTTTCTGTGCTGTGGTGCCTCCAGCTCTCAATGCAGAACTGCCTGGATTCTCAGCCTCCTTGTAAATTGCCTTCTTCCTGCAAACCGCATGGCTAGAGCCTCTTCTTAAAGTAGCCTGGAGACTCCTTCTCCAAGCCACATGGAGGGAGCACTTCTTAAAGGAGCCTGGAGGCCTACCTTAAAGCAGTCTGGAGAGACCCGCTCCTCCAAGCCACAAGGAGGGAGCACACCCTAAAATGTCCGCAGCTGCTTATATATCCCTGACTGTGTCCTCTGACACAGTGGGTGTTGCAAGCAGTTCTGACCATTCACAGAACCCTATGCCGGCTCCGTAGGCTCCTTCCGTACCATCCCACAGTCCAAGACCCCTCCCATCTTCCTGAGCCTTGGAAGTTTCAAAGCGGGTCTTTGTGCAACAAAGTTTCCAGCCACTAGCCCCAGGCATGCAAAGGCATCCTGAAAGCTGCTTCCTTTTTCCTATCTCCCAGCTGCAAACTCTGGGGTTTGTTTTTGGACTCCCCTGTTTCTGCAATAATATTTTGCATTCTGCTTTTCTCACTATATGTTGTTTCATATATACATGCCCCTGAATTCATTTTCTAAACTTCCATTTTCCCTTCACTCTGTGTTTAACTCCACATTGCCATCAGTATAGTTCCGGCCATGCCACTGCCCTGCTTAGAATCTTCTCTTGGTTCTCAATCGTCTCTAGAATCAAAACCAAACTTGTGACACAGAAAGCCTTTCCAAGCTGGCCTCTCCACTTAGTCCCCACCTCCTGCACTGGATGCAGTGAGGTAATGCAGACTTTGATGCACCTGCTAGAGTGCTCTGAAGGATGGATGCACTGGTTAGTACTTTGGTCCCAGAACCTATATATAGCCCACAGCCTCCGCCCACGCTTGGTGTTATACCACTCACTGATTTTGCTGGTCTAACTGGCGAAAAATGATGATGAATGAATGATGCTCTTTGTTTTCTCCTCTGGTAATGTTTGCCCATTTTCTATTGGAGCACCCATCATTTTTCTTACAGGTTTGCATTAGATCTTTGTCAGTAGTATTAGATATTGCAAAAAATCTTCTCTCAGACCTGTCAAGACTTTATCCATAGTGTCCTTCATTGAAGAGAAATCCCCACCTATGATGTGTTTGCTTGACTGTGTTTTGTGAATTTTAATTCTCATGCTTTAAGATTGCTTTGTTATAATCTTCTCTGTGAAATTACTTATTACCTCCTCTAGGATCCTGAAAGACTTCATACTTATTTTATTCTGTTTAAATAATTTTTTCCGATGTTCTGTCATGTTTTCTGAAGTCTGACCTCCTTAAGGGTAGAGACCGGCCATTATTCATCCTTGAATCCCCAGCACAGTCTGACTCATGTAGTTTGGTGGTGGTGGAATGAATAAATTTTTTCAACACTTTAGTGGCCATGCCCTTGTCCATGTTAAATTCTAACAAGTCATTTCCTCTTACCCCTACAATGCCTTGGCAGAGAGCCTTCTGCCCCCTCAGTCTCTTCTGCCCACAGTTACTTGGAATTGTATCTCAAACAGAATGAGTCCTTTAGCATCAGATGATGGCCCAAGAGTTTCTGAAGCATAGGATACCCCCTGAGGGTTGCGTATGCAGATCATCAAGGAGTGGGAGGTGGTCTGCAGAGAGAAGAGAACAGAGCGCATGGGGCCAAGAGGGAGACTGGGTTTTCCTTGGTTCTTGACAGATTTTCTACTTCCAATTCCTCATTAAGCTTTGGATGTTGTAAGTACCTCTATATTCTTTTATGTACAGAAAGCTTGAGTAGGTCTCTCTTCTTTATAAGCAAAGTATCCCAAAGATACCTATTCATATGTTTTCTCCATATGAAAAAAAAGTATTTACAGCTTTCACTAGCGATAATAGTAACTTGTTCAATAAATATTTACTATAGCTAAGGCATCTTTTTATTCTTTTAGTAGCCACATAAAAGTGAACTCATATCAACTTGTTATGCACTGATGTCTTTATTCTTTAAGTGGGCACTACTGTGCTTACTATGACTGAATTCTCGAGGTTTCCTACAATTTGATTCATCTTTTTGAATTAACATTGATCATGTGTATTGCCATGTAAATTGTTACCATCTAAGATGATTTTAATTCTATTTTATATTTACAGTTGTTGGCATCCAAAATTTTTTACATGAGAATGGGAAACTCAGATGGTAATTTGGTGCCTTGAGGGAAAGATTCAATGAAAAAGTAGAACTCAAGATCACTCATTTATATGTATGTTAATTCTATTTTATTAAAAAACATAATAAATCATCACTAAATCAGCCCTCTATGATTTCACCTTTGTAGTAGTTCATACAGTAACTGAATTAGTAAATATTTTTATTGTATATAAGAACACAAATATCAAAACATATACAAACAAATATATAGTTTAAGGAGTAATTAAAAGGCAGACACGTTCTTGTAATTATCACTAGGTCAAGACATAGAACTTTGCCGCCCACTCCAGAAGCCACTACATGTGCCCCATCACAGTCACAACCCCTGTGAGGTTACTTTTTAAGTATATTTTATTGATTATGTTGTTACAGTAGTTTCAATTTTTTCCACTTTGCTCCCCTCTGCCCAGTACCCTCCTTCCCTCCAGCAATCCCACCCTCTTTAGATCATGTCCATGGGTTATGCATATATGTTCTTTGGCTTCACCCTTTCCTATATTATTCTTAACTCCCCCCTGTCTATTTTGTACCCACCAATTATGCTTCTTAGTCCCTGCACCATTCCCACATTTCTCCCCCTCCCGCCTCCCAGCTGATAACCCTCCAAATGATTCCCACCCATACCTATGCTTCTGTTCCTATTCTGGTTTACTTAGTTGGATTTTGTTTTTACTTTTTAGATTCAGTTGTTGATAGTTGTGAGTCTGTTGTCATTTTAGGGTTCATAGTTTTGATCTTCCTTTTCTTAAGCAAGTCCCTTTGACATTTCATATAATAATGGCTTGGTGATGATGAACTCCTTTAGCTTCGCCTTGTCTGGGAAGCACTTCATCTGTCCTTCCATTCCAAATTATAGCTTTTCTGGATAGAGTAATCTCGGTTGTAGGTTGCTTTTCATCACATTGAATACTGCTTGCTAGTCCCTTCCTGCCTGCAAAGTGTCCTCTGAGAAATCAGCTGATAGTCTTAATAGGCACCCCCCCGTAGGCAACTCTCCACCTCCCTCTTGCTGCCCCCAGGACTCTGTCTTTATTTTTCACCTTTGGCATCTCAATCATGGTGCGTCCTCATGTGGTCCCCTCTGGGTCCAACTCACCTGGGACCCTCCGTGCTTCCTGGACCTGTATGTCTATCTCCTTCACAAAATTTGGGAAGTTTTTCTCATTTTTTTCAATTCTTGCTTCCTCATTCTGCACTGGTTGACTGTTTTTTTTCTTCCCTATGTTCCAGATCATTGATTCCTTCCCTTCACCATTGTTTTTTGTGTGAATTTTCCTTCATTTCACTTAGCATAGCCTTCACTTCTCTTATGCGTTTGCCATAAGCATATCTGTCAAGCCTGTGAGCATCTTTATCACCAGTGTTTTGAATTCTGCATCTGTTAGGTTGTCTATCTCTCATCTGTTAGGTTGGCTATCTCTTCGTCACTTAGTTCTCCCACTGGAACCTTGATCCATTCCCCCTTTTGGGCCATACTTCTCTGTCTCCTCATCTTGACAGGCTCCTGTGTTTGTTTGCCTCTGTGTCCCAGGTACAGTTGTCGCTCCTGTTATGTTGTATGGGGTGGAGCCTTAGGGATTCATCAGTACAGGGTGACCCCGTTGTGGCGCTGTATGTGGGGGAGGGGCCTGAGAGGGAACAACACCACCTGCCCAGCACTTTCCCCCACTCCAGGAACCTCCTCTACCTCCACACGAGACTGGCACCCCTCTAGCTGCCGCCCCGGCATCGTTCCCAGAGTGGGTGGGTCCGCAGATGCTCTAGGACCATGGGGGCCCTCCAAACAAGTGGACCTCGCTGAGGCCAGCAGTCTCCGCCCCCAGCCCAACACCCACGGGTCTGCACAGTCAGAAACAATGAGGCTCGATCTTCGCAGGTGCCGGGACCGCGAGCTGCGAGGTCCGGTGAGGACCTGGGAACGCTCCTCAGGTGTCCCTCCTGACCTTCCAAAACGTGCGACTGCGCCCTCTGCCGGTCGGCTGCTGCTGCCACCACTGTCGTTGCTGCTGCTACCCCTACCAACACACAGTGCCCTCTCCGCCCCGGCCCCGCCCCTCCCACTCGTCTGGATGAGCATTTCTTCTCTATATCTTTGTTTACTAGACTTTCATGCAGCCTGATCCCCTGAAACTTCTGGTTGTCTCCAGCCCTGAGGCAGTTGCATTTCTTCCCAGCCGTGGAGGGAGATGCAGCATGTCTGTCCATGCCTCCTATCCCGGCCAGAAGTCCTCCTATACTATTCTTAACATCCCCCTAGACAGGGGGCATGTTTGTTCATTGAGATTAATTTTTAATTACATAAATGATAAAGGAATTAGGTAAACAATAGTGCAAATAATTTCAAAGAGAATGCTTACTTATATCAGACTAATTATTTAACAGGATAATCTATGCTTTTAATTTTAATCAGAAGAAAACTTGTTTGATCCATCTTATAAGGAAACTTGAAGCATATTTACTAATAAAGACACTGAACATTCTGCTTTTACTTTTATTAGCATTTATTTTATGCTGATTTTATCCCTGGACTGCAAGTTTTTGTTTCTTCCATTTCTTTTGGGATATCTTTTTCTTCTCTGCAACCTCCTCTTCTCGGGAGGAACAATCTGCTCTTTTTCAGTGAGGGTCGTCTCAATATGGCAGCGAGAGCTCATATGTGGGTTCATCCCCGCATGAGCTCAAATGTTGTGCCACATCCTGGGAGCTTTATTCACTTGGAGGTGCTCAATGACCAGAGAATCTACATCTAAACCCTTAAGTTAAGCATTCTTCTCTGTAGTTTTAAGCACGGGCAGCAAAAACTCAGCACTCCTTTTGGGCTACCACCCCCAACCCACTGTTTGGCCTGGGCACAGCTACCAACTCCATTGTTGTAATGACAGGACGGGACACATTGCTTCTTTAAAGTGACATTTTTCAGGTACTTGGTGGCTTTTCAGACATGCATGTCCTTGATGACCTGTAAAGTTTCCTGAGTGTTCTTAAAGTGAACATGAAGATTTGAACCTCTTGACTTGCATGACTTTGTGGGGTTTTCTAGGTCAAGTGAATAGCAAACAACTTTTAGAGGTTACATAAGGCTCTTACGGGAAGAGAACTATATCATACTAAATTTTAGCACTTAATATTTTTAAATACTACTTGCATAAAAATTATAATAGAATAATGAGTACTCTATATAATTTATTGTGTCCCCTTTATAGATAGATGACAGGCAGACAGACCAACATGTATATAGTTTTAATATATTATCCTAAAACATATATATAACTTTTATTACATTTTATTGATTATGCCATTACCATTGTCTTAATTTTTCCTCCTTTGCCCTCCCCTCCACCCAGCCTTCCCCACTCCCTCAGGCAATGCCCCCACTATTGTTCATGTCCATGAGTCATGTGTGTAAGTTCTTTGGCTACTCCATTTCATATACTGTACTTTACATCCCCATGGCTATTCTGTAACTACCTATTTGTACTTCTTAATCCCCTCACCCTCTTCACTCATTCCCCCACACCCCCCTCCCATGTGGCAACCATCAAAATGCTCTTGGTATGCATGATTCTGTCTCTGTTCTTTTGTTTGCTTAGTTTATTTTTTAGATTCAATTGTTGATAGAAATGTATTTATTGCCATTTTATTGTTTATAATTTTGATCTTCTTTTTCTTAAATAAGCCCCTTAAACGTTTCATATAATAATGGTTTGATTATGATGAACTCCACTAGATTTTTCTTGTCTGGGAAGCACTTTATCTGCTTTTTGATTCTAAATGATAAATTTGCTGGGTAGATCAATCTTGGCTGTAGGTCCCTGCTTTTCATGACTTTGAGTATTTTTTGCCAGTCCCTTCTAGCCTGCAAAGATTCTTTTGAGAAATCAGCTGACTATCTCATGGGTACTCCCCTGTAGGTAACTACCTTCTTTTCTCTTGCTGTTTTTAAGATTCTCTCTTTATCTTTAACTTTTGGCACTTTAATTATGATGTATCTTGGTGTGGCCTCTTTGCATCCATCATGTTTGGGACTCTGTGCTTCCTGGACTTGCATGTCTATTTTGTTCACCAAATTGGGAAAAAATTCTTTCATTATTTTTTCAAATAAACTTCCAACTTGTTGCTCTTTCTCTTCTCCTTCTGGCACCCCTATGATGCAAATGTTGGTCCACTTGAAGTTGTCCCAGAGGCTGCTTGTACTATCTTCATGAGGTTTTTCTGGATTGTTTTTTCTTCTTCTTGTTCTGATTGGTTGTTTTTTGCTTTCTTATGTTCCAAATCATTGATTTGGGTTTCAGCTTCATCCACTTTACTGTTGCTTCCCTGTTAATTGTTCTTTATTTCAATTAGTGTATCCTTCACTTCTGAATGGATCATTTTTATGCTGCTGAGGTCCTTACTAAGTTCCTTGAGCATCCTTATAACCAGTGTTTTGAACTCTGCATCTGATAGACTGCTTATTTCCCTTTTGTTAGTTGTTTTTCTGGAGTGTTGATCTGTTCTTTCCTTTGGGCCATGTTTCTTTGTCTCCTCATTTGGGCAGCCTCCCTGTGTTTGTTTCTATGTATTAGGTAGTGCTGCTTTGACTCCGTGTCTTGGTAGTGTGGCCTAATGTAGTAGGTGTCTGTAGGGTCCAGTGGCACAGACTCCCCTATCACCCAAGCTGGGTACTCGAGGTGCACCCTTCATATGGGCTGAGTACACCTTCCTCTTGTAGTTGAGATTTGATTGCTAATGGAAGGTCAATAAGAAGAATTAACCAGTCCAATCAGCTGTAATAAGTGGTTGTGACCACTGACCACCACCCTCTGCCCTCCTTGGAGGATCAGTT
This sequence comes from Furipterus horrens, assembly GCF_987537825.1. Taxonomy (NCBI): domain Eukaryota; kingdom Metazoa; phylum Chordata; class Mammalia; order Chiroptera; family Furipteridae; genus Furipterus; species Furipterus horrens. Next base: position 74,312,587 of record NW_028327182.1, read on the forward strand.
CTGCAGGTGTAGGGTGGTGATGCTCTGATGTGAACTGTAGCTGCCCACTGTGTACCCAGGCTCTGGGGTTTCCTTGGTGGTGCAGGCCAAGGTTAGCCCCATCTGCGTTTTGCCCGGGGCCACCCTGCCTAAGCTACAAGCAATCTGAGATGGCTGCTGCTAGTACTGGGCCTGGGGCTCAGTGAGGCTATCTACTGTTTGTTTGAGAGGATTTAGGAAGTTGTGAAACATGAGCCAAGACCAGCCATTCATATGGAAAAGCAGCTTTGGTGGGCCATATGTTGGATGGGGGGGCGGAGGTGGGGATCTCCAGGGTGTGCTGAACAGTTATAACCAGGTTAATGGAATCTCAGATATGGCACCAGCTTGCCAGCTTTGTGACTCTGTTGGGAGAGGGTTTAGAAAGAGGCAATGGCCTCTGCTTGCTTTGATGCCAGCCACTTCATTTCCTCCCTGTATGTACTGATGCCTTTGAAGTTGCTACCCCGGTGCTGGAGCTCAGAGGGAATGAGTCTGAGAAGGCGATTGCATGTGTGGGTTCTTTAAGAGGAACTGCTTGGGGCTCCAGAAGTTTCTTCCACTGACTCAATCCCCGCTGGGTTTTGCAGACAGAAGTTATAGAGATTTATTTTCCTGGCACAGAACCCTGGGCTGTGGGGCCTGGTGTGGGACTGGGACTTCTCACCTCTGAGATAGCTCTCCTGAATTTTTTATCCACACATGTGGGTGTGGGACCAGCTTGTTCCATGCCTGCATCCCTCCTACTTACTAGTCTGGATGGTTGTGGTTTCTTTAATTCCATAGTTATCAGGCTTCCATTCAACTTGATTTCTGATGGTTCTGAGTGATGATTTTTCTATATTTTAGTTGTAGTTTTGATGTGGTTGTGGGAGGAGGCAAGCCATATCTGCCTACGATGCCATCTTGGCTGGGTGTCATATATATATGATAGTTTTAATAACTCACTCTCACTACACTTCTTCTGAGTGTTAATAGACAAAGAAGGCAAAGATCAAAGATGAAGAAATTTGCTCAAAGGATAAAGCTAGAATTGAAATCAAGGTGATTTGTCTAATATTTCTCTCCGTTATATCCTGCTCTGATAATTCTAAGTGGTTCTTATTTGTCCATTAAAACAGTTTTTCCATAAGCCATGCATGTACTTACTTTATTGAAAGTAAGAAATGTCATATTTTAAAAATTATATAATACAAATATTTCACTTCCAAGAATGGCCTTTTTTCTTGATTCATCTTAGTAATACTTATCTTGATTTTATAGCATAAGTTAGATAGACTGGCTCAAAGAGAGCATACAACAATTACAACTCTTATGAAACACATATTCTGTCGAACACCACACTGAGCAGTTAATATGGTGGATTTCATTTAACCCTGAAAATGTTTCTCTGAGATGGGAGTTATCTCCACTTTATAGAAGAGGGCACGAGGTGCTGCTGGTGAAAGAAGTTGGGGTGTAAACTGGTTCTTCTCTGGCCACAGCTCACACTGCTAACCCCTCTAATACATGCCCATGGAACACACCTACTCACTTCCGTGTTCACTAATGGCATCTGAACTTCAGGAGTCTTTTTTCTTAACTTGCATGTTCTTAAATCACTAATCTGAAAGTTTAGCAAAAAGAGATACTAGATGAAACAAATACACATGCCCCAAGTACTGCATATGCTCCTAAGGCTATTTTTCTTGGCCTTCCTTCCCTGATTTGCAATGTGTCAGGACAAATGCTTTGGAGGAAACTCTAGATTTCATCCAATTATCAACAGAAAAGCCCTGGTGGCTGCAGTTTCTGCCACTTACAAAACAGATGCACAGGAGAAGAGGTATTGCAGCCCTCGTGTCAGAGTGTCATGGCGGAGTGGCAATGAAAGAATAACTTTTTCAATATGGACTGAGGTTATTTTAAATTCAGTTTTTGCAGCAATTTAAGTAAACCTATCAATGTAAAAGGACTTGTCTTCTTCTGTTTTCAAAGTCATAGTTTAAACAACGACCAAATATGTTAAGTGGCTTTTGTGAACACACTACAGTCTTTGCGTGCCCAGACTTGCCTGGTACAAAGTGTACAAAGTAGACATGTGATTTATAAACTATGGAGTAATCGAATGAATACAAAGAGAAAAAAAAAAAAAAGAATCCTCTATATTTGAGTGTTTGGCAGTCATACTGTAAGGAAAATACTGTAAGGAAAACTCAGTTGCTGCCATTTGCTTGATGATTATCTCAAAGGGATTTAAATAAGTCATGCTACATTTTTCCAAGCAATAATGTCAGCATTATTCTCTACTGGAAACAATGCTTGAAACTTCAAACCATTCTTTTTCTATTATGTGAATCACAGAAACATAGAGTGAAAAGGATCTCAAGAGGTAACATAATTCTGGTTTTTAGCATCGAGCCTCTCCTCTAATTTCTCTGTGTCCATATTTCCATCTGAAAAATTGAGATATTATCATTGAAGGTTTTTTAAATGTAATCAAAGTCATACCTAGCTATGTATTCATAGATGGCAATTTTGTTTAGATGACTTACACTTTATAAGTTCTCCTTATCTAGCTGCTTTTCCTGGGACCGCAGAGAAAGCTAAGGAATATATACTTTACTGGCCTAGAGGGATTAGGGACTCCATTCATGTCTGATTTTGTTCTTTAGAACTCTAAAATATATAAATAAGTTACACAGTAAAAGACTATTGAACACCACCACCACCAAGTGTTATTACATTGCATTCCAAGGGGCTCAAGCATGGTTTATCATTCAGAATTCAACCATCGCTGGGATAAAGGCAGTCTTATTCACATTTAACAGATGAACAAATTGAGGCCTAGTAAGATTAATGATCTGCTCAAATACAAATAGATATAGCACAGATTGAAACAGGCTGGAGCTCAGGTTTCAAATACTGTATTCTACCAACTAAATTAATTAGTTCATTTCTTATCTATATTGGTGCTTTCAAAATTGTCCTGAAACATACAGAAGTGTAGAGTCATTTTTTGATTGTATTAAATATGACTTTATACAAACTAAATCAAATTCAAATTTTATTTTAACTTCTTAGGAGAAAGATGAACTATCTCCTTTTGATTGGCCAAAAGTGAAAAGGATAGTAAGGTTCAAAAGAAAAAAGATGATTTGGATTATAAAGTGACTTCCCTCTATTCAGAATTGTTTCAAACTAAATTTAAAACAGCTTGGAACAGGAAATCTCAAACTTCAGTCAAAACTGTCAGCTAGCAGAACAGTAAGAGTCTATATTTGTCATGTGTTGGTTTATATGTTCAGCTCACATTTCTCCACAGCTATAATTAAGAACTACTGTTTCTAAAAATTTTATAATCTTTTGGTAGCATACTAGATTTGCCAGGGTCCTTTTTTTTAGATAAAAAATGGGTATATCTTGCAAGTATTAAGTTAGCATAAGTAAGATTGTTATTAATTCTATTTCACCATAGCAATGGGCCAGAGGTCATTAAGTTAAGCACCTAAGAAGTAGCCAAAAAGATCTAGTACTTTAAGTAAATTATAGTGCAGCTAAGTAAGCAAATCTTTGGTAAGTTTCCAACCACCTTTATTCATTTATAACTTGTATATAAATGAAAATCTGTCCTTGGGTTTCTAAAACCCAACCTCTAGTCCTCTGCAGAAAACATCACAGATCTGGAAAATGAAAAAAAGAAAGCTATCGCTGGTGATTAAAGTCTCAGGGAAGAAAGGAAGCAACTTCTTTCCCTAAAAGCTTTGCTTCCGATCAACATTTTATTGATTGATGTTTTGATGATATACGAGAGTAATGACATGCTAGATTTTGCTTAAGAATTATAAATTGTGGAAGATGGTGATTCAAATTCATAACATAATGCTACAATAACTTTCTAAATTTGAATATAACAATGGAGAAATTAATTTGTAAAAACAATCACCTGCAGTATGTCTACTCTTTTAACAAATGGAATTGGTGCACTCAAGCTTGTTCAAATACCAACTGGCAAATTTGTAGATTACCTGCAACTCCATCGGCAGTCCCAGGCCTGGACGCTCCCCTTTGGAATTCAAACAGCTTTGCATTTGCTGGCAATTATCATTAGGCATAATGAGTCTAAGAAATTGCAAACAATTAAAATACTGGTATAGCAAAACTAATTTAGAAAGGCAACTGCATATCAAAAGAAGAAAAGTAACATTTTTGGACTATTCCTTGCAACCACTTTCATTGAAACGATAAACTGAAATTTAAATGTTAAAAATATTTTGAATAATAACCATATATTTTTCAAAATTGTAACACCTTAAAATATATATAGTATTTTGTGTTCTGAAATATTTTTGGGGAAATATCCATCCTTTGTTTTCTTTCTTTTTGGAGGATATTAATATGATACAGTTCACAGGGCTAGGAACTGAGGTCTCCTGCCAACAGCCATGTGAGGGAGCCATCTTGCAAGCAGCTCCTCCAGCTGAATGCAGCCCCAGGTGACAGAGAACATCCTCACTGCAATCTCAATGGGAGACCCTGAGCCACCCAGCTACACTACTTTTGAATTCTTCAATTGTGAGAAAATAAACATTTGTTGTTTTAAGGCGCTAAAGAAAAACAAGAATGGTAGAATCAGCCCTGGCTGGTGTGACTCAGTGGGTTGGGCACCAGCCTGCGAACCAAAAGGTCACTGGTTCGATTCCCAGTCAGGGCACATACCTGGATTTTGGGGCAGGTCCCAGGTTGGGGGTTTCATACATGGATGTTTCTCTCCCTCCTTTCCCCTCTTTAAAAAAAAGAATAAAATCTTAAAAAAAAAAAAAAAAAGGTAGAATCACTGGCGCTTCGTTCTGCTCTTGGTGGGTAGGGGAAGGGTACTATTAAAGCAGCTTTATTCCATAGGTCTGACTGCTTTCTAGGATAGCACAACACTAAGTTCAACCTGACTTAATTATTTGCAAAGTATTACAGTAAGTAAAGGAAAAGCTTGACAGTAGAGAAAGCAAGTTATTACTTATGTATGTGTTTTACAATACCAGTCCTAAGTCTAAAATGCATTAATAAGTACAGTATATTTATTACTATATGATGTTCAGAAATCACCTTTTTGTATACCTGCCTTTGTACCTCTCTCTGTCCCTGGAGACATTTCTTCCATCTAATCTTCACAATTCTCAATATTGCAAAAATTCAGGACTGGAAGAGTTAATCACATTGCTCCCTTTTACTCAAATGTAAAATAGTAACCAAAAGATTATTATCTGTTATTATCTATTTTCCTACTTCACAGAGACAATAAAAGCAGAGTTGGTTGTGCCCTATTTCATACAGATACAAAACTATAGGATTACTCATAGTTTTAGGAGTTCCAGTGTACTTTTTAATTTTTTTATGGGGAAGAGGTGACATTCTGATTGCTAATGTTTCAACCCAGGTGATGGAGAGAGGCAGAACTGGAAGTGGTAACCAAATGAATACGTGGAGTTTAGTTAATTGCATGCACGATATGATTTCAGAGGCCATTAAAGGTCTTTTTAAAAAAAATTATTAACGAGAAAGAGAGAAGAGAGGAAGAGAGGGAAGGGGGGCGAGGGAGAGAGAGATTGAAATTTGTTGTTCCACTTATTTATGCATTCATTGGTTGAGTCTTGTATATGCCCTGACCAGAGATAGAAACCACAACCTTGGCATATCAAGATAACTCTAACCAACTGAGCTAACTGGCCAGAGCCAAGGCTCTCCTATCCCTAAAATTTACTACTGTTCTGTAATGTCTGAAAACTTAACTCTTTCCAATTAAAGGTTCCCTCTGTTAAAATGTAGAACAAACAGCCTGTGAGAAGTAATACTGTTATCAGTCATTTATACTTTTGAGAAGTGTGTTTAGATTCCTGGAAGTAAGTTTCAATAGAGAACAGAAGGATATTGGATACTGTGGGATGAAGTACAGAAGAAAGAAGCACAGTGTTGTCTAAGATACCCTTGGACACCGTGCCTGTTTTTTTAGTATTGCCAATAATTGGTGTGACACAAAAAACGGAATTAGGTTTATCAAGAAATTGATTTACAAATATTTTTTCTATAACTTTTAAAAATAATTTCAAGTTTCTAGAAAAGTTGTAATAGTACAAGAAACTCCTATGTACTTTTTATCACTTCCCTTTTGCCCAAAGAACTTCCTTTAATATTTCTTGAACAGTAGATATGCTTCTGATAAAGCCTTTCAATTATCATTTATCTAAACATATTTGTAATAGCTACTTGAAATTTCTTGTTTTTTAATTCAGTATCTGGGACATCTCAGAGTCACTTTATATCAACTGTTTTTTCTCTTGACTATGGACAACATTGTCTCATTTCTTCTCTTAACCGTGAATCATTTACTGTCTTTCTCATTCCTGTGATTTTTTTATTGTATATTGGACATTGTGGATGATCTGGTGTAGAGATTCTAGATTTTATCTTTCTCCAAACAGGGTTATTTTTGGCAGGACTTAAACTGTATCTCCTGTGGTGGGCAGCTGAAAACTCTGCTTAGTCCTTTCAGCTTTTTAGCTATTTGTTTCCTACCAGGCTACGAGTCTCTGTGATTCAGAGGGGATCAGTCAAGGACTTGTCACAATTTATATGCAGATTCTGGGGTTTTCCCTCCTGAGGTTTATTCCTTTCTGTGATGTTCCTCCTCACTGTCCAGTCTCCCTAGAAGCCCTGAATCCTGTCATATTCTCAAACCAATTTCACTATAGCTTTCTACACGAGTTCTAGTTACTCTCAACTGGTGGACTTGGAAATACCTTCAGACAAAGACTCATGTAAACACAAATCTCAACCAGTGAAGTCCTCTCTTTCAAGGGTTAACCTCCTTCTGGTTACTGTCAAATAGTTGTTTTTTATGTTTTGTCTGAATTCATAATCATTATCTGTTAGTTTGATATGATTACTTTGCTATAACCAGAAGCAGAACCTACAAATACTTTCCAAAAACAAAAATAAAATGTCAGTTCTATAAATTATTACAAGTAAATTAATTAATTCAACAGATATTTACCAAGCATTTACTTTGGTCTAATTACTATACTAATACTAGGTGAGAGAAAGCATTTAGATATGACTTATATTAGACTGTAGTCAACTTGAACGATCCTGGATTTTTAAATCTCAAAATAATCTACTTGTTCTGTCAGAAGTACTTTACATTTATGTGGTGCATTTTTTAAAAAAAATTCAGATTTTTGAGGCCAAAAACATTTGAAGCTAAGTTTAACACCACCAACAGTTGGTTGCAGTAAAAATCCCCAACTTTCTTCAGTAGCTTGAACTTTGTCAAAACATTTTAAGATAAAATCCCTGGGATGGAGCCACTCTTTCAAGAAACTCTGGAACTAGTAAACATCAAAAATAAAAGAAGTGAACAACACAATGCCCTTTCAGTATCAAACTGGGGGCTGAACTACTACCAATGGACCAGGACAGTTAAGTGGCCTCCCCTTTGACTTATCCCATCTTCCTTCCTAGGATGTAGAATGTTACTGTCTACATAAACAACTTCAGTTTTTTACTATATCTAAATAAAATAAAGGTAGAAAATACATCAGTATAGAATCCGATGCCACGTGCCACTCATTTATTTTGGGGTGAGAGGTCAATGATAGTAAAGATGGGACCTGCTGCTGAAAGTCCCCATGTGTGCTACAGGACTTAGTAGCATTTACCACCTTAGTTCTCAGCTTAGTTCCTCATCTTTACTCCTAAATCCTCATTTAAGACCTGTCTTGTCCACATAGATTTATAGGAGACTGAAGAGACACAACAAGGTAGGTGGGAACTTTTCTTGCTTTATAGTTTTGCGCAAGTTTGACACTGGTTTTATTACGGAGTCAAGTGGGAAACATTAAGACCGAGCCTCAGTCCCTATTCTATTTTGCATATAGGTTAGAGGTATGCAACTAAGTGCCTTTATTTCCATTTATTTTCCAGCATCTATTCATATTCTAATTGTTATTAGAGTAATCTATAGATCACACATGTATATATATTTCATAACTATTTGCTGAATCAATTACTTGGTTCCATTCTCTTTAATTATGTTTTCTAAGATATTTTTGGTCTTAATATCTGAAGTTATTTTTTTTATCACTACCTTATCTGTTGTTTCTACTCAATAATAAAAATATTTCTGACATTACACCAATTTTACCATAAACTCTGCATTTCATTTCCTGGTGAATTATATAAATAACTCCACCTGAACCAGTGTGAGGTTAATAGCAAACATCTGTGTCCTTCAAAGGCCAACTCCTTCCCTGAGTACAGCTGGTCGGCATCAGGCTAAACATCAACTATTTAACACGCTCAAGCTGTGCACCAATAGACGCTGACTGGTGTTCACTGCAGAATACCTTTATGCTTAAAAAAAAAAAAGAACAAACAAGGAAAAGGAGAACACAAGTGTTATTTACCAGTTTATTAGTCATTCCATTTTTCTTCCAAAGAAAATAGTTTCATTGAATACTTGGTGGATTTGGGGGTGGGGAGGGCAGAGGCAGGATAATCAGCTGGGTCCCAGCTCAGCAGTTGAAGCAGAGAAGAAACTTCAAAGGCCGACTTGCTGTTGTTGCTGCCAGTGGGGGTGAGTGATTCCCATCAGTCAGCTTTAGAGAAAAAATGAGGAGTTCATAGTCTCTTGCTTGTCAGGGTTTGATGTTCACCAAACAACCTACCAGTTTTTAGTTATGACTGTCTCTACCTAGTAGACACAGATAAAAATAATCACAGTCAATTTTCATCGTGATTTATTATTTATATACACTATCTTTACAAATCATCAGAGATGGCCAGGTTTGTAATTTGTCCAGATTGTGCCACATGTCAGTGCAGCGAGTAAACTGCTCCTGCTAGATTACATTCTCTGCTCATGGAAATATGCAGTGTGTCTCCTAGAGCAAAGCAAAGTTGAAGAAGATTGTCTCCTTGCCACTCTGCTACCCCAGACTATAATTATAACTGTTTACAATCCTTTTAGTTATACATAGTTTTTAATCCTATGTATAGGTGGTGCATTCACTCATTTGTGAGTTAAGAATCAGTCCATTCTGGTCAACAATTCACCTTGCATAATATACACATTTTTGACTGATATAATTAAATTTTAAAAGAAAACACAATTTCCCTGAATGATTTTATTTGGTCTAAACCTTTTTGTTTAAAATTTATACTCTTTTACTTTACAATTATGAAGGGAAAAGAAAATAATGCTGAAATATTAACTCTAACTCTTAGAATTAAGAATACCTTTGATCCCCTGGTGGGGTGGCTCAGTTTGTTGGAGCATCATCCCATGCACCAAAAGGTTGCGGGTTCAATCCCTGGTCAGGGAACATATACAGGGGAGGCAACTGGTTGATGTTTCTCTCTCTCTCTCTCTCTGTCTAAAAAATTAATCAATATAATCCTTGGGTGAGGATAAAAAAAATACCTTTGATTCAAAAACTATAATTCTTGACCAGTTACCTGAATAGTTAACCTTCTTACCTCTAACCAGCTTTTATTTAAATAAATATGAAAAATTAGGTAAAAACATTTCAATGTACAGTAAAAAATGGTACAAGATATGAGAGTCTTCAGGGAAGCTTATTATGCTAAAAAAATAAAAATAAAAATAAGAAACCAGACAATTACATTAAACACTGATAGTCATATGACCTAAAAGCAAGTTGTTAACACCAATATAGAGGTGTCCGTTTATTTGGCAACATGGCCCCAATATGGTCTAAAGAAGACTCTTATTGTGGAAATGAAACTGTAAGAGTAAAGAAAAAAGCAAACACTTTTAGGAACACAACTAAGGGGGAAAAAACTCCAGAAAGCTTCCGTGATATAGAATAGACTGTCTACTATGCAAGTTCTGAATAAGCAAATAGTTAATTCAATGAGAACACTAATCAGTTGGTTATCCATACTACATTTATTACAGAATACAATCTGAGAGGAAATTATGCCAATGACTGGATTTTCATTTTCTTAAATTTTACAAAAATGTTCAACTCAAAGTGTCATACACTCCAGATTCTCGCTTCCAAAGATGGGTTTTCATTCCTGCCTGACTGTATCCTGAGGAATCAGAAGTCTTCACAAGGTAAAATCACCATTGCGGATTAACAGTTTATCTTGTTTTCAAGATTTTTGAGCCATTTTTTATTTGTGTAACAAACAACTCAGAGATTAAATTTTAAAAAGCAAAACAAAAAACACCAAAAAAGTTGGGAAAAAGTCACAAGTAGAATGATTTTATGGAGACAGAAGGTTTTTTTTTAATGCTGTTCATGATTTAGTAAAATTAGGAGTTTGCTACTATATCGTTTATCAATTACTTGTGTTGGTCATTTCTTGAGAATTCATTCCAATGAGAGCTGCACACTGTCAGCTTGGTTTTGTGGCTGTTGATAGTCATACTTCCTTGCTATTCAAAGACAAAACAAAACAACAATAAAAGAAAAGAAATAGATTTAATAAAATAGTGAAATAATTACTAGCTAATATCATTAAATCACAGTGAAGTCATGAATCTCAGTAAAGAATTAGATTAGAATTAAACAGGGGTCCCCAGGTAAAGATTCCTGCACCACCCCCCCTTTGTGATCCTCTAATTTCTCAACACTGCTGATACCCATTTTTATATGTTTTTATTAATATTTGTATATGAGGATTATTCAGGGCTTAAAATACAGAATAAACAAAAAATAAAATAAAAATAGTATAGAATAAACATTAATTAATCTATTAAAATTAAATGAATTTGGTAATTTCCTTCTTTCTTGCCCCCATTTCCATCTTAAGATAAATTAATAATAATGCTTTTGTTCACATCATAAGGAACTTAACTATATTTTAACTTACAAGCCTAAGAGAGCTATTATTGAACTTTGTAATTAATGTAAACTAGAAGAAAAACAAACATGCAATTCTGTATTCTCTTTGTACTCCTGAGAAATGACTGAAGAATGGTTTTAACCTAAACTAGAGAAAGTATAGGGCTAAAATCTTTATGAATGTTATCCACTGCTTAGCTTTAAAACTTTCAATCTCTTCATTTTTTCTTGGCAAGAAAGAGATACTATTTGTTGACACTACTGGGGGCGGTGGTGAATTCAGATTTTTGTGGCCTTAAGCTTATACAACTGTGGGAGTCCTCTTTAAAAAAAAGACTTTTGTTCGCTATTTCCTCTTGCCGGGCCAGACTTTGTTAGGACTAGGTATGTCACAAACATTGTGAATGACCCAATGTGAAGGGATTCAGTAAACGTGCAAAGCCACACACACACACTGTTTATAAAATGGTTTCCCAAGAGGTTCACATCCTAATCCCCATGATCTGTGAATATGCTACCTTATAGGGCAAAGGGGACTTTGAAGATAGGATTAAGGTAAGGCCCTTGAGAGGGGGAGATTACCCAGGATTATCTGGCCCCATCTGATCACATGGGCCCTTAAAGTCAGAGAGCCTTTCCTGGCTGAGTTCAGACAGAGGGGAAGATACAAAAATGGAAGAAGGATCAGAGAGATGCAGTGCTGTTGGCTTTGAAGATGGAGGAACAAGGCCACAAAGCAAGAAACATGGCTTGCCTCTAGTAACTGGAAATGGCAAAGGAACATATTCTCCTCTAGAGCATAAAGAAAACCCTACCCTGGCTGGTGTGGCTCAGTGGGCTGAGCACTGGCCTATGAAGCAAAAGTTCACCAGGTTTGACTTCCAGTCAGGGCACATGCTTGGGTCCCCAGTTGTGGGTCATGAGAGAGGCAACCAATTGAGGTTTCTCTTGCACATTAATGTTTCTCTCCCCCTCTTTTTCCCTCTCTATAAAAAATAAATATTTAAAAAAACAAAAAAGAAAAACCTGCTGACACAGATTTTATCACAGTAAAACTATTGTAGGATTTTTAACCTACGAAACTGTTAAGCTATTAGAGCAGCAGTAGAAAACTGGCACACCTTACAAAAGATAGGAGTTCTGATAAATTTTATTTTATGCCATTACCATTAAAGAAAAAAAAACTGTACACTAGGTTTATAACTGTATATGTTATACTGCCAGTAATATATTTACCCTGAGTAGCATAAACAAATAGTATCTCTTTCTTGGCTAGGCTTATTTTACTTCATTAGAAAGCATAAGTCTTTACGGTTCATCTGTGTTGTAGTGTATATAAGAATTTTCTTCCTTGTAAAGGCTGAAATTCATTCTACTGTACTTATGTACCATGTTTTGTGTATTCATTCATTCATCAAGGACCCTTGGAGAGTTTCCACCTTTGGCTATTGTGAATAATGCTGCTATGTTAATTTTACATCTTAGCTTGAACTGTAACCCATGCATATTGTACAAAGTGCAGAAGGAACCAAAAAAAGCAATGAAAGTGTGTCTTCCTTCTACCTGATCAGTCATTCTTCCAGCTACCTATCCAGTTGCTTTTCCCTAAGGAAATGCTATTATCAGTTCTTAGGATAAAATGTATGTGAAAGAATTTTCTAGAGGTTTTACTCGTGTAAAATACATACATACATACATACATATATGGTTGGCCAAAAAGTCCATATGGTTTTTTCCATAAAATATAACATATTTTCCATTTTCATGAATAACTTTATTGACTTGGATATTGGGAGTATGTCGGCTATCTCCCATGTGGTATAATGTTGATTGTTCTCAATTAATGTCTCAATATGATCACTATGAACTTCAACTGGTCTACCTGACTATGAAGCATCAGCCAGTGAGAAATCTCCAGCACAAAACTTCGCAAACCACTTTTGATATGTTTAATTAGTCACAGCACCTTCTCCATACACTGCACAAATCTTTTTTGTTTCAGTTGTGTTTTCACATTTCTTGAAATAATAAAGCTAAAATATGTTGCATATTTTCTTCAATCTTCAATATTAAAATGACTACACAAAAATTTATCAATTTTGGTAATTAAAAAAAATAAATGCCTGCTGATATGACAGCCAGTGAACTAAGTGCTACTAGAGTCATCTTATGGAAAAAACCAAAAGAACTTTTCCGCCAACCCAATATTTTTTTCCTATTTTTTACCTAAAATTTCAGTCCTTGCTTCTTTCTGTGCACATATACACACGCACGTTTAAATTTTTACTCTAGATATTTATTTTTTTAAATGTCCAGTCTTTTTCCTTGAAATCCCACATTGTCCCCATCAAGGTAATAATTTTAATAATTCCAAACTTTCCTTCATACTTGGATAATTATATAGAACATTTATACATGCAGATAATACAAGGGATCTTTTGGTCATCTGATTTTAAAAGAGTGGCATTATAATACGTATACTATTATATCTTGCTTTTCTCAACTTAATGGTACACCATGGAAACAACTCCCTTATCCTTTTAAATGGGTGCATAAATGGTTGTGGCTTACAATTCACTGACTCCATGCATTTTAAACTTTGTTTCTTCTTTACTACCTAGATACTCACCATGTCTGGTATTATAGAACATATTAATATTGAGATATGATTTCTGGCCTTGCACATTGATGCCACATGCCATATTCCTAGAAGCCATTCCTATACTGCTTTAGCTTGAAATAATTTAATTATAACAGAAGGGACTGCAAACTCCATAAATACAAACTTGAAACCCCAACTAAAAGTAGCTCCAACTCAACTTTCCCTTAGATCCCCAAAATGCTCCCGGCCACTTCAATGCCATTCCACATGAGGGGAAGTAGAAAGGAGGATAAAATGATAATTTTAATTGATTGTTAAAAATAGCTAATGTTAATTGATTAATTGTTGTTAAATTGTTAACGATGTTAATTGATTGTTAAAAATAGCTAATTTTTGCAAAATTTACAAAAGTAAGATCACATGTACACATTACTGGGGCTCTTCTCAGGGCTTTGGGAGGGGCCTGTACAAGTACGGGGCCCTGAAGCATTCACTTCATGCAAATCTGCCTTTTCTGATACTGTGTTGAGCATCTGAAAAAGGCACTCATTTTTCATTTATCAACTATTTCTGAAAACCTTTTGCTAACTGGATTCAATTCCAAAAAATCTATTTTAAACATGCTTATATATAGTTAAGCACAGAATATACTTACAAATGGAATACATTTCCAGTTGCTGTCTTAAACGAATTTTGCTTATTGTGTCATAAAAGTTGGGCTCTGATAAAGTTTCTGCTGTAGGTGGCACGCTGAATATCCTCATAATTTTTCTTTTATTCCTAAAACAAAACCAATGCAGAAGAGAGATTTCTATTAATAGCTATAGGACTATAATATTCTTGTGATTGTTATAATCAGAAACTACATTTAAAAATTTAAATGGCAAGATTTATTTCGTCTGTGGATGCTTCCTTGGCTCAAGTATTCTTTCTTCCACTAAAATGTATGAAGCTGTACGTGTACAGCCACAGGGCTATAAGAAAGAAAAGAAAGTAGCTGAAGACATCCACTTAATACAAAAGCTCTGTACCTCTGTTGTGCCTCCACTCGCCCCCCCCCAAAAACCCCCCACAAATATTGTAGGGAAACATGCATAAACAAGAAAACGTCAGATTTTCCCCCTTCCTCACATGTCCTCCAAAGTAAAGCTAACTTTCTGGGTTTGATGATACATATAATGTGAGCAGACGTTAATTTGGGAAAAAAATGAATAAGCATGTTTCTTAAATAGCATGGCCTTAGTGGGGCCATCTATTTATAATTGATAACAGCATGCCCCTACTTTTAAAGCAATGGGGTAGGGAGGAGGCAGCAGCTACTTTAAGAGGAAAGCCGCTTCCTGCAGGCAGGCAGGCCAGTGCCGCTGTGTGGAGCCTTCTCCCACGCACCCTCCAGAGTGTAGGTGGCCCACGCGCTATCTGCTCTAGGGCTCAGGCACCCAGGAAAGGTGAGCCTCCGTGTCTGAGAGCACGGATAGGCTCTGAACTATTCCCCAAACCAAACATCAATGATTTATGGATTACTAATTATTTTGAACTATCTAATGAATGCCTTTTTGACTTTGGTAGAGGACACCATAAAGCATGTGGCTATAAGTGGCTATAAGCAGAAGCAACTCAGTTCAACGAAAACTGCTTTTGCTCTTCAAAGCACCTCCCTGGATGTTGTTGTTGTTGTTTTTCACTGTACTTAAAGGAAAAGAGCCAGAGGCAGTGTGGATGAGACCAGTTAAATTATGCTACAGAACCAGGAATTAACGTAGGAAATATTTATTGAGAATTTACACTATGTGGCACACCAGGGACACAAAGGTTAAAGGTCCTCGTTCCTAAGGGACTGAAGTTTTTGTGGAATAAACAGACAATTAGATAATACCAATATTGTTCTAGAAGTGCTATGATGTAGTCTTGCAGAAGAAACAGAAGGGAAAGCTGAAAATGTGCAAAGAGAATTGCTGAACATACAGGAGTTAGTGTTTCTACATTTCAGGGACATGGGCCAAAAAAAAATATGCTCAGCCAAGGGTGGCAGTGAACACAGGCTGGATGATAAAATTGAGCTGTATTAGAAATGATAGAATGGGAGTACAATGCAGCTGGTCTCGGTGCCAGGAGTTGCACGTAAATCTCCACCTCTTAAAGCAACAGGAGTTTCCCAGCCAACCTCAGGGTCCAGTGCTCAAGAGCCCAGTGACAGTGGTTTCATAGTGGGAACAAAAATGCTGATGAATTATTTTTGTGCATTGAATTCAGATAAAACAAACACATGAACAATCCCGCAAAGCTTTTAAATGCACAGTCCCTTATGCCCCCGGAGGTACTCAAAGGTTTACCTCTTGGCATACATGAAGAGACCAAAGCTAACGAGGATCACTACCAAATAAACATTAGTGGCTTCGTTCCAGGCCTCATGAACGCTATAATCGATAGAGCCATCGTCGCCCATCACTCCGTAACCCCCAGGCATGCGGCTGTAAGAGAGAAAGAAAAAAAAAACAGGGTTTGTGTCAGTGGCAAACATACGGCCTGCTGGCCAGCTGCTGCTGTATGGCTCAGGAGCCCAGAATGGTTTTACATTTCTAAACAGATACATTTTAAATGGTTATAATTACCTACATGATACCGTTGACTGTTGCCTTACAGCTCTCAAAGCCTAAAATATTTACAATCTGGTTTTTTAAGAAAAAGTTGGCTAATGCCTGGTCTAGATAACAAAGGCATGTAACATTTTCCTTTTAAAAAAATAATTTATTTATTTGTTTGTTAATTAATTAATTAATTTATTTATTTTTAGAGAGAGGGGAAAGGAGAAAGAGAGGGAGAGAAACATCACTGTGTGGTTGCCTCTCACTTGCGCCCCCAACTGGGGACCTGACGTGCAACCTAGTCATGTGCCCTGACTGGGAATCGAACCAGCGACACCTGGTTCACAGGTCGATGCTCAATCCACTGAGCTGCAGCAGCCAGGGTTCCATTTCCCCTTATTTTCAACTTTGAAACATTACAGCTTCTACATAAAGGTTAAAACTCAGGATTTAAACAATCATATTAATAAAGGGGTACAGGTTGAAATGTCATTGCACACGGTTCCAAACAGTAACTGTCAAGCACATTAAAACAACTGAATACTTTGAAACACACCCCCAAACAACTGGCTGTGATGTTCAGAAAAAAGAGATGCACTCGTGACAGCAGCCTAGAAAAGATGTGACAGCCACAACAATGCTCTTCCACATGCCTCCTGATGCATCTGAAAAATGTTCAGAGCTGCATCTAGTTTTGGCTTGCTGACCAAATGTAGCTGAAAGAAGCTATGGGATAAAAAGTTACTTTTTGCTATTTACACAGCTGTGACTTCTATTCAAGGAAATGCATTCTTTAGACATTCCCACAGAAAATGAGAGTGGTATTAGCAACTGTATCAACTAGCAAGTAAAAACCTAACTGTTTCTTATTTGTGTTTGGGAAGGTAATTGAATTTTTCCTTTAAGGGAAAGCTACTCCTTTTGTGAAGGCCATAAAAGGTAAGTCTAAGTTAAATGACCTAACATGTGAAAGAAATCCAGAAGTGTTATTTTAGACATTCTATAAAAAGGAGAGAACCTGAACAAACAATAGGTAACAACTGTACTATGGTTTTAAAGAACAAAACAGTCATTTTCTAATATAAAGAAAAAGAGCATCTGAAATGTTCAAGAAATTGTTTTGCATTTTTCCCTATTCTATAACAACAAAGGCATTGCAGACATTCACCCCCTAAAACATCTTGTAATCTGCCCTGTAAGCCTCCAAAATACCCTTTAATGCAGATTTGGCTCAGTAAGTTAGTGTGTATTAAGGACACTGTTTTCTTTCTTATAGTGTGCCTCTGCATAAAGTGAATGAAATTTCCCCAGAGGTCTACTCCTAAGCCATTTGGCATCTCTGTCCCTTGCTAACATCTTAAGTCTTTGTCAGACATTGGGGGCATAATATACTCATTTACAATAAAGTGAGTATCATGAATGGCCATTTAACTTAAACTGTCAACATTGAGGGCAAGAATAATTCCTCTAAAACATCTACATGAATATAATATGTCTTAAAAAAATTAGCCAGGGAATAATAAAAACAGAACTTACTTCAAATTATATATAGCAATTTATAGATGCAAAATCTAAATTTCTATATATTAAAGTCTGGTTGTGAATTTTTTTTAAAGAGAGTAAGAGGCACAGGGGGATTTGACATAGTCAAAGTTTCAATTCTTAGTCCTTAAAACTAAACTCCAGAGTTTCTCTGAATATAATATTATGATTGATAATAAGTAATCAATCTATTTTAGAAATGGAAACTTTTGGAGGACTAGAGACTAATAATTCTTTATGATTTATGGAGCCTAGAATTTTGTTGGTGCCAAAACATAAAATAACAATGACTGTGTTTGGAAAAAAGAGATGACTTTAGATGTCTGATTTGAGATGCTGAAGAAGGTCTGGAACAATTATGCAGCAAGGGCGGTAGGTTTTATGATTGAGAGTTATTAACAAATCAGAGAAGAAACAGAAAATATATAGTAATGGCCACTAGATCATATCTGACAAATTGTTTCCTACCCATTTTCTAATACCTGAATGGATCTGAGCCAGTTAATTTCTGGCTTTGATTTTTCACAAAATTCTGTTCCTGTGCCACTCAATAAATGGTATATTCCTAGAGGGCTTACAAAAATGCCAGTCTATAATTACAGAGGCTTTCAAGTTACTGCTGATCCAGATGGTAAAAATTTAATGTGAATTATGTAACGTATATTAGACAACATCATTGCTATGCAATGACACTACTGTTCCACAGTTCCAGGGAAATGCACTGAGTTTTTTAGTATTTGTCATTGTGAAAGTTCTGCATTTAGGGCAGACCTTTTCTGTCCAGCCCTCCATTATGACCAATGGCATGACTTTGTAAGATTGCCAGAAATAAAGAATGGTTCTGTCCAAAGTCACAGACCCATGGCTCACAGTGTCCTGAACTATGACCATCCCCTTCCAGCGTGCCACAATCTAACCAAGTGCACACACATACACCTGCTGAGCGGTAACTGCATACCACCAAGGCCTTCCTCTTGATTCTAAAGCAAAATGCCCAAAAGGTATTACAATGGTTCATTCCTGGCAAGTTAATGTTTCAGCAAGATCACATGTGCTTGGGTCATGATTCATTGATTTCTCAAATTTGTCATTTGAGAAAACTAAACTTTTTCACGTGTTTTTCCTGTACAGTAATGCTTGAACAATTTCAGTAGGGAGATCCTAGGATCAGATGAATAAAGTCCCATGTAAACATGAGTATCCAGAGATAAAGTTGCCAAAATGTGACACTAGGGTTTAGTTTTAGTTTGATAAACTTTTATTTATTATTTTTTATTTTTTATTTTTTAAAGATTTTATTTATTTTCAGAGAGAGGGGAAAGGAGAGAGAAGGAGAGGGAGAGAAACTGATGCATGCAAGAAACATCAGTTGGTTGTCTCTTGCACACCCCCAACTGGGGATCCGGCCCATATCCCAGGCATGTGCCCTGACCAGGAATCGAACTGGTGATCTTTCAGTTCACAAGCCAGCGCTCAATCCACTGAGCCACACCAGCCAGGGCGTTTGATAAACTTTTAGACTGAGTACTAGAACTTTTCTAGGAATCATTGATTATAAGTTTTAAAATTAGTTCCCTGATACCATGTCTAGGTGGTTCTAAAACTGAGTATCACCTGTCATCATGTCTTGAATATTATCATATTTGTCTCAATACTTTTTCATTTCAATACAAATTCAGATTAGAAACACATATAGTTACAAGAGTTCCTCATAGCACAATCCATGCATAAATGTGATTTTTTTCCCCTCTCAGACCTCTGAAACACTATAAAGGTTTGGGTTTCTGACGCAGATTACAAGCTAATAGGCCTTCAGGAGGAAGGAACCAACGAAAGGCACGCAATTAACATTTGAGGGTTTAGGTGCTGGGCAATTCACATATTTCTTTAAACTTCACAACCACAGTGCTGGGAGGCACTCCACTGTACAGAAGCAACCAGGATGGTGGTGGTGGACACAATAGTATGACTTGCCCAAAGTCATACAATCTAGGGAGTGGAGCGGAAGGGCTGTCACTTGCATCTGACTCCCAAACTTTTAACTCTTCCAGTCCTGACCCCAATCTTGGGAGACCTGCTCCTCCCGGAAAAACAAATCCGGTTGAGCCGGTACAGAGTATAATTTTTTCTTAGGAAGTGGCCGCAGGCTGGAGCCTCCAGAGCTGCCAGATCTTGTGAGTTTCCGCCGCTCGCGGTCTGCGTGTGATTCAACCTTTAAACACTCCTGCTAAACCCCAGCCAGCGGGGGCCATCGCACCCGCCCTATGTTTCCATTGCATTGCACTGCGGCTGTTTCAATTTGTCTGCGTTTCTGGAATTCCGAGCGTCACTATTCCCTACTACCCTGAGAGGGTCCGAGCAAAGGCGAAGCAGGTAGAAGGAGCCTTCAAGCCCACCACTGGGGGCGTGGTGCCGGAGACCTCCATCACCCCTCCCCTCCCCTCCCTTCCACTCCCCTCCCCAGTGAGTTCGGGGCGGGGCGACGGGGCGGCGCGAGGGCAGAGGCGGGGCTGGGTGACGCGAGATTGGGGCCCGGGAGGCACAGGGACACCAGTCCACTCACGCTGCTCGCTCCGGAGGCGGCAGGCGATCAGGCTGCTCTGCTCGGGGCCCTTTCCTCGGGAGTCGGGGTCGGACTCGCGGAACCGGTTACCGCACGGACCTGAACGACCTCTGCGTTCGTCATTTCCTGCCGGCCCCTCGGTTTCCGGATGAAACAAGGAATCAGGTCTTTCCCTCCCCCCCCCCCCGGCCCCCCTTTCAGTTTTTTGAACGGGAGAGACGCAGCGACGGGCCCGGTGCCGCCCCCGCGCGCGTGAGTGGAGCCGGGCTCCCTTCCCCTCCCCCGTGGCGCGTCACCGCCAGGCCCCGCCCCCAGCCCCGACCCCGCCGGGGCTGCGCGCGCCGTCCTCTGCTAGTGCCCCTCCGCGAGATAGTCGTCACCCCGGGAGGGCTGGTCTGGTCGGCTGGTCTGGCTGGGGCGTCTAGTGTTGGTGGGTCTCGCTGCCCGGCCTGGGAGTCCACGCGGACTAGCCGTGGTGTGCTAAAACCGGGTGGGAAGTAGCAGGGGCAGGTCATTACCCGGGACTAACGTGCCTCTTCCCATTTCGACGCGCCGCGGGCATGATTCTCGGCGTGGGAGGAGGGAATGTGCATTGTCCTACGAATCGAGATTAGGCTTGGAGACACAAAGATTTTCTTTTTTCATAACAAGGGCGTAGGGTTACTTTTAACATTTGCCTTAATATTTATTTAAGAAAGCATATGCTGTCCAAACGGTCTTTTCATTTTCCCTATCATAATACCTAATGCGTGGTTGAGACTGTTGAAGTGCTTTAAAAAAATGGATGCTCTAATATTGAATGTTTAAGTGACTTTTGGGTATTTAAAGATTTTTATATGGGGACTTGAAAAAGGTAACATTTTCTAGCATGAGACAGGTAATGAATTTATATAGGATTCCAGTCTGAGTATTGAAGTTATCAGATTTCAGTGCTTGGTGCAGCCTTGCGAATCAATGACCACTTATCCACGTGCTTGAGGTCTTAACTGTTCCTTTTGAGCTAGTTCTGTAGGATCAGCTGACTGCTAATTATAATTCATGCTAGACCATGTAGAGGTTGTATTCTTAATTGAAAAGCAGAGATAAGAGCTAATATTTAACACTACCCCTTAGGAAGTTTTCTTTGATTCTTTGTGGATCATTTTGTTACATTAAACTCACCTTTGTCTAGATGAAGTGCATTATTTGCTACACTAACATACTGACTTTATTTATAGTATTAATGAATGTTATACATATATATGCATAATTATATATTATTTTACAACCACTCAGTTTGATTATAAAGTTGGAAAATTAGTAACAATATTAATGGGCATTGTTGAGTACTGATTGTTTGCCAGGCCTGTGCCAAATGGTCTACATGCTTTATCATATTTAATCTTGCAGGATAACTTTTTGTATAAGCAGAGGTTGCTCAAAAATATTTGAATACATGAGTTTGATTTGAATGTGTCCATATGTGGAATATGTACATTAATTACTGCTGTTTCTGCTTTTGTAAATTAAGGGTTAACAAATGACAGTGAAACAGGAAGGATAATTTTCCAATACCAAATCAAGGAAAAAAAAGTGGGCTGGCTATTTGTTAAGTCTTGACATTCATAGCTTTGAGTGTTAAGAATGTTGTATACATGCAGGGAATCTACTTAATTTTTCAGTTTACTTGTAAATATCTTAAACATATTCAGTGTTGAGTCTAGTACTTTGTGCATGGAGAAGTTAAGTTTTTGGTTGGATTTAATTAAGCAGCTTTGACTTCCTTAAGAAGTGTATTTTGACTCTTTCCACAGATATAATTTAATGATTTATGTAGGCATAACAATGATGAGAATGGTGGTGGGATCCATTGATTTGCTTCTTGTGAGAGTAGAAGTAGTTTAAAAGACTGGAGAGGATGAGGGAAGTACTTGAAAATGTGTTTTATTTGTGACTAGAGCCCATTGGAATTTATCTACCTTCGGATTCTAATTGTTCATCACTGGTGAGAAAAGATTTTGAGACTGCTTTGCCAATCAGTATTTATAAGAGGGTTTCTTTACTTAAAGGCATCCTCTTTGGGGAGGGGAGGAGTGGAGAGTTGTCATCAATGGGAGGGTATAAGAAGAAAAAGATACATGTGTGTTCTTTCGGAGTTAATACTTGCACCCATCTTGACTGATTCCTACCACCACATTCATCTGCAGGCATTTTCCTGGTAGATATTTGATATTTGTAGGCAGCCACTTGGAGGTAAAGTAGAAGAAGGAGGGGAGGGGGATGGAGACAAAGTACAGGGGTATACAGCAAAGCATTAGTGGTTACATTTGGATGGAATTTAGGAGCTGGGCCTTCACAGCTTATTTTACGAAAACAGAATAAGATTGACTGTATGTGCTTGTAAATCTCCTGTATGTTATTTGTATCCAGAAATGTGGCGAATACCCCTTTCATGTGCTTCATAAGCAGTGGAACATATTTAGAGTACAGTGCATGGGAAGTTACTGGATTTTTCATTGCAGCCATTTCTGCACGTTTGTCATTATTAGAAAGCCGAAGTGACCCGTAAGGCCAGCATTGGCATTGAAGTAGTGTTGTGTTTCATGGGATGGGAAGACCAGTCCTTCTCATTCCTTACTTCAAAACTTGGTTCTCACACGGAGTGCCTTTTAAGCTTCCAGGGTGCAGGGGCCTTCTCTGTGTCACTCATTGCCATGTCCCTAGAGCCTAGCATATGGAAGGGGCTGAGTGTATATTTGTGAAATGAACAAAAATACGTTGGGATCTTCTGTCTTCTTTCTGCCAGTGAAGGTCCCGCTTACTATTCTTCTCCACGGCATTTGCAGCCCATGATGAGCCCTTTGAATGTTAGCTGTTTATTTTAGTTGGTTGTATGTTAGTTGGGCAAACATCGTGTACACATGTGAAACAGTATAAGAATCTGGAGCTAAATTAGACTAATAATAATAGCTAACATTTATGTAGGGCTTATATGTGCCAGACACTGTCTTAGGTGCCTTTACACATTAATTTATCTGACTCACAACAATTCTTTGAAGCAGGTGCCATTATAATCCCATTTTTAAAAGAGGAAACTGAGGCACAGCTAGGTAATGAAGTTACTTCCCGAAAATCAAAATGCAAGTAATGAGTAGGGAGACGTGGAATATGAGCCCAGGTAGTCTGGCTCTTGAGTCAGTGTGATTTCTCTGGGCAATTTTACTTTATCAGAAACAGAAGAGAGATCTAAAAGTTGACACCACTTTCTCAGCTGTGAAAGGTATTCTTAAAAATTTCAAAGCATAAAAGATCGCAATGACTCTGAACTGCAGAAATAATGCTTCATTTTTCAGTGAGCAGCAGTTGATAATGAAGTGGTTAAGGGGACATTGAAATGAGAAACTGAATCTTGAATCTCGAGTCTCAAAGCTGAGTGAAGACTATATGTAACTTTTTAGGTATGGAATTTTAAAACAGTAATTAATTCATCAGGACATAGACAGTGACTGTTTAATTTAGTGTCAGAAAACCAATATGAAATAAAATAATATTGAATGACACTGGATATCTTAGTATTTTTCTTTTTAAAACACTAGAATTAAACTAACAGTAGTAATTTATCAGAATGTATTATTAACAGTTTCCTGTGTCCTTTTATTTGCTTTGTTATGTGAAATCTTGAAATCTTGATCCACTTTTTCAGCTTGTCTTGGGGCCAGGAGGCCTCTTCAAACCAAGTAATATTTCTTTGGTGGAAAAAATACCCATAAAATTATGCTGTTGATTTGGTAAAAAAAAAAACAAAAAAAAACAAACCTGGAGTGAAGTCATTTTAAAGCCATGTGGAATTAGACGACAGCCTACAAACAAAATCCAGCAAGATGAAGAAAAATGGTATTCTCTGAAAGCCCAGTTTTATATCCCTTTGTTGGGAGCTGACAGTATTATTTTGGGGGTGTAAGGCATCAACAGAGTCACTGACTCTAAGTGACTTGCACAGATAGGGGAATACATACATCACCCCACCCAGAGCCCAGGAATCAGAGGAGGAAGTGCCCTTGAATGAAGCGTGGGCCACAAACCTGGTTAGCAGCCAGGGAGGACACACACTCTGCAGGTATAGTATTCTGTGTGCTACAGATCACTTCTGCTGGCTAGGAGGTCGTGCATTTTGTCTTGGGGGTAGCTTTATGATTTGAGTGAGTGAAGAAATGACATTTGCTGCTGTCATTTTAACATCATATATTTTGGGATGGCCTGTCACAGAAGCAACTTATAACTTATGAATATTGTCCTACAGTCTAAATACCCAAGGAAATCTGTACTGCCCCATTTTATGAATTTTGGGGCTATAGAACTAGACCCTGTACATGATCTAGTGTGGTGGTTCTCTAAGTAGGCATGTACATCAGAATGACCCCAGGTTTATTGTAAAAGAACTGAGGTCTTAACCTGACCCCAGCCTGAGCATCTGTATTTTAAACCACTCACCCCCTGTAAGAGGAACCAGCCCTGTATATTATAAGTAAGAAAGTCAGGGCAAAGTCAGATGGCTTACTTATAGCTGCTTCAGTGGGACCAAGATTTTTTCACCAGATATGTAATTTCACAATTTTATGGCAGAGAGAAATTTTCTAGGTCAGTTTAGTAGCCCATTTTATATCTCAGTGAAAACCCTGCTTGCTCATGTCATTTCCAAATAGTATTTTCTCAAAGCCCATCATTATCCTGGCCATGGTAAAATTCAAAAAGACAATCACCAGAATTTCTCAACAGTTTTAACTAATTTTTAAAATTAATTTTAGGCACTGTCAATTATTTGGAGTATTTTTTATTGTATACCCTGTGATGCCCTCTTAAATTTTTGGGAAAATAATTTAAAGTCGAAGTGAAAGATTAAAATTTTTTGTTTGACTGAAATGTAAGAGAGAAATGTGTGAGAATTTGCACTGCTTTTTTTTAGAGTTTTGTATTTTTAAATGTGGTTGATTTTAAACTTTTTTTTTTTTTTCAAGGCATCTTACGTTGGAACCAACACAATTTGGCTTCCATGTCATCTTTGAGTATGAGAGAGAATCCTACTTTCAGCGTGTCCGCAATAGAGACCGAAGAACCAGGTTTGTTCCTTCAAGATGACTGCTCAAGCCTGCGGAGCAGCAACCACTTCCAGAAATAAATAATAATGTCAGATACCTATGAGTGGACTCTATGGCCAAGAGACTCATTAAAATATTCATGGAAGAATGGTACAAAATGGAAGAAATGGCAGATTTCAGGAAGGATTTTTGAGCAGCTGAAAGAAGATAGTTCTGAAAATATGAGTGACAAGATGCTAGCACGTTTCCTTATATGTTTCTTATATTATCTTTGTTAACCCATCTGCTTTTGCATATACTATTTTAGTTATTTTCCTCAACTGCCATAGTTAGGAATGTGCTTATAATCAGAATTTTATTCTGTGTGAATAGAGAACTAGTAGGTATAATAGGAGAAATAGTAAAATTTATTAGGATGTTGACCGCTAGAAATTGACTTTCACTGAATAATGTTGAGTAATTGCTTTTTCCTAATGATGTGTTGCTGTCACAGACTTGGTGGCTTTAGAGTCATCTTTGTCCACTCTCAGCCTCTGTATGTGCCTTCTTATTCCTTGCACAGTCTTTTAGACTGATGACCCTTTTTTTTTCCAGTGTAAAAATAAGAACTATATCTTCATAAACAGACCTTTGGTATGGTTGCTCTTCCACCCTAGGTTATTCTCTAGGATCAAGAATAGAACAATTGCCTTTCTTACACAGAGTTGTTGTTGTTTACTATTTTTAAGTTCTTATTTAACATTTTGCTTTCATTTACTGTTTCTAGATGGAAATGAAGGAATAACTTTTCAGCTACCTGGGAGACCAGAATAACATGGGCAGCAAAAATCTGTAGAGAATTTACAGCACATCTTAACTGTTACGGTTTTAACCTTGATTTAAGCCTCCATCCAACTTCTTAGTAGTGAGGATCTCTCCCAATGCTGATTGATAAGCCACACACACACACACACACACACACATGAGAGGGGAGAGAGAGAGAAAGCTTTTGTAATTAACAAATTGGTCGTTAAGATCATTAATGTGTTGGTGTGAAAATTAGTTTGTAGGTTAGAGCAAAGATAATTAACTGACATAAGAAAATTTTATTGTTTTCAGCTCTTTTTGCAACCAAGTCAGTTGACCTCATCAAGAACTTTCTCCTCTGTAAATTGATGAAACCTTTATTCTTATGTATCAAGTTTTACCCAAGAAAGAGAAATATAAGCAAAAGAACAGATTTTAAAATTTAATAAAGTGAAATTCCAGAAATAATTTTTAAAAGATAGTTCCTTCCTCAATGTGCCTGTTTTACTTCATCCCTTTAACCTCCTTTCTACCCTATCTGCTTTATCACCTGCTTTTCATCTGTCCATAATTTGTTTGGTGTCTTCGCATTTTGCTTAATTCTTGCCTTTTCCCTGATTTAGCTTCCCATTGAAAATCTTTTCTACTCTCTTTCCTCTCTATTTCCTTGGGTGTGCCTCCTTCCCAGTCTGTTACCTCCAGGCTTTTGTTGCTGTCTCTTGTAATCCAGCTCCTGTCATCTCCAGCTGCTGCCTGTCTTACCCTTCACCTCTGTCCACTTTACTTCCTGTCCACCTACATTCCCCTCTTCTCCGGTCAGGGGTGATCTCTTCTCTTCTACCACCTCTGTATACCTCTATCTCTGTAGCTCACTGATCCTGTTACGTGTTTTGTCTAGCTCTGATTTCTTCTCATCTCCAAATTGATACTTTCTTCCTGCACTTTTTAGTCATTGCACATTAGGTTCTGTCCCTAGGTGGTAGGTATCCCGAAATGGATTTGTTGTCAGTATTTGCATAGAACACGGATCTTGGCTGTGTATTTCCTGGGTAGCCAGGATGAATCAATTATTATTAATTTTTCTTGGAACATTGAGCTTCCTGTGTTTCCTGCTTCTAAGAATTAGACTGGTCTTCTAGAAGACTAATACCAGATTTAAAGAGAGTCATTTTAACTCTTTATTCAAGAGTTCATAATTGAATTCACTCCCTTGTCTTGAAAGATTTTAAAGACATCCAAAGCAGGTTTTGGGATCAGATGGGAAGAGGAAAGTAAATACTATAAAAGGGTTGATAGTCAATTTCTAGGACTAGAAAGAAAATTAAAATTACAAACCACATGCTTTAACATTTGTTAGGTAAAAGGTTCCTTAAAAGAATAAGAAGTGTCAGGAATTCTTTTAACTAGGTCATCTGTATTTTGATGTTTCCTTTTAAGTTCTAAGACCTTTCTTTAATGTTTAACAAAACAGAAACTGAATCTTAAAATCTTAAAAATATTTTATTTTGAGAGGCTTGATGTCTGCTTAAGTATTACCCTGTCATTTTGTAATTTTACTGCAACATTCTCAAAATGCCATTAACAACTGGCTGTGTAGGTTTCTTGTGTGAGAAAGCATGTTAAGTTGTATGGTCTTGCCCCTCTGGACTCTAGTGGTGGTGTAATGAAAAAGTAGTTTATTGGAAAAATTTTATTTTATGCTATTAATGAGTTAAATTGCCTTTATAGTTTTCTTTTACCTTTGTATATACTGTGAATGTGGTGCTTTCCTGTAATTCAGTTTTCTATGATGTGTATAAACTGGAGGTAGACTAATGAGAGTGTAGATGTATAGCTTTATTAAACTTAAGAAAGAAAGACCCTATACATCACATAATGTAGTGTCTAGTAAGTTTTAAGAACAACCCTACAAGTCGAGGGTGATCATATTGACTAATCTTTCTTCTGAGGCTTTCTTAATTGTTTTGGTAGTTGTTGGGTATCTTGAAGCTAAAGGAATGGGTAATGTTTTGATCATAGTGCTGTGATATTCACCACTCATGAGCGGCTAGTAAAAACATCAGAACCATAATTAAACTACTAACAAGAAATTTGTGTAGATGTACTAAGAACAGGACTGTTCTGGGATTACAAAGAACTAACATAGTAGAGAACTTTGTATAGGAATATACTCTTATTACCTAGATAATGCTGCTCGAAGGCTTGATATTCCCATCTTAAACTTTTATGGTTTTTAAGAAAACTAACCTTATTAAAAAAACGTTATAGTCAATCCCTTCCCTTTTTTTAAAAGAGAAGTTTATTTAACTTGATCTGTTTGCCAGAAGTAGATCTCAGTGATAGTTGATTCTTCCCATAAATCATATCTATTCTCAGATCATGTAAAATTTGTTACAATTAAGCATATTTGACAAAATATGCCCCAGGCTTCTAAAATATTCCTTAAAAATGACGTCATTGGAACAGGTCTCTGTAATATAACTTCTTTCAGGAAGGCTGGAGTAAGACTTAATTGGATACAGAAGCTTTGGAGTATCTTATAAAATCAGTCTTTGTATAGTTGTAATCCCAAAACTGGGTTGAGTATACCAGCCTGAATATAGTTCTTGGATTATATCTGTGTTTTTGTTATTTTTAAAGGTGTTTGAATCAACTTCATTTAACAGAACCAAACTGAACAGTGTGCATATTCTAATGTAGCAGAAAAAATTGGCACAGTGATTTAATATTATTTTTTTATGATTAATTTCTTCCTAAAGCAGCAGGTCTTTAAAATATGGGTCTGAGTCCTAGCCTATATGATAAATTAGGTTGAGTAAACTTTTCGCTTGAATCTTCTGATTTTGGTTGTTTGGCTTTGTTATAAAATTTGACTAATTCATAGACTTGTCTATTGTATTGTGATTTTGTATATTATAATGGTTGTATTTCGGGTCATTTTAAAATGTTAATATTGAGACAAGACTCCCAGCCCAGAATTTTGATAAACATCAAAATATATGTCCTGTGTAAAACCTCTTTATTAAAGTTCATTAGTTATAAATAAGAGATTTTAAATAAGTTTAGTTTGTATTTTATGGCTGGTGTTAATTTGTATTGCCATGACATTCATAAATAAGGAAACTGTATTTCCATAGAATGGGAGGCTTGGTGTATTAATATTCAAAACCTTAGTTTAAGCTGGTTATGATTTAAAAATGGCTTTTGCTTCTATTTTCTGGAAGGTTTTCAGTAGTCCTGTGGGCATGTTAACAACAGCATGTTTAATCACCATAGCAAATATCTAGTTAGCAGAGATATCTGGGAAATTGCTGCAGATGATGTACTGGGTTGGCCAAAAAGTCCATTACTTTTTTCATAAAATAAAAGACACATTTTTTATTTTCACCAGTAACTTTATTGATTTGGATATTTTGAGTATGTTGGCTATTTCCTGCTATTTGCTTCTAGTGGGTAGAGGCCAGGGGTGCTGCTAAATATCTTCCAATGCATAAGACAGCCCCACAGCAAAGAATTATTTGGCCAAAATGTCAGTAATACCAAGAAACTTGGCGAATCACTTTTGATGTTTGATCAGTCACAGCACCTTCTCCATATACTGCACAGATCTTTTTTTGCATTTCAGGTGTGTTTTTACCTTTCTTGAAATAATAAAGCGTAATATGCCAAAAATGTTGCATTTCTTCTTCCATCTTCAATATTAAAATGGCTGCCAAAAATTCACCAATTTTGATGTTTTTTTTTAATGCATGCTGATATGACAACTGTCACAATACAATCGTAACAAAATTGTTTTGAATGAAGTTAAAACAGCTAAGCATTACTAGAGGCATCGTATGGAAAAAACGTAAGGACGTTTTGGCCAACCCAATAGAATGAGCTGAGGTACTGGTTTTGTCTCATTGCTCCCTGTTACGATTTCTTTGAAAAACTAAATTTTTTTCTGATAGTTTTATTTTTCTTGGATTTTTAAATTATTATGGATCTCAATAACAGTTACCATTATGGAGTCTGCATAGGGTCAGGCTCTTGACATACGTTGAACTCTGCTACTACTTATATAATTTGATGTTATGAAATATATTTTATATAATATATATTTGTATATGGTACATAATGTGTTTATATTGATAAACGAGTGAATAAATGTTAGGGCAGTTCTGCAGATCAATAGGTTTGTTGGGAGCATTGCATTTTCCCGACTATAAAGATGAGGAAGTTGAAAGAGGTTGTTGAACTGCTTAAGGTCACACCAATGGTAAATGGTGAAACCAGCGTTTTACTCAAGGTGTGACGAAGTCGGTTTTCTATATTGCCTTTTAGAATATTCCCCCTTTGAAAAAGTAAAATTTAGTGGTTTCATAAATGCATATTAAATTGAGCTATTCTGCACTGTACACCTAATTTTTTTCTTCAATAAAATAATTTGATTCCTGATTATAGAAATAATGGGGCTCAATATTAAAAGTAATAAATGCTTAGTGAAAAAATAAAGCCAGATAACACGGAAAAGTATAAAGGGGGGGGGGTTGGTGAAAACCACTAGTAATTATACCACCAAGACAGTAACATTTTGATGGATAGCCCTGGCCAGTGTGACTCGGTTGGAGTGTCATCCCGTGCCGGAAAGGTTATGGGACTGATTCCCAGTCAGGGCACATGCCTGAGTTTGGGTTTGATCTGCTGTCCCGGTAGCTACAGGAAATGGCCAGTTGGTGCTTTACTCTCGCATCAGTGTTTCTCTCCCTTTCCTTTCCCCTCTAAAAAGCAATGGAAAAGTGTCCTCAGGTGAGGATTAAAAAAAAAAAAAGATTTTGATGCATAGTTTCCAGATCTTTCGGTGTATAAATAAATGTATGTATATTAAAAATATGTTCATCACATTGCATGTTGTTTAATAACTCTTACTATGTATGGGCCATCATTCCACATCATAAGTTTATGTCTTCATTTACTTTTTTTTTTTTTTTTTTTTTACAAATAACCCTTTTATTTTCAAATGGCTTTAGATTTATAGGAAAATTGCAAAGATAGTTCAGAGAGTTCCCAGTCTCCCCTATCATTAACATTTTACATTAGTGTGATATATCTGTTCCAATTAATGACCAATATTGGTATATTAACTAAAGTTTATACTTACTCAGATTTCCCTAGTTTTTACCTTATGTCTTTTTCTGTTCCAGGATCCCATCCAGGATTTCACACAATATTTAGTCATCATGTTGCCCTAGGCTTTTTTTTTTTGGCTGTGACAGTTTCTCAGACTTTCCTTGTTTTTATAACTGTGACATTTTTGAGGAATACTGGTCAAATACGGCAGATTTGCCCCCCCCTCCCCCATTGGGATTTGTCTGATGTTTTTCTCATGGTTAGACTGGGGTGGTGTGTTTTGAGGGGGAGACGACAGGGGTAAGATACCATTTTCATTACGTTGTTTCAAGGGTGCATAGTTTCTGTATGACTTATCTCTTTTGACATTTACCTTGACATCCTGGCTGAGGTAGTGTTTCTCAGGTTTCTCTACTGTAAAGTTACTCTTTCTGTCTTTCATTTTATGCTCTTGGGAAGGAAGTCAGCCCACACTTAGGAAGCAGGGAGTTGTGTTCCTCCTGTTGAAGGCAGAGGTAGAGTATCTGCATATGTTACTTGGAATTCTTCTGCTCAGGAGAGGTAGCTTTCCTCCCCCATTTATTCAGTCATTTATATCAGTGTAGGCTAAAGGATATTTATACTTTGGGTTACCATCCAGTACAACTTTATTGCTCTAATTGTTGCCGTTTGGCCTTTCAGAGCTCTGTCAGTTGGTTCCTGTGCCCCTTTGCCATGGCCCTATCATTGTGTGTTAATATCTTCATTTTTTACTTAGCTGCATGGCATTCCATTGTAAGAGTATGCCATAATATATTTGATTAATTCCTTATTATGAGGGTAATTTGATTAGCAAATTTTTCACTATTTAAACAGTGATGAGCAGTCTTCAAAAAATATATGCAGTACTGTTTGACAGTTCAGGAAAAATTGCTGTGTTAAAGGGACTGCTTACTTTACATTTTATGTGATATGTGACTCTTAAAGATTCTTACACGAGGAGTGAGCATTTTCACTTTATCAGTGGGTAATAGTGGCTTTTATCACGTTAGTTGCCTCCCCCCCCTTTTTTAAAAATATGATCAGAGGGGGTGGCACCGATGTCCAAAGAGCTGCTCCAGGTCATGCCTTGTTTTGAAACACCTGTGCCTGTCTTCTCAGGACAGGATCAGTGATTATAGACAGTTACCAGGCTACATTTAAACTCAACTCAGTGAAACAAAACAGCATTCTCAATGAGTAAAAATTGGAAGCAGCCTTAGAAATCATTTAGAAAAAGGAAACGTACTACTAGGTGAGATGATTTGCCTGGGAATATGCAGTAGCAGACGCATTTAAGAATCTGGATTTCTTCATAAATCTTGTAATTTCTTATTACATGGGTATATTTTAAATCCCATGTAAGGAGATACAACCCTTTATGTTGGAAAATTTCAAACATATACCAAAGAAGACAAAATAGTGTAGTTAATCTCTTCGTTCCCATTACCCAGCTTTATCAGTTTGTGGCCAATCTTGTTTAAAACTCACACAATATTATTTTAAAGCATATCCCAGATACTAAGTCATCTGTAAATATGTTAATATATTAAAATTTGTTTTTCAAAACACAACCACAATTGTCATGATCACACCTTAGAAACATTTCTATTCAAGGATAGTTATAAAAAGTTCCAAAGTTTGTATTCACCATGGACTAGAATGTCATTACTGAAAATGTACTTTTTTGGTATAATTCTCTAGGACTATAAAGAGACTAATGTATATCTGTCCACCATGCAAAATACCCTAGGTTATGGCTTTTATCAACGTGTGATGTATTAGGGTCCTACCTGGAGAAAATAAACCTCTCATGTGATTGCTTCGGAGGCAGAGAAACTCAAAGAGTGTATGATAGGTATCTCCTAACTATATATTTGCTTTTTGGCCCTTCTTACCTTTGTGAGGAAGAAATTCCAAGGACACATGATTGACAGTTTTTTTTCCAGATTTTACCATATTAACCGAAGCCATGGATGGGAATATAGTGGTGTGGCCATTTCACTCCAGATCTTCTGTAGAGTATTGAATCTCAAGTAAAATCCTCGTATGTTATGTTCTGAATTGTGATTTACAAAGCTCCTAAGAAAACTGACATGTTGACATTATCTCTGTTTGCATTTAGGAAGATAATTTATGGGGAAAGAATACTTGATTTTAGAAATAATCCTAAGGGCAGAACTGACAGCAATTACTCTATTTTCTTCAAGCAGCACATTAAGTGGGTTATGTGATTATCTACAATTTAAAAGGGTAATTCATACTCCCAATGTTTTAAATGTTGTCTTTTCTTGAGGTTTCCCTGGATCTTTAAAATTATAATTGAGATGCTGTTCTCTCTGGAAAAACACTCCTACTCAGAAGCTTTACAACCAGAATAACAAATACTCTTTTAAATACCATTTACTTGCATTGAGTTTATCCTAGAATTGCCTCTGTGTGTGTGTGTGTGTGTGTGTGTGTGTTTTTAAGATTTTATTTACTTATTTTTAGAGAGGGGAAGGCAGGGAGAAAGAGAAGGAGAGAAACATCAAAGTGTGGTTGCCTCTTGCACGCACCCAGCTGGCCCCCAACCCAGGCATGTGCCCTGAATGTGAATTGAACCTGTGACCCTTTGGTTCTCAGGTTGGCACTTAATCCACTAAACCATACCAGCCAGGGCACCTCTGTTTTTTGACAGCTGTTAAATATGTAATAATCTAAATTGGAGATGGAATGATACAGAAGAGCAGTAATTTTCCTTTTCCTTTGTCTAAGCCAAACTAAAACCAGTTTTAACTGTGTGACTTCATTTAAAATTATTTTATTGCAAATAAATATTCATCTTGTTAGCCCTATTGTTCATCATATGCAGATTCATGTTTTATTCTAACCTAATTTAGGTTTTTCTGCCTTGTGTTTGACAGTGTTGTAGCCTTTCTTTTTTCATTTGTTAATAGCCTTTGTTATAGTCAATCAGCTTTATTTCCTTCCCATTCTGAGTGCCCTGTTTGTATTATTTTCTGATTTTTGGCTCACTTTTATCTACTTATTTTTATTCAGCAAACACCTTTTAAAGTGGAGAAATCAGTGTTACATTTCTTCTCCTTTCTAAACAGAAGTTGAAAGATTTATTTAAAAAATAACCACAATTTCAAATACGTATCTGGTCAAATGCATTCAGTTATTCTAGGCTAATGTGTATTATGGATTTAAGTCCATTGAAGACATAGTGTTCAGCATGGTGTGCTGTGATTCGTTTCTGTAGCATTTCACCTACTCTGCCTATTTTATGCTCTTTTAAACACTTTCTTGGTATAATAATGATAACTTTTTTCTTAAAATCCTCTTTGCTTTGACAGGATCTTAATTTTAACTTTGACATCATTGCTACTTGCCATCTGTGTGACCTTAATTGAATTTATCTTTCGGTTTCCTCATCTGAAAAGTGAGAATATTAATTAATAGCCACCTCTTTGGTTTGTTGAGTTAAATGACATAAGCTATATTGCCTGGCACATAAATGCCCCATAAATATTATTCCAGCCATCTTATATTTCTTTTTCTTTGTTTATACCATCACTTAGATTAAGAAAAACAAGGAGAAGCAGGTAGGGAGGCTGGATGAAAGAATGTGAAGGGATTAAAAAGTGTGTGTGTGTGTATAACACAGACAGACAACAGTGTGGTGATAGAAAAAGGGGTGGGGGTAGGTGGAGGTGGGCAAAGAGGGGATAAATGGGGTCGGAAAGACACCTTGCTCTAGTGAGGGGCACGCGGTGCAGTGTGCAGATGATATTTTGTGAGTTTTACATTTGAAACCTGTATGGTTTTGTTAAACAATGTCACCCCAATTAAAAAAAAAGAAAATGATTTATACATCTTAAATAAATGACCACCTTCACATTTTCTTCAAACTTAAAAAGAAAACAAAATCTTTTTGTTTTGAAATGATTACAGATTCACAGGAAAATGCAAAAATATAGAGGTCCCATGTATTCTTCACCAAGTTTCCCCCAAAGGTAACTGTAGTATAACATCAACATCAGAAAAGTGACATCAGTACAATGCACAGGCCTATCCAGGTTTCTCCAGTTTCACATGCACTCATTCGAGTGTGTGTGGTATGTATAGTTCTGTGCGGTTTGATCATGTGTAGGTTGTGTAACCACCACCACAATCAAGATACAGAGTCAACCCATCCACCCAAGGCTTTCTCTCGCTACCCCTTTATAAACCACTGCCCAGCCCTTGGTAACCCACGAGTCAGTTCTCCAGCTTCATAACTTGGTTAGTTTGAGAATATTAGATAAATGGAATCACGCAGTACATGCCTTCCGAAATTGGCTCTTTTCACTCATCACAGTGCCTGTGAGATCCACTGAAGTTGCTGCACGTGTGAGTAATTTGTTCCTTTTTCTGCTGATAGAGATGCACCACAGCTGAACGATTTGTCCATTGGGAGGACATGTGGGTGGCTTCCATTTTTGGCTATTGTCATTAAAACTCCTGTGGACATTCATGTACAGGTGTTTTGTACAGACCCAAGCTTTCGTTGCACTGGGTTAGATGTGTAGGAATGTAATTCCTGGATCAAAACTTTTTCATGAACCATTGTAAGCTTCTTTGAAAATACATGCTAATGCTGTCTGCACTTATAGATATATCTGAAGGCAATTATTTCTTAATGCCAGCCATTATAAGTAATATACATTGTTCTTTGTTTTAAATACAATTTTGCATAATTTGCAGCATGAGTTCAAAGTATAGAATTCTGTCTCTTCTGAACTAATATTGTGTATTAATGTTTCATTTTGTTAATGAATTCCCTTTCATATTTTGACATTTTTCTTGTGGGGTATATTGCTATTGTCATATACTAAATTTGAGTGGGGGAGATATTTCAAGTATGTTTTTTAAAGTCAGTTCTTTGCAATGTTTTGTTGAATTTTTAAAATACAAAGATTAGCAGTAAAACTTAGGAAGTCTTTTTAATTGACTGATGTTCAGCATTATTTCAAATAATTGGCAGGGCAGTGTTGACACTTTTTTTCCCAACATAATGTTTGAGGTCCTGTGATGTTTTGTAAAATCATTGTCTCCAAGATTAATAATTAATGATAAATCATTATTAAGGTGAGGCTACAAATACTCTTTTGACATGTGAAGGGCTCCTAATTATGGTAGCCATAGATTTAGGTAACTAAGGCATCAAAAGTCAACATAGGACAATATAAATTATGGCATTAGCTGGTTGATCAGTTTGGCTTTCCCAGTGTATCTGCTAGCTTTAATTGATTAAGGAAAAACTCTGTAAAATTTTGGAAAAAGGAGGGAAGAGGATAAAATGTAAAAAGCAGTCTCTCTTAACTCACTGTCCATTTGAATAATCTAAATAGCTTGTAAAACGAAATTTCACCTCTGCCCTGGCCAGTTAAATTAGAATCTCTGGAAGTGGCACTCAGGCATTGGTATTTTTTAAAGTGCTTCCAGGTAATTCTGATGTACAGCCAAGGCTGAGAACCACTGAACCAACAGGAATGGCTCCTATACTCATATTTCTTCACTTGAGAGAAGTCGATAGTGATTGGCCTGCATGTATTTGTCTTGCATGTATTGGACTAGTGTAGGTTCCACATATGTTCTATTTATGACTCTGCTGACATGTATATTTTCCTAAGGGGGACACACTTGTGAATTGTGGACACATTTAAACTATATAACAACAGAAGAGTGCCCATGAAGTAGAATCAAACACTCAAAACAGTGAGAAATTTGGCATGATTGAAAGTTCAAAAGGAAATTACATTTCATCCAGGACATACCGTGGGTGAAAAGCTTTTTGGGAAATTACTTAGAAAGCCTGTATGGAGTTTGGGATAACAGATCTGTGTCTTTATTTATAGAACTTATTGTCAGCCTTATTTTTTTTCCTTTAAAAAAAATTAACGTTTTACTTTGTTAAAGCAATGTTTACTTGTTAAAAAAACTAGGCAAGGATGAATAAATAAAGAATTCTCTACCCATATTCACGGCCTGATATGAATTCTTCCACACATTTTTCTAGATTCATAAAAGGTACTTTTAACAGCCTAAAGTTTGTGAATTTTTTTCTTTTTAATATAAGATTATACTCTGCATTATTCTGAAGCTTGCTTTTCCTCCCGAATATATCATAGATATTTCTCCAGGTCAATAGATCTAACTCCTGTTTTAAAAAAAAATGAAGAAAGTTTTAAATATGTCATAATTTATTCAACCATTTGCCTGTGAATGAACATTCAGGATGCCCCCACCTCCCCCCGCCCAACTACTAACAATGGTGCAATACATATCTTTATATATACAGATACGCTTTTCTTCTAAAGTATTTCTATAATCTATGCTTCGTTTTGGTCAAATTTCTTAGTTTCTGGATACCCTCTCTGATGGTCAGAATGAATGAATTAATGTCAGTTGATTTCAGGTTAATTGGCTCCTCTTCAGTATTAAGTTGGGCATTAGATAGGAGAATCAATTATTTTTAAAATGGGTATTAATAAATCTAGTGACCAGAAATACTTTTCATAGATACTAGAATCCTTAAAGTTGTGCACCTTAGAGTCCAGTGTATGGACCTCAAGAGGGCCCATCTACCATCTCGTATTAATTGTAGAATTGTGTATAAATGCACATTTTAAGGCTTTCATCAGATTTTCAAAGGACTCTTACCCTCTCAAAAGGTTAAAATTGATGATAATGTATCAGAATAGTACTTAGAGAATACATAAAGTACTTTGAGTTCTCATTGATAGCATATTTTTAAGAACTGTGTCTTTTGGATTGAAGTAAGTTTGCTTAATTTCAATATGACAAACTGGGCGAAATGACTGATACCATGGATAGCAGATTGTTGGTTCAGAATAATCTGAATAGGTTGTAATAATGTTCTAAAATCAGCAAGGTGAAATATACTTTTTGCAGGAGTTGAGGAATGCTGGGGGGTGGAGGACAATCTCAGATGCACCCGAGATGAAAAAGAGCTCGGAGTTTATTTGACCACAGGCTTACATAAGCCATTCTCTATAATGTGGCTGCTAAAAATCTGAGCTAGTACATTTGATGGATTGTGTTTATGTCTGTGAACCCACATTTTAGGTGAGACATTAGCAAAGGAGGGAGACATGATCGTGATGGATTGAGAAATGATGTTGCATAGGAACCACTGCTGAAGGGATTTTGGTTGTTGGATCTTACGGAGAGGGTATAAAAGAATAAGCAGCCCTGTAGATTAGGAAATAGGAAGACCAGAGGGTGATATGTAGAATTTGCTTATTGTGGGGCAAAGGAATACTCAGTAAATGAAAGAAAGAGAGAGACAAAGAGAAAGAAAGAAAAAGGAAGAAAAGAAAGAAAGAACCAAAAAGGAAGAAAAGAAAGAAGAGAGAGAGAGAGAAAATTACAAGGCAAAGGATTTTGACTTCATCTAAGCCCTGGTGAGAGTTCTCCAGTAATGAGGTGGGCTGTCCTGGGAAGTAATGTCTTCCCATCAGTGGCGCTGCTTCAAGCACAGTGGCAGGTGACTGGGATAGGGGCTGTAGAAGGAATTCTTGCTCTAAGTGAAAGATTATGCAACAGGACTTCAAAAGTCTTTTAATTGGAATTTTATATTATCTCAGATACTTTAATTGTAGGAGAAAATTCTAGGATAATATTGTAGGTTCTTTAAAAAGTACTTTTATAGAAGGAATGCTTTTGACTCACAGGCTATAAGATTTTCAATACAGGTATTTCAAAGACGCTAAAATGTTGAAATATTACAAGTTGTTTTTTAATCTGAAATTGCATTGCATAAGTTATTCCGCTGTTAAACCTGAAGTAACTAGTCTAGACTTGTGGAGTGTGGTTCAAGATTTTATTTGTATTAACTTTTCAAAACTACATTCTTTTCGAGCTACAAAAAGAATGTAAAAAAAAAAAAAAAAAAAAAAACATTTCACCACTTCCTGGCCTCCTTGTGGCCTCAGGAAACACAGGACGCTATCTCCCTTAGGCTAATTGTTCTAAATTCTGACTCTTAGTAGTAACACTATGGAATTTGTCTCATGCTGCGTCATTAACATAGGTTTGCACCCAAGTTTGCATGTTTCCTGTGAAAATGTATCTCGAATATTTAAGTTGGTTGAGACAGAGTACCCCTTATGCCTTCTTAAATGAAATACTATAAAAATCCTTTAGGTTATGAAAATGGATAAGTGTGTGTGTGTGTGTGTGTGTAGTGTAGTGTATAGCTTTAGAAGAAAAATAAACCCTGTGTCTTAGAACAGGTTGGAAGCTGCTGCCACTTGTGACACCACGGTTTCCTGTCCTTACTGTAGTGCCCTAGGTTAGGGGTTAAGAACCTGGGCTTTCCCACTCTCTGGCGTGTGACCCTGGTCTCCCATGTCTGTTTCCTGACTGGTAAAGGAAGGGTGACGATGGCGCTCACGCCGCTGAGCCAGCACTTAGCCCAGCGCCAGCACACGGAGAGAACTCAGGAAACCTTCCATTACTGTGTCTTCTGCTCTCACCTTTTGAGTCCCTTCTATTTTTTTCTGATTTAACATATATTGTCATCTTTATATCTTGCACTGTCTTAAACACACCATGTCTAAAACTATTTTTCATATCCCCACCCCCAGACTCATACTAAACCTATCCCTGCTTTATTCCCATCTCCTCTTTTTAATTAATGGGGACCACCTGCCAGAGGTAATATGGAAAGAGATTAATGCCACAAGCTCTGGAGTCATACTGTCTGGGATTAAATCCCTCCCCCACCACTTATCCCCATGTAACCTTGGACAGGCTACTCAATGGCACCAAATCTCAGTTTCTTCAATGAGGAAATACGTTATATAGCAGTCTGGCTCGCCGAATGGGGAAGATTCAGTGATATGAATGCATGTTAAGTGCTCACTATGGTTCCTGACACTTAAGTGCACAATGCCTGGCTCTAACTCTGAGGAGGTGGTGTCGTCCGTAACTCCTTTCCCCTCCCCTGACGTCATCAGCGCTCTGGCTTCTACCTCAGAAGGCTCTCATAACTGCCTTTAGGCCAGGTTTTTGGATTTTTGTTTTTCATTTTTTTAAACTTGAATCCATTTACTCAAAGAGGTTCATAATTCCTTGAAAATATAGGTACACTTTTTGACATATGTGCATTTTTTCCTAAGTAAAGGGCGTTTAGCCTTTATCATTGGCTTTCATACAGGTTAGTGACCCATAAAATGTGAATAGCTACTGGCAGACGCTTATCTCTGCCTGTACTCAGTAGCCCATAAACTGACATTCTTCCCTAGTCTCTGTGCCTCTAATCTACTCTTTATGTGGTTGCCCACTTAACTTTTTTTAATGTGTTACATCATCATCTTCCTTACACGATTGTGTTGACTCCCTGTTGCCTACAGCAGTGGTTCTCACCTCTGACCACACACTAGAATTACATGGGAAGCCTTTTTTAAAATATTAAGGCCCCATCCTAGACCAACTAATTGATCCTAACAAATACCAGGCATCAGTATTTTATTATAAATCTTCCCAGGAGATTTTATTGTGTAGCCAGAGAGCCTAGGGCTACAGGCTAATGGACTAATGTGTTAGCATGGCATATAAGGAAGGATCTCAGCTACCTAGTGCCAGTCTACTTTTTCAGTCTAATCTTCTACCTCTTCTCCCTTTCATATACCATTACTGCACTCTGGACACATATTTTTATTATGCTATTTTCAGAACATGCTCTGTTATTCCTTCCCTCTGAGCTCTTGCTTTTACTGATCACTCTGCCTAAAATATCTTTCACCCTTTCTCTGCCTGGTCATTTCCATGGCAAAATCTCCAAGCCCCAATGAGAATTGCAACCCTTACTTTTGTACAAACTTCTATTATAGGCTCTACATTGTAATATAATTATTTGTGTATCTGTCTTCCACACAACTCTGAACTCCTAGAAGGTAGAATTCTTATTTATTTCATTTCTTTAGTGCTTGACACCAGGTTAAGGAGCTTCCCTGTGAGTCTAATGAGTAAGTAAATGAGAATGAACAAAGAGCAGCCTACTTTGCAAGCAGGAAATCCATGGGGTGGGGGAGAGTAAGTAAATGTGGTATACTAGATATAGCGAGGACTGCTCAGCTGAAGTTTTATCCTATTGCTTTTTGTGCTTTTATAAAAAGGAAAGATCAAAGAACATGAAGGAAAGTTGAGACCAGTTTTGAAACTACCTCCAAACATTCTTGAACATTATTGAACATGGCAGCATAGAGTCGTATTTGTCTCCTGAGGCTCAGAGATTTCTGAATGAGAGAGAGATGGAGAATCAGCCCTGATGGTGATGGCAGCTGTTTATTTTGCCCAGTGGATTATCCTTACTTA
Organism: Furipterus horrens; assembly: GCF_987537825.1. Taxonomy (NCBI): domain Eukaryota; kingdom Metazoa; phylum Chordata; class Mammalia; order Chiroptera; family Furipteridae; genus Furipterus; species Furipterus horrens. The sequence continues at coordinate 74,354,103 of NW_028327182.1, forward strand.
GTTACTGATTTAAAGATGCCCTTATAAGGACAGTTCACCAGACATTATATGTTTCTAATTTTGATCTCACCCCTGGCCTTTGTGTTTTAGCTACTGCCTACTCCTTCTCTTGGCTATTTTTAATACTATTTTTTTCCCTCTGTGTGCCTCAGAATTGTCCAACACATTCTGAAGAATCGTAATTTATTCTTCCTGTTTCACAGTGTCCAGAAAGAATTAAGTTAAAGATGATTTTGAAAAAGATTACTTTAGTAAATGATTTCAGAGAGATTCTTTTAGGTATAGTTTGGGGGGGTGTTTTGGATTATAGTAATTATTTTTCTTGGACACTGATCCTCCCCTACACTTAAAAGAGAGAGCTTGTTTAACATGTATTCAAAAAGAAATGAGTACTAGTTTGATATCGTGATTTGAGCGTACCTCATTGTGATACATTGTATGTGAACAAATAGAATACCCTTTGTCTATCTGGCTGCTTAATATTTTATAATATTATATCTTACAAGCTTGAATAATAAGGACAAGGTTTTTCTTATTCAAAATCAGGATGATAGTTGAGATTTCTTAATATGCTATCCTTTTATGCTTCCATTCGTCTAATTTAAAGAGTTTTTTCTTTCTTTTTTAAGTACATTTTATTGATTATGTTGTTACAGTAGTATCCAGTATTTTTTCCCTTTGTTCCCCTCTGCCCAATACCTCCCTTCCTTCCAGCAATCTCACCCCCCCTTAGTTCATGTCCATGGGTCGTGCATATACATTCTTTCACTTTACCCTTTCCTATATTATTCTTAAATTGCCCCCCTGTCTATTTTGTACCAACCAATTATGCTTCTTAATCCCTGCACCATTTCCCCATTTCTCCCCCTTCCCCCTCCCAGCTGATAACCCTCTAAATGATTCCCATACCTATGATTTTGTTCCTATTCTGGTTTGCTTAGTTGGATTTTGTTTTTACTTTTTAGATTTAGTTGTTGATAGTTGTGACTTTGTTGTCATTTTCGTGTTCATAGTTTTGATCTTCTTTTTCTTAAGTAAGTACCTTTAACATTTCATATAATAATGGCTTGTTGATGATGAACTCCTTTAGCTTTACCTTTTCTGGGAAGCACTTTATCTGCCCTGCCTTCTAAATGATAGCTTTGCTGGATAGAGTAGTCTTGATTGTAGGTCCTTGCTTTTCATCACATTGAATACTTCTTGCCAGTCCCTTCTCACCTGCAAACTTTCTTTTGAGAAATCAGCTGATAGTCTCATAGGAACCCCTTTGTAGGTAACTCTCTGCTTTTCTCTTGCTGTTTTTAAGATTCTCTCTTTATCTTTGGCCTTTGGCATTTTAATTATGATGTGTCTTGGTGTGGTCCTCTTTGGGTCTAGTTTGTTTGGGACTCTCTGTGCTTCATGGACTTGTATGTTATTTCCCTCACCAAATTTGGGGAGTTTTTCTTCATTATTTTTCCACACAAGCTTTCAATTTCTTGCTCTTCCTTTTCTCCTTCTGGCACACCCTTATGATTTGGATGTTGGCACGTTTAAAGTTGTCCCAGAGGTTCCTAAGCCTCTCCTCATTTTTTTCAATTCATGTTTCCTCATTCTGTACTGGTTGACTGTTTTTTTCTTCCTTATGTTCCAAATCATTAAGTTGAACCCTGTTTCCTTCTCTTCACCATTGGTTTTGTGTGGCTTTTCCTTTGTTTCATTTAGCATAGCCTTCATCTCTTCCCTTATGCATTTGCCATACTTAAGCATATCTGTCAAGTCTGAGCATCTTTATCCCCAGTGTTTTGAACTCTATGTCTGTTAGGTTGGCTATCTCCTCGTCACTTAATTCTCCCACTGGAACCTTGATCTGTTCCCTCTTTTGGGCCATACTTCTCTGTCTCCTCATCTTGACAGGCTCCTGTGTTTGCCTCCGTGTCTTAGGTAGAGCTGTTGCACCTGTTATATTGTAAGGGGCAGAGTCTTCGGTATTCGTCAGTACCAGCGGTTCGTTTCACCACGTTGTGTTGCTGTATGTGGGGGAGGGGACTGAGAGGGAATGATGCCACTTGCTCAGCACTTGCCCCCTTTCCAGGCACTTCTCCCACTTCCATATGGGACTGGTGCCTTTCTAGCTGTTGCCCTGGCTATTGTTCCAAGAGTGGGTGGGTGGATCTGCAGACATTCCAGTGCCGTGGGGGGCCTTTAAACAAGCAGACTCTGCTGAGCAACGGGCAGTTTCTTCCTTCGCCCCAACCCCCACTGGTTTGCACAGTCAGAAGCAATGTGGCTTTATTTTCCCTGGTGCTGGAACTGTGAGCTGCGTGGTCTGGTCTGGTGCTGGGAGCACTCCCCAGATGTCCTATCCTACTTTTTAAAATGTGTGACTGCATTTTCTGCCTACCTGCTCCTGCTGCCACTGCTGCTGCCACCTGTCTGGGTGAGTTTTTCTTCTTTATATCTTTGTTTATTTGACTTCCATGCAGCTCAGTTTTCTGGAACTTCTGGTTGTCTCTAGTTTTGAGGTAGTTGTATTCCTTCTTAGTTGTAGAGGGAGATGCAGCATGTCTGTCTAGGCCTCCATCTTGGCCAGAAGTCCCCCAGTTTTTTCTTTTTTAAGGCTTAAAGGAATCTAGATCTGCCAAGAGCTCCTCCTTTAATGTGGTTTGCAAGAAAGGATTTCAATTTGCAAAACTGAAAAGAACCATTCTTAGTCATTTTTAAGAGCATTTGAAAAAACAGAGACTGAAATATAATGTCAACAAAAAGAGGACACCCAACTCTTAAAATGGGAGCATAGGTCTAAAATGGAGAGTTTTCTATTATTTCAGTTTCCAGTCAACCACAGATACCCTGGTTCTGTTTGTCCTGTCTTCCTTTTGTGAACCAGGGCCGGCCTATGTAAAGGAACTGGTCTCTGCAGTTCCTGAGAATGGCCTCTTGGATTATTATAATTACTGGGCTATTATAGTTCTTAGAGCTGAGTTGTTTTTTTGCTTATCGCTACTACTTTAAAAATGAGCACTCATTGGAGCACTTTTTTAAATGAATACTTGGTGCTTAAGAGATACAACCATGTACATTTATCAAGAGAATAGGCTAGCCTGACTGGTGTGGCTCAGTGGGTTGGGTGTCATCCCGTAAACCGAAAGGTCTCAGTTCAATTTCTGGTCAGGTCCTATGCCTGGTTTGTGGGCCAAGTCCCTTGTTGGGGACATATAAGAGGCAATCAATGGATGTTTCTCTCTCACATCGGTGTTTCTCACCCTCTCTTTCTCCCTCCCTTCCCTGCCTCTCTAAAAATAGATTAAGCTGTGTTCTTTCTGCCCCCTCCAAGAAGCTAGCCATCTACTGCATTCTTGTAGCCAAGTGAAGTTAGAATCCCTTATATTTCATCTCTTTTAGTTTGAGGTTGATTTCGAACTGCTTACCCTAAAAGTGACCATTTATGGATTTATCTGGTTGTGAGCAGACCACATCCATTTACAGCAAAACCATTAAAAGTTAGAGAGGGGACTCCTATGGGCCCACAAGGAGGACTGGGAGTCCCCATTCCCCACTCATCATTCCCCTTGCTCCTATGGGCCCTTGAGTTGGTCCGGGAGCTGCTTCTCCCCTCCCCACCTCCCCTTTTTTCCTCCTCAATAAACCCATTGCCTAATTCCCCCCCCCCCAAAAAAAGCTAGAGACTAACTTCTTGATTTCCCAAGTTTCTTGATAATTGGTACCAAGTGTTTTGTTCTACCACACACTTGGACATCTACCCTTCAAACAGGTCTTACAAATTTGCTCAGGGACTTCAGAGTGGAATAGCAGGAGCCACGAGAATGTATTTAAAATTATTAAGGATAAAGTGCGTTGCTTTGGGCTGTCCTTGTGCAACTTTGGGCCAAGTTCCCTGTCTACCTGAAATAAGATAGAGAGGGAACCTAAAATCCAGAACCCCAAAATAGATTCTGTAACTGCCTCTTACAGGTGATTCAATCAGGAATTCCCCTTGTCACCTGTTTCTTAATAGTTTTCCTACAGTTCGATGGAGTAAGCTGAGAAGTGGGCATTTATGATGAGCAGTTTAGAACAACTCGTTAATTCAGATTCTGTCCACCGATGCAGAATTGGCAATAGAGTTTGAGTTGTTATGGATAAAATTTACTTTTGCAATATTTGTGAAATTAGGGTTTTAAACAAATAAATAGTTTAAGACTGCAAGAAAATTTTACTTATTTCAATATAGCAAAATATTTTCAAATACTTTTAGCAGTTTATTAGAGGGTTTTTATTTTGTTTGTTTTCTTAGTATCATCTAACTGTCATAAGTACTTTCATCTTAAAAATGGAGGGATCTCAGCTTAATATTTTGTTAATAGATTTAAGTAATAAAACTGCATTTAAAAGTATTTTTAGTTTGGATATATAGCTACTTGAAACCAAATCAGACTGGAATTCGTAAGATTTTTTTAACCTAACTTGAATTGCTGTGGCCTTAAACCGAATGTTTTTTTTATCCTAAAATCTCCAGTTGTATACATTTAAGGTTTCTTGTTTTAGATTAGCTTGAATATTAATAAATTACAGAGGTTTGGGTTATGCTTAATAAGCCTGTGCTTATTTTCCTGTTTAAGGTGCATTTATTACATAAGACATTAGTCCACCTTTGTGGAAGCTCGCAGCCACGATGTGTCTGTTGATTGGTTTCAAGCCTAGCGTCTTATATTAGCAAGTGCACATTGTTACCCCCAGTTTCAAAGTAGAGGAGGGACAGTCTCTGTTCTATTAACTGAGTGAAGGTTAATGTTGGAGCACATGAAAACATGTTTGACCCTTGTGCTCTAGTGTAATAATCTGTGAATACCAATGGGGAAAACATTGAATATCTATTTAGCACCTACTACATACCAGGTGCTGCCCTTGGGGATATAGCTGGATATAGCTATATCTGTATATCTATATACGTACACATCTGTCTTTCTATCATGCTGTATGTGCATAAGCCCCAGTTTACTTAATTATGCAACAAAATGTTGACATATTAAGCACTGGGCACCATTCTCATTTATATTTGAGTAACCTTATGTAGTATATATTATTATCCCCATTTTAAAGAAGATGAAACTGAGGCACAGAGAGAATAATTGCCCAAGGTCAACCACTAAGTGATGAAGCTAGAATATGAATCCAGGCTATCTTGCTATAGATTCCATATCCATACTCTGGATACTTTATAGCATAAATTTGGATAAATTAAGGAATTTTATTAGTGGTCAAAACAGCTCTTAATTGGTACAGCTGAAATCTGAATCCAAGCCATTGCCCAGTTATACATTATATCTTCCCTTTCTCTCTATCTTTGCTTTTGTTATTGGTCCTGTATAATGTTTTTTCCACTCCTTTTACTATAGAAAGCTCATCAGCATACAAAACTCTCAGTTCAACTATCACTTCCTCCAAGATGCTTTTCTTGATTAATTTAATTGGAAATCTTTTCTTAAATTTCTACTGGAATGAATGTTTACTCCTTGGAATGTTTACTGAGTACTTTCTCATATGATAGAAAGTTTATATACACTTGACCCTTGAACAATGTGGGGGTCAGGGGCACCAACCCTCTGCAGAGTAAGAAATCCACATACAGCTTAAGTCAGTCCCAACTTTGGATAGAAAATACGGTATACTGTCACATCTCCTATCAGAGTATAAGCCTCTTGCAGGCAGAACTGCCATTTACAGCCTTCTCTGCTGTAGTCAGGGCATTGTGTCATTCAAATTTTGCAAATGCTTGGGGAGTTTCATAGTGGCAGGAAGCAACTGTTTCATAAATGATGGTTAAATGGACAGTTATTAGGAATGTGGGTGAGGGTAAAATTTGCCACTAGAATGCTAAGAAACTTTAAAAAATCAACTCCGTTAAAATGAGCCTTAAAACAACAGAATTAGTACTTTCATATCCTGATATAAATTGTTATAAAATTAATGCTGAATTAGCTATTTATTAAAGCCTTAAAAAGAACTGACTTGAAGTTTGCTACTATGTATGCCTTTCTTTTTAATTTAAAAAAAATGAATGCTGAAGAAAAAATGGTTTATTCTTTGAGTTAGATTTCCCTGTTCATGTGCATATAAATTAGTACTCTTAATCCGCTTCTGAAGTACTGACAGACTGAATATCAACAATGCCAGCGTAATCACTCCGAAGGTGAGGATGGAGAAATCATTTCTTTAGCATATATAGTTGTAGCATTGAAGGCCACATATATTTGTTTCAAATTATAAGATGAAATAAATAGAACACTTACTATTTTAGCAATTTTATAATCAGAGCATGTCACTGCTTCATTTTAGTTTAACATAATAGTTGATATGACAGGTAAGTATAGTAATCAGAATTGTAATTTTTTTATAGAATTGTGAATTTTAAGAGTAAGATAGTGTTAAAAGGTTTCATTTGGAAGGAAACGAATGAAATATTATAGACTTTTCGAAGATTGTATATTAGTGAGCTTTTGCTGCGTAATAAACTACCTAATACTTAGACAAACAAACATCATGTTTCACAATTTCATAGGTCACCTAGGTGGTTCTTCTGGTTTGAGCTAGCCTGACTCACCGCTGTGGTTAGCTGGTGGCGTGGCTGGGGCCACGTGATCTGGGATAGCCTCACTCCTGTCAGGCAGTCGTCTTGCATCTTGCAGGCTGGTCTACATAGGGGCCGCAGCAGCAGGTAGTGCATCTTCGCTCCACGTGGTCTTCTCATCCTCCGGAGGCTAGCCACGGCTGCTTCGTAGTGGTCTCAAGGTTCCAAAGTGCAACAAGAGAGGGCAAGCCCCAAGGGGCCTGCACTTTTCAAGTCTCTGGGCTGTGTTTGCTGTCGGCCTGCTGACCAACCCAGTCAGCGTGGGAACAGACTACCCCAGGGGTGTGGATGCAGGGAAGCTGGAACAAAGAGTGGTTATCATGGCACAATCTACTGTGTAGAATTTGTGCATATGTACTATTTAGTCAGTGTCTCTAAATTCTGGCTCAACCTTAGACTAACAACAAGAGGTGATAAAATACAGAAAGATTCGTCAGGCTGTTAAAACTTAGAGTTTTCAAGAGATAGTATATATAGATCCTTGATTGCCCTGAAATACTTAATCATTTGAACCCCTTTCTACTTTTTACTTTTTCAAGCTTTGAGCTAGAAAAGCAGGGAGCTTTAATCCCAAATTGATCTTCAGCAAGGACTATATTGATGGTAGAAGGGATGTGATCATAATGGCTATGGCTGTTCATTACATGCTGAAATGATAGTATCGTGGATATACTGTGTTAAATAATATTACTAAAATTAATTTCACTTGTTTATTTTTACTTTTTTAATGCAACTACTAGAAAATTTAAAATTATGTAGCTGCTCTAGAGGGTCTATATCTAGGTTAATTCATTAACTCAAGTTTATAAAAAAGTTGTTTCTCTTTTGTTTTTATTTTAATTTCATGGATCTATTGGACTAAGGATCTCATAAATCACCACTGTCCAATGGCCAAGTGCTGCTGCCAGTCCCTCCTCCCCTACCACCAAGAGTTTATGAGAACCAATAGGAAGAATTTACCTTGCTTTTAATGATGCACATAGATTTTTCCCTACTGTCATAACTATGCCTGGAACAAAAGTATGGTTGACTCAAATTATTTTCACTAATGAAAAGGAAGCAGCAGGGTGACTGATGTATATTGGAGGATACACTGTTTTCTTTGGAGTGTTTTGGCTCTTGCATTTTGGAACAGGTGTGGCCACTGTTGAAAGAAACAGTGGAATCATTCTCAGCATGAACATGTGAGGAACTGGAAAAGTGCTTGCATCCCCTGCCTTTAGTATAATCAAAGTAGGGTCCATTATATTGTTCTCTGATGAAAAATCTGATGTAGAAATAAAGTTGGTGTATTTACTTTTTCTTTCTGGTTTAGGGAAGAAATTATGTTTTGGCTTAGAAAGTCTTCTACTGAACTATGACATAATAGGATAAGGGTAATTGGGTCTGAAATAACCTTACAACATCCTCTTTTGGCTTTAAGAATTCCAAACTAAGTTTGCTGTGGATCACTGAGAATTAATTATATTAATCAGAGGTCAGTCATCTATGCTAAGTGCCAACTTTTTGCCTATTGGCACAGAGTGGGAAATGTCCACCTCAGTGACTTTGGGTTGGGGTGGTGGTAGGTGCCACCAGCTACCATTTTTGAGGATGGGGTGGGTGGGTGCTGGCTTCAGCTGCCTCAGATTGGGCAGTAAGGGTGGGATCCCAGACTAGCAGCCAGCAGTTTTTGTAAATAGGAGGGAGATTGTTCTGGTGGTTACCAGCTCATGCCAATGAAAAGCACTTCTTTTGTCACTTTGGGTATGCATGCCACAGTGCTTCACAAGGGCACGGTCATGTCCATGTTACAGGACACCTGTCTGGGATCGTGAGTTAAGGAGTGAGCCTCTGGAGCTCAGACCTGGAATTGGGGAGTTGAGTAGAATAAATCTCTTGATGTCTAAACTGACAAGACATTTTAAAACTTGGAAAACAAACAGGTCTGAAAAGATGTATAGGATTATAGCTAAATGGTTAATATGAAAGACATATAGAGAGGTTAGGAGGGGGTTGGAATAGTCCAGTGTTGGTTCAGAAAGAAGGCTTGAACAAGTCACTGATTGAATTTCCCTGTTTATCCGTCTGTTTAAAAATGGGGGGGGGGTGACATTTCCCAGAGCTATTTGGAGAGTCTATTGATATTTGCAACATGGTTTTTGTATTTTTCATAAAGTGTCCAGTTAGAGCCAAGTATATCATCAGAATCCAAATGTCTAAAACAAACTAGCCTGACCACCTTGAATAGATATCAGGCAGTTGTTTCTTAGGTATAAGTTGTTCTTAGTAAAGGAGCTTACACTTTTTAAAGAAAATTCCACGTTACTTCTAATTTTCTTTTGAACATCAGCTGTATACTTGTGGTCTTTAGCTGTTAACTTGAGCTTCAGCATGCTTTGTAGATAGATTGTCGGTCACCTTTAGAGGACAATTAACTAGTTACAGCCAGCCAGGCAGTTCAACACACTTCAAAATGCTTCTTGCCAAGGACGATGCCTTTTGCAAATATTTGAGATGTTTGTTCTCAGCTGTAATTTATTAGTGAACCTGCGTCCTCGTAGCAACTCCTTGGGAGGTACAGGAGACAAAGCCAAAACAAGTAAATGAAACTAGTTCATTAGATAGCAAGGAAGAAGAGCTTTCATTCAAGGCGACTTGTTGATAGACTTACTGGTATGTGTATTGGATGCCTTTTTAATTTCCATAGTGCCACTTCTCGTCACACTGCTGAAGAACTCTGACAGAATGTCCTTTCACTAGGCTTTTGCTTGTTAAGAGCACACAGCACTGCCACCTTGTTGCCGAAGTTGTGTCTGATGTGAATGTGCTTAAAAATCAAGTGAATGCCTGTTGTGAAAAAGAGCTTACTTTTTCTCTTTGTCAGTACTTGCAAAAACAACTTAAAAGGAGTTAGCATCATGGGACTGAATTCCGTAATTAGCATAATCATGATGCTGTGTATTGTTCACCAGAGCACGCCCCTTGGCCAAATGTCCCATTAAGAGGACACCGATGTTGTCCTAGTGAATAAGTCCGGACACACATGATGCAAATCATCGAGTTCCTGCCTGCCGCTGGTGTGCAGTTAATTTTAGCCAGGGTTTGTTCTACGAGTTGTAAAACTGTTTACCAAAGTAGAGGTTAGTAAGCTGAAATGTGACTTCTCCTCCTAACGTGATAGGATATCTATTTTAGACTTCAGCGTGTGTTCATGATCCGGAGAGCAGTCTTCTGAAGAACTGCGGCTCAGATTTCCTTTGAGAGTACTTGTAAGTGCTGCGTGAATTTTCAAGATTTCTCTTTGTTCTTTTCTTATATCGCCTTAATGTTACTGTCATAGTCCTTTTTTAATCTTTGGGAAAACTGGAAACTTTGGGGTGAGTACTTTAGAGGATTCTAAGTAAAGTGACCAAAGGTTTTTCTTTAAGTCAATCATACTGCAAGAAACCTGCTTTATTCAGTTTTCCTAAGAGAAAGTACTTGACTCTTACTATTTTTATCTTTGCAAGGCAATCTGTAGATTATTATTTATTTTATCTGTTGAAATATTAGATTATGGAAATAGTTATGTCATTGAGCTTTATTTTCTCTCGTAACCTAACTCATACATATTAAAAAAAGTTAAAAGGATTATACTTACCCTGAGCTACAGGCTTATGCTGCAGAAACAATGCGAGTGTCAAATGTAATTTTGTAAAATGTGTAGATGGACAATTTTTATTTTTTTAAGGAGGATTTTGTGCTTAATAATAGACCTATATATTCCTAAGGAGAAGCACTTAAAAAATAAAATACTTTTAAGAGGAAGACTTTAGAAACTAATTGAAAGCATCCTCTGGAAGTTTGAGTTAGTTACCAAAATTAACCAAAGGCCATGAGGTTCTCCCATTTTAACTGCTCTTAATTTAACAAATCATTTCCAACTTAAATTTGAACTGAAGAAAACTAAAGATTTTAATATTGAATATTTTAAATTAAATCTGAATCACCTTGCTTAGTTGGAAGTGTTCTAATTCAGAGTGCCCTGACTTCATGGCAGACAACTTGCTTATTACAGAGAACCAGGCAGGAATTTCTTTATCAATTAATGTGTAAGTTATATCCCTTCCAGGAATATTGATTTTAATGAGACAGTTCTAATAGGCAGTGTAGTAGCTGCCTAACAGGCGTTCCCTGTCTCCGTCATCTCTATGAGCAAAGAGGGAGGCCTGTCCTCAAATGCCATCTTTCCATTTTGCAAACTTTATTTAAAGACTTCTTTGTTATTACGCATTGTCCAATGTTAAATACAAATGACCTAAGGTGTCAACAATGAAAGGAAGTGTTTCAGTGGTACATTTAGTAGGAAAAGAATGTAAGAAGGAAAAATAGAACTGAGTTCTTGAACTATTTTTGGAAAGGAACTTTTTTTAAACTTAAGTTTTTTATTGAGCAGAAGTGAAGTTTGCAGTCCAGATTAATTGTAATTATAACAGAAAAATCTGTAACATCATCTTTAGCAGTAAAAAAAAGACTTCCTTCCAATATATGCTTCATAATATATACTTTTACTCAAAGAAAGTAACCATTCTTATTCTTACTTTAATTGTTGTTAAGGCGCTATGGGAATCTCAATGGAGTGTTTTTAAAGGCAGACTGTTAATTTAACAGAAAGGCTTTTCCCTAGGTATTTTTACTACTAGGAAGCATGTGTTCTTTTTAAGAGTTACTAAAAAGGCTCATAAACACTTTCAGAATGTTTGTTTTAATGATTTATGGGCTGTGAGAGAGTGATACAGGTGAATGAAAAAGGAGATCATTTTGATTATGTAAGTACCAGTGTCGGAATTTCGCGTGGTTGCTGGTGCTGTGATTCCCTTCGCTTCTCCTTGTCCTGTGTGCCTGGTGCAGTGATACTGGTTACGGTGCCCTCATGAGTAGACGCTCTGTTGACTAGTTATGACCTTGGTCGTGACAGATCACAATGAGCTCAACTCAAGAGTCACAAACGGGGGTCCAGATGCTGAGAAACACAGTCAGCTTTGTGGCCCGTGGAAATGTCCAGGAGCCCATGGTTTCAGCCATGCGCTGTGCGCGCCTGTACCTCCCTCCGCAGCACCCTCACTGCCACGAGCTTTGTGCCCGTCTGCCCTCCAGTCCGGGGTTAGCTGCTTTCACTGGTGGCCTGCCCTCTCCTCCTAGTCTTCTACCTCACAAATCAAGAGGCTTGGACAGAGGAGCTCCTGACTGCCGTACATCTATTTTACTGTTACTTTATTCCGAAGACTAAGGCTTCTGCTCTGAAACTTTGAGGGATTTTTCAGGGAAGCAAAGAGCAATCTTTTCTCTGGGTCTCCTTCATCAGCATGAGGTTTTTAATAGGTAACTTGTCTGCACAGCTGTAGGGGTACTTACATTATCTAACAGGTTCGCTTTGTTTTGAAGCTGAATGCAAATACTCAGTGATCACATCTCTAGAATGTTTTCTTTCAAAGGGAAATTTTGTAAGAATGGCTTTGCTCTGTTGAGTTTCAACTGTTTTATCTAAAATGGGAGAACAGTGAGCTAGAGTGCCTTCAGCTTTGCCTGTCTTCTATACAAGTACATGGTAGTAGGAGCTGCCCGTTGGCGGGAATGCTGATTTCTCCTGGACATACTGGGTCTGTTGTCATTTTTAAGCATGTGTTAAGCACCCCCAGAGCACATACAATGCACAAAGAAAGCATAGTTCCAACTCTCAAAGAACTCAACGTGCTAAAATGAGGCAGCGCACAAAGGTTGGGTCCCTAATAACCATACTGAGTACCCGGCAGAAAAAAGAATCTGGAAATGAAGAAAAGGAAAACAAGATGGTGTGGGGAGAGTCAAGGGTAGCTTGTGGGTTAGCCCCCACTTCACCTGGGCTTTTGCCGAATAATATTAGGACAGGCTGCAGAGCCACCTGGGTGTTGCTGCCTTCTCTCTTCCAGCAGCTGGGGAACTGATGGAAATGAGGAGGCTGATCACAGGAGCCTTATCCACAACTCCCAGTTATCCGTTACAGGGTCCCCACAGAGGAAAGGAGGCTCAGTACTTTCACCGGCACCTACCCCTGTTATTATTAGGTGGAGGAAGTAAACTTGGTATCTTATAAAGCCCAATAAATGTAAGATATAACGATATTTGGATAGAAGTCCAAATTTAGATTCCAGATTTTCTCTCCCCTCCTGAATTGATATGCAATAGAACCAGTTACTTGTCTCTGTACTGGTTTAGGATGCTGAGTCAACTGTTAAATTGGAGACGTGCTTTGAGCATCTCAGAAGAAAGGCATTACGAAGGTCAGCTAAGCATTACTGCAGCTTGTAAAGGACTCAGAAGAACATGAATCAGAAGGGAGCTAATAAGGCAAGCTTGGGTATGGGAGATTAATAAACAGAGTATACTGTATGAATCTGTGAGTCATTTCCCCTTTATCCTCAGCCTCAGCCAGTCTCTGACTAAGGATCTGGGTCTAGCTCTGTCTCCACAACTGAAAGAGACTTGGAGAGGGTGCAACAAAGAACCTCAAAAAATGATCAAAGGGTTGAAAAATGATACCTATAATAAGATGGTAGGGAACTCCTATTATTTAGTCTGGAGGAAAAAAATGGATGGGGGACTCTCGAGTTGTTATTCAAGTATATGTATGCCTCAGTACCAAGCAATAATGAATGGCCAACTGGTGTCTTCTTCCATTGAGAATATAAGGGTCCAGTCCAGTGAAGGTCAGGTTAGAACCGTGGTCCTCATGGTGCGGTCCTGGCACCCTCAGCATCAGCACCACCTGGAAACTTGTGAGAAATGCACACTCCCAGACCCCATCCACCACCTACTGATTCAGAAACTGGGAGGAGAGCCCAGCAACCTGTGTTTTAACAAGCCTCCCAAGTGATTCTGATGCACATTGAAGCTGCAGGACCATTAGATGAGCTATAAAAAAGGGTATTATAAAATGGAGAATTTGGATACCGGAAAATGTAAACTTATTTCCTGAACTTATTTAAAAGTGGGCTTATGTTTGTTTGTAATGTTTTTAGTATTCTCTCTGCAGTCAGGAGATAGGTAACCTCTCAAAGTCCCTTCTCGCTCTGACTTTGCTCTGGATTTCCTCTGGCGCTTACAGAAGATTAATAATCAACCAGGAAAATTTTGCAATTACTTTTCTGAACTTAGTAGTTGAGGCAGTGCCCATTTCTAATGAGGATCAAATGAGATAATGTGATAGTAGTGATGTTATCAGGTGTATCCTACTTACCATATCACAATGTTACTGAATAGAGCCCCCCTTTCCCCATGTGACTTTTTCTTAGCCATCTGAAGGGAAATCAGGGCAGAGGTCAAACTGAGGAGCCCGTGGTCATTTCACATCACAGACCACTGGTTAGATCAGTTGGTCTCCTGAAGCCCGTTTCAGAAGAGAGGTGGCTGTAGGAAAGTTTGACCACCCCGTTTTCCCAGCTCTGTCATCCCCACAGGAGAAGTTGGTGGGGGTGGCGTGGGGGGGTGAGCTGTCTTTACCACCTACAGGAATGGCATTCCTCATCCCTGCCAGGGGGAATTCCTTCTGGCACCCTGGAAGAGGGGGCAAAGTGGGAGGACGAAGAGAGAATGCAAGTACAGGATGATGCCTGGGTGGGTCTCCATTAGAGGCAGAGGATAGGGACCTATTTCATCTAGACATTTTTGTATCTGCGGGAAACAGTCAATGGTACATATTAGTAGGCACTTAATACAAATAAGTGGTTATTCAGTTGAAATGTCCAAGGCCACACGTAATTAATTACCTAGAGTCAGGAAGTTGGCAGTTCTTACCCTTGCCAGCCAAAATAGTTATTCCTAAGAGTCCCTCTAGTTGTCCCCAGCCCCCCACCCCCTGCCACGTTTTTGCACCTGGTATAAATGCATCTTAATTTAGTTATGTCTTTGCCCTTTGTATATTTTTCCTTTACGCTTTTGCTTGACAGAATTGTCTTGGATTGAAAACACAAAGTGCTGAGAGTGTGTCTATTTGTTATACTTTGTATAGCATTTAGTATAATAAAAGCTCTTTGTGATCATAATGAAGAAAGGGTTCTCTGAGGACATGTTTTGCCAGTGCTGTTTAAAAAGTGTCTCACAAATGGCACACTGCTGTCTCCAATGTAGACATGCTCTGCCTCAGCCAGGGCCTGTGGCCCTAATATTTTAACACTGAAAAATGGGATATGCAGAATCCCTGGCTTTTATAACTGTAGTTAATTACACATTTGCAGAGCATTAAACATTCCTTGAAGTGAGAAAAGACAAGTGAGGACAGTCTGGCTTAAACTCTAGTTTGCCTTGTAATGGGAGACAGAGGGATAAAGGTGACAAGTGTGTATACCGATGCTGTTACACAATCTTGGGACCTTGTTAGGTTTGAAAAAACTGACCTCTCAGGCGTTAAGCTGCATGCACTGTTATTTTCTACGTCTCTGTCTATTTACAGAGGATACAAGGCCCTGTAAAGGTGGTGGATGCACACTGATAAGATAGGTATGTCTCACTAAGCCAGAAGGCAGAGGTAGCTGCTTTTTAACACCCCGAATTAGTCTCTGAATGTAAAATATTTTCTTAGAAACCTGCAATCTCTCAGTAACTTCCTATCCAATAGGGAAAATTCCAAACGGTTGATTGATTTACAGGTAAAGGTGGTTTTTATTTCCATATTAAGAGAAATTACCAAAATGTCATTCTTTTTCATATTTAGCCCTGAATCAATAGTTTTGTTTCTAAAATCAATCTCATATCTAGTCCACGTGTGTCATTATAAAGGAGAGTGGTGAAGTGGTTTGGGATAATTTTTTTCTCATTATAGTTGTTCAGTCAAGAAAATTAAACTTGAAGACAAAGAAGAGGGGAAAACCCTCCTTAGCTTATTATGAGACTACTCAATAATTACTGACTTAATAATCCAATAACATATCCCCACAAACAACCTAATAAGGTGCTAGTTAAATAATTTATGGTGTAGCCATATAATGCAACTCCACCCAGCCATTTAAAATGATGTTGTTAGGTCTATTTTGAATAAAACCAGCAGGTTAAAAAATACATGTGTGTGACCCCATTTTTTTTAATGGAAGGCATTTTTAAATGGCTTAATGGCTTTCATTCATTTTTTTAAAAGTGTCACATATATGTACATGAAAAAAGAATGCTGTGAACCAAATGTAAGCAACAGTTATCACTAGCAGATGAGTTGACGCCCCTTCTTTTTGTTACCTATTTTAGATTTTTTTTCTTCTGTTAGCATCTATTCGTCGTCGGCAGCCGTCCGTCTCGAGAGACGATGGTGTAGCTTCTTAAGAGTCCATCTGCACCGCCGAGAATGGCTGTGCAGTCCGACTCGGGAGTGACATGGTATCTGTCTCCTCCCGTGCGATGACGCTGAAGCTACAGAGCCTGGGCAGGGTAATATGGAAGGTCTGCTGTTGCCCATGCAGCAGACCCCCCCTCTCTTCGCAGCTGAAGGGTCCAAGGGAAAGACGGAGTCGATACAGCTTGGGTTCAGCATCTATTACTTATGTAATAATGAAACACTTTCTTTTCAAAAAAGAACTATTGTAATTCATTTTTGTTTTGAATTTTATATTTTATTTAATTTGTCAGTTGCCTCTCAGTGATTTATGTGAGTAATGCTTACCCCAGTGGATAAAACTAGTACATGGAAAATGTGCACATAAACAATGGCCATATTTCAGTGGTAGGCCAGGAGCGTTTTTCCTTCTTGTACTTTCTACTTTTCTGTACTTTTTATAATGAATAAAACTCACTGATTTTTAAAGGAGAGACTTGTGATCTAGGCTCTTGGGAAGAGGCCCACACTTTATTGATAATGGTTAATTCTGTTAATTCTGCAGTGTGGACGATACTCAGCAAGGGTCTGCTTTCACTACTTACTGTCCTGGATGTTCAGTGAGCTCTAATATGATCTCAAATTGACCAGGATCTCAGGTTTAGTATTATCTGGAGAGCAAAGAAAGGGAGCTGGGAAATGAAGCATATTTTTAAATCATTAAAATAATAACTTCTGGTGTTAGGATTATCCATTTAAATTCTTTAAGGGACTATCATTCTAGATCTTAGATATAAAGTAGTAAATGGTGGAACCGTATGCCGTAGACCTCGGATAATATTTTGAGTGATGGTGATGAGGCGTGATGAAAAGAACAAGGTCCCTCCCCTAGCTAGTGTTTCCAAAGCACTTATTTTTGTAGTATCAAAGTGTATCTCACCATTTTTTACTAAAAGTGGTAGTTTAATGCTGCTAGGATGTCCTTGTGTCCTTAATCGGAAGGTTATTTTGGGTAACTGTTTTGGAACTGGTGGCAGTTGATTTGAGAAAATCTTGAGCAGAAAAGAGCAGGCCTCCCTTTCAGTGCACTTTGTATGGTGACAGGTGAGAGTAAGTACTTTGATGGTTCTTTAAAGGGTCTCTCTTTGAAGTATGTTCCTAAGCTTAGGCCTAAATGAGTGAAATCTCTTACCATGTTTACCTGGAGATAGAGATTTCGACTGAGCCTGAATGGAATCTACTTTTCGTAGGACTGATACCTTAAACTTAATTTAAAGCTAGAGTGCCTCGAGAAATCAAATGGAGTACGCCATCACGTACTACCTGCCATATTTTGGCCTAGCCTTTGGTTCAGAATCTTTATTACTCATATAAAAGAGTATTTCCCAGAATACTGAGAACTAATAAAGCTGGTTATTCAAGTTTCCTTCTTACCATTTTTCATCCTTACAAGCAGTGCTCTTCCTTTTATCTTCTCCTTTCTTTACCATCCTCTTTCTTGTGCAGTTATAAGACTAATCATGTAATTCCTCTCTGTGCTATAGGCTCCTTGTAGAAGTACAGACACATACCACATAGGTTTCAGGTTTCTCTTTGTTTCCTTTGGGTGAGGGAGGGAGAAAAGATGTGGGTGAACCATTTAACCCAAATAGTCAAATATTCAATGGCTGATGTTCCCAGTGAGAACTGTGGTAGCCACGTCAGCATGCCCGAGCTGCCAGCGATTTCAGCTTAGGTGAGTCACAAAGCTCTGCTGCACAGTGTGAGCACAGAAGTGTGAAGTGCCACACACCACATCAAGATGGGATAAATAGGTGGGCGCAGTTTGATTAATAGAATGTTATGCAGGATGAGTGGCTCAAAAAAACAAAGACATCTTTTTAAAAGGCATAGAGCAGATCAGAATATTTCCTGAGACTATAGACTAAGTTAGAAAGGGCGGGCAAATGGTGCCTTTCAAGGGAAAGGGTAGCTTTTGTGAGAGCCAGAGGGAAATAAGTCTCATCTTAAGAATTTGGATTGAGTTTATTCCTTTTTGATTTTTGTTCGTTTGTTTGTTTACTCATTCATTTTTTGTTTTGTTTTGTTTTTGCCTTTACTTGAAGACTAAAAGCAAAAGTAAGAGGATATGAATGTATTCAACATAGTGAAGTGGTTGGGAGTTACGGATGAGCTCATCTATTATTATAAGGGCTTTTTTTTTTAAGAGTGATTACTTTAGAATTGACTTGAAATTAAAGTGGTGGCTGGAGCAGGAAGAGAGAATTTTTGTGATGTTCTGTCACTTTCTGACTCAGCCTACTGTGCGGAGTTAAGTATCCCTAAGGACTTGGGGGGTAGAGCATCCAGCCACACACCTCTTTCTGTCAGGCCTAATTTTTGCCATCTCTACTTTTGTTTGATTTTTATTCCCCTGATCTTTAAGTCATGGTGTCTTTAGGCTCTGTGAGACTTATCAGTAACAATTAAATAAATTTAAAATGTTTACTTGAAGAAAAATGACTTGAAGCTCAATCTAAAAGAAACTTCTTTTGATTAGGTACAGGCATACCTCGGATATACTGTGGGTTCAATTTCAGACCAGCATAATAAAGCGAATATCACAATAAAGTGAGGCATGCGAATTTTTTGGTTTCCCGTGCATATAAAAGTTATGCTCACACTATGCTGTAGTCTTTTAAGTGTGCAGTAGCATTATGTCTAAAAATCAATATACAGGCCTTAATTAAAAATACTTTATTGCTAAAAAATGCTAACTATCATCTGAGCCTTTAGTGAGTCATAATCTTTTTGCTGGTAGAGGGTCTTGCTTCAGTGGGCTGCTGACTGATCAGGGTGGTGGCTGCTGAAAGGTTGGGGTAGCTGTGGCAATTTCTTAAAATGAAACAACATTGAAGGCCGCCACATCAATTGACTCTTCGTTTCACAAACTATTTCTCTGTAGCATGTAATTGATAGCATTTTACCCACAGTAGAACTTCTTTCAAAATTGGAGTAAGTTCTCTAAAACCTTGCTGCTCCTTTATCAACTAAGTTTACATAATATTCTAAGCCCTGGCTGGTGTGGCTCAGTGGACTGAGCACAGGCCTGCGAACCAAAGGGTTGTTGGTTCGATTCCCACTCAATGCACATGCCTGGGTTGTGGGCCGGGCCCCTATTTAGGGGCGCACGAGGGCGCACGAGAGGCAACCACATATTCATGTTTCTCTTCCTCTCTTTTTCCCTCCCTTCCCTCTCTCTAAAAATAAACAAATAAGATTTTTTTTAACTCCATTGTTAACATTTCAACAATTGTCACAGCATTATCATGGGGAGCAGATTCCATTTCAAGAAACGACTTCCTTTGCTCATCCATAAGAAGCAACTCCTCATGCATAGTATTACAGCAATTCAATCACATCTTCAGACTCCAGTTCTAATTATAGTTCTCTTGCTGTTTTGACCACATTTGCAATTAATTCTTCCACTGAAGTCTTAAACCCGTCAAAGTCATCCTTGAGGGTCAGAATCAACTTTTCCCAAACTCCCATTAATGTTGGTATTTTGGCCTCTTCCCATGAATCACAGGCATTCTTAATGGCATCTAGAATGGTGAATCCTTTCCTGAAAGTTTTCAATTTACTTTGTCCAGATCCACTATCTGTGACAGCTCCTTACTAAATGTATTTCTTTAATAAGACTTGAAAGTTGAAATTACTCCTTGATCCATGAGTTGAAGAATTGGTGTTGTGTTAGCAGGCATGAAAACAATATTATTCTCATTGTATATCTCCATCAGAGCTCTTGGGTGCATGTCAATTAATAATATGTAGAAAGGAATCTCTTTTTTTTTTTTTTCCTGAACAGTAAGTGGGTCTCAGCAGTGGGCTTAAAATGTTTAGTAAAACACGTAAAACAGGATGTGCTGTTATCCAGGCTTTGTCATTCCATTTATAGAGCATAGGAAGAGTAAATTTAGCATAATTCTTAAGGGCCCTAGGATTTTTGGAATGGTAAATGAGCATTGACTTCAGCTTAAAGTCACCATCTGCATTAGCCCCTAAAAAGAGAGTCAGCCTGGTTTTTGAAGCTTTAAAGCCAGGCATTGATTTCTCTCTAGCTATGAAAGTCCTATGTGACTTCTTCTAATATAAGACTGTTTCATCTACATTGAAAATCTTTTTTAGTGTAGCCACCTTCATTAATATTTTAGCTAGATATGGATAACTTGCTGCTTTGCCATGCACTTTTTTGTTATGGAAATGTCTTCTTTCTTTAAACCTCATGAATCAACCTCTGCTAGCTTCAGACTTTTCTTCTGCAGCTTCCTCACCTCCGCCTTCATAGAATTGAAGAAATTTGGGACCTTGCTGTGGATTAGGCTTGGACTTAAGGGAATGTTGTGGCTGATTTGATCTATTCATCCAAACCACTAGAACTTTCTCTGTATCAGTAATAAGGCTATTTTGTTTTCTTACCCTTAAAAGCAGCACTTTTAATTACCTTCAAGGACTTTTTTTTAAACTGGTAATAATGAATATCATTTTTATTACTTTTTTATTTGAAACACTGCTGGTTTTTTAATTTTTTTGTTTTCCAGATATAAGGATGTTTTTTTCTCTAAAGCTGACTATGACTTAGAGCAATTTGATAAATTATACCTTTTCTTCCCCCCCATTTTTCCTCCGTTGCTCTCCCCCGTCCTGCCCCCCCCTTCTCCCACAGTCAATCAAAAACTTTTTTTTAATTCAAAACTTGGCTCTTTGGCCCAAGAGTTTGAGCTTTCAGACTCTCTTGTAAGATTCTCTTAAGTACAGTATTAGAATATTACACCTTTTAAAAAGTTTAATCTTTATTGTGTTCTGAGAAGAAATGACTCAGTAGTCAAGACTATAAAAGAAAGCCTTTCCCCCCCTATCTTCACATTAAATATTAAGTAGTGTATTGCTAAAGAACTCAGTGATCAAATTGGATCCAGTTATGTAAGAGCAATACAGATGTAAAGGTATCTTTTTTTAAAAGTCAAATCCTGACCATTTAAAAAAATTTCACATACAGTAAAATTCATGTTTGCTGGTATACAACTCGATGAGTTTTTACACATGTTCAGGGTTTTACTACTATCAACATAGACTGGAAACATAATAATTTCAACTCCCCAGAAGTTACCCCTGTGCAGCCTCTTTATATTTAGACCTTTCTTCCATCCCTTGGTCCCTGAACTGTGAAAGTAGTCTCTAAACCACACACATCCACGGTAAAGGGTGAAAATCTAACTAGTGAAGGGGGTTAAGAACTATCTTTGACCATTAAGTGGCTCATGCTGTCCCATGGGTTGTCCTTAGCAAGCCAGACAAAACTGTAAATACAAAGGAAAAACTATGAAAAAGGACATCAGTAGCTGTACACTGTAGGGAAAGTAGACTTCCCAGAATTAGTTCAGCCAAATGAACAAACAACCCAATAAGAACAACAAATCTCTGGGGGTGGGGGATATCAGTAACAGAGTTGCTATAGTATATTATCTAAAATGTCCAGTTTTCAACCAAAAGTTTGAGTCATGTAAAGAAACCGGAAAGTGTGAAGCATACACAGGAAAAATAAAGCAGAAAATGGAGACTGCTTTTGAGGGGACCCATATATTGAATTTAAAAGACAAAGACTTCAAAGCAGCTATTATAAATATGTTCAAAGACTTAGAAGAAATCATTCTTGAAATAGAGGAAGATATAGTGTTAGTGACTCATCAAGTAGAGTCTATCTTTAAAGAAATAGAAATGATAAAAAGAGAACCGAGTGCAGGTGGGATACCAAAAGCACAAGCAACAAAACTAAAAATAGGTAGATTGAATGACATCGAAATGCTTCTGTACATTAAAGGCAAAATGGAATGAAAAGGTTCCTACAGAATGGGAAGAAATATTTGCAAATCATGTATCTGATAAGGGGTTAATATCCAGAATATACATATAAAGAATTCCTACAAATCAACAGCAAGAAAACAAACAACTTGATTAAATAATGGGCAAGGGACTCGAATAGACATTTTTCCCAAGAAGATATACAAATAGCCAACAGGCACATGAAAAGATGCTCACCATCACTAATTAGTAGAGAAATGCAAATTGAAACCACAATGAGATATCACCCCACACCATTAGGATGGCTACTAGTACAAAATAAAACAGAAAATAACAGATGCTGGCAAGGATATGGAAAAATTGGAACATTTGTGCACTGCTGGTGGGAATGTAAAATGGTTTAGTCACTGTGCAAAACTGTATGGCGGCTCCTCAAAAAATTAAAAACAGTTATCATATTACCCAGAAATTGCAGTGCTGGGCATATACCCAAAAGAATTGGAAGCAGGGACTTGAAGAGGTATTTGTATATTCATTTTAATAGCATATTCACAATAGCCGTGAAGTAGAAGCAACCCAAATATCCATTGACAGATGAATGAATAAACTAAATGTGCTATATAACTACAGTGGAATGTAATTCAGCCTAAAAAAGGAAGAAAGTTCTCACTTATGCTACAACATGGATGAATTTTGTAGACATTATGTTAACTGAAATAAAGTAGTCACAAAAAGACAAATACAGTGTGATTTTACTCATATGATGTACTTGGCGTAGTCAGATTCGTGGAAACAGTGGAATGGTGATTGTAAGGGGATGAGGTGGGTGGAATGACAAGTTATTGTTTAGTGGGTACATAAAGCTTCTGTTTTATAAGATGAAGAGAGTTCTGTAGATGGATGGTGGTTATGTTTGCATGATGTGAATTTATTTGATGCCCCTGAATAGTACATTTAAAAATTGTTAAATGATGAATTTTATGTTTCCCACAATTACTCTTTTTTTTTTTCTTTTTACAAACAGAAATTCTGGCCCTGGCAGGTGTGGCTCAGTTGGAGCATTGTCTCTCATGTCTGAAAGGTCATGGGTTCAATTCCTGGTCAGGGCACATACCCAGGTTGCAGGTTTTATCCCTGGTTTGGGCACATACAAGAGGGAAGCTTGTCAATGTTTCTCTCTCTAAAGCAATGAAAAATGTCCTTAGGTGAGGATAAAAATTTTTTTAGAAAGGAAATTCTGGAGTTGGAAAGTATAATAACCAAATTTAAAAAAGAAAAACTCACTAGAAGGACTCAACAGGAAATTTGAGTTGTCAGAGTAAAGAATCAACAAATTTGAAGATAAAGCTTTAGCGATTATGCAGTTGAAGAACAAAAAGAATAAAGAACGAAGAAAAATGAACAGAACCTTAGAAAACTATAGGCCACCATTAAGTTTACCAATAGGAATATCATAAGTAGAAGGGGCAGGAAAAAATGTTCAAAGTAATGGCTGGCAAATTACCAGGTTTGATGAAAATCACTAATATACACATCCAAAATACTTAAACTCCAATTAGGATAAACACAAAGAGATCACACTCAGGCATATAATAGTCACAATTTGAAAGATGGAGAGAAAATCTGGAAAGCAGCAAGAGAGAAGTGACTTGCCAAGTACAATATAAGGGAACCCCCTGTAAGATTAACAGCTGACTTCTCATCAGAAACAGTGGAGGCCAGAAGGCAATGAGAAGAAAAATTAAAGTGCTGGGAGAATTCTGTATCCTGCAGAGCTATATTTCAAAAATGAAGATGACATAAAAACATTGTCAAGTAAATAAAAACTGAGAGAATCCATTGCTAGCAGATCTGCCTCACAGGAAATACTAAAAGAGGTTCATTAGGCTGAAAGGAAGTGATACCAGACAGTAATTTGAACACACACACACACACACACACACACACACACACACACACATGCACACTTTCACTAAAGAGCATCTTATGTCTGGTTGCTTTATAGTTATAAGAAAGTTCTTTATGTTCCCAGCAAAGCATCCTGCCTAGCTCTAAGTTTTCTAAAGGAAACACAGGCAACAAGAGCCAGCAACTTGCTCAGGAAAGTTTATCTTAATTATGCCTAAAGAATTAAGGCCTGGAACACCCTTAGAATTAGGAAGTCATTTCCAAAGAAATCTTATAAGCGGTCTTACTTTTCTTTTATTTTTAACCTATTTCCATGGTTCCTTCAAGCAAATGGTTATGATTTCTTAATTTAGTGAAAATATTTCAATTTCAGTAGCTCAGTGGGAGATACAAAGAACTGCTAAACGTTCACCTGACTTATTGCCTTGTTCAGGCTGTTTACACTCTGAATTTGGCGAGTTATTGGCGGAATTAGATCAGGCTTGCAGAGTTCTAATGAAGTTCCTCAGAGACTTGAACAGACTTTCCTACATTGCAAAAAGAAAAAGTTGGACAAAATCAACTTCATAATTATTTGTCCTCTCTTGCTTTTTCTGCTGCCTAAGAACTATTGCTTAATAGCCTCTGGAATGAGAACAAGAAATATGGGACTGAAAGTTAAGCATGGAAAATAGTTAAGATAATAATCTTCATCTATCAACTCCTATGTTTAGATTAGTGTTGTATTAATAGAAAGTAACAGGAATCAGTGTTTTTATAAGTTATCGTTCATATTATTGAGCTCTTACTATAATTGGAACAATTAGCAAATAAATATGTAAGAACCAATATATCTATCTATTTACACACTTAGTTTCATTTTAAACTGTGACTGAAGGGAAAGTATTTTCCTAATGTAGCTCTTGGAAGGTAGCCAAACAGTCCAGCACTTCAGGGCACAGAATAGGAACAAGTCATCCTAGGTTTGCCATTTGATAGAAGTGATGTTAAGTGATTTGCTCATGAAAACAAACCTATTTTTGGTTATGACAAAAGGAAAAAATTACCTAGAACATCTGGGGAGGGGGCAATCAATCTATAGTGTAATATGGAAAGGGAAAATGTTTAGCAGCTATTTCTGTCTTAGAGTGGGGATAGTGTAAAAAGTTCAGCTAGTCTTACCCCTTGCTTACAAGCCATATTTTATCTAAAACACTCCAATCCAACTAGGTGGTAATATCACTTTTAAAATCTCTACTGCAGGTAATCCCACATTTCCAGTGGGAGATCACTTCAGTGTACAGCAGCACATTCAGTTACAATTTTTCCTCCTGAGTGTAGCCTTTCTTAGGACAATGAAAGACTGTTTGCTATATCTTTAAATTAGAGTGGCTGATAATGTATTTCCTTATACCGTAGTAACTGCTTCATGGAATTATTGAATTATATATTATATATTTAAAATCGAAAAAGTGAGTAAAAACTTTCTTACTGTAACTTCATCATACAGTCATTAAGATTCCAACTGAACATCTCCAAGGAAATAGCACTTACACCTCCTGAGGCAGACTTCCAGTTGTTTAAAATATATTTCATGTAGGACTGTCTCAATTTTCTCTTTCTTCAGGACAAATCATTCTAACTCTTTTAACTTTATCTCATTTTAATTATTTTTGCTTTTTATTTCTTTCCCCTTTTAAAAGTATATTTACTTAATAAATTTATATAATGCCTTCCAAGAGAGCAAAAGGCTATGTGGAAAACATCTAAATAACACAAATGCGTTATGAGCCAAAAAGTATTTAAATGTCAGAATGACAAAAATGCAGGATAGAGAGGGTGATTATAGCAGGAATGAGGGCTGGAGACGAGAAATGGTTTTGAAGAGCTGAGTCCGCAGGGTCTGCAGTGGAAACTTTGGAGAGAAGACCAAATAAGTTTGTTCATGTTCCATAAATTTATGAAGGCCGTTGATTGCACTTGCCCAAGAAAGGGTCAGAAATTTCCACCCCCTCTTCCCACAAAACAATCCTGTGGTTCATTGTTCCAGACTAAACTGCCTCTTCCTAGTCCTGTGGTCTCTGGTTGGTGTAGAATAATAGAGTTGGACGTGACCTAAAGATATCATCTAATCTTGAAAATTTCCAAGGATGAAGGCTCTGCAACATGCTTAGTAACCCGTTCTCTTTATCAACCTTTCCTCTTTCTCTGTTGTCTCTGCCTCCCCATCCCAAGGTTTGGCCAGGACCTGAAAGAATCTCAAGTCCTGAAACAGGAGCTAGTATCATTAAGGAGGCCTGATGAAGGTCAACCAGCAGCATCACTTCCTAGTGTCTTCACTTTGCTCTCATTTCAGTACTTCTTACAGAGTAAATAGATGACGCATTTAGGGAATCATAATCTAACTTACACTCTCAGTATGACAGTTATATCTTCAAAATTACCAAAATTGGACTGGAGGACTTCAAAGTCCCATCAAACTCTAATGTTCTGTGACTCTAATTCTGTGAACCAAAGTAAGAGTAAAAAAAGTTACAGGCTGTTTCTGGTATGCATTAATCTCAAATACTGCTTCAGTGAAAAGGCCTGCGAAGTGCTCGGCTCAATCAAGTGAAGCATAAGGAAGATGCGGGAAGGAGCCTAGAGAAAAGACCAGGTGTGACTGAGGATGGACCTTCAGAATCCTGCAAACGGGAATGTAATCGAAGGCTCTACAACTTAGATACCAGAACAAAGGGTGTTCTTGAAAGTGAAAAACAAAGATAAGATAAGTAAAGAGACTAGAAGGTTGGAGAGTGTAAGCTTGAAGAAAATTGTCTGAGAGACCTAGGCTGAAAACAGATTCATGTGAAATTCATTTCATTAGCGAACACTCAGCATATTTTAATGGCACGTTCCTAACTTTAAAAAAATATATTCTTTGTAGTGTTCTGAAGGGTTTCTCTAATGATAATAGTGGTAATTGCTCATGGTAACAAATTTTGGATATTTAAAAAAGCAGAGTACCTAGAGAAAGCCACTTTTTTTCCTTTAGTTTTTAAAAGCCAGCTTTATTAAGGGTACATCATTTAAAATTTTTTAATTATATTTTATTGATTATGCTATTACAGTTGTCCTGATTTATCCCCCTTTGCTCCCCTCCGCCAAGCAGTGCCCTCTCCCTCAGGCAATCCCCCCACCATTGTTCATGTCCATGGGTCATGCATATAAATTCTTTGGCTACTCCATTTCCTATGCTGTACTTTACACCCCACGGCTATTCTGTATCTACCTATTTGTACTTCTTAATCCCCTCACCTCTTCACCCATCCCCCCATAGGCCCCTCCCATCTGGCAGCCATCAAAATGCTCTCAGTATCTATGATTCTGTCTCTGTTCTTCTTGTTTGCTTAGTTTGTTTTTTCGATTCAATTGTTGAAATATATGTATTTTTGGCAATTTTATTCTTCATCTTTTTTGGGGGGGGGCTTAACACTAAAGATTTGTTACTCGTTTGCGTCATAGTCTAATGTAAGTCAGTGGAGTTGGTGGAGGTCTTCCACACATGCTTTTTTGTTTAAAGCCTTGAAAGTACTTAATTGGATCCTCTGAAATCACTATCGAAGAGGAAAAACATGGAGTAGGCATGGCCATTCTAAAGGGCCTTGGCATGGAAGTGACACATACTGCTTCTCAGGGTTTTGTTTTGTTTCTCTCTTTTTTATTGTTCTGTTACACTTGTCCCAATTTTTCCCCATTGCTCTCCATTGCCCCGCCTCACCCATTGCTTCCAGTCAATCCCCGCCCTGTTTTCAATGTCCTTGGGTCATTTATACTAGTTCCTTGACTAGACCCTTCCCCTTCTTCCCATTTCTCCCCCTCCCCCATTCCCTCTGGTCACTGTCAGTTTGTTCCTTGTTTCCATGCCTCTAGTTCTATGTTGATTGTTTGTTTGTTTTGTTTATTAGGTTCTCCTTATAGGGGAGAAGATCATATGGTATTTGTCTTTTGCTGCCTGGCTTATTTCACTAAGCATAGTACTCTCCAGTTCCATCCATGCTGTAGCTAAAGGCAGGAGTTCCTTCTTTCTTTCTGCTGCACAGTATTCCATTGTGTAAATGTACCACAGTTTTTGATCCACTCATTTACTGATGGGCACCAAGGCTGTTCCCAGCACTTGGCTATTGCCAGTGGTGCTGCTCTGAACATAGGGGCACATGGGTTCTTTTGAACTGGTATATAATCACAGCAGTGGCATCACTGGATCAAAGTTTTGATCTACTTTTTCTTAAATGAATCTCTTTAACATTTCATATAATAATGGTTTGGTAATGATGAACTCCCTTAGTTTTTTCTTGTCTGGGAAGCTCTTTATCTGCCCTTTGATTCTAAATGATAGCTTTTCTGGGTAGAGGAATCTTAGCTGTAGGTCCCTGCTTTTCATGACCTTGAATATTCCCCAACAGTCCCTCCTAGCTGACAGTCTTATGGGTTACCCCTGTAGGTAACTAACTTCTTTTGCTGCTTTTAAGATTCTCTCTTTATCTTTAATGTTTAGCATTTTAATTATGATGTGTCTTAGAGTGGGCCTCTTTGTATCTGTCTTGTTTGGGACTCTGTTCTTCCTGGACTTACATGTCTATTTCCTTCACCAAATTAGGGAAATTCTCTTTCATTATTTTTTCAAATAGAATTCCAATTTCTTGCTCTTTCTTTTCTCCTTCTGGCACCCCTATGATGTAAATGTTGAACCTCTTGAAGATGTCTCAGAAGCTGCATATACTATCCTCATTTTTTTTAATTATTTTTTTCTTCTTCTTGATCTGATTGGTTGCTTTTGCTTCCTTATGTTCCAAATCATTGATTTGGTTCTCAGCTTCATCCATTCTACTGTTGTTTCCCTGTAAATTGTTCTTTATTTCAATTAGTGTATCCTTAATTTCTGACTGGATCTTTTTATGCTGCTGAGGTCCTCCTAAGTTCCTTGAGCATCCTTATAACCAGTATTTTAACTCTACATCTGATAGATTGATTATCTCCATTTCATTTAGCTCTTTTTCTGGAATATTGATCTGTTCTTTCCTTTGGGCCATGTTTCTTTGCCTGCTCAATTCGGAAGCCCCCCTGTGTTTGTTTCTGTGTATTAGGTAGAGTTTCTTTGACTCTGTGTCTTGGTAGTGTGGCCTAATGTAGTAGATGTCCTATAGGGTCCAGTGGTACCGTCTCCCTTGTCACCCAAGCTGGGTACTCAAGTTGCACCCTTCATGTAGGCTGAGTACACCCTCCTCTTGTAGTTGAGCCTGGGTTGCTATTGGAAAATCAGTGGGAGAGATTTACCCAGGTCAGTCACCTGCAAGGACTAGCTGTGACCTCTTACCACCACCCTCTGCCCTCCATGGCGGATCAGCTGTGCAGCGTCAGGGTGGTGGTACTCCAAGGTGATCTGTAGCTGTCCACTGGGTGCGCTGGCCCTGGGGTTTCTTGGGTGGTGCAGGCCAAGCTCAGCCCCAACCTGTGTTTTGCCCGGGGCACCCTGCATGCACTATAAAGCAATCTGAGATGGCTGTTACTTGTGCTGGGCTAGGAGATTCCCAGGCAAAGCCAAGCTTATTCAGGTGTTGGTACATTTAAAGTTGCCCCAGAGGTTCCTAAGCCTCTCCTTGGTTGTTTCAATTCTTGTTTCTTCATTCTGTACTGGTTGACGGTTTATTTCTTCCTTATGTTCCAAATCATTGATTTGAACCTCGACTTTCTTCCCTTTACCATTGGTTTCATGTGGATTTTCCTTCATTTCACTTAGTATAGCCTTCACTTCTTCCCTTATGTGTTTGCCATACTCAATCATGTCTCTCAATTCTGTGAGCTTCGTTATCACCAGTGTTTTGAATCTGAATCTGTTAGGTTGGCTTTCTACTCGTCAATTAGTTCTCCCACTTGAACCTGGACCTGCTCCCTCTTTTGGGCCATACTTCTCTGCCTGCTCAACTTGATGGCTCTCTGTGTTTGCCTTTGCCTTAGGTAGAGCTGTCACACCTGTTACGTTATAAGGGATGGAGCCTTAGGTATTCATCAGTGTGGGGTGAGCTGTTTCACCATGTTGTGGCACTGTATGTGGGGGAGGAGTCCGAGAAAGAACAATGCCACTTGCTCAGCACTCGCCCCTTTTCCAGGCGTTTCTTCCACTTTCCATATAGGACTGGTGCCCCTCTAGCTATTGCTCTGGCCGTGGTTCCCAGAGTCGGTGGGTCTGTGGATGTTCTAGGACCGTGGGGGCCCTCTAAACAAGCAGACTCTGCTGAGAGACTGATGGTTTCTTCTGCTGCCTTACCCCCCACTGGTTTTCACAGTCAGAAGCAATGAGGCTTTATTTTCCTTGGCGCTGGAGCCATGAGCTACACAGTCTGGTCTGGTGCTGGGAGTGCTCCCCAGGTGTCCCTCCCAGGTTTTATAATATGTGACTGCGCTTTCTGTTGGCCGGCCACAGCCACTGCCTTGGTACCACTGTTGCCACCACACCGCATCCTCTGCGCCCCAGCTCCACCCCTCCTACCTGTCTGGATGAGTATTTCTGCTTTATATTTTTATTTGTTGGACTTACATGCAGTTCGATTTTCTAGTAGTTCTGGTTGTTTTTAGTTTTGAGGTAGTTGTATTTCTTTTTATGGTTGTGGAAGGAAGTGAAGTGTGTGTACCTACGCCTCTATCTTGGCCGGAAGTTTGGTGTATTTCTTTGAAGTCTTATTGCCAGTGCATTTGTAAACACAGTTGAAATCATACGGCACATACCATTTTGTGTAGTGGTTTTTTAATTTAGCATTACTATGTTTTGATGTCAGGAAATACTCTCAAGTTAAATCATTTTAGTGACTACATAATATTTCATCTTTAGAAGTCGCCAGTACCTCCTCGGCCATCCTCCTGTTTGGGGATAGTTAAACAGTGTCCTCTTTTTCATGACCATAATAAATGACTCTAATAAACATCTTTGTACTTCAGTATTTTTTCACAGTTCAAATTATTTGCTTATTTTCTTGAACTTCTGAGAACTTTTGAGATGTCATAAAGAACACCCTCACACTACCTGATACCCTGCCAGTTCAAGGTAGAGTCCTGGGGATGCCATGCATCTGACCCAGCCTGACGAGTTTGCAAGGTCTGCCACCCCTCCCCTCTGACAGCTGTCAGTATGTTCTTTGTATCTATGCTCCTATTCCTACTTTGTTTATTGAATTATTTTGTTGATTAGAGCCCACCTATAAGTGAGATCATATGGTATTTGTCTTTCTTTGACTGCAGTTTCACTTAGCATAAATGGATAAAAAAGCTGTGGTACATACACAATGGAATACTGTTCAGATGTAAAAGAGAAGAAAACCTTACCTTTTGTGACAGCATAGATGAACTTGGAAATTGAGTCATTGTTTTAAACAAAGTGTCACAACTTGTCCCCAAGGCCTTGCTCTGTTGGTTGGAATGACTGGTTTTACTGTGTGTGAGTGGAATGTTCTTTCTTTCTTTCTTTTCTCCTTTCTTTCCTTTCTTTCTTTCTTTCTCTTTCTTTCTTTCTTTCTTTCTCTCTCTCTTTCTTTTTCTTTTTCTTTTTCTTTTTCACTATTTAACCAATATATTATAACTTACCCTAGGGACTTGGGGGCAGGTAAGACAATGTTGGCAGTATAGGAAAGGAAAAATATCAAAAGTGAATATTACCTTTTATGACCAATATTGTTTTCTTTTTTCTCCTCAGCTTTATTGAGGTATAATTGACAAAATTGTAAAATATTTAAAGTGTATACTGTGATCATTTGATTGCAAAGGCTTTCTCCCATCTGTTAATTAACACATCCATTACCTCAGATATTTATATATTCCAGTGCTATTTTCTAGTCACTTTATTGAGGTACAATAAAGTTTGCCAATTTCAAGTATAAAGTTTCATGAATTTTGACATACATGAAAAATAGTGTAACCACCACCATACTCAAGATATAGAATGAAAAGTTTCCTGTGTGGACATATGTTTTTGCTTCTCTTGGGTAAACATACCTCGGAATGGAACTGCTTTCCAAAGTGGCTTTACCACTTAGTGTAATGACTTTTTAGCACTTTTTAGGGGTTGTTTTTTCTACCTGTTCACCTCCCTCAAAAAAGTTCCTGTGCCTTATAATATATGTCAGTCTTTAACAAAAAACAAGGCTAGAGTTTGCACATAGAGGGAAGTCAGCTGGATATATTCACAGACTACTAGAGGAGGTCGGAGCATAAGATCCTTCTAGAAGCATTTTGGAAACTCAAGTTCTTCCTGGACTACAGTGATACCAATAACTTCCAGTTGCTTGATGCTAAGCATAACTTACAAAACACTTTGTATACAGAAGATTTGATTCTAGCACCAATGAAACAGGATTCAGAGAGTGTACGCGACTTACCAGAGGTCACACTGCTAGTTAGTAACAGAGCTGGGATTGAGCCTCAGGTTTCCTGACCATTGCCCCAGGGCTTTATCTGCTAATAATGATAGTAGTCATCATGTTGTGATTTCTGTCACTGAGCTACTGCCTGTATACAATCACCATGTTATGTACCATTATTGTCATTCTTTAGATGAGTCCTTTAAGTGGATTGCTCAGGGTTCTGTAGCCAATAGCTGGCTGGACTGGAGTGGATCAAGGGCCTCTGTAGGTCCTTTGCTTTTTTTCTCTTCTCCATTCAGTAGAAACAAATGTTGCTTTTCTTTAACAGGGGAAAGAAAAGGAGAAGGTGAAGGACATTAGGTGCTGGGCAGGAGCCACAGCATATTAGCAAACTGCACTTGCCACTTCTCTGGTTTACATTTAAATCTGCGCCTTGTTCACTTTGGATGTCTGATAGCTTTATTGCCGGGCTGGTTGTCCTTGGTGAGCAAGCCTGCTTCCTGCTTCTTCCTGCTTCTGTTATCTGCGCTGTTTTGCCTGTGTCCTGTACTCTAAGCCGGGTCTCACAGTTGGCTTGATTGTCTTATCTTTTCTTCAGATGTCATTTTCTTCCCCCTTCTCTACCCCCCTTTCTATTCCCTCGTCATCCTCTCTACCCACCCCCTTCCTTTCCTGCTTTCTTCCTTGCTTTTCTCTCAGTCAAAATAACTTGCCTTTCTCCAGGCTCCTGTGTTCCCAGACAGCTTTGCATATTTATAAATTTGCTATTTAAAGATAGTTCAGTCAAGTTTCAGAGCCATTCTTGTAATGTTTTGATTTTTTATCATTAGTGTGAAAATATGAAACTCAATATTTTCTACCATAAACATATTATGACTTTTCAATTATTTTTTTAAATTTAAGAGTGTAAAATAGATGCTTTTGTGAACTACTCAAAAATGATGTTAATAGAAATACTTATAACAAGACCTACAACCTGAATGTGGAAAAAATGTTTCTGCTGTACTATTTTGCAAATAATAAAATTCCAAAACTGAATCTTCCATTTTATTTAAATATTATCAGGAGAAGCTAGTGATTTTTTATCTGAGTTGTCAGGCTGACCCACGTATTGCTGAGTCATTAGATTTTACATTGTACCATTGGAGAGATATCGGTGTCTTCCTATTTCTACCTAAGTGTCAGAATCAAGATTCCACCCTTGCTTTCATGAAAATGGGCTTTACATTGTTAGAGGGCAGGGAGGGTGTAGGCACCTTGGGTTTTAGGGGAGGTGTTGGAAAATTACTTCTGAGCACCAGGTCCTCTGCATGGGGACCTGACTCCTTCCCATCATGTGTTGGGACGGGGCTTGATCTGGGGGCAGTCCGTGAAATCTCAGGGAACAGATCCTAACAGGCCAGAAGCAAACACATGGAAAGGAGACTGGCTATGGGCTAGTCTTTTAAAAGGGCAAGTCCCCTGGGGACTTTATAAGTCACCGTCTACTCCAGACCTGGTTGTCTGGGACTGGTCTGGCGATTAAGGAGATGATAGGACTCTGAGGCTGAGGGAGGAGGGGCTGGGAGAGACATCTCCTTAGCATGTTTGCTTGGAGAGGTCACCTTTGATGTTACCTTCGGGGGCATTCCAGAGAAGAGGTCCTCCCACCCAGAGCTCTTGCGGCATACGTGTCCACCAAGTGCTGCATCTCAGCAACATTCCTGTTTCTAAACAGTATACATATCTTCCAGAAATAATGTGAGAAAGTTTGTTTTCACTTAAACATTCAGATTTCTAATGTAGATAAGAGGCTAGAGTTGAAGCAGATACTCCTAGAGGAAGTTCTAGGAAAAGAATCTATAAACACCTGAGTCCTGCCAGGTTGCTCCTTGGGCTGGTGAGAGAAGAGTCAGTTCTGAGATCAAGGAAACAGAAGTGATAGCAGGTGGAACCATAAATGGAGACATTTTTTCAGAAGGTATTAGGGTACTGAGCAAAGAAAATGAAGCTCTTTTTAATGTTACATGTTTGGGAGATAGAACTTAGGAAACCGGTCAGTACCTCCTGCAGTAGTTCAAAACACTCTAAGGTCCCTCTCTAAAATGCAAGAGGTCGGTGGCATTTGAAAATTGAAGAATCACTTGTAACCTTCAGTCTTGTGAATCCCAGGGGAAGGAGAGAGAGTCAGAAAGTTTGTTCCAACCCTCTAGCGTGCTCTGACCTCTTGCAGAAAAGCTGTGGTAGAAGAGTCAGAAAGAAGCTAGGCAGTAGCTGGCAGTTCTAAACAGCATTGCACCCTGTTGAGAATCATTGCTGAGGAAGAGAAGAGGCAATTCCAGGCATTGCCTGCACACTTCAGTCCTCTCTCTCTCCAAGCTACGTGATTTCCGTGAACTCCAATGTGTCTGCTCTTCCTTAACGACCTTTGATGTCATCTCTAGGCTTCCCCATCCCAATATTAAGTAAATATTTACCTGTGTTTTCTTTTACTCTCTTCACGTTTCAATTTTTACATCTATATCTTCCATTTGTTTTGGCGTGAGGTCGGCCTCTAGCTTTTTTCCTGCCCTTCAGATGGTTAGCAAGTTGTCCCAACTTCATGATTGATAAGTCAATCTTTTCTCCACTGATTCGATTACCCACCTTCAAAATCTTACTTTCAAATAACGAGAGCTCTTAGGTGCCACCCCTGGTCAGACCACAGCCACGGTGAATGTGGGCTTTCTGTACTCTCGGCAGATGCCACCCTGGCCTCCTGCAGTGGCGTCAGCAGCTTCACCATCTTGTTCTGTAAGCACTTTGTTTTCTTTTGCTCATGTTTGACAAGTAATGGAAAGAGGGGAAAATCAAGGTGTTGCTACTTGGCAACACCAAATAAGCCTTGTAAATACAATGCAAGATAGAAATCATTTAGGTCTCACAAGCGACAAGCCCTTCTCCTCGGCCAGATGTGTCCTGGACTGGAGCTGGTTACTGAGGGTGTGAAGGTGAAGGAGGAAAGCGCAAGTAATGAACACAGATGCAACTGTGGAAATAAGTTACTCGGGGTTATCTAACTAGGAGAGGGAACCCCTGGTCTGAAATGGTGCCCCCGCCCCCCCAAATCGTAAAGATGATAAAAACCCTCCCCAAGCAGAACTAGGCTGGGGCCACACCTGCTCGGGTGCTCAGCCCACCGCACTCCTCACCTGTGCTCCTGTGACTTACCTCTGTGTGTCCAAAGTGAGCCTGTGGTCACCCCCCATCCTAATACCTAAAAGCAATGCGAAAGAGACAAAACACACTCAGTTATTCTTCAGTCCAGTTCCACAAGACCCTCTCTCCCCTCTCGACACCCGTATGGAAACCATCACCAACCCCTACTGACTTGAGCCACTGAAGGACCTCCTGAAATCATCACCCTCACCAGGCTGGGTTCAGGAGGCCTCCCTTGTGCCCGAACCACGTTGTGGCCTCGTAATTAGTATCTCCACATCACACTCAACTTCTGTCCAGTTCATTCTCCATGTTGCAGCCAGAATAATCTTTTAAAGGTGTAAGTCTGATCGGGGCAGCACCCCTCTGATTAAAACCCTGCAGCGTCAGTCACTCCCTTGTTCTCATGGTGGTGGCAGTGCAGTGTGGCCCGGCCTAACTTGCATTGTGATGTCCTCACACTGGCCTACCTCCTCATTTGTCTCCTTCCCACCTGGGAAGTGCCTGGAATAGCCCCTCCAGTCCCAGAGTTCACTCCGTGTCCTTAGATTGCAGGTGAGCCCATCCTGGCCCCATCCATGCTCTCGCAATGCTGTGTGACACGGGCCTCCTTCCTTGTAGCACTTATCAGTCTGTAGTCATGCACTGAGTTTATCTGATTAGTGTCTGGTCCCCTTCCTGGACTGCCAGCCCTGTATGTGGCAGGACCACATTCATTTTTACTCATTATATTCCTAGTGATTGTCACAAAGGAGATTCTCAGTAAATATTTGTTGAACATGGCTCTTGTTTGCCCTGCTGGCAACCTAACCTGACAAAACAAGATTTCCTCAGGAATTCTTTGTCTTAGGTTTCAGGGCTCAGCAGAGGTAGCGGGGGCCAGCAGCCAAACGCTGAACAAGATGGTTTATTGAGTATGTGATGCGGTGGGCTGGGATCAGGGCAGACACCAGCAACAAGGGTCAGGGCGGGGTGAGTTTTTGAGGAGTTCTGAGACTTGGAATAGCTAAGCAGTACAGGGTAGGCTAAGTTGCCCCCTTGTACAGCCAGCAGGTTGGCAGTTGGACAGTTGCCATCTCCTGATGGTTACCTGAGTCTAGGGCAGCAAGGGGCTGGATCGGGGGTGTA
Source organism: Furipterus horrens (assembly GCF_987537825.1). Classification (NCBI taxonomy): domain Eukaryota; kingdom Metazoa; phylum Chordata; class Mammalia; order Chiroptera; family Furipteridae; genus Furipterus; species Furipterus horrens. The sequence goes on from NW_028327182.1 coordinate 74,390,437, forward strand.
TGTGTGCAGTGAGCTGCCTCATGGCAGGCCTTTGGAATGGTAGGCTTTTGGAATGGTGGGCTTTTGGAATGATGGGCTTCAACCTCACAGATACCTTTGAAGGATGTAAGCAGTCACTGGTGCCAGGGGCAGCAGATTTATTGGGGGTTAGGCAGTCCCTGAGACCAGCATTTAGTGTAGGGGCTTGCTAAAACCACGCCTGGATGCCCAGATCTCAGGTCTTATGCCAAAGACTTTGTATTTTAGGATAGATCCTATTGATCCAAAATAGTTTTTATTTTGTATTTTCATTATAGATTTAATGTGCCTGTGATATCCATAAAATACTGGGTTTTGCCTTGAGAGTGGGCTTCTCATTTGTCTCACTTGAGACGTGAGCCTGCAGAATTGCATAGGCTACACACCTTAGAAAGAGGTTGGGTGTGTCATGTGCATTTTCTCTATTATTGTATGCCTGTAGCATTGCACGCATAGAGGGCGCTCAGTCTGTGCTTGTTTTGTTTATTATATATTATTTTATTATTTTAATTTGGAGGAAAGGAAAAAACTCATCTATAACAAACACTACCACTCAAACTCAACCACTCTTTTTATATATGCATTTTTAACATTGCTATAACCACAGTATACATTAAATTTGGTGTCCTGCTTTTATTGCCCTATGTAACCTTAATGTTGATTGATCATTATATTTTATGTGAGCCTAATTTTTTCAATTCAGTAAGCATTTATGAAGAACCACACTGTGCTAGGCACCTTTCTATGTGCCTAATACTATCAAAGAAAATACACAGATTTCATACTGTGTGATAATAGAATACTAGAATTCCAAAGCTCTTAGTGACATTTTTACTTTACAGATATATATTAATTTTATGGTGTCTCCTCTTCATCTCAGAATGAGGAATATGCAAGACTTTACTCCATTTGTATAATAGCTTCTTTCTTCATTTATTCAACAAATTTATTAGGGCTTACCACATACCAAGCGCTGTTCTGTGTACTGGAGATACTGTAGTGAATCCAACAAAGTGTCTGCATCCTAGTGAGAAAAGACAGACAATGAATGAATGAATGAATGAATGAATGAATTGATAAGTAGAAAAGAAAACAAGTAAGGTGAGAGGGATGACAATGGCATAAGGGAGGAGCTGCTCTTTCACAAGGTCAGGGAAGGCTCTTGGATGGTGACATTTGAGCAGAGACCTAAATAGAGTGAAGAGTGAGCTGTGCAGCTGTGAGGGGGGATTTTTCCTGGCAGAAGATCAGTAGGTTCAAAGGCCCCACGGTGAGTGCTTAATGTTTGCAAGGAAAGGCAAGGAGCCAGTGAGGGGAGGGGGCGAACAGGAGCTGAGGTCAGCAAGCGCTGAGCTGAGCCCTGAGAAGATTCTGGAGGGTGAGGCCTCTGGCTTTTCTCGGTGAAATGGGACGTAGTGGAATAGTGACGTGACCCGACTTGCACTTTTAAGAGGGTGGCTTCATTCACCAGCTTCCCCTGTTCCTTTTGTGAGGCCTGTCAGCTCCGGCATTTGTCACCTTCCTGATGAGTCACTTTGTACCAGAACCTGTACACTTCCTTTCGGACATGCTGTAAAGTACTCATTCCTTACACATAAATGTGCAGGTAGATAATCAGCCACACCTTTCGTGTTACCGGATCAGATTTGGTAGTCACTGTTCAAGGAATTTGGCAAGTCCACATGTTTGAAACAATTTATAACTCTGTCATTTGAGGCAATTTTTCCTTTCTGAAAATAATGACCAAATATATTTTTTAGATTGTATAAAATATATCCCATTAAGGCTTACTATCTGTTTTTGTAATTATAAAGTATGTTTCAACCTTTGATATTCTGGAAATCAGGTTTTTTGTTTTGGGGGGTTTTTTGGTTTTATTTTGAACAGGGTGTTAGTTAACCTAATTATAATCTTCCTTGAGTTGCTTTATGGTTAGATCTGTCACATACCAAAGTTAGATTCTGTCAGTAGGCTTAAAACATTTATTTCTGAAAGAACAAACTGTTACAGGTTGCTTAGGGTAATTGATTTCTTTTGCTTTCTTTCTGTTACAGAAGGAGACATCACAGCTTTCCCAGATTGGGAGGAAAAATATGGAATGTGTTTTACCGCTGACTGAACACAACCAAATGAACTGTACTGACAGTAGTTTGAAAACCAGCAGTTAGCAGTTTGTTCAGGCTCTAACATTGTCCAGCACTTTCCAGAGCAAACTCACTGTTTACAAGAACTCTCAGCCTTACGACGTTTATAACCTCAAGCTTCATTTATTGAAAATATTTCTGCAGAAGAAAAGTACCAGAGCCCACTTTCCAAAATGGCCCTGAATGAGTATTTGTGGATGGTCATTTTAGGTTTTATCATAGCTTTTATTTTGGCATTTTCTGTTGGCGCAAATGATGTTGCCAATTCATTTGGCACTGCTGTGGGCTCCGGTGTGGTGACCTTGAGGCAGGCGTGCATTTTGGCTTCAATATTTGAAACTACTGGCTCAGTGTTATTGGGAGCCAAAGTAGGAGAGACCATTCGAAAAGGTATCATCGATGTGAACCTATACAACGAGACAATAGAAACATTAATGGCTGGGGAAGTTAGCGCAATGGTTGGTAAGTAGCATTCTTCTTTATACCTGTGGGAAATGTATCCACTGACCTTCTTTCCTGTCATATCCATAAATGTGATTTTTGCTTCAGCTTTGTAAAAACTGGGGGTGATGTTTTATATTTGCTGTATCTTTGCTGTCTCTATTTTAATTTTATTATGTTTTCAGTGTCAAATATCAAGCAAACATATTTTCTCAAATTTTTAGCAAACTTGGTTAAAATAGACTTCAGCTGAGTACTTTTCATGAAGTACAGAAAGATATTTGTAGGGCAGCTCTTGGTCATTTTAAAGTTATTTGAAAGTTATTAGAGTAATAACAAGTCTAAGAAAAATGTATTTGAAATATTTACTTAAGAGATTTTCTTTGAGGTTTATTTCTATTTTTCATGGTTTTGTTTTTTTTTAATCAATTAAGATACAATGTTTTGAAAACTTGGATGCCAGTAAAACTTCTAGTCTCCGTGTAAGTGTGTGTATTTCAAGAAATTCGGACCTTCTACATTATTTGTAATCCTTGTGTTGGCTTTGGTTTTGGTTTTCTGATTCTACCTCTGGGAGCTCCATTTGGTATGTTTGTTTTGTTTTCTGGTGAACAGATCATTTGTCACCTGTTTATAGTTTGACTTTTATTGGTGGTTTCAGGTTGTCAGTTGAAAGAGAAGTGCTGAAGGCAGTGAAGTATGTTAATGAGAGACTGACTGGTCAGCCAGTGTATTTTCTCCAGTGCCCAAGGTGACTGTAGCCTTGAAGCGGTGTCGGGCCCTTCCACATTGCTGACAGGACTCTTCAGCTGATCAATACGAGTAATTTGGTTAGGGAGAAGAGGGTTAGAAAGGAATTCTACCACCTTTTGCTTTCAACAGGATCTGTCCTTTTGTAGGAAGGGTCCTGCAGTAGGAGTTAAGATGCTGGTGTACCAAGAACACAGCTACATTCCACAGTTATATATTGTCACTGGCATTATTTAAGCACCCAGGATATGAAAATTATTTGGCAAATTTAAGACAATCCACCGTCTTTTTATTACAGCAAGTTAATCTGAGAAGTTGTTGAGACAATTGATCTGAAGCAGACTGATGTACTGAGGTATTAAATACTGCTAAGCATAGTGGGCTGGTAACATAGGCTCAGGAGTTCCTGTGTCTCAGCTGAACAGTTTGTGTTTTAAAGGTGTAAGGTTCACGATTGCTTTAATTCCAACAGCTATTGTAATGATTGAATTTTACTTAACGTCAGTGAACATATGTATTTTATTATAGTCAGATGTAATTAACAATTCTCATAGAAAAATAACAATTACTTATAAAATTCACTGTTGTATAGCTGTGATAGATGTCGAAGACATAATCATATTGACCTGAAATTAAGACTATTTTCAGTCAGGATGATGTGGGCAAGATATGTTGAAGGTAAGGGCAAAATAAAGAATGCTGATCAAATTAAATATGAACAGAAGTTTATCCTTTTGCTGGTGAAACTTGATGCATGGCGGTACATACTGAAGAGATTTGTTAGTGAGGCCACACTCAGGCCCTCAGTTTGACAGAAAGTCTTGTGAGCTGAGCTTATGGTCCTGCTGACTTCTTGTGTGGATAGTTTTCCCACCCCTGCCTTTGGCTCTTTGCTGGAAGAATGGAGAATACTTACCTCAGCTAGAAATTCGGTTAACCAAAGCAATTTGAGGTTTTGCTTGAATAGGTTGATTTTGTTTGCCTTGGTTTCTTCTTCTTATTCTCCTCCTCCTCCTCCGTGTGTGTGTGTGTGTGTGTGTGTGTGTGTGTGTGTGTGTTTAGATGAATCTCAAAGCCTGTTTTGTTGGGAATTTGTATGGGTTACCTAAATTTTCAAAACTGGGTTCCTTGCAAATGGGAACTATGTAAATTTAAGATGGTGGTATAATTATTATTGGCCAAAATAAAAACTATTGTATTTAATGACTGAATTCTCCTAATCTTTCTCTTTTAAATTCTGAATCCATATCTTTTCTCCCTCTCTTCCTCCTGTTTTTTATTCTACTTTATTTTATTTTTCCTCTTTAGAAACTTTTCCCCAAGCCGATGGGTCTCTGTGCTTTCTGATAGTTTTGGTGGCGTTGGTTGGTTGGATGGAAGAAACTGTTTGTGCCAGCTGAACTTTTTGAACAAGTTATCTTTTGGGACCCTAGCTCAGCCCCAAAGCAATAGTCCACTTAATATGAAACCGTCAGTGGTTCCAAAACCTACTGAGAATTCCAAAGTCACCGTCTTCCCACAGAAATACCCACAACAGCATGAAGAAGCCATCTCCTTGAGCCACACTAAGCAGTGCATAGTCCCCTTAAAGCTCCCTCTGCCCATGACTGCTGAGCCTTCTCCCCGCTCTGCACGCACTCACGCCTGCCTGTCTGCCTTGATGGTAACCCTGAACCTTTCTCTGCCCTTCCTTCACCTTCCCAGCAGCCCATTGCCTCAGAGATGCCTGTTTCCTCCCCAGCTTTCCCTAGGTTTTGTCTTATACCCTCATCATGTACTTCACCCTTTCCTTTTGGTAGTCTATCATGATTTTAGGTTAAAATATAGTTCCTTTTCCCATTGTTTTTCTTAACATGACTATAATCCCATTTGCCTTCAGATATGCCTGAGGTTAAGGAGGCCTCACCCTCCCACACTTTGCCAGGTCCCCGCAAATACCTGCCTCCTTTTCCCTCTCCTTTCAGCTGCTCCTTCCCTCCTCCCATAGGCCCTCTTCCTTCCCTTCTGCCCTTTTGCAGGCAGTCCCCATCCTCCTCACCTTCCCTCACAAATCTGCTGCTCCAGGACATAGGTTAGAAAGTCAGCCAGGGGAAAAAAATTGCAGCTTATGCAAAAATCTCATGGTCTGAATGCATATGGGTGAGTTTATACCATTCTCTTAACATCACTAGATTATTTTAATTTCTGTAAGAATAGAAATCACAAAGTTTGTTTTCTAAGTTATGGCTCTGTGCCATGAAACATGCCCCAAACTCTGGCTTTATTTTTAACCCCCCCCCCCCCCCCCCCCCGCCCAATCCCTGTGAAGACCTAAGGCATTGCCCATCGGGAAGCCTGGGTGCGGCCATGCAGCCTGTTCCCTGTTCCCGGTGGCAGCGCAGATCTGGCCCCTTCTCCGTTGTCCAGCACACGCTTCAGGTTGGACGCGGGGGTCACACCCTCTGCAGCTCAAAGGTCAGCACGCCTAGAGCTCATGAAGCAGCTGTCATTGTGAACTGGGACCTGCACAGCCTTTAATGATCCTCTGTAACTCAGATATTTTTGAAGAAAATGCCAAGAGTCTGCTTGAAAGTGCTGCTGCTGCCAAGCAACCAGATTTCCAGAATTAACATTGGGGATTATTAGCAGGCCCTGTTTATCAGCCAAACCCTTTGTTCCGTTACAGCCCTATATGAACTTTTCAACAACTGTGTCTGAAAGTGATCTCTCCCATCTGATGCTTTTAATACACTGCAAAATTTGATCTGCTTATGAAAATATCTCAAGTGAACTATAGCCTAGAAAAACATTAAGCCTGGAAAAGAATGGTGAAATTGAGGTAAAAGGACAGAAAGCCACAACTAAGGGATCCTTTTAACTCCTAAGAATTAGAAGGCTCAAAAGAACCAACAAGGAAAAGCTCCATCATTCTGGGCAGTGGCTGAGAGCAGATGCCCAACTTTGGGTTGAATATCATCGTTCCTTCTCACATGAGTGGCAGAAATCAAACAGTAACGTGGTGTTATACTCTCTCTCGCACAGACTAACATGACACAGCCAATATTTAGCCCTCCTTATTATGTGACTACAAGGCATATCTGCAATGAAATCTTTTCCGGTGTCTGTTCGAGTCCTTACTTTCTTGCCTGATCTTGGCCACACTTCACATCAGAACAAGTTCATTATCAGCTCTCTTGCCTGAATGTGACAAAGGCAGTTAATGACTGGCATCAAGAGACTTTTCTTAAATACTTTTCTTTAAATAAATCATCATTATCCCTTCAGTGTTGTAGATGTTTTCTTGGACTAGTTAATTGAGTAATTTTGTCAGGACATCAGTACTTTGTAAAGAAACCACCCGCAGAGAATTAACCCCAGGGTGTGTTGTTATGGAAACTAGTAATTTGTATTTCTTCCTTCTGTGGCTCTTTGAGATGCTGTGCTCTATACCTGACTCTTTTTGTTTTTCAATCTATCAACCTCTAGGTTCAGCTGTTTGGCAGCTGATTGCATCCTTCCTGAGACTTCCCATCTCAGGAACTCATTGCATCGTTGGTGCAACCATAGGATTCTCACTTGTTGCAATTGGCACAAAAGGCGTGCAGTGGATGGAGCTTGTCAAGATTGGTAAGTGCCATTTTCTTTTACCTGTAAGAAGGAACATTTATATTCTCTAGAGTTAAGTTTATTAGAAGTTACCATTATATTTTTTCCTTCAAATGTTAAGGTTTAGAAGACCTATATGGGTAATGTATTTCTCCTTAAATTTCCCATTAACAGGGATTCTGAACGATTATGTGTTAGAGAATTTTTTACCTCCAAACACTTTTCAGATATTACATCATCATCTAGCTTTGAAAGATCAATATTTATTTGTTGTTCCCAGGCAGAAAAGAAATTCATCTCATTGAAATCTGTCTGTGGTCAGAGAAAAACTAGGCCCTGAGAAGGAAAATACCTTTAGTGTCTAGGAGTCAGAGTTCATGGTCATGGGGAAGCCTTGAAGTGGGTCCAATGTTATGTACCTCACTGCATTCAAGAGAGCACCCCATCTACTCCACAGAGAGAGGCTCTCTAGTGTTCCTTCTGGGTTGTAGCCTGCCCAGCAGGGACCATTTCAAGAGGACTGGCAACTTGTTTCCTGGCCCTGGCTTTTAATATGAGGGAAATCTGTTCAGCCCCATAAATACCAACCCATCCATTGTAAAAAATGCTCTCTCACCCCATCTCCATCCTCTGGGTTGCTCATCCTTTTAAGAATCTGATTGGCCTCAGAGGCTGTAGATCAAAAGGGTCCATGACCTGCCAAGCAGGGACTCAGATGGCCAGGGAAATCGCCTTAGATCCCAGGCTTCTAGAACCATGGTTCTCAACTCTGTCTGCACATTAGAATTACCTGGGGGAGCAATTTAAAAATATCAGTGCCCCGGATCCATTCCAAACCGTTTAAATCAGAATTGTGGGGGTGGAATTAGAGCATAACTAGATTTCAAAAACTCCCCAGATGTTTCCAATGTGTAGCCAGAGTTGAGAACTACTAGGCTAGAGGCTAAAGGTGTCAGAATGACAGTAAGAGGCAGGACTTGGCAAAAGGTGGCCCGCCTTTGAAATTGCCCTTATGTTGGAACAAGGACCAGGTCTCCATATGGATTGATAAGAAGAGCAGGCAGAGGGGCTCATGGGAATCAAGCCCTTCTTATGCATCCAGAGCTCAGGGGTCCACCTCCTTGATTGTGTGTTGGGAGTGGGCTCCATTCTGGGACTGAGTTAGCGTCTGACGACAGATGCACGTGCTACAGATCAGCTCCGCCACGGCGACAGGGTTAGGGTCTGAGTTACAGTGAGTAATTCCAGGAATATTTATTAATGTATGTACTGTATATTTGTTACAATTGTGTTATATAAAAGTGTCTTGAATTATGTAGAATTTTAACATTCATTATACCTTTCTTTAAATTATTCAGTTGCTTCTTGGTTTATATCTCCACTGTTGTCTGGTTTCATGTCTGGCATGCTGTTCGTATTGATCAGAATTTTCATCTTAAAAAAGGTAAGTGAGGCTGTTTTTTGTTTTCCATTAAGTTTTAGAACTAATTTTCATTCTGCTCAATAGAAGTTAATCATGAGAGGGTTCAGAGAAATAATTGTATTTTTACATTTTTAAGGCACAGCACCCTGGAGTTAATCAGATTTTGCTTTAAAGTAGGAATGCCCTGGCTGGTGTAACTCAGTGGATTGAGTGCCTGCCTGCGAACCGAAAGGTCGCTGGTTTGGGTCCCCATTGCAGGCCAGTTGGGGGCGTACGAGAGGGAACCAATCGCACTGATGTTCCTTTCACTCTTTCTCTCTCCCTTCCCCTCTCTCTGAAAATAAATAAATGAAATCTTAAAAAAAAAAATAAATAAAGTAGGAGGAAACGTTCAAGGTAGACTACCCAAGGGATCCCCCTGGAACCCAGCGTGGTAAATACTGTCTCTTGCCCTGTGATTGAGTTAATTAGTCACCTCTCCAGGCATTGTGCTTGAACCTCAAAAGGGAAAGGTAATTAGGTAATTAGAGTTGGCAGCCGTCGTCTCGAGAGACGATGGCGTAGCTTCTTAAGAGTCTATCTGCACCGCCAAGAATGGCTGTGCAGTCCGACTCAGGAGTGACACGGTATCTGTCTCCTCCCGTGTTGAATCGACATCTTGCGATGACGCTGGAGTGTCCTCTCCAGTGAAGCTGAAGCTACAGAGCCTGGGCAGGGTGATATGGAGGGTCTGCTGTTGCCCATGCAGCAGACCCCCCCTCTCTTCGCAGCTGAAGGGTCCAAGGGAAAGACGGAGTCAATACAGCTTGGCTTCAGGTGCGCCGCAGGAGTTGCCGGTGTTGACTACAACGTCAAACCGCCTTAGGGACTCCGGCTCCGGATTTTCTGTCGGGGTTTACTCCCTTAGCCTTTCCCCTGAAGAGGTATGCCGCAAGGCAGCGGAGGTTTTTTTTGGAGTCAGAGTTTTCCTTCTCTGATAATTAGGTAATTAGGAGGCTGGTAAACAGAATAGAGTGACACAGTGTGAGATTTTGAAACTGTTACTAAAAACATCTGGAGAATTCCTTTGCCCAAAAGTAAGATGTTTTCTTCCTCTCTTCTTCCTTCCTTCCTTCCTTCCTTCCTTCCTTCCTTCCTTCCTTCCTTCTTTCCTTCCTTCCTTCCTCCCTCCCTTCCTTCCTTCCTTCCTTCCTTCCCCCCTTCCTTCCTTCCCTCCTTCCCTTCTCCCTGCTTCCCTCCCTCCCTTCTTTTTAATGGAGAAAGCAATCTCAAGACACCTTTTCCTATCCTTAAAAGGATAAAAAGAAGGAAATATACCTATTGGGGGTGTAGTTTATCAAAAATAAAATGAGATTAAAATTAAAACTTACTGAGATTAGTATTATAGAAAAAAGTTGATTGTATTTTATATTTGACTGTCAAGGGCCTATTGCAGTGTTTTATAAGCCATAAAGCAAGCTTGGCTCATGGTGTTATAGCGCGTGCTGAGCACATCAGGAAAGTGCCTTCCTTCGGCTGTAGCCCTGCTTACAGACGCAGCTGTGTTTTCTCAGCATTGCCTAGTAGTCCATTGAAGGACTCATTTTCTTGGATAAGTACAAACTCACCATTCCTTTTCCTGGGCTCCTGCCATACTACTAATATTTGTTTACATGTTAGAAGGTGTCAGCCCCTCTTGCCTGTTAGCCTTCACCCTTTTCATTTCCTCTGCCCGGAATCCATTTTTTCCTGGCACACTGCTCCTCTTCAACCCCTAGAGTCACTTCCCAGGAAGCCTTTTCTCTCCCACCCCAAGTTCTGGCTGATTCCTCTCTCATACCCACAGCCCTGGGTACCTTCTCATCGTTGCACTCTCACACTGCACTGTTTTATTTCTTGCTTAGTGGTCAGTTGCTGTTTTACTATAAGACCCGTGAGAATGGAAACCATTTTCACTTTTTATTTCAGTGCTCAGCACTGCTTAGCACTTCAAAGATACTAGTTGAATGTTCAAAGGAAATGATGGATGCTTGGGAAGGTGGCAGAGGAAGGAAGGAAGGAAGGAAGGAAGGAAGGAAGGAAGGAAGGAAGGAAGGGAGGGAGGGAGGAAGGAAAGAAGGAAGGGAGGGAGGGAGGGAGGAAAAGAGAGAGAGAGGCAGGAAGGAGGAAAGGAGACAGATCTCAATGACACAGTTGTCATCTGAGTTATAAAAATAGGTTATTTGAGAAAACATAAGGTGATTTGATTAAAAACATAAACTCAGGACTTATACACCTTCAGAAATTATTGCTGGGGAGTCTTTCTTTGGTAACCATTGTTCCCAAGAAAACAACATTTTGGAAGCCAGAGGCAGTCGGCATTGGAGCATCCGGGTTTCAGTTCAGCCAGGCTTCTTTTCACGGGGGACAGGGCAGATTAGAAGACTGCTATGCCCCTCAGCCCAGCTCCTGCCCATTGGCTCTGCATGTTTGCTGTTCTTCACCTCCCCTATCTGATCTGGGGTGACTGTCATACAGTTGAGTCACTTCCCGCCCCTGCTCTTACTGTTCCTTAGACCTCACTACCATTCAACTCAGGCCTCTTGACCAGTGCTGATGGCGACTTGAGACATTCCCGAGTAGATTCTTGATGAGTTGTGCTGTTCTGCAAACACACCTGATTTCCATACATGTTTGCATTTGACAATAGAAATCTTTGAGATAGTCCCTACTTATCCTTACTGTAGCTCACATCAGTGTTTAGATTGATTTTTCTTTTATTATGGGAAGGTAGCAGATTCATATAAATATATGAGTGTCATACATGGTTACTAGAAACTCGCCATTTTTTAAATTATTTAAGCAACATCTATGTGCCAGTTCTCAGTCCGTACTTTTGTTTCAAAATCCTCTCTAGGTCTGCTTAAAACTAAATTTCTAATATTCTCATAGCTCTTATTTAGCCTAAAATGTATGCAGTACCTTTCTTGTTGAAGTAGCAGGGAATGTTGTGCCAGAACCCTAAAGTCGTAAATAAATGTTTTATTAGATAAGGAGCCCACAACTCTTAAACTTTTAATAATTGAAGCTTAAACACTGTTCCATATGAGAAGTTTTTAAAAATCTTAGCACTTGGTAATGTATTTGCTTTATATATTTTGATAGAGCTAAAATATATTGTGTAATAGGGTGACGTAAAACTTACAGTCATGCAGTGGTCCTGAAGTCCTTTGACTCTCTTTGGGCATCCTCAGAGGGTCAAGTCTCAGAATAGTTATTGGAAGTAGATTTTTTAGAGCCAAACTTGAACTTAGCTGGAGTAGTGAGTGCCACAGGTTTTGAAGTAGATGCTAATCGCTGGGCTTCAGCCCCTAGGAAATGACCTAACCTAACAGTTTTTCCCTGTTTCTAAAACTGACATCAGCTCATGTAATTCCAACGCTTTAAAAGTGACTGCTGGGCACAATAGTGGGCTCCTTGAAATAATATTTGTGTAGGAGAGACAGCCTGAGCTGATGGCTCTCTCTGTGAAGCAGATCACATGGCAGGGACATGGCCAGCTGTTTTGGCCATGTCTGTGTTTGGGAAGACTTTTGTAACAGTGTTTTATATCATGTTGCCTGTGTTGGCTCCAGATGCTTCTTGAATCCTAACCTACTTTATCTCGCTATCACGCAGGAGGACCCTGTTCCCAATGGGCTCCGGGCACTCCCCGTGTTCTATGCTGCTACAATAGCAATAAACGTCTTTTCCATCATGTACACAGGAGCACCAGGTAAGAACCCCTCGGGAGATTGAATCCAGCAAGCCAGGTGCATTGGCATCTGATGGTTTAATTTATTGGGTGCTGGCTCTGTTGTATCCTGACAGTGTAAAGCGTTACTTGTGGTCGTTATGGAGTCATTAAAAGAGCAGTAAACATATTTGCCAGTTTTAAATACTCAAGAGATATCTCTGCAGCATTCAAAACATTGACGTTGGCCCATACATATATGAAAAAATGCTCAACATCACTAGCCTATCAGAGAGATGCAAATTAAAATCACAATGAGATACCACCTCACACCTGTCAGAATGACTATCATCAGTGCTGGTGAGGATGCGGAGAAAGGGGAACCCTAGTGCACTGTTGGTGGGGATGCAGACTGGTGCAGCCACTGTGGAAAGCAGTATGGAATTTCCTCAAAAAGTTGAAGATAAAACTGCCTTGAAGTGATTCCACTGCTGGGACTATATCCTAGGAATCCTGAAACACCAATTCAGAAGAACCTATGCTCCCCTATGTTCATAGCAGCATTGTTTGCAATAGCTAAGTGCTGGAAACAGCCTAAGTGCCCGTCTGTAGATGAGTGGATAAAAAAACTGTGGTACATTTACACAATAGAGTACTAGGCAGCAGAAGGAAAGAAGGAACTCCCACCTTTTGTAACAGCATGGATGGAACTGGAAAGTATTGTGCTAAGTGAAATAAGCCAGGCAGTGAAAGACAAATACCATATGATCCCATTTATAAGTGGAATGTAATGAACAAAATAAACTAACAAGCAAAATAGAACCAGAGGCATAGCAATATGAAACAGACTGACAGCTGCCAGAGGGGATGGGGGAAGTGGGGACTGACTGAAAGAAGGTAAAGGGCTTAGTCAAAGAACATGTATGAATGACCCACAGACATGGCCAACAGTGTGGGGATGGACTGTGGGAGTGGGGGCGGGCTGGGGTGAATGGGTGCAAAAGAGAAAAAATTGGGACAACAATAATAGCATAAGCAATAAGATATTTAAATTAAAAAACAAACTTGATCTTAAAGGTTTGAACACCTATAATCAGAACTTCCAGCCTGGCCATGAAGCATCACAGCTGCTCTAAGTTAGCGAAAAGCCCAAAGCTGACGGTCATAGTGACAGGGGAGAGAACACCCTAGCCTCAGATCACAGCGGCCTGATGGCCCTTCAGGTTTTATAATTCATGGACTATGCAGTGTGTTCGTCACAGACAGTTTTCATGATGTATGAAAGAGAATCAGAGGCAGAGAAAAAACACAATGCTGGACAGGCCCCAGAGCCCAGCGTGGGAATGAACTATGGCAGAGGGATTCTTGGTCCACCCTCTTCTTGCTCATGAGTCCTTGTTCTTAATCTTGTTTAGGCTCTTAGAGTTCAAGTTAGCTGAAGCCAAGGCTATGCAACTGTCAATAGCCAGATGCCTCTGGCTTAGTGATTGAAGACACTGAGCCAGGGAAGGCTGGGGATGTCTCTGTAGGGCCAAGTCCTGGAAATGGGAATTTGTACAAATAAGGACGATTTATTTTTTGTTACGTATTTCTTTCTACCCTCTCTTCTTTGTGCTCTCCAGTTCTTCCAAATGTCAGAAGTAGTCAACTGTGTGATTTTTTAAAATCAAAATTTGATTTTTTTCTCTCCTTGCTGTTTTTCTTCATCTTTTCTTTTTTGTTTTCCTCATCTTCTGCTGTACTTGATTGCAAATTTGCTAAAAGAATCATCTTACTGGGGGAGTAAATTATTCTAGAGAAAATTAAACTGTATAATGGGTGAGACACTAAAGATTATATAAATATTTCAGAGAGAGGTTGTGAGAAATAAATAATATAAATGCTAACTTTTATTGAGCTGAGTTTTACATGAATTAATCCTTTTAGTTCTCTGAATTCCTTTAGGAAATTGGTAATACTGCTTTGCTGGCTCCACTTTACAGATGGGAAGCTGAGGCACAGCAATACTGGGTACTCAAGGAATATAAATAGTAAGGTGCAGAAACAGAATTTAAAGCAGACAGTCTAGTCCCGAGCCACAGGCTCTTCATTATGATATTAATAGAACAAGATAGAAAGTCACACTTGACTTCTGACTTTTGTAATTGTCATGGGTAAGATACCTAGTGTTTAGTACATGGTACCTAAGGTCACCATTAATGACAGTCATAATACATCAGCCTTAATACATTATGCTGTTCTCATCACACTCTTTAAAAGTGGCTTCCAGTATAGTTGGAAATCTAGCTATATGTTTTTGTATATATTTAATATACAACTAATATGAATAAGGTAGTTACCTCTTTAATTAGGAATATTTTTTAAAAAATCTGTACAAGAATCTTGAAGATCACTGTCCTGTTGAAAGCACAAACAGTTATCACAGTGCTAGAGTTAAGGTTAAGTATTTTGGTTGGCTGACTGCTATCAAGAACATCATATTTCCGCACCTCCCTGACGTCATCATACAAAGAGGACAGTGGTGGGACCTCCATGAAAGGGATGCTGCATTACATGAGATAGTGTGGGCAGGACATTTACTGCTGTGCTTGGCACAAAATAACTCCTAATACATGTTTAGGGCTTTTTTTATTACCATCAGTCTTAAGCAGCCTCATCTTTTTAGCCTTAAGTTGCCAACATACCCCGAGTCATCCTATTTTTCTATTTTTTCCCCACACTTAGTGCTATAAAATATTTCCTTCTTGAACTTTTCTGGGGGGCTTGCCTAGAGGAGAGAGAAGAAAAGGGTTATGACTCAAGACTCACCATTTGTTCCTCCACTAATTCAGAAAAAGACTTCCAAATATTTTGGTTTGTGGGGGATGTTTCTAGAATCTCCTGTAGGTGAGTCTAAATCTCACTTTTATTTAAACATGGAAAGTTGACTTTTGCCCTTCAAACTAGACTTTAATTACACACTGTTTCCTCATGTGGGGTCTCTGCCTGTCCCGCTGTATCATAAATAGCTGTGGTGTCGTATTTGGTGATAGGGCTGAGCTAAGAAGAGTCCCTTCAACAATTCTGCTCCTTGCAAAATGAATACTTCTGGCTTTCTGCCAGTCTGGGGTTTATCTTCCCAGGTCCCTTTCTTACTTAGAACATTTCCATTCAACACATAGGGGCCTCAAAGAAAAAGGAAAGAAGGAAGTTTTTTTGATAGAAGTGAGTGACGGCATTAATCTTACCCAGTTTCAGCTTCAGGAGCTTTTGATAAATAGCATTTTTATGCATGGAGATGAATTCAGTGGGGATCCACTGGTTGTGGAGTTACAGTGTTTTGTTTTGATTTCCTCTGTTCCTCCACTCTTAGGTTATTTTGAAGTTGTTTATATCTTTGGCTTAGTTTGATTTGTTTTACTTTGCGTTTGACATGACTTTTCTCAAATAAAAGTCAATCTTGTCCTTCAACGACGGAGGTAGCACTTTAAAAAATTATCTTTGCATTTTTCTTGTCCTTTAAATAATAATTTGCAAGAAGCAAAAATAACTTTAGTAAATAAAGTGCTCACTGGGGTTGGATACAAGCCTGAAGTCTGTTTTTAATGAGAGAGTCTTCAGTCGTGTGGGGCCTGGTTTTTGTTCGGCGTGTAAGGAATGAATGGTGAGGTTCACTGCCTGCCTCTCGGAGCAGTCCGGGCAGATCCCCTAAGCCCCTGGCCCTTGCGTGGGACTTCTAAGGCAAAGTGCGGTCTCCAGACCAGCAGTGTCAGCCTCCCATGGTAACTGGTCAGAACACAGGCTCTCGGCCCCACCTTAGACCCACCGCAGCCCGGCAGTTCCTATTGTACCAAAGCTGGGTGATTCTGACACGGGCATTTGGAGTACCTTTTACCCCAAACTCTGCCACCTCATCATGGTCCTTACATGAGGCGTATGATTCAAAAGGTCTCACTAGCAATGTTTGCTCATTCTTCTTCACCAGCAAATGAGTTCTCAGACTTAACCAGGCTTGGCTTCTGGCTTCTTCAGAGCAGACTGTACCTGAGACAGGGCTGACACTCCCTCTGCTCCTCTTCCTCCTCTTCCTCCTCCCCCCTTCTTCCAGCACCTCTAGCTTCTCCCCTCCTTTGTCCTCCTCCTCACCTTCTCCTCCTACTTCTCAGCCTCTTCCTCCAGTTGTAGCTCTTCTTATCCAGGCCCAAGGAAGTTACAGCATCACTAACCCTGCAGGCCCCTGTTGGCTTTATGAGAAGGAGCTTTGTTCCCGAAGGACCTCTGGATTCCATGTTATCACGTTCAAGTTTTGAGCTGTGGAGAAACCAGATGTTTCGACAGCATCGACTCTTGACCCTGGGTCAGGAAGCCCTGGGTGGGAAGAGTCTCCAGTTATCACCAAGGGCTGGATTCAAAGCAGAGTGATTTAAATTCACTTCCTTTTCAGAATTATTTTAAACGAACCATGGTTTGAGAAAAAAAAAATCCCAGTTATAAGACAAATTAAGAAATAGAATTTTTAGTTTAAAAAGAATGCTTCATTTTCTTAAAGAAGTTGCTCTAGGATTCCTTTTATGCCTTTATTTCTCTCTAATGCTTTGAACAGGTTAATCTAAAACAAACTAAACAACTAGTAACTCAGTTTATCACATAAGGGAGGACTAGTAAAATGTGATTCTGCAAGTGAGATAAGTATGTGTGTGTTACTGTGGAAAGATCTCCACAATATATTGTCATGTGAGAAACGAAAGCATAGAACAGTATATACAGTAAGATTCTATATCTGTTAAAAAAAAGGAAAAAATTCAGACAAACACTATCCTGTGTGTTGGTTTCTATCTAGATAATGCCTGGAGAGATACACACCAAACAGAAAGATACGCATCAAGGCTCCCCCGTCCTCTCCTCCAGCCTCTCAGTAGCCTTTCATTTCCAGCCCTTTCCCTTTTCTGAGCAGCAAAGACACGATGAATAGTGATTTAGCTCTAAACTGAAGCATCTTTCCAATCCTGCTTCTCTGGGAAGTGGAGAGTGTGCTGAGGAATTTTCACATTTGTACATTGTGCAGTTTTCTACTGCTGATATTTTTATAATCATATATTATAAAATTATACTAAAAAGGAAGAGAAAAGAAAGTTATAGGGAATTAATATGGACTAAAGCCGTATTGGTTGTATGGAAGTTTTATTTATTTTATAGATTCTAATAATGATTGTCACATATGAAAAGCAAGAGATGTAACGAAGTGATGACTCTGGAAGACTGTGCTTGTTTCTAAATAGTTCTATTCTTCCCTGAGTCACTTGAATCTTCTGATCTTTGGGGGATTTGGAACAGGGTTGTAAAGATGCTTGAGGTTAGAGCTAAATCGCTATTCATCATATCTTTGCTGTTCAGAAAAGGGAAAGGGCTGGAGATGAAAGGCCTTTGAGAGGCTGGAGCGGAGGACGGGGGAGCCTTGGTTCCTGGCAGCCACTTCTGGCTGAGGGAACCGGGCAATTCAAGCCGCGTCCTAGTTTGCCTGTCCACAGAGTGGAGGGGCGCCCAGGCCTTACTGCTCTCCTGAGGGGTAATTATTGGAAAACAGTTTGCGATCCTCATGGGAAGACAATTCAATACGAAGTATTTCTGCTAAAAATTTTGTTGTCTATAAGTCAACCTTAAAATTTTCAGAAGAAAAAAGTTCTCCCTTGGATGTACATTGATTTTAGTGCTTTTCCATGCTGAATGTTTGTATTTAATTATTTTTTTTATCCATGAACCTTGATTTTATGTATTTAGTATGATTTAGAGTTATTTATAACATAACTGTCAGTTTGCATTTCTCATATTCAGGCTCTAAACATAAACCCTCATGTTCTTTTCATGCTCTATTACATTACTGACTTGCTGGAATAGCTTGGTAAGATCCCCATTCTGGTCCTGTTCTGTTCCTCTCTCCTATCTTACTGTCAGTGACTTTCCCCTATTTTCCTGCATTCCTTCACTTTTCCCTCCTTGATGTTTTACTGTCTCCCCACCCCCTCCACCCTCAGTGATGTGTTCATCTGTTGTCCTCCCTTCTAGTTCCTTGTCACTCGGAGGGTGACTTCAGAGCTTTCTGGCCACGTCCCAGACCGAACGGATGACAAAGGCGGTTCTGACAGTAAAGGTTTAAGGAACAGGTGACATTGTGGCTTCTTGTCTAAGAAAAGGACCAAAAACTTTAACTGACCTCAGTTTCTCCCTTTTGGGTGCTGGTCCTGACACCCTCTGGAATCCCTCTTGACCCCAGCAGGCAGCGCGGAGATGGGCTTGGAAGAAGCTCATAAAGTGGCCCTTCTCTGCTTTTGTTGTGGGCTCTGCTTGGCATGGACGGGAAAATAGGGTCTGGGAGCAAAAGGGCTCACTCATTTATATATCTCCCAAATTGTTTCTCTCTTCCCACAGGATCCAGGGTTTGCCTCTCTTAGGTCAGGTTCACACAATGAAGTCAAAAGCAGCGCAGTTAACAATTTTATCATCAACTACACCAGGAGCCAAAGGAAACATGGGAAACCTCTTCAAAAACCAAATACTTTTAAGCTGTGAGAGTGATGCATGTTGATGTTAGTTGGTCAGTTTGATGTTAGTAATTAACAGTTACCATTCGGCTTGGCAAGAAGCAGCTTTGGAGAGACCCTTTATCACATGTATTAGATGCTGGCATGAAGATAGAAAGCAGAAGCCAGGGAGCCGAGGCCCGGTGAGGTCAGCCCCCGTGGTTTTCTAAGGAGCTCCAGGCTTCGGATGCTGGGGCAGAGCCGGGGTTGGAGCTGGCTGCCAGCTAACACGGCGCAGCCCCACAGGAGTCCCCAGGAGTTTGGAAGAGGAACAGTCTAGCCCCTAAGTGTCTGTACTCCCACTGGTGCACCCTTAGCTATAATTACGCTAGGTAATTCTAGTTTTTTTTTTTCACATTTATATATGCTAACTCACTCCCATTATAATATTAACTACCTGTTCTATTTAATTTTTAAGTGTATTTTATTGATTATATTATTACAGTTCCAATTTTTCCCCTTTTGCCCCCCTCTGCCCAGTACCACCCTTCCCTTCACCGAACCCTTCCCTTCAGTGATCCCCCCCTTAGTTCATGTCCATGAGTCATGAATATAAGTTCTCTGGCTTCTCCATTTCTTTACTATTCTTAACATCCCCCTGTCTGTTTTGTACCAACCAATTATGCTTTTTAATCCCTGCACCATTTCTCCCATTCTTCCCCTTCCCCCTCCCAGCTGATAACCCTTCAAATGATCTCCATACCTATGATTCTGTTCCTATTCTGGTTGTTTGCTTAGTTTGTTTGTTTGTTTATTTTTTAGATTCAATTGTTGATAGTTGTGAATTTGTTGCCCTTTTAATGTTTATAGTTTTGATCTTTTTCTTTTTCTTAAATAAGTCCCTTTAACATTTCATGTAGTAATGGCTTGATGGTGATGAACTCCTTTAGTTTTACCTTGTCTGGGAAGCACTTTATCTGCCCTTCCATTCTAAGTGATAGCTTTGCTGGATAGAGTAATCTTGGTTGTAGGTCCTTGCTTTTTATCACT
This sequence comes from Furipterus horrens, assembly GCF_987537825.1. Classification (NCBI taxonomy): domain Eukaryota; kingdom Metazoa; phylum Chordata; class Mammalia; order Chiroptera; family Furipteridae; genus Furipterus; species Furipterus horrens. The sequence goes on from NW_028327182.1 coordinate 74,410,036, forward strand.
TTTAATACTTCTTGCCAGCTTCTTCTTGCTTACAAAGTTTTTTTTTGAGAAGGTAGTCTTATAGGAACTCCTTGGTAGGTAACTCTCTTTTCTTGTTACTTTTAAGATTCTTTCTTTATCTTTAGCCTTTGGCATTTTAATTGTGATGTGTCTTGGTGTGGTCCTCTTTGGGTCTAGTTTGTTTGGCACTCTCTATGCTTCTTGGACTTGTATGTCTATTTAGGGAAGTTTTCCTTGATTATTTTTTCAAATATGTTTTCAATTTCTTGCTCTTCCTCTTCTCCTTCTGGCATTCCTGTGATTCAGATGTTGGCACATGTGGAGCTGTCCCAGAAGCTTCTTATTCTACCCTTGTTTTTAAAATTTTTTTTTTCTTCTTTCTGTTCTGGTTGAACATTTATTTCTTGCTTATGTTCCAAATAGTTGGTTTGAACCCTGGCTTCCTTCCCTTCACTGTTAGTTCCCTGTAGATTTTTCTTTATTTCACTTAGTATAAACTTCATTTCTTCCTTTATATTGTTGCTGTACTCAACAAGTTCTTTGAGCATCTTGATCACCAGTGTTTTGAACTCTGTGTCTGGTAGGCTGGCTATCTTCATTTCGTTTAGTTCTTTTTCTGGGGTCTTGTTCTATTCTTTTATTTGGGCCATATTTCTTTGTCTCCTCAATTTGGAAGCCTCCCTGTATTTGTTTCTGTATATTAGGTAGAGTTGCCTTGACTCCCTGTAAAAGGCACCTGTAAATTTTGTGAGACAGAGCCTTAGTTAATTGGCAGGTGGGGCAACCCACTTCACTACTTTGTGGCTCTGTATGTGGGGGGAGGGTTTGGGGAGGGGACTGTGCCACTGCCTAGCTTCTGGGGGTTTGCCCAGAACTTTCCTCATTTCCAGTCACTTCACCCTGGTGCCTTCCCAGCTGTTTCCTTGGTGTTGAATCTGAGAGTGGGTGGGTTTGTGTATGTTTTAAGACTGTGCAGGCCCTTTAAGCAAAGTTGCCTGAAAATCCGGCAGTTTTCTTCTGCCACCCCAACCCCCCTGGTTTTTAACAGCCTGAAGTTCTGGGAATTTATCTTCCTGGTGCTGGAACCTTCGGCTCTGCAGTCTGGCCTGGGGCTGGGATCACTCGCTCCCAAGGTCTCCCTCCCGATTTTTATCCACCACACATGAATGTGGGACCACCCATACCCATCCCGCCACTGCCGCCTCTGTGCCACACCGCGTCTCCTGCCTCTCTTCCCTCTCTCCATGTCTTCACCCCTTCTACCCATCTGGATGATTGTGGCTTCTTTAGATCCCTGGTTGTTGGACTTCCGTACATTGTGATTTTCTGACAGTTCTGGGTGTTATTTGTTTTTGAGATTTAGTTGTAATTCTTTTTGTGGTTGTGCAATGAGACGAAGCGTGTTTACCTATACCTCCATCTTGACTGTAAGTCCCACTCCTCTTTCATATGAAACAGGAAGAGCAGCCCATCCCCACTTCAACCTATTATGCCTCTTACAATTGCCAAAGTGTTTAGTAATACCTTAATTGAATAACTTTGAGTTGTCTTGTATGTATAAAATGGATAATGATGTAACAAACTTGCATCATTAAAGATTTATTTAATCAAAGGGCAAAGTTTTAATAGTTTACTCCTCTGACACATCTAAAAAACTTTTAACAGTTTATAAAAGTGACATGTTTGTTATATATTTTCACAGTTAATATTATGAATGTATATATAGTAAGACATGAAAGCCCCCTCCAGTTTCCCATCTCTCCACAGGAGTAAGCATTGTGTCTTTCCAGAACTTTTGCTATATATTCACACATATGATTGAAGTATAAATGTGGAGTTGTTATCTTTTTAAACCATGTATTGGATCATGCTGTGCATACTGTTATCCACTCAGCCTTTCTTGCTTAATTAGATCTTTGGCCTGTTTCCTTATCAGTACATAGAGAATCTACCTCATTTTTATGACTGAGGACTATAATTATTTCACATTTCCATAATGATTCATATATTAGTTGTTTTATAAATTCTCGCTATTATGAGTAATGCTACTGTAGGTATTCTTGTATGTCTATCGTGGGTTCCCATGCAAGCATGCATGGTTAAGTTGTACACCTGTGAATGTGTGTGAAATGTGTCTGTTGCCACCAGTGACAGAAGACGTACAGAATGATGAGTTTAGGAGACACTGCAGTGCTAAGAAAAGATGTTCCTAAACCATGTGCACTTCTCTCCTTTTATTGGCTAATGTAATTGCAACTCAGCATGCATCATTGCATTTTTAATGAACAGTTTTTCTGTGTTGTAATTAATCCCATGAGTGGATACTGCAAAGAGTTAAGTTTGAAGGTCAGTGTCCTTTTAAAATTCTTTTATTCCTAAGCTGATTTTTAAAAAGATTTATGTATGCGGTCAGAGTAGCACGTCCATTTCAAGCAGGGCTGCTGACTAATGAGAAACCAGAAGAGGCAGCAATCTGTGGCTCTGGGCAGCGTGCCAGGGCTGCCGCCATGGCAGTGGGCTGGCTGATGGGACACAAGATGGCTCACCTTTTTCCTAGCCACGTTTGTCCACTCGGGAACTTATATACTGAGATAAGATGCAAGTGGTTTTATTGCCACTTAATATGCTGCTTATGCCAAACTGATAAAATTTTAATAATTAGGTTCCTGACCAGTTTACCACATAGTCACAAGGTGAGGTATGTTTTAAACACACAGCTTTCTATCCCATAACATGTGGCTTTTATTTATTTTTTGTGTGTGTGTGAGTTTTATTAAATACAAAATCTAGGCGATTTGTTTTAGGTTAGGGGAACAGAAGGTATGTTGCTATGAGGCCTGACCTTTCAGAAAGTATCCACTGAGACCGCCACTGTCGTTTCTGTTTCTCAGTGCTCGGTCTGGTCCTTCCCATATGGGCGATCGCACTCATCTCCTTTGGTGTAGCACTGCTGTTCGCCTTCTTTGTGTGGCTCTTTGTGTGTCCATGGATGCGGAGGAAAATAGCAGGTAAGCGCTCTTTTATTCTTCTGATTTACCAGCACGCTCCCAATTTCTGAGACTTCAGATGTGATGCACAATTACCCTTACTAACAGAGGGAAATGGAAGCACAGCTAAGTCTAGGAGATACACTGAGATACATGCCCAGTCCTTGTCTCTTGGTTGCTGACTGCTTTCCGGCTCACACTTTTTGTTGATAACTTGTGACCCAGGTGAGCAGAAGGTCCTAGTTGTGTGGATAACTGGAAGTTAACTCTGTGGTTAAGTTCTACCAGCCTGATGAAAAACAGTAGTCTTCTGGGAAATGCAAATTAACACCACAATAAGATATCACTTCACACCCACAAGAACAGCTAAAAGTAAAAGACTAACAATATCAAGTATTGGTGAAGAAGAGGAGTAACTTTATTTATGGTGAAATGTAAAGTGGTACAACCACTTTGGAAGTAGTTTAAAGTTAAGTATACGCTTACCATATGATCCAATAATTCCACTTCTAGGTATTTATCCAAGAGCAGTGAAAATGTATGTTCATGAAAATACTTGTACACAAATTGTTTGGTCACAATTGCCAAAAACTGGAAACAACCCAGATGCTTATTAACAGGTTAATAGATAACCAAATTGTGGTATATTCATACATTAGAAGATTACTGAGCAAGACAGAGAACAAACTACCTACCGTAGGCACAACAGAACAAATTTCACAGACCTTATGTTGAGCAAAAGAAGCTAATTGTATAATTCCAGGGAAAACTAATCTACAGATAGAAGTCACTGGTTGTTGAGGCCAGTGGTGGGTTGCAGGAGATGGACTGCAAAGGGACACAAGGGAGCTTTGCAGGGATATGGGAGTGTACTCTGTCTTAAGGGGGAATGGCTAGAGAGTGTACTTATTTGTTGTCACAGGTCATCAACCTGCACATTTAAAATGTATGCATTTTATTGTATGTAAACTATATCTCAGTAAAAAACATGTTTTAAAGAAAGAAGGAGAATATGGCTTAGCAAGCTGCCAGTGCTATTTTCCTGTCACAAGCAACGTAATTGAATTCCAAATCTGAGGCCACATGTTTTTACAGGGCTCTCAAAAGAAAAGAAGTATTTACTTTTTGCCTCAGAGTTGACTTTACAACCACATTTCAATATGGGTATATCTGAATTAAAAAATTCATATTTCAAAGAAGATCAAAACAAATGAGATATACCATGCTCATGAATTGAAAGACTCAGTATTAGATGTCAGTTCTCAGGTGATCTGTAGATTTAACACAAAATAACAGCAGGATATTTTGTAGATATAAACAAGCTGCTCTTAAAGTTTATAATGAAGGCAAAGAAACTAGAAGAGGCAAAACAATTTTGAAAAAAAATTAAGTTGGAGGATTAATACTACTCAACTTTAAGACTCACTGTGAATCTATAAAACAGTGTGGTATTCATGAACAGATAGACATCTAGATGAATAGAATAGAAATAGACTGACACAAATATGACAAATTTATTTTCAACAAAGTACAAAGGCAGTTCAATGGAGAAAGAAAAGTCTTTACAACAAATGGTGCTGGAACAATTGGATAACCATATACAAAAAAAGAAAGAAACAAACAAACAAACAAAAAACAAACTTTGACCTAATCTTTACACACTGTAAAAAAATTAACTCAAAATGCATAGTAGATCTGAATACAAAATAGAAGACAATAAAACTTCTGGTAAAAAAATCAGGAAAATATTTTGTGGCCATGGGTTAAGAGTTTTGAGATAGGACACCAAAGCAGAACTCAGAAGAAGTTGGGAAATTGTACTTCATCAAAATTAAAAATGATTGCTCTGTAAGAAACACGGTTAAGAAAATGAAAAAGACAAGCTGTAGACTGGGAGAAAATGTTTGCAAATCCCCTGACAAGGGACTGATATTCACAATATATAAAGAAATCTAAAGAAAACAGCACCATTAAAAAAAAAAAGAGCAACACATTTGAATTGAACACTTTATCAAAGAAAGACATATGGATGGCAAATAAGTCCATGAAAAGATGTTCAACATCACTTGCCATCAGGAAATGGAAGTTAAAAATCACAATGAGATACTATTACACACCTATTTGAACGGCTTTATTTAAAAAAAGCAAAAAAACCAAAAAACAGAAAACCCTGGCTGCTGTGGCTCAGTGGATTGAGCGTCAGCCTGTGAACCAAGTGTCGCTGGTTCGATTCCCAGTCGGGAACGTGACTAGTTTATACATCAGGTCCCCAGTTGGGGGCGTGTGAGAGGCAACCACACAATGATGTTTCTCTCTCTCTCTTTCTCCTTTCCCTTCTCTCTAAAAATAAATAAATAAATAAATAAAATTGTAAAAATATATAAAAATAAAAATAAGAAAGAATGTGTTTCTCATTAACCTTAAAAAAAAAAAAAGACAATGCTGAGTGCTGATGAGGATGGGAAGCAGCTGGAACACTCATACAATATGGGGCAGCCACTCAAGGAAAGAGCTTGGCAGTTTCTTACAGAATTAATATACCCTTGCCTACTCCTGAGTATTTACCCTAGAGAAATGAAAAGTTAAATTTACACAAAAACGTGGATCTGAATGTTTATAGCAGCTTTATTTGTGATCACCCCCACCTAGACACAACCCAGATTATCTACAGGATGAATAAACAAACTGGCGTATCCCTGTGTTGGAATAGTGCTCATCTGTGTAAAAGAGTGAACTGTTGATACCTGTAACAACATGGATGCACCTCAAAGGCATTATGCCAAGTAAAAGGAGCCAGTTTCAGAAAACTAAATATCATATGATTTTATTTATATGACATCCTGAAAAAGGCAAAAATACAGGGACAGAGACCAGATCAGGGTCGTCAAGGTTTAGGTTCCGGCAAAGGGTTTGCTTGCATCAAGCTTTGGGGAGTGACAGAACCCTTCTCCATCCTGACTCTGATGAGCTTCCAGGAACCTAGACATGTGTTAGAATCAGAACTGTATACACACAGAGACCAGTTACTATGTGTAAATTTAAAACGAGTAATAGAAAAATCCATATTAATACACACAACCTCTAACTAAAGAGTGAAGTGACATTGATGCTGTTCTTCCTTTCCCGGGGAGCTGCTCCCTGCTGTCCATGGGGAGTACGTATTAATATCATTTCCTTCATTCATGTTGTGTACTAGCCTAAGATGAGCCCCCCCTTAACCTCATTGCTTGTTTGACTTAACTGCATGGGAGTGATAAGCCATACTTAAATGCTTTGATTTTTGTAAAGGTTTTTCCTAATAGCTGAACCCAAATGTCAAACAGCCCACAAAACCTTTGTTTCCCCACTTTAGGCTATAATGTCACAACAGGAAACTGACATTGCTTCCCCATTCTGGCTCTCTTAGGAGGTTTTTTTGTGAATGCCATATATTTTGATATTTCAACTTGTATTTCCTGTTCTATACAGACTAGTGGTTAAGGGCATGGGACATAGAGCTAAACTGCCTGAATTTTGCTACTGTGTGACCTTGGCAAATGACTTAATCTCTCTGTGCCTCAGTTTGCTCATTAATAAATGCAGAAAATAATACCTAACTTGTGTGTTAACAAGTTTTGTTTTAATTATACTCTATATAAATATTACCATCTCTCACCTAGATTATAAGCAACATAAGGTCAGTAGATCCGTATATATATTTCTTATTCCCTGTGGTACTTAACAAATTTAGTTTAAAATTTTTTATCTATTTGTCTGACGGGGTAGATGTAGAGAGATGATAGGAATAGAAATTATGTGTGAGTATATCCAGCAGAGGGACTGAGAAGCATATTTCCATTTCATTTATGTAGGTGAGAGCTTAGAAATGTACTCAGGAAATTTTGTAAGCTGCAAGATCATTAAATCAGCAGCATCACATACCAGATTTGATTTAAAAAGAGTGCTAGCGAGCCTTAAAATGGCTTTTAAAAAAATCCCTTGGTTCTTTTGAAAGTAAAGAATTTTTAAAAGTAAGTAGGATCTCTTTTTTTGTTTTTGAGAAAAATGATTTACTTATTTCCTAAGATTTAGTGACCTAAAATTTGCAGACCAATAATTTATTGAACAGAAGAAAGCCAAATAGACCATAACAATATCTATGAAGACAAAAAGGATAAACATTTCTGTGATTCTGAGGTTAGTTTAAGAAAATAGAAGTCCAGTCTAGACAGTTATAGAATTACAGGCTGTTAGCCCTGTGCAGGGACCCTGGGGATCAGAGCTAACCCTCTCTGTTTTGCTGGTTTTTCATGAGATAATTCAAGCCCAATGTCCCCATCTTTTCCTCAATAGCTAAATTTCCTGCCTTAAGTTTCCCAGATAATCAATTGAACTCTCTACTTCATTTTCTCTATCTAGCTATAAATTTTTTGTTTCATGTCCAAAGTAAGTACTGAGGTATAGAGGTAAGTATTCATTTTTTATACTTATTTTTCAATAACAAGAATGCTTCCAAAATTTTCAGCTATGACCGTACTTTCCTTAGGCAAATTACAAAAAGAAGGTGCTTTGTCACGAGTCTCTGATGAAAGCCTCAATAAAATTCAGGAAGCGGAGTCCCCAGTATTTAAAGAGCTGCCAGGTGCCAAGGCTAATGACGACAGCACCGTCCCTCTCACGGGGTCGGCTGGGGAGACATCGGTGGCCCCAGAAGGCACATCAGTGGGCGGCCACCCCCGGGCCACTTATGGTAAGAGCCATGCAGAGGACTTGGGCTGGCATGATGGCAGTGGGCAGGTCCTCGGGTCAGCAGCGGGGCCTGAATCTGGGGGAGTTAGGTTTTAGTGCACGAAAGTGTCCCTTAGTTTTATGTTTTGAGAAAACCCAGGGGCTCAGGAGGCCTCAGGAGACCAGCCCTTCAGTCAACAGAGCAGGATTACTCTTGTCCTGTGCTCTTCTTCGAAGAACTATTTATAGTCTTATCAGCGGTGCCAAGAGTGCACATGGTGCCTCTGTGCAGCTCGCTCAGCTGCGTGTGCGTAGTTTGCAGGCTGCAGTTACTTAACTGCTAAAGATTGGCTTATCCAGCTTATCCAGGAGGCCTTCCTCGTGAGAGACGCCAAGAGAAAACTACAGCCGGAGCCATGGCAGCCTCTCACCAGAGAATCACAGGAGCCTCAGAAAGCACGAGACTGTTGTGGAGGTGTCCTTTTGTCCCACAGCATCTGTAGATGATGGTGCGTGAGTGCCAGCCTCTGTCAGGCCTGCTGGGGCAGCTTCCCGCCTCCCTGCAAGGGGGGCCGTGGCACCCGTTCTCCGTAGGTGCGGTCTCAGATTTGGCCCCGAGAAAGCAAATTAATTTTGCCCCACAGATCTGACAGATACTGCCTTTGACAGTCATGATTGGCCTTTTAAGGAGCACCTAGAATATCTGTCTCACAGTAAGCTGGGTTTGGCTCCTGATGTATGAAGTTTTCTAAAATAAGTCCCTTATAAGGATTCTCCCTTTACTGGTTACTAGGAACAGGAAAGAATGCTGTAGTAATTTCTGGAAGACACTTTTTAGGAGAACTTAAGTTGCATTATTTTAAAAGTATCATATTATTAGTTTTACCCTTTTGTAGTATGTTTCCAAGTTTCTTTTTTTTATTTTAACCATATTACACGTCCTTTAGAGTCAATTTAGAAAATAAGGCATGTGGAAAATTTTAAATCTCCCATAATAATCCAGCCTTCCAGAGATTACTATCATGAGACAGTGGGGAGTATTTCCTTCTAGACACAATTTATATTCAGCAGGCTAGAAAATAAGACCTTTCTTTAACCCTTTTCAGGAAGGGCACTTTCCATGACTCATGGCTCTATAAAGTCACCCATCTCCAATGGCACATTTGGCTTTGACGGCCACAGAAGGAGTGATGGTCAAGTGTATCACACTGTGCACAAAGACTCGGGGCTCTACAAAGACCTGCTGCATAGAATCCACACGGACAGGGGCTCCGAGGAGAAGCCGGCCCAGGAAAACAACTACAGGTTCCTGCGGCGGAATAACAGTTACACTTGCTACACAGCGGCCATTTGTGGAATGCCAGTTCACTCGACTTTGAAAGCTGCGGACTCATCTGCACCCGAGGACAGTGAAAAGCTGGTGGGTGACACTGTGTCCTACTCTAAAAAGAGGCTTCGCTATGACAGCTACTCAAGCTACTGCAACGCAGTAGCCGAAGCTGAGATAGAGGCAGAGGAGGGAGGTGTGGAGATGAAGCTGGCATCTGAGCTGACAGATCCCGACCACCCTCGGGAGGACCACGCAGAAGAAGAGAAAGAAGAGAAAGACACCGCTGAGGTCCACCTCCTGTTCCATTTTCTGCAAGTCCTTACTGCCTGCTTTGGCTCCTTTGCGCATGGCGGCAATGATGTGAGGTAAGGACATCGTTCCTGCAACAAGTATGTAGTGAGGGTCTGCCATGTGCCAAGCGCTATTCTGGGTGCCGGAATATAGTGGTGAACACCACAGGCAAAAATTTCTGCCTGTCATGCTGGGGTTGAGCACATGCTGTAAACAAATAAATGAAGTAGCACATGTAATAATAGGCTAGACAGTGATAAATGTTCAAGAGAAAAATAAACTAGAAAGGGAACTGGAACTGCTGGAGACTGTGGTGTTGGATAAGCTGCTGAGGTTAAGAGCTCAGTAAGTGAGATCTGAAAGGGTGAAGGGATCTAGTCACGTGAGCATCTGCAGGAAGAGCATGTCAAGAAGAAGAACAGTGGGTGCAAAGGCCTGGGGCAGGAGTATGCCTGGTGTATTCTAGAAAGAGCAACGAGGCCACAGAGGGAGAGTGTAAACTGTAAGATTAGCAGATCATGTTGTCCTGGAATATGCAGGAAATATGTATGAATATGTAGAGAGCCTCTACTCTCTTTTTACTAGCTAGATCGCTAGTGACAAGTCACTTGATTTTCCCAAAGCCTCGGTTTCCCAATCTGTAAAATGGGGGTAAAACTAGTACCAACCCCATAGGGCTTTTATGAGGATTCAGTGAGATGCTTTATAAATGTGTATAGGACAGTGCTCCTTCTATAATCAGTTTCTATACATTTTCACTATTGCTATTGTTATAATTATACTATTGTTGCATTTTTTTTTATTACCCAGTTGTATGACTCTCTGCTTTTCAGCCATGGGTTTCTATACACTGCCCATCCATGTGTGACTGCATTTCTGTTCTTTTTTTAAAAGCCTTTCTGCCAGACAAAAGGCCTGGACATCTTTTGTTCTGCTCAGTGTTATGTAGGTGTTGCTGTGTTATTTAAGGCACCGTGTTTTGTTCTGCTTTAATTTTCTGACTGCCCCTCCCCAGAACCACTCCACTTCCTCCTCCCCTTTATCACAAATTCTTTATTGAAGGCCTGGTACTGGCGAAGTGTTATGAATTGGGACCCTGTCCTTCAGGAGTTAAATTCCAGTTAGGGAGTTAAGAAATACATATTGATGGGAAAGTAAAAAACCACCCCCAAACAGTATTTCGACGTCAAAGGAAGAATTTAGGCAGTACCTCCTACAGCCAACCAGAGTTTAGAGAATTTGCTTACAGTTTGGGGGCTGGTTTTGAGACTTTTGAGTAGGGAAATCGTCTGATAAAAACAGTGTTCTAGAAATAATGATGTGACAGTGAAGAGGGGGCTTGTATTCATTCAACAAACAGTTATTAAGTTTATACCAGGCCTCAGTGCTGAACCATTTGTAACTTATTCTAATCTTTCTCCAAACACTCCTTAGAGGTTCAGTGGTATCCGTCAAAGACAGGGAATTGGAATCTCAGAAATGTGAGAGTTCTTGCTCGGGATAACACAGCTAGAGAGAAGCAGCCTTGAGAGCCAGTTCTCTGTGCTCTCAGCCCACACTGTCTACACAGCGTATAGTTGGGATCGGGGAGGAGGCTGGAGCTACAGAAGCCATTAAAAGCCCATGAGTAGTTCTACATGTAAGGAGCTTGGAAGTTGTCACTTCATCCTAAAAACATGTGAAAAATTGAACAGACTGCAAAATCAACAACTGTTTTGGGATCTGGAAGAGAGAGAGGACGTGGGGCAAACCGTTGCCCTCAAGATTGGAGATACATTCAAATACAGAGAGTTATGGAGGAGAGGCTGGGACCCAGTGGTAGAAACAGTTATAAAGAAGTACAACTGATACACTAAGAAAGGAGAGAAAATAGAATCATGTGACGTGTTCTATTAAGACAAAATAGAACAAAGAACAGGGTAATAAATAGAAAAAAGTAACACCTAGATATTAATTCAGCTATGTCAAAATCATTTTGAATATCAGCAGTCTAAATGTCAGTTAAAAGATAGAGATTGTTAGACTGGATCAGAAAACAAGACTTAACTATATGTTAGCTATAAGAAACCCACTTTAAATATAAAGACACATACAGGTTAAAAGTAAGTGGAAGGAGGGAAATATATCATGCTAACACCAAAAAAAAACAAAAGTTGCCATATTAATGTTGGACAGAGCAAACAGGACAGATCCAGCAGGCAGAATATCAGTAAGGATATACTTGAACTCTGTTGAGTCAACTCACCATGAGTCAACTGTGTATCATTTACATTTATAGATTTCAACAACAGGAGAATTCACATTTTTTCAAGCGCGCATGAAACAGCAAAATAGACCACATTCTAGACTATAAAAATACCTTAATGCATTTAAAATAATAGAACTAATACAATGGCTGCTCTCAGACCACAATGAAATTAAGCTAGAAATCAATAAAAGAAAGAAAACTGGAAATTCCCAAATATGTGGAGGTTACATAACACACTTGTAAATAATACATGGATCAAAGAAGAAATATCAAGAGAAGTTTTTAAATATTTTAAACTAAATGAAAATAAAAACCAGTATTTGTGGGATACAGCTAAACAGTGCTTAGAGGGAAATGTGTAAAATTGAATACATAGATTAGGAAAGACCAAAAAAATAATAATTAAATATTTATCCTAGGAAACAAGAAAAAAAGCAAAGCAAATCCAAAGTAAGAAGAATAAAAGAAATAATAAGAATTATAGCAGAAATCAATAGAGAAAAATCAATGAAACCAAAGCTGGTTTTTTTTAAGATCAATAAACTTGATAAGCTTCTAACCAGGCTAAACGAGAAAAGAGAGAGGGAACACAAGTTACTAGTATCAGAAATGAAAGAAGAGACATCACTATAAATCCTACGGACATTAAAAAGATGAAGATTGCTCCAAATTTGATGGCGTAGATGGCATTGGACCAATGAAACAATCTGCCAAATGCACACAAGAAGAAATAGACTATCTGAATAGGCCTATATCTGTTAAAGAAATTGGATCAATAATTAATTATCTTCCAAAACAGAAAGCACCAAGCCCAGATGGGTTCACTGGTGAATTCCACCAACATTTAAGAAGACAATATACCAATTCCTTACAATCTCATTCAGAGGACAGAGGCACAAGGAATACTTCCTAACTCATTGTATGAGGTCAACACTATCTTATTACTAAAACTAGACAAAGATATTAAAAGAAAAGAAAACTACAGATCAGTATTTGTCATGCAAACAGATGTAAAAATCCTCAACAGAGTATTGGGAAATTGAATCTAACAGTATATAAAATAATTACACACCATGACCAAATGAAATTTATCCCAGGTATGCAAGGCTGGTTCAACATACAAAATTCAATTAATGTAAAAAAAGAAAAATCACATGACCATGTCAGTAGATTAAAGAAAAAAAAAGCATTTAACAATCTACCACCTATTTATGATAAAAAAAAACAAAACTTAAGTAGACTAGGAATAGAAGGGAATTTCCTCAACTTGATAAAGAATATCTCCAAAAAAACCCAGCAACTAACATCATATTTAATGATGAGAAACTCAGCTTTCCCACTAAGATCAGGAGCAAGTTAAGGATGTCCCTTTTCATCACTCCTATTCAACACCTTACTGAAGTCCTAGCTAATGCAATAGGACAAGAAAAGGAAATAAAAAGTACACTGGTAGGGAAGGAAGAAATAACACTGTTCACAGATGACATGATTGTCTCTGTAGAGAATCTGAAAGAATCAACAAAAACTTCTGGAACTAATAAGCATTTATAATAAGGTTAATATGTAAAAATCACTTTTGTACTTATCAACAGTGAACAGGTAGAATCTGAAATTGAAAACACAATACTGCTTCTTTTCAGCTACAATTGCCCTCTTTCAGTAATTCGCCAAAATGACTAACATACACAGAGGTAAAGAGGAGGGGCACCCATTAAGTTTTCTGGCTTTTTGGAAAACACGAGTTGTTCTTTTGCCCACCCACATACATACGGATCTATAAGAAAAGTGATATTGTAGACATTAAGGGCACTGTTCAAGAAGGAATGCCCCACAAACGTTACCGTGGCAAAACTTGAAGAGTCTACAGTGTCACTCAGCACATGGTGTGCATTGTTGTAAACAAACAAGGGCAAGATTCTTGCCACGAGAATTAATGTACATACCGAGCATATCAAGCACTCTAAGGGCCGAGATAGCTTCCTGGAACATGTGAAGGAAAATGATCAGAAAAAGGAGGAAGCCAAAGAGAAAGGTACCTGGGTTCAGTTAAAGCGTCAGCCTGCTGCCCCTTGAGAAGCACACTGTGTGAGAACTGGTGGGAAGGAGCCTGAGCCGCTGGGACCCCTTCCTGAGGAAACCATAGCATGATTAGTGTAACAGAATGGAAGGGATCTGTACTGTTAAAAATGTTCTATTGAGTCAAAGTGTGCTATCCTCGCCCCCCCCCCAAAATATTTAAAGAAAACTCTGTGTTCTGAAAAGAATAAATAAAAAATAAAACACAATACTATTTACACTAGCATCCCTAAAAATGAAATACTTAGGTATAAATCTAACAAAATATGTAAGGATCTATATGTGGAAAACTAACAAACTGAAGAATGAAATCAAAGAAGAACTAACTAAATGGAGAGATTTTCCATGTTCAAGGCTAGGAAAACTCAATATTGTCAAGATGTCAGTTCTTCCCATCTTGGGGGTGTTGATAATGAGAGAGGCTCTGCATGTGTCAGGGCAGGCATCATATGGGAAGGCTCTGCACCTTCCTCTCACTTTTGTTGCGAACCTTAAATTGCTCTAAAGGAATGAGGTCTTAATTATACATTTGGGAAAAGAAAAAGAAAAAAAGAAAGCTGTAGCATCTTCCCAAAAAATCAGTGTGTGGCTGCCAAGGGCCTGAGTGATGATAGGCTCAGGGGAAAGGACACTAGCACCTGAGTGAGTCACTCCTGAGCTCATGTCCCAATCCTGCCTCCTGCTAGTGACGTAAAATGGGAGTGGCAGTACTTAGTTTGCAGAATGGATGTGAGAACTAGTGATTAGAAATGTTTGTGATCCCCAGTGTGGTACCCAACACAGCTGTCCATAACTGGTAGCTAATCTTAGTAGCAGTGCTGGCAGTGAAAATGGAAAGAAATAGAGAAAGAAAAAAAGAAGAAAAAAAAGAACTTGATTTGTGTATCCACTTCTTGTGATTTTTCAGTGTAGTACTTCTAAAAAGTTAATAAATCACATGTTCATTAAGGCAGCTACTATAGATCCAGACCAGTAGCTCCGTTGGTTAGAGTGACATCTTGATGCACCAGGGTTGCAGGTTCAATCCCCAGTCAGGGCACACATGAGAATCAACCAATGAATGTAAATAAGAGGAACAACAAAAATCGAAGTTTCTCTCTCTCTCTCTCTCTCGTCTCTAAAATCAATCAATCAAAAAAAAAAAAAAGATGGCTATCATAAAAAAATATACAAAATAAACATTGATGAGGATGTGGAGAAATTGAAGCCCTTGTGCAGTTAGTGGAACGTAAAGTGGTGCAGCCACAATGGAAAACAGTCTGGAGGTTCCTCAACAAATGAAAAATGGAACTACCTTATGATCAAGCAATCCCACTTCTGGTTATTTACCCAAAAGAATTGAAAGCAGGGTCTCAAAGTGATATTTGTACATCTATGTTTATTGTAACATCAGTCACAATAGCCAAGAGGTGGGAGCAACCCTAGTGTCCATCAACGGATGAATGGATAAGGATGTGGTATATGCACATAGTGGAGTATTTAGCCTTAAAAAGGAAGGAAATTCTAACTCATGCTACAACGTGGATGAATCTTGACATGCTACGTGAAATACCTAAGTCTCAAAAGATAGATACTGTATAATTCCACTTATCTGAGGTACCTACAGTAATCAAATTCATAGAAACAGAAAATAAAATGGTGGTTACCAGGGGCTGGGGACAGAGGGCAAAGGGACTTTATTATTCAATGGCTGTGGAGTTAGATTTACAGGATGAAAAAGTTCTGGAGTACTGTTTCACAACAACGTGAATATACTTGACACTACTGAACTGGACACTTAAAAGTGACTAACATGGTAAGTTTTCTCTTATTTTACCACAAAAAATAATAATAAATCATTTTCATCACCACTAGATTATATAGGCAGGCCACAAATGCAGTAAGAAGCGCTATTCTCCAGACAGAGAAGTCACTGCATGTTGTGTACAGTGTCGTTTGTCTTTATGTGCAATGTTTGTATAATTCATTTACTCTTTTTATTCTCCCAGTAACGCCATCGGTCCCCTGGTAGCTTTGTGGCTGATTTATGAACAAGGTGCAGTCCTGCAGGAAGCAGCTACGCCCGTCTGGCTGCTGTTTTATGGAGGAGTTGGAATTTGTACAGGGCTCTGGGTCTGGGGAAGAAGAGTGATCCAGACCATGGGGAAAGACCTCACGCCCATCACCCCATCCAGGTAAGCCAGGGGGTGCAGGCTGCATTAGTGGGGCTGGTCCTTGGAGACCTACGCAGAGTCGATATGTCCGAGAGTCCTTTCATGCTGCTTTTATGCCCCGGCCCCCTCAGCACAGTCCCTCTGCAGCTGGGAGTCACGGTGAAGAGGGGGCGGGGCGTAAGCTGACCCCACCTTGCTGGCCACCCATTATTGCCCTCCCTCATGCAGTCTTGGGTCCCCATCCACAGTGTCACTGGGATAAGGGAGAGAAAACGAGAGGCGGGGGGTGGGGGGGTGATAGAAGGAAGGAGGAGCTGAAGCAGAGCCGGAGGGAAGAGAAAAAGAACCACCCGGCAGCCCCGCATCTTCTCCCACGGGTGGTCTTAACCAGCATGAGCTCCTGAGAGCAAGCCAGGCGCCAGGGCTTGCAAGCCACTTCCACGGCCCAGGGCCTGCCTTTCCCCGAAAATTCTCCACCACACCAGCTCCACCTACTGGAGGGAAGCGGCTCTCACCTGCCACCCTTCTGGGTTACTTGGGGCGTCCTTCCTCTTGCAGCCTCTGCCCTCTGAGGTGGGGTCTGGACTCATGGTTTCCCTGTAGTCCTATTGTCCTGTTTTCTAATATTTAGGTAGTTTAGGGGTTAAAGAACAAACTCACAGAACTTTAGAAGGATACAACTAAAACTTGGAACTACCTAGTGTAAGAAATCTTTCCCCTCTTGATATTAATTTTAATAATTCTTTTATAAAATTGACTTCAAGAAAAATTAGTAATCTGAGAAAATTCACCTTTTTGGTAGTAAGTACACATTTTTAAAATGAGAGTATAGTTTTTCATACGCCACTTTAAAAATGATTAAGTGACCATGTTTTACACAGCAGGAATTTCTGACCCACTTACAACAGTGTGTGGTTTTGAAAACATGCCAGAAAAATAAGGCTATTTGGATCTGTAAACAGTGTAATGCAGAGCCTTGGTGTGAATCGTTGTCATTGTACAGCAGTTTCTTGTTCTCTTAATGTCATCTGGCCCTGCCAGAAGCTGACGGTCGATTCAAAGAGGGTTCTGGGGAGACGTTGGTACCCCTGGGGTGTCAGTGAGGCCGATACAAAGGGCGCCTGTGATTGTCTCCTGTCTCCCCCACAGCGGCTTCACCATCGAACTGGCCTCTGCATTCACGGTGGTGATCGCCTCCAACGTGGGGCTTCCTGTCAGCACCACTCACTGCAAGGTAGGCCCTGCCAGCGGTGACCTTCCTTCAGGCTGCTGGGGTCCATCCAGCACCCAGTGACTCTGAGAAGAGCTGGTTGAGCTTTGTATGTTGTCGTTTGTGAAACAAAATCACCTGCAGGTTTGCTCGGAGTGCTTAAGCATTGCTGGATTGGGGATGCTGGCTGTCCTCAGCCTGTCACCCTAGCCCTTGCCTGCTCAGCGGTGTGACACCTGCGGCCTGCAGACTTGGCTTTTTCAGTGCATGCCGGGCAGAGCATCCCCTCCTTCGATGTGTGCTTCACTCTTTCCATGTGTCCTGTTTCTCTCTCATTGTCTCCACAGTGAATTTTGCACTGAAGTCATGTGTGCGCTAACCATATTCGTAGGCTCAAATGGGGGCTTGCCACTCAGTTCCAACCCATTGCAGGGGACTGGGAGATAAGCAGAAATCATCTCAGTGGAATTGTAAGACATGGTTGTTTCGGTTCTTTTTCCTTATATGATGATCAAAGTGACTGTATTGCCTTAAGAGTTAATTCCAAATGAAGGTTAATGCTTAAGACTGCTCACTGCCAAGTGCTTTAAAACTCAGGGCTGTGCAAGAGGGAATTTCTTGCTATAGGGGTGGAATGTTGGAGCTGTAAGGAGCCTGAAAGGTAATAAAGAGGAGACAGGCTGCGTGAGCTTCAGGGAGTAATTCGAGGTCACTCAGGGTGGAGCCAGGACTAGAACCCAGGTCTGTTAACCCAGGTCTGGAAAATTCTAAAACAGCTTCAGTGGGCCTCTATAGACAAAAATAGTCCCTAACTTCAACAAAGCAAAATTCACCTGCAGATTTTTTTTGCTTGTATCATTCAAGAAGAACTGTGCTGGGGGGTGGGGGTGGAGGACTGTTCTAAGCACCAGTGACCAAAGACCATGCCAGGCAATGTATTTAGTGCTTTATACAGGGGTGGACAAGAGTAGATAAAATTACCAGCCATCATTACTTAAAAGATAATTTGTAAGTAAGGACATGAAATAAGTACAATAGTAAATAAATAATATAAAATTCTGTGTTCCATGTACTCCAAACTGTAAGCCTACTTTTGCCCACTCCTGTATGTGCAAAATATGTCATTTAATCCTCACAGGAACCCTTTGAAATTGGTGCTGGCATTCCCAATTTACAGATAAGAAAACGGAGGCTTCCAGAGTTATCACTTTCTCAAGGTCATATATTCAGCATGTGACAGAGTCACTCAGACCTTCACCTCATGCACTGTACCTCCTAATCATCCTCATAATAATCATAATCGCAGTAACCAATCACAAGTAAGATGCGTGGGGCAAGTGCCCTCTGCTGGGGACTGTTTGAAGTGCACTGTGAGTAATTAACTTGTTCCATCCTCCCCAAACCTTTGGAGGTGAGTGCTAATATTGTTACTCCGTTTTACCAATGCGGACGCCGAAGCGTAAAAGGTTAACCCCGGTCCAGGATGGTGGCGGAGCGAACAGGTGGCCCATGCCCGCGCTAGCACTCGGCCCAGCGCCGCTCTGGTACAAAGAAAAGAAGCTGTGCCTCCTGCCATACTCCTACCGTTGTTACTTTTCTAACTGCGGTTATTTAAAAATTACAGAAGAGCACATGCTCACTGAAATACGTCAAACAATGCTATATATATGGCATGAACAGGGATCATCTTGCCCCCTTACTCCACCCCAAGTTCAGTTCACTGTGATGTGTGGGAGCCTAGAGGAAATGCATGTTACTAAATATATTCTTTCTCAAGGAAACGGGGTTTGAACTTTTCTGTAGGCATAAATAGCCTTTTGGGCTGCTCGAAAATAAGCATTACACTGTCTTTTTGATGATTAACCCTGCACTTGAGGAAGTCTACTGAAGGTGAACGTTTTTAAACCAGTTGGAAGACCTCTGGGGAAAACAGCACAAGTTTGGTTTTTCTGAGTTGTTACTGTTACTAACTGCACTATATTTGTAAGCTAACCTATACTGCTGTACAGAGTGAAGTGTTAAAACTGAGACTACTAATTTTGCCAATAACACTAAACTCTATAATGCAAGATATGAAATATATGAAAAGTACAAAATGCCTATAAAAACTATATTCTTATTAGTTATCTTTAAATGTCACTTCCCCAATATTTATATTTATACTATAAGAAGAAGGTGCTATTAAGGGATTTATATCCAGTTTGTACCGGGCCTTAGAGATGTGTGTTATCATTACTCTAAAAGACCCCTGGCTGGTGTGGCTCAATGGGTTGAGTGCTGGCCTGTGAACCATAAGAGTCATTACTCTAAAAGAGCTATACAAAGCATAAGATAGGTTTTGTTTCCTTAGAGCTATAGATTAGTGTTAGACTAGTTTGTTGGCACTTAAAATTAAGTATCCTTAACATGAGACCACAGTGGATGTCATCTATCAATGAGATTTAAGACATAGTTCAACTTGGACTCTAGGCAGTTTGTCCAGTGTCATTGGTCACGGACTTCTGGACAAAGCCCAGAGCTAGTTACTACAATAGTAAATGGCCGGGCTCTGGCTCCCAGGACTTGCAGTGGGCAAAGATGCTCATCCAAGTCCAGATAACAGGAGTGCTGAGAAGAGTTCACAGTTCCCTCCCCATAACACTTATTCTGTTACACCAAGTGTTTCTTCTGCTTTCCACAGTCCCAAAATAGCAAATGTGGGATGACACGTGAGAGATGTGGGATGGCGTTAAGTAAGAATGAGGCCCTGAGTGAAGCTGTGAATCTGGAGACATTCAAAGATTGTTGACATCCTGTAAAATCATAGCAGTCCCATCAGATTTTCTGGAATAATTAGACCCTGTGTTTGCTATTTCCACTGCTCTACTTCCTCTCCCATCTACTTGTTAGGCACTAACAGCAATAGTTTCCATTGAAAGGTGGGCAGATGTTGGGAACTTGGCAGAAAAGAAGATGGAAACTTTTGTGTAAAATGAGCTTTCTTAATTTATCTGGGTAAATTTCATTTATTCATGTTTCCTTCTCAGTGTACCAATATTTAATATAGATGATCCTTTATGAGCTCTTTAATAGGCAGTCAGAGTGGTATTATCCAAAATGTCTTAATTTCATATTGGGGTGGTTTGGGATTATTCTTTTTTTGTGAATTAACAGCATTATTTATCTCTATTGATGACACAGATGATTACTCAATCTGCCTTTGAATTTGGAACAACTTATAAGAAACAGTACTGATTTTAAATTTTAGGATTATAATTTCTAATTTAATTTTCTAATCCTTGCTCTCTGGTTCCCCTACTTTTCAATAATCCTATTGCTGTTAGGGCCTGATGATGCCCTTAAGCTGAAAATACAATCAACTTCCTAAGAGAGAGGTTAGAACACAGGAAAGGAGACCTATGTATTACACATATTGTTATTGGATGGAAAACAAGATTTTGTAATGTCAGTTCTCCTCAAATACAACCCCAACCAAAATTTTTTTTTACAACTTTACAAAATGAATCTAAAGTTAATTTAGTAGGTCAAATTGGCAAGAAAAGCAATAAGGAGAGATTGGCTTTGCCAGATAGAAAGTATGTTATAAGGAAACAAGAGTTAAGAATAGATGGAGGTGAGGGGGGTGGGGAATTGTGATAATGGAGACAGAGTTTGGGATGATGAAAAAGTTCTGGAGATGAATAGTGGTGATGGTTGCAAAACAATGTGAATGTACTTTATGCCACTAAAGTGTTAAAGTGATAAGTTTTATGCCATGTATATTTTACCACAATAATTAAAAAAACATCGATACTTATATAAAAACAATAGGTAGGCGAGAGAGAGAACCTGTTATATACAAGTATATAGTTCGGAGAAAGGGAAATTTAACCAATAAAGAATGTCAGCTAGCTGGCTATCAATCTAGAAAAACAAAATTAGACCCACAACTCTCAAAATATATGAACATATAGCTGATGGCCTAAATAATATTTTAAAAATATTTTAAAGTGTTGAATAAAATAGAATTTTATTTTTGAGAATTTAGAATAAAATAGAATATTTATCAAATATTCACAGAAGAAAAGTGCAGCGTATTTTATTGCATGAAATTAGAAACTTGAAAATAAAACAAAGCAGAACAGAACACTGGGTTGAGAAAATATTTGCACTAAATTTCACAGAGTTACTATTATTCAATAGGACCACACATAAATAAATAAGGGACACGTTTAAATTCCAGTATGTAAAAGGGCAAATAAAATACACGAAGACACACTTTTTATATGCAAAGACTAGCAGGAGTAAAATTGGATAAATAAATAAGTTCTTAGTCATAATTAAAGGTATGCAAATTATAGCAACAGTAGCCCATGTTATTGTTGGTTAGCAAAATAGAACAATTTACAGGATTGTTATGGTGTACTGAAATTCACAGATCATAGAGGACCTTGTATATTTACATGTCTTTGTAAAACTCTTTGGCAATATGTATTGGGGTCCAGAATGTACTAGGAGACGAAGATTTTCCTCAAAGAAACATTCCAGCTGATTATTCATGGGAAAGCGTTGGTAAATCACCATTTTGCAACCAATGCAGTAAAGATCGGATTGCTGAATCTTCAGCAGAAGGGGAGAGGGAAGTTGATGAGTGCCAGGGTATTTTAATGGTGTGAAAATGTCTCTTTATAGACTGTGGCAAAATGTTAAAAATTGGTGAATTTTGGTAAAGGGTGTATGGGAGTTATTATTTATTTATTTATTTTTCTTTAGGGGAAAGGGGGAGAGGTTTGGAGAGAAAGGGGTTAGAGGTAAGAGGAAACTCCCGGACCAACCCAAGGGCCTGGAGGAGTGGGGGACTGGGAGAAAGGGGGAAAGGGGGAAAGGATAGTGGAGAATCCTGGTTACCCACGCGGGGCCATAGGAATTGCCTCTGTATGGCATTCTTGTAGCTTTTTTCTAAGTTTCATATTATTTCAAGGTGTTTTTAAAATGCCCCTTTTAAGGAATAATCCACTTTAGGGAATATTATTTTTTAAAGCCTAAATATAAGTGAATATGTTAATCATGAAACTATTTCTAATAGGGAAAATTTGGAAGCAAATTGGAAATGGTTAAATAAATTAAGGTACATCCACCTAAAGCATGTACCATTTTACATTGTAATCACAAAGGCTGTGAGTACTATGCGACGATGCTTATAAATTTTTTAAAGAAAGGACATAGCATATCTATTATTTACAAATAAAGGTATTTTAATAAAAATACTAGAAAGGAGTATATAAACATGACAGTAGTTGGGTTCTGGGTAATTGTCCATCCCTCCTATTGCATAAACTTGCCCTAATATTCTTACCTTTATGCTTAAAAAAAGTGTTCTGGGTTAGCGGGGTGAGTGGAGGTAGAAAAGGTATAGGGGGATAAATGATAATGGGAAAAATACAATTAAAAATAAATAAAACAAAATGAAAATAGGAAAAAATAATTGTTCTAGGAAAGAAAGGAGGCGTAGATAAAATGGAAACTTGAGTGTGAGGTAATCCAGAACAACTGAAGTGCACTGCAAGGGGCTGTGTTCTGGGGAGACAGTGCGTAACAAGAAGAGTTTTCATCTCAGAAGCCAGTGTTTGTGGATTTGATGGCGTGGGTCGACAAAATATCAGATTAACTAACTGCCTTTAAATATGCTGTGTGTTTGGCTTTCCTGTTTGCTTCCATAAACAATTTACAGTGTTAGATTTTATTTATTCTGTGGTTAGACCCCAGTTGCTATTTGAATGTCACTGGCCACTGCTGATTCTAAAGTATTCAAGGGTCAGTAGAGAGAAGCCTACTTTATAGAAATCTTCAAGGGCAGACAGCTTGCAAGTGGTCAAGGGCACTCTGTTAAACTCTTTGAGCTTCCTCAGAGCCTGAGTGAGGTGTGAGATATTACAGGCAGTTTACTTTCTTAGGATTTTTAGGACACTTGAAGTGTCTTTTTTTTTTTTCCTTTTTAGACTTTCAACCATAAAATGAACTGCAAGTAGTTAGAAAAATATTTGAATTAGTATTAATAATCTAATTTTCAAGTATCTCTGTCGTGAGTCTGTGAGGCTTGATTGACAGTTTAGATTCAATAATATGCTCCATTTTATTTAACTTTTTTAATTTAGCTAAGTGCAAGGACTGCTATGCAGTTTAAAGTCAAGAGGCCTGAGTTCTAGTCCTCAGTCTGCTGTGATTTACAGTATCTCCTGGTGCCCCCAAGCCCTCAAGGGCTGTTGTATCCTCTTTAACATGAGCCACGTGGTCTAATGTTCTCAAAGGTCTTCTCCAGCTCCAACATTTTATGATGCTGTTATTCTAAGAGAAGGATAAATAATTGCCATTTCATTATATAATTAAGCAGGTTCACATACTGTAGTAAGCAATATCCTACCTGGGGCATTCATAAGTTTATAAGGTACAGAGAGCAGAGAAAACATTTAATTGGCTCAAGTTCCACTCAAATAGAGCAGAATACATGGGAAAGTGCATCAGATCTGTATACTGAAGAGAATAATCCTGAAACAATTATACCTAAGATATAAATGATTTTAAAAGCTTTTAACAAATTTAGGGGAAAGAATTGGTAATTTTATTATATGATTTATTTAAGATTATTCAGTTCACATTGGTTGAATGTAGATTTTGTGTCACACTTTATAATTTGTGGGTCTCTTTTTACTTTAAAATATTTGTGCTTCTGCAGGTGGGCTCTGTGGTGGCTGTGGGCTGGATCCGCTCCCGGAAGGCTGTGGACTGGCGCCTCTTCCGGAACATCTTTGTGGCCTGGTTTGTGACAGTCCCTGTGGCTGGGTTGTTCAGTGCTGCTGTCATGGCTCTCCTCATGTACGGGATCCTTCCATATGTGTGATTTGTCTTCTTCCAACCAGTAAACGAGGAAGTCTTGGGTGGGGCTGTGTGGGAGGCATGTGCCCACATTTCACACATGTATGCGCATCCTGCCCATGCACAGGCTGTTTTTCAACCAGCTTCTCCATGCTCCTTCAGGTGGTTCCAAACCACACTGTCACCTAGGCAGTAGAGTCATCCTCCAGAGCTAACTTAACTACTGTACATAATAATGTGCATTAAACTGATATCGTGGTGATATAACGTGGTGCAGTTACTTATATATTAAATATATATTGTATACATAGAATAGGTAGTATTATTTCAAATATATTCAGAATGGGAGTGGAGATAATTGCCTAGAATTCAGTATTCAACAAATCTTTGTACATAGTGATTTCAGTGGCAAATTTTGAGAACCTTTAAAAGCAAAGCCTAGTTTGGAAATGCTATTTTTCCCATTTAATATACTGTAAGATAACTGAGGTACAGGGTGGATGATACAACTTTGGGAAGATGTATGTATGTCAGAGTGCTATTGAATAATACTGGAACAGGTGTTCACAAGTGCTTTCTCTGAAGTTTGTTCATATACTGTGTATTGATTATGTAATATATAATTGCTTCTGTAAATACTTAAAACTGTAATTTTTTAATGGTGTGCACTTCCCTTATACTTTTTTGATCAGAGAATTTTGGAAAGTACCAAAGAAGCAGGGGAATAGTTTGCCAGTATTATATTTTCATATTGTCTCCCCTCCTCATTAACCCTGCGGTTAACCTGGGCTGTAGCGAGACCACCATGCGCTGGCCTGCCCTGGAGCAGTGTGTGTGGTGAGGCACCAGCCCCTATCAGTGCATCCCCCACTTCTGGTTCCCGAGCCCACCTACCCCAGCACTGCTGCCAGACGCCAGATGTGGATCAGCCCTGCGGTGGCCGTTCATTGTCATCAGTGTAGAGAATGTACAGATGTTAAGGACATGCAATCAAGCACTACATATCAAGTCCAGTTTTAATTTTCACTCCTATTCTCCCCTGCATTTGGAAAAAAGCAATTCTTGTCTCAAACACTGAGGCAAGTACTTTAACATTCTAGAAATTTGGGAGGGGGGAGGTTGAAATGTCAGACAATACACTGGATTTGAGGATTTCCTTGAGGCCTTTACTAAGTTGAACATCTTGATGCTCTATTGTAGTCCCATTTGGATTCTTTTTTGATAGTGGGAGGGAGGAAGTATGACTAATGTTAGAGCCTGAAACTTTGGAAATGCTGCTAAAATTTTTATATTGACAGACATTTTCTCGGTACTTCATTATGATTTTTCATTAATCAACCATATTAAATTTATAATAAAAAAATGCCCCTCAAGTTTGTCTCTGACTTTTTTTCTAAATATCAATATAATGTTTTTTGTCCAGCGTTTCCACAATCATAAAAGCTATATAATTTAGTAGTCTATTTTTTAGAGAACCTTTTCCCCTTATTTTACTACTATTACACTTCTGTGTAGAAATATACATGAGCACCCAGAAATCCCCACTGTTAACACATACATTGGTCCTTCATTAACAAACTATCTGATGAAAGGGTTTGTCACTCTAAAGTTGGCCTTATTTCAGGGCTAAGGACCTAGCAGGAAAATGCACATCCTTTCTTCTTGGCTTAAGCATCCAAAAACAAAACAGAAAGATAGCTTCTTGGAGCATCAGAAGGAAACTCCTTCAGCCTCTGCAGGAGTCACAAGCTCCAGTTCCTTCCCAAGCCAGGAGGATAACAGAGATGAGGAAAACTGGCCAGGCATTAAAAGTTCTTCACAGCAAAGGAATTTGCCCTTTCTATCGTTTAAAATGGCATTTTAGGCCTTTCATTTCTTCACTTGTGATAAAACAATAGCTTCAAGAAGAAAGTTCAGTTTCCTTCTAAATTTATCAGAAAAATAACAGCACGACGACAGTGGCAGTTTTTGGAAGCCATGTCCTGGGAGAAGGGCTGCTGTCTTCACCCCGGCAGAGCCCCAGCATCCAGGGCGGCAGAGGCCGGGCAGGCAAAGTGGGCTAAAGGTCACACTCACACAAAGTCTTTGAATGACTAAGCACCTAACACTGTCCCCAACAATGTGCAGAGAAGCCTTGCGCACTGTACCCCTCCCCAGCCTCTGTTATCTGAGAGGGTGAGCTCATGGAGAGAAGAGGTCACCTCAGAGGGGTGGAGGGATGGGATGCTGGTGGAGAGCTCCCCTCTCTGGGCCACCTGAGTCTTTCTCTGAGTTAATCAGTCTCTTCCTCTAAAAATGCAAACACTCCTAGACAAGGGTTAACTCCTGTGTCCATGGGGTCTTACTGAGATTTTGTCACCAGATCACGCTGCTATGAGTAAGAGAGGTGTCTGGAGCCAAGAGGAGTTCCTGGGAGACTGCTCTCTTCCCCAAGTCTGGGCTCCTCTCACAGTGGCCAAGTCTGCAGGGAGCACAGGCTGTCAGACGGAGCCTGAGCTCCCAAGACAAAGTTCTTTTACTTCATTTTCTACCTTTCCAAAAGGACTGACCTTTTGAGCAAGTATGTAAACATATTTATTCGTTTTCAACAAAATAATTGTAAAAATTAGTCTTCCCTGTCTCTTCAGAATAAGCTATAGAATGAAAATTAAAACCATTCCATGAAACAAAATGGATGAAAATCGTATGAGCATATCAATAGATGCGAAAAAAGCATCTGGCAAATCCAGCATCCATTCATGATAAAAACTCTCAGCAAAGTGAGTATAAAGGGAACACACCTCACCCTGGCCAGTGTGGCTCAGTTGAGTCATCCTCCTGTAAACCAAAAGGTTGGATGGGTTGTGGGTTTAATCCCCAGTTGGGGTGCAAGTGAGAGGCAACCAGTCAATGTTTCTCAGGTCGATGTTTCTCTCCTACTCTTTCCCTCCCTTCCCCTCTCTCTAAATAAATAAATTAATGAATTAAAAAGGGAACATACCTCAACATAGTAAAGCTCAGGAACAAGACAGGGACGTCTACTTTCACCACTTTTATTGGAAGTCTTAGCCATAGCAATCAGACAAGAAAAAGAAAAGGCATCTAAATTGGAAAGGAAGAAGTGAAACTCATTATTTGCAGATGACATGATACTATATGGAGAGAATCCTAAAAAGTCCATCAAAAAACTACTAGAATTGATAAATGAATTAAGTAGCAGGGTACCAAATATTCAGAAATCAGTTGCATTTTTATAGACCAATAGTGAACTATCAGAGAAATTAAGGAAGAAATCCAATTTACAACTGCATCAAAAAAACAAAACAAACAAAAAAAAAACCCCAAACACCTAGAAGTAAATTTAACCTAGGAAGTAAAAGACCTTTTATTAGAAAATTATGAGACACTGAAGAAGGATACTGAAGATACAAAAAATGGAAGCATATACTGGGCTCATGGATAGGAAGAATTAACATTGTTAAAATGTCCACACTACCCAAAGCAATCTGTAGGTTCAATGCAATCGTTATAAAAATACCAATGGTGTTTTTTAAAAATATTTAGAGAGGGGGAAGGGAGGGAGAGAAACATCATTGTGGGAGAGAAACATTGACCAGTTGCCTCTCATGCACACCCTTACCTGGGACTGAACTCACAACCTAGGCATGTACCCTAACTGGGAATCAAACTGGCAATCTTTCGCTTTGTAGAACAACACCCAACCAACTGAGCCATACTGGTCAAGGGCCAATGGTGTTTTTCACACAACTAGAATAATCCAAAAGTTTATATGGAAACACTAAAGACTGAATAGCCACAGCAATCATGAGAAAAAAAGTATCACACTATCTGATATCAAAATATACTACAGGGCTATAATAATCAGAACAGCATGGTATTGGCATAAAAACAGATACACAGATCAATGGAAATAAACCCACTCCTATGTGGTTAATCAATATATGACAAAGGAAGCAAGAACATAAAATGGGGTAAAGAAAGTCTATTCAATAAATGGTGTTAGGAAACTGGACAGATATACACACAAAAAGAAATGAAACTAGAGCACTTTCTTACACCATATACAAGAATAATCTCAAATTGGGTTAAAGACTTGAATGTAAGTAACTTGAAACCATAAAACTTCTAGAAGAAAAGATAGGCAGTAAAAACTGACGTTTCTCTAAGCAACATCTTTTTCTAATATGTCTTCCTAGGCTAGGGAAACAAATAAATAAACAAATGGGACTAAGTCAAACTAAAAAGTTTTTGCACAGCAAAGGAAACCATCAATGAAACAGAAAGATAACCTACTGAATGAGAGAAGATATTCATTAAAGATACATCAGAAAGGGGTTCATATCTAAAACTTATAAAGAACTCCAAAAAATTTATAAAGAACTTATACAACTGAACACACACACACACACACACACACACACACACACACACAATTTAAAAAGAAGGCCAAGATGGAGGCATAGACAGACATGCTGTGTCTCCCTCCACAACTAAGAAGGAATACACCTACCTCAAAACCAGAAACAACAAGAAGTTCCAGAAAATCAAACTGCATGAAGTCCAGCAAAGATAAAAAGAAGAAATATTCATCCAGACAGGTAGGAGGGGCAGAGCCAGGGCGGAGAGGATGCAGTGAGGCGGTGGCAGAAGGCACAGTCACACTTTATAAAATTCAGGAGGGACACCTGGGGAGTGTTCCCAGCTCCTCACTGGACCCCGCAGCTCTTGGTCCCAGCACTGGGGAAAATCAAGCCTCATTGCTTCTGACTGTGCAGACCAGTGGGGGTTGGGGTGGAGGCAGAAACTCTCAGCAGAGTCTGCTTGTTTAAAGGGCTCCCAAGGTCACAGAAGGTCTGCAGACCCACCTACCCTGGGAACAATGGCCAGGGCAACAGCTAGAGGGGTGCCAGTCCGGTACGGAAGTGGGACAGGTGCCTGGAAAAGGGGTGAGTGCTGGGCAGGCGGCATTGTCCCCTCTCGGACCCCTCCCCCACATACAGCGCCACAACATGGCGAAATAGGTCACTCTGTACTGACGAATACCTAAGGCCCCGCCCCTTACAACATAACAGGAGTGACAGCTCTACCTGGGACGCGGAGGCAAACACAGGAGCCTGTCAGAATGAGGAGACAGAGAAGTATGGCCCAAAAGGGGGAACGGATCAAGGTTCCAGTGGAAGAACTAAGCAACGAGGAGATAGCCAATCTAACAGATGAGGAGATAGACAATCTGACACAGAATTCAAAACACTGGTGATAAAGATGCTCACAGGCTTGACAGATATGCTTGAGTATGGCAAACGCATAAGAGAAGTGAAGGCTATGCTAAGTGAAACGAAGGAAAATCCACACAAAACCAAAGGTGAAGGGAAGGAAACTGGGGTTCAAATCCATGATTTGGAACATAAGGAAGAAAAAAACAGACAACCAGTGCAGAATGAGGGAGCAAGATTTGAAAAAAATGAGGAAAACTTCCCAAATTTTGTGAGGATATGGACATACAGGTCTGGGAAGCACGGAGAGTCCTGGGCGAGCTGGACCCAGAGGGGACCACACCAGGATACATCATGATTGAGATGCCAAAGGTGAAAAATAAAGAGAGAGTCCTGGAGGCAGCAAGAGAGAGGTGGAGAGTTGCCTACAGGGGGGTGCCTATAGGACTATCAGCTGATTTCTCAGAGGACACTTTGCAGGCAGGAAGGGACTGGCAAGCAGTATTCAATGTGATGAAAGGCAACCTGCAACCAGGATTACTCTATCCAGCAAGGCTGTCATTTGGAATGGAAGGGCAGATGAAGTGCTTCCCAGACAAAGTAAAGCTAAAGGAGTTCATCATCACCAAGCCATTATTATATGAAATGTCAAAGGGACTTACTTAAGAAAAAGAAGATCAAAATTATGAACACTAAAATGACAAACTCACAACTATCAACAACTGAATCTAAAAAATAAAAACAATCCAACTGAGCAAACCAGAATATGAACAGAATCATAGGTATGGGGATCATTTGGAGGGTTATCAGCTGGGGAGGGGGGGTAGAAATAGGGATATGGTGCAGGGATTAAGAAGCATAATCGATTGGTACAAAATAGAATGGGGAAAGTTAAGAATAATATAGGAAAGGGTGAAGCCAAAGAACTTATATGCACGACCCATGGACATGAACTAAGAGGAGTGGGATTGCTGGAGGGAAGAGGGGTACTGGTCCGACGGGAGCAAAGGGGAAAAAAATTGGAACTGTAACAACGTAATAAAATATACTTTAAAAAAATTAAAAAGAAATGGGATAGAGGACCCGAATGGACACTTCTCCAAAGAGGACATACAGATGGTCAGTAGACATATGAAAAGATGCTCAATGTCACTGATCATCAGAGAAATGCATATTAAAACTACAGTGAGGTATCACCTCACACATGTCAGAATGGCTATCATCAATAAATCAACAAACAAATGTTGAGAACGTGGAGAACAGAGAATCCTCATGTATGATGGTAGGAATGTGGACTGGTGCAGCCACTATGGAAAACAGTTTGGAGAATTCTCAAATAATTAAAAAATAGAATTGCCTTATGACCCAGCAATTCCACTTGTGTGTATATATCCAAAAAACTCTAAAATACTGAATTTGAAAAGGTATATGCACCCCTATGTTCATTGCAGCATTATTTACAATAGCCATGATATGGAAGCAACCCAAGTGCCCATCAATAGATAAGTGGATAAAAAAAGTGGTTGTACATATATACAGTGGAATATTACTTGGCCATTAAAAAGAAGGAAAACTTTCCATTTGTGACAACATGGATGGACCTAGAGGGTATTATGTTGTGTGAACTAAGACTGAGAAAGACAAATATCGTATGATTTCACTTACATGTGAAATCTAAAGAACAAAATAAATGAATGAACAAAACAATCATAGATGCAGACAACAAACTAATGGTTGCTGATGGAGGAGGTTTGGGGGCTGGGTGGAAAACGTGAAAGGATTAAGAAGTACAGATTAGTAGTTACAAAATAGTCACAGGGATGTAAAGTACGGCTTAGGGAATATAGTCAATAATATTGTAATAACTATGGTACCAGATGAATACTTGAATTATTGGGGGATCACCTCATAAAATATATAGGTGGGGCAAAAGTAGACTTAACAGTTGTGAATACACAGAGTTTATTCTTACTTTACTATTATTGTATTATTTTCCATACAAACAACTGTAAACCTACCTTTGCCCCACCCTGTGTAATTGTCTAACCACTACGCTGTACACCTGGTGAAAGGGGCCACTGCAGGCCTGGCCCAGAATAGAGCTCCACAACCAAGTGTTTCCTTCCCCTGAGGATGAATTACTAAAAGAAACTGGAGAATTGTAGCCCTGGCTGGTGTGGCTCAGTGGATTGAGCGCCAGCCTGAAAACAAAGGGTCACCAGTTCAATTCCCAATCAGGGCACG
This sequence comes from Furipterus horrens, assembly GCF_987537825.1. Lineage (NCBI taxonomy): Eukaryota > Metazoa > Chordata > Mammalia > Chiroptera > Furipteridae > Furipterus > Furipterus horrens. The sequence continues at coordinate 74,441,347 of NW_028327182.1, forward strand.
TGCCTGGGTTGTAGGCCAGGTCTTCAGCTGGGGGCGTGCAAGAGGCAACCACACATTGATGTTTCTCTCCCTTACTCCCTCTCTTCCCCTCTCTATAAATAAAATCTTTAAAAAAGAAGAAACTGGCAAATGGGTTCTCTGCAAATGGGTTCTCTGCATGGTTCTCTACATGTTGGTGGGAGAAAGGCTGTTGGTGAGACCCGCAGAATATGGTTAAATTCTCATAAAGGGGAAATTTAGCCCTGTCCTTGGATTGTCATCCTCCTGAATATTTTTATAGCACATCATCCTTTATTACTGAAAATACATAAAACAATGCTGAAGCATACTCTGAAAAAAGGAAAAAGTCACCTACACGCCATCATCCTACCACCATCCTTTTCGAAACACTGGTTTTAAAATGCCTGGAACTGGCCAGGCACTGGGAAACTAAGGCATGGAATGAGATCAAGTTTAGACAGCCAAATGGTAAGAGGGCCAGAGTAGGCCCCTGGCTTCCTGACCTCCTCTCAGCTTCCTGTGCAGCAGCTGTCAGTGTCCACAATCGTGGTCTCTAGAAAAAGGATTGATAGGCCTGGGAGGGGGAAGCAGAAGGAACACTGATAGGTAATTAAGAACTTGGAAAGGAGGCCTAGGAAGAAAGGGTGAGGTTTATTCTGTGCATATAAAGGGAACATTAAGAATTAAATCTGATTTTAAGTAAGGAATTTCAGACTCAACAAGGGTGATCAACTATTCTCCATCTCCACTGGCTAGAACAAAATAAAAAAAAATAGCAAAAGGGATTTGGACCAGAGCAGGATGGAGAATTTCCTTGCCTTTCCTCAAGGCTTGACTTTTGGAGGTTAAACCGAACCCTGACTGCAGAGATTCCAAACTATGAGTAGGCAGGTGTTGGGGAAGGGAGCAGTTTAAAAGGAAGGAGACAGACTGAGCTCAGGAGAAGGCACAAACCCCCCACAGCCAGGCCATCATTTTTCATTGGCCGCCATAACAGCGACACCCAATGGGGTCAAGTGTAATTGCAATTATGACCATCTCAGAACCTTTCTAAATTGCAGCAGTGAAGTCACATCACAGAATGTTAATTGTACCATAACTCAAGAGTTGCTAGGAACTATCTGTGCTTTGATGGCCCCATACAACTGTGAATACTTGCCAAAGGAGAACCTCAATCCATATGCAGAAATCCCCATGACTTGGGAGCCAACAAGCCCACTTGCCTGATGGCCGGCTGGTTTTCATTCATTCAGCAAACATGCATTGTGTAACTATCATATGCCAAGTGGTGGCCTGGCCAATGGAGGTAGAAGACAAGAAGACAATCCTCCTGGAGTTCACACGCAGGAGGGGAGACAGTCAACAAACTTGCAATCCTATGTGATGGCTGCCACCGTGAGGATGTTTCCAGTGTGGGAGGAACCCTGGGGGAGGGCCGCTGAATGGCTGGGGAGGTCAGGAAGTTCACAGAAGAGACAGCAACTTGGCTGCAAAGTTTACAGTAAAAGCATTGGTTTCAGTTGGAAAATGGTGAGCCATAGATGCCTGCAGAATATGAAAAGAGATGTCCCTGCCAGGCAGCTGGCAGTAAAGGTTTGGAGGTCAGGAGAGCCTTCTCAGATGGGGATAAGCTCTGGGAGTAGTTCGCTTTAGGAGGCAGCTGTTCAGGAAGACAGGAGTGGTGTTGAAGGCTGAGCAGAGTTAAGTGTATGAGCATCACCAGGAAGGTGCGTTGAAGTACGTACTCCATTCACCCCAACTTCAAGATTTGGATATATTTCCTAAGTGAACAAGCCAAAGCTCTGGGAGGAGGGAGGCTGTCTATGGCTTAACACACACACTATGAAAGCTCTGTCCCGTTCTTAAATGTCTCCTTCCATGTGACTGCACCATCCTACTTTGGCCTCTATCTACCCTTTCAGTCCCTCCATGAGAGGAAAGGAACGCATATGATTGGTATATTTTGGAAGAATAAACCAAGCATGCTGGAGTCAGTTCCTCCTCTCTTCTTGGGAGGGAGACTGACCTCAGAGCACAGGACTTCCCCTCCTTCCTGCCAGCCATGCTAGGCAGGAGAGAAGGCCTGCCCCTGGTCCCACATTGTCGTCACTCACTCTGAGCAAGAGGATCAGTGAGCCATCTTCAGAGGTAAAGGTGAAGCTTTTGGCCTCCATCCACTGACCGACTGTCCTGAGGATTTGTTTAAAATCTGAGGAAGAATGGTGCTATTATCAGACCACCCTTATTCCGTGAAGGCCCCCGAGGCATATCAGAACCTAAGGACAGGCTGATGTAATTCAAAAAGGCTCCTTACACAAATGTATCACCAAGGTGTAAAGTTAAAGAATAGAAGATAGGAACTGAATGCCAACATTTAAGTGGAGGGTAAAAGAAAAGGGGGGTCTGTTTCTAAAGGGAAATAAAGAGAGGGAACAAAATCAGAGGACATGAAGCATGCACAGAGACTCTAGTCTTAGAGGGAAGGATGGTCTTCATCTGTAGAAAATAGAGCGGTCCTCTTGCTTATTATGTATGTAGGTAACACTATAGGGTGACCCAGAAAAGGCTTCGACGACTCCTGTCCAAAGTTCTAGAACCTGAGGCTTGGCCAAGTTGGCAGTGAACTTCCAAGGACATTTAGTAACTTAATGAAACTTTGGGACATTTACTGTCCTCTGGCCCTTAAGCAGTGATGCTCAGAGTATGATGATGGATTAGCAATACATTGTGACATCTTCCTGGTCTCTTGCAGTAATTAATATTTAAAATGTGTGTTTTAATCTATTATTATAAAATTGAAGCAAAACCTCCTGCAGAGCCACCAGTACACTCACCACTAGTAAGAATGCTGCCTATGCACGACCCATGGACATGAACTAAGAGGGGTGGGATTGCTAGGGGAAGGGGGGTACTGGGCGGAGGGTAGCAAAGGGGAAAAATTGGAACTATTGTTAACAACATAATCAATAAAATATATAAAAATAAATAAATACCTAAAAAAAAAAAAAAAAAAGGGCTGCCTGCTGCACTGCCGCAACCAGCCTGTGGCCTTTTCAAATAACATTATAAGAGTTTTCCCTAATGACATAAGTAATTCACTGTAGGAAACCAGAAAAACATAGTAAAGTATAAAATTAACAAAAATTACTTATGATTTCACCTCCCTCATGAATATTAATATTTTGGAGCATTTTCTCCAGTATTTGCACATATCTTAGAAAATAAAATTCAGATTATTTTTAACTTTGCTTTTCCTATTTAATATATTGTGAACAATCCTTGATGGTTATTATTGTTCAAAAACATTATTTTTAATGGCTGAATATCCATTTAATATACATACCATCATTTATGTGTATTAACATACATCGTTTGGATGGCTACTGATTTCTATAATGAGAAACCTTGTTTATGTCTTTGTACATTTCTGATGATTTCCCTAAGGAAATTCCTAAGAGTGGAATTCAAAGAATCTACTAGCATTAAATACACATACTAAAATGTTAGTTCTCTACTCCCAAGTACAAAAGCTCATAAGGCTGTGGTGAAGGCCATTTAAATTATCTTGAGTAAGACTCAAAAGGCAAGACTGAGTATACTAGCAATGTCCTGAACCAATATAAAAAATTAAAATCAAATAAAGGGAGTGGCCATAGGAGTCACAAGACTAAATTGGGGAGAAATGGGCGGGGAAATAGGGAAGGAGGAAAAAGCTAGGGGAATAGAAGGGGGAAAGGGGCTTGCATGCATCTTTTGGGGAAGAGCAGGAAGCTATTGAGAATTTTCATTATGAGAAACCATAAGGAACTGCACCATCCTAGAATACCTCTCATTGGCTTTCTTTCCTGATGTTTGCAGTTACTGTTGTGAGGATTAAATGGATTATATAGAATTACCAGCATGCTACATGGCACACAAGCTCAAGAAATGTGCTTTCCTTTCTGCTACAATTTAATGACTCCCACAATGACGAGGGTATTTAGGACACAGCCTAGCCAGTGTATAACTCAATAAAACGACTAAATAAAGGCTGACTTTAAACTACCTAAGTTCATATATGGATTATTTATCAACACACAAAAAGTGGCTCTTTAGTTCTGTAATAACAAATAATTTAAAAGGGATAGCACGGGAAAGGAAAAAAACCACAAATATATTTTCTCATTTAATTCAGGCCATAACACAACTTCATCAGGTAAATAACAATTAAGAGGTGCATCTCACCAGTGTTTCCTCTATTTCCTTATGACCACTATCCTTAACAACACTAGACTGAAATGCCCCAAAGCAAAACACCTCTAACACACAGCAGCTAGCCACCAACTCAAACACCTTATTCCTCTGCTCCAGACTATAAAGAAATCCCTACGTGCAGCATGGGACAGCCCATGTCAGCATCCCATCCATCCTCATGCTGTACATAAAGTTCATCCAGTAAGCCAGAGTTAACTAGATGCAGGTGTCAACAAGACAGGATGAATGTGCTACTTACCTCCCTCATTCCCTTTCCTTTCCTGTTATACTTTAGTGTAACAGTGTAAAATTTAAAAAACACAAGGCAGATGTATATGAACAAACAAAAGGGCTCTGTATAAGTTTAAAAGTATATTGTGAAACAAGATGTGCACTTTAACATATTAGATATTTACGTAATCTCTAAAGACACTGAGAAGTACCTGCAAGGATATATATCAAACTGTTAGTGTAATAGAATAGGGTTTGGAGAAAGGAATGGCAATTTTCACTTTTACTTATGTCTGAACTGCCTGAATTTGTTGCAACCAACAAAAATTCTATGTTTAAAAAATTTTTCCCCTAAAATTTCTACTTTTAGAAAGGAAGATGACTTACCAGTAAGCTATGATCATAGTCTACTCATTTTTTTTTTCTAAACTGGTATTTCCATTCTTTGGTAATCGTTTTTCTAGACCTAGTCATCAAAAACATTTCCTGGAGGCATGGGAGGAGCCCCAGAGCTGCCCTCCTCCAGCACGGGCCCCCTCCTACCAGTCGCTTCCCCACGGTATTTCCCCCACAATTGCACTCCTCCCTTTGCTGGTCTTCTGACCACTCACATGTCGCTTTTTCTCAAAAGTACCAGTTGGTATTGCTCTATCACACTGCTAAAGAAGCAAGTACTCAAAGGATGAGCTTCTGCTCAGAACAAAACTCAGTTCCGTGCTTCAGCCTGAGTGCAGAGAAGTGCTAAGAGTGGGTTAAACTAAACTGGAAGGGACAGGCAACAGCACAGATATTTCACAACCACTTTAGGCATAAATCCCATCTATGAGAGTATTTTTCAAAGCAAATCACACCAAATATAAGCAAGCCACTACTAGCAAGTCAGATGAGTGATTACTTTCAAATGTGATGGGATTATTTTATTTTGCTCTGATGTAAAACCAGGCTCCACTACAGCAAAGAGACCAATATATTAAAAGGTCATGAAAAAGTAGTGTGGGACATGCAGGACGTGATGTACAAACTGGAGGGTTGTGTTACTTCCTTTATAACACGACACTACATTGTCGCTGAGGAACTCATTTAAAATAATACTGAGAACTGAACTGAAATGTGGCACAAATACGACAACTTCCAGGCATGCCTTCCAGCACCTCCCTTGGGATGGACTTGCAATCTCTAGACTTCAGTGTGCGGGAGGGTTACAACTCTTTGGAAGAATAAAAAGTTCACACTTCTGAAATTTCAAAGAAGAATTTTAAGGCCAAAACATAGTGGGTTCATTTCTCTTCATCTCCAGGGAGAAATCCGATGCTTTATTCAAAACCTCATTAAGCTTCTAGTTCAAATCCTAACCCAACCTTGTGACCTCCTGCATTGAAGTTCTTTCCATCGATTAAAGCTGATAGGGTCAGTTTGACTCCTACGAAGAAGAAAACACCACAATCACTTGTAACAAGTATTACAATCAGATCTGCATTTTCTAGAAACAATGGGTGGAGTCAAAGGCATGGATTATAGTTGGGTGTAAGAGTTACAAGCATACAGCTATTACTAAACTCAACACACAGGGTTACCTATAATCATCTGATCTGTAATGAGTGAAGCATAATAATGGCAAACTTTATTTGGATTAAGGGTTGAAAATAATAAATGATCAGCCAAACTTACAAGCCAGAGTGACCAAATTATAGTTAGAAATACATAAAATGTTTTTAAGCAAAAGTACTTGATCTGTTACTTTGTATGAACAACCAAATGTTACAAAATGGTCTGAATCAGCCAACAGAGATTGTAGGTTGTTTTATAGGTTATTTTCATTATTTCTCTATCACCGCCTATCTCAGCCCCACTGTTAATTCCCTTCCTTACCTGGTCGAAGAGTCTGAGTATAACCCAGTCCAATCAGGCTGGCATTATTTACTTTAGCCTAAGATTAGGAGAGGAAATAGAAACAGTAAGAAAACAATCAATTTTACAATATATAAGTCCAGTACAACCACTTTATGCATCCGATTTCCAAAGCTAAAGCACCTCAGGGCCAATCTAGAATGACTGAAACTAAAACTTTAATTAATAAAAAGATAAATCTTTTAAGAGAACTGGTAGGGACCTTGAGCATGTGGCTTAAAGGCCTCAAGCAAGTATTTTTAATACACTCTATAGCCAAATATCCCTGTGTACTGAATTCTTTAATGCCAGTTTACAACCTCTGACAGTGGTTAGAACATGAACTCTGGTGAGAGACAGATCGTGTTCAAATCTTAGCACTGCCACTTACTGTGTGACCTTGGGCACATTACCTGACCTCTCTAAAGCTCAGTTCCTTCATCTGCAAAACGGGGATGAGGATACTATTCACCACCTATAGTAGTTGTGAGGATTAAATGAGATAATGCATGCAAAGCCCTTAGCACAGTATCTGCAATTTAAGAGCTCAATTAGTGTTATTATTAAGAATTACTAATACCAACAGAAATAGTAATCAAATCCCATGAATTTATAGATAAGAAAATTTTGAGGCCAAAGACAGAAAATGATGTGAGAAGATCAAATCAAATACAGAAGGAACTAGGACTAGAACCCAATTTCCTGACTTCAGGTGCAGTAGTCTCTCGCTATATCGCAGTTCACTTATTGCGGCCTCACTGTACTGCAGGATTTTTAAAAATATTATATTTAATTGTTTTATTTAAGTATTTATCGCGGAGTTTTCACTATATCGCGGGATTTTGCAGTACTGTATACATATGTTGTTAAAGTTACGTAGGTTTAAGAGTATAGAATAAATATAAGGTTTCTACTTCGCAGGGGGGTGGGGGGTCTGAAACATAATACCCATGATAAGTGAGGGAATACTGTACTCCTTTCACTCCAGAATGACTAGCTCATTGAAGTTAATAAAGAACACGCGCACTACAACCACATCACAGCTTTCATTAATAACTTAGATGAAAACTTAAGAGCAGACACAATCTGGTCACACATTCTTACAGAGAGAGAAGTTCTACAATCCAACTTGTATTTAGCAGCGATGCCAAAACGGGTGTTGTTACTGCCAGCTGTCCAAGCAAGGTTTATTGATGTTTCAAGCTTCTCATTAACCTTCTGGTAGATAGACCCTCCAAATTCAGTGCCATCATTCCTGTTTTCATGGCATAAGAAAAAGTCATAAATGTACCATTGTTATTGATACAGAAACAAATTCTAAGGCTATCTAAACAAGAATCTCATTTTGCAACTATAGATTGCAGGAACATCTCCAAAGGATCCCTTATATCAATCAGATGGTGACCCATGTCCTGGGCTCTCTCCATCCCAATGCTTCTACAGATTCTAGAGCTTCATAGTGTTTGGTGTACAGCTGAGAAGCCAGTAACTACCAGCACACAGCACAATGCACCAACTGCACTAACCTCTGGCAATGTTCTGCTGACTATAAAAATGGTGCAGGGAAGTTGGGTGTCCACCAAGGCATATTAAATACAATTACCATCACTTCTAACCTCAACACGCTGATGGCTACCAACTTTTCAGGCGACTGCACTGGCACTAAAGAAGGAATGAATTATAAATACTCACACATGAGTGTGCAGCTGGAAGTCGGCAGCCTTGTAACCTAGGGCGAAATTATTCTGTGACAGTTTGGATTTGGCGGTGTCAAAACTCATCTGATAGCCAGCAAGCCAACCTTCAAAGGCTAACACGGCCCAGCCATAGATGGTTGGGCCAGAAAAATCTATATCAACATTACTGCCAAGACTGAAACAATCCCGTTTGTAGGAGGCCTTCAATTTCCCACTCTTCTTTCTGTGAGAAAGAAACACAATACAATGTAAACAACAAGAGTTCCTACTACTGTCTAGGAATCTTTACAGTAAGATCCCCTCTCCCCCCAGTGGTAAAGGACACACATATAGCAAAAATGTTTCAAATGACTTAGTATTAGAAATATATGTACTATTGTTACCTATTCCTCACTACAAGGTCAAATGATAGGGTATTTCATGATTAATTTCTTGAAGGTATGAACAAAGGTATAAAAAGGAGTAAGGTATTTCAGTACCAAATTAATAATGAAAATACATATGTATCATGAGAAGTCAAATTTCTTTAAATATTTCCCAATGCTACAAAAGGTAAAATACCCAACCCACTTCACTTTTAAACTATTACCCTATCATGGAGAGAGGTGTACTTTTTATCTTAAAGGGTACAGCTCTTTGGTAAGCATATTTATTTTCTTTGGGGGGGTGGGTGTTTTCTCCATGTTAGACAGATGGAAGAAAAGTGTGTATTTTTGAAGGACAATACTGAAATTCATTCTTAATATTCCTTTTCTATTCCAATCAGGCCTCTTATGAGAATATGTGTCCTGAATATAACTAAAGTGTATGGCAGGAAGAACACACCTGTTGTGACAGCTAAGAAATGCTACTCTGCCTTTATCTAGTACCTTTGTCCTTCGGATGGCCTTGGCCCATGATAAGCAGATAAGAAACAACACAATCTCCATTTTGTAGATGAAGAAACTGAAGCAGAAATGTTGGGAGGAGTTATACAGGCTAAAAAAGCAAGTCAATAGCACCACTACTTGTTATAATATCCTACAGCCAGGAGATTACACTGTTTCCTTAAGAAATTCTCAGCAAAATACCACATGCATGAATCTTTAGAATAGCTTAAGAAACATCTAATCTCTAACCTTTGTAGTTCCTAAACTTTTTCTACTACATGCCTCTCTGGACTAGATTTATGTTTTTTGTTCATCTGATCAATTTTCAAATAAAACTTCTACCCTGCCTCAAGGGAGCCTTCCTTCCTCTTTTCTGCATACACAAGGTCCCTGATATTCCTGACAGCAACCTCCTTAGCTCTTCTGCATCAAAACTTTTTATTTGAACTCCCTATTCTAAACCTCTTTATCCCTACAGGCTAAATAACATTTCGGAAAATGTGATTTGGATAATTACCCTGTGTTCGGTACAAATATGGTATCAAGAGTAAGTTTCAACCCTTCGGCCAACTGAAAAATAAAGATTTAAAGTTAATAATTAATAACTTTCAATTTTTATTTTGACTCAAGAAACCAATTCTAAAGTCTTCTCAAACTTCTCTAATAAAAAAAAAGGGCAGTCATTAAAGAAAGACAAATATTACATTGAATAAATTACCCCTTTATCCTTCCCTGTCCCTTTATCCCTCTCCCCTCAACCCAGGCTTCACCATGATTCTCACCAAAAAACACGTTAAAACTATAAAGGTCAAATTCTCTTCCAGAGAGTAACGTAAATCACAGTATAAAAGCTACAAAATTTCAACACAACAAAATAATACTGATATTCTCTTAAAATTTACTGTTAATAAGACAACCTGATAATATTTAATAACAACTTAACCCTTTGAGTGCCATGTGTAATTCGAAATTTGGATCAACATGAGAAAAAGTTATACCAATATATACCTGAGGTACAAAAAAGAACAAAACATAAAATACAAATTATTCCCTTGTTATTTACTTTTATAGCCATCAGAAAAAAAGAGTCGCTGGGAGCAATGCTGGCACTTTTGGGAAAATTTGTTAGCGTCGCTCACAGCAACGCTGGCACTCAAAGGGTTAAGTACCTTATTCAGTTTTCCATGTATATTATCTATATATGGTAATGTGCATATAGACAGACCTCGAAAAAAGAGTGCCCTGTACATCGCAAGCCCTTGACAAATATCTGCTAGGTTTTCTCTTTGAAAACATTATAGAATTTTAGAAACATTTTTCTGTGGAGCCAATTTTGCAATGTTTACAAAACAAAATTGAAACTAAATCACTGCAAATAATTTAGTCTACCCAGGAGAGGCTCAGATGTACTGGGTTGACCAAAAAGTCTCTTCTGTTTTTTTCCATAAAAGACACATTTTTCATTTTCACCAGTAATTTCATCGATTTGAATATTTTGAGTATGTCGGGTGTCTCACGCTATTGGCTTCTAGTTGGTAGAGACCAGGGGTGCTGCTACACATCTTCCAATGCATAAGACAGCCCCACAGCAAAGAATTATTTGGCCAAAATGTCAATAGTACCAAGAGACTTGGCAAACCACTTTTGATACATTCGATTAGCCACAGAACCTTTTCCATACATTGCACAAATCTATTTTCTGCATTTCAGTTGTGATTTTACCTTTCTTGAAATAATAAAACATTATATGCCAAAATGTTGTGCATCTTCTTCTATCTTCAATATTAAAATGGCTGCCCGAAAATTCACCAATTTTGATAAGTTTTTAAAAAATGCAGGCTGATACAACAGCTGTCACAATCCGATCTAACACAATTGTTTCAAATGAAGTCAAATACAACTAAGCACTATAAGAACCATAGTACGGAAAAACCTAAGCAAACTTTTTGGCAAACACAATATAACAGTTCAGAATAAAGATGAAGAGTGATAATTATATACAAAAAAAGCCTTACTGTCTAGAAACATAAGACATACCAAAGAAGGCCATGTACAAAGGAAAAATATGGCTACTGGATAAGTTGTAAGATCCTGTTCACATTATATTTGAGGTTTGTTCATCATCTTATCTGCTATATAAATTAATCATACAAATAACTTCTAATGCTTTTATCTTACCTTATTCTCCCAAGAGATTTCTGTTCCAAGAGTATTGTCTGTGTTCCATTTTTGGGTGAAGGTAAGTCCATAGTTACAGACCTTATATTTGGTCTCTAGGTTGCCTGAAGCTTTCCCTGTATCAGTATAAGCATGACCAGAAGTAGAAAATTCCTAAGCAATAAAAAAATAATTACTTTAAAGGGAGCTCATCAAATAGAAAAATTTCACTTCAGAAAGCAGTATTCAATGCATTACACACCAGTACAGTTAAGCTGTTACGACAGCCCTACTCTACAGCAATTAATTGCCTGCTTTCCTTTCTTTCTTTCTAATCTGTAAATATTTTAACCAGTTTTACAACTTTCCATTACTCCATCTCTCTTACTGATATTTTTTGATTCATATACTCTTACTAAATGGAAATTAAAATTCTCTCCTTTAAAAGAGAAATATCTTAACTAAAATGCCTTTACTAAAAATAAATAAAAATAAAAAATAGAACACCTTAAACATTGTATGTTCATGGCCTGAAAAAGATCAACAGTTCTCTATTATCATTTAAATCATCAGTTAAGCTGTGGCTGGTGTGGCTCAGTGAATTGAGTGCCAGCCTGTAAACCAAAGTGTTGTCGGTTCAATTCCCAGTCAGAACACATGCCTGGGCTGTGGGTCAGGTCCCCAGTTAGGGGCGCACGAGAAACAACCACACATTGATGTCTCTCTCCATTTCTCCCTCCTTTCCCTTCTTAATAAATAAGTAAATAAAAATCTAAAAAAAAAAAAAATAATAACTTCTGGCTAAGATGGAGGTGTAGACAGACACACTGGGTCTCCCTCCACAACTAAGAAGGAATACACCTACCTCAAAAGTAGAGACAACCAGAAGTTCCAGAAAATCAAACTGCATGAAAGTCCAGCAAACAAAGACATAAAGAACTACTCATCCAGACAGGTAGGAGGGGCGGAGAGGATACAGTGTGGTGGTGGCAGAAAGTGCAGTCACACGTTTTAAAAAGTCAGGAGGGACACCTGGGGAGCGTTCCCAGCTCCTCACTGGACCTCGAAGTTCACGGTCCCAGCACCATTGCTTCTGACTGTGCAGACCAGTGGGGGTTGGAGTGGAGGCAGAAACTGCCGGTCTCAGCAGAGTTTGCTTGTTTAAAGGGCCCCCAGGATACTAGAACATCTGCAGACCCACCCACTATGGGAACGGTGGCCAGGGAAGCAGCTAGAGGGGCGCCAGTCCAGTGTGAAGTGGGAGAGGTGCCTGGAAAACAGGCAAGTGCTAGGCAGGCAGCATTGTTCCCTCTCGGACCCCTCCCCCACATACAGCGCCACAATGTTGTGAAACAGGTCACCCTGTACTGATGAATCCCTAAGGCTCCGCCCCTTACAATGTAACAGGAGCGACAGCTCTACCTGGGACCCGGAGGCAAACACAGGAGCCTGTCAGAATGAGGAGACAGAGAAGTATGGCCCACAAGGGGGAACGGATCAAGGTTCCAGTGGGAGAACAGATGAGGAGATAGATAACCTAACAGACATAGAATTCAAAACATTGGTGATAAAGATGCTCACAGGCTTGACAGATATACTTGAGTACGGCAAACACATAAGAGAAGAAGTAAAGGCTATGCTAAGTGAAACGAAGGAAAATCCACACAAAACCAAAGGTGAAGGGAAGGAAACCAGGGTTCAAATCAATGATCTGGAACATAAGAAAAGAAACAGACAACCAGTGCAGAATGAGGAAGCAGGATTTGAAAAAAATGAGGAAAACTTCCCAAATTTTGCGAAGGAGATGGACACATAGGTCCGGGAAGCCCGGAGCGTCCCGGGTGAGCTGGACCCAGAGGGGACCACGCCAGGACGCATCATGATTGAGATGCCGAAAGTGAAAGATAGAGTCCTGGGGGCAGCAAGAGAGAGGTGGAGAGTTGCCTACAGAGGGGTTGCCTATAGGACTGTCAGCTGATTTCTCAGAGGACACTTTGCAGGCAGGCAGGGACTGGCAAGCAGTAGTCAATGTGATGAAAGGCAACCTGCAACCAGGATTACTCTATCCAACAAGGCTATCATTTGGAATGGAAGGGCAGATGAAGTGCTTCCCAGACAAGGTGAAGCTAAAAAAGTTCATCATCACCAAGACATTATTATATGAAATGTCAAAGGGACTTAGTGAAGAAAAAGATCAAAACTATGAACACTAAAATGACAACTAACTCACAGCTATCAACAACTAAATCTAAAAAATAAAAACAAAATACAACTAAGCAAACCAGAATATGAAGAGAATCATAGGTTTGGGGATCATCTGAAGGGTTATCAGCTGGGAGGGGGTAGGGGGATAAATGTGGAAATGGTGCTGTTACTAAGAAGCATAATCGGTTGGTACAAAATGGGGAAGTTAAGAGTAATATAGGAAAGGGTGAAGCCAAAGAACTTATATGCACAACCCATGGACATGAACTAAGGCAGGTGGGACTGCTGGAGGGAAGAGGGGTACTGGGCAGAGGCTCGCAAAGGGGAAAAAAATTGGAACTACCGTAACAACATAATCAATAAAATATAGTTAAAAAAAATAAAAAATAAAAAATAAAAAGGCATTAAAAATGAAAAAAAAAAATCAGTTAATTTTAAAGTCCTTAAAATTCCCAAATCAGAGAAAGCACTAGCCTCCCTTCCCCCTTTTAATAAGGTCAAAACTCTATCACTTTTTAAATTATTACTGTGATAAAATACACAATATAAAATATACTATATTAACCATTTTTAAGTGTAGAGTTCAGTAGCATTTAGTACATTCACACTGTTAGGAAAACTATTACTTTTGTCCACAAAGCTAAACAATTTTATTATTTTAAAGTACCCACTTTTTATAACAAAATTCAATGTCATAATTTATTCCTCATTATTCCTTTTCCACCTATCTTTTTAAAGTGCTTTCTATCAAAGAGTTACTATGAGTACCTTAAAATAGATCCTCCTCCCAACTTAGAACTTAGATGTCATTTCAGTCATATGACAATAAGCAATTAGAAAAAGACATCCTTCTAGGGGGAAGCAAATAGTCAACACCTGTCACTGACAATCTATGAACTGTCAAGAAAAAAACATTCTGATGGGCCCTGTTTTTAAAGAACATTTCTGAAATGCTGCCAAGCCTGACCAGTTACATTTCACTGCCTGCAATATGAATCCTCCCTTCACCAAATACCCTGCTCCCTAACTCCGGTTCCAGGCTGATGAAACAACTGGAAAACTCTGATCTGTTTATCAACACCACACAGAAACTTTTCAAAGAAAATATCATGCTGCACATTTAGGGCAATGCCTGAGTTAAAAAAAATGATAAAAAGCTAACCATGTTCAACAGTTCACACAATTGTTTAATTTGACCAGCATTTTTTTTTTTTAGTAGATCCAACTACAGTGTTTTATTTTTTACATTTATCTTTCATAAAGTTGAAAGTATAACAAATATAAACCTTAATTTTGGAGCTCAATAACAAAAGAGGAGTCATTCTACTTTTCTTCCTTGTTATCATAATTTCTTAGTTTGAAGCTCTGTCAAAAGTCTAAAATACCAGAGATAGGAATCTCAAAGAGAAGGCTACTATTCTAAGTTCAGTTCCAAGCTTATAATTGCTTTTGTCTTATTTCATAATTAGATCAAACAGTGCAAAATACACTTATAACATGCACATAACATCTGAAGCTCTACATTAAATGCTAGAAAGCAACAAAACAATCTTAAAAATATTACGTGTTAAATTGATGGCATATGATAAAAATATCAAGATGCTTCTAAGAAATTTGGAGCAATGGATGTGATTTATCATGAATCAGTACAGAGACCAAATGCAGCCATAAAAACAAGCATACAAACATGCTTTGTTTTCCTTACCATCTGAACGAATATTCCCACACCACAGCAGCATGAAAGGGAGATAATATTTTAGGTGATGGTTTTTGCAACACAAACCTGACTTGAGCAAATTCTGAAACCCTACTCAAAATGAGTATATTTCCATTTTAACAGAACCACATGCAATATGCCCACCTCAGTAGGACAGGTGCATATATATTTAGAAAACCCAGGGAAAGAATGACAGCGACAAACCAGGACTATACTGAGTATGAGACAAAGTATCATAAGAATTCCACATGCCTCCTGCCCTTCTAATTAAATCATTATATCTAGGAATAAAATTTGCATTGGTTTGAATACATAATACCAAAAAAGATGCAGCCAATAAAAAGAAATCAGAAAATGAGGTGAATGTACAGTTGATCTAGCTGCTGAAACTTACTGAATAAAAGTCTGGTTAATGATGCTTGGAAAATATGTACATGTATCTCTGACTATATTCTTAACTTCCAGTAAAAAAAACTTTATGAACATCAATAAAAACTATAAACTAATTTCTATGTGCATTTTCTTTTTACATTTGTTTCAATTAATCATGCAGAAACAGACTAAAATTAATTTGTCCTTGTAAAAGGGTGATATGACTTTCATGAACCAACACAGCGAAGGTCAGGTTTCCAGTGACCATATCTATGAAGGTGTAACAACCTGGCACACCCTGTGTCTCCTGAGAGTGAGACGGAAGTGGCTGAGTGAGGATGCTCAATGAACCTGAGAGTGGAACCAAGCTGCTGGGAAGACAGCACAGAGCCAAAAGTATGCTGCTTCACATATCTAGACTAAACACTGATTTTTAAACACGTTCTTTTCAGTTAATCAGGCTACCTCTACAGAAAATATATCAAGTACTTACCACTCCACTACATGACTTGGTCCTCAGGTCTATTTTGACCATGCCAAACCCTAGACACACACACAAAAACACAGTAATTTACAAAATGTGACATTCACTCCCATTTTTGCAACTTAGAAATTATGAAAATAGTCCATAGTACCTATGGAAAATCAACAGTGTTCTCCTCAGGTGAGAGTTTCAAGAGAAACTGAATTATAATGAAATAACTTAAGCATAATTTTTAAACTCCTCAAAAATAACAAACATATTTTAAAACTATAAGTTAAAGAAAAAAATGAATAAAGGAATATGTACTATTCTGAGTACCGGAATTATTAGAAAATACTATGCAGACATATATACAGTACAAGCTTAAAATATACAAAATTAACATTACTAGTCAATAACAAATCACATGTGTACAACACAAAAAATTAGGTTTAAGGACTAAACTTTAAAAAACTGAAAATAAATGTCTATTTGGATCAAAAAATATGTTACTTCAAAGCTATCGAAGGCTGTGTCTTCATTCTCACAAAAACACTGCCATTATTTGGAGAAGGAAAAATGCACCCCCTACTTTAAATGTCACCAGGGCTAGCCAGAGAGGTATACATATTACAGATTTATATTATTTGGTCTTACATTTAATATTAACTATGCACATGTGTTGTATACATACACACAAAATTGGTTTTAAAGCTTGTGGAACTCTACCTCTAAAAAAATGAAGTCTAATAACCTGTTAATAGTTATCCCCTTAAATCTCGTGAGACACATTTTACTAGCACAGTGTAACAGGCATTCAACATTGACCTTTACCCAAAGTGGAACATCTACAATCCCATACTTACCATATCCTTTGTTGAAGACATCCTTGGCAGCCTTTCCTAGGTCACAGTAAGTTGGTGCGTTACACATAGCTTATAAAGACAAATGGGGACAATAGAATAAAAATAACCATTTAGTATTTATTCATCCTTAGTCTTTTTACTATTTAGTGCTGTGAGAAGAGGCATATGGTTTTCTCTTCCTTTGCATCATTAATGCTTATCCCCTAAAGCAAACAAAGCTGAGGGGGCACCCTGCTCCTCTTAACAGGAGCTTTCCCAAACACTGGAGAAAGAAGGGTTTTTTCCAGGACAGTCAAGAGGTCTTCTTCTTGACTGCTTTTTGAAGAAAAGAAATTTCTCATAGGCTGAAGGAGAGATGTGTTAATTTAACTATTTTTTTTTTCTTTAAAAAAAGGAAAATCTACATTAGAAAAACATGTCTTGGGCTGTTTTAAAACCAAAGAGCTGTATTAGGTGACAAGGTAAATTTGTTGAGGAACTGTAAACTTAAACAGAGGCATTAAAAATCTTCAGAGTTAACATTTTTACCACTCTGAAATGCAGCTCTTAAAATAATTATCATACTGATTGAAATGTATTCACTCATCCAGAATATGCCCTCTCTCAAAGCTGTTCTTAAAATAAAGTGCTATATAATCTTATCCATTAACCAGAAATAGGAGAAATTCTACCTGCAATAATCTGCTTACCAAAAATTGGTGTACACTTTAAAGTTACAGCCTTCAAAATCCCAAGATGCCTGGCCCTTTCCTCTTGCCTACATACATCCAGCTTTCCCACTGCTGTTGTGACTCTCCAAGGACATTCTCAGACCCAGTACCACTGCTGAACATAGCCCTCCTCTGTCCCCTCTCTGTCATGGAAACCTTTCCTGCAGTGCTCTCCGCAGACCCACCCCAGGTAGCCCCATTAGCCCCAAAGACTATCCCAGAAAATTCCAGAGCACTGGCAGCCCCGTGCAATTACTCTGCCTGAACTACCCACACATTCCAACTAATCTTCATTTATATTTAGCCGAGGTCTGAGTCTGGCCTTCTGCTCAGCGTCTGCCTCTGCCACCATCCCTGAACATAATACACACTTAGGATGCACTTCTTAATTGTGAATTCATTAAAAATGTGTTCCTTAGCCTAGGCCTGTCCAATATGGCATCCTATATTAAGGGAACAGTGTAACACACACATACTTAGGAGGGAAGAGTATAGAAAAGATGAAAAAGGTCAGGATCAATGCAGTGACTCATACCATAATAAAACTTTGCTCTAAGCTATGGGGTTTCAGAGTTCACTTCCAGAGCAATTATTTCATAATTCAGTTCCTTGTATTCAAATGATCAAGTCTATACATTTTACACACTGCCAAGAGCAATCTGATACTGCTTTTTATGATCACACCTGATGCTGGTATGTTTTCCAGAAGACTACAATTGTACAGAAGGTAAGCACAGAAAAAAGCAGGCACTATACACTAAAATAGAAATGTTAGGGCTTTACAGTCTGGTTTTTCGTCTCCTGGAGAAAGAACAGGTGCACTTTAACGTTTAGAAACATCCATCTAGGGATTCATCAAAATCTTTCAGCATTTTGCCTCCTTTTTTCAAAACCACTGGCAGACACCTTGCAAAAGTCGTGCAGCTGGTTTCGTTTACTAACTGATCTCACCTCTGCCTGGTTCAAGGTTACTTCTTCAGGCCCACGATTCTGATGGGACATGCACGACTAGTACGATCAAACGAAAAATCGAGAAGACACAGAGACTGCACGTTACTTGAGAGTAAGGCTTTCATTATGTATTTCTATTAGCTCTACAAAATGCACTTCTTATTTGACACGGCACAATGTCCCGAGGGTGCATTAGATGCAAACGGGGGGCGAGAGGGCGTTAACTAGGTAATACTGCTTTCCACAATAACTACAGTCAGTAAAGACCCTGTTTTAGCCCTCATTTCTCCTCTTTAAGTTGCACATGCAGCATCCTCCCTTTGGCCGTGAGTGGAAGGGCTCCCGTGTTGTTTAACAATTCCAGAGAGGAAGCTGGGGGCGGGCAGTCGGCTGGGGTTCGAGGATCCAACTTCCCCCGAAACCAAGCTCCTTTCCGGCCTGACGCCTAAACAAAGTCCTGTGGGCACACCAGGAGGAAGGTCGCGGCTCCCCGCTCGCAGCGCCGCCCGTCCCAGCCGGCGCAGCGGCTCCATCACCTGAGGTGGCCAGGGGAGTAAGGTCCCTTTCACCGTCCGCGGCCCTGCCCGACCCGGCCCGCCGCGCCCCTTAGAGCTGCTCTCTCCCTCCGAAGCCCTCCGTTAGGCCCGCCCCCACGTCGGTACCCGACCCTATGGCAACCCACCGCCCCGTCACCCCCTCCTGGCCCGCAGCCTTGGCTCTCCTCACCTCCACCCAGAGAGCAGGTACTCCGCTAGGGCAATGCTGAAGGTCTTCTTCCACCAACACCGTCCGCGCCTGCGCGGCCTTACTCCCCTGCGGCGCCTGCGCGCCCCTGCGTCCCCCCCCCCCCCTCCGCACCGCGTAAACGCCGTGGTGTCACACCGGGGTCGCGCGCCGCAGAGCTGTGTGCGGAGAGAGACAGCTGGGGCCAATCAACACCACCAACTGTCTGGCCCCGTATGCACGCGTGCGCGGCAGAGCCCAACACGCAGGTGCTTGGGGCAGAGATTGACGCCAGGCGGGGGAAACCTGGGGAATCGCACCTTTGTCCCTGAAGGGGCGCGCTCTCGCGAGAACGCCCACAGGTTACTAGTTACTGTTGTCATGGAAGGGGCGTCGGGGAAGGCAGGCGCAGGGGACTTGGTACTGTCTGCTGGTGGATGCTGTGGCCCGGCTTGTCAGACCCAGGTCGTTTCATTCTCTCACGGATGCTTTGCAGAGCTTTATGGGAAAGTCAACGACTGATTAAAATTCAAGAATTGACCTATAGGTCATCTCTCCCTAAGGATGAGAAAACTTGGTCCCCGAGGGGGGTGAGTGACATCCCATATTCAAGACACCGAGGGAGCCTTACTTAGGTAGATTGTAATTCAAAGGGAGAGAGGTGGAGGGAAATCTCTTCTTTAACCAAGGATACGAACTAATAAATGTAGAAGAAATTGTAAAAATATTGTAGAAAAATCACCACTTTGGAACCAGAAATAATTGATTCAGGCAAAACTTATCATGGATGCAGAATGGTTGAGAATATTTATGCCGTTTCAAAGTATCACGATCAGATTACTTAACTAAAGAGAAAAGAGGACCATCACCTAAAAGATATCAGACTGACATCATGCACTCAGTGATGTGATGCACAGAGGGCACACGATAATTATTCCTTCCAAAAGTGTGTAATTTGTCTGTTCCTGAGGAAACACTCAAGTTGAGGGACATTCTGCAAAACAACAGCCAGTCTCTTTAAAAATGTAAATTTCATTAAAATTAAGAAAAAGATTAGTGAACTGTTTTAGATTAAAGGAGATAAAAAAATATGATACAAAGCAATGTGATCCCAAATTGGACCCTGGATCAAAAAAAAAAAAAAAAAAAAAAAACTATTGAGAAACGTTATTGGGACTGGGAAAATTTGAATGTAGAGTATATTAAAATTGCAACAATGTAAAAGTTTCTGACAGCAATAACTGTATCTTGGTTATGCAGACAGGGCATTGAATTTAGGAGATACATGCTAAAGTATTTAGGAGTGAAATAGCATGTGTTGGCAGCTGACTCAAAAGGTCAAGTAAAAAAACAGAAAAAAACACAAATGTATAATATGTTAACAATTAATGAATCTAGGTAGAAGATATATGGATGTTCATTGCATTATCCTTGAAACTTTCCTTTAAGTTTATCCTTGAAACTTTCCTTTAAGTTTATAATTTTCAAAATAAAAGTTGAGGAGACCCAGTGATCCCACTGCTTTGAGAGCAGTGCTATTTAAAATAGGCAAGTGCTGCAAACAGCCTAAGTGCCCATCAGTGGATAAGTGGATCAAAAAACTATGATACATTTACACAATGGAGTACTACACAGCAGAAAGAATGAAGGAACTCCTACACTTTTGTGACAGCATGGATGGGACTGGAGAGTATTATGCTAAGTGAAATAAGCCAGGTGGTGAAAGACAAATACCATAAAATCTCACCTATAAGTGGAACCTAATGAACAAAACAAACAAGCAAAATAGAACCAGAGATATGAAAATAAAGGACAAACTGACCGTGACCAGAGGGTAGGGGGGAGGGAGGTAATGGGGGGGGGTTCTAGCGAAGTAACAAGTATAAAGGACCCATGGATATGGACAACAGGGTGGGGATTAACTATGGGAGGACGGAGGGTGGGGCAGTAGAGAGCAATGGTGGGAAAATTGGGACAACTGTAATTGTAAAACCGGAAAAGCTGGTGTTCATGCTGCCTGTCGTCTACTGGACCCAATAAGCAGAGACAGGGATTGAATCTTTATGGGCACTTTATTCAAATGGTTGGTGATGTGAGAAGACAGTGGGTTTGTACCCTAACAGACAATCTTAAACTCCATTGTAAACGGACCCTTTTTATAAGGAGAAGAGTAGGTAAGGGGTTTGGAATTCAGGGAAAAGGTTAATCGGATAAAAGCTTCAGCATTCTTTAGTCCTTCTGCCCTGGGCTTTGGTCTTTGTGTCCTGGGAAGTGGTCACTCTGGAGCACAATGGCTCAGATACCTTCTTAATTGCTTGCAGTCCCCCTGAGGCACAAAGGTGGAACTGCTTATGGTCCCCTAGAGTCAAGGTGGGTCCTACCTCCAGTTCCTGAAACAATAGCTTTTTACATACATTGATTACTAAGCTTATTAGGTGTTACCTGAAACTAAAATTTTCCAACATTTGAGTCCCCCATCACTTGAACATCAATAAAATTTAAAAAATAAATAAATAAAATTGTACCATGGAAATCTAAAAAAAAAAAAAGTTGAGGAGAACCCATACACACAGTCTGTAATGTTCAGTCCACAGACCAGGTTGTTGCTTGAAGCAATGGCAAATACAGCTATTTGCCTGCTGTGTGTATGGCATTGCAAGCTAATAAGAGAGAAGGCAAATGCTCCCAAAAGACTGGTAATGCAGAAGTTGGACAAATGGTTGCCAATTGAGGCAGAATATGATGAATGCCATAAGCAAAGCAGTATGACTTAGTAGGGCTAAATAAAATGAGCCCTGGAGTCAAAAGAGGCTGGATTTGTATCTCAGATCTGCCAACTCTGTGGTCTTAGACAAGCAACTTAAGCTCTCCATGCCTCAGTTTCTACATCTATGAAACAAATAAGATCTACCTGAGAGTATTGTAGTGGATATTAAATGAAACAATGTATTCATAGCACATAACAATCTACCTGGCATATGGAAAAGTGTTTACTAGTTACTAACACAGATGAAAATTAATATGCAATGAGTTTAAAAGTTATGCAAACAGAACCTGTATTTATTCATATATATGAATTTTAGAACCAGGACTTCAGCCTGTACTTAGGCACAGACCTGGCTTTTGTCAGTACAGCAGGCCATTAAAGGCTGTAAGGAGCACTTTGGGAATCTGGCAACATTCCTTCCTTTGACTTCTGCTATCTAAAGACGGCCTCTGTTATCCTAAGGTCTTTCTTCTGAAAGGACCTGATACCACCCATCCCCAGTCATGCAGAGAAACTTCCTCTTTTCCCTAAACCTGTTGCAGGAAGGTGATGAAAGAAATTGTTAAGGAAAACAGCTACTGCAGAGGGAATCCTTCCTTTGCTTCCTGTGCTTCTGGCACTGTCTGCTTAACTAGATGCAGGTTAATGCTCAATGTCCATATCAGATCTCTGGCCTTGGCCACTTCAAAACTACAGCCAGTTCTCATTTCCCTGCCTACACTGGGATCTAAACTCTTGGGAAGTGTAGAAAATATTGTATATTTTCCGTTCAAATCCATGGCATTCTTCTCTGATAAAATATCTAGAATCAGAATTTTAGAGTAGGGAAGGGACTTTAGACGCCTTCATTTGTGAGACATTTGCTAAGTACTTACTATGTACAGGGCACCATGCTCAGAGCCAAAGTATGAGGAAACACCCCAATATGTCAGAGCTGTGTCAGTCCAGGGACCCATGAAGATGGTGTCACCTAGTGAGCAAGTTCCCAATACAGGTCCCCAACTCTAGTCAAGATTAACCTGCTGATCGGCTTACATTCCCATTTTGAGAGAAAAATATCAGAAGGTTAGTATACTTTTACCCTCAGAAATGAAAAAACAATTAAGAACAGAAACCCCACTGTGAAGAATTAATTGGTAGCTCAATTACCCTAGGTGTAAGAAAGATTAAGATTCTGAGGTCAATGGTGTTAATTTTCTCCTTTTTTTAAGGAAAATGGCCCATTTGCTTCTTTTCAAGAACACCCAAATTCTGAGGGGTGAGGATCCCCTAGGCATTTTTGAAAAGGAAGTACAAACTATGTGCTTGTGCTTCTATAAGAAGGCAGCAGTGCACAGGGACCCAGCAGTTAAAGGACCTAACTGTGCATAGGGGGAAGACTGAAGGCCCCTCCAAAGAGTGATGACAGAATGACCCAGATGGACAGCAGGGGAATGGATTCCAGTGCAGAGGGACAGAGTGATCAAAGACTTAGTACCCCATACCCTGAAATTCTATGTCAAGGACACAACTCAAAGAAATAATCGTAGATTTGTGCAAAGATTTATATTGCATAGCTTGAATGTTTAAAGTAGCAAAAAATTTAAAACAACCAACATGGCCAACATTCAGAGGATTTGTTAAAAAAAACAAAAAACAAAACTATAATAGGACTTCTGGCTGAGATGGAGGCATAGGTAGACACACTTCACCTCCTAGGATAACCATAAAAATGATTACATCTACCTCAAAAAACCAACCAGAATTACCAGAAAAATCAAACTGCATGGAAGTCCAACAAACAAAGATATAAAGAAGTAATACTCATCCAGACAGGTAGGAGGGGTGGAGATCGGAAGCCGGGGCAGAAAGGACTCAGTGTGGCGGTTGTGGTGGTGGTGGCGGTGGCGGTGGTGGTGGCAGCATGGCAGGGGCTGCAACCAGCCCAGCAGAATAAGCAGTCACACATTATAAAAGCCAGGAGGAACACCTGGGGAGCAACCCCAGTCCGAGGCCAGACCCCGCAGCTCACCGGTCTAGTGCCAGAAAAATAAAGCCTCATTGCTTCTGGCTGTGAAAACCAGTGGGGGGTTGGGGTGGTGAAAGAAACTACCCATCTCTCAGGAGAGTTCATTTAGAGTGCCTCCACAGTCCTAGAACATAAGCAAACACACCCATTCTGGGAACCATCACCAAGGCAACAACTAGAGGGGCACCAGTTACATATAGAAAGCGGGTGACATGACTGGAAAATGCACCACAAGACTGTGAAGCTGATTGCCCAGCACGGATGAATACCTAAGGCTCCACCTCTTACAATGAAACAGGTGTGACAGTTCTACCTAATACATAGAGTAAACACAGGAGGCTGTCAAGTTGAAGAGACAGAGAAGTATGGCCCAAAAGAGGGAGAACTAAGTGAGAAGGAGATAGCCAACCTAACAGGTGAAGAGTTCAAAACACTAATGATAACTATGCTCACAGAAATGATTGCGTATGACAAACACATAAGGGAAGAAGTGAAAATTAAACTAAGGGAAATGAAGGAAAAGCCAAACTAATAGTGAAGGGAAGGAAGCTGGGACTCAATCAACAATTTGGAACATAAGGAAATAAATGGTCAACCAGTACAGAATGAAGAAACAAGAAATGGAAAAAAATTAGGAGAGGCTTAGGAACCTCTAGGACAACTTTAAACGCACCAACATCCGAATCATAGGGGTGCCAGAAGAAGAAGAGGAAGAGCAAGAAATTGAAAACTTATGTGAAAAAAGAATGAAAGAAAAACTTCCCTAATTTGGTGTAGGAAATAGACATACAAGTCCAGGAAGCACAGAGTCCCAAACAAGCTAGACCCAAAGAGGACCACACCAAAGCACATCATAATCAAGACGCTTAAAGATAAAGAGAGACTCTTAAAAGTAGCAAGAGGAAAGAAGAGAGTCATCTACAAAGGAGTTCACACAAGACTCTCAAATGATTTCTCAAAGGCAACTTTTCAGGCTAGAAATAACTGGCAAGAAGTATTCAAAGTGATGAAAAGCAAGGATCTATAACCAAGATTATTCTATCCAGCAAAGCTATCATTAAGAATGGAAGGGCAGATAAAGTGTTTCCCAGACAAGGGAAAACTAAAGGAATTCATCATCACCAAGCCTTTATTATATAAAATGTTAAAGGGACACATTTAAGAAAGATAAGATCAAAACTATGAACATTAAAATGACAACAAGCTCACAACTATCAACAACTGAATCTAAAAAACAAAACCAAACTAAGGAAACAACTAGAACGGGAACAGAACCACAGATATGGAGATTATATGGAGGGTTATCAGTGGGGACGGGGACAGGGGAGAATGGGGGAAAAGGTTCAGGGATCAAGAACCATAACTGGTAGGTACAAAATAGACGGGGCATTAAGAATAGTAAAGGAAATGAGAAGCCAAAGAACTTATATGCATGATGCATGGACGTGAACTAAGGGTGTGAGATTGCTGGAGGGAAGGGAGATACCAGGCAGAGGGGGGCAAAAGGGAAAAAATTGGGACAACTTAATAGCATAATCAGTAAAATATACTTAAAAAAAGTAAAATAAAAAAGAATTCTAACAAGTTAAGTGGAAGCACATACCATGTTCATGGATAGAAAGAATATTATTAAAATGTCCATGCCACCCAAAGCAATCTACAGATTCAACACAATTCCTATCAAGATTCCAATGATGTATTTCACAGAACTAGCATAAATATTTCAAAAATTTATATGGAACCACAAAAGGCCCCACATAGCAACAGCAATCCTGCAGAAGAACAAAATTGAAGGAATCACACTACCTAATATCAAACTATACTATAAGGTCATACTGATCAAAACAGCATGATACTGGCATAAAAACAGACAGATAGATCAATGGAACAGAATAGAGAGCCCAGAAATAAACCCACACCTTTATAGTCAATTAATATTCAACAGAGAAAGCAAGCACATACAATGAGTTAAAGAGTTTATTCAATAAACGGTGTTGGGAAAATTGGACAGATACATGCAGAAAAATGAAACTAGACCACCTTCATGCTCCATCTACAAGAATAAATTCAAAATGGATCAAAGACTTAAATGTTAGGCGTGAAACCATAAAAATCACAGAAGAAAACATAGGCAGCAAAATCTTAGGCATTGCTCATAGCAATATTTTATCAGATATATCTCCCCAGCAAAGGGAAACAAAAGAAAAAATAAATAAATGGGACTACATCAAACTAAAAAGGTTTTGCAGCCCTGACTGGTGTGGCTCAGTGGATTGAGCGCTGGCCTGCAAACCAAAGGGGTTGCAGTTCGATTCCCAGTCAGGGCACGTGCCTGGGTTGCGGGCCAGGTCCCTGGTTAGGGCCACTCAAGAGGCAACCATACACTGATGCTTCTCTCCCTCTCTTTCTCCCTCCCTTCCCTCCTCTCTAAAAATAAGTAAATAAAACCTTAAAAAAAAAAAAAAAAAGGTTTTGCATAGCAAAGGAAAACCTCAGCAAAATAAAAAGACAACCCACAGAATGGGAGAACATATTCACCAATACATCTGATAAGGGGTTAATATCCAAAATGTAAAGAACTGACAAAACTCAACACCAAAAAACCCCCAAACAACCAAAATAAAAAAATGGGCAAAGCATCTGAATAGACACTTCTCCAAAGCAGACGTACAGATGGTCAACAGACATATGAAAAGATGCTCAACATCACTAATCATCAGAGAAATGCAAATTAAAACCAAAATGAGATACCATCTCAAACCTCTCAGAATGGCTATCATCAATAAATCAACAAACAAGTGCTAGTGAGGATGTGGAGAAAGGGGAACCCTAGTGCACTGCTGGTGGGAATGCAGACTGGTACAGCCACTGTAGAAAGCAGTGTGTAGATACCTCAAAAAATTAAAAATGGATCTCCCTTTCAATCCACTTCTGGGAATATATCTGAAGGAATCCAAAACACTAATTCAAACGGACATAAGGACTTCTATGTTCACTGCAGCATTATTTACAGTCGCCAAGATATGGAAGCAGCCCAAATGTCTATTAGTAAATGAGTGGGACATTTACCCAATGAGGTAGTGCTCAGACAAAAAAAAAAAAAAAAGAAAAAGAAAATTTTACCCTTTGCAACAGCATGGAGATGAACATGGAGAACATTTTACTAAGTGAAATAAGCCAGTCACAGAAAGACAAATGCCTTATGATTTCACTCATAAGTGGAATTGAATGAACAAACTGAACTAACAGCAAAACAGGGACAGACTCATAGATGGAGAGCAGTTGACAGCTAGTGGTGGTGGGAGAGTAGGGGGTGGAGGGATTGAGAAAAACAGAAAAAGGACTCATGGACATGGACCAGAGTTGGTCATTGCTAGGGGAGAGGGGTATAAGGGGATTAAATGATAATGGAAAAAAAATTCAATAAAGATTAAGTTTAAAAAAGAAAAAAAACTATAGTACACCCATATTCTGGATTATGTTACAACCATGTGTTCTGATGATATTTGATGACCTCGGGGAAAGGCTCAGTGTGATCCTGTGTATGTGTGTGTGTCTTGATTTATTTTAAGAAGAAGCAAGGAAATTATAACTTTAAACATCATTGTTTACCACCGATGGGGCAGCAGACAGAGGGACTGGGCCGAGGACGTGCACATGGAGAGATGTAGGCATTAGTAATGGCTAGTTTGGGAGCTGGTGATAAACTAATTATATTGTATTGTATATTAAAAAATAAGTGCTATATGTGTGTGTATATGTACCTTTATATAACAAATTAGGACTACTTAACAAAATTTGACAGTTACTACCTCTGCAGATCAGAATATTTGTTGTGTTATTTTTTTCACACTTTCCTGTATTTTTCAATTTCTAAAGTTTTGAAACATGTATTTCTCTTATAATTAGAAAAATTAAGCTCAGTTTTACAAGGTCTGGAAGTACATAGATTTATGAAAAGGGGAGTGCTGTTCCGTGGGAGATTTCCACCAAAAAAAATGGGCAATGCCTCTGGAATCTATTGGTAGTACCTGGAGTTTACAATAGGCCTTCTGAGTACGCACTTCATTCTTGACCACAAGAGGGCGCAAGGAAACAAGATAAAAGAAAAGCTAAACCTGAAGGTGGACACTGGGCTTGGGACTCTGAGTCACGGCCATAATCCCTGGCTTCCCCTTGTTCATAAGGTTGGAACACAGTTATGAATCCTGTAAGATTGGACGGTGACTCTGTGGGCTTCCCTACCAAAGTCAGAGTTTATGTTGAATGTCAAAAGGGCACAACATACTTACAAGTTGTTCAATGGGGAAGCCTATTTTGTCAGTGTACCACATGTAGATTAGAGTACATACTGGCTGACACAACCTGCAAATTATTTCACCTTCATCTTGTTAGTGAAGCTCTATAATCACATTTACATAAAGGATAATGTAAGAAAAAAGGTGAGATATTCCTACAGCTGTATATAAATCGGAAAATGGCAACAGTCAGTGTTCCCTGTGATTTTATTTCTTAGTGAATATAAAGCTATGTTTCAAGCAACTTGATCTGTTTGAGAATGGATTTTGGATAGTGAGCTGAATAGTGTGGTATGGAGGAAAGAAAGAGACTTTGGAACCAGAAAATTCATGTTCATATCCTAGGTCTGCAACTAGCTGTGTGATTTGGGGCAAATTACTTGAACTCTCTGAGTCTCAGTGTCTTCATTTTTAAAATGAAGATCCAGAGAATTGAACTCCTGGTCAAATGGGGCTCAACCAGAGGGCTCCAGCTGCATATAACTTTCTTCGGCCAAAGTCCTAAGAACACTTGGACCCCAGCATATACTCAGAGAGGTAGCCTGGGTCAGAGAAGGCCAGTCACACCCAGTGAGTGAGTCTGATGGAGTAGCCAGAGGAAGACTCAGCCTGAAGAGAAGTGGAGAGGCTGTGGAAGCTCTAAGGGGGAGAGATGCTTGAATTGGGTGCCCCTTCCCGAGAATATTGCAAGGAAATTCAAGGCAAGCAGCCTCTCCCACAGTCGGGGATTCCAGAGCTCATGAGCATAGAGCTCATGGGTAGCTATTCTTTTTTCAACCCAGCTTTATTGACATATAATTGACATATAACATTATGTAAGTTTAAGGTGTACACTGTGAGGATTTGATACACCTATGTATCATAAAGTGTTTACCCCAATAAGGTGAGTTACCACATCCTTTACATCATGTAATTACCATTTGGTTGTGATAATGAGAGCACTAAAGCTCTGCACTCACAGCAACTTTCAAGTACTCTGTCCAGTATTACTAACTGTAGACACCACAGCCACTCCTTTTTAAAATTTTGCCTCTTCAGACTTGGGACTGCCGGCAGGCTTGGGGTCTCTTAATGCCATGGGATTCCCCCTTTACTCCGGAGGTAAAAAGAATCAGACCCAGTTTGGTCTGCATGTTAGGGTTCAGACCAAGGGATGGCGGAAATCGTTCTGTGATGGGGAAGAGGCTGCAGGCCAGCAGGATTCCCCTTTGCTTGCTCCTTCCCTGGAAAAGGCTTCCTGGAGTACATGTATCACTCATTCATGTCCACTCCCTGCCCCCCAAAGTCAGACAGAAAGGCCCAGAACTGGCTCTAGGAGACGTTTCAGATCACAAGCCTACATGACAGAGGTCACTGCCCCAACTCAGTTTGCTGCCACTGGTGACAGAGGCAGACCTGACCATCAGCTTGCCATGCCATTCAGGCTCTGATGCCACCAGAACACCGTTAAATTTGATAGGACATTTGGATTAAGGGGAAAGAGAAAGAAAAAGTGGGGTTAGTTCTGGGAATACAAAGAGAAGAGAAAACAAGGGAAATGAGGTGAAAAAGACAAACGATGAAAAGGAATGTGGGAACTAAAGGTGTAAAAATAAAAAGAGTATGGATTTCATGGAAAAGAAGAATGAAGATTAGGCTCCTCTCAAGTTTATAGGTTTCTGTCCTCCTCCTAATGCCCTCTACCTCCCTGCACTGTATTTACTATTAAATCACAGTTAGTAAAAAAGAATAAAACAAAGTGAACTCTGTGAAAATACCTTGTTTTCTAAGTTGTTGCTCCGTATGAGAGAATTTCATAGAACTGAAAAGCTGAAAGGTCCTCAAGGAGCCATTTGTAAACTATCCAGAAACATAAATATAATTCAGTTTTTTAAAATCCTCACCTGAGGATAGGTTTATTGATTTTAGAGAGAGAGGAAGGGGGAGAGAGAGAGAGAGAGAGAAACATTGATGTGAGAGAGAAACATCGATTGGTTGCCTCCTATACATCCCCCAACTGGGGAATCAAACCCACAACCTAGGTATGTGCCCTGACCAGGGATCGAACCTACAACCTTTTGGTGTACAGGACAACACTCCAACCAACTGAGCCACGTGACCAGGGCAGGAAAGCTGGATTTTAATGTAATTCCCCACTTACCCTCACCAAACAAACAAAACACACACTTTGCCACCACCCCTTACCAGTTAGAATGGCTAAAATTTAGCAGACTGACCACACCACATGTGGACAAGAATGAGGAGCTCCTGGAACACTTACACTCTACTCTGCTGGTGGAATGTAGAAGGGGGCAGCCACTGTGCAAAACAGCTTGAAAGTTTCTTTTAAAGTTAAATGTACACCCACTTTAACTAACCTATACCATTCCAAATTAAACAAAAACATATTTCCACACAGAGGCTTGTACACAAATGTTGGGATGATCAAAATGTCCATCAAAAGGTGACTGAATAAACAAACCATGATGTAGTCACATGATGAATTACTAATCATCAATAAGGAACAAGCTATTTATAATCATAATATAAATGAGTTTCAAACCATTACTCTGAAGTAAGGCAGGCAAAAAAACATATTTTTTATTCCACTTACATAAAATTCTAGAAAATGAAAATAATCTAGAGTCAGTTCAGTGACTACCTGGGGTTGTGGGTGGAGACAGGGCAGATTTACAAAGGAAGACAAGCAAACTTGTGGGCGCAATGGATACGTTCATTATCTTGACAGTGGTGATGATTTCCTGGGAGTGTGCACCCATCAAAACTTACCAACTACATTTTGGGGGGAGGTCAGTGGGGAGGGGAAAGAGGGGAAAGGGGGCGAGATGGTGCAGGAATTAAGAAACATAGTAGGAGGGAGTGGAGTAGACAGAAAGATGTTGAGAAGAACTATATGCACAACCAATGGGCATGACTAAGGGGGGGGGCAACTGGAGGGAGGGATGTCACTGGGTGGAGGGGAACAAAGGGAAAAGAAATTGGAACAACTGTAATAGCATAAACAATAAAGCATATTTAAACAAACAAACGAAACAAAACAAAAAAACTTACCAACTACATAAACACACACAAAGTATATATTATTGTACTTCAGCTATTCAGCAATGTCTTAATAAAGTCTAGGGAAGGGTGATAAAGAGTTAAAACCTTCCTACTTCATTCTCCTTGCTCCATCACCGGGAGTTACCACTATCCAGGAGCTGGTGTGTATACTCTCCCATCTATATTTTTATCATACAAACACATATATCCATAAACATTATATAGTATTATCAGACATGGTTTACAATTTTATGCAAATGTTTTATCATTAGTATATTTTAATTAAAATTTATGTATTTGAGATTCATAAATGTAGGTATATGTAAATTTATTTGTTTTGATTGCTGTACAATATTCTACAGCATGAATAATACACAGTATTTTTTAAAACCTATTCATTTGTTGATGGTTATTTAGACTGTTTTACCCAAGAGTACAAAGAGTCAGGTAAAAAGATCTTCACTATAGCATCCTGCATCATTTCGAAAAAGTTGGAATTTCTCAAAAGGTTAATACAGTATTTGGAAGTGAAATTACTGTTCATTAGATGAATTATGCTGATAGATGTGTGTATGTGCGTGTGTGCACGTGTGTTGGGACCATGCTTGTACTCTTAGAATGGATGCTACATGACTATGACTTTAAGAAACAACACCTTGCCAGGGAATCAAATCACATTTATTATTCCAGACCTAGTTCTTCAGTTGGAATCTCTAGATTAAATTCTCTACAAGGCTGCTTTGGCTATAGAAATTTCTCATCTCGCACTTTGTTAATTTAACTCTAATTAGCAAATCTGGAACAGAATCCCTCCACTGGTCACAATAGAGAGCAGGTTTCCATCACCATGTATATCAACGGAGTAATTCAACATCTCAGTTGTGCCAAAAAAGAGCCCTATTCTTAGGCTCCTTTGTTGTTTCTCAATACGTACAGTAGATTTACTCAAGTCCCCATCTTCATTCAAATCAATGCAGGCTCTGTAAATTCAGAATATAGAATAGATAATGAAATCTGCTTTCCTACTCTCCTAAAAATCACATAATATCGTTTCTCAGGCATCTTCTTGCTACGCTAGCTATTTCTACTTCAGCAAACACAGTAATGCCTAGTTTAGATTTCTTCATTTCATAGTCACAAAAGTAATATAGTTTCACAAACCTCCAGGCAAAAAGCCTTACAGTCACTTAAGAAATTAGACCAAAGCTTAACTTAGAGCTTCAGAACAGATTAGGATGATTTCGACACATAGCCTAGGCCTTACTTCCTGGCTTCTCCTAGAACTGGCTTCATGAATCCAAAAGCATATGCAGGCTCTTTGAAGCAAGAACTACTATCAAGCCTCTGTCCCACAGTTATAACAGCCTTAGGGAAATGTTAATGTTTTTACAGAAAGCATTTTCTACATAGTTGTCCTCCTGTCTGCTCCATCCCCATTTAAACTTTTTAATTGTAGAAGGGGGAGCCCCCAAAATTATATTCTGGAGGGCAGGTTCCTTGTAGTACAGGCTTCCCCCGCCAGGTGAGTGTTCTAGGAACCCATCTGTATCAGTGTACCAGCTGGCATTGTTATGAGAGGCTGCGTTCAGGTTTAGTGAATTTTTTAAAGACTCTTTCAACGCATTTGCTCATTTCATGATGGGTGATTTATGAGTGCACCTGCCCACACCACACTGAGTGTTCAGAAGTTTTGACCAAAAATGGCATGACCCCCATGCCCCCACCCTCCCTATTCACCTGATCTCACTCCGAGTGACTTTTTTTGTTTCCCCAGATGAAAAAAGTCCTCAAAGGGAAACATTTTACTGCCAGTGTGGAAGAGGTGAAGCAAAAAATGGCAGAAGCACTAAAAGGCATCAAAATCCACTGGTTCAAAAACTGTTTTAGGCAGGAGAAAAAAAAATCTTATCGGTATATTGCATCAAATGGAGAATACTTTGAAGGCAATTGAAGTTTAAACATGTAAGAATAAATACAAGTTTTTACAAATAAATTCCAGGTTTTGTGGGTCCCGCCTTGTATAGAGGGCATTTATTATAAATACTAAGGCATATGGTCCATGAACAAACTATAACAATTTGGAAAGAAGGATCTATATAATTGTCAGTTTGTTTTTAGGTATGCACCTCAATCAATGTATAGTTAAAATGTTTACAACATTTCAATAAAAGGCATACAATATAGCAAGATATGTAAGACTGACTATGAGGAAAATTGGGCAAGTAGAAAACAAGTAGCATATCAACTGGAGGTAGGACTGAGATTAAAAGTAAAATGTATGCCATCAAGTCCTCCATATTTGCAAGACAGAGTAACACTTCTGGTTCCAAAACAGATGGCCAATATACGTCCTGGAAATAATCTCTGAAGTCCTCCCTTTCTTTCATCCAGCCTATAATATGTCACAGATTCCAACCAGCGGTGTCCTTTGCATTAATCTGGTGGAGAAAAGGGACAAAACGGCCACTCTAAATCAGTGAGAGCACCACGACCCTTGCCTGACAGGCTTTTATTCCTTTCTAGGCAGATCACATCAAACAGAGTTACAGACCTCTTTGCTAAGGTGGCTTTAGATGGTTGTTGTTTACAGATAATAAAGAAAAGAATGTTGCACATGCAAGGAAATGATAAGGATAGACAATCTGGCCACACCCTGTCCTTAAGACAGTTCAGAATAGACCTTGAGAAGTTACTTTCAAGTTATACATTAAACATCTATTGTTTTTCAGCTCAGGGTGAGGAAGTTTTTTTTTTTTTTTTTTTTTTTTTTTTTTTTTTTTAGCAAAAGCAAGCTTTTAAGCAGTATAGATACAATACAGGCCTGATTCCCATGGGAAAGCCGATCTGCGGGCCTGGCTCTTGTGTGCTGCCTAGCTAGGTTTTCTGAACCAGGGCTGAGCTACATTCGCCATTGCCACGTGGACGGATTCCCTAGAACAACACACTCTAAGTTTCTAACAGTTCCTCTATTGTCCTCTAGATCTTTCTGCTCTAACCTTCAACACCCCTTTCCTAACCTCTTTGCTTAGCTAACTTTGACTGATCATTCAATAAAATCTTTCTTGATGCTTCCTAGATGGGTTCAGATGTTCCCAACACTTGCTTCCACAGGGTCTAGAGTCCATGAAGTAGCTTCTAGAGAGTCTACTTGGTACAAAGAAGTTACTCAAATATTTGCCAAATGATGAAAGAATGAATGAATCAACGCTTTTAACAATATTCTCATAGCAAGGGTGGTGCCAGAAGTAGAAGGGAGAGAGCCGGAAATTCAAAACCAATGAAAAAAAAAAATGACAGAAAACTTTCCATAAGAGACAAGCTATCATGTCTTACATCGTAACAATGGGACATCGTTATACTAAAACATTATTTGGAATTTACCTGAAATTTAAATTATACTAGAGCGTCCAGTTTTGTTTTGGTTTGTTTTTTTTCTAAACCTGGCAACCCTACATTTATATTTTTCTGATCATATAGAAGCATAAACTATACTAGTCTCGCTGGTAATAGAAAACGGTTATGTCTAATTCAAATTTGTCCTACATGTGAATTACAGGGCAGTGAAGTGTTGAATATGGTCGGGGACGCTGAGATAATTCCAGCAAGCAGGATGAATGGCCAGTACGCATGGAGGACTGTGGCTCGCTCAGACCATCAGCAGAGAACAGAGCGGGAAGCCTCATGCTCCTTTTATTAGGATTTCAAAAGTTACTAAAAATAGAACAGGGGGTGTGAGCTTTACAGCCAACAATAAAAGAATGTTTACAAGTGAAAGAATTCTTACAAAGTATCATTAATATGTAAAATACAGCCAGGGTAACTTTTGGTTTTGATAACATCTATCAGGGAAACAAAGCAGATCCACTAATCATCAAGACCAGCCCCAATTTAAGACTTTATCTTCAAGGAGACAGATGGAGTACTCACTCAACGGACCTCTTTGTCCTCAGGATTCCATGACCCAGTGGCCTGAACAGCCTAAAGCCGAAGGCGGAGACAAGATTAGCTCATCATCTCCTGAGTCACAGGACACCTGGGCGGAGAGACATGGGAATGCCCCTACCCAGAGATCTGGGCAGTGATGACCCAATCATGATAAGGGATTCTTTACAGAGTTGTTTCTTTTTGTGAAATTAATAGAGGATTATTTAAATTTTTTAAGTAAGGAACCTACTTATAGCACCATACATCTTACAAATGAACCCTTATTATTGCTAAAGTAAGTTGCTATGAGCACAGTTAAATACCCACTATGACACACACCTCACTTTATTTAATCACTGCTGCCCTGATAAGGCACTGAGCAGCACTGGACACTTTTTGCTGGCAGGAACGGTACCTGTGCTTATGAAATGAGGAGGACTTTCAGAGTGAGACACCAATCATATTAAAATATCAAAGCTTTTAAATTTATTTATAAAAGCCCTGATGGGTGGATTGGAAGATAACACATTTTTTAACTTATGGGGCCTTCTAGAATCCTGGGCTTCTAAAAATGTTTGGATGCCAATCTCCTTTATTTTAATTTTCCTAGGAATTACACTTGAGATTGTGCTCGTAAAGATCGGTACCTGGTTTCAGAAAAAGCTTGCATCTTCCAGAAAAGGGAAATTCTGATGCCCAGAAGGTAAGAAAAAATGGTTGATTCCCTTCTTCCCTGTTTTTAAAGATCAAACATAAGAATAACATAAAATTGTAACTTTGATAGTGGGATTACTCCTCTAACATTTTATTGTCTCTCTTGAAATAGAATGAAAACAGTTGCCTGAAAAGCATGAAATTTGGTAAATATTATACAATTTCATATTTTAATAAATATAAACTTTGTTCAGCCTAAGCTTCTCCCATTGGAGCTCTTTTTTATTTCCATTTATCTCTAGATTATTGGTCAATTCATTCTTCTTCAGAAGAAAGGTAAGTGTTATATTTTGAAACTAAATGAAACAGGTTGGTTTTGTCCTATTCAAAAATGAACTTACATTTGAATTCTAGAAAAGGGATTTTTCATGTGTATAGAGGACCACAGCTGGCCAACCTCATAATTCAGTCTAATATTGATTTTAAATGGTTACTCTGTTCCAAGCTGTGTTAATTGCTTTTCATATATTACTTAAATTAGGTTTTCAGATTGCTAGTATTATTACTGCTTTTACAAATGATGAAAATAATGCTTAGAGAGCTTAAGTGACTTGCTCCCCTACCCCAACCTGTCTCTCCAATATGCACAAAGAAGTAGTAATAACCAGTTTTGGTAATTCCATTGAGAAAATAGTTGTTTAGCACTACTGTGACACAAGCAAACCCTGAGCAAGGTGCTGCAAGGGTGACAGGAAAGGAGTTTATACAATCAGAATTCATCAGCATTGTCCATCTATGTCAGTACTAGGGATTAAATACTGACCACTACTCTACTCTTGTTGCTATTGATAATTTAATTGTTTTTATCAAAACTCATCTGCCAATCATTAGATATACAATGGATATTGTGTTTGGTGCTGGAATACCAACAATAAGCTAGTCTCTGTTCTCAAGGAGCTTACATTTCTGTGGAGGAGACACCTTATGAACGATACTTGCCCTGCGGTATGGTAACACAGTGATAGAAATATTAATGAGAACACTTAGGAAATAACTAAGCCAGGATAGGGTTTTCAGAAATGGCTTGATGAGGAAGGTTATGCTGTAGCTAAATTTTAAAGGATTAATGAAAATTGGCCAGAAAAAAAGACAGCAGATAAGGAGAATAAGAAAGGCATTTCAAGATATGGGCAGAGGTAAGGAAATAAGGCACAGCAGGGTATGTGCAGTAAATGATGATTGTTTCAGAGTGGCTGGACTGCTAAGGCTGAGTCAGGGAGCAGTGGGAGATGGATGTGAAGAGGTAGACAGTAGTCAGATGGGGAAGGGAGGGAAAAGGGGCTTGCTCCACCATTTTAAGCTTGGATTTTGTTCTGAAGATGTTAAGTATAGGAGTGACACAGTTCTGTATTTCAGCCAGATCACTATTACCGTGTTTTCCCGAAAATAAGACAGTGTCTTATATTAATTTTTGCTCTTAAAGACGCGCTAAGTCTTATTTTCAGGGGATGTCTTATTTTTCCATGAACAAGAATTCACATTTATTGCTGAACAAAAAATCAACATTTATTAATATACTGTAGTCATGTCATCACAAACATCAGCATAATCAGCCAAACTCTGAATTCCATCAAGAATTTGGGGGGAGCTGTAGCAATGACTTCTGCTATGTCTTATTTTCAGGGGAGGCCTTATATTTCTAAGCTTGAAAAAATGACACTAGGTCTTATTTTCGGGGAAACAGGGTAGCTGTGTGAAAAGTGAATGTGACAATTACTTGACTGTAGTCTAATTTCTTTCATTTGTTGGGTATGAAGGGGCTTTATTCATTTAATGGGATTGCTCTATTTCCATATTGGGTACTAACAACTCTAGTTATAAGGTGGGTCTGCTGGAAGCAGTAACAACATCTGGAGGTACAGGTAGGCAGAGTCCTGATCAGGACTATTCGGGAACAAGAACACCGGCGAAAAGTAGAGCCCCTCAGTAGTGCAGTCAGAACAAGTGTTATCCAGAAGTCAATTGGACAGGCTAAGAGCCGGTGTTGGAAATATACAGGGGATAGGTGTGCACTGTATTGAAGGTTCACATATATAGATGCTCCTGATCTTATGACAGGGTTATGTCATGGTAAACCCACTTTAAGTTGAAAATATCATAAGTTGAAAATGCATTTAATATTCCTAATCTATGAGACATTAAACATCATAGCTTAGCCTAACCTACTTTAACTGTACTAGGAACACTGCAGTTGGGCAAAATCACCTAATACAAAGCCTATTTTATAATAAAGTGTTGAATATCTCATGTAATTATATTTATTGCTTCTGCACCATTGTAAAGTCTAAAAATCATAAGTTAGAGGAGGCAATTCCTACAGGCCCTTTTGGGCGACTGGGAGTCTCCACTCTCCCTTCCTTCCCCCTTCCCTTTTCCTCCTTCCCTCTTCCTTCTCTCCTCCTTCCTCCTCTCCCCCTTCCCTTGCTCCTATAGTCCCTCGAGTTTCCCTCTTACCTCTAATCCCCTTAACTCCCTTCCAGAAAGGAAAAAAAAAAAAAAAGTTAAACTCTTGTTAAGTCAGGGACTGTTTGTAATTAAAAACCAGAAGATCAGTAGGCAAGAAAGGAAGCCACAAGAAAAAATGGGGAGGAAAGGATTTTCAGCTTCAGAATCAAGGTGACCTCAGAGTTGCCCCATCGCTGGGGGAATTTGTCCTGAGGTGGTACCTTTCTAGGAAACATTAGAGGAAACTAATGGAGAAGACGAGATGGGGGGTGGGGGATTTTTGAGGGGAAAGGATAGGGAAGAAATATGGCTCCTATGGTGGTAGCATGTTGTAGAGAAAAGACACACATTTTGAATTTAAAAGGGTCTAGGTTTATATCACAGTTCTGCCTCTTAATACCTTGGGCAAATGAATTAAATTCACTTTACATCCATTTCCTTACTTTCAAAATAGAAGTTAGAAGAATTACCTCTTAGGACTATCATGAAGATTAGTTAAAATGATGTGTAACAAAGCAAAAATAGTTTACCTGACACCAAAATTTCTTTTTGGAACAGGACTATACTTGGGAAAGCATCTTAAATTATTTTGAAATAAAAGGGCTTGAAGAGGGGAGAAAAGGGGAAAAAAACTGGAATTACTCTAACAACATAATCAATATACTTTAAAAAAGGTTGAAGGGCTTGAATATTGGTAGAAGCCTAAACATAAAAATGGTCCAAGTGCATCACATCAGAGATGAAGTGGATCTTGTTTTGTTTATGAGGTGAGAAAGAGACACGTGGAGGGATGGGCAGAGGGGAGAGGAGCAGGACTGAATGGCATAAGGGTTGACAAAGGTGAGACCACCACTCATGTCTGAAATCAGGAAGAGCCGTGCTGGTCAGGCATAGTCTCAGAGGAAAGCAAACTGCCAATCTTCTACCTCGTGTTTGGAGGAATGGTTTGTTTCAGCCTTAGTTGTTCTGAGGGAGTCTGTCACCATCTAACTCACTTCCAAAGGTTGAAGCTGTCAGTGATTGGTAGGTTTCAGAAGCGTGTTTCCTGAAGCAAGTTATCATTGAAGGTAAAATTGTTTAAAAGCATATTTGCTATTTATTTGTTACCATGGCTATAGGACAATATGATGACTACATGCCATTGATTGATTTAATTTATTTACAACTACTTTTGGTACTTACTTGTTACCACCATAGCTGTAGAACTGTCATAATAGTGGGGGGGGGGGGCGTTCTTTTAAAAATTTCAAAAACTA
This sequence comes from Furipterus horrens, assembly GCF_987537825.1. Classification (NCBI taxonomy): domain Eukaryota; kingdom Metazoa; phylum Chordata; class Mammalia; order Chiroptera; family Furipteridae; genus Furipterus; species Furipterus horrens. The sequence goes on from NW_028327182.1 coordinate 74,480,882, forward strand.
GCTGAGATTTCCTGGTGGGGAGAGGCCTAAGGACATTTCAAAAGTGGAGTAACATGCCTAACATTTAAGTGGGAGCTGTTTGTATTGCTGTAATCTATTCCCCTCAATTTCTGCTTCCAATTTTTCATTCAAGTCAGTCACATTTATGGGTGCTTTTTGTATGTGACTTCTCCCCCCTCACTGAACTTGAAGAAAGGGCTGGATTGTATGTCTAGGACAGCTTGTTGTGGACAAAGATTACCATCAGAAACCTAGAGACAAAGATGACCATTTGGCAAATATTTACTGGGAACCTGTGTGCCAGTCATTGTTATAGGCTCTCAAGATACACTGGTGAACAAAATAGACAATGATTCTTGCCTCAATTTTTAATTTGAAAGCAGTCTGATAATAAACAATAACATGATAAATAAGTAAGTTATATCATATATCAGAAGGTGATAAGTTTTATGGTAAAATAAAAGTAGAAAAGGGTAAGAGGAATCAGGATACCAGAAGGAGAGGAGGAGAGGTAGGTTGTGATATGGGATTTGACTAGAGCCTTGAAGGGATAGGGGAGTTAACCAAGCATATATGATAGAAGAGTATTCCAGACAAGGGGAGCAACTAGGACAGAGGCCTTACAGGGGAGTATGCCTAATGTTTGAGGAATAGTGAAAAGGCCAGTGTGGCTGACACAGGGTGACATATAGAAGGTCAGAAAAGTAATAGGTGACCAGATCATGACAGGGCCTTATAGGCCATGTTAAAGACAGTGGCTTTTACTCTGGGTAGCAATGGGGAATCATTGTAGAGTTTTGTCGAAGACAATATGTTTGGTCTTATATTTTCAAAGTATTATTCTGCCTCTGTGTTGAGAATAGACTATATTCAGTCAAGGGTCTTAAGCGGGTGGCAGACTATTGCAAGTGATCCAAGTGAGAGATAAAGGTGACTTAAGCCAGGGTAGTAAGAGTGGAGGTAAAAAGAAATGGTTGGTTTCAGGATATACTTAGAAAAGTAGAGCCAATAGGGTGTGGATGTGAGAGAGAGAAAGCAAAGATGAATCAAGCTTTTGGGTCTGAGTAAGTAGAAGATGCAGTTGTTATCAACTGAGATGAAGCTGTGGGTGGAGCAGGTTGTCATGGGGAGATCAGAAATTATGTTTTGCACTTGTTGAATTTGAGATGTTGATTACACACCCAATAGAGATATGAATAAGTATTTGCGGGGAAGATGTCTAGTAGAGATAATAAGTTGGAGGGTTTTGGAATGTACGGTATTAAAAGCCACAGGAAAGGATGAGATTACAAAGGAACTGTAAGAAGAGAAGAGAACAAGAACTGAGCCCTGGGGCACTTCAGAGAGGTAAGGAAGAAGAGGAGACTGAGAAAAAGCTACCAGTGAGTTTGGAGGCAAACCGGGAGAATGTGATGGCTTGGAAGTTCAGCAAATGGAGAGTATTTAAAGTGAGTAAGACTAATGGAGTATACCAAGAGTACAAGATAGGTATCAGGCCAATATCCCTTATGAATATAGATGCAAAACACTCAACAAAATACTAGCATACCAAAACCAGCAGCATATTAAAAGGATTATACACTGTGACCAAGTGGGATTTTTCCTAGGAATGCAAGGTTGGCTCAACAGATAAAAATCATCTAGCATTGTTTTATGATGTCTAAAAATCATAATATTACATTGTTGAAATATATGTTTTGCAGTTCAGCTTTCCTCTTTTTTCTGAAACATGAAAATATTTTTTTATGTCACATATTTTTATTATTTGTTCTACTTTCTTAAGTGAAGAATCATACTCTTTCTTGATAAAATTTTATCCTAATTATGTCTAGACACTGCTATAACTTGTTGGAGTCACTTGATTCCCTAGCATCCTTAACCATCCTACTTGTATCATTTAGGATATTTTAATTCTGCAATAACAAAACCATGATTCAAACTGGCATACTAAAAAGAGAATTTATGATATATAATAGAAAATCCAGAGGTAGAACAGTTTGCAGAATTCACATATACAGTGACTCAACAACTTTATTAAGGTCCTGTATCTCTCCATCTGCCTTTTTTTGGTATTGGTTTTATCTTGAGGTGGATAGAAAGATGTCTATAGATTCCAAAATCAGAATATAAAGGTCCAGAGGAAGCAATAGGCCATTTCTTTCTGTGTCTTTCTAAGGAACTAAGGCAACTTTTTCCAGAAGTCCTTAAAAAATCTGTGTCTCATACTAGGTTAGTTCATGCCCATTCCTAAACTAATCACTTGGAAACAACATTAATATGTTAGACTTAACCCTAATTATTTGGGTAGCATGGATGTTGAAGAGCCCACATTTGTGATCATTACTTTAACACAAAATTTTACTTTAGTAGTAAGGACAGACCTTGTTACCGAAGGTAGGGTAGGTATATTAGTCTGTGCTCCAAAGAAACAGAACCAGCAGAATATTTATATATATAAATTAGATTCTTATTTTATGAAAAAAATTCAGAGTTGCCAAAAGTATTGCAAGTGACATCCCTGAAGTCATCTGATTCTGTCACGTTCTTTGTTTCTAAATCTAAAAGAAGGAAAAACACATAAAAAACAGCAAGGAAGTAAATAATGGTGAGTTGCAGATATAGAACTAGGAGGGAGAAAAATCCACTAACTTTATCTATGCTTAATGGCAGGCAGAACAAGGAACTGTGATGCAATTGGAAAACAAAGATGAAAAATCCACAGCAAAAGAAGAATGTAGCAGGTGCAGTTTTTGATGTAATTCACTGCAAACTGCCTATTTTGCTCAACATCAAAATGAGTAGCATATTAAGTGTGGAGACAGATGTGCAGAGGACAGCAAGACTTGGTCATATGCAGCTAATGCCAGAGAAATTGCCAAATGGTCAAAAAGTATGTTGCCCAGATTCTATTGATGTGAGTCGTTTATCTAGCAGTGTAAAAGACGAGAAAGAGGAGGAAAAGGAACACAAATCTCTACCAGCTTCAAAGAATAGCCATGGCTTCATATTCAATGCATATCAAAAGGAGGATCATAACCTTGTTAAAACAGATGAGGAACGGAAACATCCAGGAAGTATAAATATTCAGGTACAACCACAAAGACATTTTACACAAACTATTTTGGAGTCTGCTTCATGCCCCATAGTTGATCAATTTCAGTTTGGAAAGCCAGAGAGATATGCTAGGTTTTACCCTCCAAAGTTGGGGGAAGCAAAGATTGATGCAATATTTTGTGCAAGGGAATGTGTTATTCCATCTGATGCAAATCATCAAAAGGAACAGATGGGCAGTATTAAAAAGAAAAAGACAGTGACTTTTGATCACTGCATGTCTGCTTTTTCTGCATCCAAAAGGAAGAGAAATATCAAACAATATTCAGACATGAAAAGTTCAGTGAATCCCAACTGTGGAATTTTAAAAGCAAAGAAACCATCAATTTCATACATACTCAATATCAAGGGTGGAGCTAGTTCAAGCCATAGAAAAGAACCGGGATGTAGCTTGACAACCAAAATGAAAGAGGTGGAGCAAGGTAAAAAAATAGCAGATAAAATATACTCCTTCACGACTATGTTAGGAGAAAAAAGATTCAGTTCTAATCAAGTAAAGCAAGCGATATCACTACATGAAGGGAATGTTACCTCAGATGACACCAAAGAAATCAATCTTCAAGGTGAAGAGGAAGAAGAAAGAGAACAGCAGATGTTATTAAAAGTAGTTCCACAGCATGGCAAGTGTTTCACACTCTGTTCAGACCAGAGGAAGAAGCTTGACTTTCACAAATCAGAAAACAAAGGAAGTAGGAAAATTCTTTTTGTTAAAGAACAAGATATCCCACAACAAATGCAGCCTACAGATCCACTGCAAGTAGAGGAGACAAAGAAAAGCCACCAGACACAAACTGGCACAATATGTACAGCAAATTCAAAGCTTCCTCTTCCAAAGTCAAAGGAATCACTAGTAGGTCAAGTTTTAATCAATACAGTAAACTGTGGTATCCCAAGTATTGGGAACCACACAGGGGAACTATATAGTCATGACAAAGAGGAAATGCCAGAGTTTAATAAAAATCAACAAGCAATTGTCATGGAGTCCTTGGATATCTCCATACCTGATCCATCTGAATCTAAAAGGCAGAGAAAGACATTTACATGTACAGCCTTAAAGAGTAAAATGAGTTCCAAATGTGTAATTATGAAGGCAAGGAAGACACCAATTTCACAGATATTTAATATCCCAGGGAATGGTTGTCTAAAAAACCTACCTTCAAAGACACTGAAACCACAGATTATTGACTTTTTAGTTCATATGAAATACTCTGAGGTACTGGAAGATCTTACTGCAGAGAGAAAAGAAGGGTTAACACAAGAATTACCAGCAACGATTCTGGAGTCTTTGGATTTATCCACACTTGCTTTACCTACATCAAAGAGAAAGTATTTAAAATGTACAGGCAAGAGAAATAAAATGAGTCCCAAATGTGTAACTTTGAAGGCAAAGAATGCACCGATTTCCCAGACATTTAATATCACAAAACATGGTATACCATGCCATAGAAAACAATTCAAATGCAATTTCAAACTCCTGATGGAAGAAAGTATATCTGTGGCAGATGTAACCCTAAATGCCATTTCTTCTGCCTTGCCTGTTTCACTTGACATGAATGTGAATAATAGAATAAAAGTAGAGACAGGCATGCCATGGAAAATGAGATTCAGTCATGAACTACAACAGCAAGAGCAATCACCAGATGGAGAGAGAGACTTGTGGGCCATTTCCAGTGGTAAGAGGGGCAATGCCTCAAATAGCATGAAGAAAGTCAAAGTCCAAGGTGGAGAAGAAGGCTTTTGGAATACTCAACACTTCAATTTCAATACTCAGAAAATAAAGGAGACTCACTTTGTGAACACAGATCTAGAATTGAAGAATTCAGCAAGGAAAAAAATCCCAGAATTACTTACCACTGCTCAGAAGCTGCAACAACAAACACTTTTCACACAACATGTATTATTTTCTATTTCTCACTCTATTTTGAATTTACCTCGATTTGAGAAGCTACCAAAAAGAACAAAAACACAAACAGGATTAAAGGATAGGAGGAGTCCAAAGATTTTATCTCCAGTGCCAGGGAAATCAGTTAGTGTACCTTTCATTGTTACAGCACAGAGTGGCATCCCACTTGAAAAAATCCCTAGGAGGGAACTTGCTAGTTCTATTCCACAGGGGAAGATAAGGTTACAAAAGGATTTACCAGAGTTTGTTAATTTCTCCATGCCAGCTTCATCTGATTTTAAAGGGCAGAGAAATGCAGCACAAATCCCTAAGTCTAGAACTAGGAAAGCCAAGATGGTTTTAAAGACAATGAACAACACCAGATCCAGTGCTTTTTGCCATGGAAAGCAACAGAATTGCATCTTGGAAAACATGGCCAAAGAAATATCTCCAAGTATGTCAAATATGTTTATAAATACTTCTCTTTCATCTACACGTGTCTCACCTGCCATCAAAATGCATAAAAAAGTAAAATCAAAGAAAGACCTATTAAGAAAAAAAAGCAACATTAGAAGATGTTGGAAACAAGCTGAAGGGAAACAAAATGAAAGGGAAAGGCCATGTACATGTTTCTGTAATAAATGGAGTGTGTCAAACAACACATTAGAATCAAGATGGCAAAGAGAAGACAATGAAATTTTATTCAAAGCGGGTCTACCATTCCTGGATAAGATGGGAAGTAGTAAAGATCCAAATATGCTTATTGCAGAGCAAGTGCAGCAACAAGCACTGGTTGCAGAAAATATACCGGCAACAATTTGTTCTCCACTGATGCTTCCATTTCAAATGGAAAAGCTAAAGAATATCCCACTGAAAAAAAACATACTACATGGAACAGATGAAAAGGTTTCATGTTCAAAATCAAGGAAAGCAATGTTTGATGAAACAGAGTATAGTACCTCTGATGGGAGCCCTACAAGGAAGCTGGATGTTCACAGTGCAATTTCCCTACAATCTAAAGAAAAAAAGGAAGACAGAGAAGCTCAGAAGGTAATAAAATACACAGTTGATCAAAATATCCCACCTATCAAGTCAGGGAACTCGGTGCTTGGAGATCCGTGTGATGAAATCTCTAGAAGGAAAGTGGGCGGTCATATTGCCAAGAAATTTGAAGAACCACAAAGAGATTTACTAACAATGTCCACGGCATCTGTTTTATCTGAGTCTAAAAGTCAGGAGAAGGTATTCAAGTTTCCAGAAAGAAAAATTCTTACAGGTCCCATAAGTGTAACTATGAAGGCAAGGAAGACTGTTTATTCACTGATGCTTACTATCACTGAGTGTGGTGATCTATACTGCAGAAAGGAACAGGAATGCAACTTAAAATCTACAATAAAAGATATGCAACAGAATAAACGTATAGCTAATGCATTTTCATCTCTCACACCTTTTTCATCTGAAAACAAAATAGATATTGAAATGTACAGCACACTAAAAGCAGAGACAGGTCAACCAAGAGCAAAATTACACAACTCTGCCTGTCTGAAGCTAGAGAAATCATCATACTACGAGGAAGCACAGAAGGCCAATTCCACTGATACACAAAACAGATCAAGCTACACCACGAAAATGAATGTGCAACAGAACAAGAAAGACGTTGGAGTGGAACTAATAAACCTCATGTTCCCCAAACATCAAGAAAGGAAGACGCAGGGAAGCAAAAATGAGCCAGCTGTGCTTCTGACCCAACCTTCTACTTCATTACCATCCCTCCCTGACCTCAAATTGGATAATGAGATGAAGAGAGAATCAAATGCAGGGGAAATAGTACATACTGAGCCAATCAGGGGTGATACCATGAAAGATGTTCAAAACAAGAAACAACATATGCCTCAGAAAGAAGAGAGGGATAGAGAAAAAACAGTAGACATGAGAGGTATGGCACATATTGCAGATATAAGTTTGAAGTCAAAGAATTCACCTCTTTCATATACACTCCGTAGAACAGAATTGCACATGAACATTGGAAGGCAAGGACAGAAGAAACATGAAAGTCAAGGTAAACCACCTGGTACAGTGCTAAGAAAAGTTCATATTTCCAAACCTCCAACTAACCTTAAATTGGATAAAGGTACACAAGTGGATGAAGAAGAGCTTGGAATTAAAAGACCCCCTCTATTTCCACGAGTGGTTTCAGCATTATCAGATGCAGAGAAAATAGAAGATACAGAGACAATTGGGGAAAATGCAAGAAAAAGAAAACAACATTTATCACAGGACGAAAAGGACAGAGCACAAAACAGAATTGAAGTCGACAAAGACTTGCTTGAAATGACAGGATTCTCTCCTTCACAATTACAGCTCCCTGAGTCATCAGGTGCAGCGAACATTAAATATGCAGATTCCAATAAAGGTATCAGCTCATGGAATGTAATAACAAAAGCTAATCAACATATGCCATACAAAGATGGAAAGGGCAGAGTAAAAATAGAAGATGGGAAAAGTAGAATGCTCCCCAAAACAATAACTTGGAAAGTAGAGACATCCCCACTTAACCATCTACTCATGAGGAATAGGCTACCTTTCAATATTAAAGAGCAAGTGAAAGATGTGCAGGAAGACAAAGGCAAGCCAGAAGTGGCCCTGAGGAAAACTTGTGCTTCCTTACCTTCTTCATTGCACCTGAAATGGGGCACTAGAATGAATGGAAAGGAAGATGCACTAGGAACAACACAATCCTGTTTTCCACCTGTCAGGATTCAAGATTCATCCCACGTAAGCAAAAAAGCATATACTAAGTCATTTGAAGGTTATATGTTAAAGGAGGAGGATAGACCCAAAATAGGTATTAAAGACAAAATGCTCCCAATATATACGGATCTGAAGGCAAAGAAATGGCCACTTCCACATACACTCAATGCCAAAGAATTGCAGTGTAAAATTAAAGAGCAAAAGAGAAAGGTAAAGGAAGAAAAAAGTGAACTAGTTACGAATGTCAAAAACGTTTGTACTTCTTTGCTTACTCTACCATATCTTAAAATAGGCACAACAGAAGGAGAGGGGTACATGGTAACAGTTACAAAAGTGCCTCTCCCACAGCCACAGTCTAAGGAATCACGGGATGCAGCAGAAATAGCACCTGCAGAAACAATTGATGGAGGGCTTTCCAATAACATAAAAGAATTAAAAGAAGAAAAGGCTAGAGAGAAAAACATGAGTATGAATAGTATAGTGGATCCCAATGATATGTATTTGAATGCGAAGAAATTACTTGTTTCGTCTATACACAATCTAAGTGGCCTTCAGAGGAGAACTAAAAAGCCAGAGGGAAAGGTTCAGAAAGTTACCTGTGAGCCAGCTAGTGCAATACTGACTAAGGCTTGTGCTTCTAGCTCTTCCCCACTACACCTTGACATGAACATCAGAATCAAGGAAAAAAGCATGCCGACATTCACAAAATCCTCCATTTCCCCAGTAAACTTCCAGGAATCACCAGATTCTGAGGAAGTTGTACATGTAGAGCCAATTATCTGTGATATTTTAACCAGTCCACAAGAAGGAAAGCAACGTTTGCCACAGAACAAAGAAGAGGCTGGAGTGCAGACGGTAAACCTTATGTTCCCCCAACATCAAGAAAAGGAGGTGCAGGCAAGTGAAAATGAAAGGGAAGTAGAGATGCAGAGGAGTAACAAGCATGACTTCAGCACACCGGAGAAAAGAGCTATGCGGAATGAGGATGACTCAGGAATATTTATCAGGAGTCTTTCTGTTTCTGTGATGAGTCCATCCCAGACTGAAGAAACAGTAGCATCTGAGACAAACCTGGAAAGAGAAAAGAGAATTTGTCTTTCTAAATTCCAGGAGAAGCCACCAAATGCTAGTGACATTGTTAAAAGGAACAACTCAAGCACTGTAAAAAAGGGGGGCCAGAATATTACAAATGTAATTCCAGAAGATTCCCAGCCCCTCATGGTAGACCAACAACAAATGCAAAAACTGCCTAATGCCAGATCAGAAGAAAACATCAGCAGTGAAATAAATAAAAAAAATGTAACTCCTCAAACAGAAGAAAGGGTTGCTCTGGAGCATGATATCTCAAGGATCATAAAAGAACCTGACTTGCTTATTATTGGGCAAGAAGAAAAGGCACCAAAACCCATTCTGACACCCACAGAGCACTCAGGCATGTCTGAAGAGCCAAAGGAAAATGCGGAAAGCAGCATAAAAAACACCCTGAGAACAAATATTTCCCCTCCAGGAGTAGAGGAACCACAACACCAGCCTCCGCCAGTCGATACCATGGAGGGTGCCTCCCCACCCAAGCACAGGGATCAGAGCGAACCCAAGCAGGATACAATCATGCCAAAGGTCCAGGGACAAAAAACCTTTTCAGGAACTGTATTCATACACCCCCAGGTTAAAAGTAATGAAATAAAAACAGCAGTCGATAGTATGCGTGCAGAAAGTTTACTTCCCCTTTATGAAGCAATTAAAAATGTCTTTGAATCCCAGTTGAAATATATGATCCAAGACAAAGTTTATGCTGATATACTGGAAAAAGTAAAAGCTCGTTATCCTGATGATTGGAAGTCACCACATTTTGCGAGGGGCCTAGATATAACATCTACAACAATACATCCTAAATTGCAGCCAAAACCCATGTTAGAGTCAAAAGCTCTTGAAATAAAACTAAATCTGATACCCAATATGGCAAAGCAATTCTTCCGAAAGTTCAACTTTTATTCAAAACAGACTGTTACAGAAGATCATAATCGAAGGCTCCATCCAAGACATAAAAAAGTGAACTTTTTATCTCTAGAAGGGGTTGATACTACCCAATTTAACTTAAAACACAAGCACCAGAGAGATTTGCCTTATAGCAGCAGTATGAAGACACTGACTGTTGATGTTTCAAGTGGCAGCAAGGAGATCATTACAAAGCTAGAAGGTGAAACATCTTCAGTAACTTCTGCTAATAAAATGCGGCTGTCTCAAATTCTCCAAAACTACTCAGTGGAAGAAAAAGACAAACTTCTCATACACTTTTCTGTGAAAACACTGGAAATCCAAATGAAAGCCCTTCCCAGGATTGTAAGAGAATCTTACACAAGTGCCGGTACTCAGCACAGAAGGAAACCTTTATCTAAATGTATTCATTTTGGTGTCAAAGTACCAAAACACCAAAACAGAATTTTGTTACTTCTTGAAGAAAAATCTCTGCATCAGATAGACCTTGATTTGCAACACAAACACCTTCGTTTCCTCCTAGGGCTTCCAGTCGGAAGTATGTTTCCTAAGCCAAATCTACTTCCCAAACATATTTTCAAGTCAAACACAGTTGCAATGTGTAAAAAAGTAGATAATAGTGGAGAAAGTGGTAATTTTTCCATTAATACAGAACTGTTAGAACAACATATCTCTTTCAAAAAGCAAAGTCCCCACGAAAACCCATCATTGATCAGAAGATTCCTGGAGCCAACAACCCAAGTGTGTGCCTCTGACCCTGAACAACACAGAACAGCACAGAAAGAGACTACAGTTCTTTCAGTGTTAAAATCTCATGGGACTCTAGAAAAAGATAAACATCATGTATGGTTTCAAAAAACAGATAAATGTGGATCTTTTGATCTCAAGACTTGGGAAAATGCTCCTAACTTGGTTGATTACCATTCAATTCCGATTTCTCAAGATTTTTCTAGTAGTCAGACAGATATTGAGAGTTCAGCTAACTTAGAGGAATGCTCAGCCCTTGAAATGTATGACAGTGAAGAAAGTATATTTTTAGATGTCAACCCTTATTTAAGTCAGGAATCAGAAAACATTCTATTTGAATTACAGAAAGGCATTCCTTTGGAAAAACTTGCCGAGATGAAACTAATCAAAACTGATTTGAAACCATGTTACAGTGATAATTCAGGTTCTCATCCTATTAGAGGACATAGAAAACCTTCCTCAGTCGCAGCACCACCTTCCCAGGAATCCCGCAAAAGCAGAAAATATAGGTCATGCTCCGAAATGCAGGTTCCTGACCTTCTGTGCCACGGTTCACAAAATACTATGGGAGTTTCATTTGTGTCATCTTCTGTTTCGTTGAGTGAAGAGAAGCTTCCGTGGATTACAGGAAACCGAACAGATTGCTCCTTAGCTCCCTTAAAAGAATCAAATATTAAATTACCTCTCGCAAAAAGTCAAGACAGACCCCACAGACCTCCAGAAAGCAAAGGGAGAAAGAAGGCAAAATTTGATTTGTTTAGCAAGAATTCTCATGGGGACTATGATCAGGGTTGTACACAGAGTAAAGAGAAACACAGAAGAAAGAAGAAAGTGTGTGACGGTGAGTCAGAAAGAGCAGATTACTTTCCAAGCAAATATAAGTCCGCATGGAAACCTCATCAAGAGGATATCAGCTTGCATTTGGAAAGAAAACAAAACCAGCCATTTTTTTATGCCTGTGTACCAGCAGACTCACTGGAGACCATACCCCAAACCATTCGCTGGGCTATCCCTCCAAAAACTTTAAGGAAGAGAAACGTCAGAGTCCCCCTACTGGCAAAGATTTCAAATTCTTTCAAAATGTAGAGTTCCTCCAAAAAATTGTCGGGGTTACTCTTAAGAGTCCCTTCAACCCGGTTTATCAAAATTGATATTACCATATGTAGATTCATCTGAAGGGAAAGATGGTTGTAATTGTGCTATTCTGTGAAAAATAAAATCATACAAAGTCAAATGGTTTCCTCATGAAGTATTTTCTAAACTGACCTATTTTAGTTCTACAGTAAATTTGCACAGTTGTCCTGGGAGGTTAGGATGGGGAAGCAGATGACTTGACTTGATGACTTTGGTCCTGTCATGTATGAGATCCCCTTTAGCTTATCCTGCCTCCTCATAGTCCCAAGAGGAGAGGACCGCAGGCAGGGAGGCCCTCTTCCCACACCACACTGATGACTGAAGGGTGACTTGGAGGAAATGTAGCCTATAAATGATATTGAGAGAGAATGACCAGAAAACTAAAGGGAGAACTTCAAATAGCAGGGAGGATTCAACAGTGCCAAGTTGTCAAATGTCACAAAATGCAGGGTAAGTACTGGTTTTGAGAACTGAGATCCCTCTGATGGCTTTGTCCTCATCCCCCACCTGAATTGGAACCCACAGCAGCTCGATGACCTGTACCTGATCGCCATCTGCCACTGCCAGGACATCAAGTGGCTTTGGGACCTCATTTCAGAGAATCTGTCACTGCTCAGCAATATCCTCCAGGATGGGCAGGAAGCCATCTGCAGGGCTGCCAAGAGACCACCTCCTAGTGTTCCCGGCCTACCTGTGCTATTACCACCTGCACGTGTACTTCACTGCCCTGGGCTTCAAGGCTCATGGCTGGGGTGAAGCAGGCTCACCTGTTAGCAGAGGTGATTGTGACCCTGGAGAGCGATCTGAAGCCCTGCCAGTAGGGCACCCTCACCTGTGCTCCCAGGTCTGACGACCCTCTGCTGCCCACTGTCAGGAGAATAACACAGAACTGTGGTATTGAGAATGGGGAAGAGGGTGCAGGGGGTGGGATTTTTAGCATCAAGTGAATTTTTTAAAAATGTGTTTTATACTGGCTTATTCTTAGTATGTTAATAAAGTATTGGTCTCATTTGAAGAAATCTTTGGCTCATAAAAATTCTATAATGTTGGTTGTTTTATTATTACAATGACAAGACAAATGAAAGTTTTTCATATCACCTTACATTCATGCTTGGGATAACATTTTCCTCTATTATAAATGCTACTTGATCTTTTAAAAACAAGTATTATTTACTATGCTTAGACTATTTGGGCAGGTTTAATAAAATAAATGATAAAAGATGCCATTTTAAATTAAGCAATGTATTTAATATTATATAAATTATATACAACTTTTAATTTTATTAATAGAAATAGTGGAGTTATTTTTACTTCTTCATAGTAACAATAACACTTTAACTCCTCAAGGCATGCACTACAACCACATAATAGATTGTCATCAATATAACAGATAGTCTTGGCCCTTTATATGAGTTATGTTTTCCTTTTGGGTTTGACAATCTGAGTATTTTCATACTTTTTTATTATAGAAAATTCTGAGCACACACACAGAAAAGGCAGAATAGTGCGATGGAATTCTATACACCTCTCACCCAGCCCTCAAACTTTATCCACCTCTTCTCCTTTAGTATCTTGAAGCAAATCACACATGTATAACTTCATAATAAGTATTTTATATATCACTACAGAAGAATTATTTTTAAGAATCTCACAGCTAAAAAGTAATCATAATTTCTTAATATCATATATGCAGCCATATTATTTCCAACTGTCTCATAAGTGTCATTTTCTAATAGTTTGAATTGGGACACAAAATCAAACACTGTGCCTGCTCTTTTAAGTCTGTTTTAGTCCATAGGTTTCCCATTCTATCGCTTTTTTTTCTTGCGGTTTTTCAAATTGAAGAAACCAAGTTCTTTGATCTGTGGAATTTAGCACAACGTGCATTTTACTGATAGTGTCCCCACTGGCAGATTGAAATTATTTAACTTTGAATTCCTAATTGTTCTTTTAAAGGTCTTCAAATAGATTACACAGTGTGCAGCATTTAAAATAGAATGTGTTGTCCCAGTGACTGCTTGTCACTTCCAGAAATGCACCTTTGAGCTGTTATGACTGTAGAGCTATTATGTCGTTATAGGTTATACAGAGCTGTTATATAGTTATGAGCTGTTAGAGCTGAAATAGCAAAATGTCTTACCATAAATGATAGGGAGGGATTGAGTGACTAGTTTTCATACTGAGACACTGAATGTCTGTCAACAGAAAAATATTAGCAAATTTTGATATGAAATTAGCAAATTAGATATGAAAGGGCCTGTTTATTTAGAATGAGAAAAGAAATCAATACAAATTTAAAATTTGATAGAGCTGATCAAAGCCTAACCATCATGAGTCTAGAAAAAGCATTTTTATGAAGTGCTTAAAATACTTTTCTACATTTTTAACTGCACAATCTTTGATCATCTCTTCACAGAAAAACAATTTTGTAATACTTTTTATACAGAGATAAAAAATAAACTGGCCCTGGCCAGTGTGGCTCAGTTGGTTGGAGACTTGTTCCATGGACTGAAAGGTCACAGGTTCGATTTCCAGTCAGGGTACATGCCTAGGTCGTGGGCTTGGTCTCTGGTTGGGGCTCATGTGGGAGGCAATCGATCAATGTTTCTCTCTCACACTGATATTTCTCTCCCTTCCTTTTCCCTCCCCTCCTCTCTAGAATCAATAAACATGCCCTTGGGTAAGGATAAAAAAAAAAAGTAAACTAATTTTCTAGTGTTTGATCAAATTTTGTTATCAACTATTGACAATTTAGAAAATTCAAGGAGTTTTCCTGACTCAGTGGCAACTTTATATACCATCTCATCTGGAACCACCAAAATTCATCAGAACAGGATACATTAAATATGGTACGATGCAAGCCAACAGGTTAAGATGCATAAAATGTGTCATTTCACACAAGATGCCCTTGCCGTTTGGGGTGCTTGTATAGGTTTGTACCCTAGAAACAAACTGTGGTAAACTCTATGTCATACAATCCCCATCGAAAAACAAAGTATAGTAAATGTGTCTGGCATGTTCTTCTCTTTTGAGTGTTAGTCCTGTTGAAAGAGGTCCTTTCTGACTAGATGTTATAGAGAATGATTTATCAGCTTATCGTTTTGCACACCTACTGAATGAAGACTTTTCCACAGGTCTGTTTCCTATACTGTACCTTGTACGTCTTGTTTCTCCTCTATTGTGTGTATTCTTCTTGCTCTGGACACTAGAGGAAGCTTACATGTGATGCAGCCCCTGGCCTCGTACCCTCACGCCCTGGCCTGGGATGTGCCCTTTACAGTGGGCAGAGGATTTTCTGGAACCTATTTCCACATGGTGATGGCTAGCATAACTACAGACTCAAGTGAATGTCAATTGCATAAACATTATGTGCCCATTTAACCCACACTGAATGAGTCCTAATTTAACTTCCCCTGAGCCTGATCCCCAAAGTGTTTGCAGCCCCACTAAGCTCACCAAACATGAAACTGGATGTGATGGAAAAAATGTCAAAGTGGAAAGAGAGAATATTTTAAATTAATTACAGTTTAAATATCTCAGTTTTACAAAATTTTGGGGTCCTGAAGCTCAAGCTCTTTTAGCTTTTATGGTACATCTGCTTATGCAAATCACATATTAATTTATTAATTTTCATATTCTAGCAACAAACACTTATTCTCTATCTACCATGTGTTAGACCTTGTCCTAAGTACCAGACCCAACAAAAATTAACAAAGCACAGTCTTGACTTGATAAGCACAGTTATAAGCCAAGAAGAAACAATATTTGCGAGCCCTGTAACAGCCTCACACACGCACACATACATAAACAGAGCCTGGAGACATCTTACTCTCCACTATACAGGGCTGGCAAAAGTAGGTGTACCGTGGTGAGTATGCAAAACACAGTTTGTTCTTGTATTATTATTTATTAATTATTGTATTATTTATTTGTATTACAACTGTAAACCTACTTTGCCCACCCTTGTATGTTACTGGTATCTTTGCTAATGAAAACAAAAGCAGTTCTGAGGCCAAGGTTATTTGGCCTAAGCTCTCTATCAAGAGTTACCCATTTGGAGCGGATGTTGAAAAAAAAGACAAGAATTTAAGCCAGGTCTTCCGGTGATACACATGTCCTGGCTTCTTCTAGAGGAAGAGGACTCTGAGGGAGCCCTGGCTGGGTGGCTCAATTAGTTGGAGCATCATCCTGTACACCAAAATGCGGGTTCAATTCCTGATTGGGGTTGTGGGTTTGACCCCAGTTTAGGGTATGTACGGGAGGCAACCAATCATTGTTTCTCTCTCACATCGACATTTCTCTGTCTCTCTCCCTTCCTTTCTCTCTCTTGTTGCGGCTGCATAGGTGAGACTGAACGCTCTGAAGCAGTGTGTAAAGTAAGCAAAGTTTATTGCTTTCAGTTGGGCTGAGACCTGAGCAGGTCTGCAACAAAGCTCCAACCTTGAATGGGTTTTAGGGCAGGGCTTATATATGGGGTTTGCTTCTTTGTTTCTCCTTTGGTGGGAAGCAGCCTTGGGGAATGAGGGCTGGGCAGGGCTGCAGGAATGTCTTGGCAGTAACAGGAACAGAAATTCTCAAGGCCATAAGGTTATCTTTGGCTTGCAGCTGCAGCCTCCTAGTTAGGTTGAATTTTTTGTAAAACAATTATTTTTGCCAAAAGGCTAGACATTCTGTAAGACATAACTTTAGAAGAGTTATAAACAAGTCACAAGCAAATGGAAGGAGATAGGGATTATGGGAAGGAGCTGAGCTGGGGTCTCTGAGCTTGTAAATCACAGAGCGGTGGCAACATTCCCTACTTCCAGTTCCCTGACAATGCCTTGTAGCACACCCTTGCAACTTTTTACAGAGAATAGCTGATGCCCCTACACTCTCAAAAAAAGAAAAGAACAAATGGAATACAAAGTAATAAGTATATCCTTGGGTGAGGATTAAAAAAAAAAAAAGACTCCTAAGAAACTGAGAGGCATGTGTTCCCTCTTGGCTTTAAATACCAAGTTACAACCTATGCTGATGCCACATGCCATTAAAACGAGAGAGATTCAGGCATGAGTTTTAAGGTGATGAGGGCACTTGGAAGGGCAGAGTGGAAAGAGTGTCGTAGCTATACCCCTGCAAGAGTTAGACTGAGGTCTGAGATTTTCTTGGTTCTACTGCACGCGGCTACACCCGACAAGGGACCTGGAAGAAATAGAGAAAGTAACCGAATTAATTCATCCTTGAGTCAGAGGTTTCCGAACTTTCTCAGTGTTCTTAATGTCTCGAATTTTCTCACTGCACCCCTAGGTCAAAATAAATAGCTAAGAATTCTGAATATTAAGTAGCTTAGGTCCAAACAACTCAATTATTACTTATATCTTAACAACTTAGGAGCTGTTTGAAAAAATATATATACATTGAAAGAAAAACATTTTTATTTCATTCTTAAATAACCACAATTACTAGCGGAATGTATGTGTCTGTTGGGCACTGCACAACTTCTCAAACTTTGGGAATCCAGTTGGGCACTCCATGCTGATTTTTGGGCAATACCCGCTTTTATTTTAGCAACTGCTAATAAACTCAGCTTCACAATGAAATTACATAACGGAAAGGAATGTAGGACCATGTATGTAATGAAAATGTGACCTTGAGCTAGTATGATAGTTCACAAAGTGTCCAACAGATGACGCTGTTTCCCTAATAATTTTAAAATATCACCCCTGGGCCACAGGGCACGTTTGGAACTGCCACCTTAAGTTTGTTGCAATGCTCCACTTTTGTAGTTGGTTCAAGAGCAGTTCTTCAAGATCAACAGTATAACGAAGGGTGGCATAAGTGGGGCAAAGGAACAACTGAGTAGTGAGAGACTAAAGCTGATTTCATTTGTTTCTTCCACCAGATTAACCTACATACATGTAGTCACTGTAATCTGAGTCATTTTACTTCTGTCATAACAAAACTGGTGGGCTTTGGTACTCTCCTACCTATTTCATACCTTTACTTCTTTTCTCAAACCTCAGATACATCCTACTCCATCCTCTCAAGCAAGTGATTATGCTTCATACTTCACTGAGAAGTGAGGAGACTTTTCAGAGCCTCTTCACGTCTGCATCAACATAGCTGTTTCCTCACCTGTTACCACAGATGAATGATTCCTGCCGCTATCTCAAGCCAATGCCTCCGTGTGTGCATGTGATTCTATTTCTTCTCATCTACTAACGGAATTATTTTAACATTTCTCCTCTTTCTCTACTGCACCGTTGTTTTTCTTTTCTGTACTGGATCATTCCTAACAGCATGCACATTGTTATTTCCTTCTTCAAAAGAAAAAAAAACAAGTCAAACCTAACCAACCTCTCAAATCATCTTTAAATCTTCTTCCTCTGCCAGCCTTTTCCTTATTAATTTGCTCTCTCTGCAACAAAAGTTCTCAAAAAAAAAAAAAAAAAAAGCAACACTTTACTCAGGATCACATTTCTCTGTTCCACTGTTTTCCAAATCCACACCGATCATGCTTTGTCCCACCATTCACTTAACCATGTCTTACCAAAGTCATCAGCAGCCTCTACATTGTGAAATTTCAGTGGTGCATCAGATTCACAAAACTCATCTTCATTTAGCAGTATTTGACACAGGTGCTATCGCTCTCTTTTTCTTGAAACATTCTTTTTCAGTTGGTTTTCAGGATACCAGACTTTAGGTTTTCCTCCTGCCTCACCGGCTCCTGTGTCTCAATTGCATTTGATGGTTCTTTCTCCTCTTCCTGACATGTTAATGCATTTGGTTTCCTTCTCCTCTTGGTGATTTCATTCAGTACCCATGGCTTTAAAGAAGATGTATACATTTGATTACACCAAATTTACACCACCAACCCAAAAATCTCCCCTAAATTCTAGACTTGGTTATCTAATTGCCCTCTCAATATCCCCACTTGTTGAGTAGTGGGTATCTCAAACTCAGCATAACTAAAACTAAAATACTGATCTTTTACAAACCTGTTCTTCCCATAGCTTTCCTTATCTCAGTTGATGGCAACTCTATCCTTCCAGTTGTTCTAGTCAAAAACCTAGGGTTTGTGGCTTCTGTTTCTAGACACAATGCAATAAAGATATTCCACCATATTTCTTCCTATTTGGCTAAAAACTATAGCCAAAAATCCTGGGCAAAACATATTAAAAATACCAGAAGACTATGAAAGGTGTAAAAAATAAGTCAAATTACCTAGGGAATTTAGGATTCAAAAAAGAATGTAAACATGAGTTCTCTGTTTTATTTTTCCACCTATATATCCTGGCCTGGGGACTGGAGAATGACAGAACCCAGAAACACTAACAAAAGAAGCAGACAAAATAGAAGTCCCACAAAAAGACTTCTCTCTGTCACCAAAAGACCAGGAAAGAGAAAGAAGAGCAGGATGAACCCTTTGATAATACCTGCCCAACTCCAGACAAATACCACAAATAAGCCACACTCTTTTCTCTCTTCCTGGTTGCTGCGCTGTGGACTGAGCCCTAACTTCCACTCCTATCCTCTAATAATGAGGAGACATGCATGTCCCTCCCTATTAGCCCAGAGGTGTCCATAGAGACTGTGGACAGACTTTCATTGTCACTTTCTAATAATGAAGTCAGTGGTGTGTCTCTCAAGTAGAAAGTGGGGGAAATTTTCTATTTTCTTTCTTTTGATGTTTTATTATTTATACTATTACAGTCCCAATTTTTCCCTCTTCACCCCCCCCTCCACCCAACCTGCCCCCCGCTCCACAGTCAGTCCCCACCCATTGTTCATGGCCTTGTGTCCTCCATATATGTTCATTGACTAATCTCTTCACCTTCTTTCAGACATTCCCCATCCTCCTCCCCCCCTTACAGCTCTCAGTCTATTCCATGATTCTATGCTTCTGGTTCTATTTTGCTCATTAGTTTACTTTGTTCATTAAAAAATGTTTCTTAGAGAAAAGAACAACAGAAAGTCATTCTTTACATATGTACATGAAGTACTGGGGAGACTCCCAAGTGACTAATGTGTGCAATTGATCAGACTCAAACAGGAAAACATTTTAGAAGTGACTATAGTGTGAAATGTCGACTAGGATTCAGATTGCCCTATAGCACACAAGTGGGGCAGACCAGATAGTACTGCAAAAATGTCCAAAGAAGAAGAAAGGGAAAGCAAAAGTGGACCAATATTATGTCCTAAACCCAAATAGGATAACTATCTGCCAAATTAGAAGATTTAAGGAACTATAGATTTCCATAATGCTCCCAAAATCCAGAATATAATCGAGTATTGTTTATCATACCAAGAACCAGGAACCCTTCACTTTAATGAAAAGAGAATACTCTGTCAAAGAATTCAAAGCAGTCATAAAAATGCTTCTATGAGCAATGAAACAAATGAAAAACAAAAGTCTCAGAAAAGAAATAGAAGATATAAAAAAATTATTAAAAAATTTTAAACTAAAACATAAAATTAGAAAGTTCATTGAAGGGGCTCAATAGCAGAATAAAAATGACAAAGAGGAGAGTCAATGACTTTAAAGATAGATCAAGAATCTCCTGGCTGCTGTGGCTCCGTGGATTGAGCATCAGCTTGTGAACTAAGTGTTGCTGGTTTGATTCCCAGTCAGGGCACATGACTAGGTTGCACGCCAGGTCCCCAGTTGGGGGCGTGTGAGAGGCAACTGCACATTGATGTTTCTCTCCTCTCTCTCCTTTCCCCTCTCTCTAAAAATAGATAAATAAAATAAAATAAAAATGAAATAAAATAAAGTAACCTTGTTTAAAAGAAAAAGAAACGTTTAAAAAAGAAAAAAAGAATCTGAGGAATTCCCAAATAAGATAAACTCAAAGAAATTCATGACAAAAAAAGTAAAATAAAATAAACAATAAAGAGAAATTCATGCCAAGACACATCATCCCAAAAGTTTTGAAAATGAAAGGCAAAGAAAAATATTGAAAGCATTCAGAGACCCATAATATATTACTTATAGGGGACAAATAATTAGAATGACAGTGTATTTCTCATCAGAAACCATGGAGCCTGAGGGAAGTGGCACCACATTTTTTAAGTGGTGAAAGAAAAGTTTTCAATGCAGAATTCTATATTCAACAATATCTTTTGAAAATAATGATTAAATACATTTTCAGGTGAAGGAAAACTAATTTGTCATCAGTAGATCTTCCCTAAAATGATTTCCAAATGAAATTATTCAAATGGAAAGGAAGCGATAACAGAAGGAAACTTGGGATGCATTAGGATTGAAGAAGGGATGATGGGAGACATGGATATAGAAAAATATAATAGACTATTCTCCTGTGATGCTTGAAAGCAAGAACTGTAATATTTTCTGATGTGATTCTCAATGTAGGTAGAGAAAATACTTAAAACAATTGTATTTAAAAGGAGATTTATAAAGAGACTTAAATGGGGAGGATTCTATATTCCACTATTTACTACTATTTAAATATGTTTATGAAGTTCCAGAGAGATCCCAAGTGACTAATGCATGAATCAACCAGAATCAACACAACGAGAGGTTTTAAACATGAACTATGTGTTGAATACCACCCAGATTCAGTAAATATTTATGCCAGTGGAATTATATTAGTTACATATGCATATTATAATTCCTAGGGAAACACTATATAAATATCTATATATATATATATATATATCTCAAAATAACCTTTAGAGAAATAAAAATGGATTACTAAAAATCTTGCAAGTACTCCCACCCCCAAAAGGCAGGAAAAGGATAACAGGAACAGAAAAACAGAGGGAACATTAAAAAATATAATAAAATGATAGGCTTAAGTCCTAACATATTAGTAATTACCTTAAATGCAAATGGTCTAAGTACACCAATTAAAAGTCATATTAACAAAGTGGATAAATAGTATGGTGACTATAAGAAAATCATTTCAAATATAATGATATAAATAGGTTAAAAGGATGGAAAAAGGTATACCATGCAAACAATCAACAGAAAGCTGAACTAGCTATATTAATATCAAAGTAGATTGCAGAGAAGGAAAACTCTGACTCCAAAAAACCTCCGCTGCCTTGCGGCATACCTCTTCAGGGGAAAGGCTAAGGGAGTAAACCCCGACAGAAAATCCGGAGCCGGAGTACCTAAGGCGGTTTGACGTTGTAGTCAACACCGGCAACTCCTGCGGCGCACCTGAAGCCAAGCTGTATTGACTCCGTCTTTCCCTTGGACCCTTCAGCTGCGAAGAGAGGGGGGGTCTGCTGCATGGGCAACAGCAGACCCTCCATATCACCCTGCCCAGGCTCTGTAGCTTCAGCTCCACTGGAGAGGACACTCCAGCGTCATCGCAAGATGTCGATTCAACACGGGAGGAGACAGATACCGTGTCACTCCCGAGTCGGACTGCACAGCCATTCTCGGCGGTGCAGATAGACTCTTGAGAAGCTACACCATCGTCTCTTGAGACGGACGGCTGCCAACGAGATTGCAGAACAAAGGAAATTACCAGGGACAGAGGAGTGTCAACCAATAAGATCTAGCTGACATTACAGAACACTCTATCTGATAGGTGCACATTGAACATTAGCCAAGATAGACAATATTCTAGATCATGAAACACATTTTAGTGAATTAAAAGAATTGAAATCATTTACAGTATTTTTCTGCCAACAATTGAAAAACAAAACCAAACCTAGAAATCAATAACAGAATGGTAACAGGAAAATCACCAAGCATTTGAAAATTAAATAACATTTCTAAATACTCCATGGGCCAAAGAGGAAGTCTCAAAGAAATTTTTTAAAAATGCACTCAACTAAATGAAAATACAGCATATAAAAAAAAATCTGCGAACTAAAGGAGTGCTTAGAGGGAAATTTATATTAAATCCTTATATTAGAAAAGAAGAAAGTTTCACCTTGTGAGAAGCACCCACAATAAAACTCTGGGACACAGGACTTCAGCAGCACAGCGAGGGGTTTGTTTATTCACGGATCTGCAGAGCTGGGCACAGCCAGACAAAGGCATGTGCACCCCAAACAGACAAAGTAAACTGGTTTTATTACTAATGCGATTAGCTCCCCCTCACTAACATGATTAGCTCCCCTCCCCTCTCCTCCTCTGTTTCTACATTACTGGTGAATCCAGTTTCACAATCTAATGCAATTAACTGCTTAACTTAGGGTGTGATTAACTAAGTGTAATCTAGTTATAGGTCTATCTCCAACTTATTTGCAAAGTTATCTAGCTACATCTTCCCATTTCTCTGTGTTTGGTGATGACAACCTACCTCTTTTTGATCCCAGAGATATGTGTGAGGAGCTGTGGAATGTCATTTCCTGGCCCTTTTTCCATGATTAATCTGTTAATTATCTCCTACTGGTTTGAGAGTCACTGGCTTCTTTGTCCCTTACAATACCATCTTAAATTCCATTATAAAAGGGCCCTTTTTATAAGGAGAAGAAAAGTGTAGGTAAGGAGTTTGGAATTTAGGGGAAAAGTTAATCAGATAAAAGCTGCAGCATTCCTTCATCTGTGCCCTGGGCAGTGGTCGCTCAGATACCGTCTTGATTGACTGCAGTCCTCCAGAGGCACAGAGGTGGAACTGCTTATGGTCCCCTAGAGTCAAGGTGGGTCATACCTCCAGTTCCTGAAACAGTAGCTTTTTACATACATTGATTACTAAGCTATTAGCTATTACCTGAAACTAAAATTTCCCAACATTTGAGTTCCCCATCACTACTGGGGCCAAACTGACTGAATTCCACTTTTCAGGTGAGGCTTATTGGGCCCTTCCGGCCTTGTTAGTCACTGAGTCTGTGTTTACCCACCCCAAGTGGGAGCGCCAGGCTGGAGAGTCACAAGCCTCCAGGAGTCAACCTGAGCCTGGGTGCAAGCCAGTAGCTACTTTTCAAAATGGGTGTACCTGGGGGGGAGGGGGGGTCCCATCAGGGAAGTTACAAATCCAAAATCCCTAGGGGTGCTGCTAAGTAAAGGCAGTGTTTGTGAGAAATTCCATTTGGCAAAAACATTAGTCACAACGACTTTTCTTATCGATTTATTGACTTGTCTCAGTATTGACTTATCTCAGAGGAGCCTGAAGGAGGGTCCCCTAGGGCACTTCTCTGCAGACAGCTTTTCTCAATCTGAATCATCCCTCTGGCACTTACGGGACTGGAAGTTCAAGCATATAATACATCATGGGATCTTGGCTACTATTTGTTTCTGCTAGGGTCCAATCAGGAGAAAGAAGCCACTAAGTAATTTAACAGGGAAAGTTGAATGTGTTAGAAATAGTAAAAACCGAAACCAAGGAAGCTGAGATTCAAGATTTATTAAGAGGAACCTGCCGGGCTGTCTCAAAGGAGAGAACAGCAGCTGGTGTACAGGCTGACAAGGTTTTAAAGGGAGGGATAGAGGATGACTGGAACAGGGTATCGGGGCGCCTAGTGATTGGTTTGGCCTGGGGGTAACGGCAGGAACAATGGTAGGAACAACGAGGTACTTGGTGTTCTGTTGGGTATGTTGTTCGGGAGAAGGCACTTGGTGATTTATTGGGCATGTTGCTGAGGAGAATAGAATAAGGGAGTATAAAATTTTCTACCTCCTACTGGTGTTTTGCAAGATTTGAGGAACTTTTCACTGGACTTCTCAATAGTCATTGTTTGTGGTTTTTACTTCCTGCTAATCAACTTATTGGGTGGGGGTTTTTGAGGCTCTTACTGAACCTAAGAGAACGTAAAAAACTGTAATGTGAGATTGAAATAATGAAGCATTGGCTATTTAGAAGAGAACCCTAAAGAATTCAGAAAAAGGAAATATAGGCAGCAGCTGCTACACTTAACTGAGATGGACCTCCCTTCTCCCCTCCCCGCCCCCACTGATACAAAGAGCTCCGATCAGATCACTGGGAAGGAGTAGGGAGGGGCCATAGGAGGAGGCAATGGTAACTGGCTAGGACAGGTTTGGCTGAGAAGCTCAAGGCCTCCAGAGTGCATGGAATTATGAACTAGAAGATTTGAAATAAAAGAAGGGCTGGCTCTGGCTCTCTGGCTCTCAGGCTCTCTTCCTTGAGGATGCCTGGATGATTGAGCTGTAGCTGCCTGTATTTCCCAATGGACAATATTTTGGATGAGAAGGAACTCTGGGCACAGCCTAGAATAAGGCTTGCCTGGCAGCCGGTGGCAGGGTTATTATTCTTTGGGTGTTCTAGAGGGAACAGGCTCTGAGGCAGAAGCCTGCCATTCTTCTGAAATTGTGTTACTTTTGTATCTTATGTTGTTTTAGTTTGTGAAATAAACCTATAGAAATAAGATAATTAAAAACTAACTGAGAAATGCTAGGAGAACTCAGTTGTTAAAGAGTTTAGCCTTAATAGATAGGTTTAAGTGACTAATGCATGTGGAAAGCTGTTATTCCAAAGTTGTGAAGCTTTTGAATAAAGATTCCTTTCCTTTATCACCAACCTTTGCCTCTGGAAATTGCCTAGAGGGTGGCAGTGGACAGCAGGACCCCAACTGCTGTTCAGTAACACCACCACTTACAGGTCTGAGGTCCAGATTTCATTGAGAGGGCATGGCTGTTGCCTGCTGCATGGGAGAGAAGTTGATGTGGTGTTGTGCTGGTCACATTTGTTGGAAATCTGTGCTAGAGGCTGCTAGGGAAAGCTGTTCATGGGGAAGGACTGAGCTACAAAACTACCCAAGTATGCTGGGGGAGGGGGGTAAGTTGCTGGCTGCTGCTGGCTGCTGCTGGCTGCCTTGCACTATGCGGATTGTGCTGGAGAAGCTGCAACTCTGGGCGCTGGGGGCAGTCCCGCTGAGCTGCCCCAGCACAGCTGAACTAGAAGGGAAAAACCCTGTCCTCCTGCGCTCCCTCCTGACAAAGTTAATATTGTTCCATCTGGCAAAGGGAAAATATTTAAAGGACCCACATCCGTTTTCACAGAGCAGGGGGAAAAGGGTGACTCAGGAGCTGAGAGGCAGGAAGCCCATGATTGGCACACTATGTCTGATGAACCGGACCTTTACTTGTATCTATATCTCTTTTTTATCCTCACCCTAGGACATATTTTCATTGTTTTTAGAGAGAGGAAGAGAAAGAGGAAGAGAGAAACACCAACGTGAGAGAGAAGCATTTGTTGCACCTGCACGTGTCTGAACCAGGGGTCGTATGTGTCCTGAGACCTGAGACCAACCCCACAACCTGAGTATGTGCCCTGAACAGGAATGGAACCCCAAACTTCAATTTGGTTACCTGACGGCGCTCCAACCGCTAAGTCACAACCACCAGGGCTGTATCTATAGGTTAAAGAGAATATGATGAGAGAGAGAGACTCAAGATGGCAGAGGAATAAGTGGAAGCTACACTAACCCCTCCCAGGACCAAACTGGAATGAGAACAAAATTATAGAAAAATCATCCTGAATAACCAGCTGAACACTAGCTGGAGAGAAGCCTTATAACCAACGACAGAAGAAACCACTTCACCACAACATGACTGGTAGGGAGTGCAGAGGTGGTGCAAGAGGGCTGGTTAGGCTCCCACGGGTGGCAGGTGAAGTGTGGGAGAGATAGTTCAGCAGCTGGAGTGTTCTCCCTGAGGAGTGTGAGGCCTAAACCCCAAGCTGGGCTTCCAGCCTACAGCACCAGAGCCGGGAAAGGAACCCTAATAACTTATGGGTGTGAAAAATGGCAGGGTTTTATCTGCTAGGGTGAGACGGCTGGAGACACAGAGAGCCTCTTAAAGGGCCAATGCGCAAAATTCCATTTGCAGCCACTTACCCTGGGCTCTGGCAGAGGGAGGGCAGAGTGGACTGGAGATGCTTGAGGAGAGTCTGGGATTGGTGGTTTTGGGGATAGAGCTGAAGGAATAGCCGCCAGGAATCCCTGTGCTCAGTTATTACTCATACTGCAGGAGCCATCTTTCTCAGACAGATCACTCCCCTCCAGGTTGCATCAGCCTGAGGCAAAGCGATAGCCCTGCCCACAGGAATTACTCTGCCCCACCCTGTGGATCTTAAACCCTGCTGCTGAGGAGTACAGCTGGAAGACTAACTCTTAAACCCTACAGAAAGCCTGCATGCAGAGGCAGATCACTGGGACCTCTAAGGCTTCAGCTGACCCACCACTAGGCCTGGTTTTGGTAAAAGTCAGCCTTGGTGTGAAGCCTGGTTCTTTCTGCACACACCTAGGCCCAGCAGAGGGAACCACATGTTGTAGGTCACTGAGAGCTCCAAACAGGTTGCCCATGGCCAGTCACAGGCAGGGTTTGACTTAAGCATGCACCAGAGTCTTGCAGATCTACCTAATACATAGAAACCAATACAATGAAGAAGTCAAAATGGGAAGACAAAGAAACAGACCCCAAATGAAAGAACAAGAGTATTCAGAAGAAGAACCAGATGAAATGGAGGCAAGTAATTTATCAGATAGAGAGTTGAGAGTAATGATTATAAGGGTACTCAACAGCATGAAAAAAGACATAGAAACCATTTTAAAAAGCACTAGTCAGAAATAAAGAATGCAATATCTGAAATAAATAATACACTGGAAGGAATAAACAGTAGGTTAGATGAAGCAGAGGACTGAGTCAGTGATTTGGAAGATAAGGTAGAAGAAAACACCCAGGTAGAGCAGCAAAAAGAAAAAGAATTTTTAAAAATGAGGTGAGCTTAAGAAACATTTTGGACAACATGAAGTGCAACAACATCCACATCATGGGGATGCCAGAAGGAGAAGAGAATGAGCATCAGATCAAGAACCTATTTAAAGAAATAATGACCGAAAACTTCCCTAATCTGGTGAAAGAAAAAGTCACACAAGTCCAGAAAGCTCAGGGAGTCCCAACTAGTTGGACCCAAGAGGACTACACCCAGACAGATCATAATTAAAATGTCAAGGCTTAAAGACAAGGAGAAATCCTAAAAGCCACAAGAGAAAAGCAGTTAGTTACCTACAAGGGAGCACCAATTAGACTGTCATCTGATTTCTCATCAGAAACATTTGGGGCCAGAAGGGAGTGGCATGAAATATTTAAGGTGATGAAAAGCAAGGATTTACAAACAAGGCTACTTTCCCCAGCAAGGCTATCATTTAAAGTTGAAGGAGAAATAAGGAGCTTTCCAGACAAGAAAAAGCTAAAGGAGTTTGTTAACACCAAGCCACTACAACAAATGTTAAAGGGCTTGCTTGAAGAAGAAAAACAAGAGAAAGACTATTTTCCTCTGTTTTTTTTTTTTCCTAACAATAAAATGCTACTAAAAAGATATCTTTCAATAATCACCTTAAATGTAAATGGCTTAAATGCTTCAATCAAAAGACATAGGGTAGCTGACTGGATAAGAAAACAAGGCCCATATATGTGCTGCTTCCAAGAGACTCATCTCAGGTCAAAGATACACACAAACCAAAAATAAAGGGATGGAAAAATATATTTCATGAAAATGGAAAAGAAAAAAGCTGAGGCAGCACAGCAATACTTATAGCTGACAAAATAGACTTTAAAACCGAGGCTATAGTAAGAGACAAAGAAGGACACTACATAATTATAAAGGGCACAATCCAACAAGAGGATATAACCCTATAAATATTCATGTACCCAACTTAGGACACCTAAACATGTAAAGCAAGTCTTGGTGGACATAAAGAGAATGATTGACAGAAATACAGCCATAGTCAGGGATTTTGACACCCCTTTGACCTCAGTGCATAGAGCTTCCAAACAGAAAATCAACAAGGAGACAACAGCCTGAAGTGACACAATGGATTAAATGGATTTAATTGATATCTTCAGAGCATTTTACCCCAAAGCAGCAGAATATACATGCTTTTCAAGTGCGCATGGAATGTTTTCTAGGATAGACCACATGTTAGGATACAACACAAGTCTTAAATTTAAGATGATTGAAATCATATCAAGCATCTTCTCTGACCACAATGCAATGAAACTAGAAATCAATCACAAGAACACTGAAAAATACACAAAGACATGGAAGCTAAATAACATGTTATTAAACAAATGATGGTTCTACAACAAGGTCCAGGAAGAAATCAAAAGATACTTTGAAACATGAAAAAGAAAACACAACAATCCAAAATCTGTGGGACACAGGGAAAGCAATCCTAAGAGAAATTCATAACATTACAGATCCATCTCAAAAATCAAGAAAAAACTGAGATAAATAATCTAACTTTACACTTAAAGGAACTTGAGAAGGAACAACAAAGCCCGACATGAGTAGAAGGAAGGAAATAATAAACAAGAGCAGAAATCAACTTAATAAAGGCTAAAAAAAGATACAGAAGATCAATGAATCCAAAAGCTGATTCTTTGAAAATATAAGCAAGATTGACAAACCTTTAACTAGACTCATCAAGAAAAAAAGAAAGCAGAACCAAATAAAATTAGAAATGAAAGAGGACAAATAACAACTGACACCAATGACAACTATATGCCAACAAAGTGGATGGTCTGGATGAAATGGGTAAATTCCTAGAAATGTACAATCTTCCAAAACTAAATCAGGATGATTCAGAGAATCTGAATGGACAGAATACACCTAATGAAACTGAAGCAGTAATCAAAATATTCCCAACAAACAAAAGCCCTGAACTGGTAGCTTCACAGGTAAATTTTACTAAACATTAAGAGAACTAGCACCTCTCCTCAAACTATTTCATAGAAGTCAAGAGGAGGAAAGGCTCCCATGCTCATTTTATGAGGCTAGTATCATCCTAATTCCAAAACCAAATAAAGACACTACAAAAAAAAAAAAAATTATAGGCCAATATCCATGATGAACATAGATGCTAAAACTGTCAACAAAATATTAGCAAACTGAATACAGCTCTGCGTCAAAAAGATTACACACCATGATCCAGTGGGGTTTATCCCAGAAATGCAAGGTTGGTACAATATTCACAAATCAACCAATGTGATTCACCACATAAACAAAATGAAGGATAAAAACCATATGATCATATCACTAGATGCAGAAAAAGCATTTGATAAAATCCAGCACCCACTTATGATAAAAAGTCAGCAAAGTGGGAATAGAGGAAACATACCTAAACATAATAAAGGCCATATATGACAAATCCACTGCCAGTAACATACTCAATGAAAAAAAAATACAATTGTTCCCCTTAAGATCGGGAACAAGACAGGGATGTCTGCTTTCACCTCTCTTATTCACCATAGTACTGGAATTGCTAACCATAGCAAGCAGACAAGAGAAAGAAGTAAAAGTCATCCAAATTGCAAAGGAAGAAGTAAAACTGTCTTTATTTGCAGATGACATGATATTGTACATAGAGAACCCCAAAGATTCCACCAAGAGACTACTAGGACTGGTAAATGAATTCAGCAAAGTAACAGGATAAAAAATTAATATCCAGAAATCATTTACATTTTTATACACCAATAATGAAGTAATAGAAAGAAAATTTTTAATAAAAATCCCATTTACAATGGCTTCAAAAAGAATAAAATACCTAGGAATAAACCTAACGAAGGACATAAAAGACCTGTACTTGGAAAATTATAAGACACCAGAGAAGGAAACTGAAGAAGATACAAATAAGCACCCCTATGTTCATTGCAGCATTATTTACAATTGCCAAGATGTGGAAGCAGCCCAAGTGTCCATCAGCAGATGAGTGGGTAAAACAACTATGGGACATTTACACAATGGACTACAGATAGACTCATAAGTGGAGAGCAGTATGACAGCTAAGGGGGATGATTGGGGTGGAAGGTTTGAGCAAAAAAGGAAAAGAACGCATAGACATGGACAGTAGTGTGGGGATGGCAGAGGGAGGGGTATAAAGGTACTAAATGCTAATGAAAAAATACAATAACATTTTATTAAATAAAAAATAAAGAGCGTATGATAAAAGGTTAAGTTAATTTCTAAGTGGTGAGACTTTTGGTGTTTATATATTAGTTTTGTAACTTTCTATATATTTTAAAACTAGTAACGAAAAAAATCTTGGTGAGAAAAAGCGATCGATATATTACATAAACCTTGAGCTGGTAGTTCAATCTCTCTATATCTAAAGAAACTCATCCACATCAACTTTTTAAACTTATATGAGCTGAATTCTCTTGAATATGAAAGTTCCCATTATTCATTCATACATTCATTTATTCATTAAACATTTAATGACCATCCTTTCCATGCCAATAACCATACCAGGTCTCAACGCTCAAGTTCCTCACAGTCCAGTGGGCAAGAGAAAAAATCTTGGATAGTAAAATTGAGCCATGACTGAAAAGAATGAAAGAGGGTATTTAATCAGAGGACCTCTAGAAGCCTCCTGGTGCAGTGGTCTGAGCTGAGCTGAGGAAATAAGTATTCTCTGAGCGAGAAAAAGGCAGGAAGCATTTTCCAGAGACAACAATTGTTTGGAAAAATTAAAAGTTTAGCTTAATTTTCACCTATAAAAGAATTAAACCAAGAAAATGAAAGAAGTTATACTCTAAAAAAGAAATGTCTATAAGAAAGAACTATAGTTTAAATAAATAAAATGATTAGTAAGTTGGATGGAGTTAAAGCATTTATAAATGACCTATGATTCTACAGCTCTCATTTTGCCAGGAGAGAGAGAAGGAGAGAAGAGAGGATGGGATTAAAGGCTTTAAGTGGTTGGGATAACTTAGAATGCATTTCATACTAGAATCAACACATTAACACATTCTGGCAGAGGGGAGATAAATATCAGATATGTTCACTTTATCACATTTATCTTCTCCTAAGTGAAAACAGTGTGACATTTGCATGTTGTCTCCTGCTTATCATGGACTTCTCAGAGATACTGTGAGGTAAGATCACTGTTTTCCGAATATGTAGAATTGAGTATTTCCGATCTTATTGTCTATGTGTTGAGGCATGCTGCAATCCTTTCCTTTGGAAGAAGTCACTGTGTTATTATTCCAAAATACCTAGAGTGATTCATGTGTCTGGAATGAAAAGATAATCCCATGTTGGTGCCACTGATAATGCCATCCTTATTGCTGTGCTGGGCAGAGAACCAAGGCCATAACTAAATCAGCAGATCTTTGACACATGTGTACAGCATTGAAGCTATCCTGCAATTCAGAGTTTTGACTTGCACTGACTGCGTGATCACATTCTGATCTCCATGCAGGGTTTTCTATTAACATTGTGAGATGGGATTAGTCAACAATTGACTGGTTACATTTTTTTAAATCAAAAAACTGAAAGGGAACCCACCTTAGTTTTTGCAATTAAAGTCAACAAAAATGTTAAATCTTAGGATTTTTGTTTTCATTTACTTTTATTTAATAATTTTATTTTTTTTTAATTTTTATTTATTTTTAGAGAGAGGGGAAAGGAGGAAGAAAGAGAGAGAAAAATTGATATGAAAGAGAAACATCAATCGGCTGGCTGCCTCTTGCACATGCCCTATCTGGGGACCAAACCTGAAACCCAAGCATGTGCCCTGACTGGGAATTGAACCAGTAACCTTCCCTTTTGTGGGATAACTCCCAGCCAACTGAGCCACACTGACCAGGGCCTAATTTTATTTTTAAAGAAATTTTAGGTTCACAGGAAAATTGAATGACAAATACAGAGTTTCCATAAGCCCCTTGTCTCTCATATGCACAGCTGCCTCCAATATCAGCATCCTCCATACGTTTATTATAATCGATGAAGCTACACTGACACATCACTACCATCTCAAGCCTATAGTTTCCACTAAAGTTCATTCTTGGTGTACATTCTATGCCTTTTGACTAATGTGTAAGGACATTTATCCATGATTATAGTGTCACATAGGATGGTTTTACTCCCTGAAAATCCTCTGTACTCCACCTACTCATCCCTCCCTCCCCTCTTTTTACTGTCTCCATAGGTTTGCTTTTTCCACAATGTCATACAGCTGGAATCCTATAGTATGTAGCCTTTTCAGATTGGCTTCTTTCACTTAGTAATACCCACTTAAGGTTCCTTCATACCTTTTCATGGCTTGATTGATAGCCCAGTTCTTTTAGCATTTAATGATATTCCATTGTCTGGATATAGCTCAGTTTATTTATCCATTTACCTACGGAAGAACATCTTGGTTGCTTCCAAGTTTTGGCAATTACAAGTTTATGAATAAAGCTGCTAAAAAACCTACGTGCAGGTTTTTGTGTGGATGCAAATTTTCAATGGCATTGGGTAAAGACCAAGGAGCATGATTGCTAGATCATGTGATAAAAGTATATTTAGTTTCATAAAATGCCATTGGCTGTCTTCCAAATTGGCTGCACCATTTTTGTATTCCTGTTACAGAATGGGGGTGTCCCAAAAGCCCCCAGAGCTTGTGGCTGGGGGATGGGGAAAAGGAAGTAGCTTTTAGGATGCCTTTGCATGCCTGGGGCTAGTGGCTGGTAACTTTGTTGCGCAAATGGCTTTGATGTTTCCAGGGCCCAGGCAGATGGGAGGGGTCTTGGACCATGGGATGGTATTGAAAGAGCTTACAGAGCCTGTGTAAGGTTCTGTGAATGGTCAGAACTGGTTACCACACCCACTGTGTCAGAGGACACAGTCAGGGATTTAAAAGGCAGCTGCAGACATTTTAGTGGCTCTCTCCATGCGGCTTTAAGAAGGACTCTGTCCATGCTGCTTCAAGAAGGGAGTTCTCCATGTGGTTTTGAGAAGGGAGTTCTCCGTGCAGATTAGAGAAGCAAGGTTCTCCATGCAGATTAGAGGAGCTGAGTTCTCCATGCGGCTTGGTGAAGAGGTCCTCCATGAAGTTTTGAGAAGGTTCTCCATGCTGTTTTGAGAGGGAAACACCATGCGGCTTTGAGAAGGCAGTTTACAAGGAAGCTGAGAATCCACGCGGTTCTGCATTGAAAGCTGGTGGGCACCACAACACAGAAAGACCTCCCCAATCAGAATTGAATGATTGGCAGCTACCGGTAAAGCTGAACTGTGCCTAGGAAGTAGGGAAATGCTATCTCTAACTTTTCTAAAACTAGCCTGGTTTGGTAGGGGGAGGCAGAACTATGTGTTTGTGGGTGTTTTAAAGAACATAAGACTTAACAGCAGAAATCCGTAAATAATCTCAATCTATATAACTATTAAATAAACAATTCTTTTTCTTTACACTAAACTCTGGTATTGAGTTATAATTCTGGCGGCGGGCAATAGGGCCCTTAACTAAACAGTCTGTGGGTTCTTTTTAAAATCGGAGCAGCTCATGGGTTCTGTTACATTCCCATGAGTCATGAATAATAGTTCCTATTGCTCCACGTCCTCACAAGCATTGGCCATTCAAATGGGTGTGTAGTGGTATCTCATTGTCATTCTAATTAGAATTTTCATCACAACGTGATGTGAAGCATCTGTTTATATAATTACTTGTCATCTGTATATCTTCTTTGGTGAGTTGTCTATTAAGGTCTCTGGCCCATTTTTAATTGGGTTGTTTGTTATTATTGGGTTTTAAGAGTCCTTTGTATATTTTGGATGAATCCTTTATCAGATATGTCTTTTACAAATATTTTCTCCAAATCTGTGACCTGTCTTACTCTCTTGAGGTATATTTGTCTTCCACAGAGCAGAAGTTTCTAATCTTAATGAAGCCCAGCTTATCAATTATTTCTTCAAGGATGAAGTTTGTTTTTATTTGACTCATTATTTTTCTTTCCATTCTGGTAAAGATTGCTGTCCTCTGAGCATCTTGCTGCCCTTGTAGAAATGACGAACTGAAACTTCCTTTCTGTTCTTTTCTCTGGTATTGATAACTTTTCTATGGACCCCACAAAATTGCTAAGAGTATCAACTGAGTTATATTTATGAAGGGGTTTTGAAAACTGAAAGCAGCTTACACATGTCAGGTAGCATTACTAGTCTCTTCACAGCACACACACATACATGCATGCACATGCATGCACACTCACACTTTTATTGCTTTCTCTTATGGCCGATGAGTTGTATTAATGATGCAATTAAAGAGACCAATTTCTCATTATAGTTGACAATAGCATTTGGAATCTAAGAGATTAGAAGTGGCAGATATCACCTTTAATTCCAGAGTTTGTAAACTTCTGCTATCTTAGGGAGAGTGTGGGTCCATTTCCACACCTTCTGTCTCTGGAAGCACCAGGAATTATTTTGCAAATTTTCAAGATTTTCCAAGTTTACATTCATAACCTACTTTAAGTTTTTCTTTCCATTTATTTTGATATAACTAAATAAAACTGTAGTGAACTGAACACTGAAACAAAGAACCAAGAGAAGGAAGAGGAGGAAGAGGAGAAGGGAAAAGGTAATATATGAAACTTCAAAAGATTCTGAGTTTTCTTGCCTAAGATCTAGTCACCAACTATAGAAAGAAAAGTGTCATTATTGGCAAATGTCATAATGAGGTGGTTTATGGTAGCTCATGTTACCTCTGTCCCACTGTAATGGAAGTATTTATTTGGAGCTGTTTCTCCACCAACTAGAGAGAAAAACCTTAAGAAAATTTATCGTATCATCTTTCAATAGATTTATTTGTTGGTACCTTACAATCATTGTTATATAGCAAATGGCATATTTTTTAAATTACCTTCTCTAAATTTTTGTTGTTACTGTCTAATAATGTTTTTGTACATGATCTTGTTCAAATTGAACTGTTTTATTTGTTCTAACAGTTTGTTTATAGACTGTATTGAATATTCCATATAGAAAATTATATCACATGAAAGTTTACTTCTTCCTTTTCAATAATTAAATATTTTACTTAATTTCCTTGCTTCTTTTGTACTATCCAGACTTTCAGTACAATGCAAAATAGGAAAAGTAATAGCAGAGAGCTTTTTCTTTTTTTTTCTTTGTCATTTTTTTCCATATAAAATTATGTATTATGAAGCTGTGGGCTTGCAGGGGATAACACTTATCATGTTAATGAAGTTCCTTGGGTATTTATGTTTAAAAAATCATGATTAATGTTGATTTGTACCAAATCTTTTTTCCGTATCTTTTAAGGAGAGCATATAGTTTTTCTCCTCTAGTCTGTTAAATGGAGGAATTACACAAATAGGTTTTTTTCCAAAAACAAAGGTAGATCTTTTTTTCCTGATTAGTTCAATAATGCACACTCATCAATAATTCAGCCAGTTGCCCTGGCTGGTGTAGATCAGTTGGTTGGAGCATCGTCCCTGAAACCGAAAGGTCGCTGGTTTGATCCCTGGGCAGGGCACATGCCTGGGCTGCAGTTCAGTCTCCAGTCGTGCGGTGTGCCAGAGGGAACCGATGGATGTTTCTCTCTCTCGTGGATGTTTCTCTTCCTCTCCCTTTCTGTTTCCCTCCCTTCCTCTCTCTCTAAAATCAATAAGCATCTCCTCAGGTGAGGATAAAAAATAGTAATTCAGCCAGTATATGAATGTGTATGAGACACCTCCTGTGTGGCACTTCAAGTCACCCCGCTGCTGCCTCCTGCTCCGTCAGCACAGCCGCAGGGACTCCATGGTGCAACCAGACAGCCGCCCACGCAGCCCCCTCCCCTATCCCTCTGTTTTCTGCCCTAGGCTTCTTGATGTAAGAAAGATTATATTTCCAAAATAATTCAGAAAGCTTTACACTATATGAATATCTTTTTGAGAGAGAAATAAAACTGTTTGTGAGCAAGGTGACTTCAAAACCCGAAGTGGTAGAAACTCAGCTCTCAGCCATTAGCTCTCGGCTTATAAAGGAAGCGTGGAGGAGGAAACATTGCTTTCTGTCGTGATTGGTTCCTAGAAACTTACTTTTCTTGTAGAGGGATAGCGCTGCCTAAGTTTACTTGTTTGAGGCTGATGGCTGGGAAGCTGTAATGTCATGCTGACACCGGGAAGCTTAAGTTTAGGGTGAGTTTTCTTCGTGAAGATCTGGTTAGCCAACAACTATAGAAAGAAGGTGTTATTATTGGTGAATGTGACAGCGAGGTGCTTTATGATAGCTCAGTTCCGTCTGTCTTACCGTTGTGGGAATTGTGTTTAAGGTCAGAGCCAGCATTTCAGGGAAATCCAGACAGTTTAAGTTTTGGTTATGAGTCTATTAGTGTTTAGTCTTGAAGTGTATTTAAACTGTGGCCTCCATTTTCATTTTTCTTTAACATCTTTATTTTCAATCTCTCTCTCTCTCTCTTTCTATATATATATATATATATATATATATATATATATATATATATACACATACACACACATATACACACACATACATGTGTTTCTCTATGTGTGTTTGTGTGTGTGTGAAAAATGCTTGTCCTTTCTCTTTTTGTCAGATTTGTCCCATGAATTTAAGTGCATTAATTTTTTTTCTTCTTGTGCTTCTTGGAGTTCAAGTCCATAAACATAATTCTCCTACCAGTTAACAAAAAAGAATGAATAATATGAACACATTGGGAAAAAAGATTAAGCTTCTATTAAATATTAAATACCAACACTGAAAAAAATAAAAATGAAACTTTTAATTTACTACAGAAACAATTGCATAGATCACAGTCTGGTCAATGAATGCTGTCAATTCAAAGAATATTTACGATTAGTCCCTTCATAAGAAAAAATTGAATATCCTACAATCTTACAACTTATATGTGAAAGAAGCAGATTTGACAACAATCCTAAAAATTCACATGGCGTTACCAATCATAGGTTGAAAAGCTAAAAGAAACTTTATCAAAATATCATCAATTATATATAATAAATTTCAATTAACCATGTCTGAAGAAAAAAACTTTATTGTTTTATTTTCTATATACAGAGATATACTATATTGTTAGCATATGAAGTAATAAAGTAGACAGTCAAAATTTTAGGAAATAGTATTTTTAAAGTGGTACAGGAAGTTAATTGATATAATATTTACTATATTATTATATATAGTTATGATATAGCAACATATTATAATATATTACTTTAAAAATACTGTTTTTTATCTTTTAGAATTTGTTATTTTTGGTGATTATTTTTATTTTAAGTAAATATTACTTCTGTACCCAATTTCGCATTTGTAATTAAAATTTTTTTTTCTTGAAGTGGTTGCTCTCTCCAGGTTATATGAAGGTCTCCCAAAACCTGGGTTTACCCTGGTCCCAGATTTTTGTCTTGTTGGCTCAAGGACATATCTTCTGTTCCTAAACACTTTAAAACCCTAACACCTTTGGATTCCAGTGTCTACAACCAAGTCTAATTCACCCCAGGACTGTGGTGGTATGAACTCATTCATTTTCAATGTGTCTTTGATTGTCCTCTTTATTTATGGCACCTAGGGATTTTTTCTTCTTTCAAGCTTTGATATGCTTTTCTAAAGCAAATTTGAAAATAATTTATTTGATGTTTTATGTGTTGAGAATAGGGAGGAATATCTGCACCAGCTTCATCAGCTATGTGGCTGGAAGTGAACCTTTGTTTTCTTTGGTAACTTTATTGACACACACATATCGTAGAATCCAAATTCCTCTTGAATAAACTAATGATAGTGCTTACATAGACCCTACAGTTTTCAAAGTTGTTTTGTATACTTTGCTTCATTTGACCCATGAGAGAATCCATGGAGTGGGTATGGGAAAGGTGTCATCATCCCTAACAGATGAAGGAAACAGAACCTGAAGCTGTGACTTTTCTGGGAATCACACAGTTGGAAAGTGGAAGACCTAGGCTTCCACGGAACTGCCTGTCTCTTTCTGCTCTGCCATGCCTCTCTCCCTCCTTTTCACCTGGATTCTTACCAAAATAATTCAGCGTATTTCCCCAAATCCATGGCAGGGGAGCCTCAGATGAGGACAAGTGTTTTTCAAGTTGAGTGTGCCGTAGAATGAAGAGAAACAATGAATGGAATTCTCCCTTGTGCTACATCCCAGAATAGCTCCATCAGGTAAACATTCTTTCCTAACAGAAATCTGTTGGGGAAAAAATTATCATCTTTCTGAACACAGGTCAACTGCTGTTGCTAAAATCAGAGCGTGATTATGTACCACTAAGCCCCTCTAAAAAGTGCCATTTCCAGGCAGCAAATGACAATTTGAAAAGAACAGATGGTGCTGGAAGCATCTGCTTCTGGCCAAGAGTTGCAAGGGTTATCATAGTCTTTCCTGCTTCAGGTCTGACAATAAAGCTGGAGCCCAGGGATCATTCCCTATCATCCCTCTCAAAGCTGAATTACTAAGAAGGCATTTTTTTCTCTTTTCTTAGAGGTTCATTTCGTTCCATCTATTCTAAGATTAAGGTGAATTTCTGAAAGCTATCATTTATTAAATTTTAAGTTAGAAAGAATGTTATTAGCAAACTAAACCTTATTTCATGGACATTTTGATCAGAATTTGATTAGTTTTTTTTTTTTTTAAACTAAACCTGTTTCCCAAGCATGAGTTTGTTTTGTGTAATTAATATCACAGGTTTACACCTCAGCTTCACAGCATCCTTGACTATTTTGATGACATGAACCTTGCCAATTACAAATCTTCAATGACTGTAGTTGAATGTTTTTCTAAAATAATGATAAAATGTCTTTGAAGGGTAATCTGTTTTTAAGAACTGGCTTGGAAAAAAATAAATAAAAACAAACCACCAGGTACACCTCTTCTCCCAAATACATATAATCAGTCCATTGAGGCTACTCACTGGCTTCTTATCAGAGCCTCTTTATAAGGCAGAAAATGATGAAGGTCCATGCCTTTCCATGTGGTTAAGTGCATACGCAAATGCTTAGACACAGGCACATGTTATTTTTAAAATGACATGACTATAACTTCACTTTTTCCAAATGTATTGGATTATTTCACTCAGATTCTTTCTTCCTTCTTCACTGGTACCATTTGTCATTATATAAAGGACACTTAAAATGAAAGAGAAATACATTTTTCTACATCCACAAGCCTCACAAAATTTAAGTGTTGCTTGAATGGTTTTTTTTGAACACCTATTTTAAAATTTCTGATGACATTCTCTCTTTAGCATGACAAGGAATCCATTGTCTTCACGCACCAGCCCAAGCCAAGATTACAATTCTGCTGCACAGGCTTTTGGTGTCTGGTGCTTCTACAACACTACGTGGTCTGAATCTTTACACCACTGTCCCCATAGCAGCACCAGAAGATCCTTTCCCCTGGCATTCTGAGGGGCTTCCCACAAGTCTGGCTAGTGAGGGGCATTGCAGCAGCCCTGAATCATTTGACAGAGGATTATGAACTTTGAGCCACTGTGTTACCAGATAATCGAGGGACCAAAAGTTACGGAATTGCATTTCACTATGACCAAATAGTTTCTGTACAACATAGTGAAAATCAAACATATTCTTGAATGTTAGTGATGCTTGGTATCACTAAGAAGCATCTAGTTCAAGAAACCCCATCTCTCAGGAAGTGAATTCCCACCAGAGCCTCCCTATAAATAAGTATGATGGACAGCTCTTATATTTGTCTGATCAGCAATCCTTACTTTAGGAAACTTTTGAGGCAGATCATGTGGAATAGCAAAGAGCCTCTCACTCATATTCTGGGATGGAAATAGAGTCCATGGCAGGCAGTGATGAAACAGCCAATCAAGTTATTGCCTGAAGTCATGTGGGATTACATGCCTATTGAGGGAGAAGCAGTGGAACCAGTGAAGAACAGGACATTGTCTAGAGGGTTGGGATTGGAGAAGAATGACTACATTCTCTCTAGATGCAGTAGCCAATGAGAGTTTAGGTTACCATCCATTGTAGAGATGCTGCGTTTCCATTTTGAAACTGTATTTATCAAAATCAGAAAATGTGTGTGCACAGGGTAGCCAGGAAGAGGAGGAGAGCCACACCTAACTCGCATTTTCTGGGCACAGCATCCCTCCTTTGAGCTGCCAGACCTGTTCCTAACCATTTGGTGGGTGCTTTTCACACCACCCAATGCTGACTGTAGGGCTGAACTTATGACCAAGTTACACCAATAAGAATATTTTCCCCCACATCTTAAATCTTGACCACAGTTACATGGGGATGGAAGGTGACTGAAGTTGAGGTCTCCAACAGCACCGTTGAATGAGAAAGCCCATGAACTCCTGCTTCTGAGATCTCTGGAGCCAGAGCAGGCCTGGACTCTTTATTTATCCAGCCCCAATACTTAGAGGTTCCATTTGATTCAGTGAGTAATCCAGAATCCTTCCAAAATGCACTGCTTTTTTTAGCCCTCTACTTAAATGACAAGCAATTTAATAGAAGATATTTGCTTACCAATGATTGCGAGCTTCTAGGCACCAGGCAAATTCTTTCAGATAAATAATATTTCATTTACTCCTTACAGTTGTGTAAAGGAATAGCAGCATTTCATGGGGCCATAGCAGATGCTGCCGCGCCTCACTCTCAGACACACTTGAGTGCTCAGGCTGTTAGTCTCTGCACTTGTGCTAAGAGGGTCATGTAGAAATAGCCCTAAAGCCTCCTGAACCTGGAATGGAATGATTCTGAGGTTTGTGATTTGCCTCATCTCCCAGCCTTTTGCCACGGTTGTAAGATTTTATCTCCCCTCGACCTCATTCATAGACCACTCTTTGCTGGCTTCTGCACTTACCCTCAATTATTTTCTCTTTCTCACTCCCCAAATATTTCTCTCAAATCCTAACTCTGGGTATTCTCCTGGGAGAAAGCAGATGAAGTGCAGACTGCCATGACGGATCTTTGGGAAGATGTAGCTCAGAATCTGGCATGTACAAGACACTCTGGAAATACTATCCCACCCCATTTTATAGATGAGGGCACAGAGACAGAGGGGACACAAGGATCACCTGGCTAGTAGAAGGTATATGCGGCATGGTGATTAGAATTCACACTGCATGACAGCCTAGATTTATTGCCTACACCAGAGTTTCTCAACCTCGGCACTGCTGACATTTTGAGGCAGACAGTTCTTTGTTGTGGGGGCTGCCCCATAAAACATAGAATGTTTAGCAGCATCCCTGGTCTCTACTCACTAGATGCCAGTAGCATGCCACCCCACTTGGGACAAGCAAAAATGTCTAAATCATCAAATGTCCTTGGGAGAAGGGAAGGATTCTTCCACGATGAGGACCACTGGCCAAAAGAGCTGGGTTCAGCTGGAAAAAGCCCAGTGACAGATCAGAGGTCTACGCCGATGGACAAAGGCAGAGAAAGTGACCTTGTATAAAGCTTTGATCCAATCTTTTATCTTCTGACTTCAAATCTGGCCCACTTCCCATTAGGCTAGGCTCCCTGAGATCAACTGTTCCATTGTTCTGCTTGTTAGAAAGTTCTTTCCTATAGAGCCCAATTCTGCTTCCTGGAAACTTACTTCATCAGCATGCCCTCCAGGGCCATGCAAGAGGCCTAATCCGTCTTCATGGATGGCACTTCAACTATCTGAACACAACTCCTGTGTCCCCTGCCCTATAGATTGATGTCTACTAAATGCCAAGTGCTGTAGACACACAGAACAGTTGTCAGACTGCGAGTTCAAACTTCTGAGCTCTTTCTCAGACCTTTGAACAGGAATTTCTAGAGGCCTAGAGTCTGTGCATTTTAAAGCTTCCAGGTAGTTCTGATGTCACCCGCCACAGTCCGATATTTAGGAACTTCAGACTGGACTCATTCCAGTTCCAGGTAATAGAGTTCTGCTTTGTTTTTTAAAGCAGATACCTGAAAGATGGTTTTTGAAGTGTTACAAAGAAACTCTTAAAATAATAGGATATTCCATTCTAGGTCAAAGAGGTACATGTTTTTATCCAGTTTCCTTTTCAGTAAAATAGCTTTTTATTAAATGTATGCAAAATAAAAAGGCCTAAAAGTTAATACCAGAAATGGTTTACTTCTCTATATAGTGGGCTTTAAAGAGGTTTAAAATTTTTTTCTTCTTTGTCCTCTTCTTCATTTTTAAAGCTCATAGGATGAATGCGCGTGTGTAAATGTACAGATATATATTCATATGCATTACAATCGGTTTTCAAAAGTTATTTAACAAGTTGCAATGATGACCGCTTTTTGCTACATCTGGTGGAAATAAGCGCAGGGCATGATCA
This sequence comes from Furipterus horrens, assembly GCF_987537825.1. Classification (NCBI taxonomy): domain Eukaryota; kingdom Metazoa; phylum Chordata; class Mammalia; order Chiroptera; family Furipteridae; genus Furipterus; species Furipterus horrens. Next base: position 74,523,457 of record NW_028327182.1, read on the forward strand.
TAGAAGTGAACCATTTGGGGAATAATAAGAGCACTAGAATGATAGATTTGAAAAAGCCTCCAGGTCACCTCCCCTCATTTAAGGGAGTGGGAAAGAAGACCTGATAGTCACAGGACCACAGCATAGCCACATGAAGATCTGGAGTTAAAGGTGACAAACATCAAGTACCAATGTTAGGTGAAAATAAAAATAAAAATAGGCTCTTATACCTACTCAGGCTAAATCACCATTCAGCTTAAAGGTTAAATATAGTCCCTCATAAATATGAATGATTATTTAATTCCTATTGGCCTGAGAATTTAAATTACATGCCCTATATTCTATTTTAAGCGTTTCCAGGCTTCCAAAATGAACAAACACTCTTCTTCTTTCCCTTTTAACTGTCCCTATTTCTATTAAATAAATTACAACAGCTTGCTTTTTCCTTTACAGAATTTTTCTGATTTCCTGCTCAGTTCCGCCCCCACTAAATACCCCTTATGGGACTTTAAGCCCTTACTCATGTCACTTCTTATGCAGAGACTGTTCTCATGTCTTCCTTGCAAGTTTTCACTACCTCTTGGTAGTCTTACGTTGTTTCTGGGTGCTAGAATCAGGGTCCAGGACAGAGACCATGGTAGGCATGCCCCTTCCTTTAGCCACAGGAGTTTGGCTAATGAGCAAAAAGTTTGCAGGCCCATAAACTTCAACTTCTCAGCCCCCACTTTTTAAAAAAGCGAAATATAAGTCTACATTTCAAATAACATCACAGAATACCGCTGAGTGCAGTCTCTGCTCTGCTGGAGTGATTTTCTGGACCTTTTGAGGATGATTCTTATTTCATGTTCCAAGGATTGTGTGTGTGTGTGTGTGTGTGTGTGTGATAAATTTTAATATATGTGTGAGATAAATTTTAAGAGAGAGAGAGATTGAAAGAGACACAGAGAAAGAGAGAGAGAGGGAGTGAGGAAGAAAGAGAGGTTGAGAGAGAGAGAGAGAGGAAATCCTAGCAAAGCAATGTGTCTGGGTACTGGTGGGTAATGCTACCCTAAATAACTTGGACTTCCACTGGCTGGCTTTTGTTCATAAAATGCTAATCCTTTTAAGTGCAGATCTATATAAAACATTGGGGATTAAAGCGTACACAGATATCTCAAATCTCTTCTGCTACATAAGGTAAATATATCTTTAAACTAACAGCTCAAAATTATTTTGAGGGTACATACTAACAGAGTCATTTTTTAAACTTCCCAATTTTTTATTAAATACTAACGTGTGATATATATATGATGTGTCAAACTAATAATGAACGCTGGGCAGATTACTGTAGTTACATTCTAGGTCATTTTTCAATGTGTGACTGTCTTTGGGAAAAAATTGATTTCTCATGTCAACTATAATGATGGGGGAGGGAGTCACTTCATTTCACAAGGAAAATAATTCTCCTTCGCTTGTAAAATGAAGAAATGTTTTAAACTTAATGTTCAGAGTTCCATGATGCTGGACGGGAGTCTGGCACAGAGTGTCATATTGCATGACTTCTCTAGCTTCAGAGATGATGATCATAGTAGATATTGTAGTGAGTCTTTGCACAGATTACTTTTCTTAACTCCCACTACCACCATGTGAGGTAAGTATCATCATTATCTACATTTTCAACAAAGACAGCACATGGCAGAGCCAAAGTTCAAATGCAGGCTCCTTGCCACAGCGCTGAGACTTTTGCACCGAAGATGCTCTGTGGATTCATAAGCCACCAGTCTGCTATCTTCTAGGGGAAACTTCCTGGAGTTGTGGGAAAGTTGAAAGGAAGAAGCAAGTATCTTCAAGAGAAAACTCTTCTCCTACAAAGCACAGACCAACAGATCACTCTTGGCTGCTTTGGTGAGTTGGAGAATTAGGAAAAATGTTCACTTATTTGACTCTAGAGCCAATGAAAATGTTAAAGTACTTTCACAGCAATCTCATTTGTCCGAAATCCTCTTGCACATGGATTTGAGGGACATAGTTTCTACAGGTGTGGGATGGAATTACATTCGCCGCAGGGACTGGCACTCTTTCCTGTGTTTTGTTTGCTCCCTGGAGTAGGTCAACGCCTGGATGGCAGGGTTTCCTGTTGGTTTCTGGGTCAGCCAGTAAGTTCCGGTGTGGCAGGTGTGGCAACTTGCTATCCAACGTTGGCCAAAACAATATGATGATAGGCAATGCGTGTGTGAGTGGAAAATACAGAATGGTAGACACAAACAAGAAAAACCACTCACATTTTGTAAAAAAAAAAAAAAAAAAAGACTAGAAAATGTCACTGTGATGAGAAGACATTATGAGTCATTTCAGGGTGAATGAAGCAAGGAAAGGCAGGGCCAACTCAAGCTGTGTCCTGCCTCACATATAGGAAGACAGTCTCTGCAGCTGGACCTCGATTTGATTCCCAGCTCTGCCACTAACCAGAGCTGCATGCACTGGGGCTGCTTAGTCATCTCTCTGTGCCTGAATTTCTCTCATCTGAGAAGAGGCATAATAATGGCATCTACTTTACAGGGTTTGCTGTGAGGATTAGATGAATCAGTCCATGTAAAACACTGAAATGTGCTTGGCAACAATATGACATGTCCTGCAGCGATGTCAAGTTTTATTATTTTGACACCGATCAGTGACCCTAGCAGCCAGGTCCTCTTTCCTGAATCAAGAAGTTTTCCCATGCTGCACTAATCACTTTTGCTCTCCTGTTTCTCACCACGGCCCTAAGAGGTAGGCAGGCATTATTGTCCCCTTTTTGCTGATGAAGAAATGGCAAGGAGGAGATTAAATGAATTGCGAAGTGTTAGAGTGGGGAGCCAAAGCAGGCTCCTGGCTCTCTGCCCCACAGCCCTTTCTCCTGTCTTGCAATAAAGCCTCGGATGAAAATGGAGTGGCGCTGCATTTGCTCCAAATCCTGGCTTCTCACCCATGATATCATTTCAGTCCACAAGGCGCTGCCAATAGTCATATTGCTAGACCAGATTTTCTTTACTAAGATTCAGCTTCCAGAGTTATCAGAAGTACTCTTTAGACCCTGGCAACATCATGCCCACCAACTCCAATTGTTCTGTTTTTGCCTTTCTTCATGCACAGAATAGGTTCGGTCACGTTTAATGGTCTCCCTCTACTTTGCTCTGCACAACCAGGATGGTAGCTCCTTGAGCGGGTGCCCTGCTCGCCCAGGGAACTAAGCTGAAAAGCAGGTGTTCTTTTCCACTCAGCAGATGCTAAGGCGATAAGCTGCACCTTTTAGAGCCCTCTGAGAGACTCAGACAGTCTGGGCTGAGCCACTCGGGTCTTGTCCAACTTTCTGCTCTTCAGCCGGCTCCCGCTATGGACGCGTGTCTGAGCTCCGAGCAGCAGCCTGGGCGTCTGGGGAAAGGATCGGGCTCCCCAGATGGCTGGTTTGAGGCAGAGGAGGAGACGCTGCAGAAAGACAGCACCCGTGGACGGGTAGGAGGTAAACCCCCTTGTCACCTCAGCACCTTCTCAGTTGTTTTTCTAGTGATGGCATTTTCCAGCTAACTGCTGTGAGGAGAATTTGCATTTCCTTTTAACTCTAGATTTTTAAACGACAGTTATTGAGATATAATTGACGTGTAACGTTATATCAGTTTCAGGTGTACCACAAAATGATTCGATATTTGGATATATTGTGAAATGATCGCTACAGTAAGTCTGGTTAACATCCATCTAAATTGTTCGTATAATGAAGCTTCGTAGGAAGATGCCCTTATGCAAGCATAAGTATCATTATTTACTTATCAAAATCCACAAAGTTGTTTTGTCTTGTGTATAAATCGAAGATTGTGTATTTCTGTAACAAGAACCTTTAAAGAGAAATGAAACTTAGATTAGTTCCTGCTTTTCACCAAAATGCATTCCTGGCAGCTCTGTCACACACGGCATCCTTGTAAAGCAAAGCATATCTTCCCATCAGGACGATGGAATCATTACAGTTGCATTTCTGGACAGGGACTTAGTAGTTAGTAATTGATAGACATGAAAAATAATGTCATAAAAGCCAAGATATAGCATTTGTAACATTTACAATAATTTCATGTGGTATAATTATGTTTCAACTCTACTAAACTAGAATTTATTTATTTTTACTTAACTGTTTACCTAAAAATGCAACTTTACTTTTCTCTAAAACCTGGTCCCTCTAAAACAACCAGGCTAGCACAGATACACTAGATGAAAATATTTACTATGCAATAAACATAAATTTCTATATCTTTGTAGAGCATAAAATGTTCTTATGGGAGAATATTTATATACCCATGTTTCTTTACACTGTTGATCGGGGAAGTATAAACATTATTAGCTTATTAACCTGCGAAATGATGAGCCATTCAAAATCAGCCCATCAACTTTCTCCCCAGTCCTGAGGGTCCCTGGTTGGTGATATGTGGGAGGAAGGGAAGAGTGAGTGCTTGGGCCATAGCAGGGGTAGGGTAGGGGAAAGAAGCCTGCAGGAGTTGGCATGGGTGCCTGCTGGTGTCCGCTCTTGATGAAAGCCTTTGAGGAGAAGCGCAGCACTGTGCTGACTCCTCATGCTGACTGGCCTGAGCCAGCTCCTGAATTTCAGGAACTTTGTGAGTTGGTTATTAAAATGGCCATTATTGAAATTTAAGTTATATAAATGTATAATTAAATTGGTTATATGAAAGGCAAAGGTATCTTAAAAAACTAAGGTCATAAATATGACTCATCATGAATTATTTTAGTACATCTGACAATTAGCTATGCTCTTGAGGCCACTGATATCGCGGGTGTCTGGATGGCAGAACTACTCCATGATGGGGCGCTGCTGCACATCTTTTCCTGGTGACATTTTACCAGTAGTTTGAAGTCACCGGGTGGGAGTGTTTACGCCATGGTCAACATCACACTCTACAAACTGGTGCTTCTTTCCCTTGCGCCAAACTGGTCGTCAAATATTTATCGGTCACCACAGTCTATTCCTCAGCCTTCTAATTGTCTCTGAAACCGAATTCAGAGTCAGCCTCCCTGTCCTCTGAGAGAAGCTAGGGCTTCCCTGCTCATTCATAAATATTGGGTTGGTGTTGTTAGATGTCAGTAACTTCATAGAGGTAGGTGAGGGTCACAGGTCTTCTTCCCTCCCCTACAGACTCCCACAACCCTACCCAGGGCTCATGACAGGAAAAGACAACATCTCAGGGCTGACTTGGCCACTCTTTGTCAACAGTGCAGTCCCTGGTCTCTGGAAGCTCGCCTTTCGTTAAGGTTAAGAATTCTCCTTCCCGTGTGGGACACACTAAGTCAGAACCTGTGGCCAAGGGCAGTACTCTGAAGAGCTGCGGACATCTGTTACGCTATTTAATAAACCAGTCTCTTCGCTCACACTATGGTCAAAGACCTTTTCCCAATCTGCCACATACTGCTACTTTTTTTTTGTAAAACACAACAAAAATGAATTTCTAGGGAAACAAAATGAAAATACATGCAAAACACAAGCATGTAAATCGATTCAACAGGCATGATCAAATTATAAAAATTCTAAATGCTTACTCCAAGTTTCTGTACTGTTTCTTCCTGGGAACCTGTTACAGTCTACAGACCAGAAGCGTAGAACTGTCCTAATGCATATGGAAATCAGGGATACCTGAAATAGCCTGCGTGCCTGCCTCTCAGGGGTTGACTCCTGAGTAGGTTTCTTTAAAGGCCCACCAGCCTTCTTCACCCTCTATTCACATCCTTCTCCAAGCAGGTGCTCTTTTCCTCTCATTTTATGTGATATTTGAGAGCTGCCAGAGTGGGTCATGAGAGTAAGGAAGTATTTAAAGCAGTAGTAACTTAATAGTCAGAGCTCATCTGACAACCTCCCCTGGACTGCGGGGCTGGCTCATCTTTGGGTGACCTGTACCTTTTGAGGAGCCGATGTAGGAAGGATTTAAGGAACACACTCCAGCCAACGTGTAGGAATGTTACCTCAAGACCTAAAAATAGTCAGGTCCATGTTTGCCCAGGTCTTCCTTACACAGGCCGCCCATCGGTGACATTTTCCTGGTGCCATTTAGTTTTCTCCTGTCGTCAAAACAGAATGTGGGGATGGAGCCACACCTTTTACGTCACCTCCTAAATAGAGGGAAGGAATCAGGACATCCTTTGGCATTTCATCATCTGATAGAAATGTCACATCTGAATTTTATGTCCCTGTCACCCCATATCATTATTTTGTGTGAGTTTACAGCCATTGTCATTGATAGCATTGGCCCTCTGTTGAAAGAATTCTCAATCTGTTTCCATCTTACCAATTGTACTATTTTATTTTCTGCTCCACAGATTTTAACAGCATAGAAGCGTCTCTTCAGAGCCTCCAGGAATTTGTTCCTACAGATTATGCCAGCTACACTCAGGAGTATTATCTGTTTGCAGGCAAGAAGATTGTCATTCAAGAATCAATAGAGAGTTACGGAGCGGTGGTGTGGCCAGGGGTGAGAGAAATGTCACACAGGGATGGTAGGATTTCTGGAGGTGATAATAACACTCATACATCCGTGTTACCTTGGACAACTTGCCAAGTGTTTAACATTCTGTGTTTCTCCAACTGAGGCCCAGTTGTTGCCCTGCCTCCAGCGGTATGGGTGGCGTGCTTGGGCTGCACAAATACATAGCGCCTCTCCCATAGACATTGATTTTCCTCTGTGCTATGGTCTTGAAACATTATTCTTTATATTAACATAAACTTGAATATATCAGGAAGTAGAATGAAAAATTCATGTGAATTGTTAAGATAAGAAATCACATTTTGAGGGTTTAGGCTTTGCGGCATGTAGCTTGGGGCCATTCCCACATACCCTCTGGGACTTGTTTCCTTTCACACTGTGGATATTCCAGTAGAAACGTTTAGGGAGCATGACTGCAACTCATGTTCTCCTTGCAACAGCCCTGTGAGGATGCCGCCGAAATGGGAACGCTCTGAATTTAGAGCGAGAAAACCTGCTCTTCCCTGGCTGAGTGGTCATGGACACTCACTCCGCCTCCATTTGCCTTCATTCCCATATTCAAAGCATGGGGCAGGGTTAACGTCCAGCTCCCAAGGTGGTTGTGAGGGTTTAATGAAGTGATAGGCCCAAGCTCATGTTAGCTGTAATTGTTAATGTAATATTATTAATAGTAATGAATTACTCAATTAATGAAGAAAAGTTAATGATTTGGCAAAGCTATTGCACTGGGGGCGCAGTGCACAGCCAGGCTGGGTCAGTGGCCTCGGATGCCAGCGCTGCTGTTCTTTCCATTGAAGGGCTTTCAGCCTTGGCTAAGAGAGGCTCCAGATCAGAACAGGGTGGAGGTGAACCAAATTGGGATCTCGTTAAAATGCAGATTATGATTCAGGAGGTCTGGGGCTGTGCCTCTGCACCTCCCACAGGCCAGGGTGATACGAACCTCAGGTCCAGGGACTGCAGGTACAATGAGAAGTCATGATTAGGGGTTCCATGGAGAGCCCCCTGCATGATCCAGGGTACTGGCGGCAAGTGAAAGGGGAGCAGAAGGAAGAAGGGACAGCCAAGGGGCTCCACACTCTTACAGCTTCACCCCCTCTTGCTCCTCCCAACCACGGAAGCTCTGCTTTCACCCCTTATGCATGTGTGACTTCTTTCGAAATAAGATTTTTCTTTTCTTTTTTTTAATTGAACTTATTTGGGTGACATTGGTTAATAAAAGTATATAGGTTTCAGATATAAAATTCTGTAAGACATCATCTGTGTATTGTACTGTGTGTTCACCACCCCAAGTCAAGTCTTCCATCACCATGTCTCCCCAGATTCCCTCTGCTGCGAACCCCTTCCCCCATTTCCCTCTGGTAATCATCATGCTGTTGTCTGTGTCTATGATTTTGTTGTTATTGTTTTTCTTTGGTTTGATGACAAGTGAGAAAATCACCAAACTACTCCACAGCTTTCTATGATAATATATTTGACAAAGAGACAACCATGGCAGCGGTATCAGAGATCAGGAACAGAAAAAGATACTTGCCCACTGGGCTGTTTTATTCTCATTAAGGCCTAAGCCTTTCATCCACCAAACTCTGGCCTCTCTTGGGACCTCAGCCCCCTGAAAGCTATAAAAGAAGGGTTTACATAAAGTGGGAAAACACCCTTTTCTTCTGTGAGTTCTAGTGCAGCTCTCTGTGAAAAAGATCACTTTTCAGTGCTGACAAGTAGGGCTAAGAAGGAGTGGGGGAGTGTTTGTAATGTCAAAAGATATAACTGTTCCTGAGAAAAGCTCTGTCACTGGATAGCACCCCAGCGGGGCCAGCCTCTCACAGGGCAGGGCTATCTCTTTAGAAAACACCTCGAAAGCTATGTCCTCTTGAGAGCTCTAGTGACCCTGTCTTCCTAATATTGACACCCCCACATCGCAAATAATTACCCTTTTTTCTCAAGGGACGTTTGATTTTCTGTATAAAAAGCTATCTTAACTTATTTGCATGTTTGTTTGTTTTAACATCTCCTTGCTACTACAGTTCAAAGTGTGGTCCATGACCCAGGATCACTGGCATCACCTGGTGGCTTGTTAGAAATGTGGTCCTGACCCCCCACACAACCTTGACCCTACTGCATGAAGATGTACATCTTGAACCAGGCCCCCAGATCATTTGCATGCACACCAAGGTTTGAAAAGCGCTCTTCCCTTAGTCTAAGTATTTCTTAGAGGAACCACTTAAATAACTGCCCAGTTGTCCAGTATAACAAAGCCCTAGCCCACTTAAGTTTTGATAAAGGCTAGGAGAGAGGTGTTGAAGACATTTATACAACACTTAAAAAAAAAACTATTTTATTTATTTTTATTTTTAGAGAGAGGGAAAGGGAGGAAGAGAAAAAGGGAGAGAAACATCAATGTGTGGTTGCCTCTTGCATGCCCCCAACTGGGAACCTGGCGTGCAACCCAGGCATGTGCCCTGACTGGGAATTGAACCAGAGACCCTTTGGTTTGCAGTCTGGTGCTCAATCCACTGAGCCACACCAGCCAGGGCTTATACAACATTCTTAAAGCAGGTGGAGGTCCAACACGACTAAACCAGAGCAAGAAGTTGCTGTCTTGTAGGCCTCACTGCCCGGATTTGCAAGGCATGAGCTGATCTTCCAATTCCTAGAGATTGATCAAGAGTCTTCTAATGCAGGCGATTTAACAAACCTGTTTTCTTTGATGCATAGTATAATTTCTATATTTCAGAGATCTAAATACATCATTAAATGTATATTTTGATTCTGATGAATCTTTCCATAAACTGAAACATTAATATAATATTTATATTTAACTAAATTATTTAACTTGGGGTAGGGATTGGGGTCATTACTAGTTTCCAGTGTTCCAGTGCTCAAGTGACAACTACAAATATTTTTTAGGCTACAGCTTTGTGTCAGTATTTGGAGGAACATACAGAGGAACTGAATCTTCAAGATGCTAAAATACTTGAAATTGGTGCTGGACCAGGCCTTGTTTCCATTGTGGCCAGTATTTTAGGTTTGTGTATTTGTTTATTTCTGACCTTGTTTCATAAGATCTTTATTGTGACAACAATGATGTGATTTGTCATAGGCTGTGGTTTATCACAGACTGTAGTTTAGGTGCTTGGCCATGATTTCACTCATTGACTCTCCCTCAGATGTCATGAGCTAGAATCACTACAGAGATAAAATTATTGCGTCTTAGAGAGGCCACCAATTACCATGTGATGAAGGTGAAATTTTGGAGGTGTCACTTTTAAATGTCTGTTGTAAATAACTATGTTATGTTGTCTTCTGCTTTTTGTTGCAAATATTTTAACTAACAGTTTGAAGGGGGAAAGAAAAAAAAAAGTGAGTTAATCCAAGGTGAACATAGATCTATACCCAAAATGCAGGTTGTGAGTTCCCGGGCACTGGGCAAGAGGTAGGTATTAATCTGTCATACTTCTGCCCACAGTATTATAGCCTTGTTTTGTATTTTTAACTAATTTGGTGATCTATTTAGTGAACCATTGTCACTAGCTTTTAAATGCCTAAGAATTCATTTAAATGAATTTAGATAAGGGTGAAAGTCATACAAAATAGATCATCCTTTGTGGAAAGAAAACTGGCTGCTGAGTGAATACTTTATGCCAGAAAAAAATAAAATCTTAAGACAAATGTAATTCAGGTGGGGAGGTGCTACTGTCATCTAGTGGATGGGGTCCAGAGAAGCTGCCAAACATCTCACAGAGCACAAGGCAGCTCCCACCCCCACCACCGCCCCTGAAAGACTTATCCAGTGGAATTATATCAAATATGTCCAGCCCATAAGTCAGTAGGGCCAAGGTTGAGAAGCCCAGTTCTATTGCTTTTGTTTCTTCCTGAGAATATATGTCCACCCTGAAAGCCCAAATGTTTTAAGGTAACTAACACTTTTTCTCTTAGGAGCTCAAGTCACAGCAACAGATTTGCCTGATGTCCTAGGAAACCTTCAATACAACCTTCTAAAGAACACACTAAAACGTACAGCACATCTGCCTGAAGTGAAAGAACTGGTGTGGGGAGAAAGTCTGGAACAAAACTTCCCCAAGGCAACTTTTTACTATGACTACGTTCTGGCCTCTGATGTAGTCTACCACCATTACTGTCTGGACAAGCTGCTCACCACCATGGGGTACCTCTGCCAGCCAGGGACTGTGTTGCTTTGGGCAAACAAGTTCAGATTCAGCACTGATTATGAATTTTTAGATAAATTCAAGCAAGTTTTTGATACAACATTCTTGGCTGAATTTCCAGAGTCATCAGTGAAAATTTTTAAAGGAACACTAAAATGGGATTAAATTAAACAAAATACCTTTTAAAAAATTAGTGTGTTTGGAGCAGAGTTAGAGATTGTATTGTCAATAAAACACTTGTAAGGTTGAGAAAGCAGTGCATTAAAAAACAAACTTGTACACCCAAATAAACAGAATTTAATATTACAGCAGCTTTCTAAAATAACCTACTTAAGATTATCTGGTTAATCTAAGTATCCACAAAGAATAACATGAAAGTATAAAAATAACTTTGCTGGCTGGCTTCCAAAAGTCTCAATGAAATGTTTAGTAAATTTCACATGAATAAATTAATGAACAAGTATATTTTCTCCTTGTTATTTCTACTGTAGAACACAGTTATAAACTTGTCAATATACTTCTGTCACATGTTTTTTGAAGCTGAGCTTCATGGGGTTCTTACATCTTAATTTGAAGAATCTTCTTCTAAGGATTTTCATTAGCAAAAGGAGAGGATATGGAATGACAGAAAACAATCGTATGCTAAACAATGACTAAAAGTGAAAAATATGGAAACAGAGCTAGAATTAGGAAATGGGTGCTGCCTAAGAAACTTCTTAAGAGAATTGAATTTATAAATACTCTCCCTCTGTGTCAACTGCCTACGACCATTGCAAGCTAAACTTCTTGGTTGTCTGATATTTTTTTAAATTAAAATATCTTAGAAAATTAGGAAAGAATAGAATTTTATTTGTTCTAATTAAAGAAGACTACAGAAAAATCTAAACCAAACATCACAATTATAGAATATTAATAGGGTCTCTTTTGAGGTAGAACCAAAAAAACTTAAAATTCCAGCTTTCCACCATTTCTCATCAGCATTGTACTGGAGATTTTAAGCAACATAATTGATGAAAGGAAAGAAATAAAGCATGCAAGTTTCGAATAGTAGAAAACCTTTTTTTGTAAAGGGCAAGATTATAAATGTCTAGGTTTTGTAGGCAATATACTGTTTCTGTACAATATTTTGTGTATTTTTGTTTTGTTTGTTTGTTTTTTACAATAATTTATAAAAATTCAAGAACAATCTTAGCTTGTGGGACCTGTACAAACAGGCCTTTGGTTGGCTTTGGTCCATAGGCCATAATTTGCTGACCCTGGACCTGTAGATAATTTACTATGAAATTACTGAAATTTGTAAGTGTAGCAAGTTTGCCAAATGTCAACATACAAAGCTCAAGTGTATTTAGAAATTCTAACCACAAATAGTTAGAAACTGAAATTTAAATAAAGAAATTTTTAATACCAATAGCAAATGCTTAGAAATAAAAGATAAGCAAGAGCATTTTCCGAGGTGGCGGTGGAGTAGGTGGATCTGTGTTCATCTCTTCCCAGAAGCAAACTGGAAATACAACTAAACTGGGGAACAATCACCCCAAATGACTGACTGAAGACTGGTGGAGGGGGAGTTTTATAACCAGGGACTTGCAGAAGAAGCTGTGTCGAGACTACACCTGCACAGCAGCTCATACACCGTGGTCAGGGATGAGCCTCCCCGCCAGTCTGAGGGTTGATCCCACCTACCAACAGGCCAACAGCAATCAAGAATACATCACCAATGGAGCTATCAGCACCCGAAGTCACAGAGCAACACGCCGGGAAGCCCTGGGGAGGCAGTCCTCCGGAGCCTCGGTGGGAACACCAGGGGTCTTGGGCAGTGCGTCCACTCCATGGATGATGCTTTAGAGGGCCGATCCCTACTCCCTAGCTTATATAGATTTTACTAACAATAATTATATGAAGATAATTGCTCTCTGCATGACAAGAAACACCTGGTGGGTTCTTGGCCCCCAGAAACTGGCCAGATTCCCAGAGTACATAGAGCCCCACCCTCAACCCTTTCCAGTGTTCAAGGTTGGTCTAGTCTTGTTTTGGGGGATGCTTACATAATAACTCTTGGCACTTTTCCCTTCTGAGGTCATATCTGAAACCATGTCCCCGGTTCACTTTTAGACCTCAGCAGTACAAAGTCTTATTTTGATCTCAAATAAAAATAAACAAACAAAATTTTAGACATCATTTACTACATACTTGTTTCTCTCAATTATCCTTCTCATTCATGCTGCGTAATTAAAAAGAACAGGGGTGGGTTTTATATTTTGTGGCTTTTTCTGCATAAGTTGGCAGCTACTGTTATAATGTAAGCTAATTTTATTATTTTCATACTGTGACTGCAACTAATTTTGATTTCCCATAACTCTTGTTGATGAGCATTTCCCCCACTAGATTACAGTGAAACAGACAACACTGCATCATATCTAAAGACCAAAGAGTTGAAAAAGTTTCTTTCCTCCACATCTGGTTCTTTCTGCAAGTCCCAAGAGACCTTAAAGGAGGAAACTATACTATAGATAAGTAGTCATACTCTGTAAATAAAAAGTGTCTTTACTCATGTTATTCACTTAGTCTGGAAAGCCCTTTGCTTGATCATTCCTACTGACTGAAACCCTCATTCCCATATTCTTCCAGGAAGCCTCACCTAAAATCTCAAATTGGAAGTGGTGGCTCTTGTGTGTCCCACAGCACTGTCGCTCTGGTTTCATTAAACCGCTTAGGCTGAGGTCTACATCAGAGTAAATTCCATATCAGCAGGCCCCTGCGAGATTTCAGTTTCCCGGAGGGGTGTTGCATGCCGTAGAAATCCAATTAACATTGAATTAACTAAAAGGTTTTTTGTTTGCTTATTTTTAATCAAGTCCAGTCCTAAAACAGGAAACTAAGCTATTGCACTTGATGTAGTTCCAACTGAACTGTAGAAAGGCATGGACCATTATTTCCAGCACTTAAAACATAAATTGTATCATGCTTCCACACTGCTTCATTAATTACTTCACAAAATCTCCTGAAAGAGAGAATTCCTTTGAACATAAAAAAATGCCCTGATTTTCAAGAACTATATTATTGTTACGTAAAAATATTTGCAAATATGGTTTATATAAAAAACCAGACTAAAATACGGTTCCAAGTAGTAGAACTAAAACAGTGGCTATAAATAAGAAAATGTGCATTAGAATCACTCAGGGGCATTCTCCAATTATGAATGCATAGCTTCTATTCCCAAATTATTTATAATACCAAAATATTGTTCAAATGCATAGTTAAGTAACTTTTGGCACCACCCACCATTGGTGGTACATGCTACAGCCATTCCGGGTAATACACCCTCGTGGGGTTTTAGTGTTGGGAAGCAGTCATGAGGGGAAACTACAAAAGGACTGAAAGCAAATACTGAATGATTAGCAGTGACTGGGTTGTGGGGCAATGCGTGGTTTCACTTCCATCCCCCACTTAAAATAACATATCCAGAAACAGCTCCTTGGGGGATCCCCATATGTATATTTGTGATTAGTGACAAAGGCGAAGGGGCAATAAGGCTCCAGGGAGAACTTAAAAGTAAGATCTAAAATATAAGAAATCTGACTTCCGGCCAAGATGGAGGCTTAGACGGACACGCTAGGTCTCCCTCTACAACTATAGAGGAATACAACTACTTCAAAACAAAGGATAACTAGAAATTCCAGAAAATAAAACTACACGGAAGTCCAACATATGAAGTTATAAACCAGCGGTGCCATTTGGGCAGGTAAGAGTTAAAGTGGGCAGTGCTGTTTGCGGTCGCACCCGGAGCGGCGGGCGGCGAGGAATCCCGGCTGCGCAAGCCCCTGGCGGTGCGCGACCCCGGCGAGGAGTCCGGCGGCCAAGCCCCTGGCGCTGCGCGACCCCGGCGAGGAGTCCCAGCTACGCAAGCCCCTGGCGATGCGCGACTCCGGAGCTGGGGAGAGCGGCCGCATCGCCTTGAACAGTGAGGCCCAGGGGGGCGGGAGGACGGATCCCGGTCTCCTAGCTGAATAACTGTGTGAATCCATCTTGGACCCCCGCCCCCAAAGAAAGCACCACAGGGCTGCGAAATAGGTCGCGGACAGGCAGGCGCCGGCCGGTCGCTGATTTGTGACGCGTACACAGGCACTGCCCCCGACAGCCAGCCCAAGAAAACAAAACGCATCTGTCAAAATGAGGCAGGCAACTTTAGAAATACCGGTAACACAACTCACCAGGCAGCAGATAGAGAACCTGACAGATGAACAGATAAGAAACCTGTCAGAGGCTCAGTTCTGGGCCATTGTTATCAGGTGGCTTACAGAATTCACAAAAGAGCAGGAAAAAGATATGAAAGAAGCGAAAAACTTTCATAACGAAAGGAACAAAACAGCATACGAGACAGAAGGAAAGGAAATAAAATCCAGAGTTCATTTCAACAAACTGGAATATGGAGAAGGAACAAGCAGTCAACCAATGCAGCGAGAGGAAATGGGAAGCAACAATGAAAGGATCAGAAACCTCTGGGACAGCTATAAAAGACCCAACATAAGAATCATTGGTTTGCCAGAGAATGAGGAAGATGAACTAGAACTTCAAAAATTGAGTGAAAATATAATAAAGGAGAACTTCCCAGACTTGGGGAAGGGAATAGACCTGCAGGTCCAGGAAGCAAGGAGAGTTCCCAAGAGACTGGACCCAGGGAGAACCACTCCAAGACACATTATAATCAAAATGTCAAAAATTAAAGATAAAGAGAGAATCTTAAAAGCAGCAAGAGAGAAGAAAAGAATTATGTACAAAGGGGTCCCAATTAGACTATCAGCTGACTTCTCAAGGGAAACCCTACAGGCAAGAAGAGACTGGCAAGAAATATTCAAAGTAATGAAAATCCAAAACCTACAACCACGAATACTCTATCCAGCGAAATTGTCATTCAGAATAGAAGGACAGAGAAAGTGTTTCCAGGACAAAATAAAACTGAAAGAGTTCACTAGATCCAAACCACTGTTATATGAGATGTTAAAGGGACTGGTTTAAAAAAAAAAACAGAAGCTAGGGAGATGAAACAAAGGCAAACTAAATAGGCAACGAGAGTGGAAGAGGAACTGTGGGTATGGGAAGCATATTGGGGGGAGGTCAACAGGGAGGGGGAATGGGGAAAGGGAGGGAGATGATATAGGAATTGGGGATCAAGGTAGGAGGGAATGGAATAGACGGAGAGAGGTTGGGAGGAACTGTATGCACAACTAATGGACATAATCTAAAAGGGGGGGACAACTGGAGGGAGGGGGGCCACCGGGTGGAGGGGAGCAGAGGGAAGGGAAATTGGCACAAATGTAATAATTTAATCAATAAAACACATTAAATCTGAAAAATAAAAAATAAAAAAAAATAAAATATAAGAAATCTGGTTAGAGCTTGATAGCAAACAAGAAAAATGTACCAGTCCCCTTTACGGGAGAAAACCAACTACATTGAAAAGTAAAGATGCGGCCTAAGGCTTGTCACAGCACTCAAGGTGCCACTATGACTTGGCTTCCTCCACCTGCTGCCCTGAATAAAACGTCATTACCTTATGTCTTGTTGGAGTCCCTAGACTGGTGACAAGTTTCTCTTCACAGGGTTCACAATGTTTGTCTGACAATGACTGTGATACCATGTTGTGGCTGCAGAGGTGCCAACAATGCCGCGTGCTGCTGAGGAACGCTCTGCGTGAACATTAAGCCATCATAAACATTTGCAGGGACAGCTTTGCTCTAATGAGCTTTGCTCCAGTGATTTGTAGACTGAAGACAGAATCTCAATCTCATAGACTAGACTATCCCAAGATTGGCATTCTCGAAATGTTTCCTGGATTCATGCTTGAAGTAAATTCTTACAGCTGCCTTTTCTTGACACAAGAAAATAGTTTATTTACTGGCAATAGCTCTAGCCAGCAACTTGGAGATGATTTTAAAGGAAGGTGCAGGTTGGAGTCTTTCAAATTCTTCTGTTTTTACTTTGATTTTGTTAATACTTAACTACCTCCTGCCATACGTGAGCACGTAAATATTTAGCGCACATGTCCCAGAAACCTAGAAAGTTATATATAAACTGAAGGCAGAGGGTCTGCCAAACTATTCAACAGTACGGTAAGTAGCACGTCCATGGTTCTAATCCTTGAAGTTAATAGCTCTTACTACACCTGGTTGTCTCTTAGATGTTTGCTCTGCAAGGGAACATGCAGCCCCAATATTGGAAAGGCAGACTAATGACCATGATGACATTGCTACCTACAGAAGTAACAACTAAGCATCCAATTCAGGAAAACAAATCCAAAAGGAAGCCAAATATTAAGAAATCACAAGGCAGTAAGGGTAAGAGCAGCATTCTGAGTACTTAAAAAAAAATCTTAAGGGTAGACTGAAATTTTTACTCCTCTCTACCTCAGAAACACGTAGGGATCATGTCTTGCTTCTAATCTCTTTTCATAAGCAGCTATGGAGATCAGGTAGAAAGGAGTACAAGGTAATCAGCAGACCAAGAGGACAGAGGAGTAGCCATAATTATGGACTGGTTAGCAAGAAAACCTTTCATTGTTGAATTGAACTTTATATACACATCCTTTTACAGTCTATAATTTACCAAATGGCAGTTTCCCTTTTTAGATCCTCAGGATGCAAAATAGAGATGAACATAGGTGCATTGACTTTGCATTCTCAAACTTCACTAAGATGCTTTTTAACAAATTGTGGTGTCAAATTCCAATTTTTGACATAAAGCAGCTGGAAAGTTTGTGGGTGGTCAATTGACCATTCTTATTTGTGTCCTCAGATGAACTGGCCCCTTTGTAAGTAGTGGTCTTTGTATCAGTATAAATCTCAGTTAATAAAACATTAATGAATGATACTACTTTATTTTTCAGGCCTGGAAAGCCCACCTTTCTTTGGCAAATGTTTTAACTTTATAAAAAGTTAGTTCCGTCAGGTAGAGCTGAAATTTCTATTTCATTATTGCTTTCAGCATATCAAGCTCCAGGAGAACTGTATGCTGTTTCTACTTTTGCTTTGTGGCTTTTGGTTCTATATCCCAAGCCCTTATCTCAGTAGCAATTTCCCCCATTTACTGCTAAAGCCCCTATTAATCTTGTTACAGAAAAAGAGGGAGAAAGTTGTCTTAAAATTTTAAAAATTATTTAAGTATATTTTATTGATTATGCTGTTAACAGTTGTTTCAATCCCCCCCCACCTGGTACCCCCATTCCCTCCAGCAACCCCTCCCCTCTTAGTTCATGTCCATGGGTCCTGCATGTTAAATTCTTTGGCCTCACCCTTTCCTATTCTTAACATCCTCCTGTCTATTTTGTTCCTACTAGTTATGCTTCTTGATCCCTGCACCTGTCTTAGAATCTTTGATTGCATGCATGGACTTTGCTGTGCTCATCGTTTTGGGACTAAAATTTGTAAAGTAGTCCTATTGGTGGGACAGGTCTGCTCTGGATGCCATAAAGATACTGCTCAAATCCAGAAATCTTCCAGCATTGCGACTGTGGTTCCAGACTACTGTGTCAGTCACGTGACTAGTAATCAACAACACGCATGGTAAAGTGTGCCAAAAAAAATCTAAAACGCTGTAAATACTTCAAAATAAAGATGACTCATTGTATTCAAGCAGAAATTGCAGGTGTTAATTTTTAAATCTTTCCTATACAAATGTATCTTAAAATTGAATCTTGTAGCAATTGAATTATGACTGGGCAAGAGAATGGTGAGATGCTGCCTTGTAATGAATGGAAACTAGCTTTTGCTTTTGTCTATTTCTGCAGAAAGGTGATGTGATTCTGTAACAAAAAATTTAATTTTGATCTAATGATTCAATTAGTTCAAACAATCTTAAATAATTTCTGGTGAAGTTCTGGTAACTGACAGTAGCTTGCAGGGAAAAGTAATGGCATCTACAGTTCAATGAATTCTTTGATCTT
The DNA here is from genome assembly GCF_987537825.1 of Furipterus horrens. Taxonomy (NCBI): domain Eukaryota; kingdom Metazoa; phylum Chordata; class Mammalia; order Chiroptera; family Furipteridae; genus Furipterus; species Furipterus horrens. The sequence continues at coordinate 74,542,029 of NW_028327182.1, forward strand.
ACCAGTGGAAATAATCACAGCAAATTCTATTTTTTCCTTAAAAACATTGTTTATTTTCTTTCATTTCTTGGAAGGGAAATGCCATTTCACCTCAAAATAATTTAGTTAGTAAAGAAATAAGATTCAAAAGGCAATATCATCTTATGTTTGTACAGTTCTTTGCAAATTACAAAGCATTTTTACAGTTTGTTTTCAATAGCTTTACTTATCATTTGATAACTTTTTGTATTTTATATTTACATAACTTTTATATTTCAAAGCTACAGCTTTCAATGAGTGATTTTAGTTGTATAGTTTTATCATTTAAACTTAAAAATTACCTTGGAGGAAAACTAGGCCAAAAAAGTGAAATTTCTGTTAGAAGTTGAAGAGGCTGTATTCTGTATTTATGGGTGCATTGGAAGTGGCTTTGCTCAGGGAGGCTCTTTCTGATGGATCACAACCAGTATTTCATTTAAGAGTTAAACCACACACCTGTTCTTCTATTTAAGTATATATCACAAAATCGAATATAGCCAATCAAAGAAAAAAATTAAATTTATGAAGATCTCTAGTTTTTTAAAAATACTGAAACATCCTTAAGAAGATAGCCTCTGGGTGTATCTTAACTAATTTGTAATCAGTAAATAGAAGGAAAGAAAGTGGGGGTATGTTGATTTATAGCATAAGGACAGAAAATGAGAAAATAAAAATTCCCATTAAAGATCTATCATCTCATCTCTTAATTCTCTCTAGTAAACCCTTGGTAAAGTGTGATCAAAAACATATTTTCTAATAAAACCAGAACAAGATCATCTGATCACAGTACATGAGGTTTTATTGACCACAGTGCAGGCTCAAGCATGAAGAAACAATCATTTAAAAACACCAAAGACCCTTAAATAGCAAAGGTTAAGAAATAAATTAAGACTCCTGTTGGGCTGTGCCTGGGAGGAAGGAAAGGCATCATTCACTTCGATCCTTCGGCTCTCGGTATTTCCACTGGATGTAGTCAAAGATATCTTTCTCACTATCCACTGGCAGGGGTTCTCCTGCAACTCCTGCAATTAAGAGACAAAAGAAACTTATAAACCAGTCTCAGGACTGACAGTTGTATGGGACATACTTTCAGGAAAAAAAAAAAAGGTAACCAAGACACTAAAAATAATAAAAAAAAGAGATCCTGACCACCCCATCCTCCCACATGAGTTTGTGTTTGAGGTTTGTCACAGATGCCAGTACTACCAAAGGAAGCTGAGCATTCCAACTATGGCCTTTGAAGTGACTCTAATTCATGATTTTCCTCTCTGCTGGATCTCCGCTGCAGCCACCAAGTATTTGTAAAATACTCTAGTTAGTTCCTTTGCAACTCAAAATGTGGCTCCTAGACCAGCAGTGCTGGTGTCACCTGGAAGCTTACTAGAAATGCAGGAACTTGGGCCCCACTCCAAGGCCCACTAAATTAGAATCTGCGTTTAATGGGGTCTGGATGTGGTTTGGATACATGTTGACATGTGAGTACTCTCCTAGTCTACCAAGGAAGAAAGCCAGATTTTACAATTTTAGGACAAAACAACAAAATCTTCATTTTCCTAGTAGACAACAATAAACCACACAGTATACTGTGAAATGTTAACAAGATCCACAAAGCAGAGATTAAGCAATTCTTACCCTCTTAACCCTTTGCGTGCCAACGTCGCTTTGAGAGACTCTGACAAATTTTCCCAAAAGTGCCAGTGTCACTCCCAGTGACTTTTTCGATACTATAAATGTAAATAACAATGGAATAATTCATATTTTATGTTTGTTCTCTTTTATTGTACCTCAGGTTATATATTGATATAACTTTTTCTCATGTTGATCCAAATTTCAAATTTTTCTTGTTCAAATACTGAAATATTGTTATAATTTTTACTCACATTTTAAATGGTTCTTTTAATTTCATTTATCTTTGCAATAATCATTGAAACTCTATGCAGTGTGTATGATTAGGAAGCTTTTGCTAATGGACATTTTCATTGCTTCACAGTATAGCGTTAGCATTTTGTTTATAAATTGTTTTTCACTGTTGATATCTATTGATATATGTCTCTAGTGTGAATGCCATTTATGTTCATTTTTTTATATGTTATGAAATTTTCTTTTTTTTTAAAAAGAATTAATGCAATATTTGGTATACTTCTTGCTTGCTATCCATGTTGCTATGTGTTTTTTCAAATTATAATCATAGGTTTTATATTATACTTCAAAAGCCATACTGAATAATTTATTTTTTCTAAAATAATTGTTATAATAAAATAATTTTAATGCAATAAATTTTTTGCTAAATTGTATCAAAGAATATTGTTTACAAAACAAGAATGTATTTACTATATGTCGTGAAATTTTCAGCAAATTATTATGAATAATAATGTTTTTATAGACATTTTTCATAAACTCTGCATTTCTCAGCAAAATAGCCTGGCATTTCTCACACGAATGTTAACTATTACGTATGGCACTCAAAGGGTTAAACTTGAACCACATGGGCCAAAGTTACCAGATCTGGCTGGGCACCAAAAGCAGTGATACCTGGGTTCATCAGAAGTGTTGAAGGCACATTAAAAAAAAAAACAACACTTAGATCAATATATATTTTTTCTTTTTTTACTGACTATCATAGGTAGAAAGAATGTAATCCATTGTGATAAAGCTAGAAATAATTCTCACCATTGCGGGCCTGGGAGCAGGTATGGATTAAAGCCCCTTTTGCTGCCTGAGGGACTAACACTATAAAGAAACTAATTAACTAGTATAGTTACTTAAAGGCTTTTTAGATAAATCAAAGTTGCTAAATCAAAATATCCTATCTTTGAAAGTAACTTGCTCTCCAGATGACTGGGGTTGTCTCTAAGGGACACAAATGCTCACCAGTGACTCCTAAGGGACGAATTGAGTATTCGTTGATAGTGAAGCCCTTTTCTAAGGCATGAGCTCTCATGTTCTTATTGAAAATATCACTCCCAGTGAAATAGAGAACACCACAGTAATACTGATCCTTGGGTATCAACCTAAAAAAAAAAAAAAAAAAATATATATATATATAGGCAATAATGGATATACTTCTACTACACATTTCAAATTTAGTAAAAATAAGACTCTTAAAATCAGTAAGGCACATAGCACCTAAAAGAATTATGTGGCCAAATAACCTGAGAAGACTATCGTTAGGTAGACCATTCAAACTCCCCAACCTTGCAGTTTAGGTCTCCGTAAGCTACGCTCTGCAACAGGTGTGGAGAAAGGAAAAGCAGTCTCGCTTAGTACAACTAACTTTCTCTGGGCAGGAAACTACTCTTGAGCTGTGGAGGGCATCGTGATGAGATGGAGAGCGAGAGAAAATAAACTAGATCCTGTAGGCAGTTATTATTTACATATTTTCAGACTAAACATTGTCGATAGCCAAAATGTGTGGCACTTCTTCAGAATAAAAAGGGATTCTAGACATTTATGTGAATTCCAAGGTATACAGAGGGAGTGGGGGAAAGGAGAAAAGAAGGAAAAAGTCAGCAACAAAAATACCTGATATCAATTCTTCTGTGTGGATATTCCTTTCCATCATTTTTACTGGGAAGCTGGCAAACACCCTAAAATGGATATTCAAAAGAATGCTTAAAGATGTTTTTAAAATCAAGGCTTAATTTTAATTAAATATTGTTAAGTTTGAGGTTATATTTGTTTTAAGTGGAGGCAGTTTTCAAATCTGGAGCATTTGGGGATTTTTTTTTTTTGGTTGTCAAGTGATCTTTGATTGAAATATTTTCCTTTGTAGTGAACCAGCCAGGCATCCCGCTGCCCGCTGCCAGTGTCATCTACAATGTCGTGATGGTTGCAGCCATCAACACAGGCCGGGCAGTCCCTAGGAGTTCTTTAATGGTTCCGAGAATTCTCTAGCTAACGATCAGTGCCACACCTGTTAGGCAATGTTGACGATCTCATCAAAAGTGATATTTCCAGCAGGTGAGCATGGCCAAGTAGATTGAGCGCCTGCCTGGGATACAGAAAGTGGTATTTCCAGCATGCTTAATGATTTTTTGCTTCTTTCTGCCTTGTGGCGGTTCTCCTAGGGCTTTGATGATCAGGGCAGAGGCAGGAGGCACTAACTCATACAGGCCTGTCTGTTCTGAATGGTCAGTTTCGCTGTAACCCTCAGACCCTTCCCATAACTGGTTGCTTTGGCGATGTCATTACCAACCTTTTTGGGAGACAGGCCCAGGGGGCTGATCTTGGGGGCCAGGGCAGACGTGGCACCGACTTCCCCACTAGTGCACCTCAGGGGTATGACTTTGATCCCCTACGGGTCAAACTTTGGTGGCATGGTGGAAGTGGCTGGTGTTGCATGAACCCAGATTCAGGCAACCAAAGAAAGATGCACTCTAGCCTCCTCCGAGCTGAAAGCCAAAAAACCCGAATTCGGAGCACTTTTAACTTAGTTTTTCTAAACACTGTATACTCTCACTACCTCCCTATTACACTTCATAATTAAAGAGCTGCATGAAAAGCAAGCAAGGTATGAGGATTTGGCCTTTGTGTGATTCTAAACAAGCTAATCAAGGAAACCATCAAACATGAAAGACAGAGACCGAAACAAACAAACAAATGGTTTTGTTTGGGATTTCACTTAGGTAGCTTCATTCGAGTGTCTGAAATAAAGCCCCTCTCACTTTCTCAGGGTAGTCAAGGTTCCTTCCATCTGCCCCTTGAATCCTGACTGTAGTAGATATTTCACAGAAAATCATCCAAGGACTAACTTGCACAAAATGCTAAAATCTGAATGGTACTCATCATATATAAAGTAAATAGGCACCTAAATGCAGATAAAATTTGTTTTCATGCCAAATGTTAAATTCACAGGAAGAATAGCTTAACTATTTAAAGACTATGATTTTACAAGAAGATTTAGAATAATACTGGCTTTCCTAAGGTTTAATTACTATTAAAGGAATTAATGTTTTGAAGATAATTTGAAAAACATACAAATGGTCATATCTTTACAACTATTTAGACAGTGGTTATAGCAACAAGAGGTTTCGAAATCAAGTGGACTTAGAATGAGAAGGGTTTATTTAACCTTATAAATTGAATTCTTTTGCAGCCAACTTCCTTTCAGAAACCTAGAGATCTTAACTTCTTTGGCTGTCTCTCCTAACATTCACACACTTCGGGTCAGTGCTCTGCTGCCTCCTCTCCCTCCAGGTATCTACCTGGCTCAATCCCTTACCCCAAGTCTTTCCCCACAGCTCATTCTCTGTCCCTGATCATCCTGTGTAACACTGTCTCCTGCATGCCCTACGCCCCGTGCTCTGCTCTCTCCGCTTTTTTTAAAAATAGTACTTATTAGCCTAACCTAACACATTATACAATTTATCTATTTATTAAGCTCATTGTTAACTATCAGTTAGATGTTAAATACAGTTTTGCTGAGTGACTGAATATACCTTCTCATCCTGTTGACACTCATCCTCACCATTTTGTTCTTTCATATCATGAACAATGAGTTCTGACCCGGCCTGCTTTGTAGCATCCTTGGGATGTGGCTGCCCATGCACTTCCAGGTAAAGGTCTTCTCTTTTTTGATTGAGCAGTTTACTAAAATAACCCATTTCCACGACTTTCAGCAAATCTTTACGTTCACATATAGTTGGCTACACCTAGCCCACCAGCTTATATTCTTGCTAGCTGGACTCCTACAGCCTCTGTTGGTTTTTCCTCTAGATTGCTACTTGAGCACCAGCAGACTACTGTTCAGACTGTAAAAAAATGCTTCTGCTATAGCACTGCATAAACACCGTCCACATCGCTGATTCTGACAGCAGGCGGTGTACTTCCCCAGGTGGGAGTCTCAATGCCTTTCCCAGGGATGACTATCGGGGAGGAGCGGGGGGAGAGTCAGGCCAGAGAGTTGCCCAGAACCTGCCCAGGCATGTAAGCACATTCCTACTGTGAAAAGAAAAAAAATCCAACTCATCTAGTTTGTACTATTTTTAGGATTTTATCTTATTGAATGTACTTTAAATGTAAGATTTATGCACATTCATTTTAAGTAAATTAAAATTTAAATCTAAATTTTAAAAGGATGCTCATGGAGCATTATAAACCCTATTTTCAGTAAGATCTCACGTGTGCATATACTTTTGGACATAGAGAGATCAAAATCTGACAGATTCAGGAAAAAAGATCATATGTTTAATTCCCAAAGACTGACCAGAATTTTTATTTTTACCTTTCCCAAAGTTCTTTTGAAAACATTGATCAAGTGTGACCAACATAGGTAATACACTTTCATAGCCCATTAAAGTCACCAGGCTGGATTTAATAACATTTTATATGGTTAAATATAAAACATAAAATTTACCATTTTAACCATTTTTAGGCATGCAGTTCTGTGGCATTAAGTATTTCACACTGTTACGCAACTATCGCCACTACCTGCCACCTCCAGAGATTTTTCATCTCCCCCAGTAAAGCTCTGTACCTGTTACACAGTCACTCCTCATGCTCTGGCAGCCGCCACTCTCCTTTCTGACTGACAGAGTTCAACCATCTATCTCAACCATCTTCTGCTACTGTTGGTTACAACTGCTGTCAAATGGATGCACGAGACTTGCTAATTCTAGCATGTCTATCCTCCAAAAGCAGTCTCTTTCCTTTCAGTCACACAACTTGGGAAAAGGGGAACACAGAGAAAAGGTGATACAAATGATGTATATTTAAGTGATCAGTAGAATAAAGATAAGCCTTTATTACCTTATTCCTAGATTTCTATTTGCCTTCCTGATGGTTTTTACACAGGGCCGTTTATTAACCTGTTTTTAATCCATTTGCCATTTGTCTTGAGTTTTTACATTTTAATGCCCTAGATGACAGAATTTTGACAGTTCATCACTACGAGTTTCACTTTGAAAAATCTCTGCAACAGTTCCCCTCTGTGAACTCCCCTACTTATCATTCCACAGAACACATGTCTTCCCTGTGTGTTCTATCACATACCTTGATTCCTTTTCTTTGGTATTATAATAGGTTAATACTCTTCAGACAATTTTATTGGAGAATTATTGGAAAGTTCTGAGTCAGAGAGTATGAAAACATTTGTTATTTTAGGGAAAAACTTTTATATCAAGGTATCTTGATATGGGTGTCTTGAAAATAGATTATAACTAATGATCTATTGTGCTGACACAGATATTTACAAGTAGGGAATTTAAAACAAAATTTTTTACTAAAATATTCTGAGATTAGCAATCTGCTAATTCTTCTTCTCTAAGGTCTCAAGGATATCTACTGACTGCAAAACTAAGCTACAGTGAGGTCACACACCACCATTACTGAAGTCTTTAAGGTTTTTTTTTCCCTGAAATATTAACTCAAATGAGTACTTACCATGAATTTTGTTTCACCTTTAGACAGAGTATCTGTAATAAAACAGACCTTTTGTAACTGCTCCACAACACGATGTAACAACTTTGGCTGTAGAATCACAATTAGGGGATAAGAAAAAAAGCAGTCACTCTGTTACGGCAAGAAAACATTTTTAACACGAGTTTTCTGATTATCTGTGGAGAAATGCCTTTTTTTCTATGTTCTGAGTAAATGCTTTTTCTTTTAACATATAATTCATCATATTAAATAAAACTTATTTTAGATACCATCATTTCTTACCAATATCATGGCACTCCTAAATAAACATCATTTGTTTATGTTTCATTAAATCAAAAAATAAGCTGCTTCATCTTTAAAAGGCATATACTCCAAAATCAAAAACGTTTTGCCTTCTTGAGTTTTCTAATAAAGGTAGTTTTTTAAGCCAATATTTTTAATTAGAAAAATGTTCCTTTAATGAAAATCTAATTATTATACTGGGTATTTCTAAAATATCTGTGATAGACAATAAATCATTCTGGAAATATTTTACTAAATTTCATCTCTTTCAAATGCTGGACTGTCCTCCCAAGTCCTTGTGTATCCCTTTCAACAACTTACTTTGCCTTTCACATAATTCAATCAATACAAAACACTTCAGTTGACTTTTCAGAAAGATTAAAACAAAAACTTATTCTGAAAATATCCAACAACCATATATAAAATGATATTCACTGCTATGTAGGATTGATCACATCAATTATAAATTCTGAGGTACCTGTTTATTTGATTCAGAGGTAAAACTCGGATGGGTCAGAAGAACATCCATGTCACCACTGGACTCTGCACCTATGATAACAAAGAAAAGGTATGGAATTCCTCATGTAAATTTATCTATTAGACAAACAGAACCAGGGTAAGGACACACACAGAAGGGCCTTACTTCTCAATAGCCTAACTTTCTATTTCACTGTGCTTCATATTCAGAATTAGTGAAAAGATTTCAATTTTCTGTCCAATTATTCAGGTATATTGATGAAAACAGCAGAATCTGGTATAACAACAGTAACTGCCATTAAATATTACACATAATCAGTTAATTTAAGGTATTAAAAATGCACTAAGGTACTCAATAAAGAGTAAAAATAACATTTAAAAATAGCATCAAAATACATCTATGAATACTATATATCTAAAAATGTCAATTAAACCTTGAGCTCTAACTCTATATTTCAAGTCTTATGATTGAACTTATTTAATGAATAATTGGTAAAAATTACAATACAGGGTCATGGATAGGAACATAGTAAATGATAATAACTTAGGCTTTCATTCTGAGCCTTACTTCAAAACCAAGTAACTTCAGGCAGGTTACATACAGTTGTTTAAACTGTTCTTTTTATACAGAATTTTGCCTCCACTTAGATGGAATTTTTTCACTTTAAATTTCTTTATTCTTTGTTTTCAGTATTGCAAATGAAGACTGCATATTCCTTTAGACCTCACTTTCCTTATATACAAACTACTAAAAACAACTTTATAAGCTGTTGTGCAACTAAATAAGAATATATGTAAAAGGATCTAGACTAGTGCCTGGCACACAGCTAGCACAATATAATCCTGTTTATTGCCTCTTTGGCTTTTTTTCTTCCATTTTTATAAGTATAATTTATGTAAACAACACTTCTGGTCCCTGAAGATCTAGAAGTGTCTCTGGATCATCATCCTACCCATCAATAATCTTTAACCAGCTATTTAAACATAAAGAAGATTGAATATGTACTGATTCCAGGACATTCACAGAAGCCATTTCAACAATTAAAAAATTATTCTTTTCTTCTCATTTCTTTTTCCTCAAAGCTGAATGTCTTACACCATTTACCTACCACCAAAAGTGTACTACTTTACCCATTTAAAAAACAAAAACAAACTACTTCAGCAAATAAACAAGAAGCAACCCCAGGATCCATTAACAGAGGACTAGATAAAAAAAGATAAGATATGGAATATCCACATGAGCAAATGTTATGCGCAGCTATAAAAAAGAATAAGGAGCTCTCTATGTATCAATGTGGAAAATCCCCAGGATGCATTTTTAAGTAAAAAAAGTACAGTATTGTGTATATATTACCTTTGTGAAAGGAAAAGAAACCAAAAATGTATATTCACATTTAGTTATATTTATATGTAGAAAACTGAAAGAGTAAACAAGAAAGTGGTTATTAATGGGTCAGTAGTGGAAAAACTGAAAGAGTAAACAAGAAAGTGGTTATTAATGGGTCAGCAGTGGAAGAGAACGAAGATAGACAGTAAACGAATAGAGTAAAAGAGAGACTTCCTAGTGTAATGTTTATTATATTAAAGCACGTAGCCATATAACCTACTGAATAATAAATAAAAACAAAAATAACAAAAAAATTATATAAATCCAGAACAATTGTCATAATCAAATGAGCGTGCATGTCACCTGCTGTGTATCAAAGTCTATGTCTTGAAAATATTGATCGCAAGGACCCACCCAAGGAGATTCTTATGTGGTAGGTTTGTAGTGGGGTACAACAATGTGTATATTTTTAAAAACTAGGTGTTTCTGATGCACAGATTTGAAAAACTTAACTTTTTTCTTTTCAAGCCCCTCCCCCCCCCCAGGGTGGGTAAGGGAGGAAGAAAGAGAGGGAGAAAAACATTCATCAATTGCTTGCCCCTTCCTTGCACACCCTGAACCGGGGACCTGGCCCAAAACCCAGGTATGTGCTCAAACCGGGAATCGAACCGGTGACCTCTGGCTTCACAGGCCAGCATTCAACACACTGAGCCACACCAGCCAGGGCACACCTTGTTAACTTTAACCCTCTCATTCTGCAAATACGGAAAACAGGCTGTGGAGAAACAAACTTACTTAAAATCATATAGTGATAGATTTGGCCCCAATCCAATGTTCTTTTAATTTATCAGCAATTACAGATTTAGTCCTTTTCTCTCCCCAAATCTAAATTCCTACAGCAGCTACCCAGAGAATTTCTTATAGCCCATCACCTACTTCTAAGCAAAACTCCAGAGGTGGCCAGAGATTCCATCAGATATCTATTCTAAAAGTTTTAAATAAAGTTTTTCTATTCTAATCACTAAATTTTATCTTTTTAAACTTAATTACCCTTGCAAATTTTTGAGGCAGTAAGAGACCACAATTATGTGGTTCTTGCTTTGCTGGTATTCACACAGTAAATGGAAATCTGCAGAACCTGGTTGTTGTGAGAATTGGTTTCGAACTGGAACTTCTGGGACATTATTCTTAGACCCATTATGGAAAACTTAGAAAATACAAAAAGTAATATAAACAAAAAACTACCCACAGATTCACTAGCATCTAGCCAGACAACAACTATTAGGATTTTAACATATTCAAAATCATTTTATAAATTTTAATTAAAATTAGCTACTAAAATATCATTCTATAATAAATTCAGTATAAATTTCCTCTAATTTTTCATATATATATTTCCATCTATAAATAAATGTGTTAATGCAACTGGATCTTAGTCAACCTGTTAACATAAATCACATCTATTTATTTATTTATTTATTTGAGAGGGGAGGGGAGGGAGAGAGGGAGAGAAACATCAATGTGTGGTTGCCTCTCGTGCACCCCAACTGAGGACCTGGCCCACAACCCAGGCATGTGCCCTGACTGGGAATCGAGCCGGCAACCCTTTGGTTTGCAGGTTGGTCCTCAATCCACTGAGCCACACCAGCCAGGGCTAAATTATATCTTTTTAATCCATGTTTTTCATATACATTAGACAATTTTAACATCAAGGCATGAATAACCTGAGATTAGGAAGTATATTACCTCTTCTGAAACTGCCACAGACTGTAACAATGTATTCAGAATCCACTTTTTTAACTTCATTTAGCACAATATCCTAATAGAAGAAAAATTAGGTCAGTATTCTAAAAACGGCTTTTCACCAAGTGACACTGTCAATTCCAATCAAAGAATACAATTCAGCACACTCTTACTTGCATTTGTAACATCTCTTCTCGAGGAATTCTTTTCTCAAAGTCCTCAAAATATCTAAAGACAAAATAAATACAGTATTTTTGTGACATTTAAATCTTAAAAATTACATTTCCTACCGTATCAGGTGCCCTTATGTAATCAGATCATTCAAAATTCAAGATTAAAATTCATTAAGACAACAGTAAAACTGGGGGTTGGGGAAGGTTTATTCCGTAACTTGGATCAAAATCCTTAAATGTCATCTTTTCTGATATTCCAGATACTCCATCTAAACTTATTTATAAGTAAACTTCACATTAACATACCAAGAGTAAATAAATATATACTAGTACATTCGCAAATTAGATTGCTCCCTATTGACAAATTAAGAGGTTCTAGTTTATTTTCCTTAAATTGTGTAAAATTATTGTATTTTAAAATATTCTAGTAGGATCCTGCACAGGAAAGAACCCAGGCATTATTATAATTGAAAGAAGCCAGTCTCAAAAGACCACACACTGCATAATTTTATTTATATGAAGTGTCCAGAATAGGCAACTCTATAAAGACAGAAAGTAGATTAGTGGTTGCCAGGAGCTGAGGTGAGGGGTGGGGAGGGAAAGAGGTGGAGGGTTGGGGAGAAATGGAGAGTCACTGCTAATGGGTATGGGCTCTTTCTGATATAACAAAAGCACTCTAAAATTGACTGTAGTGATGGTTGTACAATTCTGTAAATATACTAAAATCACTGAATTGTATACTTTAAATGAGTGAATTGTATGGTAGATGAATTATACTTCAATAAGACTATTACAAAAACAGTATCTTAGTATGAAATAACATCTAAGAATAAAGCACCTGGTCAAAACCAATTCTCACAACAACTAAGTTCTTCAGAAGACTTCTATTTACTAGGTGAATGCAAGGGAAATGAAAACTATACCATCCTGGGTCTCTTACTTGCTAAAAGTTTTGGAAGGGCAGAGTAAGTTTAAAGTATTATGGTAAGGCATCAACAGAAAAGTTCAGGTTATTAGGACTGAATTGTCAACAAGACTACATAAGACTAGAGGAAAGCTATGCATGTGCTACATATTTTAAATAATTAGAAAGGGGGTTCCTGATTATATCTGTACACAAAATAACAGCTCATGCTGATATACAACATGCCTATTAGTTATTCCTTTACTGTTACTTAAGTGTTCGGTATTTTTCTTCTTTTTTAAAAAATTTAGTGTTTCAAGTTTATGTCCTATCATCTGAGGTAGACTCTAAACTTTAAGCACTAAACTGAGCCTGTTCATATCCTTACCCCAGACTCAGTGCAGTGTTTTGTATAATGTAACCATGGAATAACATGCACTGATTGCCTGATGCACTCAGTTCTACGTATTTGCAGAGGAAGCTCCCTGCTAAAGTGAGGAGGATGAGGGAGATACTCAAAACAAGCAAACTAGAAAGCAATAACAAACATGTGAATACAGGCACATTCTCTACTGGAGTCTGCAACAAATCTTAGCATTTCTAAATAGAAAAATGGTTGTTTAAGTTTTAAAAACTATTATGATGCATGGAAGAATGCTATAAAAATTTTTACTTTTACATCTACAAGAGTCAAAATAAAATTGGCCACCTTACTTCAATCCAATTCGCTGATGATGGTTCAATTTATCTTCATTTTTTCTGAGATCTGTTTTAAAAAAATGCTAAATTCAGTGATCCTTTTCATAAAGAACTACTGTGCTAAAAATCCTATTGAAAGGAGAAGTGTTATCTTTATTTTTTAATTAAAAAAATTGTCATAATAGCACATCTTAAATCTACAAGTAACTTAGTTCCACTTGGATGTTCCTTTATTGGGCATGAGTACTAGAGTAAGCCTTGTGTAAGAGACAGCAAAAGAAGTATGCTTCAAAAGCAACTCCTACAATCACTGTCATATTCACATAAACTCTCTCTGGAAATATAAAATGGAAAAAAATAAGCATCTTTGTGATACATGGAGCACTTAATATTTCTCACAGATGTATTTATACAGAAAATACTAAAGTATATGACAAATGAAACAGAAATATTGAGTTTATTTTATACTATATATGATATATCAACAGTTATATTACATATCTGTAAATTGTGAAATAATGTAAAAACCATTACAGTAGAGCCTTCACAATCCCAAGGTGGATGCAACTGAATACCTCTTGACTACTTTATTCAATATTTCACTCAGATAAACCACATATGCCACAAGCAGGAAAGCACAAACCCTGAGATATAGTTGTAGTAGAATTTATCTAGCCGTGTGACTCACAGATTCTTAGTAATATTACTGATTAACCATGCCTCTTAAGAGTTGATTACTATTTTTAAGTACATTCTGGTAAGTGCTTTATATACTGAATACCTTATTTCATTAAATCCTATGAGACAAATTAAAATACCGTTTGATAGCTGGGAAACTGAAGCACCATGGTCATTCATCCTAATGAAGTGGTAGAGACTAGATTCAAACTAGGTCAATCTCTAAAATCTGTCCACCTAACCACTGTGTCACTTACAAGTAGCTGAACGCACAAATATTAAATCCCAAAGGCCACAGTAATGTACTATAATGAATCTATATATATATATATATATAGCATATGCCCTTGGAAAACAGAATAAATAAATTATATTTAAAGGATTGCTACATTAGGTTTAAGGAAAATGTTTCATAATTACTTAAGTTCTATTTTAATCACTACTTCGAAAGCAAAAATTCAATAAGTGTTAGAAGCCTCTTACAGAATTTTTCTCAATATACATAACTTTTAAGCTAAATGTGTAGGACTTCATTGTCTAAAATTTTATTAAAGAAACAAAGGTAATTTAAATCATCTAAAAATCTGCAAATGAAATAGCTGTGTTAAAACCAAAAAGCCACCCTACCCAGGTAACTTAGTTGGTCAGAGCATAGTCCCAATATACCAAAAATATGGGTTTGATCTCCACTCAGGGAACATACAAGCAACCAATGAATGCATAAACAAGTAGAACAAAAAAAATCAATGCTTTTCTTTCTCTAAAAATCAATGAAAAAGAAAAAGGTGGGATGTCCAGTCAAGATGGTGTTGTACGTAGACACAGCTCACCTCTTTGCACAACCACATCAAAATTACAACTAAAATACAGAGCAACCACCACTCAGAACCAACAGAAATCAAGTTGAATGGAACTATGCTTTACACCTTAAATCCTATCAAACAAACAACAGCTGGTCTCAGTGAGCTCCAGGCCCAGCACTAGCTGCAGCGAGCCTAGATTCACAGCTTGACTTTGCCTGGGAATCTCCACACCCAGCACAAGTGGCAGCCATCTCAGATTGCTTTATAGCTCAGGCAGAGTGCCCTGGGAAAAACACAGGTGGCGTCTGACCTTGGCCTATACCACCCAGGAAGCCTCAGGGCCAGAGCACCCAGTGGAACCTACAGACCACATTGGGGGACCACCACCCTGACCCTGCACAGCTGATCCTCCACGGAGGGCGAAGGTTGGTGGTAAGTGGTCACAGCCACACCTTATAGCTGACTGGCCTGGGTAAATCCCTCCCATTGATCTACCAACAGCAACCAAGGCTCAACTACAAGAGGAGGGTGTACTCAGCCCACTTGAAGGGTGATAGGGGAGGCTATGCCACTGGACCCTATAGGACAGCTACTACATTAGGCCACACTACCAAGACACGGAGTCAAAGCAGCTCTATCTAATACATAGATACAAATACAGGGAGGCTGCCAAAATGATGAGACAAAGGAACATCACCCAAAAGAAAGAACAGATCTGAGCTCCAGAGAAAGAGCTAAACAAAATGGAGATAAGCAATCAATCAGATGCAGAGTTCAAAACACTGGTTATAATGATGCTCAGGGAACAATGGACTGAGCAGCACAAAAAAGACCCAAGTCAGAAACAGGATTTACTAATTGAAATAAAAAATAATTTACATGGAAACAGGAGTAGAGTGGATGATGCTGAGAATCAAATCAATGATATGGAACAGAAGGAAGCAAAAAACAACCAATCGACAGAAGAAGAAGAAAAAAGAAGCCAAAAAAATGAGGATAGTATAAGCAGCCTCCGGGACAAATTCAAGGGGTCCAATATTCGCATCACAGGGGTGCCAAAAGAGCAAGAAACTGGAAATCTATTTGAAAAAATAATGAAAGAAAACATTCCTAATTTGGTGAAGGAAATAGACATGCAAGTCCAGGAAGTACAGAGTCCCAAACAAGATGGATGCAAAGAAGTCCACTCCACGACACATCATAATTAAAATGTTAAAGGATAAAGATAAAGAGAGACTCTTAAAAGCAGCAAGAGAAGTTAGTTACCTACAGGGAAGTTCCCATAAGACTGTCAGCTGATTTCTCAAAAAAAAACTTTGTAGGCTAGAAGGAACTGGCAAGAAGTATTCAAAGTCATGAAAAGCAAGGATCTACAGCCACGACTGCTCTACCCAGCAAAGCTATCATTTAGAATTGAAGGGCATATAGAGCTTCCCAGACAACAAAAAACTAAAGGAGTTCATCATTACCAAATCTTTATTATATGAAAAGTTAAAGGGACTTTTTTACGAAAAGAAGATCAAAACTATGAGCAATAAAATGGCAAAAAATACAAATCAATCAACAATTGAATCTAAAAAACAAACTAAGCAAACAAGTAGAACAGAGACAGAATCACAGATACAGAGAGCATTCTGATGGTTGCCAGATGAGAGGGGTTATGGGGAAGGGGTGAAGAGGTGAGGAGATTAAGAAGTACAAATAACTAGTTACAGAATAGTCATGGGGATGTAGTCAAAAGAACTTATATGTATGACCCATGGACATGAACAATGGTGTGGGAATTGCCTGAGGGAGCGCAGCAGGGCGGTACTGGGTGGGGGGGGGGTGGGCAACAGGGGAAAATCAAGATACTGTAATAGTATAATCAATAAAATATAATTTAAAAAAAGAAAGAAAAGCCACTTCTTGCTCTTCTTGATTTTCTTCTGAGTTACAGGCCTAAACATGTTTAAGGAGAGAATATAAGCTACTCTTAAAAAAAAAAATCATTGATGAATGTTAGATTTTTTTTAAAAAGATTTGTTTTTAGAGAGGGGAAGGGAGGCAGAAAGACGGGGAGTGAAACATAGACGTATGAGAGAAACATCGACTGGTTTCCTCTCTTAAGCACCCCAACTGGGGACCAGGCCCACCACCCAGGCATGTGCCCTAAATGGGAATCGAACCAGTGACCTTTCAATTGGTGGAATAATACCGGTCAACTGAACCACACCAGTCAGGGCTAAACTGCTCTTTATATTTACTCTCTACTGTAGAGTTAAAAGGAAAACATCATTTGCATCTACTAATTAGATTCTACTAACTGAGAAACAGTTTTACAAGTTCTAGTTTGTTAGAGCATTTAAAAATCCATCAGGACTACATTTAATCTGGAATTAGAAACTCACCTTCTAATGTTTTAATTCCTTCATCTACAAACTTCCTTGCAGCAGATGGACTACAAAGAAATAAACGTATTATATCGATATTAAGCAAAACTCAAGATTCTTGGAACAAATAACTAATTATGTCTTCTCTTGTCAAACACAGAGTTATTATTGAGCTGAACAAGACTTGCTAAAATGTTGCATGGTTAGTTTGGTAATGTTCAATTTCACCCAAAGAGAAGAATTCTTAAAGCTTCAATCTAGGAATACAACTACAAACTTTGAAATGAAAAAGATGTCTAAACAGCTAGGTATCATAATTTCTATGCACTTTATTCATAAAAGACATAAAGGCACTTGAAAATTGTTCATTCATTCAAGATATTTACTGAGGGGCTATTATGGGCCAGATACACTTCTAGGTGCTAAAAATATAAAAGGAATAACACAAATAAGGGACCTACTCTTACCTATTCACATTCCAGTGTGCAGAGATAATAAATACAAATATGAACAAATAAGAAAATATCCAGTAGATGAATTAAAATAGAATAATATGACAGAGTGGCTAGGTTGGTGAAGGAAGGCCTCTGAGATGATATTTAAACTGAGCCTGGAATGACAAAGGGCCTTTTTACTGAAACTGTGTGGTACAGAAACTGATATTCATGTAAGAAAGGCAGTGTGACATAGAAAAAATAGAACTGAAAAGGGAGTCAGGAGACACAGATTCTAATTCTGACGCTGCCCTAGTTATCTCACTTTCTGAATTCAGTTTCTTGCCTGAAAAAAGAGGATTACATAACAGATGCCCTTTAAAACAACTTTTAACTAACATTTTATAGTGGCCTTGAATCCCCAAAGAATCGAGCTCATTTTCAGTAGACTAGGTTCAAGAATTTAATCTATTTTAGAGTAGCTTTCATTAAAATGTTGCCATTTAAAGAATTGTCATATATCTAAAAAAAGTCTCATTCCATGAGGATGAGAGTAAGTAAAGCATTATAGCCTTAATATTTCAATGTTCCCCTTTACTTTGTCTAGTGTCAAAGAGGCCTCCTTTCCTGCTAGTTCAAGTTTTAAAATAAAGAGTCCTTCATTAAAAAATGCTTGAGGGCTTGATTCAAATTCATAAGGTACTTTGCTAGATGCTATGGAAAAAAGGTTTAAATGCTTAAGATAAATATGCTCAGAGAGACAAATGAGCTTTAATCTGGAAGAAGTAAAAAAATGTACACAGAGTAAGTATTAGTAGAGTTGAGAGGAAGAAGAGATTATTTCAGGTTGGGGAATCAAACTGGTTACGTTAAGGAGATAATATTTGCCTTGGATGGGGCTTCCACAGTAGAGGCACCATCTAGAGAACCAGCCTCAGACATGTGAGCTATGGAAAAGTAAACTTGAAGGGAAACCGCATACACTTTAGTTTGGCTAACATAAAAACATTAAACCAACCTTACTATTGTGTCTGCTTAAAAAATAGTTCTTACCCAATGCCAGTAACTCGAGTCAGGAAATTGATGGATGAACTCGTATCATCCTGCCGAATCTTTAAGGAAAAAAAAAAAAGTAGAGCAATGATTTAGGAATGCTTTAAGGACTCAAATAATCTTACTGAAAACATACCAGTTTGCTAAGAGACCTGAACAACCACTTACATGTGCCTGGATAACCCCTACAGAAGTGTTCATATATAATGTAGGTGGTTATAAGTGATAACAGAGCAGCTGAAGAAGTCTCATCTCTTATTTATCCAATATCCTTAAAAGACTACTCATAAAAGACAAGAACTGATATAATTACTATCATCAGGATGAAACAAAATCCTAAAAATGGTTGGGAGAATTCAAGCATAGAAATTCTAAAAGATAACACCTTTTAGTCAGAGTTTATAATCTCTCCCCTGAATGGTACTGAAAATAAGGAGATAATTCTATCATATATGGTAACAGTCTCTTACATGCCACATAAATTAAGTGAACATTTTATAGAATATTCAAATTTCTAAGAAGTAGAATGCTTAAAGCTGTAAACCCCCTCCTCTCTTTTCCTTCAGCCTCACTACAGTAGGTGACTCTGCAATGGTGCTCTGTGACAGCTGCCGTAAAGACCGACATTAAAATCAAATAAGCAAATAAGTAAATTAAAAGTTTACCTTTTCCAGTTTACGCAATTTTCCAGTTGCTAAAAATTCATCAATTTTTTCAGCAATTTTTGTTCCTACTCCGGGCTACATAAAAAGTTAAGAATATAGAAGTCATATAAATGTAATGCTTACCAAATCACTAAAAAATAAAGTACAAAATGAGAAATGAAAAAACACATGATTGTCACATGACCAGTTTTGAAACAAAGTATAAAAGATAATTGAGCCCTAGTAAAATTTTGTTTAAACAATTTTATTATTTATTTATTTATTTTTAGGGAGAGGGGAAAGGAGAAAGTGAGAAAAACATCGCTGTGTGTTGTTTCTCACTCGCGCCCCCAACTGGGAACCTGGCGTGCAACCTAGTCATGTGCCCTGACTGGGAATTGAACCAGCGACACTTGGTTCGCAGGCCGATGCTCAATCCATTGAGCCACAGCAGCCAGGGGTAGCCCTAGTATAAATATGACTCAAATGACCGACAAAAGAGAAACCCTAGCAAAACAATTCTAAATGACTCGCTTTTAAAAAATTAACTTTATTGTAGAAAAATTAGACAATATAGTTGTATAAAGAAAAATATTTAAATGACTTGTTAATTTCATGACTCTGAAAATTTAAACAGTGAACTCATAACTTAATATCTGCTATATATTGACTTCTTTTGTTTATATATGTAAGTAGATTTACTACATATGTATATACATACTATGTTGTAAAATGTTCTTTCAACTTAAAAATACATTGTGAACAAATTTCCATATGAATAAATACAACAACGATATCTTTAATGGCTCATAAACATATCATTATATAAATGTACCATAATTTACTAAACAAATACCCTACAGGTGAACATTTAGATGCTTTCCAATTTTTGATATTATAACAAAGCTGTCATAAACTTCCTCTACAATAGAGGTTCTCAAGCTTTTGCATCCACCAGCATCACCTGGAGGATATGCTAAAACACAGAATGCCAAGTCCTACCTTAGAATTTCTGATTCAATAGGTTGCATTTCTAACAAGTTCCCAGGTAATACTGATGCTGTTGGTCTAGGCACCACACTTTAAGAAGCACTACTCTAGAATTGCAGTCAACATGGCAGCCAGCAGCCACAAGTGAAAATTTTAAGCTTACATTAATTAAAATTAAAAATTCAATTCCTTCGTCACACTAGCCACATTTCATGAGCTCACTAGCCAAATGTGGCTCATGGTTACCATTTTGGACAGCAATGCTCTAGAATATAAGTTCTAAGAGAGCAGAGATCCTGTCTTTTCTCTGCTTTATCCCTAGCACCTGGATAAATACCTGACATCAGGTACTCAAAAATGATGAACTAATGAATCCTTGTAAACGTATCTCTCTGTTGGTTTCCTTAGTATAAATTCCTCAAAGTGGAACTGCTAGACATTTTGCCAACATTCTGCCACATTATACTTCTGAAAGGCTATGAACAACCAACATTTTGATGAGCAATAAATGATCTTTATCCCTATTGCATATTACACTTCATAATTTAATAGGCATTATATAGCACCTTGTTTTAATCTGCAACTCTGATTACTCATGAAGTTGAATTTTAATCATGCTTATAAATGTTTAACATGCATTACAACACATGTGCCCGGTATTTCCTACTGTCTTTAAGTTCACTGCTACATCTTTTTTTTTTGGTTTGTCTGTTTTTTATATGATTCTTTCTTCTTTTGCCTTTTTTTATTCTTGATTTATTTAATATTTAAGTGTCCTAAGACTACTGAATGTATATTCAAGTTTTGAAAATAGCAAATACCAGCTAGAAATGAATACTTTATAAGAACAGACTGAAAAAGGGAAACTGCTCAGGTTTCTCATTTTGTATGTCAGAAGATACCTATTGACCTAAAGCATTTTAGGCCCAGGCTCTTTTTTTTACCTAACATTAAAGAATACAAGGCAAACTACTCATTCTGGAATGTTCAGACTCCTAGATTTATTGCGGAGAACTCAAATGCACCAGAAAGTAGTGTTTAAAAATAACAGTGAAATGGAATAAAGATGAGAATTTTCATATTAAGTCCAATCTTATGCAGAAAAAAGAAAAAAAGATTGGGTACTTCTGTATTCTTTTTAGGGATATGTCATAAGCTCAGATTTGGGATAAAGTGCATCAGAGCTTGACAGATGTTTGCTTCTAATAACTGACCAGGGTATTTGCAATTAACATAAAAAAGGAAATTCAGTGGTGATTAAAGAGGAACAGAATGGGAACAGAAGTAGCTCCTGAGGTTAACACTAGGACAGTTCACCAATAAAGAAACTTAGAATTAAAGTCTAATGTATTTATGACTTGCTTGACTAGCCTATTTGGGGAGGATATATTGATGTTGAGAAATATTTTGGCACAAAGGATTTAAAATTTAGACACCAGAGCATGATTTGTATTAAATAAATTCAAGATGAAGATGTGTGGTACCTGACTAATGTGGGTAATTGTCACTTAGTCATAAGAAGTACAAAATTCATGGTAATGTTAAGATTCTGAAGGATAAAAATATTAGGACAGTTATAGTTTATATTCCGAAAGCTGTCATGAGAAAATTAAGGACAATCAAATAATACCTACGGGACTTCTATGAAACACAAATGCATAAAGAACAACAGAAGAAGGTGATAACTAGTAGGACCTGGACTAATCAAAAGCCACATCAGTTTGACATCTTTAAGAAAAAATGAATAAGACAGAGTCTTTAATTTTGAAGAACTCAGAATCTTTTAGTGAGATTCAGATGAGAGAGAATCTGATTATCAATAGGTAAACTTTCCCAGGATATCCTTAACTATACTATTACAAATACTAAGAGATGTGACCCTCTAGAAATTGTGACACTACTAGGATACAGGGCTTTATGGAAATCGCAGGATAGGGCTAAATGCCATTACATACAAAAGGGGTTTAATCGTGTGCTTATTAATGGTAAAATCCCCTTGGAAACACTAGGTCACATAAGTTCCTATACCTGAGAATCTGAAAAAAGTAGCTGGGGACCAGACATGCTGGACCCACTCTGTCACCATACTCTTCTTCAGGACTACACTCAAATGGAAAATGAGTATGTACATGTACATGTGGAGAAAGCAGAGAAAGAAAATGATAATTACATATGTTTAAAAATTTTTAAACCCAACCCGCCCCCAATCAAAACAATTTAAGCTTGAAAATGTATGCGTGAAACAGAATAAATGTTATTCCAAGAAATAGTAACAGTGAAATCTGCCTGTGTGGGTCAAGGCAGCTTCAAAGAGGCAAATTTCGTTTCATAGGAGCCCACCAAATTTGTACATGTATAAACTCTTCAATCAACTTGCTCACTAAACTTACCAATTTCTTAGCTTCTGCTCCACTCTTTATTTTGTGTGGGTACTTTGCTATCACAGATGCTGCCTTTCTATAAGAAAAAGAAAAAATAAAAATTAGAAAATTCAGTGAAGTCTTAATTTTTCTTAAAGTGGAATTAACATATAAGCAAATATGCATCTTAAACTTTCACTGAGATAATTCTCCATATCTGTGTAAACCTATAAAAAACACAGATGAGCTGAGAGACCACCCATCACTCTAACTTTTAGAAGTATACCTTGAAAATCCTCACATTAGATGATAATATGAACTTAACTGTATATGTAAGACTAGGGAGATTCAGGGAATTGTAGCATTCCCTTTTTGAGATTAAGTGGAAATATCATTGGGCCTTTTTTAATAGCTAGTTTTTAGAAATTATTCATAACTCTTTTTAAAAATGTGCCCCTTAGTAGTAGTCACACTACTAGGTACCCAGTTGGTTAATGGATATTTTTAAATTCATGGTTTAAAGCTGCATTCCCCTAGGTCTTTAATACCATTTCTTTTTCTTTTCCTTTTAAAATTGCTTCCATTTCAGTTCCACATAAGGCAGTGACCGGTGATTCTTGCCCATCTCCACACATATCCAGCTCAGAAATCTGGTGACAGATTGGGTACACCCTGGGAGCACACTGATGGCATCCTGTCTATAATTTCAGTGCTAATTGTAGTTTAGTATTGATGCTGATAAATAGCCATAATACATCTAAGTCTAAAGCATAAATATTGGATAGTCTTTGGAGTCTTGGTTTTCATTCTACATAGTACATATAAACCTTTAGACTAGGATTTCCACTTATCTATTAGCATAATACTGATGATGAGTCTGGAAAGGTAGGTTGAAGGCAGTTTATGAAGGAAATTGTTTCAGGTAATTGGCACTATGGGGTAAAGCCTGAAAAGGAAGAATTAGATTATGAAAGGCCTTTTGTATGCCACAATGCATTTAGGCTTTAACAGGGTAAAGAAGAAATATTTAATTACTTGATATAGAAGAATATTCAAAAGAATATTTTGGCCACAATCAAGAGAAATGTATATCGGGAAAGAGAGGAACATGCAGGGGTGTTACTTACTTTTCCAGACTTATTTCCCACTCAGACCACAACTCTTAAGCAAAACTGACTTACTAGAAAATGCTATACCCCTTCATGTCTCAATGCCTTGGCACATTCTGTGTCCTCTCTCTAGACTGTTCTTCCCCTCACTTACCCTTTATTGGGTTTGTTCAAGACTAAACATTTTCTCTCTGAAACCTGCTGTGACTCAAATTATAGGGTTGATGATCTCTTTGATTTCTAGATCATCAAATGCATGGATGATAGTACAATTGCTCTACATAGGAAGTTACAGGAGGTAAAAGAGAATGGAATCATTTTTGAATTTCGCTGGCTAGCTGGGAAGGGAAGGAGGGAGCTGAGTTTAGTTTTGAAAAGGTAAAGATAAAGGAAACAGAGACCTAAAACTCTAGAGAAAAGCCCAGTGAGATGCAGATTTGGAGTCACTGATGTAACCAGTATCCAAAGCCACCAAGAATATTAAGATTGCCAGGCAAAGTATGAAAGTGAGAGAAGAGCATGAAGGGCAGACCTCTGGGAGCTACCAACATTAAAAGATGAGAGAGGAGCCCTGGCTGCTGTGACTCAGTGGATTGAGCGTTGGCCTGCGAGTCAAGTGTCGCTGGTTCGATTCCCAGTCAGGGCACATGACTAGGTTGCACGTCAGGTCCCCAGTTGGGGGCGTGAGTGAGAGGCAACCACACAGTGATGTTTCTCTCCCTCTCTTTCCCTCTCTTTCTCCTTTCCCCTCTCTCTAAAAAAATAAGTAAACAAACAAATAAATTTAAAAAAAAAAGAAACCTTTAAAAAAAAAAAGATGAGAGAGGAAATAGGGCCAAGATGGAGGCTTAGACCGACACGCTCCATCTCCCTCCACAACTAAGAAGGAATACAACTACCACAAAAACAGAAATAATCAGAAGTTCCAGAAAATAAAGCTACATGGAAGTCCAATGTATGAAGTTATGAACAAGTGGTGCTTGTCCGGACGGGTAGGAGGGGCAAAGCTGGGGAGGAGAGGTCAAGCTGTGCTGGCGGCGGCAGCTGCAGCGACAGGTGGCGGACTGCAATAAGCACAGACACCCGTATTTAAGGGGAGGTGAGAAGCGCCTGGGGAGCACCCACGACTGCAGTCCAGACCCGTCAGCTCGCGATTCCAACGCCAGGGAAGGTAGACCCCCATTGCCTCGGACTGTGAGGCCCAGAGGGCGCGGGGAAGGAGGAGGCAGCTCCCGGTCTTTCAGTGGAGAGTAACAGCAGGAATCCATCTTGGACCCCCACCCCCACACAAAGCGCCACATTGTGGTGAGAAGGGTCGCCCGGTAGTGACAAGTGAACAGGGCTCTGCCCCCAATAGTGTAGGAGGTGAAAGCCCCACCCAAGAAGGAAAGATAAACGAAAATGGTTAGGATGGCAGGAATCATGATTGAAATGCCAATCACACAGCTGACCAAAAAGCAAATATGTGAATTAACCGATGAACAAATAGATAACCTTTCTGAGGCTCAGTTCAGAGCTATAGTCATTAGGCAGCTTACAGAATTAACAAAAGATACTGAACAAGACGGGGAAGGAATGAAGGCTAGTCCTGCTGAAATGAATGAAAACACATACGAGACAAGTGGTGAGGGAAGGAAAACCAGGGATCAAATCAACAAACTGGAACATAGGGAAGGAACAAGCAGTCAACCAGTGCAGAAAGAGGAAACAAAAAGTGAGGAATATGAGGAGAGGATCAGAAACCTCTGGGACAGCTATAAGCCAACGAACAACCGAATTATAGGGTTGCCAGAAGGTGAAGAAGAAGAACTAGAAATAGAAAAATTATGTGAAAAAATAATGAAGCAGAACTTCCCTAACTTGGGGAAGGAAATAAGACTTACAGGTCTAGCAAGCACAGAGAGTTCCAGAAAAACTGGACCCAGGGAGAGCCACACCAAGACACATTATAATCAAAATGTCAAAAATTAAAGATAAAGATAGAATCTTAAAAGCAGCAAGAGAGAAGAAAAGAATTATGTACAAACGGGTCCCAATTAGACTATCAGCTGACTTCTCAAAGGAGACCCTGCAGGCAAGAAGGGACTGGCAAGAAATATTCAAAGTAATGAAAATCAAAAACCTACAACCATGATTACTCTATCCAGCGAAGCTGTCATTCAGAATAGAAGGGCAGAGAAAGTGCTTCCAGGACAAAGTAAAACTGAAGGAGTTCATTAGATCCAAACCACTGTTATATGAGGTGTTAAAGGGACTTGTTTAGAAGAAGGAGGATCAAAAGTATGAACATTAAAATGAAAACTGTATCACAACGACCAACAACAGAAGCTAGGGAATCGAAACAAAGGCAAACTAAGTAGGCAACGAGAGTGGAAAAAGAATTATAGGTGTGGGGGAAATTATGGGGGTAGGTCAGCGGGGAGGGGGAAAGGGGAAAAGGGAGGGAGATGATGGAGAAATTAAGAAGCATAGTAGGAGGGAATGGAGTAGATAGGAAGATGTTGAGAAGAGCTATATGCATAACCAATGGGTATGGACTAAGGGGGGGGCAACTGCAGGGAGGGGGGGTCACTGGGTGGAGAAGAGCAGAGGGAAAAAAATTGGAAGAAATTGGGACAATTGTAACAGCATAATCAATAAAATATATTAAAAGAAAAAAAGATGAGAGAGAAGAGGTGAAAGAACAGGTGTGTCATCCCAGAAGTCAGAGGTAAGACATGAACAGAATGAGGTAGTAGTGAATGTCCCGGAGGGTCCAACAAGAGATGTAGGTGAGGGCAATTTCAGAACAACAGAGTGGAAATTTTACTGCAATGAGATAAGAAATGACTGAGAATTAGGAAGTCCAGGCAAGGAACTCAGATTATGCTAGAAGGTTAACTGCAAAGTGGACGAAAGGGGAAGTTAAGAAGATTGCTTTGTTTTTGCTTTTAAGAGCTGAGGGATTTGGACACGATTCTAAGCTAAAGATCAGAAGCAGGCGGATGTGGGAATAATGTCTAAAATAAGGCCCCTGGTGAGATGAACAAGGATGGGATCCAAAAAGGTGACAGGATAAGACACAGACCAACCAGATGGAAAAATGTGATTCCTTGAACCACATCAATTTCAAAGCACAGACCTCATCCACTGTCTTTCATTAGGGCTTAAAATCAAACTGTATTTTCAGGAAGTCATGTTTGATGAGAGGAAATCAGCCTATTTTCAGTCAGAATTGGGAACTGATCAGAATAGATCCTACAGAGCTCTGCCCATGTTCCCCTAGAAAATTCCTATAAGGTGCCACCACAGAGGCAATACCCTCGTTTCTTGTTTTTCTCTCCTCCTGCAGGTGATCCAAATATCCACTGGACCCTCACCCCTTTGAACTGCCACACATCCCAGAACGCATGCTCCCAGACTGCTGCATCGTCCCACCTGTAAGCATTGTATTTGTGGATCGCCTGGTTCACGTTCTTCTCAAAGTTTGCGAGTTCTGAAAAGGCAGCAAGAGGCTCAGGTGAGCAACCACGAGTAAACAAATGAGAACTGAGTTTCCCTTGAGAGGCTGAAACAGCCTCTTAAAGGACGCCCCGCCCCGCCCCCCTCACCTTCTACACGGGCCAGGCCAAAGGCACCCGAAACGGTGACAGAATGCCAGTAGGGCTGACAATTAGCCACTGGCTACAGGAGCGGAAAGATCCGCACGGAAGGCTACTCGCTGCGAGGGGCCAATCCCACCCACGGGGCTGTCGGGACGGGAGAGAAGGTAGGGAAAAGCAATAGGAGTGGGGGGGTGGGGAGTGGGGAGAAGAAAGCCAGCGGCCCCCGGTGCGGTGCTAACCTGTGAGCATGTCGGTGATCCCTCCGTTGAGAGTTTCCTGTGGCGCCTTCCGTTTGCTCATGGTGGCCTTTACCTGAGAACCTCCGGGAGCACAGACCCAGGGACTGGCTCCCCTCTCCCAGCTTTAAGGAGGGGCAGGGATTGAACAGAGGGAGTAGGACCAGCCCACCCCTCGAACACCCGGCGCGACCTGCCGAACAATGGCTGCCTCTGACAGGGGGCGCGGCGCACGGCGCACGGCGTGACGTCACGCTAGGGGGCGGTGCCGGAGCGGGGCTAGGACGGCGCTAGTTCCTGGGAAGCGACTGGCAACGAACCGAACCGGGAGGGTGGAGGGGACCTGGAGCTTGGATTTGGTAGGAGGAAAGTGGGCACCTCAGAACTACATCCCAGTGGGTTTTCTGTAGACCTGGATTCCTAACCCAAGACTGTCTGTTTTCCTAGTACGTTTCTCTGACGTCCTCTCCCGAAGAAGGGGAAAAATTGGAGTCCGATTTTTGGCGCTGAAGTCAAAACTTAAGATGGTGGGGTCTAAGGTGGGGGGGTGGGAGGTGAATACTGAAGACTGCGCACATTTTGTATGCACAATAATAGTTACTGAATTCATGACGTATTTTATATGTGATATGAGGCAACACCAGGGTCATATTTTCTGTCAAAACTCTGTAAGAAAGTCCACAGTGCACTGGTGGACTCCTGCACTACCGGCGGCAGGAGGCCGGAATGAAACCTGACGATAACAGGAAAGCCTCCTTGTGAAACATTTCTTTCTTCCCTTGCCTTTTGAGGTAGGGGCCAAAGTGAAAAAAAAAAAAAAACTAGAAAGGAAAATGTGCCTAACCTAAATTGTTATTACAACATGATGACCTATATCTGAGAAACTTACAGTGCTGCTTGAGAAATGAAAATGTGACATCAGCAATATTTTACAAGTGTTAACTCCTGAGTTCATATTAAACTGCCACATTCCAGGCAATTGCTTTGTAAATAAAATTAAAAGCTTATTACAAAGTGATACATGGTTGGCTGTAAAAAAATCAGAAAAAAAGTATAAGAGGAGAAAAGTAAAATCAATGAATATCTCACCATCTACCTTAATTACTATTAATATTTTGGGATACATATTTCCAAGTTTTCTAATCCAGTTCTTTTACAGTTCCCACTATATTTTAATAATGGAATAATGCTTTTAGATATAGTTTCTTTGATTAGGTTGTGCTTGGTTGGTTTTTTTACAGTATCAGTGTATATCTTAAGTTAGACTTAATTGGACATTTGTGTTTCTTCTTTTGTGAATTTCCTGTTTATATCCTTTGTCCATTCTAATGGGGTAGTTGTCTACTAATAATTTGAGATTTTTAATATATAACTCCTAACCCTTTTTGTAAACTGTATTTTAAAAAATATTTGTATTTGCTACTTATCCATTGCTTTTTAACTTTATTCTGTAGCTTCTTCACACTTGGATTCCCACCTTCAATTGAAGCGAATCATCTGGATTTCTGCACGACCCCTTATTTTCGTGTTGACTTTGTGGGCTTACCCTGTGAACTATGCCTAAAGTTGTGTCCAGGTCGGTTGTCTGCTCCTACACCCGGGACCGGGAGGAATATGAGGAGAGTGAGAAGCCCCTCCACGTCTACTACTGTTTGTGTGGCCAGATGGTTCTGGTGCTGGATTGTCAGTTGGAGAAATTGCCCATGAGACCCCGGGATCGATCCCGGGTGATTGATGCTGCCAAACATGCTCACAAGTTTTGTAACACAGAAGACCAGGAGACTGTATATCTCCGCAGGCCTGAAGGCATTGAACGACAGTACAGGAAGAAGTGTGCAAAGTGTGGCCTGCCACTCTTCTACCAGTCCCAGCCAAAGAATGCCCCCGTGACCTTCATTGTAGACGGAGCAGTTGTCAAGTTTGGCCAGGGTTTTGGGAAAACAAATATATATACTCAGAAGCAAGAGCCTCCTAAGAAGGTGATGGTGACCAAACGAACTAAAGACATGGGCAAGTTCAGCTCTGTCACTGTGTCTACTATTGATGAAGAGGAAGAAGAGATTGAGGCTAGGGAAATTGCTGACTCATATGCACAGAATGCCAAAGTGATTGAAAAACAGCTGGAGCGCAAAGGCATGAGCAAAAGGCGGCTGCAAGAGCTGGCTGAACTGGAAGCCAAGAAAGCGAAAATGAAGGGGACTTTGATTGACAACCAGTTCAAATGATTAGGACCTTTCCCTGAACCCAGGCTAGAGGCATTTAGACCAGGAGGCAAAAAACTTTTTCTTCACTTCATGGACTGGTTCCTACCTTTATGCCCCAGCAGAAGGCTTTGAGTCCATCTGACCTGGTTTCTACAGATGGATTTTTTAAATATATGGGTCTTCTGTACTATTTTGTCCATTTGATGTCAACTTCTTTAGTTGTGTAGAAACTCTGAATGAATCAGTACTTGAGTGTCTTTTGTTTCTAAAGTAGCTGTTCTTTAATAAAATGTTTAAAGATTTTTTGGGAAAAAAGTGGATCTTAGTTTTTTTTCTGTTCATTTTTCCTATCCATCACTATTCCAGGCTATATTCATATTATTTTGTTCTGAAGAATGATCATTCTTCGTTGAAGTTTTTATTCACCTCTGAATAATGAATGTTACAACTTTGGGGAATTGGGGAATTATTTTTCATATGAGTATTATGCCAACTTAAAAAAAATCATGCCAGGAAACCCAAGGGAAATGATCAATTCTCTGTCCTTATCTTTTTGGACCAACCATTAACATCTGATCCACTTAATCAACTCTCTTCTTGAAATAATGTTTTCAATTGGCTTCTAAAATAGTACATGCTCTGCGTTTTCCTTCTTCCTTACTCTTCTGTAGTAGCCATTCCTCAAGTTTGTTGTTTTTTTTTGTGTGTTGGTTCCCAGCTCCTCTGCTCTCCAACCTCCATGGGAAAGTGCCTCTGGCCTTGATCTAACCAGCTTTTCCACCTTGTCCAGTTTCACCTTTTTAAATACCATGTCTAGCTTGAAGGTTCCTAAATTCCTATTTCCAGCCCTAATCTCTCTTGAGCTCTAGTACCATATATCACACTGCCTACTGGCTATCTGTAATTGTCCAAATAGGCACTGTAAAGATAAAATGTCCCATAGAACTCATTCTTGCCCCATTAGCTTCTCCTTAACTTTTCCCCATCTCAGTTATTGGCAGTTTTTAAAGTTTATTGGGGTGATCCTGGTTTCAAGTGTACATTTCTAAGATACATGATCTGTATATTGCACTGTGTGCCCACCACCCAAAGTCAAATCATATTCCATCACCATATATTTGGTCCCTTTTTACTGCCCTCCACCCCCTTCATTCTGGTAACCACCATATTGTTGTATCTATGAGCTTGAGTTTTATATCCTACATATAAATCATATGGTTTTCAGCTTTTTCTGACTTATTTTGCTTAGCATAATATTCTCAATGTCCATCCATGTTGTCACAAATGGCAGAATTTCATCTTTTCTTATGGCTGAGTAGTATTCCATAGTATATATGTACCATGTTTTTATCCAGTCATTTATCAAAGGACACTTCAGTTGTTTTCATGTCTTGGCCACTGTGAATAGTGCTGCAATGAACACAGGGGTGTATATATCTTTGCAAATAAATGTTCTAAAGTTTTTCTAGTAGCTAGCCAGAAGAGGGATTGCTGGACCATATGGTAGTTCTATTCTTAATTTGTTGAGGAGCCTCCATACTGTTTTCCATAGTAGCTGTACCAGTTTACATTCCTACCAGCAGTAAATGAGTGTTCTTTTTTGTTCACAACCTCTCCAGCTCTTATTACTTGTCTTGTTGATAGTAGCTATTCTAACAGGTGTGAGGTGGTATCTCACTTTAGTTTTGATTTGCATTTTCCTAACAGCTAGTGAAGCTGGGCATCTTTTCATGGATCTGTTGGCCATTTGTATGTCTTCTTGGGAGAAGTGTCTGTTCAGGTTCTCTGCGCATTTTAAAAAATTGGATTGTTTGGTGTTGAGTTGTATGAGTTATTTGGATATTAACCCCTTGTGGGAGCTGTTGTTTGCAAATATCATCTCCCATTTGGTTGGTTACTTTTTAGTTAATGACACTTTAATCCACCCTGCCATCAGGCAAAAACCCTAGGAGTTATTCTTAATTGCTCTTTTCATACTGCAAATCCAATCTGTCAAGTCTTGTCTGATCTGTCTTCAAAATATATATTCTCAACTGAATTCCCTCTCACCACCTCTAGTGCCACTACCCTACTGCACTCTACATGATCTCCCTAATTACTGCCATAGCCTCCTTGGTGGGCTTCCTGCTTCTCTTCTTGTTCTCTCCAAGTAGGACAAGAGTGGCTTCTTTTTTTGAAAAATGTATATCAGAATATGTCATTCATTTACCTAAATACCCTCTCATTGCACTAAGAAGAAAATCCACACTCCTTTCCATGGCCTACAAGGCCTAATGTGATCTATCTTCTACCATCTCTCCTACTTCCCACTTTTCCCTTTGTTTAGTGTATGTCATGATTTAGTGCACACATGTACCTGCTTCAAGGCTCTTCTGTCATTGTTCAGGCCTTTGCCTGGCTGCCTTCTTCTCACCATTCAAATCTCAGCCTAGCAGTCCCATCCTTATCACATTCCTGAATAACACTGAGGCACTCTCCATCCATTACTATGTTTTATTTTCTTCATAGCATTGAAACTATTTGAAACTTACACAATTATTTGCCTATTATCTACTCCTGGCTCTACCCACTCTTCCTACCAACATAAGCTCCATGAAAATGAGGAGATAATTTTTGTTTGCCACATAGAGGTGCTCAATAAGTACTTGTTGAATATCCTAAATTGTAATTTTGTTGAAGTGTCAAATGCTTTCAATTACACAGGATATGGACACATCATGCTGTAGAATGGCTAATCCTCCCATGTTGGCAGGGACTGAAGTTTACTGGGATACAGAAGTTTCTGGGCTAAAACCAGGAAAGTTCTGGGCAAACCAAAATAAGGTGCTTAACCCTAAGATATTATGACCATTTCAACAAATCTTTTGCCATGGGATAATTGATATAAACAAAAGTTAAGGTCCTATAGTATCTCACCAACATTATAGTGAAACAACTTTGAATGAAATGTTATTCAAAGACCTGCTTACTTTAATATACCAGTGTACAATGTAAATCTAAGAGGCAATTAAAGCATGAAGCATTTCCAAAACTTACTCAACCATGAAACCCTCTGTAGTATTTCCATGGAAGCCATTTTGTGAAACTCTTCTGTTCCAACTCTATTTTCCAACCAAACTCTTTTATCATCACCTGAACTTGTTTTGCTTTCCTGCTTTTATATAAAGGCGAAGTTTTATGAAATGTCAGAGGCAGTACTACTACTATGGCACTACTTGATACAGGCACTATCCCATCTTGTAAAATTTCTATTAAGTTGGATCATGAGTTCCTAAGTCCTAACCAAAGGTACTGTAAAAATGGATTATGAAACCCACTATAAGTGTTTGAGCCACATTAGGAGATATAGAACTATTTTTTTAAATAAAACAATTTAATACTGCTAGATGATATGCGACGTAGGGACTCCTTGTCCCACCACCACCACACACAGATGTGTGTGAGCAAGGACAGGAGGTGTGAGCATTGTGGTCAGCAGGCCAGTGGTTGACAGGTAACCTTTTCTTCTTTCCTTCTTCTCTATGACAACTCACTCCCAAGTTATCTTTGGGACCCAAAGGAAGGGAGTTGCTTCTCCATCCTGGTTCTAGTGAGTCACTCTGTGGCTGAAAGGACTACAGAGAGGGAGAACTTGCATACACAACCTTGCCAAAGGGAAGAATAACCACCAAAGTGTAGTTAAAAGGAAAATTTTAGCAGCAGTGAAATGAAAAGTGGAAGAGAGAGGATGGGGCCAGGCCAAGTTCATGACTTAAAAGTCAGTTCAAGAGAAGCCAAATCCAATGAAACAGTAACTGAGAGGACATTGGGTGAGGGCCTCTGGAGATCAGGAGGGCTCAGGAGAGAACAGGCTGGGACCAAGTGCTGTTCATCTTTGTCCTGAAAAATTCACCTCAGACATTTGTCCAGTGGTCTTTGTGGCAACTGTACTTGAGCACTTCTTTTCAGAGCAGAGGAAGGAGCTGCTGTGGCTTAGTCTCCCTAATGCTTGTGCCCGGCATCCATGTTTGCTGGGCTTCTGGGATGGAGGGCTTCCAGTGTACAGACAAGTTGCTGGCAGTGCCCACAGAGGGCCACACCCTTGGTCCACGGTCAATGCCACAACTGTGCGGGAAGTGAGAAGATCTCCATCTGGGTGCTGAAGATGCTGGGACATCTATATAGCAGGGGCCACTGAGGGACAGCCTCTGGCCAGGCAGCCCCATCAGGTGGTCAAGGCCACCCACACAGTCATGAGGCCTGCTCCAAGCTATTCTGCTCTTCTTCCTCCATCTGTAACCAGCTCCAGTCTAGAGACTGAAAGTCAATAGGCAGGTTAAAAATACAGCAGCCACCAATACACCTCAGGCTGTTTTTCTTCTCCAGGAGGCAACCAGCGAAATTTAGAAGGAAATTTAAACCCTCTCATTATTAAGCCTTGTTATTGCAGGGTACCCTTGAGCTAAAGTGACATATTCAAAAGCATACAGGATCTTTTTTTTGGACTGACTTAGAATCCCTGAGATTCCTGGACTATGGAAACTAGGAAGGCAATTTTAGTATTACTTGTACTCATGGTGCTTATTTATGCCCACTGTGGGTAGGTAGTACCAAGAGCATTCCAAGTGCAGCAAAATCATATGCAAATGCCCTGTGGCTATAGGAGTATAGCCTAATCTAGTAGCAGAGTGAATCTCAGCAATTGATTTCCAATCTCACCAGATGAAGTGCTCTAATTAGACTTCCTCTTCCTCTGGCATAAATGCAAATTAGCAGTGAAAGGATTAAATATACAGAGTCCTATGAGGAGGAAGAGCAGCAACAACAGGTATAGAATGCCCCCAAACCAGAGAACGACACTTGAATAAATACCAGATTGTTAAAATTAGCAGTATCCCCTCTGATTCTTCTGAAAACTAAGGAATTATAGGGCAGGCTAGCAGGTGATTGTACTGGCAAGAAAAGGCCATTTAAAGATTTGAGGGAATGATTTAGGATCCTCAAAGCAATGTTAGTCTTGTCATTTTTTAAATCCTCACCCGAGGATTTTTTTTATTGCTTTTAGAGAGAGGAAGGAAGAGAGAGAAGGAGAAACATCGATGTGAGAGAGAAACATTGATTGGTTGCCTCCTGTATGCGCCCTGACAGGTGATGGAACCTTTTTGGTGCACGAGACAATGTTCTAACCAACTGAGCCACCAGGCCAGCGCAGTTCTGTCTTAATGTACCTGTATCTTGACTGGTTTTTTCTTAGGTTAGTTTCCCTATAACTAGCACAGCACCCACAACACACAAATACTCAGCAATGGAACAAAAGCTGCTGGGGTTTGGGGGAGAAGGTCTTCTCAGAATAATATTACATTCTTCATAAGAATCAAATGCTGTAGGATTAAATGAGATAATGCACATAAAGTACTTGTGCCCATTCCATAACTGTTAACATTATTTTGATGAATAATAACCATGTACAGTTGACCCTTGAACAACACAGTTTGAACTATGCAGGTATATTTGTACGTGAATTTTTTCCAATAAATACAGTAAGTGTATTCTCTCTTCCTTATGATTTTCTTAATAGCATTTTCTTTTCTCTAGCTTACTTTACTGTAAAGTATACAATATATAATGCAGATACAAAATACATGTTAATTGACTATTTATGTTATCAATAAGGTCAACAGTAGGCTATTCATAGTTAAGTTGTTGGCAAGTCAAAAATTATATGTGGATTTTTGACTGCACAAGGGGTTAGTACCCCTAACCCCTGTGTTGTTTAAGGGTCAACTGTACTAGAAAATCATAAGTGTGTCTGAGATTGAGAAAACAATGGATTGCCTTCCCATTTTCGTTTCCTCATCTGCTGTAGAAAGGACAGGGGTAGCTGGGGTTCACACAGGCCATTACCCGTAAACTCTGGTCCTGCTCTTTCATGGTGTCTTGCACTGTGCTTTCTAGCTGGGTGCAGAGAGTATGTGCTTCAGCCACCAGTGCTTCACTAAAGAAAAGGATCAAGTTATTAGAAAGTGGTCAGTATTATTTTTTCAGAGGTGATATTACTGCTTTAAAATATGCTAAAGAGCTTTTGACAAGATTTTTAAAATTGAATAAAAATTATTTTGGTGCTGAGTGTCTTTAAGCACCATATTATTAGCTAGCGATCTTGTTCATCTAGTTAAGCACTTTTTGGAAACCCAGATCTAGCCATGAGCATTACCTGTCATGGCGTGGAAAAGCAAACAGATCCCTGCTTAATATAGAAGTTAAAAGTAGAAGAGCTCTTTTGGACTTAACTAGATAACTGATTTATTAATTCACTCCAAATTGCCAAAATCTAAAGATCACCTGTTTTCTAACTTTTGAGGTGGAAAAATATATATATAAATGAAGCAATTTCACCAGGTTCCCACAGTTCCTTGAGATCTGACGAAAAGCAAGGTCAGGGCAATGATATAATTTCATCTGTACTCTCTCTTTTCTAGGATAACAATGCACGTGTCCTATCAAGAATGGGCCATGGTGAGGTAGGGGACAGTCTAATAAGCCATCTCCCCTTTTCTAACCTCAGCTCTACCGCGTGGAGAAACAACTGGCAACCTGTGCTCCCAGGATGACTTTTCTAGATCTTTCAGTGTATCACTGGAGGGGATATGACAAATCCAGGAAAGCAGTGTCCTCTCACCTTGCAAAGTGTGATGCTCTGATGAAAGGAACACAGGGCACCTTTTTTGCTTAGCCTCACCCACAGGGCCACTAACTAGGTTAAAGGCTCAGTGCCAGCTCCAGAGGACAACGTAGGAGGCACAGGACCCAGTTATCATCCTCAGGAAACTCACAGTAGGTTGAGGAGAGAAATGAGAACTTAAACCCACATTTGATTAAGTACCAAACCAGTACAGGCTATGAACGCCTCAAAAACTGGAACAAGACTTTTTAAAACAATTTTACTGAGATAAACCTACATACCATAAAGTTTGCCCAGTTCAAGTGTACACTTTGATAGTTTCAGTATATTTGTAGTTATGCAACCATCATAATAATGTAATCTTGGAACATTTTCATCACCTAAAAAGCAATCTTGTACCCATTAGCAACCACTTCCCATTCCCCTCCCCACCTGCCCTAGGCCATCATTAATCTATTTCCTATGTCTACAGGTTTGCCTACAAGAACTGATTTTAGCCACCTCCAGTGCCTAGGGCCGGGCACATAGAACGTGTGGAGTTAATGGTGTGGGACTGAATTAAAAACAAAAAACCCAACAGGAGGTCCAAGAAGAGAGCAATCTCCGGGTGCTTGTGCTGTCACAGCTTTGGAAGATGTGGGAAGCAGATGTGTCTTCCAGATGGGAGAACCATTCCAGAGAAGTTCTCAAACTTGAATGTGCATCAGAACCAGCCTGGGCTTGTTAAACACAACTGTTTTGCCCCACCCCTGAGTTTTGACTCAGAATCTGCATGTCTAACAAGATGCTGCTAATGCTGCAGTCTGGGCCAGACTTTAAGAACCACTGGGCTAGAGCAAGGAGTTTGGGCAGGCACCGTGGATCTGCCTGAGCGGCTCTGACATGGCCGTGAATGCCCGAGAAGGCTCAGGATGCATCCATTACTAGTTACTGACCAAGGAATAACTTGATCCAAATGGTATTTTGTGAGAACTAATTTGACCAGAGAGGGCTTGGAGGCAGTACCGAAAGCAATGCCAGAAAGGGTTCAAGTGTTCTGTCCACCACCGCTGTGGCAGCGGTCCAGGTGACAGGAGGGGCGAGGAAGGGATGAATGGGAGGTGATGAGAGGCAGTAGGAGGAAAACGGTAACTTGGCAACTCAAAGTGGTGGTGGGGTGAGAGGGAGGAGGCCAGATGACTCCGGTGGGGAGTCTGGTTTTGAAGACCAGATAGTGACTGGCGGTCTACAGAACAGCATGGGACTGACTAGCACTTTCAATATTCTCACTGAGCAATTAGTAATCCAACCCTCACATAAAGAAATTTTAGTTACCAAGATATTCTGACTCCCAAGGGACTATGAGACATTTGTCCCTGCAGTGCCACCAAATGTACCAAACACAAAGGAAAATATGCCCAAAGTCATTAGACAGATGAAATGGTCTATCAGTGATAAACACCCATTTCCACCCCACGACCTGCCGGTATACCCTTGAATATTACACTTGGCACTGTTAACGATGACGTACCTTTTGTTGACTGACTCAGGTAAGCTGTCAGGGGCAGTGGGAGGCTGAGACATCAGCTGACCAGAGTGACTAAGGCGGGAAGCGTTCATGCTATCTGGGCTTCCACTAACAGGACCACGGACCTTGCTCTAAAACACAGAAAGTCAACAAAGTTTTGGGGCAAAGGGATAAGTCAACTCTTGCATTTACACTGTGGTATTTTCTCATGAGACAATTGGCCACAAGGCACATACTATTGCTAGAGGATATCAGTCAACACCTC
The DNA here is from genome assembly GCF_987537825.1 of Furipterus horrens. NCBI lineage: Eukaryota > Metazoa > Chordata > Mammalia > Chiroptera > Furipteridae > Furipterus > Furipterus horrens. The sequence goes on from NW_028327182.1 coordinate 74,579,929, forward strand.
CTTTCATGACAACAGTTTGTAGTTTGCCTTTCAGTTTAGAAAATGTTTCTGTTAGATGTACTTTTTGATAAAAGATTCTAAATATAGGGAGATTTGAGGGCCTGTATTTGTAAGCTTTATTTCATTAAGTTTGATTGCTTAATGAACTCTTATAAGGAAATTAAAAGTGAGGTGTTTCTATTCTTTTCCAAGTAGAAGACTAAGACACATGAAAAAGTTATCAGTGACTTTCTGTGAATTGCACCCTCTGTGGGACAGCTGAGAAGCAAACCAAGGTACTCTAACTCTCAGGCTGCTGCAGTCACTCCATCTCAAAGCCAAGACGCTAACCCAATGGCTCCTGCTTCAGCTACTTAAACCTCCTCAAACCTGCAGCCCACAGACGTGACCTATAGTCAACCTTCTCATCTTCCTCCCCGAGTCCCCACCACATTCTCCTCTGTTGGCCTCGCCTACTGCTCATTAACCCCTCTCCTTGCCCTCACTGCAGCCTGCAGTTTTTCATCCCTCTCAGCTGCTCAAACTGTGGGTCCCATCCTGGCTCCACAACCTCCCTTCCAGCTGAACGTCAAGGTCCAACCTCAACCAGCCATTCAATTACCCTATTCTGTCCTGCTCTGTGTCTTTCTACCGTGTCTTCCCGAGGGATGACCACCCTTGGAGAGACACCGCCACATACCTCCTTCACTTCTGCCTGGGCCTGCAAGTGAGCAAGGAGATCCCTATTGAGCTGTTCGGCCCTTTTCTCTTCTACCACCGTGTCCTGTGCACCACAGGACTACTCAACGCCAGCCCCCACCGAGTGGCCCCTCGCGCTCCCTGGTGAGGTCTGCCAAAGTCTTAAGTCTGTTCTCCAGCTGCCATCAGAGTGAGTTTTCTAAAACCCTAAAGTGGTTCTCCACTCCCATACTTAACTTCCTTCAATATGAAAGGAAAAAAACAAACACTGCAATGTTTCCTTGATGTCTTCAAAATAAAGTGCAGCCCGAATGATCTAGCCCTTGCCTACCTCTCTAGTGCCATCGGTGACACCTTTTCCCCATGCCACACCTACCTGCTTATACTTCCTCGCTCCAGGCTTTACAGGGCAATGTCATTGTCCTGGAATGTCTTCATCTCTGCCTAGCCACCTACCTACCTCCTACTCATACTGCCGGAGGAACAATATCTCCTTGTGAATGTTCTAAGACTGAAGAGGGCATTCCTCCTCTGCGTTCACGCCATAGCTAGTGCGTATTATAGCTGCTGTGTGGCACTTTCTGCCCCAAACTGTCCTCGCTCATTTCCCTGCCTGTGCTCCTTATCAGATTATGAGCTCATTGGGCCACGCACCATGCTTATTTTTCCTCCTGCAGCTCCAGTTTTCAGCAGCCTACTAGGCATATACAGTCAGCACTCAATAAATGTTGAATGGACGCAGATGGCAGATCAGGCTATCACTTGTAAATCCCTCAACTTCACTCTTAAATATTCTCTGCCTCGTCAAATCTCCTCTGTTCTTTTTCTCCTTACTTATAGGAGAAAATGTCACTCATCCCTTCCCAAGGCCAAGCTCACAATACTGACCTCTCCATTGTTCTCAACTGGAGGCTACACTGTCTCCTGTCACTTGGATACTGTGAATCCCCAGAACACTGTCTCCTGCTTCACCTACAAATAAGCTCCAGTTTCCATGATCTTAAAAAATGCCATCCTTTATCCTGCTTCCTTCCACCTTTGGCAATCATATTCCCATTCTCCTCTTTGCTCTTAAAGGCTATCAAGGACTACATGGCTCTCTCTTGAACCTCTTCAGCCTTGGTGCAGCCCCCACAGTGGGGGTCACTCCCCCATCAGCTCTGGCGTCCATCGTTTTTCCCTGACTCTTTTCAGTTCTCTGTCCTGAGCTTCCTTTTTTGTGTTATGTTTCCTAAGCAAACTTCAGTGGAATCACAGCTACATTAAGACAGAGAGTGGGCACAGAAAGGATGGATTATAACAGAAGCAGCATACGTAGATGAGGACCCACCACATCATGCTGCCATGCACTGTAGAGGGCTAAATGGAGGACTCCCCAAAGATCTGTCCATTCCTAATTCCAGAAACCTGGGAATGTGACCTTTCCTTGTAGCTGTAGTTAAAGATCCTGAGATAAGGTCATCCTGGACAACTTGGTGGGACCAAGATCCAATGACAAGTGTTCTTATAAGAGACACCCAGAAGAAAGACACAGAAAGGCCATGTGAGACAGAGGCAGAGATTGGAGTGATGCAGCCACAAGCAAAGGAACACCTGGACCCACCAGAAGCTGGAAGAGGCAAGAAAGGATCCTCCCTAGAGCCTTCAGAGGGAACCTAACCCTGCCAGCACCTTGATTTCAGACTTCCAATGGAATATTTTGTGGCAAATTATTACAGTAGCCACAGGAAATGAATACATGCATAAATAAGAACAACAAGCCTAGGCCCTAACGCTGTCCCCCCACTGCTCACTCTAAGTCATGAAGAAGTGAACAGTGAGCAGCAGCAGCTGAGTGGTGTATCGGTGGCTTCGTGGTCTCCCTTGCAATGTGATGACACACACAGAGGCAGAAAGGTCCAGAAAGGGCCGTGGGCCTGGCTACAGGGGCTCACTCACACAAGCGATCTTCAGGAGATTCCAAAGCTCCTTCTGCCGCTTCTCCTGAAGCCGAACAACAGTCTTCTCATCCTCATTCATTAAACTCACGACCTCTTCCACCTTGGGTAACAATTCCAGAGCCTTCTGCTTGCAAACCACAGTTTTACTGTGAAGAACAAACAAGACAAAGTCCAGTGGCATTTGGGGTATAGAAAGCAGGAGAACATAATCCCTGGCAGTTTCATGAATCCATTCAGCAGCTGCAGAAGAATTTTCTTCAGGTGGGTAAGAGCATCAGAGTGGATGAAGAAATGGCCTCACACAGGCTCGCTGCTTCCCCACATTCCACCCAAGTAGGAAAGTCAGAGCTTATACCTGAGCTGTGTGTAAATCACTCGCACTTTCTTCTCAAAGGCTTGGATCGCCTGAAGTAGCAGTCGCACCATTTCCTGACTGTCGCCCTCAGTTCGTTGGTCTGGAAAGAGGAAAGGAGGTGCACAGTTCTTGCAGGTCGTTGGCAGGGAGTACCACTGCCTCACACCTGAGATAAGAAGGGGCCCAAGGCTGGCATAAAACCCCACTTACCTCTTGGTTTTTCCCTGAGTCTCCTGTAAAGCTCCCTTGCTTGCTCTTCTCTGAAATATACAAAGAAGAAGCTCTGTCTAGATCTGAAACCAAATCAGCACATTTGAAGCATTCATAAGCTAATTCCTGCCAGGAGAATTACTGATTTCCAGAAGTAAGACCGGAATTATGTCTGACTAGAGAAAATGATTATTCCTGGTGATATTATAGGTGACATCTATAATAAGGGAATGACTACCCTCATTATCAAAAATCAAACATCTGCAAGGTTTCATGAGAGGGGTCTAAAGGAAAGGAGTCTCCACTCTGTCCCTTGGAATTCCTATCCACTTGGCTTCCACAGTAGTGATTCTGGGTGCCATCCCTGGACCCAAACCCAGAGAACATGGCTTTCTCTTGAAAGCACAAACCCAGAGTGGATACAAACTCCTACTCCTTATTCCCCTTAACACAGTGAGACAGGCCAACATTTTCAGAGGTGACTTTTATTTGAAAACTAGAGGAGAATAAAGGTGTATATGATTCAAGAAAATACAGAATACCAACAATCAGATTTCTGATGTTCTGGCTCCTGTTCCTGAGAATCTTAGTAAAAGCATCAGAGGACACTGCTGTGCCCAAATGAGCTGGCCCCTGAGAGGCTGATGTGCTTGCCTCCCTCCCTCCCTCTGCACCCCGGGGGCTGTGTGCAATTTCCTTCAGGCAGGAGAGCACTACCTGGGCACCTCGTCCTCTCAGAGCCAAGGCCAAAGTCCTGATGAAGACTCAAATGAACAGTTTCCAGGTCCAAACTTCTAAGAGTTGCCAGACTTCTCCTTTTCTACTCTACTTTCTGCTCTTTGAGCTACACCTGGGTCAGGGTCGGCTGGACGAACAGTGATGCCTGATACCATGGTAAAGGCTCCTTGCAGTATTGCTTTTATAGTTTACAAACTACTGCTCTATGTATTATCTGAACTGATTCCCATAACTTTGGGAGGTCAAACAATTTTTCTGGCCACTAAATATGAGGGATGACCCCCCCAAAAAAACCCGTAATTATCTTCTGGAGGGTGGGCCCCTTGTAGTACAGGTTTCCCCTGCTAGGTGAGTGTTCTAGGAACCCATCTGCATCAGGATACCAGCTGGTGTTGTTGTAAGAGGCTGCATTTGGCTTCAGTGAATTTTTTCTGAAGACTCTTTTAATGCATTTGCCCATTTCATGATGGGTGATTTATGAGCACACCTACCCACACCTCACTGAGTGTTCAGCAGTTTGGACCAAAAAATGGAATGACCTCCATGCCTCATCCTCTCTAGTCACCTGATCTTGCCCCGATTAACTATTTTTTTGTTTCCCTTGATGGAAAAAAGTCCTCAAAGGGAAATATTTTGCCGATGTAGAAGAGGTGAAACAAAAAATGACAGAAGCACTAAAAGGTATCAAAATCAATGAGTTCAAAAACTGATTTGAGCAGTATAAAAACCATCTCAATAGATGTACTGCATCAGATGCAGAGTACTTTGAAGGTGACTAAAGTTTAAACATGTAAGAATAAATACACAATTTTTATAAATAAATTCTGGGGTTTTTTGGGTTCCCCCCTCATAGATATGGAAACTAGGGCTCAGAGTGATGATCTGTCCTTGCTCATTTCTGGAACATGATAAGATAATTCACTGAGGGTGGGGGATACATGCTCTACAGGAAGGAGCACAGTCTCATGAGCTTCCATAATAACCATACACTATTCCAACACACATATAGAAACTCCAGTTGGGGCATGTGCATGTACTGGGGACAGTGTGTGGTCCCCGACCGCTGGTACTCACAGGTCGTCCAGCGTCCCGCCCTGTTTCCGACCCATTGGGCTTCTCTGCAAGTCCACAATGTCTGTCTGCAGTGCCATCATCCGCTCCACCAGATGTTTCACTTCATTCTCCTGGTGAAAAAGCTGTGCTAATGTCAACTGACGTAATGATAGCATTCTGAGATGCAAGATTTTCAGGGGAAACCCTCCAAACTCACTGCAGACTTTCAATTGACTGGCTAGAAGGAATATGGACTTTGGAGTCAGAATGAGCTAGGTTTGGATCTCAGGTCTACCACTTTCTGTGTGACCCCTGGGTAAGTTACTGAACCCTTGATCTTCAGTTTCCTCCACCATAAAATAGGCTTCTAATAGGGCCATTTTAGGGGTCAGATAAGTATGTAAAGTATCTGGAGTGGTGCCTGGCATATAGAAGATGCCCAATGCATATTCCTTTCTCTTCTCTTAGTTTGTCTCTCCAATGCCATCTCATGTGGGGGCTCAGATTCCTTTATTTCACAGATATGGATATGATACCAAGATGGGTGGAGCACTCACCCACCTATGGTCAAATAGGGTGTTGTCTAGATATATTCAGCCTTAAGCATGCAGTTGGTACTGATTTACAGTAACAAACATTAAAACACAGAGGTGAAGGTCCTCGCCCAAGTTCACAGGAGAAAATGGTGGAAAAACCCAAGAAAAAGCCTCAGAGCCCAAGGTCTTCAATTTCTGTGAGGTTTACTAAGTCACACTTGCCCCACCTTCCTAATTAAGACCTTCTAGTGGCATCTGAATACACTGTCCTAAAACTCCTTGCCTAGACCATTCTCTCCTCTGGATTTAGTATCCCAACAAATTTAAGCAAAAACCTTTGACTAGATGGAGTGTTGATCATTCTTCCAAGGCCCTTTCTATAGGAAGAGGTCTAGGCTTCCCCCCAAGGACACTTCACACTTTGCTCCTTATTCAAATCTGGGCCAGCTCTGTCCATCTGGGTAGCTCCTGGATCTGCCACAGTGCAGCCCCTTTTAGTGGCTACTCTCCCAGCCTCTTTCCAGCAAGTTCTAGTTAAAGTCAAAGAGCAAGGCGGAGAAAACTTGAGTTCTCACATACAAGATGGACCTAGTGTTTGAAGAGAAAGTGGAAAATGGTAGAAAAAGGCCTCGTCATCTTCAGTAAGGATAAAATCCTAAAATGAGTCTCCTACCCGCCCACAGAGCTCCACGGCCTGTTCCATTTCCCTCCAGGCCAGCAGCAGTTTATCTGATGCTGGAAAAAAAAACATAGGGGAAAAAAATGAAAAACAAAACAAAGACACCACAAAACCAAAACAGAAATAAGCAACTCAATTATAAAGGGATAAAAGAAACCTCAGGAGGATAAAAATAAGAATGAAATGGTCTCTCCAAACTCATTGAAAAGAGTACACTCACTGATCCCAAACTCAGTTTGCTCACTATACTTCTCCAGGTCAATCTGGATGCTGGTCTTAAAGAAATCCAACTTGGCCTTGAGCTGCTGAGACATGGAGGCCATGGAATTCTTCATCTTGGAGAGGCAGCTGTTATTCCGCAGGAGATTCATCCTGCAGGGACCACAAGAAACACAGCCTTGGGGCATCTATGGGATCCAAATACCATTTCCTGTACAATAACACAACTGCCTCAGATGCCAAGGCAAATCGCTGCTATAATTATTATAAGAACAGCCACTTATAACCATAAAGACAATTTCCTTGTCCTCAGCAGTGCATGAGGTCCTGCACCAACACTGGAATTAGGAACAAACTAGTCCTAACCTGGGAAAAAAGTCAGTCAGTTCCTGGCATGACAATCAGGGGAGTGTAGCTGACCCAGATTGCAACGACCTCCTCCATGTTCCAAATTCTATCCCCCACCCCATTCCGTCGGCCCAACTCTCAGTTTACATTCCTGCTCCGCGTGCTGAAGTCACTCAGCCTGTCAGGTCTAAAAGGGCCTCCCTCCCTCCAGCCCAGCAGACCACTTCCTGCCCTCCCAAACCAGTGTCTCCCTCTTGTCTCTCCTAACAGTTGCTTCTGGGTCCCTGCCTCCGCCACCTCCCTGTGGCAAAAGCCACCAAGCAATTTCAAATAAGTTAAGTTCAAAACCGCCTGGCACAATACATGGCAGCTCGCTGTCCCTGCTGCAGCCGGTTACAGTCCTCCTTCAGGGTTTGGATGCTGTGCCAAACCTGGCCCCACACTTTCCGCAGCTGGAAGAAAGACAGGTTCCTCTTGGGCTCTTGAACTGGAACAGAGACATATACAATTGTCAGAGAATAGCGCCCTATAATTAACCACATCCTGCCTTGCAACATCACAGGCTTTTACATTTTTAAAAGTTATATAACTACTATGCTATTATATAACTCTTTGGGGTGCTATGCCTCGTTACTGTCTCATGCACTTTTTTGTACCCCATTACAGAACAAGCATGTACCAGTCAATAAACGGCTATTGATTTCATCCAAAGAAAAACTATGAATCATGTAGACAGTCATATGTACACAGGTTCATATATATATATGTGTTTGTGTGTGTGTGTGTGTGTATATATATTTTTTAAAGATTTTATTTATTCATTTTGGAGAGGGGGTAAGGGAGGGCGAAAGAGAAGGAGAGAAACAGCAATATGCAAGAGATACATTGGATTGGTTGCCCCTCTTGCATGCCCCCAACTGGACCTGGCCCACAACCCAGGCATGTGTCCTGACTGGCAATCAAACCTGTGACCTTTCAGATCACAGGCCAGCACTCAATTCACTGAGCCATACCAGCCAGGGAGGCTCATAGGTAGAATATCCCTGGAAGGTATACCTAAGAATTTGATAGCAGCAGTTTCCCTGGAAGAGGCTGGGAAACTGGGGAGAGAGGATGGCTTATTTTTCACTGTATATCTTCTTCTTGTACCTTTTGGTTGTTTTTGTATCATGTGCATATATTAATTATTAAAATATAAATAAACTAAAAAATAAAATGGCCATCTGGTTCAAGTTCAGTGGCTTGCAGGCAATATTCTCTGTGCTCTGCTTAAAGCTAGGAGGCTGGAATTCACTGAAGACCTCCCTTGCTCTTTTTCGGCTGGGTTACTCCTCACATGCCCCTAGTGAAGAAGGCTGCCCCGAGGACAGCATAAGCCTATCTCCTTGGTGCAGACCCATCCCCTGGCCCAGGTCTCTTCCTCCTGCCATGTTCCAAGCATTACAAGTTATTATTTTTAAAAAGAAATGATGTTCTTACGGATACAGCTGACACTTTCAGGTTGGGGCCGTGGAGAGATCTGAGTCTCATAGGTGACTTTACTGTTGTCAAAGAGAAACACGAGATCCATGTCCAATGTGCGGCCCTCATTTAGCTGCAAAGGGACAAAAACACAATGCGATCTTGTGGGTCTAACCCCTCCTTTTCCTAAGGAATAATGAAGAGACTTCAAAGGGTTTCCCACTTTTACCAACAGCATCATCTTCCGCCAGCAAGTACTAAAGCAGCTGTCTTGCTTCTACTTCCTTTCCCTGTTCCTTTCACACTTATTTATCCCAATGTACAGCTTATTTACAGCTTATTATATTCTATTTTATTCTATGTTTGTCCTTTGGGTACAAGTTAGACATTTTCTGTCTCTTTTCCTCTCCAATAATTGTATTTTACATGTTAACTTCATCAGCTTTTTGCTGGGGAAGAGGGGGGCATGCCTTTCATTGCTGGGGCTATCAGGACAGCTCTGTACACAAGGGGTGCATCATAAATAGTTTTGGTTGCCTTGGAAGAACGAAGTATCACTTTGACAACAAAGGCAAAATAAAGGCACTCTAAGTGGTCTGAAAGTCACAAGTCAAGTGTGGAGTGACTGGGGTCTCCCATTAGGGGATCTCGCATTCCCACTTTCAAAAAACAGGCAGGTGTCTATGTGGTGAACAAAAATGATAAAGTAGAACTAAAATCTGAACACATTATTTTCCTTGCCAGCAAAGTCAGGGAAAAACAGAACATTCTGCAAGAAGCCTGGGGCTCACCTTGCCATCTGAAATACACTGAGTGGCAGGCTTGTCGGGGATCAACACCAGACCCGCTTCCTGCAACAGCTCCTGGTCCTCCTCGGGGATTCCCGTGTCCTGCTGGATTCTGGCCTTTAAGCTCTGTAGACTCTCATCCTCTGACACTGGATAGGTGTGAATGGTGCCCGTGACCATGTTCAAGATATGAACCAGCTGCAACACAACTCAGATGTTATTGGAAAATTGCAACTTTACAGAGATGCCCATTTCTTTGCCTGGATCCTCTGCTACTCCCAACACTTTCCAGCCACACAAAGCAAGGGCCTGGCTTGAGGACGGGAGCCGAGTGCCATACCATATATCCTCTAGTCTTTAATATTCCTATCCGTCCTTAGCTACAAACTTACGACTTATGTCCGTCAGCACAGGGGTCCTATCCTCTTACTTATGTAGACAGATACTCCCATAGCAGCCTAAATTTCCCCACTGGTCTGACAGCTCATGACCTGTTTCTTAATGAGCATTTCTTCCTCATAAGAACGGCAGTGTCCCATGGGGACCTGACCTGTTGCCTCCACACTCACCCTTAAGTTTAGGATGTCATCCAGAGCCTTGAAGCAGCCATTGGGCCCATACACGGGATCAGTGCCCCTTTGTCGGGGGTGCCACATCAGCATCAGCTGCAGCCACTTCTCCAGTCGCTGTGCCAGGACGCTGAGAAGAGGAGCACAGCGTAGGAGGTGACACCTCTGATGCGAATTTCAGGTGGCCTTAACGTGCAAAGTGAAAAGCACACACCTCACATGCATTTCACCATTACACACACAAATGGCAGCCAATAAATGATCACTGAAAATGAATTAATCTGAGAGAAAAAGGGACCATTTTCAACCAAATTAATTATTCAGGTGCTTATCACCTCTCCTGATCTGCTAAAACACTCCCTCAAATCAGGGATGTGTCAACAGATGGGTCACCAGGCTGATCTCCAGCTGCCTATGCAAGAATGATCTGTGACACTTTTTACATGCACTTCATAGGCGAGCCTGACCTCCAGGTGATTCCCTGCTGCAGATTTACTTATTTCTTTTTGTGAATTACTCCCCTCAAAGGCCTTTGGTGGGTTCACATGCCTTCCCTTGGCCCTGCCGGCCCCCCACAGCCTGCCTCCTGGAAGGTCTCAGCTGGCCTCTCACCACCCCTCCACAAAAGCCCTTCTAGAGGCCAACATGGCTACTGACTGATTTCCTAAACATGTCTTTTCTTCCCCCAGTCTTTCCCCTTTGAACTTCCTCCTTATCTATCCATGCCCTGCACATCTTTCCAGATCCTTCCACAAAGTTCTAGCTCATCCAAAGTTATTCCACCTTAGCTCTAATCTATACAATACGTCTCCCCATCCTCTAAATACTCATGGTATTTATTATCCATGCTACTCATGGATAACATGACTGCCTTGTACCTTTCTTTTCTACTATTACTGTTCACATTCGGGGTCTAAGACAAGATTGCAATTCTGTTCAAATTACAAAGGTTTGTTTGTTGGCTATGACACAGTACTAGGCTACATGAGGAGTGCAAAGAGAAATAAAGTATAATTCTCTACCCTTAAAAGACTTAGAGTTGAGTAACAGAGCAACTCAATGCAAAACCAAATGTAACACAAGGTCAAAGCTACTAAGGATAATAAGAGGTACAGATAAATTGCTATGGGAATTTAGAAAAGGTGATTTCTAGATGAGGCAAGGAGTGGGAATCCATTCTAAGTTTAAGACTGAGATAGACTATGCCTAGTTCTTAGACATAGGATGATACCCAGATAACATATTTAAAGCCATCAGATGTCACCTCAAACATCTATTTCAAAAAGAAGAGAAATATTTGTTGAAGAAAAATGCCACTGTACCTTACCTGTTAAGATTATTGGGGTAAGGTAAAGAGCTCGAAAATTTCACTGCTCCATTCAAGTCTTCACAAACAACGATGTCCACCTCACTCTTCTGCCGGACTTTGGAATGCCTGCAGACACATGTTCTTGTTCATTACAGCCTTTAAGTCACTTTGCAGTCAGGAGTCATTCTATATTTTAATATGTCACTTTAGAACTGTACAGGAAACACCCAGGTCACTATTTCATCTTTTCAGATAATGGCCAGTGCATTTGTATCCTGGTAGGAAGCCTTCTTTGAGAGTTTAAGAATGGTTGGTACAGCCTGAATGACTGAGTCATTAACCATCCTGTGCCCAGAGTTCTGCAGAGAGAACTGCCGACTCCTCACTTCATCCTTGGCTTGTCATTATCATTTTCTCTATCTTTCACTTTATCTAATTCAAAACTCTCATGTTTTGATGGAGAATAAAATTAGGACTTCCAAACCATGATTACTGCACATTTCACATTTACAGGAAATATGCACAACACACACACTTCTCTCTAAATGTAATGGCTCAATATTATTTCTAGGGGTAAATGAACTTTTACATTTCCTAACTTAGAGAACTACTGATGTATCTGAAATATTATTTAAAGAAAAAAAATTTAAGTCCAACTGGTTTAAAATCTTCTTAGTGACAAGGGTAATAACTTGAATTATGCTTCACAAAAAACCAAGTACTCTGACATTGAACATGCACTTCCTTTACCATGATAACCCTGTGTGGTAGACATTGTTTTTAGTCCCCTATTCATTGGTAAGGAAATAAAGATCAGGTGATTTGCCCAAGGTCAAACAACTGGAGAGTGGAAGAACTGGTGTTCTTTCTACTCTGTTTGAATGTCTGAATCTTTCCTTTTCAAAAAAAACTAGGAAATTCAAATAAAAAGTATTCTCCTGAACACTTCTCATTAGTAAGGGGTGAACTGACCTATCTGGAGCACATGGGAAACATGGAAGAGCTGGCAGACAGCAGAGGCTGGTGGGTTACAGCTCTGGCTGAAACTCACTACGATAAGTCAGGTGCACCAAGACTTTGTCATTACATTCAAGTGGGATGATCCTCTAATAAGAAACTTAATCTGTCAATGAAAAATTATAAAAATAAAAGGACATAGTAAATAAAATGTTTATTGCTTATGTCCTAAAAGGTATTGCAAATTAACTTTATAATCTTGTTATAAAGCTGAAATTACATTTGTCCTAAAATTACCATCTACCTGACATCTGAGATGAGAGAGTAAAATTTTAGAAGAGTTGTCTGAGGCATTACAAAGCGGATGAGACAGGCGCTTCTCACACACTAATCCACTACACAGCTCCTTGCTGGGGATCAGAGAAATTCATTTGAAAGTGGTCACCTGGCCTTGCAGCACTGATGAGGGGAGTTGTAGGAAGTGATTCGGCAAACAACAGATTTACTGTGAAGATGCTGAGCCATTAGGAATATATTTTCAAATAGCATTTGTTCTTCCAATTCTAATGGATTTTAACTCATTTTGTTATAAATAATAGAAAAAGTCAACATTTGAACTGAAGAAATGCAGTAATTCCTTGATTATTTAATAACACTACAGCTGTACAGATAGTTTGTAAATAATGGTTACAGTAGAAGGTGTAACTATAAAATAATTAGCTAATTCCTCAATATTCAGAACCGATGAAGATCAACAAGCATTGCTTGTTTTAAAACAGGCCACCACAGGAGGGCATTCTTTGTCATTTCATCAGACTCCTCGGGAGCAGGGAGCTGGCCTCATGCACCTTTGAATTTCCAACACCTGGTGTATGAAGGTTGACTGAATTGGACTGCTATCACATACTGTGACTCTCTGGGACAGATTTCAAAGGCTGCATCTTATTCTCATAAATAAATATTCTCATGATGTAAATACCTGTTTTTGAAAAAGTTAATTGTTTTTACTACTTTCGATTTAAAGGTAGAAAAATGACAACAGCCAGTGTTGGCAATGGTGTGGTGAAAGGAACAGCTTTGTATGTTCCTGGTGGAAATGGTATTAATACAACCTTTCTGTAAGCAGTTTGTTAATGCACATCAAAAACCTTTGAAACCATGCATAATCTTTGAATTGTTTCCAATTCTAGGAATTTATCCTCTATAAGGATTTCCCTACAAGGATGTTATTCTTGGTGTTATCTTAAGTAAAAATTATAAACCACCCATATTTCCAACAATGAGAGGTAAGTTAAATGAGCTACAGTATGGCCACTCAGTAGAATAACAAGCAGACATCACAAATAATATGGAACAACATAAAGCATTTTCAATAATAAGTTTGCAAAGCAGGTTCTATGTAAGTATATAATTTATTTGTATTTTTTTTAAAGTATAAAACACACCGAAGAGCCTGGAGACACAGAAATGTTCCAAGTGGTGGTTTCCGGGTTGTGAAGGAAATTCTCAGTGTAAAACTGCTTTAGGAGCACGTACAGGACAGAGTTCATATTATGCTACCACTGACATAAAAAGAGGGAGAAATCTATTAATTAACAAACAAATACATGCCAATTTGCTAGTGTATGTAGGAAATATCCTTGGAAGCATACCAAAAACCAATGCTATCAGGTCCTGTGGGAAAGGAAACCAGGCAGCTGGGAAACCAGTGTGAGATGACTTGTCCCTGTATGCCCTTACACTTATTATTATTATTATTTTGTTGTTGATATGATTTTTTATTTTGGATGTCTGTCACTATCTATATGATACAGCAGGGTTTGAGTCAACAATGGACGAAGGGAATCACAAGCTCTTACACTTATTGAAGTTCAAACCATATGAATTTATTACTGCTGCAAAAAACTAAAACCTAAAAAAAAAAAAAAATTGACACACAGCAGTATCATTAAATTAGTATGTGGCCTCTCAATGAACAATTCTGAATGAAACTTAACTGCTTTAGGAGAATGTTAATTTTTAAATTATGCATTTCAGTAATGATTAACTTTTATAAATATATAATGATCAACACATTTTTATAATAAAAAAAGTTAAAGAATATAGAGTAATTTTTAAAAACTTAATTGTATCCTTTGCTTTTTATACTAGAAAATCTTCCTTTGTAACTTATTTGGCTCACATTTTAAGCCAATTCTTATACTTTAAATAAAAAAAAAATTATATTTTTCTTTAGTCAAATTTGCCAACAATAAATTTTCATGCAAATATTTCTCATTTGTCTTGTGCACGTACCCTTTGTTTATTAATACACAGAATTTTCAGGGTAAGTGCACACGTTACACAACAATCTGTGAATGTACTGACTTGTTGCTACTGAACATAGGGCCAACGTCATTTCTGTCATATTCTAGTTAAAGATATTAATACTCAACAACTGCTCTACTTTTCTAGGTTTTTGGAGCTTGACCTGCCCACAGGCTGGATCCGAACAGGACTTTCTTTCTGGGAAGCAGATCACAGATGTCTCAGGCCGAGCCTGGGAGCGCCAGTGAGATGGAAACAGGTAAAGCGACATGACAAAGACAGAGGGACATATTCCTTCAGGAGACTCTCCCAGCCCCTGTCCCGGGGCCGTGGTCTCTCACTCACCACTGCACAGGCTGCCAGTTGGGGAGGAAAGGCCGGAAGCCCGTGATGCACTCGAAAGCCAAGGTGCCAAAGCTCCAGTAGTCGACGGTCACTGTGTACTTTTGCTGCTCCAGCAGTTCTGGGGCCTGCAACGAGGCAGGCGGAAACACACCTGAGCCACGGCAAGAGGGGCCATCCAGCCCTTCTAATCATGCCCCACACTTTCCCTGGCCGCATCCAGGAGGTACCGGCACGTCCACTCAAGGATGAGGGGGTGACCATGTTGGGGTGGTGTTATCTAGATTTTTCTGTACCTTGTTGACTACTGATGCTGACTCAAGAACCTCTAAGGGTATTTTTAGGTAGATTAGAGTACCTCATATGCCCTTCTCTTGGGCGCTTTATAGAGATGGGAAGATAGGCTACAAACAACAAAGGAAAATGATGCTGAGCTGTACAAACCAAATGCATAATCCATGTATTAAATGCTAACCAAGTCTCCTAAACTGATGTGGTTTACGACCTGTATACAATGAAATGGAATATTTATAATCAGGCAAGAAAAGAGCCAGAGGCATGACTGCTGCTCAAGTAGAGAGAGCTGGGGTGACCAAGGAAAGCTTCGAAGCATAGGTGGGAGAAGTCTTGGAAGAAGGCTCTCCATACACCCCTGCAGGAGTGCCTGAGAGGAGACATCCCAAAAAGGACCATCACAAGCAAAGGCACGGAGACAGGACTGTGTGTGATCTGGCTGGATGTGTGACACTACGGAAGTGCCCGGGAGTCCAAACCAAGAAGAAAAATTGGGGGATGGTCAGCTCAATCTCTGTGTCTGGTTATGGACAGAAGTTTTGGCTCCTGCAAGTGAACGATCTCACTGAGCATCCTGGTCAGAGTATGCCCCTCCACCCCCCACCACCAAACTGCTGCTGAGTCGGTGAGGATTCCAGAGGACACTCAGCAGGACCTACGTAATGACATTATGTGGACACAGGGCCCTGAATCACAGCACTCTGAGGCACCACTCTGAAACCTCTATTCCTTACAGTGGGTGATAAACTGATGGAACACATACCCTAGTTGGTGGGATAAGTAGGAAGTATGAATGCACTCAGAAAGACTTCAGAGAGTTTCCTTTTTTATTATTTATTTAAAAACTAAATGGAATATTTAAGCTCATCAAATCCAGTGGCTTTCAACCTTTCCTTTGGTTTTTTGTTTTTTAAACCAGAGGCTCCTTTATTCATCAGCATTTTAGTGGCTGTTATCATCCACAAGCAATCTACTGTACTACCAAGTCTTGCTATGCGTCCTGCTAAGCATTGCTCACATCGCTGCTACGTCCTCACTGCCGCCATCAGCTCTGAACTGCTGATCACAATGTTCTCCTTACTACTTGCCCAAATTTTACTCTTGTTCCGTGAAATTCATTCTCCCCACCCTATTAAGGGTGATCTTTTCAAGAGGTAAAACTGATCCCTCTCCAACTTAAAACCCTTCAATGTCTCTCTGGAGGTTTTGGGAGAAAGTCTAAAACCTTGAACCCAGCCAAAAAGGCCCTGAATCACCTGTCCTCTCCCTCCATCTCTGGCTTCAACTCAAGACACTCTCTTCCTTCTTCTGTAGGGTCCAGCCACACTTTCTGGTTTCCCAATGTACTACGCCTCTGCCTGGGATTTCCTCTTCCCCCTCCACCTCCAGCCCTTTTTCACCTACTCATCCTTCAGGTCCCAGACTAGGCTAGGTCTTCCTAATATACAGTCTTATCACACCCTGCACTTTTCCTTTGCAGCACTTATCACAACTGTAATTTTTTATTATTGGTGTAAGTTTTAGAGTAATGCCTACTTTCTTGCTAAAGTCTAAGCTCCTAAAAGTCAGGGAAATGCTTGTCTTCTTTACCAATGCATAACCAGCTCCTAGCACAGCGCCTGGCATAGAGCCTACAGTCGATCACTATTTCTTGAATGAATAAATGAATGAATGAATGACTCAAGTAGAACCACAGTACTCAGACCAATTACTATAAGAGAGGGTGGGAGCTCAGAACTCTCAGCTCCTCCTCAATGGCCCCCAAGACACCTCATGGAAATTGTGGTCTCTACCGACCAGTATGAATCTAATTTAAATTCTTTATTTTCAGACAAAACACCAAAGCACCGAGGTTATTGGATCTGTATGAGGGCACACCAGAAGAGCCCTTTTGACATCAAAGAAGATGACCATATCCTTCCACAGGGCCTCTGCTGGCAAAAGTGCTGACTTCACCAGATTATGGCTCTGACCTCACACAACAATTCCTATGCATCGAGGAAACATCCAAGGAGTTGGCAAGACTTAGGTGCTAGAAGGCAAAGATAGAGGGGAGCCCTGCAAACATGGCCATCAGAGAAAAACTGATCAGCAAATATGTAAATTGTTTCTTACCAGGTACTGCAGGGTTCCCACAAAGGAAGTACAGAGACTGCCCTGATCCAGTTCCTTGGCATATCCTAGGTCAATAATTTTGTGTATTAACTGGAATAAAAAGGGAGGAAGAGAAATAGGAGCATTATGAATATACATTGTCCTCCGATAAGAATTCTGATTGTTTGCTGATAGAGCAGGGACATTTCTGAATTTCACGGAGGTATTAGATTCTAACTTCCTAAGAACCACCAAATACACAGTAGAATGCCTTCAACATGGTAGATTTAGGGCAAAAGGAAACAAACATATGCAGTAAAAATGCTGGAGAAAGGCATATGTTCCTCCTTGCTCTGTGGCCAAACCCCAAGGGAAGGCCAACATTAACAGACCACCAGCCCTCAACATCGCTAAACCTGGACTTCAGGAGATGAAAGACCAGGCCAGTCCCTTCTCACAAGTAAATACCTTCAGTTCTCAACTGGGAGAATCAATGGCAAGAATGACTGTGAACTGAAACAGAGGGAAGCACCCTGACAGTCATGGGCCAGCTAGAAAGCTGAGGGAAGCTATATCAGAGAAATTAAGTGACCCCACCTGATTTACTACATTCCTCTCGGCTGAGCCCCTGCTTATCACCCCTAGCTAAACAAACAAGGCTGTGAAAAAGCACAGCACCAAGCCCCACGGGGAGGTTACCACCACACCTACATAGGAGGGCCACTGAAAAGATCCACTAAGAGCTCTAGGGAAACTGCAGTCTACACCAGGCTCCATGGGCCGCTCCAAATGCCTCTTCTCAACCACATCCAGAACCAACTTGGAAAGGTTTCCAAATCAGCATCAAAAGTGGATGCTTTCAAGCAAATGGAAAAAAAAAAAAAAAAGGCTATTTCCAAGAAGTGCTAGTCCCAAAGGCTGGGGTTGGGGTGGGGGACGGGACTTTTCCTTATCAGATTCCTGCAACCTGGGCAATTAACAATGTGATCCATTCAAACTTGCCTCAGTCTGAAAGCAGGAACTTTTTGCCAAATTTTGTTTCAAATCAAAAAGCATTCCCAGAGAGTCAAAGCAAATATAAACTCAAGAGAATGCGAATATAAACAAACATGAAAGCACGTCCCTTCTCCAGCAGGGAAGCTTCCCTGAGCCAGTCCCCAGGACCTTCCAAGTCCCAGGAGGGTCACTCACTCTTTGCTCTCCTTGCTGCAGGACAATGTTTTCTGGCTTTAGATCCCGATGGATGATCCTGTTTTCATGAAGATATCTAAGTGCAGAGGCTGAGAAAGTGGAAAGGGGAGTGAGTTTTCATTAAGTCTAAGAAACACTTCTCATTTCAAAATCGCCTATGCTGTGAAAGATGAATATTGTGTGCGCCTGGCCCATAGTCTGATTCCCAGTGCACAAACTCCTGGTGGGGGGCCTGGGCCTGGGCAGATGCCCCTCAGGTGATGTAAAGGAGGCCTGGCTATGTGAGCCATGCTGGATACAAGAATCTGGCTTTTTAACACAAGGAACTCATAGCCTCGCATCCATGAGGTCACCAACTACAGTCTGGAGCAGTGGTTCTCAAATTGTATTGCCTAGACCAGCAGCATCCAAACTTGGCAGAGATGCCAAGTTCTCAGATTCCACCCCAGACCTACTGAATCAAAAACTCTGGGGGTGATCCTGTCATCTATGTTTTAACAAGTTCTCCAGATGATGCTGATGCTGATCAAGTTTGAGAAGGGAAACTGCTCTGGTGTAGAGGCTCAAAAATCTGAATTCTACAGGGAGAAGTGCCTCTGGGCAAACAGCACTTTGGTCATCTGATCTAGAGTCCAATAAGGTCAGAGCCAGCCTCAAGGAAGAAGTGGAGGTCACTGAAGGAGAGAGCAGGAGCACCTTCAACCCATCTGACAGTCTGACGTGTTTACTATGCACCCAGTTGTCTGCTGGGTTCTGCGAGGGACATAAAATAAGGACATGATCCCCAGCTTTAAAGAGTTCAGAATCTAGCTGGGAAGGAAGGAGCCTGCACAATATTGGCTTTGAAGTTATCTGATACCCACAACTTTTGCTGTGAAGAGGAAATGTGATGATACATAGGAGGGCCAGGCACAGAGCAACCGGCAATCGGGCGGCGGTATCCATCTACAGCTCAGACTCCAAGCAGGTGTGATTTTTTACTTGTAAGGCAGGTTTTAATAACTTAACAGAAGTCTGAACTAACTATACTACAAAAGCAAAAAATGGAATTGGAATAAGTATACGAAGGAGATAAACTTATCTTTATTTGGAGATGATACGACTAGGTGCCTAGAAAACTCAATAGGCTAAAAACTGGAAAGAATTTAGTAAGTTATTTGGAATAAAAACAAGTATATACAAGTCAATAGCTTTTCTCTATGTCAGTTATATCCAGTTGAAAAAAGAAAAATAATCTCATTCACATTAGCAACAGAAACTCTAAAATAACAAGGAATAAATTTAGCAAAAAATAAAAAAATAAAATAAAGTAGTAGTAGGTGAAGAAAAGTATATGGCATAAAGAAAAGCAATACAAATAACATAGAAAGGGTTTAAAAGTATCTTTTATGGCAAAAGATACTATTCACAAAGTCAAGACAAAAGGGCTGGGGAAAAAATATCTGCAACACATATGCCAAAGAGTAAATACACCTAATAGACAAAAAGCTCTTATAAATCCATGAGAAAGCAACCCAGTAGAAAAGAAGGCAATTTACAGAAGAAGAAAGACAAATGGCGAGCAATGTACAAAGCTGCTCAAGGTCACAAATAATCCAAAAGGTGTAAATTAAAGCACAGCAAAATGCCTTTTTTCACATCTTCAAATGACAAGAATTTTACATAAGAAATAAAAGGTACTTTCTTACATTGTTGGAAGGAGTAAAAATTGCTGTGCTTTTTTGGGAAAAAAATATGTCAATGTCTATTAAATTTAAAAACATACATGTTGTTTGACCCACTATTTCCACCTATGGTAATCTAGTTTGTAAAATCAAAAGCACCATAATATATAAATAAGGATGCTTATTGCATACCTTGGAGTGAAATAGCCAGAAATACACTGGAAGTCATCAATCAGGGAATGGTTGAACAAATTATGATAGATCCATATTATAATAGTCAACTGCTTTAAAGTCATTTAGGTTTACAGATGATAAAACTCAGAGAAAGTATACACAGGAATGTCAATGATGCACTTTCAAGTTAATAGTGTGACCTGTGTTTTTGCTCTTTAGCAAAAAGTCAAAAGCAAATGTAATAACAACACTAAGAGAGGTTTAACAATGATAAACAAACTCATCAAGCCAGACTCAGAATGCAGGCAAGCCAGGGAGGAGGGCAGCCCTCTGGCCCGGTACAGCAGAGCAGGAGAAGAAGGCCTCCACAGGAAACCAGTGATCAGACACGCTGCATAAAGACTTTCATGCTGAATGTTTCTTGAAAATAGCTGAAAGTCAAACTGAGACAAACAACTGACTGACAACTGATTGGGGCAGTTCCATCTCAGGACAAAACCTCTAATTACATCTGCTCCTTTGAAATGAGCCTTTGATCATATAGTTCCAGCAATTCATACTTGCTCCTGATTTTTCTTTTCTTTCATAACTGAATTGAGCACATTGGCTTAGATTCACTGAGTGTCCCAATGACATGACAAACTTGCTACTGTCAATGCCTAAACAATTCTATTCCAGTTTGTTCTCTATTGTATTAACTTTTAAAGACTAATGCTTCTTAATGCATTTTCACTTTTGTTCTACTAATTTTTATTAAAGAATCAAAGCAAAGTATAATAAAATACTGTAATAATGGCATAAACACAACCTTGCACACAGGGATGGTATAACTGTTGAAATTAAACTAGCAGCTGGCAGGGAGTGCTTATGTGCAATGACTCAAAATGTTTATTGACTGATACAAAAAAAGGTCTGTTTGGGTATATGACAAGAGTGTCAGGATATAACAGATAAAAGTATGGGTGGATGTGTTCAAACGCAGAATGAAAGAAAGTTGAGACTTGCTGTATTTGGAACAAGCACATATACTCAGATTAAGATAAGGCCTCCGAAGCCGTAGATGTGAAAATCTCAGTGCAAACAACATGGGGCAAGAGCAGGGGAGATGTCCCAAGCAGCCCCCCAGTGACTGAGAAGTACGTTCAGATCAGACTGAAAGCATCATTCTCTACGCCATGCTGATTAAGGGTTGTCACCAAATCTTTAGAGAAGAGATGGCAAGTTGGTCACTGAATCCACTGATTACTATTAATAGCTGTCTATTTTCATGCTTAAGCAACTGGACATAATTAACTTTAATCCTCATTTGGGGGCAGTCACTTATTCTCAAGCATTTCTGTCGAAGTTGGAAATTAAAGAATCCTACCGATATTGTTATATGTAGTTTCTTGAATTGAGTAAAACACTCAAAACTTTGATAGGCAAACCTCTTAAATAGTTCCCCTTACAGAATCAGTCCTTAAAAAACTTAGATTGGGACTTTCAGTCAAGATGAAGGCGTAGATAGGTACGCTCCGCCTCCTCGCACACCATAGAAAGAATTACAACAAGATCTCAAAACTAGTAACACCCAGAACCATCAGAAAATTGAGCTGTACGGAAGTGCAACAACCAAGGATTTAAAGAAGACGTTCACCCAGACGGGTAGGAGGGGTGCAGTCACGGAGACAGGCGGAGCAAGGAGGAAGAGGCACAGTGGCGCAGAGAGGCAGCGGTGGTGGAAAGTACAGGAGGGACACATTGCGAGCCAGCGATCCCAGCCCCAGGCCAGACTGCACAGCCCCGGGTTCCAGCACGGGGAGGACAGACCCCGCCTCCATTCCCTCTGGCTATAAAAACTAGTGGGGGTTGGAGCAGCAGAAGAAACTGCTGATTTTCGCCCATTAAAGGGCCAGCATGGTCCTAGAACAACACAAACCCGCACACTCTAGGATTCGCCACTGGGGCAGCAGCTGGAAGGGCACCAGTCACATACGGGAAGGCGGTGAAGTGACTGGAAACGAGGAGAGTGCTGAGCAAACCACCAGAAGCCAGGCTGTGGCACTGTCCCCTCTCCAAGCCTTCCCCACACAGCCACAAGACAGTGAAGCGGGTTGCCCCACCCTGGAAATTACCTAAGGCTCCGCCCCATACAATTTACAAGTGCCTTTTCCACACACGCCACACTACTAAGACAGGGATTAAACGCAGCTCTACCTAGTGCACAGAAACAAACACACGGACGCTGCTAAACTGAGGCAACAAAGAAATACGGCCCAAATGAAAGAACAGAACAAAACCCCAGAAAAAGAACTAAATGAAACAAAAATAGGCAACTTATCAAATACAGAATTCTAAACACTGGTGATAAGGATGCTGAGAGAACTCCTTGAGTACAGCAAAAAAGTAAAAGAAGAAGTGAAGTTTACACTAAGTGAAATAAAGAATAATCCACAGGAAACCAACAGAGAAGGGAAGAAAGCTGGGATTCAAACCAACAATTAGGAACATATGAAGAAATAAACACTCAACCACAACAAAAAAAAGGAAACAAGAATTCAAAAAAAAAAAAAACAAGAATAGGCTTAGGAACCTCTGGGACATCTCTAAATGTGCCAATATCTGAATCATAGAGGTGCCAGCAGGACAAGACGAAGAGCAAGAAATTGAAAAGTTATTTCAAATAATAATGCAGGAAAACTTCCCTAATTTGGCGAAGGACATAGACATATGAGTCCAGGAAGCACAGAGTCCCAAACAAGCTAGACCCAGAGAGGACCACACCAAGACACATCATAATTAAAATGCCAAAAGTTAAAGATAAAGAGAGAATCTTAAAAGCAGCAAGAGAAAAGAAGAGAGTTACCTACAAAGGAGTTCCCATAAGACTGTCAGCTGATTTCTCAAAAGAAACTTTGCAGGCGAAAAGGGACTGGCAAGAAGTATTCAAAATAATGAAAAGCAAGAACCTACAACCTAGATTACTCTATCCAGCAAAGCTATCATTCAGAATGGAAGAGCAGATAAAGTGCTTCCCAGACAAGGCAAAGCTAAAGGAGTTCATCACCATCAAGCCATTATTACATGAAATGTTAAATGCACTTATTTAAGAAAGAAAAGATCAAAACCATGAACATTAAAAAGGCAACAAATTCATAACTATGAACAACTGAATCTAAAAAACACACAAACAATCAGAACAGGAACAGAATCATAGGTATAGGGATCATTTGGAGGGTTATCAGCTGGGAGAGGGAAGGGAAGGATGAGGAAATGGTGCAGGGATTAAGAAGCATAATTGGTAGGAACAAAATAGGGGAAAGTTAAGAATAGTAAAGAAATGGAGAAGCCTAAGAACTTGCATGCACAGCTCACGGACATGAATTAAGGGGTGGTGGGAATTGCTGGAGGGAAGGTGGATACCAGGTGGAGGGGCTCAAGGGTGAAAAAATTGGGACAACTGTAACAGCATAATCAATAAAATATACTTAAAAAATAAAAAGATAAAAATGAAGTTAAAAAAAACCCAAATTTGGTACGGCCTGACTGTTATATTTTACAAAATAGTACCTGAAGAGCATCATGAAATGAATCAAAATTGTCTCAGGCCAAGGGAACTGAATTTGATTTAAAATAAGAACTTCAAATTAAGAGAAATACTTTTGCACTTGAAAGTTTATTTAAAAACCTAAACTTCTAGCAATAGTGATAATACACATGTATAAAATTAAAACCCACAAGCTCCAAAGCTTAAATGTTCATTTGTTATATTATAATTATAGAAAAGAACTTCTAGGATAGATATGGAATACAGAGAGTCCAAGTTAAGAACCTGCCACAGGAAAACGATAGCCTCCTCCTATTATCCTTCTCAGGGCTGGCATCCAGTCATTTACCTCAGCTTTCCCTTAGCTCAAGACGTAGACAAATATATAACTGAAGAATGCAACACTTCTAGAGTTCTTATTGACGAACCAGAAACCCAAGTCAGAGCTCCTGTATATTTTTTCAGATTACAAACTACAATTAGGGAACAGATTTCCTCGTAGAAAAGGTTTCATAAGGGTTGTGTCCATGAGTCCCTATTTACTACACTCCAAGTTCAAAGGGATTACTAGGCTCCCTTAAGAACATTTTTGTTTGGGATACATTCCATAGAGAAGACATGGAAAGATAAATGGGCCTAAAGACTGACAGAGATTAGAAGAGACAGAAAAGGCAGTCACCAACTGGTGATTTAAGTCACCAATGAGTAAGAAGGGCAACAGGATGTTCATTCACTCAATAAAAATTGGCCTACTATGTGCCAGTCACTTTGGTGTCACTAGACTTTCCAAACAGCTTATAAGGCCAAGTGCAGACATGTGGAGAAAAGATTTAGTCCAGCTAAAGGTTTCTCGGCTAAAAGAGTCCCTATGACTAATCAGCAAGGCAGAAAGGCAGTCACACGAAGTGCTGAGAAAAGTGAAAACTCATGCTCTCATCCATTCAACTAGTAACTTATAAAGTGTCTTCTATTCACTAGGTGTTGTGGAAAATGTGCCAGTGAATCAAAATGTTTTCTTTACTTACTGCACCAAGTCTGGTCAACGGGCCTCAGGCCCAGAAGTCAGTCCTTACTGTCAACCGCAGGCAGAGATCACATAACATCAGCAGAGATGCTGAGTACTAAGTGAGCAGAGTAGGCCAAAATGGGAAAAGAAAGCCATGAGAGCCCTGACTGCTGTGGGTGTTGTGCTGCAAAGCAAAAGGTTCCCAGTTCAATTCCCAGTCAGGGCACATGCCTGGGTTGCGGGTTCAGTCCCCGATTGGGGGTGTTTGAGAGGTGGCCAATCAATGTTTCTCTCTCACATCGATGTTTCTCTCCTCCTCATTCTCCCTCCCTTCCTCTCTCCCTAAAAGTGAATAAATAAAATCTTTCGGAAGGAAGGAAGGAGGGAAGGAGGGAGCTGTGCGAGGAAGAATCACTGTGAGTGATGGGTCAGGGCAGTTCCCATGGAAGGGATAAGTCTAAAGCTGTACCTGAAAGATAACAAGGCTTAGGGTTGTTGGGGAGGTGCAGGAGCAGCATTCTCAAAGGAGGAGCAAGTGCAAAGGCACGCAAGAGGACTGAAAAGTGGGCTTTCCGAGCCATGCACACGTGAAGTTGGCTACAGTGGATGAGAAGAAATACAAGGTTAAAAGGTTTGGCCTTGAGAGGACTTCCGGCCAAGATGGAGGCTTAGACGGACACGCTAGGTCTCCCTCTACAACTAGAGAGGAATACAACTACTTCAAAACAAAGGATAACTAGAAATTCCAGAAAATAAAACTACACGGAAGTCCAACATATGAAGTTATAAACCAGCGGTGCCATTTGGGCAGGTAAGAGTTAAAGAGGGCAGTGCTCTTTGCGGTCGCACCTGGACAACGGCAGGCGGCGAGGAATCCCGGATCCGTCAAGCCCCTGGCGGTGCGCGACCCCCGCGAGGAATCCCGGCTGCGGCCAAGCCCCTGCCGGTGCGCGACTCTGGCGCTGGGGAGAGCGGCCGCCACATCGCCTTGAACAGTGAGGCCTAGGGGGGCGGGAGGACGGATCCCGGTCTCCTAGCTGAATAACTGTGTGAATCCATCTTGGACCCCCGCCCCCAAAGAAAGCACCACAGGGCTGCGAAATAGGTCGCGGACAGGCCGCCCCCAAAGAAAGCACCACAGGGCTGCGAAATAGGTCGCGGACAGGCAGGCGCCGGCCGGTCGCTGATTTGTGACGCGTACACAGGCACTGCCCCCGACAGCCGGCCCAAGAAAACAAAACGCATCTGTCAAAATGAGGCAGACAACTAATAGAAATCCCGGTGACACAACTCACCAGACAGCAGATAGAGAACCTGACAGATGAACAGATAAGAAACCTGTCAGAGGCTCAGTTCTGGGCCATTGTTAACAGATGGCTTACAGAATTCACAAAAGAGCAGGAAAAAGATATTAAAGAAGCGAAAAACTTTCATAACGAAAGGAACAAAACCGCATACGAGACAGAAGGAAAGGAAATAAAATCCAGAGTTCATTTCAACAAACTGGAATATGGAGAAGGAACAAGCAGTCAACCAATGCAGAGAGAGGAAATGGGAAGCAACAATGAAAGGATCAGAAACCTCTGGGACAGCTATAAAAGGCCCAACATAAGAATCATTGGTTTGCCAGAGAATGAGGAAGATGAACTAGAACTTGAAAAATTGAGTGAAAATATAATAAAGGAGAACTTCCCAGACTTGGGGAAGGGAATAGACTTGCAGGTCCAGGAAGCAAGGAGAGTTCCCAAGAGACTGGACCCAGGGAGAACCACTCCAAGACACATTATAATCAAAATGTCAAAAATTAAAGATAAAGAGAGAATCTTAAAAGCAGCAAGAGAGAAGAAAAGAATTATGTACAAAGGGGTCCCAATTAGACTATCAGCTGACTTCTCAAGGGAAACCCTACAGGCAAGAAGAGACTGGCAAGAAATATTCAAAGTAATGAAAATCCAAAACCTACAACCACGAATACTCTACCCAGCGAAATTGTCATTCAGAATAAAAGGACAGAGAAAGTGTTTCCAGGACAAAATAAAACTGAAAGAGTTCATTAGATCCAAACCACTGTTATATGAGATGTTAAAGGGACTGGTTTAAAAAAAAAACAGAAGCTAGGGAGATGAAACAAAGGCAAACTAAATAGGCAACGAGAGTGGAAAAGGAACTGTGGGTACGGGAAGCATATTGGGGGGAGGTCAACAGGGAGGGGGAATGGGGAAAGGGAGGGAGATGATATAGGAATTGGGGATCAAGGTAGGAGGGAATGGAATAGACGGAGAGAGGTTGGGAGGAACTGTATGCACAACTAATGGACATAATCTAAAAGGGGGGGACAACTGGAGGGAGGGGGGCCACCGGGTGGAGGGGAGCAGAGGGAAGGGAAATTGGCACAAATGTAATATTTTAATCAATAAAACACATTAAATCTGAAAAAAAAAAAAAAAAAAAAGGTTTGGCCTTGAGCTAATGATGGATTATGATAAAAGCGCCCTTTCAAATGAAAGATGGATTAATAAAATGGAGCTAAGTGAGGCTAGAGGTCATTACAGTAACTTGTTATGACCAATGAGTGAAGGCGGTAGGAACAGAAAGGGAAAAGGGGATAGACAACACAATGAAGGTTGAAAGTTTTAGGAGACTTTTTATTTTTACTTTGTTTTTTATTTTTTAAAAAGTTTTATTTATTGAAGAGAAACAGCAATTTGTTGTTCCACGCATTTATGCATTCATTGGTTGGTTCTTGCATGTGCCCTGACTGGGACTGAACCTGCAGTGTTGATGGATGGGGATAATACTCTAACCAAATGAGCTACCCAGCCAGAGCATACTTGGAGACTTTTTAAACAGAAGTGTATGGAGCAGGAAGAGGAGTAGATTCTAAGAAATGAGAGTCAAATTGGCAGGAAGATGGGACAAATGACACAAGAGATCAGAGTTGAACATACAAATTTTGGAGATGTGGCTGATACAGATGTCATGAGAATGGCCTGGTAGTGAGCGGTCAGTCCAGGGATGAATAGCACGGAGCAGAAATAAAAGAATGCATCTAGCAAGGCTCTCGGCAAGAGAGGGTGCATTAAGAGAGAGAGGAGAGAAAACTGTGGGAAGCAGTCAGGATGGGAAAATGGAGTGAACATTAAGACATTCTGGGGCAACTATTCTGAAAATCAGCTACTTGAATAATGAAAATGGACTATTTAGAGCTAGAAGGGACCTTCTCTAAGGTTACCTAGCTCAAATTCCTTGTTTTAAAGTTGAGGACATGTAGGCCAAGAAAGTTATCATAGTTTTCCATAAAAAAGAAATGGAGAGATAAATAGACCAAAAAGTTCCTCACATAAGGAGAAAGAGCTGGGAAAGTAAAAAGGCCGGAACTGAAAGATAGTTGTCTTATTATTATACTCATTAATCTGGTTATTTGTGCTTTCCAAATGATCTAAATCTCTGAGATCAGGTAATCCCCTTTTGTTATAAACCCACAATTAGAGAAACACTAAATAGAGAGCCCAATTTTTTGATTTCTAGAATAGAGCCCTGTGTTCTCTTTGAAACCCTCTCTGCCCTTAATGTTGAAGTACTGAATACTGCTAGGAGCAGCTCCAATAAGGACAGAGATGGTGACCCAAAATAAAAAGCACAGATAAAAATAGGGAGTGGGGTTCCTGAAGGCTCAGAAGACAGGATGGTCAGTCACCATAATAAACCAACCATCTGGAGAATCAAGGAAGATTGAGTCAGATCTCAGATCAGATAAGGCCCTGGCAAATGCACAACTGGCCCACCCAGCTGGGCCAGGCATGGGCAGGTCCCCACCCCTCAGGGAGCGGAGACACGGGACTCCAGAGTGTGGCAATCTGTACCTTAATCTTGAGTGCCAAGGAATCTTCTCCTCTACTGGCAGAAGGAAACACACACCATTGTTTTCCAAAGATGAGCAAGGCTGTTTCAATAGAATCCACTTAGATACCACTTTCTTAAGCTATTTTAGGACCACATTAGGTGGAAGACAAATAATTTCCAGCTGCCTCTGACCCTGTCTCTGGATCTCTTACCAGCATAAAAGCAATGGTCTAACAGGACTGTCCTGGTGGAGGATACACGGCTTACCCATGTGCCAGGCATCCCGTTCATTTTCTCTGTGGACATTGCAATATCTTCTCGGGCAATTTAAAATTCACTGGATTGCCTGAGGGAGTGGGGAAATGCTGGGGTGGGGGTGGGGGGCAGCAAAAGGAAAAAAAATCAGGACAACTGTAATAGCATAATCAATAAAATATAATTTAAAAAAAATTCACTGGAAAAATCCTACCCATGTCTACTGTATTATTCTTGTCACTGCTCTGAGAGGGCATCTCTGGGAGGTTAGCAGCACAGAAGATATGGGGAGTAAACAGGTTTAACCAGAAGAGAAGGCAATGAATCTGGACCCAGCAGTCAAGGGTGTGGCAGGGCCACTTATCTGAAGTCAACTTGGCAGAGAACAGAAGTGGCAACTCCAACAAAGGGAACAAGGCGCCAGCACTTGAAACAAACTGGAACAAAATATGCTCAGGAAATGTTACGGAATACAAAAGAGTTATGTGAGATGAGCTCCAAAAAAAGCTTTTGAACTCTGGCTCAGTGACAAAATCCTTGCAAAAGAAATAAATGTGGTGAATCTTGTACACAAATCAGAAATAGGAATAAAAGCAAAATACAAGTTTATCAGCCACCTCCACCACAACCACAAACAACATTCAAAAGGTGGCTGAGACAGGAATGCGTTTGACAAAGGGAAGTCTCATAAGACAACCTCCTGCTGGATCCCAAGCTCAAGTCAATACCCAAATTAGCGTGATGGAGGTTTTTCAGCAGGGGTGCTATCATCCAAATCCAGAAGCGGAAGGAAATGAGAAAGGAACTAACACTTGCTGGCTGCCCATTCTGCCAGGAGCAGAGCATGGTGCCAGAAGCTTTATGTACATCATCTCATTTTATCCTCATAATAATTCCAATGAGGTAAGTAATGGTTCCATTTCACAGCTAGCAAAATCAATGTTTTTGAAAATTAAGTAACATGCCTAAGATCACACTGTCAATAAGTGGAAGAGCTAGTATTTAACCTGAGAGTGTTACATATATGTGGATACACTCTTTTTTAATACATCCTTATTTTAATTTCCCTTGAGATTTATTTCATTCATTTGACAAGTGTTTATAGAGAGGCTGCTATATAAGGCAGTACTGTT
This sequence comes from Furipterus horrens, assembly GCF_987537825.1. NCBI lineage: Eukaryota > Metazoa > Chordata > Mammalia > Chiroptera > Furipteridae > Furipterus > Furipterus horrens. The sequence goes on from NW_028327182.1 coordinate 74,609,598, forward strand.
CCACAGGCTGAAGGTATAACAATGACTAAAACCTCCACTTTCAAGAATTTAATTCTAGTCTACTAATAATTCAAAGCCTCATTATTTCCAACTTGGGGTTGCAGAGAGGAAAGATGGGGAATCAGTGACATAAAGGGTTTTAATATATTCATCTATATATAAGAGAACTGAACAACATTAAGCCCTTGAGAGTTTATGTCTTGTTTTTTCTGATTTATGTATAACTTAAACACAGATGTACAACTTGAACAGGTAATAAATAATATGAAAGCTACCCCACAAGTCAATGCTAACTGGATACACAATGTGCCCAGACCAAAGAATACAAAACCAGAAGAAGTTCTATTAATATCACTAGAGAATCACTTGAGGAAGTATAAAAGTTATATAGGTACCTAAGTCACTAATTTAAGACTTTCTTAACAACTATCTGCTGCATGCACAAACGAGTAAAAGAAAAATATTTGAAAATAACATTTTTAAAAATGACCTGAAGCTATAACCAGGGAAAAACAAAAGTTGTCCATGAAAAGCAAAAAATATTCCCCAACCTACTAACTTGCTTTCAACCCAACTTAACAGAGAATAAATTAATGATCTATCCATGGGGAAAAATAAATCAACTAAATGTCTGAGCAAAATGTAGATGGGTGAGTCATGTAGCAAGATGCCATGAAAACAGGTGAGATTCTTGACCTATGGATTAGACCCTGTGGGTAGACAGACAGGATCCTTCCAATAGACCCACAAGGGCCAATGTATGAAAGAATCAGTCTGGCCAGCAGTGGATGTCCAACCAAGTCAGATAAAATTGGTGCCATGTCAAATTGCCCTCACTCTGAACTCCATTCAACAGACAAAGACACAGGACAGAGAAGGAATCGGAATTTTCTATGTCAGATTGTTTGGATCCAAACCTTAAATATGTCATTGCTTGACTCTGCCCCACTTCATTCCATCAAAAGTGTCAAAGAGTAAGGAAGAAGCAGACCCACAGCAGCAAAGCGAAGTGCCTTAGAGACTAGAGGCCCACCTATCCTTCCAGGCCAAGACTTAAAAGAACACAGCTTATGGCAAAACGGTAACAACAGGTGAACCTAGATGACATTGTATGTGGGTTTCACTGTATTATTCTTTTAACTTTTCTATGTGTTTGATGTTTTTCTAAAAACTGAAGTGTCAGCATACAAAATGAAGCTTCAAAAAAGTTTCAGTGAGAAAGGGATAAAAATGGTATGTATATCACTCCCCAGATCTCAGAGCAAGACGCAGCGCTAATCAACTCCAGGTAACGCTAAACTTTAGATCTTCCAAGAGTCAATTTGTACCAACAACCCTGGAGATTAAAAATAATCTTTCTCTCAAGAGGCCTGGGAAGCCCCTCTGTCACTCCTGATGTATATGTCGCTAGGCTGGCGCCATGTGCTGACTACCTGTGGAGTTCCCCCTCAGAGTTCCCTCCTGCAGTAGGCATCAGGGGCTAGGAGGTTGCTTCTGGCCTCTGCAGTCTCCCCGAAGCCAGCCTGGTCTCCCCAGAGAGTGCCACAGACACCCTCACTGAGGGCACCAACAGTACCAAAGGACTAAACAAGGGCAGTTTTTCCTACACCTGTGTTGGCAAAAGAGCTGCCAATGTGGAAGTGGAAAAATCCATTGCCAAGGGATGAAATTCATTCAAGTGACAACCTACTCTATTACTGGTCATTCCAGGAAGGTAGGGAGTGGAGATCTTTAATGGGAAAGGAAATCTGTTATTCTATACACATAATTCACTTCATGACTTAGTCCGGAAGGAAGGGAACTCTATTTGAGTTCAGTGCCTGCCTGACTAGTCCTTTGTTGCCCTCCCCACTCTGTCACCCCTCAACCAAACCCTCTGCAAAGACCAGGGGGCCAAAATATCACCCCTCCTGTGCTCACAGGGGCACCACACACACTCCCTGGAGGGCTCGGCCTGACCTCCAGGGCTAGGATTTACCAATGTCACTCAGCAAGGTGAGGATGGCTCCTTCCCGTAGGCCACAGCAGTTCTCAAACTGGTTCAGGTACTGTCAAGAAGATAAAAAGAAGTGTCAGACTGAGTGGTCACCAACCACCAATAAGCCCTCCAGTGGCTTTTGCCAGCTGAAGTCATCTGAGCGCGGTCCTGGCCTGGGCTTTGGGGACCTAAACTGACAGCCAGCCCAGGGAAGCAGGACTGGCAGAAACTAGCCCAAGGCGAAGGAGGAAGCTGGACTGAGAGCTCTCAGAAGTGCCCACTTACGCACAGTGAGCTGTCCGTGTCACTCTATGATGATGGATTTTCAGTCTCACCTGTGCTGCTGTTCTGAGGGAGACAGAACAGTCTCAGCTCAGCCACAACTGGTCCACTGCTCCTGAGCATCCCGCAAAAGGCAGGGTGGAAGGCAGTCACTGGGGTGATGATGACAGGAGGGGGTATTTAATGAGCACTTACTATGTGCCTCGCACCAGGCAAACCTCTGCACAACTTAGCTGGGAAAGCTTTACCTGCATGTCTCATTTCATCCTCCTCACTGCCACTGAGGTAAGTACTGTTGGAATTTCCATTTCATAGGTGAGGAACCTGAGACTGGTGGGGGCCAGCGATCTGTCTGCTCACACAGCCACTCCAGGGCAGAGCTGGAATATGAAGCCATGTGTCTGAGGCTCAAGCCCAAACACTTAACTCATTTGCCCTCCTGGCCCTCTCAGCTTACTGAGGGGCTCCATATACTGCTGAAAATTGGCCTCAGATGAAGACAATGGAGAAAAACCTTCCCAACCATGAATGTCCAAGAGCCTGTTCCTGAGCCAGGCATACGGACTCCACTCTTTCACTCTGTTCCAGCTTTTACATTTGCTTATGTGCTGGCCAAGCTTGTCTCTATAACCAGGGTATAGATTTTGGACTTTTTAGAGAAGGCAAAGACAGGCTACCTAATCTGGAGAACAAAGGGAACCCCATCACTCTGAGCAGCAGCACCCTCCTCCAATCTCCCCCACCCCACCCCATGGGTAACAAACAACATTGACAGGGGCCTCTTAGGGTGCAATCATTTCCTGCTTCCCCAGATTACCCTGCACCCACACCAGGTCCACCATACTGAAATGTGTCTCTTCTTCACTGACTGGTCGACTCTTTGTTGCTTACAAGATCAAGTCTGAAGTCTGCCCAGTTTTAGGGCCCTCAGTAATATGGTCATATCCCACCTACCTCCTGCTCAACTACAACATGGCTTTATTCCTTAAATAACTGCAGTTAGTAATCAGATGACTGTCAAAGGTTAGGAAAATAAAGAAGAGAACTGAAGCTTTGTCATGTTCCCCATTTCTCATATGTTATCAGTGCCCTGTCTGTGGTCATGCCAGCGACTATGTTCACATCCGGCTGTGACACTCCCAGGATGCGCCCACCTCCCATGGCAGGAGAAAGCTACTGTGGCGGACCAGCCCTCGTGGGACGTTCCCTCGTCAAAAAGAAGGTGGAAGGGGACGGAAGAATAATGAGAATAGCACACAACGCTGGGTCCAGGAAACTGCCGTGTGAAGACAAAAGAAATGCCTGGGTATCTCCCTCCCCAATATCATGGACCTTCTTCTAGAGGAAGAGCTTAAGGAGATGAGCACTAATAGAGAAGCCTTTTTTTCAATATAAAAATGACTTTTTTTTCCCTAGTCTTCACCCAAGGATGTTTACTGATTTTGGAGAGAGAGGAAGGTGGAGGGAGGGGGGGAAAAGAAACTTGGACGTGAGAGAGAAACATCAATCGTTGCCTCCTGTACGCACCCTGACTGGGGCTCAAACCCACAGTCGAGGTGTGTGCCCTGACTGGGGACTGAATCTGCAACCTTTTGGTGTACGGAACAATGCTCCACCTGGCCAGGGTGCGGAAACAGCTCTTTTGTCCAGAGCATTTAGTTTTCCTCATGTTACTGTATACGGCATTATTCAGTTTCACAGATGGAGAGGTGGCCTACAGTTGGGTTCATACTGGCTATGACCCAAGCTCTGTCACTGCAGCTGTGTGAGGGCTGGTAATCACCTAACCTCTCTGGGCCATGATATTCACCCTTTACATGACAATCATATCGGTTTTACCACCATTATGGGGTTGTTGAAAATCAAACGAGGGAATGCAGAAAAGCAGGTTTTGTGATGCTGTTTCAGAGAACATCAGGGAGGCGGACACACACCTCTGTCCCTGAAATGAGCTGGGGCTGCCGTCACCCACCCTGTAGTGTACACTGTGGTGAACAGAAGTTAATGTGGTAACGAGGAAGAAAGCAGAGCCCAGAAGGTGAGTCAGTGGTGGCCCTGGACTCTAGGCTCGGTTCCCTGATTACTAAGCCAGCCCCTTCCTGCTGTGACACTGAGGGCGCCACATCTGTGGGAGAAAATCCCTCCTAATAAGGACAGCAGTGACGCTGACATGAAAGACTGAAGTGGCCCTGACGTGCTGAGGGAGGAAAAGTTTGTTTTGGAATGTATCCAGGCTTTCCCCGTCCTCGAGACCTGGTGATTGCTTCCTTGTCATTTTAGTAATCACTGTGCAGAACGTACAGTGAGCCCTTGCCTGACCTTCTCGTAAGAGCTTCTGATTCAGTCTCGATTCACACCCCTCACTGGGCATGGATGGGGGATCTAAGGAGGAAAAGCAATCCTGCTGAAGTCACTGTGGCTCCCTGAGCTTCGTACTGATGAAAGCGGTGAAAGGCCTCCCCACTGCTCCCGCCCAGACAGGCTGCGCCCCGCCACCTGGGAAGCCTCACCTTTCGGAGGTCTCCTCCTTGGCAGTACTCCATGGCCAGCAGAGGCAAGTCATTGGGAGCCAAGTTCTGCATCCCTTCGGGGACATCCCGGGCGGCCACCACATTGGGGTGGTTGAGTCTAAGAAGGAGGAAAAACCAATGAAGGAGGGACCCAAGCATTGGCTCAAACCCATTCCTCACTCTGTCCATGTCTCAGTAAAGCTCGCCTTACACCAAAGGCCTGGAATAGCCAAGGGCCCTCGGGAATAAGCAGGAGGACAGAGGTCAGGAACCAGTGACTCACCACAGTGCCAGGTCAGTTAGCATCTACCCAGCTCCACTCTCAGCACCGTGAACTCAAGGACTCTGTGAGAGCATCAAGTATGACTTAATTTAACTTTGAGTGCCCCATGTCAAGTCCTCATTGTACTTGAAAACTGCTTCTAAAAGCAGAGAAAGTAGAGGAACTTCCAATCTCATGCAATTCAAGTGGAGATGGTGTGTTTGTGTGTGCATGTGTGTGTGTGCAGACAAGGTGATGCCTCCCCTTTTTTAAGAGGTTCGTGGAGGGAGCACCTGTTTGAGGTCTTCCAAGCGGACGAGGTTGTTGGGAGGACAGCATCCATCTAGGGACAGACAGGCCCTGTCTCCACACAGGAGGAATAAATATCAGCAACAGGTTCACAGCAGTGGAAAGTCACATGCCACCTTGGAATGGGAAATATAGGGGGAAAAGGATTTCTGCTAACAAAGGAAAATTCACTGGGATGGTTGTTTAAAATTCCTTAATATAGCCCTGACTGCTGTGACTCAGTGGGTTGAGCGTCATCCCACAAACCAAAGGGTCGCTGGTTTGATTCCCAGTCAGGGCACATGCCTGGGTTGCAGGCCAGGTCCCTGGCTGGAGGCATGCGAGAGGCAACCAATCCATGTTTCTCTCGCACATCAATGTTTCTCTCCCTCTTTTTCTCCCGCCCTTGCTCTCTCTCTAAAAATAAATAAAATAAAATCTTTAAAAATAAAACACACAAATAAAAATAAAATTCCTTAATACAACAAATAAAACTGACCAAAAGCTCTTGACAAGGCCTGGTGTTAAGACACCAACCACCACTACTCTGGACGACAGCTACCTGGACAGTCTGGCTGGTATCCGGGCCGAGGGACTGAGGTACGCCGAAGGTGGGACCGAGATAAGCAGCAGGAGGGAGCAGGTGGGACTCCCCCTAGATTTCATTTCAATGTCTCATGGCCCCTCAGCTGCAGGAGCAGCCTTGTGCCCCCCAACCCACCCCCAGGGGTAGCTCTGTCAAAGGGGCTCAGTGGACCGGCGCACCGAGCCCTCACCTTCTCATGATCTGGATCTCCAGACACCACCGCTCTCGGTTCCGAGGGCTGAGCTCCTGCCGGCACTGCTTGATGGCAATCTGCTCGCCTGTTTCCTGCAGTGAGAGCAAAGGGGAAGCGGTCAGCACAGCCTGTGACCAAACACAGAGAAACCCACTGGTCAAATCTGAAACTGTCTCCCTAGGGCCCAGAGCATGGGCTCCCGGGGCCCGCGTATGTACCCACTGATAGACATCGCCAAGTCACCTGCCAGCCCATCAGGCTAGTAGTCTCCAGCCTCCCCACCTCTCACCTTGCCTTCTCTCTCATTTCTCTCCGTCCAGGGTCTAGATCAAGGCCTTGCACCCTTGCCACCACCACCTCGAAATCTCTGCTGACCATTCCAGCTCAGGAGATTTCTCATTCCTCCGAACCCCAACTGCTGTCATACCAGGTTGAACCACATGACATTGTGATCTTGACCATTCTGACCTACAAAACTGGCACTTCATATGGTTCAACCTAATAGTTAACACCACATTCTCCTTATGTTTCATGTTTCTCTTCTTTATCATGTTTCTCTCTCTGGAGGGAGTTTTATCTCTCCAGAGAGAATGCAAGCCTAGTACAGTAGGTGGAAGACAGACTGATTCAAATTCCAGCTCAGCCATTTACCAGCTCTGTGACCCCGGGCAGACCACTTGGTCTGACTCACGTTCTTCATCTCTAAAATGTGAATATGGATGCCCAACTTTCAGGGCCATCATGAAGCTGAGCGCCTAGTAATGTCCAGCCCTGAGCAGGTGCCCAGTAACACTCCTGGAGGCACACCCATGTCACGCATGTACTCACGGCATTCAAAGTCCTCTGAAGCCTGGCTCCAGCCTGCCTTTCCAGTCATTCCCCCATGATTCCACCCCAGGCACCTGACGCTGCAGCTCGGTTACACCACCTGCCCCGTTCCTGTGCTTTTCTAGTCTATGGTCTCATAGGTACACAGGCACTAGTCTTCCCACTGCACGGGGCCCTTGCCCTCCTCTCTAAACAGCTAACTCCTCCACTGTACATACCTACCAAAGACTTATGTTCTGTAGGGTCGTAGGGTTATCTTCTCTTTTCTTTGTTAAATTATAAGTTTGTCTATCCTCATGCACTTTAACCTCTACTTGAGTAACTAGCATAATGCACTCATTAAGGTTTCATGAATGGAAAAGAAGGTAATCAATAAAATTTTTGTGATTAACTGGCTGCCCGAGTCCTGAGGATTAACTTTTCCCTTTTCCTTAGTGCTCTAGGCAGCACCAAGGAGCCCATGAGGACAGACTAAAAGTGGAGGGGCCCGAGGCTGCAGCATTGGCAACAGCAGGGACAGTGGCTCTGGCCTTGGCCACTTCAGCCACCACAAGGTGGACAGGAGGGGAGTTGCGACTATGCTGCTTCCACCTCCATGGGGGCCTCCAGGATTGGTGAGGGACAGCAGCAGCTGCCCCTGGCTGTGGCTTTGGTGGCCACCAACCTGGAAGCTGGTCCTGTCATCAGTGAGCAAGCTATACCAATACCCTGTGGGCTCTGTGCACCTATAGCAAGAACCTCCCCTACAGGACCATGCTCAACATGCACCAGGGAAAGAGCCACAGCCTGCAGGATGGTACAGTAATCCATCAGTAAGAAAAGATTTCAAAATCATACCAAAATCTTACTGTTGCCCAACTGAAGCATATCCTAGAGGTCTTATCACACCATTTTCTCATTGTATGAAAACGCATACTGAAAACAATCATAAGCCTTATAAGTACAGCACTGAACGGGACTTAAATATCACATCGAGGATTATGGCAAGACCTCCCAATGTGCACGTGGCTGCCCTTCTGGCAGCAGAACTGCATCACAGCCACGCATTTATTAAACTAGCCACGATTCCTGCAGGAACAAGGGCCTTCCCAGGAAGAAAGGAAAAATGGATGTCTCCAAACACAAGCAAAGTTATCTAAGAAGACCACTGAATCATTGCTCAGTAAACCAATCCCTGAATTGACAGTCAAAAACTGTAAGCTTGAGACCTAAGATAGAAGCATCTCTGACCCTTACAGCTCCAATGGGAGAAAACAGATACTTACTATACTGCTAAGATACTCTCAGAAGTTGTTTTTACCAAATCCCAACATTGCTGTGGTTAAGCTCTCCGTCATGCAGTTAACTCACACACCTACCTTTTTTTTAGCAGCTCTACTGAGATATAATGCATATATTATACAATTTGTATATGTAAAGTATACAATTTCATAGGTTGGGCTATATTCAGAGGGGTGCAACCCAAACCACAGTAGATGTTAGAGCATGTTCATCATCCCCCAAAGAAACCCCATACCCATAACCAGTTACTCCTCGTTTTACCTCCAACCCCTCCAACCCTAGGCAACTACCAATCTACTTTCTGTCTCCAGATTTGCCTGTTCTGGACATTTCATATAAATGGAATCATACAATATACGGTCTTTAGTGATGGCATCTTTCACTTAGCATGTTTCTAAGGCTCACCCACGCTGCAGTCACATGCCTACTTTTGTGACAACAGAGTCCTCGGTGCAGCCCTCAGTAGTAGGTGTAGATAACCAGGTTCTGCTGTATTATTCACATACGTCGCTAATAGGTCCCTGACATTTGCCTAGACTTCCAAAGCTCTCTCTGAAGATGTTCAAAAACTGCAAACTGTTTCCACTGAACCAATTAGCATAGTTGTACAAGTAAATCTGTGTAGAAGTCCGCCTAGGAAACATGTCAAAAGAATACAATTTCTTCAATCAATGTACAGACTTAATTACATCTCACAAAATGTTTTACCCTCTACATTATGCACTTCCAAATTTCTCTCTGTTCTTAAACTGGTTTGAACTTGGTTTCAAGCCCTGGCTGGTGTGGCTCAGTGGATTGAACACAGACCTGCAAAACAAAAGGTCACGGGTTTGATTCCCTGTCAGGACACATGCCTGGGTTGTGGGCCAGGTCTTGAGTTAGGAATGTGTGAGAGGCAACTGATTGATGTTTCTCTCACACATCGATGTTCCTCTCCCTCTATTTCTCCCTCCCTCTCCCCTCTCTAAAAATAAATTACTAAAATCTTTTAAAAAAAGAACGGGGTTTCAAGTTTCGCTTCCTATTCCTGTTCAGACTCACACTTTTGCCCAGTTCTCTAGTAACTTCATCAAGAGCTCTCACATGCCATTACAGGTGCCTGTTACCATTCAGATGGGATCTCCACAGAAACTCAGACCATGGAATGCACAGTTCTACGTGAGAGAAGATGGATGGGCCAAGCTGTAAAATGAGGCAACATTGTTGAGAGTGTCCACTCAGCATGTGACTTTTTTTATGGACAGTCTTATAAGCCACAGTTTACCAGACAACACTCATGGTCTGTTACTTCAGAATGACTCTGAGAGTTTATATCAAGATATTTTAAAATGTGCATCTATTTTAACTTCAATTCACGGAAGAGTGTGTTCATTTTCGATGGCTGCTATAACAAACTGCCACAAACTCAGTGGCTTAAAACAACACAACTTTATGGCCTTCAAGTTCTGGAGGTCAGAAGTCTAGCACAGGTCTCACTGGACTAAAATCAAGATGTCAGCAGGGCTATGCTCCTTTCTGAGGCTCTAGGGGAGCATGTGTTTGCTTTCCTTTTCCAGCTTCTGGATGGAAGATGCCTGCGCTACTTGCTCAGGGCCCCTCCCTCAATCCTCAAAGCCAACAATGACCGAGTCTTTGTCCCATTGCATCACTTAGACAGTGGTTCTCCTGCCTCCCTCATCCAAACCAGGATAATCTCTCCATCTATAGTCAGCTGATTAGTAACATTAATTTCAACTACAATCTTAATTCCCCTTTGTCATGTAACTTCATATATTCACAGGCTCAGGAAATTGGGACATAGACCTCTTTGGTAGGGGCCATTATTCTACCTACTACCGAAAGTATGCTTCCTTCATAAAAGTGACAGATAAATCAAAACCAAAACCAAAAGGTAGATTTATTAAGTGACTTAGAAAATATTTTAGGTACTCTGTCTACCTATACATTGAGTAATTGTAGATAATTGTAGTCTTCTGTTCAACACAAATATTGGACCTAACACACTTGTCACTGGCTCAATCCAGAATCTAGGAATAGATTTTTATATTGAAGACTGATATTAAAGATTGAAGATTTGATATTGGCCTCAATATTCAAACTCAAACTAAAGAGTGAATTTAGTAGTATGAACACTGGAGTAACTGGCCATAGAGGCCAAAACTGACTTTCTATTTGTGGACAGTTGAGCTTCGTCCTACGGGGAAATCCTAACTCTCTAGGCCTGGGGATGCCCCATACAGATATAGACACACAAACTATTCTTACAAAGTGGCCCTCTAGGAAATGTTCTAAAACATTCCAGTTTTTCTGTGAGTAATGTTTTATCTGAAACATAAACCCAAACACTGACATCCTGTGGCTTAAAACACACCCCCTCTAGAAAGCAAAATTCGATGAAACAGTACAGAAACAGACTATACATACTGGTTTTGAAATCCTGGGGAGTATGTTCTTTACCAGCAATGAAACTCAAATGGCAGTGTATGACTTTCTTTATTTGGCCTGGTACTCCCTAGTCTCAGCTCAGTTCTGTGGCATCCTAGACTTGGCCCGAACCATCTCGCTATCCAACTTCCAGTAAGTGGACTCTGTATGTGGGCCGAAATGTAAAATAAATTTGTATTTTGTGAAATGAAGAAAGGGGCCAACAGTGTAATCTATGTTGGATGTAGTTCATTATGAAAGTCATTAAGAGTCTCTATGATTCTTTGCTTTTAGTACATGAAAATATAAAACTTGTGTATAAATGTGAGTGTATTACAAAGTGTAGAAGGCAGGAGGAGGGAGGACACATTCTCGGACTTGTGAGAACTATCGAGAGTTGCCATAGCAAAGTGATCTGGAAGGCTAGTTTATATAGGAGCTGGCGCAGCTTCCCAAAGTTAACCCTCTTTTAATGACCAGGGGAAACTCACAGGAAGCCAAAAAAATACATTCAAATGCTTGGAAGAAAGCTCAGTCTCTTGTTACCATGGCAACCATCCAACAGGTCACCGTGGTATAAGGGGACAATTAGTAATAACCTCCCATTTCCTCCTCATGCCCTGCCATCCAAAATGAATGTTTCAGAAAGAAAGTGCAATGCTGGGCCAGAGAGATCCTAGGGCCAGAACCCAGGCCTGAGAGTCAAAAGGTCCAGGGTCTGGCTGCAGCTTCACCCCTGACTCAACAGCATTAACCAGTCTATGCTGAGAGGGCTCTGACTTGAACCCACTCTGTTCAGTATAAACACCCAATGGATACAGTGGCCTCCAAACTCACCCATGGGGTTTGGGGGTGAAGTAGGTCAGGGTGTAAGTCCCTCATCCTTCACCTGGGAAATGTGACAATGAGCTCATTACTTAAGCTTCTGGGTCTTTATCCACAAGATGAGATGACTCTTCCACTGTTGTCAGTTAAAATGAGATGGAGTGTCTGATACATAGTGAGCCTTGAGTAAATTACAGTGGTATCATTTCCTTTCTCTAGCTCTTTGTAGATGTTGTTCTTCCCATCTGAAATGGCTTCTCTCCTGTCAGACTAAGGTCTACTTCCTTTCAAGATCCTGCTTAAGTTCCATTTCCTCAAGAAACCTTCACTCTCCTCTGAGCATTCAAGAAACAATATGGATAAAGCACCTAGACCCGCTGGCAGATGACACTTTTGACAAACAGTAGCCATTATTATTTCCACACAATTTGATCCTTAAATATAGACATACTTGATATATTCCTAAGTATTCATTTTCTCTCCTCAATTAGAGCATAAGCACATTAAGCAAGGTCATGTCTATTTTTTCCCTGGATGGATCCGTGATGGAGCTTAGGTCAGTGTTCAATAAATTCTCAGTGAACTGACTGGCTAAAGTCATTACTTCAAATCACACAGATAAGCTAAGTGAGCTTAGCCTTCTCCAGTGAGGGGACAATAAAAGTCAGTACTACTTCATCAAGGGATTAATAATACCTTATTTTTTATATCTCTGTAACAGCCCAGTACCTACATCACCTCATTTAACCCTCACACAAGCAACCTTTGGGACCCAAAACTGCTTCTCAGACACTTTCACAACAAAGTGAATATATGTAGAAGGCATCCTAGAACTTTTCCAGATGCTTCCAGAGAGCAGCTGCCCATGAGTGGCCGAGAGCCAGTAGGGATCAATATATCCACATCCTCAAAACCCACGGAGGAAGTTGTGATCCAAAGCCATGACGCTGACCATAACAGAGCCAGGATTTGAACCCAGTGTTGTGTGGCTGCAAGTCACATATTTTTTTCCCTTTTCCCCATAAGGCGCTGCAGAATGAGGTCACTCAGATCATCTCCTTTTCTTTTTCCTTTATATGTAACAAAGATGTTATTGAAATTATCAGACTGTTTAGGCTGGACTGACCCTTGGGCTGAAGATTTAAGTGAGTACCAGTGCAGCAAGGATTGTCAAAGCCCATCCTTAACAAGAATAAAAAACCAGGAGTGGGATCATTGATACACTGTCCTTCCTCACTGAGAAATAATCATTTTCGAGTTCTCCATTAAACAAGGAAGACATATTTTGCCCTCCAAAGGAGGGTTTCTCCTTAGTGCTTTAAAATGGTTTAGACTGATTGTAGAGAACTGATCATGTCCTAGGTGTGTCTTCCCGCTTGGACTCCCTCACCATGGAGAAGCCACAGAGAAGAAGGCAGGAGGCTGAGATTCCAACAGGTATAGGCTCAGATTCCAACACTTTCACACTAACTAGCTTAACCTCAGGGTAAGTGACTTGACCTCTCAGCTACAGTTTCAGTTTCCTCAGCTATAAAACAGGATTAAAGACAATAGCACAGCACTTCTTTCTAGTGTTACTGTGCAGACTGATAAAGCATGCAAAATACCTAGCTCAATGCTGGCATGGAGTAGGTTCTCGTTAAATGATGGGTCTATTATTAGGCATCACTTATCTGACTGAGGATACCAATGCTTAGGCTCTTTTATGCAATTTCTCTTGTGATAAAAAAAAGTCTCTTTTGTAGAGAAGATAAAGTACATGGAGTATAAGGAAAATGTGCATGATTAACAGCAGACCCTCCATATCACCCCGCCCAGGCTCTGTAGCTTCAGCTTCACTGGAGAGGACACTCCAGCGTCATCGCAAGATGTCGATTCAACACGGGAGGAGACAGATACCGTGTCACTCCCGAGTCGGACTGCACAGCCATTCTCGGCGGTGCAGATAGACTCTTAAGAAGCTACACCATCGTCTCTCGAGACGGACGGCTGCCGACGACGATGTTAAGTATAATCATTATACCTGACTGGAGTTAAGTAAATTGATACCACCCAATCCCAACTGCTTTCAAGAGGTTTTGAACAGAGGGGATTCCAGCAGACAACACAATGCTCATGTTCTGATCCTCAACCCTGATTAAAGAACCTCCCCTAAGCACCTAAAGCAGCTCTATAGGTTTCTCCAACTGAGGAACAAGCCACGAGGATGGTGGAGGACTTCCTGGACTGAGCCAGGCTCATCAGCAAGCCTTCACTAAGTATTTGTAAACACTCAACGCCTCCCCTCCCTCAGCCCCTCCACCTTCTATTCCACCACTAAGTCCGGTCAGTTTTACCCCTAAAACAGCTCTTTAATCTGCCCACTTCTCTCCATCTCCGCTGCCCTCAGCCCTGTCCAATCTCTCACCTGGACTACTCTAGACACCTCACAACAGGTGTCCCCACGTGATGGGGCAGTGCCAGGGGGGCCCCCGGGGACCAGTTCCTCAGATCTGATAGTTAAATAATCAGGAATTGAGTGGGAACTGGTTGTTATACTATCAGTGTCTTCAAAGAAGCTATGGTAGGAGTAGTTACTCTGTGGAAATTGGAAACCACTACCAATCAGGTTTTGTTTTGTTTTGTTTGAGAGCTGATTTTCCAGCACACCTCTTCTTGGGCCCCTCCAAGCTGCTCCTGCAGTCAGAGAGGACTCCCTTTTACAGCTTCCTGTTGCTCTTTAGGTCAAGGCAACATCTCAGCAGTGTCTGACTCACCTTCTATACTTTAGCCTGCCTGGCACCTGGCTCTCTGTCATCCTTCCTTCCAGTCACACTGGCTTTTCAGTCCCACCAACTTGCCTTGACTGACCTGTTTACAGGAGCTCTGAAAAGGCTATTTCCCTCTGCCTGGAACTGTCTTCCCACATTCTCTGCCCAAATAACTTCTGTCAATCACTCAGGTCTCTACTGGAGTGCCACCTCCTTGAGAAAGCCTTCCTCAATCCCTGGTGGAAGGTCTCACTGCACTGGGTCCCTCTCCTGTGTCATACTTATCATAGTTGGGAGTTTACATGTATAATTATTAATGAATGGTTCTTTCTTTTTTCCAGAAAGGTCTTCCACAACAGACAATATTTATGGACTCACTAAATGAATGATTTTGTGCACCTAAGACATGTATAACATAAAGATAGTTGCTATGGGGGACTTGAAAGAAACCCAAAGTTGGACAGAGCCCTGGGTGACCTTGACAAGACACACTCCGACACACAGACAAAAAGGCATTTTATGAAGCATGCCAAATGAGTACAGCTGAAGGATTCAATGGAAGAACTAATTCCCATGGAATTAAGGTGTCCATGATGGGTTTATGGAGGATGGGTTTATGGATGGGTTTATGGATGGGTTTATGGGTTTATCTTGAGCTGATCCTGGAAGAATGGGTAGAATTTATATACAGCTGTCCAGGAGAGAGAGACTTGTCCCAGAGCAGGCTCCTATTGGAAGTCAACAAAGGGCAGTAAAGCCAGAAAGACAGTGGGAGGCCAGGCTGTGGAGGGGCCTCAAGTGACGGGATGAGGAGTTTGGCTTTTGGCTTTTTAAAAATAAAAAGCAAGTTAAGATTTTTGAACAAGGGAAGGAACTTGAAAATAGTAATTCTAGAAGAGTAATACACACACACACACACACATACACTCTCTCTTAGGGTCACGTATATGAAGCCAGAAATGAAATTCAATCTGACAATAGCTTTCCAAACCCAGAGATCAGATGGAGAGGGCATTTTGGGCTAGAGATGATGGACAATTGGTACATTTGGATAAAACTCTTGAAGGAAACCAAGATGTCTCTAGTTCAGCTGCAGCAAGATGTCTGCCATAGCCAAGACTCTGAAAGCCCTCGCCTATTTAGAAGCAGCCCAGCCCAGGTATATGTGGGCTATAGAATGACCTGGCTCTTCTGTTGCAATGCTAGGTCCCTGGCTATACTCTGTCCAGAATTTGAGCCAGTGGTGTTACTAAGTCGTCCCTGCCCAGTCAGGTAGAGTGTTTGCTGGAACCCCAGTTTACCAGTTGGGTGTGAGAATGTTACTGTAGGGCAGAGTACAGTCCTGGCTGGCCGGTAGCCTCGATGACTCTCCCTGCTCGCTGCAGCCAGGCTCCTGGGAAGTGATATACAATTTGCTATTCCTTCAGTCCAAAAAGATGCTCAGCAGCCCTTGACTAAAAAGTAGGTGCTTTTCTCCAAGGATTTCAGTGGGTCTGAATTTTGGATTAGGAAGCTAATTTAGCTATTTGGTGAGTGAGGGTTCCCGGGAGCAGTGGTCTCCAAATTGGGTATATGCACACAGGGATTAACCAGGACTGGAAGTCAAAAAAGTAAAAAAAGAAATCAGGCTTTTCTGATATTAACTATATGGCACTCTCCTCAGGCCATCTGTCAAAAGGTCACTTGCCACTTCTGGTACTTGAGGTATCCTGAGGAAAAAGGGCATTTCATAGGCAGGGGTGGAGAGAGGCCTATGGGAACATGTACTCCACTTAGTTAGAATTATGGGTTGCATTCTATAATTTTTAGTAACTCTCATGAAATGGTTGAGTGGCTTAAAAAGATCCCTACAGAGAATTTCAGTACGTGTAACACCTGCACAAACAGAAAGATGGAAGAACTAGGACTTCTAGTGTGAGATACTCACGTCAAATACATAAGGAATAAAAACAGTGAGGTGCTAATCAGCTCTAGAAAGAAAGCAGTCCAAAAAATTCAAAATTATTTGAAATGTGGATTTTCATCCAAGATCCTTAATGATAATTCTCACTCTCACATGTATCTGTGTATGTTGCGCTGTGAAGTATTGCAAATAATACTGGGAAGACATTTTAAAATATTTCATTATTCCCATCTTTTAAATTTTCCTATTTGTATGTTTAACAACATATGATATGTTAGAACACAATACATTTAGTACATGATAGTCTAATGTTTGCATAGATATGTATTGTAACTTAAAATATATATACAATTGAGGCTGAAAGCTCAAGTTTTTTTTTTACAATTTATTTAGGTGGCATAGTAAATAAAGCTTGGAGACCACTAACCTAGAGTCAGCTTAGCGGCCCTGACGCCCCCTTTCTCAGTCCCCGTTTCTCACTCTCTCCCAAGAAGCCCATGGCAAAGGAGTGCCCCGTTGTACCCATCAGGCACATCACCGGGATACAGGCCTTGAGAGGGAGGACTGGCTTCCCCAGCCCCACCCCCACCTGCCCATGGCTCCTCCCAGCTGCACAGAGTCCCTACCTGATTGTGCCATCGGATGACGTTTCCAAATCCCCCTGTCCCAAGTCGTTCTTTCATTTCCCAGGCCCCACATGTCTGAGTTGGCAGGGAAGGTGACCAGCTCATACCGATGCCGTGCTAACGCTGTAAGCAATTCGGGGTGGGGGACAAAAGGTTAAGGTTAAGAAAAAATGGAACTCAAGGAGATGGAGAAGGTAACTGATACCATAGTCCTTCGGTGTTAAGAAAAAACTGAGCTGGTTTTCATTTTATATGAAATTAAAGTTTGGTTTGTATTTTGGTTTTGGTAACAAACTTTTGTCTCTTGATCACTCTCCCCTACCCCCACCTCGGCCACTGTGCAAGCAAGCAGGGAGGAAAGGCACCCCAGGACTTCGAAAAGGGATCCCCAGCCCGGACTTCAGCAAGGGGTGCCCTGCCCTGCCATTCTGCCCAAGGTGGCAGGGGCAGAATCTCTTAGACGTTCCCCACGGTCACGTGTGTCTTCACACAGTCAGAATGAATCACGGCTCCCTCCCAAAGCCGCCCACCTGGAAGCAGCCACCTGGAACCGCCCCCGCTAGAGCTGTTCTCCTGGGCCTCCCAATTCCAACTGCACAAGAGAAACGCTTCCACGCCCAGAATCCCCCAACTTCTAAGCTCGACATAAGTTTCTTCAGGGGCCTCAAGTGAGGTGGGAGGTGCAAGTACGTCTGGGCAAAGGAGACATGGGGTCGGCAGGTGGCGCCGGGGCCCCGGCGCCCGGCGGCCCACGCTCCCCCCACCCGACTCACCTGTTGGCGGGGACACGGGACGGGGGGTGCGGGGGCTAGGGCGGCAAAACTGGGGGTTCTGGTACCAACCCGAATACATTAAAATGCGGGAATCTTAAACCAGCCAGCCGAGCGCCTCTTCCTCAAACACTTCCTGCTCTAGCGTCACGAATCACGTGCGCCCCCGGTCCGCCCTTAAAGGGGCCGCCAGGGGTGCCGGCCAAGGTCACTGCGGTGCCTAAGGACTGCGTCCGCGCAACCCAGGTGATACATTACGGCCCCGGCGCTCAGGGGACACTGGGAAGGATGCATGTGGCATCTAGACAATGTTATTCGAAATTGTACAGGCTGTGCTCTCAGAGATAGAGAACAGCCCTAAAGCAAGCCCTAATACTCCAGAGTTCGCTTTAGTAACTTCCACCTGAGGCAGGTTTCCAGAACAGGGGTAATGGGGATTTCCTCACCCCGGCGCTCCCGGGGTGAACTTGACCCTGCTTCCTAGACTTTTACTTAGGTGGAATTTCCCGCGCCCCCGCCAGGACTGATTTAGGGACTGTTTACAAGACTTGCCACTGGCAGCCTGTGCTCATGCTGCACTCCCCTGGTCTGAAGGTTCTTCGGCTCTATATCTGAGAATGATAAATCACAACTGCACTCCTTAGAAGTGACAGCCTCCGCTCTCCTCTTTAAAAAATAAAGAAAGGGGAAAAAATCTAGCGTAGCACTGAAATGCAGCTTCAGGCCCAGTGATGTGGAGAAATTGAGAGAGGCTCTTAATCCTGAGGTTTATTCTCCATCTCCTCCCTACTTGGCATTTATATTAGCAGACAAAGGAGTTGTGTGTGTTGGTATATTTACTAAAGTAGGAAAAAATATTAAAATATTAAAGGAAACCAGAAATAATAATAGTTGCATTTATAGAGTGCTTACTAAGTACCAGGCACCATCTAAACTCTGTACTTGAATTTCTTCATTCAGTCTTCAAGACAACCCACCAAACTGAACAATACTGAATTATTATCATCTCCATTTTATAGATGAGAAAACTGAAGCACAAAGAGGAAAATTCTTTTTATTTTTATTGTTTTATTTATTGATATTTGGAGAGAGAAATACCAATTTGTTTTTCCACTTATTTATGCATTCATTGGTTGATTCTTGTATGTACCCCAGCCTAGAATTGAACCTGCATCCTCGGTGTATCAAGATGATGCTCTAACCAACTGAGCTACCTGGCCAGTTTTTTAATTTTATTTTATAAGAGTTTTTGTTTTTTGTTTTTTGTTTTTTTTTTAACCAAACTGATGACATATGTTGGGAACAAGATCTAAAATGCTCCAGAAAAGTCTTTATCCCAAAATCACAGGCCAGTAAGTTGATGATCAGACATTCAAACTCAAGCAGCTGGTTCTTGGGTCCATGCTTTTAATATTTAGTTAATAGTGACTTACTGAGAAATTCAGAGGAGGCCAACTGACTTTTGAAGCAGCTACTGCTATTTGCAGGCTACCTCAGAGAATCTAGGGCCAATTACTTAACCACTGCAAGCATCCATTTCTCTTCCTTAAAATGTAGGCAATATGAGATGGAATTGCATGAAATTGTCATTTTTATCATTCAAAAACGGTTGAAACATAAACAACAAAGACCAGCAGTTTTATCTCGTTCAGTCTAAGAGCAGCAGGAAGACGGAAGGGCACACAAGTCAGAGAAAAGAGGCGCCAGCAGGGTTGTTGTGAAGGACAGATGAGGTCATGGAAGAGCCGTGCCTGACACAGAGGACACTCCTGCCTGAACAGAGCCCAGAGGCTGAAGTTAGTTAACTCTTGGGAGCTATGTCAACCCAAACAGATGGGTCAGCAGTACCCAGGGCCACCCTCGCACTCTGGGCAGCTCAGTATTTCTTGGTTTACTCTATGGTCTCCACTAAATAGAACACTCAGCCTCAAAGCAGGAAGAGAGAAGAACATGAGTAAACACCTGTAAAGCAATATGTGTTTGTTTAACAAATAAATTTTTTAAAAGAAGACATTTATTGAGCTCCTATTGTGCTAGGCCCTCTGTAGGGTCTATTTCCTGTATGACATCATTAAAGGTTTCTCTATAATCCTGTCACCTCTGAAAATCACTGTCCCTGAGAAACTTAGGGAGACATCCACTGATAACTGATAGGCCGAAGGTTTACTCTGTGCCTCTATAATTTAAGAGTTCTCATTGTTCAGCTCAAAATAACTTGGTTTTCAACTGAATGTAAATCACTCTGATAGTCATATATTATTAAATTTTTTTTAAAAATCAGTGGTGGCTCAGGAAGGTGCCTCTGGGTTTCATCACATCCAAGATACTTACCAGCTTATTCTCTGTTTTCTCTCCAGATAAGACATGTCCACTGTCTACATCTGGTCCCTATCCTGCTTGAGAGATGTGAGCAGACTGTTTACAGAAATATGTTTTCAAATGGTACAGAAAAAAAAAATGTGTGTGTATATATATATATATATATTTTTTTTTTTTTCCTTTTTTGAGTTTGAGAATGCTATTTAGCAATGACTATAGGATAATTGAGAAATACCGAGCAACTAGAGTGCCTCCTACAGCCCTGGGCACTGCTGACCCAGGGGATCAAGCCACATAACTCTTCATCAGGGACACCTAGAATCTTACTGGGAATATAAGACTCATAGAGAGCCATCAAAGAATGTGAGATAAGGACCAGGCAATAAAAAAAACAACTGATGCTAATTAGTTCTGCAATAAAGGCAGTAATGTTTTTGTGATAAGAATAAAGCTTCAAAGCGTTCATTTTAAAATAAAATCTTTTTCCCATGATAAATCAAAGATATCTATTCTGTTACTCGGTCTTTTTATACTATCATTTGAGAAAACTCTGCTCTCTCACCTAATAGCATCCAGGCAAAGCAACACTGAGCTCCTTTGGGTGAAGAAAGGATTGTTTTCTGAACAATCTGCAAGATGAGTCATAGTAAGAGAAGCCAGGCTAAAAGATAGGAAGGTAATAAAATAGACCACTCCAGACAGAGGGGATTTCTCCATTCCCCGAGCCCCCAGAGTCAGCTCTGATTCAGTCATTTCAGCAACTCTTTCATTATCTTTCCAAGTTAATTTTATCCCAGCCCTGCAGAGAGAAGAGTTTGCAAGTCAGACTGCTCCTTCAAAAAACAAAATGTCTTCTGCCAGAAAAGTTAGAGAGCTCATTTAATTGGAAGACACAAAAAAATCCACCCTTCTTCTAGGGAAGCTGGTGGGAGATGCAGGGGGGCTGGTGGAGGCAGATGGAGGGAATAAACTTTGGTCCAGACCCCTGAGAGCTCAGTGCGTCACTGGCTGCAGAAGAGAAAGGGAAGAAAACATGACTGATTTTTCTCTCTGTGAGTAAGACCTGGACCAATGGTGAAACTTTACAGGAACCAGGAAACTTTAGAGGCACCAGGAAATTTTAGAGGGAGAGCCAGGTCATGACACCTCAAACCTTGAATGAAACACTGAAAGCTGAGGATTTGGGGCACTGATAACCCTCCCTGGTGGAATGATAGATTAAAGGGGAAATGATAGCTTCATATTTATGTGTACATGTTTTTATTCCAGTAAATGTAAATTAAAGAGGAAGAAGTTACTAAAGGGTGGCTGCCCAACCTTTGGTAGTTGTGGCCCAGAGACTTGCATGTGCACTAGGTTTATATGTTTATACCACCTGGCAAGTATGTTCCTCAGCTCACCGTAGTTATGAGCTGCTACTTTTGCTCCATGGGAGCAGAGATCTTGTTCACTGCTGCATTCTTAGTGCCTGGTACGTCATAAGTGCTCAATAAAAATTTCCTGAATGAATGAGAATTGGCCAATGCAAAGACTGGGAATAACTACACTCTTTAGCTTTTGGTTATACATCGTCTCTGGAGTCTGAGAGATGTGGGTTCTAATCCTGCCTCTGCATTTTCTTGGCTTTGTGAACTCAGTTTACTGAAGCTCACTGAGTGTCAGTTTTCTCATCTGTAAAATGTAATCTAATAAACCCTATTCCTCAGGGTTATTTGGTTTAAGTGAGATTATATATATATAAAGTGCCTAATACAGAGCCTGGTGCTTATTAAGCACTCTTTGAGTAGTGGTTTTTAATGCTGTTTTGTTTGTTTGTTTTTACTTTAAAAATGATTTTATTTACTTATTTTAGAGAGGGGGAAGGAACGGAGAAAGAGAGGAAGAGAACCATTGGCGTGTGAGACAAACATCCATCAGTTGACTCCCCTTTGCATCTTGACCAGGGACCAACCCCGCAACCCAAGAATGTGCCCCAACCAGGAATCCTTTGCTTTGCCAGAGGACCCCCAACCAACTGAGCCACACCAGTCAGGGCTGTTTATCTACTTTTCAGTAAGTTTAAATCCTTGAGGGGTACAGCATTACAGATTCTGTGTCCAATGGCCTTAGCAGGAAGGTTGCTTCGGAATTTAACATGAACCATGCCACTGTTTCCATGAGCACGAATTACCTTTCCCCAGATGACTCTGGTTTTGTTCGGTTTACCACTAGGAGTCACTGTGTTGTTCTTTGCTTTGTACACATAAGCACATCTCTTACCTAGCTAGAATTCAGTTTCATCTTGAGCACAAACACCTTCAATTTTAAAAAGAGTTGTGCGCTCCCTCTGGTTCCAGAGACCCCATTTATAGCCAGCAAAGATGGCCTTGAACCGCAGCCTCCTGGACATATTTGTTGTTGTAGAAGTCCTATTCCTGGCACACTCCACAGGTGCCAAGATGGCGGAAAAGGAAAGCCAATGCTGTTATTCTTTAATTGCAATAATCCAGAAGTCGGCTGAGTTCTTTGTGATTCCAGTGAAATGGGCTTCAGCCCTACCCCCTTACAGTGAGAGGCTCCAAGTCCTTTCTCAACTGTCACATCTTTCCAGGAATATGATGTAAGAGGTGATGGTGTTTCTTAGTTTCTTAACTGCCCTTCTAAATAGGTCCTCCTCTCCACCCCAGCTGGCTATTTTGTCACATACTCTACTCTAGACCTTCAAAGTGTTTATCACTAATTTTTAAAAAAAGTTCAGCTTTATTGAACACATTCCCGAAGAGGTTTAGTTGAAAAGACCTAAGACCACATCATCATCAAAGCCCTCAGATCCTTCTTTCTTTGCCTTCACTCTCTTCTCCCTTCCCTCACTCCCCTCCAGGGGCCACTGTCATGGTGCTGGAGGGGGCAGGATCTCTTGCTGGGCAGGGTCACCAGTCCTTGCCCTTAAGTTGTAGATGAGACTCCTCCCAATGTTGATGACCAGGGCGTTTGCAAAGGTTCAACATTTACATCAGCTGCTGTAAAGAAAGCATCAACCTTATCTTCTGTGACTGTCACCTCATTGCCTGCAGTATGAGGACAAGAAGATACAGGCTACTTCAGAGACAGATGCCCAGGTGTAGGCAAATGCTGGTCTGATGGCTGCCAGGCTTGGTGCTAGTTGCTGGATGAAGAGAGGTCCTCACCCCAAAGCAGCCATAACTTCCTTGGAAGGACCCAACACATTAATGACACCTGTGGAAAGGGGGTCATCACTAGTTTTAATACAATATTAATTTATTATTTATTGGTTGCCTCTCCCACTACTGTTAGCTTCCTGTCTGCCTATTCTGTCTCCCACTGTTCATGCATCACCTACTTGTGTGCTGGCCACAACATAACAACAACAACAACAACAACAAGCACTTGTGGCTGCACAGTAGGTGCTCTATAATCATTCCTATATTGGAGGAATTTGATCAGTTTATGGGTCATTTTACCATCCTGGGTTTCTGGATCTGGTTCTTTGTCCAGCCATGAAAATCACCCCTTTCCCTCAAATTCATCCAAATGATCATACACTTGGTATTTCACAGAATTCACCAAAGATTTGGAGAGATGGAGGGATTTGTATCACAATGCCACAGGCAATTTAAAATTAAACATCAGATAACTTTTTTTCAGAAGTTTCCAGAACTAAGCAACGAGGAGCTAGCCAATCTAACAGACAAGGAGCTAGCCAACCTAACAGACACAGAGTTCAAAACACTGGTGATAAAAATGCTCACAGGCTTGACAGATATGCTTGAGTACGGCAAATGCATAAGGGAAAAAGTAAAGGCTATGCTAAATGAGACTAAGGAAAATCCACACAAAACCAATGGTGAAGGATAGAAAACCAAGGTTCAAATCAAGGATTTGGAACATAAGGAAGAAAAAAACAGTCAACCAGTATAGAATGAGGAAACAAGAACTGGAAAAAAAAAAAGAAAAAAAAGAGGCCTAGGAACTTCTGGGACAACTTTAAACGTGCCAACATCCAAATCATAGGGGTGCCAGAAGGAGAACAGGAAGAGCAAGAAATTAAAAGCTTATGTGAAAAAATAATGAAGGAAAACTTTCCAAATTTGGTGAAGGAAATAGATATACAAGTCCAGGAAGCATGGAGAGTCCCAAACAAGCTAGACCCAAAGAGGACCACACCAAGACACATCATAATTAAAATGCCAAGGGTTAAAGATAAAAAGTGAATCTTAAAAGCAACAAGAGAAAAGAAGAGTTACCTACAAAGGGGTACCTATAAGACTCTCAGCTAATTTCTCAAAAGAAACTTTGCAGGAAGAAAAGACTGGCAAGCAGTATTCAACATGATGAAAAGCAAGGACTACAACCAAGATTACTCTATCCAGCAAAGCTATCATTTAGAATGGAAGGGCAAAGAGTGCTTCCCAGACAAGGTAAAGCTAAAGGAGTTCATCATCACCAAGCCATTAGTATATGAAATGTTAAAGGGAGTTATTTAAGAAAAAGAAGATTAAAACTATGAACACTAGCCCTGGCTGCTGTGGTTCAGTGGATTGAGCATCGGCCTGAGAACCAGGTGTCGCTGGTTCGATTCCCAGTCAGGGCACATGGCTAGGTTGCACATCAGGTCCCCAAATGGGGGCGCGAGTGAGAGGCAACCACACAGTGATGTTTCTCTCCCTCTCTTTCTCCTTTCCCATCTCTCTAAAATAAATAAATAAACAAACAAATGATTATATTTTTAAAACTATGAACACTAAAATGACAACAAACTCACAACTATCAACAACAGAATTTAAAAAATAAAAACAAAATCCAACTAAGCAAACCAGTATAGGAACAGAATCATAGGTATGGGGATCATTTGGAGGGTTAGCTGGGTGGGGGAAGGGGGAGAAATGAGGAAATGGTGCAGGGATTAAGAAGCATAATCGGTTGGTACAAAATAGACAGGGGGTAGTTAAGAATAATATAGAAAAGGGTGAAGCCAAAGAACTTATATGCACAACCTATGGACATGAAATAAGCGGGGTGGGATTACTGGAGGGAAGTGGAGTACTGGGCAGAGGGAGCAAAGGGAAAAAAATTGGGACTACTGTAACAACATAATCACTAAATATACTTTAAAAAGTCAGGCATATATATATATATATATATATATATATATATATATATATATATATATATATATATATATAACTTACACAAAGTAAAATTTGCCAATTCTAAATGTACAATTTAATGAGTTATTTTACAATAACATACAGGTTCTATCACTCCAAAAGCTTCCCTTGTGTCCCCTTGCCATCAACCCCCTCCCCTGCCTCCTGACCCCTGTTCTCCACTGCAGCCCCTGGCAACCACTGATCCACAGTCACTATCGTTTTACAGTTCGGCTCATTTTAATTTAACTTCTTAGTCATCATTTCTAGAAAACTGTTAAGGCGTGACCAGACTGCTGGGCTGGATATTTCACGCTGAGGAGTCAGAGGTCGGAGATGAGGCAACAACTGAAGGGCCTGGGACTGCTCGGGTCGGCGGGTCCGGAGTAACGCAGGCTGAGCTAGCCGAAGTGGGAAGGACCGCTAATCCTGAGCCTCCAGAAGCCTTGCCAAGAATGAGGAACAGAGAGAAAAGGGAAAAACCAGAGCACAGTCTAGAGGGAGGAGGTGTGGAAAAGGCCAGCAGAGATGGGAACTTGACCTGAGCTGTGCTGCAATTCAATGGTCAGATCCAAATGCATCCTGAGCCCAGGCTGCTCTCAGCGCTTCCCCTTGTCAGAGGTGTCCGTCCCACCTACTTGCCAGCCCCAACTTCTCCCTTCTGCGGGAGAGTGCGGTGTCTGGACGACCCCTCTTCTCACTTAGGGGCTGCAGGCTGAATCTGGGAGCACCACACTTAGCTCCTTTTTCCCCTGGGCCTCTGTCTCCAAGTTCATGCTCCTGTCCATGTGTGGGACCCCGTGCCAGGGCATTATGAATTTTAATAGGAATAAGGAAAGGAAGAAAGCAAATTAACATCTATTGATCATCTTCTGGGTTGGGGGCGGGGGGCGGTGCGCGGGGAATCATAGTTAAGAATGGCAGGCCCTGGCTGGTGTGGCTCAGTGGATTGAGCGCTGGCCTGCGAACCAAAGGGTCGCCGGTTCAATTCCCAGTCAGGGTACATGCCTGGGTTGCAGGCCAGGTCCCCAGTTGGGGACACGCAAGAGGCAACCACACATTGATGTTTCTCTCCCTCTCTTTCTTCTTTCTTTCCCCTCTCTCTAAAAATAAACTTAAAATCTTTTTCCAAAAATAAAAAAAGAAATGACACAAATGAAAAGTCTCTTTCTGTCTTGATTCCTAGTCTGTCTTCCAAGAGCCAACACTGTCAAACATTTCCTGTATGTCCTTTGAAGGGACAAAGAAGGGATAATGCTTTAAAACAGCATAATATACACATGGCTTTGCACCTCTTTATCACTGTATAATCCATTTTGGAGCCCTTTTAGTGCCAGCATATATATTAATTTTGATATAATTTCAAACCTACAGAAAACTTGCAAGAAAAATAAAAGGAACTCTTGTACAACCATGACCCAGATTCACCAGTTATTTACATTTCACCCCTTTTGCTTTATCATTTTCTCTGTTTCTATCTATCCATCTACATATTATTTTTTCCGAAGCATTTTAGAATACACTAAAGACATTGTACTCCTTACCCCCTAATTACCACAATGTGCATTTTCTAAGAATAGGATTTTCTTTTACATAGTATGAAAATTAGGAGATTTAACATTGGTACAAAACTATTACGTACCTGACTCACAGTACATAGTTAAATTTCATCAGTCATTTCAGTAATATCCTTTATAGCTAGTTTTCCCAGGTCCAGGATCACATACAGTACTGCATTTAATTTTCTTATCTCTTTAGTCTCCTTTATCCTGGAAAAGTTTCTCAGCCTTTCTTTGTCTTCCTTGGCCTTAACAGTTTTAAAGAGCACACACCAGTTATCTGATGGGGTCTTGTATCAGTACATCATCTCAGGAGGCATACGTTCATTTTCTCTTATTCATTACTGATGCTAAAAACTTTGATCACTTAGTTAAGGTGATATATGCTAGATTTCTCCATTTATAAAATCACCATGTTTCCTTTGTGATTATGGAAAATTGTGTAACTATCCAGTTCCTCATCAAACTTTTATCCACTTTTCTGCATTCATTGATGATTTTCTAACTCTATTATTTCTTATAATTGGTATTCTACTATCAAGAAGTTTTTTTTTTTTAAGCTGGTGTTCTGCTCTAAAGAATGGCTTTTCCTTCTCTACTATTTATTTATATGTTTTTTTGTTATATTAGTGTAAACTCTTGGATTCTTATTTTATTCAATGAGTTATAATCCAGTGCTGTTTTTTAAAAAATATTTTCATGCTCAAATTAATTCAGAGGGCCAGTGAAAGTCACCTCAAGCTGGTGCCTGTGTCTTCCTGACATGTCCCCATGATTCTTTGAGTACTTCCTTACATTCTGATACAAGATGTTCCAGGATCATGTTATACTTTCTATGGTATAGCCCTGGAATCATCCTTTTCTTGAAGGAGTCCTGGTTCCTTTAAATGGAGAATGTTATTTGGAAACCAAGCACATATATTTTCATCTAATTGATTTAGCAGCTGAGTATTATTCTATTATATGTACATAACATGATTTATATAACAACCAGTTAATGGACCTTTGGAGTGTTATCAGGTTCTTGCTATTACAAAAATGTGCTGCTGTGAATGTTGTTACACATATATCTCAGCTTACATTCGGAATTATATCTGTAGAGCAAATTTCTAGCAGTGAAATGCTGGATCAGGTTTGTGCATTTAAAAAATGTGATAGATGTTTCCAATTATTTCTTGAAAAGATTAGAAAATTGTCCTGATTCATATATATTCCCATCAGGGATGTATGGGAGTATCTTTTAACCCAAATCTTGCTAACTCTAACTACTACCAAAATTTTACATTTTTGTCAACTTAACTACAGTTTTAAATGCATTTCTTGTGTTACAAGAGATGTTGAATCTCTTTCATTGGTTTATGATCATTTGTATTTCATACTGCCTGGTCAAATCTTTTTCTCATAAATATACATTCTCTTTATTCTTATTGGTATATATACCTCCCTTGTTAATTAAGAATATTAGCCATTTGACAAAAAGCTTCCCAATTTACTTTCTGACACTGCTTAGTGTGGTTTTTGTTTTGTTTTGTTTTTTGCCATGAAAATGTTTTAAATGTTTATTTGATATTTTGTGGCTTCCAGCCTTTATACTCTGATTAGACAAAGCTTCTCTAATACAAAGATCATATAAATTTCACTCAGATTTTCTCTTTGTAACTATGTATTTTCTTTTGGGGGGGTTTAAGGATCCATTTAGCATTGTTTTTGTGTGAGTAATAAGGTAGGAATTCAGCACTGGCCCCCCCAACCCCCACCCAGGAGCTAGCTTATTGTTAAAGCCATTTATTAAAAAATTCATCTTATTTCTCGCTGCATTGATATGCTATGTTTATCAGAAAATTCATTCTCATTTGTTTTGAATTTATGCCTGCATTCTATTTTGTTTAATTCATCTTTCTTTTCTTCTCCATAAAAAATTATTTTAATTATTGTAGTTTCATATGTTTTAAGATCTGGAAGATGATTCATGATCTCATTTATTTTGCACCTCAAAATAATTCAGGGAGAAAAGTATTTCTCCATCACTGCTAATAAGGAAATGGAAAAGAGGTGTAGCAATTTGTACCAGGCTGCAGAGAAGTTAGTAGAATACTAAGACCAGCACCAGCCTGTCCATTGCTCTCCAGGATTTTTTTGAATTCATGGCCTTACAGCAGGGCTTAGTAAGTTCTGATGTCTCACTAGGATGCAGAAGAGTCATCATGCTTTTCCTGCGACCATTGAAGGTCTTGCCGTTTATTAGTCTCATTAATCTTAGATAGTCCCAGTTAATAGAACTACTTCCTGCTCTATGTGATAAATGTTTTTGAAAAGTTGAGTATATCTGGCTTTATTACCAATTTTTCAATTTTTATCAAGTGAATCCTTTTTCAAATAAACCAGTCTCTTCAGAGCTCTAGGGAAGCAGAGTCCTTTTGCAATTGTAAAAGACACTCCTTCCCTTATCTGTCTCGTGATCCAGAGTTAGAGACAATATCTGAGTTTCTTAAAAATAGGCACACCCACCCTACTAGAGTCCTGTCCCATTATGGCAAGTGGGCATGAGGGCCCGAGATATTTGTGAAAGGGGCAATAAGGTTGGACTCTAAGGTAAGATCAGCGCTTCCTGGAGAACATCCTTCATCTTATTTCACCAGCATCTGATATTCACAAAACAGTTGTCTGGCAAAAATGACCAGCAAGACAAATGATAGTATCAACAGTTCATCTTCCTTAAACAGGAAACTTGAAATTACTATATCAGGACAGTCAGAGGGCAGAAAAGCTACTGAAGAAACTTTTCCACTGGCCCACCTCACTGAGGTGCTGTGTTTTTTTGCAACAAGCTCAAGAAGGTATCTATGGCACCTAGATGTTTACTGATATTGTAGAGCTAAGATTTAGTGAGCATCACTCCACGCCTGATCTGTGCTAGGGGCTTTGTACATCTCATTAAATCTTCACATATATTTTTTATTATATACACATTTCCTATTTAAATGCATTTTAAATGTAAAACAATGTATCTCAGAGAGAAAAAAAACAGAGCAATACAGAAATGTAGAATACGAAAGTGAAAAGTTCCACAAGGCCATTCACAGAGGTAAACTCTTCTGTAATTTGTCCACTTAATACTATGTCTTGTAGATACGTATATCTGTGTCAGTTCTTACTCTTTTTCATAGTGGCTTTGTATCCTGTTGGATGGATGTATCACTTCCTAACCATTTCTCCATTGATGATTGTTCCAAATTTTGGTCATTACAGCAGTGTTGTGATAAACATCCTTGTATGTGTCTCTTTGCACATGTGTCAAGAATTTCATAGAAACTTCTAGAAGTGGAATCAGGAGTTCAAAAAGCATGCAGATGTAAATATTGTAATAGTTGTTGCCAAATGGCTCTCCGGAATGTGTATGTTGTATAGGCATTTTCCAGATATGGGCTCTTGTATCTGAGAAACTAAGGGCTGCCTTTCCTCGCTGAGCCTGAGAGTCCTTGATAATCTTATGATCACAATAAGATGAAACTATGGGTTCCTAGAGACAGAGTCTCACTCTCCCTTTATTCTGCTGTCACATGTGTGCCAAGTGGTGTCCAGATGAAGCTCACACTGCTCTCTGCCTGCCTGTGTGATTCTCAGTCACCCAAAGCCTCTCCCTCACAGAGCAGGGTCTTCCTTGGGCGCTGCTGACAGATGACCAGTGACCTGTCGCTGAGCCTTTGTGAACATTATCAGTCTGCAGTACTGCGGTGCCATAACCTCTTTCGTTGCCTTTCGCAGATCAGAAGTTGTAGACCCAGTGTGTCATCCAATCACAATGCCCTCACTTCTTTGGGGGTACTGAGGGGAAAGTGGACAGGTATTCCTAACCTGTATAGAATCATAAGATGTGTGATTTGCAAATGAAGGGCCTAAAAACCCCATTAGGCCAGGGCTTTCCAGGTGTCCAAGTGACTGGATACTACCTTCCAATTCCTGACCCAATGACAGGGAGCAGCCCAGTGTGACTAGATTATTCATTGAGAGCTGGCAATTCAAAATATAAAATTAATTACGAATTATTTTTTAATCATTGTTATTCCAACACAAGAATACAGTGAAGAGGAAAAGAAGTAAGAGGAACTTGGCACACTTAAATCAGGCTTGTTTGTTCAAAACATAATATGTACCATCGTGTGTGTTACAGGTACTACCTGCCCAGTCCCAAGTCCAACAGCCACAGTGCTGGAACTGCCAAGGACACAGTCTCCTTATTTTCTAAACAGGAAAGAGAATGGACCCTGTTTTACTATGTTCTTTTCCTAATCAGAATAATTAACTACCTTGTGCTGAGTAGGATCAGATTAAAAGACTCTGAAGCTTTAAACAATGAATCCAACCAAATAAAATTACCCCACCGATGTGACAAATGCTTAGGCCTGGATTCCCACATTTTGGTTGGATGACCTCAAAGCATGATAAAACTCCTACCCTGGCTGGAGTGGCTGAGTAGATTGAGCTCTGGCTTGCTAACCAAAAGGCTTCTGGTTCGATTCCCAGTCCGGGCACATGCCGGGGATATGGGCCAGGGCCCCAGTTGGGGGCATGCGAGAGGCAATCAATTGATGTACCTCTCACACATTGATGTTTCTCTGTCTCTCTTTCACCCTCTCTTCTCCTCTTTCTAAAAAATAGTAATAAATAAATAAAACTTAAAAAGCATGACAAAACTCCCAAATAAAATAATAAAGACATTTTATGAAAAGTATCCATATATCATCAATGCAATTAAAACCTGATGAAAAGAAATATCCCCCAAATAGTGGGGATTTTGTTTGGTAATTTAGATAAACAAAACGGTATACAGCCTTGAAGTCTGATAAGAACACCCCTGTGGGTATAAACTGCTAATAAAACCAGATATGCTCAATGATTAAAATGCATCATCTGAGTTCAGCCCAGTTTCTATCTATATCCTAATTTTTCCAGTATGGCCAAAATCCTATATCATAATTCTAAAAGCTCAAATATTATGTGTCCAACTACAGATGCTCTTAAAATTATTAACCAAGGGAACAGGATTGTTTATCCTTTTATAAAACTTTTATTAAATTTTAAAGAAACAGAGAGAGAATCATTGACTTGTCGTTCCACTTATTTATGCATTCATTGGTTGATTCTTGTATGTGCCCTGATTGGGGATCAAATCCACAGCCTAAAGTATATCAGGATGACGCTCTAACCAGCTGAGCTACCTGGCTAGGGCTGTTTATTCTTATTTTAATATTCTAAACACCAGTGTATCATCATAATCACTTGGGGTTACAAGCTTCAGCTTCCTATCTGTAGTGTCTATCTCAAACTCAATCCTATTATCTGACTCAACTTCAAACCAAAGTAGCCTCATGTAGTGCTAGAAGCAGTAGCACAATTTCATACGAGCTTACGCTAGTCTATACGTTAAATAGGAGTTATCAGAGGCGGATTTAACAGCAGGCACATCGGGTGCACCGGACGTGTGCCCTGGGCCCCGAATCTGAAGGGCCCCGCAAAACCCCAACTTTACACTTTTTTCTAATGACACCAAGTTTGGTTTCATATGTGCAATTTTAATTACGTACAAGTTGTAAACTTGTGGGGCCCTTCAGAAGTCAGGGCCCAGGGCGCGCGCCCGGGGCGCCCGTCATTAAATCCACCTCTAGTTGTTATTATTAATCCTAACCACAATTCAGTGGAATGGTGGGACATAAAAACCCCAGAGATGTTTTGGGACTCTGAGAACAGAGATCTGTGCATATATCCTGAGTGACTTGCTTGCTGTCAGCAAGCCCACAGCAGCCATGCGGACGTGGCGACTGGCGGTGTCCAGTCCCCAGTGTTCCTCAGCCCTTCAGGAGAACATCAGAAGTGACTGGTGGAGGCTCTGAGAATCAGGAGGAACCTCTCAGAAAGGATGGGCAGACACCATCAGCAGAACTGTCACTGGCTTTATAAGCCAGAGGCCATGAAAGACTGGGCAGCAGCAGCAAATGCTGCAGGGAGTGAGGACAATGACCAATGGCCAGGCAGAAGCCTTGTGGAGGGTGACAGAAAACATCATGGACCAGAGTGCTCCCCAACCACCTGCAGAACTTAGCCATAATTAATTTACCAACCACATAGGTATAGAGTTTTCATTATACCTTTATTATTTCTTATAGGGGCCCTACTTCTTTTATATACCTACTTGACAACATCTACCTTAATATCTCTAATTTTTCTATTATTTTCAGTGCACAGTGCTGCTATGAGGCTTGCTAATAATATCTAACACCTGCAATACCTGCCTACTCAAAATCTTAATCATTTTTAATGCTAGAATCTTAATCCCAATCACAGGGATGGTGCTTTACATTGTCTTTACTTTAAACTGATGCTCTCTGTTTTGTCATTAATGCCTCCCTCCCCTGATATAAGTAAATCAGTTATCTAATTTAAGCTCAAATTCCACACTGACCAGTTCCACCATCTCTTTCTCTTCTCCCACTACTTTTATCACAATTGCTTATAAGCAGACAAGCTTGTATTTCTATATTAACTCATTCCACTACTACTGATTGAGACTCCCGGTTTTTTCATGTGTTTCTAATGTGTTCCTAATCATTCACTAAAGTATTTTTATAGTAGCTGTTTTAAAATCTTATCCAGTTAATTCTGACATCTTTGTCATCTCCGTCTTGGCATCTGTTGATTGTGTTTTTCTCACTCAGTTTGAGGTCTTCTTCGTTCTTGATATGATGAGTGATTTTTCATTAAAATCTGGATCTTTTTTAAGCCTTGTGTTTTAACTTGCTGCCTCTGACACCACTCCTGGAGGGGAAGGTGGAGGGAAGGTTACCACTTCATTACAGCCAAGAAGAGTAGAAATCTAGATTCCCTTCTCAGCCTTTTTTTGTTTTTGTTTTTGTAAAATATAAGTGTTTTATAGTAATTTTTAAACATACATAAAAACGTAGAAACCAATACAACATATGCACATGTATGCATCACACAATTCAGCACCATCAACATCTGGTCATTTTTCTTTCATCTACTCCCTACCCCTCTCTTTCTTTTATTTTTAAGCTGGGTTATTTCAAAGTAAATTCAAAATTTGGCTCTAATATAATTTCATATAATTTCACCCATAAATACATCAGAATACATCTCCACAGATAAATCTTTAAAAGACATCATTGCAACACCATTATTACACAAATAACAAAATTAACAATAATTTCTTAATATTTCCTAATACTCAATCTGTGTTCAATATTGCCCAGTTGTCCCTGAAATTATTTTCTACAGCTAATTTGTTTGAAACAAGATTCAAGTAAGTTTCACATATTGCATTTGGGTGATAGGTCTCTTAAATCTTTTTAAAATTTGTAATATTTTCCTATTTCCATTTTTCCCCCAGGCCATGTACTTATTGAATAAAACTTGTCACTTGAATACAGATTTTCCTATTTTATGGACTTGACTGATTGACCCTGGGTCATTTGGCATGTTCCTCTATCCCTTGCATTCTTTTAAATTCAGATATAATTGGCATATAACATTGTGTTAGTTTAAAGCCTACGACATAATGATTCAATATACATATATATTAAGAAATAATCACTACACTGAGTGTACTTAGCATCTCATTCCAGTCAGGCGGGGGGAGGGCAGTGGTCTAGGCTATTCCCTGGGCCTTTGCTGGTATGGGTAGGTGTGGGGCCACGGTTTTTCTGTCATGTTTGTCCCGAAGTTTTCTCTCTTGCTAGGCTGCCACTTCCCCGGTCCTTTGCCTAAAAAGAGTGGGCTTTTCATGAGGGTTTTTTCTTTTTCTTTTTTGTCTGTACCCATTAGCATTTCCAGGTGGCTCACATCTTCAACTGCAAGTCTGGAATATATGAGGCCAAAGGAAAACCCAGAGAACTCACCTCCATGTAGTCCCCTGGGTTTCGGGGTCCACAGCCAGTCTGTCTTTTTAGGTTTGTTTTATATATAATGTCCAGGATTTCTAGGTGTAACTAGTGCAGGAGGAATAAGGAAAAGCAAATCTGCTCCATCTTCCCAGAAGCAAAGAATTTTTCTATTTTTACTACTGCCTGTAAAGGATATTTTTATAACCAGACTGAAAAAAAACATTACAAATGACCTCTTCAATAGCAATAGTTGCAACTGCACTAATCAAGCATAGGAAGATTTTTAGGGACTAAAACTATTCTAATCTCTCATGTTTCACTTTTATATTATTTATTTGGTAATTCAAACTATAAGGAAATTTGTGGTAGTACCACCCATTTGTGTGAGGATTAAGAACATTGCTACTAGCTAACTTAACAAACTTAGCTTTTTTCCTCTTGTTAGTCTGATTGGAATTAACTTATAACTAATGCTTCTTTCTTTTAATCAAGCACTACTGTTTTACTGATAGGTCCAAATTTAGTAATTACATATCTTTCTAATTATACAGCATCATTATAATAGCATGTAGCATATGTAAATACCATTTTAATTGCACTAAGCCATTTTTTATGTATAAACATACTCATAAATATTTACATGTAATCTCTCTTCTACTCCTTAGCTTAACCCTAAAGTTATTCTTGGCTTCAAGTATTGTAAATATAATTTAAATTAAAATGGACTGTGATCCTAGTAAGAGAAGCTTATTCTTTTTTACAAGAAAGATTTAAAAAATTTCTAATTCCTATTACTTTGTGTAACTTTTAAAAAATCTTTTTTATAATGGTATTTATTTATTTTGTTTTTAGAAGCCAAAAACTTGGTGATATTCCAAATTAAAGAGTATTAATATATTGAATACTTTGATAGTAATAAATCTGATCACTTTTCCTACAACATCCACACATTCACACAAGTCAAATAAATATTGAAATGATCTTAAAATAGTTATCCCACATGCCTGTTGTAACCAGTCTTGTCTATACCCTCAAATTTACTAATGCCGATTAGATGACTAGCATTTCAAACATGCAAAGAACAATAATCAATATAGTAATAATAAATTTTTAGGCTAACAAAAAATGTTTTTTGATTATTTTTCTGTAATCTTTATTTCTATTGATCTTTTTATAACAGGGTTAGTTCTAAAAATTTCAAAAGTGAGTACATATTTACTCAAATATTAACCAATTACTTTATAATTTTGCCCTCATTTATGATCACTACATCAAATTTATTCCTAACAATAGTATTTGCAAACTTTTTATTGGGTAATAAAACAGAAGTCATGCCATGTTACTAATGAACTAATGACATGATCAAACAGATGCAAACACTGCATCCCCTCCAAGGACTTCTCTATAACTGGGTTGAAAAAGTAAGCTTTGAATCACATTTGAAAAATTTAGAATTAACTCTACTTCATAAGCTGTGAACTAATTTTTATAATCAACCCTACTTGGCTACTTGTATTTTAGGAATACTAGACCCAATTTAACCTCTGGTCATGACTGCTTTCTACCATTAATAGCTTTACCCTGTTCCAGCACAAGAGTAAGAACAGGGTTTGTTTATACTACTCTGAATCTAATATCTCCTAGAGAAAACAAAACGAAACACTTAAAGCTAAACCTCTGTTAATGAGCCCAGATAATATGGCAATCTAAACAATTGTATTTTAAAAATAGTTGCTGTTTCAACTTTTGACCTACTAGGAGTGATAATAATACTAATTGGAATTAATCAAATCTGCTTAAAAAGAAGATACAGAAGTGCAAATAAGCATATAAAAAGATGCTCCACGTCATGTCATTAAGGAATTGCAAATTAAAACAACAATGAGATGCCACTACGCACCTCTTAGAATGGCTCAAATCCAAAACACTGACAACACCAACTGGTAGTAAAGATGTGGAGCAACTGGAAATCTCTCGTTCATTGCTGGGGGGAATGCAGCATGGCACAACCACTTTAGAAGACAGTTGGGCAGTTTCTTACAAAATGAAGCATACTCTTACCAGGAATTACCACAACTCAGGAATTGTGCTCCTTTGTATTTACCCAAATGAGGAGAAATCTTATGTATACATGAAAACCTGCATCTGCGTGTTTATAGCAGCTTTCTTTATAATTGCCAAAACGTGGAAGCAACCAAGATGTCTTTCAGTAGGTAAATGTATAAATAAACTGTGATATATCCAAACAATGGAAATTTATTCAGCACTGAAAAGAAATGAGTTATTAAGGCATGAAAAGACATGGAGGAACCTTAAAGGCATATTACCAAGTGAAATAAGATATCTGAAAAGACTACATATTGTATGGTTCCAACTATATGATATTCTGGAAAAGGTAAAACTATGGAGACAGTGAAAAGATCATTGGTTGCCAGGGGATGGGGGTAGGGAGGGATGAATGGAAGCACAGAAGATCTTTTAGGGGAGTGAAACTGTTCTGAATGATAGCACATATCCATCACTAATTGAAAAATAGATGTTAACATCCTGCTATATTTACTAGCATTTTTTAAAGACAAGGTATGTTACACTTTTGATGGGACAAATCACATACTATTTGTAAGCCTTATCACCATGCATATCATCTTTACTTTTTTTCTTGATCAGCGAACTTGTGAAAAACCAGAAGCGCCATTGGAAAATATCCTTCTGCGTGGCCCTGGCCCATTGTTCAATGCAGTTTCTAAGGTGAAATATAGATATTTGGTATCCAGTTCTTAGTTCAAGATTTTGTAACCTAGAATTGCTCTTTATTACTCTTAAATAAAACATCATGACAATGAATTAATTACTAATGTATCCATGGTCATATACAACTATGGTTTTATTACATAGTTATCTTTTGTTTTATTTTTTTAGTGTCACCTTAATGCACACACAGAAAAGCATGCAAATTATAAGGGTAAAGCTTGACAGCTCTCAAATCAAGTGGTATTTTATTAGATGAGAGAAATGTTATAATTCAGGTATGGCAATAAAAACCTAAAAGTAGTCTCAGAATTTACAGCATGTAATCTATAAATGTTATTTACTTAATGTTTGTTAGATACAAAATAAAATACATCTTTATTTTATCAAAAATAATGTATAATAAAGGTATGCACAGGGGCGCAATTGCACAAGAGTTAGTTAAGTGTAAACTAGAAATAAATATTAAATTAAATTAAATTAATTAGTTTACTGCAAACCTTCTTGCCTTTCTGAATTGCCTAACCCTATTACTTTGAAGATCTTGTTAAACCTCTAAAGTAAGATTAGTATATACAACAGCAATAGCTATCATCGTGTATTAAAAGACAAAATTTTAGGTGTAAATAACGTTAAAATTACCAGTGTACCCTGTAGAATTTTTACCTTGGCTTTACACTTGTGTAAATTACCTAATGTTATGCTTCAGTACAGACACAGCACAAAAAAGCATCCTCGGTTAATGTATTATCTTAAAGCTGGGCAATGGAAATGCCCAGATGGGCTTTTAAGCCCATAAACATAAAGGTTGGGCCTGGCTTTACTGTCAGTTGTCAGCAGAATTGCACATGCAAGCATCAGTACACCAACGAGAAGGGTCTCTGGTTCATTGAAAACTGGAAGCCTCTCGCACCAATATCAGAAGGCAGCTCATCACAACTTGTTTGACCATATCCCCATGGAATCATCAGTATTTTTTAAAAATCAAGCAGTAAATGAAGGTTTGATTAAGCTAGCCTTAGAATGGTAAATTTCATTAGCAATTGAGTTCATATAATTGACCTTAATCAATACTTTCCAGGTAAAGCATGTCTAAGATTTAAACATAAAGATAAAATCTAACTAAATTGTGTATACCTTCAGTTGAAATTACAATAGAGATACTTTATTTTTGTCCTTTTTTGGGGGGGGCGGCGGGGGTGTATTTCAAGCATACAAAGAGCTGAAAGAATGGTACAATGAAAATTCATATACCTTCCACCGAGATTAAACAATTGCTAACATGTTGCCGTATTTATAGACTCTCTCAAAATCTCTCTCTCTAGGTAGGGAGGTAGGTAGATAAATAGATAGGTAGACAGATAGATAGATATAGATATACAGTTACATAAATTATGTTTTTGCTATGTCATTTGAAAGTAAGTTGTAGATATTTTGACAGGATGACAGGGCATCCCTAAATATCCCAGCAGGACTCTTCTATGAATGTGGACAATCTCTTACAGAACAACAGTACTATTATCACACCTAAAAACTAACAATCAGCCTTGGCTAGTGTGGCTCAGTGGATTGAGCACCGGCCTGCAAACCAGAGGGTCTCCAATTCAAGTCCCAGTCAGGGCACATGCCTGGGTTGCGGGCCAGGTCCCCAGTTGGGGGCATGTGAGAGGCAACCATACATTGATGTTTCTCTCCCTCTCTTCTCTCTCCCTTCCCCTCTCTCTAAAAATAGGTAAGTAAATAAAATAATGATAATAATTTAAAAAAAAACTAACAATCATTCTGCATTAGGATCTATATATGCTCCATATTCAAATTTCCTAAATTGTCCCAAGAATGTATTTGATAGCCTTGTAATCACTTGTTATGTTCTTCAATTTCTTTCAGTCTACAAGTACTCCTATCCATTTTTTCCCCTCAATGACCTTGACTTTTGTTGAGTCCAGAATAATTATCTTGTGGGAAGTTCCATAATCTGAATTTGTCTAAATTTGTCTAATTGGGTCTTGATGGCATTTAACTCTTCTCCCTCCCCTATACTTCCTTAGAACTGGAAGTTAAGTATACAGCCTTGACTAGACACAGCTTAAACATTTTGAACAAAAAGTACCTGATGGGTGATATTGTGTGTTTTAGCATCATATCAGGAGACAGGTATGGTCAGGTTGTGGCACTATTTGTAAGGCTAATTTGATCATCAAAGTGGTAACCACCAGATCACTTCCTCAAAAAGGTACATTTTCAGCCCTGGCTGCTGTGGCTCCGTGGATTGAGCGTTGGCCTGCAAGCCAGGTGTTGCTGGTTCAATTCCCAGTCAGGGCACATGACTAGGTTGCACGTCAGGTCCCCATTTGGGGGCGCGAGTGAGAGGCAACCACACAGATATGTTTCTCTCCCTCTCTTTCTCCTTTCCCCTCTCTGTACAAATAAATAAACAAACAAATAATTTTAATTTTAAAAAAAGGTACATTTTCTCTTTGCAATTCATAATTAGTCTATGGATGGTATTTCGTTGCCATGAAAATAGTCTTCAGTAACAATCTTTCACCTAATGATTTTAACATCCATTATTGATCCTTGATTGACCAAATTATTATTTGGAGTTGCAAGTTGGTGATTTTAAAAAAATGACTTTCATATTAGAAAACACATAAGTCAAGATTCTGACAAGAATTAGACACTTTATTATGCTTTATCTTAAACTAACACAGACAAAGCACATAAGCATTTTTTTTGCCAGAGAACTGCTAGTAATGGCTTAAAACGCAAAGTGGAGTAGAAGAATAATGACAAATACAATCATGAAATCATCAAGAAAAAGTGCAGCATTTGGGTTAACAATAAATAAATGAGCTACATTCTCTACTTTAGAGTACAGTGTTTATGAAAGTCTCCATGGTTAAATAGTCCAAAGGAGAATTTAATAATTAATGAAAACAATCCATAAGGCACTCACACACCACCTCTCTCTCTATCCTCAATGAAAAATCTGTATCTCATAATATGATGGATTTTTTGAAACTTACAGAGGGATGAGTCAGAACACAGTAAGCAGACTGAAATGTACAACGTATGACTCCAATCATAACTCAAGTCAAGAATCTGATTTATTCAGGGAAGGTTTGGGGAACACCTGATTACTCTGAACTCACCCTAATCCTTTTCTAAATGTAGTTAAACTGAGTTTAACATTTCTTAAAGCATTATGTTCACTCACAGAAGTGAAGAACACTTGGGATTTTTAAAAAGTGCTAAAAGAAAATGGCAAAGTAATTGTACAAGTTAGTAAATTATAAAAGTTACATCTTGATATAAAAATATTAACCAGAACTACACACCCCAAATCTTATCAATTTAAAATTTCGTAACTCAATGAACAACTCATGAACAATGAACAGAGTGAAGTCATCTATGTTACAAAATAGTGAGGGAATTTATTAGTATGGGTGAGAGGGCACCTCTGCTTAGAGACGGTTGTCTAGAATGAAATTAAGGTTAAACACGAAACATACTTTTTAGCAACAATAACCACAAGGTTATTTTAACAGGAAAAAAACAAAACAAAACAGGTACAGGTCATTTGAAATAGAAAATGCTCTTTGTTAGAAAATAAAAATAGCAAAACTCCTAATAGGAAAGGCATCAATTAAGTAGCTTAATTCCAATAATCAACCAGTATGCTTAACAAACTATTGGATGTATTTGTAGAAGAGTAATACTTATATAATTTAGAAATAAGATAATCAGATTTCTTAGCACACCTTCACTTAAAAGATAAGTAGGACAGAAGGATGGAGAGGTGTTGGGGACCAGGTGGGGGCAGGGAGAGAGAGACGCATTTCACCTGTACGTAGTGGGGAGCCAATGACTGTTCTTGAGCACAGTGGCAATATGAAGAAGAAGGCATCATTGGGAGATGATTGGGAGCAACTCTCTGAGAAATGATAATGGCTTATTTGGTAGCATCCAATATGTGCCAGGCTCTGTGCAGTCTCAGTGGATAGTCTTTCTCTAAGCCTCACTGTCACTCTGCAAAATGAATGTTGTCCCTGTTTTACAAATGTGGAACAGGTTCTGAGAGCATGTATTTCACCCAAGGCCACACTGCTGGCAAATTATGGAACAAAGATTCAAAACAAGTGTGCTGATGCTGAGGGTGGTGTCCTTTTCTCTGCTCCAGACAGTGGCCATGAAGAGCAATCGTAGAAGCCCTGCCTTCTGTGCAAAGGAGAGGGTTGGCTGAGCTGAGGACCAGGGACCGTAGGGTTCCTGAATTTCCAGGGACAGTGGTACAACTAGGGGAACCTCTACCCCTTGCCCCATCCTTTGCCACTTTACTAGCTGCGTGGCCTCAGAAAAGTCACCTTACCTTCACTCTAAACCTCTAAAGTCTTAGCAAAAGAATAAAGAAATAGGACACAGGATATACGTAGCCTATGTAAGATGGGACTTTCAGGGTGAGGTATTTGGCTCTGATCCTCAAATGTGTCATTTAAAATTTTTTCTACTCTCATTTCCTTCTTGCCTAGCCAACTACCGCCATCATCATTGGAAGCCTACTACCGTTGTCACTAGAAGCAGGGATGACGCAGATACAGGAAAGAGAAAGAATTGGGAAGGGCGGTAGATTGGTGGGGAGTTAATAATGTCTTCTGGACTCAGAATATAGCTGGATTCAGAATATATAAAGAATATCATTTTAAAGGTTATTTAAGGAATAAATAGAATTAGGGTTAGTGACCATTTTTGGAAATCATTGCAAACTATGTCTCTGGCATTTCTCAAACTCAAGTGTGCATATGAATCACCTGGGGAATCTTATTTTTAAAAGATTATGATTTCGTAGATCTGAGGAAAGGCCTGAAGATTCTCCCAGCTGGGCCGATGCACCTGGTCCAAGTCCGTACTTGGAGTGATAACAAGCCAGACTTCTGTAAAGGATAAACCTCTGTAAATGGCTTCGGGGGCTGTTGGTGTGGAGCATATGTGAAGAACTAAATTAAAAGACATTTGGATAAAGGATAAACTTTGATATTAATTAATTAAACAAACATTTATTGAACACCTACCAAATGCCTGACATACATGGTAGAGGAAAAAGAGACTTGGCCTAGAGAATCACCCTAACTTTCAGAGGGTGGAATTAAAGAACCAAAATGTGCAGCAACTAAGCAACCAAGTAAACTAGGCACAGGGAGGGGAAGAGCCAGGAGTGAGTCCTCATCTGGAATCTCTGGAATTCCTTTCACTTCATGACCTCAGGCATAAAGACTAGTGATGCTGCTGCCCCTGCCAGGGCTCCAGGTGGACCTCAGCCAGGAAGACGGGAACACAGCAGGCAAGCCCTTTGCCACAAAGGCACTCCCTTGTCCCCCTTCCCCCTGCCCCCCCCCCCCCCCCCCCCCCCCCCCCCCCCCCCCCCCCCGTCAGTGAACCAGGCTCTCCCTGCCTCTGAGCCAGCCACCGGAGAACACTCCAGTGCCCAGAGGGGCCTGCTGCTTTCCCTGCCTGACTAATGGGGTGACTGGCCAACAACTCTGCCTTGAGATCCCCTCCCCACACCACCCAGAATTTAACCTTCTTCCCCATAACCACTGAAGCCTCCTTCCAACTCTGAGAAATCGTCGCAGTCTCTAAACTTTCCTGCTGACTCGGGGAGGCCCCTGGCAGTGGAACACAGGAGGAAAGGGTCCTCCAAGCTTGGACCCTACCAAGGGCAGCAATGTGGACAGAGCCAAAGGTGGGGCACTGAACACATGTGGGTTTGAATCCTGAAAAAATGAGATTAGTAACACCCACCCCACTGTATTTTGTGAGAATAAAAATGAGATTGGTCATGTAAACTCTCTGGAATCATGCTGGAACAACAAAGCTTCACGCATGCTTGCTCTTCTTCCCCCCTGCCCTGATAAAGACCAAAGTCTTCATCATGGCCCACATTGCCTCCCTGAGCTGCCCTGCCTCCTTCTCCAGCCCCATTTGCCCTTTGTCTCATCACACTAACTGGTTGTGGTCACCTAAACCCTGTGCTGGGCTCGTATCACAGGGCCTCTGCTCCCTGATGTACCCTCCTCACCCCCACCCCGTGCCAGCAAAGCTGCTCCTTGCCACAGCCCACGTGGCAAATCCATACTTCTCTTGTTCAGTTCAGCACAGCAAAGCCTTCTTCACAAAGCGTGTTCCATCCTAATGTGTCCTTGGTAAAAGTGGCAACTCCCTCCTTCGAGTCATGCTATATCAGGTTCTCACTTCTATCCTGTACACCCACATTCCAGGGCAGGGATCAGCAAACTGCAGCCCCTGGGGCCAAACCCAGCTGGCCACCCTATTTTGAAAATAAAGTTTTATCAGATCACAGCCAGACTCATTTGTTACTATATTGTCTTGGCTGTTTTCATGCTGCAATGACAATGTTGTGTAGTTTTGACAGAGATCATATGGCTCATAAAGCCTAAAATATGTACCATCTGGCCCTTTACCAAAAAAATTTGCCAGCCGCCTTCTCTAGGACATACTTGTCTCTCCTCACTAGGCTGTTAGCTGCCTCTATATTCCTAGCATGCAGCACACTGCCTGGAGCAAAGCAAGAATCCAGTAAATGTCTGAGGAGTGAAAGACCTTACACGCAAATAAATGAATGCATTTCTCTTCTGTCTTCCTTATCCCTAAGTGGAGCGAGGACCCTCTGTGAGGCTTGAATTTAGAGGCACAGGATTTGTTCGAGATGAGCTTTCCTGGATGCCAATAAGAGCATCACTATGAAATGGTGAAATAAAGTAGATTATCTAGGTCATGAAAAGTTTGATCGTATACAGGAGATTCCCTGTCTCTACACGGTGCTTCTGAGGATGGCTCCTAGAACACTCCAGAACTATGAAACAGACTCTATGGGCAGGAGAACTAGGAAACCAAGCAGAAGTTGTGTGCATCTGCTTCTGTCTGGGGAAGAGTTCTGCAGTCAGATTTTGTAAAGAGGGAAAACAAGTGCTCAGATTAGTCTCTCATGAAGTGAGAGAGGCTTCATTCATAAAATTGGCTGGGACTTTTCAGTATCTATTTTTGTGGAAGCTCATAACTGAGCCTTTCTTCTAATCGAGAGCATCGCTTACTCTATAGCCACCTGACTTCGTCTGATTTCATTTCTTTGGAGCAGTGAGGTCTATTTCATGGTGCTCTAGAGAGAGCCCTGGGCTGGGTCAAAGACCGTGGATTCCCAGTTCTGCCAAACGATTGAGTACCAGTGGGTCCAGAGAAGTGCAAGTTTAGGCTAAACTA
Organism: Furipterus horrens; assembly: GCF_987537825.1. NCBI lineage: Eukaryota > Metazoa > Chordata > Mammalia > Chiroptera > Furipteridae > Furipterus > Furipterus horrens. The sequence goes on from NW_028327182.1 coordinate 74,654,047, forward strand.
AGTGAAATCTAAGGCTTCTACTAATAGTTCATAATCCTGAAAATCTGATTTATTCTACTTTTGTCTTTGCAAGTAGAAGATTTCTTTCTCATTGATGGAATAAGGTTCAAGGATCTCAGTGCAGAGAGAGACTGTTGTGTTGTGTCTACTGTTTTTGCCTTCCTCTTCCTGCTTCTGGTAACATAGCCCAGTCCCCCAGCCACAGAGACAGACACATGACCCAGGCTGGGCAGGTCTGCGGGATCTCTCTGTGGTTATGGGCTGTAAGAATTTGAGCCCACAGATTTAATGTCTGTGTGAGCCAGAGGCATGGTGTGCCGATCAGAGGAGCTGTCCTGCAGATAGGAGAGAGATGGCAAGCAAAGCTCCAGGGTCTGTTGCCCTCAGGCTTGCTCAGTGGTTACATCAGCCAATAAACGCCCTTCTCTGCTCAAGACAGCTCATGGGGGCTACCCCAGCATCACAAGGAAGAGTCTTGGCCTTTTCACAGCACTTTAAGCAGTTGTGTACCTTGGGCCCAAAGTGCTACCCTTCTCAATGCTACCCTGTTTGTTCTCTCTAGGAGAGTCTTGTCTGGGAGCTCATGTCATTACTAGGCCATGTTGCATTGTGGTTACACAGGCCAACTCTGGATCAGGTGGGAGTAACTCCTGTTTCTGTCACTTACTAGTTGCATAACACTGAGCAAGTGACTCCAGCTCTCACTTGCCTCTGTTTTCTCATCTGCAAAATGGGGACAATCACAGCACCTACCTCACAGGACTGAACATATGTGAAGTGCCCATCCATGGAATGTGCTATGTAAGTTGTGCTATGTATGTAAGTTATGGTCAGAAAAACGGAGCCAGAGGTGGTGAAATGTTTGAAACCTTGACAACAGGAATGTCAACAGTCTCTCTGTTGGTTCTAGCAAGCAGCAGGGCCCCAGAGGCAGCCATTCTGCACCATATTACCACGTGGGGTCACAGAAGATCCATACAGAATCACAGAACAGTGAGTTTGCAAATGGCAAAACCTCTCCGGGGCCTAAAACTGCTGGGAAGTAAAAATGCAGGTTCCTCAGTTTCTAAAATGTTCTCACCAGTGGGGGTGAGCTGATGTGTGCTGAAGAGGGGAGTCACAGCCCTTTGACCCTCTGCCCCAAATGAGGATGTTTAGGTCACTGACAGAAACACAGTCCCCTTTTGTGACGAAAAGGCATGAGCACGTTAATAGTAAATAATTGTGTTTAACTTTTTGTCCCAACTCCCAGCTGGATTGAATCACTTCAGATATATTTTCGTTTATTGCTTTACCTTGAGTCATTTATAGGAACTTAGCACACAAGCACGATTTCCTGTTTAGACCAGGCAGCCGTGCTTAAGGGAAGTGGTGTTGGTTAGCCTTTCTAGACCCTGCTCCCTGCCCTGTAGACCCCCAGGACTGTCAGCCAGTCCTGGATGATCCCAAAGTGGCCTGAACAAATCCCACGAAGCTGGGTACCAGGTGCAGTGTGCAGAGGTAGCTGGACTTCCTTCCCCCCCTTCTTTGCCCCCCCGCTTCCGGTCTATACTTTTATGAAGGTGCTTCATAGAGAATAACTTAACTCATGTTTTCACAGCAAAATCTCAGTAATTATCATTGGATCCTCCAAACCCCCTCTGAAAGTAAGTAGCATCAGATTTCATTTCCATTTTACAGATGAGGAAACTGTCTCTGAGAAATTAGGAGGCATGCCCTCTGGACTGCCTCTGTGCTATTACTGGCTGCAGAGTCTTTGGGAAGATGTGTTCCAGATGTGAGCCTGTTAATCCCACCTGCCTCCTGGCACCTCTCCCAACTGGAAATCAGCTTCCCCAGCCTGGCCTGGGGTGGGGCCCAGCATCCTCTGCCCCCACATCCTAGCTGCTCACTGAGCACAGGCCAGAAGGACCCACCACCATGATGGGGCTTGTGGCACAGTGGGAGGTCACATCTACAGAGACAACTTTAATGACTCTGGCAAGGGCACGCCTTTGGCATCTCTGGGGATGGAAAAAGAGTGATCTGTCTCAAGCCCGACAGGGTGGAGGGAGAACGGGGGTGGGGGTGGGGGGCATAGCGCCGCTGCAGCTGCAGCTTCTTGGCAGTGTGACCTTCCCCTGACCAGACAGCTGTGGCCATTTCAACCAACATTTTCTGGGGGTTCCCCTTGGAGCGTAGGAGCTGAGAAGCCCAGGAGGAGATGGGGGGGCAGTCATAAGACTCGGGGAAGGGTCTTCTAGTTCTGTTAGTGAGGAAGACAAGCAGAAGGAAATACGATACGCAGTCTCAGGAATATTCTGTGGAGACAAGAGCCCACCTAGACAGCCCTGCCTTGAAGACATGAGAACACAAGGGTGGCGCGTGCTACAGGAAGCCACTTGGCATGGGAACCTACCACAACAGAATCCCTTCTGGCCAACACGCCTGAGAGTCTGTTTCTGATGTGCTGTGGCTTCTGCTGGTAGCAGGTCAGACAAAAACATCAACAAACTTAATCCTACCTCGAGTTGCCCACTATGAGAGCTGATGCTGGGTTGTCTAATTGCCCACTGACTGGTGGCCAAGCATTTCTAATGAGTAGTGTCCTGGCTGGAGCCCAGATTTTATTTCTGTTGACCTTGTGGGGCTCCCTCATGTACTAGCAAGCAGTTCAGTGGCCACAGGCAAATGTCTTCTCTGAGTCTCACTTTCCTGCTCTGTGAACTGGGTATAACACCCTCTCCATCCCTCCCACAGGATATCATATTTGTGAAGAACAAATGAGATCGTGTATGTAAAAGAGCTTTGTAAAAGGCCAAGCACTATATAAAATTAGTTATTAGCCACAACCACATGGTCTCTGCAAGGCAGGCTCACACTGGAAGCCTTTGGCTTCCCCTGGTTTGAAGTCTCCTTCCTCTATCTTCTGTCCAAATAGCCAGTATTCCCTAGGTATCAGCTGTGTTATGGTGACGTGGAGGGGCCACACCACCAACACCATCATTCAAGAATAATTTCTACCTTCCTTGATGACTCAGATTCCCTTTCACTTCCCCAATAAACCACCTTCCTTCTCAGCTTCACACTACCCCATTAGACTTCCCAGTTGCCCTCCTCCTGACCCTCGAATCTCCTCTGTTCTTCAGCAGCATCCTTCCCTATTCCTGACCCCTTTGCCTTCTGTCAGCCTAGACTCAACAACCCATTACTATAGTGCTTACTAAGAGGCTAGAAATTCTCCCTCCCTTATTTGAAAGCTAAGGTTCAAACCCTGGCCCTCTCAACACTCTCTACTAAGGGATTCACCTACTCCCTTGGTTTCAAATTATTATTTCAGAGCAATTGTTTTTCAAATCTTCAGCTATAACCTGTACTCTGCTGTTAACCCTTTGGGGAGTGTGTGTTTTTTAAAAGTTGGCTCCATAGTGTTTTATAACCTGGTGCATTTCTTCACATTCCAAAGTAATTTCTATATTAGCCCAAATATGTAAAATAGTAATTTGAGAATGAGTGCATCTATGCCCTTGACCTGTTATAGGTGTGATGGTTAATGACAGGTAGGTAGGTCAATGCTCACAACGGTCTTAAGCTTTTTAATTGAAGGATAGGTCAAATCATTCAGATCAACAAGAGCTCGTTCAGTGTTCTGCATTCTGGCAGCTTCACCAGTTTCTAATAAAAGCTGTGGACTGAGCCAACAGTGGGACAGGACAAGTGACAGCTGGAATGTGATTAAAGTCATCAATATAAAATCAAACAGGAAACGCTGTGCCCCACAGATATGGAAAGGCTGAGGAAGAAAAATGATCTCAGATTCGTTTAGATTGGTGCAAATCCCACACAGGAGAAAACACGTACAGTTCAGTCTCGTTGAGGTCAAAAAGAATCTCCTAAAATGTGCATCATTTCTTCCCTGAGGTGGAGGACAGGGGTCTATGGAAAGCTACCTCAAAATTACATTCACTGGACAAGAATGCTTGACTCAGGAAGAAGGCCTCCAGAGCAGGGAGTTCTGTGATACTGAAGTGGGAAGGTGGGTCCAGTGTAAACAGTATGTTCCTGCCACTCGGAACACATGCAGATCCCCAGCTGATGACCAGAACGGATGCGAGAGCCTCCTTTTCGTAAGTCATTGCGCACTTGGAACCCGACTCCCACGTCAGGATGATCTCGTCCCTGAGAGGAGGAGGGCTTTGGTGGCTCTCTCCATGGAGCCTGTCCTGGACATGGCAAGGACCTAACACTCTAGGGTCAGCATGAGGGCAGAACTCATTGGGTGGTTTGGGTCCACTAGGTTTTGGTTATTGCTGCTGTCATTATTTTAAAAGAAAAAAGAAAAGACCAGGAAGGCTGAAAGGAAATCAATCAAGCATTTCACCTGCTACCAGGTGTGGAAGCCCTAGGTACGGGAGGACAAAGACTTATGGAGGCAGAGGACACCAGACTAGAATCCTAGCGGAACCTACACTGTGACTTGGCGCAGTCACTTCTCAGTGTCCTGAAGTTTAAAGTTTAGGGCCTAGAAAAGCTCAGTTTTCCTAAACTTAATTGACCACCGACACCCTTAAACTCATTAAATGCTGATAGAATACCTGTCGATATTGATTAGAATGGATACGCCTGAATATCAGTACATGACAGTGGATGGTTTCACAGACCAACTAATCTCTGCAAAAAGAACTCCATAAAAGTTAATTACAATGTGTGATACATGTGCATAAAAAAGTATAACGTAATTTCATATCAGAAATGGCTGTATTTGCATTTTCAAGTAAGTATCTTTTAATTAATAGACATTATTTTTTAGAGAAGTTTTAGGTTTACAGAAAACGGAGCAGAAAGTACAGTTTCCCATAGACCCACTCTTCCCTCCTCCTGTCACAGTTTCCCCTAGTAATTATTTTGCAGTTAGTATGGTAATGTTTTTAAAAGAAAAAATATAATTAGCATTGATTTCTTTTTCCTGCATGTGTGACAGTAATTCTGCTTGGAAGCCAGTTTGAGAAAAATCTGGGATAGATTCTCTTTACGGTCCCTTTTGGCAGCTCTAAAAAAAGAGTTGAGAGCCTTTCCCCACAAAGGGCTTTCTGTTTGAGAATAGATATATGAAAGGAAGAAAGCTGCAAAAAAAACCCCAAACAAACCCTTATGAAACAACTTACTAAATGACCAACAGCATGTCATCTGTCTTAAAGCGCTTTCTTTCCCTTTTCAGCCAGATAATAATCCGCTGAAACACTAGGAAGCTAAAGCACAAGAGAAACTCGCCCATTGTCCTGCAAATAATTTCGGAGAAAAAAAGCCCAAACTTCCTGATTTACAGCCGCAGGCTCTCTCCACCAGCTGCATAGTTCGCCAGGGAAGGAGCACAGGTGGACTGAGCTTATTTACTCCTAGAAGTTTGAAGCGAGGCGTCCAGCGGCTCACAGCTGAAAGGAGTAGCTTTAGGGCCAAAGGCAGGAAGTTCTGCTTAAGAGAATTGGGAGGCCACCCTGATAAGCTCAATTTCCTTCACGAAGGAACTGATTGAAAATGAGATGTATTCAAAATGAGTTTGAATAAATTCATGGAAACCTGTGAAAGGTTAAGGAAAATTCTCAACCTTGCCACAGGCTGCCACGGACAAACCTGCCTTTTCAGAGCCTGTGTCAAAGAGAAACTGCTGGAGACACTTAGACTAGCCTGGATCCAGTATGGAGTCCGTAAGTCTCTTTTTATTAAAGTAATTTAAAAGTATCAAGAAAGGAACTTAAAAAAAATTCACCCAAAATTACAGTACTCCAACACTTGATTTTCTCTTTTCAATTTATATATATATATAATAAATTTATTCAATTTATTATATATATATAATATCACATAGTTTATATCACAGTGTATATAAAAATTTGTTTTCTACTTCTTTTGGGCAAGCCCTGGCTGGTTTAGCTCAGTGGATTGAGCGTCGGCCTGCGAGCTAAGTGTCGCTGGTTCGATCTTCCAGTCAGGGTACATCAGAGAAGGAAAACTCTGACTCCAAAAAACCTCCGCTGCCTTGCGGCATACCTCGTCAGGGGAAGGCTAAGGGAGTAAACCCCGACAGAAAATCCGGAGCCGGAATCCCTAAGGCGGTTTGATGTTGTGATCAACACCGGCAACTCCTGCGGCGCACCTGAACCCAAGCTGTATCGACTCCGTCTTTCCCTTGGACCCTTCAGCTGCGAAGAGAGGGGGGGTCTGCTGCATGGGCAACAGCAGACCCTCCATATCACCCTGCCCAGGCTCTGTAGCTTCAGCGTCATCGCAAGATGTCGATTCAACACGGGAGGAGACAGATACCATGTCACTCCCGAGTCGGACTGCACAGCCATTCTCGGCGGTGCAGATGGACTCTTAAGAAGCTACACCATCGTCTCTCGAGACGGACGGCTGCCGACGACTTCTTTTGGGTAAGGGACTTTATGGCTGATTTTGATATTCTATATAATTACATTATCAATCATCAGAATATTGAATTATATAGTACTATACTGCTATTTTGGGATATATGACATTTTCAGTTTTTAGATAGTCAAAGTAATGTTTTATACATATTCTTTCTTTATATGGGAATTTAAAATTTTTATTTTATTGGGCTAACTATTCAGCAGTAGAATTAAACACTAAGAGAATAACCCAGTTTTTATCTTTTATTTTGAAATCATGTCAAATTTACAGAAGAGTTGCAAGAATAATACAATGAGTTCCCATACAGCCTGGTGAATAATTTTTAACAAAAACGACCATATTTAAGGGCACGTCCCAGGCACTTGGCCTAAAAAACAAGAAATGATGTTTGTGGTGTTTGTGTAGAATTCAGGTTACTGGTACAAATCTGGTAGTCTCCAGTCTAGATGGAGGCCTAGACAGTGCATATCGCAGTAACTCCCTTTCAAATCCACTGTGCTCTTAACTCCAACCTCTGAAAACCTAGGTGACTATCAAAATTAAACGTTCTGAGGTTGTACACAAAATGTCTGTCTCCTGCTCCCAAATTGCTTTGTCATAAACCTCACGCCCATCTCTCTTTGCTTGAGTTTCCACAGACATCACATCATTTATTACTCAGCTGATGGGGTCTCAGTGTGTTCCTTGATCTCATGCCCCATCCCTGTGCCCCCGCAGGTGATAAGTTGCCCCTGCAGGAGATAAGGTGCCCCCGCTGGTGACTCAAGCATTCTGCCCACCCTGTGGGGGCGAGGCCCCACCTCAGAAATAGTGGCAGGCTGGGAAAGCTCTGTAAAATGCTTTCTTCCAGTCTCCCTGTGCGCACTTTGTCTCTATGTTATCTGGGCCTGGGTTTTATTTCTCTTCCTTGAAAGCAAAGGGCTTTGATACAATTTTTCCAGAATGTGATTTCACTAAGATTTTTCATTTTTTTCCCCTACAGCAATCCCTTGACTAAAAAAAAAAAACATCAAGGCTCCCATTGTGTTCCTGTCAACCCCCCTTGGTCTACCTCCTTTTTCTCAGATTTCCCCAGAATGCCCAGAGTCCATGGAAGGAAAACAATTTCATATTTCGTAGGAACACAGAGGCTTCAGTGCATAGGACCAAGGCATTAACTGGTGTGAGTCATGTGGCAGAATTTCAACAAAGCTCAGGGGCATCTGTTGGTGACCTGAAAACTCTCTCCTCTCAATCTCCTGCTCTTGGTCCATCCCTCTCTTTCTCAAGACCCCAGGCCTCCCTCCACCCAACACAGACCTTGGGGGAGGGGGCAACAGACAACCCCTCTCCACTTGAGACTACTTTGAAGGTTAACTGATCAATTTGCATTTTAACTGGGAGCTAAAAACCTAAGGGAATGAGTTTCTAGAGGTGGAATTGTAGGCAACCTGACAGGTGGGGAGGGGGCGGATTATCCTTATCCCTCCCCTTAATTATATCTGGCAACACCCCCCCCCCCATCCTGGCCCCTGACCCCAGGCTTTAGAGCCAATACCAATACCCAGAGTGCAGTCTGTATGTGATTTGAGGATTTATTTATTTTTAACAGTTTAATGTTGGCTTTTTTTTAAATTTCTTTTTTTATTGTTGTTCTATTACATTTGTCCCAATTTTTCCCCTGTTGCTCTCCACTGCCCCCCCCTCCACCCCTCCCACCCGCTCCCAGTCAATCGCTGCCCTGTTGTTCATGTCCATGGGTCATTTATACTAGTTCTTTGACTAGACCCTTCCCCTTCTTTCCCCACTTCTTCCTTGTCCCCCACCCCTCTCCCCTCGCCATCAGTCTGTTCCTTGTTTCCATGCTTCTAGTTCTTGATCTGAGGATTTAAATGTGATTGTTCAGGAACAAATCATCTTCTCCAGGAGTTTTAGCTAAAATCTCATTAACACCACCCCTGTACTCCTGCTGAACCAAAATGCCAGAAAAAGCCCCTGCCCGTCATCAGGGCATACCACATCACAGGGAAACAGACACGTCTCCGGGAGACAGGGCTGCCTCTGCCTCACCTTATCTGATGTCCTATCTCCAATGCTCTGTAGTTAACTGGTCCTTTATTTCCTTTTTTCTAATAACGACCATTGACAGACTTAACATCTTGATAAAAATACAGAAAAACCGTTTGACTTCAGCTATAGCTGCCTTATTTTCCAACTTCAGAATCAGCTCTTGTTATTTGACAAATATCAGCATATTTAAGATCAGAATATATGACATCTGGCCTCCCTAGACCAGCTGGTCATCCCACAATTTCCTCTTCCATCCACCTGTGCCTTCTCCTGACATCCTTTCTCTTCTCTCTCACTTTCACCATTTGTCTCAGCTAGACATCAACCAATAATAACACATGCCACTTACTGAGCCCAGTGTTGAGCCAGGAATCTCATACACACATTGTTTCTAATTGGAACGTAACCCGCAGATGTGAAAGCTCAGCGTAATTGAAAACACTGACTGAGCTCACCTCTCTCATTACTGGTATAGTGACTCAAGACTAAGCCTTTCCCCTATATAGTGCTGTTTTATCAGTCATCTGTAAGGTGTTAACAAGTCAAACAGGTTGTCTGTTTCCAGGAGCGTTTATGTACATTTAGGAGCAAACTCGAGCACACTGAAAAGCTTCCATCGGTTCAAGGGAGGGGTAGTAGTGACAATTTCAGGCGCAGCATCTGCAACCCCTTTATTCTACAGTCCCACTCGGGGAATGCTGGAGCTGGAAAGACTTCAGTGAGCACCGGTTCACTTGACAGAGAAGTGAAATGATTTTCTCCATGACTGCGGAGCTGGGGAGTGGCAGGGCAGGTGCCCGATGAAGCAGATTCCAGGCGGAGTTACTTTCCACTGCAGGTGCGCAGGTGAGCCCTGCCTGTCCTCAACTACCCTCACCCTTCCCCTGGCATTTCCTCCGCCTGGAGCGCAGCTGGTCCAGAGGGACAGGGTTACTGCCGGAGATTCCAGAAGAACCCCCTCAGTCTTCTTAGTGAGTATTTGTTTAGAATTGTAAAGACCTCTTTTCGTGATAGTGATTTAGAGCCCGCTAATCCTGAGGGTCCTTTTTACATCATTGAGATTAGGATTCTAAAAACAGATGACTCTTAAGGTCCAGTCCAATTCCCGAATTCTTGTGATTCGATGACATCAGGACTGGGAATAATCGGGTTGGCCCAAAGCCAAGATGGGCTGTGCAGCTTCCATAGTGAACTTCCTCCCCCTCTTTATAAAAAAAGGCCCGCCCTGGTTCGGCTCCCTCTGGCCCCATCCACTGGGCATCCTCCTGTTGCAGAGAAACCCGCCCACTCGGGGCCACCGACCCCACCCCCTGCCTTGCAATATAAAGGAGGCTGGAGCTGTGCAGAGTGATTGGCGCTGAGGTCCTGCAAGAGCCAAGCTGACAAAAAAAGCGTATCCAGGAGGGAAGGAAGTCAAGGAGTGGCGGTAGGTTGAATTCTATGCCTCTCTGTCCAGCTGGCTCCTCTTCTCTCTCAAAGGTGTTTCTGGCTAGTAAAGGAATGCCTAAATGAGGGACGGACTTCGTACTCCAGGCAAAAAGGGGATTAGCTAGAGTCACATCCAGCTGATTTCTTCTTGGATCTGCATTTAATTGGAATAGGCTGATTTCTTTCTGAATCTGCATTTAATTGGAATAGGCTGAAGTGTTTTGGACAGGCAAGTTGGGCAGGGGAAGCGAGAGAATAGAGGAGTTATTTCTTGGATAAGAAATCTCTGCTTGCAGAGTAAAGGGGAAAGTGAAAGAATTATACAGAAATGTTCTGAATAGACAATAAGAGCACCTCATGACTAATGGGCAAGCCATGTAAAATCAGCTGCCAGCAGGACACTGAGGGGTGTCTGGCGAAGCAGCCTTCCTCAGTGAGCCCATGGAAAAACTAAGGCTGGGGATGGAGGGGAGAGGCACCTTTTTGCAGAGCATGATTAGGTAGGAAGTGTTGGGAAAGAGAAGGAGGGGACTTTGAGAGAAAGGACTCTGATCCCCCCCTTCCGTCCAGAATCTCCACTGGATAGCTTTGTCTTCTGGCTTTTTGCCCAGTGTGCAAATGTGAGGTCACGTTAAGGAGTTTTCAATTACACAGAAAAAAAATAGCATCAATGTCTTTTATTCCTAAAGCACTCTGCAGGAAGCATATCAAGTCTCTCTAGATTTTCACTGTTATTATCTTTATTTTCTTAACCTCACAGGGAGGGAGGGAGGAAGGGACAGAGGCACAGAGAAAAACATTCTGAGCTCCCAGGTAACTAATGACAATCTCAAGCACAAAGAAGTGCGGTAAGGATGATTTATTTGGTGGCCACGTTGGAAAAATAACAGTGGTGTCCCGCAGCTGCTTGATGACAGAAAAAAATTACATGTGTGTGTACATTGACAATCCCATGAAGGAATTCTGCAAATATAACTGTTAAGTAGAGTTACCTCCAGAGGACTTCCTAGCTATTTTTGCCTGTAAGCAGGAAGGCTTATGCTGGAATCTGGACACTGCCTTGTCCAGAATCAATATATGAAGATCAGAGTGAGCTAGTGGGTGAGTGCTTCCTGTTAGAGCAGAGTCAGATTCGGGGCACCAGCAGGGATAGTGAATATCAACATAGAAAGAGCTCCATCCTATCCATTAATTTCTTCTACCTAAAATGTTCTGAGACACCATCCTCAAATCTCTAGATCTTGTGAAGAGCAAATGATAGCTACCCTCTGTCCAAATGACTCCGTCTCTGTCCAGACTCTAAGACTGTCTTAGCTGGTTTTGTTAAGCCTTGTATCAGATTCTCCCAGTGTCTCTGCTATTCTCAATTGCTTCGTGGCAGGCTGGGACAGTTCATGCAGCTGGGGAGTAGCTGAAGAACAGCAATGACGCTGTTACTAGATTGTACTAATTGAGGCAGAACTCTAGGACTTTATTTCCTCCGGGCCCAGCACTCTTGAGGAGCAGAGCTGATGATCAGCATCTTTCAAACTATTGTAACAAGCAGCGCAGCTGCAGCTTTGGTGGTGACTTGAAGAGACCATAAGCATCTAAGGCTTTTGTAAATCAGTGGTGGGGACCACGGAGCCATTGGAGAAACTGACTGTCCAAAGAGGCCTGTTACTCACCTGCAGCAGGGGTTTTTCTGGTCATGGGATTTTATAGCAACTTAAGGGGCCCTTTGGCTAGGATCATCATTTGGAAGGAGCAGTACTAGCTTCTGGACTTCCAAAGCTTCCAGGGTGTGTGTAGATTATTTTCAATCACACGGCTGCGGTGGCAATGATAGTGGACTTAGCTCCAGTCAAAATTCTAAATCTATATACTTCTCTGAGATATCGAGTATGTGGTTGCGAGGAAAAATTTGGGTATTGAGTTAAAATGTTTCACTTGGTTATTTGCCATGTGCATCTGCAATCTCAGAATAAAATTTCTGTTTTCTGTGATTTTCAGCTGTGTCTGATAAGATGGCTAGTATGAATAATGAGTGAGCAGAGAATACTCTGTTTTTTCCTTCTTTGGGCTATTTGCTCTGCATGGAGATAAATTCTGTTTATAGTTTCAGGTTGTAAATCTCATCCTACTCAACCAGCTCATGAAATCATGTGATGGGTCTTAAATCAAATCAGTTAATTTTTAAAAAGTGAGGATGATTCAGACTCAGAGAAAGTTAGAGTTTGAAAGAATCTTAGAGATCATCTACACTGTTCCAATCCCAAGTCCGACTACATAGTCTCCTGACTTTGGCTTAGTTGTCTACTTACATATTTTGTTCATTTTATGTTCTACTCTCCTGCCTGGGAAGTGGACTTCTGTAGAAGAGGGTAGCAAAACAGATCACCTGAAAATTAAGACCTATCACAGAAGACAAAATGAACCAGGTGCTGGGCACACAGCAGGCATTTCATAAATATATTTTAAAGGGATAACTCAGGCAAGTTCTGGTACTGATCATGATTACCCAGGAAATGCTAACCAGCTGTCCTCCCTGTAGAACTAATATAATCAGGTCACCTAGCAGCTGACCAGCACCATCCATGCCAAAGGCCATGATCCAAAAAGTAACTCTTGGCCAACAGGTCCAGCTGAGGTGCACAGGATGGCTATGTGATGCTCCTAACATGTACCCCAGTGACTTGGAGAGGTCTGTTTGGGATTGCCCTAGGTCAGGTTGAACCCGGGTACTGGAAGACCTTTGTGTTATGATGAGCCTCTTCTGTTTATTATATAGTCACAAATATTGCATTAACTTAAACTAGGCATTAGGGAGTACAAATTGAGCTCTTTCCCTAAAGGCCCCAACATCCTTAGACCTCTTGGGCTTTTCAAACCACTCTTCTTCCTAGGAACACCCTGGGAGGGAAACCCTGGGGTGTGTGAATTATATTGCTTTGCCCAAAGAAAGGTGTTTGCTCTAAACAGTAAGAGGGTCTGGTTGCTAGTATCCTGGGTCCCAAGCAGTAGGCCCATCTTGGGGACATGCTCTGTCAGGAATACCTTACTTCATTGTCTGGTTCACTCCTACTTCTGTTCAATAAACAGCTTATATAGTATCCATTCCAGATCTCCCTCCTCCACTTTCCAGTAAGATCTCTTCTTCATTCCCACATTCTGTCCTCACCCGCACCCCTGCCCTACATATCACAGCACTGATCACAGTCAACTATGATCCTCTAATTACTTGTCTGTCCCCTTCCTAAACTATGAGTTTTTGAGGACAGAACATGTGTGTCTTTATACCACGAGCCTGTGCCTAGTGCTCGGTTGGTGCTCAATAACCATTTGATGGTGAATACAGAGAGTAAGTAAATGATCACCTGTGAATTCAAAAAAGAAGGAAATTAGACTGAGCTTGGTTGAGGTAGATGGGATAGGGATCTGATTGGCAACCAAGGTGGTTCTCGAGCCCCTTCGTTAGAGATCTCTGCACATCAGCTGAGTTCCTTGAAGGTAGTGGGCAGAGTGCTGGTTAGAGAAACTACCCAGGAACCTACTATGAGTAATCTAAAAGACAAAAGACTACCAGTCAGCCTCTCTGCTGGCTATTCACATTCTGTCATGTTCACAAGAAAAGAGAAACTTGTTCCATCTTGCCTCATTGTAACAAGAGCCGGTGTCTGGCACCTGGGCTACAGAGAGAAAGCAAATGCTTTTTTGTATTGTTTTGTTTTTCTGGGAAGCTCCAGTTTCCTTATTTCACTCACATAACGTCTCTGGTTGTCAAACATTCTTGTGTTCTCTATCAGATGGGCCTTATCAGAAGGAGAGCCTCATCTTGCCGCTTCTTAGCCACTAATTCTAATTCCGGCTTCTCTGTGTCCCCTGAAGCCCAGGCATGTGTGGTGTAAATAGGCCTAGGAAAGACAAATAAAAACATAGATTAAAGATAGGATAAAATTCTCCACCACATATTCAGGAAATAATGGCTCCTGCTAATACTGATCTGTTCATATAGATGAAGGACATGAGCCTCTCAATTGTAAAGAATCTGGTTATGGGTCATCAAAGATGTCCAAATGACCTAGGAAACAGTATTTGCTATTAACCCTTGAACATGATGAGGATCCCGTCTGCCTTGGCAGCTTCTAGTTTCTGTTCCAGAGGGAAGCTATAAACTTTGGTGCTCCCATTTCTGAAGGACACCCATGGCAGTAAGTACAGTTAACCCTACTGTGCACCAGCCGTTAAGTATGGCCTTTACCTGCTTCTTTATTGCTGTAATAACTCAGCAAAGTGCAAACGACTAGCCCATTAGAAAAACCAAGCAACCACACACTGCCTGTAAGCAGTAAGCAGAGTTTGACGTTAAGACTCCAGAGGCTGTGCCCCTCACATTGGGACATGTTGCTTCTCTCAGATATCAACTTTGAACACATTAAAAACATTACAGTATAGCATCAGGACACAGTAAGGAGTAAAGAAAAGAGTGTCAGGTTTTGGATTATTGGAACTGGGTATCCGGTATTTGGGTCTCGATGCCACCTCTAACAAGTGTGTCTCCTTTGGGCCAAGTCCCTTATACTATTTTGAAGTTCAGTTCTCTTCTCTGTAAAAATAAGATAGTATTGCCTTAAATGATTCAGTGGATGTAAAAGCATTTTATAAACTCTATGTCTGGCACGTAGTATTTACTCAAATACGTGATGAACAAGTGGGTTTAATTCACTCAAGTTTCAAAAATATACTCTAACATCACTTTTGTGTGAATTCCGTAAAATGCTGAAAATATTCAAATTTCTGTAATGATGCAGTGAAAGCTTCTGATCATTTTGCGTGATTCAAGTGTGCTGAAATCTGGAGGTTTTCTGAAGACTTATCAAATTATTGTGTATTTAACCACCATGCAGTGATGTTTGCTTTAGGGAGTGGAATGGACCAGCAGGGCTACTATGCTCATTGCTTAACAAGAGGCTTTTTTAGATTAACATTAGGTTACAGAGTTTATTCAGATCAGACTTTGGGGTTAACATTTTATCACACTGACTAATCGAGTTAGCTTTTGCCAGCTGAACCTGGTTTTTTCTTTACAAGGACCTAAGTTTATTACAAAAGAGTTTCTTTTTGTTTTTATTTGGGAGGAAGCATAATGGACTTCTATTTTCCTGGACCCATAGACAACACTCTCTTGGCTCCCCCAAATAACTAGGATTACTTGGCAGAGGGTGGAATATCGGGGCAATGACAATGCTCAGTATAGATTTCTCTGAGTGGCCAGGTTAATGTCATCTGACTTAGATTTTGCACATGCTTTGGAGAGAATTCTGCCCTGAGTGACTGAGTGGAGACAGGCAGGGAGCAGGAGAGGATTCTATTCTATCCACCTCATTGGAATCGATCAGATGAAATAATAAAAAGACTCTTCCTCTCTGTCCCCTAGTTTTAAAAGTTCTGTTCAAGAAGAGAGAAAATAAGCTTTGGCACATAGAAAGGTACTTTTTTTTTAAGGTTAAGAATTGCTTATATGATTGCAATTTTTGAAATTGATTTTTATTCTGAGATCATGGCCTCTTTAAAAAGCAGGACCTGTGTGAATGGGACTGGAGCTACCAAACTAATGGCTCCTGTCCCAGCCTTGGCTGTTGGCTCAGATGAAAGGGAGTTTTTGAAGGAGTTCACCACCTTCTCCGAGGCCTGGTTCCTCCTCCCATCTCACCTCGTCTCTTGTCCTTACTCTAGTGGCATGCCTTTGCTGTTCCAAGGAGTTCTAACCATTTCTTTTCTAATAGTTGTTGGCATCCATTCTGGGCCACGGTGGTTGGAGGGTGGAGGGTAAGGGTGGAGGGAGGAGGGAGGGTGTTATTGGTTTTAAAGCCATGAGTCATTGTAGCATATTTGGTAGTCTTACAGACTGAGTTTCTCGTACTCAGATTTCCAGAGAGACACAATAATAACCCAAGAATCTTCTTTACCAAAGATTCAGATTGCAAACCTTGCACACAGTGTTAAATTTGATCATAGTATCAATTTACTTTTGTCTTTCCCTTGCAATTTCCATCCTCCTCTACCTTGCTCATGGGCCTGACTCTTCTTGTAGGCAAAAGGGTAAACTAAAACCCTCCAGTTCTGTAACATCTGGGGCAATTGCATTGTTTGTACTTAGAGTCCTATTACTTGACTGATTGATTGACTGCATTTGTGTATTTCCTTTATTGCAAATCACTTTATAGCAGGTGGTTGAGTGTTTAAATAAAAGTACTTATACCCATTTATAAGTGTTTTACAGTTTACACAGCATGTGTACACTCATTATATCATTTGTTCTCACAACGGAAACCACAGAACGTTAGCGCTGGAGGAAACCTTGAGGGTCCAGCGCACTCGGTTTTGCATCCCTGGGAATAGATTTTTATGTCTCACAATCCAGATGCTTTTGAAAGGGCAGCACTTTAATTTTTATTCAATCACTTTAACCTTACGTGCATGCGTATATCAGTTCCTTTTCAGAGAGCAGATTTCTCTGCAGGAAAGTGGAGAAGGTAGGACAATGAAGGGAAAAGGTAAAGCAAAGGGAATGTAAAGGCACTGAGGACAGTACTTCATCTGCGGTCCCCCAGGTCCTTCCTCTAGCTGTCCTGCTTCCACTCCAGTGACTTCACCCAGCCCAACAATCAGCATGCCCCCATGTTACCCCTGCAGGCACAAACACTGAGTTTCTGGTTGGCGTGATCATTGATTTCTCAGCCAGAATGGTACACATCCTGGGCTCGAGGACAGTGACCCCCTCTGGTTACCAGATCACTGTTCCAGTTGTTGCCTAGAGCAGTCATCATTCACACTTGTCTAGAGGGTCCCCTGAAGAGAGTCGCTCAGTTGCTGCAGCCCCGGGACCCCACAGGGCTTCCAGGCAGCAATGTCAGAGATGCTGTGGAAGCCTACGAAGTGAGTTCACTGCATGGAGCCGTGCAGGCTGTGGCCTGCATAAGGGTGCCAGCCCTGGCGTCCTTGAAATCCAGGCTGTGCTTAATTCGCCAAGTCATGTGCCCTGTTTCTCTAATTTGCATGAAGTCTTTGTCAACCTGTCAAGCCCTGTGTCTGCTGAACTCCAGCCACCAGAGAGCGTTGCTTTTGCAAATCTGCAAATATCAACTCTGTGTGCAAGGGTGGGTGTGCCAGGGCTGGAGCCTCAGGACCTTGGGGGTGGAAGGCTTTACAGCCAGCCCATAGTTCCTCTCATACAGCGGTTCCTCCAGTGATTCAGAGTCCACTCTAACAAAAGTGAGAATCCTCATGGATTTTTCTTTTTCTTTTTTCCTCTTCTTTTTTCTTTTCTTTTCTCTCCTTTCTTTTCCTTTCCTTTCCCTTTCTTTCTTTTTCCTTTCTTTTCCTTTCCTTTCCTTTTCCTTCCTTCCTTCCTTTCCTCCCTCCTTCCTTCCTTCCTACCTTCCTTCCCCTGCTTCCTTTCCTTTTTAGTTCTTTGATTCTGGGAAATCATCAAATATAGCAAACAGAAGAGGACACACAGTTTTTTAATTACAAGTCTTTATAAAGTGAACCCCAGAAGGACTTCTTATACTCCTTCCTCAAATCTCATCTCCCACCCTGGCCTCACCGTCAGCACCTGGCACTTCTCCCTTTGCCGGGAGCCTGTGATCCTCTGGGTGCAAGTCTGTCCTGGCATGGGCCCCATGGGCCCAAGTCTGAGCCCACATTTCTGGTATTTACTTTCTTCTTTGTCCAGGCACTGCCCACTGCTCTACACCCACCTCTGTAACAAAGGCAAAACAAGGACACATCCTCCCTTTTCTCTTTCTCCCTTTTCTTCAGACTGTGCTGCTTGTCTGCTGGTGGGGTGACTCATTTCTTTGTCATCCTCTTAGTCCTTCAGCCTATCCAGCTGCTCTCATTGCCTCTATGCAGGGAGGCTGGAGCTATCACATTGTTTTTCTGTGAGACCCATTTGCACTGGATCAGCTGAAGGCCCAGGGAAGCCAAAGAGGCAGAAGAAGATAAGGACTGATGGGAGAGAGACAGTTTCTAACTTTCCCAGGAGCAGAAGACACAAATATATTCCTTTCCCCATTAGGCTGATTCTTTAGTTGCAAAAGGGTTTAACATGATGCAGCTGTTGGAGTCTTTGCACCCAGCCCTAAGTCAGGCTCCTCCTGCCCATTTGGTCCCCCTCCCCCGTTTATCCAGGGAGTGCGAATATGTTATACTTCACTTCTACTTTGCAATTTCCAACATCTGGAACTGTGTTCCATTTAGGAAGATGGTGAGTTCTTGAAAAAAAACAGTAACTTGGCAGGCATCCAGAGAAAAGACTACACCAATCCCCTGGCCTTGGGTGAATGACAATATTAAAAAGACTGGTAGGTTTGGCAGCAAGTTAAGTTCCTTGTTCGGCTGGTGGTTCATTTATTCATTCATTCATTGTTTCATTCAGAATTTCTTCATAAAGTCTGCAGAGTTTAGAGGTCTCCCTATCCTCAAGGCTTGATTACAATAATAAAAGATGGGACCATCTATAAATATGTGAAAATAATTAAGGTCAGGAAGAAAGGGGGGAATACATTTGAGAAGATCTATTTATAAAGGTTATAAGTAATGAGATAAAATGAAGTAGGGAATTTAAGAGGAATTTTGAGAAAGGGGAAATTTAAGGACTGCTGATAAGGAAAATCCAGAATGATTCCCTGTGTTCAGAAGGTTTTGTTGTGGGCTCCTATTTTGGATGGCTTCCTTCTTTCTTCTGAAACTGCCTGAAACCAGTGAATAGTAGCAAGCTTCCTCCTCTAAAAAAAAGGACCCCCAAAGAGCACACCCCTCCCTGCCTAGGGAAGGTGGCCCTGGGCATGCCAAATCTGAACAAAGACCCCATCTGAGTTTCTGTTTCCTTCACAGTAGGCAAGGGGAGGTGGGAAGGGGTGAGCGGTTGGCAAGACTCCCTCGGAGCTTGCAGTCTGGGTTTGCTTGAGTTGGATTCATGGTTGACCAGGCCCTCCTGCACTCTCCCCAGTACCCCCAGCTCCAGTTTCCCTGCTCTGCCTGTCACCAGCATCCCAGACAGAATCACTGGAGCTTAAACAGTCTCCCATCACCCCTCCCATCCTTTATTTTTTATTTATGCTCTGAAGGGAGCCATGTGAAGGGGATGGCACTTCCAATAGGGGAGTTCTTGGCAAATAAAGAAGGAACCAGAGCCAGAGCCAGATCCAGGACAGGGTGCTTAGGATCCTTGGGATAAGAGGGAGGGGTGGCACCAAAAGTTGTTGTGACTGAAGGGAAATGAGTCAAGGGAAGAAATGCCCTAATTTAATTCTTATGGACGAAGGGATGGGTGGGCCTGCCAGACCACAAAATAACATCCCGACCAACTAACCTACTTTAACTGCTGAGAGCAAGATCACTGGGGAAGGACACATGAAAGCTGGGAATCTGGGGTCCAGGAATATCTGAGTTTAATGACTAATACCAGACAGCTCTGTTCCTTTCTGCACATCTGCACTTTTTCAGGCCTGTTTATAAAGAGATAGACATGCTGAGGGAGCCGTGGGGAGAGGGGCGGGCTGGCCTGTGGGAGCCTTGTCTTTGTTGGACAAAGAAACCCAGGGATCCTGAGGCAATCTGAGGTGGACTGGCTCTGTGATGTGCCAGCAATAAAATCCCTACAGTTTCCTCTAAAAAGTCAGAGAGGGGACACTACTGTGGCTCTGTCTCATCAACCCCAGGGCAGGAATTCACTTCAGGAAAACCAAGCCAGCTCAACATGGTCCCCGGGCTGCCAAGAAGTAAGTGCCCATCAGCCCATAGGAATCTGGACAAAATCATCTTCCAGCAACCCATGGCCTCCAATGGGTGAATGGATAAACAAAATGTGGTCCATGTAGATAAATATTATTCAGCTTAAAAAGGAAGGCATTTCTGACACATGCTACCACATGGATGAACCTTGAGAATGTTATGCTAAGTGAAATAAGCCAGACACAGAAGGACAAACATTGTGTGATTCCACTTATATAGGGTACCTAAAGTTGTCAACATCATAGAAACAGAAAGTGGAAAGCTGGCTGCCAGGGGAATGGGGAATTATTGTTTAATGGGTACAGGGTTTCAATTCAGGAAGAGGAGAGTTTGGAAAGAGCAGTGGTGGCTACACAACAATGTGATTGTGCTTAATGCCACTAAACTGCACACATAAAAATGGTTAAGAGCTAAGTTTTATGTTATGTATATTTTGCCACAATAAAATATATATATATACTATTATTTAAACACACACACACACACACACACACACACACACACACACACACACATATCATCTTCCAGACACTTGTGATTGCATTTCCTGTTGAGGAAACTGATTCTGGAGGACTGGGACATGATCAGGTTGCAGGTTCTGGAACTTTGTTGTACCTCTCATATCACACAATTAAGCTTTCCCCCCTATTCTTCCAGAATTTAAGGGACACTGCGGAAATGATGAATAAAATGAAGAGAGAGCTGCTGTGCATACTGCTGCTTTGTGGAGCTGTCTTCACTTTGCCCAGTCAGGTGGGTGTGCAGTTCACGTCTGTGGGCCTCGCCCCTTGAGGCTGTGGTCCTTCCAGGTGCTCCTCCGTGTATCCAGGAGCCCCAAGGTGGGGATGGTGTCAGAGTGCAGAGACAAAGGGCCCGAGGGCCAGCGAAGCTGCCAAACGCATGTACGCAGTCCCCTCTATATGGGATGCTTAGGAGTCAGGCTTCCGTCAGCAGACCTAGGCCCTTATCGAGACTTGAGGGAACAGTTCTTAATTCTATTCCACTGCCTCTGAACACCTTCTTTGGAGCTATTTTTTAAAGAATGCATTAGAATTCATCCATAAAGTATTTATATAAGAAATCAAGTGCTGCGAGCCATAGAAGGAGGCAAGCTATCCTCATGCTGCTTGCTACCTAATTGGGACTGAAGCTCTGCAGTACACATGCTCTCTGAAGATGCTCAGCAGCAGAGGGCATCAGGAGGCCAAACGAGCAACACCTGAGCAACAGGATTGACGAGGGGAGGCAGGCAGGGATGGCTACACGGAGGAGGTGGGCACTGTAGTTCCACTGTTCAGTATGGTAGCCACTAACCACTATGGCTATTTAAATTTAAACTGAATTAAAATTAAATAAAATAGAAGATTCAGTTCACTCACACGAGCCATATTTCCAGCGCCCAGTGGCCACATGGACTAATGGCTGCATATTGGACAGCACAGGTATTAAACGTGCCCCTCATTCAGAAAGTCCTTTTGGACAGTGCTGGTCTAGAAGTGGAGGAAGAATTAGATAAGAAGGCAGGAAATGGACATTCCACATGGAGCCAGTTAACCTGAGGGGGACTCTCTGGGAAGGTGGCATGTGATTGGCAGCTTGATGGGTGGTCTTCTGGATTGGTTAACTTTATTCTTAAGACACCCAGCATGTGCTGATCCTTTCTCCACCCCTGGTTTCTTTCCAGGAAATTCACAGGCGATTCAGAAGGGGAGCCAGATCATTCAGAGGTAAGATGAAACTGAGGTGGAGAAGGGTTGATGAAGGTAAGAGGCAGGGTTAGGGCTCAGAGGCTCAGGGTGCTTTAGGCTCTGTTGGGGGATGTATCTTCTACCCACCAGCTAATAACTTAAGCTATGTGAAGGTGAAGTTGTACAGGGCAATTCTGCAGAGATGCCTGAGTTATCCCTCAATCTCTCACTCACTATGCACCCAGGTAGCCAAAGCGAGTGAGCCAGGGTCTGATAAGACAGGGACAGATATGCACTCAAGGAGTCAGGGAGTCACAAAGCTGGTGGCAACCTGCAAGCTCAATGGCCCTAAGTCCTGTTACACAGATGAGATTTGGTGACTTGCCCAAGCCCACGCTGCCGCCAGGTGGCGCTGTCCTGGTCTTCGGAATCTTTCCCTACCAGAGTCCACTGGGCAGCTCTGTGCCTCCATTTCTTTCGGTAGTAAAACAGGGATTACTAGCCTGGGTCACCTAGAGCTGAATCTAGAAACCTGAGGAACATTCCTGTTAGGATCCCAAGAATAGAAAATGCTAACAGCTGGATGGATTGTCTTGACTCTCATTTGAAGGACCCTTGGCCCAGCTTCAAGTCCCAAACCCAGGGCCTTCATCTCTCCTCCATCATGAACTAGTTCCTTTGACTCTGGAAGACTTTGCAACATCCCTTTTAAAGTGGAAGTTTCCCCAGAGTGAGTCACACCTTAACTCTTAATGCCATCACTGGTGGATAGATAGCACAGTGTTTCTCACAAGGGTGCCCTGCCCCCATGGACCCTCAAAAGAAGCAATAGCGTAGCATTATTTACCATGAGCATATGTCGCTTCTTAACTAATTAAAAGTTAAAAATGTTTTAAGTTGGCATTCTGGTTTGCAAACAGAAAGAGGGAAAGAATAGTACTTAAACTATTGTCATTATACTTTCATTATATTTTCAAAAATACTAATAAAAGTAGCACATTTTCTGCACAGACAAAAATGCCAATTATCTTTGTTTGGGGGCAGAAATGCATTGTGTCAGTGTGGTAATACTCATATGGCTTAAAAACTCTGGTAGGTGATTATATACATGTGTATAGTTTTGATGAATTAAAATGAAAAAATAGAGTATAACTTAATAAATGTACCTTGATTAATACATTCTTTTGACATGAGGGCCCATCAGAGAAAAAACAATAAAAGGGGTCTTTGGAGGCAAAATATTAGAAGTTTGTTGTGTTCCAGTGAACAGTAAGAAAGGACTAAAGAGGGCATCATATAGAAAGTGAGACAGGCATTCCCTCAGCAAGACCGGAGGTGGAGCATCAGATTTGGTGAGTTGTGCCCTAAGAGATCGGCCTGTCTTTCACTATAGTGACCTGCAGAGATGAAAAAACCCAGATGATATATCGACAACATGAGTCGTGGCTGCGCCCCATGCTCAGAAAAAACCGGGTGGAACACTGTTGGTGCAATAGCGGCCGGTCCCAGTGCCACTCCGTGCCCATCAGAAGTACGTATGGACTTGAGACCAAGGCTTTGAGCTTCAGGGTCCAGTCTTTTGGCCCAAACCCTGTCTTTATTGGTCCCCAGCACGTTCAAATCTTCAAAGAGAGATTCTAGGCATGATGTGCCTTAGGCAAGGTGAAGGTGCTGAGCAAAAAAGGAGCAAAGCCATGTGACCTTCACTGGCTGAGCCTCAGTTTCCTTTTCTGTAAAATGGGGAGAACAATAGTACATACTTCATGGTTTGCTGTGAGAATTAAATGAACTATTTTGTAAATGGTGTAGAATAATGCCTGCCATGTAGACAGCACTGTTAATATTTTATCTCATATTATTATTGGAGCTACTTTGAAAGTAATGAGGGGTTTCTTTGTTTCTATTTGACAGGTTGCAACGAACCGAGGTGCTTCAATGGGGGGACATGTTGGCAGGCTCTGTATTTCTCAGATTTTGTCTGTCAGTGCCCTGAAGGATTTAGTGGGAAACTCTGTGAAATAGGTGAGTGGTAGGTGAGTGGCTGCGAGAGAGGGACTGACATCCCAATTGCCAAATCTACCCAGAAAGGAAATCTCTGGTGATAGGGGTGTGGGTAGGGATTGGGGACAGGAAGGGTCATCCAAGGGTTGGTTAGAAAACCAAAGTGCCGGACCCAATGGGTGTAAATCTGGAGTCCGGTTCCACCACCAGTCAGCCAGCCTGCCTCATTGGTTTGGGGTGATGACAGCAGCAGATGTGAGACCCTCTCTGAGAACTAAATGAAGGGGGGGCGGGATTCACATGTGCAACATTGCATTTCCTGCTTTCAATCAGATACCAGTGCCACCTGCTACAAGGACCAGGGTGTCACCTACAGGGGCACATGGAGCACAGCGGAAAGTGGGGCTGAGTGTGTCAACTGGAATAGCAGCATGCTGACCTGGAAGCCCTACAATGGGCGGAGGCCAGGTGCCATCAAGCTGGGCCTCGGGAATCACAATTACTGCAGGTGAGAGGGCTGTCTTCCCTACTGAGTAGTTTTTCCACTGGTGAGAGCTTTATGTATATACAACATGATTTATTTTAAGGAATGGGCTCATGCAGTTGGTGGGGCTGGCAAGTCTGAAATCTGCAGGCTGGCAAGCAAGCTGGAAACAGACAGGAGTTGATACGAATTTCTTTTCAGCTTTTGTTCCTCAGGCCTTCAATTGATTGGATGAGGCCCACGCACATTATCAAAGATAATCTTCTTTACTTAAAGTCAACTGATTGCAGATGTTAACCACATCTACAAACTCCCTTCACAACAACACCTAGATTGGTGTTTGATTAAAGAACTATGCATAATAGCCTAGCCAAGTAAACACACAAAACTGATCTTCACAGCCCACCCTTGTCAATGTGGCACATATACACAGCTCCTTAAACCACACTTAACTTCCAAATGAAGACAATAAGCAAGTCATACTTCTATCTAACATGACACAACTATCCTGTGTACAACCAAAATACACCGACCCGTTCCCTGGAAGAGCATGCAAAGTCATTGGACCTGAGAGAGGAATTCCCCTTTTAATGTCCCATGGCCTTCCCTGACTGATTTTTCAGAAACCCAGATGGAGACTCAAAACCTTGGTGCTATGTCTTCAAGGCAGGGAAGTACAGCTCAGAGTTCTGCAGCACCCCCGTCTGCTCCAAGGGTAAGTGCAGCCACCCCCTCTTCCCGCATGGTGTCACAGGGAGAGGAGTCTAGAGGACAGGCTGACAACCCTTCTACAGCTGAGGGGACAGAGTAGTAGGATGTTAATCATCTGGGCTACAGAGGAAAGAAAGCCCTGAGACTTAGGTCCTCACCCAGGCTTGCCTCCAGCGTTTGTTTGGCCTGAGCTGATCTCTTCACGCCTCTGATTCTCGGTTCCCTCATCCACGGAGGGGAAGCTGGCACTGATCAGTGGTTTCCAGCCCTTTTGCGAATGAATGGGGGTTCTCCCTTTTTGGGTTGATGGGCCTATCTCCCCCCTTTCTCTCTTAACTTTTAATGTGAGAAAATTTCTCAGATTTAAAAATACTAAATTACCAAAGGTACTATGAATTCAGCAGGGCTTTCACAATTAATAATGTTACTTATTACAACAGTATGAAAAAGATGCTTTAAAGTTATATATATAAATAACATGCATTCAGTCGATAAGTGATGCTGATATACCTTTGAATTTGAGGACTCTACAGTAATGCTAAAGCACCCTCCCTATCTCCCAGAATCTGATATCTAAATTGCACTCACTGGTCTACATGATCTTAAAGGTCCCTTTTAATTATGCTATTTACTATGCTGGTATATTTTGTCAATTTCAGATGGGGATAAAAGAGGGACAAAAAGGTGAAAATAGGTAGCACTCTCTTTTCCTTCCAAGCCCAACAAATCTTTCAGAGCACTGGCAGGCAAAATCTAAGAAGGGTCTGCTCACATATCCCTCCATTGAAGTACCTTGGTTCATTGTCAAATATAAACAAGGAAACCCATAATTACTTTCAAAGCAGCTCCAGGAATAATCATCACTAATTAAACACAGCAATCTTTGCTGCCGAACCTGAATATACCCTCAGAGTCTCTTCCAACAAAGTAATCTAGGAAGCCATAACCAGTTGATGGATGTTGACATGCCAAAAGAAAGCCATTTGCCGTCCCTATGTAAAAAGGCTTGAAGAAGAAGTAAAAAGGGAGATGGGATGGTATCACTCCGTTCTCACTGATAGGCTGCCTTCCTTCAACTCCCCAGGCCAATAGCTCCATTGCAGGTTCTGTGGCAAACTCCAACTTCCCTGCTTTAGCATTTTATTGGTTTTGTTTCAGTTTCAATTTCTTCTGTTCCAGAAAATAATGGGGACTGCTACTTTGGAAAAGGGTTAACATACCGTGGTACGCACAGCCTCACCACATCTGGTGCCTCCTGCCTGCCATGGAATGCCATAGCCCTGCTGGGGAAGATCTACACAGCATGGAAGACCAACGCCCAGGCACTGGGCCTGGGCAAACACAATTACTGCCGGTAGGAAGCACAGGGCTGGAAGGGCTCAGGTCGGGGCAAAGGGCAAGACTGGGGAGTTAATGCCTAAAATTATACGGAAGACCCACCGAGTGCAAAGAAACCATGACTCTTATATAGCCCGACCTGCTCATTTGCTAGAATAATACCTATTATGAAAATCAAAGTCCACAGTTTTCCAACCCAAATTCCAAGTTAGAGGTCCTCTCCTGTGGTCATTTTTTCCTCATCTGTTCCGCTCTCACATGGCACTGTTATTCCAACGAATTGTAAGCATTTCCTCACAGCACAGCTCACAGTTCCTCCCAACGACTCTTTTAAATGAGAATGTCAGGTTGCTGAAGTTAAAGCTGTTTTCCTTCCGTGGGGTCTGTGACAGAGCCAGGCCAGAGCTCAGGATCCTCATTCCTAGCTCCATGTTTTTGTCATTGGTTCACTGGGTCCCCTTCCCCTCTTACATGGCTTGAGATGTGATTTAAAATATGATTTAAAGCCTTCAACTCTCCTTATCATCTAGGAATCCAGATGGGGATGCCAAGCCTTGGTGCCACGTGCGGAAGGACCATGAGTTGAAGTGGGAATACTGTGACATTCCCCAGTGCTGTAAGGGCCGGCCCTTGGCCACGTCCCTTGCCCCAGTCTCACTGCCCATTCCTCTTGACCATTTCCTCTGCCATGCCATTTCCTGGGCCATCACAGCTGTTTAGCTCAGACTGTGTAGCTGCCAGATTTTTAGGAAGGTTAGGCCTTGTTGGGGAGGGAGCTTCCATGGCCGAAGCAAGGGTCGGGCAGATAGTCTCTCCCATGCATGGGAAATTATCTGAGAAAAGATTACCATTCCTCAGTTACTGTGAACACACAGATCAGCCAGAATGTTCCTTAAGAAACATAGAGTCTTAACTGGGCAGGTAAGACACAAACTGTCAGCTCACAACCAAAGTTTGTGTAGTGAGTCCTCAGGGAGTGCTATCAGTAAGCTTGCTCTGAACCTAGTGGGCGGGGAGTGTTAGAAAAGCTTCCTGAGGAGGTAGGATTTCGCCTGGGCCTTGCAGGATGAGCAAGATTGAGTAGATGGAAAAGAAATGGGGTAGACGTTCCCCAGGAGAAAATTGTAATGCTTCCTTATTTCTTAAACCAGGAAGTAGGGGCAGATAAAAACAAGAGGTAATGAAGCATAGCAGAGAGATACCTAGTTTTGGATTTTGACAGATCTGGGTTCTAATGAAGACGCCATTGTGACCTTGGGCAAAAAAGTCTCGGCTTCTCTGAAGTTCAGTGTTGTGAAGGTTAAAGACAGTGTATATACAGTTGGCATGTGCTATGTACTCAATGAATGAAAGCTGCGGTTTTTATCACTATGGACCCTGTTATATCACTCTGTGCCAACCTGCAGAGATGCAGGAAACCTGTAGAAACTTGGGGTCCCAAGAGAAGAACGCAGGATGGGTGCCCAAGGACTTCACCTCAGGACCACAGATCTGATTTCCCTTCTCTGCCTTTCCTCACCCAGCCACCTGTGGCCTGAGACAGCACAAGCAGCCTCAATTTCGCATTAAAGGAGGACTCTACTCGGACATCACCTCTCATCCATGGCAGGCTGCCATCTTTGTCCAGAACAGGAGGTCGCAGGGAGAAAGGTTCTTGTGTGGGGGAATATTGATCAGCTCCTGCTGGGTCCTCTCTGCTGCCCACTGCTTCCAGGAGAGGTAAGGACTTGGGGAACTCAGTAGGTTTTCCTGCTCTGCAAGGCCTGGACACCAGGCTGGTTAGAGGAAACCTCACAGAAGAATGTCCGAATGTTTCCCCATTAGGTTTCCTACCCACCACCTTAGGGTGGTTTTGGGCAGAACATACCGCTTGGTCCCTGGAGAGGAAGAGCAGAAATTTGGAGTAGAAAAATACATCGTCCATAAGGAGTTCGATGACAACACTTACGACAATGACATTGGTAAGATGTCATCGTTCGCCCCGCTCCAGTTCAAACTCCGGCTCGCACAACGCACACCCACACGTGCACTAGCGCCCTCTTTCCAAACTGTTGCCTTCTCCTTTCTGTTCCTCCCCTAAAGTCAGAAGCAGCTCTTCACACAGGGCTTTTGCTCTTTCTCCCTCTGCCTCCCAGCCCTGCTGCAGCTGAAATCGGATTCGCAGCAATGTGCCCAAGAGAGTGACGCTGTCCGCACCGCCTGTCTCCCGGAAGCTGACCTGCAGCTGCCCGACTGGACGGAGTGTGAACTGTCCGGCTACGGCAAGCATGAGGCGTGTAAGTGGAAGGAAGTCACGGCCCATCCTGTCTGTCTGCAGGACAGCAGGGGATGCAGTGGTTGACCAGACAGAGGAAGAAGAGGTCATGGGCGTGGTTCTAGTCAATGTGGGCAAGTTCCCTGTGTAGTGACAACCCATCGTTGCCCTTCCCTACCTCACAGGGTCACTGTGCAGGTCCAGAAAGGTCTGAATAGCACCAGTGCTTTGAAGAGCTTAAGATTTCAAGAAGGTTCTGATAAGAGTGAAGACGGTAATTAAGGGTGTGATACTTGGGCTACAATCCCACAGACCTGAGTTCAAATCCTTACTCTGCTCCTTGCTTGCATTGTGATCCTGGCTTGGGTTTTTATTTTACACCACTCCAAGCCTCAGTTTCCCCATTGGTGAGATGGGGACAGAACTAGCTCCCTCCTTAGGTTATGAAGATTAAATGAGATATTAGGTTAAACCAGTGGTTCTCACCTGAGGGTTATTTTGAGCCCCAGGAGACACTTGGCAATGTCTGTGGCATTTTTGGAGGTTTATCCTGGCGTTTAGTGAGGAGAAGCTAGGGATGCTTCCAAACATCTAACATGCACAGGGCAGCCCCTTACAAAAATTATCTGGTTAAAAAACAAAACCAAAAACAACAAACCTGGTCTAAAATGTCAGTAGTGCTGCTATGGAGAAATGTTGGTTCGGCTCTATAAAATTGTTGTTTTTATGGGGCAAAACACTAAAATATTGGCAGTTTCATAGGATTCAACCTAATATGTGTAAAAGCTTGATACTTGTTAGCTAGCTATTATTAGAAAATTAGGCCTTCTCCTTCCAAAAGGTTGACAACTTTCCCTAAAACCAAAAGATGTTTTCCCTCCTCTCTTTCAGCGTCTCCTTTCTATTCTGAGCGGCTAAAGGAGGCACATGTCAGGCTGTACCCCTCCAGCCGCTGCAAGCCCCAGTATTTGTTTAACAAAACCGTCACCAACAATATGCTGTGTGCTGGAGACACGCGGAGCGGAGGGAACCAGGCAAACCTGCACGATGCCTGCCAGGTAAGCGCGAGGTCTCTCTCTCCAAGGGTAAAAACGTCCCTTGGCCAACAGGTTCTTAACCAAGGAAAAAACCTCTAGCCAGAATGGAGTGATTTCATCTTGGTGAGGCACTGGGGATTCTACATGCGGGCCTCAGAGAGTGAAGCAACTGGAGAAAGATCAAAGTTACCCAAACTTAAGAAACCTGAGCTGCAGGAAATTTCCCCAGTGTCTGCACAGGAAACCCCACCTGGTACAGGATTTCCTGTAAGCCCAAGCAATGAAATGAGTATTGAAGTGGGGGACAAAGCAACACAAATTAAGTTCTTGACATCTGTAGGTGTTGGAGGATTACAGTCTGCTTTATAGCAGGGGAGGGATGAATGGCAATTTATTGGGATGTTGGATAGAGATGATTTGTGAGAAATGAGATTTAAAAACTTATATTCAGCCCTAATAACCTGGGAAAGCAAATCATCTAAAGTTTTTTGTATTGGCATTCCTACTGGAGTTAGTATTGTACTTCTATTTCATGATAACAAGACGCTGGCCTGTGGGACACGGACCAACCTGTGATATTAGGACTGAAATGTATCCAAGGATGTGTTATTGATGAGACATGTTCATGTCTGCGGTGTGTAGGCTGTTCAC
This sequence comes from Furipterus horrens, assembly GCF_987537825.1. Taxonomy (NCBI): domain Eukaryota; kingdom Metazoa; phylum Chordata; class Mammalia; order Chiroptera; family Furipteridae; genus Furipterus; species Furipterus horrens. The sequence continues at coordinate 74,683,876 of NW_028327182.1, forward strand.
TGAGGGGCCGGGGTCAGAAGGACACAAAAACAAGGAAGGCCAGGCTCTTGCACTGAAGACTTTGTGGACTTTGTTCTTATAAAGTAATCATAGCAACCCCTGCCCCTTGGTTCCTTGACAGCCTTTGGTCTCTTTTTGAAGAGTTTCTTCAGAAACCTCCATTGTCAACAGTCACATAAAGGTTGTATGCAAAGTGAAACCATGATTATTTGCAAACTTCAAGTTAAAAATCATTTTGATTCAGTAAAAACAGTAAACAAGTACCAAGAGTTTTACTAAATGTATTACATACATTGTTCTCAGAGCTTTTCAAGCTTTCTTCCAATTAATTCCCATAACAACCTCATCAAGTAGGTAGTATTATCTCTCTTTTACAGCTAAGGATGCTGAAGCACAGTTAGCCCAAGGCCACCCAGCTTTTAAGTGGTGGAGTTAAAACCAAGGCTGAGGCCCAAAAGGTCTAAGCAGTTACCTCAGTTCTACTTTACATTGTAGAGGATCAAGATCATTGAGATAAAAATTTTCTTCTGTGAACTAAGTACTACAAAGAGTACAATAGTAGCACTACAAACATTAACCCTAATTTCTACTCAGAGTCTGTCATTGTTGCAAACAACAAACCTGTTCTCTCTTTTGCAGGGTGACTCAGGAGGCCCCTTGGTGTGTCTGAAGGACAACCACATGACTTTGGTTGGCATCATCAGTTGGGGTGTTGGCTGTGGGCAGAAAGACGTTCCAGGTGTATACACCAAGGTTACTAATTACCTAGACTGGATTCAAGACAATATGCACCCATGACCAACAACACCCAATTCCCTGAAATCATGGCAGACCTTGCCTTCCTCCACTTGAGAAGACACACCAAGGCAGAATGCTTCTTTACACAGATTTCTCCATGAGCCATCACACAGTACCAGTCAGGGGAGAACCAGTAGAAGAGAGGAGAGGATATATTTTCACAGGTACTTCCCACTTCGGAAGCCTTCAGGGGTTAAAGTCTGATTTCAGAATGTATTTCTGTCAGACAAAGAGACAGGTAAAAGCCAACCCCTCCCAGAACACTACCATCTAGGGCAGATGAGAGGTAGAACAAAAACCCAACCTCCTCATCTGTCAACCTGAACAGCTTTGGAAATGGGACCACAAAGATAAAAGCATGTCTCTAGTAAAAAGTAACTAGATCCTTCAGGAGAGAAGTATTGCATTAGAAATAGAATGTCTATTTATAGTCACAAGAAAGCCCAACAGGGACCTGGGCCTCCTAATAAGGAATGGGCTGGCTGGCCAGCTCATGTTCCTCAAGCCATCCTTTAAGTTAATTATGTGACGATCCCCTTTCTCCAGTCTACAGCTCTTGGAAGGAATTCCTTTTATGTACAGTGTAAATCTTTTCTTTATAAACTTTATACTGGAAGAATTGTATTATTTTAATAACTGATAAACTAGGCTTTAGCATATTTATATCAATCCATTGTAGTGTTTATTTTGTGTTGCCACATTTCTGTATTATATATACTAAAATAATAAAATCAGGTATATTTTTCACATATTTTCTCAGAGTGGAATAGTTGTTACGTACATCCCACAGCTGATTCATTCGTGTTCATATTTTTAAAAACATTTGCAACATTAATTTCAACAAATACAGAATACTTGCTGCACACAAGTCAGTATGCTAGGTGCTTTAGACAATAAAAAGGTGCTTTAGACAATAACGTATTCAGAGATATGACAAGGTAGAACAGAGATAGACCACAAAATGGCAGAGAGAAACTTTTACTGAAATTCAGTTGCAGGAGGAAGTAGGGAATCTTAAGGAAAAAAGAGTTAGGTAGGGTTTTCAAAAATTGGGCAAGACTTGGACTGGTGGATAGGTGTGAGAGAGGCATTCCCGAGGCAAGGAATCCCACTGCATGAAACTAAAGATCTAGCAAAAACGGCAGTGGGAGTATGGGGAGGAATTGAGTAGCACAGTTTGAAGCAAATTTCATGAAGAATGTAGGTTGGATTTTTAAAATTATTTTTAAAATACGTTAATGGGTTTTAGAGAGACAGGAAGGGAAAGAGAAAGAGAAAAACATCAATGTGAGAGGGAAACATCAATTGGTTGCTATTCAACCGGGGATCGAACCCAAAATCTACGTATGTGCCCTGACTGGGAATCCAACCCACAACCTTTTGGTGTATGAGGCAGTGTTCTAACCAACTGAGCCACCCAGCCAGGGCTGTAGGTTGGAATTTAGATTATGGTAACTTTAAATGCCAAAGTGAGTCTGGACTTAGTTTGTAGGCAGCAGGGAGCCACTGCGGTTTTTGCTCCCGGTGAGTGATGAATTGAGCATGCCTTAGGAATATGAAGCAAGTGGTGGCTGGGGAGAGGGCAGCCTAGGGAGATAGGGAGCCTCCCTGGACAGCAAGCACAGTGCTATAAAGGAGAAAGGAAGGGGTAAGAAGAACCTAAGCATGACCTGCTAGCATAGCAACATCCCAATGGTTGGTTCAGACTAGAAGCTAGTGTCAGAACATGGTGGCAGCTGGACTAGCCACCTGGACTTTTGACATATGCAAATGAACTATATGGAAATTAACCTGGTCCCAGCCTCTCCCATAGGAAATGAAAATGGACTTTGGTCCTTCCCAGAAGAAATGTTGATGGACCTAGCACAATATATTGACTGGCCTGGTGGGGGGGAAAGCAGGGAGATATAAATAACCTGTTAGACATGTTGATGGGTAAATTCACCCTAAGTGAAATGTATGTTCGGAAAAGTGTGCAGTTGGACAGGCAGGTAATTCCTATAGGCCAGCGTGGGTGACCAGGAGTCTCCGCTCCCTCTTCTTTCTCCCTTCCCCCTTCCCTCCTCTCCCCATCCCTTACTCCCATGGGCTCTTAAGTTGGTCTGGGAGTTTGTTCTTCCCTCCAACTCCCTTCTCTCTCTTCCTTCAGTAAACCTGGTGTAAAATTCTAGACTGTTCTCTGGGTGATTTCTCAGAGCAAGGTCACCTGACAGTATGTGGGCCATTTTCACCCATTCTGTTTTGCTTTCCTGTTGATCAGAAAGAATTTACTCCCAGGCAAGTCCACACAAGTTGAGTTGCTTAAGGAACGCTGCTTTCTGCCTCTCTGAGAGGACTTTCTGAACCACTGTTGAGGCATAACCCATATACCTGGCTGCTGCCCAACAGCCATCGCTGGCACCCCAGATCCAGGAATAAATCTGCTGACACAATGCTTGCTGGCACATATATACTGACAGTTTCTTGGAGAGGAAAAATGTGGTTGTAGGTATCTCTCTCTTTCTCTCGATGTTGTAAGGCTGCTCAGTTAAAAAGGTTCTTAGAAGAAAAGTAGTTTCAATTCTTGAAAGAAAGACACTCTCTATGGCCCAAGAGCTGGATTCAGTAGGGGTGAAAAGCCCAGCTTTCCTGAAATGCTGAAGTCCCAGGGCCAGTTCAATAAATGCGGGTCACAGAAACTAAGTCACAGATTTCGTGACTTCAGACGGCTTACAAGTTTCCCTGTGCAAGCAGAAGATTTTTAGAGAGATGTGTCTTTCATTCGGCCATTTCAGAAAGACATGGCTAGAGGACACCAACAAACAAGACTCCCAGCTATTGAATCTGCTGCAGGAATTCAGCTGGTTTTATCCCCTCCCCCTTGCATGACAAGCTTTTCTTCAGATAGTGGGGCTAATGAAATGAACTGAAGCAATCAGGCCTCTTGGGATAGAAATGCAAAGTTAAAAGTCCCCAGCATTCCTCTGAGTGCAGTCCTGGAAACCGCAGACTAGATGAAGACAATTGCCCAGAAGAGGCCACTGACTGAGCTACAGGGCAGAATCCCCGCCTGGCAAGACAGATTCGCTTAAATGCTACTAAAATACACTCAAAGAGCAACACATCATTAGCCAGTGCGGGTTAGGAAATTCAGGATAAAATGTCTGGAACTTATCAGGGGAAGGAAATGGGCATAAGGGGAAATCAAATAGTGTTATAATATTCCTCTCAGTATCCCCAGCCAGTTAATAAAAGTAACACATGCTAATAGACTGGGAGAACAAGAAAGACTCTCAGGTAATTGTGCAATTGGTCTCAAGGGGTAAAGACTAGAGGATCTCAGCACTGAAACTGCTCCCTTCCTACAGCCCCAACCTTAAGTCTGGTTATCAAAAAGTGTCAGAAACGTTTGGTTCCATGTTTATATAGAAAGCCAAAGACTCACACAATCTCCAGTACTTGGGATCCTGTAAAAAAAAAGAAAAAAAAAAAATCCTTGGGAAAGTTTAAGAGTTCTATATTCAATTACCCGTTTAAAATTCTAATAAAAAATTAATCTCATTGCTAGCACTGAGTCACCACCTACTGGTCAGAAAGCAAAGTACAAGTATAAAATATACCTGCTCACACTCCAATGCTAGGAAAATGCCAAGGGAAGAGGTCGTAATGACGAAGATAGCTAGAATGGAAATTAAACATTTGTGGTAAGTCAACAGAAAGAAGTATTAAGCTCTCTTTATGGCCATGAGGGGTTTACAGAAGGAAACTAGTACAGCTGTCTACACTTTACCAAAACGCCCAATGTCTCATCTTCCGAGAAATCTCTACTACAGCTCAGATGTTCAGGACCTTAAAGCCCTGTTTCATGTGAGAATTAACCAACAAAGAAGAGCAAGCGAATGGGGAAAGCACTGGAATAGACATGAGCTGCTTTAATGGTTTTGTCTTTTACACACTGGGGAAAAATGATTTGATTGATCTGGACCTTTGTTTTCACAACCTTTAAATGACATTAGTATGGCCCTGCCTGGGTGGTTTGGTTGGTTGAAGTGTTGTCCCGTGCGCCAAAAGGTTGTGGGTTCAATCCCCGATCAGGGCGCCTATGGGAAGCAATCAATGAATGTTTCTCTCTCACATGAGTTTCTCTCTCTCTCTCTCCCCTCCTGCTAAAAAAAAAAAAAAAAAAAAAAAAAAAAAAAATCAATGAACATATCCTTGGGTGAGGAGTTAAAAAAAATGACATTAATACCAACATCCCCTATCTTCCCGAGGTCACTAGAGAAGCAAACTATATGTATGGCTTTCAGTCTGTTGGCTGAAAAGCACAACAGTAAGGTGCTCCTGAATTATTTCACTGCTTCTACTGAGGCACACATGGCAGAGCATCACCACCGTTCATCCTAACAATACACTTAGGACACGGAGGACTGGTAAAACTCAACTTTATTAAGACTTAAACAGAGAAGATACCTCTGCACATGTTAAACACATGGAACTGAACAGCTCGACGAAGATGCCCTGCACTGCTTACACTAACACGTGGCTGGGCGGTAGCGATGAGGCCCCACTGCGCTCCAAAGGTCTGCCACACAGGTGCTGTGACGGTGACTTCATATGCTAAGGCCTGCAGGCCCCATAACCCAGATACGTTATTTCTTCTTAACTTCTTCACTTTTGATTAGGATGAGCTGCCCTGGAGGAAATAAAACAACTGGACGCAAAAAACTAAAAATATTCAGGGACCAAATTGGTTGTTTTCTGTGAAACTTTAAAATCCTCCAGAACCCTCAGGAGAAGTAGTTCTAAGTATTCTACAATCTGCAGGCAGAGATGTTTCCCCGACCCTGGTAGCTGTGTATATGGGGCATAGTCATCACCACAATTTCTGGAGAGATGGAATCTAAAACACATTGTATAGTCACAATATATACCAGAGAAAAACCACAAAGCAACATTACTCTGCAGCAAAAACAAGTCCAGGTTAGTAGGAAGTTTAAATTAGAAAAAAAAAAAAATCACTTAAGTATTTTGAAAATAAAGCTTTGGAGAAAAATGGTAGGGTTTGGAGACTACAGGTCTTCATTTTTCTCCATGCACGAAGTAGAGCACTCTATTACTACATAAGCTATAATTTTTAAAAACCTGTCTTTTATACAATTTTTAAATGGGTAACAGACCCACTAAATTAGAATAAAAATTACCTACACTACCTACTGGAAAGCCTGAGGTAACCCTTCAGTTGCCATGTTTCTGAAATTGGGTTACACATGATCAGCATGGCCCCTCTTCCTACAACACTAGTTTTATTCAAAGATTTGGGGGGCTTGGGAGGTTTCTGGCCTTAAAAGAAAATTGGACTCTTAGATATCTATCGTTAATAAACGACTGAGGAAATAACTTTACTGAGCAGCTTCAAGGATGAACTCCACCCTCAATAGTAAGCCTTCTGCTTACTTCGGGTGTGGATGGAAAAGTCTCAGACAGGACAGATGAGGCAGCAGGAGCAGTCCAGCACTGACGCATGAAAATGAGGACCCACTGGGTTATATTTGGGATACACCTTCATGAGGAAGGAGCTGGCCATCTACATTCTAATACTATGACATACAAAATATGCTGCCTTAGATTGGCTTTTCTGAAACTCTCCTCAGGTAACAGGAAAAAGCTGGTGAATTCTGTAAAGTGAGTAGAACTGTTTTGGGTTAGGGAAAGAGGCATTTCTGGCAGCCACCACCGGGAAAAGGGCAATTCACTTTCTCATTGAGGATGACTAACCAAGCACTACCGGCAAGCAGCAGCCAGTCTCTGAAACCGATCACGTACAGTCGTGGTCTTCAAGGGAAAATTTCATTCTACCGGGGTTTTCCATATCAATAGTGGACTCGAATTTAGAAGTTTCCAGTTCATTTTTAGAAGTACAAATTCGTTTTTTTAATATATGAAAGTAGAGGGATCAGAAAGAAACTAACTCAACTCTATTCTTTCCAACCCTCCTCCATGTGGGACTTGCTTTTCTTGCCACTTCCGCTCTGTGTCCTCATACCTGAATGCTGTTTCCACTTCCTTCCCCTCATAGATCAGGCCCTTCACTGGTCTTTGCTCAACCAACATTCATTTCCTTCCAAACTAACTCCTTTCTTTCCTTTCTCTCTCTCTCTTTCCTTTCTTTCCCTTCCTTCCTTCCTTAATTCCTTCCTTTCTTCCTTCCTTCCTTTTTCTCTTTCTTTTCTTTTTCTTCCTTCCTTCCCTCCCTCCCTTCTTTCCTTCCTTCCTTCTTTCCTTCCTTCCTTCCTTCCTTCCTTCCTTCCTTCCTTCCTTCCTTCCTTCCTTCTTTCCTTCCTTCCTTAAAAAACAATAACAAAGCAGTCTTTCACTGGCTTTAGATAAAAAAGCCAAGCAAGTGACAAATGCTAGTGTTTTCCGAGGGTGAGCACGTTGAAAATAGTTGAATATGGTGTCAGGTGTCTCTGGCCTGCACCACACAGCTCCTCGCTAAGAACTGAGTTGGTGCGGACTGTGCGTCAGTTCTGCCCCATTCTCCCTGCAACCCTTTTCTCCCTTGATTAGCTCCATGGCACTGAAGGCTAAGGGAAAAGGGAGCGGGTGCATCCAGAAGGGGACTGACCTAGGAGACAGGCTGATATTTTTTTACTTTTAGGCAAGTAAGAAAGGAAAAAGTGTTTGGGACTGTTCCCTTTGCAAAACTCTCCCTTCAGGTTCGAACTTGGAACTTTCCGGCTTTGGTCATGTATTTTATGCCTTTAAAAGGTTTGTACTTCTCTCCATACATGTCCAGACGGTTCACTTTGAGTCCTGGAAGGAAGAATATGACATAAGCATAATTCATAGAAGCAGGTAGCGTAACTGTTTAAATTCATTTCCATTCAAAGAGATCAGTGGGATAGAGATAGCAGTATCAATGAACCAGAAGAAGTTTCATTTACTTATATCACTTATGAGAGACTGACAAATTCTTCACTCCTGGTACATACGCTGATAATAAAAATCTTCTGCAACCAAAAGCTATCCTATTAGAAGGCCTGTTCCTAAGTGGAAAGGGCAGAAAGTTACATGCAGACAGAAATGAGGGTAAAGGAAAAGTAAAACCACTGTATGTTTTTCTCTAGTTATTGTACTGAATACAGAAATTAATAATGATAACAAAATCAAGAAATTAATAATGAAATAAATTATAATCAAATAATGAATAGTGGGAAATAATAAATTAATGCTTTCTAAGTATTTTCATTATACTAAGCTAAAAAATTTTATACCATACAAAACTTTAAAGCTTATTAAATGTTTTAAGATGAAAGAGTTTATTATTTAAGTGAATTCTAATTATTGAAATTAGATAAGACCTGTTGGTAAAGGAAAAAACGAACTTCACATAAAGTTAAAGTCATCTCCTTTCTAACTTACAGAACTGTTCAAAGGATTAAATAATAGATGAAAAGAGCTTAAAACAGTGCCCAGCACACAGTACATGCCCAGTAAGTGGTAACTATTACTATTACTATCATCCTAAGGTAGGTGTAGAGATAGTGAACCAATTTGGGTAGGCCCAAGGGTTCTAAATGATAATAAAAGCAAATGTGAAAGTCTTCTGAAATTGGGGGGAAGGAGGGGAAATTATTCTTTTCTGTCACCAGCTGAGAACGCAGAAGTATTTCCACACTGAAGACCTAGGAAACCTCAAAGCGACAAGCCGAGGAGACTCAACAACTGCTCGGGAATCCCTCTGCCTGCTAATATTGTTTCTTTCCCATCTGTGCCTTAGACACTTTTATTCACGTCACTTAAGCCAACTTCAAAGCAAGGATTATAAACTTTCCCCAGAAACGTGCTAGAAAAGATTACATATCAGGTAATGAAACCAAGCTTGATAAACAGGGAGTCACTTCTGTTCTCTTCAAAACCACCCATGCTGCGGGGCGCTTACCAGAGATGGCCAGCTGCTGGATCTTAAACTGCAGGTTAATTGTGGGGTTCTCATCTGGTTTGGAAGTTCCAGCCTGAAGACTCATGGTCCCCTTCAAACTCGGCAGCTTTTGGGGATTTATTTTTCCTACATCCCAAGACAGAATCTTCAAAGAAAGAAAAAGGTACAGTGGAACCTTTCATGTTCGGTTGTTGAGCTCTAACCTCAGGCCATCTGTTCACAGTATTATAACCTGCCTCTAGGGCGTTTCTCAACAGAGAACCCTATTTGTTACCATAAGTTATCTCCAGGAAAAAACAATGTCCCTTTGATTAATCACCTCTTTCAATGAGGTATAAAGTCTATGTGGAGAGTTCTGGCAGAGTTACTTCTATTTAAGATGAGCAATTCAAAACCTCCTGCTTATTCTCCTACCTTGGTAACTGGGTCAAATGTGTGTGTCCCCTGAGATGGAGTGAGGCTCATATTCAGGACCCCCTTGGGCATCTGGCTGGTGACAATCACTCCCTCGACGGTCTTCCCCATAGTCTGCTTAGGTCCCACTGTTATTTCAAAGCGTCCAAGAGAGCTACTGTCCCGGAAACTGATACTATGTTTGACATATACTGGAATTGCCACCAGACTGGAAAAGAGACAGACAAAAGCCCATTTCATTAATGTATTGCAAAAATGGTAACCTTTCCTCCTTATCTGCCCTGTTGGGAGCTTTTCCCCCTTATCTACTTCCCTACTCATCTTAAAAATTAAGCACAGGTAAAAGCCCCAAGTAATCTTTTATTTATTTACTTATTTTTTGTAAAGCTAAGATGCTGTCTAGTAAGTAAACTAACTCTGCTAATAATTCTTTGAATAATATCCACAAAATTAAAGAGCATACTAAGCCTACTATGAGAAAGGCATTATAAACAAAAATTAGGAGTCACTATATTCCTGTTTTACTTCGTGCCATGTAACCAATAATTATTTGTACTTGGGAGGGTAATATTCATACATCATGAACATGTAATAATTTCTTGAGAGACCTTTTACTTGACCTCGTCTGATCATTACAAAAACCCTATGAAGTAGGGTAGGTTGTCATGACTTGACAGAAGAGGAAATAGAGAAGTGACAGAATAATAACAGTTCCTAATTATACAGTATTAAGCACTTTCTGAGTGCCAGTCACTCTGCTAAATGCTTTATCTCTATTACCTCATTTAACCTTCCAATAAGTATGCAGTAGATACTGCTATTGTCCTGATTTTACAAATGAATCCTGATATGCTTAACCTCAGTTAAGTAACTTGCCCAAGGTCACATATCATAAATACTGAAGGTGTGGCTTAAGTCTAGGCAGTCTGATTCCAGAGCCTTTGCTCTCAAGCACTCAGATATTTTTATAAACTATTTATTTCAAATTGCACGGAAAGGTATCAGTGGCTCTGAGGTCTCATAGCTCACTTCGGTCCACATACCTTCTACCATACACCTCTACTAAGGGCTTACAAAAACCCTTAGACTCATATTACAGAAAATGTTCAAGATCAAAAATCGCTGCATTTTATAGTTCTCAATGCATAATTTATGCTTCTTTTGAGTCAGGGGTTGAATATAAGTGTACTCAGATTCCAATTTGAGAAAAAACAACATTCTTATTTAGACATATATAATGACAACAAAAATAATAGCAGCAAACTTAATGAGCACCGACTTTGTGATAAGCAATATTTAGATTCTCTTATTTAACCTTCATAACAAGGTACTTTTATTATTTTCAACTTACAGAAAACAGACACAGAAAAGGTAAGCACCTCACCTGAGGCTACCCAATTAGTAAGTATAGAAGCTGGAATTTGAACACACACACACACACACTCCATTCTTAATTATAAGGGCTGCTTACTTCTGGGCACTGACATGGTAAGAGAGCAGGCGAAAGTTTCCATCAGGAGGGATGAAGGAGAGGATACGCTCAGATTCCCAGCGCTTGAAACGAACACAAGGATGGAAGCTGACATCATCCAGTAACCTGGGGTTCTATAGTTACCAGGCAAGGAAAAGCAAAAGTAGGAATTAAACACCTGTATTTCTTTCAGGAGTAATTTAGATGCAGTTTTTACTAAAACACACACACACACACACACACACAAATTCTGTATTTACTTACAGAAAATTCAAGCCTGGCACAAGATGTGTGGATGTCCTTAATTATATCTCTTTTTAAAAATATCTTATTTATTTATTTTTAGAGAGAGAGGGAGGGAGAGAAACATCTCAATGTGCAAGAGAGAAACATGGATCAGTTGCCTCTAGAACACCTACAACTGGGGACCTGGCTCACAACCCAGGCAAGTGCCCTGACTAGGAATCGAACTGGAGACCTACTGGAGACCTTCCAGTCTGCAAGCTGGTGTTCAGTCCACTGAGCCACACCAACAGGGCCTTAATTATATATTTTTTGTTCCATATCATTCTCACAACTCTGTCTTTCCAAAAGCATTTAATTTCCCATCCCCAAAACTAAATCTGTGGTCCAGGCTTTTACCATAAAGGAAAGCGTAAGGTCTGGCATCCCAGTCAGCTTGACACAGGCATCAATCACCCCCTGGATCTCAGCGGTAATGGTGGAGCCTGAGACCGGGAGCAAGACAAAAGGAAGGTGAGAGGTTATTGAACTTTTCTCTGCTCTTCCCAACTTATTTCCTTCTTCCCTCCCTCTTTCCATCTCTTCCTTCCTCTATCCCTCCCTCATTCTCTTTCTTCTTTCCTTCTGTCCATCCACCCAATTCATTTACCTAACATTGTCCATCCTTCCAAACATTTATCAACCACACGTCAAGTATGAGACACTTAGATGAAGTAATGGGGATAAAAAAATTAATGAGATAATTAGCCTACAGGAGTTTTCAATCTAGTACCAGAATCAAATAGAATATCATAATCTTAACCAATGGTTCAGAAAATTTCATATACCAGAAACTGCTCTCCCTAAGTCCACCAATGAGCTTTCGGGCTACGTAGAATGGATACTTTTGGTCTTTATTCTACAGGATCTCTCTGTAGCATTTGTCATTGTTGACCCCCTTCTTCCTTTTCGAAACCCTCCCCTCTCCTAATTTTCTACCTTTCTATCTCCCTCAGTGCCTTCTGCAGATTTCTTTCTTTTAACATCCTTCAAATGTCCATGATTTTTCAGTTCTGAACTTCTCTCCTTTCAACACTCTCCCCTTGGGTTATCCCACCTACTGCTCCAGGCTTCAGTTTTCACTGAAGACTGATTGTTTCCTAATCTTTTTTCCAGTTCAGCCAATGTGACAGCTCCACTTGGATGTCTTGGAGGCACTTCAAACTCTCCATGTCAAAGTGAATTCACTATCTTCATTCCTGGACCTGCTCCTTGTATTTTCCATATCTTCACGATGATACTATCTATCCTATTGTTAAGCCAGAAAAATCCTTGACCACTTCTCATTCTTCAGTGCTCATATCCAATCAGTGACAATTTCCTCTCTGTTATATGACTCCTGCCTTTTAAGTCATCTGTTTGTTCCTCTCCACCCTCACTACTTTGTGGGCATCTACTATGTATTTTGTGACTTCAGTAATGGCCTCCTGCTTTCCCTACCTTCAGTCCTACCCCATTTCAAGCCATTCTTCACCCTGCAGCTGGACCGATAGTTTTAAACCACAAATCTGTACAAGTAACTCCCCAACTTAAATTTTTTTAATTGTTCCAAATAATCCTCCTTAAAAAGGCATACAGGACTTCATAGTCTAGCCATCTAGTTGTTGTTTTGGTTTTTTTTTTTAATTGAGTCAAAACTTAGAGTAAAATGCAAACATCTTAAATGTACAGCTCAATGAATTGTTAATTTATACATCTATGCAAATATCACCCACATCAAGATGGGAAACCTTTTTAGAAACCCACTATGCTCTTCTTGCCCAACCTAATTAATCTAAGCCCTTAAAATTCTGACTTCTATTACCTTAGATTAAGTTGCACCTGTCTTCAAACTTCATATAAACATACAACCTTACACATTCGTTTCTTGCTCAACACTGTGAGATTTGTTCATGTTGTTGGGTGTATCAGTAGTTATTCTTTTTCATCATTGTATAGTTTTCCATTGCAGGACCATATCAACATTTATTTATCCTTTCTATTACTAATGAACATTGAGGATATTTCCAGTTTAGGACTAACATGAAAAGCTGCTATGCCTAGTTTTAAAGCCTCATGACTTACTTTTCTTTTTTTTATGTTTCTCAATACAGTCATACTAAACTACTTTATTTCCCAACAATATTTTACTCACCTTAAAGTGTTTCTACATACTTCGCTCCAAAACATATGAAGGTTTTAATAACTTCTACTCATTCCACTGATAAAGCATAAACACGATCACCTGTTTACACTTTGTTCTGTATGGGTGGAATACCTCTCTTACCCTTTACCTTTTTACCTTTCTCTCTCCCTCACTAGACTTTAAGCAAGCTTCTGTAGTGATAGATTTTCTTTCTCTCTCTTTTTAACCCATTTGTCTCCTTTATTTGTATAACCTCATTGTCAACAACAAAATAACATCATCATCATCATCACCAACAGCAGCAGCTACAACAAAGGCATTTCATAAAAAGGCCCAGAAGTTTGTATATGGAACACAATTCAGAACACAATTAGGATTTCAAGAAGACTTAGCTGCAAAACTCAGAAATAATTAGTCAAAAAATGCTGAAAATACCATCACTGAACCAAAGCCAGCTGCTACCCACCCACATTTACTAACAAGAACCTCTGAAGGCTCATCATGGGGAAGATGTAGATCCCCAGCACTGTGCCGAGTGACTGCCACATAACGACCAATTGTCCCTGTGAATGACATGTCTCTCATTATTAGCAAATAATTGTTTTCTTATATTATTTGAAATGGGAATATTACAGGTATTCAATGACTTAATTACTGGGTTTACTGTTCTTTTTGAGTTTCTCTATCTCATCTTTTTTTTTTCATTGAGGTGATATTGGTTAACCTGGCCATATAGGTTTCAAGTGTACATTTTTATGATACATTATCTATATATTGCATTGCATTCAGTGTCTTTCATATGCAGTGAAGGGATTTTCTTTTTCCATTATTTATCCAGGGGTCTTCAGACTTTTCTTCTGTCCACATGATTCTCATGTATGATACACATTAGTAAGTATCCCACTATATAACTGTCATTATTATTGCATTACTGTCAGCAACAGGATGGGGACTGTGCCTAGTTGGAATACCCCCAGACTATATCTAATTCATCATTAAATGCCCACTATCCAGTATTGTGCTACAGCACAACAGGTTTCAACAAGCATTTGTTGAATGTGAACAGAACTTTCTACCAATTTCTAAGCTCTTAGACTTTTTCTCATATTAACCTAACTCAGAATAGATAGAAAGACTCCCTGAATTTTAGTAATTACAACTTTAGTTCTGCCATGAGAATTGAGAGTTAAATTCTTTCAAAAGGAAATCTAATCAACAAGAGATTAGTTTGTTACTTCTCTTTTTTATTCCAAGTGATACAAAATATAAATTCAGTAGACTTCTGGTCAAGATGACAGTGTAGGCAGACATGGCTCACCTCTTCACACAACCACATCAAAAATACAACTAAAATATAGAACAACCATCACTCAGAACCATCAGAAACTGAGCTGAATGAAAGTCTGACAAACTAAGCAAACAAGAACACAGACAGAATCATGGATATGGAGAGCATTTTGATGGTTGCCAGATGGGAGGGGGATGTGGAGGAGTGGGTGAAGAAGTGAGGGGATTAAGAAGCACAAATAGGTAGCTACAGAATAGCCATGGGGATGTAAAGTACAGTATAGGAAATGGAGTGGCCAAAGAACTTATATGCATGATACATGGACATGAACAATGGTGGGGGGAGAGTGCCTGAGGGAGTGGGGGGTGTTGGGTGCAGGGGGGGCAGAGGGGGAAAAAAACGAGGGTATCTGTAATAGCATAATAAATAAAATACTTAGAAAAAAGAAATAAGTGAAAAAAATAAAATAAAATCAATAAAAGTGTGAGATAGGCATTGGTCTGCATATTTTTGTCAGTTTTTTCAGCTTTATTGAGGTATAATTAACAAATAAAAATTGTACATATTTAAGGTATATAACCTGATGTTTTGATATACATATATATTGTAAAAGGATCACCATAATCAAGCTAATTTACATATCCATCACCTCACAGTTTTGTGTGTGTGTGTGTGGTGAGAGCACTTACGATCTACCCTCCCTGCAAACTTCAAGTATATAATACGTATGTGAAGTGAGGATGTGTTAATTGAACTAGACAGGGTGAGGGGAATCCTTTAACAATGTAACTGTAGTCACTGTGCTGTACCTTAAATCTTCTGAACTTATTCACCTCGCGGAACTGGAACTCTGTCCACCTTGCCCAACACCACCTTACTTGCCCGTCCTCCTAAACCCTGGTAACCAAGCACCCTTCTGTTCCCTGCTCCTGTAAGTGAGATAATGCAGTACTTGTCTTTCTGTATCTGGCTTATTTTACTTAAGTGTAATGCCCTCCAGGTTCCTCCATGTTGTTGAAAATGGCAGGATTTCCTTCTTTTTTTTACGATTCAATAATTTTCCATTGTGTGTATAGATCTATCTCACACTTTCTTTACCCATTTGTCTGTCAACAGACATTTCGGTTGTTTCCACATCTGGCTACAGTGGACAATGCTGCCGTGAAGAAGTGCAGATATCTCTTCGAGATACTTATTTCATTTCCTTTGTATAAAACCAGAAGTGGTATCGCTGGATCATTAGGTAGTTCTGTTTTTAATATTTCCAGAAACCTCCATACTGTTTTCCATAATGGTTGTGGCAATTTACATTCCCACCAACAGTGTACAAGTGTTCCCCTTCCTCTACATCATTTCAACACTTATCTTTTGTCTTTTTATAATGGCCATTCTTAACTGGTACGATGCAATATCTCATAGTTTTGATTTGCCTTTCCCTGATTAGTAATTCCTGAGCACCTTTTCATATACCTGCTGGCTATTTTTATGTCTCCTTTTGAAAAATGTCTAGTCATGTCCTGTGCCCACTTTTTAATCAGGTTATTTGTTTTTAGTTTCATTTTGTTACAGTTGTATGAATTCCTTATATATTTTGGATATTAATCCCTCTTTAGATGCATGGTTTACAAGTATGTTCTCCCATTTACTGGTTGCCTTTTCACTGTCTATTGCTTCTTTGTTGTGCAGAAGCTTTTTAGTTTGATGCAATCCCATTGGTCTATTTTTGCATTTGTTGCCTTTGCTTTTAGTGTCATATCTAAAAAAAAATAATAGTTGCCCAGACCAGTATCAAAAAACTTTTTCCCTATCTTTTCTTCTAGTAGTTTTATGATTTCATGTCTTATGTTTAAATCTTTAATTCATTTTGTATATGGTATGAGGTAAGTGTTCAATTTGATTTGTCTACATGTGGATATTCAGTTTCCCCAACAGAGTTAATGAAGAGACTATCCTTTCCCAATTGTATATTTGTTCTCGTTCGAGATCAGTTGATTATAAATGTGTGGTTTTATTTTTGAGCTCTATCTTTTGCTTCATGGGTCTGTATATCTGTCTTTATTTCAGATTCATACTGCCTTTTCAAAAAGATTTTACTTATTTACTTTTAGAGAAAGGAAAGAAGAGAGAAAGAGAGAGAGAGAAACATCAATGTGCAAGAGATACATCGATTGGTTGCCTCTCACACTCCCCCCAACTGGGGACCTGGCCCACAACCCAGGCATGTGCCCTTATTGGGAATTGAACAGGTGACCTTTGGGTTCACAGGCCAGCACTCAGTCCACTGAGTTACATTAGCCAGAGCTATACTGTCTTAATCAATGTAATTTTGTAATATATTTTGAAATCAGGAAGTGTGAAGTTTCCAGCTTGATTCTACCTACTCAAGGCTGCTTTGGCTACTTGGGGTCTTTTTTGGTTCCATATGATTTTTTTTCCTATTTATACAAAGAATGTCACTGGGGTTTTGAATCTGTAGAACACTTTGGGTATTATCAACATTATAAAAATATTAATTCTTCTAATCCATGAATACAGGTGTCTCTCCATTTTCTCTCTGTCTTCTTTAATTTTCCTCATTAGCATTTATAATTTTCAGTGTACAAATCTTCCATCTCTTTGGTTAAGTTTATTCCTTATTCCTAAGTATTTTATTCATTCTGTTGCTATCATAAATGGAACTGTTTTCTTAATTTCATATTGGGATAGTTTGTTGTTTGCATATAGAAATGCTACTAATTTTTGTATGTTGATTGTTTATACTACAACTTCACTGAATTTATTAGTTCTAAGAGTTTTTGTTGAAACTTTAGGGGTTTCTGCATATATGATCATGTTACTTGCATCATTATATTCAGGTTCATTCCTGGTACCTAGCACAATGCTTGACACAAAGTAGGCACTAAGTTAAAATGAATAATTTTGTATTGGGGAATAATTCTGCTAATAGCAAGCATTGTATGAAAGGGGTCTCTTTCTATTTTCATAGTCCAGAGAACAGGTTAAAAGCACTTACCTGATTTATCAATGATGGCATCAATCTCTTCAATCACATCAAAATAGGCCTCATTATTGGTGTATTTCACCCCAGTCCGTCGCCATGGCACCACTGACAGCTGCCCAGTGGGAAGCTGGTCACCCACATTGGTGCTTCCTGAGACAATAAATAGTACTGTAATTTATTTCCAATTTGGTAACTGAATGTAATCAATTCTCTAATAATCATAGAACACTTCCTTTGATGTCTCTGTACTCCCACTATGCATTTAGTCAATTAAAGAATTTTTCAAAAAAACAGGCAAGAGTTTTCCCAAATTCTATATGGGTAACCTACTCTACTTTAAAAACTCGCCTCCATCTGGTCTGCCTTCTCAAGCAGAATAAAGGTTAGAAAAGTTACCTGAGAAACAGATATCATATTTTGGTTTTGAAAGTAACTTGAACTTGGTCTCTCAAATTTCACAATAGCTTGCAGCTTAAATAATGTATTGGCTTTCAGTAGAGATGGTAATCTACATATTGATATAAAATTTTCATGGGTAAAAACAGTATTCTAGTTTGAGGTAGAGTCTTAAGTACATTTAGGTTAGGTATTAAAATGTATACATCAACATAATCTCTCAAAATTTAGGAAAAGAATACAAATTATATCTTTCCCTGTCTATAAGAGTTATAAATCAATTCCTTGACTTGTTTTTCCCTCACAAGCATCAAAAATATTTTTTAATTCAAAGGTTCTATACTAAAATTATGAAATATTATAACTAATTCAACATTTATTTTCTTCTCCTGTAACCTGGCTCTTTTTAATCTAAAGAAAAAAAACATTAAACACACATATATTCAGCATGTTTACAAAACATTTCAGCTTTCAAAAGTGATTCTCAGATACTTTTTCTAGATTTAAGGGAGATTCCGGAAAATGACTTAATAATATTAATAAATGATTCAGGTATTAATAAAGCTTTTAAAGGTTTAAAATGAGCCCCAAATATTGAAAAACCCAGCAAGTTTGTTTTCTTAAAAAATACACTACATATTAAAACATGTCATCAAGCTATAATAATTAAATCAGTATGATAATAAGGCAGGGAAGCCTAAAAAAAAAAAGATGAAGAATTCATAATGACTTAAGTACAAGATAAAAATACCATTTGAAAGCAGGGAAAAGAAATATAAATTATTCAATAAATAGTGCTAGGGAAAGTGATTGACAATATGGAGAAATAAACATACAGCCCGACCTTATATTAATTACTAAGATAATTTCCAAAGAGATTAAAGAATTAGATCCAAAAATAAAATCATAAAAGAATTACAAGAAAACACACTTTTTAAAAAAGACTTTCCCTTCTCCAAGATCAAAAGGACTTATGTTTTCTTCTAACAGTTATAGAGTTTGTTTGTGTTTAACTCTAATCTAGCTAGAACTTATTACATGTATAGAATGAGTAGGGTAAATTTTTTTTTTTTCTATATCAAGGCTGATTCTCCCAATACAATATATTTAACAACTGGCCCCTGGTCCCCTGATTTGATATATGACCACATTTATCTATACCAAATTTTTATAAACACAAGGGTCTGCTTCTGGACTTTCTATTTTATCCCAATTACATTTGCCTATTACTTGGCAAATACTACATGTTTAAAATTACCAAAACTTTATGATATATCTTGTACCTCTTAGGACACACTCTCTTGTTCTTATTTTTTAATATTTATTTTCAAAACTATCTTAGTTTTTATATCTCTCTTGGTTTTTATTTTTATTTTTTTCATATTTTATTTATTTTATTTTTAAAGAGAGGGGAAGGGAGGGAGAGAAACGTCAGTGTGTGATTGCCTCTTGCATGCTCCCAACTGGGGACCTAGCCCACAACCTAGGCATGTACCCTGACTAGGAATCGAACCAGTGACCCTTTGGTTCACAGGCTAGCGCTCAGTCCACTGAGCCAGACCAGACAGGGCCTCTCTTGGTTTTTATAACTCATATCTACAGGGAAATCCTTCCAATCCTTTTGTAATTCTTTTTCAAAATTATCCTGGCTATTGTGCACACTTATTCCTTTTAAAATGTATTTTTCAATCTATTTGTCACATTCAATGAAAATCCTATTTATATATTTAGCAAGACCCAAAAGGTAAAACCTTAATGAAGGATGATTAACTTTACTAAACAAAAAATTTTAAATGTGGCTACACAAACAATATCATGCACAATGTCAAATGACAAAACAGATTGTGAGAAAATACCTGTAAGAGAGTATTCAAAATATATAAAGAACTCCCACAAACCATTGTTATATTTTCAATATATATGGTAGTTTAATATTCTTAAATAAAAGAATTATTTTAAATTAGAATAAAAAAAGAAAAACATTTTAAATTTTAAAAAAATGGGTAAAGGACACAAAAAGTAATTCACTCTAGAGAAAAAATAGTTAATAAATATTTCAACAGCTTTTAACTTCCTTAGTAATAAAAAATGATTGTGTAAATAACAAGATATCACTAAACTATCAAATATCCAAAGGTTTTAAATTAATGATAACAGGGTTGGCTAGGGTGCATAGAAATTGTTACTTAAAGTATAAATTGGTGTAAACTCTTCTGGAGGGCAACTTGGCACAATGCATTAAAGTCCGTAAAATGTGCACATGCTTTGGTCCAGCCCTTCTATTTCTAGTACTGAAAAGAAATCACCCTAATATGTACAAAGACTTCAATATAAGAATGCTGATTTCTTGTTATTTAAAAGAATAAAAAATCAGAAACATTATAAACAGGAACTAAGTAAATAATTTAGGGTCTATTCTATTTGGCAGAAAATTGTAAAGTCACTAAAAATTATGTAGAATAGCTATCATAATGAAATAGTGTTCACAAAATATTGATAAAAGGTAAATTTTAATATATGTATGAGTTGTTAAAAAATTATATCTATTCATCCATAATCTGTCTAGAAAAGACAAAAAATATATACACAAGTATATTAAAAGTGTGATGGGATTAAGAATTAATTTCACATTTTTTGTGCTTTTCTGTATTTCCAACATTTCTACAAATAATCATGTGTTTCTTCTGAAATCAGAAAAAGATATTTTCAAAGGAGAATACTTCATTTTGTTATTGAAATCAGGGTATTTTCTGCATAATTAAAATCGTTCAGGTCATACTCAAAGGCTATAAAGAGTAAAACTAAAGCACCTGGACATTTGAGACTCCAAAGATAAGCACTCAGAACAATGCACATACCAGACCAAGCCATACCCACGATGGCAGCAGCTTTCTACGGGTTTCCTCCCTGTCCATACCTGTTATGGTGTTGACAACTGTTCGAAGAATAGTGGGAGGCTTTATCAGTTCTTTGAGGATGTTTGACTCGGTAGCTAATGGAAACCCATTATCAAGCATCTCTTCCAATACCTCATAAACCACAACCACATTGTCTTTGATCACTGGCTCTGAACACACTCCAAAATAATCCTGATGAAAATACAATATATACAGTTTATCACTCAGAGACTGTCATAAGTAAAAGAATGTTCCCAGAGAATAAGGATCTAGTTCTGCTTGCATGAGTTTACTCAATGTTTGGGATATTCTTCTACAACGAGGGAATGAAGCATAACCATAGTTCTCTTAGAAAGAACTCTGGACTGGCTTATAGTACTAGTGTCATTACTAACTTCTTTTATAAACTAGAGTAAGTCATTTAACCTCTTTGGGTTAGTTTCTTCAACTAGATAAAATATGTAGAAAATAAAACTGAATCTAAACTATTATATGTGCTTATGCACAAGAATTCGAAAGAACTATGATAATACTTGATATGACATAGATTGGACCTGAGTATGTGCTATTACTGTGTACTATTCCTTAACATGCATGCAGCAAGTAAGAATTTAGAGGGAAAGAAAATAAAATAAGGAGGATGAGCTAGCACACCAGGAAATCACTTTGTATCATCCCTACTCTAAGATGCTTTGATTCTAAGAATGCTTTGTCCTTTTATTAACAAAGGCTCAACTTAGATACTAAATTATCTGGGTTGTGGAAAAGCATTGGCTTCCAAATCAGAAGACCTGGGTTACGATTGTCACTTACTAGGTTACTAGATTAAGTCATCCTAACTAAGTTGGGTCTTGATTTCTTTAATAGAATAATCAGGATAATACCATTGGACACACAAGGATGTTGTAAGAACTAAGTGTGATTGATTAAATAATAATATATGTGAAAGTGCTTTGTAAACTATAAAGTACTATGTAAAATGCAATGCATGATGACAAAATCATTTAGAAATATCTGTGTTCCTTAGGTGTGCCCTTCTAGCAATGTCAGTTATGTCTTTTACTGGACCCCTGAGATGGTCACACAACCTTCTCAAATTCATCCACTGAAGGAAAATTGATCCTTTTTTGAGAAAGCCCATTCTACTCATGGACAGCTCTGATTTTAGAAAGTTCTTTTGCTAAACTAAAATTTGCTTCCTAGATCTTCCTTACAGAACAAGTGTATAAACTAGCCCCACAGCTATTGGAAGACAACTACAGGACTTCACTTCGATATATGTATTTTTAATTTTTTTATCCTCACCCAAGCACATTTTCTCATTGCTTTAAGAGAGAGGAAGGAAGAGAGGGAAAAAGAGAGAAGCATCAATCCAAGAGAGAAATATCAATCAGTTGCCTCTGTTATACAGCAGGACCAAGGGCTGAACCCACAACCGAGGCATGTGCCCTGACCAGGATAGAACCTGCAACCTTTAAATTTATGAAATGACACTCTGACCAACTGAGCCACACCAGCCAGGCCTTCAATATTTTTACTTAGGGCCAAACTCCCTGTTTGATATTTCCACTGTTCATGCCATGGTATGATTTCTAGATTGTTTCACTATCTTGCCATTTCTTGGAATATACTCTAGTTTTCCAATATTCTCCTCAAATTATAATATCCAAAATTGATGGCAGACTCCAGATGTGATCTAAATTACATCAGATAATGTCAATTATTGAAGCCATTCCAATATCCAAGAGCACTTAGGGATATGTTTCTAAAACAAAAAGATTTCTTCTTTAAAAATGAGAATTTAAAGGCAAAAAAGTTACACATTTCCTTCCCAAGAGTGATTTTATTTTGAAAAATAAATAAAACACCTCACTAGATTTCATAAATCAGGTAGAATGTGACTCGGCAGTTGGAAAGAAGACCTGTAAATATGACTAATTGCTATAGCAAAAGTGCTTGTAATTCTATAACTGAAACTCTTCCATTATATTCTAGTCCTAGAAATATAATACAGCCAGAGAGAACACATATGAGAAAAAAATCAGGATATATCCATTTACTTTTAAGAGATGCATCAAAAATGGCAAGTTCTGAAGTCCTAAACTTCTAAACTAGCAATTTTACTGCTTTCTCAAATTCCTCTGTTTTCAACTAGATTAAACAACTTTCCTTACTTCCTGTCTTATAATTAGTTACATAATATTAGTATGGTAATATGAAGCTGATGTCAATTTCACCAATGGGACTGTTAAATCTTAGAACGGGGTAAAGAATCATATATGGAAATCATAACAGGGCCCAGTTAGAGTAGTTTAACTTCCTAACTACTGGGTTCTTTCACTTACAGTTCCTCCACATACTGGGCTTCATAACTCTCAGGTGTTCACTGTATGAAGGAACCATATGCCACATGAGAACTGGAATCCCAGAATAACACTACCAGAAAGTATCTGTGGGAAAATTACAAAATATAATTCTCTTGGAATGAAAGCTGTTTCAGACATGTGATCTAGATATAAGTGCAAATAAAAGGACTCTTTGACTTGTTTTTCAATATTTATCATAACATTTGGGTCCTCCTTCTCTTCTTCTTCAGTTCCATAATTTCTGTATTCATGTGACTAATTACAGACCTCACATGACATAGAAGTTGAACCAAAGAGCCCCTGCTTCTCATTTATCATCTGAGTTATACAAATACCACAACAGTTAGAAGTTAAGCAAGTCTTTTAGGAGAGGATTCCATTGTCTAAATCCCGAGGCTGGGCAGCCTAAGATCTCGTGCTATAAATGGTGCTGACATCCCACTCCCCAAGTTCTTCAAATCTGTTTCTGAAAGAAAAACTCAAAATGAAAACTGTATCTTGTAAAACGTGTTACTTAAACTCTTCTGGGTGCAGATTTTTCAATCTTAAGTTGCAACAATGAGCTCCTATCTTGTGGATCAGCACCCCAAACCCATGATGAAGTACTGGTTTCACAAATCACCCCTCCCAGGGAGAGTAAAAACAAACCTTATTTAGCGTCTCTACTTTTAAAAAAATATACATCACCCTGGCTGGTATGGTTCAATGGATTGAGTGCCGGCCTGCAAACCAAAGGGTTGCTGGTTTGATTCCCAATCAGGGCACATGCCTGGGTTGTGGGCCAGGTCCCCAGCTGGGGGTGCACGAGAGGCAACCACACATTGATGTTGCTCTCCCTTTCCTTCTCCCTCCCTTCCTGTCTCTCTAAAACTAAAATAAATAAAATCATTTTAAAAATAAGTAAAAATAAAAAATATATATCTTTATACACTCATCACTTTTTGATGCAACTCAAAGCAAAGTAATTAACAATGGTTAGCATCAAGGCCACTATTTTGAAAACAAAACAAAAGTCCTCTGATCTATGAACAAAGTGCAAGACAATTCCAATCCCCAGAACTAAAATGACCATACACAATCATAGTGAGTAGGGTGGCTTTCTCATGCAACAGGTTTAAAAGTATTCAATCTGTCATTCTAGATGCAGCCAATTCAATAAGTAGAATCAGGAATCTTATCAGATAGGAGAGGAAGTGAGCAACGTCAGAGTTTGATATTTTTTAAAAGTTACTTAATTGAGACTGAATACTATGGAAACAGAATAAGAAAATTACTTTATCATTTACATGTATGAATGTCCTCACATTCACGCACCTGAAATGTGTCCACTACTCGGTGAAGGAACTCAATGACAAATAGAGGTGGGACCTCTGTCTGGATCACAGCCACAAAAAAGATCTTGTGTCGGTATACACTTAAGAGATAGTGGTGAGGGGTAGGGATAACTGGTGGTACGTTTTCTGCCTCAGTAGCTCTCTCTTGTGCCTCAAAAAAGTAATCGCAGACAGAACGGCTGACCACGCTTTTCCAATGTTTCTCGAGGAAAATATCTCCAGAGGAGTTGATCAAGAAAAGGCTATGAATCATGGTGGAGATTGTCGGTGAGAGAGGAAAGTCTTTTTTAGCCTGAATGCCTCAGGACTCTCCAAATTTTCAACCCTAAAAACAAAAGAAGTTATTATCAGTTCCACTGAACCAAAACACCTTCCCCAACTTTTCCAGCAGTCCAAGTGTTACCCATCTTTCAGGACTAGACCTAAATCTTCCTCTATCACCTGAGGCTGAAGTATCCCACCCTAGAATTCCTCAAAATAATTATCAGCCATCTTGTTTGCCAATCAATCATATACTGAGCCTGAATCATGTCCATTTAAAATTCAACTTAATTTCTGGACATGTATTTTTCTCAACTGGACTTTAAGCTCCTTGATAAAAAAGACCATGTTTCATGTTTTTTGTTACCTCACTGCACAGCACCCTCTTACATACAAGAGGATTTCAAAGAATATTAATGAGTTTCACGTATTTGGTCACAACTCACACACATATGTTTATGGTTGTGCATTCTCATGTGGTAGCCATTAGCCAAACTTGGCCAGTGAGCACTTGAAATGTGGCTGGTCTGAACTGAGATGTTCTGTAAGTGTGAGATACACACCAGATTTTGAAGGATTGGCGTGAAAATGAGAATTTAAGATCTTATCAATAATTTAATATTGATCAAGTAAATTAAATTAATTTTGATATTTAATATCAATATTTTAGATACATTGGGTTAAATAAAATACATTAAAATTTGTTTAACCTGTTAATTTTTTTAATGTGTTTACGAGAAAATGTAAAATTAGTACATAGTATGTGGCTCACATCATATTTCTTATTGGAAAGCGCTGGTCCATGGAATGGAAAACTGTCACTGTGGTCTTTACTCATTCAGTCAATCCCCATTCTCTAATTATTTGTTATGCACAAGGCTCTTTGTTGGATGCCTTACAAAAACAACCCTCTGGCTCTGGCCAGAGGTTCAATTCCCAGTGAGGATAGGTGCCTGGTTTGCGGCTTCAGTCCCCCCCCCCCCCGGGAAGCATGCAAGAGGCAAAGGATCCATGTTTCTCTATCTTTCTCCCCACCTTCCCCTCTCTCTAGAATCGATAAAAACAAAAAGAAAAAAGAAAAAATCCCGCTGGGGGATACCCATGGTCCCTCATGCGACAGGATCTCTACGGTACCAGTTCCCAGGATGAGGCAGCGGCACTGTACCCCACTGTGTCCATTCTGCGAACCGGTCCAGAACGTTATACATACCGCAAAGGCCTTGTACCAAGTGCCCCAGCACGAGCTTAATCCCTCTGCGGGTGGACGAGACAGCGGGAGGGAGGGGAAGCTGAGACTAGGTAGGATGTGGATGAGGAAGAGACGGTTGCCAAAGCGGGTTATTTTTGCGCTGGTCCCCCAGCCCAGCCCAGAAGCCCGTGAGCCCTAGGTGATGACATCGTTTGGGGCCAGGGTGGACAAGGGAGCAGATTTAAGATATGTGCACATTCGGAAGGTGAAGAGTTGCCAGATTGTACACATGTGTTGCCATGGCAACAGTATCCCCTACGACCTCAGCCATCGGCCCGGAGTGGGCACCTCCGCAGCCCCGCACACGGTCCCGCACCTCTCCCCACCCAGTCCAGCAGCGCAGAGATTCAGTCTGGTAGTATCTTGTGACCCTGCCGCTGCGCCGCGTGTGCGACCCCCACTCTACCCGAGTGCGCCCCACCCCCCCTACCCCCCACCCCAGTTGGTTGCGAGCACGTGCCACCCCCCTTGCAAACCCAGGTCTCCAGACCTCCTCACCCGGCCTTGCTCTTCGCTGCGCCCACCTTTCTGCCGCGCTGACAGACCCCGCCTCCCCACCGCCCGGATCTACGGCCTGTGGCCGCACGCCCGCTGATTGGCCGGCTTACAGGCCTTACGCCAGCGACCTAGGTCTGAAAGCGGCGGATTGGGCGTCAGTGATCTGCTCCTCCCCTCTGATTGATCGCTGTTCGTGGCTCACCCAGTTCTCCGGCTCAAGCCCCTCAGTTTGCCCTCGTTGAGGTTTCTTTAATCTTCAGTTGGTGCACCTCTGCGGCTCCAAGCCCTGATTGGCTGTCGTGAGCAGTCGCTGGCCGCCAGTCACAAAAGGCCTGGCTGGTTGTCGCTGTCACCTGCGTAACCACGGAATGTGCCTGGAGGGAATGCTAAAGAGTGCAATTTCCAGGGCATTTATTGAATAGCGTATCATGGATAATAAATCATGAACAGTAATAACTACTCTCCATTAGATAAGTGCATTTAAAAAGAGGCATAATGCCCTTTCAATTATGTGCATTGGGTAAAGAAAAGGTGATGGGGCAGTATTGCCTCTTGTCCAGAGCTCTGGACCTAGATTCAGGAGGCTTCTTCCAGCCCCAACTAGACCACCACCTGCTTGACCTCAGCCAAGGTACTTAATCTTTCAGAATCTCAGTTCCCAGACCTGAAAATGGGGGTGAGGGTGGGGTGCTAGGCAGGTATCTCTCCAAATTGCATTGGAGCACTAATGACTTTGATACTATTTTATTTTATTTTTACTTCAATTAAATTTTAATTCCTATATAATTTTTATTTTTTAAAGTATATTTTATTGATTATATTGTTACAACAGTTCCAATTTTTTCCCCTTTACTCCCCTCCACCCAGCAACCCCCTCCCTTGATAGTACTATTTTAAGTGATGCAAGTCATTGTGGTCCAGAAAAGCATCAAGTAGAAGTCAGAAGACAAGGTTCAACTTCAGTTAAATGAAAAATCAGTTATTAAATAAGATGAGGTGTGGAAAGTATTTGCCTCGGTGCGTGGAACATTGTATGTATTCAATAAAATGTTCAAGTGTGGTGTGGTGGTAATGATGTCTACCTAGACCACGAGGGTGTCACCCTGACT
The DNA here is from genome assembly GCF_987537825.1 of Furipterus horrens. Classification (NCBI taxonomy): domain Eukaryota; kingdom Metazoa; phylum Chordata; class Mammalia; order Chiroptera; family Furipteridae; genus Furipterus; species Furipterus horrens. Next base: position 74,711,286 of record NW_028327182.1, read on the forward strand.
GTGCTTCACCTTTCACGTTGACAAAAAGGAGCATGACTGGCAGCTGCTCCTTATCCAGGACCAAGATACATGTCTATTGAAGGTGGTGTGGATTGGTCTCTGCCCTACTAACTAAGGGCAGATAGTTGGCTAATTTTGAACTAAGTAAAAGAGAAAACCCCAAACCAAAATGGTTGAATGATATGCATCCTATAACCGAGCTTAGGGGTTCTGGTGCCAGACTGCCTGAGTTTGAAGTGCTCCAACACTTACCAGCTGTTTTACCTTGAGAAGTACCTTAACATTTCTAAACTTCAAGCTCCTCACTTCTCAAATAAGAACATTAATAGTACTAATTTTGGAGAACTGTTGTTGAGTAGAAAAATGTTAGCAATTAACAACTTTAGCTTTTTGTTGTCTGGAAAGACCTTTATCTGTCCTTCAATTCTAAATGATAGCTTTGCTGGGTAATCTCAGTTGTAGGTCCTTGCTTTTCATCACCTTGAATAATTCTTGCCAATCCCTTCTTGCCTGCAAAGTTTCTGTTGAGAAATCAGCTGACAGTCCTTTGGGAGCTCCTTTGTAGCTGACTGCTTTTCTCTTTCCACTTTTAAGATTCTCTCTTTGTCTTTAACCTTGGGCATTTTAATTATGATGTGTCTTGGTATGGACCTCTTTGGGTTCATCTTGTTTGGGATTCTCTGTGCTTCCTGGACTTATATGTCTTTTCCTTCACCAAAGCAGTATTATATGAAATGTCAAAGGGGAAGAAGAAGAAGAAGAAGAAAGAAGGAGAAGAAAAGGATAAAAAATATGAACAAAAAAATGGCAATAAATACATATCTATCAACAGTTGAATCTAAAAAACAAAATGAACAAACAGAACAGAAACAGACTCATAGATACAGAGAACATTTTGATGGTTGCCAGACGGGAGGGGTTTGGGGAGGTGGATGAAAAAGGTGAAGGGGTTAAAAAGTACAAATTGGTTGTTACAGAATAGTCATGGGGATGTAAAGTACAGCACAGGGAATATAGTCAATAATATTCTAATAACTATGATGTCAGATGGCTGCAAGATTTGTCAGAATGATCACTTATTTAGTTATATAATGTATAATCACTGAGGTATACACCTAAAACTAATTTAATAATGTATATCAACTGTAATTGTAAAAAATTTTAATTATTTAAAAAAAAAAAGAAAAGTGTTAGCAATTGTTACTACCTAAGAAGCAGCACAGGGTACAATTAAATATGGTTACTAAGCAATGTGTCTAAGGTGCAGAAATGCAGTCACTGCTGTGAGCACTTCTCGTTCATTGAGTTAACATTTGCTGAGATCTTCCCATGTATCAAGCCCTGTGCTGGGGATACTGTAATGACAATATCACAGACATAGTCCCTGTTGTCACAGAGCCTAGTGAGGAAGACAAAAGAGAAGCACGTAACTACAAAACAGTGTGATGAGCAAGGAGCACATGTTGGGGATGCTTGTGGAAAGGGCTCACCTAGAGTTAAGGAAATCCTTCTAAACTGAAACCAAAAAGATGAGTACAGATTCCATTAGGGTGGAAAGACAGAAGAGTACATGTACAAAGCTCAGGAGATGAGAGAGTGAACTATAGTTGAGTCAGAATGGGAGAAAGAGTGCAGACTTTCTTTTCCTAAAATAAGATTAGGAAGATAGGTAGGAGTCAGGTGGTTGTGAGCTTTGTAATAATTGTTAATAGTTATAAAACACTATATTGCCATGCACTGTCCATTCATTCCTTAAATATTTAGTTAGTCCTACTATGTACCAGGCACTATTCTGGTGTTTGGATACATAATATCAGTGAACATAAGACAGAGATCCTTGCCTGAGTGAGCTTACATTCTAGTGAGGAAAGATAGATAATAATCAATAAACCTAATAACTAAACTATAGAGTATGTTAGAAGGTGATAAGTGCAACTGAATAAAATAGAGGGGAGATCTAGAGCATCATGGGACTGGAAGGCAAGTTATAGTTTTTTAAAGGGTAGTGAGAGTGAATCTCACTGAGAAGAAATATTTGAGCAAAGACTTGGAGGAGACAGAGTTAGCTACAGGAATATCTGAGGGAAGGGCATTCCAGTAAAGGCAATAGGCAGAGCAAAAGCCTTAAGACTACAGTGTGCTTGGGAAGTCCCAGGAGCAGTAAGGATGTTATTATAGCTGGAGTAGAATGAACAGGGGGTAAAGTAGAAGATGAAGTTACAGGGTTGAGGATGGGGACCAGATTTCACAGGGTCTTGAAATCTATTTAAAATTTTTGACTTGTAGTGATTTTGAAATGGGGATCCAATGGAGGGTTTGAACAAAGGAATGACATGATCTGATTTATCGATATGTTGGGTTGAGAAGATACCATAGATGAGCCAGGGTAGGAAGAGACCAGTTAGAAAAATACTGTAGTGAAAACTTAAATCATGGCTGGCCAAGAGGTAGGTGTAGACAGACACACTGCATCTCCCTCCACAACTAAGAAGGAATACAACTACCTTAAAACTAGAAACAACCAGAAGTTCCAGAAAATCAAACTGCACGGAAGTCCAACAAACAAAGATATAAAGAAGAAATACTCACCCAGACAGGTAGGAGGGGCAGAGGGGACTCCGTGTAGTGGTGGCAGCAGCGGCATGCCAGCGGAAAGCACAGTTACATGTTTTAAAAAGTCAGGAGGGACACCTGGGGAGCGTTCCCAGCTCCTCACCAGACCACGAAGCTCATGGTCCCAGCACCAGGGAAAATCAAGCCTCATTGCTTCTGACTGTGCAAACCAGTGGGGGTTAGGGTGGAGGCAGAAACTGCTGGTCTCTCAGTGGAATCTGCTTGTTTAAAGGGCCCCCATGGTCCTAGAACATCCACAGACCCACCCACTCTGGAAATGACAGCCAGGGCAACAGCTAGAGGTGTGCCAGTCCTGTATGGAAGTGGGAGAAGTGCCTGGAAAAGGGGCAAGTGCTGGGCAATCAGTATTGTTCCCTCACAGACCCCTCCCCCACATACAGTGCCACAACGTGGTGAAACAGGTCGCCATGTACTGACGAATCCCTAAGGCTCTGCCCCTTACAATGTAACAGGAGCCACCACAGCTCTACCTAAGACACAGAGGCAAACAGAGGAGCCTGTCAAGTTGAGGAGACAGAGAAGTATGGCCCAAAAGAGGGAACGGATCAAAGTTCCAATGGGAGAACTAAGTGATGAAGATATAGCCAACCTAACAGATGCATAATTCCAAGCACTGGTGATAAAGATACTCATAGGCTTGACAGATATGCTTGAGTACAGCAAACACATAAGAGAAGTGAAGGCTATGCTACGTGAAACGAAGGAAAATCCACACAAAACCAATGGTGAAGAGAAGGAAACCGGGGTTCAAATCAATGATTTGGAACATGAGGATGAAAAAAAGCAGTCAACCAGTACAGAATGAGGAAACAAGAATTGAAAAAAATTAGGAGAGGCTCAGTAACATCTGGGACAACTTTAAACATGCTAACATCTGAACCATAAGGCTGCCAGAAGGAGACAAGGAAAAGCAAGAAATTGAAAACTTATGTGAAAATATAATGGAAGAAAACTTCCCAAATTTGGTGAAGGAAATAGACATACAAGTCCAGGAAGCACAGAGAGTCCTGGGCAAGCTGGACCCAGAGGGGACCACACCAAGACACATCATGATTAAAATGTCAAAGTTGAAAGATAAAGACAGAATCCTAAAAGCAGCAAGAAAGAAGTGGAGAGTTGCTTACACAGGGGTGCCTATAAGACTGTCAGCTGATTTCTCAAAAGACACTTTGGAGGCAACAAGGGGCTGGCAAGCAGTATGTAATGTGATGAAAAGTAAGGACCTACAACCAAGATCACCCTATCCAGCAAAGCTATCATTTGGAATGGAAGGGCAGATGAAGTGCTTCTCAGACAAGGTAAAGCTAAAAGAGTTCATCATCACCAAGCCATTATTATATGAAATGTCAAAGGGACTTACTTAAGAAAAAGAAGATCAAAACTATGAACACTAAAATGGCAACAAACTCACAACTATCAACAACAGAATCTAAAAAATAAAAACAAAACCCAACTAAGCAAACCAGAATAAAAACAGAATCATAGGTATGGGGAACATTTGGAGGGTTATCAGCTGAGAGGGGGTGAGGAAGAAATGGGGAACTGGTGCAGGGACTAAGAAGCATGATTGGTAGGTACAAAATAGACAGGGGGAAGTTAAAAATAATATAGGAAAGGGTGAAGCGAAAGAACTTATATGCATGACCCATGGACATGAACTAAGGGTGGTGGGATTGCTGGAGGGAAGGGGGGTACTGGGCAGAGGGGAGAAAAGGGGGGAAAAGATTGGAACTACTGTAACAACATAATCAATAAAAAATACGTTAAAAAAAAAAAGAAATATACTGTAGTAATCTAGGTGAGAGGCATTGGGCTTGGACCAGGGGGTGGTGAGGAGGAGTCAGATTCTATATATAACCTGAACAGGAGCCAGCTGGACTTCCTGATAAGATGGGATGTGGGGAGTGAGAACAAAAGAAAAGTGGGAGACCACTGAGCCTGACCTTTTGGCTCCATCAACTAAGATGAAAAAAACTATGGATGGAGCAGGTCTGAAGGAAAAAAAAATCAGGAGTTCAGTTTTGTACATTTTAAGTTTAATATATCTATAGCTCTATTAGCCATCCAAATGAAAATGTTGAGAGGGCACCTGGAGTCTAGGGATCAGAAGAGAGGTCTGAGCTGTAGATGTAAATTTGAGAGTTATCAGCATATGGATATTTAAAGCTATTGGACCAGTTGAAATGACAAGGGACTGAGCATGGAGAGAGAAGAGAAACAGAGCTCAGGGCACTCCAAATTTGGGAGTTCATTGAAGAACCCTAACCTGTGTGGCTCAGTCGTTTGGGCACCATCCCACAAAGTGAAGAGTCACTGGTTCGATTCCCGATCAGGGCACATGCCTAGGTTGGGGGTTTGGTCCCCAGTTGGAGTGAACTGATGGATGTTTCTCTCTCACATTAATGTTTCTCCCTCTCTTTCCTCCCCGACCCCCTCTCTCTAAAAATAAATAAATAAATAAAATATTTTTAAAAGAGTTCATAAAAGAGAGGAAGATCCGAATTTATTTAATCCACCCAACTATCCTAAAATGAACTACTTATGATCTCTTTTTATAGATGAGAAAACTGCAGTGGGTGCTTAAGTAACTAGTGAAAGGTCAAGTAAGTAGGTAAGTAGCTGAGCTGGCATTCAGGCACACAGGAAGACAAGCGGTGTGGCTCACAGTGCACACCTCCTGCCTCTCTCATAAACCTAGGAGCCCACTGAAGACATGTTAAGTGGGAGAGTAAAATGCTTTCAGATTTACATTTTAGAAAGATCATGCGGTGTGAGAGATTGGCGAAGGCCAAGCTTGCTTGGCAGCCAAGAGATCATTTAGACTATTGCAGTAATCCACATGAGAGACGCTAGTAATTGCAACTACGATGGGGGATTGGAGAGAAGTAGACAAATTCCAGAGGTGTTTTGGAGGTGGAAAGATAGGGATTGGGGATTAATTGAAAGTGAGTGGTGAGTGACAATGAGGAATCAGGGATCATCCATAGGCTTCTGACTTGGGCAACAGTGCGGATGGAAGTGTCATTTTTTGAGATGGGGATCACTGGAAGAGAGGCACGGTGAGAGCAAGGACAGATGGCATGAATTCAGTCACAGCAATACCCAGAGGCATGTACAAGCTGACACTCAAAATATTTGTTAAGTTGAATCCAACAACATAGAATTGGGGAGCTTGTCTAGTACATTCTCATGGTTTTAAGAGAGGCCACAGGAAATCATCAACAAATGGTATGTCTCTTATGTATAAAACTCTCTAGGAAAAGATTTTCTAAAGCTGCCACTAATAAACCATCCTAATGTTTAACAGCTCTCACTGCTGAGCACTTTTTTCTGCCATAAAAAACCAATCCCAGCTATCAGAGTTCCCTGGGGATGATTACTTAATTATTTGGAGTGGGGGGAGGACTGAAACAAGAGAGGCCTTGCTCACTGGGAGAGACGTTTTTAAAGGGCTCTGCAGGAGGGCCCCAGAGCTCCTCTCTGGCTTTGACACATCCTCCTCTGTCCATGCATACTACCCATGCAGCAGACCTCACTGCCGGTCACACACCGAAGAGATGGAATGCCTCCTCTCTGTTCTCTCAGATCCGTCTACTTGGCATGCATCCGTCTCTTACTCATCCTATTTGTGGAATTCTCTTCGGCCCTCAAGACCTAGCCATATGTTTTCTCCTGCACAAAGTCTGTCCCAAGCTTGATACCTCCCACCCCCGCTGGAAGTAATTTCTCCCTCCTGTGTGATTACATAGCCTTTCACAGCTCTTTCATGTAAGCTACAGTGCTTTGGACATCTGCCACACAGTCATGTATGCAACCAGATCACTATAACTGGGTTGTAAACTCTTTGAATACCATAAGCAAACACTTATGGAGAGTCTACTATCTCCTGAACACTGACTAAGGGGCCAGAAACAGTTAAAGCATGTCTTCAAGGAGCTTACAGTGAAATGTGGAAAAAGACCTAAAGAAAAGACTAGCGTCCTTTAAATGATTAAAACCAGCTCCTTTAAGGCTGGCCATGGAAGAAGTCTGTCATTCTGGAAGAGAGAGCTTGAACTTGACACCCCTACTCTAAAAAAGAGACCCACCCTCCCCTTTGGGACCTCCTGCTACTGGCTGCTGCCTCCACCATGCTGGACTTAACTCTTCAACACCATGGTATACATATTAGTTTTTCTTTAATTTTCCATAGCAGAACAAGGACCAAGGTGGAACATACAAAAATTGTCAAAAGACTTGGAGATAATAAAAGGGGAATGAACAGAAAGAGTAACATGTAAATAATAACATAGCTCACAAGATGTGATGTAATCAGGGTATCTGGGGATGCATATCTGCTTGCAGGTGGCAGAGGTTCTCTGTAGCTCCTTTTACTCAGAAGCTCCAGCTAAACCATCTCAAGTTCCTGAAATCCAAATCTGCCTGACAAGAAGAGAGCAGCATCCCTCTCGTTGCATCCGCAGGCTGGCCTATAGATTCCAGTCTCCTGAGGAAAGCAGTCGTCGCACCAAGTCCCTTCCCTAAATGATGAACACCAGGAACATCCAACTGTGAGGCCCAGCTCACACCTCAGGGGCATGGCGTTATTCTATGGCTTCTTACTGGACATGCCTTCATTCTCTACCTACACTCTTTGCCTACATGTCCTCACGAGCGTAAGTACTCTTTCAGCGATGATGACTCAACCTCTTCATAGACTTCCAGACCAACATATCCAATTGCCTACTCAATATCTCCATTTAGGTGCCTCACAGACATCTCAATAGAGCAAAAAGGAACTCAAGTTTCTTTTCCAAATCTGTTCCTTCCTCCAACCGCACTTCATCTTGCTTTCTCCCTCTTAGTAAATTCCACTACTCAAACCAATACTTACAAATCACCCTTAAGGCCTCCATTACCCTCATTTCTTCATCTAATCAGAAGCAAACTCTGTTGTTTCTGCCTCTAAAATGCATCAGGAAACCATTCTCTCTCCAACTCGACTGTCACCACCTAGACCAGGCCACCATCATCTCTTGCCTAAAACACTATAAACCCTCCCAGTTCCACTCGTATAGCCATCAATTCATTTTCTATACAGCAGCAAAAGTGAACTCTCATTTTAATTGTATTCTTTTTAAAATCAATTTTATTAAGATATAACATATATGCCATAACAGTCACCCTTTAAAAAATGATTTTAGCCCTGGCTGGTGTGGCTCAGTGGATTGAGTGCTGGCCTACAGACCGAAAGGTTGTCAGTTCAGTTCCCAGTCAGGGCACAGGCCTGACTTGCAGGCCAGGTCCCCAGCTGAGGGCATGAGAGAGGCAACCAACCACTGTTTCTCTCCCTTTCTTTCTCCTTCCTCTCTCTAAAAATCAACAAATAAAATCTTTTAAAAAATGGTTTAGTGTACTCAAGAGTTGTGCAGCCATTGTCACAATCTAATTTTAGTACATTTTCATCACCCCGAAAAGAAACCCTCTACCCATTGGCAGTAACTTTCCATTTCCTCCCAAGCTCCCAGCCTCAGGCACCCACTACTTTCTGTCACTAGAGATTTGATTATTTCGAACTGTTCATATAACTATAACATGTGAACCTTTATGATAATCTCCCTTTTTGTTTTGAGAAGATACCATTATTGTATTTAGGCAAGAAATATTTATTGAACATCTATACTGTGCAACCAATGACATAAATATGTTATGCCTATGGTTACTTCCCTTTGAAGACTTCATTGTAAACAAGCATATGAAGAAAAGAAAGATAATTGTGAACAATTATTTTGGGATTAGAGTGTATGTTTTTAAAATATATGTTTATAATCCTGAGATATTTATTTATTTATTTGGAGCCCCTTCACCCATCTCCACCCCTAGTCCCCATGCTGACAACTACAAATCTATTTTCCATATCTATGAGCTTATTTTTTTTCCTTTTCGATTCCACACATAAGAGAGATCACACAGTATTTGTCTCTGACTTATTTCATTAGTATAATACCCTCAAGGTACATCAATGTTGTCACAAATAGCAAGATTTTATTTTTATGGATGAATAATATTCTATTGCATATATACTACAATTTATCCATTCATCCATTGATGGACGCTTAGGTCGTTTCCATATATTGGCTATTGTAAAGAGTGTTGCAATAAACATTGGGGTGCATATATCTCTCTGAGTTTGTGTTTTCATTTTCTTCTGATAAATACCCAGAAGTGGAATTATTGGATCATATGGTAGCTCTATTTTAAAATTTTTGAGTAAACTCCATACTGTTTTTCATACTAGCTGCATCTATTTACATTCCTCCCAACAGTGCACCAGTTTTCCCTTTTATCTTTGTTGTCACCAACACTTTTGATTTTCTTTTGAGAATAGTCATTCAAACAGGCATAAGGTAATATCTTATTGTGGTTTTTATTTGCATATTCATGATGATTAGTGATGTTGAGTATCTTTGCATGTACCTGTTTCTATCTGTATATTTTTGGAGAAATGTCTACTTAGATATTCTGTCCACTTTTTAATCAAATTGTTTGAGGTTTTTTTTTTTTTTTTTTGGCTATGGAGTTGTATGAGTTCTTTATGTATTTGGGGTATTAAGCCCTTATTAGGTATATGATATGCAAATATTTTCTTCCATTCAACAGGTTGCCTTTTGATTTTGTTGATGGTTTCATTTGCTGTGTAGTCCCACTTGTTTATTTTTGCTTTTGTTGCTTTTGCTTTTGGTATCAGATTGAAAAAATTATTTCCAAGACCTATGTCAAGGAAAAAAAATTGACAAAATTTAAAGCCAGTTATGATTTTATAAAAGAAAAAAGAAAACCTCTCATCAAAGTGAGTATAGAGGGAATGTACCTCAATGTAATGAAGGCTATATATGTGAAACCCACAGCTAGCATCATACTAAATAGCTGAAAGCTGAAAGCTTTTCCTCTAAGATCAGGGACAAGACAAGGATGCCCACTCTTGCCACTTTTATTTAACACATAATTGGAATTCCTAGCCAGAGCAATTAGCCAAGCAAAAGAAATAAAAGGCATTCAAATTGGAAAGGAAGAAGTAAGACTATCACTATTTGCAGATGATGTGGTATTACGTATAGAAAACCCTAAAGATTCCAGTAAAAAGTCTTAGAAGTTATAAATGAATTCAATGATATTGCAGGATACAAAATCAATGCACAAAAATTCGCTGTATTTCTAAACACTGACAACAAACTATCATAGAGAGAAATTAAGAAAATAATCCCATTTATAATTACATCAAAAGAATAAAATATCTAGAAATAAGTTTAACTAAGGAGGTGAAAGACCTGTACACTGAAAACTGCAAAATATTAAGGAAAGATATTGAAGAAGACAAAAAATAAAAAAAAGGAAATACACTTCATGGTCATGTATTAAAAGAATTGATGTTGTTAAAATGTCCATACAATCCAAATCAATTCACAGATTCTCCCAGTTCCCCTCTCACCCCTTTTGATCCATTTTCTATACAGAAGCAAAAGTGAGCTTTTAAAACTGTAAACACTTACCTGCAGGTTATAATATTTCAATGCCTCCCCATGGCATTAAATCCAAATACCACCTTGCTAAAGACTGAATGTTTGTGTTCCCTCAAAAATTTTATGTTAAATTCTAATGTCCAGTGGTATGCTATTTGGAGGTGGGCCTTTGGAAGAGGATTAGGTCATGAGAGTGAGCCCTCATCAATGGGATTAGCCCTCATGAATGCATCTCTTATAAAAGAGACTCCAAGGAGCAACCTTGCCTACCCCACCACATGAGGACACAAGACAGCTGTCTGTGAACCAGGAAGCAGGTCCTCACCAGACACTGAATCTACCCGCACCTTGATCTTGGACTTCCCAACCTCCAGAATTGTGAGAAATAAATATTTGTTGTTTAAGCCCCCAAATCTATGGTATTTTTGTTATAGCAGCCCAAATGGACTAAGACACACCTCTTTTTTCTATTCCCTCCCATCTCTCCTGTTGAATCTCGTGCCATTAAGCCCCTCCCTGCTAATTCTAGGCCATAGAATATGTTGTTTCCTCTGCTCGAAAGGCTCTTCTCTGGTTTTTACATAGCTAGCTCCTTTTCTTCCTTTAATTTTTACTTATATCACCTTCCCAGGGAGTCTTCCATTACTACCTTATCTAAATTCACCACCCCCATCTTACTCTTCCTCTGCCACCTTATGCTATTCTCTATGCTAAATAACACCTGTCACAGCTTGTAATTACTGTATTTATTCCTCTGTTGTCTTTTTAACCTGTCAGTCTTCCTCACTAGAGAATGTGCATCTTGAGGCAGACACTTGTATCTGCCTTGCTTACCTTTATTATAGGCATTGCCTTACACAGTACCTGGCATCCAAGAGGCCTCAATGAATATTTGTTAAGTAAATGCACTGTTCTGATCACTTCCTTATCACCCCATTGATGAAGGAAGGAACACTTTCTTAAAGAGCATGAAATGGCCAAACACAAGACACCCAACACTGGACAGGTGAAACTGACAGCACGTTATTGGTGACATATACTCACAGACCAGACTGGAGGACATTGCACACCATGCAGGCCCTCGTGGAGGTTTCATGCTGGAGTAGACTGAATCAGCAAGGCCTGTGAGAGGTGGGCTTTGTAGTCACAAGAAGGTGAGACGACCCTTGGTTCCTGCAAGACTATGTATTAGCTTGTTTGAATAATTTTGAGAGCTGACAGGTGAAATCCATTAGCTTGAGCAGTGCATGGAGTACAACTGGTCCATCTAATAAAGGAATTAGCTAGGCAGGGAGACTTTCCTGCTGTTGGGAGTGTTGAGAGTTAGGCCTTTGGACCCTGTGATACTCAAAGATGTCAAGACAGCACTTGTAATTTTAGATCTTGCAACATGTGTACCTAGCTAGCATCTGGACAAGAGACATACACACATGTCTATGCATAGCCAGGGGTAAGGAATGAGGGAAGATATTGTTTCATTACATGACTAAGTAAATGAATTATGTGCTTATTATTATGCTATGAGCCTTGTGGTGGTGTATGTAAGTACTATTTGAACAACTAGTAAGTGTTTAAAAATAGATCATTCAATAAAACTGAAGTCCTGATCTACTCTGTTCTTGTCCCAAGTGGGAGCCAATGGGAATTACATTCCACTGCAAGCAACAACAACAAAAAACACAAAATAATACTGGCTTGAACAAGGTATTTTTCTCTCACTATATGAAAAGTCAAGAATTAGAAAATTCAGGGCTGGAATGACAGCTTCACATCAAGAACTTAGGCTTCTCTTAGCTTGCCATTCCACCGTTCCGAAGATGGCATTTTGACCCTCGTGCTCACAATATTGTTGCTGTGGCTCCAGTCATCAAGCTATAATCCAGGCCGAAAGAAGGAGGAAACGGAAAGAGCAAATGGGCATGGGCCAGTGAGTCAGTTTGCTTTAATGAACTTTTCCTGAAGTCCCACTAGTGCTCTATTGTTAAAGAATATTTTTAGCTGAGTACATTACTACTCCCACCCCTAAAATAGAACTCTGTTTAAAAGGAAAACAGAAGAATGAATATTGAATAGGTAATTAATAGTTGTGCACAGTCATTGGGAGTAAATAGGGCAGCTACAATCAATGAATAGATTGGCTATTTTAAATAAATTAAGTCTGGAATTCAAGGACTTAGGGAAGATGGACTAGAAAATAGAAAAGCTCCTTTGGATAGCTTTTATTTAATCCCCACAAGATAGATTAAAATAAGAAGACAGGACAAAAACATGTTCATAGTATTGTAAAAAGAAGATCCAGCAAGTGATGGCAAGGGAGGGAGTAATGTGGTCAGGCCTGGTCTGAAATGGCTGTAAGGATGGCATGTGGTCACAGGGTGTGATCTGACTGATGGTGTGATAAATTCCTTGGATCTCAAGGTCCTAATCCAGGAAATGAAAAGATTGGACTAAACCCCAGATCTTTTCCAACTCTAAGTTTCTGTTATAACAATGATCTTAATTTTGTTTAGCAGTGAAGTATTTTAGAGAAATGAAAGTTTACATGTAAAACAGATAAAGCAGAACTGCTCTGAATAAAATAGTGATCAGAATTCTAGAGGTCTGTTTCCTTAGCCTCAATCTTAATCCCAATGGTGGCCCCTGAGCTTCATGGAACATACTTCTACATAGTTCCATGTTTAACGTTAATAAAGTAAAAAGGTGTATCTATTGGTAAAAATCAGACTGTAGATATAACTACAAGTATTACTGTCAGAAGATAAAATTGCTTCTATTTGCTAACAATCTTAAACACTTTAAAAATCATTAATTTAAATAGAGTTTCAAATTGCGATACTGTATTGTGACTCTCACTTGAAATAACTGGAAAATAGTCATCAAATATCACAGAAAAATGGCAGAATTTCCTTCACAATTTATTCAGTGATGTTGGAGAACAAAGGAACTTGGATTGGAAATAAAAGTTTTCAGAATAACATGCTTATTGTTTTCTAGATAGGTATTTAGATAAAGATTATTCTCAAATTAAGAAGGAAAAAAAAAAAAAACCCTTCATTTTGCAAATACTTGTTTCCTGTGTGCCTGACTTGGCTGCTTCCTGTTTATCAAAAATAATTGTTAGTAACTGGAAGCAAAGACCAGAAAAAATGTACTTCTTGTCAGTCACCTGCTGAACTTCCTTTCCCTTTTACTTGTATCATTCTTTTAGCATTCCCAGTTTTTTAAAAAAGTGTTTTTAAAAGTAGATCTCATGAGATCTGAAACAGTTACTCTCAAATTTCTACCACTAGCATCTACCCTTTTTAGTATTAGATAACATTTTATACTGATGATTTTTCCCACCCACACAGAATCCTGAAGGGTGTCTTTATCTCCATAACAGCTCGATATACCCAGTTTTGCTCTCTCTCTGTCCCCGCTGGTGATTACAAGCTTCTGCACGGCACGCCTCCCCCTTCTTGATTCCGCCTTTTCTCTCATCTCTGTAACCTTTTTTATTTCCACATAGGTCTGGAAAACACCATCTGCTCCAATCTTTGGATTTCTGGTGCAGATTACAGGTTCAGTGCAATATTCTTTGAAACCCAAATCCCAGACACACTGCCAGCCAAAGACGTTTTCTCAGTTTTCAATTTTATTTTTATAAAGTTCCTCCGCAGACAAAATAGAGTAAATCATATTTAGCTACTCATTCAAAGTAATACAAAACTTTAAAAAAATATTTTAATAATACATTTAAATGAGAAATCTCAGAAAAATACAGGTCATATTGTTTATCTAATTGTGTAGCCTTTTCTTCAGCCAGAAGGTGTCCAGCTGTTTGAGTGGGAGATCCCTAAGACAGTTAACCATTTAGTCGTTATTCTAATCAGCAAGCCCAACTTTTAGACAAGCGTGGCAGAGAGCTTTTGCGCGAACGGGGATAGACTCGGTAATAAGCTCTTGGCTACAGAAGGTGGTGCTATTGGGTCTGAGGGGAGAAGTGGCCTGGACTAGAACTCGAAGAGCAGAGATGAAAAAAAGGAAACCCAGGATTTCTAAAGCGAATTCCCCTAGTTTGGACACTGCATTTGAGAGCGAGACTTCTAGAGACTCAAAGAGTTGGAGGTAAAGGCATAAATGCCCCGGGAAGAGAGAATCCGAGAGGAAACGAGTACCAAAGCTACGGGTGGGCAGGCGGGGCTGGACTCTAGCATCCATGGGGCACCTTCTGGGGACAGGGTGCAGTGCGCCGAGAAAAAAGTTGGGCGGAGAGAAAGGGTGGCGCTGAAAACCAATGTCTTTCATCCCTAGGAGACAAAGAGGTGCCTTCTTTTGACAACAGCTGCCAGTGCCACACACACCATACGGCGTGTCAGAGGGGGAGGGGAGCCCTGGGGAGAGTGTCTGAGGCGGGACCGCTCAGACTTTAAATAATAGGGTGGTTGTCATGGTGACGAGCCATACTTCTAAAGGGGGTGGCTGAAAGGACCCATTGTTCTGGAGTCGGGCTGCCCCGGTTGTGCCTGTTTCTAAGAGACACCTTTAAACACCTCCCTTGGTTGTGGGGAAAACGGTGGACCAGAGGTGGGAGAGTGTCTTCGGGCGCTTCACGCCAGGACCACATACCACAGATCACAACGTCACTTTGGCTGCACGCACTGCAAAAGGAACAAGCTGCCACTTGCACTTAGAATTGCTCCCTCCCACGCATGCATGTCCCAGAAATCAGCAAGGGACTTGTGCGCTCACTGCTGCTCAGACACACAAACCCTAACACACGCTTAATAACACGCCCGGTTCCAACCAGGCCCCCAGTAGGCACATAAATGAACAGGAGACTCGCAACAACAATGCTGGAAGAAGAATGAGTAACTCCACAAATACTTGCTAAGCTCTGGGGCCAGGGAACTCGGGAAAGCCCCACAGAATCACTTCAGTCTGTTCGGAAGAGAAAGGAAGAAATCACAGTATAAAGATTTAAAAGGCAACATTGCAATTTTGCTTTTAAGAACAAACTATTGGAAACACCCAATAAGTCTGTCCCTGTCCCTGAGGGCTGGTTAAATAATGTGGAGCATACACACACACACCCCATCTCTGGAAGGGGTTACTTATTAGGAGGGCAACTGTTGGATAGAGGCTGTAGTGGGGACATGAAGAAAGCTTCCTTTTCATCACACAGTTTTTTGTACCTTTTCAATTCTGTCCTATGTACCATGTATTACCTATAAAAAATAACTTTTAAAAAGAACTTTTAAATGACATTTGCTTGAACACTATCTAATGAGATTTGGCATTCTCCACAGGGTGTCAGAACTCTTATTTTAAAATGCTTTAATAAATATTCACTAAAAAAGTACACATGTACAGCCCTGATCAGTGTGGCTCAGTGGGTTAGGCACCGTCCCTCAAAGCAAAAGGTAGCCGTTGGATTGCCAGTCAGGACACATGCCTGGGTTGTGGGCCTGCCCCGGGTTTTGATAGATGTTTCTCCCGCACATCGAAGTTTCTCTCCCTCCCTTACTCCCTCCCTCTGCCTCTCTCTAAAAGTAAATAAATAAGATCTTTAAAAAGTATACATGTATATACAAATACCATTAGGTCACAGATGTATAAAGGTAGTCACAGGGGCAAGTCAAATATGAAAATACACCCTTCTGGGAGCCAGCTGTATAATTTATCTATTATTATAATAAATTAATCACAGGGCTTCCAAATTAAACAAATAATGACATTGCATTAGGGTGATTTTCCTAATTACAAAATGGTATATAATCAGTGAAATGGACTATTGAAACTCAATGTCACAGATGATCTTTCCACACAGATAAAACTGAAAATGGTTATTTAGCAATGACTAAGTGAATAATGGTAAGTTAATATCTGTTGAGCATTTATTGTGTGCCTTAATGAACACTGTTAAGAGTTTAATAGACATTATTTCTTTTCAATTTTCCAGCCTATTTTTACAAATGAAGAAATGTAGAAATGTTCTTCAATTTACCTCATATCACACAGCTAAGAAAGCTGCAAAGCCTGGATTTGAATTCATATGTGACTGATTCTAAAACCGTGTTTTAACCTCTACATGTTACTTCCTAAATTATGGTGAAAATACAGGCTCATCATAGCTCTCTAATCCTGTGGTTTCACAAATTAAATAAAACATATCTATAGTAAGTTAGACTATATTTAAGGAAACATTGGTTGTATACAGAGTAGTGGGACTGTAATTTTTTTAATTCATGCTGTATCCTGATTGTACAGAGTAAATATGAGGTCTTTGCTTTGTGAATAACTAATGTAGTCTTTATTTAGTTGTCCATAAATAAAACTGGAATACAGCCGTGCTCATTAGTGTATGTGTTGTCTACGGCTGCTTTTGCACTGCCATGGCAGAGTTGAGTACTTGCAAGATAGACTGTATGGCCCACAAAGACTAAAATATTTAGCATTTGGCTGTCTCCAGAAAAATGTTTAGGTCTAGAGCTAAGGTTGTGCACTCAGAAAGACAAAAGAGGAAAGGACTTTTGTAATTTGCCCATTCTAAAAGTGTTATTTTTATATCCATTCAAGTATTCCACTCCTTTTCTATTTTTATTTAATCTTTATTGTATTTTTCCCCCATTACCATTTAGTCCCCTAATACTTCCCCAGCCCAGCAATCACTGCACTGTTGTCCGTGTCCAGGCTCCACTCCTTTTCAAAATTGTACATTCAGGGCTGCCTCAAAGGGCTTTAGCATTGAGAAAATTACATCAGTTCTTAAAGGATAAGAATGAAAAGAGACATAGGTTTCATTCAGCCACAGTGCTGCTTTTTTTTTTTTCCTGTGAGAAGAAGCTAGCTTACTGATGAGCACACATTTCCTTTGTTTTGGAGTCTGTTCTTAACTGAAGAGCTTCCAGGAAAAGAAAGAAGCCAAGGATATACTCATATGATGTTCTGCCAAAACGAAGCAGCTATTATGAGTTGAAATATATAGCTTGTGATATCACATTTGGTAGAGATGATTGGCACTGCTTTCCTTAGTTTTCAAGGAATTACAGTATATTCCGTTTTCCCTTCAAAGGCTTTAGTGGTTTGAAAAACATAGGGAAGGTTTTATGAATTTATAGAAGAGAGCACTTGGGGAAAGAGCACTGTGCTGTCTGTGGGGACAGTTGCCACTAACCTTAGAGTAGAAGTTTTAGGAAAATCAATGTGAGGGGATATAAATCCCAGTTACACCCTCCTCTCTACCACTGTCCCTGTCACCTCCTAGCCCAAAGCAGTGGCAATTGCTTTCTTATTGCACAACCAGAAAGTCCTAGGTTATACCTATGGACAGCACCTGCTTCTAAGAGCCAAAAGCTGTAGGTGTCTTTTTAGGCAGGAAGCCAGATGACTTTGAAATTTTGTTTCTTTAAGCTGGGAAGAACTCTCTAGAAGCTCCTCCACCCAGCTAACAGCTGACCTGTGTTGGCTTGTTTAAAGCACTCATGAAACTGGCTGCAGTTCAGAACTCTTATGAAGCACTGGACTTACCAGTAGGAACAGAATATTTCCTATATAATTATGGTAGAGCAATCACTCTATTCAGCATCACTCAGAGTGTTAGGTGAATACTAATTCTAGCTAATAAAAATTAAATTCTGACTGTAGAACCTAGGGGATGGATATATGGATGTTTACATTTCTTTCAAATTTTCTATGTGCCTAAAGTTTTTTCTAATTAGATGTTGGGGAAAATTAGATTATATGACAGCTCCATTTTTTCCAAGTTTCTGAGGAACAAAACAAGACTGATATTTGAGGGAATATTAGAACTTTCGTAAGAGTAGCAGGCCCTATACCTAACTCAAGGTGAAAGTCTGCGGATAGCTCATTGATCACCTGTATTGTAGCTCTGGAAGGTCTCTTTGTCTCCAGTGGCTACCCAGGCCACCAAAACCATCATCATGCTATGAGGGCACTTGTGGTAGCAGGTCTGGCCCCTCCAATCAGAGCATTGAGCTTCAACCATTTGGAAAATGGAAGGAGACTATGGACTCTTACAGTGGAAGCAAGTGTCATGGATCCTCAAAAGCTTAGGCTCTTCAAACCTAGAGAACATTGTTTTTTAAAATTACCAATATAATTGGATCTGGGAGAAGGTTGTTTGAGGAAGATCATGAATTCAGTTATAGGCCTGCTAAGTTTAAGGGACCTAACTGATATTTAACTGGCAATTTCTCATAGGTGGACATACAGATCTAGCAGCCAAGAGCGAGGCTAGAAATACCAGTTTGGGAGCATTTATACATAAACAACAATTAGATCCCCAGGAGTAGATGAGATCACATAACGCAATGTTTAGATTGAGAAGAGGGTGGGGTTAGAAACCAAGGTGGGACGTGCCATCATTTAAGATATGGCCAGGGGCAGGCAGATCACAGGGAACACAGAAAAAGGGAAGGAAGGATCATTAAGAAGGCAGAAAATATATTCTGGAAGCCAAAGAAAGTTAGAAATTGGTCAGCTTGTCATATGTTATTAAGAAGTCAAGCAAGATGGATATTGAAAAGCTCCCTGTGGATCAAGCCACAAGAAGGTCTCTGGGAGCAATCTGATTTGAGGATTGAAACTAGGAGCTAAACTGTGATGAGCTAAGGAACACTCAACTGTGAGAGGCAGTGTAGGGAAGACCCACATCAAACCAGCTGTATCAGATTCACTCAGGGAGCTTGAAACACACAGATTTCTGGCTCTACAAGAGAGATAGATTATGATTTGGTAGATCTGGGGTGGGGAGGTCTAAGACCATATTTTTTTGTTTTGTTTTAGGTCTCTAGTGACTTTGATGCCCTGCCAGGTTTGGGAACTACTCTGATCCAATGCAAATAAGAGGAGCTGTATTCAAATGGACCTGGGTTCCAATGCTAATTGTCACATTTTAGCTGTTCGAGCTAGACAAGATAACTTAATTCTCTTTGAGCCTCAGTTACCTGCTTCATAAAAAAATGGAAGCAATAGCCCTCCTTTGTGGTATGGATTTGAAGATTGGAGATAATGTATGTAAATCATCTGGCACATACTAAATGTTTAGTAAACAGCAGCCAATGCTATTTAGCAGTGGCTACAATGAATGTTGAATATTCTCTTGATAAATAGCGTGGTTGTGAAGGGCAGCAGAAAAGGGTCAACAGCTATAGGTGTACTAAAGGTCTAAGAAGGATAGTATTTTGTTTTGTCTTGATGTTTATAAGATGGTTGAGAATTGAGCCTGTCTATATAAGCTGAGAGGAAAGAGAGGGAGGTGGGGTATGATGAGCCCAGATCTTTGAGTTGATGAGAGGAATTGTCTCCAAATCACAGGTGGAAGGATTAGCTCCTGAAGGAGGAAGAGAATCCCTGGAAAGAAGATAGTCGGTATAGGCGCAGGACATTCAGGGGTTTCACTCTTAATAATCCCAATATTTTCTATGAAGTAAGAGGCAATATCATATCCTAAGAGGGGTAGGTTTCTTGAGAACAGGCATAGGTTTAGAAAGAGTATGTTGAAAGTTTTACCTTCAAGTTTACTTAATGGTCCAACATGGCTCCTGGAGTTCCAACCCCCATGCCTTCATTTCAGAGAGCAAGTAGTAAAAAGGGCACATGCCAGTGTCTGCCTTCTTTCTGAAGCACTTTCTTGCAAGTCCTACCCAATAACTTCTTGCATTTCATTGATAGTATCCCTAGATTCAGGAAAAACTGGAATATGTCATCTTAAGGGCACATTTTGCTATCCAGAATATAATTGAATTCTGTTCCTAAGGTAGGAGAAGCAGATATTGAGAAGGCAACTACCAGTGCTTGCCATATGATTGCCACATATAGTTGAAATGAAGGGGAAAGTTACATTCTCATTTCATTAGTATGCAAACTAGGTAGTTCTTGTCAGGCTTCCCAAATTCATTAAGAAGTGGGCATGTTCTTTCAAAAGTGGTTTTATAGTAGAATATTTCAATAATATTTCAATGTTAAGGCTTAATTATTATATAAATTAGGGACCCTTTGGCTCCTACTAATAGAAAACTGAGGGCAAATTGGCTTAACTAACAAAGACCTTGATTAGGTTAGCTGGTGATGTCCAGAGGCAGAATGGTGCCTGGTAAGTGTTGAGATTAAATGCTTCTGTGTCACATTCACAGGGAGAGGGTTAGTCTGGCTTTCTAGTGTTCTCCCTTAGAACAAGGAAGAAGTTTCCCAGAAACCCTCAGTTCAACATCTCCTCATATCTCACTTGCAAACATGGGATGAAACAGCCCTTCTTAAACAAAGCATGGAACAGAATAAGAACACCACACCGTTAGGCTAACTGGGTCACACCCCTTAGGCTGAGTTTAGTTCCCCCAACTATATTGCTACTGGGGAGAGGTGAAGTGAGTAAGATACTTAAGCATCAATCATAATGTTGTCTATAGTTATTTTCCTCCAAAACATAAGACATTTTTGCATTTCAGTGTTATCATGAAATACAATGTATTACAATGTTTTTGACTAATGGTCAAAAATATTGTTTATTGTTTTTAAATGTGACTATCCTGGAAATTGTAAGAATGGAACTTATTAAATAAGAATGAGAAAAAAGGAATCGAAGAAGGGAGTAGAGCTAAAAAAATTCAGAATCTTACTATTGTATTTGGCAAGAGTTTCATTTTTTCCTAAGAAGAGTCTCTGTATGGTTAGTGCATATCCCTTGTAAAAGATTTTTAAATATTTTTGCAATTCACTTCTTACTGAACTTTATGACATTTTTCTAAGAAGAGTCTCTGTATGGTTAGTGCATATCCCTTGTAAAAGATTTTAAAATATTTTTGAAATTCACTTCTTACTGAACTTTATGAGATAACATATAGACAGAAAGATCCATATCTGGAACCTAAAACATTAAAAGCTGTTGGGTGCTGGAGAAGCTGGAAGAGTGCGCTTGCACTTGCATTTGCTTCGAAAACTAGCAGCAACTTTGTAGAAAGTGGCGAGCACCCTGGGGTCATGGAGGAGGGGATATTTAGGGCAGGAGCAAAGAACATCATACACCATCCTCGGTCCCATCCCTAGGGGCCTCCATCCCCTGTCCATGCTCTGAGCTGTGCTTGGACTTGGTTCTGGCTTCCAGACAATTCTTCCAGTAGAGGGAGCAAAGTCCTGCACCCTGCAATGATGTGCTGGCAGACCAGGTATGGACACTGACCCAGACTGAGAAGCAGCTCTGCTGCACTGTGCACTGAGGGGGGAAAGGCCAGATTGGGAAGTCCGCCTGAGAAGAGCTGAATGAAGGCTGTGTGTCAGTACTTATGGCTGGATGTCAGCCTGGCTCAACTGTATAGCCATTGGAGTTCTGTGGACCCCCACTTCCCCGAGGTGGCTCAGAAATTCCAGGACTCCATCGAGCTTTTTCTCCTTCATCTGTTCCTCCAACAACAACATTGCTTGCATCACTGGCACGGTGGAGTGGCTCCGCCAGGCCTTTGGACCTTGCCTCATCCAGCTCGATGATGTCACCTACCATGGCTTCCCCAGCCTACAGGCCCTGGCTGGGCCAAAGGTGGAGGCTCAGCTCAGGAAGCTGGGCCTTGGGTACTGTGTCTGCTGCATGAGTGCCAGAGCCAGAACCATCCTTGAAGAGCAGGGTGGGCTGCCCTGGCTTCAGCAGCTGCACAAGGCCCGCTACACCCTGCCTAGGATAGGCACCAAGGTGGCCAACTGCATCTGCTTGATGGCCCTAGACAAGCCCCAGGCTGTGCTGGTGGATGTCCACAGGTGGCAGATTGCCCAACGAGACTAGAGCTGGCACCCTACCACAATCCAGGCCAAAGGTCCAAGCCCTCAGACCAATAAGGAGCTTGTGGGGCCCTTATGCTGGCTGGGGCCAAGCAGTGCTGGTCAGTGCTGACCTGTGCCAAGCCTACCAAGAGCCACCAGCAAAGTGCAGAAAGAGATCCACAGGGCCTGAAGGCTAGGTGGGGGGCACAGGACAAAGGGATTCTCCCAATATCTTTTTCCTCCATTCCCCATTATTCCACCCCCCTCCCCAGCCTCATGTTGGGAAGGGGCCTCCATGCAATTATCTCAGAAGGCAGGCACCCTCAAATTGAGCACTTTGCACAATAGTGCAGGGTGGGAGTTATCTGGGGAGACAAAGCAACCTATGGTTTTATCCTCTTCCCTTTATTACAAGAAGGAACAATAAAATAGAAGTGCTTGTATGGGAAAAAAAAAAAAAGCTGTTGAGTTTCCGTAGCTTCCAGGTTCCACTATAAAGGGCCTCTGAGAGAGTAGCAATCACCCCTCCATCCCCTCTCTTACTCTTTTCTATGGGCGTGGGAGAGAGTTATCTGAATGGTGAGTTGGGGAGAAGGAACCGGGCAGGTATAGCCAGTCTGAAAATCTATAATTACTAACTGTACTATTCCATCCACTTATATTTATTATTACTAATATATTTGGATTTATTTCTTTACCTAAAGCAATAAATCACATTTTTACAAAAATCTTTCCATTTTGCTCTTTATTAGTTTTAATGATATGAATTAAAATTTTTTCTTATTGTAGTTATGCTTTGAATTTTAACTTGATTACCTACCTTTAAAAAAAGCAAAGTGTAGTTGATATTTTTAACTCCAAGGAATCTTTAATTTCAATAACTCCCTTCCAGGCTTATATGTTATTGTGGTGCAACCACTTTGTTCAATCTCAGTATTTTTTTAACCCCACAAATCAAACATATTATTACTGCTTCATAAAAAGCAATGTTTGTTTACAAGTACTTACATCTCAGATTTTCTTCTTTTTTCTTTCTTTTTAAGATTTTATTTATTTACTTCTAGAGTGAGGGAAAGAGAGAAAAAGAGGGAGGGAAACATTGATGTGTGAGAGAAACAGCAATCGTTTGTGTGGTTGCCTCTTGCATGACCCCAGCTGGGGACCTGGCCAGCAACCCAGGCATGTGCCCTGACTGGGAATTAAACCGGAGACCTTCTGGTTTGCAGGCCAGCACTCAATCCACTGACCCACACCAGCCAGGGCTCAGGTTTTCTTTCTAGGATCATTTTCATTCTTCGTGAAGCATACCTTTGGAAATTCCTTTAGTGAGAAGTAAATTTCTTTTAGTTTATCTCTTTTGGAATGTATTGAAATTCCTAAATCTGTGGATTCTTTCATTAGTTATGAAAAATTCTTAGCCACTTTACTTTGAATATTGCCTCTTCTTCTTTTTGTTACCTCTTTTTAGAACTCTGGACAGATGGCAACTTCTCACTTGGCTAACACATAACTTACCTAGCCTTTCATAATCTCTCTTTTATTCCTGGGCTGCATTCTTTGCAATTTCTCCAGATTTATCTCCCAGTTCAATACTTAAACTTTGCCCATTATGCAGCTTAAATTCTCTGTTTTTTCTCAATATTTTATTATGATAGTTTTAAAATACAGATAAGTTGAAATACTTTCACACTAAAATCCTGTACACCCACCACCTATGTTCTACAATTACATTTTGTTCCATGTGCTTTAAACATATTTGGCTATCTGTCTATCCCTCAACGCATCCATCAATTCAACTTTTTGTTGTACATATCAAAGTAAGTTACAACATCAATACACTTACCCCCACTTCTCCCATTTAGTTTTTCTCTTTGATTCTTATATTTTCCATTTCTAGAAGGTTCATTTGTTCCTTTTTCGTATCTATCTGGTCGTTTCTAATGTATACTTGCTCATTACTCATCTTTCCAATTTCTTCTTTTTTTAAAGTATATTTTATTGATTATGCTATTACAGTTGTCTCAATTTCTTTTCCCTTTGCTCCCCTTTGCCCAGTACGCCACTTCCCTACAACAATCCAACCCCTCCCTTAGTTCATGTCCATGTGTCATGCATATAAGTTCTTTGGCTTCACCCTTTCATATATTATTCTTAACTTTCCCCTATTTTGTACCTATGCATTATGCTTCTTAACCCCTGCACCATTTCCCCATTTCTCCCCCTTCCCCCTCCCAGCTGATAACCCTCCAGATGGTCACCTATTCCTATTCTAGTGGTTTGCTTAGTTTGCTTCTGTTTTTATTTTTTTTAGGTTCTGTTTTTGATAGTTGTGTGTGTGTTGTCATTTTAGTGTTCATAGTTTTGATCCCCTTTTTCTTAAATAAGTCCCTTTAACATTTCATATAATAAAGGCTTGGTGATGATGAACTCCTTTAGCTTTACCTTGTCTGGGTAGCACTATTTGCCCTTCCATTCTAAATGATACCTTTGCTGGATAGAGTAATCTTGGTTGTACGTCCTTGCTTTTCATCACTTTGAATACTTCTTGCCAGCCCCTTCTTGCCTGCAAAGTTTCTTTTGAGAAATCAGCTGACAGTCTAATGCAAACCCTTTTGAAGGTAACTCTCTGCTTTTCTCTTCCTGCTTTTGAGATTCTCTATCTTTAACCTTTGGCATTTTAATTATGATGTCTCTTGGTGTGGTCCTCTTTGGGTCTAGCTTCTTGGGATTCTCTGTGTTTCCTGGACTTGTATGTCTATTTCCTTCACCAAATTTGGGAAGTTTTCCTTCATTATTTTTTCACATAAGTTTTCAACTTCTTGCTCTTCCTCTTCTCCTTCTGGCAACCCTATGATTTGGATGTTGGCACGTTTAAAGTTGTCCCAGAGCTTCCTAAGCCTTTCTTTATTTTTTTTCAGTTCTTTTTTCCTCATTCTGTACTGGTTGACTGTTTATTTCTTCCTTATGTTCCAAATGATTGATATGAACCCCGGTTTCCTTCCATTCACCACTGGTTTCATGTGAATTTTCCTTTGTTTCACTTAGCATAGCCTTCATTTCTTCTCTTATGCGTTTGTTGTACTCAAGCGTATCTGTCAAGTCTGTGAGCATCTTTGTCACCAGTGTTTTGAACTCTGTATCTGTTAGGTTAGCTATCTCCTCATTGCTTAATTCTCCCACTGGAACCTTGATCTGTTCCCTTTTTTGGGCTATACTTCTCTGTCACTTCACCTAGACAGGCTCCTTTGTTTTTTGCCTCTGTCATAGGTAGAGCTGTTGCACCTGTTACACCATAAGGGGCGGAGCCTTTGGTATTCATCAGTGCCGAGGCAACCCATTTCACCACATTGTGGCGCTGTATGTGGGAGAGGGGTCTGAGAGAGAACAATGCCATTTGCTTAGCACTGACCCCATTTCCAGGCACTTCTCCCACTTCCGTATGGGACTGGTGCCTCTCTAGCTGTTGCCCTGGCCGTCGTTCCCAGAGTGGGTGAGTCTGTGGAAATTCTAGGACCATGGGGGCCCTTTGAAAAAGTGGACTCTACTGAGAGACCAGCGATTTCTTCCTCTCCCCAACCCCCACTGGTTTGCACAGTCAGAAGCAATGAGGCTTTATTTTCCCCTGTGTTGA
Source organism: Furipterus horrens (assembly GCF_987537825.1). Lineage (NCBI taxonomy): Eukaryota > Metazoa > Chordata > Mammalia > Chiroptera > Furipteridae > Furipterus > Furipterus horrens. Next base: position 74,736,801 of record NW_028327182.1, read on the forward strand.
AACCATGAGCTGTCTGGTCTGGTCTGATGCTGGGAGTGCTCCCCAGGTGTCCCTCCCTACTTTAAAAAATGTGTGACTGTGCTTTCCGCCAGCCTGCTGCTGCCGCCACCACACCGCGTCCTCTCCACCCCAGCTCCACCCCTCCTACCTGTTTGGATGAGTATTTCTTCTTTATATCTTTGTTTGTTGGACTTCCATGCAGCTCAATTTTCTGGAACTTTTGTTTTTTTCTAGTTTTGAAGTAGTTTTGTTCCTTCTTAGTGTGTCTATCTATGCCTCCATCTTGGCCGGACTTCATTTGTTTATTTTTAAAGAGAGGGGAAAGAAAGGAGAAAGAGGAGAGAAACATTGATTGGTTGCCTTCCATACGTGCCCTGACTGGGGACAGAATCTGCAACTATGTACCCTGACAGGAATCAAATTTGGGACATTTTGCTTTGTGAGACGATGCCCAACCAACAGAGCCACACACCAGTCAGGGTGATCTGGTCTTCTCTAAACCCAAATCTTCAGCCGATGGTTTTCTGGAGCATGCAAAGAGTCAAAATTGAACAAGGATCCCTTAAAAAAAAAGCTAGTAGCCACAAAATGTCAATGGAAGCTTTTTCTTTCTTTTTAAAAAATAGTTCTGCACAAAGATAATGTGGAAACTATTATTGTTACTGTTTGCCTCATCTAGGTGTGTATTCTTCTAGATTGAAGACTTACCATTCCTGAGTTCTGGGGTAAGGGAACTCTACATGCCCACAGACCCAATGCTAGTGCCAGGTGCCCCAGGGCAGAGGCTGTGGGTCTTTATGCAGCAGCTGCAGCGTTTAGTTCCTTCCTTCCTTCCATGGACTTCTGTGCTGGTTTGTTCCTGGCATCAAAGGAACTTCACCTGAATTTTTCAAATGCATCGATTTATTTAAATGATTAATTTTAATATTTTGGCTGGCTTTTTAAGATACTTTGTAGACCCTCCAGTTAGCCTTATTGCTAGAAACCTGTGGTTTTTGTTCATCAAACAATCTTTAGATTTTATAAACCTAGAGTTGCTTCAGGTGTTGTTAAATATGGAGATCTAAACCAAGCAGACCTTATCTGATTATAAATGTGTGTAAAACAGAAGAAGCAGAATTCCTTCCAGAATTAAATCTTACATTAAGAAGATATCATCTTCTAGGTATGCCCCATGATAAAAAGGTAAATCATTTAAAGTGGCCACATTAAAAAAAACAAACGAACAAAAAAATGCAGCTGGAATGACCAGCTTCATCAGTTCAGTGCACACATTCATCGGGCCCCTTTAATATTCATGGTCATCCACCTTATTGGAGAGAGAACTGGAGACCCTGACTGGGCCAGTAGTGATGCCCATTTGCGTTATCACAGAGCCCACTCCCTGCCTGGGGTTCTCCGGGTACAGGCTCTTAATTTCATATTCCAACACTCTGCTGGAGGACCTCAAACTCACCCACAAGGCCTGGATGGCTGGGTCAGGAGGAGTGTCCAGCCTCCCCTACAGGACAATGCTTCTGGTTACATTGCCACCCTGATAATCTAGCCTGCATTTGGGTTCTGATTCCCTTTTCCTCATAATAAGAACTGCATGGGGACACTTAAGATCTTTTTATGATGAAGGATTTCAGATAGGCCTGACTTGATATAGCTGAAATATTCTAACATTATACCTCAAGAAAGAAGGAATGTATGCATAAGGGTCTCAATATCCTAGAGGAATAAGGATCTCTATGCAAAAATTCCTTCCCCACTGGCATCAGAGCAAGGAATATTGGGAGGGGTAACCTTTGCCAAGTCATTAACAAATGGCCATGCTATATCCTTATCCTAGGGCAATTAAGTGTTTAATTAAAAAAAGGTCTACTTAAATGACTTGTTCCAGGAAAAAAAATAACAACACAAAAAAACCCCTAAGATGAGGTAGGTACCATATGAGCTCTACTAGATATCTCATATCAGTAAAATACTACCAAACTGAATCCAGCAACATATGAAAAGGATTATATACCATGACCATGTGGGATTTGTTCTAGGAGTTCCAGGTTGGTTTAAGATACAAAAATCAATTAAGGTAGAATTAGTAGGATTTGATTAATCCAATACATGCAAATAAAGCATTTGACAAAATATGATGTCCTTCTATGATAAAAAATGATCAACAAAATAAGAATAGAAAAAAAACTTCCTTAATTTTATAAACAGCATTTATTAAAAAAAAAAACTTATAGTTATCATACTTAGTGGTTAAAAACTGCATGTTTTCCTGCCTAATATCAGGAACAAGACAAGGATATGGGTTATCACCACATCTTCTTAACATTGTCCTGGAGGTTCTAGCCAGGGCAATTAAACAAGAAAGAAAGAAAAGTTACCCAGACTGGAAAAGAAGAACTAAAACAGATGACATGATCTTGTATATATCAAAAAACTCTAAGGAATTAATTAAAAACAAAAGAGCTAATAAATGAATTCAGTAAGTTTGCAGGATACAAGATCAATATGCAAAAATCAATTGCATTTTTATACATTAACAATGAACATTACAAAAATAAAATTAAGAAAAACAATTCTATTTACAATACCATCAAAAAGAATAAAATATTCAGGTAGAAATTTAATAAAAGAGGTGCAAGATGTATGCTGAAAACTACAAAGCATTGCTGAGGGAGTGGGGAGGGGGAGAAGGAGGGAAAGAAGGGAAAGGGTTTAGTCAAGAAACTAGTATGAATGACCCATGGACATGGACAACAGGGTACGGATTGACTGTGGGAGAGGGGATGGGGTGGGTGGGCTTGGGGAGAGCAATGGGGGAAAATGGGACAACTGTAATGGAACAACAATAAATTAAAAAAACATTGTTGAAAGATCTCAATAAATGAAAAGACCTACCCTGTTGATGGATGTAAATACTTAATATTAAGCTGAAAATGTTAACCAAATTGCTCTACAGATTCAACTCAATCCCAAGCAAAATTCCATCTGAATTCTTTACAGAAATTGGCAAAACCATTCTAAAATTCACATGGAAATCAAGAGACCCAGAAGAGCCAAAACAATCTTCAAAAAGAAGAACAAAGTTTCAGGACTCACAATTTTCAACCTCAAAACTTATTTCAAAGCCTCAGTAATCAAGATGATATGGTACTGATATACAGGTAGGCAAATAAATCCATTGAATAGAATTGAGAGTCCAGAAATAAACCTTTACTTTTATGGTCAATTGAATTTGGATGAGGTGCCAAAACAACTTAATGGGAAAAAAATTGCCTTATCAACAAATGGTGCTGAAAAGACTGGATATTCACATGTAAAGGAATAAAGCTGTATCCTATTTTAACTATACAGAAATAATAACTGAAAATGAATAAGAGACCTAAATGCAAGAGCTAATACTATAAAATTCTTAGAATGAAGTATAAATCTTCATGACCTTGGGTTCAGCAATGCTTTCTTAGATCAAAGGCACAAGCAAAAATAAATTGATAAATAGGACTACATGAATATTAAAAACTTTTGTGCAGCAAATGAGATCATCAAGAAAGTGGAAAGAGGCTCTGGCTCAGCTGTTTGGGCATTGTCCCATAAACCAAAAGGTCATGGGTTCTATTCATGGTCAGAGCACATGCCTGGGTAGCAGGGGGTGGGAATGGGAGAGTGGGTGGGAAAATAGGGGAGTGGAGATGGAGGGGAGTGAGGGGCTTCGGTCCTCCCTTGGGGCACATATGAGAAACAGATTGATGTTTCTTTCTCTCCCTCTCTCCCTCCCTTCCCCTCTCTTTAAAACCAATAAGCACGTTCTCAGATGAGGATTAAAAAAAATGAAAAAACTACTTGAAATCCACTAAAGAAGATCTTAAATGTTCTTACTACACACCAAAAAAGATAACTACGTGACATGATGAGTGTGTTCATTAACCTTATTGTGGCAATCATTTCACAATATATACATATATCAAATCATCACATTATACACCTTAAACTTATTCAGTATTGTAAATTTATATCTTATATTATATTTATAAGAATGGAATCAGTCAGAAGGCCATTAAGACATGGCGACCAGGAAAAAAGAAGTTTATTGGGAGAATCAGCAAGCAGGGAGGGAGACCTACTGTGGGTGGTTAGGACTCCAAGCTTCTAGGAGAGAGAGGGGTTGCTTTATAGGGGGAAGAAAAACAGGATTTTTGAGCTTAGCTGGCCGTTTGGTTATCTTGCAGCTGTGGGTGTGACGCGCTGATCAAAGCAGAATGTGGTTTTAGTTTATTTTCAGTTTGAAGCACCCCGTTATCTCCCAGGCAGCTGCAGGCGGGGATGGGGGGAGTAGAGGGGGACCATGGGAACCTGAGATGTCAATATTATAATATATAGACATATCTTAAGATGGAGAAAAGAGATATAAACTTATAAGGTAGAGAAAATGAAATGAAAAGACAACCCATGCAATGGGAGAAAAATATTTGAAAATCATTTCTCTGATAATGGACTTGTATCCAGGAAACATAAAAAACATTTTTTAAAAAGTGTTATTGATTTGAGAGAGAGAGAGAGACGAAGGGGGAGAGAGAGAGAGAGAGATGAAGGGGGAGAAAGAGAGAAACATTGACCTGTCGCTCCATTTACCTATGCATTCATTGGTTGATTCTTTTATGTGCCCTGACCAGGATCCAACCCAAAACCTTAGGGTATTGGGACAGGGCTATAACCAACTGAGGTGGCCTGCCATGGATACATAAAAAAACTCTTATAACACAAGGATAAAAAAACAAACAACCCAATATAAAAATGTGCAAAAGATTTGAATAGACATTTCTCTAAAAGAGATAGGGGAATAGCACTTAAGCATATGAAAAGTTACTCAACATCATTACTCATTAGGGAAATCAAATCCACAACACTATTTTCTTTTATATCCAAAAAGATGGCTATAGTAAAAAGATGGACAATAACAAGTTTTGGTGAGCATATGGAGAAACTGAAAACCTCATAGATTGCTGGCGGGAATACAAAATAGTACAGACACTTTAAAAAAACAATTTGACAGTTCCTCAAAAACTTAAACATAAAGTTACAATGTGACTCCATAACTTCACTCATCGGTATATACCAAAGAGAAATGAAAACATATGTACACATAAAAACTTGTACACAAATGTTCATAGAAGCATTATTCATAATAGTGAAAAAATAGAAACAACTCAAATGTCCATCATCAGCTGATGAATGGACAAGTAAAATGTGGTTTATCCATATAATGGAGTATTAGCCATAAAAAAGAATTAAAGTACTGATACAAATGAATCCTGAAACTGTTATGCTATGTGAAAGAAACCTGCCACAAAAGAACACATGATTCCATTTATATGAAATGTCAAGAACAGGAAAGTCTACAGAGACAGAAAGTAGATCTGTAGTTGTTTAGGGATGCTGGTAAGGTGGAGGTGGGCACAGAAAAGAGATGGGAAGTCATTGCTAATGGCTATCATTTTTTGGGGGGGTGGGAAGGGGCAATGAGAACATTCTAAACTTATATTGTAGTGATAGTTTTACAACTCTGTTGTTACAGTATAAACTACTGCATACTTTAAATAGGCAAATTTCATAGTAGTGAAGTATTTTTAAAAATGTCAGTGTTATGAAGAACTAATAAAGGTTGAGGGAATTTACCACATTAGAGATTAAGGGGACATGCAATGTGTGATCCTGGATAAGATACTGGACTAAAGGAAAAAAGGTGTCTTAAAGAACATATTTGGGACAATTAACAAAATTAGAATATGGATTGTACATTAAAATATTCTATCGATGTTAATTTTCCTGAACTTTATAACTGTAATATAGTAAGATAATATCTTTGTTATAAGAGAAAACCCTGAAGTAAGAGACATGATGTATGCAATCTACCACAGAGAGATTAGAAATCAACATGAAAAGAATATATATAAAGGAAAGCAAGAAAATGATTATGATAAAGCTCAGAAGGAAGGGATGCGATCAGGGAAGGACAAGGGAGCCTTTCAGGGCAAAAAGGAGGAAGGCGAATGATATTCTATTCCTTACCCTGGGTGACAGAACCTAAGTATTTATTATATATTATCATTGTCCTTGAAAATGAACATATCTTTTCATACACTTAAAAATAATTTTAAAGGAATAAATCTAAAGTCCGACACTACAATAAAAAACAAAACAAAGCAAACAAAAAACCAAGCCAGAATAATCAACCAGATATTTCCTATGGTTTGCTTCTTTTGATCGATATTAGGTTTTTGATGGATTTTCCCTATTAAAGACGTCTTGTTAAAGTCTCTCTACTGAATTAAAAGAATAGGTGTTAATTCTGGATAGTGAGTAGTAGATGTTTGTTAAATCCTCTTAAGTTCTGGGTTTTTTCCTATAATTTACAATAAATTAAAAAGTGCAGGCCTAATTCTTCCTAATAAAAATTTTTCCACATTCATGGATGAGGGTGATTTGTCAAAGAATGCCAGGCTGACAGTCACGTTTTTGGAGGGTTTACACCTGACCACTTTTGTGACCTTGAGCCACATCATGGGTCAGTTACTGGCTTTGTAATCATTGGCCCTCTACTTAAACATGCCTTTTACTTTTTAAAAATTTTCTCTCTTTAAAGTAGGAAATAGAATTTATCCCATCATTTTGTTAGGATATAATGTTCTTCTAGGGAAGTTACTGATATTAAAAATTACTATGAAAAGAATGTTATATGCCCTAGAATTAAAGAGCCTACCAATTTAAAGATGTAGGAAAAGAAATTTCCAGTCCGAATGAAACTGCATCTGCAGATGCATGTGGATTTGAGGAAGCACAGCATAGCTGAGCTGTTGAGGTAATTCAGGAAGGCAGAGAATGGTGAAGTCAAGAAAATGAGGTTAGCAGGTACTCTTTGTAGGTTTCTTCCACAGGCGATATGGAGCCAAGGAAGGTTGCCATAGGAGAGTGACAGAGAACAGCTCAAGTTTCAGTACAATTTACAGTTTGGAGAGAAGCTCTCATAATCGCCTTCTCTCCATCATTCTCTCCTCTTCTGGAGGATAACTTATTGCATGAGTGCTTGGTCGTTTCAGCATATGTCCACAAATTTTTAATACTCCTCTCTCCAGGAGGTGGAGCTTCATCTTCCCCTTGAGTATAGGCTTGACTTGGTGACTGGCTTCTAACAATAAAGTACAGAACAAAACAATAGCAATTTTACAGTAGAGAAATCACCTTAACTAAGCCATTAAGGTTGCCAGCACCAGAAATATATCATATGAATATCATGTAGCCCCTGATATGATACAACGGGAAAGGCACATCATCTCTATGGGATTCTTCCCTTACGAAGAGTGAAGAGTATATAGGAACTTTCTGTAATACTTTTGCAATTCTTCTGTAAATGGAAAATTATTTCAAAATAAAGTAAAAACAGCTTCAAAGTAAGAAGTAAAAAATTAAAAAGAGGTTATACATTTGCTTCCAAAAGATCCCCACTAAAAAGATATTTAAAGAATATATTTCAAGCAAAGTGAAATGATCCTACAAGAAGGTCTGAGATTCAAGAAGTAACGATGAGCAAAGAAATTGCAAGTATTTGAGTAATTCTCATCAAACATCAACTACATAAACAATAATGTTTTGAGGGCTTAGAAATGAGAGACAATATATATAGAAACAAGACCAAGTATATCAAGAGGGGGAATATCACAATTTAAATGTTCTAGGATTATTGCACCATTCAAGAAGATGATAAAGATACTTATTAACCTTAGATTCTGACAAGTATGTATATTAAAACTTGGCATTGCCACTAAAAGAAGGATATTTATTATACAAATCAATTAAAGCTTTTTAAAAATCTTTTAAAAATCCAAAATAAGGCAAGAATGTAGCTGCAAATAAACATAGAAAAGACAGTATAGAAACCACAAAATAAAACAGTAGAAATACATACAAATAAAAATAAACTGAGTAAATGCTCTACTTAATGGAAAAAATATTAAACTATACTTTTAAAAATCAAGATACAAGGTAGCTTACAAGAGACATTTGTAAGACATAAAGATACAGAAAGTTGAAAGTAAAAGAGTAGGAGAAAAGAGAGCAGACAGATACTAACCAAAAGAAAGTTAATACCAGACCAAGAGTAAGCTTCATATATCACAATATAACAATACAAAATTTAAATTTCCTAGAATGATATCACAATACTCAATGTGTATGTACCTAATAGCATCACCTCGAAACACATTTGTGTTTTTAAACTTGGAAGGAATTTCAGGAAAAATAGATAAATCCATCATTGTAGGAGAAGGTTTTATATTACTCTTGATAATGAATAAATCAAGCAGGAGAAAATCATCAGAAGGAAAAGGAAGATTTGAACAATACAATTAAGAAACTTGCTCCAATAGCCATATATAAAGTACTATTTTCCTATATCGTTTTTTTTCAAGCACAGTGAAACATTTGTGGAATTAATCACACATGCTAGGCTGGAAAACAATTCTCAACAAACTTTTAAAAAATAATTTATGTATTCGTTTGTTTGTTTATTTATTTTTATAGAGAGGGGAAAGGAGAAAGAGAGGAAGAGAAATCATCACTGTGTGGTTGCCTCTCACTTGCGCCCCCAACTGGGGACCTGACATGCAACCTAGTCATGTGCCCAGACTGGGAATCAGTCAACAAATATTTAAGGATCAATATACAGTATTCCCTCACTTATCACGGATATTACGTTCTAGACCCCCCCGTGAAGTAGGAACTTTACATTTATTCTACACTCGTAAAGCTATGTAACTTTAACAACATATATACACAGTACCACAAAATCCTGTGATATAGTGAAAAATCCGCGATAATTAAATATAATATTTTTAAAAATCTCACGATACAGTGAGGTTGCGATAAGTGAACTGCGATATAGAGAGGGACTACTGTAATGCAAATTATGTTCTTTAACTATAAATAATTGTTACGAATAAATATTAAAAAGATAACCAGACAAATTTCTAATATTTGGAAATTAACAAATGCAGTTCTAAATAACTCAAAAAATATTTAGAATTTGAAAATAATGAAATGCCACATACCAAAACTTTAGTGTTACATTCTTACACCAGAAGTAAATGTGCTAAGTACTTGCTCAAGAAGTTATATAAAGAAGAAGAGAATAAATCTAAAGAAAACAGAAGAAATATTAATGATAAAGATGAAAATTAAGAAAATAAAAAATATGGATGAAAAAAGCCAGAAGTTGTTCCTTGGAAAGGAGGTATAGCACTGATAAACTTCAGCCATAAGGTGAAGGCCCTGGCTGGGTTGCTCAGTTGGTTAGAGCATCATCCCGATACACCAAGGTTGCAGGTTCAATCCCTGGTCAAGGCATGTACAAGAAACAACAAATGAAAGCATAAGTAAGTGGAACAACAAATCAACCCCCCCATAAAAAAGTGAGAAGGCAAAAATAAACAATATTAAGAACAGTAAAGAAAACAAAATTACAGATACAACAAAAATTACATGGATTATAAAAGGATGTTACTGTACAACTTCCTGACAATGAAACAAAGGTCTTAGAAAAATAAGTTATCAAAACTGAGTAAAGATGAGAGAACACTAAAATAATTTACAATCATTAGGAAACTGAATCAGTATGCAAATATTTTCCCACAAAGAAAACACTAGGTCTGGCCCTGGTTAGTTAAGAGTGTTGTCTCAATATGCTGAAGTTGTAGATTTGATCCCTGGTCAGGGCACATACAAGTATCAACCAGTGAATACATGAATGGGTGGAGCAACAAATAGATTATTCTCTCTCAAATCAATACATAAAATAAATACTAGATCTGGATGGTTTTGATGAATTTTTCCAAATGCTTGAAGAGCAAATAATTCTATCTCATAGAACTAGAGACTTAAAAAAGAAGAAACCGTCCTTTCTCATTTTACAAGGCCTGCATAACGTTGATATCAAAACAAGTAAAAATATTTCCCAACGGGAAAATTATAGATCAGATTCACTCATAGACACGACCATGCAAATCCAAAACAAATTATTGATGCATGTAATCCTGCTATTTATTTTTTAAAAGCTAATATATCACACTAAGTTGGGTTTCTCCCAGGAATGCAAATTTGATTTAATATTAGAAAAACAATCATTGCCACTCATTACCATCAGAGATTAAAGGAGAAAATCAACAATCATGTCATTAGTTACAGGAAAAACATTTGACAAAATTTAACAGCTGGTAATGTAAAAAACTCTTAGCAATGTGGAAATAGAAGGGAAAGTCTTCATCCTCATAAAAAGCATTCTCAAAAACTACAGCAAATATCCTCTATTTGAAAGCATTACTTTTCTTAAGATTAGAAGACAAGGGTACCAACTATCATGACACAAATGATAAAGAAAGGATTGATATATTTATGTAAATTAATAATAGAAACTTCTGTTCACCAAAAGACACCATTAAGAAAAGTGAAATGACAGGGTAAAAACAAGGGGAAATAATATGCAACATGTATAACTGACATGTATCAGGACCCAGAATATATAAAGAACAAAGATACTAGCAATGCAATAGAAATATAGGCAAAAGACTAGAATACTTCACAGAAAACTCAAATAGTCAATAAACACGAAAAAAGGTTAATCTCACTAGTAATCAGGGAAATATAAATTAAAATACTACAATGAAAATACGAATAAGAGTTAATGTTATGGTGTGCTTACCATATAACACAGGCTGTTTTAGTGCTATAATTAGAATACCTTAACATTTTTTCACAACAATCCTTTGTGATAGTATGGTAGGCATTGGTACTATTAACTTATATGTCCTGCATGAGGAAACTGACGAAGTCTTTAAGTCAGGCAGTGTAACTTCTTAAACTTTGTTCTTTTTCACATTTTTATGACATTTCTACATCTTTTGCATTTTTGTAAGAATTTTAGAATCTGCTTGTAAGTTTCTAGAAATGAATTCTGCTGGGGTTATGACTGCAATTGCATTGAATCTATAAATCTATTTGGGAATAATTGACATCTTAACAAAACAGTAAGGGATATAAAAAGTAAGTGAACAAAAGGAAGTACATAAATAGTAAGATGCAGGCATAAATCCAAATGCAGCAGTAATTATATTAAATGTAAATGAACTAAAATTTTTTCCTGTTGAAACAAGGTAAGAGCAACCTTCCAATTTTAGGCTTAGCTAGACTGCATAAAATATAGTTACTAACTACAACGGAAAAGGCAAGGATTCCTAGAGCAAACTCTGGAAGAGGAAGTAACTTTTAGCTGCCAGCCCTGCAAGGCTGAATTCTGAGTAAAGTTTGATGCAATAAAAGCTGTCCTTTCAGTGCTGTGGATTGTTTTTTAACATGCAAAAGATGGACTTTAATCTGTTTTTGTTGCAGGCCTTTTATTTTGAGAAGTCCTCCAGGAGGTGTCCTTAAGTAATGCAAATGTAAAGCAAAGACTCTCTATGGAAGCTATTTGAAAGCTAAACTCTGTTTTGTTGTTGCAAATTGTTTTAAATTTTTGCTCCTGTGTGCTTAAACTCCAGTTTGGTCTTTTCGCAGGAATGGTTGTGGCTAGTTTTCTTCCAAATTTTCCAAAGGCAAACAGCTCATCTTTATACCTACAGGGGTGAGCAAAAGTAGGTTTACAATTGTAATACAAATAAATAATACAATAATTAATAAATAGTAATACAAGAATAAACTGTTTTACGTACTCACAACTGTAAACCTACTTTTGCCAATTCCTGTATTATTTTTCTTCTGAAGACCACACACTAGCCTCACATGAAAAACTCATTTTCTCCATATTAATATGACTATATCTGTCCTCTTTGGAAAATAAAAACCTTGTTTTATTCTTCTAAAATAGAATCCCCCCCAACACCCCTCCCAGGTATTTCCATTACAAATAGCTCCCATTTTACCTGAGAATGTATCTGTCTGATTGATCTAAAATGGAAACTATCCTTTCTTAATAGATTATCTTGTATCTCTAAATTTCTCTCCTAATTTGGGGATGGGGCTTGGAAGTAGGTGATGGGAGAGTGGGTGATTCAGTAAATCTCATCACACTACACATATTAACAGTGTCAATGCTAGGATAATGAGTTGGTTGGACCATAATCTGACTATAAGTTTTTGTTAATATTGAATGGCCTAGACTGTCTAAGGAGTAGAGTGGAGAAAATCTACAGAGATAGAAAAGTATAGGTTGTGGTATAAACAAGGCAGGGCTTGAGTTGGAGGTAGAAATTCCATCTCTCTTAATGGCTTAAAATTATTCATTTACAAGCAGTGTTTCTCTCTCTCTCTTCCTTCCTTCCTTCCTTCCTTCCTTCCTTCCTTCCTTCCTTCCTTCCTTTCTTTTTCTTTTGAGTCTCTACTGCTTGTACAACAGTGCCATGGAGATGCAAAGAGATACCCTAGAAGAACATATATGTGAGATTATATTGATAAAATGTATTACGAGGGCCACACATCAAGTGCCCCCCCCCCAAAAAAATACAAGAAAATGGTCAATACAACGAAACCTGAGAAAGTTAACATCTAAGTGAAGGGAGTGAGAGGGTGGTCTTTAAAAGGTAAAGCTGGGATAAAATGAGGTGTTAGGGAGATATGCATGGAGTAGCTAAAGTGTATTAGCAGGGAAACACGCAAAATTAGTGAGCATTTAGCTTGTCTTTTTGTCATTTATAACTTTTCCCGTGAATGTAGTAAAAAGTATGACTCAAATCGCTGCCTCAAGGAATTTAAACTAGATGACAGACAAGACAAAGAAACACAAATGCAGCCAGTAGAGGACAGACAGGCCATGAAAAGGTGCCAGTTCGTGTGGTTGAGCCATAATTTCGGACAAGAGCAATTCTGCATAAGGCACGAGTAGAAAACAGGCTTTGGAGTAAGACAGGTCTAGGTTCCAAACTCAGATGTGTCACAAAATAGCTGTGTGACCTTGTGCAAGTCTTACCACCCTAGTCTATGCTGTGTGCTATAAAAATGACTCTTACAAGGTCCAACAAGTCTCTCATTTGTGGGGAGGACGAAATCGTGCTGATTCGACAAAGAGGTTGACACGGGTATCTAAGTTCCTACCCCCTCTCCCCTCCTCATCGCCGCCTCTTCTCTTACAGTAGGAGGGAATGATTTGAGTAGAAAGGGACGGATGAAGGGAAGCAACTTCCTCCCAGCCCTCGCCCCCTCCCCGCCTCCCCATCTCCCGACCTCATGTTCCGGGAGAGTCACTGTGGAAGTGGGGTGAGGGCACAGAAATGGGGTGGGAGCATCTGCTAACTGTAAACACAGACGCCATCAAGAGTTCAGATGCCGTCTGGCCACCGGATTTCCGTGCCCCACTGATGCTACCCCACCCGTGCGCCTGCTGTCAGTTTCCACAGCTGTGTAATGGGGATACACCATCTCCTGTCCCAAGCATCCGCCTAACCTAACCGCGTGAAAAAAGCGAGGAGTAGTTCGCTTGTAGCCCCACCTGGCCCTCCTCCCGCTTTAGCTTTGGCCTTTTGTACCGGCCCCACGTGACCCGCCCAGCCGGCTCTTCCCTCCTCCCCTACCCCGCCCTCCGGCCTTTCCCAGCTCTGGGTCTAGCTATTCCCGCTCCTCGGCAGCCCCCCTCCAGCCCCCCCTCTCCCTCCTCCCGCCCCCCCCTCCCTCCTCCTCCCCCTCACCTCCCTCCCAGGCTGTTCCCTGTCCCTCCACCAGCCAGCCGTTCCCTCGCAGCGCTTCCCCTCCCCCCGCGGCTGTTCCGTCGCCTCGCCTCCCCTCCCCCCCGACCAGAGCTCACTGTCTCCAAGATGGCGGCCGTGTCAGTTTGGGGCATTTCCGCGGTCGGATCCGGGGCCCCGGGATCCCGGCTATCTTCCTCCCCAGTAAGTAGCCAAGGGGCCACCGCTGACCGCCCCCGGCCCTCGAGCCCGAGGCTGAGCCGCTCTGGGGCCTGCTGAGCCACCTTGCGGGGTCGGCGGGCCGCTGCAGGCCCCGTCGCGGCCTGCGCTGCCTCCCGCTGCTCTGCACCAGGCCTCGGGCTGGGGCGCTGGGGAGTCGCGGCCGCCCCCTCGCGCCCGGCCGGCGCCGGGTTCCCCCCCGCCCTGCTGCCCGCGCGCAGCAAGCCCAGCGCTCCCGCCGCCGCCCGCCCGCTGGCCGGGTGCAACCTGGCGTGTCTGCGGGTGGGCGGGTGGCGAGCGGCGGCCCAGGCCGCGGAGCCTCCGGCTGGGCTGTGCCGGCGAGCCCGCTCTCCCTCGGGGGCGCGCCCACCGCCCTGGCCCCACCTGCGCCCGGCCGCTCGCTATCCCAGCCGGCCGCAGCCCCTCCTGCCCGCGCTCCCCGGCGCTCGTTCTCGGGCTCGGGCAGGGCGTGCGGACAGCCCACCGGGGCTGTGGCGGCAAGTGGGGGTGACAGGCTGGCGGGTGTTGTGGTGCGGAGGAGGCAGCACGTGTGGTGTTGTGTCTGTCGGGCTGTCAGCCGGGGTGCCGGGAGGTGAGGCGGCGGGCTGCCTGTCAACCACCGGCCGGTTTGGACAGGAGCTGCCCGACCTGTCAGGCTTCCGGGGCAGCCTGCGTGCCCCAAGCCCTTCTTGGAAGCTGCCTCTGTGGAGCTTAGGGTTTGAAGGAGCTGGGAGTGGGAGATCCGTTGCTCTGAACTCTTTGACGTGATTACATTGTTAACTTAGTCCTCGAGTTCTGTTTCTGTCTAATGGGAAGAGCGTACCGCTTGGCAAGCTGCAGGGTTGGTGCCGTTTCAAGTTTTTCAAGTTTCTCGCTCTTTTAAAAAGAGAGCGCGAAGATGTTTGGGGGTGGGGAGTGGAGACCGGGGAAGGACTGTCGGAGCGAGTTGTGCTGTCTCTCCAGCGGCTGGTGTACTTTCAGAGTTAAAAAGTTCAAGTCTGCAGGCGCTTTACTTTCGGAAGACTTGGAGACTCTTGAAAAATCCCAGCCGCAGAGACAGTGAGTAACTGTCATTCATTCTTCTACCTGCGAGCTTCATCAATTAGGACGTTCCAGCGTCTTAAACTCAGGTTGTAGCCTCTCATTTAGCTTAGCGTTAATCTCTACATAATGAACTTCCATGGAATAATAATGCTGTGATTTTTAGCCTCTTGAGACTCTCACCAAAATGAAGCATAGCTCTCTCAGGGGGCTTCTTTTTAGTTGGCTAATTTAAAAATAAATCTTGGCTCAGATGTGAATGTTTACTTCAGGCTTTTCTTGCCTATCAGAGTTAGTAGTATGATCTCTTTCCTAATATCTGTTGGTTTTTCCTTTGGATTTTAATGTCACTCTTAAGAATAATTGCTGTGGGAGCCATTCTTTTAACATTGTTTATGTTGTAAATGCTCCTTAGAGTAAGGGCAGAGGTCTAAAAAAAGACTTGTTCAATTTATTTTTGGAAGCAAAGAAGTTATTTAGATTGAGAGTGTATTGGTGATTTTTTAAAAAGATTTTATCTGCCAGCTTCTTTTGTCTGAAAGCATAATAATTGACTTTGATCCTGGAGAGGCAGTATATAAATATGTTTGTGTTTTATTCATTAATGTTCATTTCAGGACAGCAATCTGGAATCTGTATGAGATCTCTTTAGGACCACAAACAGGGAATGCATTTTTTTTTTTATACTGTACATTTGATATGTAGTGTGTGCATTTGAACATAGTGATTCTGGGTCTTTCTCATTTCTAAAGTATCTGTAGATTGGTTATGAACATTTTGACTGTTGTTACTCCTTCAGATATATTGAATATTGGTATTTTAGTTTGACTATGAGAAGCTATTGTCATGTAATTCTTAACATTTGAATAAAATTGCATTATTTAAAAATTCCTTAAGTACTTTTCACACTTGACTATTTTCAGTATTATTTTTATTACCATTTGAAACATTTAAAATAATTTATACTTCAAATATGAACTTGGTCTGTGTAAATTGCATTTGTTGCTTTAATATATGAAATTTTTTAAATTTAAAGTTAAAATTTTCTCAGTGGTTTTCTGTCTGTCTTACTGACTGTTTTTATCCATTCTGAATGTCTGGAATTTTAAAAGATGAAAGAGTCACTCTTACTTTCCTTACAGGATTCTTTCTACTAACCCAGATACTTGTTGAAGTGCTCAATAGTTTCTTGGGGACAGATGTCAAGGAAAAGTTTCAGTTCATAGACTGGTGAGCGGATATTGTGGAGTACAGAATAGCCAGCACCCTCTGGTTACGAGTAGCCTAAGGTCATTCGTAGTGCTTCTCATTTTGTGTCCTCATTATATCCGAATTATTTATATTTTTCTTTTCTTTTTTTTATCCCAATGGTTTACATACATGATTGTATTGAAATGTTGATAGAAACATGTTAAAATGACAGGTGCTTAATAAACACTTCCTATTTGATTGCTTTTAAAGACTAGGATGTTTCAGTTATAGCTTATTCACAAAATGGGCCTTGATAGAAAATTGACTTTGTTTTAATTGTTTTTCAGGCATAAGATGCACATTATTCTGCTGGAAATGAGATGTTCTTGAGTTTTTACAACTTTATGAAGAGACCTACGTGTGATGCTATTGGGAAATTTATTGGGAAGTTTGAAGACATTTTAAATAACAGGTGGTTTTGGTTTCTAAAATAAAGTGGGGAGGCATTCTATTTTGTGAAAGGAGGAAGGACTCAGGCCAGAAAACTTGTATGCTATGGTTAACTGGTTCCCAGCCTCCGAGAATGTTGTTTTCCATGGTATAAAACTTACTCAGCATCAGGATAAGGGATAACGACTCTATGGATATACGAATCCTTCACCATGGTAAAACTCGCTAACCCGCTGTATACGGAATGGATTTTGGAGGCCATCAAAAAAGTGAAGAAGCAGAAACAGCGCCCTTCGGAAGAAAGGATATGTAATGCAGTGTCTTCATCCCATGGCTTGGATCGTAAAACTGTTTTAGAACAATTGGAGTTGAGTGTCAAAGATGGGACAATTTTAAAAGTTTCAAATAAAGGTCTCAATTCCTATAAAGATCCTGATAATCCTGGGCGAATAGCACTTCCTAAACCTCGAAACCATGGAAAATTGGACAATAAACAAAATGTAGATTGGAATAAACTGATCAAGCGGGCAGTGGATGGCTTGGGAGAGGCTGGTGGCTCAACTTTGAAAAGCATTGAACGTTTTTTGAAAGGTCAGAAGGATGTTTCTGCATTATTTGGAGGCAGTGCTGCCTCTGGTTTTCACCAGCAGTTACGATTGGCTATTAAACGCGCTCTTGGCCATGGCAGGCTCCTTAAAAATGGACCTCTTTATCGGCTCAACACTAAAGCAACCAACGTGGATGGGAAAGAGAGTTGTGAGTCTCTTTCTTCTTTACCTCCAGTGTCACTCCTTCCACATGAAAAGGATAAGGTGAGAATGGTATATACATCGGTGTTCATAGAGCTGTTGATGTAGCATGCTACAAAGTTGAATTTCTAGGAAGTAATATAGAAATTACACAGGTTTTGTGTTTGGAGACTTGTGAAATGATCAGCTCTGGTTTTTTACTGTCGAGTTCTAGGTGTGAGAATTCAGTAGATGCTAATTGTTCTGATACTTTGAGATATTTGATGCCTGCGAGTCAAAGTGTGACTATTGATCTACCTAAAAGAACATGTTTAAAAAAAAAGGGCTTCTGTCGTGAGTGGCACAAGTAGAGCAGCTAAAAAAATAAAATAAAATAAAAGAACGTATTTAGTTTAGAATTAAAAATGTAGTTTACAACTTTAAAACTGTTGTATAAAAGTTCTTATAATACTGAATGTTGAAAGTTAATGAGCAGCCAAATAAATGCTGGAGACATGAATTTGAAACAAGCAAGTGACTAACAAGAACCTGTATTCTTTCTTTTTGCCATTTTGCTGCAGATTATCAGTAGATAGGAATGAGACCCATTCTCCTGTTGCATAGTAATAGCTAAGCAAATTTAGCAATTCTTATTTCTGCTGTTTGTATTTCAGCTTTCTGTTTTGTATTCTTTGCATATCATTAGTCCTAAATATTATTTATGACAGGTATAACTGCATGGGTTAGGAACACAGTATCCTATATTGGTAAAGGTCTGGGGACTTGGGACTTTTGTTGCACAGATGATATACCTTCCTCTGCTTTGTTTTATGCTGTTATTTTGTGCAGTTGAAAGTGTGCCTTCTTTTTAAAATAAATTTTGTCCCTTATGCAGATATTTGGGAATGAGGAGAGTTTTATTAATAGTTATTTTTTTTATTGACCTAGTATCCTAGCTGTATATTTATTTTAGTTGCTCTGATGAGTAGTTCTGTGGAAAGTGTACACCTTGTATACAGTAGTAAAATAATCTTTATTTTGCTTAAGATCATGGAGTCTTCTTCTAGGATGAGAAGATTGTAAAGTTAACATTGAATATAATTAAAAATATTTGAGATTTGATCTAAATTTACTGCCATTAATAACCCACCTATAGATTTTTGTTTACATAACAATTGAAAACAGTATTTTTCTTTTAGGTTTTTAGAGGTCTATTTTGGGGTTAAATTTTCTCTGTGAGCTTTGAAATAAAACATCACCTTACTGTTATTACCGTTAAAATGAATGTGATAGAGAATTACATTCATCAGATGGCTCTTTGTCATTTAAGCATTTAAGAGTGTGTTATTGAATATTCAAGGTGGACAAGTATAACTAAAATGCTTTAAAAAAATTTTTTTTATTTACTTGTTGTTTTTCTATTACAGTTATCCCACTTTTTCCCCCATTGCTCCACCCTACCCAGATCACCCCTTCTACAGTCAGTCCCCACCTCTATAACTAAGATGCTTTATTGTTCAGTGCTGTAAGAACTCTTTATTTGTGAGAACTGTTTCTTAATCACACATAGCTGAAGTGAAGTGAAATATAACAGTTCCTATAACTGTTTTATAGGTTAAATGCATGGAGATGGAATAATTTATAGTTTAGAATGAGTTCAGTGTCCTATCTGTGGACTGAGTATTATAAATTCTTGTTAACACCTGGGTGCTTGCTTGTATTATAATTTCCTTCCTTGAGTTAGATATTTTAATTAGTTTAAAATGTATTAGCCATGCATGAAGTGTCAGTTGTGCATTTTTTAAATAAAGATTTTATTTACAAGAGTGGAAGCGAGGAAGAAAGGGAGAGAAAGAGAAACATCAGTGTTCAAGAGAAACATGACTTGTTGCCTCTCGCATGCCCCCAACTGGGAACCTGGCCCACAACCCAGGCAAGTGCCCCGACCAGGAATCAAACCAGCAACTTTTCTACTCAAAGGACAGCACTCAATCCACTGAGCAACACCACCCAGGACAGTTGTGAATATTTTTAAAGGTAGTTCACTGCAGTGCAGTGCAGTGTAGGACGAATCTGAGTTCTGCTACCCTAGGATTTTACTTTTAAAAGGGACTTTGAGAACCATCACACTCAACAATCCTTATTATTCAGCTGAGCCGAATTTCATTTATAATAGTAGAGATCTGCTGGTGTGCTTTGGTTAGAAATGTGTCTTTGGTTACATAAGTTTAGGAGTATGCATTTGGGAAAATTGAGTTTTGTTGAGTAGGCTTCTATGTATGGTCTTATTGGAAAACTAATTTCAAGAGTTGATGGAATCTGTTTATATTTTTAAATGTAGTCTTATTTTCAGTAGTGAATTTCCTGACTGACTTTCCCCAAAGATATGAAAAGTTCACATTCAATATCATAATACAGTGAGTTGTAGGGTGAGGAATTATTTCTCCTCTGAACAGATTACAGCATGTATCTTCTTTCTTTTTTAAACTACCCAGTGGATTCCTATATGGAATTACATCGGTTTGCAGTTATGAACCTGGATATTTTTTTAAAAATTAGGCAGAGTGTATTTTTAACAGTGATGGAGAAAGGTAAGTGTAGGTCAGAAGTAGCTTCACTTAACAGACATTTATTAATTCAGCAAATAGGTATTGGACACCTACTATGGGCCAGACATTCTGCGTAAAACTGAAATGGCTTGGAATTATAGTGTTATCTTCTCTGGAGTGCAAATATATCTTTTGGCCTGTTCAGCTGTGGGGTGAGATTTGAAATTCAGGGACCATATGGAATGACTTGAGTAAGTTCCTCTTTACTTTTTTCTATATCAATTCTAACTTATTTATTTATTTATTTCAATCAACCTTTGGAGGGAACTATAGACATGCATGTTAGATTTTCAGCAGCTGAATGGTTTTTGTTCTTTTCAATGAGATCAGCTGTATAGAAATATTTTTAAGAGTTGTTGTGAAAGCACTTGAACTTAAGTATGTTTTCACATTGCTAGATAGTGAGGAGAAACTGTGGGATAATGTGATTTAAAAGTTTTATCTATGTTCTAAGAGAAATAGCTAGCTTTAGATGTGGTAGTTTATGGTGAATTTATTCATTTATTTAACTTAATGATGATATTTACTGTGTGCCAGGCATTACTTTAAAGCTAACTTACTAGTTCATTTAATTCTCATGCAGCTGAATGAGGGTAGATACTGTTATTTTACAGATGAAGAAACTGAGACATAAAAGAGGTTCAGTACCTTGTCCAAGTCAGATATCAGGTGACAGAGCTAGGATTTGAACTTGGGTAGTCTGACTTTAGATTCATTGTACAGTTATATACCCACTGCCTCTTGGGAGTTATGTATAATGCCTGTCACTGCACTCAAATACATAATTGTGAGTGTTCTTGGTGTTAACTTCATAGCACATTCTCTAATTCTGGAAGGACACATTTCTCCCTCACACCTCATACACTTACTGTTTGTGTCCCTTTTTTCTCTTTTCTATCATAGAATGAATTCTAAAACTGACTTTGAACCTGTGATAAGAAAGTATCAGAAACCAAAGATTATGAATAACCTAGTTTTGTATATCCGAGGTCCATAAAAAGTAGTTTGCCTACATAACATTGTGTTTTATTTTTTTAAAAATAATTTCTAAGTTTATTAATTTTTATTTCAGTTGTCACTGAAGTTTTATCAGTTGCAGTTTGAAATTGGATGTATGGCTGTAATAGAGTGCTTTCATTTGAGACAAAATGTTGTTTTCCCTTAAATTGTGGTATATAGGTGGGGGTGGTAGTGTAACTGGTTTAAATAGCAAGTTCGTCCTTGTATATTTCTTTTTTTTTGAAATATAAGTATTACTGTAATATAGTGTGCTCATTTACTTCATTTATTATTCATTCAGCAAACATTGAGACGCTTACCATGAACAGTGCATTTAGGATTTAGGTCTTGTTGTGGATTAAGGCAGACAGCATAGAATCCAAATTATTTTGTTACTGGAATTTGACATTTTAAATTTATGGAATAAGCGGGATCTTAGATTTTTGGTGTAGAGATGCTGATTAGAATGGAAATATGTTTTCAAGTTTTTGAGAGTTAAAAATGATAAAATTTTGATTTAGCTATTTGGAAGTGGCCGATATTAATAGTAAAGTTGTTTCACATTTCCATTAGATAGAATAGCGGTATTAAAAATTGTTTGTATTTTTAATCTTTATGTTCAGTATCCTGTCACTGTGATACTTTTTCATAAGTGTTTGTGCTGTTAATTCAGGGATGTGTTAACTGCTTGACAGAATGATTGGTCACTTGAAATGAAACAAAACAAAATCACAATTACAAACCATCTGAAAGCAAAAGATGCTACAAAAATGTTGAGAAGAGATAAATTAGTAGTAAATAAGTGGAAAAAATTCTCAATTCAAAGTATATATTAAGTTTTTTTATGAGAGCATGCAAGCAAGTGTATTTTATATTAATTAGGAAACTTTTTGGGGGGAAAGTTTTTTAAAATCATAAGTTTTAAATCTTATGGAGGAGGGAAGGAGGATGATGCTGACGTATCAGTTTTTAAGTAAAAAGGAATATTTTAGGATTTTCCAGTCATATGTAGTGAACTTTTACTTTTTGCTCCATGGCAAGGGTATAGTGACATGGATAACGTAGATTTGAGTTTGCAACTGACTAATCTCAATAATTACAATTTTTATACATTTCTTATATCATTGTTTTAAACCATATTTTGGTGACTGAAGGTTCGGCGCCCTCAGGAGAAGCTGGCTAGAAATAAAAATTTGTCACTAAACAAGTCATTGAGGTAGATTAAGTATGTATGTGGTTAGAAATTGACTGTCTCAGTAGACTTGTTCATATTCAAAAAGACAAAAACAAATTTAAGAATAACTCTGGCAGAGATATATTTGTAATGCAACATATGTTTAAATACAACCAACTCTACAGCTTCTAGTTAATGTATGAGCTCTGTGTGTTTTGGTAATTTTCAGCTCATAACACACTGAAAGAAGACTGGAGCCACTGAACAACCTTTGGTTTAGTCATTGCTAATCGAAACTACCCAAAACTTATATGCATATACTTAAACATTTTTCTTATAGTTACTAGCACTTTACTCTTCTGTGGCTAACTTTTAATAAATTGATGAAATAAAAAGAAGAAATTAAGCTATCAGATGCTACAAATTGCTTCAGGAATAAACATCTAGAGGATCTAAACATCTTTACCTCTTTCTTTGCCGTATATCAGTAAGTCAAGAGAATGTAAGCAGTTGCTTATAGAAACCTATTAATAGCTAACATTTGTTAAGGGCTAGCAATGTGTTGGCCAATGTTCTAAGGGCTTTAGCATGTACTTTCTTACTGAAGTCTCAAAAGAACTTTGCATGGTTAAGTTTTATAGGCATAATATATTTACATAATAGTTCTTTAATAACATTTAATAATACAAATTTTCATTATTGCTTCTCACAAAACACCAAGTGGAAAATGAATGTATGTAAAATACATTATTTTTCTTCTTATTCTTGTTGCTTGTTTTTTATTTAGTTCATCCTGACACATGGGCCAGCACTGCTTTACATTGCCTTTTAAAAAAATTTTTTTTAAAGATTTTATTTATTTAGAGTGGAAGGGAGGGAGAAAGAGAGGGAGAGAAACAAAGATGTGTGACCAATACATCTATCATTTGTCTCTTGCACACCTCCAACTGGGGACCTGGCCCACAACCCAGGCATGTGCCCTGACTGGGAACAAACTGGCGACCTTTTGGTTTGCAGGCCAGCACTCAATCCACTGAACCACGCCAGCCAGGGCTACATTAATTTTTTAATACTATGAAAGCAAGTAGATAACAGAAACTGTTTGATGAATCTGGAAAAAAAATTATATCATTCCAGGCCTCTTTTGTAAGAATCTCCTGACAGATATTTTTTCTCTTTCTTTTTAGAATATTGGAGAAAGTATAGTATATTTTTTACACTTACTTGGTTCTTAGCTACATGAGAGGACTGAATGAATCTAGGCACCAAATTTGCTGGTCTAAGTTGAATTAAACAAATTTTCTAGTGCACTGGGAAGTGTTTCTTAATAATGAATACTTTTCATGCTCTGATTTCTAGAGAGCGAGGAAGAGAGAGAGAAAGAAAGGAGGAGAAATATAGATGTGTGAGAGAAACATTGTTTGGTTGCCTCTTGTAAGCCCCCAACCAGGGACCTGGTTCGTAACCCAGGTCTGTGCCCTGACTGGTAATTGAACCAGCAGCCTTTTGGTTCGCAGGCCGGCACTCAGTCCACTGAGCCACACCAGCCAGGGCTAAATTAAAAACAAAAAAAACAAATCTTACGAATAGGAATTATTAAGAGCCTCATTCTCTTAACAGTTGTTTACCAGTGGCTACTCAGGGTGGAGTCAGTTCAAAAGGATCTGCAGCAAATGAATCAGACCAGCAGAGCCTTCAACTCTTCTGCTTTTCCCAGCAAAATTTGTGCAGGATTAGGACTCCTTCACCTGCAGCTGGTTCCCAGGAATATCTAGGCTGTTTTGTTCTGGTTTTTCCTTTAACAGAAAAGCCATAGTTCCCAACAGATGGCTTTCATCAGCATTATACATAACTATAAATTCAAATTCAGAGAATTGCTTTCAATTTCATTAGGGAACAGGTGAGAAAGTTTATAGTAAGGGTTGAAATTAAGTGTAGAGGTTATAATAGTGTAGCATTTAGATTTTCAGAATGATATTCCGGGTCAAAATAGTTTCTAACTGCCAGCAATTGAAAAAAAAAAAAAAGACTTCCTAAGAAAAAAATAAATCAGAGTGTAATGTTGATTAAGTTTTATTTTATAGATGGATTGATTATATTAGGTTTTCAAAGTATAGATACTTTCTTAGAAGAATTGAGTCTTCTGCATTTTATAGAATTTTATAGCAATCTTGGATAACAGTGATTATAATTTTATTTCATAAATAAAGAAATTGAAGGCCAAGGATATATAAGTGTCTTGTTGCATGCCACACAGCATGTTAATCAAATCTGGGAGAAATGGGCAAGCCCTTCTCTGTTCTGTGCTTTTTTTTCATTAGACTGTAATAACTGCTCTATAGTTTTAGAGAGCAATGAGTATGAACTAATGTAGTTGGAACACTCTTCCTTCATGGAAACCATAGGATAAAACCCTGATCTAGAGAATTTTGGTGGTTTTTATAAGCCACAATATATAAATCTGTTTGTTTCAGTGTTTGAAGATAGCTATATACTCTAAAAGTCAAAACAGTTTTTTCAGGGTGGGGTGAAGACTGCTTTTCTATTGACCAAATTAGAGGAATTAGAAAGTCTTATGTGTTTAGCTAAATATTAGAAGAACACATTGAGCTACCTTAATGTGGGAAGAAAAAGTACTCCTTGAGTTTTGAAAAAAAAATGTCCACTTATAGTGTCCGATTTTCAGAAAATCTACAGCACAGATGACCTGTGAGTGACTTGGATAATTGGCTAGAATTTAAACATTTTAATACTGAGACAGGAAGGTACACACCTTTCTATTAATCAGTGAAGTAATTCATATGAAAGGGATTATTACTACGTGTGGGCGGATTAAGAGTATCCAGTCTATCACTCATTGTTATGCATATTTAGCATCTTGATTCTGGGTGATTTGTAATACCAGTACACAAACCTTACAGGGAAGGCAGTAGACAACAGATCATGTTTGCCATTTTGGGTCTATGATAATAGTTTATCTCTGCAATACTTAGCAAGTAGAATAGGAACAAATAAAGGTTAAGACTGGGGACAGTTATTTATAAAATAATTGGGTGGTTTTAAGATTATTAGGAAAACTTGTTTAAGGAGAAAATGGCTCCATGTAGAAAGGAAATCTGACATTTAAAAACTTAAAATCCTTGTATGTGTGAAAGACAGCTGATTCCTTTGCTCTTTACCTTTTGTGTAGAAGAGTAGATTCCATGTATGTGGGGTGTTATGCTTATGATAGGCTGCTTTTTCCTCCAGTGAATTGTGAGCTGTCCTTGACCTAGGAGAGCTGCTAAGTGTTGGTTATCAAGTCTTTCTGCTTAGTAGAGTGCAGGTTTTTCTTTTTTCTTAGTCATTGGCCTACAGTGAAGCATTAACTCCTGAATTTTCTAGAACCTGTAACGGAACTCTTGGAAACATTACATTTTTGTGTGTTTTGAGTGTGATGCTGTGCTTTAATGGTTTCCCAACTTTTCTATTCAGGACATCTTTAAATATCTCACTCATTGAACAATTTAGATCCTCTTTCACCATTTTCCTGATTTATTTATTTAATTTCTTCTCATGCCAGTTAGTTTTTCTTTAATTTTATAACATAAATCTAAAGCCCTGTTCTTTCTAAAGCAGAGGTCTTGACACTGAATCCATTTTAGAATTGCCAGAGGAGCCTTAAAATGTAGTAAACACCAAATGAATTAAATTAGACTCTAGCAGTGGGGCCCAGATTTTAGTTTTAAGTCTCTGTGTACATTTAATGTACAGCCAGGGTTAAGAACCACTGCTCCAACACTTAGAACCAACATCTCTGTTGTGGAAAGTGGCTGAGGGAGTCAAGTCAGAAGGAGTAGCTACTTTTTACCTAATAATTCAGACAGTACATGAAACAACATCACACCTATTCTCATGAGCACACTTTGAACCCAGGACAGTGTACTTCTGGACACCTAAATTTTGTTTTATCCTACTCCCTGATCATAACTGCCCTGAACTTCCACCTTTCTCTCTCCTAACTGCAACTGCACCTGCTCTTTTATCTCATCAAGGTCTCAGACAGTACATATATAGTTTGTGAATCTGATGGATGGCTCCTCTCACCACTCACGTGCCTTTTCTTTTAACTATTTGGTGTTATGGTTTATCACCTCACTCACTTGACTCTCGCATCTAATCGACAAACTCAAACCTTGAAATTAAGCCAGTATGGGGCTGTTTATCATTTTGAAGAAAATTGCACAAACCATGTGTCTGTAATCTTCTCTTGCAGCAGTTCAGTATTTCCTCCAGTGCTTTTGCCTTTTTCATTTTTAACAGACACTGCCCTGTCCTACTTCTTAGAATAGAATCTATCCAGCCATATGAGCTCATTCGACTATACCTCTCCTACACTAACCTAAAAACATCTGTACTTTCTGTTACCTCCTTTGCTACCTTTTCAGAGGATGTGAAAGAAGTGTTGTCTAGAGCTAATTTCTCTATATATGTACAGGATCCTGTTTTCTCCTGTCTCAAGGAGCTCGTCCATCTGTATGATGTTCTCAGTCTCTTCACTCTGCCCCTTAGCATGGGAAAGTTTCTCTCATCAAATTAGAATAAAAACAAACAAAAACACCACTTCAGATCCTTTTCTCCATCTGCATCCTATCTGTTTCCTTCCCTTCATTTTGAACTTTCTTGGGAAAAAACAAAGTCTATATTCATTCCAGATCTGTTGCAATCTGGCCTTTTGTCCAAAAGCACCATTTAGAGTTCTTGTGGTCAGTTTTCAGTCCTTATCTTACCTGACCTGTCAGCAGCATTCCGCACTGGTTGACCACATTCCCTCCTCACTTGACCTGTGGGATAATTCTTTCTTCCTAGTGTCTTCCCTGCTCCTTCCATCTTTCTGGTAATTCATTTTCAGTTTACTGGCTTTTTATCTTTTGCCTTTTTAAAAATCTTATTTGTTGGATTCCCTAAGGTTCTGTTCTTTGCCCGCTTCTTATTGTTTCAACCTTCCTGAGTTATCTTTCATCTGTCTCTATATTAAATTCATATCTGAATCCAAACCTCTGTTGTTTACTCTGGACTTGTTTCACTGTGTAATATCTTAACTCACCCACTTCAAATTCATGATGACCCTGATGGAATTTATCACCTTCCTTCAACTTGCTCCTCTGATTTCTTACTGAGGTGGGAGGCATTGCCATTGACTCTGATTACTAAAACAAACTTTGGTGTTATCTCCTACGCCTCATTTGCACCTGTTTTGAGTTCAGTTCTAGTTTATTCACAATCCTTCCTGTTTCTTTAACATCTCTTTTAATTACCTCTTCTTGGTTCCAGCTGCTACTCTCTTAGTGCAGGTTCTGGTCATTTTTCTCCTGAAGCTTCCTCATTGGTCTCCTTCCTCCAGCATCATCTCCTTCCAGTCCCCATTATTGCCAAGAATGATCTTATTAAGAAGCGATTAAGAACAGAGACTCAAGAACCAGACCATCTGGATGTGCATTTCATATTGGCACTACTTGTTTTATGACCTCGAGTAATTTGTTTAATCGTTCTTTGCCACGTTGCTTTCTATAAAATGGGGATAATGCAGTACCTATTCCATAATGAAATTGTGAAGATTTAATGAGTCAATACACATCAGTGTTGTCTAATAGAGCTTTGTGCAATGATGGATGGAATATTCTATATCTGTGCTCAGTACAGTGGCCAGCTCTTGAAATGTGGCTGGTTGACTAAGTAACTAAATTTTAAATTTAATTGTAATTTAATTGAAGTAGCCACATATGCCTAGTAGTTACTGGACAGTAAAGAATACATGAAGTGCAGTGCTCTATTAATGTTAGCTATTATTGTCATCTTTCTAAAACTGAATTTACTCCCCTTTTTAAAATCCTTTAGTGCCAGTTTTTTTTTCACCCTCACCCGAGGACAAGCTTACTGATTTTAGAGAGAAGGGAGGGAAAGAGAGGGAAGAGAAACATCAGTGGGATCCAGCAACTTGTATGTTAATAAACCTTCCATGGGAATCAGATGCTTGTTAAGATTTGAGAACCACTGCATATTTCAAACTATTTGCATTTCCTTAGATCCACCTTATTTTCTTTTGCTCCTGTATTTATCACTTGTAAGAATAATCATTCTTTCTCTCTACTTCACCAATTAGCTCTCATTTAACTTTGTAGACTTAGTTTAGGCATATATCCATTCTTTTTCTTCCATCCATTTCATTCACCTATCCTGCTTCCAGGCTGACTTAGAGAGCTAACTCTTTATGCTCCTGATATCCTGTACATACTATCATAGCCTGTTTTACATTGTATTGCTTTAGCCTTTCCTACTAGACAGTGAATTTAGGATCTTGCTTTTCATCTTTGTATACCTTTTTATCTAGCACAGTGTCTGGTATGCTTTATAAGTATTTATGGAACATCTTCCAGGTGCCAGAGCAGTGATTAGGTAGAGAGTAAAGGAGTTACAATCCCTGTGATTAACACACACAGTGATAAATGCTCTGATGGGATAAAACTCTTCAGTGAAGCACAGGGTGGGGGAAGTTAGGGAAGTCTTCTCAGAGGAAGTCACAAGTGAGCGGTTAAGGGAGATGGAGAAGCACAAGGGTGGGGTGGGAAAGAGTGGTTCCTGCAAAGGGAACAGCATGTACTAAGGCTTAGAAGCAAAACATTGTAGGGTCATAATAAATGTTTCATTGAAGATGAATAAAACACCAAATCACATGTCTGACTTTTAGATCTCGGTTTTGAAGTCACTGTTCTCCCCAGCAAACATTGGTTAGCATTCTATATGGTTAAGGTTTGTGATAGGGTAACCTCCAATCCAGCAGGATACATTTATCTTTTTTTTTTTCTTTCTGTTTAATGGTAGAAGAAAGAATATGTTTTATCTGAAGAATTATTCTACAGGGCAAGTAACATCAGTGGTGGCAGAGGTAAACACATTCTTCTCATTGCATAAAAATAGGCCAAAAAAAAAAAAAAAATCCCCCCAAAAACCAATAGGCCAGGATTTTAAACATCTTCAAACTTAGAGCACTAACAAAGCATATCATTAAGAAGGCTGCAAGGTGGCCAGCATGACAACCATCTCTGTTGTCACTTCGTAGCCCCACTCTGTTGGCCCTTTTTGCCCTTGTGGCTGTCATTCTAGGCTGCCTGTTGCTCTCATTAGTTAACCCTCATTTGTAAGGGCATCCAGGCCCTGGTAAACGTGCTGTGTCAGCGCCAACTTTTAGTTGTTGAATACCTGTTTTTGTCTGTCTGGGGTTTTATATATGCAATTTTCAGTAAAAACTTATTTTATTCTCTTTGAATGCTTTACAAGTGGGTTGGTTCCATCATCTACTATCTTTGAAAGAATGATAAAAATAATTTTATTTCTGATAACTTCAGCTAAGAAGAGAACTCTTAACTTCAGCCAAAAAACCTACAGAAGGAAAAGGGGAAATAAAGTCATGTCTCTGAAGTGTTTCACAGATTATAGAGAATTTTGCTTTCATGTATATTTTATAATATTTTTGTAGAAAGGAGGACAATCCAGGTGCTATAATAGCCAGGTTTTATTTATATAATATTACATGTTTAGTTAATAAAATAAAGGGAACTAGTGCCCAGGTCTCTTTCAAGTCCAGTACTCCTTCAGCCACATCAGACTGCCTCTTGTTCATGAAAACGACAAACATTAAAAAAGTAGGTGCTTCTCTACATTTATTACATACATCTCTTAAAGCATTTATTAAGTCATATGTGTTGTTAATCTGTGTATCCAGGTCCTGGAACTTTGTAAGATGCTCAGAAAATGTTTGTTGAATTGAAACTTTAAACTGGAGCAGGGAGTGATAGAAATTAGGGTGATGTAACAAAAGGATTTAATTCTCTTAATAAACTCAGAAGCTGAACCATTTATCCTCTCAAAATTTATAGCTTCTGTAGATTAAAAAGAGAGAAAGTTTCAGATGTTTTCTGCAAATATTTGATAACTCAGATGAAAAATACCATTTGGTAGTTTCTTCAAGGTAATATTTGTCATCCACTAACCATATAGTATTTTTTCAAAGTTATGAAATTATGTTTTCCCAGTAGATAATACATTCATTAGTACATAAAATTTAAAAAGTGCAAAAGAGTATTCCATGAAAAGTATTCTTCTAAATCCTGTTCCCTTGCTAACCACTTCCCCTCCTGGGAGGCAGCCAGTGAGTTTAGTTTCTTTCCTACCTTCTAAAGAGATTCTATGTGTATAAAAACAATTACTTTATATATTCATTTTCTCCCTTTTGTTTTTCTCCTCCCAGTTAATAACATACCTTGATATATTGTTCTGCACCTTACTTGGTGGAATTCTTGGGAGCTTGCATTTCTAACAAGCTCCCAAATACTCCATTGCTGCACAGAACAGTGTGGTTAAGTTTCTGTAGTACTGAGTCTCTCCTTTACTTGTGACTGGTTGTCTTAAATCATATGTTTATTTTCAGACATTCGTTCAGAATTCCAGTTAATGTCTATGTTCCAGGCACTATGCTAGCTAGGTATTGGGATTGTAACAGGAATGCCAAATAGACACCCAACTATCAGTCAAATGGGGAAGCCAAGAAATAATAGCAAGAAAGCATATGAAGTGATAATGGGTAAGTCTAGGCAGCTCTGAGAATCTTAAGTACAAAAACTGCTTTTTAAACAGGTTTGTGAAGATACTGAAACTAATTTGTCTGATGTGTTGACATCTATGTTCCTAATTAGGTGTGCAGTGTGGCTTTGATTGAATTGAATGTTAGTCTAAAACAGATGTTGGCAAACTTTTTCTGTCAAGGGCAAGATAGTAAATACTTTAGGGTTTGTGGCCAAATTGTCTCTGACCTAACTACTAAACTCTGCGCACAGCAGCCATAGGCAATGTGTAAACAAACAGGTATGCATTCCAATTATACTTTATTTACAAAACAGCTGCTGTCCCGGACTTGGTCTGAAGGCCATAACTTGCCTAGTCCCACTCTAGAACAGCATGGACATCCTTGGGCATTCAAATCAGTTACCGTGATTTAGGGGAGCAAACAGAGTTTGGGCTCTGGAGTTTGCTTTCTGGGTTCACCACTTAACTAGTTGTGTGGTCTTGGGCAAAGTATTTAACCTCTTTGCCCCTCAGTTTCTTCACATAGTTTTGGAGATGATAAGAAACACTGTTAAGGAACTAGTATAAATGACCCATGGACATGGACAATGGGGTGGGGATTGACTGTGGGAGAAGGGTTGGGCGGGAGGCGGGCAATGGGGGAAAAAATGGGGCAACTGTAATAGAAAAACAATAAATAAATAAAAATTAAACAAAAGAAAAAGAAACACTATTTGATAGCACCTGGGATAGCGCTGGTAAATAGCTCTCAGTAGATGTTACTTTCCCTCCTTTCTGACCTGCCTGCAAAGTAGTTCATTATGTACTGAGGGAAATTAAGAAAAAAATGTTCCTTGTACTTAAGAGTCTTCAGATATTCTTGGAGGTAAAAAGAGGAGCACTTTTAAAATAATGTGCAAACAAATGCAAGGCCTCATTAAAGAGGCTATCTCAAATAGATGAGAAATAACTTTTACTTGTAGAACTGAAAGTCTTAGGGTTTCTTTCAATTCAAACCCTTATTTTTATATATGAGAAGAGATTAAATGAGTTCCCCTAAATGTCTGTACATTGTCTTTATAGATATGCAGAGGAGACTCTTAACATTCATTGATTAACCAAATGTTACTGGTTCTTGGCTGGGAATTTATTTCTAAACTAAATTTGTCTTGTCTCAGTTTAAGCACCCAATACCTTGCTGTGGATATTTTGAACACTCCAGTAATTTTCTGACCTCAACAGATATGGAGAGTAACTATAGTCCTGACTGTAAGTTAATTAATTGTGATTTCTTTAATACTGCTACTAGGAACAATTTTCTATGACGTCTTTGTAGCTCTTTTATAAACTAGCTTGGGTTTTTTGCAGAGCTTAGAATTTACTGTTAGTTTCTTTGAGCTGCATTAGAAGGGAAAGGAGACACTGAATACTGAGGTAAAAAGGAGGAGTTGTTAAGAGCATTAGTCATGCCTCCTGTATCTATCTCCCATTGCTTTAGTTCAGTTCTTTTCTTTCTTGGGTTACTGCACTTGTCTTTCAGCTGTTTTCCCTTCATTTATTCAATAAATATTTAATGATATTTGACACGTGGTAGATACTGTTCTAAGTGCTGGGGATTGAGCAGGGAACCAGATGGATACAAATCCCTGCCCTCGTGGAGCTTATGCTATCTAGCAGACTCTAGTCTAGATTTTGGAGCTCACCTCTGTGGTTTTGTCTGATTACTCTAACATATCATGTACTTGCCTTGTTTAGACTCCTGAAGTCTAGTGGATTTCTGTTCCTTCTGGATGAAGTTCAGATTTCTTAGCCTTTATGCAACGTCATTTGTTGCCACACTCTTTTAACCCTCTGTCTTTCAACATGTTGCAGTTCCTTGTAATTAATTAACCATACTCTTGCCTCTTAGTTTTTTATATGTATCTCTGTTTATAATGTTATTCTTTTGTTATTTCATGCAAAAACAAACATAGCTAATACTCATCTTTTAAGCCTTCTTTACCTATCCACCACCATTAATTACTCAGTGAGGTGACTTTTACGAATGCAACATATTCTCGTCATATGTTTAGCATGCTGATGCTATGATGTTTTTCTCCCTGTATTGTG
Source organism: Furipterus horrens (assembly GCF_987537825.1). Lineage (NCBI taxonomy): Eukaryota > Metazoa > Chordata > Mammalia > Chiroptera > Furipteridae > Furipterus > Furipterus horrens. The sequence continues at coordinate 74,769,634 of NW_028327182.1, forward strand.
ATAGTCTGTTCACCTGCCTTTCCTACTGGAATTAAAGGAAAGAGCTGCTTTTTATTTCTTTATTTCAGTGTCAAGGAGCCTGGCTCATAGTTAAAAATATTCATTGAACAAATGAATAAAGTGCCTTAACTTCTATCTTAACACTATCAGGCTGACTGGAGAATGTTGGGGTTTCATTCAGTACACCTCTGAATTAATGGAGTGCTTACTCTGTGCCAGATAATAGAGATAATTAGAAAACCTCCAGTTAGATGAGTCAACAATACCTCAGACAACTTCCTTATTTTCACAACAGACTATGTCATCTCTCTTTCTCATTCTGAAAATGACATCTATCAAGTATCTAAACAGTGTTGATCTTTTTAATGAAATAGTGTTTTAAATAATTGAAGAAAGACTGATAAACATTTGGGGATCCACAAACCGTTTTAGGGTTATATGAGTCCTGGTTTGTCCACAGAAACTTTCTGCCCTTAATACCTATTTACGAAGTAGGGCTAGTACGCTTTTTCTGGTCTCTTAATATTCTTTCAGAACTTAGCCCTTTGGTTGTTAATGGTAATTAAAGTCTGATTTTCTGCATTTTCAGTAAAATATCTGTGGGAGTTACTTAAAGAGCAAGAAAATTGCCAGTCTATTTCAATTGAAAAATCCTATCTCTAGGGTTTGTGTGTATCCATGAGCAAACCTTTTTGCTATCTTTGATTACTATGAGAATATCAGACTTGTTGGCTGTTCAGATTATTTGAAGTAGGAATAGATAAATTGATGTTAGACTCAGTGACTCAGTTGTTCATGCATTGGAAGGAACAAAAAAGTTTATTTAAAAAAAAGATTTTATTTATTTATTTTTAGAGAGAGGGGATGGGAGGAAGAAAGAGAGGGAGAGATTCATCAGTTGGTTGTTTCTCTCACGCCCTCAGTTGGGGACCTGGCCCGCAACTGAGGCATGTGCCCTGAACAGGAATTGAACCAATGACCTTTTGGTTTGCAGGCTGGTGCTCAATCCACTGAGCCACACAGGCCAGGGTGGGACAAAAAAGTTTAAAACAAAATTAAATGAAAATGCTTTTAAGAAAAACTTAAATAAAGAAAAGTACCCTTGAACTTTTTTATGACCCATTTCTCTGCTGAGAGGAGCAGACAGTATATATTCCAGGAGCTGAAATATATCTATAAAAGTTACAGGAAGTTGAGGATGGGCATGAGAGGCTTTCTAAATACGTATACTAATTTGTAAGCACCTTGGAGATAAAGTGTTTATTTTTATATTGCTCATGGGCACGTACTGTTTTATGTATGACAGTAATGTGTTTGAATTTAAGGCAAGAAGGGTTTTTTATTCAGTTACAAAGTGCCTCCCATGTGTCTGACATCATTAATCAGGCCTGGGATTAGCCATTAAATACAATCGTGGTATCAGAAAGTTGTTTGTTATAGCCATCTCCTGATTTCTCTATTTTCTTTCCGCTGAGCTCACAGGGCCTGATGCGATTTGGCTGTGGATTGCCATCCTGCTTACCGTAGCACAGGGCTGCTACTTTATGAATTAGGATTCTCTTTAGTACAGAAGGGACACAAAGCCAAGACCCCAACCTCTTTGGACAAATTATTTCTAAGTTTTGATATGCCAGTGATTATATCCATAGATTTGTGTTATATCTTTGTGGATGACATTGGTGAGCACCTCTAGCTTTAATTTGACATTTTCTAGCCTGCTCTATATATTATTCTCCTCATTGTCTTTGTGATCATGTTATCTCCCCTGCCAGGTAAGTATCTCCTCATTGTCTTAATCTCTTCCCTCACACACTGGTTAAACCTTTAGAAATAGTCTCATGAGGCTTAAGGATAAAGAGTAGTTGAATTATGAACAATGATTCCTCAGCCCTATAATCTAGTGTAATTTAACCTAATCTAATCCTGTACCTATAACTAAAGCTAATCACTGCATGTACCGAAGTATGTTATTGGATCATGAATATTCCATCTGCTTCAGTTTCTATCTCCCTTGTATATGAAGTTGTTCATCCTAATCGAATAACATCTCTGGATTTCTTTTTCTTTTTTTGTATGTGTATAGATTTGCTCTACTTTATTCTTTCATTTTTTCTTACTTTGCTTCTCTTTTATCCTCCCATCTGTTGTCTTATTGCTGTGATTTCTACCCCCCCCCAAAAAAAAACCCTCAAAAGAAAAATTGATTATGTTTTGGATTGCAGGTATATTTATTGATTTAATTACACACACACACACACACACACACACACACACACACATATATATATATATATATATTTTTTTTTTTAAAGGGCCCTGGCCAGTGTGGCCCAGTTGGTTAGAGTATCATTTAGTAAACCGAAGGGTTGTGGGTTTGATTCCTGGTCAGGGCACATGCCTAGGTTGTAGGTTCAGAACCCAGTTGGGGCACATTTGAGAGTCAGTCCATCGATATTTCTCCCTCATGTTGATGTTTCTTTCCCTCCCTTCCCCTCTCTAGAATCAATAAGCATGTCCTTGGGTGAGAATAAAAAACAAACAAACAAAAAAAAACAGTAACTTGAGACTTTTCTCTGTGTGTTTTAAGAAAGATCATAGTCCCTAAATATCAAGCCAAAAATATGGTTCTATTTACTGCTATATTGCCTTCAATTGATTTTTCTGTGGGATTTAGCCCTAGATAGCTGTAGCATGGGTATAGGTGATTGTGAATGGTCTGTAATAGTCTGTTACAGAATTATGTCCAGAAATTGTTTTGCTTTGTATTATGTTTGGAATAGCATGGTATGAAAACTAACGATAGCAAAAAGACTATAATAGCATATCTGACATCTCTCTTCTCACATATCACCTGCAGTCCAGTAGTAAATACTCATGGCTCTGCCCTTAGAACAGGAATTGATAATTTACAGTCCCCAGCCAAATCTGGCCCCCACTTCTTTCTGTACAACCTGTGAGCTAAGACTGTTTTCTGCATATTTAAATGGTTGAAAAAAAATTGAAGAGAATAGTACTGCATACATGTGAAAATTATATGTATTTCAAATTTCAGTGTCCATATCAAGTTTTATTGGAGCCCAGCTACACTTGTGGCTTCTTTCATACTTTACAGCAGATATGAATAGTTGCAGCAGAGACTTTATGGCCTGCAAAGCCTGAAGTATTTACTACCTGACCCTTTACAGTGGAAGTTTGCCAAACCTTGCTCTAGAGTAAGTGCAGAATTCATCCATTTGTCACTTTCTGTACTGCTACTGTCTGGTTCAAACTTCTTGGCTAGACCATTGCTATTACCTCCTAATTATCTCCATGCTTTTGTCCTTTCCTTCCCACATACACACACTTCCTGGTTTTACTTCCTATTCTCCCTCTTCAAACTGCCCACCAGCACATTGACTTTCATGTTGTTCTTAGGTATAGACATGCCTCATGGCATTTTGAATTTACTGTTCCCTTTATTGGAACATTTTCCCACCAGATAGCATCTATTGAGTATCTGCTATGTACTAGTTACTGTCCTCAGTTCTTCCACACTACATGTAGCTCACATTCCTTTGTGTGTGTGTATGTGTAGATGGGAAAAAAAATTAGCAAATGTAAAAAATAAAAGATATAGTACAAGATGTGCATTGGAAAAAATAGAGCATGCCAAGAGAGACCTCATGGATAAAATGACATGTGTACAAAGGTCTGGGGTGGTGGTTGTGGTGGTGTCTCCAAAGTAAATATTTGCATGTCTTATTTACCTCACTTTCTTCCCTGTATAAAATTGCAGCCTCTCCACCATACCTGGAACTTTGTATTGACATTTCCTGTGATACTTTGTTATATGGCACTTATTGCCATCTGACATATTCTGTATTTTATTTTTGTTTGTCTCCTACTAGAATGGGAGCTCCAAGAGGGCTTTCTCTTAATTTCTGCTTTTTTCCTTAGTGTCTGGCACATAGCAGGTGTTCAGTATGTATGAAATGAATCAATCTAGGTGAATTAACAGTCCCTAAACTTACTCTTTAACAGTGTTATTTATAGCATGCTTATCATGTATTTACTGTGTTTTAATGAGAAATAGGTTATTGGGTAATAAATTTGAAAGCAAGGGAAGAAGTTTAGCACCACTTAAGTACTCTTCAAGATGATTTTGTTTCTGTTCATATCAAATGGGTACTAGTGTATATAGTTAGGAAGGTAACCCTTAAGAAAAAGTGATGTTGGGAAGTGATTAAATGGGAGAGAAAAAAAGATAGGCTATACTGAGTGATACATTTACATAGGGAAGCAGATATCTAGCTTCTCAATGAGAATGCCCAGAAGGGAGTCTACCCAAATGTTCATCACTCTTCTCTTTTGCAATTCAAAATATACTCAAAACAATTTATTTAGAGCAGGGGAGAGCATACTAAACCCTGCCTGTGGGGAAGATCCTTAGACCTATTTTTACATGGACCTTCAGCCAGTTTTGTATTAAGAGTTATAACAAAGTAAACAAGATAATATGTTCTAGATAATATGGACCTTATGTGGTCTGCAAAACCGAAAATATTTACTTTCTGACTCTCTGCAAAAACAGTTTGCCAACCTCTGACTTCTAGGCACTTTCTTGATTACTTCCAGGATAGGAAGATACTTCTTTATGGTGGTCTTCATAAATAATAGAATTTTAGAATTGGAACATATAGTCAGTCTCACTTATAGCTTGTATTGAGACCTGGAAGGCTATGTTAATATTTTTGGGGGGGGTCACATACTTTTATAGGTGTAGATCCTGAGTCTCTAGCCCATTATTATAATTATTATTTAAAGTATATTTTATTGACTATGTCGTTATAGTACTCCCAATTCTCTTTCCCCTTTGCTCCCCTCTGCCCAATACCCCCTGCCCTCCAGCAATCCTACTCCCCTTAGTTCATGTCCATGGGTCATGCATGTAAGTTCTTTCGCTTCACCCTTTCCTATATTATTCTTAGCTTCCCCCGGTCTATTTTGTACCAACCAATTATGCTTCTTAATCCCTGCACCATTGCCCCATTTCTCCCCCTCACCCCCCAAGCTGATAACCCTCCAAATGATCCCCATACCTATGATACTGTTCCTATTCTGGTTTGCTTAGTTGGATTTTGTTTTCATTTTTTAGATTCAGTTGTTGATAGTTGTGAGTTTGTTGTCATTTTAGTGTTCATAGTTTTGATCTTCTTTTTCTTAAGTAAGTCCCTTTGACATTTAATATAATAATAGCTTGATGATGATGAATTCCTTTAGCTTTATCTTGTCTGGGAAGTACTTCATCTGTCCTTTCATTCTAAATGATAGCTTTTTTCCTTGCTTCTCATCACCTTGAATATTTCTTGCCAGTCCCTTCTTGCCTGCAGAGTTTCTTTTGAGAAATCAGCTGATAGTCTTATAGGCACCCCTTTGTAAGTAACTCTCTGCTTTTCTTTTGCTGCTTTTAAGATTTTCTCTTTATCTTGAATCTTTGGCATTTTAATTATGATGTGTCTTGGTGTGGTCCTCCTTAGGTCTAGCTTGTTTGGGACTCTCTGTGCTTCCTGGACTTGTATGTCTATTTCCTTCGCCAAATTTGGAAAGTTTTTCTTCATTATTTTCTCATATGAACTTTCAATTTCTTGCTCTTCCTCTTCTGGCACCCCTATGGTTCAGATGTTGGCACATTTAAAGTTGTCCCAGAGGTTGCTAAGCCTCTCCTTATTTTTTTCAATTCTTGTTTCCTCATTCTCTACTGGTTGTTTTTTTCTTCCTTATGTTCCTTATTTGAACCCCAGTTTCTTTCCCTTCATCATTTGTTTTGTGTGGCTTTTCCTTCATTTCATTTAGCATAGCCTTCACTTCTTCCCTTATGCGTTTGCTGTATTGAAGCATATCTGTCAAGCCTTTGAGCATCTTTATCATCAGTGTTTTGAACTCTATGTCTCTTAGGTTGGGTATCTCCTTGTCTGTTAGTTAACTATCTCCTCATTGCTTAGTTCTCCCACTGGAACCTTGATCAGTTGCCCCTTTTGGGCCATACTTCTCTGTCTCTTCATCTTGACGGGCTCCTGTGTTTGCTTCTGTGTCTTAGGTAGAGCTGTCGCTCCTGTTACATTATAAGGGGTGGTAAGGGCCTTAGGTATTTATCAGTATAGGGCGACCTGTTTCATCACGTTGTGGTGCTGTGTGTGTGGGAGGGGTCCGAGAGGGAACAAAGCTGCTTGCCCAGCACTTGTCCCTTTTCCAGTCACTTCTCCTGCTTTCATATGGCACTGGTGCCTCTAGCTGTTGCCCTTGCTCTCATTCCCAGAGTGCGTGGGTATGCGGACATTCTAGGACCGTGGGGGCCCTTTAAACAAGTGGATTCTGCTGAGAGACCGGCAGTTTCTTCCTCTGCCCCAACTCCCACTGGTTTGCACAGTCAGAAGCAATGAGGCTTTATTTTACCCTGTGCTGGGACCGTGAGCTGTGCAGTCTGGTCTGGTGCTGGGAGTGCTCTCCAGGTTCCCTCCCTACTTTTAAAAACGTGTGACTGCGCTTTCCACTGGCCTGCCACCGTCACTGCTGCTACCGCCACCACACTACATCCTCTCCACCCTGGCTCTGTTCCTCCTACCTGTCTGGATGAGTGTTTTTTCTTTATATCTTTGTTTGTTGGACTTCCATGCAGCTCAGTTTTCTGGAACTTCTGGTTGTCTCTAGTTTTGAGGTAGTTGTATCCTTCTTAGTTGTGGAGGGAAATGTAGTGTGTCTGTCTAAGCCTCCATCTTGGCTGGAAGTTTGTTATTATTTTTATTATTATTTTAATCCTTACCCAAGGATATTTATTGACTTTAGAGAGAGGAAGTGGGCAAGGGAGGGGGTGTCCATTGGTTGCTTCCTTTATGCATGCGGGCTGCACCCCGATGAGGGATTGAACCCACAACCTTTTGGTGTACAGGATGATGCTCCAAACCAACTGAGCTACCTGGCAAGGGCTAACCTGTTATTTTTTATGTACCTTTTTTTTTCTCATATCAGTGAGGAGAGGTAGTCCTTGTTCTGTGATATCTTAGGCAAATGATCTTCTCAAAGCCTTAATTTTTATCATCTGTAAAACTGATAAACTGATAGTTGTGTAGGGTTTTTGTAATGATGAAATGAAATAATGTGTGTAAGATAGTAGTATAGTTTAAAATTCTTAACAAATCATTGTTATTATATTTTGTCATGGTGTGAATAATAGACTTCTTGAAATCACTACCCTCCCCCTACACACATTTTTTAGGTGATAAGGTCATGGAGGGAATGTGTGTTGGTCTTTTAAGAGCTTTAATTCAGATCTCTTTTTTGTCTTGAAAAATAGTTAGGGATCTATTTTAGTAACATTGTACTTGATTTTTGGGGGCTTTACCAACTTTTAGAACATTGTTAAAGGGGACATTTTGTTTCAAGATGTAAACAACTGATTTACAAACAGACTTTTGAACAAAATTGGATTGCAGATTTAAGATTACTTTTCTAAAAAGGTTAGGCAGAAGAGGTTTTTTTGGTCATTTTGTTCTGTGCATTTTTAGGGACCAAGTTTGTGGGGGAGCTGAAAGGCAAAGGTGGAGGGAACAGAAGAGAAGGAAATAGAGTACCTATGGGAATTCAGTATAGTATTACAGGCCAGTCTTATTTCTAGTGCATGTTGACAGCAATGCTGGGAGGTTATTAAATTGCTCAGAATATCACTTATGCATGGATTAGTGCTGCTTCAAAATTTACCTAGTCTCCAAGAGGTAAACATATGAGATTGGAAAGGCCATCACACTGTTAAACTATCTCCCCTCCCACCCTCTGTTTAGATGAAATAGGGTTAATAAATTAATATAAACGGCAGTTTTGAATGAAAGTCACAAAAGGACCAACAACCTTGGTAAGATAGCATCAAGGAATCACATATCTGGTGTTTAAATGTTTATGGAATAAAGGAGTCATTGTAAATGTGCACATATGAACATTCAAAAATAGTGTCAGATCTACTTTGTAACACTGCATTTATTTAGAAATGTATATGCAACAATGGATTCTTTTTGGTGTATAGTATTTTGAGTTTTGAAAAGTGCAAAGGGCTGTTCACCACCACCACAATCAAGATAATGGAAAAAATCCAGTATCCTGCTCTGACTGGTGTGACTCAGTTCACTGGACACTTTCCTCAAAGTGAAGGGTTGCCTGCCGGTTCTATTTCCAGTCAGGGCACATGCCTGGGTTTCAGGTTCGATCCTGATTGATGTTTCTCTTTCACATCGATGTTACTCTCCCTACCTTTCTCTTTCTTTTCCCTTCTCTCTAAAAATAAATAAGTAAAGTCTTCAAAAAAAATGTCAGTATCTTCTCCAATAAACTTCCCTTATGCTACCCTTTTGTATCAAACTCTACTTCCTCCTGTACTGAGCTGTCGTTCTCTCTGTAGTCTTGCATTTTCCAGACTATCTCATAAATGTAATCATATATAGCCGTTTGAGTTTGGTTTCTTTCATTTAACATAATGCATTTGAGATTCATTTATGTTGCTGTATGTATGAATATTTTGTTCCTTTTAATTGCTGAGTGGTATTCCATTGTATGGATATACCACATAGTTCATTTCTCTATCGAAGGATATTTGGGTTCATTTTGTTTTTTGGCAATTATGAATAAGGCCATTATGTACTTTCATATACAGGTTTTTGTGTAAACATAGATTTCTTAGTTTTCTGTATAAAAACTGCCAAACTGGGTGCCTTAAAACAACAGAAATTCATTTTCTTACACTTTGGAGGTCAGGAGTCTGAAATCAGTATCGCAGGGCCAAAATCAAGGTGTTGGCAGAGGTGGCTCCTGGCATTTTTTGGCTTATTGCTGTATCACTCCAATATGTGCCTCCATATTTACATCATGCCTTCTCTGTGTGTGTTTCAAATTTTTCTGTCTCTCTTTTATAAGTATACTTGTGATGGTATGTAGGGCCCATCTGGTAATCCAGGATAAATAATCTCCAATCTCAAAATCCTAAATTTAATCACATCTGCCTGGCTGGTTTGGCTCAGTGGATTGAGCGTCGGCCTGCGAGCTAAGTGTCGCTGGTTCGATCTTCCAGTCAGGGCACATCAGAGAAGGAAAACTGATTCCAAAAAACCTCCGCTGCCTTGCGGCATACCTCTTCAGGGGAAAGGCTAAGGGAGTAAACCCCGACAGAAAATCCGGAGCCGGAGTCCCTAAGGCGGTTTGACGTTGTAGTCAACACCGGCAACTCCTGCGGTGCACCTGAAGCCAAGCTGTATTGACTCCGTCTTTCCCTTGGATCCTTCAGCTGCGAAGAGAGGGGGGGTCTGCTGCATGGGCAACAGCAGACCCTCCATATCACCCTGCCCAGGCTCTGTAGCTTCAGCTTCACTGGAGAGGACACTCCAGCGTCATCGCAATATGTCAATTCAACACGGGAGGAGACAGATACCGTGTCACTCCCGAGTCGGACTGCACAGCCATTCTCGGCGGTGCAGATAGATTCTTAAGCTACACCATCGTCTCTCGAGACGGACGGCTGCCGACGAATCACATCTGCAAAGACCCTTTTCCAAATAAGTTAACATTTTCAGGTTTCAAGGATTAGGAACTGATATTTTGGGGGCCAATATTCAGCCTACTACATTAGGTTTTCATTTCACTTGGGTAAACACCTAGGAGGGGGTTGCTGGGCTGTATGGTAAAGTACATTTAACTTTTTATGAGAAACTGCCAGGCTGTTTCCATAGTGGCTGTATTATTTTATATTCTTACCGGCTGTATTGTTTTGTGTTCTTACCAGCAATATAGTAGTTTCATTCGCTCTGCATCCTTATTAGCATTTGGAATTGTCATTTTAAAAGTTACTCTAATAGATATGTAGTGGTAGTTCATTGTGAATTAATTGGTATTTCCCTAATGATTAGTCATGTTGAGCTTTTTTGTGTGTGCTTATTTGATTCTTCTTTGGTGAAGGATCTATTTATTTACTTTCCCATTTTTTTAAATTGGGTTATTTTCTCTTCAGTTTGTTCATTTTAAAACACTTCTCTTCTCCCCAGAATTAGTCCTGGATCCCAGTAGATTATGAAGATGTTGGTGCTTTTGTAATCTTTGAAGCTTCTTACATTTCCTTGGCTGCAAACTTGTTTTCCTTTTTGAGTTTCTAGAACCAAACAAATTAGACTTCAGTTCTTTTCTGGCTCCTAAAAGATTTACTCGGTACAGGAAATAAAACCCAAATCAGCATGTAGTGGGTGTGTTTGTCAGATCTGCGGTTGTTAATGACTGGAAACACTTGAGTAAAAGCAGTGATGTATTAGTGCATTTGATCAAGGGGTAGGCATGGAGATGGCTTTAGGGACAACTGACCCAAGGATTAAATTATTACCTGGATTTTCTATTTTCATCTCTGCTTCTTTGAATTGGTAACATTGTCTCATGTCTCAGACAGGTTCTCTTCAAATAACTAGGAAAATAGTTGCAGGTGTTTTAGAACTCAGATCCTTCTACCTTCGTGACCCTGGAATTAAAAAGGGATTTTTTTTTTCATTTTTAAAAAGATTTTTATTTATTTTTAGAGAGAGGGGAAGGGAAGGAGAAAGAGAGGGAGAGAAACATGGGTTACCTCTCGGATGCCCCACAACTGGGGACCTGGCCCACAACCCAGGCATGTGTCCTGACTGGGAATCGAACTGGTGATCTTTCACATTGTGACACAGTGCTCAACCAGCTGAGCTAAGCTGGTCAGGGCGGGATCTTATTTTCAAACTTGGTTCAGAAAACCACTGGGGTTTTCAGTCTGACCTACTTGAACATCTTAACTCAAATAATGTGAACAAAAAACTCTTTGATTCTTCCCTCTTTTCTTCCCATAGTTATTTCATATCAGTAAATCCAACCCTTATCAAAGCCAGAAAACCAGGAGTCCTTGATCCCTCCCTTGATTGATATCCAAACTGTCAACCTTGTTTACTGTTTTGTAACCACACTGCTCTTCTCCTAATTTCCTAATACACCAGGCTCTTTCTCTTCTTGAGACCTCTGCACAGATGTTCCTTCTGCATGCAGTGGTTTACCCCTCCAGCAGTAAATCTTCTCTGCTTAAATGTCACTGTGTCAGGGAGGTTCTTTTTTTAAAGCATGCAGCTCCTTCTTCATTCCCATCTCTCTTTAAGCTCCTTATTTGCTTCACAGTACTACTTATTACAACTAAGAGTCATTTTATCCATTTCTTTATTTGGGTTTTGTCTTGTCTTTTTTTTTTTTTTAACCAGTATACTATTAATTGCTTAAATTTAGGGACATTATCTTATTTACCATTGTATCTCCAGTTCTAGTACAGTATGGGGCATACGTTAGGCATGCAAGGGTTTTTGAAAGAATGAATCAGAATTAATTTTTATAATTGGCCCAGCCTGGGGATAGTGCCCTTGTGGGATAGTGGGTGGTGGGTAGAGACACGACAGCAACTGCAGTAGGCTTCAGGTGAACAATACTAAGATGCCACACTTCATGCTTTGTTTCTTAGTATTTTGAAAATAATAGTAATTCTAGTGTTAATCATTATATTAATATTTTTATTTGAATAGAAATAATCTCTAAACTGTATCTTTAGGCATAGGTCTAAACTAAATTTAAAATCTTTACTTAAAACAATAGTCACTAGAGTCTGATTAGCACTCTTTTCTCTAGCTACTTAGTGCGGTGCACTGAGTGACATGAGCCAACCAGATGTTTTAAAGCATAAATGAATGTAACATTCATTTTCCACATTGCTCTGTTATGCTTAGCTTCAGGAGCTTCTGTGTAGCTTCTTGTAATGTCCCTTTCTAACACTTTCCTCTTGACTGTCCATGTATTTGCTGCTTGCTTAACCAGCTGTGGAAAATTGAAGACAAAGAGGGGTCTAGAGTCAAGAATGTTTAGACATGTAGTAGGGCACAAACTTTATAAACCTGGATGGGAATGACTGCTGAGTTAGTAAAGGTTATGGTGAGCATATAATCTGTCATTCAAATCAGGTCATTTTTGAGATGAAAGGGAGTGCCAGGAAAACAGTGGTAAACGTGGAGGGCTGTCTCATGAATCCCAGTACTAGGGTGGAGGTGATAATCAGTTATTACAGAATGGGGTACTCTGAGCCCGAGGGGTTTGAATTGAGAAGAGACTTGCCTTTGAAAGTGTGTAGGAAGAAGCCAAGCAGAGCTCTAGGTGGTTTTTTGTGGACTGAACATACACAGTGAGCCAAAGGTTTTGTAGATCTGTCCTAATTAGTAAATGTAATTACCCAACAGATAAAGTTGAAATCCTAGAACCTGAACCTAATTCTCTTTATTTTCCTAATAGGAAACTAATAATGTGATTTGCTCTAATGTTCACTCAAAAGAATACATGGGTTTTCTGGTCTGCAAGGTTCTGGTCTTCTGTCAATAGAAAGTTATTAAGAATATTTTACACTGATGTTGAAGGATTTCCTAGGTAAGCTCACACTTTCTTGCCAGTTTGTCCTATAGATAGCCATATACATTCGTGAGTAGATTGGAAAGATACGTTTTAAGATAGGCTTTCAAGAAGTGTGAGGCCGGGGGAAGAGTGTACAGCAGGGAGTGGAAGGCAGTCTAGAGGTGGATGGTAGTAATAATAGCAGTTGCTATAATTATTTTCATTGTACATTATCATGTATAAATAGCATATATAATTACCTTTTTAAAAAAGCAAACAAACATACCCTGGGCAGCCATCCCTGACCTGGGGAAGGGCGATTTTTGTTTTTGTTTTTTAAATTGTATTTATTTATTTTTAGACAGAGTGGAAGGGAGGGAGAGGGAGAGAAACACCGATGTGTGAAAGAAATAGTGATCAGTTTGCCTCTGGCACGCCCCCAGCTGGGGAGCTGGCCAGTAACCCAAGTTTGCACCCTGACCCGGGAACCAAAACAGGGGACCTTTCAGTTTTCAGAACCGTGCTCAACTTGCTGAGCCACACCAGTCAGGGCTATAAGTACCTTTAAATAGATTAATTTTTAAGTCTTATTTATGTAAAGCAAAGTTGAAATCAAAGTAGGAAGAGGGCAGACTTTCATAGTCAAGCACACACCATAGAATTTTATCCTTGCTTTTAAAAATTCCGCCCTGGGAATTGTTAATAGGATCCTAGTGATTGAGATTAAAAGCTATGACAGTTAGCAGCAAGGCTGATTCTGTAAAGATAAACTTTATCATTCCAGAATTGGGTTCTTAATTTTTGTTAGGTAAATGTGTACTTTTTAGAAAATGAGACTTTTGTGCTTTTGACGATGTTACTATGAATATTTTGTGGAAAAATTAAGTGTTGTGAAGAATGTGAAATACATACACATTTGGTCATCTTAGAGCTGCCACCTATTAAAGTTTCTCTGTTAGTGAAAATACCACTTGAGGACAGGTTTTTTGTTTATTATGCTTTAGGAATTTTGAATTGAAAAATGTAAACTTTAGATTATCCTAATGAGAGGAGCTTCGTGGTTTACTATTTGTGGATCAGGCTTGTCATATTCATACTTAGTCTAATCTTTTTTATCAAGTCTCACTGGCTCTGTATAAATCAGTCATACTAGGCTGAGGGATATTTTGGGCTAATAAGAAATTTTGCAAATGTGTGCTTTATGTCATTAATGTTTAATATCCTTTAGGCCTTAATGCTTAATATATATTTTCTTATCCATAGAATGAGGATAATGGGATAAGTACTACATGGAATTTGAATTAATTGATTGAAATTACAAAGAATTCAAATCCTAGTAAACCTCCTAGACCCAGCAGAAATCTTTGCTCTATTTTGAAGTTATTTCAAGTTCAACCCTTTTTTTTAGTTTCTAAGTCTTTAAAGTTTAGTGTCTTATTAAACACAGTCTACACACTTGTTAAGTACTATTGTGGACTAGTCACTATCTTCCATCACAGTAGTCCCTCTCTGTATTGTGGTTCACTTACCGTGGTCTCACTGTATCGCGGGATTTTAAAAAATATTGTATTTATTTATCGCAGATCTTTAGCTATATCGTAGGATTTTGCAGTACTGTATACGTATGTTAAAGTTAGTAGGCTTAAGAGTGTAGAATATGTTTAAGAACATAAGTAGTGTTTATGAAAGTGTGGGAAAGGTTAAGGGAGTGGGAAAGGTTAATAAAGGACTGGGAATGGTTTATAAGTGTGTGGAAAGGGTTTATAAAGCCTTTAAATATATATAAATACTAAAACAAATGTAAGATTCCTAACTTCGTGGATTTTCACCTATCGCGGTGGAGGGGGGGCGGTTCTAGAACGTAATACCTGCAATAAGTGAGGAAATACTGTATTTGCTTATTTACTTAAGGTTACCCAATATGATTACCCTTAACCAGAGTATGAGTTCATTGAAAGTAGGAAATCCTGTTTTGTATTTAAAATACCTATAACTTTAGAAATTAAGAACTGAAAGAGACTTTGGAGGTACTTATGTCAAATATTTTCATTTTACAAATGAAAAACTGTGAAATGTTAGGTTACTTGCCTGTAATTGGAGAATTAGGACTAGATAACTTGGGTAGCCTCCCATCAAGCTATCTCCTTCACTAGTTGATGGTTAAATTTAATCTGAAGGAAGTCCTAGGTACTACTTTTGGTTGAAGCTACTACTATATTTTGTATGTATAAACTGTGTCAGCATGGAGCAAAGTTATTTATAACTCCTGATATTTCCTGTTTGTTTCTTATGACACATTCTTAGGGACAGATTATATGCTGTTTTTGGAGAGTAGAGCATGTTTATCTTGAAGAAGCATCTTTGGTTTTAGACTTGAATAGATTGACTGGTTTCTCAGGTTAAGTAAATGTTCAGGTATTTTTATGTATTGCCTTTGGTAGTAGTAACTTATATAATCTGTTATGGGGTTGGAGTGTCCATTTATAGAACCTAATAGTCCTGTTTTTATGAGCTATGATTTCTGATCTCCACTTTTATATTCTAGTTAGTTTTGGTTTCAGTATTACTGTTGTACACACATAACTCACAGGAGTGCTACGAATAGCAAATATTACTATGTACAAACAAGACTTTACATTTCTAGGGCACCTGAACTGTTTCTTAAATTCATTTTATTCCCTATAGTCATCGGCAAAGTGTACATTAGATATTTATAACGTGATTGTTATTTGATGGGATAATTTTGCTTTTCAGAAATACTGGTTTATTTCTGTGTTAGCATATGCTCGTAGTTGGCATGGACCAGACCAGCTCATGATTTTTTCCAGAATACTAATTATTTCCCCCTGAGATTAGAATAAACCCCTGTTTCTCCCCCTCCCTCAAGAATTGAAATAGATTTCAGAAGGAAGTCTTTTCTTGTGAATCAATACTTTAGTTATAGGCTTTCTTCTTTCCAAAGGCACTTTCCTTTTCTGCAGTTGTTCGTGTGTGTGCGTGTGTGCACATGCACGCATGTATGTGGTTGTGTGCAACATTTGGATCTCTGCAGCACATTGGCTTTCTAGACATCCTTGTATAGTAACGGCATGTGCAGAGGGGCTGGCAGCCTATTAAACAGTTTTTCTCCTCTTCCCCCTCCTCTTCCACCTCACTCCCTTCTCAATCTGGTGACATTACATAGATAAATGTGGTGGCTAGGAAAACATCAGAAGGAATTGAATGTCTGCCCAAAATTTGCAGCATGAAACCCAGCTGGCTGCTTCAGCCTAGCTTTCCTGATACCTCATTGTGTACGCACGGTCTGCACTTGTCAGGGCTTTCCTTGTTGAGCATTATGTTGTTATGTTCTCCACCCTCATTTACACACTCTTTTATTTCAAAAAGCTACTGCCCTCAGGCTTTAAACTTGTTCAACACTTTAAAGCTTTATTTATACTGTTATGGAGGTAATATTGAAGATGAAATATATTTAGGTCTGAAAGAAATTTTAATTTAATGTAATATCCATTTAAGGTATATGTGCACACTTGTGTTTCTTGGCAATATTAGGATAGTAAAGGGAAGATAAAGTACTGGTAGCCACCTGAAATTATTACATTGCTTTTTAAAAAAAAAAAAATCTTTCTGTTCTTCAGGAGGAGAGACATTTTCTTAGAGGACGTTGTAGACAGCTTACAGAAGTACTGATTTTTAACTGTTGATCAGCATTGCAAATAGATTTTTCTAGAACAGAAGTGATTTCATTTATTTTCTGTGTTGAATTAAAGAAGATAATATGAGACATTGAAATTTGGGTTTCTTATTTTCAAGACTGCTAGTAAAGTTGAGTATCTAGACTATAAAATGTATCAGTGATTTTTAGAGAAAAAAATAGCTTTTTATTCTTTCTCACAGTTTGGTGATACTGCTTAAGTCCATGTTTTTAAAAAAATGGTTTTGGGGACTCCTGCGGGCCTGCGTGGAGGACCAGGAGTCCCCATGCCCTTGCTTCCCATTCCCTTCGCTCCTACAGGCCCTCGAGTCAGCCCGGGAGTTGCCTCTCCCCTCCACCCTTTTCCCCCTTTTCTCCTTAATAAACCTATTGCCTACTCCCCCACCTCAAAAAATGGTTTTGGTTATTAATTAAAACTTTATGTAAAAATAAGATGAGATCCTACTCTTTTTTTTTTTTTTTTTTTTTTTGGTCCCTGTAGGCTTTTTAGTTTAGGAAAGCGTTATTTTGAATAGATTGATTTGAGTATCTTTTAACCATAGTATTTTCATTGCATTTGTTTCTTATCATATGCTACCCTGTATTGTAAAGTATTTTTACTGTATATGTACTGTTTTTAAGACACAGCAGCAGATAAATAGTTTTGTAACATCTTGTTTCTCTAGCATCTTACTCAATGCCTTTATATATGATAGGCAGTATGGATACTAGTATGTGGAGATAACATTGAAGGTGAGAATAGAATGAAGTGGTTTCAGTAGATGACTGCCTTAGCTAGGGTTCCCGTAACAATACCATAGACTGGGTAGATTTAAAAGAAGATATGTCTTTTCTCACAGTTCTGAAGGCAGGAATGCCAGGATCAAGGTGCCAGTGAGGTTTACTTTTCCTAAGGCCTCTCTGCTTGTCTTGCAGATGGCTACTTTCTTGCTGTGTCTCACATGACCTTTTCTTTGGACACACACTCCCCTGGTGTGTCTCTTTCTCTTCTTATAACACATGAGTCCTGTATGATTAGGACACCATTCTTGTGACCACTTAACTTCATTACTCCTTAAAAGCCCTGTGTCCAAATACAGTCACATCAAGGGTTAGAGGTTTAACATATGAATCTGGAGGGGGTGGGTGCAGAAATCACAGTTCAATCCGTAAACAGTGACCTGAGGATAGAAGATACGCCAACTTATTAAGCTATTGGGTTGGCCAAAAAGTCCATTACTTTTTTTTGGTAAGATGGCTCTAGTAGTGCTTAGTTGTCTTTAACATCATTTGAAACAATTTTGTTAGGTTGTATTCTGACAGCTGTCATATCAGTGTGCATTTAAAAAACATCAAAATTGGTGAATTTTTGTGCAGCCATTTTAATATTGAAGATGGAAGAAAACATGCAACATTTTTGGCATATTATGCTTTATTATTTCAAGAAAAGTAAAAACACAACTGAAACACACAAAAAAGATTTGTGCAGTGTATAGAGAAGGTGCTGCGACAGATTGAACGTGTTGAAAGTGGTTTGCGAAGTTTCTTGGTACTATTGACATTTTGGCCAAATAATTCTTTGCTGTGTGACTGTCTTATGCATTGGAAGATGTTTAGCAGCACCCCTGGCCTTTATTCACCAGAAGCCAATAGTGGGAGACAACCGACATACTCATAATATCCAAATCAATAATGTTATTGTGAAAATGAAAAAATTATCTTCAATCTTACAGAAAAAGTGTCACAGACTTTTTGGTCAATCTAATATTAGATAACATACTAGTCAAGATAATAGGAAAACAAACCAGGAGAGAATGTGGTGTAGGGAATTGATAGAGAAGATGCTGGAAAACTAAAAAGCAAAATGTGAACACTGAAATGACACAGAGGTAATAAATTCCTTAAGCAGCTACCACCCCCTAGGGCTGGGGGAACCAAAGAAACTTGGGTGGTTAGAACCTAGAAGAGTGGAGGAGGGGGTCTCTTAGAGCTGGGATTCGGACTACTGTGAGGATGGCCCACTGCTTGGTTGCTTTTAAAAGCTTGGAGAGGGGCCTCACAAAGTTGGGATGCATATGAGACTGATTCTGAGAGAGCTGGGAGAAGCCGATGACTACAAACGGTTGTTGTTGCTGGAGAAAGGACACTGACACAACCAGGAACCAGACTAGGAGGAGCAAGTCCATTTGTTTATCATCTTTTACCTTCTAGTTTTCCCTATTAGAGGAGCCTAATAGGAAGAGGCAGCTGACAGAGTAGAAATGAAGTGTGCATTTTGAGTCCAGCATAATAAAGGATGAGACAACAACTTTATAGCTGGCATTTATTGGTGGGAGTACAGCTGCTCAAAAATTCACTTTGGCAGAGTGTAGCAAAAATCTTAGAAAGTGCATACTTTTTGATCCAGCAATTCCAGGTCCAGAAATATATTCTAAAGAAATAATCCGAAAAGTGAGCAGAAAAATGTATGTACAAGGATATTTAAGTATATGTCCTGAGTATAATAAAAAATTAGAAGTATTAAATGTTAATTAATGAGAGATTGGTTAGATTATTTTACGACATTCAGTGAAATGCTTATCGTCATTGGAAAGTTGATGGTGATTACAATTATTGATGTGGAAGTAAATTTAACGAAAAGCAGATTATATACCATATATAGTATGGACTTATGTGTTTTGTTTTAAATGTATATATATAGGAAAAGCAGAGTACAACATACACGAGATAGCACAATGTCAACTTGAATAGTACAGGCTCTGGAGCCAAACTGCTGGGTTCTGCCGCTTTTTATGTCCTGGGTAAATGAATTTTTCTGGGGATCTGTCTTCTCATCTAGAAAATAGTGATAATAGTACCTAGGGAAGTTGTTAGGTCTAAAAAAGTTAATACCTGTAAAGCATATTTAACAGTCATTTGTGTGCTCAGTAAATGTTAGGTATTATGGGAGAGGAAGGGAAAGTTAGGAGAAAATATTACTCTTATTATTTGATTTTTGAAATGAGAATAGCAGGATTTTATAATTATAATAAACAATAGAGCTTTTCTTTTCTATTAAAACTAAAAATGATAAGTTGACATAGATGTAAAAGTGTTCTTTGCTTACTTCTGGAAGTCCTTAGAACTCTAGGATGTTTCGTAAGTAGAGACGTGTTTCCCACTACAGTCTGGTTACAGCTGACAACTGAGGCTTCTCTTTTGACATGCTTCTTATTCATTGTGGAAAAATTTCATTATTTTCCTAGATTTCTACAAATGCTCAGGGACTTGATTATTATGGTGCTTCTGACTAGGTTCCTTACTTTTGCTTTAGCTTCTTGGGTGGGTTCTCTTCGCTATGCTCACAACCAAATTTAAGCTTTCATACTTTTTTTTTTTAATTATTGAAAAATTGCTCACCTGTGGTTTTCATGTGGACTGCAAATTTCAAGATTTTTATTATAACATAGAAACAGTTTAGAACTCAGTGTTATGTAAATCTTAAAAAGGCCTTTGACCACCCTACCTCTAGAAATTTGTCACTGGCCATCTCAGTCTCCAAATTTCTTGACCCCCTCTCAGTACTCTGTTTCTTAGGCAGGAGAGTTTTGCCTTATTCATTTACAAAGATGCTAATGGATTTTGCTAAAACTAAGATCATATTACCCCTTAGTTACATTTAGGAACCTGCTGTGGGAGTAGGGGAAAATGGATAAAAGATTGACTTTTTTTTTTAGCACTTACTAAAAAAAGCAATTTATATATAATTTTATGTATGAATCTCAACATACAGGGTGGGGGCAAAAGTAAGTTTACAGTTGTGAGTACGCAAAAAAAGTTTATTCTTGTATTATTTATTAATTATTGTATCATTTTCTATACAAATAACTGTAAACCTACTTTTGTTCCACCCATATGTTGTTTTATATTCTTTTTTAAAAAGTATATTTTATTGGTTATGTTGTTATGGTAGTCCCAGTTTTTTTCTTCCCTTTGCTTCCCTATGCCCAGTAACCCCTTTCCCTCCTGCAATCCCACCCACCTTAGTTATGTCAATGGGTTGTGCATATAAGTTCTTTGGCTTCACCCTTTCCTATATTATTCTTAACTTCCCCTTGTCTATTTTGTACCAACTGATTATGCTTCTTAATGCCTGCACCATTTCTCCCCTTTCCCTCTCCAAGCTGATAACCCTCCAAATGATCCCCATACTTATGATTCTGTTCCTCTTCTGGTTTGCTTAGTTGGATTTTGTTTTCATTTTTTAGATTCAGTTGTTGATAGTTGTGAGTTTGTTGTCATTTTAATGTTTGTAATTTTGATGTTTTTTTTCTTAAATAAGTCCCTTTAACATTTCATGTAATAATGGCTTGATGATGATGAACTCCTTTAGCTTTACCTTGTCTGGGAAGTACTTCATCTGCCCTTCCCTTCTAAATGACAGCTTTGCTGGATAGGGTAATCTTGGTTATAGCTCCTTGCTTTTCATCACAATGAATATGTACTTCTTGCCTGCAAAGTTTCTTTTGAGAAATCAGCTGATAGTCTTATAGGTACCACTTTGTAGGTAACTCTCTGCTTTTTCCTTGCTGCTTTTAAGATTCTCTCTATCTTGAACCTTTGGCATTTTAATTATGATGTGTCTTGGTGTGGTCATCCTTTGGTCTCTAGTTTGTTTGGGACTCTCTGTGCTTCCTGGACTTGTATGTCTATTTCCTTTGCCAAATATGGGGAGTTTTCCTTCTTTATTTTTTCACATAAGCTTTCAATTTCTTGCTCTTCCTCTTCTTCTGGCACCCCTATGATTCAGATGTTGGTACGTTAAAGTCGTCCCAGAGGTTCCTAAGTCTCTCCTTATTTTTTTAATTCTTGTTTCCTCATTCTGTACTGATTGACTGTTTTTTTCTTCCTTTGTTCCAAATCATTGATTTGAACCCCAGTTTCCTTCCCTTCATCATTTGTTTTGTGTGGTTTTTCCTTCATTTTATTTAGCATAGCCTTCACTTTTTCCCTTATGTGTTTGCCATACTTAAACATATCTGTCAGGCCTGTGAGCATCTTTTATCACCAGTGTTTTGAACTCTGTGTTTGTTAGGTTGGCTGTCTCCTTGTTGCTTAGTTTTCCAACTGGAACCTTGATCCATTCCCTCTTTGGGGCCATATCTCTCTGTCTCATCTTGACAGGCTCCTGTGTTTGTTTGCCTCTGTGTCTTAGGCACAGCTGTCGCACCTGTTACATTGTAAGGGGCAGAGCCTTAGGTATTCATCAGTACAGGTGACCCGTTTCACCACACTGTGGCGCTGTATGTGGGGGAGGGGTCTGAGAGGGAACAGTGGTGCTTGCTCAGCACTTGCCCTGTTTCCAGGCACTTCTCCCACTTCCATATGGGACTGGCGCTTCTCTAGCTATTGCCCTGGCCGTCATTCCCAGAGTGGGTGGGTCTTCGGACGTTCTAGAACCATGTGGGCCCTTTGAAAAAGTGGACTCTACTGAGAGACCAGCAATTTCTCCCTCTGCCCCAACCCCCACTGGTTTGTACAGTCAGAAGCAGTGAGGCTTTATTTTCTCCGGCACTGGGACTATGAGCTGATGAGCTGTGAGGTCTGGTCTGGTGCTGGGAGCACTCACCGGATGTCCCTCCCTACTTTTTAAAACGTGTGACTGTGCTTTTTGCCTACCTACCGGTTCCACCCCTGCTGCTGCTACCACACTGCGTCCTCTTCACCCCGGCTCTGCCCCTCCTACCTGTCTGAATGAATATTTCTTCTTTATATCTTTGTTTGTTGGACTTCCGTGTGGCTCGATTTTCTGGAACTTCTGGTTGTCTCTAGTTTTGAGGTAGTTGTGTTCCTTCTTAGTTGTGGAGGGAGACACAGCATGTCTGTCTAGGCCTTCATCTTGGCTGGAAGTCAGAAGATTGATTTCTTGTTGCTATGAATAATCCTATTCTTTGAATAAGGCAAGAGAACCTCTGGTTAGTTTTAGTTTTAAATATGTAAGTTTAAATCCTGCCACACCATATTGTTAGTAAATAGTGTAACTGTTTACTAGTAATGGAAGCTCAACATTTTCCATTTGTGAAGTCTTTTTTTTCTTTCAAAAATTTATTTCATCAGACATCCCCATGGACACCATGCCGGAGCTCAGCAAGTCCCAGAAGGGGAAGCACTTTAAGCTCGTAGGAATTTATTTATTTATTTATTTGAGAGAGAGGGAGAGAGAGAGAAGGAGGGAAGACAGAGAGAGACAGAGACAGTTCCACTTATTTATACATTCATTGGTTGCTTCTATATGTGCCCTGACCGGGGATCGAACCTCCAACCTTGGCATATTGGGATGACACTGTAACCAACTGAGCTACCCCCGGCCTGGCAAGGTTCTCCTAGAAATTTTTTTTTTAAGGTTTTATTTTATTTATTTTCAGAGATAGAGGAAAGGTGGGAGGGAGGAAGAGAGGGAGAGAAACATCCATGTGTGAGAGAAACATTGATCAGTTGCCTTTCATACGCCCCCAGCTGGGGACGTGGTCTGCAATTCAGGCATGTGTCCTGACTGGGAATTGAACTTTGGTTCGCAGGCCAGTGCTCAATCCACTGAGCCACACTAGCCATGGTGACTCCTAGGAATTTTAGATGTTGAGACCATTCCCTGTGAAAGATACTTGATATTGTGTGATACCTGATATTGTGGCTGGCCTTGGACATTTTTTGTTAACTAGTAGAATTAAAAGATCATGTTGTGTTGGAGTAGGAGGATTTATCATGGTGACTTTAGGTTCTGGTTCCATCGTAGGTATAATTATGTAAGACTAAGAGTCCGGGAAAGAATGGCCAGAGAAGGAATTAAATATAAGATTTTATATGAAAGTACCCACCTTGATCCTGAAAGAAAACAAACCACTGGCAACAGCAGCAATTGAGCAGTCTTGAGTGTGAACAAAGTTAAGATCAACTATGTAAAATAATGTATGTATCATTAGAAAGCTTTCAAGCAAGTAAATGTAATGTGTAAGTTGTAAAAAAATTTGGCCTATAGTTTGTTTCATTGAGTGACCTAGTTGAAGTTATATTGGACTTGGAGTCAGAACATCTACCTGAATTTGAATAACTTTAATGACTTTACTAGTCATATATAGCCTTTGACAATGATTTTTATCTTTGGTAAAATAACTATATAATGGTTTTTAAAGGTTACTTCCGGATCTGAACATCGTGATTCTGATAGTAACAGAAATACATACTTCCTATCAGATATGCATTAGTTATTATTTTTGGTAGGTCTTGAGGAAAATGATGGCGTTTGCCAATTTGTTCAAGTGTTACTTTAGATATTGGCCAGATAATGCTCACAATTGGCAATGTCTTAAAAATGTAGTGAATATTAAAGTCTTGTTGAAGATCTTGCTCCTTCTAACCTAACACTTTCGTATATAGGGTGCGGCAAAAGTAGGTTTACAGTTGTTTTTATGGGAAATAATACAATAAATAATAATATAAGAACAAACTGTCTTTCATGCACTCACAACCATAAACCTCCTTTTGTCCCACCTTGTATTTTTAGGATAGAAAATATCCTTTTGCTAATGCTCTTGTACTCAAGTACCAGTGAATTTTTTTTTTAAGTGGGTAACATGCCCTGACTACTGTGGCTTAATAGGTTGGACGTCATGCTACAAGGTGAAGGGTTGCCAGTTCTATTCCCGGTTCTGGTACATGCCTTGGCTGCTGGCCAGGTTCCTGCTTTGGGGCATGCGGGGGACAGCCAATCTATGTTTCTCTCACACATTGATGTTTCTTTCCCTCTCTTTCTCCCTCCCTCCCTCCCTCCCTCTCTCTCTAAAAATAAATAAAATCCTCAAAAAATAATAAAGTGGGTAATGTGGAGTGTGGTAAATATGTACGTACAAAAAGATTTTTTACAATGTTAATGCAGTCATATAAATAACATATATAGAAAATCAGTCCACAGAAAATTGTAATCACCTTTTTTTTCTTTTGATGTTAAAACAGTACAAAACAATCTTTCCCTGACTTGAAAAGTGGCAGTTGGTCGCTTACCAAAGATAAGCTTCGAAGGATAGTTTTGAAAAGGGATATAGGAAACCACTATTTATAGGTGCTTCTTTTGAGTTACAGTCACATAACTTTATCCCACTTACTCTTCACAAGGACTTATGTGGTAGTTATGTTGTACTATTTCATATCAAAGAGGTTCAGTAACTTGGCCAAAGTGATGCCATAAGTGTCAGAATCCAGTCTGTTTCTAAGCTCTACTGAGCTGATTCTTAGGGACAGGGATACAAAGGACTCTGAGGGATGGGGTAAAATAGAGAAGGAGCATGAAGTATGATTTCTGAAGACAAATGAATAGATTGAGAGTAGAGGAAAATGTTGTGAGAAAAGTAGTTTAGTATATGGTGGAGGGAATTGAGTAACTGTAGGTGTTGGCAGTTGGTATATGTTGTGTAAGTTTGAGACAGGCAAGTAGCTGGATAAAAATAAATAGTGTTTTAGGGGTATTATTCTGATAGCAATATATAGAAAAATACCAAAGACTAGAGGGAGTCAGTCCATATAGAAGATTGCTTATGGTGATAGGATTGTGAACTAGAGAGAGCCATAAGTATATAAAAGAAACTAAAACGGAGAGGAAGGGACCACAAAGAAGGGAGAGACAGTAATAACTTGGCAGTACCATATTTGGATGAGTGAAGAAAATGATATACCACTGACAGACAAGGTGGAGCTTTCAAATAACTGATGAATATGTGAAAGAAAGTTAACTGCAGTTTCTTAGCATAGGACTTAAATTCAGAAAATATGCATACTCTAATTTTTGATGTCACCTCTGATTAGGAAATAGAAAATTGTTATAGGAGCTTGACAGATGATTGCTTTCTCATCTAAGTTTATAGTAATCAATATGCATAGCAAAAATATAAATTGAAATTGGTTATTATTGATCTAATTATACCATTAACTTACTTTCACCAACCTTATTGTAGAAGTCATTGAATGAACTCATCATAATAAAATTGAATTCAATTTAGTACCCCTATTAAGGCTTTGTAATGGCTAATGGATTGTGTCGAAACTGATAGAATTATACAGGGTTACCTTATTGTAGGCTATAAATAATGGAAAGTGGACTTTTTTCTATGTTGTATATCTTGTAGGTTATCCTACAAATATGTTTAATAAGGAGTTATATAGATTGCTTGATAGTATATAGTGTGCTGAAGAATTTAAAGAGATTAAATCCTACCAAGTTCACCTCCCCTGAAGATTATTGAATCTTGGAGGAGAGGCTTTGAGCCAGTTACTGATAAACCTGTCTGAAGCTAAGCATAATTTTGTTGTAAAATTAATTTCAAAATGTGCTTATTTAGTACATACTGTGTGCAAGACACATAAGAGGTAAATTAAGAGGTCTAGGGTGATTTCTGCTTATCTAGTGCTGTCTTTCTGGAAAAGATGAAGGAATGTTGAATTCTAAACTGTTGGGAAGGATTTGAGAGGAACACGAGTTCACCCAAGGCCATTAGCAGTGAAGGAATGAAGAACTGGGTAAAACTGAGAGGAGAGCTTGCCCGACTGGAAGAGAACAGTGTATTTTGTTCAGCTTTCTCAACAGAGTTTTAGTTTCCTAGTGTTCTGTGTGTTAGTTTGTTTCCATTATAATATTGGAATAATCTAGTTGTTCAAATATTCCCTCAAAGGACTTCTGAGTTTTTTGGTGTGTAAGTGGATAATGGGAATAGTATTTGTTTTCTGATTATTTTGTGTTTTGTATTTACTGATATTTATAAGTGCTTTGAAAATGAGAATACTTACTTTTTATCTTCTTAAATTTGTTATATTACAGTGCCAGACTTATCATGATTTGGATAGTATTTTGGAGAAATTGTTGTTGCTTTTTTAATTTCTTTTCCTGAAAAATTTTTTTTTACAGATTTATTTGTTTTTAGAGAGAGAGGAAGGGAGGAAGAAAGAGAGGGAGAGAAACATCAATGTGTGGTTGCCTCTTGTGCGCCCCCAGCCAGGAACCTGGCCACAACCCAGGCATGTGCCCTGACTGGGAATTGAACCAGCGACCTTCCGGTTTGCAGGCTGGCACTCAATCCACTGAGCCACACCAGCCAGGGCTGGATAGTATTTTGTTTTTCTCATGCTGTTTTTCAGAATTTTTTCATCATCTCAAGTATTTGTTTTTCTCATATTCAGTCACTAAGCACCATTTTGCTTTCTTTCACTGTACCATGACTAAGAATAGTTCAGTTTTCCACTTTTCTAAGCTAAGATTATCTCCCCTTTGTCTTTTGGTTATTTATCCTATATAATAAAGCCATTCTTTTAGTTTATTATATAAATTATAGTACTTCAGCAGTAGTTATGATTAACTAGTAAATGATATCTCAGCTGAAAATTATTTGTTTCAAGTTGTAAAATAAACATCCAATGAAGAACGTTAATTTGCAGTTAAATTTACTTGATTATAATTGCAGGAGAAGAATGGGGTAGGTTAATAAAACTTTGAAACTGCTAGGAAAATTCAAAAGAGGTAGGTGAGGCTGTAGCTTTAAGAAAAGTTAAAAGTAAGGAAGTGAAGTTAGGTGGGTAGATTTGAGAGGAACTTAGGTGGTTCATGCAGAGTAACTTGGCCGGACCAGATACACAGCACTCAGAAAGAGGGTTTAATTTAACATTGAGTAATGCTTGTTTGATAGATTTTAATTTTTAGACTGCCTTACAAGAAAATTGTTAAGGCATAAGGGTGAGCTATTATTTGATTAAAATCCAACTAACTTCGATGTAGGTACAGTGAGCATAAAATGGCTAACATTGAAATTCCATACCAGAATTTCTTATGAGTAATTTAAAAAAATTTTCTTTTTTTAATTTTGGGAGGAATTAACCCTTTATTTCTAAGTCTTAATTATTGCACTTAAGGTAAACATAATAAGGGGTTCCACAGGAACAGTTAAAGATAGAGGTTTTCAAGAGGAAGACAAATAATAGTAACTGCTTTTAACTGCATGAATTTTGGCCCATTACTTAAATCATCTGCTTTGTGAGAATATGAAAAAATCTGTACCACTTAGCAATTTTTCTTCATTTTCTTGATTGTGATAAAATTTACAAAACATACAATTTATCATTTTAAACATGTTTTAATGTACAATTCAGTGACCCTAAGTACCTTCACAGTATTTTGAAAACATCACCAGTATCCATTTTCTAGAACTTTTTCATCATCTCAAAGTCTATACTCTTTAAACAATAACTCCCTGTTCTCCCTCTCCTCCCAGCTTCTTGTAACCTCTGTTCTACATTTCAGCTACATGAATTTAACTACTACCTCATGTAAGTGGAATCATACAATATTTGTCCTTTTGTGGTATACCACTTAATTAAAAAAAAATAGTTGCAGTAATTATAGTTGCACCTAAGTTTTTAAATAATGGTTTTTAATGCTTTATAAATGTTTTCTATTTAACTCTAAGGAAGAATGATGCAACAATTTTTTATTGTTTAGTGCATGTTTGAGTATGATAGGGAGTCTTATATGAATTATGTACTTCTTTCATATTCCTAAAATCGGCTATGCTAACTTGGCTCAGTTATTTCCAGTGGCAGTAAAATTTGAGAAAGCTTGTAGCTTAAAAAAATATTACACATCTTTATTGCCTGATAGCCCATGAAGTGATCTAGAGGTTTCTGTAGTCATAAGTTTACGAGTGCAGTTTTTTTCCTTGAAAATTTTGGTGGTCACAAATTCTAGACTTTATTATTCAATTCAGCCTTGGAATAACTGGAAATAATTACATAAACAAAACAGATTCTTGACTATCCTTATGTCAGTGTTTAACAACAGAGACAACATAAATGTGGGTTTGAATTCCTCAGAAGATGTTATAAAATAGAGACAATGACAAGTGTATAAGGGATCTAAGAAATTAAAGGCAAGTCTTGGAGGAGAAATGAAAATTGGACTTTAAGATGGGACTACCTCAGATGATGTATTTGGATAACTAGAAAATGCCATTATATTTAAGATAGACTAAATTCTTGTGTCTCAAAATTATTTTCTTTCATGGTCCTCACATAGTAGAGATCTCTGGGCAAAATTTTTACTATTCTTATTTTTAAAAGTTATTTCCAAAAGTTCAACTCGGAATGCTACTCAACAGTCTACTTGTTCTGAGAGCATCTACTATGTATTTGCCTCAATGCTGCCATCTGGTGATTATAATGGAGATCTCAACATCGTGCTAAGGCAACCTGGAGTAACAGATGACACAGGGTACAATCTCAGTACCTCCTGCCACAAATTTCCCCCTACTTTTGAGAAATTGAATGGAAATGGGTTGCTGTGGCAGAATCTTAGTTACTGTGTACTTTGTAAACAGAATATTTATATGTTATTAAGATGCTCATAGCTTTATTAGGCTCATACAAACTCACTATTCTTTATAAGATACTATTTTTCTTATTATTTCTAGTTCTGCAAGGTAATTTAATGCATTGAACAACACTCAATGTATACTATATACTAGGCACTGTTCTTAGTACTAGGAATGCAGTCCTGAACAAACAGATAGAAAGAACCTTTGTAGAGTTCACATTTAGTGGGGGATAAATAGTAAGATACACATATATATAATATGTAAATTATGTGAAAATAATTAAAGGAAAGATAAAGCAAGGAAGGGGGGATATGAATTATTGTGGTTGCTGAGTTATTTTGAAATGTTAGATGGAATGGTCAAAGAAATCTTTACTGGGAAGGTGACTTTTGAGTAGAGATCTGAAGGATGTAGGGTAGAGAATTCCAGCTAGAAGGAAAGCAAAGACTGCAAAGGCCCTGTGACTCGAACATCTGGCTTGAAAAGGAAAAGCAAGCAAGGAAGCTGGAGTAGAATGTAAGAAGAGGAGAGCAGTAAGAAATCAGGTCAGAGAGTTATTGTGTGTATATACGTGACAGGAGTGGGTACAGATCACATAGGGCCTTGTTGGTCATTTGGCGTTTAACCTGATACGGAAGTCATTGGACTGGATGGAGGGGTTAGGACAGCCAACTGACATGCTCTGACTTACCTTTTAACAGGTTAACTTGGGCTGCTGTGTTTAACGGTTCCTAAGGTCATTTGCTACAAACTTTATAAGCTGTGGAAACAGATTTACTTTATATAGATATAAGATAAGGGCTAAGCTTGGACAGGTGTAGTAACAGTCATTATATTACATGTTGCCTATCTTTACACAGATTTAAGAAATCTTATTAACAATTGTTCTTATTTTATCTTTGTGCTAAAAGATAATTGAAACCAGCTTGTAGGGTTTTATTTGGACAATGTTATGAATATCTCTTCACTGTCCTAAGACCACTCCAAGTACATTTCAGGTTTAAATATCTGATTTTCAAGCTCATTAATATTATGGGAATGAGAAAGATCTGGAATTGTAGTTTTTAATGCTCTTTAACAGTATAGTTAGCCATATTCTAAAATTATAATTATTGATTAGCAGTGCTGTTTGATCAACAAAGAAAACCTCACAGACCTCACAGATTATGTTGTAACCTAGAAAGTTTGTTTAAATCACATTTTTTGCTTGTAACTCATCAGCTAAAATGACTAATTCTCAAAGTACTATTACAGTTTCCCAAATTGCACTTAAAAAAAAAGCAAACCTGAAATTAACAATTAGTTTTTAAAAATCGTTATCGTTATCAGGAATAGTATTTTTCTGTGGATTCAGTTTTGCTTTGGTAGCTGAAAAGTTTACCGTTTTTATACTCAGTCTGTGATATCCAGGAATAACATCTTCAGCGTGAAGTGTTTAGGTAGGAAATATGGCTGCATTGCAATGTGTTACTAAAAACTAGCTGTTTCTATGTAATTTGAGTCTGTTTGGACCAGGGTCCGTATTTGACTTAACAGGTTGCTTTTCAGACTATTTTATTTTCGCATTGTATATATCAGTAGTGTATAAACTTAAAGTTGTTGTTACTGGAAATAGTCAACAAATTGTTTTCTGTAATGAGTGGGCAAAGTCTAAGACTATGGTCATTTGATAAGTACCAGAACAATTGAGTTAAACTGACTGGCTACACAGTCCCCAAGTAACCAGGCAGCCAGTTTGTCTTAAATCACTTACCCCTCTTAGGCCTCTTTTTAAAAGAGGCGGAGAGAGACTCAAGAAGAGTAGATACATTCTTTGATCTTCACAGCCTCTAAAGATGATTATTAATTCCTTTATTAAGCAAATTCTTCTGACGATAAGTTCTTCTCATCTACTAATACCACAATCTCTTCTTTTTTAGGGGGTGGGGAGAACTGTCATTTACCAATACTCTTTTACTTTGATACTTTAGAAAAATTTTTGTAAAACTTTCTCATCTTGGGCATTCATTATTTTTGTTGACTTGAACACATTTATATGATTCTTTTAAAATCATGTTTTCCCAGCTTTTTGACTTCCTTAACTTTATTGTCTTCAACTTCACTTTCTTCTGCACTCAGCTAGAATGGAAACTATGAAAGTGGGCCTTGATCTGCTTTTTCACCACTGTACCCACAAGAGTCTAGAATAGTGCTTGGTAAATATTAAATAATACATGCACATTTGACTTTTTTTTTATTAGCTAAAACTTTATACTTAGGAAATTATAAACTCTAAAATTCCTTTCCTGAGCACAATCCCCATTCCCTCTACTTTTCCAATGTTACTTACTGCTGGACCTTTATTTCCAGTTCGTCAGGATTTCTATGGTACCTTAACTCCTTATACTTTGTTTGTCAGTCCTTTTTGCTTATGATGTCCTCAACTTTGTGGCCAACCATTTTAGAAATATTTGCATCCTAGTGGACCTTACCCTTTGGTTTATCTTGGCAGTCTACAGTTCTCTGATTTTGTCAGTTGGAGACTTCAGAGGTGTTAAGGAAACTTGTATAACCATTTTGATTGGAAATAATAGAAATTGATTCTTTCGGATCTTGGCTTTGTGGTTAGGGTTGATTGACAGTTTAATTTACTAGCACTAAATGATTCCCTATCACCTTCCACTTAGAGGCTTCCAGACTTTTCCTGCTCTCGATAGATGCCCAAACCCATACCCATCTACTTTTCTTTGAGCCTTCTATTTTAGTGAAAAGATAAAGGCCATTCTGCAGGGCTTCCATCAACTTTTCTCTCATGTTTTGAATTTATTCTCTTTGTTAATACCTACTTTCCTGATTCTGTCTTCCCTGAGGAACGTGTTTATGTTTTCCATTTTGATAGGAGAGTGTTTTTTGTTAACTCTGTTCTTGGCCCCAGTCAGTCTCACCTCTCAGTTTTCTCAGTCAGCTCTCACTTTCTCATGCTCTATCTAACCAATCCCTGCCCCACTTGTAGCAGGTGATTTTACTTCCTACTTTCCAGAAATAATGAAGATACCAGAAATTAGCATTCTCATCCTTTCCCTGTTTCTACTATTCCATCTACAAACAATATGCCTCTATATCTATACTACTAAAGTCAGTCCCTTTACCCATGCTTTAAAATTTGTCCTCTTTTGGGAAGGGGGGTGGTGGAGGTAGTAAAGGGTCAAGGGGGTCAAGTATATGGTGACGGAAGATGACTTTGGGTGGTAGGCACACAGTGCAATATGAAGAATAATGTACCATAGAGATTAGGTTTGAAACCTATATAATCTTACTAACTAATGTCACCCCAGTAAATTTACTATAAAATCATCCTTGAAAAAAAAATTGAAAATAAGTTCATCCTCTTTAAACCAGTGTTATCCAATAGACCTTTCTGTAATGATGGGATTGTTCTGTATTTGTATGCTTAATACTGTAGCCACTCTGCATGTGACTGTTGAGCATTTGAAATGTGGCTAGTACGTCAGGAATTAATTTAACTTAATTTTATTTTAAATTTAACTAGTCACGTATTGTAGTACCTACTGAATTGAACAGTGCAGCTCTAAACCTTACTACATATCTTCCTGTTATTTCTTGCTTCTTGAATCTCTGACCATGTGTCTTCTCTTCCATATTTTAAATAGGTTTAGTCTGTCACATCTTAAATATCTTGAACACATCAAAACTCTTTGTCATTTCTTTTTTGCTATCTCCTGTTTGGTCTCTGTCCCTTCATGGCATTTTGTTAGTTAGAAAACAAACAGTATTAAGCATGACTTTAGTTTTTATTTTGTCAGTGAAAGGGTATACTCTTAGTGAGGTTTTAACTGTTTCTCAGTTGTAGAATCCTCTAGATATTTTATCTTCCTAACATTGTTGATTCCTCTTTGCTTCTTGAAATTCTTGTGTTATCACTTCTCTTGGTTCTGTTTTTTTTTTTTTTTCAGACTGGTCCTTTCTTGTCTCCTTACCCTCCCCACCCCCTTGTTTCTAACTGTTGACATTCCTCTATCTCAGACTTCATCTCACGTCTCTACACCCTTCCCCTTACTGTCAACCATGTTCTACCCACTCCATGTTCTCACTGGGCGCTAGCAGTTACCACCTGCATGTTGATATCTTTTAAATCTATCTCGAGTCTATTCTCTATCCTAAAGTCCCAAACTCCAGTGTCCAAATGATCAGTGGTATTTCTGGTAGAATATTCCAAAGGTACCACAGTCCTACACTGTAGATGTTTATTAATTTAAATTTAACTTTCTAACTAAAATATACATACAGAAAAGTACATAGATTGTAAGTCTATGCCTTAATTATTAATTATTACATAATTAACATATATGAAACCACCATTCAGGTCAAGGAAAAGAACGTTACCAGCACCTCATAAGTCTTTTTTCTAATGTACTACCTCTTCCTTTCTCCCTAAACATAACAACTATCCTAACTTATAATAACAAAGAACTGTTTTTGAATTTTATGTACATAAAATAAAATGATGCAGTGTACAAGGGTGGATAGAAGTAGGCTTACAGTTATGAGTATGTGAAACAGAGTTTATTCTTGTTATTTAGAAATTATTGTATTATCTTCCACATGAACAACTGTAAACCTACTTTTGCCCAGCCTGTATATACTTTGTGTCTATTCTTGTTTACTGTTGTTTGTCATATACATCCATGTTACTGACTGTAATTTGTTTTCATTACTGTTAATATTCTTTTGTATAGATATAGCACAATTATGTGAGCAACCATTGCTAGTTATTTGGGTAAATTTTGTTTGAGTAAATTTTGTTATGAATAATGCTGCTCTGATCATTTTTATGTATGATTTGTTGTTTATGTGTGTAGGTACTTCATTTGGGCATATATCTAGGAGTTGAAGTGCTGCATCATATGGTATGCCTGTGTTTTATTTTAGTAGATAGTGTTATATAGTTTTCAGAGTTTTTTTTTCAATTTATATTCCAGTTAGCAGTGTAAGATAATTCCTCTTTCACTTTCTTGTCAACACTTACTGTTGTCAGTCTTCACAATTTTAGCCGTTCTTCCTCTGTTTATTATTTTAAAAGATTTTATTTATTTATTTTTAAGTGGGAAAGGAGGGAGAAAGAGGGGGAGAGAAGCATGATGTGTGAGAGAAACAGTGATCTGTTGCCTCTCTCATGCCCCCAACTGGGGACCTGGCTTGAAACCCAAGCATGTGGCCCGATTGGGAATTGAACCACAACCTTTCGGGCTGCAGGCCAGCACTCAGTTCACTGAGCCACAACCAGCCAGGATGGTTTTAGCCATTCTTAAAGATCTACTTCCTTGATGGATAATGAGGTTGAGCATTTTTTCTTGTGTTTATTGCCCATTTATGTATTATTCAGGTATTTGCTGTTGTGAATTACTCTTTGAAGTCTTTTACCTACTTTTCTATTTAATTGTCTGTCTTTTCCGTAATGATATGTTAAGAGTTCTTTAAATGTTCTACATATGAGCCATTTGTTAATTATGTTAATATCTTTCATTCTGTGACTTGCCTTTTCATGTCTTTAATGGTGACTTTCTAAGTTTTTCATCTTTCTTATTGTGCTCCCCACCCTAAATAGCCATCAAATTCTGCCAGTTCTGTCTTAACCCTTTGAGTGCCAATGTTGCTGTGAGGTACGCTGACAAATTTTCCCAAAAGTGCCAGCGTCACTCCCAGAGACTCTTTTTCAATGACTATAAATGTAAATAACAATGGAATAATTTGTATTATGTTTTGTTTTCTTTTTTGGTACCTCATGTTATATATTGATATAACTTTTTCTCATGTTGATCCAAATTTCGAAATTTTATGCTTGTTCAAATACATACATATTAATTCTGTTATAATTTTTACTTACATTTTAAACAGTCCTTTTAATTTCATTTATCTTTGCAATTATCGTCGAAACTATGCAGTGTGCATGGTAAGGAAGCTTTTGCTAATGGGCATTTTCATTGCTTCACGGTATAGCGTTAGCATTTTGTTTATAAACTGTTTTTCACTGTTGATACCTATTGATATATGTCTCTAGTGTGAATACTGTTTGTGTTAATTTTTTTGTATGTTACGAAGTTTTCTTTTTTTCCTCAAAAATTTATGCAATACTTGGTATACTTCTTGTTATCTGTGTTGCTACGTGTTTTTTCAAATTATAATCATAGGTTTTATATTATGCCATATATTATACTTCAAAAGCCATATTAAAGGACATAATTTATTTTTTCTAAAATAATTGTTATAATAAAATAATTTTAATGCAGTCAATTTTTTGCTAAATTGCATCAAAGAACACTGCTTACAAAAGAAGAGTGTATTTACTTTATGTCGTGAAATTTTCAGCAAATTATTATGAATAATAGTTTTTATAGACATTTTTCATAAACTCTGCATGTCTCAGCAAAATAGCCTAGCATTTCTCACACGAATTTTAGCAATTACTCATGGCACTCAAAGGGTTAAGCATCTCTTATCCTTCCTCTCCATTCCTTTTGTCAGCGCCTTAATACAAGCCCTCCTTACTCATGGCCTGGATTATAATTATAGCTCATATTCCTTATAATCTATTTTCAATTGCTTTATAGATGGACGTCTCTAAAATTTAAATCCTGGTCATATCATTCTGCTTAACATCTTTTCATGGTACTTAGAAGTTACAACATAAAGGTCAAACTTCATGAGCTTGCTTCTGCCTTTTCTCTAGGCCTTCTTTAAAGTTTACTTCAAGTTTCTACTCCTGGAGGTAGTCTTTCCTGGTTCTTTTTCATATTCTTTTTAAAAGAGAGGAGTGTGTTGGTCTTTACCACAGCCACAATTATTAAGACAGCTTCCAGCTCTTTGTCTCTAAATCTCTTGGCTGAGCAGTACTATTAGTTTGCTTGTGTTGGACATTTCTATATTGATGTACCATCCAACTCTTTCACAGATCTATTTCTTTTTCAGGCTTTTCCCTCTTCCAGTCACTTACATATTGGTATGCTGACCTTAGCTCTTTTCTTTCTGTCTATTCTCCACGGGCAAACTCATCAACTCTGAGAGCCTTAATGTCATTTTGTATGTATATGACTTCTAGATTTTTATTTCCAGATCAACCTTTTCCTTGAACTCCAGATGTCTGTATTGTAATGTCCACGGGTATTGCTACATGGATGTTCCATACGCATTCTAAACTCAGTAAATCCCAAACCAACCTCTTCCGCCACAAACCTGATTCTTCATTTTCTTTGAACACCCCTGTCAGATACCTTCAGAACAACTTTAATCTGTGAAGCCTTTCCCCTACTTGACCACTTCCTTCTGTGTTTCGCATTTTAATACTAATATCAAACATTTTATCTGCCCCCTGCCCATAGACTAATAACATCTTGAAGGCTTTATATCACTATCGTGCACAATGCCTAGCATAAATAGTTGCCTGAGAGGTTTCCAAACTAAACATACCTGAAATCAAACTTACCGTCTCTTTGCTTTCCTCCTAATTTTCTTAAGATGACTTGCCATCTTTTCAGTTAAGATAGTCATGTTTTAACTCATTTCTTTTCTGTCACTTCCACAAGTAGTTGGTTTCTAAGTCCATAGTCGTTTTTTCTATTTCATTTACTTAGCTTTTGTTAGGTTCTTACCTTGTCTTCACCAGTCTCTTATAACCACTGTTTAAATATTTTACCTATCTTTAGGTCTTCCCCATATGTCTTTGATATAGCTCCTGGAATTATTTTTCTCAAATAGAGATAATCATCTTTTGGTTTAGTAACCTTCTGTTCTTTCCCTGCAGGATAAAATTCAACTTCTTTACATAACATTCAGTGTCAGCCTCCACAAACGGATCTAGCATCTCACCCCAGTGCCCACAAGCTTATCACAGAAACTATATCCTTTAAGCACTGGCCTTAGCAGACTGCACACACCTGAGTTAATCTCATTTATACTACCTGTATTGCCTTTTTCTACATCTTTAGGGTCCGGGGTGGAGGAGACAGTGCTGTAGACATAGGAACATAGTAACCTAGGTTTAAACCTACTTTCAACAATTATTATCTAGTGTACTTGGAAAACCTTCTTAAGATTCGATAACGGTATTTGCAGTTGATAAATGTTGTTTTCCTCTTTCAGCCCTTCTCTTCCAAATCACAATTAGAATTTCTCTTTCTCATTTATACAGAACACTACTGTTTCTCTCCTATAGAACTTCATGTCTTCTACCTTATATAGTGCTTATTTGTATATATCTTATCACTCTTCTCCTTTATCACATTCTTTTTAAGGACTGATATTGTTATTTCTTGCACTTAATTCAGTTGAAATTTTTCAACTTTAGGTGAAGGATTTGCTTTGTTTAATCTATAGTGTGGCATTTAGTTTCTAAGTGACCAGCATGATTGGGATATGATTTTTTGGACCAAGAACTACAAGGACCAGTTTGTAAAAACTCACCTTAGTTGGAAAATTAAGAGAGTGATGTATTTGTCCTAAAGTTACATGTAACTCTTACAGAAATTTAAAACTACTTTAACATCTTCAGATCAATACTAAGAAAAAATACTATTGCCTGAGTGATTGTTTTTCTTTACAGCCGGTTGCTGAACCAATTCCCATCTGTAGTTTCTGTCTTGGTACAAAAGAACAAAACCGAGAAAAGAAGCCAGAGGAACTCATCTCCTGTGCTGACTGTGGCAACAGTGGTACGTTATCCCCTTTATTTTTTTCTAACACATGCTATCAGGCAAGAGGGAAGTATATTTAACCAAGTTTGTATTCTTGATCATATTTTAATTTGATCCTGGTTTAAGGTAACTTAGATGAGGGATTTAAATATATAGTTGAAATATTTTATTCAGTTAAATTAAATCAGAACTTAGCTTTTTGTTTTGTTTTGTTTGTTTTTTTAATAAAAATCTTTCTATAGAAACCCCCCACTCCCTGGCGTCCAGTTGATCTGTTCAAATTATAGCTATCAGTTGGAATTTATTGCTGGGTTTTGTTTTTGTTTTTGTTTTTTTTTTTAAAACATGATCCCTAGTTATCTTTCTTGTTTTATACCTCAGGCTGAATAGAACCAGGATGATAACAGACTTGTTTTTCTTGTTAGAAACTTACATATGTCACATTGGGAAATAAAGAGTATTGACACTGTATTTTAGTGAGCTGTGTGAAATGCTGGGCTTTAAAACAGATTTTTGCAAAGAGTTTCTTAATTTGTCAATTCCAGAGATATTCTTGGTCTTCATTTTAAGAACTTAGAAGGCTTTGCAGGAAGGCAGAAATCAACATTGTCTTTGATCATTGGCTTAACTTTCAGTGTTTTATATTTGTTTCAGAAATCAGAAAACACACTAGGTACTTCAGGAGGAAAGGAATTCAATGCTCTAGGCTGGGCTTTAAGGACTGATTCCTGGGACATGGCAGAATTTACCTACCAAGGGAATCACTATATCTGCCTCCATTTGAAAGAGGTGGAAGTGGGAGGCTACCGTGGAACTCTTGCGTTTTGTAGTTGGGTACAGAAATGCTCACTTTGGCCATCATCACAACTGTCTCTGTGTAGCCATGAAGGCAAAGAGTAGATTGGCATTTTCATGACTTTACTTATTGTTAAAAAAACAGTATGAAGAGGAAGATGATCTTTGCTTCATTTCTGCCTTTCAAAAATCACTCAAACACATTCAGTTAGTAGAACTTTGCTCATATTTAAAGCCTAGCCACAAAAGAGTCCAGGAAGTATGTATAGTTTTTAGCTTTTCAGTTTTTATGGATAAGAAGGCATTAGAAGAAGGTGAAAAGATATCTTACATAGTAGGTGACCATATGTAGTGTAGTATCACAAACCAAAATATACTCTGGGTGGATTTCACAGTTAAATATAAACCATAAATGATAAGGTTAAAATAATAATGACATGCCATACAATGCAGTGATTGCCAAACTATATTTTAGTAATGGAACCTTTGAGAAATCTTTTTAAAAAAACAATTATTTGTTTATTTTATTTTTAGAGAGAGGGGAAAGGAGAAAGAGAGGGAGAGAAATATCACTGTGTGGTTGCCTCTAACTCACGCCCCCAACTGGGGACCTGATGTGCAACCTAGTCATGTGCCCTGACTGGGAATCAAACCAGCGACACTTGGCTCAGAGACTGACGCTCAATCCACAGAGCCACAGCAGCCAGGACTTGAAAAATCTTATGGGAATCAAATATATGAAACAGATTAAAATGTATCTGTTGTAGGTGAGGTCGGAATGAAGTAGAGCCACTGGGAATGTTGTGTGATAGCCCTGCCTTTTAAGAAGCATTATATTTGAGGTGGTCTGTATGTTTCTATAAGATAAGGAAGAATGCAACTTGAAAACTTACTGTAGAGGGTACTTTTAAAGAATTAGTAGAATAAATGTTAGTTATCTATTTCTATAAAAGAAAATTACTCCAAAACTTAGAAGCTAAAAACAATAACAAACTTAAAAAAATTTTTTCATGTTATTTTTGTGGGTCAAGAATTTGAACATGGTTTTTACCTGGGTGATTTTGACTTGACATCTTTCATGAGGTGGTAATCAAGATTTCAACTGGTGCTTCAGTCATCTGAAGGTTTCCTTGATGAATCACTTAACTGGCTATCAAGTTAGTGCTGCCAATTAATAGGAGGTCTTAGTTCTTTGCCATGTGGACCTCTTCATATACATCCATAACATGGCAGCTGGATTCCCCCAAGCAGGTGTCTAAGAGAAAGAGAGCAAGGTGGAATCTGCAGTATCTTTTATAGCCTCACCTTAGAACTCACAGTCTGTCATTTCAACAGTATCCTGTTGGTTACACATATCAACTGTATTCATTGTACAGGAGAACTAGGAAAGGATATGAATCGACATTCTTGCCAGGAGACATAGTCAAAAATATGAGATTTGATATTTTTTTCAAATTGGGAACTAAACTATCCAAAATTTTTTTGAAAAGCAAGAATTGTTTGGGGAAAATAATTACATTAAATATGGCAAAGACTCAAAAGCTATAAAGTATAAAGAATATGTTTACATTTCTAAGCATAAAGTCCAAGGGACAGAGCCTATGAACACGCAGCTTATATGAGGTTTAATAGTTGAGCATATAAAAAATATTTTACCCAAATAATAGGAATATACACCGAAGCAGCAGTGAAGTGTCAATTCATAGCTATTATAATAATAAAACTTGAATTATAAGAGAGTCCAAACCTAGAGCTGATGAAATTGTGGTAAAACATTTGTACTTTGCTGGTGGCACTGGATATATTCTAGGGTTTGGA
Source organism: Furipterus horrens (assembly GCF_987537825.1). NCBI lineage: Eukaryota > Metazoa > Chordata > Mammalia > Chiroptera > Furipteridae > Furipterus > Furipterus horrens. The sequence goes on from NW_028327182.1 coordinate 74,809,455, forward strand.
ACGTGTTTTGGCAGTGTTATTTTTACCTCTCAAGCTATAAAAATATTGATTTCATTTGTTACCAACCCCACTTTCAGGAATTTATCATAAGGTGTTAATTTAAAAGAAAGAAAGACTATAAACATGAAGTAATTTATTTCAGTGTTCTAACTTTTATGGGTAATTAAAACCATGAAAGTCCTTTTAATTAAAACCATGAAAGTCCTTTTAGCTAGTTTTAAAAGGAAAAGGAAAATATGAAAATGGCTATTCTAGGATAATGAGATTTTTATACCTCTTCTCTCATTTTCCTATAATGTTAGTGATATTTTGATGATACACTTCTTACCACCTCATATAAGAGGCTATAATTTAGGAATAGAGAAGAGAGGAGAGAAAATAATTTAACTAGTTCTTTTTCTCATCATAATAATAGTAACAACCACAACCACCACCACCACTACCAAATTTTAGAGGAAAGAGACAAATCTTTTTAGAATTGAGGGCAAATTGGCTACTCTGAATTTTTTTAAAATTATTTATTTTAGAGGGTTGGGGATGTGGGGGGTGGGGAAAAGAGAAAGAGAGAGAGAAAGAAAGAAAGAAAGAGAGAAAGAGAAGAAAAGAAGAAAGGAAAGAGAGAGAGAAAGAGAAAGGAAGGAAGGAAGGAAGGAGAGAAGAGAGAGAGAGAGAGAGAGAGAGAGAGAGAGATGGATGGATGGATGGATCATCTGCCTCCTGCACTTGCCCTGACGAAGTCAAACCAGTGACCTTTCTGTCCAACCAACTGAGCCTGCCAGGACTCTACTCTAAATTTTTGAGAATCAAACTGATACTGACTCTTAGAAGAGGAAATTTGTTTTTCTGTTACAGTTTTAGCTTGAGTGCCTTAAACTATGAGCAACAAACTCACTTTAAATTATGGGATTTTTATTATGTTTATTTTTAGTGATAAAAGTAACACGTTACTGTTAAAAAAATTGAGAGTACAAAAGGGTATAAAATGAAATATAAAATCCTTCTTCAAAATGTTTGTAGCTCCATATCCTCTCATGTTATATATAATTGTAAAGTTTTCGTATATTCATTTAGAAATGGTGTGTTATGTATTCATAAACATAAGCATGTGTGTACACATGATGCTTTAATGCAGGCTCAATAAAAATTTAGAATTTGTCATCTTCTTAATAATCTAATTTGTGGGGTGTGTACTAAATTCTATTTAGTGTTAATAAAACTGAATTGGAATAAAAGTTCTAATGAGAAGTATATGGCAAGCTTCCAAGAGCATCCCTTTTTTTCTTTGATATATGTTTTGATTTAAGATACTGACATTCTACATTATTCCTTTAATACAATTAAAAAATGATTGGTTATTTCCTTTGTGAATTTTTCTCTCTTCTTAGGTCACCCATCCTGTTTAAAGTTTTCTCCCGAACTGACGGTTAGAGTGAAGGCCTTACGGTGGCAGTGCATCGAGTGTAAAACCTGCAGCTCCTGTCGAGATCAAGGCAAAAATGCAGTGAGTGTCTCTACCCGCCAACGTGAATATTTCATGTAGACATAGAACGTACAACGGGTATTTTCCTCTGAGTATGGTTGGTTATTTTTTAGTCACTTTATCAGTGAAGTTTAGAACAGTACCCTCTTTAAATTACATATTATTAGTTCAGTATACTTGCTCATTGAGATGAATTATTTCTAGGTAGTTTCTAAAGCACTTTAATTATAAATTTGCAGAGAGACCAAGCTATTTTAAAATAATACTCCGAAATTGTTTAAGTAATGTGGAGGCATTCATTTAGGACTAGTCCATTAGTGTATTAATTACAAATTGTCCTTTTTTATTATTAAAACAGACTAAAGTTAGCTTATATCTGATGATTGGATAAACTTAAAAGTAATTAAACTAGTTCTTATTAAAGATCAGATGAAGTAAAACTCAAAAGTGTTTGCTAACTCAGACTGTCCATTTACTCAGTTAATACAAATTAAGGAAACTTTTACTATTATAATAACTCATCTCCTTTCTGAGATTGTTGAAGCTTCCTAAGTTTTATGAAGTCATGATTCTAATAGGTTTCTGTTTCTTAAGATTAAGCAGAACTGCCCTTTCTCTTTTTTAGGATAACATGCTCTTTTGTGATTCCTGTGACCGAGGTTTTCACATGGAGTGTTGTGATCCACCACTCACCCGGATGCCAAAAGGTGAAAAATACTTTCTGAAATCAGACTGGCAATGTAGAGGGTCATGTTAGTGAAAGCACTTTTTATCTATTTTGTGAAAATGAAAGAGTGATTTGCATCTTTTTATTTGGGGTTGTAAAAGCAGGAAGAAAGCTGTCACTGTAATGGTGGGGACAGTCTTTCTGTTTAGGCATCCTGACATACTTGTGTGATATGGATTTATTATTACTTTTCCTTTCTTTTCAATATTTAAGCACCCATGTATGATGAAGTGGTTCATTTATAAATATTTGCCAGTCCTGTAGCCAGAGGACAAAATAGTTGCCTTATGTAAATTTTGAAATATCTTTTTCGTTAAAGGAAGAAATGAAATTGTATTAGGTCATATTGATTTTATCATGACTCATCACTTGAAGGATCTAGAGCTATTAGTCTCTGGTTTATTCAAAACTTACTACTACAATTTTATTTTCTTTTTTTTTTAGAAATAATTTGCGAACAAATAAGGGCCCAAATCATAAGAGTACAGCTTAATGTTACTCTGTTCTTTGAGTCCTGTTAGGATAGTTGCCTGTTGTTTGGACTTCCATCTTATCATACACTTACAGTTTTGTTTTTTTTTAAATGCAGCTAGTGTCTTCTGCTTTGTCTTATCACAGATTTCATTTTTATCTCTGGTTTTATGATTTATAGGTTTCTTAAGATGTTTATAGGATCTTTGATGTCTGTTTGGGAAAAGTTTTTCTGTTGATGGAAAAGGACTCAACCTTAGATATAGCCAAGGTTTTCCACTTTAGGATCTTGAGTCCCTTTTATGCCACGTTATTGATTGTTACCTTTTGAAAAGTCTTTAATTTATAAGCATTGAAAGATAAATACCCCCTTTCCTACTCAGACTTTGTCTTTCCTGACCTTGACACTTTTGAAGAGTACGTACTGGTTGGTTAGTTTGTAGAAAGTCCTTCCATTTGAGTTTATCTCTTGCTTTACCATGATGAGATTGACATCATGAAATTTAACAAGAGTACCACAGAAGTAATGATGTGCCCTTGTCAGTGCGTTGTAACAGGGATGTATTATACTGGTATGTCTCATTACTAGTAATGTTAACTTTGATCACTTGATTACAGTGGAGAAACCTTAAAGTTACTTTTTCTCTGCTTTGCCCACCAACTTTAGCAATCATCAGTTTCTTGCACCAATTTTTGCTTTGATGTTTGATAATGATGATTCTTCTATTTTCATCATTCCTTCTACATTTATTAATTGAAATTCTGTGGGGAAAAAACTATTCCTTTCTCCCATTTATTTATTTATTTTATATCATTATGGATTCACCACATTTATTTTATTTGGTGAGTTTTAACTCATTTCTATGATTATTTCTTTTTTTGTTCAGTGTTGACCCAGATTTGACTATTGGGGACTCATTCAAATTGGTTTCTATATGCTTTTGATATGCCTTCATCATCTTTTGAGTACTTCTTGATTTTCTGGCATCACAAGATATTCTCTGTTATCTTGTATTTTCCCTGCTCCAGCCATTACTCTATGGAATCCTGGCTTCTTGTCTAATGGTAATTAGAAACTAGTATCTGGGTGCTAGAAAGAGCAGGGATTTTTAACTGAGGATCTGTAGATCTCAGCCATGTGTGGGCTTCATATATTTGTGAATCTCTTTCAGTTTTTTGTTGAACTTTGTACGTATATGTTTTCATGTTTATTTTTCTGGGGGACTTTCATCAGATTTTCAGATGAGAGTTTTTGACCTGAAAGAGGTTAAGAACTTTTGGCTTGGAGAATCTGAACTCTTTCAGTGTATTTGTATCTATTGTGCTTTTATGTGGAATGTTCTTTCTTTATAGGCATGTGGATATGTCAAATATGTCGACCTAGGAAAAAAGGACGAAAACTTCTACAGAAGAAGGCAGCACAGATAAAACGACGCTATGCTAATCCAATAGGACGTCCAAAAAACAGGTTAAAGAAACAAAACACGGTGTAAGTTGTACTTGTGGCAAGGTGAGGGGAGAAAAGAATAGGGCCTGCTCTATAGTGTAGGATTCCCTTGCTTGCTTTATGAAAAACATTTCAATGGTTATAACTGGCACTTTTATGTAATAATAATGGCTAACATTGATTAATCCCTTAATAAAGTGCCAAGGCACTTTCTAACTGCTTTTCATGTCGTGTTAAATCATTTAATTCTCCCAGCAACCCAATGAAGTAGGGACAGTTGTTACTCTTATTTTTTAAAGGTGGAAACCACAGCATAGAGAAATTAACTTGCACGAGTTTATAGTAAAATGTTGAGCTGGGGAATTAAAACCCAAGTAGTCTGGCAACGATGCCTGCCTCCTAACTATTGCCTTACATAAAAAAGCAAGAAATAAAAAATTGTGTTACTATAGCACTTCACACATTTCTGTCCTGATATTAGTCTCACTAGTTTATTTCTATTAGGTGTACACATGACTGGATAGTTTCTACTATTGAGGTCATAGCTATATGTCATTTTTATGTCCTAGGTAAAATAATGCAAGTTTTTGATCTATTAGCAGAAATCAGGATATAATTACCCCTTATGGAATGGGAAACTGGTCTATGTTTGGAGGAGATGGGGCAGGATTACGTAGCTAATTCTACCTGTTTGTTTTTTAGGTGTCTCTAAGGTAATTCACTTTTGATGATATGTAAAATATCTTTAGTCCTGTAAATCTCTCTTTACTCTAAAAATTTTTACCAGTCTTTTCTACATTTAAGACTATCTTGAAGGTGATATATCTTAAATGAATGGGCAACAGCAGATTGAAGTATACAGAACCAGCATTGTAGTTTATATTTTAAATCTTAAATCAAGCTTTAATTTTTCTATAAAGTGATCTTTTGATTCCTCACTTTCAGAGAGTAACCCATTCTTGTGTTTAAAGTTAAATATAAGTCTAAGTTGGTGCAGAGATCATAGGACTTTATACCTGGAAGGATCTTACTTGTTCTCTGGTCCAACTCTCATTTTACAGGTGAAGATTGATATTTAGAGAGAATGTGATTTGTCCAAGATGTACAGCTAGTAAGTGGCAGAATTATGACTCAAACATGCCTTCTGACTGCTGGCCTGGGATTCGTTTCACTATAAAATAACTAGGCTTCTTGGAAATAATTTTTAAATAATATTACTTCTCGTTTATATAATATTTATAGTTTATGAAATATTCTAAACAATACAGATTTTTAAAATAAAGCTATATGTTATTTACTAATTATATGTTACATATTAAATAGAAATCTTATACAGATTGCTTTTTAATAGTTACCTTTTCCCTATTTGATTCTTTAGATCAAAAGGTCCCTTCAGCAAAGTTCGAACTGGCCCTGGAAGGGGTCGGAAACGTAAAATCACTCTCTCCAGCCAATCAGCGTCATCATCAGAAGAAGGATATTTAGAGCGAATAGATGGCTTGGACTTCTGCAGCGATAGCAGTGTTTCCTTGAAATTCAACAAGAAAACCAAAGGGCTCATTGATGGCCTTACCAAATTTTTTACCCCTTCCCCTGATGGGCGGAAACCACGAGGGGAAGTGGTAGACTACTCTGAGCAATATAGAATCAGGAAAAAGGGCAACAGAAAAACAAGCACGTCAGATTGGCCCACAGGTAAAAATTTGTTCACTTAGAAACAAAAAATATTCCAAAAGTGTATTATTTGAAATAACACCAGTTATCTGGAATAGATTTATATTTGATTATTGGTTCTGAAATATAAGGATGTATTAAACATACAAATTTAATGATGATAAGGTGATAACTACATAGACATGAAGTTGCAGAGTGGACAAGTAGGAGCTCTTAGACAAAAAAAGGTGCTTATTTGATAGAACCACCAAGAATTTGCCTACAGAAATTTGGGCTATAATCTTGAATCAAGGATAACTTTACACTTTGTAAATTTCAAAGTAAATCATGTGATGAGCATCATTATGCTTATTTTACCCACAGAAAGAAATTGGAAAGAGTAAGTGTAGATAAAATGCTGTTGACTTAAGCGTAAGAGAAAGAATAAAATATATTCGAACAAAAGATCATTGATTTTTCTACTTCAAATCTTGGCAAATATAGTTTTGATTTTTTAAAAAAAGAGTAGGTTATATTGGGTTGTGGTGGGTGAAGGAGAAAGAGAGAGAACTGTAGCTTCAGACCATTTGCTTATGTAGTAGGCTAAATTCCCTACTCCAAGTAGAAAACATCTGTGGAGAATACTTATATAGTATAGCAGGTGATTCAAGCCAGAGGAGAACATTTTGATGAGCCGCTCAGATAATTAAAACTTAAACTAGCTTTACTGCTTGAGTGCTTTGAGTTTAGAGAACATAACCCTGTGAAGACAGTAGAAATGGCTCTGAGGAAGGTAGAAGAATGAGAATGGACTTTTTTTGAAACACAAGCCTCTTGTCTCATACACTGTAAGAGAATTTCTTCACTTCTCTTTTCTTCCCCTGAAAGTCGCATTGGTGATTGTATTCACTGTTTCCTTATTCTTATATAAATGGGTGGTTGGTTCAGAGCAGAAGAGAAAATTATCATTGTCAGGTCCCCCTTTATTGATCAGCTTTTCACCAGAGTGGCAATCAACTAATTACTCCCTTAAGCATTTAAGTACTTTTCATGTCTTTATCAGCCCCTGAGACTGTAAATAAGCTCTAGTTTGAGCATGTTTATCTAAGAAGACATACAAGCCATTTAGGTGGAACTTAGATGGAAAGAATCTCATAAAGCAGATCTTAATGAAAGGCATTTTTGAATTAACCATTTCATTGTAGATGGATTACTAGAAGAATCTTCTGGAAAGTTTTAGAAAGAGAAATTACTAGAGCAAATGTATAAAGTATATGGAGAACCAATATTGAGCTTTAGGCATTAGTGTGAGCTTTTGCTTTAATTTGCTGTCATTTTCTTTTACGAGTTTTAGAGTTTTAAGGAACAGGCTTGCACCATCTGATAATACTACTACTACTGAATGCTCTAGTAGATCTGTACCTGCATCTATCTATGTCATGCACTAGGGGGCATTAAAGTCACATAGGATCTTTAGATTACATCTGTGCATTTTTCATTTTGGAAATACTGTGAACAGTGAGTCCTTGGCCTTTTTCTTATACTAAATGAATAACAGCCTATATATGCAGTTGATATGAGGACTACCTCACTAATTGGTCTTTTCAGCCATACTCAGAGAAGAAATTGCTGATGACACTATCAGTAGCATCATCTTCAAATGCAAAGGATAATGATCTATGTAATCACTCAATACTCCTTTCACTAATTTCTTTGTCCATTTCAGGAAGATGTATTGTTTAGTGGACTATTATAATTTATTATACTTACCCAGAGGATTATCATCTGTGATCCTCAGGTTTGTGGAGTTGGTACTTTAATAAAAGGCACCCTGAATGTGAAGGGAGTTGGTACTGCTTGGTATCAGTTAAGGTGGCTATTTCAAAGGTTATCTTTTTGCTGAGATAAGAATATATTGGTCTTATGATGATCACAGGATCATTGAGAAGTTTAAAATGAGCAAATACTCCTGTTTTCCTCTCAGGTGATGAAAATTATGTCTTAAAAAAACTTTCTATAGTACAAGGAATGAAAAAACATTTGAATGTTATATTAAACTTATTCTAAAAGTATTATATTCATAACTATTTTAAAGTAAATTTTATACTTCTTAGATCTTCTCCTGTTATGCTTTTGTATGTATTGGGTTGGCCAAAAAGTTCGTGTGGTTTTTTTTCCATAAAACAAAAGACATTTTTCATTTTTACCAATAGCTTTATTGATTTGGATATTTTGACTTCATCTGCTATCTCCTGCATGGTATAAAGTTGGTTGTTCTCAATTAATGTCTCAATTTGATTGCTATCAACTTCAACTGGTCTACCTGACTGTGGAGCATCTTCCAGCAAGAAATCTCCAGCACGAAGCTTCACAAACCACTTTTGATATATTCGATCAGTCACAGCACCTTCTCTATACACTGAATAAATCTTTTTTTTGTTTCAGTTGCGTTTTTACCTTTCTTGAAAATAATATGCCAAAAATATTGCATATTTTCTTCCATCTTCAATATTAAAATAGCTGTGCAAAAATTCACCAATTTTGATAAGGTGTTTTTTTTTTTTAATGCACACTGATATGACAGCTGTCACAGTACAACCTAATAAAATAGTCAAATGAAGTTAAAGACGACTAAGCAGCACTAGAGCCATCTTATGGGAAAACCAAACGAACTTTTTGGCCAACCCAATATTATAATACAGTAAAATCTAATCTCTTTTAATGAAGTTTAAATTTAGTTATGTAATATTTTTAAGAAGACAATTCAAGGTTTTAATTATAAGGCTGATATAATATGTATACCTTGTATATTCTTTATTTATTAGTATCTTTTTAGCAGTTAATTTAATGCTGTCCTCTCCTTTGTTACATAAAATAATATAAATAATATCGAGGCCTTCTAACCGAAATAAAGACTTGTGAGATTTTTTTCTAAGTAATATATTAAACTAAGGGTAGTATTAATAATATGTGAGCCCTTTCTTTATGTGCAGACAATCAGGATGCCTGGGATGGCAAACAAGAAAGTGAGGAACGGCTTTTTGGGAGCCAGGAAATCATGACTGAGAAAGACATGGAATTATTTCGTGATATCCAAGAACAAGCACTACAGGTAAAATTGGCTCTTCGGATTGGACAATCAAATAATTTGTTTATGGATGAGAAACAGAGGATTAATTATATTGTAGGTAAAGCAGTAATAACAATTTATCCATCGGACCTGGGAATATTCTGCTATGTTTCTTCTCTGTAAAATTATTTTCCTTCTGTAAGTTAGGACTTGGGTGTTTATTATTAATTGTAGTGGGAAAACACTGAAAAACTTAGCAAGGAAATAGCAGGATCAGATTTGCATTATAAATTGTTTTTCCTTGGCCACCATATTAAGAATGGATTAGAATTAGGTAAGAGTGGAAGCAAGGAAACCAACTTTGAGGCTTTTTAAAGGTCCAGGTGAAGAAAACCAACAACTAGAGGGGTGGCAGTGGAAATGGGAATGAGGTAGGTGGATTTAGAATATGTTTTAGAAATGGAATTAGCGGAACTTGGTGATAGATTCTGTGTAATTTGAAGGAGCAAGAAGTCATCAAGAATGATTCCCTGGTTCTCTGACTTAAATGTAATTATGTGGGTTGAAGCTAATGGGAAAGCTACTATTGATTAGATTAGAGGATGCTTTGAATAATGAAAGCATTCGTAAAGATAATGAACAGTCATTTTTGATAGCCTAGTAGAAACTGCTTCAACCTTTTCCAAAGATTTTGCAGCAAGATTTCATTAGAGTCTTAGGCAGTCTTACAGTCATACCATTAAGAGATAAATGGTAAAGGAGTTAATATTCGGAATCTGCCCAAACAACAACCCATCATTTATTGAATGCCTACTTTGTTCTAGAAACTATGCCAGGTATAGGGACTATATGAGTAAAACAGGGTTTACAATTTAGTAGGAAACTCATGAAAGGAAATCCAAATATTTGTGCATAATGACTATCTTGAGTAATGAAATTTTATGTGTATTTCTTTTTTTTGTTTTGTTTTTTGTTTTTCAATTACAGTTATGTGGTGTATTTCTAATTGAAGAGTTTTTGAAATGCTTAGCAAGACTTTTATCAAAAAAAGGTCATTCATTATTTGGCTTTTATTTTTTTATTTTTTTAAATTTCAGGGGAAATAAGGATATAGTTTGCCTGGTATTTTGTTCCATTATTAACTATATAAGGAACACTTATAAAAAAAAAGAGCCACCTCTGAAAAGAAGAATATAGGCATAAAAAATTACTAGTGTAGCCTTCTGTTCTGGAATTTTATTTTAACAAAGATCTTAGGAGCTTGGAGGAAATGATTTTTCTTAAAAGTTCCACTACCAGAAAGAAGCATTTGTATTCAGTTCATTCCATTGGAGCTCAACAGCCTTCTTAAAATATGTAGAATGATTTTTACATGAAATATTACCAAATATCACATTTTATGTCCACAGTTAATTTTAATGTTTTTTAATTTTGAAGGATTTGATTGTTACAGCATTTAAAAAATCTGGGGTATTAAAATAATTTTCTTTTTTCCATAAGAATTGAATAGTTATTAGAAGTGCAGGAACCTAGGTTCAATAATTCTTAACCCTCTGAGGTAAAGATTATTAGCCCCATTTTATATATGAGGAAACTGACTTTTAGTTCAGTGACTTTTCTGGTGGAGTTAGAACACAGGCCTGTGTGACTTCAAATCCTTTGTGTTTAATCACATTAACACCCAGCATTACCCTGTCAAAAAAATGTTATGGGGGCACCAAAATTATACGGTGTATACTGAATGCAAATAGGGAAAGGTACATAGGAAGATAAACAGAAAGCAGTGGCATATAGTATACCAATTTATGGAATTTGTTGCTGCATTAAGTGATACAGACTGTTCCACATGTTCACAGCATATTAAGAATAAGTAAGAATTGGTGTGATCTGAGATTTCACAGAAGAAGCAGGCTCAAAGGATGGTTAGAATTTAGGTAAATGGAGAGAAAGAGGACTTACCATGTGGAGTAAATTAACTTCAGCTTTGAGAAATAAATACTATAAATACAAAAGACATTGTGATTATTGGTCTGTCAGATTAACAAATATTTGAGGGCCTACCTTGTGCAAGTCACACTGTGGAGATGTAGAAAACACAATAGCTGCCCATAAAGGTGTTATGACACAGGCAGCCCTTACTTTGCATGCACTATATTAATGGAAATGTGCACATTGCATTGGTGCCCATGCTTTATACATTTCTGTGGTGACTGAGATTTGATCCCAGTTCTGGTATATGTAAGTTTCAGTTAATGTGGCACCATGCAAAAGGAGAACTGTCGGTTGTTTAATCTGAGAGACGAAATGAAGTGGAACATTTGTTAGAAAATGGTAAGAAATGTGTTGAATTACTAGCATATAACTGGATATTGGTGAGTTTTGAATGCTAGTCAGAGGACATTAGTTTTGACATGCCAGGAATATAAGTTGTTCTCAAAACTGCTTTTTTTGTTGTTATTGTTGGAGTGATTTCTCCTTAGGGATGGAGAGTGAGGGACTCAATGTCTTAGGCATTTACTCATAATTATAAAACATATTAAAAGCTGTTTAGTTTTTAAATATATTTATTTAACAATTCAGTACAATTGAGAATTTTAGTAGAGTGGTTAAAGGCCTAGGTACTGGAAATGGACTGTTCAAATCCTATTTTGCTGAGTGACCTTGGTTGAACAAGTTCTTTAATAGGTTTGTTGGAATGATTAAATAAGTTGCTATTTGCAAGATGCTTAAGAGTGTCATTGGTGTAGTGAGTGCTAGATAAATGTGAGCTTCTGTTAGCTATCTTAGGGGCAGGTACTGGAAATACATAGATAAATAGAAAATATGTCTCTGCCTTCCAGTTGTGGAGACATTTATAAACAAATAATTAAAGCCATGTAATTAGTAATAGGTACTCTCTTACTGTGTTCCAGGTATTATATTCAGCATTATATATTGCAGTATCAATTTGTTACTTTTAAATATAACCTTGTTATTATTTGCTCCCATTTTGCAGATCAAGAAATTAAAGTCTTAGAAGGAGTATCTTACCTAGAGTTATATAGTTAAGTTTTAAAATCCATATTTGAACCCAGGCAGTCTGACCCCAGATCCTTAACTCTTAAGTTTATGGTATAATGTTACCATAGAGATTTGCATAAGATGCAGTGAGAAGGAACAGGAAGGCATCTGTCTAGGAATGTTAGGGGAGTCATTGTAGAGGAGGTTATATTTGAGCAGGGTGTTGAAGAGATGAGTAACAACAATTTACTATTGAATAAGAAGAGGAAGGCTTTCAAATAGAAAAGTTTGTGAGTAAGAAAGTTTAATGAACCCTTGGAGCTGGATGTACTTAAGTTGGCTGGAGTTCAAATAAGAAATGAGGTTAAAAAGTAAGTATAGACCAGATCACAAAGATCCTGTGGTACATGGTAAGCAGTTTGTACTTTATTTTTTAGTTACAGCATCTTTTTTTATTTTTTTTATTTTTGAGAGAGAGGGAGGGAAACATTGACTGGTTGCCTCTTGTACGGTCCCTGAGTGGGGCCGAACCGCAACCTAAGCATGAGACATGATGGGAACCAAACCTGTGACCCTTCACTTTGTGGGACAACAGACAAACTACTGAGCCGTAATGGTCAGGACATTATAGTAGCTTTCTGAAGTAGTCAAATAGCTCTTGAAGGGCTACTGAAGAATTTTTAAAAAGAGGGTGACATGATTATATTTGCATTTAGAAACTCATCTCTGGTGATACAGTGTGTAGTGGTTTAAAAAATACCTGAACAGGGACATCTATCAGTCCAGTGATTACAGTAGTTAGAATGAGAAGTGACTGGGGTCTCAGTGAAGGCCTAGAAGATACAGTAGGCAGAGATTTTGAGAAAGATTCAGGATAAAATGGAAAAGATATAGTGCTGGGTTAGAAATTAGAGTTGAAGGAGAAGGTGGAACTAAATGGTCTCCCAGTTTTCTATTTTGAGTACATGATGATACTATGTGTGATAAGAGGAGCTTTCTTGGATGGAGGAAGAGGGCGTGCTTACATAAATTGGGGATTTGTGTAAAGTCTAAAATGGAGAACTTTTGTAGACTTGTATTTGGAGGTCGGGAGGGCTTTGGGTAGGAGCTTTGCCAGGTTATCAGCACACAGGTGATAGGTGAAACTACATAGGTAAAAGCTAAAGTTATCAGATAACAGTCATTTAACAATAAATATCACTGACTACTCATTACTATGTGCCAGACACTGGATATACAAGAGTGAACAAAACAGTTTTAAAAAATTCTTATTCTCTGGAGCTCACAGTTTATTTGAAGTGGTGATGGTAAGTGGTATGCCGTATGGTAGCGTTATGGAGAAAAATCAGGGGAGAGAGAAAATTCAGAGGAAAGGGTGGATTTGTGCAATTTTAAATTGTTGTATTAGGGACTATCTGACAATTAATAGAAACCTGAAGGAGGCGAGGCAGTGAACCATATGAATATCAGGGGAGCAGAATTGCAGAGACCCTGAATCAGGATTTATGCTTAGCACGGTCAAGGAAATTACAAGGGGGAGGCCAGTGTGGTTAGAGCTGAGAACAGAAATTAAGTGATCAAGACAGAAAGGTAATGGGAGGCCAGATTTTGTAGGGTCTTCTAGACCATTATAAGGACTATGGTTTTTATTCTGAGTGAGATAGGAACCCTTGGAGGATTTTGAGCAGAAGAGCGACACAGTCTGACAGACTTGCTCTGCCTTCTGTGTAAATTGAAGAGAGGAAATGCAAAAGCAAGACCTTAGGAGGCTATTAGCATTATCCAAGAAAGAGATATGGATCATTGTGGTAGTAGTAGCATTGGAATTCTTGACTATGCTGTGAAGGTAGGCCCATTAGGATATGCTGTTGGATTGGATGGTTATGAAAACAAGGAGTCAAGGATGACACCAGAGCATAGTTGGAGGAGGGAGTCACTATTTACTTAGATGGAGGAGAATACAGGAGGAAGAGATTTGAGGAAAAGAATATCTGGAGGTTGATTTTTGTACTGCTGAACTTGAGATTTCTATAAGACATTCAAGAGAAGAGCTATCAAGTAGAAAGTGGGATGTATGTGCCTGGAATTCAAAGCACAGTTCTGGGCTCAAAATTTAAATTTAGGACTTGTCAGCAAATTGGTGATATTTAAAGGAATGAGACTGGATGAGATCACCAAAAGAAGAGAAGAACTTGAGGAGTCCTGGGATATTTCAACTTTCAGAGATTGGTGAAACCGAGAAGGAATGGCTAACTCAACAATAACTCCCCATTTCTTCCTCCCTCAGCCCCTGGCAACCATTATTCTGCTTTCTGTCTCTATGAATTTAACTACTGTAGGTAGACCTCATATAAGTGGAATCATATATTTGTCCTTTGTGTCTGGCTTATTTTACTTAACATGTTTTCAGGGTTCATCCATGTTGTAGCATGTGTCAGAATTTCTTTCCTTTTTAAGGCTAAATAATATTTTATTGTATTTATTTACCACATCTTGTTTGTCCATTCTTCTGTCAATGAACACTTCGTTTGCTCCCACCTTCTGGCTATTGTGAATAATGCCGCTGTGGACAAGGGTGAACAAATATTTGTTCAAATTTCTGCTTTCAATTCTTTTATATATCCAGAAATGAAATTACTGGTTCATATGGTAATTCTAGGTTTTTTATTATTTTTTTTCTTTTTTGAGGAACTTCCATACTGTTTTCTGCAATGCTGCACCATTTTACATTTCCATCTGTAATGCACAAGAGTTCCAGTTTCTTCACATCTTTCTCAACACTTGTTATTTTCTATTTTTGTTTGTTTGTTGTCGTCGTCGTCGTTGTTGTTCTCTTTTGATAGCAGCCATCCTAATGCATGTGAAGTCAAATTCATTTGTGGTCTGCATTTGCATTTCCCCAATGATTAGTAATGTTGAGCATCTTTTCATGTGCTGTTGGCTGTCTTAGTTTTTTGTTTTTGTTTTTTTTGAGAATGAAAAAGATTTATAATTCATTTTATAGTAAGATCTCAGTTATTGGCAAAACATGATTTGAGATAATGTGAATATTAATGTGTTTTGCTAAAGAAATATCAGTGATATCTGATTATGAAGTACAGTATTCCCTCACTTATTGCGGGTATTACATTCTAGACCCCTCCCGCCCCCTGCGATAGGTGAAAATCCGCGAAGTAGGAACCTTACATTTATTTTAGTATTTATATATATTTTAAGGCTTTATAAACTCTTCCCACACACTTATAAACCATTCCCAGTCCCTTATTAACCTTTCCCACTCCCTTATCAACCTTTTCCACAGTTCTATAAACACTACTTATGTTCTTAAACATATTCTACACTCTTAAACCTACATAACTTTAACAACATACGTATACAGTACTGCAAAATCCCGATATAGCAAAAAATCTGCGATAAATAATTAAATACAATATTTTTTAAAATCCCACGATACAGTGATACCGTGATAAGTGAACCGCGATATAGAGAGGGACTACTGTATTCCCCAAATCCTACAGGAGTTTTTGATTTAAGGTGTGATATGTACTGTAATACTTTCCTAACAGGAAAATTCAGGATTCCAAAGCACATTGTCTTCCAAGAGTTTTAGAGAAGAGTCTGTGGACTTGTAGCTTCATTTCTTTGGAAAACTAAGTTCCAGTTCAAAAAATCTTGCAGACATTTGGAATTCAGAACATTAATTAGTTGAGGGCTCTCTGTATTTCCTATCTCACCTCTACCCATTTTGTTCTTTTTTGTTTTTATGCTTCACTTCTGATATTCCTGTCCTGGAATTTTTTGCCTCTTAACCTTTCCAGGCCTTCTGTTTTTCCTTTCATCTTTAAAGTGAGCATATCATTTCCTACTTCAAGGAATGGATTGTGGGGATTCAATGAAATAACTATAAGACCCAGAGTCTAGCACAGTAGGTGCTCCACAAATGCTGATTTTCTTTCTCCTTAAGTTCGTGCTCTCTCCATTTGGGAGTATGTGAACTCATTCTTACATATCTCTCTCATTATGTAACTTTTAATCTGTAATGAGTGGAATTATTTTTATTATAGTGTTCCTATGGGGAAATGTTCAAATAACAGAAAGACACCTCTTCTCCCCATATTTCACATTCTCATATTGATAATAAGGGTGTAATGCTACCTTCCACTCTCATCTCAAAATGTCATTTCCCCAGGAGAAATGGAACGGAAGATCAAGGGGGAGTTATCTAGTGTAGGGCAAAGGGAAGGGGGCAGGGCTGTATCTACATGAATTGTAATTTTCGTGTTTGTACCAGATCTGGACTTAAGGGTACTGCAAGAGTGGCCTCTATATATTGGAAATTGGAATTAGATTAAGTCATTTAATGCAAGTGGAGTTTTTGTAGAAGTGTACTAATCTTTTTCTCATAAATTGCTAGTAATAAAAGTTCCATTATCTAGAACAGACATATTTAAAGTTATCTTTTGGTTTAGCCTCATTGCTAGCACATTTAGTGTTCTCCCTAACTTTCTTAGGTTAAAAAGTCCCTTCTTAATGGCCTGGAATATATGTCATTTAAAGATTTTGGCATATTTAAATGAGAAGGAGAGTTTAAGTGGCAGAACTTGCATTAATAGTTCTTAAAAATATTTTGTGCTCTCAATTATATCAGATACCGCTGCTTTGGAAAGTTGTGTTGTTTTAACAAAAGAGTATTTTGGCTGAAATTTAAAAATGAAATGGCCTAGCAAAGGTGATCTTGTAATTCACATGGACAATTTGACTTTGGCAAGGACTGGGTTAATGAGTGTTTCAGATGCAGTTGTTGCTTCCTCACAACATAAAGCCTTTGTTAACCTCTAAACCTTAGCAAATGGAAACACACTGGCTCACCAAAGCTTCCACCAGGGAGTTGGAGGTAGTGGAGTACAGAAGTGGATAGACGCATGCGCCAGAGCATTTTATAGTGCACAAAGGTGAGGGAGTGGGGAAATCTGCTGTGAGTCTAATGTTACACAGCCTCTCTTAGTTGTGGTGATGTGCAAACAATTATACTGGAATTGGATATCCAGTTTCACATCAGGCATCCACCTGGAAGAGCAGCGAGCAGCTGATGGAAAAGCTCTCAAACAACAGACAGCGCTGCAGCAGCAGGTGCATGTTTTCAACCTCTTTGCTTCCTTTTTGGTCCTTGGCTCAGGAAATTAGATATGGCTTCTGATATTTGGTTATTCTGATATTTTCTATACTACTGCTCTTGTTATTTTGAACTGTGAAGATAGGTTAAAAGATACTACTGTATGTTTAGAATACTTGGTTCTGGAGTGTGGTTTAAAGAACAATGTTTTTAAAACCTACAAAGTTCTATTTGGGTTTGAGGAATGAAAAAAAAAAATCTTGTCTGTTTCCTTATGATTTTTATTTTTGGAAGATCCCCAGTATTCCTTGGGGATCCATCCGACTTACAGATGTTTGTCTTGTTTTGAGGTGTCTAAAGGAGAGGTTGAGGTTTCACCTGGCTGTATTCCAGTATGAAACTTGAGATAAGTCCTTGGCTTTTTATACAAGAAAACAGAAAGACTAGGGAGAGTGTTCAAATGAGTTGTGGTGAAGAAACTTCTTCCTTAAATGAATTTTTATTAAAAAAGTGAATTAAAAAACTCTGATCTTTTCAGTTTTGTAGAAGATGTGTGTTGTGTGTGTACGCGTGTCTCTGTCTTCTGTGTGTCTGTCTATGGGCTCTAACAAAGGACTTTTAAAATCTCTCAGTTTTAAACCATTCAATTGAAGGATAATTTTGGTGGTTCTTTTGATGAAGAGTTATTAAACTTGGGTTTGATTAGGCTAAAATTCTAGCTCTATCTTTTTCTTAAGTCAGTTAATGCTTATAGAATATCCATGATAAATATGCATATACTTACAAATATATTTTATATGTAATATACACACATGCATGTGTATATATGAATATGTTGCTATATGCAGAGCAAATCAAATTGTCCTTGAATTTAAGGTTTTATTTTATTTTTTTTTAAATTTTTTTTTCAGATTTAATGTGTTTTATTGATTAAAATATTACATTTGTGCCAATTTCCCTTCCCTCTGCTCCCCTCCACCCGGTGGCCCCCCTCCCTCCAGTTGTCCCCCCCTTTTAGATTATGTCCATTAGTTGTGCATACAGTTCCTCCCAACCTCTCTCCGTCTATTCCATTCCCTCCTACCATGATCCCCAATTCCTGTATCATCTCCCTCCCTCTCCCCACTCCCCCTCCCTGTTGACCTCCCCCCAATATGCTTCCCGTACCCACAGTTCCTTTTCCACTCTCGTTGCCTGTTTAGTTTGCCTTTGTTTCATCTCCCTAGCTTCTGTTTTTTAAACCAGTCCCTTTAACATCTCATATAACAGTGGTTTGGATCTAATGAACTCTTTCAGTTTTATTTTGTCCTGGAAACACTTTCTCTGTCCTTCTATTCTGAATGACAATTTCGCTGGATAGAGTATTCGTGGTTGTAGGTTTTGGATTTTCATTACTTTGAATATTTCTTGCCAGTCCCTTCTTGCCTGTAGGGTCTCCCTTGAGAAGTCAGCTGATAGTCTAATTGGGACCCCTTTGTACATAATTCTTTTCTTCTCTCTTGCTGCTTTTAAGATTCTCTCTTTATCTTTAATTTTTGACATTTTGATTATAATGTGTCTTGGAGTGGTTCTCCCTGGGTCCAGTCTCTTGGGAACTCTCCTTGCTTCCTGGACCTGCAAGTCTATTCCCTTCCCCAAGTCTGGGAAGTTCTCCTTTATTATATTTTCACTCAATTTTTCAAGTTCTAGTTCATCTTCCTCACTCTCTGGCAAACCAATGATTCTTATGTTGGGCCTTTTATAGCTGTCCCAGAGGTTTCTGATCCTCTCATTGTTGCTTCCCATTTCCTCTCTCTGTATTGGTTGACTGCTTGTTCCTTCTCCATATTCCAGTTTGTTGAAATGAACTCTGGATTTTTTTTCCTCACCATCTGTCTCGTATGTGGTTTTGTTCCTTTCGTTATGAATGTTTTTCGCTTCTTTCTTATCTTTTTCCTGCTCTTTTGTGAATTCTGTAAGCCACCTGATAACAATGGCCCAGAACTGAGCCTCTGACAGGTTTCTTATCTGTTCATCTGTCAGGTTCTCTATCTGTTGCCTGGTGAGCTGTGCCACCGGGATTTCTATAGTTGTCTGCCTCATTTTGACAGATGCGTTTTGTTTTCTTGGGCCGGCTGTAGGGGGCAGTGCCTGTGTACGTGTCACAATTCAGCGACCGGCGCCTGTCTGCGACCTATTTCGCAGCCCTGTGGCGCTTTCTTTGGGGGCGGGGGTCCAAGATGGATTCACACAGTTATTCCGCTAGGAGACCGGGATCCGTCCTCCCGCCCCCCTGGGCCTCACTGTTCAAGGCGATGCGGTGGCTGCTCTCCCCAGCGCCGGGGTCGCGCACCGGCAGGGGCTTGACTGCCCCCGGGATTTTTCGCCACCCCACCGCTCCAGGTGCGACTGCAAACAGCGCTGCCCTCTTTAACTCTTACCTGCCCAAATGGCACCGCTGGTTTATAACTTCATATGTTGGGCTTCCGTGTAGTTTTATTTTCTGGAATTTCTAGTTATCCTTTGTTTTGAAGTAGTTGTATTCCTCTCTAGTTGTAGAGGGAGACCTAGCGTGTCCGTCTAAGCCTCCATCTTGGCCGGAAGTGAATTTAAGGTTTTAATACCTGATCTTTATAGTCCTTAACATAACAGTGCCTTGTATTGGAATTGCTGGTGTGGAAGTCATCAGGCTTTACAAGTTATTCTTTTTAGAAAGTGAAGTTATTCAGATTATTGCAGGGATGAGAGCATAGAGATTATTTTCATTATAAATAGAAGGCAGATAAAAGGTAACAGTATGTATATAGCAGAGTATATTTCTTTTCCTTTGGTCAAATCTGTGAAGAGCTACTAATGAAAGGAATTTTAGGGGCAATGTAAAATTAATTGAAGGCTCTTTCGATACTTTTTTTGCCATATTCTTTTTCTGTTGTTCCTAAATATCTGCTTTCCCAAAGCAGTAAATCATTTTTTTCTATTCGTACTGACATATTCAGTAGGTCATCTCTGTTATCAGCTGAGGCACTATATATGTGATCTTGGTAAGTGTGCAGCACTGCCCCACACCCTCCACCCCTGCCAGCTTGTTACATATGGTTCTTTATTTTTTATTTCCAAATGCCAGCAGTTTCTCTTTAATAATTAAATAATTAAGGGCATGAGTTTCATTGAGGAAAGTATTCACAGTGTTAATAAACATGGAAATCCAATAACCAACCATATCAGGTTCTAAGAGTCTAAGATTTATCAGCATTTTTGTTCTTCATATGGGTGCTTTATTTAAGAAATAATAGATCTTATTTCAAAACTTGTTAGCTTGTTCCTGGCATTTTTTGTTCTGTGAAATTCTGAGATGACAACATTTAGATTCATATTGGGTTGTTTTGTTTTGTTATCTTAGTGCACTTAATTTAGCTAAATTTTGTAATGTACTTTTTGCCTGTGCAGAAAGTTGGAGTGACTGGTCCCCCTGATCCACAAGTCCGCTGTCCCTCTGTCATTGAGTTTGGGAAGTATGAAATTCACACCTGGTACTCTTCTCCATATCCTCAAGAATACTCAAGGTACGTTTTGAGAGATCCTTTACCTTCTGTTTATAAATTCAAAGTACTCCAGCACTAGAAAGGGTCTTGGGGACATTTCAGTCTATTTCATCATTTTATATTTGAGGAAACTGGTGGCTTTTAAATGTCCAGAAGAGCAGCATCCTTAGGCAGCCACTTTATCCCAGTTTGCATTAGATTTGCTTTCCTATAACCTGTCCAAAAGATGATATTTAAAATTGTAAACTTGTTACATGGTCAGAATGAAAGGGGAATGAACGTATTTTCTTTAATACAAATTTGCCTTCGTATCTCACACTAAAAATTAAAAGAGAGAGATAAAAATTCTTATACTTAATCTATAAATAAAATTTCACTGACTAGCCTTTTATCTAAGTTTTTATACCCTAACTTAATGGTTTTCCCAGGAATAATTGGACAATGGTATTAAATTATATACAAATAGCTCAGGTTTCCAGATATATAAATTGATCAATCACCAGCTTTTTAGGATGAAGCAGTGTGCTTAGTAAAGCCAAATTTGTTTCATGACTCAATTCTGATATTTATAAGCTACATAATCTTAGAAGTTACCCAACAACTCTGTACCTCAGTTTCCTTATCTTTAAAATGGGGATAGTAGTAGTACTGACTTCATAGGGTCTATTGTGAACATTGTATGGGTTAAAACATGTAAATAAGTGACTTAGAAGATGGTAAGTGCTCAATAATGTCATCATCATCATTATTACTTTTTTTTTTTCCCTTCAGGGTTTAAATTAAAAGAGTTGAAAAATAAGATTTGTCAAAAGAATTAAACACTGGTTTATCATTTGAAGTATAGTAGTCATATTAATGCTCTCTTTAATCTGTAAATTATGCATCCTACAGTTTTCTATTTAGCAGGGTGTTGTAAGGAATAATAAGTTATGGTGCTCTGTGGGTTAAATACATATTCAAAGTACTCATTGTATGACTGTTTACCTATCTAGTAACATTGCTTGTCCAAAATATTAGCAAAAATAACTATTACAACATTAATTCATTTAGTGTTTTTGTACTATACAGAGTGCTTTAACATGGGTTATTTCCAGGAAGCTGGGAATAGGCCAGTATATTTGTTAAAAATAAAACTCAGTATTTTTTTACTTTTTCTTTTCATATAAATCGCTCTCTAGTTTTCAGGTCTACCAGAAGTAAAAAAATAGGAGAATGTTATTACAGACACAGACCTCAGTCACACACACACACACACACACACACACACACACACACACACACACACGAGAAAGCAAAACTCCAGGCGCTAGCTGGTGTACCTTAGTGGATTGAGCACCAGCCTGTGACCTGAAAGGTCACTGGTTCAATTCCCAGTCAGGGCACGTGCCTGGGTTGGGGGCCACGTCCCCAGTTTGAGGTGTGTGAGAGGCAGTCAATTGTTGTATCTCTCACACATCAATGTTTCCCTCCCTGTCCTTCTCCCTCCCTTTCCCCCTACCTAAAAATAAATAATGTTTAAAAAAAAAAAAAGGAAGAAAGCAAGCTCCAGGAAATTGACACATAAGCTCATGAAGCACAGTAATTGAGAGCCATTTATTACAGTGTCTTGTTAGCCCCAAACACAGTAGTATATCTTTAATTTTTAAAAAAATTTTTATTTGATGATTTTAGAGGGAGAGGAGGAAAGGGAAAGATCGATTTGTTGTTCCACTTATTTCTGCATTCATTGGTTGCTTCTTGTATGTGTCCTGACCTGAGATCAAACCTGCAATCTTGGCATTTTGGGATGATGCTCACTGAACTACCCAGCCAGGGCCACACTGTGGTAGATCTTCAAAGCAGTGTTCTGTTTATATCATGGAATGACAATAGTGTATATAATAAATATAATGTATATGTTAAAAGAAGGCAGGAAATTTCTTAATTACCTGCAGAACTCAGGTATTCAAGACCGTTTACTCCTCAGGAATTCTGAACAGCCAAGATAAAATAAAATATTACCATTTTTTAGTGAGCTCTCTACAAGCTATGTACATTCTAAGAGTGCTTCACTTAGAAAAAGAAAGCGTATTCAGCATGTTCATCAGTTTTTTCAGGAGTTGTGGTACAGATAGATTGATACCACAGGCACCTGCCTCTTCTACTCAAGGGGAGGAGAGGAAATAAATTGACTCAGGAATAGGAATAGGGTCAGCCTCAGCACTTGCTTTTCAAGAGAATTGATAAGAATTGAACCATTGGGCTGTTTTCTTTTAGGATATTAAAAGGCTTCATTAAGAATGTTGCATTTTGTTCTGATGAAAATCTTGCTAAAACCTGATTTCTTAATCAGGTTTGAGAGGAATTGGTTATCAGTAGAGGAATAAACAGTGCTAGCAAAAAACAAATAACAGAAAAGTATAATAGGGGTTATAATAGCAATTAGGATAGGAGCTGGAAAATTCATAAACTTTAAATAGAATTTTAGATATTTTCTGTACATTTTCTTATCCATTGTGGAGGTTTCCTTGAATTTTCCATCAGAACACATTCTGTAATTTAATAATTTTTTAATAACTGACTTTTTTTCCTTTGTATTCATAAAATTATATTGGTTACATTTTTTTTAAACTGCATGTATCTATTTAAATGAGTTTTGGCTTGTTTTACTTCTGAGTTCTTTTAAACTTGAGTTGACTAAAATGTTTAGATCTTATGTTTTCCAAATAGTAAATCTGTGTACTTATTAATGACTTTAATTTATCAATGACTTTATTATTCTGTGCTAAATTACTTCTTTAAAAAATTTTTGTTTTGAGAGAGAGAGAAAGAGAAAGTGAAAGAAACATTGATTTTTGTTGTTTCACTTACTTATACATTCATTGGCTGATTCTTGTATGCACCCCAACCAGGGATGAAACCCACAACGTTGGCATATCGGAACTCAGGACAGTGCTCTGACCAAATGAGCTACCTGGCCAAGGCCAAATTACTTCTAAATTAATTATTTTTTAATTAAAGATTTTAAACACTTTTTAAAAAATTGCACATCCCAAAGCATGTAAAAAGAAGACAATTGGAGCAAACAAACAAAAAAATCACATTATCTTCCATAATATCACACATTTCTGTGTGCATTGTATAGTAAGTAATCTTGCATCCCTGACTTTAAAGAAACGAGGCAAAGTGAAACAACATCAAAGCAACAGTACTACTTCATCTGGGCAATATGATTAAGTCTCAGATACTGAGGAGTATAAACCAGTGTTTTACCTCCAGATTTCTCCAGCAGGGCCATGTGATGCTCACACGTGGAGGCCAGGTTCTTAAAGAGCCCTACTGTCCCATTAAAAACATGACATAGATGGGCTAAAGGCAAGAGTGCTGTTGTCATGGGATATCCTCTGCTCTTGAGCTGTTAGAGCTTAGCTTCATAGTAACTTCTTTGTTACAAGATCATATTGAAATTCTAAGTAGGCAGATTCCCACATAATTGAGGAGCTTATTTGATGCATAGATTATGCACAGCCCCAGTTACTGAAGAACAGCATTCTTAAAGTCTCTGGATGGCCATTAAATGATGGAGTAAATGGATGAAAGGAGAATAAAAGTATTTATTGTACTAATTGTAAATAGCAGGTGTAGTTACCATTTGTTGAGCTTGATATTGAACTAATAAACATCTCTGGAGTAATTCTATGAAGTGGCTATTGCTGTCTTGTTTTACAGACCAGGGCCCAGCAAACTTATTCAAGACCATACAGTTTAAGGTGGCAGAACCAGGGTTTAATCCTAGTTTTCTCTTCCACATAGCCACAACCTTTCACCACTGTACTTGCACTGCTCCATATAGCATCTCTGTGTAGATTGATCTGATATGGCCTGTACCATTATCTTTGATTTAAATGATATTTGTTATAATTTTTATTATGGCATTAATTTTTTACTACAAGTTGACCTTTTACGAAAGCCATATAAGCTGCTCCTATTTTGAACAGTGTTCAAAAGCAAAGAAGGAATTCCTGGGAAGAATATTTGCATCATTGTATAATAGAAGGAAAGCAGTGCTTCCAAAGCACACAGCTGTAGCTCAGTCCTAACTGCACAGGCTGAAATGTCAATATAGTGGCTGACTTTAGATTTCAAGCCTGGAGGTTACACCCCAGGATGAAGTTGATCAGAGCAACCATACACCTATCAGATATCAAGTCCCAGGTGCTGTCAGGAAGATGATGACCAAAAGCAGCACCCAGCAGTATTCTCTAGGACTAGGAGTATATAATCTGTGTAACTACACTTGATCTCATGTGATCTAATGTTTGTTCTAGATGGTGTTTTTTTTTTTCAATGAGAGAACTACAATCATTTGTACTATTACTAGCTAAAAGCACTTTTTTCAGGAGTTTTATCAGATTATTCCCTTCAGACTAGCAACATTATTCCAGTGGTTTGAGTTATTATAAAGTAAGAGGCTTTCAAAGTGTTTTCAGCAAGAATGAATTGGAATGAAGTAGATCATGATGCTGCTTGCTTTTACTTTATTATTTTTCATACAATAATGTTTGCTAAATTTTTTTCCTCATCAATAAAATGCTTTACATCTTGCTATTTCAGAGGAATAGCATGAACTCTTAATTTATCTCATAAGACTTGGCAGTAATTTTCTCAGAGATTTTATTTTTTCTGATGTTGTCTTAGACAACTTGCTTACCTAAAAGAGCTTTTTAAAAAATTATGCCTTCTCTCATAGACCTTAATAAATAATATTTTATTTTCATGTGTCTGTACTGAGACCTAAAAGTTTAATTGGTTGCTTTTAAAGTTGGCATTTATCTTTACCATAATCTGGAGAGTTTAGTGACCTCTAACTGGTTCTTTCTTTCTTCCTTTCCTTTCTTTGTCATTTGCATAGTGGGTGGGGGGTGAATTATATTTGCATTGGGAGATCTTCATTCTTTTTTTTATATATAAAGATTTTATTTATTTTTAGAGATCAGGGAAGGGAGGGAGAAAGAGAGGGAGAGAAACATAAATATTTGAAAGAAACATCCATCAGTTGCTTCTCACACGCGCCCCAACTGGGGACCAGGCCCACAATCCAGGCATGTGCCCTGACTGTGAATCGAACCAGCGACCTTTTGCTTTGCAGGATGACGCTCAACCAAGTGAGCCAAGCAGGTCAGGGTGAGACCCCCTCATTCTCCTACCTTCCTTTTAAGAAGAAATTATTCAAAGTCCAGATATTCAGAAAGACAGCCTGGAAGTTGTGGACCACCTTTGAGACTCAGTTAATACATCTAGTACACACATTAGATGATGATGTTTATAACTGGGGCCATTTCATTTTGAGATTTTCTTAGTTCTGATGGTAAAGAAGGAAAACAAGCTACTTAATCTGCTGCCATTACTTTCTCAGTAGTTGGGTTTGAGACAACCTGCAAAGGAAATAAGCAAAGTAGCCTAGGGAGTCTTTCTTTTCCATTATCTTGTCTCTGGCTTCTTGACTTTAATTTATAATGTCAGTCATTTGTTTTACTCAGTACTTTATTTTGGAATAAGTTTTGTACAAATGTATAATTTTAGGTTATTATGGTTTGGCTAATATTAGAGATTTTGGAAAGCAGTATTACATATTACATTTAGAAATACTATACCACAACAGTTCCTTGGAAGCTTTTTAGTGTCCTCAATGGTGGTTTGAAAATAAGATGTAATAAGATTATATAGAAAGAATTAATGTGAATCCACAAGGGAGAAGGAAAAAAAGTCACATGTTCTTTCCCACTGTTATTTTAGCATAAAACACTTAGTGTAAACAGGACTAATGTTCCATAAATACACCTTGGGAAAGCATTTAGTTGAATGTTAAATGTTTTCAGAAAAATAATTATGCTTAAGAATTACTTCTAAAGTAGAACTTGAAAAAAATAGTTATGGTCTTCACACTTTAACAGATCAGACATTTCTCTGTGTTAACCAATTTTTCTTTAATTCCAGGGTAATCTTTTTTTTTCTTTTTCTTTTAATCCTCACTGGAGGATATGTTTATTGGTTTTAGAGGTGGGGGATGGGGGGAGAGAAGAGAAACTTCAATGTGAGAAACATTGATCTGTTGCTTCCTATATGTGCCCCAATTGGGGATCAAACCCCCAACCTTTTTGTGTATGGAATGATGCTCCAACCAAATGAGCTGCCCAGCCAGAGCCAGGGTTCTTTTTAAAGCATATCTATCCAAACTGATAGCAACTAAATTAATGAGTTTTTTAAGTTTCTTTCAGTCTCAATACTTATTTATAGTAATTTGTTTGAATTATACTTTTTGTCATCAATTTCATTCAGTATTTTTGCATATGCAGTTTTAATGATAGTATCAGATTACCAGGGCATGACTGATTCTGGACACAGTTCAGGATGCAGGGGTCACACGAGGTGTGTATTTTATAATAGAAATGTAGTCTTCTGGATTCAGACTGAAATAGGTATAAAAGCCGCTGGTTTTTAGTTTAGGTTATGTTCCTTCTGTTACTTCATGAACCGATCTGATCACTTTATTGCCTACCTCCTCATAAAAGGGATGTTATAAGGAAGAAGCCCTGTTAAACTACTGCTAGGATAGCAAAACTGTTGAATAAATATGAAGTAATGACAGAGAACATTTAAAAGAATAATTTGAACTTTTATTTCATTTGTTGAAAAATAGATGTTTGAGTTACAGAATTTAATGTGATATTTAACCAGAGGGAAAGCCAGAATTTCAGGGGTGAAAGGAAGGAGGTACTGTAATATGTCCTAACTTGAAAAAATATATTCACTATTATAATTGTATGCTTAAAAAGATACACAGAATTTGCTTTTTAATACTCACTGTATGTCCATTTCACTCAGCATTCTACCTAGTATACCTAGCACAGGGCCTGACACACAGTAAATATTCAACAAACGTTTATTATATTATTGAATGAATGATCAAATAAAGGAAGAAAGAATCTATAGCTTGACAAAATCTTCTTTATTTATTGGTGTGTTCTGAAGGTGGACTTTATTTTCTACTAACCAGAAGTTGTTGAGGAGGAGAGAATGTGAGGTATTATGGTATGTCTGAAAGGGGTAACTTTTAAAAAGACTACAAAGTATTAGTCTAATAGGAAGAACATGGAATTAAGTGTCTTGATTTATACTTGCTCTCCTGCTGTTAATTAGTTGGGTACTGTTATCCAAATTAGTTTTATCTTTATTTATTTTTCTTTCATTTGATTAATGAGGTTAATGATACATTCTCTACCTTTTAACTGTGTAGTAATGAGAGTCAAAAAAGAATTGTTATGAAAGTTTAAAGTCTTATAAAATATAAAGCCCTGTCTTTTTAAAATTATTGTTTACAGGCTGCCTAAGTTGTATCTTTGTGAATTCTGTCTAAAATATATGAAAAGTAGAACTATTCTACAGCAGCACATGAAGAAATGTGGTTGGTTCCATCCTCCTGCCAATGAGATTTACAGAAAGAATAACATATCCGTTTTTGAGGTAAAGTAGATGTTTAGTTGTTGTCCTATCTATTTCAAATATAGTGCCACCTGAACTGTATCTAAGTGTGCAACTTGATTTTTTTTTGAAATGTTATTTTACTATTGTTCACTCACTATTAAGTCAGATAATTCTGCTATATGAGAAACAGAATTAACCCAATACAAATGGTACTAAGTTTACAAGCTTGATCCAGAATAAATTATTTTGTATTTCATTAAATTAATGATTAATTATATCTTATTATTTTATGTACCATTAAGAAGGAAAAAGTACTGTTAATGATTTGTAAGACTCCATTTGATTATAAAATGTCAACCAATTTTACATGTTTAGAGGTGATTAAATTTTGTCTTAGAATCTATGAACTATGGCGTTTAAATGAAAAGATTTGTTTTGCTCTATTTAAAGGGATATTTTGTAGAGGTATATTTAAACAGTAGTAAATCTTACTTCGTTTTCCTAACTCCATCATGATGATATGACTTAATGCTGTGTTTGTTTTCTTCTGTGCTTTTAGTGGTATTTAATTTCTCGATTCTCAGTTCTGTGGTTTGATTGCCTAGTATTGAGTACCTGCCATGTGTTCAATTCTGTTAATTACTAGAACTTACATTACTAGAATGATGATAGAATTTCAGGTTTTCAGGATCTCTGTCTATCACTTTCTTGATCATCCTTAAACCTTTATTTTAGTTGAGTAGAGAAACACTCAACTTTGGAGGAAGGGGGAAGGGAAAGGGTGTGGTATACAGTACTGTTTCAGAATACCCAAGAGTAAATTGTTTCTCAATTTAAGCATATATTAGTGTGCATTTTTAAAGACAATATTAAATTACTAAAATTGTTGAGGTTTCAGTCTTGAAATGCCAGTGTCTTAGGGGTCTAATGTGGGCATACATTGGTATTTTCATAGAAGAGCAAGCTTTAGCAACTTGCCAGGAACACAAGGTGTCAGGAACAATGTAATCTAGTGCTACTGATCTTGGCCAGCTGAAGCCCCCACAATACCTCATTTGCCAGGTTGCCAGAGAACCTGCTTTGTGCTTCTGACAATAGTTAAATCTCCCTCAGTAGCTTTATTTGGCGATAAATCTGATTATGGCAGTCAAACTACATTGCTTCTGGCTGCTGGCACAGATTAGATTATAGTTATACCTTGTTTTATTTACATATGTATTTTAGAAGCAGTTGCATTTAGATCTTCTGTTACATTAAATACTTTATAAAAAGGAATCATCAGATCAGCTTGCCATTTGAAGGATTCCTGCAATCAATCTTGTTATAAAAGCAAAAAGTGCTATTTCTGAAATGGCCATCACCTCCTTATCTATCTGTTCATGCTTTGTTGAATACAGCAGTTTATATATATATTTAGTTGTCTTAAAACAGCAGACACTGTAATTCTGTCATTTCAAGGGATAGCTTCCAGGTTCCAGTGTGTTCTGATCACTGCTAGCTTCTCTTAGTCTGGACTGGATACTCAGAGGTGCTCATAACTGATGTATATTCTGGAACTAAAGGGACACTCTGCTGACCATTTTGTTCTATTTTTTGCTTCTAGGTTGATGGGAATGTGAGTACCATTTATTGTCAGAACCTGTGTCTCTTGGCAAAGTTGTTCCTTGACCACAAAACACTCTATTATGATGTGGAGCCATTTCTTTTTTATGTACTAACACAGAATGATGTCAAGGGCTGCCACCTTGTAGGCTACTTTTCTAAAGTAAGTATATCAGCTTAAAATTTTTTGAATTCGTATGTAAATCTGAAACAATCTTTACTAGTTCTCCCTAGGAGACACTATAGGGTACAGGACTTTCTGGGTGCCATCCAGCTTCTTAGAAAGAAAAATAGAAGGAACATTCAGAAACATACCAAGTGCTAGAAGGTGCCTAGTAACATTCAACAGTGTATATATTCTCCTAGGAACATGAACTGCTGGTTATACTCAAGAGGAAAAGTTTTAAAATTACTTTTGTTCCCGTGGTGATAATACAAAGGACTTGTGAAATAAACAGAGTCATTATCTGGTTAAGTTCTTTCTCAGTTTGAATCTTCCAATTTTGAATTTTACGCGTAGAAATATGAGTAAGAAGCCATTTTTATTACAGGGTATTTTTCTCCTTCCTTTACTCTTTCATTCTGTTGGGGATAAAAAGTTTCCTTTTGTAGTCAATCAGTATGAAAGATGTTCTTTTATTTGAGCAAGCCCAAGGTAAAATCTAAGTGCATAAAATAGTTAAGTAGAAGGGCAGCTAGCTTTATAAGCAAGCATTCTGTTAGTAGGCTATTTCAGTAGTTAAATATATGAGTAATTTAAGACATCTTGCCTGGTTTATAAAAATATATTTGTACCCAACACTTTGGCACTATTTTTTGTAGAGTTAGGTACAGCTTATAGGGAGGTGGGACTGCCCTTTGTAGCTCCAGAGGAGGGAAAAAAAAGAAACTTTGAAATAGTTGATGGTGAATCTTCCCAGTGCTAGAGTACCACATTGATTTATAATTTGTAGCTTTGCAAATTGATTGGGACTCAGATTCCTCTGCTCATCTTAGGCATTGGCATGCTGTTTTTGAGCTGCAGATGGTGTTGGATGGCATAATTTTATTTTATAATTTTATTCTCCCTGGATAGTTGCTTTGTAGGTAATGGCAATGACCTAACATTGTCCTGTCTCCTCCCAGTGGGATATTTTTTTCTTGATGTGCATTATTTTCCCAGAGGACCAGGGCTGTAGTATTGACTGTTAAGTCTTTGTTTCTTAATAATTAGCATTACTGTTCAGCATTACCAGCCTGTTGTTTTAAAACTTCGCTCTATTTTCTCCACCAGGAAAAGCACTGCCAACAGAAATACAATGTTTCCTGTATAATGATTCTTCCCCAATACCAGCGTAAGGGCTATGGAAGGTTTCTCATCGATTTCAGTAAGGATCATAACATAATTTCTCATTATCTCTTCCTATTGACGTGTGTGTGTGTGTGTGTGTGTGAGAGAGAGAGAGAGAGAGAGAGAGAGAGAGACACCTTTAAAGTTATAAATTTTTTCCTTTTGGTTGGATGTTAAATATTTTCAAATACCTAATATTAAATACCAACTTTTATGTGATAGCAAATACTTTTAATTTGCAACTGTTAATTACAATGGAGTTTAGTTTCATGTAGTAATTCGAACTTAAAATCATAGTAAAATATTTTATATATAACTACTTAAATTTGTATTAATAAAAAATACGGCACCTGCCCTATTTTTGTTACTCAAAAAGTGCATCGTTTTTTAGTTATAGGTTCTCTACTTCATGGTTAAAAATACATGATGTACTTTTAAAAATCTTAAAATTAAATGTCACAGTAAATAATACTGAGTTAAATATTGAAAGCCAGTGGTTCTAAAAAGGTCATGTAGAATTTGAATTTTGTTTTACACATTGATAATCTTGCTTAAAAAGTAAGTGTATGTTTGCAGTATATTTTATATTGATTATAAAATAGTGATATTTGAAGGAATATTTTCTCAGACACTACTAAAAATATTTTTAAAGTATATTCAGAAACAATGGTTTAAACTAAGGGTTTTCTTAACAGGTAATCCTTCTAAATATGATATAATTATATTGCCAGTGTTAAGAAGTTAATTCTTATATAGACCAGTGAAGCTTTATTCTACTTGGCCTTAGAATATACACTTGATCATATTTTATTGAAAATGAAATTGGTTATTTTGTACATTTCCTTGGTCTTTTAGGATTAGTAGTAGAGGATGGAACTCAGATTATTCTCTTAATATATTGTTTTGAAGTAGAACTCATGACTGAACATGTTATACCATTAAGTAACATAGGGGTAAATATTTTATTATGCTAATTAGTCATTTTTTTGAGATATACAGTCTGTATGATTAGTGTTTGTCTTCAGTTACTTTTTGTAGTGTAATGTATTTACCTACATTACCATTCTTAGATTGATTTTTAAGTTTTCCTTAATGACAAAAAAAATTTCTCCTGCCATCTCCATTTTCAGTACTTCCCTCTAGAGGTTTATGCTTTTTTATTTATTTTTTAAGTATATTTTATTGATTATGCTGTTACTGTTGTCTCAATTTCTTTCCCCTTTGCTCCCCTCAGCTCAGTACGCCCCTTCCCTCCAGCAATCCCACCCCCCTTAGTTCATGTCCATAGGTTATGCATATAAGTTCTTTGGCTTCACCCTTTGTTATATTATACTTAACTTCCCCCTGCCTATTTTGTACCAACCAATTATGCTTCTTAATCCCTACACTATTTCTCCCCTTCCCCCTCCCAGCTGATAACCCTCCAAATAATCCCATACTTATGATTCTGTTCCAATTCTGGTTGTTTGCTTAGTTTGTTTTTGTTTTTATTTTTTAGATTCAGTTGTTGATAGTTGTGATTTTGTTGTCATTTTAATGGTCATCCTTTTGATCTTCTATTTCTTAAATAAGTCCCTTTAATGTTTCATATAATAATAGCTTGATGACGATGAACTCCTCCTTTAGCTTTACCTTGTCTGGGAAGCACTTGATCTGCCCTTCCATTCTAAACGATAGCTTTGCTGGGTAGAGTAATCCTGGTTATAGGGCCTTACTTTTCATCACTTTAAATACTTCTTGCTAGTCCCTTCTTGCCTGCAAAGTTTCTTTTGAGAAATCAGCTGACAGTCTAATGCGAACCCTTTTGTAGGTAACTCTCTTCTTTTCTCTTCCTACTTTTGAGATTCTCTCTTTATCTTTACCGTTTGGCCTTTTAATTATGATGTATCTTGGTGTGGGCTTCTTTGGGTCTGCTCATTTGGGATTCTTGATGCTTCCTGGACTTCTATGTCTATTTCCTTCACCAAATTTGAGAAGTTTTCCTTCATTATTTTTTCACATAAGCTTTCAATTTTTTGCTCTTCCTCTTCTCCTTATGGCACCCCTATGATTCAGATGTTGGCGTGTTTAAAATTGTCCCAGAGGTTCCTAAGCCTTTCCTCATCTTTTTCAATTCTTGTTTCCCCATTCTGTACTGGCTGACTGTTTATTTCTTCCTTATGTTCCAAATGATTGATATGAACCCCAGTTTCCTTCCCTTCACCATTGTTTTTTGTGTGGATTTTCCTTTGTTTCACTTAGCATAGCCTTCACTTCTTCCCTTATGCGTCTGCCATACTGAAGCATATCTGTCAAGTTTGTGAGCATTGTTATCACCAGTGTTTTTGAACTCTGCATCTGTTAGGTTGGCTATCTCCTCATCACTTAGTTCTCCCACTGGAACCTTGATCTGTTCCCTTTTTGGGGCCATACTTCTCTGTCTCCTCTGTGTCTTAGGTAGAGCTGTCACACCTGTTACGTTGTAAGGGGCGGAGCCTTAGGTATTCCTCAGTACAGGGCAGGTGTTTCACCACCTTGTGGCACTGTATGTGGGGGTGGGGTCTGAGAGAGAACAGTGCTGCTTGCTCAGCACTCATCCCTTTTCCAGGCACTTCTCCCACTTTCTGAATGGGACTGGCATCCCTCTAGCTGCTGCCCTGGTTGTGGTTCCCAGAGTGGGTAGGTTTGTGGATATTCTAGGACCATGGGGTCCCTCTAAACAAGCGGATTCTGCTGAGAGACTGACAGCTTCTTCCTCCACCCGCACCCCCACTGGTTTTCAGAGTCAGAAGCACTGAGGCTTTATTTCCCCACCCTCACCCCAACCCCCCGTGTGGCACCATGAGTTGTTCGGACTGGTCTGGTGCTGGGAGCACTCCCCAGGTGTCCCTCCCTACATATTAAGGTGTTACTGTGTTTTACATTGGCCTGCCGCTGGTGCTGCCTCCACCGCAGTGATGCTACACTGCCTCCTCTCTACCACAGCTCCACCCCCTTACCTATCTGGATGAGTATTTTTTCTTCATATCTTTGTTTGTTGGACTTCCATGCAGCTCGATTTTCTGGAACTTCTGGTTATCTCTAGTTTTGAGATAGTTGTATTCCTTCTTAGTTGTGGAGGGAGATGCCGCATGTCTACCTATGCCTCCATCTTTGCTGGAAGTCCTGTGCTGTTTTTTTCCTGTCCTTGAGAGTCATGCTCTAGATAGGAAGATGAAATAATACTATTATACATTCACAGCAACCCCTTATACTGGCATACTTGTTTACCAAGAATTATGGTGGTAGGTAATTGTGAGGAGAGCTTTGGTTGGTAGGTAATTGTGAGGAGAGCTTTGGTTGAGGTGAGAAATTGTCATCTAATTCACTCACTGAAGAACCACAATCCTGATAATATTACATGAACTCTTGAGGCATTCTTTTGTGTTGTTCAGTTCAGATATAGCTGTTGACATCTAGTGGTCCAAACGAAACATGCAAGAATGGTTTCTACTGTAGTACATGAAATTAAAATCTTTATTGCCTTAATCTTACTAATGCAGCCTATCAATATGAAGTCCTGATTTTTAACAGTTTGAATATTTTAACAATATGGGATACATTAACTACAAATTAGTAATACTAATCTAATATTCAGTTTATACAATTCATGTAATTTTCCTGCAAATTGGTTTTCAAGTAATTTTGCAATTTTATTTTTTTCTTGAAGGAATTTACCTTTGTAATTATTATTGCCTATAATACTTAGATTGGTTGTGGAAGAAGGCATTGTTATTTTGGTGAATTAACTTATTTTAAGTGCTCTGACATGTTTGTTATTTGGGGATTTCTTTAGGTTATTTGTTATCAAAGCGTGAAGGCCAAGCAGGGTCTCCAGAGAAACCATTATCCGATCTAGGTCGTCTTTCCTACATGGCTTATTGGAAAAGTGTAATATTGGAGTGCCTTTATCACCAAAATGACAAGCAAATCAGCATTAAGAAGTTAAGCAAGTTGACTGGAATCTGCCCTCAAGACATTACTTCCACACTCCACCACCTAAGAATGCTGGATTTTCGTAGTGACCAGTGAGTATTATATCCCTTTGTATACCTTCAAAAGATAATGGGTGAAGTTTTTGGATTGGGTAGCCACATTATTGATGGAGGAACATAAACTAATAAAAATAGTACATTTGGTGATCCTCAGACATCATTTTCCTTTCTATGATATTTGATACTGTTGACCATATTTTTCTAAACTTTTTTTGAACCATAACTCCTTAATCTTATTTTCTAGTATTGGGAGCTTCTTCAACCCTAGAAACAATGCCAGATAAATTATACCCATGATCTACTTTTACATACATGCTACAAAATGAAATAAGTAATAAAAAGAACTTACACTTACCTAGAGTGGTTGGGAAAAAAGGTCACAAAGAACGAGGCATTTGAGCTAGAAATATGGAGAATAGAAGTAGAGTTCAGGAAGGTATCAGAAATTCCAGAGGTGGTAAGTTTGAGACAATAAATGATTCAAATAACTTCATCCAGCCCTGACAGATGTGGCTCAGTTGGTTGGGCGTCATCCCTCAAAGATAAAGGTCTCCAGTTTGATTCTCGATCGGGGCACATTCCTGGGTTGCAGGTTTGGTCCCCAAATGGGGTGCAAATGAGAGGCAACCAATCAATGTTTCTCTCCCTCTGTCCCTCCCTCCCTCCCTTTCATGCTCTCTAAAAAATATATATATATATGTATGTATGTATATATTTAAAAAAAACTTTTGTCCATTGCTATAGTTGAGTATGAAGTGTTTATCTAACTTCATAAGTTTTAGCTATCTCATGTGTTAGCATATTTCTATATTTCAGCTTCCCAGGCTTGCGATTTTTGAACCATTTATCATCGCTGGAGTTTTCTGGGGGTTATTACCTCCATATTTGTGATTAGGTACTCCTTGTACATTTTTGATTGCTATAAACTTTTCTTTGGTTCCAGATTTGTGATTATCCGCCGGGAAAAACTTATTCAGGATCACATGGCAAAGCTTCAGCTGAATTTGCGACCTGTAGACGTAGATCCAGAATGTTTGCGCTGGACTCCTGTTATAGTCTCCAATTCTGTTGTCTCTGAGGAAGAAGAAGAGGAGGCTGAGGAAGGAGAAAATGAAGAGCCTCAGTGCCAGGAAAGAGAATTAGAGGCAAGTGT
Organism: Furipterus horrens; assembly: GCF_987537825.1. NCBI lineage: Eukaryota > Metazoa > Chordata > Mammalia > Chiroptera > Furipteridae > Furipterus > Furipterus horrens. The sequence continues at coordinate 74,845,499 of NW_028327182.1, forward strand.
AAGGACATGAGTAGTCTCTATTTTTAATGACAATAGAATATGTTTTTGGTTTTCATGAGACACGAATAACAGTCTGTATTGGGCAAGATACACACAAACACACACACATAAAGTTCACATTAGAATTTCAGTATTTATTTTAATGATAGAAATTTCAGGAAAATTGAGTTCTAGTTATTTATTTGTATATTTTTAAGCCTTAGATTATTAGGAGAGCCTTCAAGTTTGTTTGTTACTTATGACTAAGTATTTCTTACCAGAGTGCTGATCAGCAGCTAAATTTTAAGCTACATAGTAACTGAGAAATCTGAATTGAATGTAAATCTGACAGTTGTTAAAAATGAAATGAAGATACACTTTCCTTAAAATAAAACTTGGAATAATGTAGACATGTGTATGTTTTCTAAGAGAACACTAAATGTTCAGGGGGTAAACAATAGGCCTTTAGCCATTAACATGTTAAAGCCATTAAAGGGAGAGACTAGTTTTCAATGTTTTTCTTCATGTGATGCATACATTTTTTAAAATAGTCCTTTCATCCTTTAAAAAAACCTATGTCCTTCTTTGATAAACATAAACTATTTTATGCCCCTATTTAATGTAATTTAAATTTTAAAATGAAGTTAAATATTCAGAATAAAAATAAAATAATTACAGAATTTTTTTTCAAACATCCTCTTTTTCTTGTTCATGCCCCAGAGTCCATCTCTTCTCTGTTTATAAATCTTTATTTCTGAGAAATTTCATAAACTAAGATTTGTAAGAACAATAACATTCACTGTTTATTGAAGATAGTATTGCATAGCGTCTAAGAGCACTAGCTCTTGGGTCAGATGATCCCAACTTCTTCAGTTGCTATGGCATGACCTGAGGCAGGTTACTTACACTTTTAGTGCCTCAGTTACTGAATTTGCAAAATGGGCAAATTTTAGTTGTGAAGCTATACTATAAAGTATTTAAAACAGTGACACATAAGAAGTATTCCTGTTAGCTAGTAAGTAATAATTTTCTTTTTTAAACCCTGTTTTTGTAGTATTTAAAAGGTCAGAATAGGAGATTTAATTAGGTAAAACTGAAAAATTAACCAGAATGGCTTTATTTTCTAAAATCAGGTGGGAAAGTCTGCATCTCGGGAGAACAAAGAACAAGATTCTTATTCTTCAATTGAAAATGAAAAGAAACCAGAAGTTATGGCACCAGCTAGTTCTACACGTTTGAACAAACAAGTCCTTCCCCATGATAGTCTTCCTGCAAATAATCAGCCATCTCGGAGAGGCCGCTGTGGGAGGAAAAACAAAAAAACCCAGGAACGTTTTGGTGATAAAGATTCTAAGCTGCTCTTGGAAGAGTCATCAACTCCTCAGGAACAATATGGAGAGGGTGAGGAAAAGTCAGAAACCTCCCAAGAACAATACACTGAAAGTGAGGAACAGTTGGCCACCTTTCAGGAGCAGCCAAGCCAGGATGGGAAGCCAGACCTTCCCAAAAGAAGACTAAGTGAGGGGGTTGAGCTCTGGCGAGGACAGTTACGGAAAAGCCCTGAGGCTCTGAAGTGTAGGTTACCAGAAGGCAATGATAGACTGCCCCGTCGCTATAGTGATGGTGACAGGGCTCTCCTCAGGGGCTTCAGTGAGAGTAGTGAGGAGGAAGAGGAGCCAGAAAGTCCTCGGTCCAGCTCACCACCAATTCTTACAAAGCCCACATTGAAGCGAAAGGTAAGACATTTCTTTGACAACTTTTTTTCTTCCTCCAATTGCAGCTTACTGTATACAGGGGTTCTGTCCTAAGGTTCTGAAAAAGTATAGAAATTCTTAGTGTGTTATTTTTTAAACTTGAAGCCTCAGTATATTGTTCCCAGTGAACATCTGAAATGTGTATGACTTCTTTGGTTCATGGACATGAGCTTAGAAGTCAAAAGCATATTTAAGGGCTGACAGACTGTGTTTTGGCTTGCTGGTTTGATATTTAAATCATGACTTCTAGGATTTTAAAAAATATTTTAAAAGTGTATAGATTAGAAATGTTTCTATTAGAGAAGAAGAGGAAAGTATTACACAGTTCCATGGAAAGTGGATGTGTTTTGGGGTGCTCAGAGTGAAGCCCTTCATCTTATTTTGGGCGGCACTATTTTCCCTGTACTCTCACCTCCCTTCTCTCTCCCTTTCACTCCCCAATAGTTTGACTTGACTTCATTTTTAAAATATTTTCTAAGCTATATATTTCATCATCATGCAAAGTTTGAGTGAGAGCCCATTAGCTTATAAATTCTGTGTGATGATGATAGTGAATTTTGTTAAACTATATACCAGGCTGTATACCAGGCTATGGTATATAGTTTAACAAAATAACCCCAGGCTATGGAGTGAACTTTAAGCATAGTCACAAGCCAGCCAGACTGAAGTACATCACCCTCTGGATGAGCCACCCTGTCATGGTGCGGTGACAACTTTCATCCAATGCAATGAAAATTTATTTCTTTCCTTGGCAGACCCTTAAAAACAGGTAGGGCTATTCTTTTTTTTAAAAAAAGCTTTTAATTTTACAACAGTTTTAGATTTATTTAGATTTTGAATTATTGTAAAGAAAGTACAGAGTTTCTGTATTCCCTACACCCAGTTTTCCTCTATTATTAACCTCTTAGGTTGGTATGGTACATTTGTTACATATAGTGAACCGATTACTTGATTATTAACTAGAGTACATATTTTATTCAGATTTCCTCAGTTCTCTCACGTCCTTTTTCTGTTCCAGGATCCCATCCAGCATACCACATCACATTTATTGTTAGTAGTTATGTCTCCTTAGGCCCTTCTTAGTTGTAGTAGTTTCTCAGACTCCTTGTTTTTGATGACCTTGAAAGTTTTGGGAATGTTCCTCATGATATTAGAATGTGGTAATTAATGTGTTTTTGAGAAGAAGACCACAGAGGTAAAGTGCCATTCTTATCACATTATATAAGAGTATCTACTATCAGTATGTATCTATGTACCAAATACAAGGGTATTTACTATCAAAATGACTTTTCACTATTGTTAGCCTCCATCACCTAGCTTGAGGTTGTATTTGTCAGGTGTCTGCACTGTAAAGTTACTCCTTTTTTTCCTTTTCCATAGTGTCCTCTTTGGAAGGAAGTCACTGTCCACAGCCCACACTTAAGATATGGGGAGTAATACTCTACTCCTTAAGAGCAGAATACCTAAATTTACTTAGAATTCTGTTTGGGAAATTTATGCATTCTCCTCCATTTGTTTTTTTGTTTGTTTATTTAAGCATTTATTTATATCAGTATGGACTTTATACTTTAGGTTATAATCCAATACTGCTACTTTATTTACTATGTTGGTCAAATTCTTCTTCTAGCTTTGAGCATTAGGAGCTCTTTCAGTTTTGCTTCTGTGTCTCTTTAATGTACGTGCCCTCATCATTTCAAGTTTTTTTTTTGTTTTCTTTTGAGCATTTCTTTACTTTCTAGTACTACAAGGTAATCCACCTTCAACTTGTATATTTCAGGCCTCAATCCTAGAATCAGTTACTTCTTCAAAGAGTAGGGCCATGTTTAACCTATTTTGAAAATTGTATTCTCAACTGGAAGGACTAGTACATTGGAGGTGGAGAAAAAGTGAATTCTTGACTAACTCTACTATACATTATATGACCATGAAGAATATATCTTTGCCATCCTAGGCTTGCGTTGCCTATTTATAAAATAAAAGTATGCTATTTGTGTAAAAAAGGATTATCAGGTACAAAGTATTTTTTGAAGTTCTTGAAGAAATTCACTTGTCTGGGAGTTGGAGACTATCTTTTACAGCCATTTCTATCCTGACTGAATATGTGACCTTAACTCCTTAACCTTTCTGCACTCTATAGAATGAGGAAATTGGCTTAGATCATTTCTGGTGCATCATCTTTGTTTTGTGCTATTGTGTTATTTAAGGTATTAGATCAACCTTAGTACAAAATAGTGCCTAATGTGCCAAATTCCAATAACAGATTTATTTTACAATTTAAAGCTTCACTAACATCAAGTAAATACATATTTCCATATTTCTGCATTCAAATATAACTCTTGGATAGCTCATGAAAATGACATACAGCTTCACTAATAGTTCTGCTGACTTTGATAGTAGAGCTATGAGACAAACATAAAGGGTTTTATTCCTTTTTTTTTTCCTCTGGAAGTAAAGAGGAGTTAATGGACTACTAGCCTATGTGTCATTTTGGTAGTGAAATAGACAACTTCCTAGAGTCTTTAATTTAACTAAACTGTTAATAAGGTAATTATAATACCTGCTCTTTGGGCATGCCTGCCTGTTCTTTTACAAAGTTGTATTCAGTTATCCAACATCTATGTATCTACGATACATTATGTATAGTATCTTTTTTTTTTTTTTTCTTAAATCCTTACTTGAGGATATGTTTATTGATTTGAAAGAGAGAGAGAGAAAACCTTCTAACAGTTGGCTACTATACACACCCTCACTGGGGATCAAATCTGCAACCTAGGTATGTGCCCTGACTGGGGATTGAACCTGCAGCCTTTAGGTGCACGGGATGACACTCCAACCAACTGAGTCACCTGGCCAGGGCCATATAGTATCTTATATTATTTTGAAATAATATTTAAAATATCTTTTGCTAAACAGCATCCTCATTTTATATATGATAATTCTATTAGATTTAGAAACTATTAATCATGTTATTAATAGAAATGATAGTGTTTATTACTATTAATAAATTTTTTTCTCTTTTAAATAGAAACCAATTCTTCACCGTAGAAGGAGAGTCCGAAAACGCAAACATCACAATAGCAGTGTGGTCACAGAAACTATTTCTGAGACCACAGAAGTCTTAGATGAACCTTTTGAAGACTCGGACTCTGAGAGACCGATGCCAAGATTAGAACCCACATTTGAGATTGATGAAGAAGAAGAGGAAGAGGATGACAATGAACTCTTCTCTAGAGGATACTTCCATCGGTTGTCCTCACAGGATGTTCTCAGGTGTCGATCCGCTTCTAAGAGGAAGCCTAAAGACGAAGATGATGATGACGATGAAGAGTCAGATGATGCTGATGGTATGTTTTACAGAGCTTTTGCTTATTGTAGTTTTATTGTCTTTAAAGATACAGCAGTGATAGCTGTAAACCCTTCAATAAAAAAGGCTAAAAAGTGAACAGAACCTATTAAGCGACTAAAGGATGACTTGGTAATCTCTAAAAAATTGTGTCAAGTGTATTCACCCACATTTAGTCCTCTGTCCTTTTAAAGTGCTTTTTTCTCATTCTCCCTTCAACTCAAAACTTATTTCTGTTTCTGCAGAAAATAGCTTGCTGTTAGGAAATTGTTCTTTTTCTGGCTAGTCCTTTTTTGTCCATTTTCTGAAACTTTAGTTAGTGGTAGATTAGACAGAGTCAAGAAGATATATAGGTAATAACTCTTTACTAGAATGTGCGCTCTATAGACTTAGTCCGTTTTGCTAATTGTAGTATGCTGAGTGCTTAATGTAGGTACTCAGTAAATATTGTTAAATGAATAAATACTAAGAAGAAGTTTCTTAAATAAGATCAGATTCCTGTGAATTGGACTTGCTTCAGATCTGTTTAGGAATCCTTCTTGAATCTTATCTCTTTTTAAGTGTCTTACCCAATTAGGAAATTTCTAATAAAAATAAGAACAGTATCTCAGAATAGGTTAAATTTTATGGTATAGCTTAACAGTTAATGACTTACTTTTAAAATAGTCTTGTTGTCATTTCCTCTTTAGGAGTGAAGAAACTGGGGCTCACATATGAGCTGGGTCACACACTAGTCATTTGCATTCTAGCCTAAAGATTTTGCCAGTGTATCATGCTGCTTATATCTGCAGTGTTTGCCTTGCATGGGGTCAAACTGAGCTTTTTACTTTGCTGGGTGATTTTGAAGAAATCTACAATAATTGTACATGTAAATGTGTAGCTTCTATGTATTAACTAGCTGAGCTTTTTAATCTTTTAAAAATAAATTAACTCAGTTTCAAATCTAGTGGATAACTTTCATTTTCTCCGTTCTTATATTTATATAATACTTGTAATAAAGTAGCCCTGGCTGGTGTGGCTCAGGGGGTTGAGCGCCAGCCTGCAAACCAAAAGGTTACCAGTTTGATTCCCAGTCAGGTCACATGCCTTGGTTGTGGGCCAGGTCCCTGGTTGGGGGGCATATGAGAGACAGCAAGTTGATGTTTCTCTCCCCTCTCTCTAAAAAGTGAAATAAAATCTTAAAAAAATAAAAATAAAGTGATAAGATGACTGAGGTCTTTGCTTTATTGGGAATGATTTTTCAGAATCTTATTATAGTTTGAGATACATATTAAGTAGGAAACATTTATTTTTTAAATTTGGTGCATTAGCAAAATTCTAACTTGTATTGTTATAAACTAAAAGTATCATCTAAGTTCCTGTTGAGTCTGACAAATTTTCTGTTTATTTTCAAGTTATTACTACTGAATATACCTTTCTAGCTCCCCCTGCCCCCCAAATCCTATTCCTGCCTTGGTTTTCTTCCCTTTAAAATTAATGGGAAGGGATTCAAAATAGCAGAGGAGTAAGTGGAAACTACAGTAACCTCCTCCCAAAACCAATCTGGAATTACAATTAAATTATAGAGAAATTATCCTGAATAACTAGTTGAATATTAGCTGGAGAGTTACCTTATAACCAAGAACAAAAAAACCACTTCACCACAACAAAACTGGTAGGGAGTGCAGAGGAGGTAAGACAGGGCTGGCTGGGCTTCCATGGGCAGCAGCTGAAGTTCTGGAACAATATTTCAATGGCCTGGGGGTTTCCCTTGAGAAGTATGGGGTCTAAACCGCAAGTTAGGTTCCCCATCCTACAGCACCAGAGCTGGAAAGGAGCATAGATATCATTCAGCTGTGAAAAGGAGCAGGGTTTCTGTCTGCCAGGGAGAGATGGCTGGAGACTCAGAGAGGCTTTTAAAGGGCCAATACACACATTTTCGTTGCAGCCACTAACCCTGGACTCTAGCAAAGAGAGGGCAGAGTGGACTAGAGACGCTTGAGGAGAGTCTGGTGTTGGTGGCTCTGGAGAGAGAACTGTTGGAACAGCTACCAGGATCCTTATGCTGAGTCATTCCCCATACTGCAAAAGTCATCTTTCTCAGGCAGAGCACTTCTTTCTGAATGACATCAGCCTCAGGGGAAGCAATAGCCGCACCCGGGAATTACTCTGCCCTAACCTATGGAGTTAAGCCGGGCTGCTGATTACAGCTTGAGGCTATATCAGTGATTAGTTTAACGATAAGGTGGATCTCTGGGGGCTTTGTGAGACTTAATCTGACCCTCCCCAGGATCCAGTGCTAATAAAAGCTGGCCGTGGTGCGCAGCCTGGTTCTTTGTGCACACAAGCCCAGCAGAGGGAACCACATGCTGCGGATCACTGATAGCTCCAAACAGGTTGACCAGGGCCAGTCACAAGCAGCATCTGACAAAGGTCTACATCAGAGTCTTTGTAGATCTACCTAATACATAGAAACAGATACAAAGAAGCAGCCAAAATGAGAAGACAAAACAGACCCCAAATGAAAGAACAGGAGAATTCTCCAAAAGAAGAGCTAGATGAAATGGAGGCAAGCAATTTATCAGATTGAGAGGTTATAGAATAATAATACTCAACAGCATGAAAAAAGACACAGAAACCATCAGGACCAGTATGAAAGAAAAGATGCAATATCTAAAATAAATAATACACTGGAAGGAATAAATAGTAGGTTAAATGATACAGAGGATCAATCAGTGACTTGGAAGACAAGGTAGAGAAAAACACCCAGGCAAAGCAGGAAAAAGAAAAAATAATTTTGAAAAATGAGGAAGAGCTTAAGAAACATTTTAGACAACATGAAGCATAACAACATCTGCATCATAGGAATACCAGAAGCAGAAGAAGGTGAGCAAGGGATTGAGAACCTATTTGAAGAAATAATGACCGAAAACTTCCCTAATCTGTTGAAGGGAAAAGATGCACAAGTCCAGGAAGCTCAGAGAGTCCCAAACAAGTTGGACCCAAAGGCCTACACTGAGACACATCATAATTAAAATAACAAGGCTTAAAGATAAGGAGAGAATCCCAAAAGCCACAAGAGAAAAGCAGGTAGTTACCTACAAGTGAGCACCAATTAGATGATCACTCAATGGAAACATTTCAGCCCAGAAGAAAGTGGTATGAAATATTCAAGGTGATAAAAAGCAAGGACCTACAACCAAGGCTACTTACCCAGTAAGGCTATCATTTAAAATCAAAGGAGAAATAAGAAGCTTCCCAGGCAAGAAGAAGCTGAAGGAATTTGTTAACACCAAGCCAGTTCTGCAGCAAATGTTAAAGAGCTTGCTTTAAGAAGATAAAGAGAAAAGAAAACAAAACAGAGAAGCAGTCTTAACAATAACATGGCACTATATACATATCTATCAATAATCTCCTTAAATGTAAATGGCTAAAATGCTCCAACCAAAAGACATAGGGTAGCTGAATGGATAAGAAAACAAGACCCATATATATGCTGCCTCCAGTAGGCCCATCTCAGATGGAAAGATACACAGTAAAGGGATGGAAAAGGATATTTTATACAAATGAAAAAGGGAAGAAAAAGCTGGGGTAGCAGTACTAATATCAGAAAAAATAGACTTTAAAATCAAGGCAATAAGAAGAAACAAAGAAGACCACTCGATAATGATAAAGGGAACAATCCAATAAGAGGATATAACCCTAGTAACATTTACGTACCCAACATAGGAGCATCTAAATATGTGAAGGAAATATTTTTTTTTCCATTTTACTGGTTTTGAGGGTAAGTACACAGACATTTAGAGTTGACACAATTCTTAACATATTTACCAAAAATGTAAAGTCATATAGTTGTGATTCTTTTCTGAAGTTATTCCAGTGACATTCCAGTTTAAAATTTGGAAGCTGATTTTCTTAATATTAAGTATCAAGTACCAATATCTCTTGGTGACGGGATGGGCACGTGCCTGGTGCCTGAGGGCCACGGTGTGCCAAGAACATTTGCCAACCTGGATGGCCTGCCCATTCCTGCTTCTTCTGCCACCCAAACTGCTCCTGTGAAGCAATTCTTGATGCACATAAAGGGAGAGATCGATAGAAATATGTAGTTGGGGATTTTAACACCCCATGGACTTTATGGATTAATCTTCCAGGCAGAATATCAACAAAGAGACAGTGGCCTTAAATGACACACTGGATGAAATGGATTTAATTGAAATCTTCAGAGCATTTCACCCCAGAGCAGCAGGATATACATACTTTTCAAGTACACATGGAATGTTTTCTAGGAAAGACCACATGTTGGATACAAAACAAGTCACAATAAATTTAAGAGGATTGAAATTGTATCAGCCATCTTTGACCACAATGCTGTGAAACTAAGTCAGTCACAAGAAGAACACTGAAAAACATGCAAAGACATGGAAGCTAAAATAAGATATTATTGAACAATGATTAGGTCAACAATGAGGTCAAGGAAGAAATTAAAAGATCTTGAAACAAATGAAAATGAGGACAAGGACACAACAATCCAAAATCTGTGAGATACTGGGAAAGCAATCCTAAGAGGGAAATTCATAGTATTACAACCTATCTCAAAAAACAATCAAACTTCACACTTAAAGGAACTTGAAAAAGAACAACAAGCAAAGCCCAAAGTGAGTAGAAGGAAAGAAATAATAAAGATCAGAGCAGAAATAAATAAAATAGTCTAGAAATGATACAAAAGATCAATGAATCCAAGAGCTGGTTCTTTGAAAAGATAAACAAGATTGACAAACCTTTAACCAGACTCATCAAGAAAAAAAAGAGAAAGTATCCAAGTAAATAAAATCAGAAATGAAAGAAAAATAAAAGCTGACACCAAAGAAATACAAAGGATTGTAAGAAAGTGTTTTGAACAACTGTATGCCAACAAACTGGACAATCTGGATGAAATGGATAGATTCCTAAAACATATAATCTTCCAAAACTAAATCAGGAAGAATCAGAGAATCTGAATAGACAGATTATACCTAGTGAAACTGAAGTAGTAATTAAAAAAAAAAATCCAGCAAAAAAAAAAAAAAAAAAAAAGCCCTGAACTGGGTGGGTTCACAGGTGAATTTTACCAAACAATTCTGAGAAGAACTAACAAAGTCCTTCTCAAACTATTTCATAACACTCAAGAGGTGGGAAGGCTCCCAAACTCATTTTACGAGGCCAGCATTATCCTAATTCCAAAACCAGATAAAGACACTACAAAAAAAGAAAACTATAGGCCAATATCCCTGATGAACATAGATGCTAAAATCCTCAACAAAATATTAGCAAACTCAATACAGCAATGCATCAAAAAGATCATACACCACGATCAAGTGGGGTTTATCCCAGAAATGCAAGGTTGGTACAGCATTTGCAAATCAATCAATGTGATTCACCACATTATCAAAATTAAGGATAAAAACCTTATGATGATATTAATAGATGGAAAAAAAGCATTTGATAAAATCCAGCACCCATTTATGATAAAAACTGAGCAAAGTGGGCATAGAGGGAACATACCTAACATAATAAAGGCCATATATGACAAACCTACTGCCAGCATCATACTCAACGGGCAAAAACTGCAAGCATTTCCCTTAAGATCGGAACAAGACAGAGATGTCTGCTTTTACCTCTTATTCAACATAGTACTGGAAGTCCTAGCCATAGCAATCAGACAAGAAGAAGAAATAAAAGGCATTCAAATTGGAAAGGAAGAAGTAAAACTGTCTATCTGCAGATGACATGATTCTGTACATAGAGAACCCCAAAATTCCACCAAAAAAAAAATGCCAAAACTGATAAATGAGTTCAGCAAAGTAGCAGGATACAAAATTAATATCCAAAAATCAGTTGCATTTTTATATACCAATAACCAACTAATAGAAAGGGAAATTAAGAAAACGATCACATTCACAATGCTTCAAAAAGAACAAAATGCCTAGGAATAAACCTAACCAAGGATGTAAAAGACCTGTACTTGGGAGATGATAAAGCACTGAAGAAAGCAATTGAAGAAGATATAAATAAGTGAAAGCATATACCATGTTCACGAATAGGAAGAATGAACATATTAAAATGTCCATACTACCCAAAGCAATCTATAGATTCAGCACAGTTCCTATCAAAATTCCAATGACTTATTTCAGAGAACAGGAACAAATATTTTACAAATTTGTATGGAACCACAAAGGCTCTGCTTAGCAACAGCGATCCTGAGAAAGAACAAAGTTAGACTGAGTCACGCTACCTTATATCAAACTATTCTATAAGGCCATAGTAATCAAAACAGCATGGTACTGGCATAAAAACAGACACATAGATAATGGAACAGAATAGAGAGCCCAGAAATAAACCCACACCTTTATAGTCTATTAATAGCTGACAGAGGAAGTAAGCACATACAGTGGACTAAAGATAGTTTATTCAATAAATGGCGTTGGGAAGATTGGACAGATAATGTGCAGAAAAATGAAACTAAACCACCTTCTTACACCACACACAGTAGTAGGTTAAAAATGGATCAAAGACAAATGTTAGATCTGAAACCATAAAAAGCATAGAAGAAAACATAGGCAGCAAACTCTCAGACATTGCTCGTGATGATATTTTATCTCCCCAGGCAAGGGAAACAAAAGGAAAAAATAAATAAATGAGACTACACCAAACTAAAAAGTTTTTGCAAGGCAAAGGAAATCATCAACAAAATAAAAAGATGACCCACATAATGAGAGAACATATTGCTGATACATCTGATAAAGGATTAATACCCAAAATTTATAAAGAACTTACAAAATTCAATACTGAAAAAACAAAAAATTCCAATTTAAAAATGGGCAAAGGACCTGAATAGACACTTCTCCAAAGAGGACATAGAGATGGCCAATAGACATATGAAAAGATGCTCAATGTCACTAATTATCAGAGAAATGCAAAGTAAAACCATAATGAGATGCCATTGCACACCTGTTAGAATTAGAATGGCTATCATCAGTAACTCAAGCAAAAGTACTGTCAAGGATGTGGAGAAGGAGAAACCCTTTTGCATTGTTGGTGGGACTGCAGGTGGGTGCAGCCTACTGTGCAAAGTAGTATGGAGATACCTCAAAATATTAAAAATGGATCTGCCTTTCAACCCAGCTCTCCCACTTCTGGGAATATATCCATAGGAACCCAAAACTAATTCAAGAGAACATAAGCACCCTTATATTCATTGCAGCGTTATATGCAATTGCTGGGGAATGGAAGCAGCCCAAGTGTCCATCAGTAGATGAGTAGATAAAGCAGCTATGGGACATTTACACAATGGAATACTTCTTGGCCATAAAAGAAGAAGAAAATTTTACCCTTTGCAACAGTATGGATGGACCTGGAGAAAATTACGCTAAGTGAAATAAACCAGTCATAGAATGACAAATACCATATGATTTCACTTATTGTGGAATCTAATGATCAAACCGAACTCACAAGGAAAATGGGGACAGTCTCATAGATGGAGAGCAGGATGACAGCTGGGGTAGCGGTTAGAGGGTGGAGGGATTGAGCAAAAAGAAAAAGGACTCATGGACATGGACAACAGTGTGATTGCTGGGGAAATGGGGGTGTATAAGGGGACTAAACGATAATGGAAAAGAATATAATCAAGAGTAAAATTTAAAAATTAGTGCATAATGTGAACATACTTAATGCCACACCAAAAGTGATAAGATGATGACTTTTATGCTATGCATATTTTACTACAATTTTTAAAAAGAAAAAATTAGTGGGGATAAAATCATGCTAAAATTTATTTCTAATCATTGTCATTGGTGCTTAAGCTTTTTCTTCAGGTCAGTATTTGTCTAGAACTAAATGCCTTGCATCTATTTCCATATAAACACAGCTTTGACTAACATTTATTTTGTAGGATCGCTCAATCATCGCCTGTGTAATGGTCTCATGATACTCCCCGAAGTAACAATTTTTTGGAAAATAAGAAAACTAGAGAGAATATAAATTGCAAACAAAGGGGTGGGGGCAATAAAACTTGTCTAAAATAGATGTAATAATTATTTAGTATTTGCATCTTTATAAAACTCATCTCCATTTTACAAATAATAAAAGTGAATCTTAGAGGAACTTTCCAAAGCCATTTAGTCAGTGATGGTAAACTTGAACTGGTTTTAACTAGTGGATGGTAACAGAATGTTGACCAGCATTTTTTCATTGTTCTGCCAGGTTAGTTTGTGACTTTAGAAGTTGTTACTAATTCAGTTTCTTCTTTAGATTCTTAACTTGAAACTGAAGATAATCAAGAGTTTGTAATGATTAATGAAATTATTTCTGTTGTACATGCCTGTCACAGAAAAAGGCACCAGAAAATATAAGATCATTTAACCTATTTTTATTTTTTATCCCTCCTGTACAGACACTCCTATCCTAAAGCCAGTACCTGTCTTGAGAAAATGTGATATGAAGGATTCTCCACATGAGCCAGATACATCCACACCTATGAAAAAGAAAAAGGGATGGCCCAAAGGCAAGAGCCGGAAACCAATCCACTGGAAGAAAAGACCTGGTCGCAAACCAGGATTTAAGTTGAACAGGGAAATCATATCCATTTCTACTCAAGAATGCATTGTTGAGCCCATTGTCTCTCTTCCTAAACCTGGACGTAAACTCAAAATTCAAGAGAATGAAGAAACTGTTGAATCAAAAGAAGACTTGCCTTTAGCTGAAGAAAGGAAAGAAGAAGAGGAGATGCACATGGAAGCAGAAGAGGTCGAAGAGGGAGATGAAGAAGATACAACCAGCAGTGAAGTTAGAGCAGCTTCTCCAGTGGATAGCAGCAACAGTCCTGAGATGGAAACGAAAGAAGCTGAGGTAGAGGAGGAAGAGGAGAAACCCCATGTCTCAGAAGAGCAGAGGCAATCTGAGGAAGAGCAACAAGAACTGGAAGAACAGGAGCAAGAGGAAGAGGATGAAGTGGCTGTCGAGACAAACCAGAATGATGACCATGATGCAGATGATGAAGATGACGGTCATCTAGAATCTACAAAGAAAAAAGAGCTAGAGGAGCAGCCCATTAGAGAAGATGTCAAGGAGGAGCCTGGTGGTCAGTCGTCTTTTTTAGATACGAATATGCAGAGCAGTAGGGAGAGTATAAAGGATAAAGATGAAACAGAACCAGATTCTGAAGAGGAACAGACTTCCCATGAAACATCTGTGGTATCAGAGCATATGCCAGGGTCTGAGGATGATCATGAAGAAGATTCAAACTCTAAAGAAGAGTTAATTGAGTTAAAAGAGGAAGACGAGATTCCCCATAGTGAACTGGATCTGGAAACTGTGCAAGCAGTGCAGTCTTTGACTCAAGAAGAAAGCAATGAGCATGAGGGCGCCTACCAGGACTGTGAAGAGACGCTCGCAGCTTGTCAGACCTTGCAGAGTTACACCCAGGCTGATGAAGACCCTCAGATGTCAATGGTTGAAGACTGTCATGCTTCAGAACATAATAGTCCAATATCTTCTGTTCAGTCTCATCCAAGCCAGTCAGTCCGTTCAGTCAGCAGTCCCAATGTGCCTGCCCTTGAAAGTGGTTACACCCAGATCAGCCCAGAACAAGGATCCCTGTCCGCACCTTCTATGCAGAACATGGAGACCAGCCCCATGATGGATGTGCCTTCCGTATCAGACCACTCTCAGCAGGTGGTGGACAGCGGCTTCAGTGATCTGGGCAGCATTGAGAGCACCACAGAAAACTACGAGAACCCTAGCAGTTACGATTCCACAATGGGCAGCAGCATTTGTGGGAATAACTCTTCCCAGAGCAGCTGCTCCTATGGTGGGTTATCATCATCCAGCAGCCTCACCCAGAACAGTTGCGTTGTCACGCAGCAAATGGCAAACATGGGCAACAGCTGCAGTATGATGCAGCAGAACAATGTCCAGCCTGCTGCCAACTGCAACATCAAGTCACCTCAGAGTTGTGTGGTGGAGCGGCCTCCCAGTAACCAGCAGCCACCGCCGCCACCGCCACCGCCGCAGCAGCAGCAGCAGCAGCAGCAGCAACAGCAACAACAGCAGCAACAACCAGCACCTCAGCCTCCACCACCCCAGCAGCAGCAGCAGCAGCAGCAACAGCAGCAGCAACAGCAGCAGCCACCACCTCAGCCCCAGCAGCCTCAACCCCCACCCCCACCGCAACAACAGCCACCCCTGTCACAATGTAGTATGAATAACAGTTTCACTCCAGCGCCTATGATCATGGAGATCCCAGAATCTGGAAGCACTGGGAACATCAGTATCTATGAGAGGATTCCAGGGGATTTCGGTGCCGGCAGCTACTCTCAACCATCAGCCACCTTCAGTTTAGCCAAGTTGCAGCAGCTGACTAACACCATTATGGACCCTCATGCCATGCCTTATAGCCATTCTCCTGCTGTGACTTCCTATGCAACCAGTGTTTCTTTGTCTAATACAGGGCTGGCTCAGCTAGCTCCATCTCATCCATTAGCTGGGACCCCTCAAGCACAAGCCACCATGACACCACCCCCAAACTTGGCATCCACCACCATGAACCTCACGTCACCTCTGCTACAGTGCAACATGTCTGCTACCAACATTGGCATTCCTCATACTCAGAGGTTGCAAGGGCAAATGCCAGTCAAAGGACACATTTCCATCCGCTCCAAATCCGCACCACTGCCCTCAGCAGCTGCTCACCAGCAGCAGCTGTATGGCCGCAGCCCACCAGCGGTTGCCATGCAGGCTGGCCCTCGTGCATTGGCTGTTCAGCGTGGCATGAACATGGGGGTTAATTTAATGCCAACCCCTGCCTATAATGTCAATTCCATGAATATGAACACCTTGAATGCCATGAACAGCTATCGAATGACGCAGCCGATGATGAATAGCAGTTACCATAGTAACCCTGCCTACATGAACCAGACAGCACAGTATCCTATGCAGATGCAGATGGGGATGATGGGGAGCCAGGCCTATACCCAGCAGCCTATGCAGCCAAACCCTCATGGAAACATGATGTACACGGGCCCCTCCCATCACAGCTACATGAATGCTGCTGGTGTGCCCAAGCAGTCACTCAATGGACCTTACATGAGAAGATGAGCAAGATGAACTTGCAATTAGAAACTTAAATATATATAAATAAAGGAACCTTTTATACTGACAAACCAGAGAAAAATGGACCTTTTTTCCAGTTAAAATATTGCTGTAGATTTAGAGGAATTTTTCTTTGGTTTATTTTATTTTTTAGAAAACCTGGTCTTTTGGGGGGGTTCATTTTGTTCTGGGTTTTGGTTTTCTTCATAATCTTGAACATTTTACAATAGAACTCATCTAAAAATGGATTTGGGGATAGGGGAAACGTGCACAACAATCTTTTCATAATTAAAAAGAGCCTTACTTTCTTTACACACCACATGGACAGAATTTGTGTAAAAGTGAAATATCTTTATTTGAAGATGTATGTTTCCCCTCACTGTTTGCAGCTCCCAGTGTTGTTATTTTTAAATGTTATATATACATCTCGAGGGTTAACCAGACCCTCTCCTCCAAACCCAACCTTTCATTTCCTACTTCATTCCAGCAGGAGGCACTTATGGGAGACTCGGATGGGGACATGGAGAACAACCCAAGCTCCTTAAACTTATTATTATTGTTAATATTATTATTATTATTAATAAAGTGAGGCAGGAAAATGCTTCTCCTTTTAAAATCCCGTCCGCTCCTTACACACACAGACACCTCTTGAAACCTTTCCCCAATAATGTTTCTTTATAGATGGACTTCATTGAAATATTTGTCTTTCTTAAATCAAGTGTAATATAATTTTTTTTACTATTCCCACTCAGCACTCAGAGACACAAAAATACTGTAAGTCTCAATTAACAACGGAATCTCAGAGGAAAGCTGTTTGCAATCCTAATTTAGTCTTGGAGGAATAGATATGGTCAGTTAACAATCAAAAAGAGGAAATTAACCTCTTGTTTTTTACCACCTGGTGAATCAGCCATAAAGCCCATATTCCACGCAGCCTCTTGTTTTTAGTATGTACTTTGAGATGCTAAGGGTCTTGATTCTTGAGCCTTTGACTCGGATCTAAACTCAAACAGTCCCCAGTGATTAGCCTCTTACATTCTTACAGTGTTGGTGGATGACTGTACATTTCAATGATTTGAAAATACCTGACAAACCTTTAACTGTTTGTGTTGGAAGAGATGACACAGAACGTGTGTTGTAAGGGAGATAAATGGTGTGAGTTTTATAGCTACTTAAATGATACATACCTCTAGTCTTCATTTGTCTTTTGAGATCCTGAGTTCATCCCCTGTGAATCAGTGCACCTGCTGCTCACCTGTGAGTGGCTAAAAAGAGGGATAAACCAACCACCAGCATAGTAGGGCAAATCTGGACAGCAGGGTTTTAGCAGGCTATGTTGTTCCTAATTCCATTCTCTTTTTCTCTTGTGCAGCCAGTTTGCCCATTCTCTTCCTGTTAACTTGCTCCAGGGATAGGTTAAAAAATATATATATATATATATATTCCATCATTAGAAGATGGAAACTATTATACCACTTGGTATGTGCAGTCAAATATCCAAAAGGGGGAAGTACTGCTTAAAGAAATACCTGTAAGCATTAAATTCTCTCCTTTATTTGTACATTTTATATAGATAAATTTTTGAAGTACTAATTAGGCATTAAAGTTTTTCAAATGCACAGGTTTGTTGGTTTTTTTAATACACTTTAATTGATTTTCTCAATTAAATGTGTTTGGTAGAAAAAGGCAGAATCCCACATCTTACCGCTATCAATTCTGAGCATGTGCAAGGCTGTGTAGGACCCAGTTTCTCTGTATATACTATTCCAGTTCTCAATCATCTATGTAGAAAGTGCACTGTGCTGCTCTCTCCCTACATCTTCAGCTATGTCATTGCTTCCTGGTTGGGGTGGGGGTGGGGTGGGTCGGGAGGGAAGTATATTGGGAGGAGGGTGGGTCAAGGCAGAAGGAGAAGCTGTTGAAATGAGGGATGTGAATTCAGTTTCTGTTGGTCTGCGGTTGCGTTTTTTTTTTCTTTCTTTCTTTAAAAAAAAAAATTCAATCGGGCAGCTCCCTTTTTCCACAAGCCTTTTTGTGACTGTAGAACTATTGTAGAGAAAATGTTCTTTTCTATATTATAAAAAAAAATTATCCAACACAGTAATATTGGTACCTGTCATTTTTTCACTTCTGTTTTAAAAAAAAATGTATTTTTAGCAAAATAACTTGGGTAATCTTCTAAAAAAATTTAAAAACTCACTGTTAGTAACTTTGATGCCTTTTAAAATAAGAGCTTTTTCATTTCATTCCATCTTTAAAATTTTTTATCTTTGTTGTAGAATATTAAAAACTATTTTAAGAAAGATAAAAAAATTCTCTTTAAAGAGATCTCTAGAGTGTGTGAATAGAGCTCCAGATGCCTCTAAAAGCCGCATGTACAAATGAAGCTAACTAAGTCTATTCCTGTCTGTTTATATTTGCTTTTCCTGTTTTGTAACCTCTTTGTACTTCGTTCATGGTGACTTGTAAGCTACGGGGAAGGGGTGCCTAGATGCCTTTGTATTTCTCCATGTCATGCGCTCCTGGGCCAGTAGGTCTCCCTTCCTCTCCTTGTATGTAATATCACTTTTTTTTCCCCCTTTCTAGCAAGTACTTTCAAAAGAACTCTGTACATTTTAACATAAAAAAAAAAATAAATTATGTTGAGCCATTTTGGATGTCTGTCTTGCATGTGGAATTTTTCTCCCAAATATTTCAAACTCCAATTCTTTTTCTACACACAGAGCCTTTTTCTGTTCTTTATATAATAAGTATAAGTTCATGGCCTTTGCTTTAATATCCAGGTTTCTATATGTGTGTTTATATGCCAATGAAATAGATGTTTTTTTCTTTTCCAAAGAAAATGGCATTATAACCTCATTTTGGATTTTTTAGGGACATCATTTGAAAACCTTGTAAAGGGATTGTGATTCACTCAACCATAGAAAATAACAGTTGAAATGACAAGTAGCTCTTAGACTTGAAACAAAGTGGTGGTGGTGTTTTCTCATTTCAGTTTACCTGATTATGTAATTTAAAAAGGTTTGCCACAGATCAGGGTCCTGGACATTGAAGACCTCTTTTTTGATATTTTCTGAGTTAACTGTACTTGCCTCTCATCATTTAGAATTTTGGATATAAGGCAGATTCCAGAAAATCTGGAAAGCTGACAGCTTCTTGAAGTAGAGAGGTTAAGCAGGTACAAGTTTTAGTGACTTCCAAACTTTATCTGCTTCTCTTCCACACTAGTTAGGAATTTAGGAAGTGTACATGAATAATATCTACAGTAGACATTTGTTCTAAACCTATGCTATTAAAGTTTCAGGCCATAAAATTGTCATCCAGAAAGAAATGGTTTGTTTCCTTTAATTTTTTTGCTTGCTTAACCCTTTGAGTGCCAACATCATTGTGAGCAACACTGACAAATTTTCCCAAAAATGCCAGCGTCGATCCCAGCGACTCTTTTTTCCAATGGCTATAAATGTAAATAACAATGGAATAATTCATATTTTATGTTCTCTTTTTTTGTACCTCAGGTTATATATTGATAAAAATTTGTTTCATGTTGATCCAAATTTCGAATTACGTATGGCACTCAAAGGGTTAAGTAAACATGATTTGGACCCAGGACTCTTGTGGCCCTGTATAGTCATTAAGAGATTGTCTTGAAGACATACTTCTTGCCTTTGCTATTGCAAACTACCTGCTTTAAGTGAATTCAACATGTGGATTCTACATATGTGACCAAAGAATAAAAATTTAAGTGTTAACATCCCCACTATATTTATATTATATTTAAAATAGAATTTGAGTAATACAATTCCATGTATAGCCAACTCACAAATGATGTGAGTAGAGGAGGAGCTCTAATTTCTTTTATTGTCCACCCTCTGGCCTTTTCACTACATCAGAAGGTAGGTGTGGGAGGAAAGTGGTAATATACTTGATGAATGTGTACATTGCTAAGGTCCTATCACTGTGCACTTAATAACTAGGGTTCCAGGAATCATGTTCCTATAAGGCCTCTCTGAGCATGGCATCCTATATAGCATAGTGACAAGTATGTATTCACTGAAAGCCAGAGTTTTTTTAGGTGAGAGTTACTTTTTCAGGTTGTCCTCGTTACAGCCTGGGCAGTGTGGTAGTTTTTACCCTTTTGTCTTTTCATAATGTACAAGCTATGGGTCAATGATGATAATTGAAAGGCATAGTGAAAAGAGAAACAATAACTGCCCTTGTTGGCAGAATAGAGTAAGCAGGCATATCATGACAAGTGTGTGTGGGAGGGAAGAGCTCCATATCCTTGATGTGACTTTCAAGAAATCTAAAAATTCAAGTGACATGTTTCTGTAAATGAACTCAGAAGACCATGTAGAGTAACTGATTGATTGATTGATTGGTGGCTAATGTCTGGAATTCTTGAGCATGGCCAATTAAAAGCTGATAACCTAAACAAAACCCAACTTGTTTCTTAATATATCCCTGTTAAGGGACTGACTGGGTTTGTTATGTAAGTTGGTGTGGTTACAAAATGAAGCACAGACCCATGGATTTTCTTCTCAGAGTGACAGCTACAAATTGGTCTTAATTGAGATTCCTTGCTATATCAATAGGAGCCTAAATATTAGTACACAGATTACATAAAACCTCAAAATGGCAGGTGTAACTTTTGCCTGGAATGAGGAGGACCCTGGGGTATGATGGACTTGGGTTTTTGACATATTTTAAAACACTAGATGTAGATAGAAATAGGAAATTGTTTTCCTGAAACTTGTGAAAAACTTTTTGAATGTGAGATACACATTCTTGTTAGCAACAAAAAAATACTAACGTTTAATTATTTACTAAATTGATAATTCTGAAAGCCACATTTAAGCAACATTCAAAAAAAACATTCTCTGGGATGATGTGTTCATTTTTAACTAGCCATTTTAAACTCATTTTAAATAACCGTTTTATATGTGCAGAAGATAGGCAAAGACTAGCAGGTGGATTGAGAGGAGCTATTGAAATATTTGCCTGTGCTCAAACTATAGAACTGTAGTGCTGTTATGGCTCATTGGGGTTTCTATGAATATGCATCGAAAAACTGACATTTGGCCAATGTTGGAAGACACAAGCCATTCAGATGACCTCTCAAGTTATTTAAATTGGCCTTTTAAAATATGTGTTCTGTAATCACTAACACTGATGAGCTTTATGTGCATGTTATATGCCCTTAAGCTTATTGCACTCAATAGAAGACCTTGGAGGAAGGAAATCCTGGCATTTGTCTCCCAAACATTTGCCAGCCTTCTCTCCCCTAGCACAAGCTGCCTGGGAAGTCTTTATTTCATCCATGACGCTAGAGGATCTCTGTGGGTTGGGGGTCCCCAACAGGCCTTAAAAGAGCTTTGGGGGGCCCCAGAATCATCTACTTCTGAAAATTCTTTTAAAACACTTCACTTGATATCCTAAATTTAGTCTCTTTTGAACAAAGTAAAGAAAAACATACATAAAACTTCTTTGCTAGGTTCTGCCCCATGTACAAACAAATTCAGATTGTTAGGTTGTTGTATTACAGGATTAAAAATTAACTGGTTGATTTAAATTTCTTTTTAAGAGAAGCTTAAGGAGACCAGCTCTATAGTCAGTTATGTCAAAATGATTGAATTTGATCATAGTTTTCCAAAGAAAATGAGGTTACATATTGACTAGGAGATACTGATGGCTTTCCTAAAGGCAAGATCCTCTTGCAAAATAGAATAATTACACATTTTTTTTAAGTTTGTCTAGGACTTCCGGTCAAGATGGAGGGGTAGGTAGACACGCTTCGCTTCCCTCCACAACCATAAGAATAACAACAACTTCCTTGAAACTAAAAACAACTACAACTACCAGAAAATTGAACTGCATGGAAGTCCAACAAAGATATAAAGAAGTAATACTCATCCAGATAGGTAGGAGGGGAAGAGAAGGGGTGGAGAGGATGTGGTGTGGCATCAGCAGCAGTAGCAAGGCAGTGTCTGTGGCTGGCCAGCAGAAAGAGCAGTCACACATTATAAAAGTCAGGAGGGACACCCAGGAACTAATCCCAGCCCCAGACCAGGCAACAGTCACAGCTCCAGTGCCAGGGAAAATAAAATCTAATTGCTTCTGACTTTGAAAGCCAGTGGGGGTTGGGGCGAAGGAATAAACTGCCAGTCTCTCAGGAGAGTCCATTTAGAGGGCCCCCACAGTCCTAGAATGTCTCCAAATCCACCCACTCTGGGAACCACAACCAGGGAAACAGCTAGAGGGATGCCAGTAGCATACAGGAAGTGGGAGAAGTGCTTGGAAAAGGGGCAAGTGCTGAGCAAGTGGCATTGTTCCCTCTCAGACCCCCTCCCCCACGTATAGTGCCACTAGGTGGTGAAACTAGTCACTCCACGTTGACGAATACCTAAGGTTCTGCCCTTTACAACATAGCAGGGGCAACAACAGCTCTACCAAGACACAGGCAAATACAGAAGGTAGTCAAGTTGAGGAGATAGATAAGGATGGCCCAAAAGAGGGGACAGATCAAGGTTCCAGTGGGAGAATTAAGCGACGAGGAGATAGTCAACCTACCAACCAAACAACTTATCTTTCTTAGCTAGACAACCTAAGAAACACAGAGTTCAAAACACTGGTGATAAAGATGCTCACAGACTTGACAGATATGCTTCAGTACGGCAAACACATAAGGGAATAAGTGAAGGCTATGCTAAATTAAACAAAGGAAAATCCACACAAAACCAATGGTGAAGGGAAGGAAACCGGGGTTCAAATCAATGATGTGGAACATAAGAAAACAGTCAACCGGTACAGAATGAGGAAACAAGAATTGAAAAAAGGAGGAGAGGCTTAGAAATCTCTGGGAAAACTTTAATCGTGTCAACAGCTGAACCATAGGGATTCCAGAAGGAGAAGAGGAAGAGCAAAAAATTGAAAACTTATGTGAAAAAATAATGAAGGAAAACATCCCAAATTGGTGAAGGAAATAAGACATAAGTCCAGGAAGCACAGAGAATTCCAAACAAGCTAGACTCAAAGAGGACCACACCAAGACACATCATAATTAAAATGCCAAAGATTAAAGATAAAGACAGAATCTTAAAAGCAGCAAGAGAAAAGCAGAGAGTTTCCTACAAAGGGGTGCCAATACGATTATCAGCTGATTTCTCAAAAGATAATTTTGCAGGCAAGAAGGGACTGGCAATAAGTATTCAATGTGATGAAAAGCAAGGATTTACAACCAAGATTACTCTCCAGCAAAGCTATCATTTAGAAGGAAGGACAGATGAAGTGCTTCCCAGACAAGATAAAGCTAAAGGAGTTCATCATCAACAAGCCATTATTATATGAAATGTCAAAGGGACTTACTTAAGAAAAAGATCAAAACTATGAACACTAAAATGACAACCAACTCACAACTATCAACAACTGAATCTGAAACATAAAAACAAAATCCAACTAAGCAAACCAGAATAGGAATAGAATCATAGATATGGGGATCATTTGGAGAGTTATCAACTGGGAGGGGGAAGGGGGAGAAATGGGGAAATGATGCAGGGATTAAGAAGCATAATTGGCTGGTACAAAATAGGGGGAAGTTAAGAATAATATAGGAAAGGGTGAAGCCAAAGGACTTATATGCATGACCCATGAACATGAACTAAGGGGGCGGTGGGATTGCTGGAGGGTAGGGGGATAGTGGGCAGAGGGGAGCAAAGGGAAAAAACTTGGAGCTACTGTAACAACATAATCAATAAAATATACTTTAAATAAAGAACCAAAAGCACAAGTTGCAAAATGGGAGAAGATATGTGTAGTATTTCTGATAGAACACTGCTCCAAAATGGATAAAGTATTCCTACAAGTCAATAGGAAAAAGACAACTTAATAGTAATACAAACAAAACATTTGAATAGAAACTTTACAAAAGAGGAATTACAAATAGCCAATAAACACATGAAGAGGTGCTCAAACTCATTAGTAATCAAGAAAATGCAAAACAATGACAAGTTTCCAACTACACATCCACAGGTTGACAAAAATTTAAATGATTGAAAATATCAAATATTGAGGAGAATGTGTAATAACAGAAACTCTCATATATTACTGATGTGAGCAAAAACTGTGGTTTGGTTAGTATTGAAACTCCATCACTCAGCAAATCACCTTCTAGGAATATGCTAAGAAAAATGTATGCAAATATTCACAGGAGACCTACACAGGATTAAATATAGCAGTATAAACCAAACTGGAAACAGCCTAAATCTATGTCAACTTTAGCGGTTTAGTGGATTGAGCGCTGTCCTGTGAACCAAAAGGTTGCAGGTTTGATTCCCAGCCAGGGCGCATGCCTGGGTTGCCAGCCAGGTCCCCACTTGGGGCCTTGGAAGAAGCAATTGACTGATGTGTCTCTCACACATCGATGTTTCTCTCCCTCTCTTCCTATTTCTCTAAGTAAATAAATAAAAATCTTTATAATGTATGAATACATTATAGTATACAGTAGTCCCTCTCTATATCACGGTTCACTTATCGTGGCCTCACTGTATCGCGGGATTTTAAAATATATATTTAATTATTTATCACGGACTTTTTGCTATATCGCAGTATTTTGTGGTACTGTATATGTATGTTGTTTAAGTTACGTATGTTTAAGAGTAGAATATGTTTAAGAACATAAGTAGTGTTTATAAAAGTGTGGAAAAGGTTAACAAGGGAGTGGGAAAGGTTAATAAGGGACTGGGAATGGTTTATAAGTGTGTGGGAAGGGTTTATAAAGCCTTTAAATATATATAAATACTAAAATAAATGTAAGGTTCCTACTTCGCGGATTTTCACCTGTCGCGGGGCGGGTCTAGAATGTAGTGCCCGTGATAAATAAGGGAATTTAGTCCTATAATAGAATATTATACATTATGAAAATAATGAATTATAGCAAAGGCAACATCATGAACAAATCTCACAATCAGGTTGAAGGAAGCCAGAGGCAAAATGAACTATTCCATTTCTATGAAGTTCAAAACCAGGCAACATGGAACTATGGTGTTTAAGAATGCACACCTAGGTAGTAAAAAAACGTTTTTAAAAACTACAGAAGGTATTTACCACACAAATCTGGGGATTATCTTCACTTGGGAGAGAATATTGTGATTAGAAAGGGCCCTCACAGTCAGGGTGGAGGATTTCTGTGTTGCTATTCTATTGTTTGAACCGATTTATTTTTATGGAAGTTCAGATTCATCTAGCTGTACATATTTTGTGTACTTTGTATATGTTCTATTTTCGCAATAAAAATGGGCATTAAAAAGATGTTAGGGAACCGAGTCCCTCTTCTTCTCTGGGCGTATTCACACCTTCTTATGATACCTGAACCTGCAAAGGAAGGCAGATTGGACTGGAAAAAGCTGATACACCAAGGAGGGTGGAGCACCTTGATCAGAGATGTTCCACAGCCTGTGAGCCCCAATGAAATAACAGAGAGGCTGTAGTTGCTGGTTTGGGTCTGTTTTACTTTGTTTTCTCTTATAATATATTTTTTAAATCCTCACTCAAGGAGATGCTTATCGATTTTAGAGAGATGGGGAGGAAGAGAAACATCAATGTGAGAAACATTGATCAGTTGTGTCTCATACGTGCCCTGACTACGGACCAAACCCAAAATTTAGGCGTATGCCCTGACCAGGAATTGAACCCACAAACTTTCCATTTACAAGATGACACTCCAACCAATTGAGCCACACTGGCCAGGGTTCCTTTATAATTTATAATAGAAATTTTTTCCTTGGCTCTATAAAATTGTTCCAGATTACAACTTTCAACCAAGAAACCTTTGGGGATGTCAGGTTAAGAGTTTAAACAATTCTAGTTACCGTCCTTCAACAGGAGCTAGACAAACTTGTTTTTGTGTGTGCCAGGCACTGTCCTTTTTTTTTTTTTTTTTTTAAGTATATTTTATTGATTATGCTGTTACAGTTCTCCCAATTTCTTTTCCCTTTGCTCCCCTCCACTCAGTACCCCCCTTCCCTCCAGCAGTCCTGCCCCTCCTTAGCTCATGTCCATGGGTCATGCCTGTATGTTCTTTGGCTTCTCCATTTCCTATATTATTCTTAACATCCCCCTGTCTATTTTGAACCAACCAATTATGCTTCTTAATCCCTGCACCATTTCCCCATTTCTCCCCATTCCCCCTCCCAGCTGATCCCCATACCTATGATTCTTTTTCTATTCTGGTTGTATGCTTAGTTTGTATTTGTGTTTATTTTTTAGATTCTGTTGATAGTTGTGAGTTTGTTGTCATTTTAATGTTCATATTTTTTTATATTTTTAAAAGATTTTATAAGTATATTTTATTGATTATATTGTTACAATAGTTCCAATTTTTTCCCCTTTACTCCCCTTCACCCAGCAACCCCCCTCCCCCAACAACCCCCCCTCCCCAAGTCCATGCCCATGGGTTGTACATACAAGCTCTCCTGCCTCACCCTTTCATATATTTTTCTTTTTTTAAAATCATTAATTATTTTAACAATAAAAAATAACAATCCCTCCCTCTCAGACTTAAGACCCTTTATAATCTTATAAAGGACAGTGGGCGAAGGTCTCAGGCTCCTCTAGCTGCTTCAAGCTGGACATGGTCATCGTCCTACCTACCCTTGGGTCCAGCAATCCCTAATAAGATTGGGGGTGTGGAGGCGGGGGTGGCCTTCCTACATGGGGAAGGATCATGCAGACCCCAGGTCAGTTGGCTGTCCCCGGACAATGGCATGCTTGATTTAACAGGCTGGCATCCTTGTTGTATTCTTGAGGCAACAGATTTGGCAACAGGGTTAAAAGACATCATTCAATCCATAACCACTAGATGACAAAAGACAGGTATTAATTTTTCAATGTCCCACATTAGCGAAAAGAAGGGCTTCTTTGGAGGAAGGTGTGCCAGGTACATCTCACCTGTCCAAAACCCTTTTGCCCATTATACTTAGTTTGGGCTGAGGGAAATAGTTTAGGTTTGCCCCTCTCAGACCTCTGGGCTCTTTCTGTCCAAGCCATTAGGACAGAAAAGAGAAACCAGTTTTAAAGTGAAGCCCACAGACCACCCCATTCTTCACCAACCCAGCCACTTAGTTCAGCCAAACTGTTGAGTCTCAGGAGGCAGCAATGCAGACAGGATTAAGTGAGGCCTATACTACAGACAGTCACTCAGGTAATGAGATTATAGGCTTATGCCCTTTGAAAACAGAAAACACATGTTAATTTATGTAACATAACCCACATACAAGTCTCTAAATCTGTAGGACTGTCTTATTGGAAAGACATCTAGTTGCAAGGCATTTGACATTCTTCTTGCCTGTAAGTTGAACATCTTTGATAATACCACATAGTTTAATTTTCAAATCAAAACAAACTTTAAATGAAGATAAACTTTAAAGACGGTTAGCTGCACTACTTTAAAGTCTACCACTGGGCATTGTGATTTTCCTTGAATCACGATTTTTCTCCCTAAGATTACCCTCCTTGTCATTAAAGAGACTGCATTAAATTTTTAGTTTATCCTGTTTGTTTGCGTAAACACAACAAGAGCAGAAAATGATCACTTATGATCTTAGTTCTGCTTTGCTGGAACTTACAAAAGGAACATTTAGGGTGACCTTCAGTCTGCTCTTCAGGGCACAGAAGCAGAACCACATACCTGGCATTCAGCCTTGCCTGTAAACACCTGTCCTTTCCAAGTCCTTCTGGTTTTCCATTGTGCCTTAAGGTCCCTTCTAGCCATCTTTCAGGAAAACAACCTTCATTCCTTCCCTGGAAAGATTGCCATGGGCTGTACATCCATCCAAGGTACCAGGCCTTTTATCTCGTGGGCTTTTATTACCTTTGAAAGTCAATCCCAGTTCCTCAGTGCTTTTTGGTAACAACCAGAGCCCAAGCATGTCTCCTTTAGGCCTGACATTCCAGTCAAAGTCTTAGTCAAAAAAAAAAAAAAAAAAAAAAACTCTATCAACAACTGGTCTTATTAGTTTTATGCAAAGAAACTTATGTCATTACTTACTTGTTTAGAATGCCAAACTCTGGAGGGATCAGGTAGGGAGAAAAATATACAATGTCCTTCTAATATTCACTGAACTTGCATTTCCATTCTTCATATTTTTATTTTTTCCCCCACTAAAATTTTTTTTGTTTGTTTTTCCATTACAGTTGTCCCACTTTTTTTCCCCTCTTGCTTCCCTGCACCCTGCCCCCTCTTCTCCCACATTCAATCCCTACCCAGTTGTCCATGTCCATGGGTCATTTATACATGTTCTTTGACTAGACCCTTCCTCTTCTTACCCCCTTCTCTCCCTCCCATCTCTCACTTTGTTACTGTTGGTTTATTCCTTGTTTACATACCTCTGGTTCAATTTTGCTCATTTGTTTGTGTTGTTCATTAGTTTCCTGTAATAGGTGATAGCATAAAGTATTTTTCTTTCGTTGCCTGGCTTATTTTGCTACGCATAATTCTCTCTAGTTCCAACCATGTTGTTGCAAATGGTAGAAGTTCCTTCTCTCTTTCAGTACTTATTCATTGTCATTTTCCCCCTTTGTACTCGTGTTCCTCTCTGTCTCTCTCCGTTTCTTCATCTTCTAAAGCAGACCCTTTAGCATCTCTTGCAATGCTGGTTTGGTGGAGATGTATTCTTTTAGCCTTTTTTTGTCTTGGAAACTCCTTATTTCACCTTCCATTTTGAATGGGAGTCTTGCTGGGTAGAGTATTCTTGGTTGTATTCTTTGTTTTACATTGCTTGGAATATTTTTTGCCATTCCCTTCTGGCTTGTAGTGTTTCTGCTGAGAACTCTGATGATAGCCTTATTGGAGCTCCCTTGTATGTTATTAGTTGTTTCTCTCTTGCTGCTTTTAGGATTCTCTCTTTGTCTTTGAATGTTGCCATTTTAATTATGACGTGTCTTGAAGTGGACCTGTTGGTGTTCATCTTCATTGGGACCCTTTGTGCTTCCTGGACTTGCACGACTATTTCTCTCCTCATGTTAGGGAAGTTTTCTGTCATTAGTTTTTCAAAGAGGTTTTCTATCCCTTGCTCTTCTTCTTCTCCTTCTGGAATTCCTATGATACAGATATTATTATGTTTCATGTTGTCCTGCAGCTGTCTTAGAGCCTCTTCAGTCTTGTTCAGTCTTTTTTCATTTTGTTGCACTCTCTGGGAATTTTTGTCTACATTGTCTTCCAGCTTGCTGATCCGATCTGCTTCCTCTAGCCTGCTTTTAATTCCTTCTATTGTGTTCTTCAATTCAGAGGTCATATTCTTCATTTCCTCCTGGCTCTTATTGATAGCTTCTATGTCCTTTTTCATGCTGGTGTAATTTTCAGTAAGTTCCTTGTAGTTTTTCTGGAGTTCCTTGTAGTTTTCTAGAGTTCTTTGTAGTTTCTGCTGAGCTCATTGAGCTTCTCCATAATCCATGCTTTCGATTCCATATCTGATAGTTGGCTCCCCTCTATTTCATTTAGCACTCTTTCTGGGGATTCTGCCTTTCTTTTTGATGGGGGGTTGTTTCTGTGTCTCCCCATTTTTGTGACTCCTATTGTTTGTTGGTGCTTCTTAGAATGATCTGCACTTCCTGGATCTGCCCCTGGTGGCGTCAGATCCTGTACCAGTCTGGGTCTAGGCAGCCTGTTGGAGACTTCCAGGAATCTACTGCCTTTGTCTGACTTCTTTAGTTGTTAATCTATTCAATCTGTGATTAGCTGTCAGGCTTAAGGACCGTGGGTGTGGCAGCTTAATTCCTATAGGCTGGGCTTTTGCTTCCCCACAGGCTGACGCCACCCGGAGTGGGGGGAATGGTTTGCCTGCAGCACTGGGGATGAGTCAGCACTGGGACCCAGTCGGCTGCTTCCCCAGCTCTCCCCCCAAAGCCACTACACCAAACTCTCCCAAAGCATCCCCAGCCCTCTCCGCCTTCCCTCTGCTCGAGCACAAGGTGAGTGGGGGCCAAAATATTTTCGAATGTGATCCGCTTAAGAGCTCTTTTTCTCCAGCTGTTTCTCTCCAGCTAGCAAGAAACCCTGTGGCTTTTCGCTTTTCACAGCTGGATACTATTTTACTTTCCACTCTGTTGCTGTAGGCTGGGAAGCTCAGCTGGGGGTTTAGACCCTGCCCTTCTCAGGGAGAACCCCCCGCTGCTGAGGTGTTTCTCAGTCCCTTCAGCTGCCATCCGTGTGAGCCCAGCCAGCCCTTCTGCGTCTCCGCACTCCCTACCGGTCACGCTGTGATGCAGCGGCCTTTTCTGTCTCTCTGTGGTTATAAGACTTCTCTCCAGCTAGTGTTCAGTTGGTTATTCCAGATGATTTCTCCAAAATTAAGTTGTAAATCCAGACTAGTTCTGGGAGGAGGTTAGTGTAGCTTCCACTTACTCTTCCGCCATCTTGTTTTTCCTTCTTTTTCTTTTTTTAAAGTATATTTTATTGATTATGTTGTTACAGTAGTTCCAGTTTTTTTCCCCTTTGCTCCCCTCTGCCCAGTACCCCCTTTCCCTCCAGCAATCCCACCCCCCTTAGTTCATGTCCATGGGTCGTGCATATAAGTTCTTTGGCTTCACCCTTTCCTGTATTATTTTTAACTTCCCCCTGTCTATTTTGTACCAAACAATTATGCTTCTTAACCCTTGCACCATTTCCCCATTTCTCCCCCTTCACCCTCTCAGCTGATAACCCTCCAAATGATCCTCATACCTATGATCCTGTTCCTATTCTGGTTTGTTTCCTTTTTTTTTTTTATGTTTCAGATTCAGTTGTTGATAGTTGTGAGTTTGTTGTCATTTTAGTGTTCATAGTTTTGATCTTTTTCCTAAGTAAGTCCCTTTGACATTTCATATAATAATGGCTTGGTTATGATGAACTCCTTTAGCTTTACCTTTTCTGCCCTTCCATTCCAAATGATAGGCTTGCTGGATAGAGTAATCCTGGTTGCAGGTTGCCTTTCATCATATTGAATACTGCTTGCCAGTCCCTTCCTACCTACAAAGTGTCCTCTGAGAAATCAGCTAATAGTCCTATAGACACCCCCCTGTAGGCAACTCTCTGCCTCTCTTTTGCTGCCCCCAAGACTCTGTCTTTATCTTTCACCTTTGGCATTTCAATCATGATGCGTGCTGGTGTGGTCCTTTCTGGGTCCAGCTCACCTGGGACTCTCCCTTCGTGCTTCCCAGACCTGTATGTCCATCGCCTTCACAAAATTTGGAAAGTTTTTCTCATCTTTTTCAATTCTTGCTTCCTCATTCTGCACTGGTTGACTGTTTTTTTCTTCCTTTTGTTCAAATGATTCATTTGAGCCCCAGTTTCCTTCCCTTCACCATTGGTTTTGTGTGGATTTTCCTTCGTTTCATTTAGCATAGCCTTCACTTCTTCCCTTATGTGTCTGCCATACTCAAGCATATCTGTCAAGCCTGTGAGCATCTTTATCACCAGTGTTTTGAATTCTGCATCTGTTAGGTTGTCTATCTCCTCATCTGTTAGGTTGGCTATCTCCTCGTCGCTTAGTTCTCCCACTGGAACCTTAATCCATTCCCCCTTTTGGGTCATATTTCTCTGTCTCCTCATTCTGACAGGTTCCTGTGTTTGTTTGCCTCCGTGTCCCAGGTAGAGCTGTCTCACCTGTTATATTGTAAGGGGCGGAGCCTTAGGGATTCATTAGTACAGGGCGACCTGTTTCAGCGTGTTGTGGTGCTGTATGTGCAGGAGGGGTCTGAGAGGGAACAATACCGCCTGCCCAGCAATGTCCCCTTTTCCAGGCACTTCTCCCACTTCCGTATGGGACTGGCACCTCTCTAGCTTTTGCGCTGGCCGTCGTTCCCAGACTGGGTGGGTCTGTGGATGTTCTAGGACTGCGGGGGCCCTTTTAACAAGTGGACTCTGCTAAGAGACCTGAAATTTCTTCCTCCGCCCCAACTCCCACTGGTTTGCACATTCAGAAGCAATGAGGCTTGATTTCCCCTGGTGTTGGGACTGTGAGCTTCAAGGTTTGGTGAGGAACTGGGAACACTCCCCAGGTGTCCCTCCTAACTTTTTAAAACATGTGACTGCACTTTCTGCTGGCCTGCCTCTGCTGCTGCCTCTGCCACCACCACACTACGTCCTCTCTGTCCTGGCTTCACCCCTCCTACCTGACTGGATGAGTATTTATTCCTTATATCTTTGTTTGCTGGACTTCCATGCAGTTTGATTTTTTGGAACTTCTGGTTTCTCTAGTTTTGAGGTAGTTGTATTTCTTCTTAGTTGTGAAGGGAGACTCAGCGTATGTGTCTAGGCCTCCATCTTGGCCGGAAGTCTGATCTTCTTTTTTTTAAGATGCTCTTTGTGATGTTAGTCTGCCATCTTCTTAAACAGCCACCTCTTGAATAAACCTACCTTCCTTCCACCAGCTCTTGTCTCTGGATTACTTATTGGCTTTCAAGTGGCAGGCAGCTGAACCTGGGTTCGATATCAGTTACACACAGACACACACACACACACACACACACACACACACACACACACACACACACACCACGGTCTGTCCAGAAGGTATCCAGCCATGTAATATGAAAAATAGAGACATTTATTGAAAAAGACACAAGATACAAGAAATGATGCCTCAGTCCCCTTCAAAGTAGGCACCTTGGGACCTCACACAGTTTTCCCAGTTGCAATCAGCTGCCCCATTGTATTTTCCTGAATCTCATGGATGGTATGAAATCTTCCCTTTCAAAGGTGATTTTAGTTTTGGGAAAACCCAGAAGTTGCACAGCACCAAATCTAGGGCTGGAATGGGGGCTAAGTCACCTGCGTGATTTGATGTTTTGCCAAAAAGCTCTACATGAGATGTGATGCATGAGCAGGTGTATTGTCATGATGAAGCTGCCAATCACCAGCTGCCCATAGCTGCAGCCTTCTGAATCATCCAAATAAGTTCCATGGAGAAATGTTCAAGCGTAACACAAATTTTGATGCAGATTTGTTGCTTTACTCATTCAGTCATTTTGAATGCAAAGGCCACACAGTACACGTGCTCACTCAATGATGTCTACCACCCCCACTGACTAGTACAGTGAAGTCATCATTGTTCATGCATACACATTCCAGCCCACTCTCCTTGGCTGCCAGGTTACATTGATGAGCAAACCGTTCTTGTTATATTAAGAATGGCTGGATTTTCCGGATAGACCTGTATATCAGTATATGGGGATTGACTCATTCTTTTTATTTTATATTCTTTTTTTCTTTTTAAAAGCTTCACAGTTTTCTATTGTATAGACATGTTTCCATTATGCTTGTAGGCTAAATGAAACCCTTTTGTATTTTTTCCTGTGGACACTATATTTTTTCCTGGCCAGCTGCTAGCTACAGCAAAGGTGCTAAATGCCACAATATTATTTCTGTACAGGGCTAAACAGTAGACATGCTCAATAAGCAGTGAAAGGAATGAAGTCACCTCTGCCTATGAAATCTTTTAAATTCTCTGGTCCTAAATCTTCCTGCCCTTCATGTTTGCTTTCATTCTGCTTCTTCTCACTTTTTCTTCTTGTTTATTGTTTGTTTCTTCCACCCTATTCAGCTTCCTATTTCCTTCAAGGTGATGGTGGGCTCCCCATACCTCCACCTTCACTGGGCTTGACTTCTGGTCTCACTCGGGCTTGTTCACCCTGAGGGCCTTTCACCTTCTGCTCAATTAGAAACCAGACTCAACCCACATTTAAAGTTAAACGGCTTACATTAAGATGCCTTTTAAAACTCTTCATGTTGATACATGTCTACATTTAACGATTGGGCAATTATGTTTCATCTTAGTGGATGAGAAATTGACTTTTAATTTGTAGAACTTCTTAGAATGTGAAAGCATTCAAAGTGCAAGGGACCTTACAGAGCATCTCATTTTAGTGATAAGGGAGATGGGGCCTGGGACTATAGGCAGCTTGACTGTGTCACACAACTGGATTGTCCTTTTGAGGCTGTGCGTGATTATGTACATGGAAGTAGGTCTCATTTATTCAGTCAGTCTGGAAACATTTACTGAGCTTACTATGACAAACACTGGAGTAGGCTGATGGTACTGCAGTGAGGGGACAAGAGCCATGTCCCCACTTGCTGGAGCTCAGTGAGTCACTTGTCCAAGTCACCAAGTAGATCCCTGGTCTGTCACTGATAGGAAGGACCATGCTGCCCTCTCCTGCTGTGGACCCTGCTCAGGACAGACTGGGCATGGCTGCATCCATCTCATCACACAGTAGTGTGTGCCCTTGGCGACAGTTCCTTTCCCTTCCTCGTGCCCTCACCTGTGCCAGGGCCAGCTCCCAGCCCCCTGTGGATTGGAGGTCTCTTGGCTAATGGTGCCTTTGACCAGGCCCATCTTGCAACCTGCATTGTTCCCTCTGTTTGAGGTGGGACCTTGAGTTGTGACTCCACTTGACAACATTCAACTTGGGTAAGCTAAGTGCTGTTAGCCCTCTAACCATCATGCACGCCCTTGGCTGCCCTACAGAATCTGTCTTCTCCCTGGAGCTCCATGTTTCATGGAGCCACCACCTCATGGCTTCTCTGGGAAAATCAGCCCTCTCTCCTGGCCCCTCTAGGCACACCTGGGGAGCCTTAGGCCTTAGGGAAGTCACATCCCCTCCCTGCACCTCAGTTTCCTCCTTTGCAAAGTGGGGATCCTAGGACCTCAAACATGCCTTTTGGCTCTGACATCCTGTGATTCCATCAGCCAGCCTTGGTTTCTGGTGGCAGCCCTCCTCCGTGACTTTAAAGTCCTGAGTGAAGTCCTGAGGAAGGAGGGAGCCTGTGAAATCTTTAAGGCCTATTCGGTGATACATCTTGCACCTCTGTCACAGAGGAAATCAACAGAAGCCACGGGGGACCCTTAGGGTGCTAGGGAGAGGAGGTGTGTGTGGACAGGCCTCCCTCCCCAGACTCCTCCACTTTACTGGAATCACCACCCCGCTGCCCTGCTCTCACGCAAGCCCTCAATTCCAAAATGGGGACCCAGAGCTGCATTTAGAAATTCTAGGGTAGGTTGGGGTGGGGGAATGAAATGATCAACAAAAGTCTTTTACCAAAGAAATGCCAGCATAGCTCTATCTGACTTGATGAGATACAAATGCTCTAATTAGTGTTGTGTGAATGAAAACGTGTAAGTCTATCCACATTTTAAAAGCACTGGAGGAAAACCTCTATGAAGGAATGCACACCGAATCCTTAAAAAGAAAAAAAAAGTAAACAAGTATCTTTTAGTAAAGCAATCACCCTTCCCATTTGTCCCCTTCCTTTATTGATGTTTTCTGGCATCTTAAGTTTTTTATATATTGAGTCTTTTATTTTATTTTATTTATTTTTATTTTTGATTTTAGGGAGGGAAAGGGAGAGAGAAAGAGAGGGAGAGAAACATCGATGTAGGATATTGACTGGTTGTCTGCTGCACGTGCCCCGACCACAGCCCACAGCCCAGCCATGTGCCCTGGCCAGGCATCGGGCACCAAACCAGTGACCTTTCCATTTGTGGGATGACATTCACTGGGGCCACACTGACCGGGGCTATAGTGAATCTTCTTCAGCAAAGCCCACAATTACAGAAAATTCACCAGAGGGGAAAAAAAGCTGCATTTATGCCTCTCAGGGTGTGTTTTAAAATGCCAAACAGAAGGCCAGGAGGGAAAAAAAAATATTACATGCCGTCTGGTGCCAAAAAGGAGGTTAAACGAAGAGGCTTTTTACAGTTGGATCAAGGGAAAAGGTACTAGGGAGAAAACAGCCTGCTAATAAACGAACAGAAGCTTGCCATTAATGATGATGGCAAATGTTTTAAATGATGAGTTCATTTTCAAAGCTCATTAAAAAATCTTTAAGAAAAATAATCAAAGAAAGAAATATGGGCACCAAGATGCTCTGGTGGCCTTGGAAAAACAGTTGTGGCTTTAATTAATTAATTAAATGAATTATATATGTTCATTATATTAGCATAGTGCCTGCTCTGTTCAGGCTCTGATAGACTCACTGGGGATAATGCAGTAAACAAAACAAACAAAATCCATGCTTTCACGGGGCTTACGTTCTAGTGAGGGAGACAGAAGAGAAATACAATACATAATTAAAACACATAGTGTGACATAATGGTGTGTTAAGAGGCATAAACATAGCAGGTGTAATGGTGTGCTAAACATAGCAGGAAAGGTAGACATGAAGTAAGTGGGGTAGAAGATGAAATTTTAGCTAAAGGGAGGCTGTTCTGGGCTGAATTTTGTTCCCCTAAATTCATATATTAAAGTCCTACCCCATAGTACCTCAGAATGTGACTGTGATTGTAGATAGGGTTTTTAAAGAGGTAATTAAGATGAGATAATTTGGGTGGGTTCTAATCCAGTACAACTGGTGGCTTTACAAGAAGAGGAGGCTAGGACACAGGCAGAGCGAAGGTTGTGTGAGGACACAGGTAGAAGGTGACTGTCTACAAACACAGGAGAGAGGCCTCAGAAGAAACCAAGTGGGCCAACACCTTAATCTTGGACTTCCAGCCTCCAGAATTGTGAGAAAAAAAAATATTTCTGTTGTTTAAGTCACTTAGTCTGCAGTACTTTGTTATGACAACCCTAGCAAACTAATATAAAAATTGAGAAAATGACTTGAGTAGAGATCAGAAGATAGTGAGGGTATGAGCCAAGCCAATGGGCTAAGGAGGTGCGGTGAGTAGCAGGTGCAAAGGCCCGGAGACAGATAGGCCCCATGTCACTGGAACAGAGATGATGATGTCTTGGACAAGGGTGGAACAGAAGGGTTGGTAAGATGTAGTTGAATTCTGGCTATATTTTAAAGGCAGAGCCAGTAGGATTAGCTGACCAATCGCATGTGAAATGTGCAAGAAAGAGAGGAGTCAAGAGAATAGCAACATTTTTGTTCTGAATAACTGCAGAAAGAGAATTAACATTATCCAGGATGGGCAAGACCTTGGAAGAACAGCATGTGGGGAACAGCAGGAAGTCTGCTCTGGGCATGTTAGAAGCTTCTACCAAAAGAAGTATACATAAATGCTATGTCCAAAGCATTTTTATTCATAGTGTCTCAAACTGGAAACAACCCATGTCCATTTACATGAGAATGGATAAATAAATTATATATTCACATGATAGAATACTACATGCAGTAATGGAAAGAACAAGCTGCTAATACCTGCAACACCATGGCTAAATCTCATAGACATATGTTGAGTGAAAGAAGTCCTGTACAAAAGGGTGCATATTGTACAATTCCATCTCCATGAGGTTTAAACCTAGGCAAAGTTAATCTGAGGTGATCGAGGTTAGAAGAGTGCTAAGCTTTGGGGAAAGGCACCGGTAGGGAGGAAGTGAGGAGTGTGGTGCTGTGCTTAGAACCTTCCCTATCTGACCTGGCTGGTATTAGACAGGGTGTACATACTTAAATTGTTGTGTAAGGGAGGGGTGGAGAATAAAGTCATTGTTGCAATCCAGGGTCTACATTTTTAGTAAGACCCCTAAGGTGATCTGAATACACATTCAAATTTGAGAACTAGCTTTGAAGAAAGACTCCGGTATCTAGTGGGCAGTGGGCTGGGGTTGTAAAGGAGAGGAAGTGGGAAGCTTCCTGGGACCCCAGGTTTCTGGCTTTGGTGAAAGGATGAGTGGTAGTGCCTTTAAGTGGGGAATTGAGATGCCAGGATAGGTAACAACGCCTATGACTTGTGATGGTGCTAACTAGGACGCCTTGGGTTCACTGCCTGTCTCAGTCTTAGGAGAGAGGTCACAGCTGGAGTTACAGATTCAGTGTAATTGGTATAGGAGTGTTGTAGCCAAGGCTGCTCTCATGGAGGGAGAAAGTGATAAGCTGAAAAAGGGCCGGGACACAAGTTTTTCTTGATGAACTCTAAAAAGAGCATTCAAGAGATAGGAGGACAAGCTGGCAGTAGCATATCAGAAACTAAGACAATAGACAACCAGGTCAAATGCACCAGGGAGTGAAATTCAAAATGCAAGTGTTGTTCTGTGGTGTGGGGACAGCATTCTGGGAGAGGAATGAGGAAGGTGAGGGAGAACTGACCATTCTTTCTGGCAGCTTGGCTCTGGAGGGAAGAGAGGGGGCCAGTGCATAGTCATGGCTTGTGGAGTGTCTGCGGGCTGAGTGGAAGGAGGTGGTGCAGAGGCACGCAGCAGAGATCTGGGAGGGAGGGAGAAATGATGGCCGCATCTTCTGAGGAGGTGACAGAGGATGAGGTTCAGAGGATAAACCAAAAGAAAAGCATTGATGAGGGGATTGACATAGACAAGTGTGAATGGTGAAGATGAGGAGGAAGCTAAGCACATTTGACCTGGTGGCCTCCACTTCTATGAAGTGGCAAACAGTGGCATTTGTTGAGAATGACCAGGGAGGGGGCGGGGCTTGAGGTTTCCAAGAGCAGATAGGAGAGCAGCAGACGGGGTTACCAACAGGCTCTTAGGATCCAGTTCAGGTAGTGTGAGTAAATGAATTTTACTCCAGCGTTTTTTAAAAATCCAAAAGTAAAGCACCTTCTTAGTTTTCTGATTTCTCTGAACACATTGACACATATACTCTTCTACCTCTTCAAATTCCACCCTGGAAAGTGCAATGATTAAAAGGATGTGCTGCCTTTATTTGCAAACCTTGGACAGGAAATGAAGAATTCTTAAACTCAGTATTCACTTTTGCTATGAATTCCTGACATTATTTTGCACAAATATAGGGGAGAAGTGAAAGCTCTTCTCAAATATTTGGAGGTATGTCACACAGAGGAACAATTTCTGTCTTGCCAGAGGGTTTGGACTCCATCTGCAGCAGAGCATATGCCCTCTTGGGCGGGTTGTCTGGGGTGTGATTTGGCCTGGGAACATAACAGTGAGCAGAGGAATCCAATTCTCCCACTAGTTGGGAAATAGAAAGGCAAATCCTTTGGATTCTGAGATTCTCTGATTTTCCATTTGCTTTCCTGTTCCACCATCAACATTCATGCCCTGCAATGAATGACCTTTCCTGGCTCAGACTTGAACTGAATACTTGTAGGGTGTGGCACTGGGCTGGATGGTTGGGACCCACAGGTAAGTGGGACCGAGAGCTGGTAGACAATAGCTGGCCCCTTCTTTTCTAACAGGGATTCAGGGCACAGGGACAGAATAGAAGAAACGTTCAAAGCCCAAACTCAATTTAGGATGTTAGCTCTAGCATTGTAGTAAAAGCATAGACTCTAATCATTGACAATTTTGTTTTAAATCCTAGGTCCCATGACCTACTAGCCACTGACCTTAAACTAGTTCTTCAGTCTCCCTGTGCCTCAGTTTCCTCATCCATAAAATGATGGAGCTGTCGTTGGGGTTAAATATGTTCAGAAGAGTGCCTGGTACACTCAATATATTTTAGCTATTTATATTATTTAGTACAGGAGGCAGCTTTTATCTTGGGAAGCTTTATCAATTATTAATAATGTTTCTTTTAAGAACACAAGTTGGTCTAGTTGCATGAACACAAAACAGAATGGAGTTGGGGGAACCAGTTTGAAATCTTAGGGAAGAAAGCAAAAATATGAAACTGAATCTCCTTTCCCTTTATTTAACAGCTAAATAAAAGGGACCCCACTGAAATACAGAATTTACTTGAGTAATAATCTCCCCATGGGGAGAAAGAAAAAGAAAGGGCTTCTAGGGAGTCTATCCTGTGTAGTTGAGGCATGGGGGAGGGTGTTGAACTTGCATGGCCATTTTCCTGTATGTTTGAGTGAGCAGCCCATCCTCACCGTGGTTGCACACAGGGCAATGGGGTGGAAGGAAAAAAGGCACAAAGAGCCTGAGGAGGTATCACAGCCCCAGCGCCTCCACTTGGTTGAGCGGAGGCAGCCTCTTCTACCTTGATGCTATTCAGAGCGCTATGAGTTCTGCCTCTTCAACTTCAGAGGAATAAGTTGGTCCTTTTTGTTGCCTGCCTGGGAGTGGTATTTTTTATGTTTAACTCAAGTAATTACTATGCTTCTGTACTGCAGGAGAGCCCCCTGAGTCACTGGCAAATCCAGTGACCTGGTGGTTCTTCTAGGTTAGGCTTGGACTTAGGCAGCTTGGATCTGCATTCTGACTCCATTCCATTAGATGTGTAACCTCAGGGAAGTCAGGTAAACACACTCAGCTTCCTCTAGAGAAAGCAAGGATAAACAAGGCTTTTGTGAGAAATAAATGTTACTTAAACGATTAGCAGTGCCTGGGGCATAGCGAACTGTCAATACTGTAAATGGTGATTATTATTATTGTCTGCTGACTTGAAGAGTGTATAATAGAAGGATTATCTTCTGAACACCGAAGATGCCCAACATTGTCCATCCTCATTGCCCAGGAAGGAGGAAGCCCCTCTAGCTGCTGAGATGGCTGGTGTTTGCTGCCATCCTTTGTCACCTCCTCCTGGTCCAGATCAGCTTGTTGGAGCAAATGCCTTCAGAGAGCACAACTCCATTCTCTCTCTCTTGATTTGAAATCTTCCTAATATATAACAGGATCCAAAAGAACTACCTTATGAGTGAACCTTGGACATGGACAGAATTTTCACTTTGCCCCCTATTGAATTTTGGAAAATCCAGGGCCAGAGCTGCTACCATATTAATTGGATGTGATCTGGGTGGAACCAAGGCAGGACCTCTGTACCCATCACCCACTGTTCATTAATGATAATGTTTCCCCTTTTTGTCTATGAGACCTTTTTTGGTCTTTAAAAGGCTCCTAGAAGCAGTTAGCTATATAAGAGAAATCAGGATTCTGAAGCTGAAAAGGGCATTAGACACCAATTCATCCAACCTCTTCACTATTTACATCAAGAAACTGAAGCTTGGTACAGCACTTTCTTTAACTGAATTATACCACATTCACATTCTCACCTGGTCCTCCTGACAATCCTTTTTAAAGGAGGTTTTATCAGTATCCTTGTTCATAGATATGGGAATTGACTAATTTAGTGCAGTGTGATGGTTAAGAGTATACACTCTGAACCCAGACTGCTAGGGTTCAAATTCTGGCTCCACTATTGTCTAGCTGTGTGACCTAGAGGAAGTTACTTCACCCCCTTGTGCCCCATTCCTCCCATCTGTAAAATGTTGGTAATGCGTGGGGCAATGGAAGTGCTGAATAAGTGTCAGCTAGCTTTACTGTTATTCCTTAAGCCACAACACAGACTTGTTGATTTCTTCAACTCATGTTTATTGAGCCCCTACTATGTGTCAGGCGTCATTCAAAGTACTGAAGATACAGGGTGAGCAAGACCGATGGTAGTAGGAAGAACTTGATTATTCAGGGCCATAAAAGAATTTGATTTTCATCCCAGGAGCAAAAATGGATGGTGAGCTAAGAAGTGACAATGATCAGATCTATGCTTGGAAAAGACTAGTGTAACTGTAATGTAGGGGATAGATTGTTGGATGGAAAAAGGGATGCAGGTATGAGGGGTAGGAGGCTGAGGAGCACAGGCGCATGGGTCTGGAGAGCAGAGAAGGTCTGTGCTGAGATAAAATATGTGCCTTGAGTGCATGAAGGCTGATGACAGCCAGGGTATTGGTGAGCTGGCCTGGGAAAGAATCTATAACTGTGCCGTCCAATACAGTAACTACAAGTTATACATGGCTCGTAAGCAACTAAAATGTGCCTCCTCTGAATTTAGATGCGTTCTAAGTATAAAATACACACTGAATTTGGAATCCTTAGTATAAAAGAATGTGAGATATCTCACTAGTCATTTTTTATTGGTTGCATGTTAAAGTATTTTGAATATGTTGAATAAATAAAATATATTATTAAAATTAATTTTAAGTTTATTTTTATTTAAAAAATATGTCTACTTGACAATCGAAATAATATATGGGGTTGGCATTTGTGGCTCTCATTTTTCAGTTGGACAGAGTTGATCTAGAGTGAGAAGAGCAGAGGGTAGGACCCAGCCTTAGGAAAGGGCAATGTTCAAGGCAAGGTGTCAGCCAGCTCCTTAATTACTGGCAAGCACCTAGGTGGAGAGGATAGGGTTATGGGAGGCAGAGGGAAGGTTCCAGTGAGAGGAAAGCAGGGAGGCTGTACAAATTTGTACTGTATGGGAAGGGGTGCCCAGCTCAGAGCCCTTGGTGAGTCATTTCCCTATAGTATAGTGGAGACACATTCTATGCTCTCGTCTGTGGCTGGTTAAATACATGCATCAAGCCCTTAACTTAGGCGGGTCTAAGGAAGCAGACTATTTCTTAACGTTTCACCAATTCTTAAGTATTGTTTTCCACAAATTCCTTTTTAGCCTTATGTGGACAAAGAGCTCCGTCCCACTGGACAGGGAAGGAGTGTGCTGGGAGTGGCACGAGACTGAAGGGGCTGTGATTCTCAAGTCCGGGCCTCAGTTTTCCCGCCAGTTACCCAGGAAGGTGACCTTAAGGCCCCTTGCCGCTACTGCACTTAACATTTGCAGCTGCGTGACCCAAAACGGCCAGGTGTGTGCTCTTTACAGCAAAACATGGGTACAGACGGCGTTGCCCAGAGAAGGTGTGTGAGATGTTGGGAATGGCCGTGGGGGTGCGGGGTTGGAGTGGGGGGGGGGAGGCGGGCGGTCCCGATTGCGGAGACCTAGTCACACTCTGGTCAGAGAGGACCAAAAGGAAACTGCTCACTTTATCTCGGACACGTTTTCTATCTATAATAGGTAAATGCTCAAATGGAAGTCCCACAAGGGCTGAAAGGGGCAAATCAAGCTTTAAATGAGCGACGGCGGGGTGGAGGGGCGGGCTTTTCCATGAGGAGCCCTGGCACACCCTGCGCCCCTCGGCGAGTGTCCTTGGCGGGAAGGCAGCCGAGGCTCAGGGTTGGCTCACCGATGCCCCGCAGCGGCCGCCGCCCGGGGGCGACCCAGGCCCGCCCCCGCCCGCGCCCCGCCCCGCCCCCACCCGAGCCACGCGGGGCCAGGCCTCTGGGTCTCCGCGCCCCGCGTTGCTGTCACTGCTGCCTCCAGGCGCGCTGGTCCAAGGGGTCGCCTCCGCGCGGGGCCCTCTGCAGCCACCCATCGCGCCCGGGCACGGTGATGCTGCCCAGGGCAGGGTCCTCCGCTGCGCCCCAGTAGCTCCGGGTAGAGCTGCCGGCTTTGTTCCCCGAGACCCGACGGCACGGAGCCCGTGCGTCTGGAGGCGGCGGCACTGCAGTGGTGGAAGCCCGGCGGGCCTGCCAGCCTGCAGCCAGGAGCTCGCAATGCACCATCGCGGGTGCCGAGCGCTCCGAGCCTCGTTGGGCCGGCCGGGTTCCCCTGCTGCAAGGTACCTCCGCGTCCTCCTGCGTTAACTGCTGGAGTCCGCCTCCTCGGCCCGCTCACCGCTCGCTGCTCACAGCTCACCGCTCGCCGCAGTACGAACCGCCTCCCCTCCCCCGCCCCCCGCGCCGCCACCGCCGCCACCACCGCTGCCGCCGCAGGAGAAGGAGGGAGGGAGGTGGCGGGCCCTAGCCCAGAGCCCGTCCCGGGAGCCGGCGAGCGAGCTCGGGCCGCGGCGGGAGGCACCATCCGGGGGTCACCGGGCAGCCGCGGTGCGCCTAGCTTTGCGAGCGGCTCGCAGCCGCCTCCCCCGCGGACACGGCCACATCCTCCCTGCGGTGGGGAAAGAAGCCCCCCCCCCCCCCTCGCGGAGCAGCGCCTGCTATTTTTCCTCCTCTGGAGGGTGTCGCCACCTGGATTGCCAAGTGTAGAGACCGGAGCTCCGTGACCCGCCATGGCTCAAGCGGCCAAACAGCTGAAGAAAATCAAAGACATTGAGGCGCAGGCCCTCCAGGAGCAGAAGGAGAAGGAAGAATCCAACAGGAAGCGGAGGAACCGCTCGCGTGACCGAAAGAAGAAGGTAAGAAGGGGGCAGCGGCGACAGCCCAGTGGCTGAGGCGCCCTGGAGGTGGCTGCTCGTCAGACCCAGGAGTGAGGTGGGGGCGTGGGGCCCGGGCGCCGGCGGAGTTGATGCCGCCCGAGAGTGGAGGGCGCGGGGCGGGAGTGGGGGAGAGAGAAGGAAGAGGCTTAGGTGCGGCGCGGGAGAGGACTGGGCAGGAGGCTGGAAGGGCAGAGCGGGAGGCCCAGAGGCTGAGGGCGCACAGAAGCTGGCCCTCTCGCGGCCCGCTGAGACCTTTCAGCACCTTGGACAGATGCCGGCAGGCCCGCGCCGCTCTGGGAGGAACTTTTCCGGCCTCTGGGCGGCCCGCGGGTGCGGTGGGCTGCTCCGCTCCGGCTCGTTGCCTCTCTGGATTTCC
The DNA here is from genome assembly GCF_987537825.1 of Furipterus horrens. Taxonomy (NCBI): domain Eukaryota; kingdom Metazoa; phylum Chordata; class Mammalia; order Chiroptera; family Furipteridae; genus Furipterus; species Furipterus horrens. The sequence goes on from NW_028327182.1 coordinate 74,889,935, forward strand.
AAGAAGCTGGTTTGGGTAAACGCGGCTCCGGGCTCCGGAGGCTTCTCTGCTCAGCGCCTCTCTCTGTGACCCACTCTCCGGCGCAGAGAGCATCGTTCCCAGGTGTTTGAACAAGTGGGGCTCTTGTCCTTCCCTGTTCCTTCTCATGCCCAGGAAGCGCCTTTCTTAACCCTCTGGGACAGCGGCCGGAAGGCATGACCCCAGGCATTTGGCAATGTCTTCGGTTTGGGTCCCTTAAGATGAGCAACCTTTGGAAGCCAGACACGGATGCTGTCCAGCCTGGCCCGAGGCCTGGTCAGAGAACAGGTCTGCTTTTTTTGGAGGAGTATGAGACAACCTAAGCCCCCGGAATGACCCAGACCTCTCAGCATAACTGTTGCTGTGTTCAGCACTTCCCTCTGGAGCCTGGGGTCTTCCTACCGCTGACTTAAAGCACCTATAGAAACACCTTTGGTGAGAAACGCCGCTTGGTTGGAAACATCTTTGATTTTGAAGGGAGGGGGCAGTTACCTGGGTAGAGAACTCCAGCCAAGAGGCGTTTTAGGACTCCCCATACCCCATGGAGGAGACCGGGAGTACTCAGATGCAGTTCTGGGAACTGGCGATAATGCTGAACTCCAGCTTCAGGAGGGCCATTTTGACCTGAAGAAGTCAATGTGGAGCATGCTCTGCAAGCCTGTTTGCCAGGGAGTAGGGCCCCTCAGGGTTCCGGAGCAGAGGCATTGGTTTTGACTGAGAAGGAAACGCTTTTCCTGAAGTGGTCTCACCCTGAGAAAGAAGTCAGGAACCTGTGGTTGACAGCAGGGTGTGGGGAACAGGCTGTCTGTGGATCCCATGCCAGGGACCATCTGGTCAACAGGACCAACATCCAGCCTCTTCCTGGAGATGAGATGCAGAGGTAGAGATGTTCTCCGATTCACACCGAAGTAACCAACACGCTCCAGGCTTTCCTGTACCCTTTCGAAAGACAGCCCTTCCTCCCTCAAGGGACTGCCATCTCGTGTGTAAATAGTAGTTTCCCAAAAGTACCACCCCTTTAGCAGGACCAAAAAAAGAGGCCTTCCCCAAATGGTTGGTGAATCAGAGTTTGGGTGGGTGCCACTTAGAAACTCAACGAGTCCTGCTGCTGGGGTCTGAAATACCAGAACCCCGTGAGTAAGGCTGGGGGAAGGCAGGTTATACCTGATGGTGTTCACCCACTTTCCTGGCATGAATGTAACTTCTTGCTAGGAAGGTGTGCTTTCTATTTCCATTCCTGGCTATTGCTTTAGGAGCCAAACCGATCTTCCCTCCCAAACTGCTCACTCAGTGTTTTTATCCTACTTCTTGCTCTCAGGCTTCTTTGATGCTCCTGATACCATAAATAACTTTTACAGCAATAGTAAAGAAAAAAAAAAAAAACAAACCAGCCTCTCCCATCTTCTCTTTTTTGATTTCTTTTCATTCTACGAAATACTCTTTCATGTAACTCCAAATCCTGACTGTATGTAATACATGCATAGGAAAGAGCAATTTCAATATTCCTTTTCCTCCTTAGGTCTTAATCTTTACATTATTTACATTATCAGTCAATTTTGTTTCCATTTTCAGTGCTGGTAGTGATATATTCCCCTCCCCCTGAGTTGTGTTATGTTGTTTTACTAGCTGGTCACAGCATACTGCGTCAGTAAGCATTCAAAAATCTTCCATACAGATTTTCAATATTTTATGCAGTATCCTGTGTGTTTTGATTGATCTAAGAGTAAAAAGGAAATCTTAATTCAAAGTGAGCAATGTCGTAAACTCTTAAAGCTGATTCTTTGGGTAAGGGGGTATGTGGTACAGGGTGAGGTGTGGGGGTCCTTCATTTGTATTTCATAATGATTGTGAGCTCTCTTAGCCATTGGCATGAGAGCCATCTCAGAGGATAGAGTTAAAATTTAGAGCAAAATACAAAATTACAAAAAGATGGAAGGTCCTAGGAGGAAAGGTGAGGCAGGCAGAGAAATGCAGAGAGGAATATTTAGAGCAGACAGAGGAAGCTCATATATGGGCAGGTTAAGCAGATATCAGGGGGGCTAAATTGAAAGTTCACATCAGGTGAAGTCTAAGACCATTTTTCACAAATAAAGTAATTTTTCAAGGCAAAGTATATTAACATCAAGCAGCTGAGACTTTATGGCTGGTCACAGACTATGGGCATGCTGTGGAACTATCTTTACATCAGCCTGAGGAAAGAACCTCAGACGTGCAAATACACATTTTATTCCAGTGAATTGGTACTTCATATGAATATATAGTAAGCAATGAGCATTCTGAATTTACTAAAAGGAAAGATGTTTGTCCCATGGGTAACCTGCCTAATGGGGACTGTCTGAGCAGAACTGCATCCCTCCCCGTTTGTAGAAAAAATCACGGTTGTAACTCCAACAGTGGTTACAGTTTTACAGTTGATGATCTTGTGTGGGAAGGCACTTGCTAAGGGGTGCTGTGCAACGGGGGATGGAGGCTGATGTTGTGACGCACTGACTGACACAGATAGAAACCACCTTGACACAGGGAACTGAGCTAAAACTCTGGAGCTCTAAAAACGCCTGCATTCTTCTGGGGCTTTCATTCAGTTTTCGGTTTGTCTAGCACACACATCCTCATCCGATACTTGCTGGTGGAGATGCAGCTTTTTAAAAAAGAATAAAATCCAGTATTTATGACATGTACTAATAAGCCCCCTTGCTTCTGAAGGTTTGGATGGAAATAAACAAATTGCCAAGCATGAGTAGAGCAGGCATTTGCATTAAGAATGACAGCTTTCTAGGGCTGAGGAGGCCTTGGGCCTGAGCGTGTGTGTGCTTTTTATGTTCACCCAGAGCTTGAGGTTAAGAGAGGAGGACAGGGAGGTTGAGGAGAAAGTGAGGCCAAGGATGGATGGGAGGAAGAGGGGCAGAATTAAGGAAAGGAGGAGAGGATGAAGAGATGATAAAGACAGAGAGGGAAGGAGAGGGGCTGGCACCTCAGCCCTACTTTAAGGGGTTACAGTAAGCCTGCTACCTGCAGTAGCTGTTACATACCCCGGGATAGTGTTACTGAGCTCTCTGTGTGTCCCTCGCTCTCTCCACCGACTTCACCTTCTGATGCTGGTGAAGGAAAAGATCATGGCCTATTCATAGCCATGTACCCAATACTTAACTCAGTACCTGGCAAACAATGGGCATGCAATAAAAAAAAGTGTGTGGAATGAATGGATTCATGTATTTGTCTCTGCTTGCCTAGATGTTGTTTTGGTCATAGGCCTGTGTTCAGTTGAATAACGATATTCTCTTTGGCTATCTTTTGGGGGCATCTGAAAAAAGCCTTATATTGCCTTGTTTTCTAATCATTTGTAATACAATAGAAATTTGTAGGCAGGCAGTGGAACCACCTAATTTTTTGGTGCAGTGAGTTCTACCACTGAGCAGGTAGTTAGTTCCTTGCAGGGTCTCTGCTGCACTAAATGTCAAAAATGTTTTCAGCCATTTGGAACAACAGCACTGTTTGCGCCAGGCCCCAAGGAGCCATGCAGAGGACAGCACAGAAAGAAAAAAAGCAAGCCCAGGAGACGAAAGTGAGCATCTCCACTTCGCTGTGCAGGCAGCATCAGCAGCCTCTCCAAGCTGTGCCACACTCACAGAAGGGCCTTCAGCCTTCTTTGCACAGCTGGGCCAGGCCCTGCTGCTGGACTGCAGAGGTGTCTGGTTGATCCAGTGATCGGAGGTACCTGCGTGAGACCAGAGTGACTGGTCCCAGCTCATCATCAGGATGGTGGATAGAGGGTCATGTGGGCCCACATCGCCCATTTGTAAAGGGCCTCAAATTTCCACTTCTGCTGTTATCTCCAAATGAGTTTATACATTTAATCCAAGAGATGACTGACAAGATCAAAAGAGAATGATGTTCATCACACACCTTTAAACCCAGGCCCTATTGCTAAATGATATCACTAGTATGTGTTGCAACATGAATTGATATTCATATAATAGGTCTCTATTTGGTGTTTGAGTGGTGTAATTCTGTTCATTGTGTGTTCATTACTAAACATGCTAATTTATTAGTTACAAGCTTTTAAAATACATCACAACTTATTTTAGTACCTTGGGAGCCTCAAAAAGTGGAAGTGGCCCTGCCCGTCTCGAGCTCCAGGAGGTATTTGCAGTGGCTGAAGATGTGGGATATTCTAAGCCTGTTCAATGTCCATCTCCCAGCCCAGCGCCTCCCTCCCAGCTGCAGCGGCCATTGGGGGGTGGGAGGAGGCTGTTCCTGAGGCACTTCCATCACCTCCCAACCATCTGCCCAACCAGGAGAGGAAGTTTTTGAGGGCAGAGATGTTACGCCTTCAGTTATGTCCAGAGCCAAGTGGTTTGCACATTATTTGCTTCCCAAGGCCACTGTTTAAAGTAGGTGGGGAGCAGCTGAAGTTCAGAGCCTAAAGCAAGTGACCTCCTTATGAAGGGGACCTCAAGCTGGCCTTCGGGACTTCTCTCTCCTCTTATTCACCCCAGCAAACTGCTTGCTCACCAGTTCTGCCTGTCTTCTCTCAATATAGCAATGTTTTTTTTTTTTAAACCTCAGTTTAAGTCCTCATTCCTCCTTCTTCCAATAAAAATGAGCAAGCAGTGGGGAATGGGTACTGTGTGCCAGGCACTTTTCACGAATGTTAACACATTCCCATGCTTTGCCTTCATTACGCCTTCATAAGGCTGATCTGTTATCCATATCTTCCTCCATCAGTGTTAAAGCATATCACTGTCTTTAAGAAATCATTCCTGAATGCCCCACCTCATTTCCACCCCTATCACCCTACACTCTGCTTTCTGTCACCCTGCGATTTGTTCCGTGTGTCTGTGAGTGTGTGTGTGTGTGTGTGTGTGTGTGTCACACTCACTCTTGTTTCATCCTTTCTAGGTTGTAAGCTCCCTGAAGCCAAAGCCTGAGTCTTTGTACATAACCAATATTTATGGCTTGGATTGATTCAGAAGCTACATTTAACAGGTTCAGACTTTTTTTTCTTTGTCTTTCTATTTGATTCTGATAGATTTGGCTCTATAGAATTGGAACCAAGTAAGTCTATTTTTTTCCTGAATTATTCTGATCAAAGCAAGGTCTGTCATCACCGATGTTAGGTTTTTGTACAAAGGCAAATAAGGTTTGTTTGGCTCCATATCTCCATTTTTGGTTCTTGAAAAGCAGCTTGAAAGTCTACTTCTTACAGAGTGTTACGCTAGGACTCAGATGCCTGGGTTCCAGTTTTAGCCCTTCATGTATCAGCAACATGTAGTGAACAAGCTTCTGAATTCCTCTGAGCCTCAGTTTGCTCATCTGTGAAAAAGGGATGAGAATCAAATGAGGGTGTACTTTGTAAAATGTAAAACCTCCATGTGTTTAAGAACTTAGTTAATAATATAATGTATTAACTTATTCTTTCTAATAAATGGAATGCCAAAGCTCATGCCTAGCTTTCCATCGTAGCAGGAAATTTCGATGTTTTCCTGGGAAGATCAGCACATTATCATTGCAGTGCTGGCAACTGAGAAAAGGGTGCTTTAAATCATATCTTCGCTTTATTTTCAAGAGAAGAATGAGTTTTCCACTTCTATAAGATTTATTATCATAGACTTAGTTATCTACATGGGTCCAGTCTATAACTTTGAGGTGGGCTTTATTAAAGTCCTGTCTGGCCATTGTAGCTGTATTATCAAAAGGAGGGCATGAAAGTGGTTCCTAAATTTTCTGAGAATACCATCACTGGGAGGGCTATGGCCCACAGACCTGTGGTGTGGAATATCACAGGTAATAGAACAACCGGTGTTGGGGCAGCAGTCAGGCTCCTCCAGGGGTGCAAGCATCATACATCCTGCAAGAAAGGAGAGCTCACATTGTGGACACTGAACACTAAGGCAAAGAAGATGTAATGGCCATTCAGTTTTTTTTTTTTTTTTAAAATAAAACAACTTTTTTTCCTTACCTGCTTCCACTGTGACTGGGTACTTCCCCTCAGAAAATTTGTCCAAGTTTTTGCTAAGGTCCTAATACAGTTTTGGTTAATATCACATTGTTATCCATTTCAGAGTATTGTTGACAGTGATAGCTGCAAAGCAAACTTCTTTGCTTAGCAAAGGAGAGCTGTGTATTTATGAGAGCCTGTGAGCTCTGGAGCCATTACCTCACTGGATCCTCCAAATAATCATCAGATGGGTCAAATGAGGACAGAGCTGGGCTCAGACCCAGACCAACCTGACTTGAAAGCTCATTCACAGACCTCTGCCCTAGGCTGCCTTCTTAGGCATTTGTTGGCCCCTCAGGAGATTCAAGGCTGTGCTAGGCATTGAGAGGGTAGTCTGAGCTGACACTGTTTTTCCTGCCTTCTTGTGAAAGACTTGCAGATTAGTGGAAAAGCTGCCTAAGGAGGAAGTTCTCCAAGGCTGACAGTGGAGGCAGGTGATTTGGGCTCAGGACAGAAGCACTGGAGTCTGGATTCCAGTGTGAACAGCGGTGTCCAGAGGCTCCTCTGTGTGTCTCAGGATCAGCCCATGTGATAGTAAAGACCTGGTCCAGACATCTGGATAACGACAAGAAGCCAGATGAAAAAGCCACTGAAAACAGTCCTTGAGGTCACCTGCTCTCTGTATCTGGCTCACCTGCCTCAAAAAATGGCTATTTTCCCCCATTACTCTCTGTTTTGGAGATTTCTCTACCTACCACATCGTCAGCATCCCCTTCATATAATTGTTTAATAGTGTGCTGACATTGCACACGTAGATCCTGAGTGACAATGTTTCTGCCATTGTCATCCATTCTTTCGTCCTCTCTGGGATTTTTGCTTGGTGCAGAGAGGACCCCCTTGCCAGGTGCCAGTCTAGGGTTGGGTGTGTTTAGGGGCAGGTGGGAGTAGAATTGAGCACAGCCCAGCTCCTGCCTGGAGTTCTCATGTCGATCCCTGGATCCCTGTGGTCTCATCTCCACCCCTAAGAAGTCAAGTGAGCCAAGTAATGTCCATGAAGAGGAGAGCAGTCAGGGAGAAAATAAGCATGAGAGATCAGAAGGCACAGAATGTCATGAGAGCAGAACTGGGAGAGGAGGGGATGGAGGGAGAGGAAGCATTAAAGGGAAAGGGAAGGAGACGCCTAACTGGACAGGCCAGACCCATGACTCCTAAACCCAATTCTGAGATTAAAGGGACAGCCCCAAATACTCGAGGTAAGACACACAGGAAAAGAGGAAGGGACAGAGGGTCCTAGTGGCCTTTTGGCTTTGCTAGTGTCACAATCACCTGCGGGGGGAGGCCTGGTTACCAGCAGACCTGTCCCACCTCCCACCACAGACTGATGCTGGGGTGGGTGGGGCCAGGCCCTCGGGTAGAGCCTACTTCGAGCTCATTGGAGAGCTTCTGTGCCAGCAGACTGGCAGGAAAAAGTTGATGATAGACTGTGCTGAGACTAAGGGATGCAGGGAAGAGGTGATGCAGAGAAGAGGTGAGAAAACAGAGGATTTGCATTCACTTATTACTTAGTCTGTATCCAGTTTCCCAAAGGAAGTGGTCACATTAAGAATGACTTAACATCGTGGCCATACCTGTGGGGGAAGTAAACTTGGCTGGAAGGGGATGGGCTAGCAGGCCTTCTGGGGGTGGAGGCTGGATCTTCATGGACAGCTAGGGGTCAGCCTGGTGGATGAGGGGCAGGACAGTCAGATGAGGCAAGAGCATGTGTGGAGGGGGAGCACACAAGGTCTGGAGGAGGAGGTGGTCCAGGAACTGTGGGCCCAAGAGCAGGAGCAAAGAGAGCAGAGTAAGGGGAGCAGGACGAGGCTGGAGAAGGAGCTGAGACCGGGTTCCCTCTGGGTCTGAAGGTTCCTGTGCCTTCCGTGCAGAGATGGATTGGGTGGGGTGATGCTGTCGTGAGCTGGGCATCTGGAATGCCGGCGGATGATGACCCAGCCTGGGGAGAGGCTGGTTTGAGCTGGGTGGCTGGTGGCAATGGAGAGCATGTGACAAACTGGAGATATTTGGGTGGTTGAGAAAGTTGGTCTTTGTGGGTAATAAAGAGGGGCAAGTAAATAGTCAAGGATGATGCTGAAGGTTTTATTTTGACATATGTTAACATACTTACCTGTGTGTGTGTGTGATTAACTGTCTATAAGACCTCATTTCTGATGTAGTGTTGGGTAGTTAGTTGGTGGTACCTTTCACTGAGCTAGGAAAGAGGAGGGGAAACAGATTAGGAAGAAAATAATGAGTCTTTTTTGGGGAATATATTGTTAGGTAGTTCCCTGGGGCTCTCACTTGATGGAGGGAGAGCTAAGAGATATGCTCTTAAATATCCGGGAATCTGTCAGGCTCGTGGTGGAAAGGAGAGGCAGTCAGTTTGGGCCTGAGCTCTTCTGGAGTGCAGCTCTTTTGAGGGATTGCTTTAAATAGACATATGCACGGAAGGAGTCTTGAGTGGTGGATGCTCATGCTGGCAGGAAAGGCAAGCTCTTGGGGCAAGAGATGGGCTGCAGGGAGGCGGGACTAGCCCACTCTTAAACAAATGACTTTGGTGCCATCACCCATATGGTGAAATGCTATCCAATCACTAAATATGACACTTAAAAGAATATGTCTTTAAGGATATGCTTCTAATAAAAAGTAGGGATACACTTAGATGTAATGTAATTTTAAAATGTAATGTAATTAAAAGAAAAGACAGGGAATGCCCTGCTGTCAAAGAGCATAGCCAGGTCCTTCCCTGCCTGTGTGTCTTCTGCAGATGAAAGCTGGGATTTAGAGATGACCTCACCCCCCTCATCTGCAATAAAGAAGTCCAAGGTGATGTGGACTTGAGCCAAGTAGGTAACAGAATAGCAGAACGTACTGGCTCATAGTGGAGCTAGAGTGTGGTCCCAAAAGTCTGGGCAGTTGGGTCTTGGCATGTGAAAGCTGTCCATTGTAATCCAACTTGAAAATGTGTGTGTGTTGGGTCTAATCCACTCTGCCGCCAGGGTGATCTTCCAGAAATGCAAATCAGATCTCAACACGCTTGCCTTTAAGTCCTTCAGTTTGCCTAGTTGCCCTTAGAATCAAGTGCAGGCTCGTCACTCTGGCTCCCTAGGCGCCCCGTCCAGCCCGTAGCTGCCTTTCGCGGCACCTCTCTTTCCTATGAGCTGCACCCAGCTGTTCTCTGAACTTATTCTAGTACTTTGCATACGTGTGCTTTCTCTGCCTGTCGATTGTCCCGTCTGCTGACGCACCGCAAGCACCAACACCGACTCTGTCAGAATTCCGCTTAAACGCTGCCTCCCAAATCCTAGATGAGGCCTGGCCACCCTGCGCTGGGTTCTTCTGGTCTGCCTGTGGGCAAGGTGACCAGAAAATTCAGAAAATTAAAAGGACTTTAGGGTGTGTCAGGAGGTCATCCTGAGGTCAAAGCAGCCATGAGGAGATGTGGGCTTTGGGATTAGCTGGAGTCGGATGGTCCTGTGCTGGTATCTGGGCTCAGATGTTACCAGCTGGGTGACCTTCGGCAAGGTGTGCAGTTACCCTCCCTAAGCCTTCACTTTGCCACTTGTAACATGGGGAGAATGCTCTCTACCACGCAACCACGCAGCATTGTTGGAAGGATGAAATGAGTTAATACATGTGGAGCACCTGAGATATATTAAGCACTTGATAAATGCCTGCTCCAATGCCTCAGTTCCCACTCACGCCCATCTCGTACCCTGGAGCAACCCATGAAATCAAGGCACAAGCATTAAATAGGCTGTGGATGTGGTGGGGGCATGGTCACAGCAACACATGCCTGCACCCAGAGCACTGAATGGATAAAAACAGATTTTTAAATATATGAATATCAGTGGTTCCCTCTTACACGCTAATAAAAGGTGAAAGTCTGGGCTCACTGAGTTAAATTCTCACCTCGTATGGAATTTAAACCTAGTGAGCTCCTTTCCCAAGATGGCTGTCAAGGTTACATCCCAAGGTTGAGAGGACTCGTCTAGTATTGCTGCCAGTTTCTTAAATGAATTAGGGAAGTCTGTGGAGAAATGTGAACCTGATGTAAAACTCCAATTAAAGCGAAAAATCGGAAACAGCCCCAGTCAGCAAAGCTTCAAAGTCTGAAATGTCTGTCGAGTTGCATTGAATTTGTGGAGATGGTCGAGTCTCCATTGGCGTGGAGATTTGGCAGATTCACTTTAATGCCATTTGAGCGAGCTGCTTCGGTCTCTGTCACTCTGACATGAGAACACTGCCTGGCTAATCTTAGGTTACGTACTGCCGTGGGATACCTGGGGTGGGGGGCCAGGCGTGTGATGGGTTCAGTGTGAGAGTCTTCTCTGTGTTAGGAGAGCGTGCAGTGAAAGAGACCCATGCCTGTCTGCTGACACTGACTGACGTCTAGGGAGCCATGATGCGGGGCAGAGTTCTCCAGCAGGGTGCTTCACTGTCTGCTTTAGGTAGAGAAAACCCTCACCAAACAGTCTGTCTTTCTTTTAACATTGCTTCTTGCTTGTCACATGTGTCATAGCCATTTGACTCATGCTTGACCAGACCTGCATTTGAAGGACATCTGGACTATACACTGTGTACTTAAATCTTAGCACTTGAACCCACATGTCAATATTGTCCCACACACAACAGGATCTTGAAAAGAGACCGATGGGAAAAAGCACTCTTAATGATTCTGTACCAAGGGAAAAGCTATGCCATCATTTGATTCTTCAGGAAGAACACAGATGGGTCTCTGCCATGACTCACCTTTCTCCCCCTGCTCCCATTGGCACTGCTCTGGCCCAAGCGTCCTTCCCGCAGAAACCTCCTCTGGTCTTGCCCTCCAATCCAGTCTTCATCTTGCAGCAAGAGTCATGTGTTCTTTTCAAACGCATTTAGCCAACTGTCACTTCCTTCATAAGACCTTTCAGTTATTTCCCATTGGCTGTTAGGATCTGCTGACCACCAGGGTCTTACGCCTCACACCCCCACCAGTCCCAGGGTTTGGGGTGCTCTCCTGCTCCTGCCCTGTCACCTGCTGATCCCTTCCCTCTGGAGCTCTGTCTAATCCCTGCTCATCCTTTCTAGCCCAGCTTCAACTCCTCAAGAAGCTCTCTTGACTCGGTCAGAGATGCTATAGAAGGCGCGCCTACCCTGAAGGGGGTTGGTGAGCTGTCCCTGTGTGGGCCCAGGGAGCTTCCCAGGCCTTTTCAAGTTAATGGCACTAATAAGGAAGTCCTAGGACAACACAGGATTATCAACCCAGTAGGGAAATGAAGCTAATTTATTAGCTTGTATTTCTCAGTTACTGGGGCCTGAGTGTGATCTGGATTATAAGATCCTCTCCTTCCTCCCATACTACCCCTCAAATTTGTAAGCATTAACTATGTGAAGTTGTGGATGAAAAGAACAGACACCCTGGTCGAGAGTACTGGGGTTGAGTTCTAGTTTTTTTCACTGTCTTGTGTAGCTTTGGAAACTTCTCTGAGCCTCGGTTTCCCAACCTCTGAAATGAGGGGGTCGGCTTAGAGGTCTGCTAAGCCCCTTCTGGGAGTGCTCGTAATTCTGTGAACATGTGAATTTACAAAGCCACAGGACAAAGTGGTTCCCAGATGCCAGTTAGCTTACCCTGGCATGAGGTGTGCTGGAAGGGAGATCTGGTTGGAGGAGGCTGTCTGGGTTGTGGTCCAGATCTAACAGGTACCAGACTGCAGGGCACAGGAATGTTAGCAAAGTATGGAAGATCCCCCGGCATAGGGTTTGGGTTCAGCTTCTTAATACTCCTCATCCCATCCAATGTATTAATTTCATAACACTGACACTGGGCAGATCAAGGAGAGGAAAATGTCCTGATAAAGTACAGGGGCCACATGGGGTGGTTAGAAGGTCACAGTGCTCAAAGTGAACAGCTCTGGTCCTTTGGGTGTGTGTTTGCAGAGAGCCTGTGTCATCGGGCACCCCTGAGACTCTATGGACCTCCTGCTGAGGCCAGGAGGGTGCCTCCTTCTACGTGTGTAACGAGTCACCTCTGTCCCAGGTGAACAGAGAAAGCAGGAGGCAGGACGCCTTCTATTTTCAGTGCAAGGTGACTGGGCCTGTCACACTCAGTTGCTTTCAAGGTCATGAACAAAGTGAGCCTCCTCCTGTGGAGCTTGCTGGCCTGGACTCCAGTGGGGGCAGGGGCTTGAGCAGCCCTGTCTCCTGCCTTTTCTTAGAAAGCAAACCCAGGTAAACCCGGCCCAGAGGACAGGCGACGTGCTGCGGGGTATACGATGTGCTCTGTCCGACAATCCTGGCTTTTTAGAGACTCCTCTTTTAGAGAGGAATTGCCCATTTTGGGAAAATCCCAGTTTTGTTGCTTACTGAGTTTCTGAGGAGTCAGTATTTCCAGGAGAGGCTAGTACCCCAATTCAGTGCTTTTTCAATTTCAGTCTCTGGCCCACTGACCCTCCCCTCACTGGAATGCAGCTCTTGCTGGTAAGGGTGCAGAAAACCTGTCACATTTTCTTCAGTGGCTGCTCTGCTGGGGTTGGGGAGAGGGAGGAGAGAACTGTCCCAGTAAGGGGACATCCAGGTCCACGCTGTCATCTGTCATTGAACTAGAACCCTCTCCAGTGATCACATTTCCTAGGAGATGAGCCCCCCTGGGTATTCAGGCCTCAGAGAGCCCTGGGGGCAGGGCATTGGTTGCCATGTGGACAGTAGCCATTGTCACACAGAGTTCAGATTGCCAAGCATTTCCTCCCACCAGTCCTGGTTATTTCACTGTCCCCCTAATGGCCTTGTGGAGAAGCAGGGGTAAGGTTCCCCAGTTCACATGGGAGCAAAGTAAGACTCAGCAAGATAATGTGTGGTTCGCTCCATGGAGAAGTGCTGGAGCTGGAGCGGAAACCTTGGACTGTCTCTCTAAAGTCCGGGCTTTTATATAAAGCAGGAGGTAGCAGATGTAGGGTGCTGGGGATTAAAATTTGTGTTGTTTTCTCTTCTTCTCACCTATCAACTACCTACCCAGCTACCTGCAGGAAAATAGCGAGGCCCAGCCATGGGTGGCTGATGTTCTCTCCACTAAGAGAGACAAGGGAAGGCAAGGGACAACTTTGACCCACACAGGGGCTGGGAGAACAGTCTGTTTTACAGGTGAGGACCTTGGAGAGCTCAGCAAGGTTAAGTAACTTGCCCAAGGTCATACGTTCTCTCAAAGCCAGGGCTGGGGTTCATACGAGCTGCCTGATTTGAAAACCTTCACATTACTGTTTCTAGGGCTATTATGAATATTAAACAAAATCAAATAGACAAAGTGCTTAAATGGGGGCAGATGAGGAGCAAAAAATGAAAAACATTTTAAAAGCAGTTAACACAGAACCTAGACCTTGATGAGAACTCTCCACGTCATTTCCTTTGACTCTGTAAGATTAAATACCACTTTCACTTGGGGAGAGAAGGTATGCCTTCCCTCCAAAAGAACAAGCACCATAGATACGGATACAAAGATAGAGGTGGATTTATAGATAGACAGATAGATACGATGGGAGACCCCAAATAACCCAGAACTATCTTCAGAAGGGCAGGTCCCTTGTGGTACAGGCTTCCTCCGCTAGGTGAGTGTTCTAGGAACCCATCTGTATCAATGTACCAGCTGGTGGTGTTGTGAGAGGCTGTGTTTAGCTTCAGTGAATTTTTTCTGAAGACTCTTTCAATGCATTTGCACAGTTCATGATGGGTGATTTACGAACACACCTGCCCACACTGTGCTGAGTGTCCAGCGGTTTTTGACCAAAAAACAGCATGACCCCCATGCCTTACCCTCCCTATTCACCTGATCTTACCCTGAGCGACTTTTTTTTTTTGTTTCCCCAGATGAAAAAAGTCCTCAAAGGGAAATGTTTTGCAATATGGAATAGATGAAACCAAAAAACGGCAGAAGCACTAAAAGGCATCAAAATTGATGTGTTCAAAAACAGTTTTGAGCAGTGGAAAAAAACATCTCGTCAGGTGTACTGCATCAGCTGGAGAATACTTTGAAGGTGCCTGAAGTTTAAACATGTAGGAATAAATACACAAATTTTTTATAAATTCCTGTCTTTAGGTCCCCCCTCGTATAGGCACACAAAAGGCACTGTATAACCAGTGCCTTAGAACGGGAACGTTAGGAACTAAGGATGGCCCTTTGTCCCTCGGGAAGTGTCTGGGTGAACACTTCACTTCTCCGGGCCTCTGTTTCCCGGCTGTCTCATCTGGGGCCTGGAGTAGGCTGGCTGACATAGCGCCTTAGAAGGGGCTTTGGAGATCTCATACCCCATCCCCTTCCTGGGGAGACTGTGTCCAGAGGAAGAAAATGACTTGTCCAGATCACACAGCTATTTTTAGTGGCCAGAATTGGCTCTTCTGGCCCTGGTGAAAAATTTCAGCCCTTACAAGCTGTGAGTTTTTGAGCAGAACATGGTGGGAGAGACTACTCAGAGAAGGGAAGAGGGATTTTGGTTCCTTTGTTCCATGTGGAAACAGCCCCATCATGTAAAGAGCACTGGAAGGGTCCGCAGAAACTGAATGTGGCCCTCTGACTGTGGGTGGATGGCCTAAATGATTCAGGACCCTCTGGGCATCTCTGTGAGGGAAGAGGCTGCCAGGCACTCAGTTTGGGCACAGAAACCGGAGCCTCCTCTGGGCCTGGTAGAAGGACATGAACCCAGTGTGGTAGGTGATTCCGATCTGGTCCTCATCTCACTGCCCCAGTTAGTGCTCCTTGGTGCCACGTGCAGCTCTGGGTGCATTCAGGGCCCTATGGGCTGCCAGAGTGGCCTGGTATGGACACTGAGTTTGCTCCATGCGTCTCTGGCCTTTGGGGCACGTTCATCAAGTACAGCTGCTCATTCTACAGGCAGGAACTGAGAGTGGGTGGCGGGGGTGACCTCCCCAGGGCTAAGGCTGAGTGGGGACTGAACCTCAGACTTCTGTGTACTATTTGGATGCAAGGTCTGGTTGCCCCCTTGAGTTATGGAATATGCCTATCTATGTATCCATCTATCTTGTTTACCTACTATTTTATTGTGCTTCTTCCATGGGGAAAGAGTCTAAATATGTGCTGGGCCATTTCCTACATGCTCCCATACCACCACCACCTCCCATGCCTTCTTCATACTGGCAATGCTAGATACAAAATCCAAAACCCCTCTCTCCTTGGCTACCCAGTAAGTTCCTGGTTATCTTTCAAATCCAGAATAAATATCACCTCTTTTAGGAAGCCTTCCCTGACTTCATTAAGCAGAAATAATTGCCCCCTCTTGTGTTCCATTAAGACTGCTACTCTCACTATCACAGCACTCACTGTTTTACTTAAGTCAAAGGTGGGTGAACTTTTTACTGTAAAAGGCCATATGGTAAACATTTTTAAGTCTCTGCGACAAGTATTCAGCTCTGCCATTGTGGCACAAAAGCATCATAGACCACACACAAGAGGATCAGCATGGCTGTGTTCCAATAAAACTTTATTTATGGACGTTGAAATTTCAGTTTCATTTCATTTTCTCCAGTTACAAAATGTTATGCTTTGCTTCCCCCAACCATTTTAAAAAAAGTAAAAATCATTCTTAGCTTGTGGGCCGTACAAAAATAGGCTGCAGGCTGGATTTGGCTGAGTACTGTGTGCCAACCCCCAGGTTAAATGCTTGTTCTCCTTGCTTGATCATGCACAAAAGCTAGACCTTGGTCATCTCTGCATCCCCAGAACCTGTTGGTTGAATGAATGAGTCTGGTGATTTACATTAAGCACACACACAGACAATCATCATACTAACTCCTTAAACAGTCCTTTGAGGGAGGGAGACAGGATAGGCATGATTGCTCCTGTTTCACACACAGGGAGACTGAGGCTGTAGGACTGGTGTCCTGGAGGAACCTTGGGGCTTCTGATTCCCACTCCAGCGGGGGAGTTGCTGTGTCTGGTCCTGGGGGCTGCTCTGTTTGCTGCGTCCTCCTCAGTTGCTGGAGAATCTCCAAGGAGCTGGGCCAGCAGGATGGCTCCGCTGCTGGATGCAGCAGAAGCCATCCAGGAGCACGCCTTTCCGTTGTGGAAACAGAAACAGTCTGGTGCCTTCCTGGGTGAGAGGCCTGCGTCAGAATGGTTTGGTTTCCTGCCTGCATCGCTGGCATCGCGCTGCTCCAATGAGAGGCAGCCCTGTCTGTTCTGCTGAGGGGGGATTGTTACACATAGCTAAAATTAGATGTTTTGTTTGAATTATGTTAATTTGACTTAATTGCTGGGGAATGTCACTGTTCTTCAGAAATCCCAGAGCTCTGTGGGCCTGGTGAATAATAATAATCCCTTATATCTGTGGTTTGCCTCCCCATTCTGGGCACTTCCACCTTCATTATCTCATTTGATCTCTCACAACAAACTTAGGAGGGCAGCAGCCCAGAGACTTGATCCCCTTTTTCCTGGATGAGGAAGCTGAGGCCTGAGTGGTGAGGTTACATCGCCGAGGTCACAGGCCTACTTTTAAGGTGGCTTCCATTCTACTAGTGCTCTCCTTTAAAAACTTCGTCCCCTCCCTCCTTTTTGTGAGTTGTAGGTGACGCTGGCTTCACGCACAGGCAGTTGCACAGGGTTGTCCCCTTAGAAGGGTTCTGAGCTTATTAAATGCTCTGCTATGGTCATTTTAAACTTATTCATTATTTTCAAACAAAGGACCCCCACATTGTCATTTTGTGCAGGGCCATGCAAATTATGTAGCCAGTCCAGGCCATCGGATTGTCTTCATGGGCTACCACTTGTATTTTTCTGTCCACTTAACCTTGGGTGTGATTTGATCTTGGGGGTGGCAGCTGGGATGTCCAGAGGAACTTCTTTTTATAAACAACTCCCTCCAAACCTGTCTAAAGGTGAGACTCCCCTGTGGCTTCTGGTGAGAAGGCCAGCAGGTCAGCCTCCAGCTCCTCTTCTGCCAGGAGCTCAGGTGTCCTGCTGGGAACAAGGAGTTCTGCCGCTAGGTGACCCTGTTCCCTGCCCCAGCCTAGAGTTCACTGGTCAGAACAGTGTGTGTGTGTGTGTGTGTGTGTGTGTGTTTCTACAGCAGGACCCTCACTTTTCTGACCCCTGTTGTGCCTGGTGTCCTATGACAGCATGAAAGTTCCATAACATATCTTTGTTTTCCTAAAAACAGTAGACACAGAAACGATTTTGATTTGCTAATTTGTAAATAACAAGTCTTTCCACTAAATCACATTTAGTTTCACATTGATCAAATGGCCTTTAATTGAAAAGAAAAAATTCCATGAAACCTGTCTCGACCCCTGATGGATTGTTCGTGTAAACACAAGTATGCAAAATTGCTTGGAAAAGTTAAAAGTGGTACAGAAGTTGAGAGACTTCCATTACCCACACATCAATCATATTGGTTTCTTAATAAAATCCATCAATCTGATGAGGATCAGGTAAGGAGAGTCTGGAGGTTTCCTTTAGCACCTTCAGTGTTCAGGATGGAGGTCAGGGCTCTTGGTGTAAAAGAAAACATGGTAGGTTTTGGTGTTGAATAGACCTTGGCTCAGATCTGTGCTATACCATGTGCTGACTTAGCTCCTCTGAGCCTTGGTTTTCTTACCTGTAAAATAGGTCATCTGTTCCTCCTCACCTGTCCTTGTGGCTGGAGGTTGAAAGGAAATGTTAAATGCGTGTCTGTCCCGGCCATTGCCCTCTGTCAAGCACACTCAATGTCAACCCTTTTCTGGGGTGGAGTCTGGGTGCTGAGCAGCCAGCACTAGTGTGAGGATGAGGAGAGGCAACTGGGGATGGGGTGCATTGCTGCAGGGGTGGTGGCGCTGCGGGGTGTGGCACCATCTAGAGCCCTTGTGGCTACTGTTCATTCTGGGTGGCCATGCTGGCGGACCTGCAGGTGGCTGGGAACTGCCAATGGGACCAGGGTCTTCCCTGGGTGCTTGCAGACACGCCAATTAGGAGCCGGGCTGGGGAAGCCACTCGCAGCCAGTGGGGTAAAAAAGGGATGGGCTTCCAGATTTGGACAGCAAGCACCAGGTGAGGGCAGTGGCTCAGGAGGACCCCCAAGGGCTCGTGGCCGCTGATGGAGCATGCTGGCAGCGCGGTGCCTTGAGGGGGAGCCTGGGATGCACCTGAGTATTGAAAGCCAAGCAAGTGTCCTCGGGCCTCCCTTCTCCTTCCCAGCAGCCTCTCTGCCCTGGGGACCTGCAACATTAGATCATCTAAAAACACAGCAAGAAGAACAAAGAAAGATGTTGCTATCCATCTTGTAAGGGAGCAAACTGGGGCTCGGCCATGTGGCACCTTGACACATGACCCAACAGTTAGTGTTGAAGGAAACAGGCTTTAATTAACAGAATTCCAACCTTAGGTTGGGGTGAGGCACTGAGAAGCACTCCTGCTTAGAGCCCTCCTTTCGCTCAAGACCCACAACTTCCTGTGCTCCCCAAAAGGCTATAAACCAAAACCAAGCCCAGAAGTTCCCTATCCTTATCTTTTCTTAAGCCAGCTGTGCAAACAGATCTCCATCCTCTCTGGAATGTGCACTTGTGGGTTTCAGGGTCACCATCCTGTCCCAGCAGCTCTCTCCTTCAGGATCTGGGGCACGTTGTTCTCAGCCTCCATGTAGTGGTTCAGGGAAACATGTGCTGGGTTACACTGGATCGTGGTGGAGTCCAGGGAAGCACATGTCCCAAGAGAGTGGCTTCTCCATATGTCCTTCAGAGAAGCAGGAGTCTGCAACTCGGCATTCCCGGTCACAGTTCAGCTCCCAGCATCTCCCATGAACCCGTGCTCGGTTCGGCAGGCCCCCGCACAGCTCCCTCCGCTCCGCTGCAGCCTTCTCCTTCTTACTCCAGACCTCGCAGGCGACTCCCATCTACACCCTTTTCAGATGGTGTGGCTCCTTCTTACACCCTTTCAGCCCGTGTGGCTTCTGCCTCCTTCTCTGTCAGCCGACCCTCATTTTAAGTGCTCAGCCTGGAACCTCCTCCGTGACCCCATATCGGGCCCCTCCTATGATGTACTACTTTTGCCAGTTCCCCCGTATCTTTTACCTTCTTTTGGCTGCCATCTTTAGTCAGGGCAAGAGCTCCCTGTGACACAGGGGCATCTGCCTCCCCTGGCCATGCCACAAGGCACTATATACTCTCAGAGTCATGTACACCTTTTGCCCCGGGCATCAGTCCCCTTCTCTTCAAGAAAGGCATCACTATTAACTTGCCATTATTAGGCAAAGTATTTTAAATGCTGTATCATCCACTTCCTCCTTCTCTCAACCAAGGTTTGTGGGGGTTTTCTCGCTCTGCACCTCACACTCTGAGAGAAAGGGTCCCCATGTGAACTGGTGATACAGGGAATCAGTCATCTGCACCAGAACCTCTAGGCTTTCCTGCATGTGACTGAGCTACCCACCTGCTTAGGAAGAGAGGCCCTGTGGACTGCTATTTATTCAGTTAGCAGTTGTTGAAGTCCTGGCACAGTAGACCAAGTGAACTAGACTTTGGAAGTGTCTACCTACATGTGTACAGATATGTCTGACTGTGGAGCCTTGACATTGAACCTGGGTGGCCTGTTGGAAAGAGCCGGGTTTTGGAGTTAGATGGATTTGGAGTGAAGTCTAGGCTCCACCTGGCCAAGTCATTTGTCAGTTCTCCAGTATCACTGTTGAAGTCTTCTATCTAACTTGGGGTATGGACAGGACAGTGGTCGCTGTCTCTGGAACTTCTGGACACCTGGAGCTGAAGATTCTGTCTTCATCCACGCCCATCCATGCTGTGCATCACTGCCCCCCAACTCCCTGCCCCAGATTCTAAGTGGTAGCCCACTGCTGCCGGCCCCTGAGCTGGGACCTGAGTGCTGGAGCCTGACTTGGCTGACCCTGTGCACCAAGGGGCTTGCAGAACCCCTGCTTCTAGGCCACCACAGCCTAGCGAGGCAGGATAGGACGGCTTGGGGTTAAGAATAAGGGAGAGAAGGTGCAGGAAGAGGGGAACCTGGTCATTCCCATGTCCCTTCCAGACCAGCTCTGTGCCCTCCTGTCTACCGTCCTAAGCTCTGTAAATGGAAGGAAGTGGAGTGTCTTGAGGGTCTGCCTCAGAGACGAAAGATGCATCCTATCTGGACCACCATGGACTCCCACCACCTCTTCTGAGAAACTTGCTGGGGCGGAGCTTTTGGTCTTAAGTTAGACACCCATATTAAATGCAAATGCCTGGAGGAATCGCCCCAGGGAGGGTCAGTCACTGGAGAAATGGGAAGATTAAAAGCAGGAAGTTCTGACAGTGGAGGGGAAGCAGAGTGAAATGAGGCCAGACCTCAGGAAGTGAAATTCTCAGCTGTAATTTTTTTCTCTGCCAGTGCTGAAGAGTGGACAGTTGTGACGGAGGCACTGTTGGGGCTCCTTGTTATAGACCAGTCACCTCCTTGTTAGCACACCGTACCCAGAGATAAAGAGAAAAGCAGAGGGAAGTCTCCTGTACCTCATGCCCCTCTGCCCCAGTTCACCGAGAGATGGGTATTTACCCATCACCACAACAGGCCTGCTGGAGGGCCAGGTGGGCACATGGCCCAGGTGTGCCGCAAAGATGAGCAGGTGAACTTTAGGAAACTATTACTTTGCTAAACAGTTCTTTCCATAACGCATTGTTCTCTGCCTGGGTCCACTACAACCTTTTAATTGAGTAGAAATTTAACTCAGTAAAACAAATTATGATAGAGATGGAAAAAACAGCATCTGAAATAGAAGCATTTCCAGGATCCTGCTGGTTCTTGAAAAGTGGCAGTGGGCCTTTTCTGAAGGTGGCCACAAGATGCTCTGTATTTGCAAAGGCTGCAGTCCAACGAAGGTGCCTCATCAACAAGCCAGGGTGCAATTCCCATGCCTCATCCACCCAAAATGCGGCTTCCCTTCCCCCTACCTGCAAGATGCCCCAAAATGGGGACTGTTTCAAGGCCCAACTTCTCTAAGGGTGTTTTAGTACTTATGAGCTCCTGTGGTGTGTGCGTGTGCATGTGCGTGTTTGGGTGTGTGTGTAGTAGGTGTGCGTGTAGGGGAGGTATTGGCGTCAGCCTGTCTGGAAATGTTTGGCTCCTGGAGTCACATGTCCAGCCCAGGTCCAGGCAGGGGCATTGTTCTTGCTGCGCTGGTAGCCCCATTTCCCTATTAAGACATGAGCGCTCCAGGAGGGGATGGCTGCAGAGTCCAGGGCCTCCGAGGTCCCGGCTCCAAAGCAGGCATGGCACAGGGCTCTGCTCCAGAACTGCCCAATCAGGTGGGAGCCCCTGACACCCCCTAGAATTAACCGTGACGCTAGCCTGACATTGGCCAGTTTACAAAGAGCCCTAGTCTTCACTCATTAATTTAATCCTTATAGGGCCACTGTGAGTCCCCTTGAGTGTTGGAGTTGGGTAGCTTAGAATAAATCCCAGTTTCACCGCTAGTACCCATGAACCAGTTAACCTCTGTAAGCCTCAGTTTCTTATGTGTAAAATAGGGATGAGACTACTAATACCTGTCTCGTGGGGTTATTGTGAGGATGAAATGAGATCATGAATGTAATTTGCCTGGTTCATGGTAAGTGCTCAGAATCTAACTTCCGGACGTTGATATTATCATCTTCATTTTACAAATAAGGAAAATGAGGCCTGGAGAGAGACGCTGTCCCAAAGAGAGAGTGGCTCTGTCAGGTTGTGATGGATCAAATATGCTTTAAAAACATTCTTCTGAGAGGCGTTCAAAACATGGTTAACGATAATGATATTAAATGAAACTTGGAGGCAATGGGGAAAAATTTAGTCACTTGTTTCTTTCCAGACGAAATCAATCAAAGCTTTTAAATAGAAGAGGAATATTTTTTTCTCAAGAAGATGAAACATGGTGGAGGGAGTGAGTGCTCAGGTAGGATGAGCCAGGGCAGAAAACAAAGCCCTTTCACGTTGATGGCTCAGGCCTCCGCACCCTGTTGTGGGCCCGATTTTCCTTCAGTGGAAGAGGGTTGAGCTTTGACATTGCTTCCGTAAGCCCTGCTACTGGTGGTTCTGCACAGACACCTCTGCCTTTGTCCCCAGAGACACGGGCCCTGCAGTGTCCCCAGCCATTGGCGTGCATCTCGGTGGTGGAGGTGTTTTGAGGCTTGGGGTCTCAGCCAGCATTTCTCAGCTCAGGGCCGTGGGAAGCCAAGGTGGAAGGGAAGTCATCCCAGGGAAACACTGGAGGCTTTATTAAGCCTTTCTGCAGATATATTACCTTGTTATTTTAAACTTTAATCTCCCTTTATGACCCAGGTTGAGGATTATCAAGCGAGTGTCCCCACCCTGCTCAACACACACCCCAGGTGTCCTGATCACACATCCTCAGCTGGATGTGCTTCTGTGGCTGTCTGGTCTGAGATTCTCCCTGTCACCTTCACCTGGCATGATCTTCTTGCAATATAGCTTAGTTAGTAGGGAAAAGCTGAGGTTTTGGAATTAGAACTAGATTAGCATCCTGGCTTCAAAGGAACACCAGTGTGGCTTCTGGCATGTTACTGAACTTCCTTGGAATTGAGTTTCTCTGAAATGGGGGAACTCGCAGCGCCGGAGATGTCAGTGGGACAATGTGCACAGATGGCTTGGTCCAGTACCTGGCACAGAGTGGCAAACGAACACGCAGGCTGGGCAGGTGGGGATGGGCAGAGGGGCAGCATCTGGGCTCATGGAAGCAAGGCCTCTCCGCTGTGACCATGCTGCTCTTAACTGCTGTGTTCAAGCTGTTTGGGGGTGCTGAAGCCTCCAGGGGCCAGCTCCTTCCCTCTGCAGCACCAGCGAGCTGTGTAAGTCAGAGTCATCTCACAGCATCCTTTTGGAGGAAGTGTTTGGTATGACTAAGACTCTGAATAGCTTGGGCAATGAATGTTTCTGAAATATTAAAAACACTGAAGTGAGTTAGACTGAGAAAAGTGATGACAGCAGCTTATAAATAATAAACCCTTCAGGGGCTGCTGAGGCCCTGCCACCTGGGGTGTGGGTGCCTCTCCAGGCCTCTCCCCTCCCTCACCGCAGGGGCTTCTCCTCCCAGGCCAGGGGCGGGACTTTCAGCTCTGCTTGTTCTGGCCTCTCCAAGATCTATGGGTCCATGGCCAGCACAGCCCCTGCCTGCTGCTCCACGGCAGCCACCACAGCTCCATGGATTTCAAACACACGTTTCCCATCAGGGCTCTTAGATGCATGGCTGTGTATTAGCTTGCTGGGGCTGCCGTAACAAAGTACTACAGATTGGGGGGCTTGAACAACAGGAATCTATTGTCTCCCAGCTCTGGAGGCTAGAAGTCCAAGATCAGGTCATCAGCAGGGCTGGTTCCTTCTGAGGACTGCGAGGGAAAATCTGTCCCAGGCCTCTCTCCTGGCTTCTAGTGCTTTGCTGGGAGTCTTTGGCATTCCCTGGCTTGTTGAAGCATCACCCTGGTCTCTGCCTTCATGTTCACATGGCACTCTCCCCGTGTGCCTGTCTCTCTGTGTCCACATTTCTCCTTTGTATAAAGGACATCCGTCATATTGGGTTAGAGCCCACCTGAATGACCTCATTTTAACTTGATCACCTCTGTGAATATCCTATTTCCAGATAAAGTCACATTCCAGGTACTGGGGTTAGGACGTTAATGTATATTTTTTTGGGAGAAACAATTCAACCCAGAAATCACAAGCTGTGAACACTATCATCCTGAAACCCTTCACTGTCCTTGGAGAGGGGCTCTGGGCTCTGGAATCTCTGACTCTCAGAGCTGGTAAGGATCTCCTCTCATTTACCGAGGACAGTGAGCTAAAAGCGGGCCTTGTGGCAGGACATCAGCTGCCTGAATCCCAGGCCAGCAGGCTTCCTATCCACCCCCGCCCACCCCACCCTGAACTGTTAGAGGTGGGTGGATATATTCTATGGCCAGAGGAAGGGAAGGGAAGGGAAGGAAACATTCTGTGTGCCAAATACTTTCACATCTCATTTAATTTTTATGAGAACATCTATGCTCTGGATATGACCATCCCCATTACCCATCCCCCCTTTTAAAGTGGTTAAGTACACATAACATAAAATTTACCACCTGAACCATTTTTAAATGTACAGTTCAGTGGCATTAAATGCATTTATATTATCGCTCAACCATCACCACCCTTCATCCCCAGAACTCTTTTCATTTTGCAAAGCTGAAACCCTTTACCTATTAAACTATCACTCCCCATTTCTCCTCTCCCTTCGGCACCTGGCAACCACCATTCTATTTTCTGTCTCTATGACTTTGACTATCCTAGGTGCCTCATATAAATGGAATCATAAAGTATTTGTCTTTTTGTGACTGGCTTGTTTCACTTAGCGTAATATCTTCGAGGTTCATCCATGTTGCAACATGTATCAGAATTTCATTTATTTTCAAGACTGAGTGCTATTCCATTATAGGAATGTACAACATATTGCTTTTTCACTTATCTATTGATAGACACCAGTTACTTCCACATTTAACTAATGTAAATAATGCTTCTGTGAATGTTGTGGACAAAGATCTGCTCAAGTCTCTCTTTTCAAAAATTTTTTTAATATAACCCAAAGTAGAATTACTGGATCATATGGTAATTCTATGTTTAATTTTCTGAGAACTTGCCATACTGTTTTCTACAGTGGTTGTACCACTTTTCATTACCATGGGCAGTGCACAAAGATTCCAATTTTTTCACATTCTCACCAACCCTTGTTTCCTTGCTGGTAGCCATCTTTTTTTTTTTTTTTTTTTTATTTTTTTTTATTTTGGTTTTTCAATTACAGTTATCCCCTTTTCCCCCAATTTCTCTCCCCCACCCAGCCCACCCCCTCTCCCGCAATCATATCCCTCCCCGTTGTCTATGTCCATGAGTCTTTTATACAGGCTCTTTAATTAAACCCTTCCCTTACTTATCCCCCTGCTGGTAGCCATCTTGATGGGTATGAGGTATCTCTTTGTAGTTTTGATTGCTTGTCCCTAATGATCAGTGATGTTGAGCATCTTTTTGTATGCTTAGAGACCATATTTGTATACCTTCTTTGGAGAAATGTCTTTTCAAGTCCTTTGCCCATTTTTGAATTGGTTTCTTTGTTTTTTTATTGTTGACTTTCCATCCCCATTTTAAGGGTAAAAAAGTCAAGGCTCTGAACAGGTAGATAACTGGCCAAAGATTACACTGCATAGGTTAGTAGAAGAGCTGGAATTAGGATCTCAGCTGGTCCACAGCAAAGTTCCTTCGCTTTCTACTTCCCACTGTGTGCTGCCTGGGAAGTGGTTGCTTATATCTAATGATTGGTTGGAGAGAGGGGAAGGAGAGCAAGTCAAATCAATAGGATTTGTTGAAGCATCTGTTGTGGATTCAGCCCCTGCCTAGATTCTATGGGGACATCAAGAGGGCATGTCCTTCAGCGACTTCCAGTCCACTAAAGGAAGAGAGATTCAAACTCATAGATGAATCGGAGAACAATAAAGAGTTACAGTATTCCCTCACTTATCATGGGTATTACATTCTAGACCCCCCGCGAAGTCGGAACCTTACATTTATTCTACACTCTTAAACCTACGTAACTTTAACAACATACGTATACAGTACCACAAAATCCCACGATATATAGAAAAATCCATGATAAATAATTAAATATGACATTTTAAAAAATCCCACGATACAGTGAGGCCACGATAAATGAACTGCAGTATAGAGAGGGACTATGTATATTAAGGTCCACATTGGTCTGAGTAGACAAGCAGTGGTCTTGACTGATGTTCCTGGGAAGTGGGTAATGTTAGCAGAGGGCCGCAGATTACAGTCCAGCCTGATAGGAGGGGCTGGCCTGGATGGGTATATAGACTGGTAGGAGACAAGTGGCCTTGCTCTGTTGGACATGGATGCTGCAGAGAGGGCCACTACTTGAGGACAGTGACTAGCTGGAGCATGAGTTTGGAGGACAATAGGAGAAAAGGATTGGAATGGACAGACAGGTCATGTGATCATGTGATAGCCAGGAGGGCAGGGAAGGAGCTTGTCCTTGATTCTGGAAGGAGTTTTACCAGGTTTTGACATGTGCACTACTGGGATACAGAACTGAGGTGCCCCCATCAGAGCATCACTGACAGGACCAAGACCTCTGGGGGTATAAGCGTGGGCTGCTGCTGCTGCTGAAGCCTCAGGAATATTTGGCTGGTGTGTGTGCCAGGCCCACCCCTACGCCCAGCCTCTTCTGGCTCAACTCTGGGTCAGCTCAGAGCTTATTTCATTGACTTTCTTTATAACTGTGTCTGTTCATCATCCCTAAGAATGGGCCACTCAGCGGTGCTGTTGCTCAAGGCCTCATGTTTCTCAGGCCCTCACGAATACCTAGATTTTCTGTGCAGCTCCTTCCATGATCCATGCAGCTAGGGATTAGCAAAAGACCCCTTGATATTGTGGGGCCAAGAATATCTGAGTAAGAATGGTGAAGGTACAGGGAATTCTTTAGGGTGGGAGTGATATTCATGTCCCAGGTGCTTGCACAGGGCGTGAATCATGTTTGGATCTCAGTACATGAGATTTGAATGAATAAAGGTGAGGGAATAATGGAGAAGGTGATTCTGCCTTGTGTTTTCAGAAGGGACTGGAGATATATTAGCATAAGAATGTGTGCCCATCAAAATCTCTGCTTTTTTTTAGAGAGAAACTTCAGCCCAGCTATTGTTCTTATTATCCCTCTCCTGGTCACCTGCATCATCTCAGGGTCATTTGGTAAGGAATGGCAGGTTTGAGAGGGCAGGTGACCCCCCCTTGTCTGGCTTGATCTTCTCCTTTCCTAGATGACCTTCTCACAGGGCACAAAGAGATGACCCTCCCCTGCACCTGTGTTTGTGTTGCTTGCAGGGTGGCCTTTGGACCACCTGAACCCCAGTCATTGAAAGTGCTCTTCATATTACCGAGTCCTGCCCTCCTCAATCTACTGAATTGGATTCCCTAGGGGTAGAACTCTAGAAACATTAAAAAATATTTTCTTCTTAAGTAAGTCTTCTGTGCACTAAAGTTTGAGAGCTATTGGACTAAGATACCAACATGATTGCCGTGTTATTGAACAACTGGACTTGGAGCCATACAGAAAATACATGTCATGGCTAGTTACCATTTTGACTGAACGTCAGCTTTTACTGAGTACGGTGCCACCAACTCAAAATGTGAGCTGCCTGTGGCCTCCAGAGCGTCCAGATGTTAGCACCGCCAGGCCTCCATGGGTGCAGCCTCTGCAAGCTCTCGGGCTGCCCTGCCTGTGGGAGCATTTTGAATGATGGTCCTTTGCTTACCCCTATCGGGACGTGGGCCCCGTAGTAAAAATGCAGGGTCTGGCCCTGTTGCAGAATGACTGAAGGAAGAGCTCTGATGATGGGGTCTCAATATCTGCATTTGAAGCAAGATCCCTAATTATTCTTCTGCTCAATAAAGTTCAAAATCCATAGTTGCCACCTCCCTGCCTAGGCTCTTACAGGTGAATGGCGATGCTGGGAGCTCCTGCTGGTCTTGAGAGGTGGAGGGACTGGAGTAATCTTGCCCAACCACACAGTTTTAGAGATTAGGGATAACTCCTTCTGTCTCCCTACTCTGGCTTTGTGATTCTTTCCTCTCCTTTCTCAGCACAGGGGAGACCATTATGTACTGAGTTTCTCCCATGTGTCTGTCATTCCTGTGCTAAGCACTTTGCTCCTCCCGCCTCATTTAATCTCTCCAAAGAACGTGAAACTTTTTTTAAAATTTATTTTTAGAGAGAAGGGAAAAGAGGGAGAAAGAGAGGGAGAGAAACATCAATGTGTGGTTGCCTATTGCACTCCCCCAACAGGGTACCTGGCCCACAACCCAGGCATGTGCCCTGACTGGGAACCAAACAGGCAACCCTTTGGTTCACAGGCTGGCGCTCAATCCACTGAGCTAAAACCAGCCAGGGCTGAACGTGAAATGTTTTTTAGGTGACTGTTTCCTCCACCCCTTTCTGATCAGGAGGACCTACTTTACCTGGGCACTGAAATCCTGCCCATTCTTTTTCTTTCTCCCCTCTCTGAGCCTTACCTTTTTCTTTCCTTTCCCTTTTGTTAAATAGGCCTTGGATGAAATTTTTCCATCTGAAACTCTGACTGGCCATTATAAACTTTTGCTCCAGGGACTTTGCTCCCCTCCCTCCCTCACAATCTACCCCCCTCCCAACTTTCTAAGCTCTTTAAAAAGTATTTTGAACGAAACATTTTTGACGCAGCGTTTCCTCATCTCAGACTTCAGTGAGGTTTGTAAATAATGAATCAGACCAGGGTCAATACCTGATGGCAAATGATTTAAGATTCCTACCAGATGATCTGTTGAAAGAGGTTCGCAGGCACATTTTTTAATTATTCACAAGATATATAAAGTTATAAAGCATTCACGAGATGGTAATAAATGTTGTGACTATTTCTGATGAGATTTCATACACTGTCTGGAATATGCATTCAGGCCTTGCACTTTCCAAAGGTCCCCCAAAGGACACTCTGCCTGCACAATTGCACGTCATCTGGGTGCAGTGGATCTGAACTGGGACCGACTTTTGGTCCCCACATGCTAGGGGACATTTGGGGAGAATTCTAGAAACATTTAGGTGGTTGCAACTGGGAGGAAGGATACTACCAGCATCCAGTGGGGAGAGGCCAGAGATGCTGCTAAACATCCTTCAGTTCACTGCGCAGCACAGCCAGGACACCCAACAAAGATTTACCCAGGCCCAAATGTCAGCAGTGCCGAGGTGGAGAAACCCTGCCTTAGTGCTACTCTAACACTATTGTCTCCAAAACTGGCTTTAGAAAGATCAGTCATCCTTCCACAAATACTTGCACAGATTCAATTGTGTGCCTGGACCTGGGCTAAGCATTGGGGATCCAGAGATGAGAAACAGTGTCATTTCAACAAAGAAACATACTGTTTAGTGGCGGTAGTGGTGGTGGGGGTAATGAAAAAGGCACCCAAGTAGCATAGCGATGGAGCTGTGCCAAGTTGCTAGGAGCCCAGAGGAGGACAAAACTAGCCTGGGGGCCAGGATGGGTGCTGAAGGTTAGGGGACAGGGTGTGGGACTGGTGCTCCAGATGTGGAGAACAGCACACGCAAAGGCCTGGAGGGAGGATGTGGCATGCTTGGGCGCTGTGAGCCATTCACTGTGGCTGGAATGGAGTCTACCAGGGGGCTGGGTGGAGTTGCAGGGTCCAGAATTCCTCTTTTCAGAAACTTTGTTCATTAAGCCTGGTTTATAGTATTTAAAGAAATTACTGTTGATGTCACTGCATGAGCTAGACACCATGGGAAACAGGGATGGGCAACCTCCTCTGAGTGCTCTAGTGGCTTATTGACGAGAAAGGGCCTTCTCCCTCTGCAGTATTTCCCAGCTCCTCCAAATTTCCATTCTCTTCAACACTGGGACAAATCCATCATAAGAGGAGGGGAAGAGGAGCACTACCAGCGGCGTGGAGAGCAAGTCTGACACCCACCCTTCCCTTGGAGACTCTTGTCCTGAGAGGTCTCCTTCTAAGGCCTCTTAATGAGCTTATGGCTATGTGTAACTTGGCTGCTTTTGTGGGTGTTGGGTCTGTTCTCCCCCATGCTTAGAACCCATGGGTGAGGTGATGTGAAAATGATGGTTGGATAAAGAACAGCATGGAAGTCCCTCATAAAATTAAAAAGAATTGGCATATGATCCAGCAATTCCACTTCTTGGTATATAAAAGAACTGAAAGTAGGAACTAGAACGGATATTTGTATATCTGTGCTCACAGCAGCATTATCCACAGTGGCCAAAATGTGGAAATGACCCAAGTGTCCATCAACAGATGAATGGATACAGAAAATGTGGTATATCCAAACAAATGGAATAGTGTCCAGCCTTAAAAAGGAATGATTCTGACAGATGCTATATGGATGAACCTTGAGGACATTATGCTAAGGGAAATAAGCCAGTCATAAAGGAACAGATATTGTATGACTTCACTTACATGAGGTCAACCTAGAGTAACTACATTCATGGAGATAGAAAGTAGAATGGTAGTTGCCAGGGGCTGGGGATGGGAGAAATGGGAATTGTTGTTTAATGGGTGCGAAGTGTCAGTTTCTTAAGATGACAAGAATTCTGTGGATGGTTGTAATGACTGCACAGCAGTGTGAATGTGCTTAATGCCACTGAACTATACATTCAAATATGGTTAAGACGATAAATTTTATGTTATGTGTTTTTAGCACAATAGAAAAAAGGAAAAAAAATTACACACGGGAAAAGGTGAAGAAGGCATGATGTCTTAAGACAGAAGAGAATACAAGTTATTGCTGGGTGACCCTGTGCATTTGTATCTGTGTATTTTGTAATGTAAGAAAAGAGAGGGTAGGCTCTAGACTCACCCACCTAAGGGGTGCCAGCAGGGTCCCTTCAAGTCTCAATGAAGCAGGTGTGGCTGCGGAGGAGAGGTCAGCTGAGGGCAGAGAGGCTGGAAGTGCTGGCATGAAGCAGCTCTAAGCCAAGGACACTGGACGCCCATGAGTGGCACCTCCACATTTGCCTTTTAGAAAGCTTTTCTGGGGTTACTGTGGGCAGCGGCTCTGGAGGCCGGTGATGGGATAGAGGGGAGAGAACAGTGAGGAGGAGCCTGGAGGCAGTTGGGAGGTGATTAAATGATCCAGCTGGGAAGTAATGAACGCCTGAGGGGAGTGGCGGAGGCGGATGGAGAAGAGGGAAATGATTTGAGAACTACTTCCAAGGCCCTGCACGGGCAGTAGGGGAAGTGGGTAGGTGGCAGTGAGTAAGTTAATGAGTTCCCTTTCAGATGTGTCCAGCCTGAGGTGTCCCAGGGTCATCTGCTCTGGCTGCCAGTGGGGTGTGTGGAGTTGGCACCAGAGAGGAAGAGCTGGGCCAGAGATAGAGATTAGCGAGGCATCAAAGCACAGAGAACAGCTAGAGCAGTAAGTGAGGAAGCCATTCATTTATTTATTTCCTAAGAGTGCACTGAACTCCCACTCTGAGTTAAACACTGTGCTAGGTGGGCAGAGCAGGGCTTCACACACTGTCCTTTTGTTATGTACTCAGGTGGGATTTGCCAAGCAGTAACTTGTATGAATCAGGTACCACACTGGGACTGGAGATGAGGAAGGCCCAGCCCGGCCCCGTGCAGGCCCTGCAAGACTCTTGTTTAAGGAGACCATCATCTTCAGATGGTTGTCCCTCCTCAGACTCGCTCAGAGAAGGTGGGTCTGGGGCACCTGCACAGTTAACAGAGCCCCCAAAATGTGGGGTTTATAGCAACTTAAATAAGTAGTGGCTCCTTCATAATATGCGATGTTGTTCCTATAAATGAGCAAAAGTCTCCAGGGCTCTTAGCCAAGTCCTTAATGCTTTAATCTATGGGAGTAAAATCTGCTAACCCCTCATAAGCGCAGCCTTGGGAGTTTGTCTCTTTGCCAGGATTGAAGAGGAGAGTTTGCCCCAGCTAACGCTAACCCAGGCACTTAAGCTCTGTATCCACACTGGATACATTAGGCTCTTTGCGCCCATTGAGCCCGGGCTCGTGGGGTCTTTGGGAGGCCAGAGGATCTCAGGAACATAGCCCAGATCTGTCTGCAGCCAGTCACACACCAAGAGCTCATGCGCAGCCACAATGGCGTTGGCAGGAAGGGGGATGAGGGTGCAAGTCTTCCCTACAAGGGTGAATGGATGGAGGGAGGCTGCTAGTTACCGCTGGGTTCCCTTCTTGTCATCTGGTTGGTCAACACTCCAGCCAGAGACACACCTTTTCTGGGGGGATAAGTTGAGAGTGTTTATTAGGAAACAGCATAAAAATCCAGGTGTTTGGCACAGCTTGGAGCAGGGGAGCTGTGGGGCCCTGGAACAAGGTAGAGAGAGGGGTGCTTCAGCCACCCCTGCTGGATGGCTCTGCACACTTCACCTTCCCTGGGTTCAAAGTCAGGAAATAGTTATGTTGATGAGGTGGTTGGAGTGATCATTTTCCCCCTCTCTGTGCTAATCTCTCTTCGGGGCTTAATTTTCCTTAAATTCTTCCATTTATTTTATTTATGATGCAATTACTGTAGCAGAAGCAGATGAGGTTCGCTGTTGTCTACCATGCAGCCCCAGTGTGGTTACCAGACAGTAAATCCTGTGCTCTGGTGTGAGGCAATTTCACAAGTAAGGAGGAGCGAAGTGGGGAAGGCCGTGGACGGTTCGGTGGTTCCTTCAGTGGCTCTTGTGCGTGGTCACTAGCAGCTTGCCTCTGCAGGGGGGATTGTCCACGGCCTGTATGGCCACAGCTAAGTGTCCCCAGTGCTTAAATAAGGAAACCTGAGTGTAGGCTTTTTCATATATAACCCAGTGGGAGAAATAATCTGCCATTTGGCTTTTGGAGGAAATGGTCCCCTTAAATATAAGGAAAGCACTTAACATGAAGCCGACTCATTCCTGGCAACTAATGTTATATAATAAAAACAAATATGAACTGACCTTAGGTGCTTTTTTAGTCCCTAGACTCTCAAGAACAGCCTGACAGAAAGAATATCTTCTATTTCAGAAGCAGGAGACTTCAGCTCCGGGCCCCAGTTTATACTGTCTTACAATTTGTATGAGATTCCTAAGCCACCTTTCTCGGCCTCAGTTGCTTCATCTGCTAAATGGGGTTAATAATATCTTACTGACAAGGATACTACTCAGGATATTTTTCAACTAGTCCAGCCAGGGCTCTGGACCCACCAAAAGATAAGATTCTATGAATGTTATTAAAAGCAAACTGTTAATATTCATCATGTATTAATACGCATAGTAAAATGCATGTATTAGTATGCATTAATACAAAAGCAAACTACCAAGCAATCCATATCATATGATGTCATTTCAGTCAGAATATATATATTTGCATACCAAAAATGTCTGACAGGACAGTCATCAAGTTGGACACAGTTTTGAAATTACCTTCAGCAGGTGAGATTATGGTTTTTCTAAGAAGGCATGCTAATAAAATGAAGTATGAGTGTCCTTTAAGATTTAGCAGGGAGCCCTAACTGGTGTGGCTCAGTGGATTGAACACTGGCATGCGAACCAAAGGGTTACCGGTTTGATTCCAGTCAGGGCACATGCCTGGGTTGTGGGCCAGGTCCCCAGTTGAGGGCATACGAGAGGCAACCACACATTGATGTTTCTCTCCCTTTCTTTCTCCCTCCCTCCCCTCTGTCTAAAAATAAATAAATAAAATCTTAAAAAAAAAAAAGATTTAGCAGGGAGAGGCCAAGGAACTCCCTGCCCTCCAGTCCTCCCCAGTGCCAGTTCTTGAGCATCTCCCCTGTGTGGCCGTCTGTCTGGAAGGCAGGGGTGGCTCCTGCATGCATTTCTGCCACAGTGTTGGACATAGAGGCCTGGTTGCCTCTGATGTACTGGGTGAGGTCTGGTAGACCAGAAGCACAGAGTCCTAGAGAAAGGAAAACCAAGGCACCAAGTAAGAACTAACAGCTGAATTAGCAGGAGCAGAGTAGGGATGCCCAATCAGGCTTTTTCTTCGGTGGCTAAGCTCTGAAGTAGTAAAGCAGTGTTACTAAAGTGAGCTCTGTGGTGTTCTACCAAAAAACAAATCCCAGTTCTTCCCTCAAACAAGTTTGGCATTTCTTTTTTTCTTTGGAAGTTTCCTGCTTTTTTAAAAAATCCTCATCAGAGTGTATGTTAATTGATTTTAGAGAGAGAGGAAGAGGAGGAGGAGAGAGAGAGAGAGAGAGAGAGAGAGAGAGAGAGAGAAAGAGAAGCATCAATCAGTTGCCTCCTGTACACACCTAGACTAGGAATTGAACCCACAACCTTTTGGTGTATGGGATGATACTTCAACCAACCGAGCCACCTGACTAGGGCAGTTTGGCACTTCTCTACTGCTAGACCTTTTAGTGCTGTTACTCTGCTCCTTGTAAATGTACTATAGTGGTTATATTCTGCTGTGTTCCCAAACACTTTTCCCCATGGAACCTTTGAAGAATGGAGCACATTGTTGTACTAGTTTCCACAGAACACACTTTGGGAAATGCTACTCTCTAGGATTATGTAAGACTGTAAAACTCTGCATTCTGTAAAACATGATCTTCAGCCCCAGCCTGTTGGAAGTGAGCTTTATCCAGTGCACATGATTGTGCTGCTTGAGAGTTAATTCCAGCTGAGGGTTAGTATCTGCCAGTCTGTCTGTCCCTTCCAAGAGTCTATTACCCAGACAGTCTTTCTCTTCAGCCATACTCAAAAGCCTTGCCTCGCCCTGCCTGCTGTGGTTCAGTTGGTTGGAGCATCATCCCACAGACTGAAGGGTCACGGGTTCGATTCCTGGTCAGAGCACGTAACCCAGCTTGTGGGTTCAATCCCTGGTTGAGGTGCAACCAATCGATGTTTTCTTCTCACATCAATTTCTCTCTCTCACTCTCCGTCTCTCTCTCTCTACCCCTATCTCTCTCTCTCTCTCTCAAAAAAAGCAATGAAAGAGTATCCTCAGGTGAGGATAAAATTTTTTTTAAAAAAAGACCTTACTTCTTGTTGATTATCCTGCCAAGCTGTGGGTCAGGAGACCTTGCTACTCTTCTAATTACTTGTGCTGGGGGTTCTAGGTTGGAGCATTTCTGAGGTGGTTAAAATAGCAGAGAGATGAGGAAGCAGCAACTGCTCTCTGCACAAACTGCTTGAGGCTATTTGACTTGCTTTTCATAGTTGTTGTGTATTTGGCCTTAGATGTTGCTTTGTGCCTGGCAGGAGAGAGATGCTGCTTTACCCCTTACAGGTTCTTATTTGGCACCCCCAGCAGCCCCAAGGACCACCTCCTAGGGAATGCTCTTATTTACTTATAGACTCCTTCATTTACTTTACACACCTGTACTTGGGAGAGATGCATATCTTAAAAACAACAGTTCCTGTTCAATACCTATTCGATTCCAAGCTCTGTCCTGAACAATACTTGTATGAACCCTAACAACAGTCATACAAGGTAGGTGCTTTTATTACTCCCGCTTTGCAGATGAGGAAGGAACCTGAGGTTCAGAGAGGTTAACTAACCTGCTCACGTCACACACTACAGTTTCCATCCACAGTCCACGGCTCTGAGCAAAGCCCTTAGCATCTGGGTGTCTCCTGAGTGCATTCTTCAAGGTTCATGATTTTACCCCGCTGTGGTTTACAAAGGGTGTTAGATGTGACCTTGACTCTTCCTTGACTGCCCATTTCCTTGGACGGGGCTGATCTGGCTTGTTTATAAATCGGGGTGTTTTTGCCCATGAACCCCAGCAATGGAGCTTGTCTAAGCCACAGCCAGATTGTACTGCTTGCTCAGAGGCAGCATGCAGGCAGAGCAGGACTCTCCAGTGTGCGGCATAAATCTTGAGCTATTCTTGGCCTGCAAAGACGAGACTTTAATGATCTGGCTTCTCTGGGCTTTGGAGACTTAGTGGAATTTTAAAGTGTCCATCTAGAATTAGGTCCCCCTCCCCCGCCCCAGTTTCTCCTCCCTCTTTGATGTCATAAATGTTTGAGCAGATTCTGTCTGTATCTGTCTTGTCTTATTTGCTGATGGTGAGTGTTAGGAGGGAGATGTACTTGTTCCAGGTCTTTCTCTGACCATGTCTGCCTCCTTATTTTCCTTTGGTGGCAGAAGCCAGTCAGAGGATTGGCAACTTTCTTGAGAATCTGGACTGAGGACACATAGATTCTTCTAGTGGTTTGGGGCCAGAGTAGCCTGCCCAGCTGCCCTTTGTTGTGGCCACCACTGAGCACCTGCCTGGACTTGTAACACTCCAACCAGCCCGTTCCTTAGAGGTCAGGAGACAAACAGTTCATAATCCTGTGCTTAAGACACTGCACAGATAGTTTCATTCCTGGTAACATTAACCAAGGAAGAAATCAATCAATCAATCAATCAATCAGTAAGTGTTTATTGAGCAGATAGTCTGTAACTGTCAAAAAAGTAGCCACTAAAGCAATATGGATTTAAGACGCTCAACTCTTGTCAGAGGGGCAAGCCTGGAAACATTCCTGGAGGCACTGTTGGGTTCATTGCCCAAGGGAGCTTGCTTTCCCTTGTGGCACCCATGCCTGCTCTTTACTCTAGGCTCTCCCCAAGACCCCTGGTGGGACCACCTGAGCCTGCCCTCTTTGGGTGAATAACACCTAGGATTCAATTCCATTGGTTCCCTGTTCAATGTCCGTCTGCCCTCAGACACTGTCTCTGAGCATGGTGGTGTCAGAGGTGACAGGGGGCCAGGCTGAGTCTGTTGCAGTCCCCACTGCATTCTGGTTCTGGATTCTCATCGTTCTTCCATGCCCGTCATCCACCCTCCTCTGGAAGCCCCTTTCAGTCAACCAATCATGAGAATGGCCTTAATGTATTGGGCGCTCTGTAAACCGTGTTGTATACAAGGTATTTTACATGCGCATGTTCTTTAATCTATACAACAGCCTTGGGAAGTAGGCTTTATTGTTGCCATTCTTTGTTTTTTCAGACGAGGAGACTCACATGCACTTGTCCTGTGTTTCACAGATGATAAGTAGAAGGACCAGAATTCAAATCTAGACCTGCCTGACTTCTGAGCCCAGACTTGATCACCAAGAGCTCATGTGTCCCTCACTGTCTCCACTCACTGTCTGAGTGGCTGACCTGGCACTTAGTATCTATGACCTGTGTCATTATTGTTTTTTGTAGGGTTATACTCATTTCTCCAATTGGACACAAAACAACTTGAGGAATGTCCCCAGTACTTCCCCCCTGTGGCTCACACGTGGAAAGAAGTGCTAAACGAATGTTTCTTGACAGATAGTTTGGATGTTTCCCCCTTGGCCTAAGCAGATTTTGAACAGAGCCCATCAATGTCTTAACACGGAGGAGTGAGTTGAAAATGGGTTTCAAAGTATTTAAAAGTAAGAAGCTTACTTGGGGAGTTAGTCAGTTCTCATTAAGAGAAAGGAAAACAGGGGAGGGACACTGGAATCATTATTAAGCACCAAGGCATAGTAGAAGCACATTAAGTACAAGGCGTATGCAGCAGTCACTTTTCATGCATTGTCTGAAAACCTTAGGAAATAATTATTATCTTTCCTATTTTTCAGATGGGAAAATGAGACTTAGAGAGATTAAGTGGCTTGTCAAGGACACAGAGCTATTAAATAAATGGGGACTGAAATCCAGGATTTTGTGACCATAATGCATATAGCTGCCACTTTGCATAAAGCCTCTCCTGTCTAATTTCTAAGCCATGTTTAAGCAAATCATTTAAAATGAGTCTTTGGTTGTTAACGTTAGGTGATGTATAGTCATGTTTAGAAAACCAGAGCAAAGGCTTCACGCTTGTGTTTCTATAAGGGATTATTAACCTAAGATTTCTGGACCCTGGAGACTACAAATAGCTCTCAAGAAGGTCCCTTGAAATTGAAAGCAAGCAAGAACTGTGTTTGATGTGCGCTTTGCCTGGGAGATGGAAAGGGGCCATAGCATTCATCGGTTTCTCAAAAGTGTTCATTGACTCAAAAAAAAAAAGGGGCAAGGGCTTCCAGTTTAGAGGGACAGAAAACAGACTCCCAAAGGAAATTTCATCCATGGACTTATGATGGAGGAGACTTTGTTCTGGGCTGCTGACATTAGAATTTCACGGGCCTTCCGGAGGGAGCCAGTCAGAAGATCTCAGGAGCTCTAGATTCAGAATGTCATGGCTCGAAATCCATGGGGACTGCAGTCTGCAGGCCTGGCCTACAGCAGGTGATGAATAGGATGTGACAGAAGGTGGATGGTACAGGAGCCAGGAGCTGTAGGATTGTTCACTTGGCAAGGGCAGGTCCTGAGTGAAGCGCTGCCCTCTTGGGTTAATGCATTCCGGAGTTCTTGCTGATGCCAGGGGAAAGGAGGAGGGGGATGCGTCCAGGCTGCAGAATGCACTGAGAGCAAAATCCAGATTTAGATAATCCACAGGGTTGTCGCGCTCATTTTTATAAAAATAGGGCCAATTATCTTGGGTAGGCAGAGACCTTGTTTTCCCCCCTGACTTCTTTTACTCAGAATGATTTGATTTTCAACGTGGCTGAAAAACAAACACCCTGTGGTGCATCTGTTGGTGCCTCCATAGGTAAAGTGGTTTCTATAATGGCACTGGACTGTGAAAAATGTTCTAAACATGACCCAATGATCTGAGATGTTGACCAAAGGTGGACGGATGGCTTCTACGCGGTGTGGTTTGTTATATATCTTCCCTCCACTCAAGCACATTCTAAAAGGGAGGACTCGTGTTAGGTTTGCAGCCCACTTTCTTCACCTGGAAATCAAAATTGGAAAGTGAATGAGCCTAGAGATGACCTGGATTCTAGTTGATCCACATCCTTGTGATTTTGATCACTTAAAATTTTTGTGTCCCATCACAATGCATCTCATTTATTCTGTTGTCTCTCTATCTGGCTGTCTGTCTATCTGTCTACCTACCTACCTACCTACCTATCTATCTTTCACCCGTTCAACTAACACTTCTTGAGTATCAGCTATTAAATGACAATGCAATTGGCAATACAAAGATAAATAAAATAGTCTCTGAGCTCTAGATACTAGGGCAGTGCTTCTCAGTGTTAACATGTACATAAATATCTGGTAATCTTGCTTGTTAAAATGCACATTCTGAGTTGTAGTTCTAAGGTAGGGCCCAGAGTTCTGCATTTTTAAAATGCTCCCAGGTGATGCTGATGCTGCTGCCCCCAAGACCACACTTTGAAGAACAAGTGGCTCCATTTTCTCAGCATTATTATGAGGATCCAGAGGGTTAATATATATAAAGTTACTTTAGGAAAGCAGAGGTACTGTCAAATAGAATGTTTGTTCTCGTGATGTAGTTTTTCTGGGTCTCCAGACCATTAGGTAATGTAGATGGTTTCTGCTGGAAGTGTTATTTGGCCTCCTGGTTGACTCAGTGGAATTAGGGGCCAAGCTGAGCTACATGAATACCAGAATATTTAAGTTTTAATCTATATTCAAAGTTAGATCAGGCAGTTATATCAACTAAGGCCCCGCCCCTTTCCCTCCTTTCTATTTCATGTGAACTTTTCTATGAAAGATGTTCACTTTCTCCTGAGATTGCCCAGAGTAGTGACCCTTTGTAGGGAGATGTGGTTTTGCCACTTAACTAATTTGTAAGATTGGAAGTCATAATAAATAGCCAAGCATTTAAGATTAATTAGTAAATAAATACTGTGTTAGCCTGATAAGGAGAAAGCACTTCTGTCTTTTATGAGAAAATGGTCATGATGCATATTATGCCTGGGGTGAACATAGTGGCCCTTCATCAGCCAATACAGCGTGAACCCATGGGAAGGTGGCCTTGTGTCGTGAGATTGCCCATTCTTGGTAGCTGTCTGTTACAAGGTGGTGGGTGTGGGTGTGAGGGGACTGAATTTCAAGAAGACAAGAAGCAGTTTATTCTAGTCTATTCTTTTTGCCATCTTTGAGGTAAAAAAATTAAAATAAATTTGATTGTTAAAAGGAGCAGTACATCAATAGAGCCTAGAGCAAAATCAATAATAAAATTTCAAGTTGAAAAATTACCCAGAGGTAGAAAAACATTAAGTGTTTAGGCTTCAGAAGAAGGAAAAGTCTAAAATATATTTCATTGATCTTGTCAAAGCCTTTTTAAGTTTGCTATTTTTTCCTCACTATTTGCCTTTGCAATGTAGAAATTCCAAAAGTTTATTTGAACATTGCACTAAAGTCACATTGTAAGCAAAGTTGCCAGAACATTTTTGTAGAGTAAATTATTTTCCAGCAAGCTCTGACTCTCTTTGGCATGTCAGTATCAGGAGGAAAGCCAGGAAAAAGAACTGTTCTGTTCTCTTATAAATTGACAACAATCATGTTCCTGAAAAGTTGAGTGTCAAATGAATTTTGTAAACTGCGCCTTATTTTTGAGCGCACTAGGGGAATCCCATAAAAACAAAGAAGTCTTTTGGTTAAGTGAGTATTTTCCTTCTCTCTTGTTTTGCAGTTTTTAAAATTTTTCTAAGTCTGGATTTTGTATATTGTCTGTTTGAAGCAGGGACCACCTTTGGACGAAGGGAAGAGAAGCCAGGATAATTGGTCCCTGTCACAGTCTGCGGGTGCCAGCTGGATGCCGGGAGAGCGTTTCAGAGTCAGGCTAGATGCAGGAAGCCTTAGAGGAGCCTTCTTCATGCAGGACATTCAGGAGTGGGTGAATCTGACATGCTGCTGTGGCTAGGGCACGAGGAGGGGGCAGATCGTGGCTTTGGGGCCAGACTGACCGGGGTTGGCTCCTGACTCCATCGCTGGTCAGCTATATTCTTGTAGAGAAAGCATCAGACCTCAGTGCACTGCGATTCCTC
Source organism: Furipterus horrens (assembly GCF_987537825.1). NCBI lineage: Eukaryota > Metazoa > Chordata > Mammalia > Chiroptera > Furipteridae > Furipterus > Furipterus horrens. The sequence goes on from NW_028327182.1 coordinate 74,930,268, forward strand.
AACTGTAGGATAACTCTGAGGTTATTTTCCTTAGAAACTGCTTATGGGATGAAACAAAATGGTGCCAGGCAAACAACAGGTGTTCAATAAACGGTTGCCGCATTTAGTGAGGGGCAGGGGCCTCTTGGTAGAGCCCCTTGACCAAACTGGAATATCCTGTGGTTTCTCATGATCAATTAGCAGAGGCAAGTAGTGGTCTCAGAATGTCCCAGTTGTCATCTGGTTTTCATATTAAGCTGTGCCCCCATGTCTACCCCCAACTCCAGGCACCTAGACAGGGGCAGAATCTTGATGGCCAATACCTCTCACTGACCCATGATTAGTTTCAGGGCTAGTGACTTGAAACAGCCCCTGACCTCTCTGGGCACTTCCACTGCTGATGCCTTCCCAAGGCATCCGTGTGTCCCGCTGCTTCCCCTTCCAGGCTCAGCAGCCCTAACTGTGCTCTCCTCCCTTCCACCTGAATTTTCCCTTCCAGGTGATGGTCTGGGCTCAGCCACCTACTAGCTGTATAATCTTGATATGCTACTTTTCATCTCCAAGTCTCTGCTTCCTTAGCAACAAAATGGGAATAATGCTGTCTAACTGATAAAGTCTGGAAGATCAGTGATAATATACAGAAAGCCCCTTGTCTTGGGTTACTACTATGAGCGCTGTTGAGCTAAGGACCGGTGGCCAGCCGTGGCAGGATGTAATAGCTGACCCAGTTAACATATTTGCATTTGTTTAGTAGAGGCTTTCAATACTTGGATGTCAAGGAGCTGTCTCCAGAGGCTGAGTGGTGACTTGCAGGCAGGAGGAGAGCGGGCGCAGAATAAACATTATTGAGTCCCTGGTCTGTGCCAGGCACTGTGCTAGGCCCTTTATGCTCATTTAACCTCATGAGGACCCTTCCCTGTCTCTGGTTCCCCTGGGTCTAGAGCTAGGAGATCTAGTTGGTGGCGGTGTGGGCTCTGGCTTTCCTGCTGACCCTGTGACATGCCATTGCTTCAGTCCTCCTATGCTCTCCATGGTTCTCGGGCCCGCTGAAGCTTTTGAGAGAGAAAGAGAAAGGAAGAGAGAGGGAGAGGGAGATTAGGGAGAACCAGCTGAGTAAGCTGATGGCCAGGCCCTGCTGTTAGTATTGATCAAGATGTAACCGGTTTCTTTCTGTGAACTCTGCAGCTGCATTCTTGGTCTCTAAGCACTCAGATCAAATCGGAAGGCATCTGACTGTCAGAAGCCAGGTGTGCTTGCCAGCTCAGACGCTGGAGCAAATTTTGAGTGAGAGGATGCAGGTAGGATTTCTGTGGAGGGGCCTTCTTTTCCAGAGACCCCACTGACATCTCTTTAAAAGACTTCCCATTGGTGGCAAGTCCCTCTCCCTGCCTAAGAAAAGAGGGAGGGTAGCTTGGCCTGGGGATGTGCAGTGGCTTTGGACTGAAACACACCTGACTTTGGCTCATGGCGCAGCCACTGCCTTTACTAGCTGTGGGATTTCAGGCACATTGAAGAGCCTTTTCATTAATTTGTTTTTCATTTGGTAACTATTTATTGAACACTTGCTATTTTCTGGCTACTTGGGATATTCCAGTGAGTAAGTTAGACTAGATACCTGTTTTAGTAACATTCTTTTTTATCTAGCTTGGAGATGTAACTTTTTATTTTAAATTTTTATTATGAAAAATGTCAAATATGCACAGGAGACTTTTTGCTAACCCTCCATGTGACCATCACCCAGTGTCGACAATTATTAAGTGTTGGGCCGAGCTGTTAGCCAGTAGATTAAATAATTACAGTGCACTGGAACAGGAGCTACAGAAGCTGCTTAAGTGAGACCTTAAGTGAGTTAGTGAACCTCTCTAGCCTCAGTTTCTTCATCTGTAAAAAGGGGAAAAAAAGTACTTACCTTATATAACAGTATAAAGGATGAAATGATGTATTTCACATAATGCGATAGGACAGTGACTGCAGGATTGGGTAGTCCTCACACATGTGACAGTCATGCGGCTATTGGGAGGATTCAGTGAGAGAATGGAGAGCAGTTGGTGTAGGATGGTGATGGTGCCATAGCAACAATGGGAGAAGGGAGCATGGACATCCGTGTTCTGATGCCGGCTGCTTACTGCAAGTGCTTGGCCAATAGCAGGTACTCAGTTGGTGGTGGTGATGGTGATGATGATGATGATCATGGTGGTAGTAATGATGATGATAGTGATGATGATAGTGATAAGTTTTCTCAAATTTCTGCATGGTTGGTGAAAATGAGTTAAGAGGATATAAGAGAGAAAACTGTGATTGATATGTGCTAATGAAAGGAACTGAAGAGATTGTTTTGAAAAGGCATTACCCTATTTGGTGAAAATAATGAAGTATTAAATATGAAAATATTAAAATGCTAAAATGATGTAAAACTCCTAGTGTGTGTTCAGTACCTTCCATGTGCAAGGCGTCGGGCTGAGTTCTGTGGGGCTCACAGTTATGGTCAAGAACCTGCCTTTGCCTGCAAGGAAATGATCTTCTCTTTAGGGAGATTCGGCAGAAACTCCTGATAAATTAGGACAACAGATTTATTTAAATAACAGCCCAAAGAAGAGCTGACACAAGGCGAAGCTGATTAATTGGCCCATTAATTGTATAGACATCAAGTGCTCATGAGTTCAGAGAACAGATCACTTCTGGCAAAGACATCGGGGCAGCCTCACCTAGAGGTGAGGTTGCCATTAGGTCTTTGAGGATGAGTAGGAAATATAAAGTGGGTCCTTCCAAATGTGGTTTGGAGGTCAATGAAATGACATCAAAGCTTGGTTCAAGGTTCACACAGTTCAGTGATTTTTGAATCATTTGTTAGGTTTGGTTCAAATCCCTGGTGCCCTGTCTGGCTGGCACTGCAGAAGCCCAGTACATAAAGCCCCAGGTTTTAGGGGCTGCAGGGCAGGCCCTACTTGGGGTGATGGCCCCAGGCCTGGAAGGGCAGGGTTCATACAGTGAGGGAAATGGCTTTGCATGCCAGCCTTGGGCATGCTACCTCCTCCTTTGGACTTGGGGTATCCAGTTGTAAAATGGGGATGAACATACTGACCTCTCTGCATGCAGGGATTGTTGTGAGGATTACCTGACATGACGTTGGGGTACAGTACATTCAGCTGCCCAGACAGACTGCTTTTAACTTGGTTTTATCTAATCTCACTTTCAAAAAGGGTAAGTTTTTTCTTTACCCTCAGGGATCTATTTCCTCAACTCCCAATGTCCTGAGTGGATTGTTGAGAGATTGTCCAAACAGTATATAATCTTAGGATACAGATGGAAGTGTCCCCAAAGTGGGCAATGGGCCAGGCTGCCTGTTGGAGAAGAGAAGACATCAGTCCTATGCTTAGTCCCCTTGGGTGTGGCTCTACAGAGACAAATGATATTGAGCTAAGGTGTGAATGACTGTTAATGCTTCCTGATTTACACTTGCCTTGTGAGGTACTTGCATTTTACAAGGTCTTCTAGCTATACCTTATTATAAAGAAAGTACTCTGGTGGACTCTGCGTGATCTGGTGGAACAAACATTAGATATTTATAAGGAGGTGTGGTGTGTGTTAGATGTTTGTTTCAGAATAAAGTATGTGTATAGTTCCATTTTTAAAAAAATATGCTTTATTGATTATGCTATTACAGTTGTCCCAATTTCTTTTCCCTTTGTTTCCCTCCACCCAGTGACCGCCCCCCTCTCTCCAGTTGTCCCCCACCCTTAGTCCATGCCCATTGGATATAGTTCTTCTCAACATCTTCCTATCTACTCCACTCCCTCCTATTATGCTTCTTAATTCCTGTACCATCTCCCTCCCTTTCCCCTCTTCCCCCTCCCTGCTAACCTACCCCACTAATATTCCCCATACCTATAATTCTTTTCCCACTCTTGTTGCCTACTTAGTTTGCCTTTGTTCTGGTTCCCTAGCTTCTGTTGTTGGCTGTTGTGATAGTTTTCATTTTAATGTTCATAGTTTTGATCCTCTTTCTCCTAAACAAGTCCCTTTAACATCTCATGTAACAGTGGTTTGGATCTGATGAACTCCTTCAGTTCTACTTTGTCCTGGAAGCACTTCCTCTGCCCTTCTATTCTGAATGACAGCTTCGCTGGATAGAGTAATCGTGGTTGTATGTTTTTGTTTTTCATTACTTTGAATATTTCTTGCCAGTCCCTTCTTGCCTACAGAGTTTCTTTTGAGAAATCATCTGATAGTCTTATTGGGACCCCTTTGTATGTAATTCTCTTCCTCTCTCTTGCTGCTTTTAAGGTTTTTTCTTTATCCTTAAATTTTGATGATAATGTGTCTTGGTGTGGTTCTCCCTGGGTTCAGTTTTTTTGGAACTCTCTGTGCTTCCTGGACCTGTAAGTCTATTTCCTTCCTCAAGTAAAGGAAGTCCTGCTTCATTATTTTTTCACACAATTTTTCAATTTCTTGTTCTTCTTTTTCACCTTCTGGCAACCCTATGATTCAGATGTTGGCCCCCTTATAGCTGTCCCATAGGTTTCTGAGCCTCTCCTCACTTTCCTCACTTTTCGTTTCCTCTTTCTGCACTGGTTGACTGCTTGTTCCTTCCTTATGTTCCAATTTGTTGATTTGATCCCTGGTGTTTTTTCCTCACCACTTGTCTAGTATGTGTTTTCATTCATTTCAGCAGGACTAGCCTTCATTCCTTTCCCATCTTGTTTAAGATCTGCTGTTAGGTTTGTAAACATTCGTATAACCAAAGCTCTGAACTGTGCTTCAGAATGATTTCCTATCCGCTGAGCCATTAGATCAGATATTTGCTGGCTGGTCAGCTGTGTCACCGGGATCTCTATCATAATCTGTGCCATCCTGACAGTTTTGTGTTTACCTTTGCTTCCGGGGTGGGGCTGTCACACCTCCTACGCTATAGGAGGTGGAGCCCTGTGCACTCGTCACTACCGGGCGACCCTTCTCACCAGTGTGGTGCTTTGTGCGGGGGTGGGTGTCCAAGAGGGATTCCTGCCATTCACTCTCCGCTGAGAGACCGGGAGCCTCCTCCTCTGTCCCCATGTCCTCTGGCCCTCACAGTCCAAGGCAATGGGGGTCTGCCTTCCCTGGCGTTGGAATTGCAAGCTGACGGGTTTGGTCTGCAGCCGAGGGTGCTCCCCAGGCGCTTCTTGCCTCCCCCTAAATATGGGTGTCTATGCTTATCACCATCCCACTGCCGTTGCCACAGCTGCCTCCACCAGCACAGCTTGACCTCTCCACCCTGGTTTCGTCCCTGCTACCCGTCCGATGAGCACCACTTTTTTATAACTTCATATGTTGGACTTCCATGTAGCTTTATTTTCTGGAACTTCTGGTTATTTCTGGTTTTGTGGTAGTTGTATTTCTTCTTAGTTGTGGAGGGAGGTGGAGCGTGTTAGTCTAGTATAGTTCCATTTTTAAAAGAACATGATAAATCAATTGGATAACCACTATGAGGACATAGGTGCATATAAATGCATGCAGAAAAAAAACTCCAGAAGAATACACAACAAATGAGTAACAGTGGTAAATTTGGGAGGATCTGGGGTAGCAGGTAGGATGACCAAAAAGGACGATGATCTTCTCTATAATATTTAAATTTTTTTCCAAGGAAAATATATTCATATGTCAGAGCAGAGGGTTTGGAGTCCGAGTGCTGGATTCTTTTAATCTCCTCATGGCTAAAATGAAGATGAGTCATCTTCACTGAGCTGTCATGTGCTTGGCACAGGGAACTGCATTGATAAAAGCCAGTGTCATTGTCCCCTATGCAGCTGAGAGTGATTGGATGCTCACCTGTACATTTCTCTTTCCTGGTCACACAGGAACAAGACTACATTTCCCAGCCTCCCATGCAGTTAATAATCACATGAATAATTCTGGCCAGTGAAATGTATGCAGAAGGGATGCATTATACCATTTTTGGCAACACCACAAATTCACCTGCATCCTCCTCCTCACTTCTAACTCCCCAGGTAAACGTTAGAGATACCAGTGTCCCAGGATGGAAGGAGCCTCCATCCCCCAGTGTCCACCTGAAGGACAGTCACTCAAAAAGTCACCCAGCTCACGTTAGACAGATGTGAGCAAGAAGTGAAGTTCTTGTGTCAAGCCACTGAGATTCTGAGGTTGTGTGTTGTCAATGCTAGGGGTATTAATGATATGTTCTCTCTTGGTTCTGAATTTGTGACTCTATTCTACTGTGTAAATCTCAGTTTGTTCACTGTAAGGTGGAAAAAGTCTTTTTTTTTTTTTTTTTGGCGTTTTTTGGCGTTTTTTGCCTGCCTCAGAGGTTTGTGTGTGAAAACCCAATGAGATGAATTGTGAAACTGCTCTCCAGCTGCTGAAGGGATGTGCAGGGGTTAGAAACTGTGTCTTTTAGAGTCCGTCAGGCCCTGTGCTAAAGACCAGGCTGCATGGGTGAGGCCCCTGATAAGGAAGGCCGGGCCTCAGGCCATCTAAAGGGGTGGGGTGGGTGGGGTGAGGACCAAATGGCTTGGAGGAGGGCCTTCAGGCCTCCTCCAGATGCAGCAAGGAGCCTGTGTCTGAGGTGGTTGCTGCACCTTCTTTGGTGACAATAGGATCCATGGATCAGGCCAGGATCAATTCCAAGGATCAACTCATTGCCAGCTGATAAGAGACTCAATGTGTTCGGGAGAATTGGCCATTGCCCAGGCCAAAGCAAAAACTTGCACTGTAAGCAGTAATTAAGAAGCGATTTGCCCTTGGCCTCTGCTTCTGGGACAAATGCCAGCCCCTGTGAGCCTTCAGGAGCAGGCTCAGATGGGGACAGGTGACGCGCCTGCATGTGCTGCAGGTCATGTAGCCCTTGTCAGAACTCTGTTCTAGCTCCAGGCCCAGCTCATCTGGTGCTGCTGTTCTGTAGGTGAATACCACTGCAAAGGGCACAGGGTCTACCCAGTCTGCCATGGTGCCAGTATAATGGGTCAGTGTGGTCTTCTGGAAAGAACTCCGGACTCTGGTTAGGGCTTTGGTAGTATCCATAGCAAGCTGTGTGAACTTGGCCATGCCATACCGGTGCTCTGGGCCTCAGTTGGGCCTCAGTTGTTTGTCTAGCCAGAGACCCTGGGAGACAGTGCAGCGAAGACAGCATCCTGCCCTCACAAAGCATCCAGTCTGGTTTCCCACGCTGTGCCCTGCTAGCTCCTGAGCGCTCAGGTTCTGTGGACAATGAGCTCTGACTTCTGAAGCATTCCATGTCTCAGAGAAGAGAGTGGAGATGAGTTTGGAAAGGAGGTAGTGGGAAAAGATGGAAGGAAGTAGGACTTTTTGGTGACTCCAAAATACAAACATTCTGCACATTTCCGTGTACTGGATATACTGGCGTACTTTTTGTGATAACTGTGGAAGCTTCAAGTGATTTTGGTCTGTTTCAGAAAGTAGTGGGAGGGGAAGGAGAAAAACAGATGGGGCCAAGGATCACAAGGAAAAGCTCATTTCCTTTTGCCTTTACTCATGGTCAGATTATTTCACAGGAAGGCATAATTGATGTACCTCTATGCAAATGATCATGCAAATTAGTCAGTTTCCTAGAGTTAATCGTTTCTCCTCTCCCCACTCACAGAGTGAGTAGAGCTTCAGCAGGAAGGGGGTGACTCACTGTTTCACAATCAAAACTCCCCCGAGTCTCAAAGCCCTCTCCCCGAAGGCACACACCTTCCCATGGGGCTTCTCTTAAGCTTTCTAGAGGGCAGACCCTGATGCAGAACACAACTCCCCTGGAGGCTTTCGCCCCAGCCCTGTGCCCACAGGAGAAATGAAAGAACTGAATAAAGAAATTGCTACCTCACGTTATTGGGTGACAAGATTTGCTCCCCTGTTGTTTGGGGGGAGTGGAGTGTCTCTTTCAGAATTAAAAATGAACTTGGCCAATTAGCTGCATAAAGACAACTTTTTCCTTCCTCCTGGTCTCTGGCCTTGGAGGTTCAGGTGGGTTGGGTCGGGAAGGCTCATTCCAGAGGTTGCCTCTCAGGCTCTTGCTTCTCACCTTTCCTTTCCCAATGCTGTGACTGCCCCGCCCAGCCCCCCTTCGCCCCCATTCTTCTTTCCTTGGATGAAGAAATTACATTTCCTATAATCTAAAGCAGAACTGACCACTTAACAACAACTTATAGCTATAAACCGATTGGCAATTTACACGGTTCTTTCACAGCTTTTTTTCCCACTTGCTCTTTGCCTCGCCTCTTTGGAGGTGGGTCTACACTTACAGTTGTGGAAACTCAGCTCTGGGAGGGGGCGAAATGATATGTCTGGGATCAGGAGTGATGGGTGCTGGGTCTGGAGCCCAGAGCTTGTGACTCCATGGCCTGTGCTTGCCCCTCCACAGCAGTGCATGTGGGGGATTGGGGTTCGGGTGGGGAAGAGGATGGAGTGTGGGGTGCGGTGAATGCCGGTGTGCACAGGGCTGAGGTTGGTGATGTGCAGTGGGGTTGGAGGTGGGGGAGACTGTCGTCTGTACTAGCTCATCCTGGGACAACAGGTGCAGAGACCTGTGGAGCTGCCCACCTACTCTCCTGATCTGGGTCGGCCTAGAGGCCCATAGCCTCACCATTACCCCTGTGTCTGGCTATCCTTATTAGATCAGGCCACACCCATTGTTCATTTATGGATGTCCCTAAGGGGATAGCAAAGTCTGCCAGGGTCAGAGCACAGTGGCCTTCTGAGAGGAGACTTCAGCTTCAGGCCAGGGACACTCCCAAGCCTCTTGGGCTCCCCTCAGTGGTTTCATGGTGACATTTATGGAAGCCCTTCCTGACCTACCTCTGATTTCCAGCTTGCTCCAACTCTTGGTCAAACAAGTGCCAGATGACATTTGTAAGCTGCTGTAAATCTGTTCTCAAATCTCCTCCTTCAAACTTCAAGAGACATCTCCTTCCTCTGGTGTTCATGTCCACTGGTCCATCTCACCAAGATTTTCTAGACTCCCATCATCATCATCCTTTGGGGAACCCCAGAGACTGTCTCGGATGACAGCTGAATCTTTGGACTCTCCGTTGCATGGTCCACATGGTCCACATATTGGTCACACACTTGATCTGTGTGCTGACAGAGGCTGGGAGCTTTCCACACACGATCTCACCTAAAACAGGTTTTCACTCGTTTTATCCAAATAATGGATGCACGGGTGAAATGACAGCAACAGCCCCAGTCCCCAACAAAGCTACTTTAACTGCTTCTCTGTTTGTTTAGGTCTTTGGGTAGTGACCCTTGTATCTAAATATTAATACGTGTCACCATTTAATCTTCATAGCAGTCACATGAGGTAGGTGCTCTTATCATCTCCATTTTACAGATGAAGAAACTGATTTTTTTTCAAGTATATTTTATTGATTATGTTGTTACAGTAGTTCTAATTTTTTCCCTTTGCTCCCCTCTGCCCAGTACCCTCCTTCCCTCCAGCAATCCCACTCCCCTTAGTTCATGTCCATGGGTCGTGCATATAAGTTGTTTGGCTTCACCCTTTCCTATATTATTCTTAATTTCCCGCTGTCTATTTTGTACCCACCAATTTTGCTTCTTAGTCCCTGCACCATTTTCCCATTTCTCCCCCTTCTCCCTCCTAGCTGATAACCCTCCAAATGATCCCCATACCTATGATTCTGTTTCTATTCTGGTTTGTTTAGTTGGATTTTGCTTTTATGTGTTAGATTCAGTTGTTGATAGTTGTGAGTTTGTTGTCATTTTAGTGTTCATAGTTTTGATCTTCTTTTTCTTAAATAAGTCCATTTGACATTTCATGGTGATGATGAACCTCTTTAGCTTTACCTTGTCTGGGAAGCACTTGATCTGCCCTTCCATTCCAAATGATAGCCTTGCTGGATAGAGTAATCTTGGTTGTAGGTTGCTTTTCATCACATTGAATACTGCTTGCCAGTCCCTTCCTGCCTGCAAAGTGTCCTCTGAGAAATCAGCTGAAAGTCCTATAGGCAACCCCTGTAGGCAACTCTCCTCCTCTCTCTTGCTGCCCCCAGGACTCTGTCTTTATCTTTCACCTTTGGCATCTCAATCATGATGCATCCTGGTGTGGTCCTCTCTGGGTCCAGCTCGCCCGTGACCCTCTGTGCTTCCCGGACCTGTACATCCATCTCCTTTGTAAAATTTGGGAAGTTTTTCTCATTTTTTTCAATTCTTGCTTCCTCATTCTGCACTGGTTGACTGTTTTTTTCTTCCTTATGTTCCAAATCATTGATTTGAACCCCGGTTTCCTTCCCTTCACCATTGGTTTTGTGTGGATTTTCCTTCGTTTCACTTAGCATAGCCTTCACTTCTTCTCTTATGCATTTGCAGTACTCAAGCATATCTGTCAAGCCTGTGAACATCTTTATCACCAGTGTTTTGAATTCTGCGTCTGTTAGGTTGTCTATCTCCTCATCTGTTGGGTTGGCTATCTCCTTGTCGCTTAATTCTCGCACTGGAATCTTGATCTGTTCCCCTTTTTGGGCCATACTTCTCTGTCTCCTCATTCTGACAGATTCCTATGTTTGTTTGCCTCCACGTCCCAGGTAGAGCTGTCACTCCTCTTACGTTGTAAGGGGCGGAGCCTTAGGGATTTGTCAGTACAGGGTGACCTGTTTCACCACGTTGTGGTGCTGTGTGTGGGGGAGGGGTCTGAGAGGGAACATGCTGCCTGCCCAGCACTCGCCCCCCTTCCAGGCACCTCTCCCACTTCCGCAAGGGACTGGCGCCTCTCTAGCTGCTGCCCTGGCCATCGTTCCCAGAGTGGGTGGGTCTGCAGACATTCTAGGACTGCAGGGGCCCTTTAAACAAGCAGACTCTGTTGAGTTCGGCAGTTTCTGCCTCCACCCCAACCCCCACTGGTCTGCACAGTCAGAAGCAATGAGGCTTGATTTTCCCCAGTGCTGGGATCATGAGCTTTGAGGTCTAGTGAGAAGCTGGGAACGCTCCCCAGGTGTCCCTCCTGACTTTTTAAAATGTGTGACTGCGCTTTTTGCCAGCCTGCTGCTGCTGCTGCTGCTGCTGCCGCTGCCACCACCACCACACCGAATCCTCTCCGCCCCAGCTCCACCCCTCCTACCTGTCTGGATGAGTATTTCTTCTTTATATCTTTGTTTGATGGACTTCCGTGCAGTTTGATTTTCTGAACTTCTGGTCGTTTCTAGTTTTGAGGTAGTTGTATTCCTTCTTAGTTGTGGAGGGAGATGTAGCGTGTCTATCTACACCTCCATCTTGAAACTGAGTCTTAAAGGATACACATGGTTTGCCCAGGGTCACTTGAGCTGAGATATGGCCAAGCCAAGGCTTGACTCCAGACCTTTACTTGAAAGCCACAGTGCTGTGTAAGAGGCAACTCTGTTCTTCCCCCCTCTTTTCACCCATGTTTCCCCTGGAGTCTTGTTCCCCCATTGCCATCCCGAATGTTATTCTCTGGCTTCCAGGGCAGCCTGGTTAGTGATCTGCATGGTGCCTTGTAGTTTCTACCCAGCTCAAAGCAAGGCTTCCTTCCTGCCGAACTGGCGGATCTCGGCCCTGTACACCATCCATGCCATCCATGCATTTGAATAAACCACATGTGACCCCAGTGCTAGGAGCATCAGGTTGTTTCTTCCAGAAGTGATGCTCCCAGTAAGGCAGAGTTGGACTGACTGGCAGGGTCCTGTGCCCAGTGATGTGTGCTGCTCCTGTCCCACAGGACGTGCCCCCACAAAATCAGTCTGATAAGCCCCCAGTCTATGGTATTTTGTCCTAGCAGCCTGAGCTAATTAAGATAAATTGAAATGTGAAAAAGTAGATGCAGCTGTACAATTAAGTCATATCACTAATGAGTATATATAGTTTTAATAATACTCTTAAAAAGTACTTCATTTAATTATTTTTAGAGATAGGGGAAGGGAAGGAGAAAGAGAAGGAGAGAAGCATCAATGTGTAGTTGCCTCTCCCGCACCCCCTTCCAGGGACCTGGCCCGCAACCCAGCTATGTGCCCTTATTGGAAATTGGACCCGCAACCCTTTGGTTTGCAGGCCAGCGCTCAATCCACTGAGCCACACCAGCCAGGGCTATAATACACTTTTTAAGAACAGTTTTAGATTTATAGAAAAATTGCAAAAATAGAACAGAGAGTCCTCATACACACTGCACCTGGTTTCCCCTATTATTAACACCTTCCATCACTGTGCTGCATTTGTTACAATGAATGACCCAGTGTTGATCTAGTTTTATTAACTAAAAGTCCAGATTGCCTTAGTCTTTTCCTACTGCCCTTTTTGCATCCCAGGATGCCATACTCTGTTTTGTCATCATGTGTCCTTAGGTTTTTCCTGGCTGTGACAGTGTTCCAGCCTTTCTTTGTTTTTGATGACCTTGACAGTTTTGAGGAGTGCTGGTGGCCAAAAGTTCCCTAGGGTATAATTTTGGCTGATTTTGTGGTAATCAGCCATTGACAAAAGTGAGGCCCCAATCAGGGGTGCCCAACCCTTATGTTGGGGAGATCCCACAGTGGTTGGGGATTTAGGGCTCCACACACCACTTTCCAGGGAAGTATTTCAAGGAATTCTTATTTCAACCATGTGAGCCCTGGGGAGGCTGAGCCTATTGTCTGCTGAGCACAGTGCATTCCACAGTGGTCTTGTGGGAAGGGACCCTGCTTCCCCACGGCCCCCTGGCTCCCTGTGCCACTCAGGGAGGGCTGCTGGGTGGCCAATGGTGGCTCTTGGTCCAGACTGTCCGAGTGTGTATCCAGCGCTGCCACAGCCTGGGCAACCCTGGCCAAGTGACTTTATTTCCTTATCTCAGTCAAAGTGAGGATAATAGTGGTATACATCTCAGTTCATTCTTGCCAAGTGCTTACTTAGAAATGCCTGGCACAGAGTCAGCACTATTATTATTATATAAAAATACCAGTTATAACTGGAAATTACTGACACAGAGAAGGCAGGTGAATTCCCCCCTCTGCAACTCAGTTCCTAATTCCTAACTGATACAGCTGATATGGTTGTTATTTTATTTTTAAGATCTCTTTAAGATGCAATACAGGAGTGTGTGGCACATAGTAAGTGCTTAACAAACGTTAGCTATTATTAGGACAGTATGGTTCACACGCATCTGGGGCTCATGGCCATCCCCCAGACCCACCCAGGTGATCAAGGTTGTATAAGCTGTGGGCTCTGAAGCCGGATGGGCTAGGGTTCAAGTCCTGATTGCTCTAATTACCAGCTATGTGACCTTGGGCAATTCACTAGACTTTTCTGTGCTTCGCTCTTCCTACCTGTAAAATGGGGATAACAACAGTACCTCGCACAGGATTGTTGTGAGAATTGAATGAGATGATGGGCGTTGGCATGTAAGTGCCCAATAAATGGTAGTGATTAATATTATCAATACATCCATGGGCACTGTCTTTGTGGGAGACATTGGTTCAGGGAGAGACCACCAATGGCAGGAGGGAGTAGATATGTGGAGGAGGTGATGCTGAGGTCCAGTTCCCACTGCCTGGGTCTTGGTGTGCCTGAGCTTTCCCTGTAGCCTCAGTCTTTAAGGTGAAAATGCTTATGCCTCCTGATGTTGTTTATCAATCTGTCATGTGATAAATTTAACATTTGTAAAGATCTATCATGTGCCACAGACCATGCCAAAAGCTTTTACGCATTTTAGGTCATTTGATTTTCACAGACAGTGGTATCCCATTTCACAGGCAGAGAAATGGAAGTACCAAGAGCCATGCCCCTGTTACGAGACTAAACGATGTTGTGGGAAGCCCATGGTCAGGGTCTTCGCTCCCAGCTCTGGAGCACAGGGATCCTGTGTTGGAGAAATAAAAAATACACCATCTTTATTTCTGAAAAGTAGACTTAAATCTCACCTGAGCAAGGAAGGACTGTTTCTATCTTGTTCACCTTCATCCCAGAGCTTAGTCTAGGAAGTGGCATCTAGTAATTGTTTAATGACTACCTGCTGAATGAATGCGTGACTGCATCCTTTATCCCACCTGAGCCTTAGAACGACCCTGTGAGAAGGGCGTTGATGGTCTCCATTTTCAGGGTCAAGGAGATGTCAGGAAAATGAACCTTTACCGAGGGCCTTCTGCAGGCAGATGTTTTGCGGGTGTAATCTCATTTCATGAGTGCATGTAGCCTTCAGGGAAGTGCCACACAGCTGCTGACTGCAGAGCCAGGACAAAGGCCTCTGGGTCCAGACCCCAGGCCCCATGTTGCCCGCTGCCCCACTACTCCTGCCTTCACAGCCCCGAGCCCAGGCTGAGTGGCCTCCAGGGCACTGAGAAATGGAACTTTGCCCAGGACCCCCAAGACCACCAGGGTCCCAGGGAAGGCAGGACCCCTGCCAGCAGTGCAAAAGACAGTATCAGTAAAGGGCCTGGCGCAGTGTCTGACACCTGGAGCATGCTCACAGCATGATGACTGTTGTCCTCGGGGCTTCTTGTTCTTTAATCACATAGTACCTGCTGTTGCAAACAGGAGACAGAGCAGGAAATTACTGGAGGGTGAAACCTTCCTTATTTCTTTATGTTATGAACGACTTCCTTTCCCCTGAGAAAGAGCAATATATAAGTTTCTTTTTTCTTAAAAAAATTTTTTTTTGTTAACAAAAGAACTGAATCGTCAGCAGGTTTTCCTTCTTTAGAAGGGACTTGCAGCATGGAAGAAGGTCATTTTGACAAGTCCTGTGAGTTGAGCTGGACACAGGGGTAAGTTCTGGAAACTGGGGCCTACCAAAACTGCTGAAGGATTTTTCTGAGGCCCCGCAGAGCCACGTAATTCCTGACAGAGTTCCAAGGGGGAGCATCAGCCCCACCAACGGGAACAGCTGTGCTGGGCACAGGCCCAGAGAGAGCCTTGGGGATCAGCACATTTGACCCCAGCTGCTCTTTCCAACACCTTCCTACTCCCGTCACCTTCGGGGGACAGTGGATCTGCTCCCCTTTCCTTGGTGGGGGACTTGAAGAGACTGGCCAGAGGCCTCAGAGGGGTCTTGGCTGGACCTGAGGGCCCCAGTGAGGCTGATGAGGCTTTCATCAGCTCTGGAGGACTTCTTGGTGGCAGTGTTCCAGGGCAGCCTGACCCCCAGCCAACATCTCAGAACGGGAGAGACCTCAGCTGCCCTCTAGTCCAGGAGTTGGCAAACTTCTGTACAAGGCCAGACAGTAAATATTTTAGATTTTGCAGACCATACTGTCTGCCACAACTGTTATCCTTCATTGATTTTTTTCAACCATTTAAAAAAGTGAAAACCATTCTGAGTTTGTGAGCTGTACGAAAACAGTGAGCGTGTCTGGATTTGGCCTGTGAGACACAGTTTGCCTCCCCCCGAGCTAGTCTGTGTGCCTCCTCCTGTCTCCTCGAGCCCCCAGGACAGGGTGGTTATCCAGCCTTGGTCTAAATGTTCTCCCAATAGCCGATCACCCACTACTTCTGAGACTGGACAGGGAAAGATGCACTGAGAATGTCTCTGGGACACCTCTGGTCTCTGGGACACATCCTTCCTTCTAGCTATAGCTCTTGTGAATGCTTCAACCCAATTCTGAACCTTCATTTGCCTGGAATGAGGTGCTTCTGGAGAGTTTGTGCAATGCCAGAAGGAGAACAGTAGGCGGCAGCACTGAGCTGCATTTACTTACTCCTCCGCAGGATCCTTAGACCCAATAGACTGTAGATAGCCTTTGCAGCCCATGGTTGGACAGACAAGGATGTTGAGCTCCAGAGTGGGGGAAGATGCTCTGGATTCCTTACCCAGGCTCCATCTATCACATTGCACCCACTAGGATTGGGCCGTATTCTTGGACTTTGTTTTTCCTCTTTGATGCTTTTAGGGCATCATCATGGTGACCACCAACAGTCTGCCCTGGACCCTGATGCCTTTTCCTGCAGGTCCAGGTCCAGGTGCACTCATGCAGCTCTGGCTGACACGGTGGGGCAGAGATTGGGCCAGGCTGCAGGTTGGAGAGCACACTTGGTTGTGATTTGTGCCATGGGTGTGGGGATGGGGTTTGGTCGGTCCAGGTAGGGTGCTTGTGTATGCACCTGGAGTTTGCAGGAATTAAACCACAGTACGTACTGCCCGTGATATTGAGGTCATTTTATTTATATGCTCCTAGCCAGCTGACTGGTATTTGAGGTCTCAAGAGCCACGGAATCTAGACACCTGGAGTTCACCCAGGTCTGAAATATCCCGTCCTAAGTGTTCTTGAAATCTGTCCCCTGCTCACTAGTCCTGTCCTCTCTGCTGCCAGAGCGACCCTCCTCAGATGCACCTTGGACACAGCACTCAGACATGTTAAAAGCCCTCATGGTTGCTCAGGATAGAGGGAAAACCCCTAACTTGTCACGCCAGGCCCAGCAGCCCTCCATTCCTATCTCTTTGCACTCTGCACTGTTATGCTCCAGCCACGCTGTTGTCCCCTGCACAGTCTCAGCTGCTTCTTGCCTCCATGCCTTTGCCCATACTGGGTCCTGGGCCTGGATCCCCGTCCCTTTCTGATCTCCAAGCTCCACCCCTCCTCCTCCTGACTAATCTCTGCAGGACCTCCAGGAAACCTAGCCCGAACCTCACACTACAGCCCTGCTGTGCACCTCTCATCCCCAGACGAGCTCTGTTATCACCGCGGCCCCTTGTGGTCATGGTTGTCCTAGAGTGTGACCTCCCAGAGTTCCAGCACTGTTTTGTGTATGTCTCTGTAGCCACAGCACAAGCATAGCACCTGGAACACAGACACACTCGGTAAATATTTCGTCACTGGAGAGATGGGAGAGGGATAGGATACGGTGGGCACTCGAGACACCACCTGGCCCTCCGTTGGGCAAATACTAAACCTATGTTTTTGAAACCAGGAACAGGAGAAGACCACATCCTAGGCAGCGACCATTCCTACCCTCGACCATCTTTCTTGTTACAACTCCCTTCTCCATATCTAGTCTAACTAAATCCCTGGTGTTTCAGTTTAACCTTGTTCCAGCAACCTCGCAGATGGGGAGCAGCTGTTCAGCATCTGATGGAGCTTTTAATACAAATTCCAGACAGATTTTCCCTCTGTTAATGGCAAAATAAAAAGCCCCAGAAAACAAGCGCCACCCCCTACCCTGCAGTGTGGGGCCTATGAGTGGCACCTCTCCCAGACACCTGCTTTAATCACACAGCCTTGGAAAGTATAGAGACTACTCTGAGTCACCCAGGGGTGTCCAGGGAAGACCTAGGAGGTGGGCTGAATCCATCTGAGGTTGCAGAATTCATCTGAAGGGGTGTCTCTATGAGTGACACCTTACATCCTTTGAGAGGGTCTGATGCATCCTGGGATGGGCTTGGGGCTGCCCTCAGCCCAGCCTGCTCATGAATAGAGCCCCAGGCTAGGTTTGTGGTCCCCACCTACTCCACCCACATTTGGCTTTGGAGTCCAGCTTCTGGTAGGGAATAGAGTTTGGAGAGGGTATGCTATTTGCCTGGCCTTTTCTCCCTCCTTCCCCAGCACCCCAGCCTGCTTTGGGGCCAGTTTTCTAGAGAGATCTCCCTAATAGACCAATGCATTCTCTAATCCCCAGGGGATGCATCAGGAGGACGACATTATGGGTGTGTGGATCCAGATTGATGGAGGTGCAACAAACTACCTTCTGATATGTGGCAGGTGAGGCCACAGTCCTATGATTGAAGGATAGAGTTGCCAGATTTAGCAAATAAAAATACATGCAAATATTACACAGGACATACTTCTACCAAAACATTATTCATTGCTTATCTGAAATTCAAATTTATTGGGCATCCTGTATTTTCTCTGGTAACCCTGGTGCAAAAGTCTCCCTTGAAGGGGGTGGGCATTTCTGATGTCATTCAGTCTGAAGAAGGGGACTGGGAAGCTGGGCCTAGGTACCCAGGTTGCTCCTTTTGGCTTTGCTTTCTTGGGGTTCCAGGTCTTCAGCCTCTGTCTCATTGATGCTGATTGGGAGTTGGACAGGGAGCTGATGAGCTGGGCATCCATGTCTGGGTTTATTTCCTCCTTGTTGCCCTGAGCCTTTAGTCAGGTTCTGTGACACTTTCTGGCCTGGTGCCTGTGGCGCTGAGAGTGTTGAGGGAATGTCATGGTCCGTGAGTGGGGCAGCTGTGGCCCCTGAGGCCTGAGGGAAGTGGCAGTGGGGAGGTGGGGCCTGGGGGGTGTGGAGCTGATTTTGGGGAGCTTTCTCTCTCCCTGTCTGTCCTCTCAGTGGGGAGTCATTCTCTCTCTTCAGTCTTGGAGGATCTGGGCTTGAGTTTTAAAATTTTAACATTTAGTTTTTAGAAATTCAATTACAGTAAAATTTACTTCCCTTTTCCTTCTGTCCCACGAGTTGTGACAAATGCAGAGTCATGTACCACCACAGTCAAGATTCAGAGCAGCTCCATCACCGCCCAGGTCCTCTCATGTTGCTTCTTTGTAGCCAAGTTCTCCCACACCCCCAGCCCCTGGCAACCAGCTCTGATCTCTGCCACTACATTTTTGCCTTTTCCAGAATGGCCTGTGAATGGCATCACTCATTATGTAGCCTTTGCATCTGGCTTTTTCTTCTTGGCATTTGAGATCTCTCCATGTTGTTATAAGTGGGTCTTTCCTGAGTAGTAATCCACTGCATGGATGTGCCGGTTTGTTTATTCACTCCCCCTCCAGGGACATCTGGGTTGTTTCCAGCTTGGGGTGATTATAAATAAAACTGCTATAAAAACGCATATAGATATTTATGGGAATGTAGGTTTTAATTTTCTCGGATACCTACCCAGCAGTGGGATTGCCAGGTCGTGCGTTACGTATACATTCAACATTAGAGAAACTCTGAGCTTTATTGTTATTAGGAAACTAATGTCCACAGCCATCCCATACTTTGCAGATGATGGGAAAGTCAGTGACTAGTCCAGAGTTTCCAAAAAAGTCAGTGTCAAGGTCCAATCCAGAACCTGGTCCCCCGCCTCACAGGTCACTGCTCTTCTACCTGTATCTTACTGTTCCCTTTGTCGTCTTTCACCGCAACTTCATGCCCAGGAGAGACCCTTTCTGGAATACACTGGGCAACCACTGAGCTTCCGTGTCCACTGATAAGGAATGTGACCAAAGAGATTAATTATTTGGTAAGTGGCTTTTGTAAACACAGCCGTATCGATGAGCTGAGTTGCTCTTCAGGGGTTGTGAGAAGACTGTAGACTCAGCCCTGGCCCTGGTGGTTTGGCATGGGGGAGCCTTCTACAAAAGTATTCTTCTATGATTCATCAACAAAATTAGGCTTCTGAGATCTTCTCAAGCAGAACCGACACAGCACTGGTTTTCTGAGTTTTCCTTGGACACTGGGTACTGTTTGCTGTGTCTTGCTTAGCTCTGACTATATCACCCTTCTATCTGCCATTTGGGATTGAGTCCTGCCCCTGACAATAGTAGTCCCGGACAGTCATTCCTTTATCGGCTGCAGGTCCTGACACTCCCTGGGAACCTTGGCTTGCCCACCGTTCCAGCTTTTGAACATTTCAATGCAGGATTAATTGTTATTCATGCTGTCATCTTTATGTAGGTCACTTTTTCTTGGGAGCAAGTTGATGGACTTTTATTATCTGTGGAAAGCAGTCATACCAGAATGGATTATACTTTTGATTGATGATTTAGCCTAAAAATAGTTTCCTATTTTAATAAGCCTCATCAGGAAGAGATGACCCCAGAGAGAAACTGCATGCTTATCTGGTCGGTAGCCTGTGTACTTTGTAGAAATTTGTGTGTTTTGAAGGAAGGGGGAGAGGCTGTGGCTCTTGGGTCTGGGAGACTGGGTCTAGAAGCCTAGCCAGGGGCATATATTGGCTGTCCCAGTGTGACCAACTTCCTTCTGCACAGGGGCCCACAGTGTCCCATGTGTTGAGGAGAGGCAGGCAATGGCTATGTTAGATTCGTGCTGGCACAAAATTACATTCAATAAATAGGTATTTGGTACTTGCTGTGTGCTAGATACTCTCACTTATATTATCTGGGGACTATATAGGCAAAGATAAGGGAACCTTACTTGTAAAAATGAAGTACTTTGCCAAGTCAGATTTATTTGTAAAAGGCCAGTTAGGGGATGGCATTCTTTTAAACAAGGAGGTAAGTCCTCTAGTGCACTTCATATGGATGGAGATTCAAAAAGAAAATCTGAATTTTAGAAGACTCTATTCTAAGGAAATGTAAATGCCAGATCTTATACGCTGGGGTTGGGTTCAACTAGGAGAAAGCAGATCACAGCAGTGAGGATAGGACTCTGGGGCCAGACTTGCCTGTATTCCAATTCATTCCACTCACTGCTGTGTAGCCTTGGGCACATAGCACTTAGCCTCTTTGAGCCCCAGTTTCTGCATCTGAAAAATGGGGTAGTGATGGCCCCACTGCACCAGGTTGCAATGGGAATTAAGTGATGTACCTACCGCCCCTCAGAAACATCAGCTAAGATCATGAAGGCACAAGAGGTAGAAACCTTGGATTTTTCTTCCAGGAAATGCCATGATTGAGGTTTTCCCTTGAAGCCTTGTGAGTAAGCTTCTGAAAACATATCTGGGCAAGTGCTTCCCCAAATGCCCCTGGTGTGCAAACAGTGGTCCTCGTTGGAGGCAGAGGAGGGCCGGGAGAGGACATCAATGATATGGTGGCAGGCTGTGCAATGAGCCCACCAGAGCCGTTCCCTAATAGTTCTAGGGTCAGAATAGTATTTATTCTCTTTTTTTTTCTTTTAAAATTTTTATTTACTTTTAGAGAGATGAAAAGGAGGGTGAAAGAGAGGGACATCAATGTGTAAGAGATACATGGACTGGTTGCCTCTCGCAGGCCCCCATCCATGGACCTGACCTGCAAGGAATGGTACCAGCGCTCTATCCACTGAGCCACACCAGCCAGGGCTGCTCTATTTTATTTTAAACAGTGAGTTGGTCCCGGGTTTGAGGCCAATGGGACCAAGATGGCCAAGTGGCCTCCAGGGGGCGCTCTCTAGTGGACTAGTGGTGATGGGATGGATGGGGGTGGGGGGGGGCGGTGCTCAGTCTACCCACCAGACAAGGGAAGGAGGGGCCCTCTGGTGTCTGATGGTAGCAGAGTGCAGGGGCTTCTATGGAAACTGGCCCTTGCCGGGCTGTTTTCAGAATCCTCGAGGAGGAGGGACAGCCCGCCAGCACCCTCCCCACCCCTCCGCTTTGGCAGTATCTGCAAATGCCTGTTCTCAAACCTATGGACCGTCTTCAGGGAAATGAAAAGCACTCCCCCAACACAGAGGTAAAGGACTGTGAAGCATGCCTGAGAAACAATGCCTGTTTTTGTCACGAGTGCCCGCTCGCCAGTTCTGCCACAGTAGTGAGCGCAGGAATAATCCAATTCACAGAGGAGCCCGAGGGCATGTCAGTGCTACTGTTGAAAGGATGTAAGAGCTTTTGGTATAAAGCTCACGCACCACACAGAGGAATAAACTAAATGTACGTGGAGCACAGAGGAGACGGTTCACCCCACCTGTAGTAACCATGATGATGATGATGATGATGGTGATAAAGAAAGACTTTATGGAGGAGGGGACTTCTGGGATGCACCATAGCTGCTGTTTAAGAAAGGGGGTTCAGGCAGGACATAGAGGCTGGTGGCCACCGATGGAACCTGCAGAACCTACCCCCAACCCTACCCACCTCCATCACACACCTCAGATTGGCACTTTAAAATTGGGAATATGGAGTAGAGAAGGTTGTTTCACAGAACGTTAGACCATGAGCTGGAGGGAGCTCGCCACGCAGGCACAAATGAGGAAACACGGCCCGGAGAGGTACAGTGATTTGTCAAAGTCACACACAGCCAAGCAAGTGCAGGGTTGGGGTGGGGGGCAGCATGGGGAGGGATGGTGGGTGTCTGGAAGGAACAGGAGAAGCACCCAGACTGCCTGTTTGTTCCCCTTTTCTCCTTTGACACAGAGCCTTTGCTATGAAATTAAGCATTAAACATAGGTGGTGGAGGATTGCTAACTCCAGGTGGATGCTGAGGGCCTGGACTTGAAATCCCTCCATTGAGCTAGAGAGAAAGTGTCCTGTTCAGCTCCTGTGGCCCTGGAACCGAGCTGGAGTTGAAGGCCCTCAGTCCCTTGTAATAACAGATGAATGCAGGAAGTGGGGCGGTTACTCTTGCTCGCTCCAGCAGGGGGCGTGTGTTTGGATTTGTGTTTGGGAGCAGAGGGAATCTCCTTTGAAAATGGGGTCAGAAAGATGCTCCTTTAATGTTAGAAAATAGCTCTCATTAATTTGCAGTCCTCTCTAACTTGAATTTTATTTCAAAGACCTTTTAATTTTATTTTTAAGTTGTGAAGAGTATGAGAAGGAGAGTGTGCTTCTCATTATTTCTTTGATGTTTGAATTATTCCAGCTCTAGGGGGACCCACTCTGGATAAATTCCAGCCCAGAAAGCTCCAGGATGGTTCTAGCCCTCCATCAGTGCTTCCTAGAGAGATATGTGATGTCTGCATGAGCATGGGAAGGGCTGAATTATGAAAGTACACGATGCAAGCTCCACATCTTTCTAGGATAAACTTTACAAAAATATTTTGTATAGATGGGTTATTTATTCCACGCTTCTGACGACTTTGTCTGAAAAATTCCACCTTTGTGTAGAAACACCAAAGGTCAGGGGAGATGATGGAATTCCAAAAATATGAATCGACTTGAAAATCAGCAAATGCTTAGTGAGCACCAACTATGTGTGAGACATGGTTGCTGACCTTTTCAGAGCTTTTTTTAATTCCAGGAATTAATAGACCAAATTCTCAAAGTTATTAGAAAAGACAAGATAATAGATCAAGCACTGGGTTATGCAATCTGTATAAACAAAGTCTGAATATATTGACAGGAATGAAATGAATACAGACTGGGATTATTAGGCAAGGCTTTGCAGGATAGGAACTTAAAGGTGGGGAAGATTTAGATGGATGGCGGGCGGGGCAGGGGGTTGCTGAGAAGAAGAGTGTGCCTGAGAGGCAGAGGCACGAATAAGAGGGATGTGTTTTTTGTCACAGTGAGGCTTGTAGAAAGTCCAGGCTACAAACATTATATGTGGTATAAATCCAATTTTGAAAGAATATGTTTTATTCATATGCAAAGAAAGAAGACTGTAAGCAAATGTATCAAAATCTAATAATGTTTATTACACGATGAAGGGATTATGGGTGGTTTTTAGTTTTTTATTTTTACTTGGTACATTCTAATTGTTTACAATGAAATCATTTATTCTCACTACCAGAATAAAAACAAAACCCACCGTTCCTTATTAACCCTTTGAGCACTAACATCGCTGTGATGCTGACAAATTTTCCCAAAAGTGCCAGCATCGCTCCCAGTGACTCTTTTTTTCCAATGGCTATAAATGTAAATAACAATGGAACAATTCATATTTTATGTTTTGTTCTCTTTTTTTGTACCTCAGGTTATATATTGATATAATTTTTTCTCATGATGATCCAAATTTCGAATTACGCATGGCACTCAAAGGGTTAAGAGAGGGACTAATGTTGAGTGGGTGTTGAAGGGTAGTCCTCCCTCCCAGAATGTAGGAGCACAGTCAGTGAGCATCCCAATGAGTGTGATTTAAGTGCAAGTGGGACCCAAAGGCCAGTTTTAGAGGGGTCAGGGGCTGGAGTCGTCTCGCAGTTTATCAACAATTGCAATCAAAGATTAAAGAACGGACCACTTATATCCATAGAAGTATTTTTATTTACTTAATCCAAAGGACAAGTAACATCGTGAATCAAAAAAAAATTTTTTTTAGCTAGAAGCCTGTATAACAGAAAACTAGAGTGGGCTAAAGTGTTACATTAAGTTACCCTGATGGTAATTTGTGAAATTTGCCTCATTTTCTTCTTCCACCCACTTGGGACCAGTGGAAGGCAAGAATGGAGGCCTGTGAGGCCTTCACCTTGAAGTCAACACACAGCTGGAGCCTATGAAAGGAAGACAGACCCCAGAGCCAGGTAGACCAGTTTGGAGCCAGCCCTCTGCACTTATTGGCTAAGTGTAGAAGCAAATGGGAGGCTAGTCTCTTTGGCATACACTCTTATGCAGATGCCTCTGTAACAAAACTCCCTTGGATGGCATTCAGGAGAATCCCACTCTATTCTGAATTCTGCTGTCTAGAAAATCAGACTTGTGAAGGTGGGGATGAACTCCCTGCCTTTCCTAGATATCCAGCCTGCTTTCTCTGGGGAGAACTCATTTAGACATTCGTGACATGTCCTTATGCCCCACTTCTTGAATCACAGTATCCATCATTGCTCTGCCTAATAACAGAATGGTGGGTTTTCTGTTGAAATAGTGAAGTGGAAGCAGTAAGAATTTGCAAAATCCAAAAATGACTTTGCAGAGGAATCATTTTTCATGTAGTTTGTGCTGACATCTCTCCAGGCCTGGAAAGTGAAGAGATTTTTAAAAATTATTATTACAATTAATCATTGCACAAAGAACATAGTAGGCATTTTATAAATCTGTTGCATGAATGAGTTAATTAACCAAAGGGATAATAATAATGTATTAATAAAACATATTTTTAAGTTTAAAAATATATTAAAAATGATACTACATACTGTTATAAAGGTGCATAGAAATGTGTAGAGTGATAGATATAAATTCATAATGTTAGGTGGGAAGGGGGTGATAGAGAAGGTAGATTTAACTGTTTCCAATGTTTTATTTCTTGAGCTGAGTGTTGGATACATAGCTATATGTTTATTTTTCTTTGTCATTTTTGTATGCCTTAACTATTGCATGATACATTTTAAATATAAATAAAACTTCATTTAAAAATAGCTCTAATATAAAGATTGCTCCACTGGAGAAAAGGTAGGGGATGGTAAAGTTGAGTAAATAGATCTGTTTCTTCCTTCAGTTAGGCGCCTTTTTTCTCATGCTGCTCATTACCTCCTACTCCCTTTCTTATCTACACCAACCACTTCTCTCCCTAGATTGTCCCTTCCAGCATTTCTAAGTAATTATATCTTCAGCTACTGGCCAAAAGAAAAACAGTTGCATACATCAGTGTGGAGGCTTTTGACGAGAGCTGAGTGGCTTCATTTCTTATAGACACCACCATTACATAAAATGCTCATGCATCATCCATGAGCTGTTGGTTGGGCACCAACTCCGTGCCCATATCACACATATTACCTCACTGAGTCCTCCTCAGTAGATAATTAGCTTTCCTGTTTAGTGGATGAATGATGACAACTCGGTGGTGCTCAGAAACTTGCCCAGGAGAAGGCGCCCAAGCAGGGGGCTGACACCCGAACCACCCTCCATTGCCCATGTTCTCACACCGTGTTTCCAGTTAAAGGATGGAGATCCAGCGATGTCCTCTGACTCTCCAGCCTGTGGCCAGTGGCACACATTTGGGAGATGCCTGAAAGTTAAGGATACAAGCTGGGTGATTCCAGAGGACAGTGAACCCCGCTGGTCTGTGGGGGGGTTTGGCTCATCACCCTGATGGTAACCTCAATGGTCCTATGATCACCAAAGCGGGGTCCATGTACCCCAGCAGTGTGCAAGAAAATGCAGGAAGAAGAAATTTCATCCTTTTAAAATGTCTATTTTGTGTGTTTTATAATGTACATAATGTGTTGGCACAGTAGCACATGTATATGATTTTACAGATTTATGAACACCCATATATTGAAGGTATATGCTCAAATATTTTTATTGATAGGAGTGTGTGATATTAAATTTGGAGACTTTACGAACTCTACTCAATCGAACTGAGCTATCTTGTTTCCAATCAGCTGTTAGTACTTGAGTGTCAAATGCACTCGAGTTTCCTAGTCTGGATGAGTGTCCTTCCTGGTGCTGAGTAAACATGGACATGTGGCCGCAGAGATATTCTTGAGAATGTTGGTGAAATTCTGAAGAATTGGAGAGGAAAACTGGAAACCATCTCAGTTGTCAAGAAAACAGATTTCACAATGCCAAATTCCTGAAAAAGATTTAGAATGCATTATCAAACAGATGGTTTATGACCAGTAAGGGGAAAACCGTGGTCTCTGGCAGCTAGCATGGTTCATCAGGAATGAGTCATGCCCAACTAATCTCATTTCCTTTGTGATACTCAACAATACTTTGTTGGGAGAAATCATTTGTTCATTCATTCTTTCACGCATACAACATTCACGGTCCACTTGACAGGCAATTACTGAGCAACCATTATCTTTAAAACCCCTTGCTTGGATGACATCTAGCAATGAATATATTGTAATATTTGCCCCCAAAGAGCTTTCCTTTTAATAAGGGAGACAAACATGTACACAGATAACTATAGTAAAATAAAGTAACTTCTTAAGTGCCACATAGTGGTTACATTACAAACAATGCAGTTGTATTATAAATCAACGTGTCCAGGTTTCAGCAAAAGGAGAGCTCTGTAAGGACGGTGGCTCCTGAGAGAGAGGAAGACCATCCATTTCAGCAAGGAAAGAAAACTTAGAACCTCTTGCTATTCAATTTTTCATATCACATTTCAGTTTTCTGTTTTGCCTATACTTTATGTTGACAGTCTCTCGTGATGTTTTTTGGATAAAATGAAGAAAAGTGAAGACATTTGGGTTGGATGATAATAGTTAAGTGATTTGAAACTAGTTGAACAGCTGTACTCAGAGTGGGTTACTTAATAGACCAGTGTCAGCCCAAAGAGAGGGCTTTGGTGACATGCTACGGGGCCCCAGCCTCAGCCACATACTATTTGTCCAGCTTACAGTTTACCGAGCTTACAGTTTGCCAGCAGACATAGACAGTATAGTCATTTAACACTGGAGAAGGTGGAGCAGTAAGTGTTTTCAGATGTGTGATCATAATTGCTCTCTGCCCTGTGTTTTGTCAGGATCTCCAGATGCAAGACTTTGAGAAACATGGACAAACTTAAAGTATGTTTGGAGAAAATAAAGGTAATAGCAATAGCTACATTTACTGAGCACATGCCATGTGCAGCCACCATGGTGAGCACTCGGCATGCGTGATCTTGTTGAGTCCTCATGGAAGCCCTAGGAGTAGCCTCTATTGTTATTCCTACCAGACAGGGGGACACATTGAGGTTTAAGGAGGTTACCCAATCTGAGATGGGGCTGGAATTCAGGCCCACATTTATCTATCCACCCAAGGCAGGACCTGGGCTTGTGGCCTGGATGGAGTTGAGGCAGCCTGAGTGAGGGAGGGCAGCAGCTGCCCTGTGTGAGCATTAAAGTGGAAAGGAAGATGGTAGCAGGCGGAACTGGGACCAAGAGGAGAGAGTCAAAAGTGGCAGCCTCTGTGTAAGCATAATCTGGGACGTCTCCAAACACACCAACATCTGAATCATAGGGGTGCCAGAAGGAGAAGAGAAAGAGCAAGAAATTGAAAATTTATTTGAAAAATAAAAAGAAAACTTCCCTAATTTGGTGAAGGAAATAGATATACAAGTCCAGAAAGCATGGAGAGTCCCAAACAAGTTGGATCCAAAGAGGACCACACCACGACAGATCATAATTAAAATGCCAAAGGCTAAAGATAAAGAGAGAATCTTTTTTTAAATCTGTTTTGTTTAGTTATTTTTCTGGGGTTTTGTTCTTTTCTTTCATTTGGGCCATATTTCTTTATCTTCTCAATTTGGCAGCTTCCCTGTGTTTGTTTCTGTGTATTAGGTAGAGCTGCTTTGACTTCCTATAAAAGGCACCTGTAAATTGTATGGGGCGGAGCCTTAGGTGATTGCCAGAGTGGAGCAACCCACTTAACCACTTTGTGGTTTTGTGTGGGACAAGGGCTTAGAGAGGGGACTGTGCTCCAGCAAGAGAAAAGCAGAGAGTTACCTACAAAGGAGTTCCCATAAAACTGTCAGCTGATTTCTCAAAAGAAACTTTTCAGGCGAGAAGGGACTGGCAAGAAGTATTCAAAGTGATAAAAAGCAAGGACCTACAACCTGTATTACTCTGTCCAGCAAAGCTATCATTCAGAATGGAAGGACAGATAAAGTGCTTCCCAGACAAAGTAAAGCTGAAGGAGTTCATCATCACCAAGCCATTATTACATGAAAAGCTAAAGGGAGTTATTTAAGAAAAAGATCAAAACTATGAACATTAAAAAGGCGACAAATTAACAACTATCAACAACTGAATCTAAAGAAAAACAAACCAAACTACACAAACAACCAGAAAAGGAACAAAATCATAGGTATAAAGATCGTTTGGAAGGTTATCATCTGGGAAGGGGGCCAATGGGGGAAATGGTGCAGGGATTAAGAAGCATAATTGGTAGGAACAATATAGACAAGGGAATGTTAAGAATAGTATAGGAAATGGAGAAGCCAAAGAACTTATATGCATGACCCATGGAAATGAACTAAGTGGGGATTACTGGAGGGAAGGGGGATACCGTGTGGTGAGGGGCAAAGGAGGAAAAATTGGGACAACTGTAATAACATAATCAATAAAATATACTTTATAATAAAAAAGACTAGTTTCCAGTTAAGGACAGTTCTTGAAAGTATGTCACCAGGCAAGTACAGTCCCTGGATGGAGCCACATTAGTGTGGTCAATTGAGTCTGGCTGTCTGGGTGCAGGAAAACAGTTGCACACATTTTCTGGAGGAAAATAGACAAAAATCTCAGAAATGTTTATAACCTTTGACATCAACCAATCTTGAAAAATATCTGGGAAAGATCTTAAGGACATAATCACATTCAAAATATAAGATACCTGCCTGGCTGGTGTAGCTCAGTGGATTGAGCACTGGCCTCCCGATCAAAGGGTCACTGGTTCGATTCCTGGTTGGGGCGCATCCCTGAGTTGTGGGCTGGGTCCCCGGTTGGGGGTGAGCAAGAGGCAGCCCATCTACTAATGTTTCTCTCACACATGGATGTTTCTCTCCCTCTCTTCCTCCCTCCCCCTTCTCTCTAAAACTAAATAAAATATTTAAAAAAAAGAATACAAGATATTCATTGTAATGTTGCTTAAATTGGCAAAAAAAATTAGGAAGAACCTAAGTATTCAGCAATAGGGGATTGTTTAAATGAAGTAGCCAACAGCCCTAGGATGGCTTACGCTGTAGTCTTTAAAGATGATACATGTGTAATTTTCTTATGTGAAAAAATATTTGAATATTGTTAATCAGAGCAGGTTCTAAGACACCACAGAACCTGGTTTTGGAACTATATATGTATGTTAATATGTATTATGTGTGCATTTTGAGAAGTCTGCAGGACAGTCACTAGGATAGTAACACCAGGTAACATTTCTTAGCACCCCCTGTGGGGCAGGGCTCTGCACATGTGTTGTCCCATTTAGTCCTCTCAACAACCCTGGAAGCGAGCATTCTTACTCCTGAGGGGCCAAGAGAAGTTGTTAATGTGCCCAAGGTCATGCACCTGCTGTGTGACGGAACCCAGGTTGGTCTCAGGTAGACTATCTAGGAGCATGACTGTTGTTCCCATTGGTAATAATAAACTGCTCTTAGATTGAGGACTTGTGGTCCTCATAACAATCCTGTGAAGCAGGCAGAGAGCTGGTTTTTACCCATTTTATCGATAAGGAGAAATGAGGTTCAGAAAGGCTAAGTGGCATGTTTCAGATTCCATAGCCTGAAGTGACAAAGGCCGATTAATAGCTACTTTTTATATTGAAAATTTGTGGGACTGAGAAACACCAAATTCAGGTTAGTTCTCATCTCTAAGGACAGAGGGGGATGGGATCAAGGTACATTGCACAGGGGCTTCAACAGTATCTGGTATTTTATTTCTTTAAAAATTCTGACACATGGCAAAATTTAATGAAGCTGAGAAGTAGACATAGGAGTGTTTGTGCAGATATTTTCTTTTTCTTTGAAATATTTCATAATAAAAAGGTTAAAGTAAGAGGAATATGCATGGAAAGAGAGGCTGCAGGGAAATATATCAAAAGGTTGGGGTGCTGAGAGAGACTGAGATTATATGCAGTACTTTCCGTTTGTCACATTTTTGTCAATGAGGATGTCATTACTTTTATAGTAAAAAAAAAAATCTAAAAACCTCTTCTATTGACTTATCTACTATCTTCTAAAAATAGAACACTGACACAAGAACACTTAAAACATTCAACACCCAGCTGTTGAATTTCATAGTTGTTAAGGAAGATGGATTGGCTGACTGTGACCTAAAAGTGTTAACCTGGAAGCAAAACAGCCTCCAGACCCTAAATCCAGGCCACCTGGTTTGAAACTGGCTCTGCCTCTTCTTGAGTAGGTTTCTTGCTCTTGCCATGCCTCAGTTGCCTCATCTGCAAACATCCTAATGAGAATGAATACCTATAAACATCTCAGAGTAATTATAAGGATTATATGAGTGAATGCCAAGTGCCCAGAACAGTGTCTGGAACATAGTAAGCACTGGGTGTAAGCTTGTACATAAAGAAACAAAGAGGGGGAGGGGATGTGAAGGGCTGGGTCGGGGGAAGTGCTGAATTTTCAAGGGGTCCTCACAATCCTTGCATTTCACATGTTGGGACAGCGTTTGTGGCTTCCTTTCAGAGATTAAGAAGAAAGAAAGATATATGGCAGAGAACTTTGAAAGCTCTTGGCAGCAATCTGCTGACAGGGAGTGACAAAGATCACGTCAACCCACATCATTGTACTGCCCCGTCCTTAGCCTGATTGCCACAGGGAAACTGGTTTAGGGATGAGGTCAGGGGTCTCGAGCACATCATGAGTCCAGACCTTTGAAATCAAGCTGCTTGTGTAACTGGCCCAGTTCCCTTTAGCCTGGTTTTTTCATTTGTTCCCATGTGTCTGGCCTTCTTCCCTTTTGATGTATCTCCATGGGACAATAGCCTTACGCTACTTAGAGGGCCCACCCTGGGGTTAAATTCTGAGGCACATTGGCTCCCAGAGATGCTGAGCTGCTGGGGTTTTTGGACTCAGGTAACTGACAGAGACCATCCTGCCATCAGAAGCACCACACAAGGACCTCGCAGAATCAAGGCCGCCTGACCATCCACTCTTGCCAAAGATATGAAGTTATGGTTTCTATGCACAGGGCATTTTCTTAATCCTTGTTACACTCCATGATTACTTGCTGGCATTTTCTGCTCAGAGCTTGAGAACTCTGACAAGAAAGATACAGTTTCTCCTCTTCCTTGGATGGTGGAATGGCTTCTTGCTCTTATCACCCTGCTGGTGGCAACCACGGATCCCTGCCAGAAACCTTTATTGAGCACTTGCCATGTATCAGTTCTGCTACAGCTCCCGACTCACTCCTGCCCCTGAGTGTGGTTCCAGGCAGCGCTCTGCCCTGGTGGCCTAGTCCAGCCCAATCTTGGCTGCTAGACAAGACCATTTGTCCTATAGTAGAGTTGTTTGAAATCATGCCACCCATGACCTGCTCCTTTTGTATGTTTTAACTTCCTGGCCCCCTAAAAAGAAAAAGCCATTGTTTTGAATTCTGGGCTTCAATAGGTGTCTGCTAAGGACTTGTGCTATCTTGATGATGGTGGTTATTTTTAGTCAATATGTAGAACTGCTTTGCCCTCCCCACACCACATCGGGGGTGGTCTGCTCCAAGATGGCCCCACCACCACTGTGGGGCTTCCCAGCTTCTGAGGAAAACAGAGGGTGAGGGGCTGGCCCCTGGCATTTTCGAAGGAGGCTATGCACTCACAGCAGGGCTGGTTTGGGTCTGCAGGAAAGCTCTGAAGCCAGATGGCTGCCTCTCAGGGGACCTGGAGCAGCCTCAGCCCAGCGGGAGGTGGAGAGGCATATGAGGGAGGCTGGGAGAACTTTCTCAGGCAGGACTGAACCCAATGGTCAATACATCACAAGAAACGTAAGCACGAGGACGTATTGATTACGTGTGAGCAGCAGCTCCCATGTTGGTGAGGCTGGGAACCTGTCATTCTCCAGGCCTCACGTTTCAGTTCCTTTCCGTCATCCATTCCCTCCGCCAGCCACCAGCTGCTATTCCAGGGCACAGTGTTCTCATCAGATGAAGCCGCTCTGGGTGGATGCCACCTCATCCCATTGTGCAATGGCTGGACGTTGCAAAAGAAGCCTCCCTGAGCCAGGCCTGCAGGAGGGACTGGGCCTGGGCCCATGGGGCCGCCCTGATGTCCTGGCAGCAGGGTTGGGGAGCTGCCTTGGCCCCCATTTGCCGCTGTTTGTGGTGACTCACCTCTGGTTCCCAGGAAGGTTGTTATTTTTGGTCCTAGTGTTAAGGTTATACCTAGATTAACTGCAAATCAGCAGTTAAGGAACACAGGCCCCCAGTAAAGCATTCAAAACAAAACAAACAAACAAACAACAGAGGACCAGAGCCATGTGTCCTGAAGACCCAGGGCTGGTTATGTAGAGAAGGCCACAGGCTCCTGGAAGAGTCCTCTGGCCATAATGCTGCCCTCACCTGGGGGGCTTTGTCTCCCCCAGGAGCCTATACTGCAGGCAGCCTGGCCTCTGGAGGACCGCTCAACCCCAAACTCGGCAGCCAGTGGAAGGGGAGAAGCAGCGGGCAAGTGCTCCCTCTGCCTCCCTGCAGTACCGCTCTTAAAAGGGCTGCCCCTGCCTTGCTCACACCCGAGGCGGCCCTGGGCAGGCACCGCGCTGGCCCAGCCTTGTGTGTGGGCTGGGTTGAGCGGGAGCAGATGAGGGCACCCCTGTAATCTGCATGACCCAGGTGGGTGCCTCCCCTCTGCCGGTGCCTCCGCTGCTGATAAGGCCTGTCCGAGGGCCGCAGATGTCCCAGGTCTTCGCAGAGCGGTGGTGCCATCCGCAGCCCCGTGGTGCCATCCGCAGCCCCAGCTGTTCCTGCGGCAAAGCGCAATTGACCCTCAAAGGGATCCTGGTGACGGACCAGCATGCCCTGCCGGATAGGCTTCTGCAAAGTGAGTCCTGGAGCAGGTGCTCCCAGGGGAGGGGTGGGGCTGGGGAGAGGTGAGCAGCCAGGAAGGGGCTGCTGCGGTCCTGGGATGTGACAGAGTCTGTGTCACCGAGGGCGGTTCTGTGCTTTCTAATTACCTCAGCACTCATTTGCTTTGTCGCCGAAGGTAGCAGGTGGTCTCTGCTTGAGTCAGTTAATCCAATTCATACCTTTTACAGTATGAGATTTGTTGTCAAATTGAGTTCTGTCTACCTGGGTTTCTGAATTATGTTCTCTCTGCAT
Source organism: Furipterus horrens (assembly GCF_987537825.1). NCBI lineage: Eukaryota > Metazoa > Chordata > Mammalia > Chiroptera > Furipteridae > Furipterus > Furipterus horrens. Next base: position 74,963,364 of record NW_028327182.1, read on the forward strand.
TAGAGGTTAGGAAGAACTCTCTTTGGATTATAGTCTTTCAGTCTCTCTAGAAGTTTCCTTGGACTCCACTGTGCAAAGTATTTTTCAGGTGTGTTGTCACAGGCCCTGAGGGAACTTAAGGGCACCTGTAAGGGGGGGCTGCTCTACGAGGGGACCTGGGTTTACCCCCATTTGGAAGGGGGCCTGCTTGTTTTCTTAAAGACCCACCAAAGCCAGTCACCTCATTGCCACACATTCTCCGTTCCTGCAACACTGAATTTGGGGTTTATGTTGCTAATCAACTGTAGGAAGAAAAGTCTAAGCAAGGGCAAAAAGCGTCAGAGCGGCTCTGGGAAATAGGGTCTAATGGATACTCTTACAGCGATAATGGCGCATTGCCGAGGGTTGCTGGTGCTCCCACCCCTTCCCTGTGCTGATAGGACGTATCACTGTGTAGCAGCATGGCTGGCTGTGCTGTTTTTTTGAAGCGTCCTGTGCCAGGGTGAGGTCCATGGTTTTGGTGGTGGATTCAGAGGCCAGAGTTGGACCCCAGGCCACATGCTCAGAGGGAGCTTAGTGCAGTGGCCAGAGTGAGCATTTCCCCCCCTACTTGTCTAAAAGCCTTTGGGTGTAGTGAAGCAACATTAAGTGGGAATTTCGTTTTAGTGGTTTGGCATCTTTGCCTTTTGCCTTCCTGATGATTGATTTTTCTCCTCCAGGAAGGGGAGGGTCTGTGGAGGAACCCATGGCCTCCTGCATTTAGTTCCCCAGCAGCAGGAGCCAAGTGCAGTTCATCTGAGTCTTTTCCTTTCACAGGGCAACCCCAGGCCACAGCAGCATAGTGAGTCTCACAGGCTGCTCATCACAGACCTCAGAACGCAGGGAAGTGACTGAGTGGCACATGGGACACAGGACCTGTCTCCAGACCCAAATACAAGCCCAACGTTTTGCAGGAATAAGGATATGGCTTATAAACAAAATTCTTAAAATTAACATGATTACTTTCACCCACCAAATAGCCGTGGGACAGCCACTTTTCTTCTGTGTCTCAGTTTTGTTTTCGTTTTGAAAGATTTTATTTATTTATATTTAGAGAGAGGGGAAGAGAGGGAGAAAGAGAGGGAGAGAAACATCAATGTGTGATTGCCTCTTGTGCACCCCCAACTGGGGACCTAGCCCTCAACCCAGGCCTGTGCCCTGGCTGGGAATTGACCTGGTGACGCTTTGGTTCACAGGCCAGCACTCAACCCACTGAACCACACCAGCCAGGGCTTTTTTGTTTGTTTGTTTTTAAATCTGGGAACTGGGTCTGCTGTGAGGCTGAATCTGAAAGCATTAGAAAAGGAAATGAAAGCCTTGAGGGTTGATTTTTATAAGCAGGGTCTTATAAACTCAACTGACCCTTGACTTCAGGGGTCAGTTGTAATTAGTTCTTAATCTCACGTGGCCACCTCTTGCCCCAATATGATTTTGGCAAGTGTCTCTACAAAATCAGCTGACTTATTTTGAGTTTAAATAAAACATATTTAGAAAGGTGGGTTTTGCTGTTGTTGGTAAAAAAGAGAGAGAGGAAGAAAGATAATAGGGTGTTTCTAAAGGTAAAGTAACAGAAAGTCTTGGTCCTCAAGGTTTGTTAACGTTTAACAAACATTTATCACACACCTGTTTGTATTGGGTGCTGATGTAGGCCCTGGACATACAGCAGTGTGGACAAAGACACAAACCCGTGCCCTGTGGAGCTCACATTCCAGCAGGACAAGGAGACAGACTCAAAACAAAATAAATGACACCCTGGCTTGGTGCTCCAGTTGGTTGGAGCATTGTTCTGTGCACTGAAAAAGCTGCAGATTCAATTTCTAGTCAGGGCCCATTCCGCGGTTGCGGGTTCAATCCCTGGTCGGAGCATGTGTGGGAGTCATTGACCAATGTTTCTCTCTTGCATTCATATTCCTCTCTCTGCCTCTGCCCCCCCCCCCCCGCCCTCTCTCTCGAAAGTCAGTAGACATGTCCTTGGGTGAGGATTAAAAAATAAATAGATAAATAAATAAGTACTCATTTATTAAAGACGAGAAGTGCTGTGGGGCAGGGAGCAGGCCAGGGGGATACGAAATGTGGCAGGTGTGCAATGTAAATAAGGCATTCTGAGAAAGCCTCACTGTGGTTTACTTTGGCTATTGTGTTTCAAAGTTAGATTCTGTATGACCACTAATCAGGATTAAAATTTGATGTCAAGAATCTTAAACATTAAGCTTTGTTGATTATCAGACGCTACAGATTTCTCAGTTACATCATCACGGTTGAGATGGATTGCCTTTAGAATCCAGCAGGATTTGTGATACTTGCTGGTACCGTCTGAGTCAGACTCTTACAATACTGGGTCAAGTAGCTTTTCTTTCTGGCTGGTCCGATCTGCTGGATGATATCTTAAGCCTTTGCTCTTTGGGCGGCCAGGATTTTTCATGTCAAACTGGTGATGAACATATTTATTGATTACGATTTTGGGGGGAAACTTCTGTCAGATGGCTAGCTGAATATGTTATGGGCACTGACAAACATGACGATCTTAAAAATAGAAAACATTGAGCAAAGACTTGAAGGAGGGGAGGGAGACAGCCATGCATAACTCTGGAGGGAAGAGCAAATGCAAAGCTCCTGAGGCGGGCATGTGTTGTGGGAAGAACCAGGAGGCCAGTGTGGCTGGAGCAGGGAGAGGAGAGCATGAGGTCAGAGGGAGAGATGGGAAGGGGGCAGGGCACAGAACACGTATGGCCTTGTACAGCATTGTAAAGACATCACTTCTACCCTGAAAAAGACAAGACGCTTTAGACAATCTTGGGATTAGACAGGTGGTATGCCTCAGCTTCTCCCTGGACCTGTGACTTCCTAATGCCTTTGAAACCGGACTCCTAACAGCAGGCTACCAGATAGAATGACCTAATATAGTGTGGCAGGCAGAGCTGCCCCCGACCTCTAGTGCAGTGGGTCTCAGCCTTCTTTTCTCTGGGATATACAGGCTGGTTGTTGATACAGTTACCCATGCTATATTCACATCCATACCCAGGTATTGATAATCCCCTTCTCCCTTGCACTTTCCAATTTAATGAGAAAATGAATAGTGCCACAGATTCTCTTTACTTAAAAAATTGCCATGGGTGAAATTAAAAAGGAAGTGGAAGCTACTATAAATTACAATTCACGTGCGGTACAGTTATTTGCAATCGCAGCTGCTGACGATCCTACGTTGTTTTCTTGGGACCTCAGCACATAGCACAGTTCAGGAACTGTGGTTCTGGAATACTAGCTATTGAGAAGCTTATCAGGTATAAGCATGAGGAAGCAGAGTTGCCACATAGGGGAACCTTGAATTTGCTCTTAGTTTTAAAAGGTAGTAGTAATGGTGATTTTATAGAAAGACCCCTGCTTTAAATCTTCAGCAGCTTCACGTTGTTCTTAGGAAAGGGTCCACACTCCTTACTGTGATCCTCCTGCTCTGGCCTGCCCACTTTTCCCACCCTGCTCCGCACTCCTGCTCCCACAAGAACTGCTCCAGGCACCTGCACGCCTGCCAGTTCCTTCCACAGGCCACAGTTGGAAAGTTTTATACTTGTAAGCTCCACAGCTGGGTGCTGGTGCTTGTCTTGTTCACGATTGTAATCTTGGCATGTAGTTGGGCCCATAGTAGGTTCTCAATAAATAGCAGTTGCATTCATGAATAAACAACAGATTACTTGCAAAGCACCTCGTGATTGACTACTGCTTATTAATTTGGTCACAAAATGGGAAATCAAGGCTCTCATGGTTTATGAGTATGGCTTTTTAGATACTGTGCTCTTGGGATTTTGTTTTAAATCCACAAGATTGTTTGTCTTTCTTCTGAACTCTCCTGGCACTTTGTTGGAACCTCCCTCGTAAGGCCCTTCTCATTTCCTCCATCTCTGTCACCCCTGCAAGCTGGGGGTGGCAGCCCTGGCTGACTCATCTTTGAGTCACTTCTTCAATTCCCTCCTACCCCCCAGAATCAACCAAGGTCTTGAACATGTGGCTGAAAAAATATATTTGTTAAATGAAGTCATTTCCAAGCAGTGAATGAGTCTGAGCTCTTGCTTCCCCTTTACTTGCCCAAACCTTGAGCACTGACTGTGTTAGGAATGCACTAGGTTATTTATCTGGGAAATAAATCTCCAGCAGGCCGGTGCAGAGGCTGGCGGTCACAGCCTAATGCCCCAGGTGGCCGAGCGCCTCGGTTCCTCTGACGCGCCCAGTCTGGACGGAGGCTGGTGTGAACTTGCTCAGGCCAGGTTCAGAGTTTTGTCATCATTTTCTGACAGGCAGTGACAACCAATTACAGATCTAGTGAGAAATAGAATTATCTGCTCCCCTGCGTCCTGCTCACCCTTGACCACCACTGCCCCCCTGCGGCTTGCTCTCTGAGTAGCGGTTGATTTATCTTCTGAGCTTACTGTTAAGACAGACACAGGAAGGAAGGAAAACCCATTAAAGGAGGAAGCGGGCCGGCAGGTAATGGGCCTGACCAACCAGCTCCTGAAATCTATTAGCCTGGAGTGGAAGATGCTTTGGGAATGCAGGCAGGGTGGATTGCTTGAGGGAAAACTTGCTTATGGACAGATTAGAAAAAAACAAGAATGGACACCCCTCGGCCCCCAGCCCCTTTCTCGTACCTGGGGGCTGGAACGGATGTTCCCTCCAGAGAGAGCTGCAGGCGCCAGCTGTCACCAGGAGACTGTGAAGGCAGTGGGAAGCCTGTCTGACTCCTGCTGGAACAATATTGGTCAGAATACTGCTCTGTCCTTTCCAGGAGTGGATTGTGAAGCAATCGTTTGCAAGAAAGAGCACCTGGTTTCAATTTCCTTCCCAAAGCTAGTGCCTATAAAAGCTGAAAGGAAGCTGGCTTGGGTCCAGTCCCTCTCGTTCTCTGGTGGCCCAGCCAGTGAGCAAGGCTGCTGATCTGCGAACAATGGAGCAAGTTCCAGCTCCTCAGAAAACGTGTTCTAGGCCCCACTCCCTTCCCACTCTGGCAAGCTCCCCTCCCAGCTGGGTGGGCTGGGTCAGGTTACAGTGCTTTTGGTTTTCTCCAAAGGGAGGGAACGGCAATGGCTAAGGGTGTAATTTTGAAGTCTCTCTGGGGCTGGCTAGTATTTCCGTCTACATGGCGTGGTTTGACTGTACCAGCAGCCACTCCCAGTCCTCCAACACCTTCCCCACCGACCTTCTGGGAAGCCTGAAGTGCTACCATTAGATATTATTCCTTACGTTCTGTAAGGGGTTTTGATCTCTAAAAATCTATGAAATGTATACTCTTAAGCCTTTATAATAGGATCTTGAATCATACAGATACAAATAACTAACTTTTTTACTACTAAAGTATAGTTGACATACAATTTGTATTAGCTCTAGGTGTACAACATGGTGATTCAGCATTTATATACCGAATGAAGAGATCACCACAATAAGTCTAATAACCATCTGTCACTGTACAAAGTGATTACGATATTACTGGCTTTATTCCCTCTGCTGTACGTTACATCCCCATGACTTATTGATTTTATAACTGGAAATTTGTACTCCTTATTCTTCTCCACTTTTTTCATCTATTTCGCCACCCACCTCCCCTCTGCCAAGCCATCAGTTTGTTTTCTACATCAGTGAGTCTGTTTCTGTTTTGTTTTGTTTTGTTAGATTCCACATATAAGTGAAACCATATGGTATTTTTCTTTCGCTGTCTGTCTTATATCACTTAGTGTGACACCAAGGTCCATCCGTGTTGTTGCAAATGGCAAGATTTTATTCTTTTTTAGGACTGAGTAATACTTTGTTGTACATGTATACCACATCTTCTTTATTTATTAATCTATTGATGGACACTTAGGTTGTTTCCATTTCTTGGCTATTGTAAGTAACACTTTGATGAACATAAAGGTGTATAGATCTTTTTGAATTAGTGTTTTTGTTTTCTTCAGATAGGTACCCAGAAATGGAATTACTGGGTCATATGGTAGTTCTATTTTTAATATTTTGAAGGACCTCCATATTGCTTTCCACAATGGCTACACCACTTTGCAATCCCACCAACAGTGCACAAGGGGTCCCTTTTCTCCACATCTTTGCCAACATTTGTTGTTTGACTTCTTGATAATAGCCATTTCAACAGGTATGAGGTGATATCCCATTGTGGTTTTCATTTGCATTTCCCTGATGATTAGTGATGTTGAGCATCTTTTCATATGTCTGTTGGCCTCAGTATATCTTCTTTCAAGAAATATCTATTGAGGTGGTCTGCCAATTTTTTAATTGGATTGCTTGTCTTTTGATGTATCTTCCTTGCCTCACATACTGGTTGTGCTGAAATTAATATTTAAGTGTCCTCCCCACTAGTTTGTACCCCCACTGTCCAAACTGTACAGCACAGGTGAACTCACCAAGCAACACTAAGGACCAACAATCTGACTGCAGTGGTCCAGCGTCTGGGCTCTGCAGCCAGACCACTTGGGTTTGAATTCCTGCTCTACCACTTCCTACACTATGCCCTAAACCCTCCCAATACTTTCATTTCCTCGTCTGTAAACTGGAGACAATAGTGATTGTCCTAGAGTTGTGAGGAGTACACGAGATTGGAGCCTGGCATATTAGGAAATGCTGGTATGATCATCTTTTTGAAATCATGTGTTCTTTTCTGGGCCAATAACTTTAAACATTCTAAGAAATTTTTTTAAATGTCTTCCTACCTTTAACATAGCTTCAGTTCAGGCAAGTACTGCATTAGCGGGAGGCTGGAATGGGGAAGAATTAATTCTGCTGGTCAGTTGAACAAGAGAGTTCATTGAGGAAAAGAACTTTGAATGGGCCTTTAAGAGTCTGTAGAATTTTACAAAGCAGAGATTGGGGGGTGCTGGCAGCAGAAAAAGCCTGATCAGAAGGCTGGACAGTGTAGAAGTGCCTCGTGTGTCTGGGAAAGGTGCATGATCTAGGTATTCACAGAGAGGTGGGTGATAGACAGTGGTGGGAGATGAGGATGAGGAGGTAGGCAGGGGCTAGCTTTAGAAAGTTTCTGAATGTCAGCCTAAGACTTTGGACTTTATTCTACAGGTGATGGGAGACAGCAAAGGGTTTTGAGTAAGAAAATGTCATGGTCAGAAAGCTCACTCTGGCAGGGTTGAGGAAGAGGGTTCACTGGAGTGGTGGAAAGTCAAGGCCAGTCAGGAAGATGACTGCTCTCCACGTGAGAATAGATGAGGTCCTAGTTAATCAGAATGGCAGAGAATTAACATTACTGAGTAGCTAGTAAGACCAGCCATGATGCTACGTGATTCACACACCTCAGCTGCTGTAATGCTCACATGTTACAGATGAGGAAACTGAGTCTTACTGCCATCAGGAAGGGTGAGGAAATCAGGTTGTTTTCTGAGGGTATTGACAGATCATAATGGAACCCCTGGGGTCTGGGATCTGGTCCCCAGCTTGCAGTCCCCAAAACTTGATTTTGAGGCACAACTGGAGGACAGCAGGTTTGGGAACTGATTTAATGCTAGTCCAGGAATCTGACCTCAGCCTGCCAACTTTACAACGAGAAATATGACTTCTCTGGCTTTCTGGGTTTTTTTGGTGTGTGATTTTGTTCACTTGTGTTCTCTGGTCACTGAATTCTGTCCCATTAAGAAAATCTAAATGGCACATCAATGATAACAGTGTTCTGGAAAACATGCAATCAGAGAAACAGGGGGCGACATTCTTGAAGAATATGTCATCAAGATGGTGGTTAAGGCCTGATGATGAACCATTCATGCCCCACAGCCGAGAGCATCACATTTGTTACAAATTGCTGATTAAACAACATTGGAATAGAAAATGAATCTCATTGCCTGTGTCAACCCCAATCTGGTTGGTAGCAGCTGCCTGGGATGTTGTGATGAGAAAGCTTCTGGAGCCACTTTTAGGCCCGTGGGCAAGAGCGTGTGATAAAGTAGCAGCCTCTGCAGGCTCCGGTCTGAGCATTGGTGTGTTAGTGGGAGAGTTACAGTAGCCATTTCTGGGCTATTGTTATTCCTCTTTTCTTCTTTCTGTCTTGCTTCTTCTTCGGTTGAACCTTAATCAGATGAGCCAAATTCTTTCCAACTGGGATTTATTTAAGAGACATCCAATCTTTCAGGAAGACCTTTAAAGCTAACTAGTGTTGTACATTATGTGTTGATTTTGCTGGGCACCTCTCAGAAGGAAAGATTATATTGCATGTTTCAAATTTCTTCTCTCTCCTAGCTTCCGCTGTCAGGTTCTGGGGAGTTAAATTCTGGTCAGAGAGCCAGGAAGCGGCAGTGTCTACATTCAGAGATAGGAAGGGGCAGTGGAGGTATTTTCATGACCAAATGCGTGTGAGTTACCATTCAGTATCACCTGTTACAATGGAGCGTTCCAACCCCATTTTCCTCAAGCTTTTGCCAGAATCAAAACAAACTATGACTGTTGGCTTTCAGGCCTAAACTTCTCCTCCACCGCTGTCTCTCAGTGCCAGTCCAAATGCTACCCATCCTGTGGGCCAGAGAAGGTCTCACCAGTCTCTCCAGCTCACAACTTCCCCCATGCTCTGGTCCCCTTAAAGTCATGGTTCTGCCCTGGCTGGATGGCTCAGGTGGTTGGAGCATCACCCCATACACCAAAAGTTTGCGGGTTCAATCCTCAGTCTGGGTGTATGTGGGAGGCAACATGACATTTCTCTCTACATTGATCTCTTTCTCTCTCTCTCTCTCCCCCTTCCTCTCTAAAATCAATAAACATATCCTCGGGTGAGGATTTAAAAAACAAAACAAAAGCCGTGGTGCTCAGGTAGTAGTTGGTCCATCTCTACTTTGGGATGTCTCAGTAACTCAATGACTGCTGTGGAGTTAAAAAAGTGAATGGTCATTGGACATGAACTCTGACTCATGCATGCACACATGCGTGTGTATATGTATGTGTGTAAAACATGAAATGTGTCAAGGTTGTTGCATTCTTATTGTTGTAGATCCCTCATAGGAACTGCCTTTTATTAGAATTGCAGTCTTTTTCAGATTTGGTTAAAAAGCATTTGCAGATGGAGTAATGAGCTTACAAATTGGCAGGGTTGGATGTTCGGACTTCATCTAAACTGTCTTCCTGTGGGGTTTTGAAAAATCACTTAATTTTGAATGTCCTCGTGTCTCCATCTGAAAATGCAAATATAACCAACAACCCCAAAGAAGTTGGGTGTTAAGCGCTGAGTTGGTATTAGCAGGTTGTTGTGAGTGTCAGGCACAATGTGATATTTAAATAGATGCTTCAGGATTAGGATAACCAAAAGAGCCCCTCCTCGCTCCTCCATTCATTTGCAACGTGGCTGTTAGGACCTTCCTCTCTGTATATTCCAAGCAGGTGGTCCATGGGGCAGCATTAAGTTGTTGTTTAAGGGTCTTGACTTGTTTGCATCTAATTTCGTTTGTTTGTGTAACAATAAAGGTGCGCCCTGCTTAGAGACATTGCTGATAACTGAACTGGGGTGTCCATCCTCTGGGTCTCCCGTGGGTCGATGTGTCCCTCTCGAGGCAGCTTGTCCAAAGGCCTGAGAGCAGTGTGCAAGGCTGACTGGAGCCTCCCTTCTTTCATGCCATTCACACAGGCAGGCCCTCCTCTGAAATGTTCCCAACTCCCTAACCCCCAGCATGAGTGCCTGCTGTTCTGCTCTTTCAGAATCTCACTCTGGAGCATTTTCCAAGCTGGTGGGTAATTACTGAGCATCTGAGATGGGTGGGCTGCAGGTGTGAAGCAGGCTGTGGTGGCTGCTCTTCAAGTGCTTTCGGGCCGGAAGGGGGACGAGGCATGCATGTAAGCCACTCTAATCCCGGCGAAGAGGGGAAGCTGCTGCAAGGGACAAAATGCTTTGGAAATTCAGAGGAAGACAGAGAGTATTGTAAGCAGAGGAACTGAGGGTGGTCCCACGGAGATGATACCCCAAGGTGGCTGTAAGGGACAGGTTGGATGCAGACAGTCGAGCATGGAGGGAGAGGGGAGCTCGGAAGGGTGCCCCAGAGGGACCCAGTGTGAGGAAAGGCCCTGACGGGGCCACGGGCTTTCAGATGGGTTCAAGGCAGGAGAAGTGAGGAACAAGATCAAGTTGGAAATGTAGGTGGAGAGTGGACCAGGAAGGATCTTGAAAGGAGCTGCCAGGCTGTGCAAAGGCCCCTAAAGGCAGTGAGGAACCATGGAAGGGCTCAAGGAAAATAGCAGGATCCTGGCTGTGGCTCAGGAAGCTGACTCTTGTACCAGTGAGTAAAGGTGAAGTGAGGGAGCCAGGAGGTGGAGAAGATTTGGAGGTGGCTGCTGAACAGTCCAGGTGGAAAGGAACGAAGAGCCCATGTAAGGTGTAGCGTTCAAGTGGGAAGCAGTGGGTGTGAGAGATGAGACAGAGGAAGGGGAAATGTGAGGGTTCTCATGAATACTCCCCGAGGCCCGTGCCAGGGCCTAGTCTAACACCATGTAGGTACTTACTCATGTATTGCCCGTAATGGCCCTGTGAGGTCATGGCATGTTACAGATAAGGAAACTGAGGCACAGAGAAATTGAATTGGCTCAAAGCTACCTAGCTAGCGAGTGGTAGATCTGGGATATGAAGCTAGGAGAGCTATCCCTAGAGCTAGTACCTTAATCGTCCTACGAGTGGTAAAAACAGAAGACTCAGGAAGAGAAGCAGGGGCTGGCGAGCTGGTTTCACTCCTCCTGGTCACACAGTGACTTTTCACATAGACTCCTGGAAGCCCACTCCCCAAATGCTTGACTCTAGGGGTGCAAGTATTTGGCCCTGTGGCACTATCCTGGCAGGCCATCTTTGACCATTCCTATCATCCACTGTCCCATTCCCTCAACAAAATCTCATTGGACCCACTGTGCATGGGGATCTCCCTTGTGCTTTAAAAACCCAAAGCAGAACACCCTCAATAAGTGTACATGCCTCTGAACCCACAACAGAGTCATGGCAGGATGTTTACTTGATTTGCAAAAGCTTCACCATAGGGGTTGCATTCAATAGTTAGTTCTCAAGTGCCTAAGAAAATTATTATACATAAAATATTTTGTGGAAGGCAAAAAAAAAAAAAAAATGCTTTAACCAAATAGACCCGGATACACTGTACATGTTAAAGGTAACCAAAAATATTTCCAATTTTCTCCTTGTCTTTCATATTTGTTTGTGAGTTTAATGACCAACACCAATCACCTAAAAAAATATCCCCGTGGTAAGTGGTAGCATCATGTTAATTGTATTATAGGGCTTACTGAAGAGATAAAAATGTAGTATACTAAAATTCACATGTACAAAACAGGAAAATTATGGAGTGCAATGCCATGTTATGGGACTTAGCTAGCTGGAGATCAGTCAGAGTGACAATGACCAGCCTTTCCTGCCATTGTGTTATGTGGGGGGAAGTAGAGTCTTAGAGTCAAATACCATTGAGGCACACTGGCTTCAGCTCCACTGGTCAGGGTTTGTCCACGACTGCTCAGAGCTCTAACATGCTCTCTTGTTTTGAGAATTGCTAAGGGTAGAGTTTGTGTTTGCCACATTAGCTTGCCCAGTGCCCCCTGTGGGGTGACATTGCACCAGCCCTAGGAAATGTAGTATCACACTGCATGGAGAGGGTGGTGTCCAGATTTTCATTTCAAGAGAGACCTTAGTAATTGGAGCACGTTAGTAGGCAGGAATCACCAAGGAAAAGGGTCTGCAGTCATGGCTGGGAGAAGCTGTGAAGGAACATGGAAGAGGAGCCAGACTAAAGATGCTGAAAGAAGGTCCCTAATTGTCTCCAGGGTCCACTGGCAAGCATAGAGACTGACCCTGCTGTTTCCAAGGTCAGCACCAGGTAAAGGGTCAGGTAGACATCATAGAAAATCAGATTTCCATTTTATATGAGAAAGAACTTGCTAACAGTTAGAATTCTCCAAAGAGGAAAGTATCTGGTCAGAGGCCTGTCAAGAATTTCCAAGGAAGGGCAGTTGCCTGGACTAGGAGTAGGACTTATATGACCTTGGAAATGGCAACCTAGAATGACACGATTATAAGATTACTACTTAAACAGGTTGTCCCTGGCTGGTTTGGCTCAGTGGATTGAGCGTCGGCCTGCGAGCTAAGTGTCGCTGGTTCGATCTTCCAGTCAGGGCACATCAGAGAAGGAAAACTCTGATTCCAAAAAACCTCCGCTGCCTTGCGGCATACCTCTTCAGGGGAAAGGCTAAGGGAGTAAACCCCGACAGAAAATCCGGAGCCGGAGTCCCTAAGGCGGTTTGACGTTGTAGTCAACACCGGCAACTCCTGCGGCGCACCTGAAGCCAAGCTGTATTGACTCCGTCTTTCCCTTGGACCCTTCAGCTGCGAAGAGAGGGGGGGTCTGCTGCATGGGCAACAGCAGACCCTCCATATCACCCTGCCCAGGCTCTGTAGCTTCAGCTTCACTGGAGAGGACACTCCAGCGTCATCGCAAGATGTCGATTCAACACGGGAGGAGACAGATACCGTGTCACTCCCGAGTCGGACTGCACAACCATTCTCGGCGGTGCAGATAGACTCTTAAGAAGCTACACCATCGTCTCTCGAGACTGACGGCTGCCGACCGACCGACTTAAACAGGAAATGCGGTTTAGTTGGCACACACTACATGGGCTGCATTCACTTTGGTGCAGTTACTTTGCTAGGGGTTGACTTGTCTGTTTTCTAATTTCTTTTTCTTCCTGGGACCGTGGGACCTGGATAGTTTGGATGGTTGGTTTAACAGCTTTCTGGGGAAATGAGAAAATCATTTAATCAGGGGAAATGGATTTGGGATGAGCAAAACAGCTTTTTTCTGGTGTGGATATTTTAGGAATGCCTATACCATTTAGTATGTACAGTATTTAAAAATCTTGGGATTTTCTGATAAGCTGGCATCTAATGATTAAGTCAATGAAATACTTAAAATTTTATCATCTGAGTAGGATGGAATTCTTTCATCTAATTTGGGATCCAGATTTGCACCTTGTTTACTTAGATTTGCATAGGTGATTAGAGAGGTCCTGACTCCCAATGTGTAAGGTGAAATGAAAATTAATTTATGCAATGTACTATATCTTGATTCTGGTAAAATGCTTAGCATTTAATTCACCAAGAATCCAAGACCATCTGCAATGGTTCCAACTGGAGGCACCTTTCCCCCATGAGTGTTAGGAAATACCCAGAGGGGTGGGGTGGGCAAGGATGGCCTTAGAGATATTTAGGGACAGGCCTGCAGGATGCAGAACTGACTCAGTCTGATGCTCCCACTGGGAAACAAGATCTCATTTTGTGGAGGAGGAGACTGGGGAGCGGAATGGTCAGGCGACTTGCTGTCACTCACTGACTAGTGGCAAACAGAGAAAGGGAGACACGTGGGAGGTGACGTTAAGGGACCTGAAGGACAGCAGCTGTGCTCTCCCAATTGGAAACACCCACCCAAGAAATGCAGCACATCCTCACCCAACACAGATGGGCTTCCTGTACAGCATGCTAATTTCTTTTCGGCCCTGTGTCTTGGCCTTGAGATTTGCATGTTTGGTTTAACATTTCTCTGTGGAAATATTTCTTCTTCCTCCGCTGCCCCCCAACAGGGGTAGACTTTCCCAAAACTGGGGTTGGCTGAGGGGCAACTTGGAAATAAAGGGAGAAGGAAGGTTGGAAATGTGGTGAGATCAGAGCTCCATGGTCCTTGGGGTGCGGTCCCCTAACAGAAGACAGGCAGCACAATGGCTGGCTGGGTGGCAGCTCCTGTGGCACCTGCCTGTAGGTGTTTCTTGAATTGCACAACATGCTGTCCCTCCAAGTAGGGAAGAGCTACTAGGCAGGGGGCCTTGGCTGAGGGTTTGTGGCCAGTTCGAAGCTTGCTGCCTGACCGGGAGAGCTGCAGAGGGCAGGGGAAGGCTGAGGGGGCCAGGAGATCTGGGCTGAGGGGCAAGGCCACAGATGATCCCACCTCCGTCACCAACAAAACCTCCAGATGATTTTCATTTCTTCTCTCTAGCCTTCCAAACAGAGGCCCCAGTTAAAACACAAAGTGGTGACATTTTTCGTAGGGAGGGAGACTTCCCACAAATATAGAACAGGGCAAAGACACTTCTCTTTAGCATTTACTGTTAGGGATTTCACCCATTTCATAGGCGTTGCTATGAGAAGTTCAATACCAAACCACTTCTGATTTTTTTTTTGTGTGTGTGTTATATTCTCTCCCCACCACGACCTCTCTCTCCCCAGCTGCCTGTAACCTGTCTGGTGAACCATAATACACTTACTTATGGGAAAGACAGTGAATCCATCAGCCCTTTGTCTTCCTCACCATCTTCCCTCCTCACCCAGCCCCCAGCCCCTGGAGTCTAACACCTTGACCCACTGTTTGTCTCAATGTCTGAGGTTGCCCTGACAGTGACAATCCACACACACACACACACACGCACACAAAGACATGCACACACATACATTCGCACATACATATGCGCAGGCACATATATACACAATCCCTCAAAGTGGCTTGGGCAATTACTGGAGCCACCCAGGCCTCAGACTCCAGGAAATGCAATACTCTGTGGACCCAAGAAACAAAGTCACTTGGGTGGGAAGAATTTAGTGAAAGAGAGGAGTCTGCTCCTCTCCCCTCCCTCAGGTGGGTGTAGGAGGGTGTCTCATCTCTGGGAGGGAGGAGAATAAGCTGATGCTATAATAATGAGTCACTCAGGTTAACTCAACAAACTCCTACAGGCATTTGGAAAAAGTTCATGCTGTTTATAAATTCAATCAGAGTCCAAGAGGAAATAATTGAAAGTTATTGGTTCAAAATGGAGAGGTAAATGTGGGCCTCCTACCTCGTCTGCTTCACTAGCTGACTTCAGGTGAGGCCCTGGAAAGGACCCCAGAGCTCTGTTTCAGCAGTCTGTGACTTCACCTTCCCTGATTAGCCTCAGCACAGTGTAGGCACTTAGCAAATGCTAAATAATAATTAGATTAAGTGGCCTGGACAAAGCCTTGCTGTAGAACACACCATGAGCTGTTAGAGAGGAGACCTGCCCAGGCTTTCTCTCATCTCTCTCTTTCTTATCCAGACCTGTGGTCTCTTATTTATTGCTTCATCGGAGTTCCTGGGCTTTCTATCCTTCTACTGTGTTGTTGTCCTCTAGAGAAGGATGCTTACAGAAGCAGGCTTGGATCCAGATTGCTCAGTTCAAATCTGGACTCTGCTGCTTATATGCTGTGGGAACATAGGCATGTTTCTTAACCTCTCTGTGCTTCTGTTTTCCACTCATAAAATACAGACCATTAGAGCACCAACCCTCTAATGGTGCTGTGAGGATTAAATGAGTTAATACTTGTAAGATGCTTAGAACAGTGTCTTGCACGTAATAAGCACCCACAGAGTACTTCTTATGGCTCCTCTTTTTATGGTTCCTCTGTGAGTGCCTCTTTATTTCTTGTCCCATGGCATAGACTCTGTAGGTATAGAAGAGGGCCTTCCAAGCATACCCTGGTGATGGGAGGGGCCAGAGGAGGGCACTAGACTGTCCTTGACTGTCCAGCTTACCTCTCGCAACCTACGCATGTCCAGGTGCCACGAGGTCCGTCCTGTCTGCATTCTGGCCTCTGCTCCAGTGTCTCATCCTCAGAGGGGTCTCATGTACCCAACACTGCGCCTGTATCACTCTCCATTCACTGCCCTGTCACACTGTCCTTTATGGCACATAGCTCCTCCCTTATCTTATTGCCCATGTACCCACACCCCCTCCGGCCACACCCCCTGTCTCCCATTAGAATGCAGGCTTCATGAGAGCAGGATTGTTGTCTGTCTGTCCAGTGCTGGATCCTAAACAGTGTCTGGCCCTGAACAGGCACACGTATTTCTGAAATGAATGAATATATCAAACAGCCATCATCTCGTTTTCCTCTTGGAGAACGACTTTGTGAGGGATGGAAACTGCCTTCAATCTCATGACAGGAGATATTTAAAATTCTCAGAGCTGTACTATTGTTAGCAATGAATTATTCTTTTGCATAATATTCACACAACCCTAGAGTAGGCATATTTATTTTGTTGCCTAACATACATATATTTAATTGGCAAGGGTTTGTTTCTGGAGCCACGCGTTCTGTCAGAAGCATATGTTCTCTTTGATGGTCTTCTCTCAGCAAACACCTGGAACACAGGTGCTTCCAAATAAGCTCAGGTGCTGTTGAAACTGATCCCCATGACTCCCTAAAAATGGGCAGTCTGTAAGGTTTGGTTCACACCTCATAAAAGATTCCCCCTCTGATCTCAACCCCTCCGTTGAACGGCTGGCACTTCTTGTTAGGTTTTAATCCTGCCTGCCATGGGACATCTCTTGAGCTGTTGTCTCACTGAGTCTTCAATGAGCTCATTGTTCTTTTTTTATCCAATATAGCTATATGTTTCACCTTACTAGTTTGCAGTTTTCCCCAGGTTGGAACTATAGAATATACCTTTTTGTGTCTGCCATTGGGTCCTTGGATTGTACATGGCAATTCAACAAGTTCATGTTTGAATGGAAGAATAAATGAACGAGGAGAAGCAGACCTATTTGTATCGCTAAGTCTTGTATTGATAATTTATCTCTATTACTCTCACCCTAAAATCACTTGAGGGACTAAAAGTGAAGTGGATATTGGCAATGATTTTCCTTTGGAAACGTCGATTAGCATCTTCGTATCTTATTTCAGAAATCCTGGAAATGTCTCTCTCTGGAGACTAAGAACCAGCTCAGTCATTATCAAAACGATAATGGTTTTTTCAGTGATACTTGGTTCACTGCCCATTGCTCTCATTTGTTCTAATGCTTACCTTTCCTTTACTTAGGAGTTCAAGGTTGGGGGTGCTGAGAAGGGTCATGTTGAAAAGCAGCTTATAAAAGTGGACTACACAATGGATGTTAGAGTAGAAATAAGGTCTTCACTTCATAAAGTCATAAAAACTTTAGAGATGGAAAGAACACCAATACATCAATACATCCAAAACATTTAATTTCTTAAAAAAGATAGGAAGCCAAGGTTTTTCAAAGGGACCGTCTAGACATGCTTCATCATTGTGCAGATTAGAAGTGTCCAAATGAGTAACATGCTTTGGGATTCACCCAGTGTGTGTGTTGAGGGGTGGGGGGAAGCTTCTGCAGATTAGCAGGACAAAGAGAAATGTAGAGGTGGCTGATGATTTATAGCTTACTGCCTCACCTGTTTTATTTAAATAATTATCAAAGGGGTGATAGGAATACTATTTGAAAAGATATTTGAAAGAGAATCCAGCCAGAATTCACAAGATGATTAAATAGAAACATAATGGTCTCTATCCAATTATTAAGAATATGATCAGCCCTGTGTAAAATATTATGTGTGGCACCTGCTCTTGTTGCCTTGGTAGTAAAAAGAAAATAGAACTAGGGAGTAGAAGACAGATGACAAGGTGTTTTTCAGTGGTAGCTGCTAAATATCCTGTTGAAAGCAGCTTAAGAGGATTTTTTTTTTCCATTGAATTTATTGGGATGACATTGGTTAATGAATTATATAGGTTTCAGCTGTACAGTTCTGTAATACATCCTTTGTATATTACATTGTGTGTTCACCACTTCAGGTTTAGTCTCCTTCCATCACCATTTATCCTCCCTTTACTCTCTCGTACCTCCCCCTTTTCCCCCTCCCCTGTTCCCTCTGGTAATCACCATGCTGTTGTTGGTGTCTATGAGGGTTTTTTTGTTGTTTTTTTTTGGCTAATCCCTTCACCTTTTTTACCCAGCCACCCACCCCCCCGCCCCCACATCCCTCTCCTCTGACATCTATCAGTCTGTTCTCTATTTTGAAGAGTCTCTCTTCCTGTTGTCAAATTGTGAGTAATGGCGAAATTTAGGAGGTGGTAGGCCAGGTAGTAATTTAATTGGTTAATTGCTTTGAACTGTTTTGGCTCCAGGAAGGGAAAGATAACCCCTTCAGTCAGCAGTTGGCCAACTGGGTCTGTCCCTGACCATCAGGGCCCGATTGCAAGGGAAAGAAGCTGGTTCCACAGCAGCTGCTCCCCAAGGACTCCACCACCTCATTATCCCTTCTTGGGGTTGAGGACCCAGGGCCAGCTGGGAAGGCTTAACACCTGCTTCCTGAAGTTGCTTTCACCTTGTGAGAAGAGGGTGTTACTGAAGTTACTGTTATAATTCTAGAGAAGTCAACTGGAGTAGACTAGGATTAAAATCAACCTATTGTTTCAAAACTCTCAATGTCCGCAACCCACTGGGAACGGACAGTCTCAGCTCAATCACCTCTCATTAAACCCTTTTAGGGCCTGGGTTCATTTAACCAGTGGCGTAACATTTCTGATTGTGCCTTGAGTCAGTGGCTGGGGTCTTTTCTGACAAAACAATGGCCAGATAAAGAGGTATTAGTTGCACTCAGATTTTCAAGACTAGTTTTTCCTGGAGGATGTTGAGTTTCACTTTTCTCACCTGTCCAAAAAATACCCGAGGCTCCTCTAATCAAGCAAAATCCAATTCCCTTCACTCTACTTCATATACCACCCAAAGCGTCGTAGTCCTCTTGGGTGACTTTGGGCAGGTTACTTACTGTTTTTGTGCCTTGGTTTGTCTTTTGTCGAATGGGGATGATGATAGTAGTTACCTTGTAGGGTGATTGTGAAGATTAAATATGTAAAGATATTTAAAAATGCTTAGAAAAGTACCTTGGTTTGTAAATTTTGGCAATTATTTTCAAATCTCTTCCCCTTCCTGCTATTTCATTTGTATCTTATTGTCACTACCGTGAGGTATTATGGGCCAGAGGACATGGAAGGGGTCACCCAGCATGATCTTCCCAGGCCACAGGTCCTAATGGATGTCCCAAGGCCACCTGCCCTAAACTGGGACTGCCTGGCTCCAAGAGCGGGACAACCTTTGGGAAGCTCAGACCCTTCTGGATTCTTCAGGCAGGTCGGGCTGGTGATGGGTCACTGCTGGTAAAGGCGCTCTGTCCCTGGAGGGAGAATTGTTCAAATAAAGGAAGGGCCTGAGGGGAGCTGCTGGGCAGCCACGAGGGCCATCTGAACTGACACTGGGCAGCCTGCAGAAGCTCTGGAACCACGCGGTTCACTGCCGATGCTCAAGCCCATTTGGCAATTTGAAAGACAAAACGTTTTCCATGTTAGCGTGCCCCAGCAAGAAGTGAGTTTGAGTCTACAGTTTCTTCCCAGTGCCAGCGGGCTGCAGAGGCAGGTTCCACATCATGGGAAGCGGCAGACCTAGCGTGGTGAATGGGACCATGCTGGCAGTGCATCTCATACACGCTCCCCAGGGCGTGTGTCATCTCGGCCCTGCATTTGGGTTTCCCCAGCAGCCGCCAGGCAATATATTCTGAAGTGTCACTTCTGAATGTAGCCAACGCCTCACACGGTGGGGAAGTGAAGTATGGCGACACAGCGTGGGCCCACGCACTTGATGATGGGGGATGCTGTTAGAATTATATGTGCGCACCTCGTGACATCCTAGCATCTTCTCACCCTCAGCAGAGAGAGGTGAGCCATTGAAAACTGTCTGCCTCATTGCCTTGGCAGTTGGGCCTGGACTGGCAATTTAGTGCTAATGGAGATTGTGGGGGAAAGGTTGGAGGTGTGGGTGGGTGCGGGGTCCTTCCCTGTAGCACGGCCCAGGGCTCTGGCATGGGCAATGCCTGTGACTTCCCCACCTAGGAAATGACAGTGTTTTCAAAAGCTGTTTCCACAGGGGCCGTAACAGCTTGTAGGAAATGAACAGTTTGGTCATCCAGCCCTGAACATCGGATTGTATTTTTTTCCCACTGATGTGATTCATTTTAAAATCTGAATTGATTGGATTCCTTCGGATTCCAATTCAGCTGATGTTTATGGAGCCTCTAGTGTGTGCTCGGCATCATGCTAACATTCACGTGTGTTATTTTGACTCGGCCTGGCTGAAGCTCCTGTTGGGTTGACGTCGGGAACAGAATCCTCTTCTTCAACTCAGGAGACACATAGTGAGAGCTTCTTTTGTGCTGGGTATGGGATTCCAAGATGAGTGACTATGAGAAGATACCTCATCTCATACTTAGTTCCCTGCCCAGGGAGTCCGGGTGGTCCCAGAACAACTCAGCAAAAGCATTTGCTTCTTTTCAGGGCATTTAGTTCTTTAGGAATTTTGGTTCTATTTCTTATCCAAAAAGAGAAATGGATACTGAAGCTGAAATTTGTTATTGTACATAAAACATTCTGTTCTCTTCATCTGGTTATTTGATGAGAAACAGTGGCATTTGGACGCCTGTTTGCTTCTCACTATTGGCAAAATAATCCTGTCCCCTGCTGACTTGCCACTCCCCACCCTCCTCTCTAGCACAGGGGACAGGACTCTGGGGTGCTGGCACAGAGACCATTGGGAGACTTTGCTTGGCTCATCCTGTTGGTAAAGTCTTGGCTATGGCTCTGCTGTGTTAGGGGGATAGTCAGGCATTGGGTGGGTGGGGGGGGGGGTAAGAGGAGGTCCAGAGCATATGCTTTGAAAATGAGAAGAGAGGGAGATGAGAGATATATTTAAAAAGCATATTACTTTTTCACAGTCAGAGTGGTGATATAAAAAAACAAAATCTTAATACTGAAAAATTGACCCAGAGGGCAAAACCCTTTTCCAACTCAAGGTCGGGAGAGAAGTCAAATTCCACTGAGGTCATGTCAGGGTGGGCCTGTAACTAACGGGATCCTTTTGGAAGGACAGTCAATATGTGGTCCCAGGAATGAGGGGAACCCCTGTGTGTTATGTGCCGAGAAAATCCTAGACTTAGCTCCGCTCTCTCCCACCTCCCCCTGCAGCGATCTCCGATTTAATGTTGGCCCTCTCTGGAATCCATGTAACACCTTTCTCCTGGGTTTAAAAATAGACTCCAGGCTGGCCAACCCTCTTAAAAGGAACATGGTAGAGATCAGTGCCAGCGCCGTGGGACCTGACACCCGGCTCTGATCACCTCCCTAAATAGACCCGCACTCGGGATCCCTCGGTCCGATGAGGTGGGGCACCCTAACTGGCCACTGGGAGCTCCCACACGGAGTTAGAAAAACAATCAAGACCCTCCTTCTTCATCTCCTTTTCTTCTCTCACTACTGAGAAGGTTAAAATGAAATTATACAGTCTGAAGGGAGTCAGACTAGACTTCTTAGTCCACTCAGCGTGACGTTGGTAGTATGTGTTGCTTCCTAAGTAACTGGGGAGGGAGCTCGTGTCGGAGGGTGCCATGGTGTCTGTAAGAGGAATAGCATTTTCCCAGCAGCCATGCTCTGGATGGTTTACAAATGCCCCCGGGTGGTGGGTCTCTCGGGGCGATAACCCAGCCTGCCTTTCTTGGTAAAGGGTGGGGTTCCTGGTACCACCCTTATCGGCTGTGCCCAGAGATCTAGGAGCTGGGGCCACTCCTTTTGTGGGTGAGGGGTGGGACAGATAGAAGAATAGTGGAGAGAAAAGCTGGACTTGCCAGCAGACCACGAGGCAGCATTCCTGCGAGAGGAGCTGTCACACTCTGGGCTTGGGAGCGGGACTTCGGCTGGGTACACAACTGGAGAATTGTTTTCTCACTGCAGAGAAAATGGAAGTGGAAAGTGGTGTGTTATAAACCCAAGAGGTCTAGTCACTACATCAGAGCACTGGGGATTGTTGGGGTCCTATTTTCAGAGGTAGATGTTTGACCTTGGCTAAGCCATGACTAGGCCCTGATTTTCCAGGGCAGAAACAAGATCAGTACCACCCCATACCTCTGAGGGTGGGAAATGGGGAGGAATTAACCTTTGACAAACGCTTTGGTTGAAAAGAGAGAAGGGAGGAGAAGGAGGGAAAAAGAGTATCCACTGTCATTTATTGAGTACCTACTATGTGCCCGAAGTGGTGCTAGGCATTTTTACATTATTCTCACAACACCTGGAGAGGTGGGCCAGGTTATTTTTATTCTGCTGATGGGGAAATCAATGCTCAGGGAATTTATTTCCCTTATCTCAAGTTATGTTGCTCAATGACAGTGGGCTTACTAACTTCGAATAATTTAAGGCTGCACAGGAAAGCAAATAGTGCTGTTGTTATTAAGTTGATTCTAAGTCTGAGTAGACTGCAAAGAGGGTTTAAAGCAGGAGCAACAGGAGGGGCACATCTGTCCTCCAGTGAACGGTAGGGAAGGGTAGTACCTCAGCTTGGATGCTCCTTTAGCGGGGAGCCAGCGGTGTCCACGCTGGCCACCACCGGAAGCTGACTGTTCCTGTTCCCCTGACATGTCCTGGGAGGCAGTCATCTGAGCTACCCACGCACCCAGGATTCTTTGCTTCAGGCTTTTGACCAAAATAGAAGTGTTCTCCAAGTTTCTGGAAGAGCTATAAGATTCACAGGGGGATTCATGCCAGGGGACCCGTAAACTGTCCTAGGCTCCCACTCGATCCAAGTTTTACAAGTTGCACAGTGAATTTCCTTCCCTTTTTCTCCCTGCACCATCTCCTCTTGCTGTAGCTTAATATGGCCTGGAAGATAGAGAACTCCAAAGACACAGCCTCCAGCACTTAACAATGCTTGTCTGCTGAGGAAACTGCAGAGATAGTTGGTAAAATATTTAGCAAGACCGGAAAAAAATCGACGGATGCCATGAACCTGTAGGATATACAAGTGGTCTGGCATCCTCTCTGAGAACCACTCATTTTTATTGTAGCGCACCCACCCCTTTCTGATCCTTTGCTTTAGTTTCAGTGACTACCGCTGGCAGGTCTCCTGGGCATGCTAAGTACCTGCAATAAGAAGTGCAGCCTTGAGGTATGAAGAAAAATAAACAGGCAAGGCACAGATGATTATTTATTGTCTAAGGCAGTAGCAGGGATGGAGGTTTGAGGGGGACAGTTAATTAATTAATGGGGAAAAAATAATGGCTTATCTTTCTGAATCCCTAGAACCCAGAGAGACCCCCTCCAAGTTAATTTGTTTATCCTGTGCTTCTGTACGCCACAGCAAATGGTGAGTTATCTTTTTCTGAGATCCTGAGGGATTCCCAGCAAAGATTCAGCCCCTTCTGAATAATGAGTTCAATTAAGTTGCATCCCTTACAGCTGGAAAGTTCTTTCTGTCTAATCTGAGTCTACTCTACATCAATGTAACCCCACAGCTTACAGTTTCCTTATGACTAATGGAAATGGTGGGTATGTCATTTCTAACATCAATCAGCAAGCACTTATTTGGCACCAATGCCCAGCAGTGTGTCAACCGCAGAGGGAGCTGGTGAAGGAGGGATTGGGCATTCTGAACGTTGAGCCAAGTTGTCTCTCTGCCTGTGAGAAGCTTATAATTAAGTCATGGAGACCAGGCTACCATTCCTGGGAAAGGGCTCTGTATAGTTAGCTCCATGCCGGGGGTCCAGGCTCCAGTGTTGGAGGAGTTTACATCTTAAGGGCAGTATCCTTTAGTTTTCTCTTCTTCATGTGTGTTTGTCATCTCCAGTTCCTTTAACCTCAGACCTTACTGAACAAAATGTCTGTAGTCATTTTCTTTCTCCTCTTGGGCCTTGCCTGACTCTTTGCATGTTTAAGTTGCGAGGCTTTAATGCTGATGAAGTCATGGCTATTGTAAAAAAAATCCTTAAAGTACTGTGTAGGGAATATAGGCAATAATATTGTAGTAACTATGTATGATGCCAGGTGAGTACTATACACCTGAAACTAATATAAAATAATATTGGCTGTCAACTATAATTAAAAAATCTTTAAAAGAGAAAAAAAGATAAAGCGAGTATAATTAAAACTGTCATCTTGACAGTTTGTAAAATGAAGACCATTAAAAAGACTTTACCAGGAAAAAAAAAAAAAAATCCTTGGCAGTCCTGAGTATCCAAGTCCTCTGATACTACCTCAGCATCTTTCCCAATGCTCTCACAGTACTATGGATCATATTCAGCTTCTTGCCCAGTATGACTATCTCTTCTTTCTCTTTGTGATTGTATATAACACATGGCATTGTAGAGTATAAAGAGCACTGGGCTTAGGAGTTACAAGATCTGAGTACTGATTGTAGATTGGGAATTTTTTGCTGTTTAACTTTGAAAATTTCACTTTACTTGCACGACCTCAGTTTACCTCACCTTTTAAACAAATATTCTTAAAACTCAATAACAGGAAAACAACCCCAATTTAAAAATGGGCAAGAGATTTGAACAGATACATTATCAACAAAACAAAACCCAAATACATATATGGGGATGGCAAGTAAACCCCTGAAAAGATGTTTAACATCATTAGTTCTTAGGGATATGCAAATTAAAACCACACTGAAATACTAGTACACATCTATTAGAATGTCTAAATTAAGACTGACCACGCCAAGTGCTGACAAGGATGTGAACCAACTGGCAGGAGGGAGGGATTACTAAGGGGCAGGAGGAAACTTTGGGAGGCTCAATATCTCGATTGTAGTGATCGTTTTGTGGGGGCCATACGCAATATCAAAAATTACCAAATTACACATTTAAATATTTGGTTTACAGTATGTCAGTTATACCTCAATATAGCTGTTAAAAAGTCCTTCTTTCAGTTGACTGAACGAATCAATTATATCAGTGTTTTGAAAGTATGATGCATATTATTCATCTTCCATTTGAGTAGGGCATTTTCTCTCTCTCTAAATATTAATGTTGGAACAGTGCTTTAGAATCTCTTGAGATATTCTGCTGGACTGTGATCAGGGGTGTTCCAGTAACTATAACTTATTAATTGAAGCTCTTGATGTAGAGGATTGAGCAGATCTGAGAGGCAGGTTTAAGAGGCATGTGGTAAGAGACCTATTGCATGACCTGTGTTTTAAAAACGTGTGCATGGGAAGAGAAGGGGCTGCAGTAACTTCCTCCACCCAGACCCCTGCCCTTTGGTGCATCAGTGTGGGTGTTTTTCAGCCAGCTTTCAGGGGTTGCCTGTCCTAAATTCATTTTCTGATGGTGCTGAGGATCTCAGGCCTAGAGAATTCTGATGTTGCTCTCTTCAAATACCAGTTTTTTCACCCACATGGGGAGGAGTTAGTTGTATCATACAATTCAGATCACTTTTTTTGCAACATCCTGACCTTTTCTCTTGATCTTTGTTTATCCGACTAATTTAGGATTTTCTCTTAATTGTGGAATGGCATTTTACTTTGAAAAACACTCTCTGAGTTTTTTCTCCCCCTCAGGAACATCTTCCACATTATTTCTTCCTGGCCCTGAGCACATATATATTTGTTAGGAATCTTGGCAGTGCTGTTCACAGAAAGGCTTTGGGTCAGTTGGACCCTCTCTTTATCAGTGACCTTGGTCCTGACTCTCAACCTCTCTGGGCTCAGTTTCTCTGTCTAACAACTGTCATAGCACTGTCTACCTCATGGGGTGACTGTGAGGGCTAAAGGAGGTAATGCAATATGTTCATCATCTAAATTGCTCAATGTGTTAATTCCTCACCAGCATACAGCTCTACTGTACCCACGGGTCAGGGCAGGAGGGGTGGAAAGAAGTCATTTGGTATTGTATCTAGACTGCAGTTTGAACAGAGCATGAAGCTAGGCTCACAATACAGAACAGCCATGATTTGAACAAGCAATATTGCCAGGGGCCCAGGGGCCCAGGGGCCCAGGGGTCCAGCATTGCTTTTGCTGACCATTTGTCATAACTCACTGTTGAGTCTGCTCTTAATTCTTGGTGTCACCTCCCCCCCCCCCCCCCCCCCCGCCCCTCAAGACTTGGCCAATCCTGATATCCTTTTGACATCTGCCCCTGAAATGACCTCAGGAAAAGGGTAGGATGGTTCAGGAGCAGAACACTGGAAGAGTACTCCAGCCCTGGGTTATATTTCATTAATACCAGTAGACTTGAGGGATGGAGAGGGTAGTAACAGATCAGCATCCTGCCTCTCAGCTTCCTTTCGTGTCTCCACTCTCTGGCGGAACCTGAAACAGGCTGATCAGCTGGAATCTCAGGACACGATGGAAGAGCTCAAAACATGCAAATTGGTTACGGGGCATAAATAGACTTTGCTGAGCTCACCCTGGCAGTGTGTGCAGGCTCCAGGGCCCATTCATTAGGGCAGCGGTGGCAGAAGGCAGGGCGGGAGCGCCATGCAGCTTGGAGCTCCGCACCTCCATTGGACGTGTGTGCTTCCCTTCTGCAGCGGCAGGACGCCGGCTCTCCGCTCAGGGCCGGCACCTGCAGCTCCGGCCGCACCCCGCCTGCTCCCTCCATGCACCCCCTCCTTCGGGCTTGGCAGCAGGTGCCTTCCCTCCGGAGATCGCTTCGCATTAACTTTCCCATCTGACATAATAATGGAGAGAAAATGAAGAGATCCCATTAGTGGCTGGCTGGAGGGCGGGCGGGCGCAGAGTCCGCGCCTGAGCCGGAGCCCGAGCCCAGCGCCGGGAGCCTGTATTTTTAGCCAGATGCCGCGTAACTTGCTGGCGCTCCCTGCGCCGCCGAGCAGATAACGGGGGAGGGGGAGCAGGGAGCCAGGCTCGGATTGCAGCGCGGGTGCCGGACCATGGCAGCGAGACAGGGCAGGTCCCGTCTAGACCCTGCGGTGAGTGACGACGGGCCGGCCGCTGCTGCTCGGCCAGGAAGCTCGGCGCGCTGGGGGCTGCCGTGCGGGGTTCGGGCCACCGGGCCCTTGCTGCGGGCTCCACGAGCGCCAACTTTCGGGAGGGTGCGGGGAGGCGTTCCGTACGGCCGCCGAAGCTTCAGGCAGAATCCAGAGGAAAATTCCTTTGGCTAGGAGGCTGCCGCGGCGGAAGCGGCCCGGGCCGGCGAGCAGCATACGCGGGAGCGCGGAGCCTCCTTACAGTTTCCCAGAGGGGACCCGGGACGCGCGGGGCCCTAGTGAGGCCGCGTCCCCTTCACCCCGGGAGGAGAGTTCCCCCGATCGGATTCTGCTGTGGACCCTCGCGGCTGCCCCTCACGGGGACCCAACAGGGCCAGAGGGGATGCCCTGGCCTTGGCCTTGGCCAGACAAGGGACCGCCTTGCCCGTGGCACTCCTGACGCCTAAACCTTAGCAGCATGATGGCCCAGAGGTCCAGAGGGAGCAGGCAATGAATGGGGCGAGAGGAAGGCAGACCTGTTGTGTGCCCAGGAGCCTGGTGCTTTCCCTGTACCTTGTCATCCTTACAGCCCTCCAACAAGCTGTGTATTATTACCCCATTTGAGCAACGGGGAAATTGAGGGTTGGGAACTTGTGCCAGGCACAGCATCAAGTGGCGGAGCAGGGGTTCACACCAGGTCTTCCCAACATCAGGGTCCACTCTGGCTTTCCCACATCCCTGCATCACCCAGCCTCTAAGGCTGCGGTACAGGAAGAGCACACAGAAAGGCCAGAGTTTTCCCAAGGCCTCACAATTGTGTCGGGAGCCCAGGACTCCTGCATATACATCGTCCCCTCAATGACACTTTTCTTTTGTTCATTTTATCTTTGCCAGTGGAAGTCTGACTGGCCGGGGTGGGGGCTGAAGACAATTTGTAAGTCTCAAAGGAAAGAAACCTAATGAAACACACACACTCTGGCCCAGGGTTCACTTCTGTTTCTCTGTATAGTCAATGGGATAAAGGTAGGACTGCACAGGTGTGCCAGCTGGCTGGAGCAGACTGTTCTTTCCGGGAGGCCTGTGCTGGGCCCAGGGGATACTAGGCATCGAGTTTGGAGAAGCACTCAGATGTGAGGACAGCCCCGATGGCCAAGCAGGCCGCTCCACGTCCTGCCATACAGGGTTGCCGCCCGCTGTTCTCCATCTCCTGAATACACTGAGTACCCGCAGCCAAAGGATCTAGAGTCTCTTCTTGGGAATTCTGACAATGACTTTGTTAAAGAAACTGCGTTTTGCTCAAACAAGACCTTTTGTGCAAGAGATAGTGCCTTATCACTGTTTACAGAAATTGATAATAGCTCAGTTTCCATTCATCTTCTGAGATGAGGATGTTGCACTAAAAGACCTTGAAGAAGTCAGTCATGATTTGACCCGGGAAAACTTGGGCCATCTCAAGCCCCAGAGAAGGTGGGAGGAGGCCCTGGGATTCTCTTAGCCCGCCTGCAAGGAAATTTTGCCTGGCCTCTGTGTTTCAGAAGCCTTCCATGCTCCTGGGTTGCAGGCACACTGACATTTAGCAGCGTGCTTCCGGCCTCTCCCTCCCAGGACACCGGAGCCCATACCATACTCCTGTTTTGCTACATTCATATCACCCCACTCAGGAAGTGCAAGTTTAATAATAGTCTGGGTGTCTCAGGTAACCAAGGGTTCACCTCCCTTTTCCTGAGAAGCCCTTATGACAACTTGAGTCCCAGGAAGAATTCCCTTCCCTTCCTTTCCCCTCCACTGACTTCCTCCTGAAGTGAGGACGGAAGTGGGCAAAGCCTCTCAGCACAGGTGGAAGGCTTCCTCCAGCTGGAGGTGAACTTGAGCGGAATCTTATGGGCACTAGAAAATGATTAGCCTGTGAGGCAATACAGCACTGGGTTTAAGAGAAAGACCCTGGAGGCAGGCCACCCAGATTCCAATCCTGGCCAAGCCATGTATTAGAATTGTATGACTTTGGACAAGTTATAGTAGTCCCTCTCTATATCGCGGTTCACATATCGCAGCCTCACTGTATTGCGGGACTTTAAAAAATATTATATTTAATTATTTATTGCGGATTTTTTGCTATATCGCGGAATTTTTCGGTACTGTATATGTATGTTGTTAAAGTTATGTAGGTTTAAGAGTATAGAATAAATGTAAGATTCCTGCTTTGCAGGGAGGCATCTGAAATGTAATACCCGTGATAAGTGAGGGAATACTGTACTTAATTTCATTATGACTCATTTACCTCATCTGTAAAAAGAAGACAATAAGAGTACCTGCCTTGTGATATTATTAGGGGGACCAAATGAATTAATTTAAGTAGAGTGCTCAAAACACAGTATGAGCTTTATAAAACTTACAGGGTGGGGCAAAAGTAGGTTTACAGTTCATATAGAAAATAATACAATAATTAATAAATAATGCAAGAATAAACTATGTGTTTTGCATATGCACAACTGTAGACCTACTTTTGCCTCACACTGTATTTTGGTATGAAAGAAAGTTCAGCAAAATCACATGGATTAACCAGCAGGGCTGTGGCCCGGGGCGCAACCAAATGTATACACACACACACACCCCTTTCTCAATGCAGGTTCAAGCAATTTTCTTACAGGTAAGATTAGATTAAAATGAAGCTCAAGAGGAGAAAGTGGCAAAGATACAAGAGGGCAGCCTTGGTGAGATGCTCAGAGGGTGTGACAGCCCCTTGGTGGTGACACAGGAGTTGGGCCATTGCGGACTGATTTTCTGGACACAGGATGAAGCCTCCTGTAGGTCCTCTAGTCTCCTTTTATGGAGAGGCCTCTTGGAGGCCGCCCTGTCTCAGAGGGGATAGTAGGGCTCCGAGAGGCACAGGGACACTACTCCAGTTTATCACAGCCCAGAGATACTCTGGTTAGTGTTTTATTATTGTTGGCATTGGTATTTTCGTGGTTAGTATTTACTCAGGTAAATATTCTAAAAGGAACATATCAGATTCTTTGGACTGTCTTTCTGCCCTATTGAATCATACAGACCATTACTAGAAGCATCAGGAAATTGCACTAAGATAGGTCATTGAATTGGAAGTAGTTGAATTAGATAGATAGATAGTATGGGCTCACAAGAGCAAGATGATGAAAATGGGTTTCATATTCCAGTGAGGGCTTAACTATTCCCCGGCACCTCTGTGGGCTCAGTGAATGCTTGCAGAGTGAATCAGTGGGTGCTTGCATGTTCGAGTGACCCTTTATAACTGAGTCACTTTGTTTTTCAAATAGCAGGGCAGGTAGCAATATTCTGATTTATTTTTTTTCCCCTCACCTCACCCTAGCAGGATCCTGAACTTGAAATAGAACCTTGGTAAATATATTGTAGAATTAAGCTGAGTTATGCAGTGAGAGTGACACCATTATCCTCAATCCACCTGTAAGATGCCCAGAGCGTCCTGCTCATGTCCTGACTACTCTATGCCTAGAGAAGGCCAAAAGGAAAAAGAAAAAGCCTTAGCCATTGAACTTCACCTCTTACTATCTACGTGACCTTAACCAGTCACTTTATTTTTACCATCCATTTTATTATCGGTGAAAGAAAGGACTAGGACAAGATGATTCCTTTTTAGAGGCCTGTCTTGGCCTTAACATAGGGCTTAGGAGTCAGAGCTGGGATCTGCTGGGGACCCTTTCTCTGCCATGGATTAACTGTTTGATTGGCAAAGGCACGTACGTGGTCCATCCTAAGCTCTACAATCTGTCAAGGTTGTCTACACACCCTCAGGTTTGAAATTGCTGAGCATGCCCCTTAGGGTCAAGGGCAGTGGAGAGCATAGGCTTTAGTCCTGGAGTCCTGGGCAGATTCCCTGACTGATAACTAACTGCAGAACTTGGGCAGGTTGTTGACCTCCCCTGACCTCAGTTTCGTCACCTCTAAAATGGGGACGATCATTATACCTACCTGACCAGTTGTGATGAGGATTAAACGATATTACATTGTAAATACGCTTCCTCAATGACTGGTAATAGTATTATAATTTCATGAAATCATATACAAACTACAAAAACTGTTTAACCCTCTTTGGCCTAGTCTAGGTTGGGCCTCCCTTGCCCTCTATTTATGGGCTTATCTGTCTGTTATAAATACAGTATGTGCCTTCCATTCCTAGGTTCATGGCTTTGAACAGTCTAACAGCATCATTAATGGATATGGCATCTATTTTACCCACAGTTCTCAGGTTTTGATCCCAAATCCTATATTGTGCTACAGAAGATAGTTTGGGTAGGTGGGATAGGTGGGATATGTCTCTCTAACTCTCATTCTTGGGGAATAACATAGTATTTTCCCTAATAGTTGGGTGTAAGAAAAATATATATGAATATACACACAGACACAATTGTGCACAGTCAGAATTTCTGAATCAGTAGGCGCAAACAGACATTTCTCTGAGGGACTAAACCTTTAGTCTGATTTCTCTAGGAATCCAACAGATTGATTCTCTTTTATGAAATATTTCCTCCCACATAGATGCTTTGCTGAGGAATCTGGGGACATTGAGTGCCCCGTGTTTTGGACCAAGGGAGGTCTTGGCCTAGTTGATACTTAATGCTTTGAAGGATTCAAAAGAAATAGAATATTTGGTCCCTGCCCCAAGAAGCAAACAGTTTGGCTGGGGAGACAAGACATGCATAAATCAAATCACTTGAGAAAGATGTATCTAAAATATATTTTCAAAATAAAAAAGCAAACTCCCATTTCTAGATTTCAAGATGGTAAATATTGAGTATCCAAGGGCAATGTCACAGAGGAGGCAGGAGCTAAAAGGAAAGATTGGAGTTGGCAAATGGAAGCGGCAGAGGGCTTCGGGGACCTGGGAATAATCAGGGTGTGGCCCTGGGTACAGACAGGGGTGGGGATGCCATGGGGGTCAGGGAGGGAAGAGGAAGGGCCTCCCCTGCTGTGTTGGGGGCAGTGGGATCCCAATGTGCCTATGTTGTGAACAGACACAGAGCTTTCAGGAAGGGGTCGGGGAGGCAGAGAAAGGAAGCCACTCTTCTAGAGCAGTGTGGAGGCCTGAGATAGCAGGTAGGGAGGACCAGGGCAGCTCTTGCTGTGACAGGTGTCACACTGTAAGGCTGGAGAATCTTTTGTACCCCGGATTAACTGCTTGATTGTCAAAGGCCTGAATCCCCACTTTGGGGAGGAGATTGGGATTTCAGTTGTAGACCACTGAGATTATTGGCTGTAGATTTTGAGTCTTCCATGTTTAGGAATGATCATTAACATGTATTTGAGTTATGGCTACTGTCATAAATTACCACAAAGTGGCTTAAAACAACAGAAATTTATTCCCTCGTGGCCTGGAGGTTACAAGTCTAAATCAAGGTATGGGCAGGGCCATGTTCCCTCTGGACGCTCTCAGGAGGAGTCTGTTCTTTGCCTCTTTCAACTTCTGCTGGTTGCCAGCTTCCTTGGCTTGTAGCCTCATCAATTCCATCTCTGCCTCACCTTTACATTGCCTTCTCCTCTGCACACCTTCTTTTCTGTGTTTAATAAGGATAGTTGCCACTGGATTTAGAGCCAACCTAGGTAATCTAGGGCCATCTCATCCCAAGACACGTAACTCAAGTTCATCTACAAAGACTATTTTTCCAAATAAGTGACATTCACAGTCTCCAGGGATTAGGACACAGACATATCTTTGGGGGCCACCATTCAGCCCATTATAACATGTTCTCTAAGGAGAGTGCATGAAGGAAGGAGACATGAATCTCCCCAAGGGGAGAAGAACCCACAAGGCACGGATGCGTCTTCTGGTGGAATGGCATCACACACTTCACCTGTGGCATGTCCTGTGACAACTCTTACCCATCAGACTTTACCTGAGTAGGCACATGTGCCAAGCACTATGCTCAGCACTTGTGCTGATATAATATTCAATAATTATAATAACATATTATTTCCTTTTAGCTTCATAGCAAGGGTAGGAGAAAGGCCTTACCCTCCCTGGCTTATATATAAGGAAACAGGAGCAGAGGTACCTGGGAATGTAGGGCTCTCGGTGACACGCAGGAGAGCTGTTCTGAGCCATCTTGCCCCCCTCCAATTGTGTGCTCGCCCATACACTTGACGCACTCGTTGACTCGTTGACTTTATTTTATTGTCTCCAGCACTCACTCTCACTCACTCTCTCAGGCTGTCACTCATCCTTTTTTTTTTTTTTTTTTTTAAAGACTTTATTTATTTTTAGAGAGAGGGAAAAGGAGGGAGAAAGAGAGGGAGAGAAACATCGACTGGTTGCCTGCCACGTGTCCCCAACTGGGGACCTGGCCCACAACACATCATGTACCATGACCGGGAATCAAACCAGAGACCTCCTGG
The DNA here is from genome assembly GCF_987537825.1 of Furipterus horrens. Lineage (NCBI taxonomy): Eukaryota > Metazoa > Chordata > Mammalia > Chiroptera > Furipteridae > Furipterus > Furipterus horrens. The sequence continues at coordinate 74,996,333 of NW_028327182.1, forward strand.
TTAATGGGTCGACACCCAACCCACTGAGCCACACCAGTCAGGGCTGCCATTCATCCTTAATACAAACAAACGATTGATAGGTTGGTGTAGTTGGCTGAGGAACAACCATGGAACTGGAGTGCTTTACTCTCATTCAAGATGAGGGAGACCTGTGAGTTAAAGCTCAGTTAAACTGGCAGCTGAGCAGGCAGGCAGGTCAAGTTCACTGACTTTACAGCCAGACTGCCTGCTTCAGAGTCCTGGCTGTGCCTCTTACCTGCTGTGTGACCCTGCACAAGTCATTTCTGCTTCCTGTACCTTGGTTCCCTCATCTGTAGAATGGGGCCCACACTAGTACTTACCTTGGGTGTTTTTGATGAGGATTAAATACATGTCTGCATGTGTATGAATACATAGTGCTGATAATGGTTCTTCGTGTATAGTAAGTGCTATGTGCTTTTTACTTAAAAAAACAAAACCACAAAATAGCAGCAGAGGGCATGTGTTTGGTTCCCGTGGTGTCTGCATCTGTGACTCATTGGGGCCAGGGGCTATGTGATATGGGCTCCTTAGTAAGGACATAGAGCCCTTGGAAACAGCAAAGTAGTAAGATACCAGGCTGTGCTGAGCACTCAGCTTTGGAGTGGAGCCCCTCTCAAAAGCTGGTGCCTCCTGGGTCCCAGCCAAGAACGTTTGCTTGTAAAAATACCAAAAGGAAAGGAGGCTGGTCTTGAAGGCAGCCTCACATTACGGACCCCAGAGCAGTCTGGCCTGGGGCTCTAGGCCCTGTACCACACTTGAATACCATGGTGGGCACCAGGCTGTCGTTACTGGAGGGTGCAAGGCTGCCCCCATGATCTTGGCCTTTTTTCGCAGCCCTGGTCTTGAATGGATTGTGAGGTTGTTACTGCTCAGAACATGCTCACAGCCTGCTATTTCTCCTCACAGGCCGATGCTGCTACCAGCTTTCTCAGGGCAGCAAGATCAGGTAACTTGGACAAAGCTTTGGATCACCTGAGGAACGGGGTAGACATTAACACCTGTAACCAGGTAAGTGGGATGGGGACAGCGTGTGGTCTCTGAAGAGTGGCTCTTGTCACTCCCTGAGAGTTTTAATCTGCTTCTATTAACCTTTTCCCAGTGGCCTCAAAAATCCCCAAGGGCTTCCGTTTGCTGAAGGCTCTAACCCTGGTGCTCACATCCCTGCCCTGGTCCGGGGCCCCACAGGGAAGGGCTGATGCCTGAACAGTGTGGGCTGGCCTGGGCTCTGTCCCCTGCATCCTCTTCCCTTAGAAGTTGCCACTGGTCCCTGCTGTGCTCTTAGACTCTGTGGTCTTTGAAAGAGGCAGGAGGAAGGGCTTTGAAGCATGTTGTGTCAGTGGTGACATTAAATCTCCTTTGTCTGTCGGCAGCCTTTGAGGATTCTCTGCAGGCTGAGGAGGAAAGAGTGGTGAGGACTTGCTCACAGGGTGCTGGCAAAGGAGAGTCTGGTTGAGGTTGAGAACTAATGTGGCTTAAGCAGCTTCTCTGGAGGTTTCTGCTGCTAAGTCACAGGGGCTTGGTTTCTGGAGGGGGTGGTGGTAAGGAAACAGAATGTGTGCCAGACTGACTGGAGGACAGAGTCAGACCAAAGATTAGGAATTGGCTGAATGGAGAGGAGCTCATCCCCTAGAAAGAGAAGAGGGATGTGGCTTGAGCTTGAGGACTGGATGACTTGTTTGTTCTTGCCAGCTGATGAAGTTGTTCAGGTGCGCATGCTAATTCAGTTTCCAATGTAGAATAAATTTACTAATTGTGACTTTTTTTTTTTTTTTTTTTTTTTTACCATTTTAACCATTTAAAAATTGTTTTAAATTGTGGTGAAATACACATAACATACAACCTACCATCTTAACCTTTTTTAAGCAGACAGTTCACTGTCATTAAGTACATTCATATCATGGTAAAACCATCACCAGCATCCATTCACAGAACTCTTTTCATCTTGCAAAACTGAAACTCTGCACTGAATAAGCAATAACGCCCTATTCCTGCTCCCGCCCCAGCCCCTGGCAGTCACTCCATTCTCTGTCTATGAATCTGACTACCACCCTAAGCAGCTCATGTTAGTGGAAGCATGCAGTATTTGTCCTTTTGCAACTGGCTTATTTCACATGGCATAGTATCCTCCAGGTTCATCTATTTGCAGTGGGCTGGATGCCTTGCAGACCAGCAGGGTCAAATTCCTGGAATGCAGGTTAACTTTTCCTTTGACAATGTGCCTCTGTCCCCTTGCCCCCTGCTTAAAATGCAAAATACCACCTACTGTCTCTCCCAGGGCCAAGATCCCATTTGGATTCAGTTGGTTTTCTGTGGAGTAAATTCACAGCTAAAAGATCAGAGGGGATGGAGCAGGTGGAGTGTGATGGGCAACAGAAGTAGTTGCGTGATATGAGGCAGACGCCCATGGCAGTGAACTTCAGAGGGGACGTGAAGCGTGTGGTCAGGACTTCAGGTTACAAAGTGGATGAGGAGGGACAAGCTCTCCTCCTCTTCTTTTGTCCTTATGCCCAAATATACCGACATGGACCTAAGGACATTTCTCACCAAACGTGCAGAGCTAAAGGTTAGCGTTCAGATAGCAAACTGAAACTGTGAATCCATTTCTTTCACGTGAAGAGGTGGCAGGAGTTAAGCTGGGTGCAGAGTAAGAGTCTTGGAGTGGCTCAGGAGAGGGGGCCCAGGGACCCACTGAATAGCACCTCAGAAGCAGCTATAGGTCATGGGGTTCCCACCTGCTCCCACCACCAGGTGAGGGGATTGTTCTCTCTCCCCACCGGGGATGCATTGCTGGTGAGAGAGGCCAGCTCTGAGGCTTCCTTTGTTCAGACTGGGACTGCAGAAATCCAGATGCTTGCTTCTCCGCAGTGCAGCTTCTGACTGGGGAGCACCAAACCTCCGGAGGCCTTCCAAGGGTTAAGATGCCAGCCAGCTCTCAAAGGAATCCATTTAGCAGAAATGGGGACAACTGAACGATCATAAGCCTTGAGCCAGGGCTCATTTCCGGTGTGAAATTGGAAGATGTTGACGACACCCTGGACGGACAGGCTTTGTCCTGATTGGCCTCCTGTTGGTGAGGCCCCAGGTGTCCCTAGCTTGTCCCTCTGCTCTCTCTCCTCAGAGCACTTCCTCGGTTCATCTCAGGCCAGAGAGCAGCAGGCAACCAGGCATTATTTGCACTTCACTGACACCATTGCCAATCAATCAGTCAGCTCAGTGCCAGTGGCAGGTCGCGCTTAGTCCTGCTAGGGACTGAGGGGAGGCTGCAGTCTCAGACTGGGGACTGCAGTCCTGGCTAAGACCAGCCTCTTTCTTTCGAAGAGCAAACTGCTGCTAGCAATGCCGGAGGGGAGAAAGAGGAAGGATTCAGGGTAGTACTAAGCTGCTTGCTGCTGGTTTAGTCCCGGATCTCCAGATCTTGAGCCCTGTTGGTCTTTGTCTTGTGTTCCGTGACTGTGCCAGGGGCAGGGAGCTGCAGATGGGCTGCCCCTGGGGCTGCCAGCGTCGTCCCAGCCTCAATCTGGTTTTATGGGGCATTGTGGCTTTTGCTCTTGAGTGAAGAGTATGGGTAGTGGGGGAAGGACTATAGTAGCTGAACAAGTGCCCTCATTAAACACATTAGTGCACCCATCGGGACAATTCTGCTGTTTAATAATGTTCCACAGGCCCGGCCTGTAATGGCACTAGAGCCCTCCTTTTTTTAAAAGCATTCATTCATTGTTTTGAGAAGATAAAAACAGGCCTTTGTCCTGGGGTCATGGCTTGAGAATGTGTTTTGGCTTGAATCTTCTGAGCAGGTGGACTGCAATAGCAGTAATACAGCAAATGCTGATCCTTATATAAGTAACACACTTTCAAATAGTATGTTTTGTGGAAAGAATGTGTGCTGCTTGCCTTAATAGGAAGTAATTGCTCTAAGTAGTGTGAAAAGAGGAACTCTTGGCTTATATAAGTGACATCTGAATATTCAGGGCAGTTTTCTTATTGCACAGATTATGTCTACTCATTTTTATCATCATCATCATCATTATGTTTAAAGAAAAGAACAAATTCACACACAAGGACACACAGACACCCATGCGTGCAGCAATATCTTTCAAGATATGCCAGATTCTCTCACTTATTCAAGCATTGTTCATGCTTTAGATCCATTGCCTTTAGCCATGTCTTCCTGTGCATCTCCACATGTATGTGCAGTGCTGAGCTTTAGGGATTTCATAGTGAAAAAATAAGCCCTAGTCCTCGTCTTCTTTGAACTTTAGTCTATTAGTAATGAGAGCTCTTAACCAAATAGCCACAGAAATAGATAGACACCAAACTATATTAAGCACTATGTTGGGAGGGGAGATGCATAGAATTTTATGAGAATACATAACAGAGACTTGACCTAGAATTGGAGGTCAGAGAAGGCTACTGTGTGGAAGAGATAGTTGAGCTAAGGGATGAGGAGGGGTGAGTGAGGTGAAGGAAGGGAAGACTATTCCAGTTGTAGAGAACAGCCTATGTGAAGTCCCTGAGGCAGAGGAAAGCACAGAGCGTTTCAGGAAGGCCAAGGTGGCTGCAGTCTAGAGAGCAAGAAGGACCAGGTGAGGCTGGGGAGATGATGTTGGGGTTGTGCTGGCCCTTGCATCATGGGCAGGGGCAATAGCCACAGCAGTCTGCAGCTGGGGCAGCGTGCTACAGGGCCTGAGCAGTGTGTGTACGCATTTGTGCACATTGTGTGCATGAGAGTGTGTTCACCCACTGCTCCACATGCTAATCCTATAGTTGCTGATTGAGAGGAAAGATCTGGGTGAGGGGACAGAGTGGCCAGAGCAGCAGCAGTGGAGGGGGAGGTACTTCGAAGTTTAAGCAATGGCTCTTGACCGAGAGGAATGGAGGTATCTCAGCATTTGACAACCTGTACAGTGTGTCTTGGTCGTATATCCACCCTGCCTGCGGAAGCCACATTCACAATTCTGATCTTTATTCTAAGAGCAGAGGGAAGCGAACCACCGATTCAAGCACAGGTGTGACATGGTCAGAGGTGCGCTTTAAAGAATCACACTGGCTACTGTGTAGAACACATATGGAAGGGCCCAGAGGTGGATGTGGCGGAGCCAGTTTTAAGACTATTACAACAGTCCAGGCGAGAAGCATCAGTCACTTGGGTAAAGATTATGAGTGTGGAGATGGAACAAGGTGAACAGGCCTCGGTGACGAATTGGATGGGGGAGGGCAGGGAAGGAGCCTCTAAGAATGACGTCATATGTCTAGCTTATTCTGGAGGTAGAAGCATCATTCACTGAAACCAGGAACACTGGCGGGGGGCGGGCAGACTCAGTGTGTGGGAGCGGGGTGAAGAGACAAGAACAGGGTTGTGTGAGATCCTCCTAATGTCTCTGAGGAGTTGAAGTGAATGTATGTAGTAAGAAATTGGATATTTGAGCCAGGAACTTAGATAAGAGGTCCAACCCAAAGATAGATATTTGGAAGTCATTCAGCATTCGAGGAAGTCAAATGCTGGCATTGGCTGATGAAAGCTGGGATGAGAGGCATGTTGAATATCATCCTACCAATGTCTCTATGGGATCATTCCAGATGTATTTATTAAGCACCTACTTTGTGCCAGGTACTATTCCAGGCACTGAGTAAGACAGACCAAATAGACAAAGTCTGTGCTCTTGTGCCGTTATATGCTGGTAAAGATGGCAGACATAACTAAGAAAATGAACAAATATGTAATGTCAGCCAATGAAAAATACCATGGAAGGGAAAGGTATTTTTGATGGGGTGGCTGAGGAAGACCTCTCTGAGGACATGACTTAAGAGAGACCCAAGAGAAGTAAATGAGGCTATGTGGTTTCTAGGGAAGAGCATTCCTGAAAGAGGAGGGAAACATGTGCTTACTCATGGGGGCAGGAGTAAGCTGGCTTTGTTTGGGAAACAGCAAGAAGAACAGTATGGCTGCAGTGGAATGATAAAGGGAAAAGTGGCAGGCACAAAGGTGGGAGAAATTTCCAAGGCCAAATCTCGAAGGGTTCACGGGCCATGATAATGACTTGGATTTTACTGTAAGTGTGATAGAAAGCCATTGGAAGGGTTTATACAAGAGATGCTCGGTCTGATGTAGATTTTTTTTTAAAAGGTCTTATTTATTTTTTTAGAGATTGGGGAAGAGGGGGAGAAAGAGAGGGAGAAAAACATTGATGTGTGAGAGAAACATTGATTGCTTGCCTCTTGCACACCCCCAACCAAGGATCTGGCCCCCAATCCAGGCATGTACCCTGACTGGGAATTGAACCAGCAACCTCTTGGTTTGCAGGACAATGCCCACCCAGTCCATTGAGCCACACCAGTCAGAACTCTGATGTATGTTTTTAAATGATCACCCTGGGTGCTATGTGGGCTTGGGACACAGGGACGGAAGCTGGGAGACTGGTCAGGTGGCCAAGACAGTGGAACAGGCAGTGGCTCTGAATAAAGGGGACAGTGGAGGTGGTGAAGCTGGAGCACCTGTCTCCCTGGGTTTGCTGTGTTGTCGCTCTGGCTATGGTGGTCTCAGCACACACAACACAAGGACATATAGGGACCAGGTGCTCTTTTATCAGCCCGGGACCGTGTCATTTTTGCCACTGCAAGAACCACATGGCAATGGGATAATTCATTCAAATCTCAGCTTAAAACCCATTGTGAAGACATTTTTGATCCCTGGAACTTGAAATAATCTCTGCCTTTGCAATTAATTGATCAGCCCCTCTTGTGCAGCTCAATCATGTCCTACCATATAGCATGGTAATGTCGAGCACGTTTTCTCTGTCCTCGTAGATGCTAAGCCACCTGAGGGTGAAATCCATGACTGCTTATTCCTCACAGCACCTAGATTAGGGTCTATCATCGCTGCTGCTCAGTACTTGTTTGAACAAATGGCTACATAATTATGCACATTCCAGTATCAGCTTCAAATATTCCATTTCCAGAATGACTGCTAGATTACTACTCAAATCAAAATATTTTATTATGGAGGGCATAGCAACTAAAAAGACACTTTCTTCAATGAACTAATTGACCTTACCCATTTCCCAGTTAACCAAATAAGAAGAGAAAAAACAGAGAATGCTCAGAGCCTCTGTGCTCCTGAATTCCTAGCATTGTTGGGTCATCTGGGCTGCCTCACTGGGTACCATGAGCTGCAACTCCAGGGGCAAAAAACCCCATTACCTTATAGTTCTCTGTTCTCTTCCTCCAATGCTGGCAAACAATGGGTCACTGGGCCTTCCTCATAAGAAAGTTACTTGAGACTCCAGGAGAAAAGTTTACACCGAAGAGAGAGGCCTCGTTGTCTGCAGCACTGGCATAGGGCAGGGAGTTAGAAGATGCTCTTCTGGATCAGAGCAGGCATCCTCTGTCCCCATAGCCTGTCTTATTCTCTCCACAGTACTTGCTACTATCTGAAATAGGATACATCTGTGTTTCTTTTTATGTTCCTCTGTCTTTCCCACTAAAATGTAGGCACCTCAAGGGGAGAGGACTTGGTTTTATTCAATGGTCTTTTTCAGGATGCTGCCTGGCACATAGTAGGTGCTCGTCAATTCAGTCAGTAGATGTTAAGCCTGCTGTAACCACTAATGATGAGAGCTTCTGTACTTGATGCTTAACCTGTGGAGGAACTTGATCTAACTACTGTTGCTTTTAAGAGCATTATGAAATAGTCATTCACAGGATATGACTCTGTGGTTTGGATTCTGGCACTAGCCCCACTCGTCAAGTAGGTGGCAATATTGGCTACAGTACCCAGAAGCCCAGCCATCTGAATATTCACAAAAACGTAAACGACTTCCAGTGCTAAAACACAGCCAGTGAAAACATGTGAAGCCATGCTAGTTTCCGCTGATGTTCCCCAAGTGTCCACATGTGCATTTCATGCTGGGTACTTGTTTATCCTAAAAGTCAAGGGTTTTAAGCATTTCAAATAAATGGAGCATCTGTAACAATACTTCCTGCTGCAGAATAATCTTTTCTATAGAACCAAATGCCGAGTCTTCTGATCAGGATTTCTTGGGCTCTGGTGATTGTGATAATTGCTACCTTTCCAAATTATAGAATCTTAGAACTTAGAGGTCGTGGCATTCAACTCTCTCACTGTATAGCTCAGAAAGCTGAGGTCTAGAGGTTACTTCTGAGCTTTATGATTTTGGATCTCTTGAGATTCACTTAAGAAGACCACCTAGACTTTCTCTGCTCATTTATTTATTCTACAAACATGTATTGAGCACTTATAGGGACCCAAGCACCTTGCTAGAGACAAAATTCATTTATCCCCTGCTCTCAAAGAACTCTGAGATTGGTAAAGAAGTCCAGCTTGTATATAGAAAGTTACAAACTCAGTGTTATAAGAGGGTGTTTTCATTCATTTACTATCTGATTCCACAAATATTTATTAAGCTGCTTGAATATGCTATGTGCTGGCTACTCAAAGCTGAATAACTCCCAGTCCCTGCTCTTGCATTGCCTCTGGGCTGGGTGTAGTGGCTAAAATGCGGATGACTCAAAAAAGGGCTTTGAAGGGAGAGTAGGAGTTTGCTAGGTAGAGAAATGGGGAAAGGAAAATGCAGCAGAAGGACTAGACTGTGCAAAGGCAGGAGCAATCAAGGTCATGGGCTGCCAGGAGTTCAGTGAGGTAGGGGTAAATGAAAAAGAGTGAGGCTGTCAGGCTACAAAGGTTATGTCTAGGTCAGTGTAGACTGAGAACCTGTTACTTTTCTCTTATCATCTTCTTTTTCTTAGTAACTATTGACAAGCATAGAAATGGCATTCAACTACATAGTTTACTAATTTTACCTGCACTGCCAAGTTCTCACAGAAAGCCTTCTTAATATGATAATAAGTTAGTATTAAGCCTTCTGAAAACTTGCTGCCTTGTTGAGGCTCTGGAACAATGAAGGAGAAAGAAGACTATATTATTGCAGCTCCCCACATGGGAAAGTTGTGGTCTGTGGTGGGCAGTGAAACAAGACAAGCAACTACATGCTCCATGTCTGGTACCATGGATTCTTCTGAAGTTCTTACTAGAAAAGGTATTAATGAAAAAGAAGGAACTTAAAAGTCTCTATCTCCTGAATTATTTTAAATAGGGAAATTACTTCTGAATTTCAGCAGAAACAAGTTATATGATGTTCATCTGGCTAATTACAGTGGCCAGTCTACAGTTTTAAAGTAAGCTGATTACACATCGTGAGTCAGACTGACCCACAGTGTTTAATAATCACAGATTCCAGCTCCACAGTGTCTCTGCTTTCTTGAGCCCTTCCCCAGGCATGGCCACTTTTAGTGCTCACATCGCCTGTGAGGTGAACAGAGCAGGACAAGTGAGGTCAGTGAGACGCAGAGAGGTGAAGAGGTGAAGAGTTCCTGAACTAGAGTCTGGGTCTCCCAACTCCCAGCCTGAGTCTCTACACTGCACCCTACAGGTGGACTTGAGACTTGCAGCAGAGCCCTTTACTCCTCTGGGCAACCGTCCTTGTTCTGGTCTCATTTCCCCTTCCTTCTTGCTGAAGGATGAGTTAACTGACTGATTCAGTTACATAAAGAGGTCCATTTGTAGTGACAACAGGGACATCTCTGGGATCCTAGGGATGAGGAAAAGTGTGAAGGGCATCGTCAGAATGATCTGGAACACATTACAAGGAAAGTGCATCCTCCACACTCTCCTTTATGGTTTGATTGCTGTGACTTTACAATGTGTAGACCAGATGTGATATTCCCACTCTTGGGAGACTAAGAACAGAGTTGTGTGTGTGTGTGTGTGTGTGTGTGAGATTGCATGAATGCACATTCAGTTCTGCAGAATCTTATGGAACCAACACTGTGTGCCAGTCCCCATGCTAGGGTCTAAGATACAACAGTGAGGAAAACACAGAGCCTCGAACAGTCCTAGGAGATAAATACAATTCCATTTGATAAAGGGCCTTGCTAGAGTTATCACTGAGTGCCATGAGAACATGGTTGGAAGAGCAGTTTCTTTGCAGGGGCCTGGGGGTAGAAATAGGGTATGATGTGCCGAAGAGAGACAGGAGAAGTCACAGAGAAAAATGACATCTGATCTGGGCCTTGAAGGAAGATTTGCCTCGCTGGTTATTAGAGGGAAATGCTAAACCCAGTTCCCACTCTTTCTGATTGAAATAGACCATGCATGTTAATTTGCCTGGGATTATTTACATTTGATGGTGAATTCTTTGATATAAACTTTTGGGGTCAATTTTGACAACCATGTCCCTGATTTTAATTGTTTTGTGATTTTTAATTTTTCAGCAAAATTAATACATGGCAGTTATTGAAAAACTCACACTATACAGAAATACTCGTATATAGTCTTCTGTAAGTCTTCCCTATACTCCAAATCTCTCTGAACAGGTAGATGTGGATCTTGTCATACCTTTTCCTATGCGTCTCTACATTTATATCTCAGCTGTTCTCTGAGAGCTGTTCCATTGTTTTATTCTAGAATTGTGGAATCAAGAGGGAGTTAGGAGATAGAGCAGTTCTAATATTTTGAAGACACAAACATTGAGGCTCTGCCCTGATCGGTGTGACTCAAAGCAATAGGTCACTGGTTCTGTTCTTGGTCAGAGTGCATGCCTGAGTTACGGGTTCAGTCCCTGGTCTGGGCATGTTTGGTCGGGACACAAGAGGCAACTAATCAATGTTTGTTTCCCTCTCTTTCTCCCTCCCGTCCCTTCTTTCTCTAAAAAAAAAAAAAAAAAAAGGAAAAAAGAAGATTGAGGCCCAGGGAGGTGAAGTGACTGGTCAGGACAGTTTACAGTTTAGAGGCCTCAATTCCTTTCTCAATTCCTTATCTACTATTCTTTGCTCTAAACCCCACTGCTCTGCTTCTGAAGGTCTGGCTGTTTTTCTCTTTTTAAAGGAATGCCAAGATCTCGGACATAGAAACTGTTTCTAGTCCATAGGAGGTATTCTTAGCTGCTGAGCTGAATTTCAGAGTCCCATTCTCTCATTAACTCGAGCTCACACTTCCTCCTCCAGTCTCCCAAAGGGCCTCACCGCCCGCAGCTGATCTGCTCTGAGCCAGGGGACTTGGCGGAGCGTGGAGGCTGTGCCAGGTTTTTTATCCAGAGTAGAGAGAAGGTGATCCGGGGTTGATTCATCCCCTCGCACAGCTCTGAAAGAACCGTGGGTTTCTTTCTTTCTTTTCTTTGAAAAATAATAAAAAGGATTAGAGTGTTCTTCCTCCTCATGAATATCTCGTAAACTATGAGGAGTCTTAAGAGCTGCTTGGGTAGGAGCACTAAATTTAGATTGCAATAAAACAAAGCAGGAAACGTGCTTAGAGCCGGTCTTGTTCTTTTCCATCTGCATTGCCTTCCTTTCTCTCTGAATTTGTCCTTTCCTTCCTGTTTCTGCTCTTATTCTACTTTCCCCCTCCCTGAGTAAGAGACAGGTTGGCAAAGGAGATGTGGTATGATTTTCTGCCACGGTTATGGCAATTGCTTCAGTTCTGTCTGGCTTCTGATGCATTTGATTCCAGGATCATATATTTTTAGCAGACCTAGCCCACCAAGCAGTGTCTGGGGAGCCCTGTGATATCTGGGTCAGAAGGCTGCAGGTGGGGTGGCCCCGCAGAACCTGACACCTGCCCTCTGAAAAGGCTTCCCCACCAACAGTTCCCATGTGGGGCTGTGGGCTGCTCTCCGGTCATCGTTTGGTGGCTCTCTAGGCTTTTTATCCTGGAATAACCTCTGAAGTCTGGAAGGCTTGCACGTCTCCTAGTCAGATAGATACGAGGGCTGTGTGTGCTTAGCCCCTCCCACTGGCTCCGAGCCCTCAGACACACGCCCTCTGCTCCCATAGGCAGAGCCCAGAGCTACAGCCCTCCCCGGCTGCGCCAGCAGCCTCTCTGCCACCACTTTCTCCTCCTCCACTTTCTTTCTCAAAAACTTAGTTTCAAACCTCTAAAAATGTTGCAAGAACAGTACAAAGAATTCCCATATCTCTTTCACCCAGATTCTCTACTTCTCTACTGTATTACCATTTTAGTACATTTGCCCTAGCTATCTGTCTATCCACCCACCCATGTATCATATATACTATATATGGCAGAATGCCCCATCACCCCTAAACATTTCAGTGTGCACCACCCAAAAGTAAGGCCACTTTCTCTCACAGCCACCCTATAAGCCTCCCAGCCAGGTCAACAACGATGTTACACAGCCATCCACAGACCCCAGTAACATTTTGCCAACTGTTGCAACAATGAGAAATTGCTCTCCCTCCCTCTCTTTCTTTCTGCCTCCAACCTTTAACCTTTCTTTCCTGCCCCTACAACCCCTTCTTCTATCTGTATCTCCATCTCTCTCTCTTTCTCGATCTCTAATCGCCTCTGCTCCAGGAGTCTGTCCTGAACACACTTTGTATTTAGTGTCATGTTTCATGAGTCTCCTTCAACATGAAACAGTTCCTCAGGCTTTGCCTGTCTCTCATGTTTTCGACAGTCTTTTGTTCTGTAATTTGAACCTCAACTGTATCTGCTGATGTTTTCTTATGACCAGACTAAGTGCATTTTTGGTAGGAATACCATAGAAATCACTTCCCCTTTTCACTCTAGGTGACGTTAGCCCTGATCACCTGGTGAAGTTGACATCTACCAGGTTTTTCTACTGTAAAACATCGATTTTTCCCTTTGTAGTTTATCAGTATTTTATTGGAGTGGGAGAGGAATATTCTGATGCAATGACAGTACCTTGTTCCTCATCGAACTTCTAGCAACCAGTGCTGGCATACATTTATGTCTTCAACCTGTGTTAACTACCACTATGAGTTTCCAGAGAGTGATTCTCCAACTCCATCATTTCTTGTACATTTATTAGCTGGCATTCTACTGAAGGGTAAGCTTTTCCTCCTCCCTCATTGATGTATTTATTTTTCATATTTATTTATACCTATGCAGGCTCATGGATTTTTGCTTTATTTGTTGAGTAGTAATCTTGTATTCTCATGATTTATTCTTATGTTCAAAGCTAAGTTAGGCCAGTATGAGCCCTTTCAATAATCTGGCTTTATTCTTTGACCTGTCCTCATCATTCTTTGAGCATTTTCTTACTTTTTGGAACAAGTCATCCCAGGGTCATTTTATACTTTCCTTGACCCAGCCCTGGATCAGCCATTTTTCCAATGATGGTATTTAGACACCAAAATCTGGTCACCCGATGTGCCCATTGCTACTGGTTGCTGGGTGCACACATCTGTAACTATTTCTACATCTATGTATGTATGTATATATTTTAAAAATCCATGGCAGCATGCCAGTATATCCAATTCTAGTCCAACACCTCAGGGTTCTTTCTAGCCTTTCCTCTTTCCAGGTTTGTAAATCCCTACTAACAGTGAGAAAGCTGACTCCCGCTGATTTACATCATCCTCTACATATTTATTTATGTGCTCAGTGTAACAATCTCCCAGCCACGCCAGAGTAGCCCTCCTCTTTCTCAAACAGCAGACACACTTCTGACAAAGCCTCTACAGGGCACAACTTCTGGTTCACTGCCCTGTTTCCTGAGCTGGGAGGGAAGGGGAGGAAAGGGAATGGAAGAGAAGAGAAGGTGGGAAAACTCCCATTCACTTTTGGTTCCATTTCTTTGTGGGTTGAAAATTTAATGTAGGCAATTTGAGGAGACGTATCAAAGTTTATGTTGTTGTAGTTGTGTTTTTGCTAGCTGCCTAATTCATTCCCTCATCCGGTGAACCCACTGTAACAGTTGCTCCCTCTTTCCTTTCCCCTCATCTCTTGTTGGACCGTCATCTCCTCTGCCTTCCTTCGTTTCCGTGGTCTTTGCCTTTTTTTTCTTCCCTCACTGTTTCTCTCTTTCCCGTCAATTTCAGGATTTGGAATAGGAATGACAATCATTTCAATCCCTTTTCTTTTTTCTCTCTCCATAAGCTCTGCTTCATTCTTATTTGCTGCTCTGTTTCAGCGCTGTAAACTTGCAAATATATAACATAAGTGACCTTGCTCCGCAAATATTAACCAATAATAGAGCAAAGCTAGAGGTCACAAATGTACAGGCCGGTTGTTACTCAGGGAATTAAACTTCTGTAACATAGAGTATAATACTTATCTTCTCTTGACAGATTCAACAAAATAAAAGAGAATCCAAATTGAATAGGAAATTGGGAAATTATATACAAAAACCTAGGTACATGACCCTCTACATATATATCCTTGTCCTTTTAATATGGGCAAGAGCTTCTGATTGGTTCTTTGCTGACCACATGGGCAAAGTGAAATGTTGCATGAAGGCAAGGTTACCTAGTAGTCCCTCTCTCATACCTCTCTTTTTGTTTGCTCTTGGGTCCTCAGACTTCCTGGTTTCTTCTGCCAATGCTCTTGGCTTATTCTTCCCAGGACTCTAGTCCTTTCCTTCCCCAATAAAACTTCATGGCCAGTGCTCCATTGCCTCCGAGCATGGCATAATGGCAGCCAACTAATCTGTAAGTGAAACCAATAACATGGTAGTAGGTGTTTATAAATTAAGAGGTCATACTTGCTAGATACTACACTAGCACATTCACTTAAATCCTCTGGAAATGCACTGCTTAACTCAAAGAAAGGGTGTGGAGGACTGAAATAGTGAGTTCCAGGGGTGTGGGGTGGGAGGGGACAGGGAGCCCCGAGGCCCTCAGGACACAGCTCAGGGAGCTGTGTGTGCAGGTGAAATAAGTGGCTGTGAGAAAAGGAACAGAAGGGTTGTATGTTCACCCAAGAATGTGAACACGAGCTTTTGAGATGCCGTTGCCATTTCCAAAGAGATATAGGATCTTGGGATGTCACATCCTTTCTAGTTGAAATTATCCTCTGCTCTGGACAGGGTAAGAGTAAAAATTCCTATGACATGTCTACTGTATTTGTATATTTAGCAATCAGTTAGTGTAACTGGGGCAATCAGAGATGCTAAACAGAGGGATAATATGCTGAGAACAAATGTCTGGGATTGTGTATTTTGCCAGTGGAATTTCTCACCGTTAGTACAAGAAAATACTCTAAATTAAATTATTCAGGCTGAATATGACTTTTTTTCCTTCTTTTTAAAAATGTTGAAGCAGCCTGGCTGAGATCTTTCTCCTCCTGTCAGACAGATTGTTTCTCAGGAAAATCCTCTAACTTGATATTTTACCTGAAAAAGAGCAAAATCAGATGGAAAACTCGAGGTGTATGCTTGGCAATAATATTTTTGAGAGAGAGAGAGAGAGAGAGAGGCTAACAGGATTGTTTGCTGTATTAGAACCATGTGGAATGAGATCAAATGGGGACTAGTTGGCCTCAGAGATTCAGAGTAAGGAGTATATAGGATGTAAAAGCTTCCAAGAACATTGCTCCCACCCTGACCATGAGAAAAGGCTGGAAGTTCTACAAAATTCTAATTTTTCTTCATCCGATCAGAGGGCTGAGGTCATAGAGCCACCAAGAGGAACAAGAACCCCTCCAAGGAGAGGACCACCATTTCCGCTTTGGCAGAGTACAGAGTACAGCCAAAATCAAAACAAATTCTTAGAGGCCAGTGTGGGCCAGTGTGTCTGCAATAAGCTTCCACCAGGTGCTTGTGAGAAATATTGGGATAAGTCAGGAGACCGGAGAGAGCTTCCCTTGGTGGCTGTGAGGCGGGGAAAGAACAGACAGCTTTGCCCGCTTCCCCAGACTCTTCTCTCATGAGAAGCAAAAGTAAGCCCAGTCACCTTCAGACCACGGGCAAAAATTCATTCTCCATGGGGAGGAATAGAAACAAACGGCCTCTGCCCCTGGGGAGGGGTAGGAAGCAATCCTGGCCGAGGACACCAGCAGACATCCAGTGCGGCGGCAAGAAAGGTAGAGACAAAACCCTCTACTGCTGGGCAAGGGCAGGATCCTACAAAAATGAGAACTTATTCCTCTGCTACTGCTGGAGGAAGAGCAAGAACCCTTCACGCAAGACCAAGTATAGAGACAAGGCAGGTTTTGCTGCCACTGAGAAGAGGGAAAAGAATGCTAAAACAAACAAACAAAAACAACCCCAAATCCTACTTTTGAGGCCCAGGCAACAGCCTGCCTAAGACTGAAGCTGGGCCAGGACAAAAAAGAACTTCTGTGCTCCCCCAGCGGCTCAGCATCTTGTAACAAGGGAGAGCATACTGCTGCTGGGAGTGGGGCGAGGGCGTGGAGAATGGCCCGGTCTGGGGCACAGGCATGCAGGGACGGCTGAAAGCTGAGGGGGGATGGACAACACAGGAATGCCTTCTGTCACCAACTCCTGCTCTAAGCTCAAGGTTACAGCAGCCTGTCTCTAGAGGAACTGGAATGCTCTAGTACATTGACCCAGGCCTAGGTCAACTCTTGATTGGATTGACTCAGCTTCCCCCATCCCAGCCAGGCTAAACTTCACAAAAGAAGAGGTGTGTGTCCATTTCTATGTGTAAATGCTCTTTCCTTCAGTCTCTGTTGCTCTTCTACATGTTAATGCCTGGCATTCAATTAAAAATTACAACACACACAGAAGAAAAAAATTATTGTCAAGAAACAAAGCAATCAACAGAACCAAATTCAGAGATGACCTGGATATTGGAATTATCAGATGGATTTTAAAGTAACTGTGATTAATATGTTAAAGGATCTAGTGGAAGTAGTGGACAACATTCATGAACAGATGGGGTATTTCAGAAGAGAAATGGAAATCATAAGAAAGAGTCAAACAAATTGCTAGAACTAACAAAACAAAACACAAAACCACTTCCTTCCTAAGGAGGAATTTCATCAACAAGCTCATCAGTAGATTGGACACAGCTGAGGAAAGGATAAAGAACTTGAAGATGAGTCAATAGAAATGATCTAAACTGAAACAAAATAGAAAAAAGAGTGGGGCAAGAAAAGCAGAACAGAGCAGCCAAGAGCTGTGGGATACTATCAGCTAGCCTAACGTAAGAGTCATTGGAGGCCAGAAGGAGGTGTCTTTAGGAAGAGGGATCTGACGAGCTGGTGTGTTTCTGAGAAAGGCATGTGGTTATGAAATGGCCACAAGTAGTTACTGCTTTGCTCCCCTGCTTCCAGTGTAGCTGAAACATGTATGTTCATATTCCTCTACCTCCTTCTTGCTTACTTATCTTCTACACCCATTTATTTGGGGGGAGAAATGTGTGACTCCCTGTCCCCGTGGCCCCCCTCAGCAGTCTGTCTGCCATTGGCTGGGAAGGTTACATGGCACAGAGGAAAAGATACACAGTAAGATTCAACAGCCTGCCTTTTAGCAAACAACTTAATCAAACTAAAGCAAAACTCATCAATCCTAGATTTGAAGGGGTGATAATAGTATAGTCACCTCTGTTTATAGTTATAGCTAAGAGCAAATAACTCACAGAACTTCCACCCCTTCCCCCTTCTTATTTTATCAATAAAAACTGCTTTAAAAAGAAAGTATTAAATATGGTATTTATTCATGAAACACTCCTTTGGTACCATAACTGGTCTCCTGTATAGACTAGCTATGGGTATGCATCTACTAAAATTATACAAGCCCCTTAGTGTATGTGTGCAGTAAGTTAGTTTTCTGGCATTCAATGGTATCGGCTCCTGGATGGTGGCCAGCTACCCTCCTGCTGAGGAAGCTGCTGCAAAAGGTTTGGATACTGCGTAGCCCTTGCATTCAGAGGCTTCCTAGAAGAAAGAGGAATGCACTTGATGAGGATGGCTGGGAGCATAGTTTCTGAAATTTACATATGGGTTTAGAATTTAAACTCAGATGCTGGTTACTCACGTGGCCATTGTTGATGAATTTACAACCCTACCTGTGCACAGGCCACCTTGTAAAAGCCTTTGTGATCCTTTCTTGACCTTCTTGACAGAGCAACCCCTTTCTCCTCTGTGCTACTTCCAGTCTTATATGTGCCATTTTGGGTGTTTTCACACGATTTTGCATTTATTTTTAATGCATCTGTTTCCTCTACTAAAGTGAGTTCTTTAAGGCTAAGAGTTTGTCTTTTATTCACCCCCAGCCTGGCACAGAACTGGTTCTCAGTAAACGTTTGCTGAGTCAGATTAGGTAAATGCTCAGCACGAGGTGACTGCAGTGACTATTACAGTAGTGATATTGAGACAAATGGTTGTTACACATGTTCCTGTGTGACTTGGTCTGCCTTCAGATCCTGGGCCTTCTCCCACCCAGCTGTCACAGCTGTGCCGGAGTGGGCTTGCTCTGCGGCTCGGATGAGGGCGTTGGGCTCAGATCACCACAGTAAAGGGTACTAATAACTTAGGGTGGCTGTTGAAAAACAAACGAATTAAAAATAAAATGAGAAGAATTAAAAATCATAAAAAAAGGAAAGAGATCCTTGAACCTGGATCGGAATGGGAGCCGAGTGAAATTATTAGAGATGCAGATCTATTTAAATGGTCCCTTTTATACTAAAGAGCGTCACCTCCTGCCAGGAGTGCAGCTTAGAGAGGGAGGCATGTGACACAGGGAGGGAACTGTGACCCTGGGGAGCAGCTCCAGCAGTTATAGCCAGACCCCTATGGATGACTACTGTGGCCGAGCATTAGCTCTAAGCTGCCTGGTAATAAAAAAGAGTAAACCTGCTTTCATCCTTTGATAAAAAGGAACATACTAGTTCCTAGGGGGCAAAAACACCCCAGCCCCTCCCCCCTTTTTCTTCTAGGAAATCCAGATTGGTTCTATATGTGGCTGTGCCCTAGAAAGGCTGTGCGACTTTAGCTAATCGTTTGACTACTCTGGCCCTTGATTTCCTCAGCATTCAGGGTCTCTTAATATTCCTTTCTACTCCAGCATTCTCTGCACAGACAGTATGTCTAGAATCTATCCCCTCTGGATTGGGATTCCAATACTGGCTCCAAGTAGCAGGGACGGCCACCCAGAGCAGCAGCAGGGAACCGGAGGTGTATTCCTTCCAGATTTGCCAATTTCCCAGTGTTGAGGCATCCAGGTCCAACAAATGCTTGTGGAAAGGATTGTGCTGTGCAAGTAAGCACGAAAACCCCCGCAGTTAGCACCCGCCACCCTCGCTGCTGCCACAGCTGAGTCCCCTGTGATAAGCCACCAGCGGCAGCTGCTGAGTCTCCCACAGCCAAAAAAACGCCACCCCGATTCCCAAGTAATCACAGGCTGCCTGCACTCAGACCTTCCAGATAAGGTGCTTTGCAGATGGCAGTGCTCTGGGCGAGATGCTGGTGCGGACCTGCCCGGGGGTAGAGTTAAGGACGCAGAGCGGGAGGGAGTGGCTCCCAGACAGCACATGACAAATTGCTTTTCAGTGAATTTGTGTTTTGCAAGTTGATTTGAGGGAACTGGTTTCCTTTAGCGCAATGCTTTTTCCCCTCCCCCGGATTCCTGTCCTAACAGACTGCAGTCTTGCTTTTAATCACTTTCTTCCCTTCTGTTATCAAAACTGGCTCTGGCCCAGACTTCATCTGATAAGCTCATTCACACTGGGGTGTGAATAATTTACACTGCCTTGGACTCTGCATTTAACAGTGTTCAAAATCTGCAAAAGGAGGAAATGCGAGGGAGGTTTTCAGACACTTGCTTGGGGAAACGCTGGGTGAAGGCACCCTCCCATCTCCCACCCCCTATGGCTCTCCACTCACCCCCACACACCTTGGTGAGGCTGGCTGTGCTGATATGCAAACATTTGGCCAACGGCACTCCACATGTCTGGGGTGCAGGTGGGTTGGGGTGCTGATCTAAATAAGAAGTGGTTAAAGGTCCCTTCAGAGCCTACTCTTTTCTTTGGTACCAGGGCACCTGTTTTATTTACCCTGTCTGAGGATCCTAGGCAAAGAGAGTTGTATCCACCTTCCATTCTTTCACCCTGGGGTACCTGTCCTGTGTCCCTACTTTAGTAATTACTCATTACTTTCCTCTGCTGGTTTTAGTGAAGCCATGGGACTAATCTGTTAAGGATCAGTGCACTACCATTCCCAGGTAGAATATTCGGTTTTAACAGGAACCTCCTGGAAATGATGCCCTGGCACAAAGGGAGAGTAGGACTTTCAGGAACCCATGATGGGGCTGTGGAGATATTTGAGGAGAGGGAAGTCAGGGATCCTCAAGTCACACCATCAGCAGCCAAGCCCCTCCATCTTGGTGGCCATGGTCTTCCTTCCTTCCTTCCTTCCTTCCTTCCTTCCTTCCTTCCTTCCTTCCTTCCATTCTTCCTTCCTTCCTTTCTTCCTTCCTTCCTTCCTTTCTTCCTTCCTTCCTTCCTTCCTTCCTTCCTTCCTTTCTTTCTTTCTCCCTTTCTTTTCTTTCTTTCTTTCTTTCTTTCTTTCTTTCTTTCTTTCTTTCTTTCTTTCTTTCTTTCTTTCTTTCTTTCTTTCTTTCTTTCTTCCTTTCTTTCTTTCTTTCTTTCTTTCTCCCTTTCTTTTCTTTCTTTTCTTTCTTTCTTTCTTTCTTTCTTTCTTTCTTTCTTTCTTTCTTTCTTTCTTTCTTTCTTTCTTTCTTTCTTTCTTTCTTTCTTTCTTTCTTTCTTTCTCCCTTTCTTTCTTCCATTCATTCTTTCTTCCTTTCTTCCTTTCTTTTTATTTCTTTTTGTTTTTTACTTCTTATTGAATTTGTTGGGGTGATACTGGTTAACAAAATTATGTTTCAGGTGTACAATTCTATAATACATCATCTGTGTATTGTATTGTGTTATGTTCTCACCCGAAGTCAAGTCTCCTTCCATCACCAGTTATTCTCCTCTTTACCCACCCCGCCTTTCCCTCTGTCAATCACTACACTGTTGTGGGTGTGGCCAGGGTCTTTCTTATTAGACAGAGCCTGTGGTGGCTTTGGGACATCCCCTGGGAGGGAGGGATGGAAGAAGAGGTGAGAATTGCTGAGGGAGAAGGAAGAGGAGAGGAACAAGGCACAAACCTCAGGGATGGAGACTGCTTAGTGACCAAAATCATTTTCTCTATGGAGCCAAAATCTACTCATCCGTTGGAAGTGAAATTTAGTTCATTGAAATTAGTTCCGTCAAGTTGTCAGAATAATTTATGGCTCTAAGTAGCACTCTCTGAAGTCAGCTTTTGCCAGAAAGTTTGAAAGCATCTGAGTGCATGGATCAGAAGGCCAGGAAGCAGGAGAGTGATAAGGGAAGCGTGAGCCAGGCTGTTTTCTCTAAGGCAGCAGTAGCATCTCCAGACAGAGCAGAAACTTTAATTGGTCAGTGAGAGTTCTACTTTTGTGGACTGGTGATTGGGCAAAGAAAATGTGTTTTATTTTGTCTTTTTCCTAAAATGTAACTGTCAGTTTTGGTCACATTTGAAATGGCAAGGTGGCAAAGAAGCTATTAATTCTTCTATCGAGGAAATCTTCTAGCTGGCAGGTTCGTGGTATTTAGTTTTCAGATGACCGTATTTCAAAATATTATTTTATTAAATATACAGCTAGCTCTACAGAGGATTAGGATGCACTGGTGTTGCCTCTTTACTTTTTCTGGTTGTTGCTGTGAAAACGAACCAGGGGCTTGAAGCTCTACCATTTCAGTTGAGTGGATGCCTAAAGCCCTGGTAAGTTCTGATTTTCAAGGTCACCCTTTGGCTCTGTGAGAGCTTCTCACAGTCCATTCATATGCAGGGGGTGGTGGGCTTGTTATCACCCCCTTCCCCTGCTCTCCTGTTATCTGACGCTCCTATGGAAGAGGTGCTCCCTGCTCATAGAGGCTGGGCTGGCTCTGTTCTGTGTTCTCAGGGCCCCTCCAGCTTTTCCATTCTGCCCCTTTGCAGCCTATTCCAACCAGTTGGGACAGCAGGATGCCCAGTCCCACTAACCACACCCTCCTGCTTCTCTGCTCTTTACAGAATGGGCTGAACGGCTTGCACTTGGCCTCTAAAGAGGGCCACGTGAAGATGGTGGTTGAACTTTTGCACAAAGAAATCATTCTAGAAACGACAACCAAGGTACGTATGTCTCTTTGGGAGTGGGGATGCTTTTCATTGAAAATGCAAGTGCATGGGTCCTTCACGTATTATCCCAAACCCTGGCATGGAAAACAGGACACTGTTTCTACAAAGATTCAGTAGGCCTTTACCTTATTTTTATCATCAGACTATAAATCTAAAAATAAACCCCTTTTCCTGGTGGCTTCATGCTTCCTCAGGGTCCTTGACTCGAATACAGAGACCACGAGCACTGTAAGTCAGGTGCCTTGGGTCCAAGTCCTGAGCTACTTCATACTCTGACCTTAAGCAACTTAGCCAGTGAGAAGCCTCTGTTTACTCCCTGTAAAATGGAGATTATAATACTTCGTTGCAGGATCGGCGTGAAAATGAAATGAGATTGTGTAGTATGTGAAACACCTGGCACCTAGGAAGGCGTCAGTAAATACTGGTGACTGTTGTTATCGAGGGCTGTGGAAGAGTCCAGATCCCGCTCACTTACCCTTCTGCAGCGAGTCTTTCTCGGTCAGGCCCATACCTGTCTCTTCTGCTGACTGGCTCCCCTGATCAGCCTTCTCTCTCACCAGGAGGCCCTCTGCAGAGGCTGAGTCGCGCCTCTCTCAGTGGTCTGTTTCTCCCCGTAGCAACAGATGGTACGCACCAGTGGCTTGAGTCCAGAAACCAGAGTCATGAAACGAATGCATCTACAGGCTGCAGAATCCATGTGCTTTTGTGCACGCGTGCGTCTTATTTGTACATTAAGCGGGATGCAGCCATCACTGAGGCACAAAGCTAAGCAAACAAAATTGCCTGTTTCCACTTCTTTTCCTTCCTCTGTCACTTCCTGTGGTTTTCCTCTTGGGCTTGTCCCTCCAGCCTCTTATTTTCCACCTGCTATTTATTAAACGTGGACCCACGTCAGCCCCAATTTCAGTTCCAGGCGGCAAACATTGTGCTGCCTCTCAAGCACAGAACCAGAAGAACACTGCAGAGAACAGATATAATTTATGGTTATGAAATGAACTACCAAAATATTATGAAGGTAGAATCATCTCTTGATATAAAATTCTGTAATTTTCATGTCATTTCCCGAAGGTGAAAAGATCTCACAGGTAAAACAGACGGAGCTGCTCTTTCTGAATGTCTGTGGGCCTTTTCCTCTAATGCCGTGACAAATACCAGTTGTTCCTACCCTGCCCCTTCTGAGGGTGACGGGAGGCAATTGTGCTTTCCCCGATGCTCTCACCTGCCTGGCGGCAAGCAGCGTGCCATCTGACACTGTGTGTGGGCCCGAGGCTTTTCTTCCCTGGCGTTGTCCCAGCCGCTGCACAGACATCATCCTGCAGCACTTTCACTCTTTCCAAATTTCCCCCTTCGATTGTTATTTTGCAAGGGAACACTTGTGTGTCTTTGTTATTTATAGAAATTTTGTAAGCCAGTGTGGTTTCTGAATGCGATATGGGGGGCCGGGAGTGGTGGTGAAACTGAAACTGTGGGCTAAGAAAGAGCCATAACAGACAGGGGAATTGTAGCAAGTCTTGCAAGCTTGAGAAAGATTTTAAAAAGAATTAAAAGCCCAAACCAATAGAGTTTTCTAAACTGTGCTTAGAGATTTTAAGTACAATACAAATGCATTTTCTTCCCATTCGGCCATCTCCATGGCTCCAAGGCCGGAGCTCCGTATCCAGGCGGGTGGCGGACTGGGGAGAAAGCTTTAATCCCTCCACCCACATCCACTTGGCACCTCCCGCCACTGTCCTCCCTTCCACAAGCTCTAGGACTCCCTGGAAATGGAGCCATTGGCCCTGGTGGGATCTAATATAGCTAAGGAGTTTCCCCTGCTCCTTCAAGGGTGTGTTCCTTCATGCTGAGGGAGGGGGTGGAGGAAACAGAGGCCCACAGCCCCCTCTCTGTGACTGCTGACCCAGGGCCAGGGGCCTTCTTCAGCCTTCCCGCGTGTGTATAGATGTGGGGAGAGGGGGTCTGTTTCTCAAGGTCTTCCCTTGGCTTTTATCCATCACCAGTGCTGCCCTCAGGCCAGTTCCAGAGGATGCCATGGGCGAAACAAGATCCACAGGCAGGGTTCCACATCTGACCGGCTTCCCTTCCAAGGTTTAGGTGGGAGGAACTCTGGCGTAGAGTTGTTTCAGGCAGGAAGGGGCAGATGAAGGAAACACTCAGCATAGCTTCTTGGGGGCGAGGAGCCTGAGCCTCAGTGTCTCTGTACCTTCATGCCTCACCTAGCACCTGACACACACGTGCTCGGCCTGACGAACGAATGAATGGACACAGTGCTCCTCCTTCTTCCAGATGGAGAGCCTTGGAGTTCTGAGTCCTGATTATTAGATGTGGTTCTGGTGCCAACAGCCTTGTTTCACTTTGCCCAGCGAGCAAGTTGGACCCAAGTGCCAAGGCCTCTCAATGTAGGCTCTTTGGATTTCTATGAAAAATGATTAATTAGCATCCGTACATTCATTTCTGGCACTTATTCTCTGATGGAGATTTGAGGAAGAACCCTTTTGTTTATCAAATGAGACTTAAGGAGATGTCGAAAAGACAGGTTCGGGAGGCCATAGGCCACATTTCAAATGCAAAGACCTGAGCCCTTTCCGGCCCCCAGGGCACCTTCAGTGGGACTGCCTCATTCCCCTGTGGGGCAGTGGTGACTGGTGGCCACAGAGCTGGGGCCCATGCTGCTCAGTTCCACTTGGACAAGGACCCTTTTCTCCCAGGAGACAGATGGCCAAAGTGCTTGCAGGGGGTTTGAAGTCTCTGTTGAAAACTATATACCTGCCATGTGAACTAGAAAAAAATGAGGTCGTTCAAGATCTCTGCCCCTTCAGTAGCAGAAGGACAGATGGGTCCAGCTGTGGTCCCATTTTCTCCCACTGGTCTCTTTGACAGAATTTGTCAAGCGGGGCCTGTCCTCCCTGCCTCTCACTGAGCATGGGTTCCAGTGGGGTCACGTAGGTGAGTCATCTTGGAAGAAAGTGCTGACGTTCCAGCCCCAGGACACCCAGGAGGCAGGAAGGAGCCAGGCGAGAAGGCTCCTGGAACAGAAGAAGCCTTCTAGACCCGAGCCCTATCTAGGAATTATTGCTAAATCCCTGAGTGAATCCAGACAAGAAAACCTGAACATTCCATTCACCTCAGAACCTGACTGGTTTCTTAGTCTCTGTTGTCGGTTCTTAGCTTTTCAAAAGTTCACTTTAAAATAAGTGTGGCTTTCATTTTCTTGTACTGTTTATTCTTTCTGACTTTCCTCTCTTATTTGGTGAACGCTTGCTCGTAACATTTACTTATTAATATTTCAAATATTATTTCTTTGTATTTTCCTTTGCCAGATTTTATTTTATTTTCTCCCATTTACTTTCATATTTTCTTCATTTCATTGCATCCATTATATAGTTCATTTTATTATCCCTGAGCAACTTTACATATTTCTATCCTTTTTTCCCCTGTTTGATAGTTTTCTTACTCTCTTCCATTCTTAATCCTTCTGTCCACTGTGGTCCAGCTTTTGCTCAGCGGATGTCACCATAGCAGCATCCAGGGTGCTGAGCCCATGGGTTCTTCTGGCCTCCTTTTCCACAGAGCTCCAGGCCCCATGGGGGCTCTGCATTGTCCTGGGAGATGCTGGGAGTCCAAAGAAGGCCAGCTTGACTGGCAGACCTTTAGTGTGGGTCCTGAGGAATGCTGACTCTCTGTTAGCAGGTGACAAGGTATTTTGCCCGCCAACAGAGGATTAGTGTCTTTGACTTTAATTTTCCACGGAGAACAGGAAGAAGTTCCCTCTTGTGCTTTCACCACCATGTCAAGATGTGCGGTGGGTTACGTGTGTTGCCTACCCCCTTTGACCATAGAGAAAGCCACAGTGCACCCCCAGACAGCATCCTTGTTCTTGTCCCTTTAACAGTCTCCCACGCAGGCCTGGTGGGAAACCCCCTTTCTTTCCTCCCCGTGTGTTTCAGAAAGGGAACACGGCCCTGCACATCGCTGCCCTCGCTGGTCAAGACGAGGTGGTCCGGGAGCTGGTCAACTATGGGGCCAACGTCAACGCCCAGTCACAGGTGATGGTTTTCTCTGGTCCCTTTCTTCTCCACCCGTGTGTCTGTCCCACAGTGGGCACATTGGCTCCTGGGTTGTATGCACACTGTGTAGCTGAGTCTAGATTTATTAGTGATGTGTCTCCAAGCAACAAAGAAGGCGTCTTTATTATTTTTTCACACTTCTGCACATTCTAAGAATGATGTGGTTAGTCATGTGGACCTCGCCCCTGTTCGGTAAACCAGCTGAATAACATACTTTGTTATGGGGAGAAAAGCTATACATGGGGTCTGGGACACGGGGGGAAGTGTGTGGGAGAGGCTGATTGATGGTGGGGCAGAGACAGACGTCCATGGAGTGTTGCCCCCACCTTGTGGCCTTTTGTAATAATCCCACTGTGCCATTTCAAAGGGCAACGGAGTTTTTACACGTGGAGGTACGGGTGGGGTTAGAGCCCTGTGGGCTAGGGGAAAACAGGACGAGGGGAGAGCTGTCCTCCAGTTGAGAAGACCTTACACCGGTTTTAGCATCTCTTACTACTGTGGGTGAACTGCAATGCCTTTTTCTCTTGGTTTACAGAAAGGCTTCACACCCCTATACATGGCAGCACAAGAGAATCATTTAGAAGTGGTTAAGTTTTTACTGGAGAATGGAGCTAATCAGAATGTGGCCACAGAAGTAAGTACCTTGGGAAATGGCCTCACCGCTGGAAGTCTCCAGGGGTAGGACATGGTTACGGGGGCATGCGTTCCTGGGACATGACTTGGGGTACATCCCGTGTCATGATCAATGTAAAGTGTCATTGAGTGCTCTTGACCTTTAGGCCACTGCACCCATCCTGGCTGCTGTTGGCTCTGGAAGAAAGTAAGAGACAGAGTCGTGGGTCTTGAGAAAAGCCCAGACACATAGCAGAGAAATGATGCCAGAGTCTAACATGTCACTCCCACTCTAACCGACACTGAAGGCTGGACAGGTGGGGGCGGCGTGGGTCTGTATGGTTGACAAGTCTGCTTTGGACCTTAGTGAGAAAGGCTCTTGCCATGAACCCACTCTGTCTCTTGGACGAATCACTTTGATCCTGAGTTTTGTCATTGATGAAAGGATAAAGTTGAACTTCAAGCTATGGCTTCTCCTGAGCTTTAACTTTATAAGACAATGATTACATGATTCTGTTATCATTCTGCTCAGCCAGTTCATAGGGTCCCAGTGTACAACTGAGGGGATTAATAACAGTAGCTGACAATCAAAGTCTCAGAGCCTGGCATGGTTCTAGCTTTTGGCAGGTGTTTAGTAATATTTATGAAATGAATAAATGAGGACTCGTTTGCCATGTTTAAGGAGCTTCTCTGGCACCATTTGGTAGGGGGTAGGAGGAGGGTAGGCAAAGAAACAGAAGGTAGTAAAATGCTTCTCCTCGCCCTCAGTCAGACCAGGAACACATTATAAAGGAAAATTAAATAAGTGCTCAAGAAAGGTTACTGTAGGCTCTGTGAAGCTGCAGAAAAGGAGGGTGGAACCAAGAAAGGCTTCAGGGAAGAAGTGGCATTTAAGCAGAGCATGAAGGATGGGAGGGCTGCGAAGAGCAGAGAACTGGAAGCTGAGGGCCTGTCATGAGCAAGAGCCCTCAGGTGTGAACACATGTGTGCTGCCTTGAGGACAGCCAGTGTCACTGCAGTCAGAACAAACTGATCTTTCCTCCTCCCCTCTGGCCAGGACGGCTTCACTCCTCTGGCCGTGGCTCTGCAGCAGGGCCACGAGAACGTGGTGGCCCACCTCATCAACTACGGGACGAAAGGGAAGGTGCGCCTCCCTGCTCTGCACATTGCGGCCCGCAATGATGACACCCGGACAGCTGCGGTGCTTCTGCAAAATGACCCCAACCCCGACGTGCTTTCCAAGGTGAGGGCAGGAGAATGCTAGGGTCAGGGCCACGGGGACCTGCAGGTTACAGTGGCACCACCAGCTCCCAATACACGTCCCCAAGAACTGACCCAGACCGGAGATGGCGCCAGCTGTGAGCACGGAGCACCAGCCCCACAATGATTTCAGATCCCCACTTGGACATATAAGAACGCACTTTGACTCCTGATGGACACCGAGAAAAATGTGCTTGGTGTGGAGCAGGGAAGGCCCTTGTTGCTCCAGGCCATCCAGAAAAGTGTCCAGGCAGGCAGGATGCCAGAGTGAAACTTTGGAATCCCAGCAGGTGGTGTTCTAGAATTTTATCCGACTCTCTTTTCCTGGCTGCCCCCTGGTGGAGGGAGGGAGGTGACCTCACATGGAGAGATGAGAACAGGGAAGGTCATCCCAGGGGCCTGGAGAGCTGGCCATCAGAACATGCCATCTGATGTTTTGACTCACTGCTGATCCACTCTCTACTGCAAGTTTAGGCTGTTCACTTCTTGTCTCACAGTGGGAATGGGCGTGTGCTGGGTTATTTTCAGAGCCCCGCCTCCCCATGGTCACTGGGTTTGGTCTGCAAAGGTGCTGACTGGGTTATGGGTGGTCTGAGGTTATGGAACAAAAAGATGACTACGGACCCACCCAAGGGGCCAGACATCTGCCTCTGACCGGCCAGCTGAATCATTACACCGTTTTAAGGGGCTGAATTAAGATCACAGACCTCTTCCCTGGCCAGTGTGGCCTCAAGGAGAAAGGTCGCCAGTTTGATTTCCGGTTGAGCACAGGCCTGGGGTACGTGTTCAGTCTCTGGTCAGGTTGTATACAAGAGACAACCAATTGATGTTTCTCTCTCACATCGATGTTTCTTTCCATCTCTATCTGTCTCCCTTTCCCTCTCTCTCTAAAAAGAAATCATGGACCCCTATACCACTTTTCACTCAAGCAATTAACATTTCATCATAAGTTGCCACTAGTTGAATGGCTCTAGAGTTGGAGGCAATCCTAGTTCATGGCTTGTCCACATGAACCACAAAACAAAGAATGTGGGTCACTCAGAGGCAGTACCTAAGCTTTTTTTTTGTAGGCTTTTGTATAGAGATAAGTTTTCTTTTTGTTGTTATTGTTATTTTTTAAGATTAAGTTTATTGAGGTGACATTGGTTAATAATGTTTCACGTACACATTTCTATGATACATGATCTGTATATTGCATGTGTGCCCACCACCTAATGTCAAATCATCTTCCGTCACCATATATTTGGCTCCTTTACCCTTTACTGCCTCCTCACCCACTTCCCTCGGGTAACCACCTTGCTGTTGTCTGTGTCTGTGAGTTTTTGTTTGTTTGTTTGTTTTGTTTGTTCATTTGTTACTTTCAGTTTTATATCCCACATATGAGTGAAATCATATAATTCTTACTTTTTCTGACTGGCTTATTTTGCTTAGCCTGACATTCTCAAGGTCCATCCATATTGTTGCACATGGCACTATTTCATCTTTCTTACGGCTGAGGAGTATTCCGTTGTATCTGTGTACCACATCTTTATCCAATAATCTATGGAAGGACACTTTGGTTGTTTCCATGTCTTAGCCACCATGAATAATGCCACAATGAACACAGTGCCTATAGCTTTGCAAACAAATGCTTTCACCTAGCTCTTGGATATAACTTGTCATGGACTCTCCTGATGCTGTCGGCGAATGTTCTCTTCATGCTAAATCTGCTTCATGTATAGGGTTTTCAGAATCCCTGGGCTAATTCTGAGATGCAAATGACAGTACATGGCATGTAACAAGTTGTTCCCCCTCTGTCATGCCCCAGACAGGATTTACCCCCCTCCACATCGCAGCTCACTACGAGAACCTCAACGTAGCCCAGTTACTCCTCAACAGGGGAGCCAGTGTCAACTTCACACCACAGGTGAGGCTCTCTGGCAGGCCAGGGGTCTGGGGGGCTGTCTAGAATCTAGGCGCTCTTGCTTCTCCTGGGGCAGCATGATTTCCCCCTATTCTGCAGCAGTGCCTGTGGGTGAGGCAGCCCTGGGATTTATTAAGGCTCCTCACTGGTGGGTTTCTAATTATACATCCCCCTATCTCCAATTCCCCTTGTAGAGGGGGGACACCTGGAGGGCCGGGGGTTGGCTTTTTTCTAGCTCAGTCTTTTGACCCTGGGAGATGTGGGCTTGGCCCACTTGCTGTGATTAACCACAATGCTGTCATGTCCCTACAGGTTTGAAATCTTTCTTGGGTGAGAAATGTCCTAACAATAGGCTTAATGTGGCTGCTAGTACTGCTGAGGTTTCGGTTGCTGGGTGGGGGCAAGGGCAGGGCGGGGGGAGTGGGGTACGGAGCAGCTGCTGTCCATAGGAGGATGCCACGCCCTGACTGGTCCTGCTCCTCCCCTCCAGAATGGCATCACGCCTCTGCACATCGCCTCCCGCCGGGGGAACGTGATCATGGTGCGGCTCCTGCTGGACCGTGGCGCCCAGATAGAAACAAGGACCAAGGTGGGTGCCAGTGAACTCCATGACAAGGCCAGGGGAGGAAGTTCCAACTTGCACTCTAACCCAGAGTGGTGGGCTCTCGGTGACCAGCTGGTGATGGGCCTGCGGCCCCCCGGAGCAGCCCACAGTGGGAGCCAGGGTGCCCCCAGGAGACAGTAACAGGATAGTGACTGAGTCAAGCTGGTCCTAAGGAAGCATCATGCTTCTGCGGCTTCAGTGATGCTGGGGGCAGTCTTCTCTCCCATGGCCTCTGATAGGTGCCTTTGGGGCTTTCTCTTTGTGACTCTGTTTTTTAAAGGATGAATTGACACCTCTCCACTGTGCAGCTCGGAATGGGCACGTGCGAATCTCAGAGATCCTGCTGGACCACGGGGCACCCATCCAAGCCAAAACCAAGGTATGCTCTTCCTTTCCATGAGCAGCATCTTTCAGGCAGGGCCCCAGGTCAGGCCAACCTGGGAGCAAATCCCATTACTGAGAAACAGTGACCCTAATACTACTAACGGAGCCAGCATGTGTGATTACCCCAATGCCTGTCACGTAGGAGCCCTAATTATTATCTAGATCAGGGTCAGCAAAATTTTCTCTAAGGGCCGGATAGTAAATATTTTTAGGCTTTGCAGGCCATAGTTTCTGTCTTAATGATTCAACTTTGCCATTGTAGCAGGAAAGCAACCATGGGTAATATGCAAATGAGTAGCCATGTTCCAATAAAACTTTATTTACAAACACAGGCAGCAGGCCAGATTTGACCCATGGGCTGTCATTGCCCATAGCTTTCCATCAACCCTCTTCTGTTTCACCTGGGCTCCAGAAAAGACAGGAGCTAAGCCCTTGGAAAAGTCGTCAGAGCCTGGGCCAGACTGGAGTCACGTTAAAAAGAAAACAAAACAATTCTTTTCAATGTCCATTAGGGACCAGAGCCAAGGCCCATACTTCCATTCTAAAATCAGGTCTTCCTGGAGCTACAGTGGTCAGACAACCCCAGTGCTGCCTATAGCTCCTCCAGGCCCATTTCCCCATCCTTTGGGGTGAATTGAGAGGATATGAATCTAGAATAGCAAAGCAGAAACCAGGCCCACTCATGGCCACTCTGGAAGTTTTCTGTGAGAAGTTCTTTTTCATAAAGTTGTAGCTTAGTTCAAACATGAAAGACAATTTATTCCCTGACACACTATCATGTGAGTATTCTGCAGAGCTATCTGTAATATGTGGCATGATTTACAGAAGCAAGCTGGGGGTGTGTGTGTGTGTTTTTATCTCATGCAATCCTCTGTCCATGGCTGATTTTCTCTGTGCCTTTGAGCATGTCTCTTACCCTCCCTGTGCCTGTTTCCTCAAGTGGAGAGCTCTACTCCTCTCTCTCAGGGCTGTTGGGATGATTACATGAGATAACATCTTTGAAAGTACATTTAAAAGCAAAAATCCTCCAGTAAAAGAAGGTATAATTGCTACTACCAGTTATATTGTTAGGTCAGAAAATTCTCAATGTTTTTCTACAGAGGCCCTGTATTTAAACTTATAAGTGTCCTCAGTAAGTAATGGTTTTATATTCTCCAGATTATTAGAATGGGGCTAAAAAGGGTGGTTATGAAAATTCTTTACTGAGCACTTTCTTCTTTTCAATGGGGAAATACGGTATGACCTTTTTAAAATGCCGTCAGTGTGAAGAACTGTATTGGTTTGCTGGGGGTGCAGTCACGAAGTTTCACACACCAGGTGGCTTAAACCATGGACAGTGACTGTCTCATAGCCCTGGAGGCTGGACGTGTGAGATCAGTGTTTGCAAGGTTGGTTCTTTCCAAGGCCTGGGCGGAAGGACCTGCTTCTGGCCTCTCCCGTGGTTTCTGGTGGTTTGCCGGAAATCATTGGCATTCCCTGGCTTGTAAAAGCATCAGTCACCAGCTCTCTTCCTCATCTCCACATGGCATCCTCTCTGTGCATCTCTGTGTTCAAATGTCTCCTTTTTCTATGACAGCAGTCATACTGGGATAGGCCCCACCCTAAGGACCTCATCTTAACTAATTACATCTGCAATGACCCTGTTTCCAAATAAGGTCACATTTTCGAGGTCCTGGAAGTTAGAACTTCACCATGTGCACTTTGAGGGATCACAGTTCAACCCATAACACGAACATCAGCTGTCATGGAGCCTGGCTGTGTTTCTCCCTCACTGAAAATTCTCTCTCAATCATCACTTTATAAAAGCTGAAGTCCCAGTTCCTTAGCTCATAGACATTCCCAGTGCAGCTCCTGCTGCCGCTCCAGCCCCGCTCACGCCCCATCACACTCGCCTCTCCTGCATGTGTAACTGCACACAGGTCCCTGAGTTCCCCTGGGAGAGCTGTGACTGGCACTGCATGCACTGTGCCCTTTGCTGGGAGGTTCTTCCCCTTTTGTCTTCCTGGTGCAGTCTTGGCTCAAGGATCAACTCCTCCTGGAAGCCTTCTTTCCCTGTATTTCTTTCCTCCTTCTGAATCCACCCTCCTGTGCACCTCTGTGCTTTGATCACGCTTTCCTTGATGTCATCACATTGAATAGCAACAATATATCTGTTTCTATGTCTTTTACCTACTAGCTTCCATAGGCCATGGATTGTGTCTGTCTTCTTGTTTCCCCAGAGCGTTACCCATACCTGGTATACGTTAATCATTTTGTTAACCATTTTTGAGTTAATGTCTGAATGGATGAGTCTCCTCTGTCTTTAAATTTTTAAATAAATTTCTGTCTAAGAGACAGCAAGCATCCTTAACAAAACTTATCTATCTGTTTATTTATTTATTTTATCCTCACCCAAGGACATGCTTGTTGATTTTAGAGAGGGGGGAAGGAAGGGGGAGAGAGAGGGAGAGAAATATCAGTGTGAGAGAGAAACTGATCAGGTGCTTCTAATACATGCCCTGACAGGGGATTGAACCTGCAACTGAGGTATGTGCCCTGACTAGGAATTGAACCTGTAACCTTCTGGTTTATGGGACAACACTCCAACCAGCTGAGCCACACTGGCCAGGGCTCCTTAACAAAAATTTTAAGTGCTATGTATTTGTTAGGAGCAAAGAAGAGAGGGAGGGATTTAGATCCAAGTTCCATTTTATCATCATTCATTCATTCAAAACCACATTGATTAAAGACCACACTATGTGCGTCACATGCATGTACAGGGCACTGTGAGCATAGAGCATATGTGAGGCATGGTCACTACTCTTAAGTTTGAAAGTAAGGAGAGAAGAAACACACACCTGAAAAGTTACATATGAATACAATTCAGCAAATACATGAATAACGTCCAAGTGAGTGGTACAGATAAGAAAAGCCCACAATAGTCTAGGGTGGTCAGGGAAGAGGTGGACCTGGCCAGAGCTGGCTTGGGGGATCTGGCAAGGTAGATCTGGTGAGGTGGAAAAGAGAGTGTAGTCAGAGACTGGTATGAGCACGGAGGCCAGCACGAACCCAGGAGCCACACAAAGCATCGTGTAGGGAAGAAGTAGGGAGTGAGGTTGGCATCATTGCCCTGAATTGCCATGTTCTGTCCCCAGAAGCCTTCGTGATTACTTGCTTTTTCCCTATTCACCAGAACGGCTTGTCCCCAATTCACATGGCGGCTCAGGGAGACCACCTTGACTGTGTCCGACTTCTATTGCAATACAATGCAGAGATAGATGACATCACCCTGGATCACCTGACCCCACTCCACGTCGCAGCTCACTGTGGCCACCACAGAGTGGCCAAGGTCCTTTTGGATAAAGGGGCCAAACCAAACTCCAGAGCCCTGGTGAGTGGGAAGCTGTTGGAGAAGGTGTCAGCAGGGCAAGGGCCGAGGTGGGGCAGGCCCAGAGCTGCATGGCTGAGCCTCGTGGGAGGGCCACCAGCTGGCACCTGCTTCTGCTTCTGGGATTCAGGACCTGGAAGGTGTCAACACATGCATGGGCTCATGAGGTGTGGCACTGCACAGGCAGGACAGTGACCCTTGATGACTGTGGCCCCCAGCAACAGTCTGCGGTCAAGGGAGGGTTTGGGCTCAGGAGACCTGACTCTGGAGGCAGAGTTCATGGTATGCACCCAGGTTGGGGGGTGCCACTCTATCTGAGCCAGGCCCAGAGCCGAGGGACAGTGATTGCTTAGAGAATGCCTGTCTTTTTTTATCTGTTTTGTGGGCGAGTGAAAGGGCCTGAGCAAAGCATCCTTCCTCTGCAGAGGGGCTTACAGTGTTCATGCTGCTCATGTAGAGAGTTCAGGCCTAAAGCTAATCCCCTCCTGGCTGGTTCAGGGACATGGTGGCACTAGAGCTCTGTGCAGGGCCTGATCATGACCGCCCTTTCCCCTCTGCCCGCTCCCAGAAGAAGAGAATTTAGAAGGCAGAACAGCCATCCATCTGCAAGGATGGCTCGTGCATTCATTCAGAAAGCTGCCATCAAGCTCTTGTTGCACGTCAGGCATTGTTCTAGGGTAGTCGGAGCTTCTCAACCTCAGCACCGTTGACATTTTGTGCCTGGTATTTCTTAGTCGCAGGGAGCTGGCCTGTGGACTGTAGAATGTTTAGCAGCATCCCTGGCCTCTGCCTTCTATGTGCTAATGGCATTGCTCTTTGAGTTGTGACCATCAAAAACATCTCCAGACATTGCCAAAGGCCTCTGAGGTGGGGTAGGGGACAGAAATCTCCCACTTTA
Source organism: Furipterus horrens (assembly GCF_987537825.1). Taxonomy (NCBI): domain Eukaryota; kingdom Metazoa; phylum Chordata; class Mammalia; order Chiroptera; family Furipteridae; genus Furipterus; species Furipterus horrens. Next base: position 75,031,368 of record NW_028327182.1, read on the forward strand.
AGAGCCACTGAATTAGGGGAATAGCACATTGTAAAAAACAAGCAAACAAATTTCCCTGCCTGTGTGGAGTTTACATTTTAGCATATCACTTTAGAGCAGAGCTGATGTACAGAAATCCATTTTACTAAAACTGATCGTCAGTTTCCAGGAAGAGGGAACATGATTCACTTCACAAAAGTACTCTTTATTGTAAATTTCCCCTCGATGAAACTTTAAACAGCAGGCGCTTGTAAAAATATGATTAAAATTTTTAAAAAAGGTTTATAGATAGCATGCTCAGGAACGTGCCTGGTGCATACAATGAGAGCCACCTGCCTCTTCAATGATTTGTGGTAATTGGCTTTCTGGTCTGTGGGAAGTCACTGACAGGCTGGAGCAGGGACTGCCTTTAAATCAGCAAGGCGGTCTGGGTGCTTCTTGGGCTAGTGTGTAAGCACCTGTGTGTCTGTCTCCCTTTGTGTGGGACTGCAGAATGGCTTCACCCCCTTACACATTGCCTGCAAGAAGAACCATATCCGTGTCATGGAGCTGCTGCTGAAGACAGGAGCCTCCATCGACGCTGTCACTGAGGTAGGAGAGACTCTGCGGATGAGCGGGTGGTTCCCCCCCTGGTCATTCTCCAGTAACTTCGTGTGGCTGCAGAGGGTGTGTGTGCACATGCAAGTCTAGACTGCTCCAAGGAATAAATCAAGGGTGGCTAAGACAAGGAAACACGTGTCAAGTCTCAGGGCAGGATCACCCTGTAGAGATTTTTTCCCTCTAGCCATTTTCCTGGAAATGAATCCATCTCATGTAACTCCCTTTTCTTGGAAAACCATTCTGGAGCAGCTAGAGGCAAGAAAGCTTTAACAATATCTGGGTGTCTCTTCTTTGGAGGAGCAGGAACATCTCCTCTCTTCTCATTCCTCTCTTGTCTGTTCCAGTCTGGTCTGACGCCTCTCCACGTGGCCTCTTTCATGGGGCACCTGCCCATCGTGAAGAACCTCCTGCAGCGGGGGGCATCGCCCAATGTTTCCAACGTGGTAAGCCTGTGGAGGCAGCAAGGGATCTTTCTCGGCACCTAGAGCTCAGAGGGGAGCTTTAGCCAGCGATCCCTAGTTCTCTCTGGGGGTAGAAGTAGAATTCTCAGAATAGCAGAGGCTTCAGACTTGGGGAGAACATCTGTATATATACTTCTGTAAGTGTTAGCTGGGACTATATTTGCATTTTTAAACATTCACAAGCTCTGGGGTTTATTTGTAAGTATACTTAGACTACGCCCTGGCTGGTTTAGCTCAGTGGATTGAGCGTCGGCCTGCGAGCTAAGTGTCGCTGGTTCGATCTTCCAGTCAGGGCACATCAGAGAAGGAAAACTCTGACTCCAAAAAACCTCCGCTGCCTTGCGGCATACCTCTTCAGGGGAAAGGCTAAGGGAGTAAACCCCGACAGAAAATCCGGAGCCGGAGTCCCTAAGGCGGTTTGACGTTGTAGTCAACACCGGCAACTCCTGCGGCGCACCTGAAGCCAAGCTGTATTGACTCCGTCTTTCCCTTGGACCCTTCAGCTGCGAAGAGAGGGGGGGTCTGCTGCATGGGCAACAGCAGACCCTCCATATCACCCTGCCCAGGCTCTGTAGCTTCAGCGTCATCGCAAGATGTCGATTCAACACGGGAGGAGACAGATACCGTGTCACTCCCGAGTCGGACTGCACAACCATTCTCGGCGGTGCAGATAGACTCTTAAGAAGCTACACCATCGTCTCTCGAGACGGACGGCTGCCGACGACTTAGACTACACACACACACACACACACACACACATCAGCAGGCTAAAGGCGGAAGGAGCTGCTTACGGGGGCAACTCCACCTCTTGGACAAAAACCAACCAAGCTTCTCCAGGCTCACACTCTGGAGCTCTGCATGTGTCCTTGTGGAAACCCAGCATGTATTAACACGTCTATAATTTTGTTATTTTACAGAAAGTGGAAACCCCGCTACACATGGCAGCCAGGGCAGGGCACACAGAAGTTGCCAAATATTTGCTGCAGAACAAAGCCAAAGTCAATGCCAAGGCCAAGGTGCGTTCTGGAGGTGGGGAGAATCCTGGGATGCAAACAATTCAAGCTCAATGAGGGGAAATCCATCTTAATTAGAGGCCTGGCTGCATTGCCGATGGCACAAAGATTCCCGTGTCCATTGCACTAAACACTCAGGTTCTGCTTTGCAGGGGTTCTAACAAGACCAAAGACAATTTTTCATTGGAACTATGTTTCTTTAGGATAATGAAAATCCAGGGAGCATGGCTGGCCCGCAGTGTTTATTGGGTTGAGAGAGTTTCTTAGTGGTTGAAGTCATAGTATAAGAAGGGAAGCAACTTTTAAAGAAGGGATTGCCAGTGAAAATCAGTCAGGAATGACATGATCTAAAAATGGATGCTTCCTGCTTGTTGTAAAAAGCATTTTCAAAGAATTGGGTGAGTGAAGAATAAGAATAGCTGCTGAGTTTGCAAGCTGAACAGCTTTGGCCAAGAGCAGGCTTTCCTCGACCCACAGGTGACAGAGGCTCTGTTTAGAGTCAGGACTCTTGACTTCTGTCAGGACCACATGACGGAGGCCCCCAGCTGGGTTCAGTAACAGAGAAACCTCACCCACTGAACCCCTTCAGCATCAGGCATAAACAGGAAGGGGCGGGATGGGATGAAAAGACCCCTTTCCCCTTCAGCAGTTTAGACTCTCTAACAACCCCAAAGTAATGTCAAAGAGAAAGACAAGTGTCCACTAAGGAGTGACTTAGGAGACAGTAATCACCACTACAGCTCATTGAGTGCATATTATGTACCAAACACTGAAACATCTTATATACACTCTCTGCTTGGTCCTAAGCATGGTTCTAGGAGTTTGATATTATTGTTCCCATTTCACAGATGGTAAGGCTAAGCCTTTGGACAACTAAGTAGAAATAACTACTAACTTGAAGGGTTGTTGTAAGAGACAGCATATTGGCTACTGTAACTCAGAGATGTGATTTGAATTTCATCTCTTCATCTTACCAGCTGTGTAACCTTAAGAAAGTCATTTAACCTCTCTGGACATCATCTTCCTTCTTTGTAAAATGAAGCTTCGCATTAGGTAACCTTAGTATTATTCCATTCTTTTTATTTTTTTTTCACTTCGGTTTCAGGATGACCAGACCCCACTTCACTGTGCAGCTCGCATTGGCCACACAAACATGGTGAAGCTCCTACTAGAAAATAATGCCAACCCCAACCTGGCCACCACTGCCGGGCACACCCCCCTGCACATTGCAGCCCGAGAGGGCCACGTGGAAACGGCCACGGCCCTTCTGGAAAAGGAAGCCTCCCAGGCATGCATGACCAAGGTACAGCCTTCCTCTTCCTGTTCTCTAGGTGACTAGCACAGGCTGGTCACTGCTGGGCCTGGGGCATGGGAGGAGCATTCCCACCTGTTCCTCTGTGTGGTCTCAGTTGTGCTGAAAGCAGCAGGGAGGGCCAGCACCTACGGGACTGGCCACCATCTGTGAGCCTGATATGTCATCGTTCTGCCCCAGAAGAGTGGTGAACAGTAGTTTCTCATTCACCCACTCAGCCTTCATCCACTTATTTTGGAATTGCTATTTGCTCAGCACCTGCTGTAGACCAGTCAGACAGGTTCTGAGAGACAAGAAGGACTAAGACTCAGCCCTTGCCCTCAACAAGCTGGTGGTCGAATCACAACAGCAGATGGCTTTATGCTCATCAGCAGAGGTGCCGGTGGCGTGGCGGGTGGTGGAGGGCCTGCTGATTGCTGAGGTCACGGCCTCCGGAGGGGTCAGAGATCCTGTGCCCTATATTTGACTGGTGTCTCCCTGCCGTCAAGGCGGGATGCCTCCTTTGCTGTGGGCCCTTCCTCCAGGCAGGACGGCTGTGGCTCCCCATGGTTCTGACAGCCCGTGTTTCTCCTCAGAAAGGATTTACCCCTCTCCACGTGGCGGCCAAGTATGGGAGGGTGCGGGCGGCAGAGGTGCTACTGGAGCGAGACGCACATCCAAACGCTGCTGGAAAAGTGAGTTTGAACTTCTCTCCCTCTCCCAGGTTAGAAGTCAGAACCAAAGATTAAATTCTACTACTTGGGAAGAGCGTTTCTTGCCTAAGCCCACTTTGTCCATCTTTCGAATGGGCAGCTATCTAGAGAGAATGACCTTTGGGAAGACTGGTCTTTCTGACAAAGGCCTTGACCTTCTAGAAAGACCTGGTGGCCTAGTCTGAGTGAGTGTGCTGATAGCACTGCCCCATCGGGCCCAGCGAGGACGAGGAGGTGGCCCTGGGGCTGGCTGGTATGCCCTTAGTGACTTCTGATCAAGATTGGCTCTGGAATGATTTTTAACCAGATTTTACCTGTATAAAAAGTGATGTGGATCCCAGTATGGTGCTGCTTGGAGCTAAGGAAATCACCAAGGAGAAAGTCAGCTGAGTGAAAGCTGTTCTCTTTGTCGGTCTTACCCCCCTGCAGAATGGCTTGACTCCCCTGCACGTGGCCGTCCATCACAACCACCTGGACATCGTCAAGCTGCTGCTTCCCCGGGGCGGATCCCCGCACAGCCCTGCTTGGGTAAGCCTGCGCTGGTCCACGCAGCAGGACGGCAGACCGGGCCGGGGTGTCTCGGAGCCTCAGCCCCCGCCTGCCTCTGCTTCCGGGAGGGCTGTTCCAGAAGCAGCCAAAGGGCTTCGGTGCTTTGCTTTTATATTTCCCTCAGAAATCTCGCCTCACTCTCACAAATGTTACCTGCAGTATAGTGGCCGCTCGTTGAGGACTGGGAGTGGGTGGGAAGTGCGAGACACTTCTCAGCAACAGGTTACTACTTCACGGAGGTGGGTTCTTTTCACACAGCAAATGGGTTCCCCAAAGCGCTGAGTGTCTACTGGGTCTCGCATGTGGGCTGTCCATGGTCAGCATGGATGGGAAGCTCCACACGCGGTCAGTCTTGTTCTCCAGTTCCAGCACCGTGGCCCCACGTGGAGAAATAGGGCTAGGGGTGAACTTGCTGGAACCTTGAAGCAAGGGCCCCACCCAAATCTGTATCTTTTTATAAGTTCATACTTTTAGAGTGGGGTGCTTTTAACGAGACCTATCATGTAATTACGTGGTAGACATACTGTATATCCATATACAGTCTCCTGGCTTCATGCAGCACTGAAATGAGCTGCTCAGAGCAGCAGATTCATTGCCTCTTAGGGGAACCTGGGTAAACAGAGCTACCAGGCTGGCTTATTACGCAAGACCAGACTGGGGGGGGGGGCGGGGCGGGGCGGGGAATACAGGGTGTAGGGGTGAAGCTGGACAGAGGATCGGTTTTGGGGGAGTTGGCTGCCCCCTCTTGGACGAAAGGGTGTGCAGTGTTTGTCTGGAAGGAAAGGGTCGCTTCGAGGCTGGTGGCCACGCATAGGAGAAGGGGTGAGGAGATGGGAGCAGGGCTTGGATATGAAGGACGCAGGCGATCCCTGCATTCAGGAGCTCACCATTCAGTAGGGCAGCCAAGGCTCAGGCATAGTTTCTGGGAGCGCAAAACCCCAGTGCTCAGCCAGGTGGGAGTCGGAGTGCTGTCTCTGAGGAGGGAGCCGCGAGGGTGGGTTGGTACTGGGGTTCCAGCTGACACCTGCTGACTTCATGGAGAATGCACCCAAGTCAGGAAAAACCAGTGTGGATCTTCAGTTTGTTTCCCTCCTCAGAATGGATGCTCATCCGAATTTTACAGCCTCACTTTCCTGCAGACACAGTGTCTCCCAGATGCCCCTGTCTCCTTGGGCTCCTGTCCCTGCTGCTGTTGTAGCAAAGCCCACGTCACCGTGTAGACAGAGCATGCAGCCCTGCTGAGATGTGACTTACTCCTGCATCTAAAAATAAAAAGCTGGACTCCCCTCCTCCTTGCACCCCTCCTTGCAGAGAAGAAATCAGAGCCAGGTTCATGGTATTTAAAGAGAGATTTATGAAGCACAAACGCTGTACAGATGGGGTTTGTTTCCACAGCAAGAATAGTTTACCAAGTCGTCTGGCAATTCTGTAGAATTTCACATGCAAATCTCTCTGCACCCAAACCAAACCCTCCCCTTTCTAATTTTGATGCTAATGTTGCTTTAACATCTCTCCAGCGTGCATGCCTTTGGATGAGCTCACTTCCTCCGGAAAGCAGAGCCTTTCACTGGCACCTGGCCCTCCCTCACCTCTCCCTGACTCTGCTGCCTCCTTGCTCTTTGTCCTTGTCACCTACAGGTCCTAGTTTGGGGGAAGCTCAGAGAGGCGGTCCCTGTTCTGAGATGGACAGTTGTATCCCAGCTTTCACCAGGGTCCCCTGGCAGCCGGAGGCCCCCTCCAGGGCCAGCTTGCCCTGTGGCAGGACAGAGTGCTATCCTTGCCAGTTGGACTTCTCTCCTCAGAATGGACACCCATATGAATTCTGTAGAATCTTGGGCCTCCCTAGACCTTCTGATTCAGAATGTTCATTTTAACAATGTGGACCAGCCACAGCTGTCCAAGAGGCCTGGGACTCTGATTATACTTCCGTGAATATACTTTGAATCGCTCGAGTTACTGTCCTTTGTACATAAGAGAAGTGCTGATAATCGTTGCTTTTATGCAGTGAATGCCTGCTGTGGGCCAGGCACCAGCTCGGTGTTCAGCTGCCTCATGCTGTTCACCCTGACAGGGTACTGAGTAGACCTTGTTGGATCCTCATCTCAGAGAGCAAGATCTCCCCTTAGGGGTGGCTCCAAATCTCGTGCTCGCTCGATCCACTGAACCACACACTTCTTTTCTTGGCTCTCTTTTGATGTAGTACAAAATTCATTTTGTTAATTAACTTCATTATAATCCCAATGCCGATCTTGTTATGGGAAAACAACCTACAAAGAAGCATTTAATGTTTTCTCATAACATAATCAAATTAAAAAGGAGAAACACTCAAATGCATTATCTTACATAATTATTTAAAGGGAAAGATTTTTGGATTCAATTTAATTCTCTGGGTAAATTACACCTTTTCATTTCTCCATAAAATCCACTTTGCAGGTGGATCTCCCCCTGCCCCCCCAGTGCTATAAAACTGGGATTTTGCTATATTGGTCAGTCCCCTTTCCTCTTTTTCCTGTTTCTGCTCAGTGATCCTGGCAGAATTAGATATGTTGGTTTCCCCAGTGAGACCCTGGCTGGCACGGAGACTCAGTTCTGTGGGACAGCTCAAAAAATGCTGGCCAGGGAGAGGGGACCATATGCTGTATGCCATCTGCTCTGGGCCAGGGTGGGCATATGCTTAGAAAGTCATGGGTCCTGCTCAGAGGTCCTGCAGCCTGGCACCCCCATATCCCTGAGAGCTTTGGGACCTGGATTTTCAAAGTGTGGCTCTTGAACCATCAGCATCAGCGTTTCCTGGGAGCTTGTTAGAAAGGCAGACTCTTAGGTCTCCTTAGACCTTCTGAGTCAGCATCTGCATTTAACAAGACCCCAAGTGAATTGAGACACACTGAAGTTTGAGAATCGCACCTCCAGCTGAAGGAAACTGGGATCTGGAGTCAGAAAGGCAGGCTTGGGTCATCTGTTACTCCATTTACTATGGGACATCACAGTAGCCCTTAGCCTCTCAGAGACTGGCTTATTTATCTACAAAGTAGGGAAGTAATAAAAACGCCTACTTTATTTGCTGTCCATGATAGCGATGAAGCTCAAAAGGATAATGTTGGTGAAAGAAGTTTTTAAAGGTGATGACCACTGTTGCTGTCACCTGTCTGCAATGGGACAAGGAACTTACTCCAGAATATAAGCCTATGTGTTGCTTCCTTCACTGAAAATGTCCTACCACCAAAAATAAAAGAAACAAGGAGAGCCAGCTGGATAAACAGTGCACCATGACAGACAGGCTGATTTACCTTGGGGGCTGAAAATATCTTGTGAACCATATCCCAAGGTTTATTATCTTTATGTCTTAACTTTGGAAAGCACCTCCAAAACACTATTGCATTTGGTCTATTCAACAACTTTAAGAACAAGGTAGATGTGATTGTCCACCTTTAATGGCTTGAAAAAAATACAAAAGGAAGTCTAAAGGTTGCTGAATAGCATGCCCCCACTGCATGGTGAGTTAGGGTGGAACAAGACTGACTCACGCTCCCAAGTCCCTTGCCAGGTGCATGTCCTCTCACCCCACCTGCCTACAGCTGGCGAGCCCAGGGGAGCACTTGGCCCAATTGCACAGGGAAAGAAGTGCACTCTGCTCCTTTCCCTTTATGAAATGTTGGGGGGCTGGTTCTTAAAGCAGGAAGGAGGAAGTGGGAACCTTTTGTTTCCTTACATACCTAGTCTCTTTTTGCATCTTACCATCTGTTGGTGAGACCCCTTCCTGCACAGCAGTTTGTCAGACTGATACAGAAAATAGATGGAGAGAGAAGGTACAGAACATTTGCTGGCTTGTGGGGACCTCCCCAAATCACATAGACATGGTTTGTTTGTTGGTTTCCTGAAGCTGCTCTCCTGGGTGACACCAGCCCTGCTTGGTGGGTGTCCAGCAGGCCCCAAACTGGGCCTCGCCCTCCCTCAGAGGATCAAATTGAAGGCCTGTGCACATGCTGTCAACTCAGCCTCCGCGGAACCATTCTTCTGTTTCAGAATGGCTACACCCCTTTGCACATCGCTGCCAAGCAGAACCAGATGGAGGTGGCCCGCAGTCTGCTGCAGTACGGGGCGTCAGCAAATGCGGAGTCAGTGCAAGGCGTGACACCCCTTCACCTGGCTGCCCAGGAGGGTCACGCAGAGATGGTGGCTCTGCTACTCTCCAAACAAGCCAATGGCAACCTGGGGAACAAGGTAAACATGGCACCTCTGGATTGCCCCTGTGGTCTCGGTAATGGTTTAGTGTTAGCTGACTGGATATTATGTCTGAACATTGAGCGCCCACTGTGTGCCCAGGTTCTAAATTAGGTGTGTGTGTATGTCTGTGTGAGTGATCCTCACAACAGCCCTTTGTATATTCTTATCTTACTTTTATAAATGAAAAAACAGATTCAGAGAGGTGCTTATTCCCAAGGTTGCATGACCCTGAGCCTATTTGATGCCAAAGTCTTTGCTGATTCTTTCTAAATAGGTTGGTTCAAAATCTGTAAAATGGTCAATATTAAAATCCATAGGACAGTCTCCCAAATATAGGCCAGTATTCCATTCAGGAATGTATTAAGTAATTTGGTACTAAATACTCTTTTTCTGTAGGGAGGATGTGTTTTTAAATGCCAGCCTATACATTAAAGTAGGAGTTCTCAATCCAGCGACTATTAGCATATGAGTCTGAAACCTTGCAAATTTGTACATAACATTTTGGGAGGATGGGCATGGGAGCATTTTTCTGGGTGAAGTCTTCATAGTTTTCATCAGACTCTCAAAGAGATGCATGGCCCAAGAAAGACTAAGAATCGCTTATTTTTAAAAATAGTCATATTGAAATATAATTCACATACTATAAAATTCACCTTTGCATATTGTACTACTTTGTGGTTTTTGATATATTTGTAGAATTGGGCAACTATCACTACTATCTAATTTCAGAACATTTTTATCACCCAAAAAAGAACCTCATACCCATTAGCTACCATTCCCATGTCCACCAACCACCCCACCCCACCCCTAGTCTCTGGCAACCACTAATCTACTTTCTGTCACTCTGAATTTGCCTGTTCTGGACATTTCATGTAAGTGGAATCATTCAATATCAAGAGCCACTTCTTACAGAATAAGTGGGCATAATACAGTTGCAGAAAGGGAATTATTTTAAGGATACCTTGAGATTTCTTAAAAACCTGTAGCTCCATTGGCTCTTAATACAGAGTGGGACAGGTGACCCGCAGGAGGGAAGTGTTGTGGTAGGACCATTCTGCTGGGTGGGATTCTTGGTTTCTTCTTTGCGCCATCTCAAGTGGGCTCTGTAAGGAGCCCTAAGAATGATGGTGATTCTCTGTACTGGAGATATCCTCGCTCGTCCATACACTGTGATTGTAAGCAGATTACTGTGTTAGCCCAGGGATCAGGCAGAGTGCCCAGAGGCCTGGGACTGACCTAGGGGACTCTCCTGGGCCATCCTGCGGGGTATGGCCTGGCTGCTCAGGCTTCAGCTGGGGACAGGTACTGCTCACGGGCCTCTGGTCAGTACAGAAGACAGAGGCGGGCGGGTAGAGTCCCTGGAGAGAGGACAGGCTCTGCCCTCTGCCTCTGATTGCAGAGGAATTGTGGCTCCCACAGTCAGTAAAGTGGATTGAGGTCCACGGATACAGAGGAGAGAAGGCTTCTCTGACATTTTTGTGGGAATGTGCACAAACCAAACAAGATCTCGAATGCGTTACTCTCCTCATAAGAAAGCGTGATGAGAACACCAAGAATATGGTGTTTTCCGTTCCAGCAAGATCCTCCATCCTTTTTACAGTGCAACACTGGCTGTGATCTGATCACACGCGACATCTAACTGGGCACATCATGCTTTTCAATGAGTTTCCATCTGTTTTCTCAAGTGAGCTTTACTTTGCCCTTGAAGTAGGTCATGGATAATCCCTATTTTCTAGATAAGGAAACCAAAGCTCTGAAGCTCACCTTGAATCTTGGGAATGGGGAATGTTACAATTGGAAAGTACATACAGTTTGTCTGGTTCAGAGGTCAGCAAACTATGGCCTATTGGCCAAATCCGGTCCAGTACTTGTTTGTGTATATAAAGTTTTATTGGAGCACAGCCATGTGCCGTTTGTTTCTGTGTTGGTCATAGCTGCTTTCTCACTATGACTGGCAGAGCTGGGTAGTTGCCACAGAGACAAGCCTAAAATAATGATGATCTGGCTCTTAACAGAAAATGTCTCTGACCTCTGATTTAGTTTAACCACCTCATGTTTTGGATAAGAATATGGAGGCTCAGAACTTTGCCCAGGGTCAAATATCTTGTTGGCACCCCAACCAGGGACTAAACCCACAACCCAGACAGGTACCCTGACCAGGTCTTGAACCAGCGACCTTTTGGTTTGTGGGATGATGCCCAACCAACTGAGCCACGCCAGCCAGGGCAGTGCTCTTCCGTTGTGGCCTGAAATTCTTTACTGGCTACCAGATGATGAACTTTTTCTTTCCAGAGCGGACTCACTCCCCTCCATCTGGTGGCACAAGAAGGCCATGTCCCAGTAGCAGATGTGCTGATCAAACATGGTGTCACCGTAGACGCCACCACTCGGGTAAGTCTTCCCCGCCCCCACACATGCCCATAGCCCTGCCAGTGCCTGCCTCCCTCATGCTTCAGAATTGCTCCTCCTTGGAGTTAGGAAACACCAAGGACCCCGCGACATATTCTTCTCTGCCACTTTCTAGGGGTGGCAGTGAAGACACCAATTCTAATGGCCTCGCTTTCCAGTTGGGAATTTTGAAGTTTGTTAGACCTTTCAGCTTCTCTAGTGAGAAGCCGAGAGGAATATTTAATCATGATTCCAAGACCTGTCGTACATGAGCAGCATGTCCAAGTGTCAGGCTTCTCAGGATTTGCTCGAAAATTCAGCCCTTTCTATTCCAGTGTTCAGTTAAGGTTGGCTCAACTTTGTGAACCTGTGTGTGAGGAGCTCTGTGAGGTGGCTGAGGGTACCGTGCATGGCACAGGCAGTGAATCTGCCTCAAAGATTTGCAGTTTGGTGTGGAGGTACCTGTCAGCGGCTGGAAGGGACAGCGTAACATGATGTCCCAGTGAGAGAAGCACCAGAGAGCCACTCGAAGCATAAAGGGAGGAGACTGGTTCCATTAGTAAGAAGGAGGCCTCCTGGAAGAAGTGGCATTTTGTCCCTTTTCACCACAAGGCAACTGTATTAAAAGGAAGGAACAAGTGACACCACCACCCCAGCCCCAGTCCCCTCTGGAGTTTCACAGGAAGACCAGTCAACACCATGATGTTGAAGTCTCCCTGAGAAGAATCTAGAAACAGTATTTTATCCCCAACTGCTTAGGGCTTCAACAGGAATCTGCTTGAAGACCAAGACTGTTCTAGATCTCTGAGGCTTCTTTTGTGGGCCTATGTTAGTCTTTTGGGGTCTTTCCCTGAGAGACCTTTTACTGAGGGTTAGAACGTGGGGGTCACAAAGCCATATCATTACTTGAGGTTCAGCCTGCAGCGTCTGTGTCAAGATGGTGTATGAAATTGGACACCAAAGGGCTTATGATCAAAGGGCTGAGAGGGCCTTGGCTTGTCCGCCTTTGGAGGGAGCACCAAAATATTCAGCAAAACAGAGTCCTTGAAAATTAGTTCCTTTGCAGCCAAAACACAAATAAAATAAATGTCCAAAGCCCACTCCTTTCAGACAACGAGCAGTTCTTATAAAATCCATTACACTACTACTCAGTGACGCGGACAGCCTTTGGGGGTATTTACGATGGGATTTCACCTTTCTAAGGGGAATATAATCTGTCTTGTCTGGGTCAGCAGTGATCTCGTGCTGCCAACTGCCCTCAACGGAGCTAAGGGCCTGAAGGCTGTTCCCTGCTTGGAAGAGCCTGTCTTGGGTTCTGTGACACGGGTCTCCTGGTTTTCCTCCTGCCTCTCGGCTGGTCCCTCAAGGTCCTCTTTTCTTCCTCTAAGTGTTGCCGTGGTAGATGCCCCCCCTCCTTTCTCTCTACACTTTCTAAATGACCTTGCTCATCTCCAAGACCTGAAGCTCTCCATAGGCATCGCCTTACCTGGAGCTCTTCACCTGCGTCAGTTTCCCAGTCACCTACTGTACAACTCACTTGGATCTTTCCTGCGCATCTCAAACTTCACTTGTCCGACACTGAGCCCTGGTCCTCTCCAGGCCGACGGTATCTGACTGGCCACGACAGTACAGCTTACACCTTATAGCAGCTGTCAGCCTTCCAAAGGGTTTCCCCATCCATTCTCTCTTAATCAGCTGTTGTTGTAAGAATTTATTAACGCGTAGCTCACGGTGGCTCTTGGTATGCCCAGAAGCCCCGCTGCTCACCCATTCTCATCTCTTGCTTTCCAGATGGGTTACACTCCCCTCCATGTGGCCAGTCATTATGGAAATATCAAGCTGGTGAAGTTTCTGCTACAGCACCAGGCAGACGTCAATGCCAAGACTAAGGTACAGGGGCAACTGAGACTGGACTCCTATACTGACACTTCTTAAGGGCCAAATTAGGATGCAGCCAGAGTGGCTCTGGGCACACTTGGGGCTCTGCCACAGTTTGAAGCTTTGATACTGAAGGGGGAAATGGGGAAAATGCATTTTTTATGTTGCACATAGAAGAGGGATAGATTCTGGAGTATGTGGGCAGTTTTTCCTCTGGGAGCTAGCTAATCCTGCCAAAATGTCTGCCTCGCTTTATAGCTGGGATACAGCCCCTTGCACCAGGCGGCCCAACAAGGACACACAGACATCGTGACACTGCTCCTCAAAAATGGTGCTTCCCCAAACGAGGTCAGCTCGGTGAGTACCCGCCTGGTTCCTGATTTGGGGAAAGCTGCTCTCCTGTGCGATGACCCTAATCACAGGTGCTCATCTGTCCCTGCTGCACGTCTGAGGCCTGGACGGGCAGCAGGACCATAAAGTCGTAGCTGCCTGGGCACCCCAGGCCATGGGTGCTGTGATCAGTTTCTGGGGTGAACCGAAGGTTATCCTTTCGAGCACCATTTCCCCTCCCCTATTATTATTGAAACCATTTCTAACATGTGTGAAGCTGCTTTCAGTATAGTACAAGGAACAAAACCAACTGTCTTGCGTAGTTCACGATGTTTCAGGGCCTTGGGTTTGTCTTTAGCAATGTCAGTGGGTATGAACTTCCGCACGTGACAGCGCACAGGTTTTACTGGGTTGCCTCCATGGCTGCTTCCAGCTCGGAAAGTGTGCGGACCTTGGATGATTGATGTGGTTACTAAAATTATAACCGTGCATGGGGCTGAATCTGTGTGGGGCCCAGGACATACCGTGGGAGAACTGAAAAGAAAAATAAAGCCTCGATTTACTCTCACTTCACTTTTTCTCTTAAAATCAGAATGGAAAAACATCCTTCCTCTGTTTCTGGTAATATGTGACTTCTGACTGGACTGAAAGTTCACCGAAGTCTGTGGATTTCCTTATCTATTTAATGCTCAGTACAGACACCCGAAGGACTGGTGTTGAGAGCAGTGAACAGCATTGCCCTGTACCCCAATATTCCTAAAATTGTTTATGGTGTCTTCCTGATGCATTTCTTCCCAGTTGGTTCCGCCTTAGAAGTTTTTGATTTGTCCTGGCAAGACTTCCCTGCTCTCATTTCAAGGCTCTCACACTCAGCGCTGCAGATTTAGAGGGTCCCTGCCTTCCTCTCTGCCTTACCCTGGCTAACATCTAGCATGTGTCTGGGCTCACAAATGTGCAGGGGTCTTGCTGTTGGCTCCAAGGTGCAGTCTGTCCACCTAGAACCTGTATAACAATTAGACTGTAATGTTGGTCTGTGGAAAGGGGGCGGGCTTTCCTCCCAAGCTCCTTTCCTTTGTCTCACCGTCTCTCTGCTGTTTTTCCCAGAATGGAACCACACCTCTGGCAATAGCCAAGCGCTTGGGCTACATTTCTGTAACAGACGTGCTCAAGGTTGTCACAGATGAACCCAGTCTCGTGGTATGTCTGCTGCTTCCTTGCGTCCCCTACCCCCATCCCAAACACACACGGCCCGCGGACAGGGCACCTCCATGGGTTCTCTCAGAAGTAAAGCTCTTGGGGGTTCCAGGATCCCTGGTAGAACCAAGGCAGAAGGCGGGGAGGGGTGGGAGGGGTGGGAGTGGTGGGGTGGGGTTGTCTCCCCATCAGGTGGAGTTGTACTGCCACCTAGCGGACGGAGGAATTAGGGTTGTGACCAGACCTAAAGAGGCGGTAGCCAGATGGGGCCGGGGCAGGAACTAGGCAACGCGAAGCTGGCGTTTTTATCTGCCCTATGGTTCCTGTCAGACAGCAGCTGCCAAACTGAGAGTCTCTTAGCTCCGATTTTCTTCATTTGGGACAAACTTTCCCCACCTCCTTCCTGTCTCCACAGTCATCACCAGGTAACTGCTGGATCAGTGAACAGATCCACTGCTCTATTGGGGTTGAATTTTCTGCTTTTTCTTATTTTAGTTAGCCAGCGACAAGCACCGAATGAGTTTCCCTGAGACGGTAGATGAGATCCTGGATGTCTCTGAAGACGAAGGTAAAGTCTGGGATTTAACAAAGTCTGGGTAAAGTCGGGGGACGTACGGCGCTCCGAGCACCCCCCACCCCCATCCCCCAGGCTTCCTATCATGCTCGACTCCTTAGAGCACACCCAAGTTCTGCGGGTCTGTATTGAAACCAGAGAGACTGCTTTTTAAAGATGTCCTCTGTTATCAAAAATACTCCTTTCATGTAATTTTAGGAAGAAAATCTACATCTTGGAGATTATAGTAAAAAATCCCATGAAGTTTCATAAACATGTGTGTGTTTGCATATATTATACATAGAATACGATTCTACTTAGATCAATTATCAGAGCTCTAAAGACCTGTCCTAAAAGCTGACCCGATGCCTTCCTTGTACGTTGAGTAAAGGACAAGCTGTTTATTTAAAACCTGTACGAATTTCTTTAATATGCTGCTCTTCTGACCACAGAATGAGCCCATGAGTTTTGGGGTGTGTCCATTCTCATGAAATTACTATAGTTTCAACTGCTGTGAATCACAGAGTGTTGTAGTATTATACTGCCCGAGATAAGCCTATCTATTCACTTAAGTAGATGCGAATGGTAGGATTGGACTGGCTGATCTCTCCAGCCTTTGAATTAATAACTTTGCAAGTAGATGGTGAAAGCTGTCCTTGTGTCCCCTTTGGTAACATGCCTCTCGCTTTATCTGACTTCAATCCTGTCCTTTCTTAAACTTGGCTCTTCTTTGCTTTCCAGGAACTGCTCATATAACTATAATGGGTATGAAACACTTTCTGTTCCCTGTGGTCCTTTCTCACAAGTGCATTTCACCCTAAGCGATCCAAGCTCTCACTAATCCATTCCCGCTGTCCACCCTCCTCTGACGGCTAACAGTCCGGAGCCAGGAGCTTGACTAAAACGGGACATGTACACCCATGAGATCCATGCCCTGGCAGGTAGCTCCTGCCTGTCCATCTGTGTCTGTGCCCATGCCACCGTGTTTGTGATCATGACTGCATGAGCTGTTGTTGTTATTTCATTCTGTCAGCTCCAGATCACAAGTTCGGGACACTCACTGCTAAGTGACAGCAAATGACACTGCAAGATCGAGGGCTCCAACTGCAGGAGAGGGGAACAAAGAGGCAGTCTGGGTTGCAGACATTGTTTGAACCTCTCGGTTACAAAAATCCTAGAGCCCTTCTAAACGAGTGGGTTCAATTCCATTGTAGCTTATTCTACTGTAGTGGTGTGCGGTGTGGAAAAGAACAGAGACAAGCCTTTCTTTGGTGTCACTGCACACTCTACAAGGGCTCTTTGGAAGTGGAATTAGTCAAGCCACAAAAAAAAAAAAAAAAAGTTCTTTCCAGTTGTATTTTTTTTCTTCTACAAAGCCTGGACAGACTAAGACGTTAGGAGCTGGCTGCCCTGCTCTAGATACCAGGGTTGGAGGAACAGGACTGGTCAAAGACATTGCTAATGATCCCCTTCGAGCATCAGAGACCTTCCTCCACTCCTCGGCATGGAGGACCGGGCAAAGCACTTGTTAACAAGAAAGCGGGTCTCCATTCTGTCACTTACTCACACTTGTGTGGTTTCAGGAGAAGAACTCGTGGGCTCCAAGGCTGAGAGGCAGGATTCCAGGGATGCAGATGAAGAGAAGGAGCTGCTGGATTTTGTGCCGAAGCTAGACCAAGTGTAAGCAGTGTTCACAGCGCGGATGGCCGAGGTCCAGGCCTGGGCCTCGGAGCGGAAGGATCCAAAGCAGGGAAGAGTCACAAGAAGGCCAGGCCCCGGGTGTGCCACTAACAGGGATACAATGCTGGTCGGCTGGCCTATGGGACCAGCACCGTAAGATGAACTAGCTCTGTACCTTGAGGAGCAAGCGGGGACATGGAGGCCTCCCTATGGCAGGCTGGCCCGTAGTATCTCCCCTCCTCTTCTGGAATTTCTGCTCCCAGCTTACGCCCTCCCCTCACTCACAGTCTCATCTGCACACCCCCCTCCCTCTCATACACTCTCGGCTTCTCACCAGAAACATCCACTGAGGAAAGCTCACATTAGCAGCTGGTGCCAAGCTCAGCTCAAACACTGACCACGTCCTTCTGTACATTAGGGGAAACCCACAGAGAGTCTGTATCTGCCTGGAACACATTTCTCATTCCTCCCTGAGATGCTGTGAGTTAGTTTTGCTGTGGGTACATTAGCACATAGGGCTATTTTGTAAATAAATCGAAAAGCGACAACTGGGTGGAAATGCTGAGCCCTCGGCGCTTTCTGAAAAGACTGGCGTGTGCCAGCTCAGCACCCTGGCTGATACGAAGCAGAGCAGTGGAGCAGGCAGGGAGTGAAATGACAAGGATGTGTGACCAATTAGTAGTTATTGAACATCAGCTGGAAAGAAGTACAAGACTCAGCCCCTGGACATAAAGGAGCTACAGATTTCTTTCATAAGATCAAAACACACACCAAGAGGTCACGTAGCCCTGCAGAATAAGATGTGAAGGCCAGAGCGAGGATTCTGCAAACGAGGGCTCAAAGGCTAAGAACTGGGGTGATGAGCGCAGGGAAGATCCGTGGAGAAGGCAGGCCCTTCAGCGAGATCTGAGGACAGTGGGTGCCGGGGAAAGGCTTTGAGGTGAAAGGATGAGGCCGGTCAGTGGTGGAGGCTGAGTTGTATTGCATGTGTGAATGCGGTGGTCGAGGCTGAGGTGAGGGGGCAGATTGGGTAGGTCATTATGGAAGCAGGGGTACACTTAGAAGGATCATTTCTTTGATTTCCCAATGTTCTTGGCACACAGGGTGGAATCTCCAGCCATCCCCAGGATCCCTTGTGTCACACCTGAGACAGTAGTGATCAGATCTGAAGAGCCAGAACAGGTAAGAAGCATCATTTCTCCGATTTTCCATTTTGCGGTGAACGGGGACCCTGGAACAGTGATTGTTTTGAGAAGACCTGCAGCATGATAGGAACTAATAGTTGGAAAGCATGTGGCATTTACCACGCCCTGCAGACCCGTGACTCTGCGTGTTCTTCACAGCCCCTGTGCTGTCAGGGTTCTCATGATCCCAGATATGACTGACAGGCATCTTACAGAGCCCACGGGCGTGTCAAGCATCCTTCTGCAGGTCCAGTCACAAGCGAGGCTGAGAACTGACACCAGAAGTTCTGGCTCCAAAGCCCATGTTCTCAGGGCCACAACCCTGGTTCACATGCTCTCTGCACCCAGGGGGCAGCAGGTCACAGTACTGCAGAGGGAGCCCAAGGCTGCAGCCCACACCTACTGTGACTCTGCAGGCACGTCAAAGACTCCTTTTTTAGAAAAGGGAGCACTTTCTGCATCACCTTCCTTAAGGGATTATTGGGAGCGTAAGACACCAATACAAGCGAAAGAGGGCAGCAAGGAGATGTCCCCACCTTGGACTCTTATACATTATGGCACCCTATTCGTGGCTTCCCTGGATGCCCCCTGAATTTATCCCCCTAAAATGTGGAATGGTTTAAAACAATTTAATTTCCCCTAGTTAATTTTATGCCATTGACACTTTTTCCTCCCTCAGAGCAAGGGGGTTTTCTAGGATAAAAAGAAAGCGGGGTGGTGTTTGGAAGTTGGAAATGGCTGCCTGAGGCCTGACAGCTGAACCGGGTGTGACTGTGTCCCAGCGAAGGCTGGTGTCTCCGACTGCCACCGAAGGGGTGTGAGCCTGAATGCAGTGGCCACAGCCCTGGACCCAGTGGTTGTGAAGCTGTCCAGCCAGCCATTCTATGCTGGGTCTACCGTAGTGACAGATGTTGGTGTCACTTATTGGGTGGCATGTGGGAGATATGGTCAGATACGGCCCTAGTACTGCTGGGGTGCACTCCCTGGGTGCTGCCAAGAACAGCAATGAGAAAGCAGCGAGGGGACCTGTGTCCTGCTGTTCCTTGGCCAACCCATTCTCTTTGACTCCGTGTTTAAGTCAGGAACTCAAGTCAGCAGGTGTTACTGGAGTCCTACTATGTGTCCTATATAGGGCTGCATGGCAGACTACGAGACCCATCCCTGCCTCCTAGGAGCTGGCTGATGGCCCAACCGGCAAGGGTGGACTTAGCTACATGAAATCAGTTAGCACAGAATGCAGGAGGTGTAACTATCCAAGTGCCCAGCTGTGTGGTATGAGGTTTTCCAGATCAGAGTCAATGGGAAAGATTCACAGTGGAGGTGAGATGTGAAAAGTGAACAGGGTTGGACCAGAGCAGGAGAGGGACAAGGGCCTCTGCAACCGTGGGGAAGCGTGAGCAGGAACAGAGTTGAGAACAGACCTGGAGGGGGTGGGGACAGATCCAGCCCCTGCTGGCTTTGATGAGTCCTTGTGACAGGCAAAGCCCTGAGTGAGGCAGCCCCCATGTCCCTGTAGTTGTAACGTTACTGTGAGGCGGGGGGACTGTCCCATTTGCAGATGAGGAAACAGGAACCCCTCCCCGCCACCACCACCACCAAGGGCAAGGGTGTGTTTAGCCACCTCTTGTACCTCAGATGCCAGCAGGACAGAGAGCTCACCCAGAACTAAAGAGCTAGTAGGTGATGGTGCAGGGTTCATTGCCAACCCTAGGGTAAAAACCAAGCCACCTAGAGCAGAGGTTGCATGTTGGGGTGTAGCTGGAGAACAGGGTGGGGAGGTCAGCAGTGGGTGTAGGACCTAAGGCTGAAGCCAGACTGCAGTGAGGACTTGCTCTCTCTGTTCTGAAGCTCTGTCCTGGGGCCTCGTGCTTCCTTTTAGACTCCAGGGATGCCTTGAGCCCAAAGGGTCAGGGGCTAGTGTGTGGGAGCACTTCCTCCACGGGTCCTTGTGGTTTCTGGCGAGGAGACGCTCCCCAGCCTCCCCAGCCGGGCAGTCCATCGGCTGCCCTGAGACCAGCCCCTGGGGCCTGGGAGGTGATAAGACTGTTGTCCTTTCCTCCTCAGCCATCGAAGGAGTATGATGAAGACTCGCTCATCCCCAGCAGCCCAGCCACAGAGACCTCAGACAACATCAGCCCAGTAGCCAGCCCCATCCACACAGGGTGAGTGACCCCCGGGAAGGGAGTCCTGGGCCCCCACGCTCTGTCTCAGAGGGAGCCCCCAGATGCCCAACGTGGACCTGCCTGTGCCCCAGGTTTCTGGTGAGCTTCATGGTGGATGCCCGGGGAGGCTCCATGAGAGGGAGTCGTCATAACGGCCTGAGGGTGGTGATACCACCACGGACGTGCGCGGCACCCACTCGCATCACCTGCCGCCTGGTCAAGCCGCAGAAGCTGAGCACGCCGCCCCCGCTGGCCGAGGAGGAGGGCCTGGCCAGCAGGATCATTGCCCTGGGGCCCACAGGCGCCCAGTTCTTGAGGTGAGTATGCACCTGGGGGGGGGGGGGGGCGCGCACGCACAGTGGGTCCCTAACCTGTCCCTGCCCCGCTGGCCCATCGCTGCCACCTCAGCCACAACCACCCCGGTCCATCCAGCCACAGGGCAGAGAGAGGCGAGCCCTGGAGCCCCACGTCCTCTCATTTCTCTGTTGTCCTGACAGGAACAGAACCCAGAGCTCGGGTCCCCATGTAACTGTCTTTTCCTTGGTACACTAAGAAGACCATAGGCCAGGTGGAGCTTAATACTCTTAAACCTTGTATGACACAGGAGCAGGGACAGGGGAGAAAGGGCTACTTTGGGGACCCCTGAGGGCTTCATTATTTCAGCTCTGAAATGGTCTTCCTAAAGACAGCTTTGCAGCATTGTCCCCAAGGTTGGCAAGATCGATGGGCTTCAGAGGCCCGTGTCTCACCTTGTCTGGGGCAGAATGGGCTTCTGTGGTCCTTGGAGCTTCGTTATTCTTCAGGCACCGTGGCTGTTGGGTCAGAGCAGGTCCACTTCCTGTCCCCACCGGGAGCTTTCACCTACTGTTGTAAAGAAGCCTGCAGCAGGCTTCTGGGTTGATTTCCTCTTTCAAATGTACTTCTGAAGGCCTCCCTGCAAAGGACATGTCATTATCACTGATTGATCACTGGTGATAGAGGATCAGAGAGGTGCAGCCCCCTGTGTGGAGATATCCGGCGGGTTCTCAGGATCAGGTTCCAGGGTAGGGGGCCTGGTGGCAGGGGCCACGGTGTGGCTCAGGACCCGGGGACAGGTCTGTGCCGCTGTCGGGACCTGCGCATAGGCAGGGCCCCCTTCCCCCCTGAGGCTGTAACCACCTGCCCCACACGCCTGCTCTTCCCTGCCTTTGCCACGAGGCATGCACCCCTGAATCCACACACCTCTGCCCCATCTGCTCTGTCCCCTCAGCCCCGTGATCGTGGAGATCCCCCACTTTGCCTCCCATGGTCGCGGGGACCGTGAGCTTGTGGTGCTGCGGAGTGAAAACGGCTCCGTGTGGAAGGAACACAAGAGCCGCTATGGAGAAAGCTACCTGGATCAGATCCTCAATGGAATGGACGAAGGTAACAGCCCCAGGGGTCCCAGAGCAGGTGCCTTCCTCCTGGAAGGTGGGACTTGAGGTTATACTTTTGGGATGGGCTGTTGGGCTGCCTGGAGTTTGAAGCTCCCTGAGAGACTAGAGATGGCCCCGAAGTCCCGTTCCGGGTCCCTAGGGACTCTGAGTGAGCATCTGGGCCTGTCCGCCAGCTGCATCTCCTTCTGCTAGACCTTCTGGACCCAGGGATTTCTCCCTCCAGGCGGCTCAGCCTCCTGCCCTAGGGGTGGAGGCGTGGCCCAGGTACCGGGGCTGAGGGGGCTCTGGGACACAGCGGTGGCTGAGCGGGGCTCAGCATGGCCAGGGCTGGCGGCACCGTGCCGTGTGATTGCAGAGCTGGGCAGTCTGGAAGAGCTGGAGAAGAAGAGGGTCTGCCGCATCATCACCACGGACTTCCCCTTGTACTTCGTGATCATGTCACGGCTCTGCCAGGACTATGACACCATCGGCCCCGAAGGGGGCTCCCTGAGGAGCAAGCTGGTGCCCCTGGTGCAGGCTACGTTCCCAGAGAATGCTGTCACCAAGAGAGTGAAGCTGGCTCTGCAGGTGACGCAGCCCTCCTCCTCACCAGCTGGGGCACCTGCCCCACAACCCCCTGCACTCAGACAAGGTTTATGGAAGGGGGAAGGCACTCAGGGTCCTCAGGAGGCTGAGCCCACACTGCTATCTAGTGCCTGGAAATTTAGATTAGAGATTTAGCCTTAAAGCTCAAAGGAAAATTGGGCGGGTGGGGTCAGACAGCAGCTCTCAGCTAAGCTGCTGTGCGTCCCAGGTCAGGCACACATCCACATGGCCTCCGAGAGGTGCATGTACTGCTGAGCAAAGATGGCACCATCTCAGGAGTGAGGAGCAGCTGAGAGATGGGGAGAAAGGGCTCAGAAGGCAGAGCGAAATGGGGATGTCAGACCTGGGGCAGGCCCTGTGGCCCAGCAGTAGTGGGACACCCCTCTGCCCCCGCCCCCTTGCACTCTGCATCGACAGTTCGCTCTCCCCTTTGGGACTGTGCTGTTCCCTGCCCACAAGCCCCTCTGATACTCTGGGGCTGAGTGTCCCCACTTTGGCCCTTCACAGGCCCAGCCTGTACCAGATGACCTAGTCACCAAACTCCTGGGCAACCAGGCCACGTTCAGTCCCATTGTCACCGTGGAGCCGAGACGCCGGAAGTTCCACCGCCCCATTGGGCTTCGGATCCCACTCCCTCCTTCCTGGACGGACAACCCACGGGACAGCGGGGAGGGAGACACCACCAGCCTGCGCCTGCTCTGCAGCGTCATTGGTGAGAGGTGCCCCCCTTGCCTCTGGCCTGTCTTCTGTCCTTCCGGCCACACTAGGGGGTGACAGGAGAAGGTGAAGCTAGTGATCTTCTCATCCTTTGATGGCTTCTCCTGGTAATGAGCTCTTCGAAGGGATGGAGGGGCGATGCCTCTGCGTAGCATCCAGGCGCTCCATGGAAGCACCCTCTGACTGCTCGAGGAAGGGTGCTGTGGGTGCTGTGGCGGAGGAGGAGCGCGGGGGAGGATAGGTGTGCTCAGGGCTTCACCCATGGTGCCTGTCTCTGCCCTTGCGCACGCGGTCCTCACTGTCGTGGCCCTGGTCAGCTCTGTGTCTGTGTGCTGAAGACTGTCCCCAGCCCATTTTCTGCTCCTGTTGCAGGGGGAACAGACCAAGCCCAGTGGGAAGACATAACAGGAACAACCAAGCTCGTGTATGCCAACGAGTGTGCCACCTTCACCACCAACGTCTCTGCCAGGTGAGAAGCGTCTCAGCCCAGCCCAGGGGCCTCCCGGGCCCTGCAGGGACGGATCAGCGCTGCCCCTGCAGGGAGCCATCCTCATATCCCAACCTGCCCATCCCAGGCTTGACCCTCAGTGACCTCCACATAGAAGCCCCGCTGTGACCAGCAGGAGTGCTAGAGTGGCCGTCACCTGCTTACAGGCTGCTCCTGTCTGAGTGGACATGAAGCTCTCCATCAGGCATTTAGAAGCATGCTTATAATTAGCCCTCTCTTTCCAGGTTTTGGCTGTCGGACTGTCCTCGGACTGCTGAGGCTGTGAACTTCGCCACTCTGCTGTATAAGGAACTTACCGCAGTGCCCTACATGGCCAAGTTCGTCATTTTCGCCAAGATGAATGACCCCCGAGAAGGGCGGCTGCGCTGCTACTGTATGACGGACGATAAAGTGGACAAGACGCTGGAGCAGCATGAGAACTTCATTGAGGTGGCCCGGAGCAGGGACATAGAGGTACAGCAGCTGGACCCCTTTGTTACTGGGCACTCATGGGCTTGCCTCACTCCCCACAATGAGACAGAGCTCCCGCAGCCAGGACAGGGCACATGCCGTCTGTTTTCTCCAGGACACTGTAGCCCAAGGCAGTCAGGAAATCCTTCCTTGGGTGATGGGGGCGGGGGGCTTCCTAGGCTGTCTCTTTGATGCCCCTCTTGAGCAGCATCCTAGGGAAGCTTCACCAACGGTAAGGAACATCACTGTTGGCCCAGTGATTTGTGATCATAAGAGCTCAAGTGCTTAGGTACCAGGTGATAATGAAAGCTCTTGACTAGCATAATCTCATCTGATTCTCATAACTGTGTGTACTGGAATTATCCCCAATTTACGGAGGAGGAGACTGAGGCTGGGAGAGGTTAAGTAACCAACCTGAGATTCCATAACAAAGTAAATCATAGGGAAAGGATTTGTCTAAGTCGTCTGACCCCAGAGCCCACACTTTGACCCACTGTGCCAGGGTTTTGGTGGCGTCCAGATGAGAAAGCAGGAGAGACGGGTGGACGAATGATATGAGGAGCAAAGGACTGGACTGGAACTTGCTGTTGACCCCAGAATGATCACTCATGTTAAGATGTGTAATAAGCCAGGACCTTTGCAAAAGTCTGGCCTCGGAGTTTGTGCTGAGCCTTTGTGGGTGGCTGAAGGCCAGGAAGAAAGAACTGACAAGGCAAAGCGTTCATTTTGCTTGTGCCTCAATTTCCTCAACTGTCAAATGAGTTCAGTTGAAAGCATTTTATACACAGCAGGGACCCTTATGTAAAGGGTGAGATTAAAACATCCCGTGGTCCTTCTAGCACTTTGCATAAACTAAACATTTTTGGACAAGTGCGAAAACCAGATTTTTCTTCAGAAGTTATTTTATGGTAGCCTCGTGGAGTTCTAGAGTAGTCTGACAGCAATCCTGATCTGCCACACAGGGATACATGAAGGTTCCTGCTTATTATAAAATCCTTTTCAGCCCTGACCGGTATGGTTGAGTTGGTTGGGCGCTGTCCCAAAAAGCAAAGGGTCACTGGTTCGATTCCCGGTCGGGGTGCATGCCTGGGTTGTGGGTTTGGTTGCCAGTAGGGGTGCATGGGAGAGGCAGTCATCAATGTTTCTCACATTGATGTTTCTCTTCCTCTCTTTCTCCCTCCCTTCTCTTTAAAAATAAATAAATAAATAAATAAATCTTTTAAAAAATGTCTTTTCAGTAAGGAAGCATAACTTGG
The DNA here is from genome assembly GCF_987537825.1 of Furipterus horrens. NCBI lineage: Eukaryota > Metazoa > Chordata > Mammalia > Chiroptera > Furipteridae > Furipterus > Furipterus horrens. Next base: position 75,056,498 of record NW_028327182.1, read on the forward strand.
AAATAAAACCTTTTCCAAAACAAATAGCAGGATTTCCTGGAGCATACCAACTGTATGCCACGCTGAAGAAAGGGGGTGTCATGAGGAAGGAAAGATCAAAGCCAAAAGGGTACTTCTATGTGACAAGCTGTATTTGTTTTTTCCCTTCCCTACAGGTGTTGGAAGGGACGCCCCTGTTCGCAGAACTCTCTGGGAACCTGGTACCCATCAAAAAGGCTGCCCAGCAGCGGAGTTTCCAATTCCAGTCATTTCGGGAGAACCGTTTGGCCATTCCTGTAAAGGTGCCAGCCTCTCTTCTGGGTCTAGAAAGTTTGGGTGGCTGAAATCTCTCAGCCAACCTCGTGGCCTCTCCAACGACCTCCTGAGTCTTCCTTTCGTGTGACCGAATTTAGGTGAGGGACAGCAGTCGAGAACCAGGAGGGTCCTTGTCATTTCTGCGCAAGGCGATGAAGTATGAGGACACCCAGCACATTCTCTGCCACTTGAACATCACCATGCCCCCCTGCACGAAGGTGAGCTGCCCCCTGAGGAGGACCCTCGGCCGGGGGTGGCATCCCTATGGGGGTCTCCATGCAGACCCCAGGTCGAGCACCTCCAAAGGGCTTCCTCCTGTTGAAAGCCGCCTTTGAATTCCCCGAGGCACAAAAGGCCCGCCAATCTCCTCCGACATTTGGCTGTGGCCTGGCAGGGAGAGCACACATGGGCCCTTTCTGCAAAGCTCAGGAACAAACAGCAGCATCAGCCGGCAATATGCATGCTAACAGCAGGGACTCTGCGCTCTCTGCTATGTTCCTTCCCAGAGGCTTGCAGGAGCCTGAAAGGCATCTACCCGGGCACCCTGCGTCCGAGGCCTCTGAGGCTCAGAACAGGGCATCTAGAGGCTCAAGGTCACCCAGCCATGTGATAGCTCTTTTTGAGCCTCTTTTTCATGGACTTGCTTATCTTCTCCAGGGATCCAGGCCTTCAGAGGAGGGAACCCTGGTGTTTCAGCCTCTGCAAACGCGCAGGTTTTGGGGCTTAGCCCAGCATCGTGACCGAGGATGTTCCTTTATCGATACCTGTAAGAGCGGCAGAGTCAGCACATGTCCCAGGGACTTGGGAGAGACATATGTCTCCATGTTTTTGTTGGTGCTCTGTTAATAACCAGCCTTCCCTGCCAAACTAGAAAAGAAGCAAGGTTACGTTCATACATCCACGGCTCAGTTTCTCTTTTCTGTCTGGGAGCTGGGGTGAACCAAATTCTCTTTCAGAACAAGATTTCCTGCAGCCTTGAGAAAGCATCTGGGTGCTTTTCCACAGGGTGTTAAGCCTCGCACCAGTATCACAAATGGATCTTTTGAACAGAAAGGAATCTAGAGAGAGAAACTTGTTCCTTTAAGTTCAAACCCCAGCTCCACCAGCTATTAGCTGAGTGACCTTATGCAAGTTACTTAACCCCTCTGTGCCTCAGTTTCCGCATCAATGACATGGGAATAATAATAGTACCTACCTCATAGGTTGCTGTGGGCATTTAAACAGGACCTGGAACATGCGAAAGGCCTCACGGGTGTCCCGTTATTGTTGTTATTAGTATTAATAAAGGATGTGGGCCCCGTCAACTCCCTCTCACTCCCGCTGTCCTACTCTTTGTGCTCAGGCTCCAAAGGAGAGGCGTATTTACTGTTTGCCAGGACCGGCGTTCTTCTCTGCCCCACAGCCTATGGGCTCGAATCGCCTTTTCCAAGAAGGGGGATCTACCTAAATCAAAGCACCCTTTCTTTGTCTTCCTCCTACAGGGGAGCGGAGCTGAGGAGAGGAGGAGGACTTTGACCCCGCTGGCCCTGAGATACAGCATTCTCAGCGAATCAACACTGGGTATAAACCTCTTTGTAATGATACATGCCCACCGCCTCTGAGGTCTACCACCTCACCTGAGCACCCATCTGAGGTCACTTGCTCACCCCTGTCAATCCTGTGTCCCACTGAGGCCACTAAATAAAATCCAATGCTTCTCCCCAGGTTTTCTCAGTGGGACAGACCGAGCAGATATGAAAATGGCTATTATAGCAGAACACCTTGGTCTCAGCTGGGCAGGTGAGTCTGGGAATTTGAGGTAGAAAAGCACTCGGCCTGTGTACATCTACCCTTGCACCTCCTCCCCCTAATGAGCAACTGATGAAACCATTTCTGAACCTCTTTTTAACTATTAATTGTGTTGCGATTGTCTTAGGTCTGTTGCCCAAGCAATGCCTTTGCGGGCCAATAGAAAGACAGGAGCTTCCTCCCTCCCCCATTTCTGTCTGGTTTTCCTTTGTAAGGAAGAATCAACATTTGATATTTCAGGAGACCTTAGAATTGATCTAGTTCACCTCATTTTACAGATGGGAAAACTAAGATCCAGCTAAATAGGGAGACTTTAATGATGTAGCTAGTTAGTGATAGAGCTCAGAAAATTCAGCAAATAAATAAATAACATTCAGACAAAAGCTATGTCACCTGGTGGCACATCCCCTGCCCCCTACATGCTTCTCATTGCCTCTTCACACAAGCTGGCGTTGCTGAGGGAAAGGGGAGTTAAGGGCCACGGCTCAACATTTTTCACCTCCAATCTCCAGCAGGAGCTAAAGTCTCCCCCCAGATGTCTTGTCAACAACAACAGTTGATCTTATTTGAAGTAAGGCAGTGGGAAAATAAAGTGAAAGCTCAGTGTGTGCTTTACGCAGGCACCAGCTCCATAACTTAATTCTCTCCCCTTATTTGTTAGCTCTTATATGAATGGACTCCCCTCACTCAGTCACCCTGCTGAGAGGGCTTCAGACAAACTCAGAAGCCTGAGCAATAACTTGCTGAGGGGCAGGGTGACAAAGGGTTGACAACAGAAATTCAGAGACTGGTCATTGTTTAAGCCAAAAAAGAATATCTGCTGCTGCTTAGGGGGAGAGAGAGAGAGAGGGAGAGAGAGAGAGAGAGAGAGAGAGAGAGAGAGAGAGAGAGAGAGAGAGAGAGAGAGAGAGAGTGAGAGAGTGTGGTGTGTGTCTGTGTGTGTGAATGCATGTTCAGATTCTCACCATTACTTTCCTCTGGTCTTTCTCATCCTTGAAATTAAACTCTGATGCTATTCTTTCTTCTAAAGCACCTGTGAGAAATAACAATAAAAATAATGGGAGGGAAGATAAGGGAACATTCAGTGTTTACTGCCTTACATTTACATGAGAACTCATGTTTTTGTTTAAAATGTAAATAACATCTCTCCCTGAAGAACCTTAAATGTGGAAATATATTTCCATTATAATTGCTTCTTGATGGCATGTAAGTGGCCTCCTGGTGTAGTACAGATGGCAGTGGAGTGGGGGTCTGCTGGCTCAGCTAGCTCTGTGACCTTGGAAGTGGCTAACCTTGCTGAGGGGCTGTCTCACCATCTCATATTGGATGTGATGAGAGGAAGGAAAGGCAGTCGTCCATTCATTCATTCAATGCCTATTTATTGAGCGCCCTACCCCTGCCCCATGTTCTGGAGATACAGAAACATAGGTGTCTGCATTCCACTTGGCATTCCTCGTGAAGAAGGAATCCCAGATCCAAAGGTGCTCCCTTCTGGATGCCCCCGTCCACAGGGCCCCGTTTGGGAGCTGGAGCCGAGCTCTGGCTGGGCTCACGCCCCGTCTTGGTTCTTTGCCTGCAGAGCTGGCCCGGGAGCTGCAGTTCAGTGTGGAAGACATCAACAGGATCCGCGTCGAAAACCCCAACTCTCTATTGGAGCAGAGCGCGGCCTTGTTGAACCTCTGGGTCATCCGTGAAGGCACAAACGCAAAGAGTCAGTACCGTTAAGCTGAGGACACCTCTCTTTTCAAAGCCTGTGCCAGGACCTAGCCTTCTCCACAGTAGTTCTTCCTTCAAGTTCCGTTTGTGATGTTCCCCTTTGGAACCAATCTGTTGTGCCCCCTCTGTCCCTCTCTCTCACACACACCTCTCAGGGTCGGTAGGGCTTCTAGACAATCCTGCCAGAAGAGAATACCAGAGAATCTTGTCCCCCTTCTTCTTCCCACCTGAGAATGAGGTAGCCATCACACTGGGACCCCCAGATAACAGCACGTGTAGGGTGTGTGACATCCTGTTGAATTTCTCAAACAAATAGGACTGTCCTCTCAGGACAGAGCATGGGTGAGTGAAGCCTCTTCTCCTCCCAGCACATCTTTTTCTCCGTCCTGGAGGGAGGATTTGTCTCACTGTTTTCAGCTCCCCCCCAAACAAATTCCCATTGTCAAAAACACAAAGAGGAAATTGAGTGTTTCCATTTACACCTCAAGTCAGCTGGGAAGGAGAAAGGATTTCAAAAGGATGGAATCCAGTCATTCTTACTCTCCTTTTCTGGTAGTATTCTTAGATGACTGAAGTTTTTCCATGCTTTGAAATTGGCCACTGTTAGAGATTGGGAAAAAGATCTGTTGAGGGTGATGACATCTTCTCCAAACATGCCGTTTGTTTTGATCTGCCAAGAAAGGAATGCCTCCACATTCTGAAAAATATAAATCATCTTCCCTCTTCCCCCATTTCCTCCTGGGCTGATTTTCAGAGCCCGGTGACATTCTACATGGCCCTACAGTAGAATTCCCTCAGCAAGCACCTCTCTTCTCTTCAACAGTGGAGAGCCTGTACACTGCCCTGCGGAACATTGATCGGAGCGAGATCATGAACATGTTGGAAGGCTCTGGCAGACAAAGCCGCAATCTGAAACCGGACCGGCGGCACACGGAACGGGACTACTCCTCCTCGCCCTCCCAGATGAATGGTGAGTGTCTCCTGGAAGGAGGCGGGCCTGAGCCAAGCGTGCCCTTCCAGCCTCCAGGACAAGATACTTCATGAAACCTCCTCTCCTGTTGCTGGGAGGTCTGTCTCAACAAACTCCCACTCCAGGGGCAGTGAGAACAGAGGTGAACAAGAGAGACAGGCCTGCACCTCTTTTCAGAGAGGCTCCTGATGCTCCTTACAGGGAGACCTGGTGTCATAGTGGGAAGAGCTCGAGTATGGAGCGGCTGCTACGCTCCTTACCCTACAAGTCGCAGATGCTCTGCAAAGCTCTGCACCAGGCATGGGTGCTCTTGGGCTTCAGTGTCACCATCTGTAAAACAGTCAGTGACTGAGGAGCGGAGGGCATGGAGCTTCCTGCCCAAGGCCTGATGGGGATGAGCTGGATGCTGTTCTGAAAGTCCTATTGCAGCGCCTTCTGTGAGGCTAAGCAGGTTACTTTCCTTTGAGTCCCGTCTCCTTCTCTGGCCTCCTCTTTGCTTACCCCATCTCTTTCACCTTGTTCTTTTTGATGTGGTTCAGCATGGCACGGGAGCCTCCAGTGTGGCCAGGCCCCTGGGAGGTTGACCTTTGCCCTCCGTACCCCCGCTGCTTTCTCTGGAGGACCACTTTCCTTTTGGCAGCCATGGAAGGAGCCAGCCACATGAAGGAAGAGGCTGTGGACCCCCTCCCCCCAAGCCCCTCATCTGCTCTCCCTCTAACCAGTGGGCACAGAAGCAGAGCAGAAACCCTCTCTGTGGTAGGAGCCAGGAGGCTGGGTTCTAGTCCCTTTTTCCTCCTGACTCCATGTGCAGCTGAGCCATCTTCTTTGCTTTAAAATCAGCAAGCTGAGTTAGATCCCTACAATTCCTTACAGACCCTGAAAAAAAATTTTAATTTTGTGAACTGTCTTCCTCTGGCACCTAATACGTCAGCCTGGACAGCTGCATCGTGCCGTTCATGCTCCCCAAGCTCCTAGTTTATCGGTTGTCCGGCCACTTGCCCGTGTGCTCCTGTGCGGGCACCTGTGGCACTGGGCATAGGCCGTGTGTGGTTAAGTTCCAGGCTGGGCTGGCCATAGGGCCCCCTTCGGCCAGGTGGCGCCCGCTCATGCTGGGCCCCTCACACATTTCTTTCTCCGTGTCCTGTGTCTCCTGGAACGTGCCACCTAGCGCCCCTGGGTACAGGGCTCATTTTCTGTTGACCCTGCCCTGTCACCTCTCTCTTCTGCCTCTGACCTCATCTGGACCTGTAGTCCGCTCATTCTCTCCCACCGCCTGTCTCCACTGTCTCCGCCTCGGCAAGGTGTTCAGGAGCCATCAGCCTCTACAGATGCATGTCCTGGGAGACTCCTGCCCCACACCCTGCCCCATGCCTCACGGCTGTGTGCGAGGGCATGTGTGTGCGAGGGCATGTGTGTGCGTGTGTGGGGGCTTGTCTCTGGCTCCCCATGGGGCCTGTGGCTGGGCACTGCTCATTCCTCACGCCCAGCGTAAAGGGATCCAAGACAGTGGTCCACTCTCACGTCCCTCGGGAGACCTGGCTGGGGCGTTGCAGAGGCTGCTGGGTAGACCCACTTGCTTTCACAGAGGAAAGAAGGGAGGGTGGAGGAGGAATGCTGCCAACTTCAGGAAATCCAGCTGACTGAGCACTTCTTGTCTGTGTAATAGCCCATCACTTCATGTAAGATCCCCAGGCCATTTGACTGAAATCAAATCAACAAGGTTTGGGGTTTTTCGTGCCCCAATTATGTACCTGCAAGACAACAGGCCCATAGAATTACGTGACAACAAGCAAGGCATTACAACAATTAAAAATTGGTTAAGAAGGTAGATCCCATGTTAAGTGTTTTTACCATAATAAAATTGCTTTAAAAGAGTTACAAACCCAAGCATTGATGAATGCATACCATTGGCTTTGGGCCTCCCAGCCCCAGCCCGTCACAGAGACTCAAATGCCTAAATGGAGCTCTGAATCCCTGTGCCAGGTTGGGCCTCTCTGTGCCCTGTGGAAAGGTCTCTGTTCCCGTTGGTCAACTCATCTGACAAATATTTTTCAAATACCTATCATGTGCCTGGTGCTTTTTTAGACAGGGAGGAAAAATCAGTTCTTAAACAGACGCCCCACCCAGAAAAACAAACAAACAAATAAACAAGCTCTGCCTTCATGCAATTTACCTTCTATTTGGAGAGTCAAACAATAACCTGATATGTAAGTGAATTATATAATGTGCCAGCGGGTTACAGTAAATGGTGTGGGAAAAAATAGACTCTGGTAAGGGGGATGGGAGTGCTGGGGTTGGGGGTGTACATCAGTGGTGGAAGTGGGTTCCATCTGGACAAAGGCTGGGAGGAGACAAGGGGAATGAACATCTAGACGAGTGTATATTCAGTGGCCCTGCGCGGGAGGCTGGTGTGTTCATAGAGCAGTGAGGAGCCAGAGGGGCTGGGCAGAGGAAGGGAGGCAGAAAGGACAGGAGCAGAGATCAGAGAGCCATAGGAGGCCAGCTCTTGCGGACTATCCTCGGGACATTGGATTTTACTTGGGACGAGATGAAGGGCTATGGGAGGCTTTGGAGCAGAAGGGCAACATGACCTAACTTAAGTTTTTAAAGGATCCCTCGTCCTGCTTTGTCGATTGTAGACAGTCACAAGCTTTCTGGCTTCTCTGTCCAACCTCGCCAGCCCCTTCTGCACCTGCCCCCTCCAGCGGGTCTCCTGATAGGCACAGGCTGTGTGCCCCAAGTGCATACTCCCCGGCACGGCCTGAGCAGACACTCAGAAACAGACCTCAAGCTTGGTCCCTCCTGCCTTTCTGGGCGCCAGAATTAGCTTTTGTTTGTTTTTCTTGCCTTCTTTCCTGTCCCAGGAAGACCACTGCATGTCTGGAAAGAAAAAGCAGGAGGGGTCAGAGGAGGGAGGTTGGGAGATAGCAGCCTCCTGCAGTTTCTCTGGCTTTCTTCTGGGCGGGAGCAGTGATGGCTTGTTCCGGGGCCAGCCCAGCCCTCTGCACTGCTGCTCACGGTCATACCTCATCTCCTTTGTGTTTTACCTCATTTCTCTGCATGCCTGAGCCTCTTTATGAAGCCATGGGAACTAAGGGCAGGGATTGGCTGTCTCATGGTGTCAGGGAAATAGAAACCTGAAGTCTCTTCTCCTTCCTTCCTGGCTCCTCTTGCCATTTGCACTGGGACTGGCCAGACCAGAAGAGGCTTAAGTCAGAAGGCTACTTTGCTTTTCCTGCACAAAAAGAGACTACCCAGGCCCTTGGGTAATAAGTGTGTAGGGAAAAAATTGCCTAAAATCAGAAGGAAATAGCATGTTCCTAAAAATAAAACAGCTTTCTCCCATGAAAGAAAAAAAACAAAAGGACATCTCACACCCACAGTTGTCAGCTCCATTTGGTTTGATAAGTTGAACATATATTAATGTCTACTTAGAAATAAAATGAATACAAGTACTGAATGCGGCTCTCCTCTGAGGCCAGGTTGTCTGTTCACTCTTCATCTAGCTTGCCAATGACATTAAACTAATAGGATAATCATTACATCTGGATCGGCAGAGACCCAGTGTGATAGCCTGAGACGAGGAGAGACCTGGGAGGGACCACTGGACTGTGCTTTGCCCCAAAGCAGTATGTATGGTTGCCTCTTACCTGATTTCCCAGAGGGGAGACCTCTAGACTGAAGGATGTGCTGGTGGCTAAGTTACGGCAAGGTCACACGAGGCGCCTAGAGAAATAGGTACTTCTGAAACGCAACCCAGGGAGCTAAGCAGACCTTATTATGGTCTGGTCCCCTACCTGTGAGATGTTCCTTATGAGGATGCGCTCAGGCATTAATGGGCATTGCTCTTCGTTAATAGAAATCCCACCAGCCATGGGTATGGTCACCCACAGCCTCAGATCCTAGCCTGTGGAGGTGTGGGTGGATCAGTGGGGTCCTCTGGAGACTGAGAGGGAGCAGTGAAACGTGGCCCCTAAATATTGTTTCCCGGGGAGGACTCCAGGATAAACACAAGGCACGAGTGCGTGCATGAGTTCTCTTCATGGACATATTTTCATTCCAGTGACGTTTCATTCAAGTGAACACCATGGAAGTTTTAAAGTGGAAAAGTCACAAAGAATACCCAAGAGTAAGCCTCAGGTATTCTGTGGCCAGCAGAGCCACCATCTCCCAGTTCTTATCCAGACTTACTGAGAGGACTTCCAGTCAGGATGGTGCTGCAGGCACACATGGCCGCCTCCTTGCACAAGCACGTCAGAGTTACAACTGAGATACAGAAACACCATCACTCAGAACCATCAGAACTTACAGAAGCCACATCCATCCAGACTGGTAGGAGGGGCAGAAACACAGAGCAGACTGGTCCCACACCCATGTGTGGTGGGTAAAAGTTTGGGAGGGCTATCTCAGGAGCAAGGAGTCCCAGCCCCACACCGGGTCCCCCACCCCAGGGTTCAAGTGCCAGGAAGATAAGTCCCTATAACTTTTGGCTGCAAAAGCCAGTGAGGATCGAGTCAGTGGAAGAAACTGCTGGAGCCCCAAGCAGATCCTCTTAAAGAACCCACACAGGGACTAACCTGCTCAGACTCACTCCCTCTGAGCTCCAGCACTGGGGTAGCAGCTTAAAAGGCTCCAGTGGCATATAAGGAGAAACTGAAGTGTCTGGTATCAAGGTGAGCAGAGGCCATTGTCCCTTTTCTAAACTCTCCCCCTGAAGAGCCACAGAGCTAACAAGTTGGTGCCATATCTGAGACTCCATGAACCTGGCTAACACTGACCCACCTTGGAGATCCCCAGAGACTCTGCCCCACCCAACTTACAGGCCCAGCCAAGCTGCTTTTCTGTACGAATGACTGGTCTCAGCTCATGCTTTCCAACTTCCTAAATCCTCTCAAACAAGCACAGCTGTCCTCAGTGAACCTTAGGCCTGGCACTAGCAGCAGCCAGGCTAGATTCACAGCTTGGTTTCACCTGGGAACCTCCAAGCCCAGCACAAGTAGCAGCCATCTCAGATTGCTATATAGCTCAGGCAGCGTGGCCCCGGGCAAAACACAGGTGGGAGATGACCTTCACCTGCACCACCCAGGAAACCCCAGGGCCGGTACACCAGGTGGACAGCTGCAGACCATGTTGGAATACCACCAACCTGTCCCTGCACAACTGATTCCCCATGGAGGGCAAAGGTTGGTGGTAAGTGATCACAGTCATTCTTTGCAGCTGACTGGCCTGGGGAAACCCCTCCCATTTATCTTCCAACAGCAACCAAGGCTTAACTACAAGAGAAGGGTGTACTCAGCCCACACAAGGGGTGCGCCTTGAGTACTCAGCTTGGGTGATAGGGGAGGCTGTACCACTGGACCCTACAGGACACCTACTACATTAGGCCACACTACCAAGACACAGTGTCAAAGCAGCTCTACCTGATACATAGAAACAAACACATGGAAGCTTCCATAATGAGGATACAAAGAAACATGGCCCAAATGAAAGAACAGATCAAAACTTCAGAAAAGGAGTTAAATGAAATGGAGATGAGCAATCTATCAGATGCAGAGTTCAAAACACTAATTATAAGGATGCTCAAGAAACTTAGTGAGGACCTCAGCAGCATAAAAAAGATCCAGTCAGAAACAAAGGATACACTAATTGAAATAAAGAACAATTTACAGGGAAATAACAGTAGAGTAGATGATGCAAAGAATCAAATAAATGATTTAGAACATAAGGAAGAAAAAGAAGAAAAAAACCACCCAAAAAGAACAACAACAAGAAAAAAGAATACCCCCATGCCCCCCCCTCAAGTAAAAGAATAGTACAAGCAGCCTCTGGAACAACTTCAAGAGGTCCAACATTCACATCATAGGGGTGCCAGAAGGAGAAGAGGCAAAGCAAAAATTGGAAATCTATTTGAAGAAATAATATAAGAAAACTTCCTTAATTTGGCAAAGGAAATAGACATGTAAGTCCAGGAAGCACAGAGAGTCCCAAACAAGCTAGATGCAAAGAGGACCGCACCAAGACACACCATAATTAAAATGCCAAAGGTTAAAGATAAAGAGAGATCTTAAAAGCAGCGAGAAAAAAGAAGTTAGTTACCTACAGGGAGTTCCCATAAGACTGTCAACTGATTTCTCAAAAGAAACTTTGCTTCCCAATCAGGGCACATGACTAGGTTGCACATTAGGTTCTCAGTTGGGGACACAAGTGAGAGGCAACCACACAGTGATGTTTCTCTCCCTCTCTTCTCCTTTCCCCTCTCTCTAAAAATAAACAATTTAATTTTTTTTAAAAGAAGAAGATACAATTTAAAAAAGAAAAGAAAAGAAAGTTTGCTGGCAAGAAATATTTAAAACCATGAAAGATTGCTCTACCCAGCAAAGATATCATTTAAAATGGAAGGACAGATAAAGTGCTTCCCAGACAAGGTAAAGCTGAAGGAGTTCATCATCACCAAATCATTATTTATATGAAATGTTAAAGGGACTAATTTAAGAAAAAGAAGATCAAAACTAGGAACAATATAATGGCAATAAATACATGTGTATCAACAATTGAATTCAAAAGACAAACTAAGCAAACAAGAAAAACAGAGACAGAATCATGGATATGGAGAGTGTTTTGATGATTGTCAGGTGGGAGGGAGCTGTAGGGGAAAGGTGAAGAGGTGAGGGGATTAAGAAGTACAAACAGATAGTTACCGAATAGCCGTGGGGATGTAAAGTACAGTATAGGAAATGAAGTAGCCAAAGAGCTTATACACATGACCCATGGACATGAACAATTGTGTGGGGATTGTCTGAGAAAGCGGGAGGTTCTGGGTGGAGGGGGGCAAAGGGGGAAAAATCAGGACAACTGTAATAGCATAATCAATTTTAAAAAAAGAACAAAAATAAAAGACTTACTGAGATTCTCAGGAGTGACAGAGTGTTCACCTGGCCACATCTGAGGGACTGTTTAAGATGCATTTCACTACTGGCCAAAATGAAGTAACAGGGACTGGATATACCTTCCTGTTTAAAACAGCCCCCCCCAAAAATGGACAAAATATATGAAACAAAAGTTTTCAAAACATTGGACATCTGGCAAGAAAGGACAGTGATCCATGAGACATGGAAATACACAAAGTGAACCCTGTTGCTAGTTTCTAGGTCATAGTATAGGGAAGAGAAATCCAAGAAGACTCCCTGGTTCAAGAAGTCTGAGTCCAGGGAGACTGGGACAGCTAGAGGTCCCAAGATAGATACCCAGAGAAGAGACAGCTGCACAGGCAGAGGACTCTGGAGATCTTCAGAGGTTCCCCTGCAATTTTGGGGTGAGCATTAATCAGTTATTTACAACAAACTGTTCTATCACAGATAATGCCTAGGGAACAAAGAAGGGTTCTGTCTCAGAAATGGAAAATAACTGGCCCTAGGCTGAGCAATGCTCCAGCCCTGCCTAACGAACCTTAAAAGTAAAATTCAAAAGGAACAAACTATTTCCAAGTAACCTAACTGCATAACAAGACAGAGCTCAAGAATATTTACAAGAATACAGAAATTCAGCACTAACAAGAAAAAAATCACAATGTCTGACATCCATTTAAAGATTATTAGACATACAAAGAGGAAGGAAACATGACCCACAATAAGGAAAAAAATTAATCAATTGAAACTAACCAAAAACTGACCAGATGTCAGAATTAGCAGACAACAATGGTGAAATAACTATATAACTGTATTTCAGGTGTTCAAAAAGTTAAGTAGAGACATGGAAGATAACCCTAACCAATCTTCTAGAGACTGGATAAGATCAGACATTATAGGAAAAAAGATTAGTGGATTTGACTACACAGTAACAGAAACTCTCCAAAATGGAACACAGAAAGGAAACTTTAAAAAATATCAGTGAGCTATGTGACAATTTCAAGTAATGTCATATTTGTGAAATTAAAAGTTACCAACATAGAACAGAGTGAGAAGTATTGAAAGAAATAATGACTGAAAATTTTCCAAATTTGATGAAAGCCATAGCTACACAGACTAAGGAGTTCAATGAAGTGTACAAGAAACGTAACAACTGTGCCAAGGCACAAGATACAATTTCAATGTATAAAAATCAATTGAATTTTATGTCCTAGCAATGAACAATTGTAAATTGAAATTATAAAAGAATACCATTTACAATGTCATTGAAATGCGTGGAGATATATCTGATGAAAGTTGTGAAACCCTTAGAAAACTATAAAACATCTGTGAGAGGAATTAAATAAAGGTAGAGATATACCTTGTTGATGGATCAGAAGACTTGATATTGTTGTCAATTCTCCCTAAATAATATATATATTTGATGCAATCTCAATCAAGATCCCATTATGCTTTTTTGTAGAAACTGACAAAGTAGTTCTAGAATTCATATGGAAAGGACTTAGAAAATGAACAAAGTTGGAGGACTCACACTACCTGACTTCAGGATTTATTGCAAAGCTATGGTAATCAATACAGTGTGGTATTGTCATAAATATAGATAAAGCAATAGAACAGAATAGAGTTCAGAAATAAAACCACATATGTATGAACAACTGATTTTCAACAAAGGCAATTCAGTGGAGGAAGGACAATGTTTACAACAAGTGGTACTGGAACAATTGGATATCCATAGGCAAAAATGAACTTGGATTCACACTTTGCACCATATGCAACAATTACCTCAAAATGGATTATAAATTAAGTCTAAAACCTAACATAAAAACTCATAGGAGTAAAATTATGAAACTTCTAGATGAAAACATAAAAGAAAACTTTAGAGATCTTGGGTAAGGCAAAGATTTCTTAGATACAACACCAAAAGCACAATCTATAAAAGAACAAATCGATCATTTGAAGTTCATTAAAACATCTGTTCTTCAAATTACACTGTGAAGAAAATGAAAAGACGAGCTACAGAATGGGAGGAAATATTATTGCCAAATCTGATAGAGGACTTGTATCCAGAAATATATTAAGAACTCTCAAAACTCAATAATAAGAAAACAAACAACCCACATTTTAGAATGGGCAAAAGATTTGAACGAACACTTACCCCATAAGATGTTCAGATGGCAAATAAGTTCATGAAAAGATGCTCAACATCATTAGCCATTAGGGAAATACAAATTAAAACAACAAGGAGATGTCACTACACATAAGAATAAAATGGAAAAGACTGACCATTCCAAGGGTTGATTAGGACACGGAAGGACTGGGACTCTCGTACGCTGCTGGTGGGAATATAAAATGGGATGACCACTTTGGAAAACACTTTATTTGAAATAGCCCAATATTGGAACCCAAATGTCCATTAGCTGGTAAATGGTTGAACAAACTGTAGTCTGTCCATCCAAAGGAATACTTACAGCTCAGCAATAAAAATGCAAAACTTACAAATACATGCAACAATATGGATGATACCCAACTAATTAAGCTGAGTGAAAGAAGCCAGACAGAAAAAGAGTGCACACTGTGTAATTCCATTTACACAAAATTCAAGGAAATGCAAACTAATGTATAGTGACAGAAAGCAGGTCAGTGGTTACCTGGGAATGGGGTGGCAAAAGAAAATATTACAAAGAAGCATGAGGAAAACTTTCAGGGATGGTGAGTGTCCCTCTCTTCATTGTGGTGGTGGTTTCATGGATATATATCTACGTCGGCACCTGTCAATGTATCTACTTTAAATATGTGCACTTATTGTATGTCCACTATTACTCTGTAAAGCCATCTTTAAAAGATATTAATGGCAGAGTCTAGTGAAAAAACCACTCTGATTAACTGTGTGCCTTAAGCAAATTCCTGAACCTCTAGTTTCCTATTCTATAAAGTAGGAATAATATTACTTTCCTTGTAGGGTTGTTGTATTAAGAATTAAAAATAACATGGCAGATATGTTTTATACAAAATAGATACTCAATTATTAATGGAAATAATATAATAATGTTTTAAAAATAACAAGAAGAAAAATAATCACTTGACTCTAAATATCCTGTTTGCATCTATATGGAGAGATTTATTTGGAGGGTTTGAAGGCCATTGCCCCGGGTTTCCCAATTCCTTAGGTCACAGTTTCACATACAATGATGTGGAGTTCATGTCCTGGTAAGATTTGACCCATCCATTTCTCCTCTCTACCACCTCTTTGTTCCTGGTTTGGTCAAACAAAATCCTACCTGCCAGCCACTCCAACACCTCACGGTCTCTTCCTCCTTCCCCTTGTTTTGGGGCATGGAACCACATAGACTTGTAGAGATCAGTCAAGAAGAAAACTCTCCTGGGAAGATTAAAAGAAGATGTACGAGTATGTCAATCACACAGCATGGTTCTTGGCTCATTGAAACATGTGTAAATGTTAGTGATTGTGGCTTTACTAAATATGGATGGGATCACCTGTTCTTGCTCCCGTGTCCCCCTCACACACCTGGAGAGCTCTGCAGTAGTCATTGGGGCCAATGAATTCCCAGCTTGTTCTAGGCAAGTGGAAGGAAAAGGGAGACACCATCGCTGCCTGTGAAAGAGTATATAGCTCATGAGCAGGTTCAAAGATGGGGCAAATCAATGCAAGTGGAAGTCATTGGGAAAACATCATGAAAAAAGAGGCCAAGAGAACCTGTCTTTTGTGTGTGTGTTGTGTGTTTGTAACCCCCAACCCTTTAACCCAGTACAAGGTGTATAATTGGGTCTCAATTAATAATTTGTGGGGTTGAACAAGTGAATGAGGATAGCTGGAGATGGTATTGTCAAAAGTAGAGAAGGAAAGGGGGAGCAGCAGCTGAGGCCCAGAGTGGGGCACGAGGAGGTTCCATTCGGCTAAAGAAAGGCCAAGCCCAGGAAATAGCTGGATGCAGGGGGTGGGGAGGGGGGCAGGGTAAATGGCAGGATGAAGAGCCTGGACACTAGATTAAGGACCTCTGTGGAAACAGGAAGGTCACGACAGAGACTGCAGGGGGCAGCCGCACCCATGCCCAGAATCCTCCTTTGGCTCTGCTGGGTCTTCAGAGGTTATAGGCACATAGCTGCTCCATGAGCCAAATGGGGAATTTTGTCTTCTAGTTCCTTCTCCCACCCACAGATCAGCAGCTGCTCTGAAGGGGAGTCAGAGGCTCTCTTTCCCCTTTTCACAGGGACCGCACTCCTGGCTGGAGGAGAGCAGAAGAGCCACATGACAGGACAGTGCCCATTCAGCTGGCACACAGAATCCTCACACACACGTGCCACTCACTCAGGTTCCTAGTCACTTCTGAACACCAGGGAACCAATACCAGAGCCAACCCCCAAACTAGCAGGGACTCCTGTCCGAGCCAGTCAGTAAGGAACAGACGTGCGAACAGTCTGTGCTGACCAGGGGGCCACGCACAGCGTCCTGAGCTGGCCATCTCCAGTCCCACCTGCTCACTGCTGACCGGGAGCTGGCATGAAACTCAGGGCCTGCAAGGGAGGAGCTTCCGGGCAGAGCCCTGAGGTGGCAGCTGATGTGCCTGGTGCCTCCTGGCATCTCTGACCTGGCCCATTTTGATCCCTTAGAGCCCTCACTTGTGCCTCTTGAGATCATTCACATTTCTAGAACCTGTCTGCAACTTGAGGAAAAGCTACTTCATCCCAAACCAAATGGTTTTCCATTTGGTCCCTGCACCGAGGTCTGTGGCCGTTTGGTGTACCCATTCGACCCCGCTAAGGCAGCTCGGTTACTGACCCTGGCTCTGGGTGGGCTGTTTCCTCCTTTTAAGATACATTCCTGATAGTACTCTACGGACTGTGCTAAAGCGAAGTTTTGAACAAAGAAAGAACATTTCTTTCTGCCCAGCCATGGAGAAGTGCGGTTGTCCTCCGATTGGGGACAGAATGGAGCAGGAGTCCTGTGGATCAAGGCTTCTTGATCTAGCGCTCTGAATTGGAAAAGAATTCCAATCTCTTCTCTTTGCCATCCAGCAAAGGCGCCCTCCTCTCCGCCCCTCTCCCTGGCTGCCTGCCACCCCCAGAGCCTTGTTTCTCTTGCCCAGGTGCCCTGGGCAGCAGCCACAAGGCCTGAGCAATGGAGTTTGAGCTTGGAAAACTCCTCGCCCGGAATGTGCATGCCTGTCTGTGGCCGTGCCCGTGTGTGCGTGTGCGTGGACATGCACGTAGGCGTGTGTGACAAAAATCGCTTCTGGAGCATGTTGCCCTCTGTCTGCCCATCCAGGTTACTCCTCGCTGCAGGACGAGCTGCTGTCCCCTGCCTCCCTGCACTACGCGCTTCCCTCTCCGCTGCGTGCAGACCAGTACTGGAACGAGGTGGCCGTCATAGACGCCATCCCCTTGGCGGCCACGGAGCATGACGCCATGCTGGAGATGTCTGACATGCAGGTGTGGTCCGCGGGCCTCACACCCTCTTTGGTTACTGCTGAGGACTCCTCTCTGGAGTGCAGCAAGGCCGAGGACTCTGACGCCACTGGCCACGAGTGGAAGCTGGAGGGGGCTCTCTCCGAGGGACTCCAGGGCCCCACGGTGGGCTCTCTGGACCTTGTGGAGGACGACACAGTGGATTCAGATGCCACAAATGGCCTTATTGATTTGCTTGACCAGGAGGAAGGTCAGAGGTCAGAAGAGAAGCTGCCAGGTCATAAGAGGCAGGAGGACTCGACAGGTGCAGGGCAGGACTCAGAGAATGAAGTGTCTCTTGTTTCAGGCCAGCAGAAGGTGCAAGCCCACATCACAGAGTCCCCCACTGTGAGTCGGGTGATGGAGACCAGCCAGGACAGGTAAGGGCGGGGCTGCCGTGGTGGGATGCCTTTCCTCCTCCGGGCTCCCGGGTGACTCTGTGCCTGGCAGTGAGTTCAGAGGGAATTTCGTAGGTGCTGCTGCTGACCCTTCCTCTGTTCTTAACGCCCTGGGACAAGTTCATTCTGGAGGTGCCAGCTTTCTCTGGAGCTTCTGAGCCCTCACTCAGGCCTCTTGTTATGTAAGAATGGAGCTGTGATCTGCAAAGGCCGATCCCTCCCCAAGACCCGCTCTGGGTGTGGCTACCAAGAGAGAGGCTTAGGGTGTTGGGGTTGTGGGTAGCATACTTAGGAGAGAGATTACAACGCTTGGAGGAACCGGGTCTCTAGAGTGTGTCTGGGGCTAGGTGCTCTGGGCCACTATCGCTGTTGTGTGCTTATCGTTGAAGACCATATTTAGAAACCTACAAGCACCAGGGCCCGGATAGTCATTCGTGTGGTCACACAGCCTGCATGTGACAGGGCTGATAATGGTGCCCTTTCTACTTTATCCCTTTGAAAGAGTGAGGCTGCTGGGCTCATCTGCAGCAGGACAGAGCTTTCAACTACTAAGAAATGGTTGTTCTTGTTGCTCCTCACTGAGCTCTCTGTGACAAGAAGCAGCAGGGAAGCATGGGGGACAGTTAGTGCAGAAGGGCCTCATGCACCTGTGGCCCGACTCACTGCCGTGCCGTGAACACCGCACTCTCGGTGCTGTGCCGAGGGTGGAGGAGGGCTCGCGGGGAGAGAGTGGAGGCAGACGTGTTGGCGGGTATTGCTTTAGCTTTCCTGGCCTGGCACAGGAAACAAGTGACAGAAGCTCTTTCTTTCATAGTGCTGTGCTTCCTAAATTGCCCCTAAAGCAAGGATACAGTTGATGTGCTCCCAGAAGGCCGTGGCCACCCAAGGAGCTCAGGTCTGGCCAGGCCTTGGGAAATCTATTCTCATTTCCTCTTCCCACTCACATTGCTCGGCTTAAAAGTCCATGCTGACTAGACATTCCCCAGGGTCCACTCAGTGTGGCCCAAATACCATAGTAGGAGGAAAAAGAAGGTCATTTAGAAGATGAGACAGCGTGAATTTATTTAGTTCCCAAATAAATCCTCTGAGTAGAAGGCAGAATTGGACAGACAGCCTGTGAGGATTTAAACTGAAATACCAGCTTTCCTGCAGGGGGGACCATCATCCAACAATGTACGATGGCCATTCACTCAACGAGCGTTGACTGAACACTTGTCTGTGTGTGGCCACTGCACCATTGTGACAGTGAGGTCACTAGATGGGGAACCAGCAGACCTGAGTGCTGGGCCTCACCATGTTACAGTTTGGCTCTGTGACCTTGGTCAGCCTTCCAATGGGGGCAGACAAATTTTATTCACTCAGCGATATGTATTGAGTGCCTATAATGTGTCAGGTACTTATAAAAAGTGTTCGTTCCTGCCTAGGAGATGGTGTTGAACAAAATAGACCAAAAGTCTCTACCTGTAAGAAGTTTATATTCTAGTGGGGAGACTGACAGTAAACAAGATAAAGTAAATAAAATTCTAAGTAATTAAAAGAGAAATGCCAGATAATAAGTGATAAAAAATAAAAATAGAGCAGGAGGTGTGTATATGTCTGGAGAAGGGAAATTGTAGATACAGTGGCCAGGGAAGCCTGGGAGAGTAGCATTGGAATAGAGACTTAAAGAAATTGGGGGGTGAGCTATGCGAATACCTGAGAGGAGACAGCCAGTCGAAGGCCTAGCTAGTACAGAAGCCATGAAGTAGAGCATGCCTGCCACAGGCAAGGGACAGTGAGGAGGTCACTGTAGCTACAGCAGGGCGATCAAGGAAGGTGAGGCTAGGGAGGTGACAAGGCCAGATGTGTCAGGCCTTGAGACTCACAGAGAGACTTGAGCATTTACTGGGTGGAATGGGGAGCCATTGGAGGGCTCTGAGCAGAGTTGTGAGATGATCTGACAAATGTCTTGAGAATGGCCTGTCATGGCCAGGGGTCGTAGCAGGGAGATGAGCTAGGAGGCCAGTGTTGGAGGTGACATGGACCTGGATGGTAGCAGTGGTGGTGACCAGAAGTGGTTGTGCTCAGGGTAGCTTGTGAAAGCCGAACCGAAGGGGTTTGCTTATCACTGGAAGGACAAAGGCGCCCTTCACTGCAGCGGAGAAGACCGGGCAGAACAGGCCATCAGTGTGGCTTTGCCCATACTGTCCTTGAGATGCCTGTGCGAAACCCAGAGCAGAGAGGTGGAGGGGGCAGCCACACGTCTGCCGTTCAGGGGAGAGACGCTGGAGACGTACCTCTGGGTGTGAAGAGCACGCGGATGGGGTGTGCGGCCATAGACTGAACGAGCTCCCGGAGGCAGTGGATGTGGGTAGAGCTGAGGTCTGAGGACCAAGCCCTGGGGTCTCCAATGGTCAGAAGTCAGGAGAATTAGGAGGAACCCCAAAAGACACTGGAAAAGTGACTAGAGGGTGGAGGGCTCAGGGTGGAGGCACATCAGGTGTCCCAGAAGCCTTGGAGGGGAGAATGTGACTGCCTTGTGTGATGAGCCCCGAGATGAGGACTGTTGAGTGCAGGTGGCCTGGGGGGCTGGAGGGGAGTGGGGTGTGGTGCTGTGGGTGGAGCCCTCGTGACTGGATCTTTGCTGTGAGCGTAGTGCCTTGGGAGCCCAGAGTGGGGCTGTCCACTCAAAGGGAGGGGACCAATGGCACTGGTACCCAAAACCCTCCCCAACTGGACCACAGGGATGGCCCATTTAACCTCTCTGGATGGGGCGGTCAGCTGTGTGATATGCACATGCCCTCCCATCCCTCAAGTGGGCGGTATAGGATGTGTCCTGGGTGAGCCAGGGCTCTGGAGGGGGGGATGTCTGCGAGAGTGGAGACCGAAGGGTGACTCGCTGTCCTCTCTCTCTTCCTGGGCCCCAGACCGCAGGACTGGGATAGGGAAGGCTCCATTGTCTCGTACCTGCAAGATGCTGCACAAGGTTCCTGGCAAGAGGAGGTCACGCGAGGCCCACGCTCATTCCAGAGAACAGTCACCACAGTCAAAGGGCTGGAGCCCAGTGGGTCTCAGGAGTATGAGAAGGTCCTGGTGTCTGCGACTGAGCACTGGCAGCCAGAGCAGCCCGAGGCCAAGAGCCTGCAGGCCGACAGGGAACGGAGGCAACCGGACCCCCACAAGTGGGTACAGGAGGCGGAGCGCACCTTCTCACAGGTGGTAAAGGTGAGAACCGCAGGGAGGGACCTGCCCTGCCGAATCCTGCACCAGCGCCAGGAGGGGCCTAAGGCCAGGGGACCTCCTGTTCACTCTGCCCAGAGCTGAGCGTGTTTATTCTCTTTAGAAATTATGGTGGTGACCTTACTTTCCCTACAAGCTTCCTTGGTCTTGGTCTGCCTCCATGACCCCTGCTGAGGGAAGGCGGGGCCGACCTGTGTGGAGCTCCTGCGTGTTCTGGGCACAGCCAGTGCTGCCTTCATCCTCACAGCGGCCCAGCTCTCGGTGGTCCTTCCCATCCGGCTGCTGATGGTTGAGCAACTTGCCCAAGGTCACAGGGTCAGAAGTGGGCCTTGAGTTGGGCCTGGCTGACTCCAAAGCCATGGTCCTTGTTTGTTTTCTTTCTTCATCATGTTTTAGAAAGGGTTTAGAGCTGGGAGAACGGGGTGTTGGGCAACTCTGGTCCTACCATGGTCTGCATGGTTGAGGACAAGCCACTCTCTTCTTCGCACCTTGATTATTCACTGGTAAACGAGGAGTGAATGGAGTAATGAGGAGTGAATGGGTTATCACCGAGGTTCTTCCCTCAGGAATTCTGCGATTCTGTGGGTGGGCTCACCAAAGGGAACAGGAGAGGGATGAGGAGAAGGTTCCTCTCTCCTCCAGTTCCTTCGCCCATCCTCCCTCCCTCCCTTTCAGTTTGTCCCACTGAGCTTTTTTTATGTATTCACTTTTATCTTCATGCCCCATTCTTGTTCTCTTGCCCCTCCCCATTCCCATAGACATCCATATTAATGTTTTTTAAAAAAATTTATTATGAAAAATTGCAAATAAATACAAAAACAGACAGAATATCATATTCACTTTCCATGCACTCACCACCCAGGCCACTCTTGTCTCATCTGTACCTTCCTCCTCTCTCCCACCTCCCCTGTATTATTTTGAAGCAAACCCCAGACATCTTACTAATGTGTCATTTTAATTTATGGGTTCTTATATAATTTGTGGTGCTGTTCTGTGCCTTTGTATATTCTTAATGTGTGCGTCAACAATATGTCTGTATCTCATGTGGTTTCTTGCTGTTCGGGCAGCACCGTTTCCTCATCCAGGACCGGCGTTCTTCCTCCCTTTGCTCCTGCTACCTTCCTCTCTTCTCTTCCCATGCTCCTGTCTGAAATTGGTCCCAGCAGGCACCTCTGGGGACCGCAGGGCTCCGCTGCCTCCACAATGGCCCTAGGCTGCTGACTGTCAAGAGCTGCTAGGAATTAAATCGGGTTTTATTTAGAATGTGTCCTTGCCAAGTATGTGTCTCGGACAGGGCAGGCAGCTGTGTCCATTTTTAACCCCAGCCCACCCCTGTGCGTTTTTTTGCCATCAAGCTATTCCTTGGTACCCGCTTCCACTGCTCCCAGGAGCAAGTGCTTGGCCCAGAGCACGGGAGCTCCTAACCAGCTGCACTCCTGACTCACAGTAATGAGAAAGACGACGTTACTCTGCAGTCAGCCTTGGGCAAGGGGAGACCTGGGGAGAAAGCAGGACCGCCCCAGAGGATCAAGGGAGAAACCTTCTAGATCATTTGGTCCAGCTGCCTCGTTTATAAATGAGGAACCTTAGGCCCAGAGTGGCTAGGGTGTCTCCAGGGTCACACAGCGAACCGGTGTCAGAACCAAGAGAGCCCAGATCTCCTTTTTCCCAGTGGGAGTGGGCGTGGGGCAGGGGAGACCATACCTAACA
The DNA here is from genome assembly GCF_987537825.1 of Furipterus horrens. Lineage (NCBI taxonomy): Eukaryota > Metazoa > Chordata > Mammalia > Chiroptera > Furipteridae > Furipterus > Furipterus horrens. The sequence continues at coordinate 75,078,961 of NW_028327182.1, forward strand.
CCTCCGCAGTCTAGGACCAGATTGGATGGTGTGATGAGCTGTGTTCCTAATCCCCTGGCAGGACACCAGGTGGTGGTAATGAGATCCATTTAAGGTACCGGTTTGCAAAGTTCCCATTTGCTCGTATTTCCAGTGGATCTCTGAAAATAGTGACAGAGAGAGAGAGAAATGCCCCATAATTTAGGGCCTGGGAGGCGGGCATGAAAAGATCGTAAGCCAGACACTCCTTCCTGGAGGACCTGGAGGAAATACCTGAAGGTAGAGTCTTTTTGGCTGGGCCGAAACCAAATATGCTCTGACTTCTATTTTTCCAGGGCTTTCTTGTTGAAATGAGGCAGTGTCGTGCAGTGATAGGCGTTTGAAATCTGACTCTTTCATTTACTTACTCTTTCACTGCACAAGTTACTTAACCCCTGGTGCCTCCTTTTCCTCTGTGGAAAATGAAAGAACCTGCAGGGTAGGATGGGCTCAAGGCTTAACTGAGTTCGTGTGTGCAATGCACGTGAAACGATGTCTGCAGAGCGGCAGGCACTGCAGTAGGTGTCTGCTGTGATTAGTCACAGAGGTAGCGCTTAGCAACCCTGTGATCCTCATAGCCCTCTCGAGAACAGAACAGGTTAGGGAGAGCCCTTTAAGCCGCCCTATTTGACAGGTGAGGAAGCTGAGGCCCAGAGGAGGTACCCAACTTTCCCTTGTAGGGTCATTGTGTTGTATCCCAGATCTTTGTTCTCCCTGCCACGTGGCTGCCACTCAGGGAGGAACAGCCTGATCCCGAAAGTGGAATTCCTTTCGGCCACAGCTGCTGTGGCTGCATCTGTGAATTAGCTCAGGGAAGGCGAGTTTCATGCGCATGGTTCCTGCTCCTCACCAGCAGGCGCTGACAGCCAGCCTGGGAAGAGCCTCTGAGGACAGGCCTGAAATAGACACACCCGTTACATTGCTTACCTTCAGGGTTGCTGTGCCCGGTGAAGGGGCTGATGGGAACGGCACAGGCCCTGCCACCTGTGCCGGACCCTCCTGTGCTGGGCCTGAGCACGTCACTCATCCCAGAGCTATTTTTGAAAGAAACCCTTCACTCTCCAGGGTATCAGTTGGTCCCGTCCCCACGAGAGGGGGTGGACGTCATTCTGATCATGGCAATAGCAGCCCAGGGAAACACACAAGTACCTGGCCTCCCTGGACGCCTTATTTTCTGGCATCCCTGAATGAGAAAGCTTCCCTGGGTAGAACTGCCTCTAGTTCACACAGAGGCAGCAGGCAGGAAAGGTGAGGGGCTCTGTCCTTCTTCAAGCTCTCGGGTGGGGCGGGGCGGAGGTTTCTCACTGTGACTTTGACATGTGCTTTCAGTGCCCAGGACATGCACACCTGCCGGCTTCCTTCTAGCCCAGTTGGACAGCCCCAGCAGCTGGTTTGGAAGCTAAAATTATCAAAGCCTGACGTCACCCAGGCGTGAGGGCAGAGCCTGGGGCTGCTCAGCAGGAGGACACTCAGGCGAGCAGTTCTAGGGAGAGAGAGGCCGTCTGTTTCCTGCCTGGAGAGAAAGCGGGGGAGACTGTGGAGTGAGAGTGGAAGGGGTCCCACGGGGACTCAGGGGTCCGAGAAGAGAATGAGAGGTTGGACCCCTGCAGCAGCCAGAGCCCTGGCTCCGCTGGCCCCCGCAGGACTGGGCTGGTGAAAATGTGGACTTTCATCACCCAGCTCCTGGTCACCTTAGTGCTCCTGGGCTTCTTCCTGGTCAGCTGCCAGAATGTGATGCACATTTTTAAGGGCTCCCTGTGCTTTGTGCTGAAGCACATCCACCAGGAACTGGACAAGGAGCTGGGGGAGAATGAGGCTCTGAGTGATGACGAGGAGACCATCTCCACCAGGGTGATCCGGCGTCGGGTCCTCTTGAAGGTAATCGCCAGGCAGGAGGCAGGGCTGGAGCTGGAGGTGGGAGCACTGGAGGCCAGAAGGCCAGGGCAGAGGGCACGGTGCTGTGACGCATGTAGGGAGGATCTGGGGCAAGGCGCAGCACTTCAGGTCAGGAGACATGTTGGAAGAGAAGGGACAGAAGGGCCTCAGGGGACAGGCTCCCTGTGACGGCTGAGAAAGCTCAGCTCTGGGGCTCAGCAGGCCTGTTGTCATCTTGCTTCTGTCCTCAGGCTACACTCCGTGTGATGGTTTCTGTGGAAGGGCTTTCTTCACTGTAAGATTCTGTAGGACTATAAATTAGGTGCCACGTACTCTCTCAGGCTCTCTCCCATGAAACTTGCATGATCGCCCCTGTTTTGCCTGTTCCTGGGGCTGTTGTGGGGATGCGCACACAGAACTCTTGTGAGCTCTGGACTCCACCTGTCCTCGGCCCCCATGGCCCCATGAAGCGCCTCTTGCACTCGGAGAGGGCGGCTTGGCTGCTGCTACGTGCTGAGCTGTAGTTTCCTGCTGGGGTGGGGATTCATCCGTCTGGGACCGTTGCTGCTGCTGTTCTCTTCCCGCACCCCCAGTCCTGTTCCCAAACTCCCGCTTATCAATCCTGAGTTTTCTCCCTTTCTCTAATTTCAGGGGAATGAGCTTCAGAGTATTCCAGGGGAGCAGGTGACTGAGGAACAATTCACAGATGAGCAGGGCAACATTGTCACCAAGAAGGTGGGTGCGGAGTCCCCTGACCTGGGGGGAGACAGGAGGGCCAAAGGCCAAACAGGCAGCCGTGCACTTGCCTCCCTGTTTGCCGCCCTGACAGAGGGGTCAGCACGGCTCAGACGGGACAGTTCAGGTGCCAGGAGCTCTTGCCTTCTGTGATCTGGACACGACACGCCACATAGCCACTCTGTCTGATTCAGCCTGAATTGAGCCCCTGCTACACTGTTCCAGAAGGAACGAACCCCGTGGAGCAGCCCAAACCTAGTCCTGTGATGCCTTGCCCTGAAAAGAGCTGTAAGACAGCAGTATGGTGATCCCCAGACCATCACTGGCCTCTGAAATTAAAGAGGATGTGGAGATGCATTGAGCTGGTAGCAGATTTTAACCCAGTAGACATGAAGTTGCCTATCAAGGGTTGGGCACCATGCAAGGTTTGGGCAGCAGGGAGAAGGAGGAGCAAAGGAAAGACTTGCATGTGCTCACCTCTGGTGTTGCTCACGTTACATTGGAGCAGATCCCTCACGTCTGTCTTTCCTTCTGCACACAAGCTTCATGTGGGCAGGGATCATGTCTTGTTTATGTTTTTATCTCCCACTCCTAGCACATGCTAGGTGCAGAGTGCACAGTTGTTAGAATATCTGGAAGAATGAGTAAGGGAAGGGTGGATTGAGTCGAATTACTATAGATAAAAAAGAAATGTCCTCTGCCCTCAGGAGCTTGCAGGCGTACAAGGGAAAGACAGACAGTGTAAGCTTCCATGGATGCTGAAAAGCAGAGGAAGTGCTATGGGCTAGATGGAAGTCACATATGGTCCAACTTTGGTCATTAAAAACCTGCCAAGACCCCTCTGCAAATCTGAATCCCTCTGAGGCTGTCCAATGCGAGTGTTTCCACACAGTGATGGGAGTGGAGACCTGTCCCTGTTCTTGCCACTTTAGGATAGAGGTTGCCTCTGCCCCAACATCATCCCTGGGGACCTGCTGTTTTCAAGCTCTGTCTTGATGGTTTCACCAGCCCTTTCTCCCTTCCGTCTCTTCCAGATCATTCGCAAAGTTGTTCGGCAGATAGACTCATCTGGTGCCGATGACACTCAGGAGCACGAGGAGGTGATTGTTGAGGGTCCCCTGGAAGATCCTAGGGAGGTGGAAGCTGATATTGATTACTTTATGAAACATATCAAGGTACTGCAGTGGCCTGGCCCCTGTGCCTGCTGTTTACCTCTGTACCAGCCGACTTTGGATTTCCATCTGCACTGTGCTGACCTCTGTGGGCTCCCCCTCGAGCCTTCCTTCCCCCTGGGAGGCCGTGTTTCCATTGCTTCTGAATACTGCCTTTCATTCTCTTGCCTATTTATTGTCTGTCTCTCTGTGCGATCTGTCCTATGTTCTGTCTCTGCTGCTGTCTCCAGGTGGAGCCAAGAGGGAGTAGCCTGCATCCGGACCTGATAGAGGGCAGGAAGGGAGCTCAGATAGTGAAGCGGGCAAGCCTGAAAAGGGGGAAACAGTGATCTTGGGCATCCCCCAAAATGGCCTCTTTGGAGGTAACACAGTCTTTCTGCATCCTTTCTGCATGGCTTGGTCTTCGTGGAGTGGCTGGTCCTGGCAACGGCTGCTCCTTTCCTCACCCCCATGCCTCTCCCCAGCATGATGCAGGATCAACAGCTATGGTCCCAAGGCATAGATTCTCATTTCCCCACCTTCTAACTGAGTCCCTGAGTCTTGATTTCCTCACCAAGAAAACAGTCACCGATATCTTCTGACCTACCTCTCAGGGAGTGCAGAAATACAGAGTTGAAAAATGCTTGGATGAGTGAAAGTGCTTGGTAACCTCAGTAGTAATATTATCTTGGAAACCAAGCAACAGGGGTCTGGAAGATGGGGACAGGGCATCAGAGAGGGTACCTGAGTCTGTCTAGGCTGTGCTATTCCAACCCGGGTCCCTAGGAAGAGCTCCAACAGTGAGACTTAGAACTGTACTGCCCCTTGAACCTGGAGTCCTTCAGAAGTCCCCCACAACCGATGGCTTCCATTCTCCTGTTGCACCCCTGCTTTCCAGGAAAGGGCGAAGTTAACAGGCCCGGGGGTGCATGGTGTTTTCCCTACAAGGCAGGAGGGCTGTGCGTGAGCATGGGGCAGTGAGCTGAGGAGCCGGGGTGTGCGGTGATGTGTAGTGAAGGAGGCCGTGAAGACGCAGCGGCAAAGGCTCTCCAGCGGGCCGTGCAGTGCTGGGGGCTTCAGCGGCCAGCTCTGACCTCGTCCTCCCTGAGGGATCCTGTACTGAGCTGCCCCGAGGCTCTTTACTGCACCCAGCTCGGGGCAGCTCAGTACAGGATGCATCGGGGTGGGAGTCGGCAGGAAGCGAGGAAGCACTGTGGCCCCAGCGCGACACTAGCGACACTATTGGGGTTGTTGCCATTTTTAAACCCCCAGGGCCTGGCTCTGGGCTGAGTGGCAGGCCAGCTTCAGCTTTCTGCATTCGGCAAAAAGTGGGGCCGCTGCCTCTGCTCCCCAGCCACCAGAAGTGCTGACTCTGGGCTTCCCAACATACCTCAGCGCTTGGGCAAAAAAGAGGACTGGCAGATCCAGTTATAGGATAAAATTAGACCTGACTCCTCAGCAGCTTAAGGAGGTCACAGTATTAACCCTGGGACTGCCAGGGGGGCCCACCAGTCTGCTGGTTTAGGAGATTAGCTGTGATCCGTCCTGCAAATAATCCAAAGGTGCAAATAATTAGAAAAAGCAGAGAGCCGAAGCGAAAGTACACTCTTCTACCTTATGTTCCTTATGGTGGTGGCGACAGCAGCAGGGGCTTTAAATCTCAGCTTCTGTTTGGCTGGGGTTCTCCGGACATTCCTGAACAGGAGAGAGGCAGCCCAGAAGCCAGCCTGGGGAGAAGGGCAGAACTCAGGGATTTTTATTTTTTAATTTTCTGTAGATGGTCTCACTGCACCACCCATAGGGGATGTGGGGTCCAGATCACTGAGCTCACGTGTCAGGAATACAGGGCAGCCTGGCTCCAGTACCGTGCTGGAGCCTCTGCCAAGAAAAGGCCAAGAAAGTGTGTGGTGGGGACAGTAGTGAGGGAGCCAGTGATGAAGCAGGCACCTGCCTGGGTCCCAAGAGCCTGGCCTGCAGTATCCTCCCCTCCCAGAAAGGCGCACTGCAGAGAAGACGGTGAAGGGGCTGAAAGCTCCCTGGTTCTTAATAGTACCACCTACTCAGCCTTCGTTATTTGTGGATTTCATGTTTGCAGATTCATCTACTCAGGTTTATTTTAACCCTCAAACTCACAGCACTTTTGTGGTCACTCACAGACGCATGCATGGTGGTGAGGACTTTGAGTCGCTCTGTGTGCACGTGCCCAGCTGAGGTCAAGCAAGGCACTCTGCCCTCTGGTTTCAGCTCTCAGACTGTAAACAGGTGTCCTTTTTGCGGTCTATTTAATGCCACGGGTTGATTTTTGTTGTTGTTGTTGCTGCATTTTGGGGCTATCTGTTGGTGATTTCAGCCTCCAGGGCCAGTGCTGGAAGAGCTGTCTAGGGTTTCTAAGTACAAGAAGGCAGGGATATGCCTTATGGAAAAAATACATGTGTTTAATAAGCTTCCTTCAGGCATGAGTTAGAGCACCGTTAGCCATGCGTTTAGTGTTAATGAAGCAATAATATATATTAAATAAGGTGTCCAGAAAACACACATAGAACAAGGTTAGGTATTCATTGGTTAACAAAGCTATTGTTAACAGAGGCTGGCAGGAACCTGACGCTGTATTTTCCTGGTCCAGTGTTGGCTAATCCAGTGTTCGTGGCGACTTTTTGGTACATTACGAGAATCAACTATGTATTTTAAGAAGGGTGAAAGCTAGGGCTTGGGAGTCTAGATTGAAAACCTGGCTCCTCCAATTTGCAGGTTGTATTACCTTACACAAGTCATTTAATGGCCCTGAGCTTCCTTCTCCTTGAGGGAGGATGAAAGTAGTCCCTTCTGAATGTATGCTACACTTCAATAAAGCTTTAAAAAGAATCATAGGAGCCGTGAGAGCTGTTTTGAAAGGGTAAAGGAGAACATGTGTGTTCTGGTGCTCAATCGATTGCAGATCTAATTTGTAGTGTGACCAGGGCAAGTCAATTGACCTCTCAGAACCTTGGGTTCCTTAGCCAGGAAAGAGCAATGACTTGGATATCCCTCTTCCAGTGTGGTTATGGTGATCGATGAGTTTATGTTTGTAAAGGGCTTGGTAAATTGTCAGGTTCTAATCCACTGTTTCTCAAAGGGTTTTCCACATCCCTGTAACTCAGTCATTCGAGAGCCCGGTTAAAATGCAGATTCCTCGGCCTTGCCCAGAACTCTGGCTTCTGCATCAGCTGCTCAAGTAATTTTTATGCATATGGGAGAGCGAGTTATGGTGACTGATTCTGGTTTTCCCTTACAAACCTCCCAGAGGTGATGTGGCACAGCTGTAGACTTTATATTTAAATGGCTGGTTTGGCTCAGTGGATTGAGCGTCGGCCTGCGAGCTAAGTGTCGCTGGTTCAATCTTCCAGTCAGGGCACATCAGAGAAGGAAAACTCTGACTCCAAAAAACCTCCACTGCCTTGCGGCATACCTCTTCAGAGGAAAGGCTAAGGGAGTAAACCCCGACAGAAAATCCAGAGCCGGAGTCCCTAAGGCGGTTTGACGTTGTAGTCAACACCGGCAACTCCTGTGGCGCACCTGAAGCCAAGCTGTATTGACTCCGTCTTTCCCTTGGACCCTTCAGCTGTGAAGAGAGGGGGGGTCTGCTGCATGGGCAACAGCAGACCCTCCATATCACCCTGCCCAGGCTCTGTAGCTTCAGCTTCACTGGAGAGGACACTCCAGCGTCATCGCAAGATGTTGATTCAACACGGGAGGAGACAGATACCGTGTCACTCCCGAGTCGGACTGCACAGCCATTCTCGGCAGTGCAGATAGACTCTTAAGAAGCTACACCATCGTCTCTCGAGACGGACGGCTGCCGACGAGCTGAAAGGAATTATGGTTATAGTTTGTTCAAAGATGTGGAGCACTTCCTGAAGGGCAGAGCACCCCCAGCCCTGGTAGGGACTGAATAGACCCCAAACGCCCCTTCTGATGTCCCCACAATCGCTCCCACCTTGGGAAGAATTTTGCCTCTAAGGCCTGGCAGATGTGGGAAGGGTGCTTTCTGGTAGTTTTTAGGAAGTTAAATAATTGCTGTTTGGTCAGTCAAGGCCTGATTGCTTGAAGCAGACAGTAACAGCTGGTGAGTTTTGCTTTATGCCCAAGTACTTAGGTCCAAGAATAAGAGTGCCAGTGCTGTTAGACAGAGCGACAGCATGGAGCGGGGCAGCAGGAGGCTACGGGCCGGAGCTGGTCAGGGCTCTGGTGCTCGGCAGGCCTCTGCGGCTCTTTGGCTCTGCCTTCTGGGGACGCTCCGAAAGCTGCAGCATGAAAAGGCTGCAGGGTTTTTGTTTTGTTTTGTTTTCCTTTTTAAGAGGCACGTTCCATTCAGACATGGTGGTTGCAAGTCTTGTGTTACCTCTGACCACAGAATAATTTAGTAAGTTAAAAATTTAATAATCTCAACGGGAAGGGGCAAGGAGGCGAGAGGCTGTGTTTTATTTGGCTGTTTTAAGTCCACCCTGACTCCCAGACATTGCAGGTATATTGGAGTCTGGCACTGGAGAGAGAGGAAAGAGCCACAGGCACTGGACAGGGGGTGGGAGCAGGTGGGACGGCACAGAGAGATGGAGTGGGGAGAAGAACCTGCCTAGGGCAGCCATGGGGAGCAGCAGGGGCCTCTTGCAAGCTCTCTGTGGGGTAAGACCTTTCTCGGGGGGCACCCAGGCGAAGAGGTGCAGGACTGAGGAAGAATACTGGACGCAGCCAGGGGACTGGCATTCTGGCCCTACCCTGGTGCTGCCTGGGTGCTCCCGCGGGACCTGTCACTGCTCCTCTTGGAGTCCCAGTTTGCCCAGAGAGGAAATGAGCAGTTACCACAGGATGGGCTCTTAGCCTTGAACATTCTCCTCTGCGCCCTGCCAGGGCAGAAAAGTAGGTGAGAGATTGAGGCCTGTCTTCCCCAGGCCCAAGGTTTTATAAGGTCTCTTACTTGAGGTATGCTTAGCACTGGGGTGGGCGGTGCGGGGACCACCTGGGGGGCTCTTGCCCTTGGAGAATTTATACCACTGCCAGGGGAAGAATGCAGATATAAAAAGGGAAAGACGGGCCAAGGATAGTAGCATTTCCAGAGAGCCCATTTATAGTTACATACATATACTGCTCACTGTTCGAAGCACTTTATATATCTTTAGCTCTTTTATTTTTAAAAAATATTTATTTACTTATTAGAGAGAGGGGAAGAGAGGGGGAGAAACATCGATGTGAGAGAGAAACATTGATTGGTTGCCTCTCATACATGCCCCGAACTAGGATCAAACCTGATACCTAGGCATGTGCCCTGACCAGGAATTGAACCTGCGACCTTTTGCACCTTTTGCTTTGTGGGAGGACACCCAACCACACCGGTTAGGGCTCTTTAGCTCTTTTAAAGATCACAACAATCTAATAAGATGCATCTTCTTATAGCCCTCCTTGTATAGCAGAGGAAACAGTCACAGAGAAAGTAACTTAACCAAGGTTAAGCAGGGATTGGCAGACAGGATACAAACTCAGGCGATCCGGCTTCAGAGTTCATGCTCTTGACTGCTACACTCTATGACTGCTCTATATAAAAGGTAGTGACGAGAGGGAAGAGTTTCCAGAGCTGTGAGGGAAGAAACAAGAGTGAGCCAGAGTTCTCAGAAAGGCTTTGGGGAGGAGAGGTCTTGAGGGTGGTGGGCAGAGCTTGCGCGGGGAGGGGAACACATGACGTGCTTGCCAGGAGAGCCTCGAACAAAGGCAGGGAGCTAGAGGCGCCCAACAGCAAGAGCTGTGGACCAGAGCTGAAGAGGCACTGCCATCCCTGAAGACACGAGCTCCTGAGGCCATGATCTTGTCTGCTCCATCTCTGGGATCCTGGGGCTGGCACACGGCAGCCATCAGTGCATGTTGGCCGAACTGAACTGGAAAGGTGGAGGGTACTGCTGCCTAGCCTAGCCTCTCTTGGCACAAGCCTGGCTCGTGATCACAGCCCCTTTCGCAGGTCCAAGAGCTACTCGTGGGGATTTCTCCCCAGGTGACCGCATAGGTGTGGGAGCCTCCTGCTTCCTCCCTGAGGCACAGAGCACTCCCACAGGCGGGTTTTCTCGGGGAATCATCCACTTGCCAGCAAACTAGGATAGGCCAGGTCAGCCACCTCTGAGAGGCAGCCTCCGGGTTGGGAAGCGGGGGGAAGGATGGCTGGTATGAGGAAGGCCAGGGGCTCCGAGCTCAGCACCTTTCTGCTCATCACCTTGCTTGGGGTGGCTGCTTTTCCTGAATCAGACCCTATCTGAGCAACCAGCACAAAACTCAGTATTTGGGTGTTTTGCTGGGAGTTGCACCTTTAAATTCTAAGTGTCTCCTTCTCTCTTTGTGTCCCTCAGGATCACACCTCGACACCCAACCCTTGAGCTCCACACACTCTGCCATGCACACAGGAGGAGAGCTGGACCGGAGGGCTGCACAGTGGCGCACATGTTCCTCTAGGCTAACGGCATGATCTCCGTAAGGGACTTCCTTTAGTCTCATAATCGCATGAATGACTGACTGTAGACGCATGACCTACAGTCCTCAATCCTGCCTCTAGCGACAACTGACAAACAGATCTCAGTCAGGAATCAGGACAAAAGCAGCAAGAAGTGGGGAGAGAGAGAGAGAGGGATGGAAAGCAAGCGCAAGAGAGCGCATGAACGCAGACGTGAACAAGGGCTCTTTGTGGCTGGGGATGATATATTTTTTTAAACCATTTTAATTTTGACTTGTTACAGGGTACTTATTTTTTCAACTTCATCTGTAAGAAATCCATGTGGGCTTCCTGGAAAGAAAAAAATGAGAAGTAGGCATGAAATCAGTTCAGCACCTTAATCCCCTGTCCTCATCTGCCAGCCTTCCCTACCCACACACACCTCCATTCCATTTGTGACAGTCCCCCCTCCAGGGGACCACTCCCCCGGAACACTCTACATAGCATTGAGGACACACACACACACGCACACACAGAAGCACCTCTCCCCTCTACTCAGTGTACACACAGATTTTACTGTGATGTCCAAAGCTTTATAGAATCTCCTGTGGATAAACTGGATTTTTTTTTTTTTTTTATGTTGTCTCTCTCTCTCTCTCTCTGCCAGTTTCGGTATTAATCATCTTCCAATGGAAAATCATTACCTTTAGAGTGCATTCAGGGTTCCTTGTGTTAGGGACTTAAGAATCTGAAGTGAGGACCCCCGGCTTAGCTGTAGGACTCAAAGGGAGCCAGTGACCCATCTGAAAGGGTCTTCTCTCTCAGTTGGTGACTGTCCCAGGATTGCACCAGCATGTTCAATAGAGAAGAGGTTTTTCTATATCTTCAAGCACTTATATCATAGTCTGTGTTCAAAGTGTAAACTGTACAGTAATCAGCCTTGTGTATATGAAAAATAATAAATACTATGCAAACCAATAGAAACACTTTAGCAGTATGTGCAAAGCACTAACAGCTCAGCTCCTGAGGACTTCTCCGAGCTGCGGGAGAAGGAGCTACAGCCTGTCTTTCAGTGAAAGAGGAGAGGAGTAGGGCTGGTGAATGTATCTGCGGGTTCTCAGAAGTCAGCCACAACCCCCACGGTCTCCCAGAGCGAACTTGGTGCTCTAAGTCCAGGCAGCCCGCAGGATGGGGGGCCTAGGCTGCTCAGCCTCAGCGCCCCCGCCGTGACCAAGCCCCTCCGCCCCACCTGGAGAGGCGGAGGAGGGGCCCACTCCTGACAAGCCCAGGGGAGGGGAAGCCGGAGGAGGAGAGAGCCGCTGACCACCAGGAGGCCTGGGGCTAGGAAGGTGACCCCCCCCCCCCAGGCCAGGCCCCGGGTCAGAGCAGGAAGGAAACAAGACAGCTGGCTGTTCCTCGCCTCGGTGCCACCAGGGAAGAGCCTTAAAGTTACACTAGAGCCTCCGGCAGAGGGAGGCCCGAATCAGCACAATCCGGCCCCGCCCTGCGCAGCGGGCGCCCTCCAGGGCCAGAGAGAGACTGGCAGGCTCTGCTGGCTGTCACAGAGCCACTGTTCGTGGGTGTCCAGTCACCTTCCTCCCTGCCACTCTTCTGACGTGTCCTCGGAACACATTCACACCTTCCAAGTAGCACAGAAGCTCCCTCAGTGTCATAGCCCCCCACGGCCCTGGTGCCTGTCGCCGGCTGCACAGGTCCTGGCGGGCGGAGCGGGGCGGGCGGACGGACGGCCCAGCCGAGGGGGACCTTGGGCGCCGCGGAGCCCCCGCCGGCCCAGCCCGGGCGCTTCTGTTGGTCCCGGCGGTTTCGCTTTTGCTTTCAGAGGGGCCAGCCCCGGAGGCGGAGGCGAAGGCCAAGCTGGCGGTCTCAGGCCCCCCAGGGCTGTGCCGGACCAAGTGCACGCCGGCTCCCCCTAAGGGGCAGGGGCGCAGGGCTGCTCCGCTGCTAGGCTGGAGCGTGCGCCCGTTCCCGGGCGCCCCCGGCCAGGCCACTTGGCCCCAGGAAGACAGGCGCAGGGCCCGCCTCCCGCCCCGACCCTGTACCTTCCTGTCCCAGGCCGCCCCAAGTAGCCCCTTGCAGAGCCCCGCGCGACCCACGGCCCCAGCCTATGCTTTGGCACCTTCCGCTCCGTACGGCATGGCTGCTTGGCCCCGCGGCCCGGGCCCTTGGCGGCATGGCTGCCCGCTGCGGTTGCTAGTAGGAGCTGTTAGGGGAGGAGTTTGGGGTCTCCACACGATGCCTAGAGAATGCTGCAGTCTGCACATTAGATGCTTTTTAGAAGTTTTGGAATTACCTTGATTTTTCTAATTGTTATGAAAATAAATCTTTTCTTGACTCTCTCCCACATGCTCTGTAATTGGGAGAGAATTCCCCTTGCCCACTCTGATGTATAGACCATTCTCCCTACACCAGCTGAACAAATGTCAAAATTAATAAAGAAATTGACTCATGGCACAGGCTCCATCTGTCCTTTTTGGCTCATCCTTGGGGAGTTTGAGGTGCTGAGGCAGGAGTGAAGCCTGGCAGTGGGATCAGTCTGAAGGGTGGCCTGTGCACCAGAGAGGTGCCCACCTCCAGGAAACCTGGACAGTCCACCTTAATCAGGACCACCACTCTGGGAGAAGCCTCCCAGCCTCTGAGATGGTAGATCAGATTTTGGTCCCACCTGAAGATTACCATGAGATGGGGACAAGTCCAAGGTGGTGGGGGACACCACAAACCACCAGAGTACATGGCCGAGCCCACAGCTGACATACATTCACGGCGACCCCCTAGCACTCCTTGTGAAGGCGTCAGGCCTTTGCACTCAACGCCATTCAAAACTGAACAACTTTTGAGAAAATCACCCTGTTCCTAGCAATGAGTTCCTAACACTGCATGCAAGGCTGGCCATTAAGCTGGCCTCAGTTTCCTCATCTGTTAAACAGGGCAATGGATTAAGCATTTGTTAAAATTTCTTCAGTGTGTCATCCTGGGATCCCAAAACATGAATGCCCTTGTCAAGCTTGGCATTAAATAAGAACCAAATCATTTGCTGCACCTTTTCTTCCTTATAAGTTCCCATGATTGTTGGGTGACAAAGTCACAGTTGCAGGGTCCAAGGAATGCTCCCAGCCCTCTCTCTGAAGCTTCTCTCTCAGTATCAGAAAAGCCACCAGACCAAGAAGCCAGCCAGGGCTGTGCAACCGCATGGCCCAAAGGGTTTTCAAAAGCACAGGTTCAGAATCACAGTTGCCTGGATGGGGCTGGGGGACAACACTGGGATTCAGACATGTTTCCCAAAACAGCAGCTTAGTGGCACAGCCAACTCAGATGCACGAGAACCTTTTTACCTGTTTTTAATCCAAACTTCTAGAAAAACAATATCCACATGCAGCCTTTGTGAGGTCTTTTGTGCATTAAACTGCATTTATGCTACAGAGAGCATGGCTCAGCGAGACAAGGAACTCACAGCCTGGTCAGGAAAGGTGTTGGGACTGCCAGGTAGAGGAGGGACAGAAGTTCACCTGTCTGGCAGTCACTATTTTCCCTGTCATTTTGCCTATTCAGACCAGTGGCATGCTGATTACCATAAAATAAAATAAAAATTAAAGAAAGGATGCTGCCCCATACAGAAGTAACCCATGTTATTTACTGCTATTTTTGCTGTTTATAAAATGAAAGCTCCCAGAAAAGCCTTGCATGTTGTAAATATTAGGACAAAAAAAAAAAAAAAAGGCACGTGAGTGCTCTGAGATTCAATCTAGTTTTATCCATCAAAAATTCACTGAGCGCCAACCAAGTGCTAAGCACAGAGAATCACCGCTGAATCAACAGCCATCTCAGCCATCAAAGATTTGCAACCCAGGTGCAAGCCAGGCAGAATATGGCAACTGACCGGGCAAAGGCACAAATGTTTCCTCGGTGGAGGAGGATGGGAGGACGGAGGAGATCAGGGCAGGTTGCCTAGAGGCAGAGGCAAGAAGAGCACATTCCCAGTATGCTCAGAGCTGCCCCAGACTGCCTGGCAGGCTCCCACCCCTGGACTCTCAGTCCAGTCACAGGGATTTGCGTTCCCCCCACCCCCCAAAGCTTGGCCTCCCCACTTACCCATCCCGGCATGGAGGAGGGAGGTAGGCATCCTCGCTCAGATTGCACACTCCCACAGAGGCTTGGGCATCTGCACACTGGGGCCTGACTGAGAACCTCAGGGCAGCGACCCCTGAGTGGGGCCTCCTTGCCTTCAGGAGAACAGCTGCAAGAACTGTGACTGACTGCCAGCAGCTGCTTCAGGAGCCTCCAAGACCCCCACCCACCCACCCACCCACCCACCTTTTCCTAGTTGCTGGACTGAGGGGACCGGGAGCAGATGGACCCTCTGAGAATGAACAGAGCTTCCAGAGCACTCTCTCTTTCTCTCTCTCTCTCTCACGCACACACACACACACACACCCTGGCTGATTTTACAGTCAATCTTTCAAAGTGCAATTTGTCTAGGAAAAGCCAATGTGAGGCCCATGTGGATTTCAACCAATGGCGACGCAGCTGGCGCAGCTCAGCCAGTCTCTGGTCTGTATTCTAATGGGCCATATCTTTATCAGGGAAATATTGCTTCTCTGAACTTAAAACTTCTTATGAAGGGTCCCCAGACTTAAAGGCAGAAAGGGGGTCTGATCAGAGAAGTGGGGAACCGCCTTTCTCCGGGCCTGGCAGGTAGAGAGGGAAGGGGTTCAGCGAGGCCTTTCACCTGTCCCGGAGCACCTGACTTCCGAGCAGCTGACGTGGGTGCCCATCCCTGGGCAGGGGCTGGGCTGATGCCTTAGGTGGGAGGGCGGTCTGGGACTCGGGCTGCTTTTGACCCTCCAAACCTGCTATGGGATTCTGGACCAGAGCGCGGCGGGGTCTCAGGGTTTAGGGGCCTGCATTTGGGCTTCCTGCCTTCCCTCATTCTGACCTGGGGAACATGGAGTCCAACCTGCAAGGGACGTTTCTGCTGAACAACACACCGCTGGCTCAGTTCTCGGAGATGAAGGCCCCTGTATGCCAGTACTCTGTGCAGAACTCCTTCTACAAGCTCAGCCCCCCGGGGCTGGGCCCCCAGCTGGCCGCCGGGACCCCCCACGGCATCACAGACATCCTGAGCAGGCCCGTAGCCACGCCAAACAGCAGTCTGCTCTCCAGCTACCCCCATGTGGCGGGCTTTGGTGGACTGGGCTCCCAGGGCGTCTACTATGGCCCCCAGGTGGGGAATTTTTCGAAGGCTGGGAACGAGTACCCCACCCGGACCCGGAACTGCTGGGCAGACACGGGCCAGGACTGGCGAGGCGGGCGGCAGTGCACCAACAGTGAGTACAGGGAGCTCCCGGATTGGGGAGGAGGAGGTGTCCTAAGGGGGCACTCACAGTGGGGCCCACACCCGCTGCCCACCTCTCCTCAGCCTCCAGGAAGCTCAGACCCCTGGACCCATCTCTCATCTGGATTCAGAGCAGGATTCTCCCCTCCACGACCCACTCTATCCTACTTGGACAGGGCAACTTCCCCCCACTTCTCACCCCTTACCAGCTGCCACCTCAGCTGCCCTTTTAGGACCTGGGAGTCTCTAAGTCTGGGGAAGAGCACATAGCCCACAGAAACCTGGTGTAGGGTCCGGCTGGCAGCTCACCTTCTTCCCCCAGAAACCACTTCCTCATCCAAAGCGGGCAAATGCTGTCCCCAGTGCGGAGAAGTGGCCACAGCATCATCTTCCCGGAGAGCCACCATTCAGGGACACAGAATGCACACTGACTCCATTGCAGTCCCATCTGCCTTTGAGGGGGCTTGTTTCCTATGAACCTCCTCCAGGTTTATGTTAATAGTCGCAGTGACAGCTGCTGAGCCCCCAGGAGCAGCTACTTGGCTGTAGCTGTTGGGGCAGCTCTCCTCACCCGAACTGTCCCCAAACCTGTTTTCAGAGAACTGGCCCATGATGCTAGTCAGGGGCTGGAGGAGGGGGCGGGACATGCATAGACAGGTGAGGCTCACCTGGGAGGCAGGGAGAGTAACAGTGGCTGCGGCAGCCATCCCTGTGCCCCGAAGGCTCTGCCTAGATCAGGCAAGGGCAGGGGCAGAGGGAGCCTCCACTCCTGTCTGAGCACGGGCTGCCCACTGCAGCAGGGGCTCCCCTCTGCTGCACTGCTCCAGGGGGTCACTCGGCCTGGCAGCTCACCCCTCACTCAGTCTGAAACACAGCGAGTTCCCTGGGGTGAAGGCCCCATCTGTTGGAATTTATTTTATAGCCTGGTTTGGGGGGTGCTTTGGGCCTCAAGCACTCTCTCCCTTTCACCTCCATCACCTCCTCCTCCCCACCCCCAAACATACACCTTCTCCACACCCCTGTTCTTCAATCCTGGTGCATATTCACACACAGGAAAATATCTAAGAAAGTGGCTGAATTAACAAAGGGAGAGAGGACTGAAGGGGACAGTCTCCCAGGAGGTCTCTTCCCCTTTCTGTGCCTCCGTGTCCCCATCTGTAACATGAGGAGACAGGGCACAGGCCCCCAGGATGCTCTGAACAAGGCCCGATAGGTGGGCATTCTGCTCACCCTGATCACCACCTACCCTCCTGCCCAGCTCCTTCTTAACAAGCTGCATTGGTTGGGTGGAGGGTGCGGTCTTGAGCCTCCTTGTTTATACTCAACAGTGTGGTGACTCCCAGGCCTGGTAACAGGGGAAAACAGGAACTTGGGGCTTAAGACTCTGGTTTCTGGAGACATGGAAAATGGGATTCCAAGAACAAGGAAGTCAGGAGGGGAAGAATTCTCAGGCCCCTTGGGCCCCGATTGTTGGTGGAAGGTGCCTAATCCATTTCTTGGCATCCCTGAGACCAAGGGTAAAGTCCTATTGCCCCTGGAGGGGTTGGGCAGGCAGCATGGCTGAGAAAGAACATTACTCAAACAGGCATGGGTCCCAGGCAGGTCCTCAGCTTCCTCTGTCTTTAAGTAGCTGTAACCTGGGGCAGATGCCTTCTCAGCAGGTGTCTGCCCACCCAGACAGAGGTCAAAGTCACTATTATCAGAATGTCAGGAATGCTGTTCATATGAGAGGTGCCATGGCCCACCCACCCACAGCCTCAGTGGCCACCCTGTAGGAGGCAGCTCGCCCTGGGGGAGAGGCAGGGCAGGGCTGGCACCCCACTCATCCTTTAGACTGCACTTGTCCTTCCTCCCACCAGCCCCGGACCCCCTGAGCGAAAGCATCCACAAGAAAAAGCACACTCGGCCCACCTTCACGGGGCACCAGATCTTTGCCCTGGAGAAGACCTTTGAGCAGACCAAGTACTTGGCTGGCCCAGAGAGGGCAAGGCTGGCGTACTCATTGGGGATGACTGAGTCCCAGGTCAAGGTGAGTCTGTGTGGGAGAAGATGCCTGCCTGGCAGTGAGGAGCCTGAAGGACAGGTGCCACGGTGTGGGAGAGAGGTGGCCTTGCTCTCCCTGAAGCTCCCAGCTCTCAACCAGAGGCCTCCTGCTGTGTGGGCACCACCTGTCCACCCAACCCCAGAGACGGTGATAATTACCTTCACCAAAAAATGACTGGCAGGAATGACCCCTAGTTTGAGGGCCTTGTTTGTAGCACCTCATGTAACCCTCACAGCAACCCTAAGATGGGTTTTACAGATGAAAGAACAGTCTCAGCCCCTTGCTCAAGGTCACCTGGGTGGTAAGTGCAAAGCCGGGAGTCAAACCCAGATCTGGAGGCCTCCAGCCTCAGGCTCCCCCCTTCTCTGCACTGTCTGGGCTCTGCTTAGGGCCCAGGATCTCCAGGCATTAACCTCTGCAGGCTCCTGGTGTACTGGAGAGAAAGCTGCCCAACCTAAGCAGGAGGAAACATGTGGCTCTCTTACATGTTTTTCTGTGTTAGGTTCTTTTCTGCGCTCTTCAGCTATCTCAAATATTGAAAATATATTATTTTTAAAATTAAGGGGAAAATTTTTATGTAGTTCAGCGAGGGACTGTGGAGCTAAACGTAGGTGATTCGTGAACTCCTACTGCCTTGCCTTCCCCACCTCCAGGGCCACCTCAGCATCTTCCACGCAAGTGCCCAATGGCAAAGTAGAAGGAAGAGAGACCGTGGGGGATGGGGGGTGGTACAGCTCAGCCTAAAGGGCTGCTGCACTCACATTTTTGAAATTGCCCCCTCCCCTAAAAAACCGTAGTGCAAATATTACAGCCTACTCTATTATTGAGCCATTTGTTTACTATAAAAGCAAGGCTTTTGTGCTTGCTACTGAGGGGAGTCACACAGAGGCCCCGTGTGTGCCCTGTGTGCAGGTCCTCAGGGTCCTTCTCACTCCAGGTGTGGTTCCAGAACCGGAGGACCAAGTGGCGTAAGAAAAGTGCCCTGGAGCCCTCGTCCTCCACGCCGCGGGCCCCTGGCGGCGCGGGCGCGAGCGGGGACCGCGCGCCCTCGGAGAACGAGGACGACGAGTACAACAAGCCGCTGGACCCCGACTCAGACGACGAGAAGATCCGGCTGCTGCTCCGCAAGCACCGCGCCGCCTTCTCGGTGCTCAGCCTCGGCGGGCACAGCGTCTGACGCCTGGCCCGCCGCTCCGACCGCCCGGCTTGCCGTCTGCCCCTCGGGAGGGTAGCCTGCAGCCCCCTCCCCTCCCCTCCCCTCCCCGCTGCTGGGGGGACTGGGGGCGCAGCGCTGACCTGGGGGCTACGGAGGAGGAGGAAGAGGAGGAGGGAGGGGAGGGGGATGGGAGAAGGAGGAGGAGACAGAAGTTGTCCTGGAGAAGGCCAGCCTGGCTAAGGGAGAAGGAAACGAAGAGGCGGCCGCAAACTGCTCCTGAGGCCTGGCGCCCTGTGTGCCATCTTGCACCTCCCGGGGCGCGGGCCTTGCCCTGCCGGCTCTGAAGATTGCCAAGTGCACAGGGCGATGGACATGACCAGGCTCTGCAGCCAGGAAATGGCTGTGGGGTCCCAGACGTGCCCCTGTGATCCAGCTGTGGGGGCTTCCCCTAGGGAGGCAGCGGGCCTAGGCAAGGGGCTCCCTTCTGTTCTGGGAGCAGGGAAGCCAGGGCCCTGGGCCCAGGGTGGCTGCTGGCGGACTGCGGCAGACACGATTGGCACGTCCAGACCTTGGCATGGGAAGGATCCCCCTTGAGGGGCCAGAGTCAAATACATAACCCAGGCTGGAGGTGGGTTCCAGGAAGAAGAAACACCCGTGACACCCAAACTCTAGGATCACACCCCTAGAGGGAACACTCCTCCTGACCTCCTTTCTCCTTTTTAGCCCTGGGTCGGGGTTCCCCCAGACAAGGAGAGACAAGAGGCCCCATTGCTGGGAAAGACAGAGGTTGGAGGTGGAAACAGAGGCAGAAGCAGAGGAAAGATGGGAGTATCCCAGCAGCCGATGCTGCACCGGAGAGCCACCCACCTGGGCTTTCCTGGGTGCTGATGCAAGGACCACTCGGAGAGATGGGAGGGACAGCAGGGCTGGAGGGACCTCAGAATTCCTTGCTCCTCCAACTTCGGGGCCCACGCTGGGATGGAGAGGCCTCTGCAGGGAGGAGCTTCTCCAGGGCTTGCATGGGACCCCCAGCCCTTCCCTTCCTTGAACCCCCTGCAGCGCTGGAGCTGATGCTGTGGGGGGGGGGGGCACTAGCCAGCAGGGTGGTGTTTTTCATCCCAGGTGATTTGGAGCTACTGGCAGGTGGGAGGGCTGAGGGAGGTGGGTGGGGCTGACCAGATAAGTGCAGCCCCAAAAGGGACCAAGCATTTGCCCATGTTTACTGGCTTTTAAAAAATAAGGAGTAAAAATAAAAGTCCCAGAACCCTCTCCTGGCTCTTGTGCTTCTGTGAAATTGGCTATGGAGTCCCAGGTGTGCCAGCTGTAAGCCCCCCTGCCCCCCCTGAGGGCAGGCCTCTGCTTCTAGGGGGATGTCGGTGCTCTGGGAGTCCCGAAGCTTTGCATGACATTGGTCAGCTGAAATCTCATCGGTACATGCCAGGCACTGTGATAGGTACTGAGAAACCTGAGGAGTTATTGGGGTTCCTGACCTCCAGGAAGTCACAGCCTAGTGGGGGAAATTATCGTTTAGGGAACTAGATACCACAGGGTAAAGAAAATAGGGGAGGACATAAAAACACTAACATTAACTGAACACCTACTAATCGCTCCCAGGGTGAAGGCTTAAATTATCCCACTTGACCCCATAAGAAACCTCAGAAGTAGGTATTATCCTCGCCGCATAGGTAAGAAAACTGAGACCGAGGAAGAACCTGAACCAAGTCACAGAAAAGAGACGAGGCAACCTGAGGGCTGATTCCAAGGCTCTGCCACATGGGGCAGCGCCACGGAGCCTTTTCTGTCAAATGACAGGCTAGAATGAGCTATGCTTTCAGGACTCTTCCACCTTTTATGGTCTTTGCAAATACCAGAAAGGCGGAAGTAGTGGGAAGCATCCTGCCCTGTTTGCTGCCCCAACTAGCCCTTCAGCCTGTCCCTTGGCCCCCAGGGCAGGAGAATCTGGTCGCTGAGTGGAAATGAGGGTGGCAGGAAGACCTCAGCTAGGAAACTGAGGCACCAGCCTTTTATAATAATCCTAGTGAACCCGGAAACGAGGGTAATGTGACAAGAAAGTGTGGACTGCTTTTAAGCCCTGCCCCCCAACTCACAATGATGTCCACGTGCGGTCTCTTTCCACGCCAGTGGGAAGGATCTAAGAAGGCAGCTTCTAAGAATCGAGCACCACCCCTGTGTACTCCTGGTCACAGGCTGCAGCACGGAACCCTCCGCTGACAGGGGTGTCCTAAGAGGTGCTCTGCGGCCACACGGAAGCCGATAGGACAGACGCCGGGAGGGCCCAAGCATGCACTTAGCACAGCCACAAGGACAATAACCCTCTGGGAGCTCAGAGAGCCAGGTGTGCGAAGTCATCAAGCAGGTATGCAGAGAAAAGCCTGTAACCAAAAAATCGTGCTCATTAGCCTATGTCGTAAGCATAGTGTAATCCTAACTGCTCTATTATAGCTGTACTGCGTGCATGTCTGATTCAAGTTGTTTGGAGTCAGTATGAAATCAAGCCTGGGAAAAGTTTCTTCTGGGAGACGTTTGCTGAGCTAAACTAAACCTCTTCCAGTCAAAGTGCTGGGACACCAACCACTGGACCCTATGGCTCAAGGACTGCAGCCCTCCCAGCGTCCCCTCTCTCTCACTCCTGTCCTGAGCACAGGCACCAGCCAGGAGCGGCACTGCCCCCCACTGTGCTCATTATCTTGCCCAGGCCTTGCCTAGGGACTAGATTCAGAGTCTGAAGGATGAGAAGAGCTCAAGGTGAATGGCCCTGATTCCTGAGCATAATATGGAGTAAGTATTGCCCTCTTGAAGATGTGCACATGTGTGTGCATGTGTGTGTATGTATGTGTGCATGTGTGTGTGTTGCATAGAAAACGCTATCTCACTTCATCCCTTATAAAGAAATCACAAGCTAGGGACTTCCGGCCAAGATGGAGGCCTAGCCAGACACGCTGTGTCTCCCTCCACAACTAAGAAGGAATACAACTACCTCAAAACTAGAGACAACCAGAAGTTCCAGAAAATCGAGCTGCATGGAAGTCCAACAAACAAAGATATAAAGAAGAAATACTCAACCAAACAGGTAGGAGGGGCAGAACCGAGGCAGAGACGTGGTGTGGTGGCAGCAGCAGGCCAGTGGAAAGTGCAGTCACACATTTAAAAAAGTCGGGAGGGACACTTGAGGAGTGGTACCAGCACCGGACCAGACTCCACAGCTCACGGTTCCAGTGTCGGGGAAAATAAAGCCTCATTGCTTCTGACTGTGCAAACCAGTGGAGGCTAGGGTGGCGTAAGAAACTGCTGGTCTCTCAGGAGAGTCTGTTTGTTTAGAGAACCCTCACGATCTTAGAACATCCTCAGACACACCCACGCTGGGAACTACAGCCAGGGCAACAGCTAGAGGAGCACCAGTCCCATACAGGAAGTGGGAGAAGGGCCTAGGAAAGGGGTGAGGGCTGAGCAAGCAGCATTGTTCCCTCTCAGACCCCTCCCCCACATAACAGCACCATGACATGGTGAAATGGGTCACCCTGTACTGACAAATACCTAAGGCTCTTCCTCTTACAATGTAACAGGTGGGACAGTACCTAAGACACAGAGGCAAACAAACACAGGAGCCTATCAAGATGAGGAGACAGAGAAATATGGCCCAAAAGAGGGAACGGATCAAGGTTCCAGAGGGAGAACTAAGCAATGAGGAGATAGCCAATTTCACAGATGAGGAGATAGCCAACCTAACAGATGCAGAGTTCAAAACACTGGTGATAAAGATACTCAAGGCTTGACAAATATGCTTGAGTACAGCAACTGTATAAAGGAAGAAGTGCAGGTTATGCTAAATGAAATGAAGAAAAATCCATACAAAACCAATGGTGAAGAGAAGTAAATTGGGGTTCAAATCAATGATTTGGAACAGAAGGAAGAAAAAAAGTCAACCAGTACAGAATGAGGAAATAAGAATTGAAAAAAATGAGGAGAGGCTTAGGAACCTCTGAGACAACTTTAAACATACCAACATCCAAATCATAGGGGTGCCAGAAGGAGAAGAGGAAGAGCAAGAAATTGAAAGCTTATGTGAAAAAATAATGAAGGAAAACTTCCCAATTTTGGCAAATGAAATAGACATACAAGTCCAGGAAGCACAGAGAGTCCCAAACAAGCTAGACCCAAGGAAGACCACACCAAGACACATCATAATTAAAATGCCAAAGGTGAAAGATAAAGAGAGAATCTTAAAAGCAGCAAGAGGAAAGCAGAGAGTTACCTACAAAGGAGTTTCTATAAGACCATCAGCTGATTTCTCAAAAGAAACTTTGCAGGTGAGAAGGGACTGGCAAGAAGTATTCAATGTGATGAAAAGCAAGGACCCACAACCAAGATTACTATATCCAGCAAAGCTATCATTTAGAATGGATGGGCAGATGAAGTGCTTCCCAGAAAAGGTAAAGCTAAAGGAGTTTATCATCACCAAGCCCTTATTATATGAAATGTCAAAGGGATTTACTTAAGAAAAAGAAGATCAAAACTATGAACATTAAAATGACAACAAACTCACAACTATCAACAACTGAATCTAAAAAATAAAAACAAAACCAACTAAGCAAACCAGAATAGGACCAGAATCATAGGTATGGGGATCATTTGGAGGGTTATCAGCTGGGAGGAGGAAGGGGGAGAAATGGGGAAATGGTGCAGGGATTAAGAAGCATAATTGGCTGGTACAAAATAGACAGGGGGAAGTTAAGAATAATACAGGAAAGGGTGAAGCCAAAGAACTATATACATGATCCATGGACATGAACAAAGGGGGTGGAATTGCTGGAGGCAAGGGGGGTACTGGGTGGAGGGGAGCAAAGGAAAGAAAGTGGGGACTACTGTAACAACATAATCAATAAAATATACTTAAAAAAAAAAAAGAAATCATAAGCCATAGACCCCTACCCCTTGTTTATGTCCGGTTGTAAAAGGGACGCCTTGTACATGCTGAGTTAAACAAAACCTTTTAGACAGTCATGCTTCTTGCAACTTCTATCACATCACAAACTTCTCAGGGATGAGACAAAAGGGAAAGAAATTAAGTCCTGTTCTCCCAACAGCCACCAAGTCCTGCTTTGCAAGACAGTCCAGTGGGCTCCAAAAGACAGGCACAGCTTGCACCGAATCCCATGGGCCTCACACTGGTGGCTTCCAGTGTTAGAAGAACTTGGGACATGTCTTCAGCAGGATAGGTGTGAAGTTGGGAAATGGCAGTGTCACCCCTGGTTCAGAATGCCCATATCCTGATGTGAACAATTCAAAAGGACATGGGCCACAGAAACCCCACTTCTGGCAACCCCTCCTCATGCTCAAGCCACCCCGACTGTTTGAGCCCAGGCTCTGGCTAGCCCAAGTCCTGGCCTGCAGCGGGCGTAGGGGAACCTGTCTGTTAGAGCAGGGCTCAAACCCTCGCTCCACCAGTCTGGGTCCTTGGGTGAGTTATTTAACCTCTGCACCTCAGTTTACTCAACTGTAAGACAGGAATAAGTATACATACTTTGCAGGGTCTTTTGAGGCTGACAGTCCCAAGCTGGAATCCTCACTTCACTGTAAGTAGCTGGGTCATTGTGACCAAGTGAGTTAAGCTCCTGAAATCCAGTTTCCTCATCTGTAAAATGAGGCCGATGACCAACTGTGCAAGACTGAGAAGATTAAATGAAATCACATACAACACTAGAACAACGTGGGGACTTACACACATGTGCATGCACTCCCACTCTCCTTCCTCCTGAGAGTCCTGCCACTAGGCAGTGGCAGAGCCAACTCTAAGCAGGTCTTCTCAACAAGGGGACAAGCCACCCCCTCCATTAAGTATTCTAGCTTTGTAAGTCAATTGCTCTCTGAGAGGTTCCAGAAAGACTTGTGTGTGACCAGATTAGCTTACCTGAGCTCCTAGATTCTCGAGCAGGAGATAACCAGATGTGGCGAGCTGAATTTGGCTTACAGATGTGTTTCTTTGTGGCATACAATGCCTTTACAGTAACCAGTGGGCCTTTAGGCAGGGCAAGCCTGGTCCAGAGTGCAATCCTCACTGTTTCCCTGACACTGCCACGTGCCTGGGCTCTGCACAGTATGTCACCTGCCTGGCCCCTAAAGTCATTTGGGTTTCTGTATCCTGCTAAAGCCTTAACGCTCTAACACATGGACCACAGTACCAGCAGCAGTGACCTCACCTGGGGACTTGCTAGAGACGCAGATGCTCAGGCCCCGCCTGAGACCTCCTGAATCAGAAGCTGTGTTTTAGCAAGATGGCCCACATGTGGTGCACGTGGCGGTGTGAGAAGACCGTGAGTGGGCATGACCACGTGAATGTGTCTGGATAACACTCCTCTTCTCAGAGCACAGTACCTGGCCCAAGTCAGGTGCTCATTAAAAACTTCCTAGATGGTTTCAGATGGGTATAAGTAGATTGCCAACATTTGTGACCATGTATAACAAAACAGTGAGAACAAAATCTCTGAGGACAAGACAGTAGCTGTCACAGCGCACAGACACTGTTTTCCCAGGCGAGGCCAGAGCTGCCTTGGGGACAAGACTAGATTCAGAGAGGCCCTGAGCCAAGGCACAGAGAAGCAACTGCTAGCAGCAGGAGACATGCAGGAAGAGGAATTTCAGAAGCACAGGCCTCAGCAGGTGTTTGGTGATGGGACTAAAATCCCAGCTTGAGTCAAAGGTCTTTGATGACAGCACTGTGGTTCATGTTCATAAGGATGTGCCAGAGCCTTCAGGAATATTAAACTGGGGCCTTTGCCTTCTGCATAAGATAGCCAGAGAGCATATTTTGGAAGGTTTTTCATTGGGAAATTATTTTACTTAAAACAACTCACTGATGATGCTCAGAAAAACAAAATAGTTCTCTTATTCTGATATGTCATTTCTATTTGGTCAGAGGTTGGGTTGGGAGTTTATGGAGGAATCTCTTACAAACCAGCAAGGGAAAGAATATCCATCATTTGGGAGGCAGAAATCATGGAAAAGAGGCCAAGGGATTTCCTGGGTCACTTTGTCCCCCGGGCCCAGAGCTCCAATAGGATCCACCTGACATCAGGTCAAGATGACAAAGGGACATTTGTTTGCTCTCTACAATGCAGGAGGTCCATGGGGCAGGGAAGACTCTATCTTGCACCTCCTAAGGAAGGACTCCTTCTAAATGTTCTAATCACATCCATTCATTTGTCTTCCGAAAGCTATGTATAATTTAGTAGCCCACTTTCCAGAAGGAGAAGCTGAGGCAGAGAGATGAATTGCTGTACCCCAGGTCCAGGGATGTAGTGCGTCAAGATTCTGCTCAATTTCACAGTCCGTGCTCTGTCCCCTTACCACACGCTGTTGCAATGACCAAATCTACAAATCTACCACCGCTCCTGCTGTTACTTCCTGCTAATGCTCTAGGGACTTTACTTAGCTTATTTAATTAAAACAAGAAAAGCCACATGAAATAAGCACTATTATTATACCCATTTCATTGCCTGGGACACAGAGTAGCTAAGTAACTTGCCTTAGGTCACACAGCTTAGCCCAGTCTGACTGATTCTGGAGCTTCCACTCTTAATCACTGTAAAAGGAGAAAGAGAAAAGGCTCATTTGAAATAAGTCTGGGTTCTAAACTGTTTAAAAAGAAAATTAGAATTATATGTCATAAATTAAAACCCATGTAGTCAACATGGATGCTCTGCTTTTTGATTGGCACTCTGCTTGTTGCTGGGAATACAAACACAGAATGAGCTCCGATGATCACAGTCTAGAAGGAGACAGGCTGACAAGAAAGAAAGGGAACACAGTGTTATCAGTGCCATGAGGAAAGTCTTCACAGGGAGCAGAACCCACAAGAGGCAGTGGCTAAGAATAAGAATTTAATTAATGGCAATGAATGTTAATAAAATGCAGTTCACAATTGATGATCACAATTGATCACCAGAAGCATTACATACTTTAACGTGTATTTAAGAGGGAGCACTGGAATGAAGGCAAATTTCATCAGTAAGAATCACTGTGTTGATATCACCTAAAATTTAGAATTTATGAAGCTTGAATGAAGAGCAATGATCAAATCCCCATTTGCAGCAATACTATACTCACTATGACATTCTATCTACATCCATGTGTGTTATCCCATTTGATTCTCAGATGGACTGCTCGTCAGGTTTGATACCCAGTTTGCATAAGAGGAAATCGAAGCTTGGAGTGCTGAGGACACCTATCCAAGGTCAAAACGCCTTGTCTTCCAACCGTAAGTCCGAGGCTGTGTCTACTTCCTGGATGTATAAAGACCTGAAAGCTATAGAGGGTACAAGAGGACCACATGAAGTTCTCGAATCAAAGACGTACAGATTGGGTTTGAAATGTGGCAGACGACATGGACCAGCAACAAACTACCAGCACTGTAGAGGAATCCCTGGATTTTATCAGGCTCAACCTGGATGAGTGAATTTCTGTGAAAATGAGAAATGACAGAGAGCTTCGAAGTAGATTACATGCTTATAATCAACATTTAAATATGATATTAGGAGATGTGGAAGAAACTGTGGCTACTATTGAAACTGATGAAGAAACATATGAAGAGATATACAAATCAACAAAATGAAATGTTCCAATGTTCTCTGTCTGGGGAGATGGTGTTGGACTAGTTGGCCCTCCATTGAGAGTTGGCTGAAACAAAGAATTTACCTTGTATGGAAATGAGGAAACTTTGTATAATTGTGTCTTTAAGTGTAGAAGGTATCCAAAAGAGAAACCTGCATAAAGCTTGATATTAAGAAATGACCAAGGATTCTTCCACTCCTGAAATGAGCTGATTTGACACAAGTAACAAATTGTTAAGCTAAATGGCATTTTTATTTTTCACCAACCCTTTCAATAAATGTTATCACTAAGAAGCTGCCCTCTTTTTTAAAAAGATGATTTGCTCTGTTGATTTTTTTCAGACAACTTCCAATTTTTAAAATTTAAATTAAATTTGACGTTTTCTTTTTTTATTTTTTTTTTTAAGACACATGATCAATGGGTTCCAATGCATGATTACAGCAAACACCATTTTTCTTGGTGTGGTTTCTGCTGCTTTGTAACTGAAGGTCAGTGTCCCTGAAAGGGGCAGACATGCCACAGCCAGACATACTCTTTTAGGCCATTTCCCAACCACATGTGAGGACAGGACTGAGACATTCAAATTCCCAGGGCCTTTCCTGGACATTCCAAATCAGCTGGGCAGCAAGTGACCTTGGAACGTGCCTGGTTAATCAGTGCCCCAGAGCACTGGGAGCAAACAAATTTGCCAAACAGTGATTTTAGAAGCCCAACTCCATTTAAATCCTAGTGTTGATCATAAAGACATTCATTGGGTTCTGTAGTTTTTCCTTCTCCCACAAGTGACAAAGATTCAAGAAGTCAGGGAACGCAGGCTGCAGAGCTGGAACAAAGCTGCAAAAGGTCTGGGCATCCTTCCCAATGAAAGAGGGGGCGATGGCGGGACCCTCAAGGTTTCCCATGGCCCCTTGGCATCAGCCCCGTGGCATCAACCATGTGGCTGTGGCATTTGTGGGAGGGTCTAACATAATCACACCTCCAAGGGCTCTTGGGAGAGACCCTGCTCTAATGAATTTGCTAAATCACTGCCGCTATGTCCTGGAGAGGAAAGCAACGTTGCACTTGCAGGTCTAGACTTAGCTCTGCTTGGGCCGGGACCATCACGTGCCAAGGTGGAAACAGCCAGGGCAGGGCACTCTGTGCCCGAACTGCAGGGTAACTGTAAAGTACAGTGCATTGCTCAGTGAATGGCAACTTCTACCCTGAGAGTGGGAAAAGGGTGCAGTGTGCTTCTGTGGTTTGGCTTGCCTGGCACTGATCCTTGCCTTCCTCTGGTAATGTCACCAGACTTTTCTAAGGGGAAACAGCCCTTTTGCCATGTTTGATGGATCTAGTGCAGACAGGCTGACCCCACCCCCAAACCCAGGTGTAGATGAGTGACACAGTCCTAGGCCCATCTGTGAATGCCACCTCTCTGGTCATGTGATAGGTTAGTTCAGGGATGGGCCCAGGCTCACTTCCAGCCAATGAACCAAGGACCCAAGTTGTTCTCAGTAGCATCTCTCTTCTTCTCTAGCTGGAGCTTTCTTTGGCTGCTACAGCCATCTTGCCACAATGAGGGACACCTGCCTGAGAAAGGAAGCCAGTGGGAAGAAAAACAGATCTGGGAGATAGAGGGAGAGCAGGATTGAATGGGTACCATTGCTTCAGGTCCAAACCCAGCCTTTTCAGGAGACAATGAAACCTTTTTGTCTTGAGTCAGATTGAGTTGGGTTTCTGTAATTTATAATAGAAAATATAAAGTAAAAATATATACCTTGTATATCTAAGTTAAAAAAAAAAAAACCTCTTTTTTTGCTTATAAGCTGGCTCTCCCAGGGATCCCACAACATGGGGACACAAGGGGGAAGGGAGCTACCCTGAGTTAGAATTTCCCAGCATTCTCTTCCCTTGTAACCTTGACCTGAGAGTTCGGTCCTACCCCTTCTCTCCCTTCATGCCCCAGCTCTCCACCCTTAGCTCAGATGGCCAGGTTGTAGTGGGCCACCTTTAGAGGCAGAAAGGGACTGGATTGTTAGTTCTGATTCTTGATCAAATTCCCGATGAGACAGCACCTGGCTCTCCTGGAGAGTGATGCTGCAGTTCCTTGGAGGGTCTGCAAGCTCAGGCTGTTTAAAAGAAGATCCCTGGCCTATCTGCCCCACCCCCAGGGGTGAGGAAAGCCTCACCAGTCCATAGCCCTGGAAGAGCCCTGGACTGGAGCGACTTGGCCCCTGGCACCTCCATCAGCTGCCAGCGCTGTTCTGAGAAGAGCCTGCAGTGGGGCTGGGTCCTTCTTGCCGTTTAAGCTGTGCTGCCCCTACAGTCCCAAAGCGGAAGCTGCTCGGAACAACCCTGTTCCCCCTTACAGGTCTAGGAGTTTCCTATCCCAAGGTCTTGCTCAGGGCATCCTCACTTTTCCTGATGCTCCTCTGTGCCAGAGCCCCACCTCAGAAGCCCTGGCCTGTCCCCTCCAATACTACTTGTCCCTCTTTAAAGCAATGAACCAAAGACTGACCCTTCCTTAGGCAACACCAGCCTTGGGTGCAAATGGGGCGAAGACCCTGATTGTACAAGTGGGAAGAGAGCTTCAGGTGACAGCCAGGGGGAGGGGCCCGCTGGCTTCCAGACCCCGGTGTGCAGGTCTACTGAGGTGTCCTTGTCAGTAATAACCCTCTGGGACGGGGCACAAGTAGCTCATTTTCTTTTAAATGTTTCTTTCCTCTTGTTTCTTCCAGGGAACAGCACCTGTGCCTGGACAGGGACAATGACTTTGGAAGTGGTGCAGGAGGCCGCTCTTCCTGCCTGTGGAGCTTTGGCCTGCCTCCCCCACCCCCTGCAGCCAACCCAGAGGGCATGCATTCAAAAGCCCCTCATTAGGCCTCTCTTTACAGGCAAACAAATATCATTAATCTTGGTAAAGTGAGTGAAAGCACATTCACCTGTCCAAGCAAGAGAATTAATGTTGTGTCAATAGGAAATTAGTGTTTACCCCTGCCCTTTACATCGCCCCTTTGCTACGGAAAGCGCAGGGCAGACCGGCCCAAATGTACAGCGTAGTCAGAGGAGAGAAAAATACCCCATCCCGCGCAACACAGGTGCAGGCGTCGGGGGTGGGAGCTGGGGATGGGGTGCCAGGGGACGGGAGAGGCCCTGATGCAGGGAAGGGACAGGAGTCACCCCAGGCCTCAGACAAGGTGAGTGACAACAGCAGAGCCTCACTCAGAGATTCTCACTGGACCATGAGCCCTAGGGAGACATGTCCTCCAGCCCCAGGCAGTCACACAAAGGTGACAGAAGACTCCCTCTCCTTTCCGGGGCAAGTGGCCATGATCTCTCGAACCAGGCAGGCTGTGCACGGAGCTGCACAGGCTGAGGGGGTGATGTTACTGGCACAAGCTGCTGTTTACTGAGCACCCACTAAGTGCCGGGCTCTGTGTGTGATGACTGAGAGGCAGTCTCTAAAAAGCCTATGGAGCAAGTATCCTGCCCTTTTCTCAGATAAAGAAGACACTGCAATGCAGAATAATTCCATAGCTTAGCTCAAGGCCGTACACAGGGAGGAGGTGTATTTGAACACAGCCTGACTCCACAGCCACACACTTCCACACCAGGAAGGATCAGCACGTGAGGTCAAGTGCAAAGTCAGGAAGTCTCTGAGAAAGCCCTTCTGAGTCTTTCTCCACTCCCCCCCACCCACCGGGAATGACTCCCAGTGGGAAGGTCAGGGAGAGGCAGGGCTGGGCGGCCAACTCAGAGTGTGAGGGTGTGTGTGTACGAGCCTGTGTGACCCAGGAAAAGAAACCAAACAGGCCGATAAGAGCTCTTGTTTCCAGAGCAAAGCACCAATGAAACACAAGGCAGATGTAAGCAAATAAAGCTGTGGCGTCCAGAGAGAAAATCAATACTAGATTATAGGTCCTAGCCCAATCATATACCAATTAATACAGAGCGGGTGGGGCTGCAGGCTGGGGAAAGGTGGGTCTGGCTTGAGAGCAGGAGCTGACCTGCCTGCCCCCAGTTTCCCTACAATCCGGGCTGTCCTCTGGTTGGGGGCTGCAGGCCCTGCTTCTCTCTGGGGGAAACCTGTGTGAACAGTGAAGCGGGGAGGGTTGGGGGAGGAGGATAAAAGGAGCTTCACCTCAATGATGTCGGCATCTGGGAGCCGAAGGCAGAAGGGCAAGGTGAATGAGAGATGCTTTGGAAGGCTGGTACTCACTGGAAAGGAACAGACAGCCCAGACCAGACAGAGAAGCTGCTTGATATTTAATTTGCTACAGAAACAAAACAAAACAAATAAGTAAATAAATAAAACAAGGGGCTTGCTTTTAGAAAGTGATAAAAAAAAATTGGCAAAAATGGGAAAACTGGGAAACAGATTTCTACCCCCAAGAAATGATATGGAAGCCTCTGGTCATTCTGTCCATGTTTTATTTAATTCAGAAAGTACAGCCAAGAAGTTAATAAATAATTTTCAAGAGAAGTGGTAAAGGCAGCACAGGACTGGGTGACCGTGGGGATGGAGTGGCCCAGAACCTTCTGTGTTGGGCCTCAGCCTCATCACTCGGGTGGCAGGGGTGAGGCACAATGACACACAGCCACCTGCCGACAGCGGCCAGGCTGAATGGATCTCCAACCCAGGGAGGCGGCTCTGCCTCATCAGGATAAGTCAGAAGTGCCACTGACCAGAGAGAGGAAGTCTGGCTGTGGGAGCGAGGGCCCACGGGTCCGGAACGAGCACGCCCTTCCTCTAAAATCCCCAATACTCTTGGGGAAAGGAGACCCAATGTTGTTCGGGAAGCAGAGAACAGAAGTGGAAGGAAAGGTGGCAAATCAGTGAAAAGAAGGGCACCTGCTCCCATTTTCCTCCCACAGGAAGTCCCCCTGGCCAGAGTCCCTCCTGTACCCTGGCTGCTCCTGGCGCAAGCCCTGGCGCAGAGGCCCTTTCCACGTGGGAGTCCTGTGGGCCAAGGACTGTTGCGTGCCAAAGAAAAACGAAATTTGCTAGCCGAATATTTTTTAGACATTTTGCAAGATGCACGGCCTCCCTGACAATTTTTAATGTACTAACTGCCTGGTCCAGTGAGCTGATTAATTGGTGCTGGAGAGATCAATAAAAAACAGAAAATTAAAACAATTTTAAAGTGATTAAGTAGTTTAACACCTGTCTCCCGTCACGTCAGCGCAGGAAGAAAAATAAAGCAGGTGTCGAAGGGGCCTCCTGAAGCAAGAGAAAACAGCGCCTGCCTTGGAGAAATGACAAATCACAGCTGGTGGATCAATCTGCGTGCAAGCAGCCCTTCGTCGGGCCCGAAGCAGCGGGAGCCAGGGACCCTGAGTCTCTGGGCACCTCCCTGGCCACTCTTGTAGCACTGCTCCTCCAGCCAGGGAGGCAAGTGACTGTCCAGATCCTGAAAAACAGGGCGGGGAGCAAGGTGAACCAAATGTCTTGGCCTAGAATTCTGGATGGGATCAGATGTGAAAGTGTTAGCTAACCTTCTGACCTCATTTGCAGCCGTTTGGAACTCAGTCTGCAATATGTGGAGAGGTTCAAGTGCAATGAAAACGCATTTTTGGAGCTGTGGGGGCAACAGAAGGAAATAGTCATGGTTCTCTAGAGTCACCAGAGCCTTGGTTCTGGAAGCTTCAGGTCTCCACCCCTACTCCCAAGGGAGACAGAGCCTCCCAACCTCCACCTTCCCTCAGCCTCCTGCAGCCTGGTTGTATCTACAGGTGGAACAGGTACCTGCTAGATGATGGCCCAGATGCCCCTTGTGACTCTTTTGTGCCAGCCTCACTCCCCTTGCCCCCACCCCCACCACCAGCAGCTATCAGGAAAGCTGCACAGCCAGCGTCCCTCCTTTCCCATAGTTTCATGTACGTGACTCATTCACTGGAAGTCAACTCATAGAGTGCAAGCAACTCTAAGAGGATTCCAACTTCCCAGCCAAAGTTCTAACAAAGCAGAACGAACCTGGGCAGGGGAAGTGACGTGAGGGAGAACTGACGAAGGGTAGAGGTAAAGCCCCAAGGGAAGCATTTCACAGGTCTCCTGTTCATCCGTGGAAGTGGACTTAAATTTGGCATGGGTTAAGTGCAGAGCTACTTAATGTGACTCGTGTGTCAGAAAGCCGAGCTGTCCTGCGGCTTCCCTGCCTGGTACACCACTGCACCTCCCTGGGCTGGGGGGTGGGGATCAAGCCTTAGGAGAAAGAGCTGGTCCTTGACCAACTCCCTGCACACTGGGACGGAACGGGCCAAGCTCCAGAAAGTCGCTCTGTTAATACTCACCTGCTGGGCAGACAGTCACACGTTTGTTTTCTGCTCTCCAGCGTCCTGTTCCCCTTCAAGGCCCCCTGATGCAGCAGCTTTCACCAAGCCAGGACAGAAAAGGAACTCCAAGCAACAACACAGAAACCTTGCGGCTGGTCTACAACATGTCGTTTTAAAATGCGATTGAAACATTTAATAATGTGAAATGCTGGACAACGCCAAAGCCTCTCGGCTGAACTTACTAGCACTCCACTTTGAAAGCCCTCCTGTCACACTAACTGTGAACGGAAGTCATCGGCCGAGGCCTGCAAAAGGGCAGGGCCAAGGAGGAGTTCCAACTAGTGTTAGCTTTAATAAATACTTTAATAGCCAGAGTGTTTCCCTTTCTCGGACTTCCCTCTGGGAGCTCTGCTTCTGTAGTTAACGCTTGGGTCACTTGATGTTCCTGTTTGGGGCCATATTAGTCTCATCGAAAAGGTGTCAAAACCTTTATGGACAATTTTATGCCAGTGAGTCTCACAAAAAAAGATTTCCAATCTTTGGCTATTGGCTCGCTTCTTAAAATAATCCATACAGCCGAATTTCCACGTGACAAAATGTAGTCCATCTCTTGGCATTTCCTGCCACAAGATGTCACTTTGGTGACTTGGTTAGGAAGCTAAAAGGCCCTGCAGTCCCACTTGTCTCACGGATCACAAATGTCCCTTTGCCAAAGGTACCATTACCAGGGCGCACCTCTCAGCCAGGGGAGGGCTGGCCAGTGGCCTGTCTGCTGCCCAGGTAGGGCCTGAGCTACCTAGAAGGCAACAGACCCGGACTGGCGGCAGTCAGGGTGGGGCAGGGCCCAGCCCAGGAACCTCACCACTCTCAGAAGCAAACACAAAGTTCTTGACACGGTGCCCTCAGGCCTGCTGCTGCTCCCCGTAGAGTAAGCCTCAGACTGACGGAGATAAAGTTTCCCCGGGTCCAAGTTCCAAACTCGGCTGTTTTGTTTCTGTTAAAATGCAATTGTTTTTCTCTGGAGTGTGTGGTGACTGCTCAGCGTCAGGAAGATGTATGAAAACCTCCACTTCAATTCAGCATCCCTTTTCTCCCAGACAAACACGGTCGGATTTTAATAAATCAAAGAGCCACACTGTTTAATAAAAATTTATTGACTTACAAGTGATTATTTATCAAAAGACCATTAATAGCCGGTACTGAAATGATGTGTTACTGGGTGGTGCTGGGAGACTAATAGGAAATCAATGCAGCTGGCCAGCCAGAATGCATATGAGAAGCCCACCCCCCGACAGCTAACGCAATCTCACCAGCAAAATACACCAGACGCTACCCCTGGTGCAATGAAAAGTTCCCCCTTTTTATTTATCGTTTACAAATGAAATGATCAATACTTTTAATCTAGAGCAAAATTTATTAACTTTCCCATCGGAGAGAGACATATTGACTGGGGGAAAAGGGGGTGTTAGTGCAATGGAAGATGGATGGCCGGATGGTCGTTTCTTAACCTGTCCCAGAGTCAGTGCATGCAGCTGCCCCTTCAGCCCCAACGTCCCAGGCCACACAGGGCAAGTGTGACTGGAGAAACCAAATCTGGCCACCCCAGCTGCGCAACAGGCAGCTGGGGACCTACGACACCGGGGACTCATGTATCAGGGACCGTGGAAAGCACGATTCCTCAGACCACTGTTTTTGGTCAATTCCAGGAAGAAAGCGGCTGGATCTGCAGTCCCAGAAGACCTCCGCGGGGCAGCAGAGCCCACCATTGATTGGTAGGGAGCTGCTGTGAAGGGTAACGCCAGATGGTGCCTGCGGACGCGCCACGGGCCTGGTTCAGGTGTTCAGGACTCTGCAGAGCTCTCCCCATGACCTCACATAAAGCCCTTTTTAATCTCTGATGGGCAGCAACAGGGAAGGGGGTCTGGCACAGTCAAGAGCCAAGTTCCAAGCTGTTTCTACTATGTCACAAGGATATCATCTCAAACCGCTCCATCAAGCTTAGTGTGCTGAGCACTGGCCTGGCTGACAGCCTTCTATGGAGCTTCTGCTGGCTGGGGAATTTTACTAGCCTTTGTGGAAAGTTCCTTCTCTTACTGGCTAAAAAAAAAAAAAAGTCTCACGTTTGAATG
The DNA here is from genome assembly GCF_987537825.1 of Furipterus horrens. Lineage (NCBI taxonomy): Eukaryota > Metazoa > Chordata > Mammalia > Chiroptera > Furipteridae > Furipterus > Furipterus horrens. The sequence continues at coordinate 75,114,744 of NW_028327182.1, forward strand.
TAAAGTCTTCCCAAGATTCACAATCAAACCCACCCATGCCCACAATCACCTAAAACACTGGGGACTCTGCTTCACACGTGGGACAGCCTCTAGTGGAACTGAGTTTCACTAGCCCCATTGTTTTGAAGGAAGCAAATCATTTTAAACTGACTTCTCTTATTTCTGAACACAGATGACTTGAGAGCTTAAAGCCAAAGCTTAAATTATGGGTTTAAAACTTACAGAAATTGCAGAAATGAAAAGGGCTTAGTTCTGGATGAAGGAATAGTTACAGAGAAACAGTCAAAACAGCAAAGGCGACATAGCAGGTTTGGAAGTGACATGAGCTGGCCAGTGATATGCCACTAATTAATGCCACATGGTTTTACTCTAAGAGCATCCTCATCACTGCTGGGATCAGAAGCGGGAGCGTATTTTGTATTTTACACGCTTCTCTGTTGTTACCCCTAAGTGCCATGAAGTTTTACCACACAAGACCAACTTAAATTATCCGAAACCAAATATTGACTTATGGATAACCTGGGGCCTGCAGGGTCCCAATTAACATGATGCAGCAGTCTGATGCATCTGCATGCTTATAACAAGTACTAAGTTAAAATTTTAGAGATTTTATTTGGGGGCGGGGCTGTGATTCATAGCCCCTCTCCTCACCTAGTAAAGGAGGAAACTAAACATTGCTTAGACCCCACAAGTATTCCTTTACATAGCAGTGATTCTAAACCAGGTTGTTCTCATCTTTTGTTATCAAGTAAACATTTGTTGAAAAGAATGAGAAACATAAAAATATTAAATACCTATAAAAATAATGAAATAAATGTATTGATCAGGTTTTTTAAAAAAGGGAGTTTAAAAAGGGAACGTGGTCTTCAAAATCAATTTTTAAAGATCTCTGAAAGCTTCAAAACTGTAAATATTACTTCTTATAAAGGCTGATAATCCCTTTGTAAAACAGTTCATAAGAGGCTGTTCTTAACAGTTGGAACAAGTGTTTTTGTTTCAGGGGAAAATGCTTCACTGGGTAAGCAGATCAGAGGAATGGAAGCTATCCCGGGAGGCCGAGCAGCGCGAAGGCTGTTGGGGCGAGAGGCATCCTGGTGTCAGGCAGGACAGAGTGCTGCCCACGCAGGAGCCAGCTTCATTCCCACATCCCCCAGTCGCAGCCTGGAGGGTGGCCTTGGAGAGGTGACACTTACCATGGCTGCTGCCAAATCCTGCACGGTGTGCGGCCTGTGCCACATGGATGGAGGGGAGGGAGAGACGGATAAATAGTAGAGGTGAGGTAACCCTCTTCTGAGGAATTTGACATTGGTGGTGGCCCCTCGAAGCAAAAAGCTGCGAGTGGGGCTTGGCTTCGATTGGCCTTCGGTGATGGTAGGTGGGCGCAGGGGGCCACGAGAGCAGCAGGCTCCCTCTGGCTGTGTGGAGGCCCCCGGTGCATCAAATACCCACTGCCAATCCTGCCCCCTTGCTCACCCTCCCAGGGCCTCGGCTCCTGCCTTGCCCCATGTTTCCACGCGGATTTCTGCTGTCCTTTCAGACGGCCCTGCCACACGGCACTCTCTCCCCCACCTCAATACACACCTCTGACACCCAGGCACCTACCTGTGTAAAACCCACATCTCTGCCTGTGCGGGGGAGTCTGAATTAACCAGCGACAGGCAAGAAAACATTGGATGTGACCACTTTACCTTCTTGGAACAACACTATTCCTCATAACAGAAGTCAAGCAGACACCCTTCAGCCCCGGGGTTCCCTTAGGTAGCTTTGATAAGAAGCACGTTGCTTAGGGCTACATCTAGGGGAGAAGGAGTGAAGGGAAAAACCCCTCTATTCATTCACCATCAAAGACAAGTTTATTTACTCACAAAGCAACTCCGAAGCCCTGGGCAGCTGCTCAGAGCTCAGACCTCGTCCTGCCACAACTCGGGCCTGTACACGAACCCTGAGCTCCACTGCCCTTTCCCAGGAGTAGCACTTCAATCCCCACAACAACCCTGTGAGGTAGGTATCACCGCCCTTCCCCCCTCTGATCCAGGTCACAGATGGGGAAGCTGAGGCACGTGCTAACAAAGAGCAAGTCACGCGGGAGTCTGAGGTGCACACTGGCACTGGAACGTGGAATGACTGGGTTCCCACCACACGCTAGTCACTGGTCCATCTTGCCTCGTCCCTCCCCTTTGGTGACTGCCTGAGAATTTAGAACTTCTTTTGCAGAAAGCCCCTGCAGACGAGTTTCCTTTTCATCAGGTCTGCAGAGCTCCAAGGCTGGGGCGATATTCAGGCAGGCAGGCCACATCGCCGGGAAGTGCTTCTCACGAGCAGGGGCCCTCCCCCAGCCCCGTCCCTGGCACGTGGGTGACTGGAACAGGCTAACGTGCAACTGGCCGGAGCATGGGACCACAACCGATTCTTCCCAACCACTCAGCCCCTTTGTGCACAGGCACAGAGTCCACTTTAATGGCATTCCTCCAATGGACTTATTGTAAAAAAAACAGGAAGTCAACGTGCCCTGGGTCGCGACACTCCACAGTGCTCTGGACGGCCAGCCCAGGGGTCCAGGGTGGCTCTGAAGAAGCTGACATCCTGGGACCCAGAGCAGCGGAAAGACCGGAGCCTGGAAAGAATGCAGCAGAGGGGGCGGTGGCAAGGACTCCAGCTGGCCCCCGTGTCAGGATCCGGACGCAGTGGCTCCAGCAGCAGGAGGCACGGGCTCAGGACCGGCTCCTGTCCTCATGGTTCCCAACAATCATCTTGCTGTACAGCTTCTGCTGCTCCTCTTTGAACGCATCCTTCACCTTCTCCCTCTTCAGGCCACCGTCCCTGTGAGAGAAAGGCTGCATGTAACAGCGAAGAAAGCTTCCCGTCCACTCTCACATCACAGCCACACTCCCTGCAGCTCAGAACCAGGAAAAACCTGCCAGACACAGGAGCTCCTCCACAGCTCTCCCATCAGCGTGAGCTCAGGGGCACCTTCCCACCTCCGAACTCTCACGGCTGCCCGGGGTCAGAATTCACGGCTTGTGTTCAAGGCTCTCTGTAATTGCTTAGACCTACCAAGGAGATTAAAATTCTTTCTACTCCAATATTTGTCCTCACCTTAAAAAAGATAAAGGAGGTATTCTTGCACCATGGAAAGTGCACCCAGCTTTAAGAAATATTGAGACTTATAACAAATCTGTAAAATGGATCTGTGAAGAAAACCTGTAAAATTCAGACCTAAGAATTTTCCAAATTCATGCAAACAATAAACACAAGGGGAAATACGTGTTCTTACTTCTTCTATGTGCAGGGATGGTGCTGGGGGAACCCCAGCACCTCCCTTCATCTTCCCAGAGAAACCCTCTACACTTGGTTTGCTCCCACCCACCCATCACCCCAACTCTTTGCCTACAGGCTAGAATTATCCTCATCTTCAATGACTAATGAAAACCCACGCCCAATTTCCATCTTTTGTGCCTCCCACCCTTTCGGTGTTCTGGGGGTGGCAGCGGTGGTAACGCCCCTGAAGAGCCCCAGCGCCAGGCAGACCTTACACTGAGAGACCTGACGCTTGGCCATGCCCTTTCAAATCCACAGCAAAGGCATCCTGTCAAAAGCAGCCACCTCATCCTCAGGAGGCCTCAGGGAGAGGGAACTTGGAGCAGTGGCTAAACATTCTAGTTCCTCAGGCCAGTCAGACCAGAGTTCAAAATCTGGCCCCAATGTTTCTCCTGTGACTTGGGGAAGCAGGTGCCTAACCTCTGAGTTTCAGTCTGTCATCTGAAAAATGGAAGTAACAGATTCTGTACTTCATGGACCTCCTCTGACCATGAAGGAAGGTCACTGCACAGAGCACCAGCAGTACTGTGTCTATGTGACTGAGGGCCACGCTATTACCTAAGAAGCCACAGGTCAGCTGAAATTTGAATATTCCGACTTTCCCCACAATGCCCACTTCAGTCTAATGTCCTCCAGAGCCGACCCCTGCGCCTCAACTTGAAGGACCTGAAGACGCTGGGGTCGTTTCCCCTGAGCCAGTGTTCACCCCCAACCCCTTACTGAGTGTGACTATCTCACTCTGGTATAAGGGCCGGTAGACTGGCCACAGGCCAAGTCCATCCTGACACCTGTTTCTGTAAATAAAGACACACTCATCTGTTTATGTGGTGTCTCTGCATTTGCTTTCAGGCTACGATGGCGGAGTTAAGCAACCGTAACAGGTGCCACATGGTCCGCAACATCTAGGATGTTTATTAATTAACTCTACAGAAAAAGTTTGCCAATTCCTGCTCTAGTAGATAATGCTGTAAATGCAAAAATAGAAACTTTGGCCTTTCTAAGGATGATGCAATTTTGTCAAATATATGAGATCAGAGAGCCCAACACTCCTGTGAGGCTTGCAGATCAGCAGCAGGGCTCCCCGACCTAAGAGTCGGGATTGCCTGGGTGTCCTGGCAGACTGGGACAAACCCCAGGGAGGTTCAGTTCCAGCCTCCTGGGCTCCATGTTTCCCAAGATCAAGCTAACAGCGGGCATGTCTGAGTTGGAACTAGGAGACAGCAGTCAAACTGCTCCCTCTCCAGGGCTGGTGAACTGCATTCTCTACACCAGGGAGAGCAAGAATCTTTGTGACTGGAGTCAACAGTTCAGCATTTCCTTCAGAAACTCACAGTCTCCTAGGCTCAGCTGGTTAGACCTGGCTCTTGACTCACCACAGCAGGTCCACGAGTCCTCCCTGCCTGGCAATGGCGGATTTCACCCTGTTTGCAAACTGGACGGCATCTTCATCTGTCTGCAAGGAAGTGAGGGAGACCACTTAGCCCAGGCTCGTGGTCAAACCGAGCTGGGTGAAGACCTCTGCATGTTGGGGCACCCACCTCTCTGGTCATGGGAGGCAGGTACCAAACGCTGCAGACAATGGCCCAGCTGGTCATCATTCTCAGCAGGTATGTCACCATCCCATATTTGCTGCTGTTAAAGAAGGCATCACCGAATTGAGGGTCATACTGAAAAACAGTGGAAAGCTGATGGTAAGAAGTCAGCAGTTCGAATAATGACTGCAGTCCCTAGGGCAGCATCAATCACAGAAAGATGCTTCCAGACCCCTCCATGAACACTGCTGAAGTAACACTACGCCCAGGCAGTTCGGACCTCTAGGAATGTTAACCTCCCTAATCCAAAATACTGCTGCAGATCCTTGGGGATGACAGCCTTCCTCAAACAAAAGTGTCCTCCAGCTTTGATCAGTTTCACACCTTGCTCACTTATCAGTACATATATTCTATTACTTAAGTTTTCAAGCATATCCCAAAACACATTATCACACAGGCTAATATAGACTGCCATATACCCACCCCCCAGACTCACAGCACTTCACCATACTTGGCGCCTCTACCCTCTTCCCCTCTCATAAACCCTACCTCTTCACGCTCTTCACTCATAGAGAGATGTGTACCTCCCCCAGGTAAAGACATTTTCCTACATAACTACCCGCAGAAAGCTTACGATATGCTTCTGTACCTAGGCTCCCAAGGAAGCTAATGACCCGCTGAAGCAGGCGGCTTTGCTCTGATAGAACACGGTGCGCGTCACTGAGTGGATGCATGTCGCCAGCGCAGGCTCCATCTCACCGGTGCTGCACTTCCGGCCAAGAAGCGGACTTACCAGATACCTTCGTTTGCTAACGGCTCTCATGGAGGCCACGGGCTGTACTTCAACAGCATTTTGTGGGAAACGTGGCCAAAGCTGTGATCCTCTTTCTCACCAAACAGAATAATAATTTAAGTGGCAGATAAGCACAGTGCGAGAGACTCTGGGCAGTGTCATGGGACTGTTATCAAATGTTTGAAAGGCTGTCATTACAAATCATTAGACTGACTTTGTGTAACTATAAAGCAAAGACCTCGGATCAGAAAGAAAAATAAAAGGAGACAGAATTTCAAGAGCTGGACCATGGAAGCAAGCTGTCACCAGCAGGGATGATGCCCCTGGCCTGGAGGAGCTCACAGGATCACAGGTGGGAGGCTATGGTGGGGACTCTGGCACTCAAGGGGGTGAGTCTGACTTGTATGATCTTTTAGGCCTTTCAAGCCTGAATTTTATAATTCTCAGAACTGGAGTTGGATATTTATGCCTAGTTGAGAAACTGACTACTGAAACGAAGACGTTTAGATTTAATTACAGAAACTAAGACATTTAGATGTAACTATAGAAAGGGTTAATGACTTGTAATACCCAAAGGAAATAAGGGAGACGAATGAGTTTTAAACAGAAGCTAATGGGTATGATTTGAAGAAAGTGTTCCTCTATTTTGTAAAGCACTATATAGATTAAAAAATGTGATATTTGTCAGAGAGTGAGAGTCCTTTGTTTGGGGCTAATTCTATACTCCATGCAGGGCAGACCCTACAGAGAGAAAAATAAGGCAAAAAGCTCAAAATAGCAATAAATTGCTCAAAATTAGATACTGACAATTTTAGTGGAAATGTAGTAAAAGTCATGAGGTTGCTAAGGTTATCCAAGTTTGGTTACCAAAAACTTTATAAAAACTGGAACAGTATCTGTGAAGTAGAAGTTCTTAATCTTATGTAGGCTTTAATTTGTGAATGGAATGAAATTATATGTAAAATTTACATGCCTTTTCCTTTGGAGAGGAGTCAGAACTACCCAAGGGCCTGGGTTCCAACTGGCAGGGTTTGCACAGTGACCAGCAGCAGCAGCAGCAGCAACAGCACCCAACAAGCCAAACACCTGCCCGGTCACAATCCGTCCAGGTGATGCTAACATGGCTAAGATTCAAGAACCGTGCTCTGGAGTGAGCAATGAGGGCCTCTGTCCAGTAGTTTGCTTTTAATAAACTCATACAGGAAAACACTGGACTCTCAGGACATTAAAATGCAGGATGGCGTGCATGTGGCACAAATGCCACTCCTCATTCCTACACCCACAGCAGACACTGCTCAGAGACTGTTCTCTTTTTTGTTGTTTCCAGACAGAGCACCACAGTATCCCCACAAATCTCTCACGCAGCCCTGACCCACAGCTCAGTTACCTGCAGCCACTATTCACCAGCCATCCCTGCCCTGGTGCTTTGCCCACCTGGTAAAAGCGGAGGGGCCGCTAAGCCTTTGCTCAACAAGGAGGAGCACCCCCTCACCCCTCACCAGCTGTGCTGGCGAGATGAAAATAACTATTTCCACAGAAGGCTCTGCATACAACAAGCAGACCCTTGCAGAGGTATGGAGACTAAATTCTAAGCACAGCTTTAATTTACGTACTCCCTGTTTAACCCTGATTTCTACCTAAATACTTTAAACATACTGACAATAACCGCGCCTTTTAGACGTAATAGTGTAACAGCAAGCTTTTAGAATAATACTAAGTATTTATAAAAACAGATGAATGTGAAGGGGGAGATGGAGGAAGGATAAAAAAGGGAAACTGAATGGCTAACTGAATCCATTTCTCTAGGTAAGTTGAACGGTTACAATTTCCTAAAAGGTGGCGGGATAGACCAGACAAGCTCATGAGGTCCATTTCACTTTTACAGGGGCCCCTCCCTGGTGCACAGACGAGACCACGGCCCTAATCAGTGGAGCTGTTTCTTCCTTCAGGACTAAGGACACATCTGCACCCATCCACCGGGCAGCCGCACAGCCCCTTCCTGCATAAGTCACCTCTCCAGGTGGCTCACCTCACATGCCAGTGAGGTTTACGAAGACAGAGGAAATAATTAGGGGTGGGGGGGGGTAAGGGAGTGCGGTATACAAAGCTCAAAAGTGGACTCCACTTCCTGAATCTGGTGGCGGTGGGGAGGTGTGGGTTGAAATCTGGCCATCCCATGGTCCAGAACTCCCAGTCCTTCCTCACAGGTCATGAACAACGTAACGTTCTCCTCAGCAGTCGACCCACACCAGCCCAGCCCTGCTGCTCTGCTGGAGGATCAACCCGCTGATGGTGACACCAGCTGCTTCCCCATCTTCTCTCGCTGCATCCGGGGTGCGGCAGCGGCCTCAATGACCAATGTACCCTCGGTGGTCTGGTACCTTGATAGCAACGGGGTAAACTGTGGCTCCAATTTCAAAACTTCCCTTTTTGAACATCATCACTGATGTATTATTGATGCAGGTTCCTAAAATGCAGGAGAGAATAAAATGCTATTTCTTTTGGTCCTTTACCCCACAGATTAGGAGTTTAAGGACTAAATACAATAATAACAATTCTTATGATTCTTCAAACAGGATAAATCTTTCATCTTCCTGATTAACCCATGCCAGCTGAGACGAATGGTCAGAGACACTCAGCAGACTTGGCAGGTTTCGGTAAGAATGCTACAAGAAGCTGAAAGACCCTGTCAACACTAGAGAAGAGATTTCTTCGTTGGTCAAGTTCACACGGTGGCACTTAGTACGATTTCTAAACTTCTATGAGTTTTAGTCCCACGACCAATCTGAAAGAACCTAACATTATCTAGTGAAAATGCACAGCCCCAACAAAGGTTGAGGAGCTTGGTTCCCAGGCCACACCAGAGTCCCCATCTTGCATGGTCTCCCCCACAGCAGCTCTGTGGGGGCTGGCACCTTCTTACCCTCTGGGAAGATGAGGATAGGTAGTTTGCTTTTATCCTGCACGTGCTCAGTCAGTCTTTAGAAGAGAAAAAGAAAACAAAGGGTCAGACAGCCTAATGTCCCTTAGCACCAAAATGCATTTATAAATAACCTACAGAGATGCGACACTAGATGTTGTATAAAAACAAGTGAACAAATATGACCCTATCTTTTATAAACCCAGAATCTAAGTCTCACAATGACACAACTTAAAAGGACAGGGAAAAGCAGATGACTACTATTTTGTTTGTGCAGTTATTCAATCAAGTATCAATGTCTGTGTACAGAGAACACTGCTCAGATCTGGAACTGTCCACAGGACACGCCTGCCACAGAGCACCCTGAATAAGCACCTGCTACCGAACTTCCTAACTGCCTTGCTGGGCTGGATCTACAGCCCACCCAGCTTCACACTCTGTCCCTGAGAGGTGCAGCAAAGGGACTTTAATGGCAGGTTCATTTGTCCCCGTGGAAGACGGTCTCGGTTGGATCTGGATTCCTCTCAATTATACTGCAAAGCTTGTGCCATTACTTGCATGATTTATCCTTTTTTCAAGCTTGAAAATAGAACACTTTGTTACCGTGCCTAAAGTTTGTTTTTGTCATATGAATTGATTTTGAGACTTCAAATGGCAAAGTGCATATCTTGTTTGTTATAATGGGTACAAGAAATAAGAGGATTGAGTTTTGGCCTGCAATCCAAGTGTTGCTGGTTTGATTCCCAGTCAGGGTACATGACCAGGTTGCACACCAGGTCCCCAGTTGGGGGCACATGAGAGGCAACCACACAGTGATGTTTCTCTCCCTCTCGTTCTCCTTTCCCTTCTCTCTAAACAAACAGATAAATAAACAAACAAACAAACATATTTAAAAAATGCAGACTTTAAAAGAAAAAAAAGAAATAAAGGTTTAAGAACACTACTAACTTGGTAAATAATATTAGTGCTTCCATACTTTTCATATTCCATGTTTTACAAAAAACGTTTTTATTATGAAAGCAGTACAGGCTCAGTGTAGAAGACACTATAATTCCACTGTGGGAGGGATAACTACCTCTAAAATGCATACCTTCTCTGTTATTGGTCATATAAACAGCATTTTGTTGATTTACCTTTTAGCCACCAGGTGGCGATCTTTCACTTCAGACCGCTCAAACCAGACGTGAGGACAGGCCTTCACCATGGCTCTCTGAATCACACCCATGAGTCCCCCGTGCGCTTGACCCACCTAATCTCAGACAAAGGAATAACTGGTGGTGATGCCAACCTCACACAAACCCCCCACTCTGTGGAGAAAAGCCCAGATCCCACAAGATAAACACCCCAACCTCTCACACTCTACTGCTAACCACAGGTTTCTTGCTATTAAGAAAACTTGAATCTTAAATTTTATCTGTTTAATCAGTGATACCAGAGGTGTACAATGTAAAACATAGTTGAAAATCCTAAAACAAAATAATGAAGCTGAACAATACCTTGTGTAAGAATGCCCGCACTCCTGCCCTGGGCAGATTCTCATAGGCCCTTGAACGCAGTCCTTTCAAATCCTCCTTCCTTACCTTCACCCCTTTCCGTGTCGCCTAAATATCCAAAATCTAACCTTCAACCACTCTCAATTACTCTGCTCAGAATGTGCTGTTAAAAGTCCCACGGAGTTCTCAAAAGCAACAGAAACAGAGGCAAAAATCTAGGCTGGGGACCATACATTAAAACATGTTTACCTGTTTATACCTTTAACAAAGAGCTCAGGGAAGGGTCCCAAAGCCTCCCAGCCCTGACCAGTCTCTGAAGTAAGAAGTCTCGCCCCAAGAAAGCAACAAAAAGAAGTCTTACCATGGCATAATAGCCATCACTGGCCAAAATGATGACATCAATAGGAGAGGTATGATTGGCCACACAGATGCCACCGTTCCTAGGCCTGTTTTTCCTGTTCAGAATGTATGCAAAGCAACAAAAATTTGTGTGAAATGATTCTTTTGAACTCATCCCTCACCTCAGCTTCATCACCTCTAGCTGAAAGCTCCGAAGAGCCCGGTTGGCCGTTTGCAGCTGGGTTATGTTTTGCCAGCGCCACCTCCCTCTGTATCGTCCCAAGTCGCCTCACCTGTCATGGTAGGTAATGATGGCTGTCAGGGCTCGCACACAGATCCGGTAGCACATTAAGTGAACATGTTTACTCATGAACTCCTTACACCTGCAACAGCAAGACAAACATTTTTGGTTTTATTTTACATGTAGGAAGACAGGAAAAATTGCTGACTCCAACAATTTATCAAAGCCTACAGTCCTTTACGACTGCAAAATATTTTTATAAATATTAGTGTATATGGTAAAACCCTGCAATTATTAATATCTTTATGCCTACATGAGGAAACAAAGCAATAATGAGAATTGCTGAAACTCACATAAGTAGGTGGGTTTAGAATTCATAGCTCTAGAATTTCCTGCACAGGTGAGTCTGCTAGATTCCTCTCCCTTCTAGTCTACACCTAGAGGGAAGGCAAAGGCCAGAGTCCAACCTCCTAACTACCTTGGGCAGAAGAGATGTTGGCCTGCTCCGGAATTTCCCAGAAGGAGCAAATTTCTCCTTCAAAGAACAAAACAAAGAATCCCTACCTACATTTCTCATCCTCTTACCAACTTATCAACACAGCAGAATGCTCGAAACTAAACAACATGTTGTCAAATCTGCTCGCCTTGAACTCCAGTTTGTGGTTTCCCCCTTTTGTCTTTAAAATGGGAAGCGTGTGAGGGCTGGAGGGCAAAAAGGACAGTCATAGATCAAGATGGGTAAAAAAATAAAAGACTTGAATGCTGATGCCACTGTTACCATGGGGTTGTTTCATCTGTGGTTTGGCTGCACCCAGAGAAGCACCTGGCCTTCAAGGATCAGAGCCCCCACTGTGGAGCCCTTCAGACACGGACACTCCTGCTCAACTCACCTCCCGTTTGGCAAGTATCCCACCATGGTCGTGCCCACCACCAGAAGGCTAATCCCTGTGAAAGCGAGAGCTATCCTGTAATAAGAAGACAAATTAGAACACAGCAAACAAATCCTTGCACTATCTATAGAACTGACTGTATGAAAATGAAAGTGGGCATCATGAAAACACCCCCAAGACCTGATCACTTAGGACAGTGGTTCTCAACCCATGGGTCGCGACCCCTTTGGGGGTCGAATGACCCTTTCACAGGGGTCGCCTAAGACCATTGGAAAACACACATATAATTACATTTTGTTTTTGTGATTTATCACTATGCTTTAGATATGGTTGGGCGTCACCACAACATGAGGAACTATATTAAAGAGTCGCGGCATTAGGAAGGTTGAGAACCACTGACTTAGGACCTAGACTAGAGTTCCAGCTAGAAATGCAAGCAGCCCCATGAGAGCTGGAGATCATTTTGATTCCAAACCAACCACCACTATGGATCTGGCTCTCAGCTGACACCATCTCCTCAGGCATCAGGCAGCCAGGATGGAAAATCCTAATGCTGGCTGGTTATTCTGCCCTCAGGCACCTGCAGTCCTGCTGTTACCCTGCTTGAAACCTGGGCAGAAGCCCAGCTTCTCTGTGAAGCAACAGGAAGTAGAGCCTGAAGGCACCAGCATCTGGCAAGGCCCACTGAGAGAGCAAAGGCACAGCAGGACCACAGCAGGGCCAAGAGATCAATGCTGCCTCTGTAACAGAGTGGGAGAGAATTAGCCCTGCCCAGGGAGGAGTGGCCAGAAAGTGCAACGTGTCTTCTGTCCCCGTGTTTAGTCCATCTAGACAAGCAATTCGTCTTCACAACCTAAGTACTTCTGTGTGATATATGGAGAATCTAGGGCCTTTAAAGGACAATCCCAGTGTTAGTGTACACTTGCAAGGGTCAAAGGGCTGGCCGATGAAAGGGTCATACTATCCCTCCCAAGATAGGCAGACCATGCAAGGGGCTCCAGCCCCTTAGCCCCCTTGGGCCCTGCCCTCACCTGAGAGGCAGGAGGAAGCAATACCGAATCAGCACTCCTAAGCCCCACAAGACAGTGAGCCGGAGGCTGATGTACTGGAAGTTGTAATTGGTTCTGCTCAGCAGGTTCCAGGACTCCAACTCCTCTGCTGAGAATCTCTTTGTCACCTCATCATCCATAATGGTTTCCATTCCTTTCCGGCAAAAGTAGAAAATGTCAGAGAGCTCAAACTCTGGAGTATTATCCAGAGCCTTACTGCTACCACTTCGGCGAATTTCTTTGATCTCTTCTTCTAGTGAAGTGGGATCTTTTGCAATAATTCCTGCAAAAGAGAACACGCTGTCAACGTGGAAGAAAACAAGTTAAACATACTCAGAGTACATAGCCTACCTTTTATATCGTGAAGAGTCTGTGCGGAATTAAAAGCATTCAGAAACATATTTCAAATGAACCTTTTATGATGAGGATCAAGACCCAGTCTTACCGTTGGTATAGGGCTTGTAGAGTTGGTGGTTCTTTTCTTTGGCTCCTCTCTCCATTCTCAAGGTCGCCCACTGCAGGGGGGAAAACGGTAACAGTTAAGAAGGACCACCTCCGTTTCCATTCTGTGAAAGCCTCAAGGCCTCTCTCATCTGAGATCAGATTGTAGCCAAGAAAGCACCCATTCTGAAAGTCAACTCAAAGCTCTCTCCTCCTAGAGCAGCCCCCCTCCTTGATAACCTAGACCAAGAGTTAAGTCACCTGTAGTAAACAGCTGGAAACTGAGGAGCGTGGGTAAGCTTCTAGCTTCTCACTGCCTAACACTCTTGGTCTCCGGTTCCTTAAGGAACTCCCTAGCTGACATCACATGGATGTTCTTTCTTTGCTACCAAATAGCAGCTATTCGCAAACAGCAAAACCAAGCATCCTTTACGCTACTATCTGCCACCCAATGCTGCCCACCTCCCAAATTAGTCCAAGAAAGTGACTATTGTTTTCAAGTAAAAGATTTAAATAATATAGATGTCTAGACTGTCCATTTACCTCTAAGTAAAACCTTTCAACGGGAGAACCCTAGTTGATATAGAAAGTCCTAAGTGGCTTGGTGTTAAAAAAAAAAATGTTAGGAAGAAAAGAACACTATTTGGAGATTTAAAAAAAAAATCTAGGTTCGACATGGGCGCGCTGCAAGTGGCTTTGCTGTGGCTGATGAGATTTTCCAAAAAATAAAAATAAATCTAGGTTCAAATCTCAAGTTTGACACTTACGTCCCTTAAGTAACTCATTCCAACACTCTGAATGTTAGTCTTTTCTATCTACAAAGTAAAATAATGATATGTCAACCTTCTACATCACAAGATCACTCAAAGTCAAATGACGCTATGTATGTGACAGAACTTGGGCAAGTGCATAAAACCCTAACTGTAGCACTGGCTGATGTGGCTCAGTGGATTGAGTGCCGGCCTATGAACTGAAAGGTCGCTGGTTTGATTACCAGTCAGGGCACATGTCTGGGTTGTGTGTTCGGACCCCAGTTGGGGCACATGTAAGAAGCAACCAACTGAAGTTTCTCTCCCTCTCTCTAAAAATAATTTTAAAAAAATTTAAAGAAAAAGAGAGGCTCTTCCTAGAGCCTCCCCTTCCTTCATTAAAATCCTTTTTATTAAAGAGAGAGTCAGAGGCCAGGGTCTCCCACTATTAAATACTGAGAGGTAAATACATGACTTTATTTATTACCTACTGGAATATGTTACCACCAAAGAAAGTTGTGCCCACAGTGATCAAAGAAATAGAACAGTTATCTTAAAAGGTGTCTTTTCAAACTTGTTCCATTAAACAAGGTGGGAAAACCCTATCACTCCATGACACAGCAAAGTCCACATGGCCCAAAGCATTTGGTGTGTTTTTTTCTGGTAGAGCCTGAAGTATTAGCAAGACTGCTCTGCATGGTCTAGCAGAACCAAAGGCAGGACACAAGTTTAATTAGTAATCTGACCTCATCTAGAAATTCCTTCAAACTCCACTGCCTAGAAAAAACAGAAGGCAAAGAAAGGTCTAAGGCAAGAAAACTCACAAATACCCATTTTCTGTATTTCAGATACTTAGCCATTCACGTCTTTTGGCTCTAAGCACGGATGATCTTCTCTAGAAGAAAATGTAAATATAACTCCTAAAATGGGGGAAGGTGAATTTCATCTGGGAGCTCTATCCAGGGAAGAGGCGAGTAAGGGGCTAGTGAGTTCACAACAAGCCTGGCATACAGACAGGGAGCTCAACGAGAGTTCGGGGCTTTCCGATTTGACCAAGACTCAGTGTTAGCATTACAAGTGTAGTCAGAACCAGAAAACAGCACACAATCAGAATTGGTTCTGTACTGACAATTCTGATCCTTAGATTAGGACATAACAGGTAGGTACTATATGCCATCAGGCCTCCTGGATGCAAGACTCTAAGACTGTGAGGGCTGCTTTGCTACGCAAAGTTTAAGACGGCTGTGGATTTCTGTTGTCATTGGACCGGTACTGCTTAGATGAGACTCTATGTCTCCTAGCTCTACATGTAACAAAGCTGTCGCAAACATCCCCTTGCCTTCCTGCTTTACCTTGCTGAATTTCAGGTACATTACAAAATGCTTCTGTGTTTGAGAAAGAACTGTCCACTCACAGAAGAAAAGAGGGCAGGGTTGGAGGAAGCTGGTTGTTAGCCGCGACAGCCTGCTCAGGCATGGCCAGGCTGCTTCGTCCCCGTGCAGAGGACTGACCGAAAGGGTTGCTGCACATCAGCAACGCCACATAACTACACAACTGGCTTCTCTGCGCTGTCACTTTAAGAAGTACAGCGCTCAGATATCCAGAATAAAACTGAGAATCCCAGGTTCAGAGTTCATTTCTCTATAAACCTCCTCTCACTCACCCCGTGAGATGCCATTTACTACACTGTCCGTATCAGATCACTAAATTATTCCCTTTTCAGCGTCTGCCAGACAGAGAAGAGACCACTTAAGGGCATTAGCAATGCTGCGCTCTTGGGTAACATTAACCCAACACACACCTTGGCAGGTGAAATGCAGGCCCAGCCCTTAGGAATGCAGATGGTTTGATGGTGCTTTTAGCTATTCATTCTGTTGGACACTACAGTTTAGGAACTAATCACACGATTAAGGTCCAACAGTCTTAGCAACGCTAATCTCAGCAGAAACTGCCCTTTCAGCCAGCTTCCATTGCATTTTCCCATGAACTAACTAGATATACCCAAAGAATCAGACCCATTAAAAAACTTGGCTCCCAACATCCATGACCGTCTATGTGCCAAGCGAAGGCTACGTCTTTTAACAACTTTTTTCTCTCCCCGCTTCAGTTATAATCTCTAAGTAGCTACTGCCAAATCTACAAATCTTGACTGTGCCAACCTCACATTTCCAGTCACCCGCTGCTCACCTCCACACCAAGTCCAACCAGCCCTCACCATCCAGCAGGCTGGGGTTTAAAGGCAACATGCCTTCTTCCAGCCTGCAGTGTGCACTCCACCCTCTGGGCCTCCTACTGTGGCTCTGGGATCACTCTCACTCTGTCATCCAAGCTTTCAGGCTTCCCATCTGTCAACAACTCCTATTAATCTTGCCCTGAAGTGGCTGTCTTTTACTGCAGTCTCTGCTGTCATGCCACTACCTTCGTTCCGCACTTCTCCTGCCCATACTATTAATGCAGCAGCTTTATTAATTGTTCTTTCCTTCCTCCAATCCATCTGAACATATGCTACCGATCTCACCATGTCACTGCCTTGCTCAAAAGCCTTCAATGGCTTCTCAATGCCTAAGGAAATATTCGGCTTTATAGTCTACCTCATTTCCTCCGTGCACCCAATGTTTTTGCTCTACAGAACTACGTACTATCTCTAAACAAGACTGTATTTTCTCATCTGCACTTCTAGAATGATTTTTGCTCTTTAAGATGCAGTTCAAATGCCAACTCTTACATGAAAAGTTATCTACCCAATTCCTGCATTCAGAATTAATCTTTGTATATTTTAACTGGCATATTATGAATCAGTTATGTAAGCATATATTTGTCATTTTGACTAGACTATAAATACCTTGAGGGGTAGGAGCCAGAACCTACCCATATTTGCATTCCAACCTTGCACTTAGTAGGCAGTCAATAAGGGCTGCGTTTAATTATGTTATTTGGGCATTTAGTGCTGACACATTATGGTGGGAGTAGGTGATTTTTGGAAATATGCGCACAAATTTTGTTTTTACGTAAAATCACTATAAATGAAAAACTACTTCGAATCTTTTAATGAAACTTTGATTTTCTTACCTTAGAATGTATTCTTCATTATTATGAGAGATAAAGGCATTGTATGCAGATTTTACGAAAAACGTAATTTTACGTGGCCTGTCAACAATGTGTTAACCAATTGAAGGTTCATATGAAAAGATAAAAATCTAAAATGATAAAACCTAAAACTACTTCCAATCACCTTCTCTGTTACAATCACATTCTCATCTTCTTCATTTCGTCCTGTAAGCTACTCCAGGTTATGTTAAAATCACCCTTCTCATGGGGGCAGAAAGGACATATCTGATTCAAATGAACTCTTTCACTTATAATCATGAGATAGTAGGTACTACTATTCCAATTCTCTAGATGAGGAAGCAGACTAGAAAGTCTGATGACTTCAGTCGAGTTTTGGAGCTGGCAGGAAAAGCCCTTGATTTAAAGCTGAGGGCCACTTGACTCAAATCTCATTCCCATCCCACCACATTTCCCCTACCTGTACAGTCTACTCAGTTTCCTCAAGGCTCCTATGACTCTCCACCAATCAATTCTGCTTTGGAGGTTAGCACCAAATGACAACTCTCCCATGTTCTCAAACCTGACCTGATCAACCCTTTTCATATCAGGCGAGAACACTCAGGCCACTTACTTTCATCTTGGTCCTTTATAACCAGACTTTCTTCTCTCTGCCTTCCCAAACCATTCTCCACCCAGTTTCAAGCCCACTCCTAGCAATTCTACCCCAAATAATACCATGACCACTGTCTTGAGGTAAATCTGAAGCACAAACATTAAGAAAACTAAAACTTTCAATAGCATGCTGCCCTCTGCACATATTTTCTGTGACTCAGAATTAACAGGACCAGCAACTGAGTTAAGTCTTCCAGGAAAGGGAACAGAAAAAGACACTGACCCACCCATATTCCCTTTATACTCCTTCCTTGGCAGGTATTATATCAAGGTTCCTTTACATAGAAAGAGGAACTAATCATGGGAAACTAGTTGTTATGTCAGGGCTTACTGAGGTCCACCAAAAACACAGGTATACAGACTATTAGATATCCAATTTTAATAATCTTTCTGAAGATTATCTAGTACAATGCAAAACTGGCTGATAAAAATACAAAATTTTATGAACATGCTATTAGCACAACCATAAAATATGAATGTGTATTGTTAAAGGCTGAAAGGTAATGCAAAAAAAATTTAAGGTGTTGTAAGCTGGACAACATGAATGAATGTTTAAAATTCTTTAACATTATATTGTCTGGTTATCTATTGCTACATAACAAACCACCCCATTAACTCAGTAGCTTAAAGCACTATCATCATTCGTTTTGCTCAGGAATCTGCAAATTGCAGAGTTTGGCATCAGCTGGGTGGCTCAAAGGCTGGGGGCCGGACCCCGCTGAAGGCTCGCTCATTCCTGCGTGTGGCGTTGATGCTGGTTGTCAGAATCTCATTGGGGCTATGAGCTGGAACACCTACCCGTGGCTTGGGCTTCCTCACAAGATGGAGTCTGGGTTCCAAGGGCAAGCATCCCGGGAGTCAGACAGCAGTTACACTGCCTTTTTTAAACCTAATCTCACATGTCACACAGCATCACATACACCACATTCTATTTGTGAGCAACAAGTCATAAGGCAGATCCCCATTCAAGAGGAAATCAATCAAACTCCATCTTTTGATAGCAGACATAGGAATCACTTGGGGAGTTTAAAAAAATAATGCCCAACCAGACCAATTAAATCAGAATCTTTGGGGACACTCTAGTGCTCCCAAATAAGTATTTTTGAAATGCTTTCTCAGGCGATTCAAATGTGCAGCTGTGAGAGAGAGACACACAGAATTAAGATGCTCTCTGAGCTTTCTTCCAGCTGCAAAATTGTACCTGTCAACCCAATTCAGGAGGTGAAGAAGAGGCTTAAAAAAAGGCAAAATAAAGATCGGTCCTCTACTAAAATACACCGACCAGAACAGGTGTATTTTAGATGTTTACACGGATATACAGATGTATGCTTTCCAAGACCGAACACAAGCTTGGCCAAATCCAACTTATAGCTAATACTAGTACAGTAATGGTTAAAAATAGTATTCAGTTCTTACTGTCCATTAAGATCTACTCAGAGCAATAACCCTTTGTTAGAGGGTGAGAAGAAATAGAGCCACCCTATGTCCTTGCTGGTACATATCAGTTCTTCCTAGCCTACCCCTTACCCTAGCTTGTTACCAAGTAGTAACTATCCATAGATGCTCAACAGGGCAGAAGGCACAGAGCCCACTGAATGCCTGACACATACCTCTAGGTAACAAGATGTACAAATCTAGTTCCTGAAATTCTAAATCTTGAGGTCAAAAATGAGCACTTTACCATGATCACTTCTAAAGTACCTGTGCCCCAACCCGGTGATTTTCAAGATGTAATCACAGTCTCTGATGGCTTAAGATTACCTGTCCTATGGATTGTTCCCACAATATATATTTAATGAAGCTTCCATTATAATCTACCCTAAAAGTTGCAAGAATGTACATTTAAAAACATAGTTCCAATAAGAAGGATTTACCTGGCTGTGAACTTGAAAATAGTAATCTTGGGGGATATTTTCAAAATGGAATAGGGAATCATACTTGGATTCCAGGCCTCTGTCCCACCCAAAGTGATCCAAGTTAAAAAATTTTAGCTACTATAGAAGAACCCTAGGCTGATAACTACTATTCCTATGTTTTAAAAAATGAAAATTTCCATAGGTCTATGAATCAATCACTTGCTTATAAACTTGAATAAAAGCTGGACATCGCTCACTGTTGTGTCCTGGAAGTTTGTCAGCTGTTCTACTGATTCTGCACTGTGAGATATATAGTCCACAGGAACCCTGGGATCTACTGAAGATTTTCTTGGACTGAAATGTAAGAAAATTAGGTTTCCCGATTAATTAAAATAAACACTACACATCAGTAAAGCAACTAGTCCAATACTGATTAAATTACCACTTCTCAAGCTCTAATGTGCATATAAATCACCCGGATCTTATTGAAATGCAAATTAAAATTCAGTAGTAGGTCTGGAGTGGGCCTGGGACCTCCATTTCTAACCAGCTCTTAGGTGTACTCATGCTGCTGGTCTCCAGACCTCTCCATGAGTAGCAAGGAACTAGATAACCCAGGAGACCATAAGTAGTGCTCAAAAACCATACTGAGAACAGGTACTCAAACAAGTGAATATATACACAGCAGCACTATTGACAATAGCCAGAAAGTGAAAACACTCTATTAATAAATAAGAAAATTATAGTACACACAATAAAATATTATTCAGCCATTAAAAAAAGTACTGAAACATATTACAATGTGGATGAAACTCAAAAACTTTATGCTAACTGAATGAAGCTAGTTGGGCACAAAAGAGCACATTTTATATTATTCTATTTATGTGGAATATCCAGAACAGGTAAATCTAGAGACAGAACAGACTCCTTCCTGGTTACAGGGAGTTGAGGGAGGGGAGAAGGGTGGCAACTGGTTAATAAGTGTGGGGTTTCCTTTTGGAGTAATGAAAATGTTGTGGACCTAGGTAGAGTTGAGGGTTGTATAACACTGTAAATACAGTAAATGCCACTAAATTGTTCACCTTAAAATGGTTAACTTTATGTCAAGTTCACCTTAGTTTTAAAAATGTAAAATAATCAATTTTCATAGAAACATTAAATAGCAGAAGACAGCACCCAATATTCAATAATATACATAAAAAAATTTCCCACTGTAATGCAACATTTCATATAGCTCACCATCCTTCTGAGTCTTTATACCTTCATTGATAAAATGTAGGTACCCTGTCCACTGCAGAATTATAAAGAACCAAAGGAAAATGAATAAAATTATTCTCTGAACCATTAGATACTATATGAATAGATAAAACTGTGTTGTTTTAAAAGTACCTAAAGATCTGGGGATGACTGAAAACAGATATTGCTAACAAATGACCAAATCTTTGGACAGATATTAAATCTTGGAGCACAGATCAGCTTCCAGGAAATATACTTCTCACCCATTTCTTTTACATTATGACCAGTTTAGTTCAGCAGTATAATTTCTTAGGTCCTGACACATGTTAAGAAATTTATTATCCATCTCCTCTAAGAAAATAAAACAATTCATCAAATGCCCTTTTTCTGTTAATTAATTTCGCCTGAAATGCAAGAACCTATCTAAGATAAATGTTTGAAGGAGAGAAAAAAAACTCTCCCACATGTATCATAGGACTATTTCAGCAGCTGCTTGTGTCTCAATATCTATTACATAAAAAGTGGGTTCTGGCAGTTCTTTTTTCCCTTCAGTTTTAAGCCCCTCTCTTAGAAATAAAGATGGAAGATATAGTCATGGACTAGATTCCTTTGCTGAGATGAATCAAACATACAAGTGCCTTGGCTCAAAAGAAAGACTTCTAAAGGGTATCACACATGCACGTTTATTCTTTTTACTCAAAATGCCACTTCCCATTCTCCCAACTTTCCTCATATCCGATAGAGGTAATAATCAATCACAGAAACACAACTCTTTCCCGCCTCTGTGAAGCAACCATTTGGAAACAGCACAACTCACCGCAAAAATTTTTAACAAAGTTTTCATGTAGAGCTTTCGAATACCGAAGGAGACGCCAAAAATAGCGGGCACTATGATGAAAACGAGGAGGAGGGTGAAGAGGACAGTCAGGGAGATGCCCAGGAGGTTGACAATCAGGCTATCAAAAGGCAGCAACAGGAACATGGTGGAGGATCCAGGCCAGGCCAATGCCTCCTCCCCAAGAACAAAGCACAGCCTTCAGATGGGCCTCTCAGACAGTACCAGCCTGGGAAAGGAAGCGAGTTCCCAGCAAAAAGCAGACTCCATTCCAAAGTTCACATCATTCAATGGCTTGAGAGTAGACTGACGGCATAAAGAGCCACAGCAGGCAGCCCCCAAAACACCCGATCTCCCAGAACAGATGGACTTTGGGGGTGAACGAGGCAGGATCAATCTTCACTATGAGCATTCGAGTCCAGGCTGCCTTTATGTGACCGAGTAGTGAGGAAGGGATCTCTGCTCGGCTACCCTTATACTGCTTCCAGAAGTTTTACTTTATTTTCCTGCCCATGAGCATTTAGCAGATAAATCTGTCTTGAATATCTGTCATTGCCAGAAGTACCAAGAAGAGTTCAACTTGGTGCCAGAAAAATCCTGATAACTCCTGTGGAGGGGGTGTGACTGCTGGCACTTCACACAGAAGGCTACTGAACTTGCATATGTGGAAATTAAATAAATGTTTTACTTGAAATTCCTTCATAAGCTGAAAACTGTGTTCATTGTAGAACGTTCATATCTGGCCCCATCTTCCTCTAGAGGCTTCCTGGTGCACGCTGCTTCCAGGACCCTCCTACCTGGAGAGCTACAGTCTTTGCCAGGAGGACACAGATGCTGGCACGGAACGTCTCATACTGCCTGTGGTGAGTGTAATTCCAGACGCTCCTGGCACTGGTTTCCTCTGGAGAGTCTTCTCCCTAAGGTTCCCTTTCTCAGCAGTGACTGGAGTTCTTGGCAGAAGTTGCTTACATGCTGCCAAAGCTGGAGGTGGAAACAGAAACACCATCAGTCACAGAAATCAAGAGGACAAACAACAATATCCTTTGGGGGTGGCGGACTGTTTTAGGGTAAGCCCAGAGTCAGTGCCAGCTTCTCAAGAAAGCAAGGTCAATGGGACTGGGCAGAGCAACAGGTAGCAGACACAAATATGGGAGGAAAACACACAGGTGTTTCGTAAGTTTTCAATTCCGATGATATGATCTGTGGCCACTCAGGCTATAGAAACAGAAATCTATGGATACAGGACACATCTGAAAAGATAAAGAGGATATACTGTGAAAAGTAAATTTCCCTCTTACTTGTCCCCCAGCTACCCAGAGTTCTTGTCTAGGTACACTCATTATTACCAGCTTCACATTCTTCCTGCTATCCTATGCTTATACAAGTAAATCATCATCGATCTTTCCTATCCCCCACCTTCCAGTCTGGCCACAACACTGATGGCACACTATGAACGTTGTTCTTTGCCTTGCTTTTTGTTTTGTTTTTAGTTTAACACATCATGGAAGAGTGTTGAATCAACACATATGTAGCTCCCTCACTTTTTACAGGTACATAATTTTTAACTGTAAGCATGTGCCATGATATAGTTAACTGGTTTTCTGAGGTTGGACACCAATGTTTCCATTTTTGTGTTGTTATAAATAATGTAATGAATAACCATGTGCATCCATGATTTAGCACACAAAATGAACAAGCAAATATATTAGCAGGATAAATTCCTAGAAAGGGAATTACAGGGGAAAGGAAATACATAGTTTTAATTTTAAAAGATATTGTTACATTTTCTACAGAGATTAAACTACTTCGGCTTATCTCCCCACACTGGCCACTATTTATTTTTTTAAGACTACTTTTTAGAGCAGTTTTGGGTTCACAACAAAATTAAGAAGGAGGTACAGAGATGTACCCCACTGGAGAGGTAGATTTATTACAATTTATGAACTTATATCAACATACCATAATCGCCAAAAGTCCACAGTTTACATTATGACTCACTCTTGGCGTACATTCTATAGGTTTGGACAAATGTATAATGACATGTGTGTCCATCATTACAGTAGCATACAGAACATTTTCACTGCCCTAAAAATCCTGTGCTCTGATTATTCATCCTTCCCTGCCCCAACCCCTGGTGATCAATAATCTTTTTACTGTCTCCATAGTTTAGCCTTTTCCACAATCTAGTTGGAATCACATAGTATGAAGCCTTTTTAGACTGGCTTCTTTTGCTTAATATAGCCACTCCCTTGTAAAATTCCACTATTTCATATATCTTTCAAAACTATTCCAGTTTTATAATACCATCCCTAATCACAATTTACCAATGCAAGTCCTGAACTTGGGAGCATCCTGACAAACATTCTGGCTTCACACATGTCAACTTCTGGTTCTGCTCCAATACATTAAGAAGGTCAAGGAGAAATAAAAGGTTACTAACTTTACTTTAAATTTTGTACAATGCTTTTTAGAACTCAAAGCCCTTTCACATGCCCATTTTACCATTAGGAAACCGAGCAAGGTAGACACATATCCAGTTCTGACTCCTAACCCATTACTGCTCCCATTATATTCCCAAACATCTAACAATCAAGAGACATGATAGTTCAGTGGCACCAAGTCAGAAATACCAATTTCTGTATTTGATCCTCGACATCTTCCACTTTAACATTACCATCATTATTGCTAACATTTATCGAATATTAACAATACTGTGGACACTGAGCTAATATAGTAAGCATTTTATATTATACTATACTCACTTAATTCTCACAACAACCCTATGGTGAAGTTGTTATTATCATTACTATTTATAGGTGAGGAAACTGAGGCTTAGAGGATGAAGTAAGTTACCTATGGCCACAGCTAGTAAGTGGCAGAGCAGGAATTTGGACAAGTATATTTGTCTCAGAGCCCAGCTCTTTAACCATTATGCTCTCCAGCTCCCAGGCTACCTTGAAATCCATAAACACTTCCTTCCTGCCAGTCCTGCTCTACAGAACTTCTTGTGATCAGAGAAAAACCACAAGGCAAATCTGGACTCGTGTGTCAGAATCTGGTGTTCTCAGAATCCAAGGGACAAACCTGCTTTCATTTTTATAAACTAGCCAAACGGATTATACATGCCAGATTTCTTACTACATCCCAACAGAGGTTCAGGAAATTAGATACATTTCTGAGACAACTTAATTTGCGGTCTGGGTTACTGGATTCCCTAAATCTGTGTAATTCTAGTCTAATTCTTGGGCCACACCTCGGTTCCATTCTTCCATCCCAGTTACCCTTGGCCAGCTCTCCCATGGGAAAGAGGCAGCTTGATGTCTCTGTCCCACTAGACAGCTGGTGTCACACTGGCCAAGGTTACCTTAAGTTGCATGGAACCAAGGTGACTGACAGTAGGGTCACTTTGACATCTCACGCCAGAGTTTCTTTGGATTGCAATCATCTGAGAATTTCTAAAATTATGCTGGATTCATGTCCCCAAAACATTAAAGTAAACACTTTTTAAGAAATCAACTAATTTCTTCACCTCGTTCAGAGGTTGGCAAATCATCAGGGCCTATTGGCCAAATCTGGCTATGGTTTTTATAAGGCTCACGACCTAGGGACGGTTTTTACATCTTTAGAGTTGTAAAAACAAAGAATAATACGTGACAGAGATCAGAGTCCGAAAAGCCTAAAATATTTACCATCTGACCCTCTACAAAAGTAAGTTTGCTGATCCATGACCCAGCTGCTCTTCCTCCTCTGAAAGGTAGTGAACTTACCCTTTGTCCCAGCCCACCCCTGAGTTCTTGCTTACCAGTGCCAGACTCCAGAACAGAGAACAGTAAAACTAGCCAAACAAGTTATCTGGCCAACACTAAACAATCCTCATATTAATTCTTAAAAGCAGAGAAAAAGCAAGCAAGCTACAGTTATCAAACAGGATTCCAAAACATCTTGCTGCATGAGCAAAGCAGTCATTAAAGCCAGAGGTATTAATAACCGTACCTTAAGGGCCCCTTAACACAGACCTTGATCTCTAGAAATATCTGAAAATTGCTCATATCAGAACTCAATCACACCACAATTTCTAGATAACTGCTCATTTAGGAGAGAATATCACTTTGTCTCAAGTAAATATAACCATGACTCCTTAAGCATGAGGCAGGGGAAGCCATTAACTACAACGAATATGTATTCTTTCTCTTCCACAGCTTTCAGCCAAATTCAATGAGTCATTTGGACCAAAGTTCCCCCAACAGCCCACGTGGTCCAGAGAAAAACATAAGAACCAACTAGTTCTGACCTTTCAGGAGGGAAGATGGCTTAACTCTAGGGATGTGACAGAGCCCATTGCTAAGCTAACTAAGCTCTTCAACCCTCTGGGCAATACGGGCTTTTAGGCCCCCAAATAACCCAATCTCCAGTATACCTCAGTTCTCAGACTGACTAGTTCATGCATTTAACAAATACTTACTGGGCACATACTGTATGCCACATATTAAGTTAGGTGTTAGATACTTAGTGGAGAACAAATATGCCTAGAGACAAGTATTTAACAAATAAGCATTCACATAGTCATAATTTCATATAATGATTAATAAGGAAGAGAGGCCTGGAAGAATAAATAACAGATGGAACTTACAAACACTGATGTGAGAAACATCAATCAGTTGCCTCCTGCAACCAAGCATTATCCAGCAATCAAGGTATGTGCCCTGACTAGGAATTGAACCTGCAACCTTTTGGTGTTTGGGACTGAGAAACTCAAGAGTTAAAAAGATTTTAGCTTTAGTTATAGCTCACAGGCTTAAGTGATTAATGCATGTGGAAAGCTGTTATTCCAGGAACTGAAATGTATGACCTATGTGACTCCATGACTCCAGAAGGTCAACAAACAATCCAACCTTTTGTACCCGACAGGGTCTGCAAGCTATCAAGACGTTCCAGGCCCCGTGACACAGATAAAGAATTGTTGATCAGCAGATAAAGAAATACTAGGAAAATCACTGCAGGACTGCAACTCTTATCCAATTAACCTTCTTTCCAACCCCCTTACCTACCTTTTCTTCTTATAAAAAGGTCAGCTTGAGATGAGATGTTAAGACAGTTTTTAGGGCACATAACCAACTGTCTTCTCAGATCACTGGCATCTGAATAAAGTGCCTATAAAGAGTCAATCCTTGTCTCTACTTATTGGTTCTGGTAGTGACAGGCAGCATGAACACATGGTGACGGGTGGTATACCTTTGGAACCCTCCAGTGTGGGTATTTAGTGGGGAGTCCCATTGGCTGCCTGGACTAGCGGGGCCTCAGGGTGAGGATTTGGAAACTCCCTAGCCAAGTGATTTCACTTGGGGACTGTCCTCAGATTCCTGACACTCCCTGTTGCCTTCAGTTTCAATTGAGTCACTGTGCTTTCTGGTTCAGGATTACAGTCCCAGTTATAACTTAAAACAGTTGTCAGAAATTGAGGTGCTTTCTGTTTTGTGTGATGTTACAGAGCTCTGTCTGGTACAACGGGTGGGGAGCCTTCATTCCAGGAAACAGTCCTTTGGGGTGAGTTCTGGCTGATTGTTTGACCAATGCTTATGAACTTATGACTAAAAATGAAAATTTTTTAAATTGAAATACTGCTTGGCTTATGTATAATCTGGACTCAGGAGAGCACTGACCGCTGAACAGGACTTTAAAGTACTATACTATACTGCAGTTAGAGTTGTTTTGTCAAAGATCAGGGAAATGGGATGAAATACCTTATGTACAGGTGTTTATAACATTACATAATAAAGATGCAGATGCAGGCTTAAAAGGAAATAGAGTGATGGCCCAGTGAAAAGGGAATGTACTTCTAGTAGATAGCAGAAGCTCTGGAGAGAGGGATCAGGAAGATCAGAATGCCATGGCTGCTGCGGGCATCATCAGGATTCCCACAGCCCCTCTAGCCCTGCGGGATCCTCCTCCTTACCTCGCTGAGGGAGCCAAAGGAGGTGAGGCTGAACTGAACTCTTCATCTCGAACCCATCAGGTGACCAAATTTGGGGAAAGACAAGCTCCTCCCAGGGTAGGGCAATGTCCCCTGCAAAAACTTCCAGTGGAAGTAGGGCCAGAAGGCCAGTCTGCTGGATTTTACTGGGCACACACTCTGTTTTCTACATCATATATATTAAACTGGAAAAACTCAAATCTTTCTTTTTTCTTGAATGTGCTGTGGGAGATATGGTTTTAACTCATAAATTTTAATATATTCCTAAGTGTCAAATTCCTCTTCTGAGAAGGGACTTGCTGTCAAAACTCTGTGCTCAGATCACTTACTTTCCAGAAGAACAGCAGCTCCACCTATAGGTCCCTCCAGAGCATGCCTGGCAGTTCCTTATTAAACCATGGGAAGAAATACAACAACCCTGGCCAGAAGAAATTAAGAATCAGGTAAATACCATTGTGTGGGCTGCTGGAAGACCAGGAAGGGCTGAGTCTCAACTGTTAAAGGTGAGCTCAAACCGGGAGTGGGGACTCCCAATGAGGCAATATCCCTTGCAAAAAGACACCCTAGAGGAATACACCCAATTTTTCAAAAGTTTCAGGTGTATGGATTTATTTGGCCCTGCCACTTCCCATACAATACACCCATATTGCATGTTAAGAAAAACCACTCAAGTATTGATTTATATAAGATTTAAGGGTCATAAAAGACATTGTACAGAGCATTCAATCCACTGTCCCAAATCCTTATACTTTGGTGAACAGTATACCTAAGACAGCCTCTGGTGTTCAATATTGGACTTAAAAGATGTCTTCTTTTGCATCCCAGTTGACCAAGACTCTCAGCTGTTGTTTGCTTTTGAATGGCAGGATCGGGAATCTCAGGTCAAGACTCAGTATTGATGGACATTCTTACCACAAGGGTTCAAGAACTCCCCCATGACTTTTGGGAAGACCCTGAGCCAGGACTTAAAAGAGCTGAAACTAGGAGAAACTCTGTTACAATATGTAGATGACCTCTTAATTACTGGGGCATCATTTCAGCAATGTTGAACTAATACTGTATGCTGTTTGCCAGAAAAACAACCCCAGACAGATCTCCACCAGAAGAGGGGAAACAATACCAAGGGGGGTGGCTGTTTGATGACTGACAAATAAGAGTTTACCCAGATGCCAATGGTCCGAGGATGGAAATATTTGTCTTTGTTGATAGTTTTCAGGATGAACAGAAGCCTATCCTACTAGAATGGAGAAATGCTTGGAGGTAGTGAAAGTCCTACCAAAGGAAGTAATTCCTGGCTTTGGCCTACCCAGCAGCATCCAGAGTGATAACAGCCCTGCTTTTGTTTCAGAAATTTCACAGAAAGTTAATACATTTTTAGGAATCAGATGGAGAAGCATGGAGACCTCAGGCTTGTGCGAAAATAGAGAAGATGAATCACACCTTGAAGAAAAATACAGCCAAACTGTGTCAAGAAACTCACCTTCATTGGGATCAAGTTTTACTTACTGTCCTGCTCAGGAAAAGGGTGGCTCCCCAAAGTTGAATTCGATTGATTCCTGAAGTTGTGTACAGGCAACCATTTCAGGCTTCGACTGGGGTGGGAGAATGTACGTAGATCAAGAAGTGAAGGTAAAGAACCATGTACAACACCTAAGTCAGACCTTACTATAATGAATGACCTTGCTTGTATTAGAGATCTCTCCCCAACAGGTTCGCTACATTCCTTTGAGCCTGGAGATGAGGTGCTACTCAAGATCCCCAGAAAGCCAACTAGAAGAAAGGTGGACTGGAACCTATGTTGAACTTTCATGTCTTGCAGGCATCTATACTCCCTGGGAAAGATAACTGGGGACCTATGGTAACTCTAAAGGTCAGGGAATTGTTTTCTTTAAAAGTCACTAATGCAGCCCCAGCTGGAGAATATGCAATTTTTGTCAACTGTACTAAAAACAGTTTTAGATAAACTGCAACACCATCTTACTAACGTATCTTATACCTTTTAGCCACGTCAAATTGCCTGCAGGATAGTTTCTAATACATGGGAGGAATGTTTATTCAATAGCAAAATGATTACTTCCATATGAAACTAATCTCATAGAAATGAAACAATTAAAAACTGTGGGGAATGATAGGGGAACTCCAGAGTTAAAGATTTTAGGCTTAATTATAATTGATATGTTTAAGCGATTAGTACATGTGGAAAGCTGTTACTCCTGGAATTGGAATGCCTGATCTACATGACTCCACCAGCTTGATAGCAATTTAACCTTTGTGCCCAAGGGGGTCTGCGTGTGATCAAGATGGTACCCCAGCCACTGTGTCCCAGGGGAGGAAGTCTGTAATGCAGATAGATCAAGATGGTACCCCAGCCACTGTGTCCCAGGGGAGGAAGTCTGTAATGCAGATAAAGAACTGCTGATCAGCAGATACTAGAAAAATGACTGCAAGCCTGCAACTTTTATCTGATTAACCTTTTTTCCAAATCCCTTCCCTACCCTTTCCTTCTCCTTATAAAAAGGTGGGTGAGATGAAGTGTTAAGATAGGTTTCTAGTGTACATAACCCGGCATCTTCTCAGATCGCCAGCATCTGACTAAAGTGCCCATAAAGATTCAATCCTTGTCTCTACTCACTGATTCTGGTAGTGACAGGCATTATGAACACTGACTTTTTCCAGTTTCAGGACAACACTAAACTAACTGAGCCACCCAGCCAGGGCAGGCATATACTTTTTGGTAAAAGGCTTACCTTTACCTTAAGCAAGCCCTGTCTATTGATTCTGTGCATCTTTCAAATGCCCCCTTTCAGATCCCAACTTCAAAAGAACACAATCTTAACTATCCCATAATCTAACCCCTGCCTTGTTTTCTCTTACCTCCATGTAATCTATTTTACTACCCTCCTTAATCTCAAAGGCATAAAAGAAACTGCAAAGTGTTATTCTCCTAAGCATTTTTCTTAGTCTGTTGAGATCTTGTTTCCAGAAGTATCCTTTGTTTGACGCAGATAAATTTTTATAAAAACTTAGGGGAGTAGTGCAGTGCAAGAAATTTGCTTGACTAGGTTTTTCTGTTCCTACACTGACAAATGGAATATTATTCGGCCATAAAAAGGAATGAAGTATTGATAGTTGCTACAATATGGATAAACCTTAAAACTATCATGCTAAGTGAAAGAAGCCAGTCATAAAAGACCATATATTATGTGATTCCACAATATAAATTTAAAGTAGAGACAGAAAGTAGATTAGTGGTTACTTAAAGTTGGGAAGAACAGGAAGATAGAGAATGGAATAATAGCTTAAAAGTATGAGGTTTCTTCTTGAATTAATAAAAATATTCCAAAATTGACTGTGGTGATGGTTACATATAGCTGTACTATATTAAAAATCTGAATTGTATACTTTAAATGGGTGAATTATAGAGTACATGAATTGTATCTCGATGAAGCTGTTAAAAAAAAGAATCTCAGATGACTTGGTCAAAAAAGAATATATTGTTTAGGAAGATATCCACTCGTATCTGGACTCTGCAGGGTGGTGGATACATTATAGTGGTTAGACCAGACGTTTTAAAATTCCTTTCTAATTCAAGATTTTACTTAAAATAGCAGAATGTCAGAGAAGCAGTAAAACATGATGGCTCAATATACAGGGAATCAGACAAGCTGCATGCAAAACCAGCCTCCATTACTTTCTAAATGTGTGACTTCAGGAAAATAAATCAATTTTCCATGTTTTCAGTTTTCTCATTGGTGAAATGGAAAGAATACACACCCTGTGGTAATGCTGTGAAGACAACAGGATGCACATCAACTGATCAGTCTAGTGCTCAAAGCTGGAGGCAATAACAATAAAACAATAAACTGCAACTTTATTAATCAACCATTGAGAACCTAGACCAACCTCATTTTTACAGCTCAAATAACTGAGCCTTGGAAGGGTTAAGTAACTGGAACAATTTAGAAAAGTGGCCAGTAACAGAGCAGAACTAGAACTCAGATCTGCTGCCCAAGCTGACCTCTAATTTGCTTTGGGGTGCATTATACTTTAAGAGGAAAGCCATCCATTTTTCTTAGTGTATTGTCAGGACACAGATGCATCAAATGCCCCAATTCTGATGTGCTGGTAACAAACAGATGTGTAAGACGTGTACACAAACACAATAGAAATATGTGTGGTGGTATATTTAACATCAAGCGTATCAGAGTAGTGGCGTGTAAGAAATTTGCTTGAATAGGCTGCTGCTGCTTAGGAGGAAAAGGGTAAAAATGTTTCCAAGGAGACAGGGAAGCACTCAGATCTACTAGGTTAAAGTGAAGCAAGTGCTGAAAAACCAAGAATACAGATATAGCTGACATCAATCCTGGATAAATTAAATGGTCCAAGACAAAGCCAGGCTAGGCTAGGCTAAAGGGACTCAATTCAGTAGGAAAAAACAGGAGTATGATCAGTTTCAGGGTCCTGATCTTCTCTGCGGTCACTCTGACCTCACCTTTGCCTAGGAAGGCCTAACTTGAGTTGGAACTAGGTAATAAGTAACATGGTACCAAGTTCACTGCAAAGCAACACAAATCTTCAAAACTGGCAAAGAAAAAAAAAGGGACAAAGAATATAGAACATTTTGATTATTCTGGACCATTAGTTTAAGAAAGAACAAATTGATTTGCTGGAGTTGTAAGACTCAAGACATTTCATTACCAAACCTGAACACAGCTCTGAGAGCTGAACTTCAAAACTGTTGCTTTTACAGTAGAGTACGGTATATATGCAATTGGGAGCAATTTCCTGGCCCTTTTTAAAATATCTTTTTTTTTTCTGGTTTATTTTACTCAGCATAATTATTCTGAGAATCATTTAAGTTGCTACATGTGTCCACAGTTCATTCCTATTAATGGCTGAGCTGCATCCTATTGTATGGATACACCACAATGCTCACCCCTTCACCTACTGATGGACATCGGGGTTGTTCCAGCTGAGGCTGTTACAAATACAGCTGCTATCTACAAGGTCTGTATGGACATATGCTTTCATTTCTCTTGGGTAAATATCAAGGAGTGGAATGACTGAAACTAAGGTAGGTGTATGTTTAGCTTTTTATGAAACCACCAAACTGTTTTCTAAACTGGTTGTACCATTTCGTACCCTCAGGAGCAGTGTATTAAAGTTCTACAACTTCACCAACACTTGACATGATCAGTATTTTCATTAGACATACTAAATGATGTGAGGTGGTATCTCATAGTTTTAATTTACATTTCCCTATCATTATACTGGGCATCTTTTCATTTGCCATCTGTATTATCTTTTTTGGTGGACTGTTCAGATCTTCTGCCTATTTTTTATTAGGTTATTTTATTATTGAATTTTGTTACTAGCCATTTTTTAAAAGTCAAGCCCCCCCCATGACTAAGCAGTCTTATTTAAAATGAGAAAGCATTACTACTGAACTACTTAAAAATGGTTAAGATGTAAAATAACGAGGAGACTAATCCTACAGACACCAAAAAAAAAGAATGAGAGCATTTTGTCACAAAGACGCAAATCTTATGAAATAGATTTGCTTGTTCAACTCACCAAAAACTTGAAACAATCGTAACTGTGCAAAATCACTAGATCATGAAAGAAAAAAACCCAATGACCACAACCACAAACTCGAACCTCAGAACTGAGTGTTAACAACATAAAACACTCAATCTTTATGTTCAGCTGACGGTGATTTGGTGCTGTCCAACACAGCAGCCACTAACCCCAGGTGACTCCGGAGCACTTGAAATGTGGTTACTTTGAACTGAAATGTACTTTAGTACACCCTGGATTTCAGCAACTTAGGATAAAAATAAATAAATATAAAGTCCTCATTAATAATGTATATATCGATTACACGTTGAAGTGATATTCTGGAAAATATGTTAAATAAAATGTATTATTTTTTAAAAATAATACATCATCTGTATATTGTTTTGTGTATTCTTAAAATTGTCACCTGTTTCTTTTTACCTTTTTTAAAGTGGCTATTACTATATAGATGGCTTATATTTCTATAGTCTAGCACTGATCAAGTACTTTTAAAGCAGACCCTGAAAATAATATGTCTCCAACTGGTAAGCAAAATATATATATAATATTCGGTGCCCCCTCTCCCCCCAATGCCTCCAAGGTGTGACTAAAAGGGTACAATGGAAAAGATTTACACACCTGGAATTCAGGAGTTGTCTTAGGTTTGAGCCACAGCTATTAGTCATTCAGCTTCCCTAGATTTAAGTTTCCTCACCAGTTATTGATTTTTCATTCAAAAAGTCAACCAAAATGGCCCTGGATGGTGTGGCTCAGTGGATTGAATGCCAGCCTGTGAACCAAAGAGTAGCTGGTTCGATCCCTAGTCAGGGCACATGCCTGGTCTGCAGGCCCCAGTTCCCAGCTGTGGGTGTGCGAGAGGCAACCACATATTGATGTTTCTATTTCTCATTCCCTTCCCCTCTTTCTAAAAATAAATAAAATCTTTTAAAAATATGTATTATGCTCCTACTTTTTACAAAGCATTATTCTAGTATTGTAGGTCTTGAGCTTATAGTTTATTAAAGAGGTAGACTCCAAACACACTAACAACTATTATAGAAGACAACTTTTTTAAAGGCCCCCCAAAAGGAGACAAGCCCCTATGATTACGGGACAAGTGCAAAAGATGTGTGTGTGTGCATTTTAAAGGAGAAAAGAGTACCTTAGAAGAGTTAGGAAAAACTCCAGGGACTTGTAACTTTCCTTACTCTAAAATGCTGTGCTCTTATAAAGCAATCATCATGCTATAGTAAGCACTACTGTGTAACTTAGTGATACATGGAATTGATGATATTTGGTCAAGTCCTCCCCATAAGCTTAATGATACAGTAAGATGTAAATGACATACCACAATGAGGCTCTTCTATTTGAAGAAACAATTCTGCAGTCCAGTTCAAGCTTAAATCTCTGGATTCTATCTCCAAAAAGTACGAGATTTTTCAAATAACAGGTACCCTTTTGTGATGTGCATGCAGATGAGAGAAATGGTTTATTCTTTAGCAAAATAACATCAAGTCAGGCTAGAATCCTGAGAGACTAACCACAGCATTGTTTTTAATACCAGAAACACGAAACAAACACACAACACATAACCTTCCCCCACCCCTTTCTCTTCAGGGGTGATTTTCCAAGATACTCAGATGCTGCTATTTCAGTGGTACTTGCATAAACTAGATGTGTGTGGTAACTACTGTTATTTAGATCATAAACTCACGAAAGTCTGCCCTGAAAGAAAATTTATGAACAACTGTCACCTTATATAAACTGAACTCAAAGAACTCCGTATACTAATATTCCTTTGGTCACAGCATTCCTTTGAGGGAGACTAGCCCCATTTTAAGGGTAAGAAAACTGAGGCCCAAGTGCAAGTACTGAATTTACCTGTCTTTCTTGAGATAGGGAAATTTAACAGCATAAAGTGTGCTAGGAAATGTATACCGTGCTTTTTGTTAAAAAGAAAAAGGCCTACATCATAATTCATCCACCCCAGGATCCTTATGTTAATGGCAAGAAAGAATGTTTTACTGGAGAGTGCTACAGCTCTCCCTGCTGTCAAAGCAAAACTCTGGGGCATGCTGCAAATCATTCTGGTTTCCCTTCAAAACTATTAAACAGCAGTGAATGATATCTATATCTTTTAAAAGCTTATTCTTATTCTCATTCTGGTATTCTATCTTTAGGTCACAATTTTCCCATGTTTCTGAAAATATTTGATTAGACATTTGTTCCAAATGTAGTTTAAGAAATAATTTAAGGCACAGTCCCTAGCTCTATTATTCCAGAATTTGGTGGAAAAGGTTTTCGTATTTACCTGTTCAACCCTTCACTGTAAGAGCTTTCAGTCATAGCCCTTCCCACCCATTTCTCTTTCCCGAAGATGACCTAAAGACAAGCAGTATGGTACAGTGGAGTTGGGAGATGTCTCCCCAGCCTCAGTGCATCTTCTTACTCCCTGGAGATCTGGACAAGTCACTGAACCTCAATGGACCTTGAGGGCTCATCAAAAATGAAAGTTAGACACGATGACCTGGAAGTTCTCACCCAGATCTCAAAGACTTTGTTTTAACCTGCTCTCCAGCAGCTTAATCATTTACATACCTTTTTCTAGTCCTTCTCCAATGCTGTTATGTGTTTCTTAGCTGAAGGAGTTATAACAGTAGACTGTGTCCCAATAAAAGTACATTATGACTTTATTTGATGGCGAGATTTTTATTTTGAATCTCAAGCTACTTTTGACATCAAGGGTTTATCCCAGAGATCCAGGGGAGGGAGAAATGGATGGGGATGGGGACGTGGGCGGGAAAGGCTTAGCCCCACCGTGGGCTGTTGAGGCTGGATGATAGGTACTTGCTGATTCACTATTCACTCTATCTACTTATGTATATCTGAAATTCCCCATAATACAAAGCTGAAAAAAACTCTGTCAAAGCGAGAAAAAGAATACTGAACTGGCATTATTACAGGACTCCTTTCTACACAGTCTGGCATAAGGATAATTGCTTTTCACACCAAATCCCTTGGGTTGAGATAGAATCTACCAGGCATGAAACTAGGAGGAGCATCTGAAATTCCAGCCAAAATAAAGGAAAATGAACCAGAAAGGAAATTCTTCAACTGATCTCAAGGTTATCAATGAGAAAATCCATGGCACGGGGGGCATGAGCAGTGTCAGGCACTAGTATGTGTATGTGTGTGTGTAAAATAGCGTGGAACGAACTTCCACAGAGCTATTATGTTTCCTATGGTACATTTTCCCTAACTTTTCAACTGCAAACGTGAAACGGGTAGTGAGGAAATAAACAAGATCCTCTGGTAGGAGGATGCCACGCAGGGCGTGAAATCAAAACGGAAAGGCAAGGAATTTCGGGGGTAAGAAAAAATGGGGCTCCTTTAGCGAACAAGAGAGGAGAATCTACAGCCTAGGGAAACCAAAGAACACAGGAAATTACAGGCGAAGGCACGTCCTCGTGATGTCTAGGACCCCCTGCAGCTCTCCCTAGCTGCACTCCTCGGCGCTAGCGGCGGGAGCGCCGCCCAGGCCCCTGGGATTCGCAAGCACCGAGAAGTCCACCTCGAGGGGCCGAGGACAGAGCCAGGAGGGCCCGAGAGGGCGCGGCGCCAGGCGGGGGACCAGGCAGCCAGCGCCGAGGCGGCGGAAGGGGCGCGGACTGTTCCACTGCGGCTGAGGGGGCGGAACGCTCCAACCGGCCGGGCAACCCCAGGGAGCGGCAATGGTGTTTCCTGACGGCGGCGCGGCGCAGGAAGGGCATCCCAGGATCGCAGGCCCCTCCCGGGGCACCTGGCCCCGAATCGCACGCTCCGCTGTCAGCTCCCCTAAGGCCAGTGACCTTAGGAAGGAGCCTGCTCGGTCATACTCACCCACCGCGAGGACCCGAGACTCCAAATCCCTGTGGTGCAGGTCCCTCCTGCCCTGGCCCGCCGCCGCCGGCTGAGGCGTGCGTACAGACGTGCGCGCGCCCGCCCTTTGTCTACGCCGCTTTGACGTGACCCCTCGCGTCCATCCCCACCCTCCTGTCGTCTAATCTCACGCCCCGCATCCTCGCGCCGGGCGCGCACCAGGCCGTGTTGGGCGGGGGCTTCTTGGGGCGGGGCGGGTAGTGCTGCCTCCTCTGCCTCAGTTGGGCGCGCATGGGAGCCGCCGAGTCCCCCTTGTCGAGCGAGAGGGCGCTGCCCGGGGTGGGCTAGGTGCCACCGAAGCTAGGACTGTGCCCCTAGGCCCCAGTCGCCTGCCACTCGCCGTGGCGCGTGCCCCTGTGACTCCTTCTCTGATAAGGGGGTCGCTTTCGAAATAGGGGTCTCCATGTTTCAGAGCTGCACCAGGGCCCGAATACTGGCAACCTCCCCAACGTCCCATACCATAAATTCTGGGGAGGGTGTCATCAGCCCTGATTAGTAAGAGGAGACTGAGTCACTGAGTTACTTTGTCATCATGTTGTGAAATACAGTTCTGTATGTAAAGAACTTAGCTCACGGTCTGGCGCTCTCAAGAAATGTTAGCTACCATCACCATCACCACACCATCATCCCTGAGTCTCATCTGCCTTACTAGTGAAGCCAAGGAGTTCAAGGGGTTGGTGTACACGATCCCTCGCTGCTGCAACCTTCCAAAGTCTTCCTAAATTTGGAACTGATCTCTCTACTAAAATCTAGCTGATGCCTCCGGAGTTTGCACGTGAATTTCTCATCAACTCTTCAGACTTCAAACGCCTAACCCAAGCTTATCATCTCTCCTAAAATCGGTCCTCCTTAAAGAGAAAAGTAGTCCTTCTTCTTGTTCTTAAAAGACGTTTTTGCCTCCAGTACCAAGCCCTCCCACCCTCCCCGTTTATTCTACATACTCTTGTCATATTGTTATTCCATGCTAAATAATCTGAAAATAAATCTTGAGGATAAAGTCCACATTCTCAGACCTCAAAGTCTGACTATAAGTTTGATGACTGCTCCAAAACACTGAACCACTCATCCCCACACTAAATGTTGTCATACCTATTTAGGACTTCCCACATATTCAAGAACTCAATCATGTATCAATTCATTTAATAAACTTTCCCTGAGCCCTCATTATATGGCCATTTTTTCCAGCGTCTCAATGATACAATGTTGAATAATGAATGCATGTCCATGTTTAATCTTCAACTAGATTAAGAAGAAACGACATCATACATTTTTGTGTCCTTCCCAAAACTAGGTAGAGGGTTTTAAAGTGGCCACCACTGTCTTAAATACTCTTTAGGTTCTTATATCTAGCCTTTGTTCCTGCCCCCAAACCAGTCAAAACTTGCAAGTAGTCCACCATCTGCTCTGCTCTCCTGTGTATTCATGTTTACATTTTTTTTGCAGTCTTTACCATTGAGTATAATTATTTGTATATAATAATTTTGAAATTAAAAAAAGATGTTTCATGTATGTTAGAGACTCAACAAAAATAGTGTTGATTGATTCTTTGCCCAATCAAATAGTGACTGTTATTGGGTACACACAGAAACACACACACACACCCAGTATACAAACATTTACGGGCACATTCTTTAAACTTCTTTAGCACAGGAAGACAATCAAACGTCCTCTGCAGAGAAAACCAACAAGAACTGGCCTAATATGGTTTCCTTAGGCTTCAAAGTTTTGTTTGCAAAGGTCAATGGTCAGGGCAGATCTCTGTCATGTTTATTTCTAGGCACAAGTAGTACAAATGGGAAAGATAACATGAGCAAGTAATGCTTGAAAAGTTAGACACGTATCTATAGAAAATGTCTACAACATGACCAGGCTCATCTTTTTCACTGTGAATCTGAACTCTCTTTAGATTATTTTTATAAGTATTTTCATATTCTAGAATGAAAATACTCTTGTACTATAAAAACTATGTGGATAATTTTTTTAAACCTGGTGTAGGATAGTGCATTCAAAGATGGGGATCATAGTACTGCTTCTCAGGAGGTGTGGATACTTCCTGGAAATACTTTCAGAAAACTGTGTTTGGGGTGTGGAATTTCATCTCAGACTGTAGCATCCTGCCTTACTGCAGGCAGCAGGATGAACCCAGAGGAAAACTGCCATTTTTAATTTCCAGGTTTTGAAGATACTTGCTTAATAGCAAGGAATAGAACCAGTTGTACTTCTTCAAGTTTTTCACTTTCCAACTCCTTGTATGTCTTCATCTTGGGACAACTATTGCTTGGAACAGGAGGAACTCCTCTCTATACCCTGGAAACAGCCTTTATTGATGATTCTGTGCCCACCCACAAATCTTCTCTCTATATAGGAATTGGCTATTCTATGTCAATATTAGGCCCTGCTATTGGCTATGTGTTGGGAGGACAGCTATTAACCATGTACATAGATATCGGTTTGGGACAAAGCACTGACATCACTGAGGATGATCCGCGATGGCTAGGGGCATGGTGGATTGGATTTCTTATGGCTTGGTTCTTTGTTTGGTGTCTGATAGTACCTTTTTCTTGCTTTCCAAATCATTTACCAGGTATAGCAAAAATTCAAGATGGAAAAACTTCCCAGACTCATCAGAGTAATAGTTCCTTAGAACACACAGATGAGAATTTTGGAAAACAGTTTAAAGATTTTCCAGCTGCTCTAAAGAATTTGATGAGGAATACTGTCTTCATCTGTTTAGTTCTATCAACTTCTTCAGAAGCCTTAATTACTTCTGGATTTGCTACATTTTTACCTAAATTTACAGAATATCAGTTTGGATTGTCATCCAGCTTTGCAGCTACACTTGGAGGGGATATTTTAATTCCTGGAGCTGCTCTTGGTCAGATTTTAGGTGGCGCTCTTGTTTCCAGCTCAAAATGACATGTAAAAACAATGAAGTTTGCTTTGCTCACATCTT
The DNA here is from genome assembly GCF_987537825.1 of Furipterus horrens. Taxonomy (NCBI): domain Eukaryota; kingdom Metazoa; phylum Chordata; class Mammalia; order Chiroptera; family Furipteridae; genus Furipterus; species Furipterus horrens. The sequence goes on from NW_028327182.1 coordinate 75,154,554, forward strand.
TAATTGCACTTGTGTTGAGTTTTGTATTGGTTTATGTCCCCTGTGAAAATGAGCCATTTGCCGGTGTGTCTGAATCATATAATGGGACAGGAAACCTGGGAAACTTGACCACTCCTTGTAATGCCAATTGTAACTGCATGCGATCACGTTATTACCCTGTCTGTGGCAGACATGGAGTCCAATATTTTTCTCCCTGCTTTGCAGGTTGTAAAAATTCTGTTTCAAAAAGATAGCCAGAGATATATTACAACTGTTCCTGTATTGAAATGAACACAGAAATAACACCTCCTGTAGCAAGTTTTGGCTTTGAAGCTAAAGCTGGAAAATGTGAAACTTGATGTACAAATTTGCCCGTATTCCTTGGTGTTTTCTTTGCTGCAATTGTTTTTACCTTTATGGCTGGTACTCCTCTAACTGTGTCCATCCTAAGGTGTGTTAATCAAAGGCAACAGTCTCTAGCATTGGGAATACAGTTTATAGTGCTTCAATTATTAGGCTCAATACCTGGACCAATTATATTTGGTGTCACAATAGACAGCACATGTGTTCTCTGGGGTACTAACGAATGTGGAATTAAAGGAGCTTGTTGGATTTATGATAACATCAAGATGGCTCATATGCTAGTGGCCATAAGTGTTACTTGTAAAATTATTACCATTTTCTTCAATGGACTTCTGGTCTTTTTGTATAAACCACCACCATTAGACACAGATGTATCATATTGAAATGCAAATACAGCTGGGATTACTGTTTCAGTGGAATGTGACTTCAACAAAGCAGGGAATGAAGGATAAAATAGAAAAATAAGAGACTGTTTCACAGCTGGAAAATTGGCCTCCACTGTTGTGCTTTGTGGTAGAAGGCACGCAAATAATTCCAGCGGACAGAATGGGCCGGACAGAGGGCTGCCGCACGCTCAGGCAGGTTAGCACTGAGAAGAGCAAGCACCTTCCTTTTATTGAAATCTGAGGGTGGCAATTACAGGATACACATCCTATTGCTTACAGGGAAAACAGGATACCGGGGTTCAGATATTAACTGCTTAGGTACAAAACAGAACTGTAAGTCCTTAAGGCTAAGTTCCAAACAAGATGATAGGACAAGGGAGTAATGGAGTACTCAGCAAAGTCTCTTTGTTCTCAGGATACCATAGCTCAGTGGCCTGAAACAGCTTGCAAGGAGCTGCTGGCATTAGCAAGTCCAGCTTGCTTAACTGAGTCACAGGACACCTGGACAGGGGGACATAAAGCCCCTTCCCAGAGACTTGATTTCCACCAACACTCCACTTATAAGAATGCACATGGCCATCACAGCATTATCTACTCAATATGGACAATCATTTAAAAAATGGATGTTTTATAATTCAGTTTGTTCTGTATATCTATGGACTCTTACTTGTTTTGTTTTAATGTAAGAAACAGACCGGTGCCTTCAAAATCCACCAAAAGCCTGAATACACACACACACACACACACACACATGTGCGCGTGCACACGTGCACACAGACATTTCCCATTGTCTAGGTATGAAATTACCAACTAATAAACTAAGCCAGAAAAAAGAAAAAGCCGATGATTAGTTAAAATTTATGGTGTAAAAATTTAATTAAATTTATGTGTGATGATTTTCAAAAACTATTATTGAAAGCCCATGAATTTAAAACCAGCTAAATGATATACTTTAATTTACATATACTAATACGCCTTGATCACAGAAAATTATAGAACTATTAGAATATAGGTTAATTATCTGCTTTATGCCCTGGTATATAGTGAATTTAGAAATATCAGCATTTTATATACATATTTTCACTTTAACTCAAAAAAATCCAGGAGGTTATTTGTTGATATTGCTGATTTATAACACTTTACCTCTTAATATAAATCTGTGATAGTTGTATTCAGTTACATAGCTTCCAGAGGAAAGTACTAGCTCAGGTACTTTTACTGGTTTTCTTTGAAAAGATGTTTAATACATAATTAATGTTTAGATACTCAGTAGTTTAATTATTATCATTTAAAAACCTGATTGCCTGGTACATTACTTATAGCGTTAAAATAGTATTGTGCTTATAAGTTGGCCTGCTCTATTATTGTTCAGTTAAAACAAACTCTACTCTTTAACTGATCCATTTATTTGATAGATAAAGTGCTTCAAATGTCCGATAACATTACAACACTCCACTTATTCAGGTCAGACCTCAGCCAACTTTTGTCTACCCAGAATGTGAAGAAAATAGATCAGTGAACATCAACAAAAATAACTTACACCTGGTGAAGAATTTTACTGATTAGGAAAAATGTACATTCATACCCATTTGAAATTTTTGTGAAATAAAGTTACTAATTTAATAAGGTTAGCTTTTTTACAAGCGGTGTGTTATATACACTGTCATCAGAATAACGAACAGAGTAAAAGGTTGGTAGGAAACCAGGATCAGAAGCACTAATAATTCACAGAATTTGAGATTATGTTTCATGCTAATCTGTGGCCAGTGATGATTCAAATAACTAGTAGCATTAACTAATTGAAATGCAAGAAGGAATGAATTAGGCAAGCAAGCACACCTGGCTAGTAGAGAATTAGAGAAACAGTGGGTCAGGAATCAGAGAGACAGGCAAACTTAAACCAGGAACATATAAAATCAGAGGTTGAGGCTAAATGTGTAGTCGAAAACCCAGGAATTTGGGAAGCAGGAAATTCATAGCAACCAAAGAGACAGTGAGTGCAAAGTCGACAGGAACAAACACATGATACCTCTATTCAGAATCAATCCCTTCCACCCGACTAGACGCATTTTAAATCCTGCTTCCTGTTGAAACCAACCTAAAGCAGAGTTTAGGCTTTCTGTGTCTATATGTGGAAGTGGGGAATTGAATAGAATAATTTTCTAGATGTAAAATAATGGGAAGTTCCGAGGAACTCATTGATAGAGATGTGAAACAATAGCAAGAGAGGAAACAGAATAACTATGCAAATATTCCCACTTCAGAAAAGAAAATAACCCTGTACCTAAAAATAGTTGGATGAACAAGTCACTAAATAGTTGACATTCTTAATGGTTTTTAATTATCAAGAGTTTTATTGTATTCTGTGTACTCAATTTTATAATACATTTTACAAACTTTTTAATAACGGTCAAAGTGAAAATTTTGGCACTTGAAGGAAGTCAGTCTCTTTTATTTATAATATACATATTTATAAAGAATATCTCCTTTCATGATAGGACACTACTGTAATTTATAAACATTGTTTATATTTTTGGATATGGGTTGGTATAATGCTACTTTTAAAAGACAATTTTTCATTATGTGTATTTTTTACATTTTGTAATGATTTTTAAGTAAGCTTGAATTGATAAGTTGACTTGCGGTGATTTTATATGTAATTAATTGCAGAACTATTTCCTGTGTTGGCAATGTGTTATTTTTAAATCGTTGAACTGTGCATATTAAAATAATGCATTTGCTATAAGTAGAAAAAAAAGGGGGGATCATAGTGTTTAAGGTCTCAGTGAGAAGTTTAACAACCCTCATCCCATTTTAACTTGAGCTCCTTTCCCAAAATGTGCCTCAACAATCATCGTGTTTGCTGTGTGTACGGCACACAGTGCTATTAACCTGTTCCGTCGCTCCTTTCGTAAAATACTCCTCCCTCAGTAGAGTATTAATATAAGTGTGCTTTATAACATCTCTCCCTTCCACAGTCACCGTTTACATGTGCAAAACCTTGACATTCATTAAAAGGTAAACCCACAATTGTTTACTACACAACCAGCAACAACAATGCTCATTTCCAAGCACCAAGAAAAAAAAAGCCAGATTAACTAAACGTGTGCTATTTAATTTTTTTTTTTAATTGCGGTAAAGTATACATAAAATTTACCATCTTAACCATTTCTAGGTGCACAGTTCAGTAGTGTTAAGTATATTCACATTGTTGTGCAACCGATCTCTAGAAATGTTTCATCTTGAAAAGTGAAAACTATACCCATTTAGTAAAAACTCTCCATTCCCCCTCCTCCCAGCCCCAGAAAACCACTGCTCTTACTTTGTTTTTATGAGTTTGACTACTATATCCTCATACTCATAGTCATATCTTACATACGTGAACTCGTACAATATTTGTCTTTTTGTGACTGGCTTATTTTACTTAGCATAATGCCCTCCAGGTTCATCCCATGTTGTAGCATATGTCAGAATTTCCTTCCTTTTTAAGGCTGAATAATGTTTTATTATATGTATATACCACATTTTCTTTACCTATTCATCCTTGATGGACATTTGAGTTGCTTCTACCTTTTGGCTATTATAAATAATGCTGCTATGAGCATGAATATATAAATATCTGAGATCCTGCATTCAATTCTTTTGGATATATACCCCAAAGTGGGGCTGCTGGATCATAGGGTAAATCCATTTTCAATATTTTGGGGATGCTATTTTGAGATGCTACTCTTTGATATATGAGTCTAGAGTTGGGAGGAGAGACTCTGGCTAACGCTATAAATTTGAGAGTCATCAGAATATGAATGGTACATATGTTGAATCAGATTCATATAAGTACACTCAGACTTAAGAAGTAGAGACTTCATAGTAAAGGAAAAAATGAAGACAGTTTTCAGTCCATTCCCACACTATAGTCCTCAATTTGAAAATACACAGATTCAATTTTGCCAATTCGCAGCAGGATGATCTGGTTCTGAGGACTGATTTGTAGTAATCAAACCTACAGGAGACACTAATAAAAAGAGAGGGCTTAGTTATTAATTCAGGCAGATGATGGAAAATGCAAAACTGACTGTAATAATAAAATCTGTAGGTCAGTTTATATCCTTAGTAGTAGGAAAGTCTATTTAGGAAACCAAATCAACATCAATAGGTTTGTTGACTATAAAAATTTTTTTAAGAGAAAAGAAATTGTATACTCTAAGGGCTCTGGCAGTTTAATACACCCTCAAAAGTTCTATTTGTATAGTATTTTACCTGCCAAGCAGCCAAAAAACAAATGAAAACAAAAAACAAAAACAAAAACCCACAACCAGCCAATCATACAAGCCAGAACATCCTCTTGAATTAATATGGTAAACTACTTCTCCTTACCCAGCTCCCTATTTTCTAAAAATCACTTCCATCTTCCTGGGATTCTCAAGGAAAGAAAAGGGGAACTTCCAATTACTTTAACAGTAATTCAAAATCGATAGTGGAAATCACATATATAAAAAAGGACACTTAAGCTAACTAAAATGTAATTCCTTTTGTTGTTGTTGAGGAAACACTGGTTTATCACACTATATAAATTTCAGGTGTATAACATTGTAATCTGACATCTGTATCCACTGCAATTTCTGTCTGTTGCCATACAACTGAATTCCTGTACCCATTTCACCCCCCACCCCCCACCCCATCTACAACTCCTCTGGTGACCACCAACCTGTTGTCTGCATCTATGAGTTTGCTTTTGCTTTGTTTGTCCTTTTTAAAAAAAAATACATATTCTGCATATGAGTGAAATCATATAGTATTTGTCTTTACCCATCTGACTTATAAACTGTAATTTTTGGCAAACATTCACTTATCTTTCAGAAACTCACTTTGGGGCTTAACTCCATCAGGAAAGTTTCTCTGATTTCCCCCTAGGGGCTTATTCTCCATGTTTCCCTAATGCTCTCTGTGTGTCTAACATTCTTTATTTTTAGGGATTACCTATGCGTATGTTTGGCTCCCCTCACGGGACTATGAGTTTTGTTTTATTCATATTTCTGTCCCCAATAGTTAACATAACATCTGGCACATAGTGGTGGCTCAATAAATGTTCGTTGAGTGAGTGAAAACTCATGATGACTACCAGAAACTTGACAAATGATGTATGTGTTTAATAAAATCATGAAATGAACTAGTACTTAATGCATGAAATTTAGTAGACAATACATGGGCTGTGGGGGAAAATTAGTAAAAGTGTTCTTAAGAGCAAAGAATGATATTTATCAGAGTTCACTGAATGAAAACATTACTCAGACAGGAAAGAATGTCATAAATTAGACCACTTTATCTTAGTCTGGATGTTTTAGAGGTCAAGGGAGTCCCAGGACATTTTTGTCTTTTTGAGATTATCACTGGTAAAAAAACAAAACAAAAAAGAATTACAGGATTATAGTTGTGGCATATAATACATAACAATTTTAACAAAAGAGGGGCAATAAACACAGTGTGGCATTTACAAAATAAGGCTTTATAAAAATATTAAATATTACTTTAAAGTGCACTGCAGGCAATGAGACACAAATGTGAAATTCAAAGATGACTAATGAACAATATTCTTTTCAATCCTGTTAGCTATCTCTGTGATTGTACGTGTATGAACTGAGTAGCTCAGTTGGTTAGAGTGTCATCCCAATACACCAAGGTTGTGGGTTCTATCCCTGGTCAGGGCACATTCAAGAATCAACCAATGAAGGCATGAATAAATAGATCAACAAATTGATGTTTCTGTCTGTCTCCCTCTAAAAATCAATGAAAAAAAAAAAAAAAAAGTCTAGATTCCAGGTCCCCTGTAACTGTGAGAGCTGACCTATAAGGTCTTCCAGGACTTTCCCTTCCTTATAATAGGCCTTGATTTAAGGTCCTTTTCTTTTTTTTTTAGGGACTCGTGGATGAGATTTCAGAATCCCTAGTTTCATTAGAACTATGTTACAACATATGCCAGGGGTAGAGTCACCTTTATAGCTGGAGACTCATGTTTTCTGTTGATTCCTACCATCTTTAATTTCAGAGAACAACCCCAATCCTGGTAGCACACCTTGTGGGGACCGCCCATCCTATTCATGATCATCCTTTAATGGAGTCAGGACTAGAAGGCTGGACACAGAGTGGGGGGAAACAGGGGTGGTTTCAATAACATCCTTGTCAGATGAGGAAGCTGCCCTGCGTTCCTACTGTCCCTGGAAACAGGCATATTTGGCTTCCTCTGTCATTACCCTGTTAACTATCTGACAACACACAGGGAGGTGGCTAGGGCAGGCCCTATAGGGAGAAAAAGAAATAAAGCAATGTTGCTTGCTCACCCACTGTAACTGCATTTATTAACCTGCCACTGGCACAAACAAATGTAGCCCAGGAAGTCAAGGATCAGAAGAGATAAGAAAAAGTTTCTTTTAAATGACACTTCTATTTAAAATCTGTTGTCCATGAATAATAATCTGAGATAATGAACAATCTTTGAAACAAGGTTAAAATCTTCCAAAGACTAAAAATCCTGGAACACTGGAAATTAAAGCTAGAAGCATACTTGGCACAATTACTCATGTATTATTCCAACCCATTCATTCTGGGTATCCTAGGTGTGGCCAGCCAAGGGGCCCGCAGTTCACATGGCAAGTCCTGCCCCAGCCTTCCCAGAGCCTGAAGCAGGACAAATTGTTCAGTATGCAATTTCAGTGTGGGGTGATACATATAACAGGGGAAGTATAGGAACAAAAGTTTTGTTGTTGTTCATAGGAACAAAAATCAGGCTTCTGGGTCTAGGTAAACTACACTCCAAAAAATGTACTAAACTGCAAATATGTGTGTATATATATATATATATATATATATATATATATATATATATATATATATTTAGGTAGACAGAGTTTTCCAGACTCTTTTCTGATAAAGAGAGGGGACGGTCAAATTCTTATAACATGAACAGTTGGAGATGCTTTAACAAACATTCCTTTTGGCAAAAGGTGAAGACCAGAAACCAGAAAACTAGCCCTTTCCAGACGGAGAGGAAAGCATAAGAGCACATTTCTTTACCACCTCCTACACAGTCCTTACAGACACTCTCTGCCAGGCTTTAAAATTTTTTATTATTTATTGATTTTAGAGAGAGAGGGGAAGCAGGGGAGAGACAGACAGAGAGACACACGCATCGATTTGTCTTTCCACTTATTTATGCATTCATTGGTTGATTGCCAGGCCATTTAAATCATATTAAAGCTTTGTTAACATTCGTTCTGTTTCTGTGTTCTACAGGCTTCCCTGCAAACAGTAAAGGGCACCATTCCCAGATTTCCTAAAGGAAACCTAATCCCTTTGGTCAGGAAATGAGCCTGCCGTTGTGAGAGAGGAATGCAAGGCATTCAAGGCCTTCTGGGGGGCTAAGAGTTGTGTGAATTCTGTCTCCCCACTATGCATTCAGGAGCAAGAAGAGTCTGAATAAAGTTCTAGAGGAGAGGAACTCATACATCCTGGGCAAGGAATTCAAGCTTTGCCTATGCAGCAAAAATAACCCCAGAGGACTCATCCTATCTCTGGGCCCTCATGGAGTTCAGTGTCATTCTGATGAGCAGACCTGTGAACTGAGTACCAAGCAGTAGTTTTGTCCTTGATTACTGTGCCCCAAAAGTTGCTGAGCACACTCTAAAGAGAAGCAAAAGGGGATGGTGCCCCATCAGGCTTGGGGGACTAGGCAGCAACACTGCCCTGAAAAGCGAAGCGGTCAGTCTGGCCTCCGTAAAAACTGGGAGTGGGAACACAGTGCACTTCTTGAAGGATCTCCACATACCAAAGGTGATTCTCCCCAGACTTGTTACTGCCTCCTAAGTGTCTGTGTTGATTTACTGTTCTGTACATGTGTGTGTGTGTGTGTGTGTGTGTGTGTGTGTGATCCATAGAGAGAAGCAGTCAGTGGGTGTGGCACCCATTGACCAACATAGAGAGCTCCCACAGGTCCTCGGGCATGGATCTCTGGTTCAGTCTGTTTGTGGCCAGAGTGACGGGGTTACAGGATACCAAGTCCATCCATAAGGAACCCCGCCCGGTGTGAGTGCCTGGATGGCACTGCTGGGCTCTATAGCCTGTGTTGCACATGATCAGGTTGTCTCAGGAGGTGGACAGCTTTCCTGGTGTTCTTACCTCTGGCATCTTTCTCAGTCTCCTGCATCGACCCAGTTCGCTCTCTCTAGCCTTTAAATCTCAATGCACCCCGAATTCTTGGCCCTCTACATTTCTCACTTTATACCTTTTCCTTGGATGTCCTTATCCAATTTTGACAACTATTCAGTTACTTTCTTATGCTAACTCCCAACGCTATATCTTTAGCATAGACCTTTCTCTTGTGCTCCAGGCTCCTGAGTAATGCTTCTATTTCTTGATCTGGGTTATGGTAGCAAAGGTGTGTTCCCTGTGTAATTATCTGTGTGTATGTTTTACTTCAATCAATCAAAAGTTTACTTAAAAAACAGCAAATAGGTAAAATTGTGAACTGTGTAGTGATTTGGAGATTTTATTCTTCTAAAAATGGCCTCAGAATATACATACATACATACATTTATAGTACATTTTCACTTACTATATAGTGGATATCTTTTCATATCAGTATATTATAGCTGTAGCTTATTCTTCGTCATGATGCATGGTATTCTGTCATATGAGTCCACAATACCCTTACAGACATTTAGGTGGTTCTCAATTATATTGCTAGTAAAGTAATGCAAGTAACGTTCTTGTGTATATACATTTGTGAGAACTTCTCTATAATAGATATTTAGAATGAGGGTTATTAGTTCAAAGTATATGCACATTTAAAATTCTGATAGGTACATATAACAGGAGATCTTCTAATAGGTACATATAACAGATTTTATGCCAGTGGATGACATCTGAATTTCCTCTAACTTCAACCTTTTAAAAGTGCAGATCCCTTTGATTCACCATCTGAAAAAGATGTGGGGACAAGTTTTCAGGTGGGTAGGACTCTACATTAGAGCACGAGGGTAGACCAGGAACCCCCTATAGGGCTGGCATTGTCCTCTTAGTCAGCTGGTACCTCCTAGGAGGCGGCAGACCCTGGTGGACAGAAACTGACTTTGTGGGTGGGGTCTCTGAGCTTCCTCGGGACCCTAGGCTAGTGATTCTGCTTCAGGAATCAGTTTCCTTAAATGTCAGACCCAGGTTGAGTCAAATTGGAGTGTTTTTTTCAAGTGTTTCCTTTATTGCAATGGACCTCATTGTTCAGCTGAAACCAACACTGCAAAGCAGATCTACTCAGTAGAAATGGGAATAGAGGACCTAGGTGACAACATGGGAGTCCCCTTCCTAGTCTCATGGAGACCTCAAGGTCAGAGGATCTAGTGAAAACTCACCAGGCTGTTTAGATCTTTTGGGTTCTCAAATAAAAGGGATCTGCATTCAAACCCTTTTACAACATTCCCCAAATTTTCCTCCTTTCCCCTCCTCTCAGGAAGAGCTCTTGAAAACTAAAAAAGCTGAGCACCTAAGACCAGTGCGTGAGCAGGAGCCTGGAAGGAAGGGAGGGAAGAAGGGAAGAGGGATAGGGCAGGATGTGCTTTGGTTAGTCTCTCACTTAAAGTTTCTCTGAAAAATTCCAGTCTACCTTGTTATGATTGACAAGAAGAGTGAGGTAGGTTTTACATGGGCAGGTGGGGACAGTTTGGGGGGTGTCAAGAGGCCCTGGTCATGGAATATAGGGGTGTTGCTGGGCTGCTCCAGGAGGGTGAGGAGCTGCCAGAATTAGCAGGTGGTGGTTTCCATGTTGGTCCATCTGTCATCCTCCAGGCTCTTGGGGGAACTGGGTGGATGGGGTTCCATTGTTCCCTAAATCAGCCACCTCAGGAGATGAGAGGTCTTGTACATCTTAGTGATGAGTGAATAAAGGCCCTGCATGAGCCACCTGTCTGGTTCCCTGGGCTAGTGAAGTTCAGAGCTGCCTGACCACAGAGCTGAGGAGGCTGTGTCTGAGCTGGACTCAGGCTCTGTTTTCTAAATCAGGAAGCACACCAGTGGGTGAGCAGTTCTTCCTGCCATCAGAGAGGGTTGGGCTAGAGTGTCTCTCCCCTCAGCTCCATGAACTCCCTTTGCTGGAGCCTAGAACTGGGGGCATTGGACAGTTGGTACTGGGATCCCAATTCCACTACCCACCAGTCCTGTGACTGGTGATTCATCTCACCTTTCTGATACTTAGTTTCCTCTTCTGTGAAATTGGTGATGCTAAATGACTTCTCTCATGTCAGGGACAAATGGGGTACCATTGATTGTGCACTCAGCCCAGGGTTCGAGCACAGTGTAGTAACAGCAGGGAGGAAGACTATGACCTGACTCTTTTATTCAGCCACCAGGCCCCTGAAACAGATCCCAGCACCTATGGCAGATCCCACTCTTGAGACCAGCTCAAGTACAGCCCCTTCTTCAGTAGCAGGGCACAGCTGGGACACTTGGGGTGCATTGGGTCAGCTCCTCCCAACTCTACTGGGAAGAACATTATGAACCTCTTAGCATTCCCTGAAATTCAAGAGGGAGGGTTAGACCTTAGCCTATCTCCCTGATGTGTCTACCCCAGCAGCTGTTACATATTGGAGAGGGACAATATTTATTTGTTGTTAATAGTAAGTGTTAAATTTGAATGTTACATTAAAACCCTGTTTCTTCTACAGTCTAGGAGTTGTGATAGGTTCATTCACTTCCTGTGACACTGAAATGGGATTCAGAATCTCTCATTCCTCCTTGAATTAAGAAATCTTGCAAGGTCATCAGCTTGCTGTATATGGGAGAAGGGAGAAGGGCCAGCCCTCCTCCCTGGCTCTTGACAGCCCCAAGTACCCCTTACTCAGAGGACAGGTCCATTTCAGTATCCTTCAGCACTCCTGGGATTTAGAGGTTGAGGGTGCTTTCACAGGCACTGAAGACACACCTCTGGAAATGTGTCTTTAAAAATAACAACTGCCAGGACTCCTTCCTGCTCCAGGACAGTGGCTGCCTTTCTACAACTCTGGAGGCAAAGGGAACATATTCTTCTTCTCTTGTTGAGATCTCTTTTGACCAAATAGTAGGAACTTGTGGTTTTCTAGTTCAATCTCTGGAAGTGCATCAGCACTAAGTAGGGAAAACAATGTAAAAAGACAAAACGTGCATGTGAAGAGGACAAGTCCAGAGGAAGAGCGTTGACAGATGGACTAAGGGCAGGCAGGACTTTCCACCCTTAGGCCCCCTTTAAGGCTCTGTGATTATCCTTCACCTAGATTTGAATCCTCCTGGGATCCTTGTCCATGACCTCTGGAATCCTTTCCTGCTTGTTTATTGTTAAGGAAAAGATTTGTGATACAACTTTTAAGGCTATAGCTGGGACTTGTTCCATAAACACTGCTCCTTATGGCCTAGAATTTTCACAAGTCCTGCAATTTCTTAGACAATAGTTTTTTAAGGCAGAACTTTCCTAGAAGGCTGCCAGCCTCTCTATCAGGTACATTGTGGCCACTCCTAACTGGCTGGGCCTCATGGATTTCGGGTGAGCTCTGGGTGGCCAGGATGAAATCACAATCCTGGCCAGTGAATGAACTTAAACTCTTCCTTGCTGCCCCGGATAACTTCTGAGCCATTGTGGTTCTGAGGTCCATGGTCTTGAACAATCACTAATTTACTCACTCAGTTGTGCTGTTGCCAAGGAGGTCTGGAGGGGCAGCTTAGCCCAAGCCCACAGAGATTGTGGCCTGAGATGGCTGTGTTCATTTCCACAGTATTGTGCTGTGAGTATGTCATGGGGGTGGAGAGGGAGGATGGGGAGTATCAGTATTAATTGAAATACTGAATGTTTTCAATCTGTGTGAAAAACAGGCACTGCTCTGAGTTCACTCCCAGTACCCAACTGATGATCAGGAGCTGCATTTTGAACATCATCTCTTGGAAATATCCCGTAAGAGCAAGGGCCAGATGAACTGCTTGGCACTTCTGAGTGACCTCCCTCTTTTCTGATGACCGCAAATGTCACCGAGACACTCAGTTGCTGGACTCTTCCAGGGAGGCCCTTTCAGGACAAGCCAGAAGCTGAGGATAAATCCTGGTTCCTGGCAGCCCAGGACCTTCCTGATGTAGCACAGCCATCCAGGAAAGTGATTATCTAACATAAAGACAGATAAGGCTGTACTTTTCCTACAAAGAAAAAGAGAAGTGCCAGTTCCCAGGGCTAGTCCAGGGCCAGGAGGAAGGCATGGGTGCCTGATGGGTTTCTCTTGCCAGACTATGAGGCTCCTGAGAGCCAACCCTACATGTAGGAATATTTAATAAGTCTTGTGCCCACCATACAGCCAGGAAGGATAATTTATTGTATCTTTGGGTTTCCAATGGCCAAAAATGCACTGATAGTCTACAAGAAGGGACCCACATCTGCAGCAAGCGTGTATGTCAGCAGTCTTTTTTTACTTTTAGTTTTTACATTTCATATATATATATATATATATATATATATCTCTGTGTGTGTGTAAATATATATATAGCACTGAAACTTATTCATAACAGGGTAAATAAGAAATACTCATAACCATCAAATATTTTTTTGTAGCTCTTCACCTTTTCATAGCTATATTTGTAGCTACCTTCTTCCATTTCCCATTTTATGTTCCATTTGTCCTCATCAAGCACCTCAGCAGTTTGTGGTTCTTTGCCTGGTTGGAAGACTCTAAAGGGTCTGGCTTATTAGTCACACTGCTTGCATTGTTTCTTGTTTTTGTTTTTTGTAGTTTTCCATTGACATTGATCACAGGGCATGGTGATACTAAGGAACACACTAAAGAATCTCCTGAATTCCAGACACAGTCTTCCTAACCTCCATTGCAGAGTAGCAGAAGGGAAGCCTAAGTCCCCAAGTATCACCAAGGCTATAAAGACGGTGCCTGCTTTGGATGTAAAGATGAATAAAAGCCAGGGGGGAAAAAACCCCGTGGGAGAAACAATTCAGTCTTTTTTCCTCCACTTTCCTCTGCATTGAATCCGACTAGACGATTCTAGCAAGGGCTCCTCAACAAGCAGCCCGGCACATTGCAGGCATGAGCAGGAGGTGCTGTTTTGCTGTGGGTCTGTGGGAACAGACTGCAGGATCTCTACACAGAGGACCACAGGTGAAGATACTCAAGGGCTAAGAATTAAAATTAGACTAATGCTACCCACTCACACATTTTTGGTGTGAGCTTCACACCCTCAGTCATTCTCTAGGAATGTTCTCTCTAAAGATTATAATAATGATAACAATTAGCTATTATTATTATTTTAAAATTCTATTTATTTTTAAAGACAAGGGAAGAAAGGGAGAAAGAGAGGGAGAGAAACATCAATGTGTGAGATACATAGATTGGTTGCCTCTTGCACGCCCTCAGGCAGGAACCTCACCCACAACCCAGGCATGTGCCCCGACTGGGAATTGAACCAGCAACCTTTGAGTTCGCAGGCCAGCACTCAATCCACTGAGCCACACCAGCCAGGACAAGCTATTATTTTTGACTACTTAATATCTGCTAAGCAATGTGATTGGCAAGCCCTCCATGCATTATCTCAGTTATACTCATCATTTTTGAGGGCTTTATTCTAATTTTATAGCTAAAATTAGGAGGCTCAGAGGTATTAAATACCAAACAAAACAAAACAAAACAAAAAACTGATTAAGAACCTAATTTAAATACCTAGCCAAGCTACCTGTCAAAGAAAGAGATAAAAACATTTTTAGACAGTCTCAAAGTTGACCTTCCACAGGCCTTTAGTAAGAGAACCAATAAAGAATGTACATAGGGGCTTCCAGCCAAGATGGAGGTGTAGACAGACATGCTGCATCTCCCTCTACAACTAAGAAGGAATAAAACTACCTCAAAACTAGAGACATCCAGAAGTTCCAGAAAATCAAGCTGCATGGAAGCCCAACAAACAAAGATATAAAGAAGAAATACTCATTCAGACAGGTAGGAGGGGCGGAGCTGGGGTGGAGAGGATACGGTGTGGTGGTGGCAACAGTGCCAGGCCTGTGGAAAGCACAGTTACACATTTTAAAAAGTTGGGAGGGACAACTGGGCAGTGCTTCCAGCACAGACCAGACCACGCAGAATATGGTCCCAGCGCCAGGGAAAAATAGAGCCTCCTTGCTTTTGACTGTGCAAACCAGTGGGGGTTGGGGCGGAGGAAAAAGCTGCCGATCTTTCAACAGAGTCCACTTGTTCAAAGGGCCCCCACAGTCCTAGACCGTCCGCAGACCCACCAACTCTGGGAACAACAGCCAGGGCAGCCACTAGAGGGGTGCCAGTCCCATACAAAGTGCGAGAAGTGCTGGAAAAGGGACGAGTGCTGAGCAAGCAGCATTGTTCCCTCTCAGACGGCTCTCCAACATACAGCGCCACAACGTGGTGAAATGGGTTGCCCTCTACTAACGAATACCTAAGACTCTGCCCCTTACAATGTAACAGGTGCGACAGCTCTACCTAAGACACAGAGGCAAACAAACACAGGAGCCTATCAAGATGAGGAGACAGAGAAGTATGGCCCAAAAGACGGACTGATCAAGGTTCCAGTGGGGGAACTAAGCGACAAGGAGATAGCCAACCTAAGAGACTCAGAGTTCAAAACACCTGGTGATAAAGATACTCACAGGCTTGATAGATATGCTTGAGTATGGCAAACACATAAGGGAAGAAGTGAAGGATATGCTAAATGAAACGAAGGAAAATCCACACAAAACCAATGGTGAAGGGAAGGAAACCGAGATTCAAATAAAAGATTTGGAATGTAAAAAAGAAAAAAACAGTCAACCAGTACAGAAATAGGAAACAAGAATTGAAAAAAATGAGGAGAGGCTAAGGAACCTCTGGGAAAACTTTAAATGTGCCAACATCCGAACCATAGGGGAGCCAGAAGGAGAAGAGGAAGAGCAAGAAATCGAAACTTATGTGAGAAGATAAGGAAGGAAAACTCCAAATTTGGTGAAGGAAATAGATATTCAAGTTCAGGAAGCACAGAGAGTCCCAAACAAGCTAGACCCAAAGAGAACCACACCAAGACACCTCATAATTAAAATGCCAAAGGTGAAAGATAAAGAGAGAATCTTAAAAGCAGCAACAGAAAAGCAGAGAGTTTCATATAAAGGGGTGCCTTTATGACTATCAGCTGATTTCTCAAAGGAAACTTTGCAGGCAAGAAGGGACTGGCAAGAAGTATTGAATGTGATGAAAAGCAAGGACTTATAACCAAGATTACTCTATCCAGCAAAGCTATCACTTAGAATGAAAGGGCAGATAAAGTGCTTCCCAGACAAGGTAAAGCTAAAGGATTTCATTATCACCAAGCTATTATTATATGAAATGTCAAAGGGACTTATTTAAGAAAAAGATGAAAATTATGAACATTAAAATGACAACGAACTCACAAATATCAACAGCTGAATGTAAAAAAATAAAAACAAAATCCAACTAAGCAAACCTGAATAGGAACAGGATCATCAATATGGGGATCATTTGGAGGTTTATCAGCCAGGAGGGGGAAGGGGGAGAAATAGTGAAATGGGGCAGGGATTAAGAAGCATAATTATTTGGTACAAACTAGACAGGGGGAAGTTAAGAATAATATAGGAAAGGGTGAAGCCAAAGAACTTATATGCATGACCCATGGACATGAACTAAGAAGGGTGCAATTGCTGGAGGGAATGGGGTACTGGACAGAGAGGAACAAAGGGAAAAAAAGTGGGACTACTGTAACAACATAGTCAATAAAATATACTGTAAAAAATGTTACATAGGCAGAAGAAATGTAAACCTAGAAAAAAGTAACAGTAATAATGAGGAAAAAAAGAAAATTAGTGTATCTAATCAATGTATCTAAATTAGCATTAATTTTAACATAAAACATTAAAAAACATTTTAACTAAAACTCCAGATAGTTAGGGTTAGGGACAATAGAGGAGAAACGATTCAATTACAAAATAATTGAGTCTTGGCTAGGTGGCTCGGTTGGAGTGTTGGCTCAAGCACCAATAGGTTGTGGGTTCCATCCTGGTCAGGGCACAAGTCTAGGTTTCATCCTTGGTTGGGGTGCGTATGGGAGGCAACTAATTGGTGTTTCTCTCTCACACTGATGTTTCTCTCTCTCTAAACTCAATAAAAACACATTCTTTAAAAACAATTTAATTTTAGGGGAGATATAAATACTGTAGATACCATATCATTTTTAATGCATCACTCAGAAACTGATAGATCTGTCACACAAATTTAGTATGATAAAAAGGATTTGATAATACAACACACTTGATCAGGCAAACAGACAAATAAATCGCAAAAAGCAGTAGCTTATTGCTATAGCAGTGATGCTGAAAAGAGTCTCTTGATCCCCAAACGGCACGTCAAACTTCATGAATCAAATTTCAAACACACATAAATCTAAAAAACGAAGGAAAGTCTGGCATTTCATGATAAGCAATTCTGAATTAACATGCAACAAAGGATAGAAAGATAAAGACCCAGAAGTAGAGATCTTATTTTAGAACATAGATATGAAAAAGCACTTTAATAAAATATTATTTTGGAATCTACTGGAATATTATACAAAATGAATATCCATTCTGACTAGGTAGGTTTTACTCTGTTACTGTGAAAGCAAACACTAAATAATCCCATGACTTTGATAACTCTCTGTTGACTTTAAAATACAAATAACACATATAGCAAAGAAAAATGTGAGCATAACGTGAAAAGATCTTTTCTCACCTGAAACCAAATCTCTCTCCTCAAAAAGATCACTGTCTATATATTCTATATCACATGAGGAATTTTAATAAAGAAAAGAATTGGTACATTTAAATAAAACACTAAAAGCAAGAAAACATTATGGACACTGCAAGGAGATATTAATAAAGTGCCATGCTCCATTTCATCTGTACCACCTTCCCTTTTCTTCCTAGGGGTTTTCAGGACGTCCTGCTTGGTCCCTCATTTTCTCTGCTTCGCTAGCAAGTCTGTCTGCAATCAACGCTATCGCCAATCTCTCTCTTGTCATCTTCATTTTCCTTTCCTGTTTCCTGATATCTTTCTCAGTTACCAGGAACTGTTTGCAGGGGAGCTGTGGGATATCCAGACCAGCTCCTGGAATCATCTGCGCCAAATGTGAGGACCCGGCAGGGCTGGCCATGGAGCTGCCATGAGGACAACCTGCGAGAACACCTGGCAGGGACTCATCTGTGCGATTAGGCACAAGTTTTTGCAAGGCTTTGGTAAGATCGAAAGGACTTAACAGTTGTCCTGTGCTGCTGCAGGCCTGGAGTTCTTGAAGTCTCTTTTGCCAGCACAGCTGTTGGGGCTTGTCCAGTGTTTCCTCCCAATGATGGTATCTGACCTCATTGCCTGGGTGGGATGTGATTTTCGTAACTGGCCTCTTGAATATGTAATTGGACATCCTCAAAGGGAGGGATGTGCTTAAACCAGGCTTTGGCTGGGATTGGTTTACCCACTCGCGATGCTTCCTCTGTGAAGTCTTGACCATCATATTTCTTTTCCATTTACTGTATAAAAAATAAATTGTGACATTGGATCTACATGATAAATGAAGTCTGCCTTCTTAGGACAATTGCTTCAGTGCTATCTTGTACTTTCGCCCTCCCTCTGGGAATAGATCCGACCTGTATCCTGGGACATCATTAAGCATATTTGTGTCAAAACCCAGAACCTATTCCAGATAATTTCTCCTCCAAATATTATAAGACCCTCTCCTTTATGAATATCATTTTATTCTCTTTTTGCCTTTGTCACTCTCAACTGCACCTGATTAAGTCTTGGTACCCTCTCATGATACACAGTCCCCAGTCTTTTTCTGTCCAAAATCCTACCATTCTTCTATGTTATGTAAATATTTATTTAGTTAATCTATTGACCACTTGTTTTTTAGAACTACAATCATTAGTTACATTACTAACCAACCTACTTTTAGTGACTCACTCCCATGTCCTAGAAATATGGTCATGTTCAAAAATAAATAATTCAGAAAACATATTCACACACTACAGATTTCTGATTTGCAATATTTTTAAAACACTCTTACAACAGATACCTGTTCTTCAAGATTGCAAGTTATGCAAGATCACCATATTCTTATATTAATTTCTCTATTCCTATTCTTATCAGTGAGAAGGCACAGTTCTTTGGAAAAGACAATAATATTAGGGAAAATAGAAGGCAGGACAAGAAGAAGAACGTATAGGAAATGGATTGACACCACAAAAGAAGCTAGAGGCATGAGTCTATAGGACCTGAGCAGAGATATTGAGGACAGGACACTGTGGACACCACTCACTCATAGGGTCACCAGCACTCCGAGCTAAATGACACGTATCACACACATTCTGATCGCTCCTGGATTCCGTGGACTATGATCTCAATAATTCCCTGGAATAGCCCAAAATTCCTTACCACTCATCATGTCTGCCTTGTAAAACTTCAAATCCAAAGATTCTGGTTATCTTCCATGCCATAGCTACTGCTGGTCTTAAGATAACTACATGACATTTTGGTGCCACTGTAAATACAAAATCATCTGGATCCATCGGGAAGCATCCATAATGCCTGAAAATTTTACTTTCTTTTTATGTGTTGGCATATTTACTCCTCAATTTTTCCTAAATCCTGTTTCAGATTTTCTCCACTTTTCTTCTTTCATATATATTTGCTATTCCTTAATTTGTCTGCTATTTCATAGCAAAGTTGTGAAATACAACTAAATTGAAATTTTAGTGTTATAGGTGACAAATCTACAACTATCTCTCATAAGCTTCCATTGCTTCCAAATTTTCTGTAATTATATTTAAAGAAATTTCTATAATCCTCCAATGGTGATCTAGATGTCATCCTTTCTTCCCCTGTATTAAGCTCATTCCCTCAATATTCTCATATTGCCCCTGTACTTCTAATCTCTTTATGAGCTGAATCCCTCCCTCCCTAACTACACAGAAATCTCTCACCTGATCTTCCGGGACCCCTGTTCAGCCACTGTTCTTTCTACTCTGACCCCTTAGCTGTGAACCATTGAGAGAAGTCATCTATGTCATGTTTCTCTCAGGCCTCACCTTCAAGCATCTCCTCAGACTATCCCACACTATGCCATCTGCCTTCAGCATTCTAGGGTCAGGTCACAATGACTCCTTTGTTACTAGACATAATCCTTGTTCATTGTTCATCTGACATGATTTTTAAGTGGAAAGCTTTTAAATATATTTAGACAACTTATTTATAAGAATATTATTTTACAGCTGTGAGTCTTTTCAGGGAGAGTTGTCTTAAACACCACTTTACCATTATTCTGTAAAAATATACAAAATATGTAAAGAATAATTACTCTAGCCAAAAAATGAAAAGGAGATGGTAGAACATGAATATCATCATTACTAAATCACTACTGGATTAGTGCGTCAGTCAGGGAACAGATGACACTGGATTAATTTGGACCTCATTAGGCTAATTCTGATTAGAGTACCATCATATTAATTGTTGTATGTTAGGAGTTCTGAAAGATGCCAGCCCCACCTACTATTTAACTTCCAAGGCCCATCAAACAGCCAAGTCCTTGCTGACAAATCCTCTGGCTGCCCCATTCTGACAACACATGGAGGCTTGTTGAAAATTCTACTTTGTCACAACACTTCTACCTGCCACAGGCCAGGGAAGCATTTTCTCCAGTGTTCATGCTCTGTGTTGCCCAGCTCTGGGAGTGACATTTCTCCCTTGGGTGAAGGAGAGATAAGGGTGCAGACCCAGTGAATTGCAGGAATTAGCACAAAACTGGGGTTTGCTGAGAGAGAAGAGAATCTTTAGTGTGCACAGCTACCAGGGTCCACAAAGCCCCAGTGACTTCTAGATGGCATCAGAAAAGAGGATGCAGAACAGGGCAGGTACATTTGCATGTGCTTGTGTTTGGTAACGCCTGAAGCATGACATATGAGATACTGGTAATGCATTCAACAATGTTGTTCATTGATTTATTCATCCCGTGTTATGGAGTGCTATCAACATATATTCAGGTACCAGTACGTTTATGGCTTATAGCATCAGAAGAATTTTTACATTTTATAATACGTAGAGATACAGCACCTATGGGAGTGTCCAGCCAACAGACAGAAAGGAACTCAAGACTCCTAGTCCAAATTGAAGTCTTTAGAGAGCAAATATCACAGTTAAGAGCATAGAATAGGGAGCTTACAGCTGATGTTCATATTCCTTCTCAACCACTTACTAGATATTTGACTTTGGGCAAGTTATTTCCCTTGTTGATGTCTCAATTTCTCCATCTGTCAGCTGACAATAATAATATGTATATCTACTTTGTAAGGTTATGGAAAGTATTAAAGGAGATTATGTTTGAAAGATGCTTGGAACACCTGATATGTCACAGGTGCTGGATGTATAGTATATATAGGTTCAGTACTATTTGTGGTTTCAGGCATCCACTAGGGGTCTTGGAACATATGCCCTGTAGATAAAAGGGGAAAACTGTACTGCCAAATTGTCTCCAAAAAGGCCAAATAAATTTATAATTCCACTAATAACCTTTAAAAATTGCCATTTTCCCATACTTTCACTACCACTAAAAATGGATCAAACTTGAAAATATTTGTCAATAAGATAGGTGAAAAACAGTATTTGATTGTTCTGATTATATTTTTAAACAAAAATGGTAATATTAAAAAATATATTTATTGGTCATTTTCACTTCCTTTTCAGTAAAATGTATATTAAAATCTTTTGCCAAATTTTAAAGTAAACCATTTGTATATATTTTAAATAAAGCAATAGTAGTTCTTAGGTTAATAAATGATGTTGCACAGTGGGCTATCTACTTGGAAGAAAATAAAGATAGACCTCCACCTGACACCAAAAATATCTGAAGAATTTAATTAAAAACTATACAATATAAGGAAGAATTATAAGAAAATGTTTGTATGGTTTTGAGGGGGAAGAAATTTTGTATGGCTAAAGGCACTATAAACAAAATCAGTCAACAAAAGACTGGGAAATGTGTTTGTAAATGTTGGACCAACCAAGGTGATGTTACTGCTTCTTGAGTTAGTTTTGACCCTTGGAGTTTTCTTTAAAAATAAACCATTTCTTCTAAACTTTAAACTTAAGGATATGAAGTTAAGCATAGTGTTTTCTTAACTTTAAGAAAGCTCTGTGTTATCTCTTGTCTTTTTACTATTCTTAATATTCTTATTTGTGCTTTGCATTTTTTTCATGGTCAAACTTCAGGTTTTCTTATTTAATTTGTTAGGTACATTGATGCTCTCATTGTCTAGTTTATTATTTTCTGTTTTCATTTTAGGATTTCCCCTTTGACTTTCTACTTTCTGTTTCTACCTTCTTCAGTGGAATACTTTATCTCATTTATTTTCAATCTTTTATGTTTTCAAGAAACACATTTAAGATCGTAATTTTTCCACGAAGAAAACATGTACATTTTTATACACAGCACTCTTATTTCTAAATAGGTTCTAATTTCCACTTTAGTGTTCGCTTTGACACAAGAATTATTTTTAAGACTAATTCAGATTTCTAAGGGATTATATTAGGGAGGAGGATATATTTTTCATTTTGCTTTTGAATTGTGGTGTGGGTCATCCTTCTATCCTTCCTATGTAACAAATACGGATCCCTACAATATGCTAAATGTGTTAGGTGCTCAGGTGCAAAGGTCAACAAAACCGGTAACGTTGCTGACCACATGGGGTTTAAGTTCTAGCATTCAGAAAATGTTGTCTTTACAATTTCTACTTTAGGGAATTTATTGAGATTTTCTTTGTTGGCTAGCATGCTAACAAATTTTCCTTACAAAAGAAGTGTTCACTTGAAGTTCTCTCACTTGATCTTCAAATTCTGAGAAAGGAGTGTTCAAGTCTCCTATGATGATTATTTTCTCAAATTCATATATTCTCTAACAGCTATGCTTTATACAGGTGTAACACTGTCTTATTTGGTGTGTGAAGGCTGGGTGCTATTCTCTTTTCTTGGTGATTTTATCTTCAATCAATGGTAAACCTTTTTATCCTATTTAATCTTTTTGCCTTTAAGCCTGTGTTGATAATTCTATCAATACCCCTACTGCACATTGTTGGTACCAGTCTGTTACAGTTGTGTTTATCTCTCTATTATCTACTTGTCTGGTATTTTAAGTGTGAAGTTATTTTGGGTGAAGAGAAAGTAACTGGATTGTGTTTTTCTAGATTTTTCCTCTTTTTCTCTTGTTCTTGGTACTTTCAATTAGCTCTAGAATTTCAATTGACCTACATTGTGCAACAGTATGTTTTTCAATATTTGTATTGGCTAAGGCCAAGCATCTAGATCAGCATGACCCTGGCACCATGATCAAAGCTAATGTAAGACCAAAAGAGCAATTTCTCAGGCAATTATTTAGACCTTTTATGAGGATTGTGTATATTTATCCTGCACACATAAACCTTCCAAATCTGTTAAACACAGAAACACACAGGTGCATGCACATATATGCAGAAGTCTCAAAGATTCTAAAAAGTTTTCACCCACAAAGAGACCTTGAGTCAGAAGAACATACTCAACCAAAGTCAGAACTGGAAAAGATCTCCCACAAACGAAGTAACCTTACCACTTAACATAGTTGGAAACGGGGCAGTCGGGCAGGGATGGCGTCTGTCAGTGCCATCTGAAGGGTGCAAGGCCAGAGCATATTTCTGCTTGACAAGCAGTGGGAGGTCAGGGAAAGATAACTGATTTTCTGGGACAGAAGTGATAGGTTCCAATCTTGGCCAAATCACTTCCTGGTGATTATGGAAAAGCTATGATATACCTCCAATAGGACAGTGGTATTTGTCTACATCAATATATTGCAGAAAAAGACAATAATGAATTAACCATTTATATATGCAAGATATTTTAGAATTATCAAAATCCTTGCATACCTCATCTCACTTTTTTTCTTGCAACAACCTTGTTATGTTAGTATTATTATCTCTATTTTACAGAAAATAATTTATCCAAGGTTCCTGAGTTAATAAAAATGTGGATTCAGGACTTGAGCCCAGTTTTCTGACTCCAAATACCAGAATCATTTTATTGTACTCTGCTCCTTGTCAAAACATTTGAAAAATGAAAATCACATCACAAATATAAGGAACTGGTGTTAATTTTCTGAAAGAGGTATGTGTGGGACTGTGCATCAATCTGCAAAAGACTACTGGGTTCAGGCAGACTGGAAACTGGAAGAAAATTCAAGAGATTTTCTGGTCCAGTCCTTTGCATGTGTTAGCCAAGCAAGTGTTTAAACCTTTCAGGACCGAAAAATATCTATTACTTTTTTGGCATTTCTAAGACCATAGCTTCTACAATCTTCTTTGGTGGACCATTCCAGGGCTTTGTTATCTGAATGACAAAGAAAGCATTTTCTTCATGATACAATATAGGTCTACCCTTTTCATAAAAAGTTCTAGGTTTGGCCTTCTTTGTAACTTGTTGCTTTTCTGACTCTTTTGTTCTCTGTATGTTCCTGAATATGCCAATTCCTGCTTTAGAAAAGCAGCTTGATTTTTATGAGATTCCCAGTTTCTTTTCCATTGCTTTCTTCTTACTAATCATAATATTAAGAAATTTGGTCTTTTAAGATTCATTCATTAAAAGATATTCAATTCCTTCCTTCTTCCTTTCAATTAAATAATTCCCTATCCATTTCCTCCTGAATTATTTATCCCACAAAACTAATCTGTTCCTTAAAAACCAGGATCAAACTGAGTCATCAGATCTAGTGTGTCTCTAACTACCACATACAAACTGATGGTTTCATCACTCATCATCATGTCCAGACTCCTGGCTGTTATGGCTAATTCACTAAAGTTAAGCTGTTTCATCTTAAAGGTCACTGGAGTCTAAGGCATCTTGGTTGGTTGTGAATGACTAGCGGCAAGGGAGGCGCAGCTTCCCTCTGAAAGAGGGCAGAGCAACACCTTTCCCAGAGTCTCCCAGGAATGGAAATTCCATGGATCCCTTGATTGCTGTCTTAGTTCAGACCACTATACAAAATATAATACCATAGACTGGGTGACTTAAACAGCAGACATCTGTTCATTTCTCACAGGTCTAGAGGCTGAAGTCTGAGGTCAGGGTGCCAGCACGGATGGGTTCTGGTGAGCACTCTCTTCCTGGCTGTACCTGGCTGCCTTCTTGCTGTGCCCTCACATGGTGGAGAGAGAGATGACTTTGGTCGTGTCCTCTTCTTAGAGGGCACTAATCACATTATTGCGGTCTTAACCTCATGACCTCATCTAAACCTAATTACCTCCCCAAGACCCCACCTCCAAATACTCTCAATGTCGGGGTTAGGATTTCAACACGTGAATTTGGGGAGGGGATACAAACATTCAGTCTATAATTGCCTCATTTGCTATTTTTGTCTTCTAGGTAGTCCAGAGGCTTGCCTCATGTTAAGAGCACATTTCTTTTGACATAAACAATTTTATTCTTGCTAGGCCTTTTTATTTAATTATTTAAAAAAAGATTTTATTTTTATTTCTTTTTATAGAGAGGGAAAGGGAGGGAGGGAGAGAAACATCAATGTGGAAGAGAAACATCAATGTGTGATTACCTTTCACATGCCCCCAACTGGGGACCTGGCCTGCAACCCAGGTATGTGCCCTGACTGGGAATTGAACCGGTGACCCATCAGTTTGCAGGCCAGCACTCATTCTACTGAGCCACACCAGCCAGGGCCTTACTAGGCCTTTTTTAAAAAATGAACTACTGTTTGGTATTATTCTAAAAATTCTTTATTCCTAAGAACATATTTTTTCTGTGCTCCCCTATTTAAGCTAAATAATTTCTTTTTTCATTGGGCCTATTTTCTACACATTTTATCATTTTGCGCCATCATTTAACTGTAGCATCAAAAAGTAAACATACACACTACATTTTATTGGTGGTTATCTTAGAATGGTGAGAGTTTAGGTGATTTTTATTTTATTTTTTCTCAGCTTTTCTTTTCTTTTCAAACTATTTAAAATGACATATTTTAGCAATTTAAACAAAGTTAAAACAATAGATACTGTAATAAAAAGTGTGGTTTTAGAACTAGAACAAATTAATAGACTAATGAGGAAAAGAATAAATAGGCTATTCAATAAATGATACTGGAACAACTGGCTATCCATATGGGAAGAAGCTTCAATTCCTACATTATACCACATCCCCAAATTAATTTTAGTTGGATTACATACCTAAATATAAAAAACAAAACTTTAATGTTTTTGCAAGAAAATATTGGAAAATATACCTATGTCACCAGGGTGAGAAAAGGCTCCAAAGTAATACATAAGAAGCACAAGCCATAAAGAAAATTGGCTATGTATTCAACTGACTACTTCACATGATAAAGGACGCAATAAGAAAAGCCAAAAGGCACGGCACAGACTGGAAGGATATACCTGCGCATACGTGTTATAGTTCTCCTATAAGATTTATAAAAGACATAAGTGGCTCTCCTCTCACACCCCAACTCTTATCCTATGCTCTTGCCATTCCCACCTCCTTGGAGTGCCCAGAATGCTATGTGTGCCCTATAGCTTCTGAGCCTTTGCACATGATATTTCTGCCCCAAATAGCCACCCACTCTTCTCTCCTTTGGACTGGCTCCCTCCTCTAGTGTTTTAAGTCTTGGCTCAGGCACCATCACTGCTGGGAAGCTTTTGTGATTTCATTATCTGGAGTCCTTCCTAGATTCATAATACCACATGCCTGTTCCTGGTTTTTGAAAAGCGTATTATTCCGTGATTTGTGTTCTTGTCGGTTTCCCTCATTAGACAATACACTGCTTCATGTCAGAGGCTTTCTTCCTCTAAATGCACAGTACATACCGCAATGTCTGACTCTATGGTCATTTACCAGACTGAACGGAGTTATGCTCAGAATATCACCTTTTATCGTGATTTACTTGATCTATTCATTCTTTCTTAAATGCTAGTGATAAGACACTTCAACTCTTGCCTTCACTACCACTTTTGCTTATGTACCTCACTTAGAAATTTGTCTTCTGTGAAACGGCTCATTCCCATACATGTTTTAAAAACTAGGAACTCTAGATTACATGTGCCCAAATTATAAACATGTACTTTTCTATCCTTTACCTAATCTGGGTTATCTTTTTAATTAAGACAAAGTATTAAGACAAAATAAAATAGTAAAGTTGTATAAAAAGGAGATCAGAGAGACTTCTGGCCAATATGGAGGCCTAGACAGACACGCTGCATCTTCCTCCACAGCTAAGAAGGAATACAACTACCTCAAAACTAGAGCCAACCAGAAGTTCCAGAAAATCGAGCTGCATGGAGGTCCAACAAAGAAAGATATAAAAAAGAAATACTCATCCAGACAGGTAAAAGGGGTGGAGCCAGGGCAGAGAGGACGCGGTGTGGTGGTGGCAGCAGCGGCAGCAGTGGCAGCTGTGGCAGTAGCAGGCCAGCGGAAAGCGCAGTCACACATTTTAAAAAGTTAAGAGGGACACCTGGGGAGCACTCCCAGCACCAGACCAGACCACGCAGCTCACGGTTCCAGTGCCAGGGAAAATCAAGCCTCATTGCTTCTGACTGTGCAAACCAGTGGGGGTTGGGGCAGAGGCAGAAACTGCCAGTATCTCAGCAGAGTCCGCTTGTTTAAAGGGCCCCCATGGTCCAAGAATGTCTGCAGACCCACCCACTCTGGGAAGCATGACCAGGGCAACAGCTAGAGAGGTGCCAGTCCCATACGGAAGTGGAAGAAGTGCCTAGAAAAGGGGCAAGTGCTGAGTAAGCAGCATTGTTCCCATTCAGACACCTCCCCCACATACAGCGCCACAACGTGGTGAAACGGGTCACCCTATACTGACAAATACCTAAGGCTCGCCCTGTACAAGGTAACAGGTGGGACAGCTCTACCTAACATACAGAAGCAAACAAACACAGGAGCCTGTCAAGATGAGGAGACAGAGAAATATAGCCCAAAAGAGGGAAGAGATCAAGGTTCCAGTGGGAGAACTAAGTGATGAGGAGATAGCCAACCTAACAAATGAGATAGCCAACCTAACAGACTCAGAGTTCAAAACACTGGTGACAAAGATACTCACAGGCTTGACAGATATGCTTAAGTACAGCAAACGCATAAGGGAAGATGTGAAGACGATGCTAAGTGAAAGGAAGAAAAATCCATACAAAGCCAATGGTGAAGGGAAAAAGACTGGGATTCAAATCAATGATTTGGAACATAAGGAAGAAAAAAACAGTCAACTAGTACAGAATGAGGAAACAAGAATTGAAAAAAATGAGGAGAGGCTTAGGAACCTCTGGGAAAACTTTAAACACGTCAACATCTGAACCATAAGGAAGCCAGAAGGAGAAGAGGAAGAGCAAGAAACTGAAAACTTATGTGAGAAGATAATGAAGGAAAACTCCCCAAATTTGGTGAGGAAATAGACATACAAGTTCAGGAAGCACAGAAAATCCCAAACAAGCTAGACCAAAAGAGGACCACACCAAGACACCTCATAATTAAAATGCCAAAGGTGAAAGATAGAGAATCTTAAAAGCAGCAACAGAAAAGCAGAGAGTTTCCTACAAAGGGGTGCACTGATTTCTCAAAGGAAGCTTTGCAGGCAAGAAGGGACTGGCAAGAAGTATTCAAGGTGATGAAAAGAAAGGACCTTACAACCAGGATTACTCTATCCAGCAAAGCTATCATTTAGAATGGAAGGGCAGATAAAGTGCTTCCCAGACAAGGTAAAGCTAAAGGAGTTCATCACCAAGCTATTATTATGTGAAATGTCAAAGGGACTTACTTAAGAAAAAGAAGATCAAAACTATGAACACTAAAATGACAAAAAACTCACAACTATCAACAACTAAATCTAAAAAATAAAAACAAAATCCAACTAAGCAAAACAGAATAGGAATAGAATCATAGATATTGGGGTCATTTGGAGGGTTATCAGCTGGTAGGGGGAAGGGGGGGAAATGGGGAAGTGGTGCAGGGATTAAGAAGCATAATTAGTTGGTAAAAATATAGAGAAGGGGAAGTTAAGAATAATATAGGAAAGGGTGAAGCCAAAGAACTTATATGCACGATCCATGGACATGAACTAAGGGGGGTGGGATTGCTGGTGGGAAGAGAGGTGCTGGGCAGAGGGGGGCAAAGGGGAACAAAAAGAATTGGGACTACTGTAACAGCATAATCAATAAAATATACTAAAAAAACAAAAAACAAAAAATGAGATCCGAGACTATTTAAAGAAAGACCCAGGGCAATGTGACAGGAAGCTGGGGTGAGTGAGGTATTGAGCATAGTAATTAACTCTGAGCTCCCTCGTAAGAGCTAAACAGGGGAACCAACAGGATTCCTCTGATAAAATAAATCATAGAAGTTTGAAAATAAAAAATTTTACTTGCACTAAATTCTGAGAAAAGTTTATTACATGGATCCTCATAAAGAAAACAATAGGTAATGTAATTGATAATTTCAGTTGTAATTTTTGGAAGACATGGAGATATTATTCACATGGCTTTTGTTTCTGCTAAAAGAAGCTAATATATTTGTCTAGGGATACTGCTTTCTGGGATCAAGTTTGATACAGAAATAAAACTTGGGGAAATAGGAGAAATGGACTGGTGATACACCCTTAGTTCCTCTCTTTTTTTCATTTATTAAATTGTTGACATGCTGTGGTTAGAAGCCCATTCACGACTGAGTGCACTACAGTGTAGACATGTGATGTTGATTGGAGACTAGAAAGCTTTAGATACAAGATGGCAAAGTTGATGACCTATCATAAAAAATGAAGAAGGCAGAGATTGAGGACAGCCCCATACCTGCAAACATAGCTGAGTGAGCAGCACACATCTGTGTTTGTTAACAAATGAAGTTAGATGAGGCACATGCCATTTTTCATTATCTTATTTTTATGATCTATTTTGGAAGTTAGGTTGCAAACATGCCCAAATCATCTAGTGTGTTGCAGTATTACAAGTATGAAATTATGTACACCTTACTTCATTCCCCAAATATTTTGGTGGGATTTTAATAAATCCGTATGTCTAAAAAGGAGATGAGAAACCATTAAGGGAAAGAGAAAGGCCAATTTGACCAGGAAGCTGGCGTAAATGGTGAGGCCAGTGCATACCTCACAGAGTTGTTATGAGGATTAAAAAGGTAATTTGTGGAGAGCAATTTGCCCACTGTCTAGGACACAGATGCTCAACGACTATCAATCTCCTTTACTCCTTTCCTTTCCTGTAGGCAATGGGTAGCCACTGAAGATTTTTAAGAGGCAATTAAATGGTCAGAATTATACTTGAAGAAAATTATAGGTTCAGAGATAACAGGAGCACTGACTTGAGTTTTAAAAATTTACATTTGAGCTGGGACTTCGGGTCCCCATTTAAGAGGCTTAACACATGTTCTCATCTACAGCACGTGGAACCCAAGAAAATAATTTCCTTTCAACCTTCTTAGTCCTGTTAAGACAATTTTTGTTTTTTTTCTGAGCCAAACAATCTCCTATTTTTAGATTTACACTTAGGGAGTCTACTTAGGATTCATTGTAAATTCCTTAGGGGCAGAAGTAGTTCTTTTTTTGTTCTTATTCTCACAGAACCTAATATAACTGGACAAGAGGTAGATGCAAGCAATTGTGTGCTGAGTGGTTTTCCTTGTATTAACAAGTTAGGTAGCTTTGGTAAGCATTGTGGTATGCAGAACATGAT
Source organism: Furipterus horrens (assembly GCF_987537825.1). NCBI lineage: Eukaryota > Metazoa > Chordata > Mammalia > Chiroptera > Furipteridae > Furipterus > Furipterus horrens. Next base: position 75,185,082 of record NW_028327182.1, read on the forward strand.
CTGCTTAAAGCAGAAACTACTACTATGTTAAGAAAAATGCCACTTCCTCTGAAGTAATGTGAGTGGTAGTGGTTACTTCCTCTAAGGAGTCTGTTTAAAAGACTGAACCTTACTCTGTGCAGCTAGCATTGCACAAAACATGTTTGAAACCTCTTTCCTTTTGCGACATTCACTTGCGGAATACTTCAAGGTAATCAAGAGGAGAAACTCTGGAGCTCTGATCTAACTGGACTTTGAATCCCACCTCCTCTACTTAGTAAGCTATATGGCCTTGAGTACCTTGGTGTGTTTTCTCTTCTACAAAATGAGGATACCAATATTACCTTCCTTATAAATGTATAGAGATTAAAATTTACTTGTAAAGACTTATACGGCAGGAACTGTTGACTCTCATGCAGATATAAAATGAATGTGTGCCAAAAATTTTATTTAACTTACTATTTAATGTGAGAACCAGGAAAATGTTAAAAAGAGCTTCAAATGAGGATTTGATTTTATTATTCTCTACAGGACAAAATTCATTTGCAGTCCCATAAACAGGAATAATTTACATAGCAACAATGAGGAAATATTCTGTTATCAGTTTTCTATAAATTAATTTCTACCTATATAGTTGTAAAATAGTCTATTCAAAGGTGTGAGCACGCACCCTACAAGGATCAAGCATCCAATTGAGAGGATAATCCAGTAACCTTTTTCTCACTCCAAGTCTTTACGTTTTTCTTACAGAGTTGTGAAGATATACAAGTTTAAAGTATAGAAGAACAGTCTGATTCATAGTAAATACTTGTAAACATTAGACATTATTATTGCCTTCAGAATTTACAGTACATTCTTTTGAATACCTGTAGTAATTGTATTCCAGCCAAGGAAGGAATATTCAATTTTTTTGGAAGAGCTAAGTGTTTTGAAATCAAGTTTGTTAAAAAAGAATATTTATTTTGCTTTTTAAAAAAGTTTTCTTTTAGTAAGATGAGAATACTTTCAGAGTTAGATACATTTAAAATATCAATTTTTAGAGGATTATGGGGAGATGATAGAATAGGGAGCACCAGGAATCTGCCTCTCCACCTACACAAATGCACTGGCAGAATCTGTTTTGGAACTCTGTAATTTATTGAAGGCTTACAACATCCAGGGGAAGATCTGAATGGTAAACCACAACTAATTTTGGTCAATTTCAACTCTTAGCACAGTAGCAGCTCCCCATTCTCCACCACTAGCCATATGGCAAGTGTTTCTGGAGCAGCTTGCACACAGCTTGTGGGAGCCAGGGTGGGCAAAAAGAAACCTGCCCTTCAAATTGAGGGTCTGTGCTCTGACTGCTGCTTCTAATCACAGAGGTGGGCAACCATTGCTGCTGCGCCTCCTTCCATTGTTCTAGGCCCCTTCCCCTCTGGTTGAAGTGACTTCAAGGGATTTAAGGGGCTGGTGCCCTTTTCTCTAACCTTTATTTTTTGCCTTTCCCCCATTTAGGAGTCAGACTTAAAAGACTAGGACATTATAAAAAAACTGCATACAGAAAAAATTAGAATGTGATTCATGTGTTCTGGGAAAGACTCAGAAAAAGCCTAAGAAGACATTAAGTTTATACCTAAGGTTGACCTGGGCATTGAGCCTACAACAATCAAACAAACAAAAACTAACAAAAACAGCAAACCCTGAAGAGGGGGAGAATTTGATTTCCAGAATTACTATATTATTAGATTTAAATGTCCAGTGTTCAACACAAAATCACAAGGCATACAAACAAGAAAGTATAACTCTTTTAAAAGAAAAAAATCGACAGAAACTATTCTTGAAAAAGACTTGATGGTAGATATACCAGACTTTTAAAAACACGACCTTCCAAATGCTCAAAGAAGTAAAGGAGGATGTGGAGAAAGTCAAGAAATGATGTGTGGACAAAATGTAAATATCAATAAGGACACATAAAACCTAAAGGAAAACCCAAAAGGGAATCCTGGAGCTGAAAATTTTAATAACTGAAATGAAAAATTCACTAGAGGAATTCAAAGATGTATCTCAGCAGGCAGAAGCAGATTTAGTGAATTTGAAATGGAGCAATGTAAATTATCAAGGCTGAGTAACTGAAAGAAAAAAGATTGAAGTGAACAGAGCCTTAGGGACCTGTGGCACACAATACCATCGAGAGGATCAAAATATGCATTGTGGAAGTCCCAGAAGGAGAAGAGAGACAGAAAGGGGCAAAGAGAATATCTGAAGAAATATGGCTGAAAACTTCCCTAATTTGATGAAAGACAAGCAACCAAAAAGCTTAACAAATTCCAAGTGAGATGAATTAAGAGACCCATTATAATTGCACCTTCAAAAGACAGTGTTGAAAACAGGAATACATGAATCATTATATACCAGGGATCCTTAATAAGAGCATCGTCAGATTTCTCATCAGAAACTTTGGAGGCCACAGGACAGCAGATTGATATATGTGAACTACTAAAAGAAAAAAACTGTGAACCAAGAATTTTATATCCAGCAAAACTGTCCATCAAAAGTGAAGAAGAAATTAAGACTCTGACAGACAAACAAAAGTTGAGGGAGTTCATGACCACTAGACCTGCCCTGCAAGAAATGCTCAAGGGGGTAATGCAAGGTGAAAAGAAGGACCCTACACAGTAACTCTACACATGAACAATCTGAAAAGGAAATTACAAAGTTTCATTTAAAATAGCATTGAAAAGAATACTTAGAAATTAAACTAAAAAGGTGAAAGACCTGTACAATAAAAACTATGAAACACTGCCAAAAGACATTAACAAAGACCTAAATAAAACACAATCCCATGTTCATGGACTAAAATATGTATTTAATATTGTTAACATGTCAGTACTACTCAAAACAATCTATAGATTCAGTGCAATCTCTATCAGAATCCCAATGACGTTTTTTTCCAGAAATTAAAAAAACCTCATCCTAATTTTCATATAGAATATCAAGGGACGCTGAATAACCAAAACAATCTTGAAAAAGAATAAAACTGGAGGACTCACACTGCCTGGCTTCAAAACCTAATACAAAACTATAGTAATCAGAACAGTGATAAAGTGATAAAGACAGACATAGAGACCAATGAAACAGAATAGAGAACTTAGAAACTCTTACACATATGGTCATAACTTTTGAAAAAGATGGACAAGACCATTAAACAGGGGAAAGGAAGAGTCTTTTCAGCAAATGGGGCTGGGAAAACTGGATAGTCACATGCAGAAGAATGAAGTTGTACCCTTACCTAATACCAACTACAAAAACTTAAAATGAATCAAAAACCTAAATTTAAGACCTAAAACAATAAAATTCTTACAAGAAAACATACCACAAAAGCTTCACAATGTTAGACTTAGCAATGACTTCTTGACTATGACACCAAAGACACAAGTGACAAAAGAAAAAATTGACAAAACTACATGGTATGAAAACTAAAAATTTTATGTATCAGAAGATACTATTCACTGAGTATAAAGACAACCCACAGAATGGGAGAATATGAATATCACTTACCTGATAACAGATTAATGCCCAGAATACAGAGAGAACTCGTAAAACTCCAAAACAAAAAACCCAATTAAAAAATGGGCCAAGGGCTTGAATAGATATTTCTCGAGAGATACAGGAACAGCCAATACACCCATGAAGAAATGCTCCAAGTCACTAATCATTAGGGAAATGCAAATCAAAACTACAATGAGGTAGCACCACACCCAAAAATAATAGAAAACAAGCAGAGGCAAGGATGTAGAGAAACTTGAACCTGTGTGCACTGTTGCTGGAAATGTAAAATGGTATAATTGCTGTGAAAACCAGTATGGTGGTTCTTCAAAAAATTAAAACCAGAATTACTATAGGATCCAGTGATTCCACTTCCAGGTATATACATAAAAGAATTGAATACACCCTGGCTGGTGTGGCTCAGTGGATTGAGCACCGGCCTGCAACCAAAGGGTTGCCGGTTCGATTCCCAGTCAGGGCACATGCCTGGGTTGTGCGCCAGGTCCCCAGTTGTGGGTGTATGAGAGGTAACCGCACATGGATGTTTCTTTCTCCCTCCCTTCCCCTCTCTAAAAATAAATAAATAGTGCTTGCTTCGGCAGCACACATACAAAAAAAAAAAAAAAAAAGAAAGAAAAAGAATTGAATACAATTTTAAAAAGATATTTGTATACCCATGTTTAGAGCAACATTATTCACAATAGAAAAAGGTGGGCGCAACCCATTCCCATTGACAGATGACTGGATATACAAAATGCAGTATACCATAGATACCGTGGTATTATTCAGCCTTAAAAAGGAAATTCTGACAGATCCTACAACATGGATGGACCTTGAGGACATTATGCTATGGGAAATAAATCAGTCACAAAAAGAGAACTACTACGTGGTTCCACTTGTATGAGGTATTTGGAGTAGTCAAAATCATAAAAACAAAGTAGAATGGTGGCTTCTGGGCACTGTGGTGAGGGGATCATGGGAGGTATTGTTTAATAGGTACAGTTTCAGACTTACCAGATGAAAAGTTATAAAGATGGGTGGTGGTGATGGTTGCACAAGGTGAATGTATTTAATCACATTGAACTGTACACTTAAAAATAGTTAAGATGGCATTTGTTACATGTATTTTACCACAACACACACAAAAAAAGAAAAAAAAATCAATTTGAAGAACTGCAAATGTTTGGGATGTTTGGCCTCCCATGATAAATTACTTAAAAATAATTACCTGAAGAAATGAAAAATGTGCTTGCTTAACAATTCACTCTGAACGCTTTATGGTTAACTTTATACACATCACAGAAGGAAGTTTGATGCATATGAAGATGGCATGAAAAGCCTTGTTGCCGGCTGGGGCCTAGATGGAGTAAACACAGTTGGGGTCTGGTTGCCAAGTCTCAGCTGATACACGATCACTGCGGCTGAGGAAACACAGATATGCACCCGCAAGCAGGAACAGCAACCGTGCTTGTGACAAGCTTATGATAATAAAGTAGGATGCAATTATTTGAAGAAAATGTTTTGCCATGCTTCCAGTGACGAGTTTTTAACAAGATAACAAAACACCACGAACTGAAAGTCAATGAATGCCACATTAAGACACACTATTTCCCTTTCTACTTGGTTCTGAAATTCAACTTCCCCTTTATTTTAAATCCAGTCTTCCTTTGAAGAGGTGACTAGGAAATGGAGCAATTTACTCTGTGGCTTTAGTAGAGACTTTAAACTCTGTGCATCCTGGCTTGCACGACAAGAGCTGGAGACCTGAAAATATTGTCCTCTCACTGAAGCGTGGTCCCTGGGTCAGTAGCAACTGCATAGCCTAGGATCTCCTCAGAGCCTTGGGCTTCACCCCAGAACTGAACCAGAATCTGCATCTGAACAAGGTCTCCAGGCAACTGGTATGCATAGTAAGACTTAGGAAGCACTTACAACAGTGCGATAGCCCCCATTCCTCTCCTTGCTGCTTAGCACAATGCAGGCAATGGTGAGTGAGTGTGCGTACTTACGACTAAGAGGAAGGAGACTTAGGTTCTAGTCTCAAACTTATCACTGAACATTCGCTTTGTTTCCTGCCTATTACACACTACCAGCCCTGCCTGCTTCTCAGGACTGCTGAGGACCAACTGGGATCTCTGCTAACAAACCCCTAAGTGTTCTGGGACCAGCCTGCCCCTCAGGCCTTATCCGGCACCATTTTCCATGTTGTACACGGTGTAGCCACACCGACTGCAGGCAGAGCTCATTTCTACTTCAGGGCCTTTGCACAAGCTGCCTTCTCTGCCCGGAGTGGCCTTCCTTTTGATCTCTGTGTGTCTGGCATCTTCTTTGTTATTCAGATCTCAGCCTGTTACAGTGAGATTCACTGAATTCAGTGAGAACCTCTCAGAACACCCAATCTAGTCAAACTCTCCAGTGAGGCACCCTGTTCTAATTCTCTGCAAGGCATTTAATCATCATGTGAGCAGAGTTTCCGTCTACTGTGGGTCGAAGCCTCAGTGCCTTGAACTGCCGTGCCACACTAAAGGCTCAATACATATTTGTTCAAATGGCTAGAGAAGGTAAATACATTCTGAAAAAAATAAGCTACTATACGAAATATAAAATGCTTTTATTCATAAAACCTTCCTTGCTTTCACTTAGAGACTTCTCTTGAAAATCAAAGCAATATTACATCGATTACTCAAACAGCCTATATCATAAACATAAAAATCTCCTGCCTTTTCATTAAGCAAGAAAAGACTGGAATGCAAGCTGCTTATCATGTTTCAAGGAGACGATTCATTCACTGTTGACATTCCCTCTTCAGGTGATAGTCTCCACTCACACTGGTTTAATTTCATCCATTTCCCTTGAGAAAGTAGTTTAAAAAAGAAAAGCTGCTGCTGCTGAGGTCACAGTACAGGATATTAATGTCACTCTGCTAACAGAGCCTTGGCCAAGGATGACCAGATGGCCTGGAGGCTGGCTTGGCAAAGCTGCCCGAGATTCAGAAACGGCTGCGTGCAGGTCAGCAGCAGGGAGAATGTGCCACATGCTGAGAACTGTCCCGGGGTTCCTTCTGCTAAGAACGGAAACTTCATAGTGATTTATTAGTTTGGTTTTGATTCTCAGTTAAGCATGACAGAGACTGGTTGTAAGTCCAATGTTAGAGGTTCCAAAAGGTTTACATAATTTAGAAACGTATCAAGAGAAGGCCACCACAGCTGTTTTCTTTAATCTTTTTACATTCTTTTTACCAAGAAGGTTAAATGAACTCTCCTGCCACAACCAGGTAAGTGCTAACTACAGTCCTTTAATTACAGGCAGTGCTCCCTTTTTATTAGGTACCTTTGCCTCACTTTCCTTAGTCCAAAAAATACCATTAGGGGAAAAGGTGCACAAAGTGAAAGTCACATACTTGCCCATTGTGCAGACTGAACAGAGCGATGGCCCCATCTGCTGATCTTAGCCAAAACAGCAGAAAGTTAGGATTTTTGGCAAGTTACAAATCCTGCCTTGAGTGCCTTCTCAAAGCCCAAGCGATCCACAGCACTGCTGAGAAGTCTTTTGTCCGTAGGCACAAACTGATATGCAGGGTTTTTAAATATTTTCTCTAAGGTTCCATGTCTTCATTGTTTACTTATTTTGGGTTTTAAATTAACTGCACGGCTCCAGAAGCAACCAGAGGTGCAATGGTTTTATATCGGATCAGGTGCTGTGAGCCTTCTTCCAAGTCAATCACGTAGTCCCTGAAAAAGGAGGGAAAAAAATGTATGTGTAGAGCTTAGCTGGTGCTCTAGTGGGAGCAATATTTCCCACGGTCAAGGTCACACGTCACTCACCTCTGCTCATCTATTTCTGGTTCTACCAGTATGTTTTCTTGTCGTTCTTTCACTCTCAGAAACACATATGAATCTAGATCTGGTTTGGGAACTGCCAGAAAAACAATAATATCGTAGAAAATGGTTAGCTAATAAAATCAATGTGGGAAAAGTTGGGATTAATTGTATCAAGCACTAAGGGACCTGTGATGTAAAAGCATTTTTGGGGTAAAATGGTTTGAGGGGAGGTCTGGCTCCTTCTAGAAACAGCTGCATACTTCTCAGCCATGGTTCCACAGAGCAACCGGTCATGCAACCAATGATAGATATTTCAGACATGCAGGGAACTCTGCTCCATATTGTGGAGGATACAAGCAGGCAGAACACATGCTTGCTGGACAAGGTGGTAATAGCAGCACTTGATGAAGCCTCATGAGGGGCACCCTCAGTGACGTGGAGAGAAAGAGGTTGATGTGTGCTTTGAAGGGAAGAGGATTGAAAGAGGAAATGTGAGCCTGGTAGGTAATGGCAAGGGTCACAGCAGAAATATGCATGACTTTTTGGGAGGACAGAGTGTATGAATCTGGTTAGGAAATATTCCTATATAAAGGAGTAGGAAGAGAGAGGATAGTAAGTCCTCAATGTCATCAATAGGTTCTGTGACTAAGTGAAATGATGTGCAACAAAACCAATTTTACTATAGGCTGATTGATACAAACAGGAGTTAAGTTCCTATAGCATTTCATCAGTGTTATAATGAAAGGACATCGAAGGGCCTGCTGTATTAGAAAGACTGACTCATGGTGATTGTCTTGAATGTTAGACTAAGGGGTCCCTCGCTGGTTGACTACAGGTTAAGAAGTTGCTGTCATTCCTCCTCTTCCACCACCAGCCAGTATTTCAACTTAAGCAAGTGTCCCAGGCTGGGCTGTTCTTCGATAGCTCTTGGTTCCGAAGTGCTCCATTTGTACTCGGAGACTCTGTCAACTGCAGGGTCCAGAACCTACTGGATAAACTGTTCTAAGAGCCCAATTCAGGTTTCACATCGCCCTTGATTCCCCTATTTATAGAAGGGGATTAAGGGTAACTGGTTCCAAAGGTCTAAGGAGGGTCTCCTCGCTGCTCCAGGGTTCTGGGCTTGCCAAGGAAACTCCAACTATAGGGTCATGACCCCACTGAGGAGCTACTGATTCCAGGAAATCTAAGCTTATTCTAAAGCTTACATTTCAAGATGCCTTCCCCAACCCTGCCACTGGGGTCTCTGGTGCTCCAGAGGCTTGAGGGGGACTCATGGCATCTGGGCTAACCAAGCAAGACTCCAGTTTCACAAAGGCAGGCTGTTCCCTCCGTCCTCCAGCTTCCAATTCCAAGAGACCACTCTAGTCCTTGTAAGGAATCCAGGACATCAATATGTGTTTCAGGAGATGTCCACCAGCATCAAGCAGAAGCTCTGGGACAACAGCTTAGATCCAGTCCCAGGAATTCAGATGAATGCCCATCAGTAGTCCCGTGGCTGCTTTAATCCACTGGTCGCAATAGCAGTGGTTAATGATTAGGATCATGGTCCTTGCTCCATTCCTATTCTTCTAAGGTACAGACAAAAGTGGCTGAACTGGACATGAACTGGGCCTTCTGTTTCCCTCAGACAGGTTCACCAAAATGGCCAATCTGGTATGGGTTTGGCTTGCTCCTAGGATTACAGGCTACACTGTGTCCCCATCAAATTCATGGTGAAGTCCTAATCCCCCAGTACTTCAGAATGGGCATGTGCTTGGTATAGGGCCTTTAAAGAGGTTAATTAAATTCAAATGAGGCCGGCAGGGTGGGGAATAGTTTAATCTGACTGGGGTCATTGTAAGAAGAGGAAGACACGGGTGTGTGTGTGTATAGAGGGGCAGCCATGTGAAGAGGCAGAAGAGTGGCCATCTGTGAACCAAGGACAGAGGGCTCAGAGGAAACCAACCCTGCCAGCACCTTGATCACGGACTTCTGGCCTCTGCATCTGTGAGAAAATAAACATCTGCCTTTGATCCCCACCGCGTGTGGTACTTCGTTATCGAAGCCTGGGCTAAGACACCTGATGAACCATGTCTCCACTCATTCTGCCACAGCTTTCCACCTGCCACAGGGGTCAGCATGGCCCAGCACAGGCTGGGTGGGAGATAAACTCCCAGGGCCCAGGTGGACCTGCCCTTGTGGCTTTAGCACACTAAGCTTAGCTTGTGAACAATGTGGATTCCAGTCCCCGGAGCATTGTTGGATTTGGTCTGGCAATTCTGCCTGGCAAAGGTCCGACTCAGATATGGCAAGCTGTGAAAGACAGAGCGGTATGGACTTTAACCTAAATGCTAGGGGTCCCCAATTAGCTGATCCAAGGTTAGGAGCCGCTATAAGTCGCCCCCTCAGCTCAGCAGAGTCTGAAGGAGAACTCTGTGATGAGGGGACAAGGGGGCCCGCTGGCCATGCTCTACTTCCCCCAGCGGCCTCTCCCCCTCCATACTCAGTCTTGCTCTCCCATCCTGCAACGAGCAACTGCTCACCACCGAAAGATGAGGAGCCTTTACTATGGGTAACGAGGACTCTCTGAAGGTTTCCTTAGCCTCCTTTAATCCTCCTTCGTAGCTAGACAGTCCCTGCACAGTCTGCAATCTGGGAGGAAAAGACTGCTAGCTCTTTGAGAGCAGAGACCCTTGTACCTTCCTTCGGTGCTCAGAGGAGTTCAGTGCCGTGCAGATGCCCACCGGAGGGAACAGGTGGCTGCATGCATAAAGGAGTCTACGTTTATGTCAGTCACAAGAATTTCTCCCTAACCTGAAGAACACATGGCTACCCTTACACCTGCTCTGAATTCTGAATGACTTTTTGTTTTTAACTCCTCTTCTTTTTTCTTTCCTGTTTATCTACATACTTATTTTTCCCCGTTTGCGAGAAAAAGAGTAAAGGTAAAGATATTATTCTAAAGCACTTCAAGATACTTGGAATGTAAACTAAGGCCCTTCGGGGTGACTGAAAAGAGAATGTTCTTCTTACCTGACCTCAAGAGGTCCACTTTCTGTAAATTAGGAGGCATGTGCTTTAAGGCAACATTCTTTAGGTAGGTCTCTGTGTTAGTCATGTACCTGAAATACACAAATTAATATCATTGTGGCAACCTGACTGGTAGGAGCCACCAGAACCATGGGACAGACAACAATGGCTCTGAGACCAGCTTCAGGGACACAACCACCACAACCCTGCTCACCAGCCAGGGAGAGGAAGGCAGGTCCCGCCCTCACTGCTTACTCACTCTTTGGCAAAGACAAGCTCTGCTGGAGAAAGGAGAGAAGGCTCCTCCTCCTGGCGTGTTCTTTCCTTTTCAAGGATATGTGGAAAAAACTTCTCTATCTGTGAGGATAAATAAAAACCATCATGAAAATATCTCTCAAGAGTTAAGTGTCAAACATACTCATCTTCTGAAACAGATGGAGGTTAATACAGAAACTGATTTCAACAATGGCAAGTCTTCATGGCCAAAACTGTTTTTAATAATAAGACCTATACTCTGGACTTCAAGAAGACAGGCTTCAAAGAATGCAGAGGAAGGATAAGGTCTCTGAAAAGAATGACATGCTTTTGTGAAAGATAACCTGAAGCCCTGGCCAGTGTGGCTCAGCTGGTTGGAGCATCATCCCGTAAATCAAAAGGTTAAGGGTTTGATTCCCAGTGAGGGCACATGCCTGGGTTGTGGGTTAGGTCCCCAGTCAGGGCACATGGGAGGGGCAACCGAGAGATGTTTCTCTCCCTCCCTTCGTCTCTCTAAAATCAATAAGCATGTCCTTGGGTGAGGATAAGAAAAAAAAGGTAATCTGAATACAAAAGTAAATGATATTTAAGAGGACGAGAAGGAGATATCACTTAACATATTTATGTAATTGTACAGGGTGTTCTTCTATGAGATGAAACATATACAAAAGCTGGAAAGAGGCATACAGAATCAGAGAGAATAATGACATATAATTATAAGAATATAAACATGAAGAATAGTGATACATAATTATAAGAATATAAACAGCAAGGTTTAAGCCCACAATGAGGTGAGGCTTATAAAAAAAGTGTTAAGAACTACCAGGAGAAAACAAAAAGCTAACAGGTACAAAAAGACAAAAAGGTGTGTGGTCAAGAACCTGAAAGGGACTAGTCTGTTGTTTGAAGTCAGTGATGTTATGGTTACGTCTGTCAAGGAAATACTCCTTGTAATCAAGGAAATGACAACAGCAAGGAGCAACTGAAGGTCAAGATAAAACAGCAGTTATTGCTATAAAGGAGTTTAAAACTTTTGGCTTTCATCAATTATGCTCCAGGATATATTAAATTAACATTTACATGGGGTTTAAGTACACAGAGCACTTTCGCCTATTATATGTAAATTGCTACTACTACTTTATTACTTAATGTACTAAAATATATATATAGTTTTCTAATATCAGAAGAATTAGTTCAAAAGAGGTATGAAAGATTAGAAATAGGCAAACTTCTGAATTTTCAGAAATACAGAAGATGGAGAATATTCAAATACAGATTAGTGTCCTTAACATAGGTAACTTAAAAGATGGTTTGTGAATTCAAAGAAAAGTAAGTTAGTAAATACGAAGAGAATTTATCCAAAAAGCAAGTGTCCTGGTAGTTGAGGGTGGAGTGAAGAGGCGTGATAGTGCCTTTATGACATCTTTGGGGCCAAACTGTAAACCTGGGGCAGGGTAACAATACAGAGTGGGAGACTCATGAACAGTTAAGCAAAGACTACTGATTCAACTGCAGGGAAGTCTTTGGTGGAATATTCTATCATTGGCCCAGTCCTACTAAGGAGTCAGATAAGGCCGTTGATGATATACTTTTCAAACCTGCTGATAACATCAAGTATTGAGACAGCTAATATATTAGATGACAAGATCGGGATCCAGAAACCAGGGAAATGACCAAATTTAATAAAATAAAGCTAAAGAGGGATAAGCATCAAGCCCTACACTTATAGGAGTCAAAAATCCAGCCATACAAATACCAGACAGTGACAGGATGGGGTAATGATAACTTAAAAATTTCAGATCAAGTTAACAATGAGTACAGAATGAGCTCAGTGTGACATGCCTATCGAATATGCTGATGTAATACCAGGTGGCATTACTATCATTTTAATACCCAGAATAAGGGAAATGATCATTCTGCTTTTCACAAATGTGACCAAACTACAACTGGAACAGTGTATTCAGTTGTGGTGGTATAATGAAAGCATACTGACAAACTAGAACTTTGCAGGGAAGAGACCAAGTGAATAAATAGAAATACATGGTTGAAATGTTTAGCTGAGAGGATTTCAGTAAGACTCATGAGCTGTCTTTAGATATCTAAAGCATTCTCATGTAGGAGAATGTATTTGCTTTGTAATAACTAAGGGGACAAGCAGAGCCAATGAGAAGAAACTTCAAGGAAGTAAGAACTTTCCAGGGTTGAAATAGGTATCATAAAATACGAATGTTTTGCAACTTCATTTTTATAAGTTAGAGCTATAATTGAATGTCAAGTCAGCATTGCCAAGCTGGAACATCAGGGGGCACCATTCATAGCAAATAAATAGATTAAAAATGTGTCCCCAGAGATGTGTAATACACGTTTCACCTGTGCTTCTCCGGAACAGTCTCTTGCCCTCCGTACTCTTGAGCTACCCTGATATTGGGCCTCAACAGCACCTTCAGAGCCTGGACCCGATCAGGCCCCAGCCTAACTTCTTCATAAGATCCTCAAGACCATATTATACACCGCACTGCCGTAATGCCCACAGGCACCTTGTTCACTTCTACTCCAGTAAAAGCCATAAAAATTTAGTTGGTTTAACCATAAGCTGTTGTGTATATACCGATGTGTGAGTGACAAATACCCTACAGTTAACGTTATGTAGATTAAAAAGCAAAGAATTTTCATATCTACAGATATATCCTACACTTTTGTCAAACCTTCATGAGCCGACACCGCAGGTAGCTGCTGAGGACATAGCGGATCCTCTCCATCTCCATTCGATGGATACTGACCTTCAGATCCCCCTTCTTTGCTCTCCTGAGATTTTCTTCCTATTAAAAGGGACAATAAAGCTTATAAAAAACATGAACCCTCAAAACTAAGAACCTTCTTTGTTTAATTTATACACAGCCCACAAGGGCCATCATTGGCCATGTTGAGGATTCAAACGTTACATTTACGTCCAAAGCGAACAAAATAGTCGTAAGAATTCTCATTTTCTATTAATTCCTTAATTACACAAATAATATGTGACTAGAGTCTCATCATATAAACTTCAAACAATACTCATTTACAGGCATACCTCGGATATATTGCGGGCTTTGTTCCAGACCACTGTAATAAAACAAGTCAGAATATTTTTGCTGGTGGAGGGTCTTGCCTTCAATTTGTAAAACAAACCCAACATCTGTGAAATGCAACAAAGTGCAATAAAACGAGGTGTGACTGTACTTTTAGAAAATGACCCTTTAAATAGAATCTGAATGACTGGTCAGAAGGGCATACAAGAAGTCCAACCTGGTTGTAAAGGAGATAATACAGCAGCAGACAGAAGAAATGTCTAAAGGGTCTAAAAAGTAGTGTTAAATCACCAGCTGAAAAATTGTAATGTATCAATGTTTTAAAGCTACTTTGAGGCTGATAATGACTTAAATCAAGCTCATCAAACACAAGGGCCGCAAACTGGGGCCAGGCAGGGCAGATGTATGAGGAAGGCGAGCAATTTGGGACTGTGGGGACTGGAGAGCACGCTGAAAGGGGGAGGCCCTAATCTTGCTTTGGTTGGCTGCTGTCGCATGAAAACGTGGGGCTGGCGATGACAGCTCCGACTCCTCACGGGAAGATGATATCCAGATAGTTACAGGTACTCTCATGCTTAGCATATGTTGATAACTTACTCAATATTTAAAAAACAAACTAGGCTGGGCCAAACGAAATCTATCTGCTATCAGACCTCTCACTATACTGACAAACTCTTAATGTTCTCTTTCTTGGTAACCCTGGGAAAAGTAACTCTTACCATGTGATCTAGCTGTTCCATGACACATTCTACAATTTCAGGCTTGCTCTCCAGAAGGTCAGGGGCAAACTTTTCATTCATCCAAGCCTAAAAAACAATCCAAAAAAGAAAAAAGAAAAAAAGAAAATTACACACACCCTATTCACAATGTAGCAAAACAATCCTGTATATGTCAGTACATACCTCATAGCTCAGGAAAATCACAGCTGTCTTACACAAAGAAAACTGCCTACCAGTTGGAAACACTGAAAATGTGTTGAAGGCAAGCTGTTTAATAACAGCCTTTCCATTTCTTTTAATAGGAAACTGTGTTTACAACCTTATATTTAACCAACATCACAAAAAAACCAAACTGTTCACTTAAAAAAATGTTGTCGGTATACTTGTAGCTGAGAGTACCACCACCTGGTCTTCAAACAGTACCTTTCACCAGTAGCATCAACACATTTCCTGCATCTGCTATTATTCCCCACCAGAGGGCACCAGCACCCTTCTATTTGGGGAGATGAAGTAACACTACATAAATGTCTCCATTTCTGAAGCTCAGAGCACTTTACAAATACTTTTTCATTCATCATTATAGTATCTGAGAAGAAATGAATAGTTACCCCTCATCTTATTGATGAGCAAACACAAATTAAGTTATTTACTAACCGCCCAAGAGCATAAAGAAGTGGATATTCATCGATTAAAATTTTGGAACAAGATCTTTAAATCCCTAATTTATGACTCAAGCCCAGATGCTCAGTACATTTCAGAAATTATCAAGGCTCAGAAAACTGAAGTAGCCACAGGTGACGGAGGAAAAGTATACTTATCTTTCAATTACAGGAAATTTAGTTTTAGAATAGCTCAAAATTACTTGACAATTAGGCTCAATTTATTCCTTCTGACATCCTTGAGTCTCTGCTTCTCCAAATATCACTATCATGACACAATATTAAATACTAAGTATTGTTACTATCATAAATTTTTTCCAGGTTCTCCAGCTTGTGAACTAGTGTTGGAAAAGTTAACCACAAAAAAAATCTGTATTTTTCAAGAAGCATAATGAATGAGAAAAGGGCAAACTGTCATAGAGAATTTATAAAGCAGGAATATTTCTTTTAAAGTGATTTTATTAAATATTAATAGCTACAGAATTATAATACAAACATAAAGAACAATGATATAAATATGTGTACATATAACTTCATTAACAAGTATTATCATTATTTTAAGTCTCTATGTGTCCCTCTCTCCTCAGAAGCAATCATTAGCCTGAATTTAGTGTTTAATATTCTGTAGTTTCACTACATTTGTCTTTATCTCTACATCGTGCTTTCCAACTTTTACATGACAGGCATTACAAGAAAATGATAGCACTTGTATGGTACACTGGGGTAAAATGGAGTAGATTGCAGGAGGGGAGATTTCTCATCTATAGTACATTATGAAATTTAATAAAATACAAAACAGGAGAAAACATTAGTATAAAATTTTAAAATTCTTACAAAATTTTAAGTGAGAAACTACGTTTAAATCGATGGTGTGTGTGTGTGTGTTTTTTAATCAGGCTCTATATTTAAACTGGCTACATCTTGTCTTGATCAAAAATTTTAATGAAAACCTGTTCATTTTATTAATTATGCTATTACAATTGTCCCAATTTCTTGTCCCTTTGCTCCCCTCTGTCCCGTATACCCACATTCCCTCCAGCAATCCCACCCCCCTTAGTTAGTGTCTATGGGTCGTGCATGTAAGTTCTTTGGCTTATTCTTACCTTCCCCATCTATTTTGTACCAATCAATTATGCTTCTTAATTCCTGCACCATTTCTTCATTTTTCCCCGTTCCCCCTCCCAGCTGATAACCCTCCAAATGATCCTATGATTGTTCCTATTCGGGTTGTCCACTTAGTTTGTCTTTGTTTTTATTTTATTTTTTTAGGTTCTGTTGATAGTTGCTTGTTATTTTAATGTTCATAGTTTTGATCCTCTTTTTCTTAAATAAGTCCCTTCAACATTTCATATAAGGACTTGTTGATGATGAACTCTTTTAGCTTTACCTTGTCTGGGAAATGCTTTATCTGCTCTCCCATTCTGAATGATAGCTTTGCTAGATTAGAGTAATCTTGGTTGTAGGTTTTTGCTTTTCATCACCTTGAATACTTCATGCCAGTCCCTTCTTGCCTGCAAAGTTTCTTTTGAGAAATCAGTTGACAGTCTTATAAGAACTCTTTTGTAAGTAACTCTCTGCTTTTCTCTTGCTGCTTTTAAGATTCTCTCTTTAACCTTTGGCATTTTAATTATGATGTGCTTGGTCTGGTCCTCCTTGGGTCTAGCTTGTTTGGTACTCTGTGCTTCCTGGACGTGTATGTCTTTTTCCTTTGCCCAATTTGGGACATTCTCCTCTATTATTTTTTCACATAAGCTTTCAATTTCTTGCTCTTCCTTTTCTCCTGGCACCCCTGATTTGGATGTTGGTATGCTTAAAGTTGTACCAGAGGTTCCTAAGCCTCTCTTCTTTCTCTCTTCAATTGTGTTTCTTCATTCTGTGCTGGTTGACTGTTTATTTCTTCCTTATGTTCCAAATCATAGATTTGAACCCTTGTTTCCTTCCTCTTCACCATTGGATTCGTGTGGATTTTCCTTTGTTTCACTTAGCATAGATTTCACTTCTTCCCTTATGTGTTTGTCACACTCTAGCATATCTGTCAAGTCTGCGAACATCTTTATCACCAGTGTTTTGAATTCTGCATCTGTTACTTAAGTCTCTTCGTCGCTTAATTCTCCCACTGGAACCTTGATCTGTTCCCTTTTTTGGGCCATACTTCTCTGTCTCCTCATTCTGACAGGCTCCTGTGTTTGTTTGCTTCTGTATGTTAGGTACTGTCCCACCTGTTACATTGTAAGAGGAAGAGCCTTAGGTATTTGTCAGTACAGGGTGACCCATTTCACCACGTCATGGTGCTATTATGTGGGGGAGGGGTCTGAGAGGGAACAATGCTGCTTGCTCAGCCCTCGCCCCTTTCCTAGGCCCTTCTCCCACTTCCTGTATGGGACTGGTGCTCCTCTAGCTGTTGCCCCGGCTGTAGTTCCCAGCGTGGGTGTGCCTGAGGATGTTCTAAGATCGTGAGGGTTCTCTAAACAAACGGACTCTCCTGAGAGACCAGCAGTTTCTTACGCCACCCCAGCCTCCACTAGTTTGCACAGCCAGGAGCAATGAGGCTTTATTTTCCCTGGTGCTGGAACTGTGAGCCATGTGGTCTGGTCTGGTGCTGGGAGCCCTCCTTAGATACCCCTCCCTACTTTTTTTAATGTGTGACTGCGCTTTCCACTGGCTGGCCACAGCTACTATCACTGCCGCCACACCACATCCCCTCTGCTCTGGCTCTGCCCCTCCTACCTGTCTGGATGAATATTTCTTCTATCTTTGTTTGCTGGACTTCTATGCAGCTCGATTTTCTGGAACTTCTGGTTGTCTCCACTTTTGAGGTGGTTGTATTCCTTCTTAGTTGTGGAGGGAGATGCAGCATGTCTACGTATGCCTCCATCTTGGCTGGAAGTCTCTGTTCAGCATGTTATGGGCTAAGTTGTGTGCCCCCCCCCCCCCTTCATATGCTGAAGTCCTAACTCCCAGTGACTTATTTGGAGACTGGGTCTTTAAAGAGGTGATTAAGTTAAAATGAGGTCATTAGGTAGACCCAGACCTAGTATGGCTGGTGTCCTTTTAAGAGAGGTAAATTAGAACACAGACGCACAGAGGAAAGATCATGTGAAGACACAGGGAGAAGACGACCCTCTACAAGTCCAGGAGACAGGCTTCAGAAGAAATCAACTTGCCAGCACCTTGATTTAAGACTTCTAGCTTCCAGAGCTGAGAATATAAATTTCTGTTCTTTGGGCCACCCAGTCTGTGGTACTTTGATATGCAGTCTTAGCAAACTAATACAATCACTAAAATGAGAAACTATATACTCTAGGTAATAACTTTTAAGTCATTTTTCAGACATTCAAGAATATTCCACATATACTTCTGGAGCTGTGTTTATCAGTGGTCCTTGTCAGGTTGCTCCTTAGGCCATGTTATACAGCCTGAGTCTGTGTCCAATTGCTCCAGCTACCCAGGTGGTAGACCAACTCCTTGGTTGCACTCTGGGGCATTGCAAGAGGGCACCAGGCATGAGGTGTAACTCATGCTCACCCATTGCCAAGCTGAGGCTATGCTGTCAGATGCAAGTATCCTCGGGCTGCCTTCAAGGAGCCCCTGAAAACACCTGTAAGAGGCAACCAGCCTAGGGACCCTGGCTGCCCCAGAGGTGAAGGGTCAACATCACTGAGGTATCTGTAGCACAGGAGTGGGTGCCACATCATCCAAGCTGGCAAGCTCTTCCTTCAATGATAGTTTTGTAAGTGTTCGGATTTTATAGTTTCTCCAGCAACTTATTTTTTGTTGTTCTACATTATGCTCCTCCTGAGAGTTATCCATGCTGTTGCAGGAGCTATCTTTTATTCATTTTATTGTTTTTATTCTCATGTGTATATCCTGTAATTTTTTATCCATTCTTATGTTGAAGGATATCTGGGTACGTAGTTTTTAACCATTGCAAGCAATGCTATGAACATTTATGCATGTCTCCAAGAGTACACATGAGTTTTCTCTAGGGTATATACTGAGGAGTAGGATGACTGGGTAACAAGATGTGTGCCTTCAACTTAAGTAGATAATAATAAATTATTTTCCAAAATGGCTAGATCAATTTACATGCTCCCTGTAGTATATAAGTGTGCAAACTGCTCTAGATCCTTC
The DNA here is from genome assembly GCF_987537825.1 of Furipterus horrens. NCBI lineage: Eukaryota > Metazoa > Chordata > Mammalia > Chiroptera > Furipteridae > Furipterus > Furipterus horrens. The sequence goes on from NW_028327182.1 coordinate 75,204,251, forward strand.
CCAATACATTATATTGTTTACTTTTCTCATTTCTGCCAACCTGATAGGCATGAAGTGATATTTTATTGGGGTTTAAATGTTCATTTTCCTGTTTACTAAAAAGGTTGAACACCTTTTTTTATGTGATTGTTGGCCATCCTGGTTTCTGCTTCTGGGAGATGTCTGTTAAGGCTTCATTTTTCTGCCGGTCAGTTTGTGAAGTTTATGTATTGTGGATACTAATCTTTTGTCAGTTATATATGTTGCAATATTTCCTCCCAGTTCTGTGGCATGTCTTTTTACTCTCAGCAAGGCATAAAAAGTGTTCTTAATTTTAATGAAGTTGAATATATCAGTTTTTTCCTTTATGCTTTGTGCCTTTTGATTTTTGGTTAATGAATCCTCTCCTAATAAAGCAGTGGCTCTTAAACTGGGGTCCACAAACTAGGTAGGCAGGTTTCAGGATGTCTGTGAACCTTCTGAAATTATACACAAAATTCTGCATGGGTTTATACTTGTATTATTTTGGGAAGAAGGGTCACAGTTTTTTACGAGATTTTCAAAAAGGTCTGTGATATAAAAACAAATTAAGAATCATTGCTATTGTCCTGGCCAGGTAGCTTAGTTGGTTAGAGCATTGTCCCAATATGCCAAGGTTGTGGGTTTGATCCCCAGTCAGGGTACGAAAAAGAATTGACAAATGAATGCATAGATAAGTGGAACAACAAATCAATGTCTCTCTCTCTTCCTTCCTCTCTCTAAAATCAATAAATAAAAATTAAAAAACAAAACAAAACAAAAAACCAGTGCTATATAGTTAGGATTAGCATGTAAGATATAATTTAAAATTTATGTTCCTTTGGTTTCATCTTTCATGATGGCATGCATGGTAGCAAAGAATGAAGAACACTAAAGTTATAAACATAAATGAGTTCTGGAAAGGGACAATTAAAGGCAATAGACAAAAATAAGGCAGTAAATATAGTGGATTAAGAGCATGCACTTTAAAGTCAAAGAGATCTGGTTCATATCCTGGCTCTGCCGCCATTGTGACCTTGGGCAAGTTACTTTACATCTCTAAGCTTCAGTTTCCTCATCTGTACAATGGAGATAACAATAATAGTTGCCTCATTAGGTTAAGAATTACTACTATTCTTGGCTAACATTCAGTGAGTGCTTATTATGTATTAGATAATGTGCTAAGTACTTTATATGTATATCACTTCATTTAATCCTCACAACTCTGTGAGGTAGCCACTATTATTAACTCCATTGTACAGCTAAGGAAGTGCTTGAGACAAGCTATATAACTTGCCTAAGGGCCACATAACAGACTAGTGAAATGGAGGGATTTAAATAAAGATACTCTGAGCTCCTAACTACCGTAGCCTCATGAGACAGTAACTATAAATAACAGTTAGTGGCTCACAGGAAACACTCAAACCATAGCTATTATGACTAAAAGGAGAAAGAGCTTAGAAATGATTTTAGATATGCACTGGAAATACAGAGAACAGTTGAAAAAAGAGCATATGGGAAGATCTAATTTTTATGAAAAATTATATATTTATTCTTACATGTTTAAACTTCAGTAACCTTCAAAAAAGTACTCTCCATTTAATGCAATACACCTATTGAGACGTCTTTTAGTGTGTCTCCTGTTTTTTGTTTCACCCCTTCCATATTGGCAAGGCAAAATATTTTCCTTTGAGGACTTTTTTCATCACGGAAAACAAAACAAAAAACTTGCTTAGGGCAAGACTGGGTGAATAGGGAGGATGGGGAGTGGGGGTAATGCTGTTTTTTTGGTCAAAGACTGAACATTCAATGCAGTGTGCGTAGGTGTGCTCATAAATTACCCATTGTGAAATGGGCAAGTGCATTGAAGGAGTCTTTAAAAAAAAATTCACTGAGGCCGAACACAACATCAGCTGGTACAGTGATACAGATGGGTTCCTAGAACACTCACCCAATGGGGGAAATCTGTACTACAAGGTGCTGCCCTCCAGAAGATAATTCTGGGTTTTTTGTTTTGTTTTGTTTTCCTCCTCCTCATCTATGGGAGGAAAAAGAATAAGACCAGCTTTCTCCTAAAAAAGGCATTTCCGTACTTTCTTGCTAACCTGGGCATTCTACAGGGAAGCAGCAAATGCTTTAAGGGACTAAGGCATAAAACTTACAAGTCACCACAACACCTCTGTAGTCCATGCAAATACCAAGTAGCAAATCCTTGCTCTGTGAACTCCTCTGGAAAAGGTACCCAAAGCTGTCCCTTACTGGCCTCACTTGAGGATTTTGTTTTTGACATGATGAGGTCTCTAACAGGCTGGCCCCCCTACTTTCTTATGTCTGTGTAGATGAAAAGATCCAATCACTCTTCTCCTGAAATAAGCCATGAATTCCATTTCTTCATTTCCTGATTCCTGACATTTGCATAGCTGGACTAAAACAAAAACAAAAACAAAAAAAAAGCTAAGATTGGAGCTAGGGGATTCTATTTGGGAAGCTTACCTGCTCCAGCCTTTCAATGAGCTCTGCAGGTGTCAGGACGACCTCCTCACTACCGCCATCAGAGTCCTGTCCCGTGAGATCCAGTTCCTCTGTCATCTTCTCTGAAACCTAGAACTTATTAAAAATAAAAGAACCAATATCCTTCTACGTGTTTTCCATTGCTTTGCAAGAATAAGGAACTACGTATCTACAACTGGGGTTGTAGAAGCTTATTGGCAGTGGCTGAAGAATTCATAAAGTTTGCTTTTCAATTTTTTGCCTCTTCCTTCACACCCTACATCAGGCATCAGTTTCCCAAAGAGGTCACCGCGTGTACCTGGAATTGAGCACCTATCACACCATGCAATAATTATTTGTCTTCCTGGTAGAGGTGCTCCCCTCGAGGGCTGTGTTCACTTCAGCTTGAATTATGAATCACGCATCTTCTCCGTGCTTGCCACTTCTAAGTACTGGTAACATAATTACCCGTGCAGTCCCAGCGCTTAGCACGGTTCTTAACTTATAGCAGGCACTTAAAATAGTTGGGAGAACTAATCAATGCCTAATTTTCTCGGGCCGCAAGGCCCAGCAACATCAGACCACCGATCCTAAAGGCTTAAGAAGGTGGGTGGTAGGGACGAGGGAACGTCTCGGGGAGACAGGATATTTCTCTCTTCTCTCAGTGCCACTAGCAAAGGGTGACCCCTCCCCCATCTCTCTCTCTACTAGAGGTCCCACTGGGATGCTCACCTGGGCGCCTGAGAGGCTCTCCGAGTTAGCAGGCGGCCAGGACGAGAAGCTCGTGGGGAAGGACCCGGGCTCTTACAAGCAGCACCGCACGCCGAAACAATCTGTAATAGGCCTTAACGACCTACCACACCCTGCACTTCCCAGCTCCCGCGCTCCTCTTAGAAACATTCCGCCCGGGCATAACGTCATCGCGCACGGGCGGCGCCGACCAATCACGGCCAGGCGGTGCGCTGGCCCCGCCCTAGGGGGGGTGGGGACTTGCGTCTTGGGGCTCTTACACCCGACTTCCTTTGTGGAAGTGGCGGGAAGCTTCTCCAGGCTAGCCCTGCGCACCTCGGCCGTCAGCACCTGTGTGAGGTCCCGGCTGGCACCACCCAAGGATGGTCGGGAGGGGGCGCCTCACCACCGCGGTTGAGAAGACGCGACGGTGTCTGTCTTCCGGCCACTGGGGTGCAATCACCCCAGGATGCCCTGCTGGTAGGGGGTCCCACAGAGAAATAGGCTTTGTTAAAACCAAGCCAGTGCATCTCTTGGGTCTTTTCCAACTCACCGCTGTTGGGTCCTCTGGTTCCTTCATCTTTGGCGGGGCTTCAGGTCTAAAAACCTTTAGGTTAGTAGTCCTTAAAGCGTAGTGCCAGACCACCAGCGACAGCATCTTCTAGGAACCCGTGATAAATGCAGATTCTCAGGCCCCACCCAGACCTGCTGAGTCAGAAACTGGGAGTGGTTCAACAGACTCTCCAGGTGAGTCGTCTGATGCAGGGGAGTTGGAGAGCCACTGCTTTAGGCAGGGCTTCCATCTCAGCTGCTTGACTCTCCAGATTGTCTTGACATTTACTGCTTATGCCTCCTACCTTTGATGTTGGCCAAGTTATATATATATTTCCCCTCTGAATTGCAGATGCGTTTTTTCTCTGCTCTCTGTTTTCTGTGCAAAGTGTTACTTTCTGGCTTCCCTCGAAGTGTGTCTTCTCCGTCAATCTGAAGACTTTTCTTTGTGACGTTTCCTATACCATATTGATTGATTAGAGGGGAAAAAAAGTTTGGCTAATTGACAAGTTGATAGTACCTGCCTGATTACAATCATGTTTTAAAAATAATTACAATAGAATATACGGAGTGGGAGAGTGGGCATCAAAGAGGGATTTCAAAAGGGACGAACATTGGAGCTGCAGCTTGCAGAATGAGTTTTGTTAATGACAAATAGATGGCCCTTTTAAGGTCTATTTCAACTGTGTGATTCAGTGGTTTGGTAATCCAGTGGTTTTTAGTTGTGGCAGATTTTATTTCCAAAGACAGCTGCTCTCATACAGATCTCACCCTGCCTACCCTTCCTACATTAGGATCCTGACATTCCTCCATCAAGAGGTGTTGGTGGGGGCAGTCTATGTACTTGTCTCTTAAATCTGAGAAGACCTTTGTCACTGCCTTGACCAAGAAAAGGTGGCTAAAGTGATGGTGCTGTATGATTTCTCAAGCTAAGTCATAAAAGGTGGTGCAGCTTCCGCCTTGCTCTCTTTCTTGAGCCACGTCCCTTGGGAGCAGTGAGCTGATATGTAAGAAGTCTGGCTGCCCCGCAGCTGCCATGCTGAAGGGTCCATGTGGAAAGATCACATAGAGGTAGAGAGTGATGTCCGAGGAACCCCAGCAGCCCTAGCTGTTTTGTCCCCCAGGTGACTTAATTGAATGGGCCTTCAGATGATGCTAGCTCAGGCTTTAAGTAGTCCCAGCTAACATGGAGGAAGTAGAGCTGTCCCTGCAGAACTCTACCCAGACTGCAGATTTGTGAGCAAAATATTGTTTTAAGCCCCTAAGTTTTAGGGTGGTTTATTATGCAGCATTAGGGGACATTAGATCACTGGACTATGTTTGAGCACAGGCCCATTCTTCTATAATTCTCATTACTACCTAGCTTTTCAATGGTCCTTATTAATATTCCTTAAGAGGTATAGATTTGAGTCCAACACCAATAACTTCTCCACACAATTACTAATTACTTAGTTATTCAGAGACTTCCCTTCTCTGGTGCCAACTGTCTTTCCTCCAATCTCCTACTGCAACTCTTGGGCAGGTGAAGTCCATCCATCTTCTGCTTCCTTACTTAATAGAGGTCTGACCTTAAATAGGTCACTTCTCTGGGCTTCGGTTGCACTACCTGATAATTGAGAACAACATGTGTCTCCCTGAAGACAAAGGGATAGATGAAAAATTGAGGGGAGGGGCTTTCACTTCTAAGGTCTTTGATTTCAACTAACACTCATTAGACAAAACCACTTCAGAGTAAAATGAGTTTGCAGAGAAAGATTTCTGCTGTGTAAAGAAGGAAACTTTAAGGAGATGTCCAGAAAGAATATATTGACTTTGCTAGGGGAAGCAGAACCAACTTGTGGTGAAACTGTTGGTCACATGGCACTGTAAAGTTAGAATGACCAGAAAATCAGGAACACCTGATTAATGTGCACCCACAGTCAAAAAGTTTTAAAAATAAATAACTGCCCTGCCCGGGTGGCTCAGTTGGCTGGAATGTCTTTCTGTACACCAAAGGGTTGTGGGGTTCGAATCCCAGTCAAGGCACATACCTAGGCTGCAGGTTTGATCCCCGGTCAGGGTGCATTTGGGAAGCAGCTAACTGCTGTTTCTCTCTCTCTCTCCTCCTCCTTCTCTCCCTCCCTCCCTCCCTTCCTCTCTCTCTCTTCCTTTCTCTCTTTCTCAAATCAATAAACATATCCTTGGGTGAGGATTTTAAAAATTACATAACCATGTAAATGGAGTGACATTAATTAAAATAATCACATAAAAAGAATTACATAGGTTATGATAGCAAAAGGATGAGTTTGATGGTGATAAATGAAACTGCAGGACAGAATTTGTAGGCAAGTTGTGATGATTAAAAGAGCAAAATGAACATGCTAACATGAATTCAGACAAGTTAAACATGAAGGTACTAACATAGCAAGAGGAAAAAGCTACTGCTTAAAGTTGAAGAGGCTACAGAAAATAGAACCCTATGAAATTGAAAAAAGTGAAGTCAGCACAATGAAGAAATTAACTGCGGTTAAAGACACAGCCAACATATTTGTGGATAGCTATGGAAATATGCATTAATAAGAATGAAACTAATTCTTTTCAATCAACAAGGAGAAAAGATAAAATATACCTATCCATACAATATTGTGAGTCTTTTTGCAGAAAGATGCTTTTGAAATACAAGGTAATATGATCATTATTGTTTTCATATCATCACTGCCCTTGCTCATTTGGTCAACAGCTGTTTCTCACTGTTTCTTTCCTTTGAATGTCATCACATTTTTGGTCTCACTATCCTAAGAACCAAAGCATTAAGTTTTGGGGAGTGTACAATTTAAGCAAAGTTTAACCCCTAGTTGTTCTGAATAAATGAAGATTTGGAGTAAAGATAGGAAAGTAGGAGGGCAACATGGATTTTAAAAGAAGGTGGAACAGTACTCTTACAATATTTTCTTTTAGCCTCACAAGGAATCTATTGACTAGTGAATAGGCAAGTTATTTTTCTGGCCAGTAGTAAAACTTCATACTTGTATGGCTGAGATGCTGAAAAACTCAGGAGGCCAGGGCCAGACTTGGATCTTCTTGACAAGTATAAAATCTGGGCAATTCATGATATTCCTAATTCCTTTTCCCCCACAAACTTTAGCTCCTCATCCTTTACTCAAATCCCATCTTGATGTCAAGCATATTAAATTAACCCACACATGTCCCCAATAAAGATGTAAACATTTCAAATCTAAGTTTTGATATCACGATTTCAAGAGTTTTAAAAGATAAAGATGAAGTATGTGGATTTGTAATATTGTTTAACTAAAAAAACAAAAAAAACCAAAACCATGTCCAAAGCTTAATGTGATGTTCACTTTTTTTCTACCTGCTCCCTTGTAGGAACATGGTATGACACCCCTTCCCTTCATTGGGTCTTAATGTGTTCCCAGTTTCTGGCACAGACATATCAACCCTACCTCCACCTCTGTATTTCCTTTTCTCATGGTTAACAAAAGGATGCTCCCCCCCGCCTTCAAGTAAAGAACTAGTCTTGTTGTTGTTGGCAGCCGTCCGTCTCGAGAGACGATGGTGTAGCTTCTTAAGAGTCTATCTGCACCGCCGAGAATGGCTGTGCAGTCCGACTCGGGAGTGACACGGTATCTGTCTCCTCCCGTGTTGAATCGACATCTTGCGATGAAGCTACAGAGCCTGGGCAGGGTGATATGGAGGGTCTGCTGTTGCCCATGCAGCAGACCCCCCCTCTCTTCGCAGCTGAAGGGTCCAAGGGAAAGACGGAGTCAATACAGCTTGGCTTCAGGTGCGCCGCAGGAGTTGCCGGTGTTGACTACAACGTCAAACCGCCTTAGGGACTCCGGCTCCGGATTTTCTGTCGGGGTTTACTCCCTTAGCCTTTCCCCTGAAGAGGTATGCCGCAAGGCAGCGGAGGTTTTTTGGAGTCAGAGTTTTCCTTCTCTGAGAACTAGTCTTAGGAATTAAAAAAAAGGAGGGGGGTCAGTTCGCTATGGAGGAGTGCTCATATCTTCTGAAAAGGAAGCTGATCCAGATACCTGGCTTCAAATTCAGCTCTAACAAAGGCTTCCTAAGCCTGGACAAAGACCTGTAGATGCCATCTCTCCCCTTTGTTTCAATTTTGTCAGTAAGGAAAGCAGGGGCATTGATACCTGTCAAAGACTACTGGCTCCTCAAGCAAAGAGTAAGGTGATATTCTGTCATTCCGGTATTACTGTTTTACACTCTAGAGATTTTCCTTGGCAGAGAGTAAACAGAAGACCTGTAGGCTAGCACCCCACTGCCCTCAGGCTTGCACAGCTGCACCTAAAAGAAGACTATTGAAGGATGGAGTTAATTCCCTTGAGAGAAGTAGGGAGGCCATCGGACGATGGTGTGATTTCAGTGACTCTGAAAATAGAGCTGCTAATTTTCTGCTAGTTTAGGATTTCCTCCCTTACACTGCTCCGGTCGTGTCGAACTACTTAAGGAGATGAGGTGTTTGTCTCCTTTCTTTGCACATGCTGTTCCCTCTTTCTAGGCTTTCTCTCTTACTCTTTAGCCACCTGATGAGCTCCTATGTATCCTTTAAGACTCAGCGAAGTAACTCTTCCTCTATGAAGTATATCCCATACTCTTCTGATAAAACATTTATCATGCTATATTGGAGTTTTAACATATCTGTTTCTCCGATTAATTATGAGTTCCCTGAATATTTCCCCCAAATCTATCACAGTGCATATCATTCATGCACACATTTCTTTCTTCATTGAACAAATAGTTCCTGAGCACCTAGTGATATTTGAGTATCTACTGCCAGACCCTGTGTAGGTGCTAAAGATAAAGCAGTGAACAGGAAACACAGACCATGTGGTGGGAGATGGACCATAAACAAATAACAATTCTTTGTCAGGTGGTAATAAAATAATGCTGGGTAACAGAATATTGAGGCTGGGGACAGGCATCTGTCTAAGTGCATTTGGGCTGCTATAACAAAATACCATAGATTGGGTGATTTATAAACAACAGAAAGTTATTCCTCATCGTTTTGGGTTGTCCAAGATCATGGCACTGACTGATGGTCAGTGTCTGGTGAGGGCACACATCTCAGGTGGCCATCTTTCCACTTTAACATCACATGATGGACAGGGCAAGGGAGTTTTCTGGGCTGCTTTGATAAGGGCACTAATCTCATTTATGAGGACCCTGCCCTCATGAATTAATCACCTCCCAAAAGTCCCCCACCTCCTCATACTATCAACTTGGGGGTTAGGATTTCAGTACTATATGCTTTTGGGAGGAACCACAAACATTTGTCCTATAGCAACCTCCCTGAGGTGACATGTGACATAGTTTGCAGGAATAATGAATAAGTTCCAGGAGGTAGATGTGAAACATCGAGGAGATACAAAACTACTGTCATTTGCTCATTGCAGAACATACGGCCATCAATTTTGCTTTTTTAAAAAAAATTAAACTTCTGAAAAACTATTGTCAGCATCTAACAAGTAGAACAATTTTCTTAATGATTTTTTCTGGATGTGAGTCAAAGAGAAATGTGACCTTTCCATCAAGAAATTCATGTGCCTTTATTTCATGTGCATCTGTGAAAAGCTCATGCCTAAGTTCTGGGCAAGTCTTCATGTTTATTAGGGTCCATGTAATTAACTCTAGGGAACTGTCTTTAGGTCCAAATGAAAACCAGGCCACATTGAGTATTTCTAAATGCTTACTGCTTAGGGCAATGCTCTTTTTAGTTTTTAAATATATAGCCATAGGAAAAGGTTTGACTACAATCATAGGAAAAATATAAAGGGAAGCCTTGCCCAAGAGTGTACTCTGTATGAAAATTCTACTCATTGTTCTTCATTTTAATGTCTCACCTTTCTTTGTGTTAATGGATCATGGATATGGCACCATTTTGAGAATGTCACATAACTGACAAAATGGGTCATTCCACTTAAGACCAAAGTTCATTGAAATAATTTTTCCATGTAGGGAAACTCTTAGAATATAATTGAGATTCATCTGTATATAGGTAATGGTTTCCTTGAGCTGATGATATATGGTAGTATTTATTTTAAAAAATTTCTTAAGTTCCAAACTTTCTAATTGGTCACAGAGATGGAATTGTTTTATAATTACCATTTTATTTTCATTTCTACATGAAGCATCTATAAACTATAAAACTCTTGAGGTGTCAATACTTGAAATAATAAAAAGCCTGGATTAATATAAAAATGTGAAATTTAAAATATTTTGACATCTTAAGAACTGGCATTACGTCTAGGTTTCTTCATTCAAAAACTTGTTACAGATTTCTCACTGATGAAACTAAACATCTTATTTGAATTTAATACCCACCCTCTATCTATCAGAAGGCTAAAGAATGGGATGATTATGTTCCATGTCACATAACATTAGCTGGCTGTTTTACTATTTATAATAATTCTACCTTTAGAGAATCCCAAAGTGAAAGAACTATTCAGTTTTTCACTTTATGTTCAATTCAGTTATGAAAGTATTTTCAGGTGAAGATACTGAAATATGGTCACAATATTGTGTTAATTGGTATTTTTTTGAATCAAGAACCAGATGCCCTGGGTCATTTTGTCTATCATAGCTGATCTTGCTGTGAGCAGCTGTCATTCTGAATTGCTAACTCGTTAGAATCAGTAAGATTCGGATGTGACCCATGGAGCTCCATGAAGACTGAAATTACTTTGGACTTTCCCTTGCTTGTGGGGAAGTGAGATCATAAGTTCCCCAATCATACTCTCTTTGTTTCATCTTAGACATGTTTACTCTAAGTGAGAAATTCAGTTTGACCCTGAACTTTACCCTTGGTTACATGCTAATTCTAGGCTGGAAGTATGATATTCTTTTATTTTAGAGGTCTACTCATATACCTGTAAGCAGGAAAAAGCCATTTGTCCATATTCCCCCCCCCCCCTTTTTTTTTTTATGAGAACAAGTAGAGCTCAAAGGCTAGTGACTCTTAATGATCAATGAGACCAACTAGAATACCAGGTCTGAAGGCTTAGAGGAAATTGTCAATAGAGATATGAGTGAAATCCCAGGAGATGGTGGGAATTATATCCAAATTATCAAAGTCCATCATGATACTAAAGATGTTAAGTGGTGTGCATAGTATTTAGATAATGGTCATTTATTTGACAAATACATGTGGTTGTTTTTATAAAAATTTGGGGGCATTTCAAAAAGTATAGAAAATAAGAAATTTATTTGCTTTAAGCCCTGTGCTCCTTTCTGATCCCATTTCTCTTCCCCCCTCTCTATAGGTAACCACAACTTGGTGTTTATTGTTCCTAGGCATATTTACATATCTTACAACATATGTATGTGTCAATAATAAATGGTGTATATATGTATGTATATAACTCATGGAATGTAATCATAAAGCAACTTTATTTTTGTCTCCAATTTTATTTTTGTCCCTTTACATTTACTTACTGAGTATAATTCTTCCCTTGTCCCGGAATGAAACTGAGCAAGGTCCATGATTATTCTTGTCATTCTTTGATAGAAAAAAAAAAAAAATTCTGTGTTCTCTTTAAGTCACAAAACATGGTCCCAATTCAGTAATTAAAATGTCCCATTTTGTTGTAATCAAAACCCCCCTGGAGAATGCTGCCATATTGGTTGTCAATATGGTTGCTGTTGGGAATTATGGTTACCTATAAGATTTTTTCTATCATGAAGTAGTCCCTCCATATTATTAGATATTAAGATCTTTCTGCAATGTTAAAAATGCCCAAAACATGCTGTTAAGCCTTTTCTTTTCTAATTGTTTAACTGAAGCACTCTTCATTTTAAAATTAGTAACATGTTCACTAATGTTGCTTTTTCAAGCACATAATCCTTCAAACATCTAAATTAGGACTTGGACTAAATAAAACATTAGTACTTTGTATGAGATGCACAAAGGTGTGTAACAGTTGTGTACACTAATCCTTTAATTGGTAAGAAAAGGTTACATTACATCTATGTTTGAGTCCTTATTTATCACAGAATCTGACCTTCTACAGTTGTGTAGTTTGGCATTTAGTTGTTCCCAGAAGACTAATTGCCGAAATGTTTTGAATACAAATTATTATGTTCATTTCCTGGCAATAAACTGGTCTGTGAAAATATGAGGTAGGAGAATATATATATGAACAGGAACGTTAAGATCAAGAACAGATCTGGCAGTCAATGAACTGATACTTAGCCCCCTGCCCCCACTTTTTTTTTTTTTTAAAGAACTCTTTGTAAGTAAAAAAGAAATTTTTCAAAGACAAGGCGATTTAGTAATCCGAAGGTTAAAGATTTCACTACCAAGACAGAAAGTGACAGCACAAAGTCAAATAAGTTCTGACAAGGTCAATACAGTGCTCATATACTATTAAAAATACTGCTGGAAAAACTTGTTTTACCTTGACAATGACCCTTAGTCATAAATCTTTGGTTGTCCCTGATTTATGAAATAATTTCTCTATGTGAAATAGAGGCTTGGAAAAATTAAAGAAAAAATTTTTTTAAGGCTTTAAAAAAAATTGAACTTATTGGGGTAACATTGTTTAATAAAACCATACAGGTTTCAGGTATACAACTCTGTAACACATCATGTGCACACTGCATTGTGCGGTTTTAAAGTAGACATTAAGTTCTCACAGGGCTTCTGAGTTTTAGGCAGAATGTTTGCTCCATTTGAGGTATATGGAAAGAACCTAGACATTTTCTAGTTTTGAGTACTGTGGAAGAATAAAACCCTTCACAGTTTTTAAACATTTGCAGATTAAAGTTGGTCACTGTGTAACAGGCATATTTATTGATGTTTATCTTCTAACCAAGCACCAGCGAGGATGGGGGTCACTGGCTTATTTAAATTATTAACTGTACTATGAAAGTCTCTGGTGATTAGGTCACAAGACTGATTCATTTTAGCTGCTAAATGTGTGACAAGCACATTTTTCATAGTTTCTTATAACTTTGTATGTAGAGAAACCTAGGAGTAAGGGCTTAAACGAATACAAAGTATCATTCACACTTAATTATTAGGTCCTAGAGAACTTTGAAAAGTGAAACTTTCTAAAAGTGAACTTTTACCTGAAGATTAAATAAAAGTTAAAATTAAGGAGAAATATCCTTTAAAATGTTTCCTAGCTTTAACCATAGCTAGATTTAACATCACATATTGGCAATGTCAATGATACACAGAATAAAAGGACAAAGTATGAGTAGGAGGCATATTTGTTATTTACATGACCTCTTTTCCTTTCCCTAGGAATTACTCATATACGGAAGGTCATTCCAGTCCTCAAAAGTGGTTATCTTTAGGCAAAAATCCCCTCCAGCGGAGTTTGAGCCACAAGACTTTAAGTCACTATCTTATTAAGTCAGATTAAACACTACTTACTAATCAAGATGTCGTAAAATAACTGTTACTGACCTGTCAACATGTATTTCATGCATTTGTTCACCTAACAAAAATATGTGAGTGCTAAGAGTATGTAGCACCGCGTATGATAATGCTTGGAGTTAGGGATGAATGCAAGGATATGTAGAAACAATATCTATGCTTATGGAATTTACAATCTCCATTGTTGGGGTGAGGAAGGAGAAGCATGGCAAGAAGAGGAGAGAAGTATATAAATCTAATATTCCAACCTTTATATGAAATCAAAATAAATAAAACAAGAACCAGAGCATATTACTCTTGACAAACTATGACTTGAGCTTATACCAGGAGCCAGGGCCAAGTGGAATATAGAAGGAACTTAATTTGAATCTAATGACCTCTTTTTTGACTACTGGCTATATACGAGTATTATTTACTATTAATTTATTTGGATAGGAAAAAAGCTGAAAATCTTACAAAGAAGAACAGTCTCACAAAAGCTGGATTATAGATAAAACTATATTTTGCAAACTGTTAATCTCTACAAATGTATTTCATTTTTAAAAAGGAAGTGATCAGATTATTCAAGAAAGTAACAGTAACTGATAATTTTTCCTAATGAAACATTCCAATCTCTTATTTTTTTAGTTGAATACAGTTTTGACTATTAGGGACTATTTCTTGGTTTTTACCTATTTAGCTAACATTTGCTCTTATGAGATAAAGCATGTAAAAAACTGAAAAGTGTGACAAACTATATAAATGTCAAGATGTCTGTTTAAAAATACAAAGCTATACTGTACCAGTGAGTCTAGTACTATAGTATTGTCTATCTGCCAAATTTAATGTCATATCATTCATTATGTTACCAAATCACACCAAACATGACACAGAGACAATTTGTTTAAGAAAAGTTTTACTAATGTGTTAATATTTCAGCAAAATTATTGCAATGGGTTTAAAAGGCAAACACATTATTATAGCCTATAAAGTAACAAAGATGTTTTATACAATTAAAATATTATACAGACCTATTTATTAACTAACACACCCATAAAAGAAATTAAATTTGAAAGATTAAATCCAATATTAGCACCTACAATATCTCTGAAAGTAAAACTTCTTCCTGTTTCATTCTCTCCTAATATATTTAACTCTCTCCCAAATATGGTGCTCTCAAAAAACCTCAGAGGAATGAAAAGGATAAGAAGCCTGATACTAAAAACATACAGCCAAAAGAACTACAAATATTGACTCAGACTTGAGAATTTTAGTTGGAAATAACTTACTGTACTTGAACCAATCATGAGATTTCTGTGCAATGAATACTATATGTGTGTGTGTGTGTGTATACATACATGTGTGTGTATATATATATATACAGTCTATGAATTATAAGGTTTTCCAGTAGGGATAGTTAAAAATTAGCGAATACAGTATTATTCCTATCAAATTTTTTTCTCATAAGTTATATTTATAACAAAACTGTAATTAAAATATTTATTACACTTGCTCATTACACTTTCAGGGACATAGCAGGGGCTTTTATGTGTTTGATGGTTTAGCATCCACTTTATTGTGCTTACTTATTTTTGTAAGGAACAAGCAACACATACCACATCTTCCTAACATTCAAGGTAATGCAATAAGAACAAAATTCTCCAAACAAAAATAACTGGAAATTGTATTAAATACTGCTTTATTAGAAATAATTGCTATAATAAAACAAATAACACATTTTTCCAATGAACTTCAGTTTGAGAAACTTAACAGCAGAAATAGATCTTTAAGATTTGAGTTATGGCAAAACTGATAGTTCTTTGAAATTTGGGAGATGCAGTAACAAAACCACATACACAGCCTACTCTATACTAAAATCCTAAAGAAAATCACTTTATTATTTTGGGGAAAGAAGACTGAACACTGGCTAAGATATGACCTTGACATCTATAGCCACCTGGTAAGCTGGCCCAAGGAAAGAAGAGAACCATTGGTACTGGCGGCAGATAAGAAATAAACTGCGTTGGGCTGACCAACTGCATATTTCATTAATGGCTTTGAATAAAAAAGGTGAAATGCTTCATTTTCTCAGAAACTAATGAAAAGGTTACAGAGTTCTACACAATTTGGAGACACAAAGTGGATGCTGAGCGACTAGAGGTCACTCCAGGTGTGGAATTTTAGAAAGTTAGTCCTTGGAGTAAATGGCACCGTGGCTCTGGCAGCAGATACAAAGGAATGACACTCTGGAGAGGAGGTAGGGGACGCTCTGCGGTTGGCCAGTGGATAGATGATGGTCCCAGTTGGAGCTGGGATCTATAATCAGAGGGGAAAAGTAAAGATTTTAGAACATGCTAAAATAACCTCTAAAACATCTCTCTTAGATCAACTGATATGACTGCACAATATGTGTGCTAATACTTCAATCTGTACTATGTGCCTAAGTGCCTAAGTACACAGCCCAATAGTCTACAAATCCAAGCCCAGTATATTTTGATCTTGGACCAATTGTGTCATGAGAGGCAGTACAGCACAGGGTTAAGTGGCAAATTGGGGCCAAGCTGCCTTTATCACTACCTACTAGTTTTTAACCTTGGACAACTGATTTAAGTTCTCCATGCCTGAGTTTCCTCACCTGAAAAATTGGGGTAACAATATCTACCTCTTAAGAGTTGTTGTGATGATTAAAATTAAGCATTTGCAATAGTGCAGGTACATAATAGGTGCCAAAAATTTCGCTGTTTTTACTATCATGAGTTTATTGTGAAAGAGTGATTTGTCCCATTAAAACAAAGAAAGCACAATCTTAATCCAAAGAGAGAAAACAGCATTAATACATTTAATGACACAGATATTTTAAAAATTCAACTTAAAAAGAGCAATATACTTCTGTTTAAAGATCTCTTTTAAATAAAGGCCATCTCCATGATTTGCGTACTCTCTTTGTTAAATCATTAATTTAATTCCCATATAATGCTTTATCAGCAGACACCCTGTAGATTTAAGAATTAATTACTCTTATAGTTTTTCCCCCCTCCAAAACTTCAGCCTATACTGGATCCTGGGCCTGAGAACACAGCTCTGAAAATTGCGTTGAACAAAAATATTTGCATTCATGAAACTATCCAGAAGTTCCTAATGTAAATCTTTCCCATTGCAAAATTTCACAGTTGTTTGAATATTGATAGATTAGTCTCTGGTGTGTAATTGCTCAAAACCCCACACCACTTCAGAAAAACATTATATTTAGCAATAATAGCTGCAAAATGAGTCATGACAAATGGGTTGTGCCAAGTCAATGCAGCTGCAATTGATAAAACAAACTTATTCCAATGGCACGTAACAAAAACCACACATAAGGTTCCTGACTGCTCATTTGAGAAATATCAGTTTGGAAATTGTTCATGAGAAAGTGTATGGACAAGTAACACTAAGTGTTCCAAAACAAAGCCTTTTTAAATGAAAAAAGAGATATGGCAGATGCTGCCATCATTTAGTTCTTTGACTTCCAAAGAATTCAAGTGACACATTCACTAGTGCTAAAAGAAGGCAGCCTTGGGTGCAATAAATGGTACAGGGGTAGACAACTGTACTTTTAAAAAGTATTGGAAAAGAAAAAAAGGGTATAAATACTTAGAATAATCTGATGAACTCTTAACTTTCTCTATATTCTTGCTGCTGCAAGTATTTACAGGAAGTATTGTGTATAAAACAGGTTTATGGTCAATTAGTGTGACTTTGAGAACATCATTTAACCTATTTGTACCATGGTTTGCATATCGGTATTATGGAAATACTTGGCAGAATTCTTGTGAGGATTAGAAATACCATTTGTTTAATAATAGGAGGTACTCTCGAAACAGTAGCTATTATTAATGTTTCCCTGGGAAGGAATATGTTTGCTTAGATGGCTTCTATCTCTGTGCTGTCTGCTAATTAGTGATAGATATTTGTACACAAAGTTAATTAGGAAAGCACAGCAACAGAATACTATTGTAGAGAGAGTAAATGAATGAAATTGGCACAACAATGGAGTACAATTTTCTGTCACTTAGAAGACTATGCTAATATACTATGGCTGCTACATGATTTTGCCTATAAATTTCTATGGTATTACCTAATTTATTTCTCACTTACTAAAGATCATTTTATAGATAAATAAGATCATAAACATTCTAAACAAAAGAATTAGATTTATGCTTCTACCCACTAGAGGTAAGGTTTCTTTTACAGGGCTATGAAATACTCATGCTCTCCTCCCTCAACTCTGAAATGCTTCTTTAGTTCTTAAAGCCATTTGTCATATAGGCAGGGAAATCTCACAAAACCAGTCTGAAAACAATACTGAGGGGAAAGAAAATCAGGCTTAAATTCTGCATCACCAAATAGGACTTCACTTAAATACTCATCTTAAATAGCAAGCCAATACAGAAAATATGCCACTACATAACTATTTATTTACCATCCAGGGAGGAAAATTCATGCATCCTACAAAATTACAAAAACCACACATAAATCATAATTCCATATTTACCTTTAATTCTATGGTTTATCTTCCACTGCTCATCCCTCTGTCTTCATAAATGGTAATTTCAATCTAAACAGCATGGCTGTTAAGAAAACACACTATAGAATATAATATATAAAAGGGGACTATAGCAAGATGATGTATATGGTCTGCACAAATTTCTCAATTTGCTTAGCTTATTTTTAAATATGAAAAATTTCTCCTACTTAAATGAAATACAATGCTTTCTCCATCTTGCTGAAAAATTTGAGAAATGTAATTACCTGTAGTATTCCACATGTAGTTCCTCCCTAAACATTGATTATTTATCAAGAAAAAAATTTGAAAAAGAATGCTTTATTGTAGCACTAGGAGGTTCTTAACTGACAATCCATGAAGGGAATAAATTCAGGGGTTCAAAATACTCTGAAATTATTGCAAACTTTTTCTTGGGAGAGGGTCTATGATCTCTAAAAGTTTCAGAATCACTGCTATAGAGTATAATAAAACTGCTGAAATTATTATCAGCAGGAAGGCCTGAGATTATCTGACCTAGGTTTTTATTTTAAATTATTTTATCCATTACTCAAGTTATCAAGGTGTATTAATTTTTTTTGCAATTTCATTTACCAAATTCACTTAGTGATTTTCAAAGCTTACTGCCTCTAAAAATATGCACAATATGTCAAAGGTAATGAAATTATACATCTGGCAGCTGCAACTGATTTCAACTAGTCAGATGAACCCCTGGAACTGCAATTCATTTGGATGACAAGTCTCACCACACATTATGAGTTTATGCATTTCAAAGGGGCTTTAGGTTCAGAATTTCTGCAGCTGAAATGCATTACTCATACCACCCCCGTTATTACTGCAAGATGCCCTCAGAACCACCAAGACAGACAGTAACCAGAATACTAAACAATCCAGAGACCTGCACAATGCAAAAGGAAACATCCTTTAAGAAAAAATGCTGGAGAAAGGAGGCTTGTGGCAGGTATGCACTTCACAAAGACAATTCCTAGGGCAAATACAAGAGGAGTTAAATTCTCTTTAGCCAATGCCAAATAATATCATCAAAATTTTCATTTATAACCCTGGCTAGTATGGCTCAGTGGATTGAGTGCTGGCTTGCAAACCGAAGACCACTGGTTCGATTCCCAGTCAGGGCACATGCCTGGGTTGTGGGCCAGGTCCCTTGTTGAGGGCACATGAAAGGCAACCACCCATTGATGTTTCTCGCCCTCTTTTTCTCTCTCCCTTCCCTTCTCTCTAAAAATAAACAAACAAAATCTAAAAATTTTTTTTTAGTTTATAGATTTTTAGATCTTATGATCTAGACTGAAAAGATACAACTCGAAGTCCTCTCTCAATGGGATCTGTCAGGAGGAGGCCTTGGGGAGCATATATCTTCTCATTCTGCTCTTGAATGTATTTGGAGATTTTCTTCAGAACCTGACAGAAAGAAACACCACAACTTTTTACAAATAACATCAGATTTTCCTTTAAGTGCCAGCTGGATCTCAAAATCCTCAGGCAATGTAATTAGTTTTCATGGATATTCATATGGAGGGATGCAACTATGATTATTTGTCTCACACTAGCTGCATACAACATATAGCACAGCATGATGGACTAAGTTACAAATACCTTCAATGCAGTGTAAGCAAAAATGCATATAAGAGCCTGAGACCCAATCTCCCTCTTTCTTACCTCCTAGTCACCTCAATCCTGGATTGAGAAATAAATAGATGACTCTATGCACAATGGTTAGTTATGCTTTTCTCTTTTCCTACTCATAAAGTAATGTGACATCTTCTAATATCAAGGGTACTTCTTGGCCATTCCCTTTAACACTTAAGAACTGCTTTTCTCTCTTTTGTACAGTTTCATCAACTTTAAGTAATGATACAAAGTTGGCCCATAACAAAAGGCAGTCCAGTTAGTTTAAAACCAAACAGTTTATTTCCTTTGTAAAGCAAATGAGCTTTAGCTGCCATGAAGTTTCTGATGACTACGAGTGACTTACATTTCCATGACTGCATGTAGTGCTACTCTGTAGTTTGCTCTTGTGTCCCAGACAGGAACCTCAATTTATAAGTTTAGTATTAAGGTTGTAAAAGTCAAAGCAAATGTAGACAAAAACCAGATAAGATACAAAGGAACTTCTGGAAATTGCCAGATCTCCAGCTTTAATAAAGGCAATTCTGAAACAGATAAGCTAAAAGAAAATAAATCTTATTAGCTATATACAAAATCAAAGAGTTACATGTTTTATTTCAGATTCAAAACCATCAGAGCCCTTTTCTGGCTCCAACGTTCAAAGAGCCTTTGATCCAGTTCTTTAATTACTATATATTTTCTTAAATTCACACTATCAGTATATGATAAAGTCACAGATAAATGTGATCACAGCTTAAAGGAAAAAAATGAACTGTATGAAAATAAAGTTGGAAATTAAGAAATGATTTAACAGTGTGTCTATCATGTACTAGGTCAAACAAATACTCTAAGATGTTACAATTTAGGTGCTTTAGTATAAACTGATTTAGAACTTAAAACTATGTGGTTTGTATGACAAGTTTTCTTATTACAGAAAAATAATTTAAATAGTTTATTCAGTTTACATCTTTGGAAATAATACAAGCTAATGTTTTATGCTTTTTAAAAAAGTATGATAGTATTAAAAGAGCAACCTTATGTAGTAAATTAAGAATACTTTTTCGTTCTTCTATTTTCAACTCTCAAAGAATTTGAGCAGTGCTTAGTCTTTATGGAAAAACAAATCTTAGGTACCCTCTATCAGAATTTGTCAATCATGCTAAAATAATGAATAGAAGGAAGTAGCCCCTTAAGGTACCCAACTCAGAACTCTCAATCTTCTCTCCAATTTCCTTCTCAGCTCACCTGCCAGCACTGGAAATCGGAGAGTCAGCCTCCCCTCACTGAGGTCCATTTACACTAAGAGGACACTCAGAAAAATGCTTGCATGGCTGGTTTCAAAGAAAGGATTCCTTCAGAACAGCTTTCCTCCTTCTCTCCTTGCACAGGTTATAGCCAAGAAATAGTATTCCTTTACTTGATTCAAGCACAACTTTGTTGTACAGGTTTTTATCTAAACTTTAATAACATTCATGTGCACTTGGGTATCAGTTTAGAAAGAAAACAGTTTTCTTTTTGTATTAGCTCCAAATCCTCTTATACTATTTTGGTGAAGGCAGCACTGTCCTAAACAAGATGCTTTTAAATTCTTGAGTCTCTTTAGCAATAAGAAAGCATTAATATGAGTAAACTCATACTGCATTGCAGACAGGACAAAACACCATTCTCACCCCCAAGAAACGTTTTGTTGATATTTTACTCATACTTTATATCTATTATCTTCAAACACTCAATAAACCCCTATTTGTATAATATTTACAAAGCTAAACACAATCAAACCTCAGGAAAGACTATTATCCTCCTTGAGAATATTAAACTAGAGAAACCCTCCTAGACCCTTGAGAAAAAAATATTTTAAATGACTTCTGGCCAAGATGGAGGCGTAGGTAGACACACTTCTCGCACAAACATAAGAAGGATCACAGCTAACTTCAAAACAAAAAAAACCCCGAACTGCCAGAAAACCAAACTGTACAGAAGTCTGACAACCAAGGATTTAAAGAAGAAATATTCATTCAGATAGGTAGGAGGGGTGGAGACAGGGAGCCTGGGGAGAGAGGATGTGGTGGGGGAGCAGACAGTGGAACATGGGTCCCACATCCACATGTGGCAAATAAAGGCCAGGAGGGACACTTGGTGAGCGATCCCAGCCCCAGGCCTGACTGCGTAGCCCAGGGTAGTGCCAGGAAAATGAGGCCTCATAGCTTCTGGCTGTGAAAACCAGTGGGGGTTGGGGTAGCAGAAGAAACCGCCCATCTCTCAACAGAGTCCATTTAGAGGGCACCCATGGTCCTAGAACATTCACAAACCTACCCACTCTGGAAAACATCACCAGGGCAACAGCTAAAGGGGCTCCAGTCACACATGGGAAGTGGGTGAAGTGATTGAAAAAGTGGAGAGTGCCAAGCTAGTAACATTGTTCCCTCTCTGACCCCTCCCCCACACGCAACACCACAAAGTGGTGAAATGGGTTGCCTGGCACTGATAAATCCTAAGGCTCTGCCCCTTACTACAAAACAGTTGTGCCAAGGCAGGGAGTCAAAGCAGCTCTACCTAATCCACAGAACAAACTCAGGGAGCTGCCAAACTGAGGAGAAAAATATGGCCCAAATGAAAGAACAGATAAAAACCCCAGAAAAAGAACTAAGCAGAACGGGGAGAGCCAGCCTATCAGATGCAGAGTTCAAAACACTGGTGATAAGGATGCTCAGAGAACTCACAGAGTATGGCAAACGCATAAGGGAAGAAATGAAGGCTACACTAAGTGAAATAAGGAAAAATCCATAGGGAACCAATAGTGAAGGGAAGGAAGCCAGGGTTCAAATTAATGAATTGGAACATAAGGAAGAAATAAATAATCAACTAGTACAGAATGAAGAAACAAGAATTCAAAAAAACAAGGAGAATAAGAAGACTCTGGGATACTTCCAAAAGTGCCAACATCCGAATCATAGGGGTGCCAGAAGGAGAAGAAGAGCAAGAAATTGAAAACTTATTTAAAAAATAATGAAAGAAAGCTTTCCTAATTTGGTGAAGGAAATAAGACATACAAGTCCAGGAAGCAGAGAGAGTCCCGAAAAAGTTGGACCCAAAGAGGACCACACCAAGACCCATCATAATTAAAATGCCAAAGGTGAAAGATAAAGAGAGAATCTTAAAAGCAGCAAGAGAAAAGAAGAGAGCTATCTACAAAGGAGTTCCCATAAGACTGTCAGCTGATTTCTCAAAAGAAACTTTGCAGGCAAGAAGGGACTAGCAAGAAGTATTCAAAGTGATGAAAAGCAAGAAGCTATAACCAAGATTACTCTATCCAGCAAAGCTATCATTAAGAATGGAAGGGCAGATAAAAGTGCTTCCCAGACAAGGTAAACCCTTGTTATATAAAATGTTCAAGAGCCTTATTTAAGAAAAAGGAGAAGATCAAAACTATGAACAGTGAAATGACAACAAACTCAACAATCCACAACTGAATGTAAAAAACAAAGTAAGCAAACAACTAGAACAAGAACAGAATTGTAGGTATAGAGATCATAACAGAGGGTTATCAGCTGAGAAGGGGAAGGAGGAGGGTGGGGAAAAAATGTGCACGGATTAAGCAGCATTAATTAGTACGTACAAAATAGACAGGGGATGTTAAGAATAGTAAAGGAAATGGAGACGCCAAAGAAATCATATGCACAACCCATGGACATGAACTAAGGGGGGAATTGCTGGAAGGAAGGGGGATACCAGGTGGAGGGGGGCAAAGGGAAAAAAACTGGGAAAACTGTATAACATAATCAATAAAATATACTAAAAATAAAAAATAAAAAAATAAGTGAGGCTAAGTGAGAACACTGGGATCACAGCTATTTTCAGAAAATATCTAAGTTTCTTTTGTGTTCCTTTTACAGATTACAGCACATAGGCAGAAGGGATGTTTTATAGCTGATGAACAAGGCGGACAGCTACTGAGAGAACCTCTACAATCCCATTTGTTCCCTAATTATAATGGGCAGCAACAATAGAGAAATAACACTGAAGTCTTTATTTTCATTTTAAATCAATAAAAACCACATTATAGGAAAAAAATGCATGATTGTTCTAGTGAGTTTTAAAAAGCCTATTTACAATTTCAAAAAATTTAACCCACATGACAAAGTGTAAGCACTATTACATTTGGCTTACTGTTTATAAATCAGATATTTTAGTGTTTAAAACAATAAAGACTAAATGATTCAATCCTGTCCTTTCACAAAGTAGAAAATAATAGCACAAAAATTCCTAGGAGACAAACAAGGGAGAGGGAGAAGGTAGTTTTTCTATATTATTTTATCAAAAATGCAAATACACATTTAAAAAGTTTTCTTTCATAAGTACGGGTACATTATATCTTAATTATCACCATTCCAGTTACTAACTTTCCATTATCTAGTTATTCATGTCCAGTTTCTAAAATAAAATCACCTATTTAAAAAATGTGGCCATGCCTTAAAATTTTGGTTTGACTAATTTTATTTGGTCTTTACTTGCTTTGTAACAGTTATTCCGTAAAGAGACCTCGATTAGACTTATAAAGTAGTACCTTATATACTGTCTATGAACCCAAGTTAAAACATATATTGGGATCAATCAATTTCCACTGTTATTTCTGATACTGAAAATTGCCTTCCAAGATTAATAATCAAAAGAATTTTAATTAAGAGCTGCTAAATGTTTTAGAATCTAAATAAACTACCAGAGGCTAAAAAGGATTACTTGTACTTGGAATTAAAAAATTGTCTGTCAATTCACAAATATCTGATTAAAAAATACATATATGCTAACTTAATTTTTAAATCTATCTTAAGAAAACACTCTTTGTAAGCATCTGCCTTATGTGGGGCAGTTTATTAATGCTAAGACTCATTTAAAGTTGAAAGCACTCTGACTTAAGAGTAACTTTCTTGTCCATGATCCCATAATTAGTAAATGACTTGGCTGTCACCCAATTACCAATTTCTTTTTATAATGAACATCAGTAGGAGCCACCTGTATCTATTTCAGCAAATGCACATGGTTAAATTAAAATCTTATTAACAAATTTAAAAGCAGTAGTGAAATGACAACTCAAGTATATAATACTCAACTAAGCATGAATAGAACAATCTGGAGATAGCTTTGTAATTTAAATGGGCAGTATTCTATACTTCTTTAAATGACCTCCTGTAAAACCAAGTTTTTATCCATATGAATTCAGCCTTACCCTCCCCTTCTACATTCAGCTCATCATCAAGTCTTGGTTCTGTCACCAACATCTCTCTTAAATATGGTCACCCCCTTCCATCTTGACTACTCTGCTCCTCGTCCAAGCTATCATCATCTCTTGCCTGGACTTCTACAGAGCATCCTAACTGGTTTCCCTACTTTTATAACTTTTTCTCACAGAGCAAAGAGATCTCTCTATAATGAAAATCTGATCATATCCCTCTCTTGCTTAAAACCTTTGAGTAGCTCCTCCTGCACTAAAAAGCTAAACTTCTTTCCATGAGCGATATAGACTCCTGCATGATTCAGCTCCTCCTTATCTCTCCAAATTCATCTCTAGACATTTTCCCCCGACTCTTCTCCTTTAATACTGGCCTTATGTTAGCTCCTAGGACTCAGGAAGCAGTCTGGGCCTATGCACAGAGTACTTATCTCTCTGCCTGAATGATTCCAGGCTTTTCATCCTTCATGCAGCAGCTTAAATGTTAACTCTTCAGAGGCTTTTTCTGACCACACAATCTAAATTAGGTCTCTCCTATTATTTTCTATCACAGGAAGAGTTTGTTTTCTCCAAGGCAATTATCACAATTTACAATTTTGTTGGTTTTGCTTCCTTAGTATCAGTTGTTACCCTAAATTATACATTTCACAAGGTCAACCACGTTTGCCCTATTCAGTTATATCCCCTGCATACTGCTTAGCACATAGTAGGCTTTCAACAAATATTATCGAATGAACAAATCCCTTTCCTTTCATTGAGAAATGTATTATTAAAGAGAAGCTGCCACGACAAAACAGACTGAAAGCTGACACTGATCCTTTATAACTTCTGATTTTGAATGTTAAATAGGAATGAAAGGGAATTGCTTCTCTGTATGATAAGTAGAAGGATATAAACTATTTTATTATTTAAATATACCGTTTTGTAACAATAACTCAAAATATTTCAGCTGCAATGGTATCTGCTTTCTACTATGCAGAGTACAAGACAATCACAGGGACATTTCTATTGGGTGGAGTATAATATAGATATCATTATAGCATTTCATTTTCTAAACATAAAATTTAATGATATATTAAGGGCGTACTGTGATTAACTTAAATTAATTCATTTAACACAATTCAGTGAGTGCCTAAAATACCATGGCTTGGTATTACGCATGAAGTGGGACATAAAGTGGTTAAGGTGCTGTCCTTGACTTCAAGAAAAATAAATACTTGATAGGAAAATAAGGAAACATCTACATTCCAAAGTAGAGTGGTAGGTGCCAGGAAACAGATACAAATAAAATGTTGTGGGGACACCAAGGAAACAAAAGACTTTAATTAGAAGAGTAAGGAAAAGTTAGATGAAAGTGGGATATACGGGACTGCTGAGATTTGAACAGGGAAGAATGGCATTCTAGGTGGAGAAAAACTTTGTGGAGGCCATGTTTGGTGACCGTGAGTAACTGAATTTGGATGAAAGATAAAGTGAGGACGGGGTGGGAGACTGACCCAAAAAGGTAAGCTGGAGGTTAGCTTGAGAAGGGGCTTGAACTTTACTAAGTGGCAATAAACGGAAAGAGAGGGAAGGTCTCTTGACTCAGAAGGAGTGGTAGGGGAAATAAAGCCATGTCTTTATGAAAACAGCAGCAGACAGGTTGGAAAAGTAAAACCATTGAAGAAATGAAGACTTGTCAGGAGACTATTTTAGTAATCTAGGAGAGAGGTAATAAGGGCATAAATTAGGATAGTATTGGAGGAAATCATGAAAAGTTAACGAAAGGGAAAATGGAAGATATTTTAGTCTCTGAGAACTGATACATTTTTCTCTCTTCTTTATCTCCCCACCTAACACAGTACTAAAAAAGATAAGGTACTATTAAAATAGGGAGGGGTGAGGTTTTTGATCTAAGTTGAGAAGCCAGTAGCTCTGGGTCTAACAGGCAGTTGGAAAGAACTCAGGTGGAGGGATAGAACTTAAGATAGAAATTTACGGAAATAAGATTCTCAGAAAGCTGGGTAGAATGAATATAGATTTTTTTACATTCTTCTTAAGTGTGAGCCAATTTGAACATTGATACATCAACTCTAAGTTGACATATAAATTTGTTCTATTTCTGAAAGATTCAAGACTCTTTTTCATATGTTCCAGATACGGCAGCAACAAAATAATTCAAATTATTATTATAAATGCCACTTTAAATTTTATGGTAATTGTCATATTATAAACTTAAACATGTAATAAACACCCCTTATTTATGATTTTAAGAGGTTTTATGAAAACAAAGGTAGCCTTACCTTCTCATAATGAGTTTCCATACATAAGAAGATAGTGTATGCTGTTAAACAAGCCAAACAGCCTTCAAGATATGACTGACCCCCAAGTTTCTCTGCTTCTGCATAAAGGTTATTTAGAGTTCGAACTGTTTCTTCAAACTGCTGCCTATCAATCTGTACAGGAAAGAATTTAAAAATAAGTTTTGGAAAAATAGATTGGCTACTCACTAATGCTTGCTATCACTAATTTATTTTCTGTTTTGTCAAAATTCTTATTTAATAATTGGCAAACAATTTTTAGGTGATTAAATCTGGACCTAAGTTACTGAAACTGCTAATGATGGTTTTTAAAAATTCTCTATACTGAATTTCAAGTAAGTTAAATGATACAACTCTTTGACCTTTCAATTCATTTATATTCACATTTACTGAGCACTTACCATTACATATTATGAGACCTTACATAAAGATGAACAAGACAGTCTTAGTCCTTGAGGAGTTTACACTCACATGAGCAGAACATGTATGTAAACATAAAACTGCAATAAATTGACAAAGCACTATAACATAGGCATATACAAGCATATAGTATGGTGGTGTGGGGGGGGGAGAAGCAGACCTTCCCTTTATCTGGAAAGATCAGGTAATGTTAAATTGGGGTACCTAAACACAGGCATTTATGAGGCAAAAAAGGAGAGTAATGACATTTTAAGCAGAAGGATCAAAGGGTATAAGTATATATTCTGTTTACTCAATATCCCATTAATTTTATTTATTTATTTATTTAATCCTCACCCAAAGACATTTTTTCCCCCATTGCTTTAGACAGAGAGAAAGGGAGAGAGAGAGAAACACTGATTGGTTGCCTTCTCGTACCTGCCTGGGGATTGAACATGCAACGTGGGTATGTGCCCTGACTGAGAATCGAATCCATGATCCTTTAGTTATGGGACAACACTCCAGCCAACTGAGCCATGCCGGCCAGAGCTCCCTTCAGTTTTAAAGTAACTATTTGATACTAAAAGCTCACCATGAACTCAAAAATCTCAAACTACCACAAAACTCTTCACAATAAGTCATTCCCATTATTTCTTTCTATCCAGTGACACCATTATCTTACATTTACACTAATATTACTATTGTCATTCATTTTTTCACTCTAATCACCTGTTTTTACTTTCTTCTGCCAATATCACTTTATTTTCTTCTAACAGTACTTTATAGATTTTACATCTCAATACTTTACCCTAGGACTTTAAAGGCCCTTTTGTAGAGTTTTTCACACAATACTATCATTCTTGGTAACAAAGCACAATTAATATGTCCTTACTTTAGGCCTTTTCTATCTCCCTTATTCCTGAAATAACTACTTATATACGAATTCTCTTTTATGAAGTCTTTTTACAGAAAGACTCAGAAAAAAGGGTCAAAGAACCTCAACATACAGTTTGAGACAAAATATATCCAGGCATAATTTTTTAAAGTGTAAAATGATTTATGATCATCATCCTTAAACTATTAAAATTGTTGGGTCAGAAGCAGTTGTAATCATTGTTTTATGCTTTGTGTGAAAAACTACAATGATACAATAAGCCAATGGCATGAAAAAGTTCAATGTAAACTTTAAAGTGGTGGCGGCGGCTCTACCTGTTTTTCAAAAGGAGCTACTTTAATTTCCCAGAATATTAGTTTCTGACAAGGGTTGGATGGGTGTTGATGGTGCTAAGAGCCAAGGTAGCCTTCCTTCACTGAGCCACCACTTGAAGATGTGGTTTGTTAAGAATTGTCATCTGCGGAACCTATGTCAAAATTCTCATTCCCTGGAAAGACTTGAGACAACAGCTCAGTGAACAAATATTAAAGGTAAATTATTCTCTTTATCTAATTATGCCTAAGTTAATGCCTTCAGTTTGTCTATCAGTAAACCCACAAAAATCTAAATAATTTCAAACACTCACTTTTGATTTACCTACAATGTTATGATCTGATAAAGAAAAGTTCTTTTAATTCTTTACATTTTTTTGGACACAATATGATTCAAAACCATGGGATCCAACCAAGAAACACTTCTTTCAGATCAGAATCACTGATCATACCAGCAACATTAATTCTTCAAAGTTTTTCCAGGACTGCAATGCTTTTGCAAAGGCAAATCATAGATCATTAAAACAAACAAACAATCCAAAAAAACTAAGGTGAAGAACTTTTTTAAAAAGGGTTAAGAAAAAAGAAATAAAGGTAAAAAACCAGTCAAGAATTTCTTTGGAAGGTTATTTTTTAAAAAGTAAAAAGCACGGTGGACAGCAGTAAAGGCATAACTTATGTGCAAGGGCGCAACGGAACAATCGTGGGCATTTTCACCTCTCCCTTTGGGCCCTATGAACAGCTGTCAGTGTTCTCTCTGGTTACTTGGACACTGATGGAGGGGCTATATCACATTTGGAGATACGTGAAGTTGGAGCCAAATACAAATTTGGATCAATAAATATTTAAAGTGACAATGAAAATAGGAATCAGGCTCACTTTTCCAGAATTTTTGTTTCTTGAACTATGTGGTAGAAACCATGGGACTGAAGCTTCAAGTAATCACAAATCAAAGGTAATTTCTACTGACCAGATGTAGAGACATTTTTAAAGGTATATAGGGGAATAAATGCCTCAATTCTAGTTCATTCATTTCTCTTTTCCCCAGACCAAGGGTGTTTGTATTTTTGGTAAAGTGAGAATAAAGCTTGCTTTAAAGAACTGTCCTGGCAACAAAACACTTACACATCAAAGTATCACATTCGATCAGGCAGTGTAGAAAGTAAACTTGTTAACAGACTGAATTTGTCTTCACCCCCAAATTAAAGGGCACAAATGTGTGTATGTTTAATGCTTTAAAGTAATACAAAACACTTGTGCATTAGTTTCTCCCTCTATTAAGTTGCCAAATGTGATGTTCTCACAAAAGGAAAATCAGCCTTAGTGGCAGAACAATCAGTACAATTTCTAGGGTTAGTTGAGAAACAAAGAGAGAAACTTTTCAATCTTCCATCCAACAAGCAAGGAAAATTTAAACCTGTAATTTAAATTTAATCTCAACACAGAAAAAAAATTAAAGCTTTCCCAAGCTGTTTAAAAGTATAAGCTAGTGTTCTAACACATTTAAAAAGAAAAAGAAAAAGAAAAAAAATCAAAGGCACTATTGAATAGCAGCATGTAACATTCTATATAGTACTCAGAATCACAAGCAGTTCTGGGCTCCATGAAATCAAAGAAGTAAGTGGACTCCAGAATTTAGAAACAGCAATTTCCTGTAAGAAACAGTGGAATACTGTGACTATATTGTGATTCTGTGTTTCAATTATAAAATAAAGGCTCTACCACACATAGTGCAAGACTAATGCCTGATTATGCATATATATCAAATATGAGTTTAAAGTTTGACAATGGAATCTTGTAACATCCAAGTAAATGTGGCAGAAAAAAAAGTTTACATTCTGATTCGAAACTACACAATGTAAGTCAGAGTTTCCAAAACAGGCTTAAACACATTTGACCCATTTCACCTAAGTCCTAACATGTAAAACATGCTAACTGCGATGTTAAATTATTTTAAAAACAATATCCAGTAGCTTTAGACAGTAGGCAACTGGCTCAACTTCTAACTCTTCAAACCACTGTGGAAACGTCCATCTGGTGTCAGGTGAGGTTAACTCATAACATCGTGACAACAAACCGCAGCATTCATATGGTATTTCACAAGCAAACTCATCTACAAACCGTCTTTATGGGACATGTCTGATCTTTAATTTGCATTTAAAGAAACATACATGGGCCACCAACCTTGGGCAGGTTAGTGGCCCAAGGACACTGTAATTGATCACTGTTGACTTTCCAAACTTGGCAATCAGGTAAAACCTACCTTGCTACAAGCTGGTTTTAAATGACTGCTACACATTTTTCTAGTACAGACTCATTTACACCCACTTATTCCATGACCAGTATTTCTCAATCCCACACCCCAAAGCATGCCTAATCACCTTTCAGTCTCTCACCGCCCTTGTCAAAGAGGAAGGCCACAAAACTTGCTCTCATCTCACCAGAAACCGACTTCTGAACAGTAAACAGATGGAAGGTAACACGGCTCAAGACCAAAAGAGTTTTGCTTTGGGTGGGTGAACAGATGTGGGCACAGAAGACCCATTCAAATGGCTCACTTCACTGTACCTTTAACATAAGACACAATGACTTTTTTGTGTGTGCTAAGTGTGAAGAAAGGGGAAACATCCCATTCTTCCATTTCTGCATGCAGGGTTGCCCCTAGGACTTATGTCCTGATGACAATTTTCATATGCAAGCCAACACAACACAGGTGGCTCCCGGTGACCATAATTGGGAGTGACAAAGTTTAAGGCCTTGTTCTTAATATTTCCCTGTCCAGGCCCATCTAATGCTCTACGTTTTTCAGGTTCCAACAAGGCCTGCCTGCACTGCCTAGCACAGCACTTAATAAATACTTTCTGCCGTACAGCGCGGCCAGCTCAGTGGCCACAAACGCCAGTCACGAGAATGACGATGACTCCTTTTCCGTGGCGAGGTAAGAACGCATCGCTCAGAACACTATGAGTGAGGCGGCCTGGAGCCTCAGGAATTCGTTCCTCATCACTGCTGTCAAGAACCTGGGGCGGGGGTGGCTGACAGCAGGGGAAGACGACGACTGGGTACAGATTCCCGGCACTGGGCATCTCGGAGTTCTAGAAGGTCCTCACACCCAGGGGCTTGGCCTTACTCCTCCTCCTCCGGGTCTTGCCTAGGAGCCTTCTTGTACACCTGCGGCCAACGCCCCTGCTTCGACTGCCCCCACCCAGAGCCGCGAGACACTCGGCAGCCCGGGTTTCAGCCCATACCCCTTCCCTTCCATGGCAGTCCCTCCCTCGCCCCAGAGCAGGTGCGGGGAGCCAGGATGCGTACCCGGTTCTCCAGCTCCGCGGGGAACTTGGTCTGGAACTGGCAGCGTGTGCCACTGCTGTAGTCTCGCTGAATGAATACCTTCCCAAACACCGGCGCCTGCTGCGGTCTCATGGCGAGCACAGGACCGGCCGTGCTGCGGGTTCAAGGGACACCAAGCACGGTCAGATCCCCGGCCTGGACCCAGGACTCCAGCCCGCCAGCCCCTCAGACCCATCCACCGCCCAAAACAGTCCAGGGCCTTCCCTGTCCCACTCCCCTTCACCCATGCTGTCACCGCGGGCCTTTAGCTACAGCCCGGGTTCAGGCCCCGCATCCCCCCCACAGCCCGGTTCGGCCCGGGAAACACAAACCCGCCTCCTCCGCCCTCCAGCTGCTGTCGCGCCGCCTGCGCCGTCACTTACGACTTGCCCCAAAATGCTTCTTTCCCCGCCCCTCAGCTTGGCCTCCTGCTTCAAGGCTAGGATCCTCCCTCTCCTCCGGCCGTAAAGCGACTCCGCCGAGGCTGCGCGCTGCTGGGCGGTGACGCGCACCGTGGGCGGGGCCCGGTCCAACTGCGCTTCCCGCCCCGCCCCGAGGAGCGTATCCGGAAGGAAAAGGCCCGGCGGGGCTGGAGGGCGTGGCGTGGCGGGGCTGGCGGGCGTGGCGGGCCGGCATGGGGAAGAACTGTGGGGCTGTGGAGCCGAGTGGACTTTGCAGGGGTTTCAGACTGGGGATATCCCGGTTGCGTCATTTCCCTGCTGACAGTGGCTAGGTAATTTCTGAGCCCCGGTTGTGAGGGGTTACTTTCTCTCTTGAATGAATGTCGCAGCTTACATATGGGACACCACCCAGTACAATACGAACTGCTTATAGAAATTTAGAAATAGAAAGCCTGCTCCTGGGGATCCATTTTAACAGCAGGGCGGAAGTAAGGGACGACGAAGAAAGTGTCAGGGCTTCACTGTCAAGCATCTCTTCTCCAACTCTTCTCCGTGGGGCCGTCTTTTCTCCTGCCCCCAAGGTTTTCATTCAGTCCCCCAGCCTACACCCCTCAGCCGACCTGACGAGACTAGCACTTCAGCTCCTCCCCATGGCTGGCGCTCTCACTTAGCTCACTGTATCTTTGCAAGGCAGCCAAAGAACCCTACCTTACTCTTTATTTGGTGGTGTCTGGCTAATATAACTTGTTAGCACCTCGGTCTGATTCTGCCTTTTATGTATTTTAAAAATATTTATTGTATTTTAACAACAGCTTTATGAAGGTATAAACAGCATACAATAAACAACATATTTAAGGTGGAAAAATTGATAAGTCCTGACATGCATACAACCAGGAAACCATTCCAATCAAGACAGTGAACAATTATCACTTTCAAAAGGTTCCTGGTGCTCCTTTGTAACCTCTCCTCCCTTCCCAGCCCCTTTCCTCAGGCACTGATCTGCTTCCTGTCACTATGTATTAGTTTGCATTTCCTTGAATTTTATTTAAAAAATGAATAATACAGAATGTCCTTTTTTGGTCTGGCTTCATTTACACAGATTATTTTAAGATTCATCTGTTATTAACAATGCATTCCTTTTTGTTGCTGGATAGTATTTCATTATATCAATATCCCACAGTTTGCTTATTCATTCACCTGTTAATGGACATTTGAGTTGCTTGGTTTTGGGGACTATTACAAATAAAGCTGCTATTGAGTATTCACCTACAAGTCGTTGTATGCACGTATGTTTTTATTTCCTTTGGGTAAATACCCAGGAGTAGAACGGCTGGGTCAAAATGGAGTAAGTATATGTTTACCTTTTTGGGAAACTGCCAAACTTTTCCACAGTGGATGTGCCATTTTACATTCCCATCAGTAGTGTATGAGAGTTCCAGTTGAATTACATCTTTGCCAACACTGTGTTATATCCATTGTGGTTTTACCTCTCATTTTTCTATGACTAATGATTTCCAACATCTTTTCATGTACTTATTTGTCATCCGTATATCTTTGGTGAAATGTCCAAAACTTTTGCCAGTTTTTTGTGTTTGTTTTCCTATTACTGAGTTTTAAAAGTTCTTTTTTATATTCTAGAGAAAAGTCCTATATCAGATATATGATTTGCAATCAATTTTTTCCTGGTCTGTGGCTTGTCTTTTCACTTTCTTAAGCATATTCATGGGTTTTGGGGATGCAAGTGTGAACATCTTGGGGAGGGTGTTAGCCTGCCTACCACAGGTATGTATTAAAGTTCATTTCCCCCCATATGATTATCCAATAGTTCCAGCACTTTTTAGTGAAAAGGCTGCCTTTCTCCTCTGCGTTGCCTTTTTGCCTGTGTCCAGCCTCAGCTGTTTATGTGTGTGTGTGGCTGTTTCTGAATTTTCTACTGTTTGTCTTCTGATCTTGTTTTGCATTAAATGTCTACTAGTGCTTGTCTATGAAGCTGATGCTTCCTTACTAAGATCTCCAAAGAGCTGTTTTCCTATAAGATATATGAGTATACATATGTTTTATGTATCCATGCATGAACATATTCTTGTATGTATGACGTTTTCTTTTTTTCCTTTGTTTTAAAGAGACAGGGGTGGGGGCGGAGAGAGACAGAGACAGATAGACATTGATTTGTTGTTCCATTTATTTATGCATTCATTGGTTGCTTCTTGCATGTGCCCTGACTGGAGGTTCGAACCCCAAAACCTTGTCATATCTGGACAATGCTCTAACCAGTTGAGCTAACCAGCCAGGGCTTATACGATATTTTCTTTATCCATTTATCCATTGGTGGATACTTATGCTGTATCTGTATCTCAGCTATTGTGAATAATGCTGCAATGGCATGGGAGTACAGACACGTCTTTTAGATACTGATTTAATTTCCTTCAGTTATGTACCCAGAAGTGGGATTACTGGATCATATACTAGTTCTATTTTTAATTTTTTGAGGAAATTTCATACTGTTTCCCATAATGTCTGTACCAATTTACATTTCCACAAATAATGCACAAGGGTTCCCTTTTTCTTTATCCTTTCCAACACTGGTTATCTGCCTTTTGATAGAAGCAATTCAGACAGGTGTGAGTTGATATTCCATTGTGTTTTTGGTGTTCATTTTCCTGATGATTAGTGATTCCCACAACTTTTTTATGTACCTGTTGACCGTTGTATGCTTTGGAAAAATGTCTGTTCAGGTCCTCGGCCCACTTTTTAAACAGATTATTTGTTTGTTTGTTTTTCTTTTGCTATTGAGTTTTATGTGTTCTTTTTACAGTATTATTGTATTGTCTATTTCTTCATTTAGCTCTTTTAGTATTTGCTTAACATATTAGGTGCTCCAACATTGGGTGCATATACAGGGTGTCGCAAAAAAAATGTATCCATACTTTAATAGCTGGTAACTTGCTGAATTTTTGTTTGTTTTAGATTTAACCATTGAGAAATAATGGCTGAAACTAGGTTAGATTTTTAACAAAGAAAATTTATTTTCAAGTGCTACTGGAAGTACGAAAATGTGGTAGAGGTGGAAAGACAATTTAGGAGAAATTTTCAAATTGATCTGCCTACTAGACTTAATATCAGATGAATCAGAGATAATTTTGAAACAGAAGGAACTGTTCAGAATGTCCATAAACAACGTTCCAGAAAACCAAGAACATTGACGAGCACTGCCATGGAAGAAAGGGTATTGGAAACGAATCATCAAAATTGAAGAACATCTGTTCGGCAGGCTTCTCATGAATTGGGATCGCCAAAGGAAAGTGTTCATCTCATTCTGAAGTGCTTCCGGTGGAAAACTTACACTCCAAGATCATCCAGATAGGAGAGTAAGAGAATGGAGTTTTGTGAGTGGTACTTAGCGAAATGTGAAGAAGATCAGCGGTTTCCAAGATGATTAGTTTGGAGCAATGAGGCCACATTCAAATTAAATGGTACAATTAACTGCCACAATTGTACTTACTGGGCATCTGAAAATCCGCACAGCATGGAGAAACATCATGTGAATTTACCAGGACTGACGGTGTGGTTCGGCTTATCTATGCATGGATTGATTGGCCTTTTCTTTCTTGCAGGTACTGTAACTGGTGCCACTTACTTTAATGTACTGCAAGAATTAGCCGTGCCACGTATTCACAAAGATTTTCATGATGAGGACTTTTATTTCCAACAAGATGGAGCACCTCCACCTTACCATCATGATGTAAGGACCTATCTTAATGAGAACCTGCCAAACAGATGGATCAGGTGAAGAGATCCTGTAGATAACACTGAGCGTTCACCAGACCTCATACCACTACACTTTTTCCTTTGGGGATTTCTCAAGAATAACGTTTATGTTCAAAACCTGAAACCATTGACAAATTATGAGTAGCTATTGAAAAAGAATGTGCTGAAATACCAAATGAAATGATTCTTGATGTTTGTGATTCTGTTGCTTCATGTTACCAACAATGTCTAGACCAGAATGGTCATCAGTTTGAAAACAGTCACTAAGTATAAAAAAGTACGTTTATAATGTTTATTGTGAATGTTGAAAGGGAATTGTATGCTAATAAATACAAACTTTATAATCATTAAAATTGTGGATACATTTTTTGCGACATCCTTATATTTATGATTTTTATATCCTCTTAATGAATTGACCCATTTATCATCATATAATGACCTTCTTTTGTACTTTTTACAGTTTTTAACTTAAAGCTTATTTTGTCTGATAGAAGTATAGCTACGCTTGTTCTCTTTTGGTTTCCATTTGCACGGCATATCTTTTTTGTATCCCTTCACTTTATGCATATGTGTGTCCTTAAAGTGAAGGCATGTCTATTATAGGCAGCATAAAGTTATGCCTTGTTTTTTTATGTTTATCCAGCTACTTCATGCCTTTTGACTATCATTTAATCAATTTACACAATGTAATTACTGAAGGGTAAGGACTTACTAATGCCGTCTTATTAAATGTTTTCTGGCTGTTTTATATTCATTTTGTTTGTGTGTCACTGTTTTGTTTGTATATTGATTTTCCGTAGTGGTATGCTTTAATTCCCTTTTGCTTATTTTCTTTGTATCTACTGTATGTTTTTCCTTTGTGGTTACCTGAAGCTTATATAAAATAAATAGTACTCTGTCTGGTGTGACTCAGTGGATTAAGTGATGGCCTTTTAACTGAAAGTTTGTCAGTTCAATTCTATTAAGGGCACATGTCTGGGTTGCAGGCCAGGTCCCCAGGTGGGGGCATGTGAGAGGCAACTGAACAATGTTTCTCTCCTTCTCCCTCCTTTCCCGTCTCTCTAAAAATAAATAAAATCTTTAAAAAAATTTATAGTTATAACAGTTTCTTTTCAGTTGGTAACAGCTTAAGTTTGATCATATACAAACACTCTACCCTTTAAACCCTTCTTTGTGTTTTTGAATCATTTTTTATTTTTAATTATAGGTGATATGCATTATTATATTAGTTTTAGGTATATACCCCAGTGATTAAATACTATATAACTTAATAAGTGATCATCCCAATAAATCTTGTACCCATCTGACACCACAGATAGTTATTAGACTGTTATTGATTATATTCCCTATACTGTACTTAACATCTTCATGACTGTTCTGTAATAATCAATTTAAATTTACTAATTCCTGCACCTTTTTCACCCATCCCCCAATCCCTCTCCCATTTGGCAGCCATCAAAACGTTCTTTGTATTTATGATTCTATTACTGTTTTGTTGGTTAGTTTTGTTTTTTAGATTCAATTGTTGATAGCTATGTATTTATTGCCATTTTATTGTTCATATTTCTTATCTTCTTAAAGAAGACCCTTTAACATTTCATATAATACTGGTTTGGTAGTGATTAACTCCTTTAGCTTTTTCTTGTCTTGGGAACTCTTTATCTACCCTTAAATTCTAAATGATAGCTTTAATGGTTAGAGTAATCTTGGCTGTAGGTTCCTGGTTTTCATGATTTTGAATAGTCCTTGCCAATCCCTTCTGGCCTGCAAAGTTTCTGTTGAGAAATCAGCTAATCGTCTTATGGGTGCTCCCTTGTGGGTAACTAACTGCTTTTGTCTTGCTGTTTTTAAGATTCTTTCTTTGTCTTTAATCTTTAGTATTTTAATTATGATGTGTATTGGTGTGGGCCTCTTTGGGTTCATCTTGTTTGGGACTCTCCACACTTTTTGGACTTGTATGCCTATTTTCTTCACCAAGTTAAGTAAGTTTTCTGTCATCATTTTTTCAAATAGGTTTTCAATTTCTTTCTCCCTTCCCCTTTTTGCACCCCCATGATATGAATGTTGTTACACTTGAAGTTGTCCCAGAGGCTTCTTACACTTTCCTCCCCCTTTTTTTATTTTTTATTTTGTTTTCTTTTTGCTTCTTTGATTGGGTATTTTTTCTTCCTTACATTTCAAATTGCTGATTTGATTCTCTGCTTCATCCATTTTATTGTTGATTTCCTGTAAATTATTCTTAATTTCAATTAATGTATCCTTCATTTCTGACTAGTTCTTTTTTATGCTGTTGAAGTTCTCACTAAGTTCATTGAGCATCCTTATAACCAATGTTTTGAACTCTGCATCTAGTAGATTGCTTGTCTCCATTTTGTTTTGTTCCTTTTCTGGAGTTTTGTAATGTCCTTTCATTTGGGCCATGTTTCTTTGATTCCTCAGTTAGGCAGCCTCCGTGTGTTTGTTTCTATGTATTAGGTAGAGCTTCTATGTCTCAGATTTGGTAGAGTGGCCTAATGCAGTAGGCATCTTCTAGGGCACAACCTCCCCAATCACCCAAGCTGGGTACTTGAGGTATGCCCACTGTGTGGGTTGTGTACGTCCTTCTTTTGTAGTTGAGCCTTGATTGCTGTCCACAGGTCAATGAGAGGGATTTACCCAGGCCAGTCAGGTGCAAGGACTGGCTGTGACCACTGACCACCGACCTTGGACCACTGTGGAGGATCAGATGTGCTGGGGCCCCTTCCATAGAGAAGGACTTCCTTCAGCAAACTCTGGTGCCTGCTGAGTCTGCCTCTTGAATGTATTGCTTTTGGAGATGGTTGGGTGGTAGTGCTTCAATGTGAACTGAAGCTGTGCACTAGGTGCTGTGGCTCTGGCCTTTTGGAAGGTGCAGGCCAAGGTTAGTCATCACTTGTGTTCTTCCCAGGGCCACCTGGCATAAGCTACAAAGCAATCTGTAGATATCTGTTACTTGTGCTGGGTCTGGAGGTGGCCGGGGGAGGCCTAACTGCAAAGCAAGGCCTTCTGTTGCTAGTGCTGGGGCTGGGGTCACTTAGCACGAGGTATGGGGTGTGCTGAGGCCAGATGCTGTTTGTTTGAGAGAATTTAGGAAAATTTGAAGCATGAGCCAAGACAAGCCATGCATATGGAATAGGCACTGGAAACAGCTTGGATGGGTCTGAAAGTTGGGTGTGGCATGGCCTCAGGGAATCACCAGGGCTGGGCAAACTGTGTGAGACAGGTTGATGGAGTCTTGGATATGACACCCAACTGCTGACCATCTGGGAGGAGGGCTCAGCAAAGGAACAGTGGCCTCTGCCAGAACTTCTGTCTGGGAGAAAGCTCCCCCTCCAGCTTTTGCCCTGATGCCATACAGTTCAGTTCCTTCCCAGTGTCTCTGGTGCCTTTCAAGCTGATGCCCCTGTGCTGGAGCTCAGAGAATGTGAGTGCGAGTAAGTCTGTGCACAGGCCCTTTAAGAGGAACTGCCTGGGACTCCAGAAGTTTCTGTCTTCCTCATCCTCAATCCCTGTTGGTTTTTACAGTCAGAAGTTATGGGAACTTCTCTTCCTCACACTGGAATACGGCTCTGCGGAGCCTTGTGTGAGACTCAAACCCCTTGCTCCTCCAGAGGTTTCTCTGAAGCCAAGATATCCCTCTCAATTTTTACCTGCAACACTCAGGCGTGTTACCATCCCATTCATTGTCTCTGCCCCTCCTACCCATCTGATGTGGTTGCTTCTTTAATTCCACAGATGTAGGACTTCCCTTCAGCTTTATTTTGGGTGCTTCTAAATGATGGTTGTTCTATGGTTAGTTGTAATTTTGGTGTTGTTGTAGCAGGAATACAGTGTTGACCTACACTGTCTTCTTGACCAGAAGTCCCCATTCTGTCCTTGATGTCATAATTTTTATCTTTGTATTTGTGTAACAATTAACAAATTATTGTATCCATAGTTATTTTTTTAAAGATTTAAAAAATTTTATTTTTAGAGAGAGGGATAGGGAGGGAAAGAGGGAAAGAAACATCAGCCACACAATACACATGCTCACTCATTGGCATCTACTGCCCCCACTGACTAGTACAGTGAAATTGTCGTTGTTCACACATGTGCATTCCAGTTCACTTGCCTTAGCGGTCAGGTTACATCGATGCTGCATTAACCGTTCTCGATATATTAACATTGGCTGCACTTTTTCCAGACAGACCTTGCTTTGTTTTTCTGGAGAACTCTGACAAATATACCTGGAGTGACCACAGTTTGTATCTGCTTTGGTGAGGGTGTAAGTAAAAGATCATTACTAGAAGAGAGAGATAGTAATAAAATTCTTCCATCCTTTTACATCCACACCCCTTTATTATTTCTTCTTCGAGGTAAATGAACCAGTTCCTTTTGTATGATAGGATTTTTTTCCCCCAAAGCTTCAGTCTTTGTATGGCTCTTGAAAACTTAGCATTTAGACACAGAACTCCAATAAGAGCATTATTCTGTGCTGAATATTATCAGAGACTGGACTTTAGTCCTTTCATTTTTAACTTTTTTTTTCCTAATCAGAACAAAGTGAGCTTTTCAATACAGGGG
The DNA here is from genome assembly GCF_987537825.1 of Furipterus horrens. Taxonomy (NCBI): domain Eukaryota; kingdom Metazoa; phylum Chordata; class Mammalia; order Chiroptera; family Furipteridae; genus Furipterus; species Furipterus horrens. The sequence goes on from NW_028327182.1 coordinate 75,244,776, forward strand.
CCTGTTCTGTATCACTGAATCATGTTCAACTTTTGACCCAGAGATCCTTTTTGCCTGGCTTACAAACAGCTTTCCAGGTTTTAGTTTATTTCTTTTCTTTAGCTACTGTCCCTCCTGAATTTTGTTCTATTTGTGTCCAGTTACTTCCTCCCAGGTCCTTCATAAAGATTTGGACTGAATTGAAAGATGTAGTTAACTGAAGACATTTTAAACTATCTTCTTGGCCATCCTTATGTTACTCGCCAAGCCTGCATTGCATCTAACAGTTGTTTCCTTCTAAAGGAAGAGGCGGATGGGCAGAGCAGATGCATTTTCTTAGTTCTCATTTCTTGTTTCTTGGGTGTACTCGCACCATGGACAGAACTCCAAAAATTATCGTCTCTTTGTTTTCACGCAGTTGTTGGCAATTTCAAGTGAACTTCTATTTCAGAAGCTGGGTGTCTTTATTGCATTTTGAGATAAAATTATTAACATACCTGAGTTGACAGCATCTGTTCCTTCCCATTTAAAGCCCACCATCCAAAGCAACATGTGTCCCAGTTTTAGGAAACAGGCTGAACAGATGCTTAACAGTTGTCCTGAACACTTTCCTCATGAAAGAGCTGCTCTTACCTGCATTTTTGTTTCTTTCATTGTGGGGGAGAAGAGTGGATTGAATGTTATCATTAATAGAGGTCCTTGGCCTTTATTGTTTGGGCTAATATTGCAGACCTTTTATATCTGAAGTGGCTGGTGGTAGCAGAGAATTTGGAGATTTCAGGTTTTCTCTTCACCAGCACAGCGCAGAATCATAAAGCTGGAAGCAAGGCTGGCTTTGTGGGCCTGTGGCCTGTGCAGTCGCACGGAGCTCTGCACTTACAACGACCCTGTGCTTGGCTTTATGTTCTGCTGTTGTCATGCTTAATTTTAGAACATGAGTCTGCTTTTTCATTTTGCACTGGGTTTCACATACTATGTAACTAGTCGTGGTTGGGAAGAATAAGAGGCATCTGGTGGGAACACAGAATCACTATTGGGATAAATAATTAAGCTCCCATATCTCTGTGGAACCTGGTTCAATGTGAGTTCTGACAAAAGTAAAACTGAAGAAGAAAGGTAATTTTCCTTAAAATTATATGTATCTTTCTAGAGTTGGAAGGGCCTGGCAAATATGTCTCAAGCATCCTTCTTAAAATAGGGCATTATTTAAACTATCTTTGTGACTTCTAGGGATGAAGACTTCATAACTCTCCCAGAAGATCCTTTCAAGTCCACTGCAGGTCATGCCTGGTTCTCTAAAAGACAAATATCTGTCAAGCACACAGGATTAAGCACTGCAGTATCTTGACAGTAATATGTATTTGTATTCTGGGCACTGGCAAAATGGAAATTGAGGTTGTGTGTATTACAATTTAGGATTTTTTTTCCTCTGAGAACTAGCATTGTTGAAGAAGTGATGCATACTTAGATCTTCGCTATCTGTGGAGTAAAATTACTCTCAACATTTGGCCATGGAGAGTTATTTGTAGAGAGGGAAGGAGTTGGACAACTCAGGGCTAGGAAAGAATGAAGAGGAATGAATGCAGTGAAGAAGAAGCTCCTGATAAGGAAAAGATGGATGTTTTCTGAGAAGGCTACATTAGTGGTCACAGACTCAGAGCTCGGCTGATTATGTTTTAAAATTCTCTCTGCTTTATAAACCATCCATCCACACATGTTATTGAACCCTGCTTTGTATAAAGCACTGCATGCTCAACTCACCCTCTGAACCCTCATACCTTCCCTGCTGGGAGATGCTGAACCATGTGATCTCCATATTGTTTGTGGTATGTTTTTAGTTTTTTAACGTAAGACTTACATAATGTCCCTATTAAGTTCCATCTTACTCTTAGAAATCAGTCTCATTTGTGCCGAGTCTAATTTAGTGACTCCCCTGCATTTAACCAGCAGGGTTTCTGCTCCATCATTTAAGGCAGAGTCATTGTGTAATAGAGGTTAAAAAGAAATCACTATGTAACTAAAGAAATAGCCCAAGGCCCTCCTACCAAAAATACATTTCCACTATTAGATTTACTTCTTTGATCTCAGACCTCTTAACCAGGAAGCCACAATTGATGAAATGTAAATTTCTTCTCTGGGGCATATTTATATTCATAAATGTGTTAGCCTAGACTGAATTTCTCTTTTTCCCAGAAGCCTGGAGGGCCTTGTAGGTTACAACAGGATGTGAATGAGCTTTCTTTCTATGGAGAAGTATGGAAGGAAATAGTTGGGACACAGAGAATAACATAAGGTGGCTCACAGAGTGTTTCCTTAGGGTCTCCAGGCTGCCTAGAGTTCCTGGGAAAGCCCAGGAATAGGTAGAAGCAGATGCTTATCTGTGATGTCATCACACATTCAAAGTTTGCAAAGAGCTAGTCCAGGACAAGACATTAGCCCTATACTGTGTTGAATCTGCAGAGAAGTGACATTCCTCCACTGTCCCTTAGTAGCTGTCAGCTTAGTTGGTCACCAGGCAGGGCCTTGAACTATAGGAAAAAGGCCAGGTGAGCCTGAACTAGGCAGAGGAAGAAGGGAGAGGTCTAACGTAGGGATGGATTTGGTGTGATGATCTCTAACAGGTAGATGGGGGGAGAGGGACCAGGGAAGGAAAAGTGGATGGGAGTCCTTAAGAGAGATTTTTTTCTGCTTTTATTGGCATAATAGAGCTACAACTGATAGGATTTCTTTAAAAAGAAAAAAAAGAAAAAGTAAGCTGTCAGAACCACTGCTTTAGAATTTAATGGAATTGAAGCAGTTGACCAGGTTTGAGGATGTTAAAAACCAATTGTTCTCTGGTATGTCGTACATCCTGTGGGTTGAAATGTGTCCCTGAGGAAAATGGACCCTTCATTCAACACTTCTGGCTTCTGAGGATGAGGAGAGTTCTTCCCTTAGTCTGTCTCTAAGCTATACCTCTCTCTAGATTTTCCCTCCGAATCCATCCAGCATGTTTCAATAGGCAAAAACGTTATACCCTTAATTTCCTTGTATGAAATCAGTGATAATTAAATTGCTCTCCTCACAGGTTGAATGAAGATTAAATGAGATAACTCAGGTAAACTTACTAACTCAGCTTCTGGTAACACACGGGATGTTGGTGTACTTCCCCTTCTAACATTACTTTTACATATTGAGTTAATTTTATCACAAGTACTTGTTGAGTGGCTATTATGTGTCAGGCACTGTTCTGAATTCCTGTAAATAATTATTGCCTTGAAAAAAATCTAAAGTACTAGATTTCCTGTGGATTAGTTAATATTATGTCAATATTAATCACACAACCAATTAATAATACAGTTGTTAATCATGTTAATTAATAATTAATAGTATGAAAGATATATGACTTTAAAAAATAACTTTATATAATTATTTCAAAATAAAAAGTTAAAAAATTGTAAGAAATACTAGGGTCTTGTTGTTAAGTAGCAATCCATGTGTGTTTATCCCTTTGTCATTAGACGATCCTGGATCGGGGCATTGTAAATTATTCTGGATTTTATTGACTGTGTTGACATCCAGACAGACAAATACTGGAGTGCAAGATACCTCAAACCCTACAAGCTGAATATTGAACTTTAATTTTTTTCTTCTTTTACCTGCTCCTGTTTCTGCAGTTCTCTAAATTGGTAAGAGGAGTTCCCCTCTCCAATTAGTCACCATCAGTTAATCATTGTGTCTTTTTTTCTTTTAACAAATTTTATTTATTGATTTTTGAGAGGAAGGGGAATGAGAGAGAGAGAGAGAGAGAGAGATTGAGAGATTGAGATTTGTTATTCCATTATTTATGTGTTCATTGGTTCATTCTTGTATGTGCCCTGATTGGAGATCAAACTCACAACCTTGGTGTATCAGGATGACACTTTCATCAACTGAGCAACCTGGCTAGTTATTGGGTTTTTGCCTGTATATGTCCAAAATCTCTCTGAAACTATTCTCTCTCCATTCCCAGTGCTACTGCCTTTGTTTGGGACTCATTACCTTTCTCTCCTGGACCTACTTCTGCTTCCTTCCTTAGTCTTGAATGTTTCTATTTCACCTTTCACACCTCTCCCAGAACGTTCTCTCCAAAATGCAAATCTGATTGTGTCACACTCTTGTTTAAAGGGCCTATCTGCCTGCAGGATAAATGTCAAAGTCCCTAGACGAGTGTTTTGAGCTGAATTGCTTTCCTCCCTGCAAAAGATATTTTGGAGTCCTAACCCCCAGGACTTCAGAATGTGACATTATTTGGAGATAGGGTCTTTACAAAAGTAATCAAGTTAAAATGAGGTCATTAGAGTAGCTCTAATCCAATTGGACTGATATCCTTATAAAAGGGGGTACTGGACACAGGAAAACAGACAGACACACACAGTGAATGCCAAGTGAAGGTTGGACTTATGCTGCCACGAGCCATGAAACTACCAGAAGCTAGGGGAATACTGGAACAAATTCTTCTCTAGCATCTTTAGTAGGGGCATGGTCCTGCTGACACTTTGATCTAAGACTTCTAGCTTCTAGAACAGTGACACAATAAATTTTTGTTGTGTAAACCTCCTAGTTTGTGGTACTTTGTTATGGCTGCCCTAGCAAACTAATGCCAGGAATCTTGATCTCATCTTTCAGGACTTACTTTATTTATTCATGCCTCAAATTTTTGCTGAGAGCTAATAATGTTTCAGGTACTATACTAGATTTGGGAATGTAGCTGGAAATAAGGCAGGTGGCTCCTGCCTCATGAAACCTGTGTGCTATTGAGGGCTTTGACAAGTGTCCAGACCATCAGGATGAAGTGTGAGAAGTCTCTGATTAGCACAGTAACGGGTTCAAAAAAGCAGGGCATCCAATACTTGGAAGGCTAGATGAAGCTTCCTGGAAGAAGCAACAGTAGAGCTTCTCCTTTTCTCCTGCAAAATGTTTTAGATGAATTATGAAAAGAATGAGAAGAGGGGAAAAATAAGGCAAATGGTGCTAGCCATTACCAGCCATTCATCTGAAACTTCTGTATACTCCCTGAAATGAATTTTCCTACATGGTGTGAGAAAGCTGTTTTAGTACTTTTACCCACACCTTGGGTGTATATACTAGACATTTGTACTGAGACAGGACTGTACTATACACTGCTCTCCCCTTTCCCCCCCAACTGGCCGCCCTTCCATACCTGCCCTTCAGGGGGTATGCTTTGTGATTTATTTTCCCCTTCAAAGTTGACCTTGTTCATTTTAACCAGATGTTGACTATTTTAAAAATATGGTAAAGAGAATGAGAAGACAAGCTACAGACTGGGAGAAAATATTTGCAAACGATGACTGTTATCCAAAATATACAAAGAATTCTTAAAACTCAACAGTAAGAAAATGAACAACCTGATTGAAAAATGGGCAGAAGATCTGAATAGCTACCTCTCTAAAGAAGACATACAGATGGCAAGTGAGCATATGAAAAGATGTTCAACGTCATATATCGTTAGGGAATTGTGAATTAAAACAATGAGATACCATTGTATCCCTATTAGAATGGCCAAAATCCAAAACACTGACAACATCAAATGCTGACAAGGATATGGGGCAACAGGATTCTCATTCATTGCTTGTGGGAATGCAAAATGGTATAGCCACCTTTGAAGATAGTTTAGAAGTTTCCTACAAAGCTAAACACTTACCATATGATTGAGCAATCACAGTTCTTGATATTCACCCAAGTGAATTGAAAACTTATGTTTATACAAAAACCTGCACATGGATACTTATATCAGCTTTATTCATAATCGCCAAAGTTTGGAAACAACTAAGATATCCTTCAGTAGGCCAGGGGATAAGTAAATTGTGCTATATCCAGACAATGGAATATTATTCTGTGCTAAAAAGAAATAGGCTATCAAGCCATGAAAAGATCTGGAGAAAACTTAAATGCACATTACTAAGTTTAAAAAGCCCTTATGAAAAGGCTATCCACTATATTATTCCAATTATGTGACATCCTGGAAAAGTCAAACTATGGAAACAGTAAAAAGATCAGTGGTTGCCAGGGGTGAGTGGGAAGGGAGGGATGAACAGGCAGAGCACAGAGGATTTTTAGGGCAGTGAAACAATTCTGTATGATACCACAATGGTGGATACATGTCATTATATATTTTTCAAAAACCCATCCAATGTACAACACTAGGAGTGAACCCTAATGTAATTTATGGACTTTGGGTAATAGTGATGTGTCAATGTAGGTTCATCCTTTGTAACAAATGCACTGTTCTGGTGTGGGATGTTCGTATAGGGAGGCTGTGTTTGTGTGGGGACGGAGGGCAGATAGGAACTCTGTATTTTCTGTTCAGTTTTGCTATGAACCTGAAACTGCTTTAAAATAATAAAGTTTATCAATTAAAAAAACAGAAATCAAAAAACAAAACCCTTGGATAAATGTGAATTGTGGGTAGGAATGGTTATTTGCTTCAGGTTTTGTGCCTCTCTCTCCCACTGCACATCCCTGTGGATGGCATTTCCAGCCATTTCTCTTAGTTCACCTCTGGCTTCTTTTTTCTTATTTTCCTTACTTTTTTTTTACTATGTCAGAGGCCATGGAATACCAATTTCCTATTTCATGTTTCTGCTAACATCCAATTTCCACTGAAAATACTCTCTTACTTTTTTGATGCCCAATAAAGTTTAACTCCCTCACCAAATCTCTGAAAGCATAGGCTTCCCAGTTTTCACCCGTCACTGGTTTAATTCTAGTTAATTGAGTCTGTCCTTTATATAATGCCATATGGCTTCAATATGTATGTTCTCAGTATCTCCTAATATGTTATCTCCTAGACCCAGAGCATTTATAAAGATGTCTCAAATGGAATTTAATTAAAAACAGATGGATCCTCTTTGAACTGCTTCCTTATCAATTAACAATACCAGCTGTCTCACTAATGCAATCCCAGAGAAGAGAGAAACCATCTAATCTAACTCCCGCCTTCAGTAGATAACGAAACCTGGGGCCAGAGGTACTTCTGTGGCTTTGCAAAGGTCACACAGCTTGATAGTGACAACACTGTGCTTTGAGTTGGGAGACCTGAGTTCTAGTCCCAGTTCAGCTTAGGCTTCTCTCTTCTTGTGGTTGAGGTGTGTTTGCAGGGATCCCATTGTTGAATGCTCCCCTCATAGGGTGCTCCAGCCACTGAATGCTTTCATGGACCAAAGTTTATTCATTTCCTGCTGGTTTTCTCCCCCTTCTTCCTCCTCCTTCATCTCTTTATTCTTCTGTCAGACAGATAAGACTTAAATACATTTTTCAAGATTTCATATCTTTTCCATTTAAAAAATAAGAATAAGTCATTGCGAAGACTTAAGAGGTGATTGAATCTCACTCTTTAGAAAACTCAGGCCCAGAGAGTTGAGTGAACTTACCCCAAATCACAGAATAGGTGGTAAATCTGAAATTAGAACCCAAGTTTGCAGACTGGACCTTCCCAGTATCCTAGCACAACCCGATCTTGCAGAACTCCTTTATTTAGCAAGCTGTGGGTGGGAGTTGGATTGGGAGCATCAGGGAAGGGTCGCTTAGGAAAGATTTTTGAATACACCATTAATTAATTTTGTATGAGGAAGATCCAATGCTTCTAAAAACATGTCCCAGGGTCAGAGATAGCACTGTTACCCTGGGCTATTCAGAAGATGAAAAGCAGAAGTTTGTATTGGCACAGTCATCTTCAGTCCACAAAAGAAGGAAAAATGTCTTTGTGTGTGTGTGTGTGTGTGTGTGTGTGTGTGTGCGCGCGCGCGTGCGCGCGTACCCGTCCGTACAAGGACTACAGATTGTCAATTTCATTGTGTTTTCCTAGGAATTTGAGACAATGAGAACAGATTAGCCTTTACTCACACATTATTTCTAAGTTCATTTTGCTGATAAATATATTATCATTTCCAGGCCAATTAACCTTTGACCTCTAGAATCTGCCTTCGCAAGACACAAGCAAGGTCAGAGGTTATTTTGTTCAATGAAACATTAAGATAGTTGTTATTCCATCAACTCAGCTGCTCCAAGATGTGGTGTTTTATTCCCATTCCTACATCTATTTTTAGAGGTTTTCTTTTAAAAATCAGAACCCATCAATTTTTTATAAAGACAGGCAATGTTAATTATTTGTGAATTATAGCATTCTTTGATAATAAATTTGGACACAGCTTTTAAGCCCTTGGGTTAAAAAATAACATTTCTTAGAACCTTCATTGCATTAAAAACACAAAAGATATTTTGGACCTTAGAAAGCATTAAAAATAATTAATGCTAAACTTGAAAGCTTAGTTTTTATTTCCTAATTACCTTGATTTTAGTCTAAATCAAGTAGCAGCTCAGCGCTTTGGAGTAGGGAGAGTGGTATGGACTGAATTGTGTCTCCCTCCAAATTCTTATGTTGAAATCCTAATCACCAGTACCTTAGATGGGACTGTATTTGGAAATTGGGTCTTTAAAGTGGTAATTAATTTAAAATGAGGTCCTATGAATGGGCCCTCGTCGTCGTCGGCAGCCGTCCGTCTCGAGAGACGATGGTGTAGCTTCTTAAGTGTCTATCTGCATTGCCAAGAATGGCTGTGCAGTCCGACTTGGGAGTGACATGGTATCTGTCTCCTCCCGTGTTGAATCGACATCTTGCGATGACGCTGAAGCTACAGAGCCTGGGCAGGGTAATATGGAGGGTCTGCTGTTGCCCATGCAGCAGACCTCCCCTCTCTTCGCAGCTGAAGGGTCCAAGGGAAAGACGGAGTCAATACAGCTTGGCTTCAGGTGCGCCGCAGGAGTTGCCGGTGTTGACCACAACATCAAACCGCCTTAGGGACTCCGGCTCCGGATTTTCTGTCGGGGTTTACTCCCTTAGCCTTTCCCCTGAAGAGGTATGCCGCAAGGCAGCGGAGGTTTTTTGGAGTCAGAGTTTTCCTTCTCTGATGTACCCTGACTGGAAGATCGAACCAGCGACACTTAGCTTGCAGGCCGACGCTCAATCCACTGAGCTAAACCAGCCAGGGCGAATGGGCCCTAATCCAATATGAATGGTGGGTGTTCTTATAGGAAGAGAATAGGACAGCCACACACAGAGAAAGGAAGCAGCAAGAAGTAGCCATTTAGGAGCCCAGGAAAGAGGTCTCATCAGAAACTGGCCTTGCCAACACCTTTATCTCCTAGCCTCAAGGGCCGTGAGAGCATAAGTTCTTTATTTAAGCTGCCCAGTCTGTGGCACTTGGTTAGCTCTAGCAAACTATTATGAAGAGGTTGTTTAGAGTGCACAAAAGGCCTTTCTTTCTCTCCCAGAAACAGCAGGACATGCAGCTTCTCACCTGATAGGGCTGTAAGAGGCCCCAGTGCGATAATGTGTGTGAATGTGGTCAGAAAGTGATAAATCACTGTCTAGCTGTGTGACCTTGGGCAAATCTCTTTTGTCTCTGGAAATCAGTCTCCTGTCCTGGAGAATCCCTTGATACTCCTCCAACAGTGGATCTAAGCTGCTGCTCAGTGCACTCCCTCCAGCTGGGTCCCGAGGAACCTTGATAAAATAGATTTGCAGGCTTACCTGCAGTACTGCTGAATGAAAATCTCTCTGAGTGATGCAGAGAAATTTTGATTTTGATTTATTTTTATTATTTATTTATTTTTACATTGTAAACGTTTTATGATTAGAATTAGCCAGCTGGACTCAGTTTAGATGATCCCAATTTTGTTGGCAACATCCAAAGCATCATAATCAGGAGCCAGTCAAATATACAAGGTCTGTCTGGGAAAAGTCCAGCCATTGTTAACATATCAAGAATGATTTGTGCAACCTTGACGTAACCTGGCAGTCAAGGAAAGTAGACTGGAATGTGCATGCATGAACAATGATGACTTCACTGTACTAGTCAATGGGGGGCGGTAGATGCCACTGAGTGAGCATGTGTACTGTGTTGTGTTCAAAATCACTGAGTAGAGCAATAAATCTGCATCAAATTTTGCATTAAGCTTGAACAGTCCTCTATGTAAACTATTTGGATGATTCAGAAGGCCACAGGTATGGGCAACTGGTGATTGGCAGCTTCATCATGACAACATGTCCACTCATGCATCACATCTTGTGCAGAGTTTTTTGGCGAAACATCACATCACTCAGGTGACTCAGCACTCTTACAGCTCAGATTTGGTTTCCTGTGACTTCTTGCTTTTCCCCAAACTAAAATCCCCTTTGAAAGGACGGAGATTTCAGACTGTTGATGAAATTCAGGAAAATACGATGGGGCAGCTGATAGTGATTGGGAGAACTGAGTGAGGTCCCAGTGTACCTACTGTGAAGGGGACTGAGGCATCATTGCCTTATGTACAATGTTTCTTGTATGTTGTATCTTCTTCAATAAATGTTTCTATTTTTCATATTACATGTATGGATACCTTCTGGACAGACCTCATATGCCTTCTTCTCTCTATCAGGCCTGATCAGAGTGTTGACATTGCCATGTCAATATCATAGGGCTTCTTCACAGTCTGTTTGATCTGGTGCTTGTTGGCCTTGACATCCACAATGAACACAAGTGTATTGTTGTCTTCTATCTTTTTCAAGGCTGACTCAGTGGTCAGGGGGAACTTGGCTGATGATGGCATAGTGGTCAAGCTTGTTTTTCCTGGAGGCGCTCTTCCTAAGACACTTGGGCTGCCTTCAGAGCTGCAGTGTCTTCAGCTGTGGGAAGGTGGGTGACATGCAGATCTTTATTTATTTTTTATTTTTATTTTTTATGTAGCTGTGGATACCTTTCAGCACTACTTTCTTTGCCTTCAAAGACTTTGCTTTGGCTTTGACTTTGGGAGGGGCAGGAGCTTCCTTCTTCGCTTTGGGTATCATCTTTGTGAAAAGAGGGGGAATTTTTATTTTTAACAAACTTTCCAGCAGATTCCAATGGGAAGTCAGGTTTGTGTACTACTAGATCAGATCATCTCCAAGCTTTCTGCTTGATCTAGCATTCTGTGCTTCCATGCAGAAGGTTTGGATCCTGATCCTGGAAGAAAATTGACAATGGCATCTTGTCAACATCATCACATACTGATGATGGCCCCATTGTTTTGTTTTGTTTTGTTTTTTGCCTGTGCATGTCCTGGCCAGTCTCTAGAAGTTTTGAAGCTTCACAGCATAGCCTGGGTCCTGAGGGAAGCTGGGTGGCACATGATGGCACAAGGAGTGAGCTTAGTTTGAGGGTTAGGTGGAGATCAGGACTAGGTGTGATGATGGAAGAAAGGCACTGTGAGGCTCAGGGCTGTGGTGGCACATAGACTATTTCCGGCTTTGAAATGTTCTAGTTATGTGTCCTTGGCCAGGATAGGCTGAGCCTCTGTTTACTCACTTGCAAAATTCATTTAATTTCTGCTCTGCCTATTGGGACAATCAACTGAGATGATGATTATCAAAGTGCCTAGAAAAATAGAGATTCCTTATACTAGACTCTGGTTCTGTAGTTTATATACAGTAATAATAATGCACTAGGGCTGGATGGAGCTGAAGCAAAGCACAGGTCTTTGGAAAACTAGAAAGGTGAACTGGTTAGTTTTAACCACATTTTCTGATATGTATTTAATTAAACTATGCAGCTTTGGTTAATGCCTAGCCAAGACTTGTGATAAAATGAAACAACTCTGAATCCAATACAGGGAAAATGGGTTGCTATTCCAGATACTGACTGGTTCAAAGGCTCTGGGCCAAAAATGTGACAGAATATTCATCCAGCTCTCCTTCCCCACATCATGTAGCCTCTCTCTGGGGGTAAATGTGCCGCTGACAGAGGCCTCACTCTCCAGTCATACCTTTGGAAAGGTAAGTTACAAAGAGAACCTCACAAGAGCCACCACCTGTATTAAATCCTTTGAACACCCACACCCTGATGTGTGGAAGACCCATGCTCATTTCTCTGCATACCTCAGGCATGTGTTGATATTTGCACATCTGATTTTCATAATGCTTTCCAGCCTCACAATATTTACAGATGTTAACTAGTGAGGCCTCAGAGTTTCTCAGTGAGACTGGCAATTTTAATTTCAATTTTATGAAAAGGGCATTTGAGATATGATGAAACTTCCTCCAAGCTTCTGTTAGAAGGGAGACCCAATTTTAGAAAACTGATTATTTTAGCTTGGACTACTCCAATTCATCATGCTCTGGAATATCATCTAGTCCCCTTAGTCACCTCTCAGGTGGTTTTGGATTGGTCGGAGGTATCAGTCAAAGTAGTTTATCTATTTTACATTATTCTCTCTCTCTCTCTCTCTCTCTCTCTCTCTCTCTCTCTCTCTCTCTCTATCTGTGTGTGTGTGTGTGTGTGTGTGTGTGTGTAGATATACCGGATGTGGCAGAAGTAGTATTTTATAGAATATCAGACATTCTAGATTTGTCTCATTTCATGGTGTTTTAGCCTGTTCCTCTATCCCCTGCATTTTCTGTAAGATGAGATTTAGGACTGAGGTTTAATTAGGTTCAGGTTAATATTTTTGCATGAATAAATTATAGGTGATGCTGTGTTCTTCATTTTGCACTGCATCAGGAGACACACAGTAGCAGGTCATCCCCTGGTAGTGATGTTGTGTGTGATCACTTGGTTAAAGGTCGTGACTGAAAAATCTTGCCATTGTGAGGTACACTTCCACCCTGCACACCTCTTGTTCCCAGCAGCATCTCACTGAGTGAGTCTTGCCTGACTCACTGATTACTTTAGAGGTTGCAGAATGGTGATTTTCTAAGTGTATTTCTCCATTATTATCTGGACTTCTGTAAAGAAGAGCTTTCCTCTGAGGCCTCAACCCTCTCTGCTCTCTCCTTCTTTGTGGATCACTGTGGACTCATTTTTATATTTGTTTAATATGTTTTAATAAATTACCGCTGCTTCTGATGCTTAAGTTTACCCCAATTTACACAATAGGAGTGCCTCCAGATTGGCTCCAGTGTCTTACCCCAATTTGCACAATAGGAGTGCCTCCAGGTTGGCTCCAGTGTCTTTCTGATCTGACCTGAGTGGTCTTGGAGTGCTTTCCTTGCTTTCTGGCACATCATGATGTCTCAGTCTCCCTTATTCTTTCCTTGTCCCAGACCTGATATCAGCCATTTCTCTAGAGCGCTGATTTCTTTTCATGGGGAATAGTATTAAAACGAAGATCTGATTTAACAATACTGAACTTAAAAATGGTTAGGATGATAAATGTTATGTTATGTGTATTTTACAACAGTTAAAATAAAAACCAACCAAGATTTGGCCACTAGGTAGATATGTTTATTGTTACTGTCATAGTTTCTAGGGCCTTTCAGTGGACAGAGCTAGGAAAGAATATTTTAAAAAATGAGTTTATGTTGATATTTCCAAATCTAATCTAACTTTGTATATTTTTCTACATGGAGAAAAAATATATAGGTTTTTTTTCTTCACTTCTTCTTTTTTTTTTTAATGTGTTTTATTGATTATAATATTACATTTGTGCCAATTTCCCTTCCCTCTGCTCCCCTCCACCCGGTGGCCCCCCTCCCTCCAGTTGTCCCCCCCTTTTAGATCATGTCCATTAGTTGTGCATACAGTTCTTCTCAACCTCTCTCTGTCTATTCTATTCCCTCCTACCATGATCCTTAATTCCTATATCATCTCCCTCCCTCTCCCCATTCCCCCTCCCTGTTGACCTCCCCCCAATATGTTCCCCGTACCTATAGTTCTTTTTCCACTCTCGTTGCCTGTTTAGTTTGCCTTTGTTTCAATTCCCTAGCTTCTGTTGTTGTTTCTTGTGATGCAGTTTTCATTTTAGATTTCATTGTCTTGATCCTCCTTTTTCTAAACCAGTCCCTTTAACATCTCATATAACAGTGGTTTGGATCTAATGAACTCTTTCAGTTTTATTTTGTCCTGGAAACACTTTCTCTGTCCTTCTATTCTGAATGACAATTTTGCTGGATAGAGTATTCGTGGTTGTAGGTTTTGGATTTTCATTACTTTGAATATTTCTTGCCAGTCCCTTCTTGCCTGCAGGGTCTCCCTTGAGAAGTCAGCTGATAGTCTAATTGGGACCCCTTTGTACATAATTCTTTTCTTCTCTCTTGCTGCTTTTAAGATTCTCTCTTTATCTTTAATTTTTGACATTTTGATTATAATGTGTCTTGGAGTGGTTCTCCCTGGGTCCAGTTTTTTTGGAACTCTCTGTGCCTCCTGGACCTGTAAGTCTATTTCCTTCCCCAAGTCTGGGAAGTTCTCCTTTATTATATTTTCACTCAATTTTTCAAGTTCTAGTTCATCTTCCTCGCTCTCTGGCAAACCAATGATTCTTATGTTGGGCCTTTTATAGCTGTCCCAGAGGTTTCTGATCCTCTCATTGTTGCTTCCCATTTCCTCTCTCTGCATTGGTTGACTGCTTGTTCCTTCTCCATATTCCAGTTTGTTGAAATGAACTCTGGATTTTTTTTCCTCACCATCTGTCTCGTATGTGGTTTTGTTCCTTTCGTTATGAGTGTTTTTCGCTTCTTTCTCATCTTTTTCCAGATCTTTTGTGAATTCTGTAAGCCACCTGATAACAATGGCCCAGAACTGAGCATCTGACAGGTTTCTTATCTGTTCATCTGTCAGGTTCTCCATCTGTTGCCTGGTGAGTTGCGCCCCCGGGATTTCTATAGTTGTCCGCCTCATTTTGACAGATGCGTTTTGTTTTCTTGGGCCGGCTGTAGGGGGCAGTGCCTGTGTACTCGTAATGACCCAGCGACCGGCGCCGTTCGGCAGCCTTTCTTGCTGTGCCGTGGTGCTTTGTCGTCACAATCCAGCGACCGGTGCCTGTCCGTGACCTATTTCGCAGCCCTGTGGCGCTTTCTTTGGGGGCGGGGGTCCAAGATGGATTCACACAGTTATTCCGCTAGGAGACCGGGATCCGTCCTCCTGCCCCCCCTGGGCCTCACTGTTCAAGGCGATGTGGTGGCTGCTTTCCCCAGCGTTGGGGTCGCGAGCTGCCGGGGGTTCGACTGCAGCCGGGATTGTTCTCCCCGCCACTGTCCCAGGTGCGACCGCAAACAGCACCGCCCCCTTTCGCTCTTACCTGCCCAAAGGGCGCCGCTGGTTTATAACTTCATATGTTGGGCTTCCGTGTAGTTTTATTTTCTGGAATTTCTAGTTATCCTTTGTTTTGAAGTAGTTGTATTCCTCTCTACTTGTAGAGGGAGACCTAGCGCGTCCGTCTAAGCCTCCATCTTGGCCGGAAGTCCTTCTTCACTTCTTTTATATAGGTATTTCTGCTCTCTTATTCTGAAAATCTTGGTTTATAGAATAATTTATTTTACCTTATTTTCTTTATCTGGTAATATATGTAAAATTGTTTCATGAATATAATTACAATATTGCTATTAACAATATATTTACCAAATAAATTTAATATATTTTTTGCAGATTATAGTTGTATATAGAGAATAGAGCCATTGAAGATGTACAGAGTATGGTTTTTCAAAGTTATTCAAAATAATGCAGTCTCTTCTAATATAGTTATGTTGTTAATTTGATAACTACTTAAGTTAGTTGTTTTTGTTTGTATTCCATTTATGTTGTAGGCCGTTTTTCACTTTTTGATTAATATTAGCTTTGGAATATGTAAAATACTTCTAAAATTTAAAGTCAAAATAATATAAAATTTATACTTGGAAAATCCTTGATTCCACCTCTACCTCCCAATTCCACATCCCACCCTTTGACCCCTAGAGGAAGTAATTTTCATTTGTTTTGGTTTATATTTCCTTTAGAAACAATAAAAATACATATTTGTCCCCCTTTATTTCACAAAAGGAAGTATATTTTACTTTACGCCACATTTTTCTTTCATAAAAGAAAGTATTCTTTACATCCTATGTATAACATTTATATTATTCCTGATTTTGTAATTAAAAATATATTTTATTGATTATGCTATTACAGTTTTCCCAGTTTTTCCCCCTTTGCCCCACCCCCCACCTGATATTCCCTTTCCCTCTAGCAGTCCCCCTGCTTAGTTCATGTCCATCGGTTGTGCATATAATTTATTTGGCTTCATCCTTTCCTGTACTATTCTTAACATCCTTCTGTCTATTTTGTACCTGCAAATTATGCTTCTTAACCCCTGCACCATTTCCCCCTTTGTCTCCCTTCCCACTCCCAGATGATAACCCTCCAAATGATCTCCATATCTATGATTCTGTTCCTGTTCTGGTTGGTGCGTAGTTGGTTTTTTTTTTTTTTTTTTAAGATTCAGTTGTTGATAGTTGTGAGTTTGTTGCCATTTTAATGTTCATGGTTTTGATCCTTTTTTTCTTAACTATGTCTCTTTAATATTTCATATAATAAGGGCTTGGTAATGATGAACTTCTTTAACTTTACCTTGTCTGGGAAGCACTTTATCTGCCCTTGCATTCTAAATGATAGCTTTGCTGGATAGCGTAATCAAGGCTGTAGGTCCTTGCTTTTCATCACTTTGAGTATTTCTTGCTAGTCCCTTCTTGCCTGCAGTTTCTTTTGAAAGATCAGCTGATAGTCTATGGGTACTTCTTCGTAGGTAACCCTTTTCTTTTCTCCTGCTGTTTTTAAGATTCTCTCTTTGTCTTTCACCTTTGGCATTTTAAATATGATGTGTCTTGGTGTGGTCCTCTTTGGGTCCAACTTTTAAGGGACTCTCTGTGCTTCCTGGACTTGAATGTCTTTTTCCTTCACCAAACTAAGGAAGTTTTCTTTCATTATTTTTTCAAAAAAGTTTTCAATTTCTTACTCTTCCTCTTCTCCTTCTGGCATCTCTATGATTTGGATGTTGGTACATTTGGAGATATCACAGAGACTCCTAATACTTTTTTTTTTTTAATAATTTTTTCTTCTTACGGTTCTGGTTGAATGCTTATTTCTTCCTTACATTCCAAATCATTGATGTGAATCTCAGCTTCCTTCCCTCCACTATTGGCTTCCTGTAGATTTTTTTTTTTATTTCACTTGTTGTAACCTTCATTTCTTCCTAGGTCTTTTTTATGTTGTTTCCATACTCAATGAGTTCTTTGAGCATCTTGATCACCAGTGTTTTGAACTCTGCCTCTGACAGATTGTCTATCTACATTTCATTTAGTTCTTTTTCTGGGGTTTTGTCCTGTTCTTTCATATCTGTCTCCTCAATTTGGCAACCTTCCTATGTCTGTTTCTGTGTATCGGGTAGAGCTGATTTGACTCCCTGTCTTAGTAGCATGGCCTATTGTAGAAAAAGCACCTGTAAATTGTGTGCAGCAGAGCTTTAGGTAATTGCCAGGGTGGGGCAACCTGCTTTACTGCTTTGTTGTTCTGTGTGTGTATATGTCAGGGGACTCAGAGATGGGACAGTTTCTCTGCATGACTTCTGGAGGTTTGTCTGGCACTCATCCTGTTACTAAATCCCTTTGCTTACTCCCCGTATATGACTGGTGCCCTTCCATCTGTTGCCCTGGTACTGAATTCCAGAGGGGCTGGGTCTGTGTATGTTCTAAGTCTGTGCAGGCCCTTTAAGCAGTGTCTTGAAAATCTGTCAGTTTCTTCCTCCACCCCAACTCCCACTGGTTTTTACAGATAGAAGTTATGGGGATTTATCTTCCTGGCACTGGAACCCAGGGCTGTGTGGTCTGGCCTGGGGCTGGGATCAGTTGCTTCCAAGGTTTCCCTCCCAATTTTTATTCGCCACATGTGATGTGGTACCGCCTGTTCCACTGCCACCTCTCTGCTCCACCCTGCATCTCTGTGCCTCTCCGCCCGTCTCCACATCTCTGCCCCTCCTGCCTGTCTGGATGAATGTGGCTTCTTTAAATCTTTGATTGTCAGATTTCCATACAGTGCAATTTTCTGATGGTTCTGGGTGTTATTTGTTTTGAGGTCTAGTTGTAATTCTTTCTGTGGTTGCAGGAGGGTGTGAAGAGTGTTTATTTATGCCTCCATCTTGACCAGAAGTCTATTCTTAATTTTTTTCCTTGAAAGATCTTGAAAATTATTCCAAATTTATTCATCAGAGATCTTCATTTCTTTAAGATTGCACAAAACTACACTGGATAGATGTGCTATAGTTTATTTAACCAGTCTTCTTTTGATAGACATTCGGATTGTTTTCAGTCTTTTGCTATTACAGATAATGTCATAGTGAGTAACTGAGTATATATGTTTTACAGTATTCCCTCATTTATCACAGGTATTACGTTCTAGATCCCCTCGCGATAGGTGAAAATTCGCGAAGTAGGAACCTTACATTAATTTTAGTATTTATGTATATTTTAAGGCTTTATAAACCCTTCCCACACACTTATAAACCATTCACACTCCCTTATTAACCTTTTCCACACTTTTATATACACTACTTATGTTCTTAGGCATATTCTACACTCTTAAACATATGCAACTTTAACAACATATGTAAACAGTACTGCAGAATCCTGTGATATAGTGAAAAATCCGTGATAAATAATTAAATATAATATTTTAAAAAATCCTGCGATACAGTGAGGCTGTGATTAGTGAACTGCAATAAGAGAGGGACCACTGTATATGTATTTGTTGGGCTGTATCTTTAGGGGAGATTCTAGGAACCCCAAATTCCCTTATTAAAGCCTCTTGCCACCCTTTAGTTAGTATCTGGTTTCCTCTTTCAAGTGCTTAGTGTGTAGGTCAAAGTAAAAAGTAAAATGGGATATGAAGTTAGAGGGTTTTGGGCAGTTATCAGTGCACATGGTAATTGAACCAAGAATTTTAAATGTTAAACCCTGCATAGAAATTCACACTATACAGCATTATCATTTGTAGACCTCATAGTTTGTACTTAAAATTAACTTAGACTACACATAGGGATTAAAATCCACTGCTATTTTAATTTTTATCTTTTTTGGGGGCTCCTGTGTTCTCTTCCAAAGCTTAGGTCTTTGCTATTCTGTGTTCCTGAATTCCAACCGTATCTTAGACACTGGGCTTTATTTTTTACAAAATTTGAGTCACAGTGGTTATACTTCATGCAAGCACAGTTCTGCTGAATGGAGAATGAATTTTTACTAATCAGGCAACTCCCTTATTGTCCAGGGTCATGGCTCAGGCATTAATCATGTACTCATGTTAACTCCCTTACTTCTTGGTAATTAACATCCCTCTACTTAGATATGTTGATAGTTTATACAGTTGACTCTTGAGCAATGTGGGGGTTAGGAAGATTGACCCCCTGTGCAGTTGAAAATCCGCATATAACTTTTGACTCCAAAACTTAACTACAGTCAGCCTTTGGTATCCATGGGAGATTGGCTCCAGAACCCCCAGTGGGTACCCAAATCTGCAGATGCTGAAGTCCCTTATATAAAATGGCATAGAACAGTGCTTAGAGTTGGCCCTCCTCACCAGTGGACTATCAACTGCAGATTGAAAATACTGTTCTCAATCCATGGTTGGTTGAATCCATGGCTGTGAAACCCACAGATATGGAGGACTGACTGTATTTATTGAAAAAATATGCATATAAATAGACACCTGCAGTTTGAACCCATGTTGTTCAAAAGTCAACTATAATCTCTTTACTCACATATATAAGAATATTCCTTATCCTAACCAAGACCAAGGTTAGAAACCATTGAACTCCTATCACACAACAGTTACATTCTGAAATAAACTTGAACTCTATGACACATTATTGACATAATCAATCTCTGAATCATGTAACTTCTATAATTTTTTATATCTTCCACTTCCCTTCCCTCTATGAACATTTGGTTAAGGGAAGAATGTGATTGATTCATCCATGAGGAACAAGTGAGTTGCTTTTTCCTTTGTGCTTCCAGTGTTTTGTACTTATGATTCATATCTCTTTTATAGCATTTAGACATGTGGACACAAATAATGGAAATGCAATGTGAGATTTCCCCACTACACTGTGAGCTTTTCAAATGTATCTTGAGATTAAAGTCTGCTTTCTTATGCTGTTGCAGTATGGGGGCATAAATAAATGAACAATAATACTTTAAACTTATTTCTCCTGGGTCATTTATACTTAGCCACTGAGGCAAACTGTAACATCTTGGGATCACTCCAACAGAGAAGAGGACAATCAGCAAGAATCCAATATGCATGTCTGTGAGGAGGTTGACATGGGGGAAAAAAAGCAAACTGTCATTTTGATAAATATGGGGTAAAGAAAGCATTCTAACCCAAATCATTAAGGGAATACTACGGAACCACAAGAAATGCAAACTGTGAGCTAGCTATCGCAATCCTAGTTTCTATATCTTTATAGTCTAGCTCACAAGTGACCACATACAAATCTTTGCGTGGTTCATCCCAAATGTCCCCAGTTATTCTAGCTTGCCAGGGTCATCTTTTCCTTTACTGCCCATTAAACTGATGTGGCTAACAAAAAAATCTTAGGCCCCTACAGGAACCAAATGTATTAATTCAGCAAATGCCTTCTGTGGGGCCGTCTAGGCCATCTTTCCTTTTGAAGTTATTCAGAGATGGCGTGTCCATTCCAGGATCCAGATGTCCTCCGTCTGGTTTGGAGACACAGAGCTGACAGTGGTGCAGCCTCATCTCTTACCTCATATGTAGGGTAGATTTATACTCTCTGTATGCTCCTAGCTGGGATGCATAGACCCCACCCTTTGGGGAGGTTATAGATAGCCCTGGGATATGCAGATAGATACTGAGGCTTCCTTGCAGCCCAGGAGGCAAACCTCACCAAGAGAGCAGTAGTGGAGAGAATAAGAAAGTGACTGGCCTGACTTGTGTGGGTGCTTTGGGTTTGCTTTTTGGGATGAGACTTTGGAATCATAGATCTGGGAGAGGCAGGAAAGAGGAGACAGAGGTGCAGAGTGGGTCATGCCTATGAGGTCTGTTTCTTTCGCTCTTTTCCTAAGTGCTTGGAGATTTGGAGAAACAAACTGGCCAATTTAGGGGAGAGGGATATATAATAATGTAATAGCAATATATAAAGTAGAGAATTTTTTTCTTTTAAAGAGAGTGGAAGGGAGAGAGGAAGTGATGGAGAGAAACATTAATCAGTTACCTCTCACATGCCCCCAACTGGGGACCTGGCCCACAACCTAGGCATGTGCCCTGACCTGGAGCCAAACCTGTGACATTCCAGATTTCAGGCTGGCGCTCAATCTTCTGAGCCACACCAGCCAGGGCAGTAGAGAGTTTTGCTGCAGAAAGCTGATTTCCATCAGCTGGGGTGAAGGAGTGTCAGGAAATGCTATCTAAGCAGAAGTGGCCTTGGGTAGGTTTTGTGGAAAGCAAAACTTAGATAAGCAGAGAAGCAGAGGGCTAGCCTGAGGTGCGGATTAGAAGGTGGGAGACACACAGCACTTCCAGGGTGGGCAGAAGGGGAGGGCTTGGATAGGTGACTTGTGAGAGATGAGTTTGGAGAGATAGGTTGAGGCTGGGTTGCAGCATGTTTTGACTATTCAGCTAAGGCAGGGGCAGGTACACGTTTGTTTGTTTGTTTGTTTGTTTGAAGTGTATATGACTTGTGAGTCTCACTCTAAGCATAAGAATACAAAATTATGAAAAAATTGCCTGGCTCCTTGCAGGGGCCTATGCAAATGACAGATCATGAAGCATTAATTTCACTAGAAACAGGGAGCCCTTGAATGTTTTTGAGCAATGGGTGTTCTCTGGGATACCATGCTTGGCAGGAACTGTTTGGTTCAGGGCTGGGTGCAGATTCAGTTTTTTGGAGTGCCCATGTTGGTACTAGATGAGCCGGTAAGTTTGAGTGGGACAGTATTAGCTTCCTAAGGCTGCTGGAACAAATCCCCACAAACTGAGTGGCTTAAAAGGACAGAACTTGATTCTCTCACAGTTTAGGAGGCCAGAATTCTGAAATCAAGGTATCTCAGGGTCAGTTCCTACTGGAGGCTCTGAGGGAGAAACTCACCCATGCCTCTCTCCTGGTTTCTGGTGGTTGTTGGCAACCCTTGGTGCTCCTTGGCTTATAAACATATTACTCCAATCTCTGCCCCTGTCTTCACATGGCCTTCTCTGGGCCTTCTCCTATGTGCTTTCTCCTCTTCTTATAAGGATATTCATCATTGTGTTTAGGGTACACTTAAAATCTAGGATGATCTCATTTCAAGATCTGCGAAGACTATATTGCCAAATAAGGTCATGGACTAGCCGGTTAAAATTTGGACATATCTTTTGGGGGGACACATTCAACCTACTACAGACACTAACAAAAAACATCGCACAATTTAGTGGTCATGTCTCTGCCATGCAGCCCAGATCTCCTGCTGTTGTGCAGTCAAACCCAATCTGAGTGTTGACTATGAGACCTTGGATGTGTCACTTAATTCTCCAGGCTCCAGCCTGTTCAGCAGAAAAAGAGATGACTGACTGGCCTATCGTCTCCCATTTTGCTTTACATTAGAATTTAAAAATCTTGCATATCTCATTATCAATTAAACCATAATTTCTTTGGGTGAAGGTTAGATACTAAAGTTAAAAAAACAAAAACAAAAAACTCTTCAGGTGATCCCAATACACTATGAATTTAAGACCAGTGATTTTCAGCTATAAATGTGCATGTGCATCACCAGAAGTATTTTATGAAAATGCGGATTCCAGGGGGACCCTAAGACTGCATTTCTAATGAGTTCCCAGTGATATCTATGTGGCAGGTCTGAGGACCACACTGAGTGTTAAGGGCCTGCATGGCACTAGAACACCCTCCGAAGCTCACATGATCCTACTCACTCTCCTGCTGTGGTATGTTTCCAATCTGCTGTGGACTGAGGTGGAAATAACATCTGTAACAGGAAATAGCTTTTACTGAGGGATGGTTCAGTTTGGAGGTGGTTTATATATATTGGGGAAGTCCATATGCTACAGATAAATGGCCTCTGAATCTACTGACATTATTAAGAAACAGTTTAAATGAAAGTGAGCAGCCAGCTGTGTGTGTGCTTGCTCTGGGCCCTGAAATGTTTCTGTTTAGCGTAAGAAGTGTTAATATGACCTCCTTAAGATCTCTGGAAAGAGACAACTTTTTTCAGCAAAGCAGAATGTCAGAAAAAAACAGTGGGAAGGATGTAAACAGTCTCTAGCTTGAGATTTTAATCTATCAGGTGTTGGTACTGTAAAAGCAAACTTCTCCTCAGCCTGGCCCTAGGAAATGGGCTGCTCCATATTGGTCATTGAGCATTGACACATGTCACATAGGGTGGGTGGGGAAGGAAGGAGAGGTGCCCTCAAGGCTCAGGCTTTCTGCTCTGCACTGAGTCCACTCCACCAGACAAGAGAGATGCTCACCTTCTCTGAGACTGGTCCTAGATTGTCAACAGTGATTCTCACCTGTGGCAGCCTCTCAGAATCCCCTGGGGAAGCTCAGCTGTACCCGTGCCCAGGCACTTGCTAGGCCAATTTAAAAACAGTTTTTTTGTGGATGAGGCTTGGGCAAAAGTGTGTTTTTAAATCTCTTCAGAGGATTTCCGTGTGTACTATGGATGCTTCATAGGTTCTCTGAATATCCAGGTTGTAATTGACTGTACAATTTATTTGGCACGTACATGGAGTCCTAACTATGTGTAAAGCAATGTGCTCAACACAGGGACTCTGTGAGAGAGCAAGGTGGCTTCTCTTCTAGCTGGGAGGGCAGATGGAAAACAAATTACAAAATTTATAAATATTAGTTGTGATCAAGACCTATAAAGGTGAAGAACAGGATTCTATAGGAGCATATTGTGGGAATCAACCCAGATTGAGAAGGAGGCCTTGAAGAAGACATTTGAACAGAGCTCTGGAAAACAAGGTGTAATTATCTAGGAAAAGAAATGGGAGGGTTGGGGGTGGGAGGATTGTTCCCAGGTCAAGGGAGCAGCACGTGCCAAAAGTCTGGAAAACAGAGGAGGATAGTGGATTAGAGAAACTGAGAGGAGGCCGGGGAGGGTGTGCTGCTGGAGGAAGGACAGAGCTGAGCCACTTGAGCTTGGAGCGGCCAGCCAGAGGGTTTCGAGGCCATGTAGAGCATTTGGTGTTTACTACTTTGTAAATGCATAAATGACTTTCAAAGTTTTAATGTTCAGTCTTTCCCAGGAAAACTCCTCCAGGGCAGAGCACATGTGCCTTCTAATCTTTTTTAACCTTTTTTTCTTCACCATCTACCACCACCTTTAATTTGCACTATTATGAAATTTACAAATAGGCCTCACCTACATATTGTTCATTTAATTTTACAAGGTATAAGATTAAATCATTGTTTATAGGAGAGGTAGCTTAGATTTAGAAAAGTTATGTAACTTGTCCAGGGTTGAAAGATGAGTAAGGACTTTTTTCTGTTCCTCTCTGTCCCTCTGTGTCCCTCCTTCTCACTCCTCCTCCTTTCCCCTCTCTCTCTCTCTTTTATCCTTTTACTTTACCCTTTTTTTAAAGAAAATGGAATCTGAGTCTGTATTCTATTTTATAACCTACCTTATTTATGTAACACAATCTCTCAGTATAGTATGTGTTTTCTCTGATCTTTCTAAATGTTCATTATTCTCTGCAATGAAGATCTTTATACACAAATCTTCAAGGACATTTTTGATCATTTCTTTAAGAAAACATTTACTAGGTCAAAGGCTATGTGAAATTAAAAAATTCCTTATACATATTGCTAAATTGCCTTCCAGACAGATTGAACAGATTTAAATTCTCATCAGCAGTATATGAGATTGCCCAGGGGAAATATTTCACTTAAGCAAGGTCAATTGACCTGTAGCACTTTGGTTGCTGAGAATATTTCAATCAAGGCAAAACAACAAGTAAAACCAAGTATTTCACAATGGAGCTCTTCATAAGCAGGACCCATCGATTTTCCCTTTATTAATGCCCCTTTCTTCTCCAATCTACCTGGAGGGTCCAAGGTGGATTTGCTCATGTTTTTCTGGGTCTACTTTCTTTCTTGCCCTTCCCCCGCTCAGTCCTTCTTATTTTTTCTAGATGATCTTGGGTCTCACTTTTATATATTTGTAAGATTCATGAACCCAGGTTCATTGCTGTCCCTCAAAAATTAGATTTGGTACTGTAAATCTTTTTCCAATTTCAGGAATTCCAGTTTTATAGTTACAGAAATCAGGCTTTTTATTGTTGAAAGTGTCCCTGGAGATCATCAGTCTTATCACTCTTTTTACAATAACCAACTAATAATGGTCAAATCGGTAGGTGTCCATCACCTCATAAGGTGACTGGTGCCATTTTTAGTCCTTTGAGTGGTAATCCTGAGAGCAAATCTACTTTTGTTCTAGATTTTTTAAATTGTGAAATATTCCAAACATACAAAAATGCAAAAATTGTTATACCCATGTTCCTACCACATGTATTTACCAAATTGTTAATAATCTCATATTTGTTCCAGAAATTTCTTTAAAGAAAGAAATAGAGTTCTAAATACAGCTAATACAACTGCTCTTCTTCAAGATTGTTATGATTATTTAGTCCTTCTCATTTCCATGTACGTTATAGAATAAAATCGTACTCTGATATTTTAAAGCTAATCCCCGCTTTTGGAGATTTTCCTCAATATTACACTATTGTGGTCATGCTTTGACTCTCTCAGACTCTCGCTCTGAGACTCTCTCTGGCTCGCGCTCTGGCTCTGGCGCTCTGACTCGGGCTCTCACTCTAGCTCTCGGGCTCTCTCGCTCTCGCTCTCTCGTGTGCTCCCTCCACATGGCTTGGTGAAGGGGCCTTCTCCATGTGGCTTGGAGAAGGGGTCTCCAGGCTGCTTTAAGAGGCTCTCGCCATGCAGTTTTGAGAAGGAGAGAAGATCCACGCGGTTTGCAGGAAGAAGGCAGTTTGCAAGGAGGCTGAGAATCCAGGTGGTTCTGCATTGAGAGCTGGAGGGCACCACAGCACAGAAAGGACCTCCCCAATCAGAATTGAATGATTGGCAGCTGCTGGTAAAGCTGAACTGTGTTTGGAAAGTAGGGAAACGGTTTCTCTGACTTTCCTAAAACTAGCCTGGTTTGGAAGGGGAGGGAGGCAAGGATATGTGTTTGTGGGTATTTTAAAGAGCATAAGACTTAACAACAGAAATCCGCAAATAACTAAATCTATATAACTGTTAAATAAACAATTCTTTTTCTTTTCACCAAACTCTGGTATTGAGAGTTATAATTTTGGCGGCGGGCAATCGGGCCCCTAACTAAAGAGCCCGTGGGTTTGTTTTCAATTGGAGCAGCCCAGGGGTTCTGTAACAATTTGGCACCCCAGGTGGGACATTAATAATTGCCCGTGGCAGGTCGACCCCCTTGGGAGACACCTTCTGAGGGCGCCGACCGCCTAAGCACGCCAGTGTGGTGAAAAGAAAATAGAACTGAGAAGGGATTAGAGAAGTAAGATTGTTTGCTAAAACGTATTTCTGAAGTATTTCTAAAATAATGGCATCGTGGATACTAGATTTGTTTGTCCGATTAGGAGAATTCCTGGACGTAAAAGAATTATGGATGCCGGAGTGGTATATATGTTTTCTAGTCCTTGGGATTGTTTTGGTTATAGCCATTAGCATGTATGTCTGGGTTAATAAGAGCAGTTCTGGGCAAGTCCCTGATGGCAGCCCACTGGAGAGAATTTTGGAAAATTGGGATATGTACTGTCGTTATCCTATGACTAAGAAAATATTAATTTATTACTGTAACACTGTTTGGCCTGAGTATGTTCTGGGTGGTGAGAAAAGGTGGCCTGTGAATGGTACCCTGAATTATCATGTCATTAAGCAATTGAAAAGGTACTGCCTGCAATCAGGAAATTGGGAAGATGTTTATTATCTAAATGCATTTGCAGAGTTGCATAATAAGACCTTAGCAGAAATGGAGGCCCAAATAATGGTGCAGAGGAAAAAAGAGGTCTCAAAGCCTTTTCCTGAGAGTCAAACGCCGGAAGAAAGGGAGAATGAGGAAGTAGCCCTCTTTAATTCTCTAAATCCGGGAGACAAAGGCCCTAATTTGGGGCCAAGCCAGGCACAGGTGGGGGCGGTTCAGGAGGCCATAGCTTCCGCAGCAGTGGCTCCACCTCCTCTGCAGGAGGCCCAGGCTTCCGAGGTGGCGGTTCCTGTGGTGCAGCGCCCTCTGCAGGCAGCCGCAGCTCCTGCAATGCCAGTGGCGATGGCACAGCACCCTCTGCAGGTCGAGGTTGCTTCCACCATACCACCTCCAGAGATGGAAGTGGCTTCCGCGGTGCCCACCCTTTTGCAAACTCAAGGGACTTCTCTCGCGCCACCCTTTTTGGAGCCAGCCTCTGAAGTGACTGCAAAGTCAATGACTCCACCCTTACAGGAGGAGGAGAGGGTCTCCCCCACCAGAACCCGCCAAGGAACTCAGTATTGTCAGGGGGCCTCCCAATTCAGAGCAAGCCAATTCCCTCTACGGCAGTACCCAATAGGTGGAATAAATCAGCAAGGCCAGCCCTCTGGCTACTATTGGGCCCATACTCCGTTTTCCACTTCAGATTTGCTAAATTGGAAAAATTCTAACCCCTCATATAGGGAAGATCCTCAGAAAATGGCAGAGCTTGTTGCCTCCATTTTTGCCACTCATAACCCGAACTGGGCAGATGTACAGGCTCTCCTAAATATTCTTCTAACTGGGGATGAGAGGCGACTGGTTACAAGTAAGGCTAATGAAGAGGCTCAGCGTCTCCATGGAGAGGATCCCCATGGGACCCCCGACCCAACTGTGGCAATTCCTTGGACAGAGCCTAACTGGGACCCAAATGGTGGAGGCCTAGTTCCTTTGAAACACTACAGGAAGTGTATATTGGAAGGACTTAGAAAAGGGGTACCCAAGCCAAAAAGCCTGAATATGGTACAGACTATTCAGCAAAAACCAGATGAGGATCCTTCTGAGTTCTTAGAGAGGATCTATCAAGCCTATAGAAAGTACACTGATGTTGATCCACAGGCACAAGAGAACTTAAGAATGGTGAACATGACATTTATTGGGCAGAGTGCCCCAGATATTAGACGGAAACTCCAGCGTATAGATGGGGTATTAGGAATGAGCCCCTCTCAGTTAGTGGACATCGCATTTAAAGTTTACCATGCAAGGGGAGTAGAAAAGAGAAGACAGGACCTGATGTTCTTTAAAACAGGCTGGAGAGGCCAAAGGAAGAAACAGGACCCTAAAGAGAGGAGGAAAGAGCCATTGGGCAAGGACCAGTGTGCCTATTGCAGAAAGAAGGGCCACTGGAAAAATGAGTGTCCAAATCGTAAGAAGGGAAGTAGAAATGAAAACCCTTGCACCCATTCGGACCTGGGGACAGAGTCTTACTGAAGACCTGGAAGACGCAAGGTCCTGAACAGCAGCTGGCTGAACAATGGACTGGTCCCTATGATGTTTTGCTAACAACACATTCTTCACTGAAGCTGGTAGGAATCAAGCCCTGGATACACCACACACGGGTAAAACGAGCACCGCCTGAGGAGGACGCAGACCCTGCTGCTGTGACTGACACCGAAAGGGAAAGTTGGACCTGCACTCCAGAAGAAGATTTGAAATTACTCTTTCGAAAAAAAGGACAGTGAACTGAAACACAGATTAAAAGTGTTTCTTTTGCTTTAGGCATGTGCTTGCAAATCTAGGGAATTTTAGCTGCTAAATACTGGGTTTGGGTAGAGTCTTTGCAGTGTGGAAAAGAATTGGAAATGGGTTATGGTTAAATCTGAATGGGTAAATATATAGAAAGGTTGTGAAAGTTTTTAAACCTTGGAAAAGGGAAACCTCAACTACTTGTGGTCTAATTATATTGTTACTGTACCTCTGTATTTGCCCTGGCTGGTTTAGCTCAGTGGATTGAGCGTCGGCCTGCGAGCTAAGTGTCGCTGGTTCGATCTTCCAGTCAGGGTACATCAGAGAAGGAAAACTCTGACTCCAAAAAACCTCCGCTGCCTTGCGGCATACCTCTTCAGGGGAAAGGCTAAGGGAGTAAACCCCGACAGAAAATCCGGAGCCGGAGTCCCTAAGGCGGTTTGACGTTGTAGTCAACACCGGCAACTCCTGCGGCGCACCTGAACCCAAGCTGTATCGACTCCGTCTTTCCCTTGGACCCTTCAGCTGCGAAGAGAGGGGGGGTCTGCTGCATGGGCAACAGCAGACCCTCCATATTACCCTGCCCAGGCTCTGTAGCTTCAGCGTCATCGCAAGATGTCGATTCAACACGGGAGGAGACAGATACCATGTCACTCCCGAGTTGGACTGCACAGCCATTCTCGGCGGTGCAGATAGACTCTTAAGAAGCTACACCATCGTCTCTCGAGACGGACGGCTGCCGCCGCCGCCGCCGACGACGACGACGGTCATGCTTTGATAAATATTTCGTATACAAATATTTATGCACATTCTTAATTTCTTGGTATAAATTTCTAGGAACTGGCGTGAGTCAGTAAAACTCAAGCATATTTAAAGTTTTTTTAATACAAATTGTAAACTGCCCACCTGAAATGTATGAAAGGTTGCATTCTTCACGACACTGGGTATCACCTTTAAACTTTTTTCAACAATAGAATAGATATAAAATACTAATCTATTATAGTTTTAATTTGCATTTTATTGATTACTAAGGACACTGAAAATTTAAACATCTGTTTATTGACACTTGAAAATGTTTTGTGAATTACCGGCTAATATCCTTTGTTCATTTTTGTATTGGAATGTTAATATTTTACTTTTGATTTCTGAGTGCTCTTTATTGTTATACACATTGCAAATTTTATTTGCATTTACTTGTTTACCTTTTAATTTTATTTCTTCTTGTTTTAAAAACAGAAGTGCAAACATTTTACTTAGTCAGATCTACTGGTCTTCCCCTTTGTGTTTTTGCTTTTGGTTTAAGCTTAGGAAATTTTTTTATCTTAAGATTGTCTAAATCTATTATATATTATTAACATTATTTTACAATAAATTATGTAAATATATTTTCTTCCAGTCATTTTTAAAAAGACTTTATTTACTTATTTTTGGAGAGAGGGTAAGGGAGGGAGAAAGAGAGGGAGAGAAACATCAATGTGTGAGAGAAACATCGATGGATTGCTCCTTGTACATGCCCAAACTGGGAACTGAACCCACAACCCAGGCATGTGCCCTGACCAGGGATCGAACTGGTGACCCTTTGCTTCATGGATGATGCCCAACGAACTGAGCCGCACTAGTAAGGGACCAGTCTTTTTTCCCGTCATTATTACATTTAACTTTTTAACATACTTGGAATTTTAGATGTTATTAGGCAGAGCTCTAACTTTCCTTTTTTCCCCCTCATGCTTTCTTTATTCGGTCATCCTAATATTGGTCATTTATTTTCCCAGATGTCACCTTTATCTTATATTAAATACTTACACATATTTTGATACTCACAGGCCTGCAACACTGATCTGTCCATTTATAACATATCACATTAATGAGCTAATTATTATAAATTTTTGATTATTTAATTTCCTTATGTATTTTAATAACTGATGACATACCAATAATGTTTTAATTTTTAAAATTCTTGTTGCACATTTTGAGCAGTTTTTATTTTAAAAAACAACACCTAAATATTTCATAATGAAAAATAAACATGATTACATGCTCAATTCCAATAGTTTCAATAACAAAGAAAGGTGTAAGATGAAAAGTAAAAGTCCTCCCTCTCTTCTCAAGTCTCCAATTTTATTCCCCACAGGCAAATACTGTTAATAGTTTCTTCTGTGTCTTTAGATAGCACATATTAAAAATTACATCTGTGTATGCATTTTTACAAAAGTGGAATAATGTTATGTGGACTTCTTTATGATTAGTTTTTCATTTAGAAATTTATTTGAACATCTTTTCATGTTAGCACACAGGATTCTAACTCATTAATTTTAACTACTTCATGATAATGCATTGAATGGATATAATTATTATGGCTAGTCCTTGATTGAAGGCTACTTAGATTACTTTTAGTTCTTTGTCAACACAAATAATTATTCATTTTTCCTGTTGAACTTTAGATCATTTTTTCCTATTTTAAAAATTGAAGTTGCATTAAAGTTATGCAATAATTTATAGAAGGATTGCTATTTTTATTATTTTTTAACCTGTCTATTCAAGAACAAACCACATCTTTCCATTTGTTTGAATATATTTTATGTACCTCAGTAAAATTTTATAAGCTTTTAAAAATAGAGTGTTCAATTTATTCCTTGGGCTTTTATTTTATTTTTTAAGAAGATTTTATAATGGTATTATTTCCTGTTATATTTTCTAACTAGTTATCTCTGGCAAGTAGGTAAACCACTGCTTTTTATTTTTTCGCATATTTATTTTACTCTTGGACATATTACTCAATTCTATTTGTAATTATAATCTACATAGATTATTTTTATCTTTTCTGATAGCTATCTTGATTTTATTTTTATATAGAAAAGTACAGGTTGAAATATAACAACCACTTATGTACCTTCTACATAAAAATAACAATAATGGTTTTACTACTTATTTTTTTCTTATCTTGTTTTAAAGGTTAATGCTTCAACAACCATATGAAGTAATAGTGGCTAAATGACTACATTTGTTTTGACTCAATTTTTTTCTTTACTAGATGGGGACATACAAAAATACCGGAGTGTTCCATAAGGTTGCATTTCTTAAAACATAATGCTTTTAGTTTGGAAGAATTTTAGATTTACAGAAAAGCTGCAAAGATAGTACCAAGAGTTTCTGTGTACCTCACACCCAACTTATTCTATTAATAACTTACATAACTATCCAAACTAAGAAACCAACATCAGTACATTACTATTAGCTAAATTCTAGACTTTAATTGAATTTCATTATTTTTTCCATGAATATCCCTTTTCTATTTCCACATCCAGTCCAAGATACCACATTACATTTAGTTGTCATGTCTCATTAGTTTCAATATGATCTGTGATAATTTCTTAGTCTTCCCTTGTTTTTGATGGGGCATTAGTAAAGTATTGTGTAGAATACTCCCCAATTTGAATTTGTCTGGTATTTCCTCATGATTAGGCTATGGTATTGTTTTTGGGAAGAAGACTAGAAAATTGATGTTTCATTTTTTCATTTTAAGTATATTTTATTGATTATGTTATTACAGTTGTCCCAATTTTTCCCCCTTTCCCCCACTCTGCCTGGTACCTCCCTTCCCTCCAGCAATCTCCCCACTTAGTTTATGTCCATGGTTCATGCATATAAGTTCTCTGGATTCTCCATTTCCTCTACTATTCTTAACATCCCCCTATCTATTTTATATCTACCAATCATGCTTCTTAATTCCTGCACCTTTTCCCATATTCTCTCCCTTCCTCCTCCCAGCTGATAACTCTCCAAATGATCTACATCTATGATTCTGTTCCTTTTCTGGTTGTTTGCTTAGTGTTTTTTAGATTCTGTTGTTGATAGTTGTGAATTTGTTGCCATTTTAATGTTCATAGTTTTGAACATTCTTCTTCTTTTTATTAGATAAGTCACTTTACCATTTCATGTAGTAATGGCTTGGTGATAAAGAACTCCTTTAGCTTTACCTTGTCTGGGAAGCACTTTATCTGCCCTTCCATTATAAGTGATAGCTTTGTTGGATAGAGTAATCTAAGTTGTAGGTCCTTGCTTTTCATCATTTTGAGTACTTCTTGCCAGTCTCCTCTTGCCTGCAAAGTTTCTTTTGAGAAATCAGCTGACAGTCTTTTGGGAACTCCTCTGTAGGTAACTCTCTCTTTTTCTCTTGCTGCTTTTAAGATTCTCTTTATCTTTAACCTTTGGCATTTTAATTATGATGGGTCTTGGTGTGGTCCTCTTTGGGTTCAACTTATTTGGGACTTTCTGTCCTTCCTGGACTTGGATGTCTGTTTCCTTCACCAAATTAGGGATGTTTTCTTCATTATTTTTTCAAGTAAGTTTTCAATTTTTTGCTTTTCCTCTTCTCCTTCTGGCATTCCTATGATTCAAATGTTTGCATGTTCCCGAGTCTTCTTATCCTCTCTTTGTTTTTTCAGTTCTTGTTTTTTCTTCCTGTTCTGGTTGAATGTTTATTTCTTCCTTATGTTACAAATTGTTGATTTGAATGCTGGCTTCCTTCCCTTCACTGTTAATTTCCTGTATATTTTTCTTTATTTCATTCAGTATAACCTTCATTTCTTCCTTATGTTGTTGCCGAACTCAATGAATTCTTTGAATATCTTGATCACCAGTGTTTTGAATTGTGCATCTGATAGATTGGTTCTCTCCATTTCATTTAGTTCTTTTTCTGGGATTTTGCTCTGTTCTTTGGGTCATATTTCTTTGTCTTCTCAATTTGGCAGCCTCTCTGTATTCGTTTCTGTGGATTAGGAAGAGCTGCTTTGACTCCCTCTAAAAGGCACCTATAAATTGTGTAGGGCAGAGCCTAGGTAATCGCCAGAGAGGGGCAACCTGCTTCACCACTTTGTGGCTCTGTGTGGGTCGGGGGCTCAGAGAGGGAACTGTGCTGCTTCTTAACTTCTAGGGGTTTGCCCAGTGATGTTTCATTTTCATCACATCATAACAGGGGGTACATGCTATCAACATGACCTGTCACTGGCAATGTGAAGTTTGGTCACCTGACTAAGGTAGTGTTTGCCAGGTTTCTACCCTGTAAAGTTAGTTTTATCTCCCTTCATACTTTTTGGGAAGAATGTCACTAAGTCCCTTCCATACTGAAGGGAGTGGGGTTTGACTCTAATTAAATTAGTATGTTTCTAGTGTTTCACTATTATGTCATCAACTTTTGACTTGATATAGATATTGTTTATCATGTTAGAGAAGTATCTAAAATAAATGTGTTTTTACATGAGTCATCAGCTACCTAAATTCTAATTTAGGGAAGCAAATAAAAATACTGATTTTAGGGGAAATAAAAGGGCTTTGAAGAAATGAAATCAAGATTCAATATAAAGAAGTTCCACTACCTACATTAAGTAGCTCATCTGAACTAGTGAAAAATCTGAAATATATATATATATATATATATATATATATATATATATACACACACACACACACATATATTTAATTCAAACCAGGAAAACAAATGGTGGCCTTCTATGGGTAATCTCCATTGTCAGCTTTTACTCTCTTCATATCTCATAGCTTTTGGAACGAAGTCTAGTGGTTCAGTCTGTCTTGAGCATCCCCCATAGTTAGTAAGTGGGCTACAAGTTTCTCATGTCATTGGCTCACTTTTGAATTCTACAATTTTTGCAGCCCTCTTGGAGGTATTAAGATATTAAATTGTTCACTCATATTGCCTTATTCTTTTGGCCACCCTTCATGTTATCATGTTGCTGTTTGAATAGAACTTCTGCCTTGATTGTACTGTTAGAATTAGTAATGAGATAAAGCTCTTGGAAGGTCCAGGCAATAGGTAATAGTTCAGACTCTTATTCAACTCCAGGCTATAACTGGCTCCATGCCATGACTCCGTCAGCTCAGCATCCCAGAGATTGCTGTTACAAGAATACATTTTACATGTTGATCCAAATTGCTTGCAATAGCTTGAAGGTTGGCCACACACCAATGTGTTATAGCACACTGACCCAGAACTACCATACTGCACAGCACACACACATACACACATGTGCGTACTCTGTAGAAATGATCAATTCAGGATGAGGTTCTCTTCTGTCTTATATTAAACCTGTATTTTTTTTCTCATAATGAAACTGCACTTGAATTTTTCAGCAAGTATTTTCCTTCTCTGGACTTCAGCTTTCTTATGTTTAAAATATGAGGACTAAATTTCTGGGGTTTCTCTGCCCTCCATGGTTATGATTTAAGATGAGAAAGTCTGGCCTCTCTAATAACAGTGTGAGCTCCTTGAGGTTAAAGATGCTAAATTATTTATTAAAGCTTTTTTTCTTCCATAACACCTATAGTAGTGGTCTATTGCAGTTGAGTATGGGAAGAAGGAGAATATTTTCAGACTACCTCCTACTTGCCAGAATTAAAGTGTGTGTTTGTGTGTGTGTGTGTGTTTCTCTCCTGATTGAGAGCCACTAATCTAACTCTTCTCTGGGACCCAAATAATTAGTCAATAATGTAGCTGTTGATTAATTTATTGCCAGCATTTTACCCTGTTGTACTCATATTATTTTGCACTGTATGTGACTTCTAAATTTTCTTTGACAACTTTTTGGTTGTGAGCTTTGGCTTTCTTTCTAGTTTGCATCAGAAAAACGGAGATTTGCTACTCCCACCCAAAACCACCATTCCTTATTTTTCTTTCTTTGTCTTGGGACAGCCTGAAATGCTGGCTGATACCTCCTTTGGCAGCTGAGAATCTGGGATCCACTTAGGGCCCATTAGTGCACTGGCAGAAGAAAGTGGTCTAGCACGCTGGCCCCAGTGCATCTGTTTAATTGCATAGGTATCAGAGGGATTGTGCCCCCTCTGGTAATTGCTGTAGAAGGGGTCAGCAGGGCAGACACTTCATTCCCCCTGGGCTTCCCCCACCATCGAATTCCCTTTTGGTGAAGGCAAGTTGGCCAGTCTCACGACACCCCATCTGTCTGACTCATCCTTCCCTCCCTGCTCCCACACTGCTGCCCTATCCCGAGGGCATGGGCTCAATGAATCTCTCCTGACACCCAGGGCCAAGCAGAGAGTTGGAAATTAGACAGAGGGACTAATGGCTTAGCTCCCTCAAGCACCTGGACTGTCTCCAGGGCTCTGGACACATTCCCTGGTGGGGCCGTCCATCTCGTTCTGTGCTGCTTTTGCTAACCCAAACATCAGAGCAAGGAGATTCCTCTTACCTTCCTCCAAAAAACAGGCTACCTGGAGCTAACTCTTCTGCAGTGGTAAGAGTTAGCTGGGAGTCAATCACCAAGGGAAGACCTGGGTATATAGGCAGCAGCAGAGAAGGAATGAAGGGGTCTAATATTGTTGGAAATCTACTCTGTGCTGTCTGACACCCTGATGAATCAGTCAAAGCACTTAGAGAAAACCTACTTTAGCCTCAGAACTGTCCCCAACCCACCTCCAAACAGCCAATGTCTGCATGAAGCTCATTAAATATACAACAGATACCATACTTTGGGAATGGAGGGAGGATGTTGGGAGTAATAGAAGGATGCAGGTGGAGCTTAGGGGAAAGTAGGGAACTTGTGGCTCTTTTCTGTGTTTCTTGACTGCAAGACCTTGTCTGGGTGCATCTTCTGATTGGGAGGCCTGAGTCAGAAGGACTAGTGAAGCCACAGAGTGGGCCCAGGAAGTGTGGGCTTCCTAGTAAGACTTCCCTTCCTTCCTTCTTCTTTCCTTGCAAAGTTTTCTCTGGCTTTGGGGATACAAAAGCAAAGGACATATACCCTGTCCTTAAGGAACTCACATCCTAAAAGAAAACATCACAGTTAATGGAAAAAAACATGGGCTTTGGCATCAGAAAACTTAGGTTCTGAGTCAAGCTCTACCACTTACGAGCTGTGTGTATTAGGGCATGTTACTTAATACTGAACTTCTCTGATCTCTGTCCTTAGCTAAATATTAGAGAACAAAAAGTGACATATATATATATAAAATATAGGAGTTCAACAAATGATAGTTTTATTGTTGTTATTATATAATAATCCAAATACAAGCCAGACATAATAAGGAACATGAATGAAGTACTGACAAAATGCTACTACTACATGATCACACAGCTAGCGAAAGGTGAAGTTCAGAATCCCAAATCAACTGATTGCATTCTCAAGCTTGAGACATGGCCTTAGTTTTCAAAATCCTGGTCACTCTAATGGTTGTTCTTTATTCCAAACAAGGCTCCTCCATTTATCTTTGGGAAAGTTTCCCTCAGAGGATCTGTGGATCCATGAATCTGTTCTTGCATTTCTGGCTACAATCTAAGTTTCTTTACTGAAGGAATTCAAAGCAAGACTTCAGTGTTAATGATGGGAACTTGGGCCCAAGCAGGAAATCAAGGGCAAAGCTATGCTGTATGCTCTGCATGCACACTGCAGGTTAGGAAAACCCTGTTTCAGGGGAACATAGATATCCAGTGCTGACTCCAAAACCAGGCACCAGACACCAGGACTAAACACCCTGGACCTTGCTGGCTGGGGTCCCAATGACTTCTTGGCCAGAATGACATTGGTGACTGGGAAAGGCCTATGAATCTGTACTAAACAAGGATGGAAAATGAAGATGCTAATATCCAGGGCTTTTCCCACATTCTGACTCTAAATTAAGCTGCATTGAAGAGTTGGATCCTTGAAGCATCAAAAGCAAGGCTAAGCCCAGCGTTCTCCCTTCAGGCCTCAGCGTTTGATACAACCAGGTTCTAGGACACTGAGAAAACACGGACAGTTCCTTGGGGTTTCTCACCATAATATCCTCTCACATTTGTGCAGAATTTAATGATTCATAGAGCACTCCCACTGTCCTTATCGCTGAATCCTTGTCATTGGCCCTGGCTTTTCTGTGAGAGCAAAGTATAGACAGCACGATGTGGTGGAAATAGTCCAGGGTTTGATATCAAGTAGATATAGGGTTGAATCTTCCTTCTAGATTTAATAGCTGTAACCTTGGGTACATTTTTGACTCCTCAAAGTCTGAATTTCCTTGTCTGTACAGTGGGGATTATCCCCAGGGAGCGATTAAATGACATCTGAGACACCAATGCCTGCACAGCACCTGGCATAGTGCAAAAACTCTCCTTCCTTTCTCTTCTGCCTACTTCATTCCTGCTGTCTGCTCTTTCAGTCAATGCAGCCTGGTACCTGAAATGGGGGTGGCCCATTGGCAGGGGTTTCTACTTGTTTCCTTTGTCTCTAAGGCTGGATGTGGACCTCTGAGCATGGCAATAGCAGACTCAGTGGTGGAAGTCCCAGGTGAGCTTAGGTGGCAGCATCAGTTTCTGCTGGTGCGTGTCCTTCTGTGGCACAATGAAGGGATATCTGTAGTGTGCTGTGGTGTAGGGACATGAGGGTGGGATATGGAGACAAACTGGGAACAGGGAGGTGGCAGTTACTCAGTGTGTCTCTTGGTGTCTGGGATCTGGATCTGCATTGCTTAAGTAGGGCATGGAAGTGGCTGAGGACTTGACTTGCATGGACAGCGGTGGAGAAAAACAGGTTTAGATTCTCGTGAGCCTCTGGTAATGTTATTTTTATCAACCAATCAATATGTCACCTTGTTTTATGTGTGTTTCTGTTTAAGGACAGCTTGTTTAATACATATTGTTGATCCATTGACATTGAACTCATACCTGAATGAAGCTTGTCTCACACAAATCTTTTTCTCCGTAAGTCACATCACGGCCCTCTTGTGCTTAGAACACTAGACAGCACTATGCTTGGGGACCACAGTGAAATCACCAACAAAACAAACCCCCCAAAATGTGGCACTAAATGACATTTGAGACAAGTATGAAAGAAGAAGGCAGAGTGTTGCCTTGTTCAGTCTCATCTGGGAACATGCAAGTCAAGTTTTTCACCCCTGAGTACAAGTTCTTGAATGACCACGCAAGCACTACATTACGGATTTGGGTTTGGTTACAAATACATTTTAGTGAATTGGCTAATTCACAAATATGAGATCTGTGCATATGAGGACCAACTACATTTCTTCTTCCACAACCTTACCTCTCCCCTACACCTTCAAATGCTATTTACTGAGCCAGACGTTTAAGGAAGATAATCAAAAAAAGACACGATGTTTCCTTTTGGAGCTTGGCTGGTGACTTAGCACTTATGCGCCTCGGCTTTAATTTGAATTTTGAATTGATGAATAACTTAAATCATTCCCTCTCGTCAGGTCTAGGTACTAAGAGAATAAAGACCTTTACATCTGACTCTCTGTCACCTTTCTTGTCTTATCTTTCCCCAGGCCCTTCACGGCTGAGCTCTAGCCCTATGGAACTCCTCATTCAGCCTCCTTGGAGCAGGCTCCCTCCACCCAGCAAAGGGTGCCTCAGACCACCATTGATCTATTGGAATGGCGAGAGGAATGATGATTTTCCTCTTGATGTGAGCATTGTTGACATTTTCATCAGCAGCCCAGGCTTTAAAAGCCACATCTTGGCAAGAGAATAGGTGAAATCCTTCTCAAGCCTTTGCTCCAGGGGATCACTCTGGGATTCAGGGCTGAGTCTTTTCATCAGAGGCGTAGAAGCACTGGGATAAAGGCACATAATTCTTTCCAGCTTCAGGGAAACTTTCTTTTTCTTTTTCTTTTCCCAGAGCTTATGTGTGCCCTCACTGCCGACCCATGGACTTTTTAGTTAGGCTCTGGTATCAGATCAGAGGTGTGATAGAGTTGCCAGCTTCTCCTGTGAGAAAAGTGGCATCACTGTAACCATCTCAAAGGCTGCCTTGGAGTCTGACCTAACCAGGTCACACTGCTGTTAGTGTTCCAGGAGTTGAGTTTACACAGAGACCACTGCTGAGTGCCTCAGCCAAAACTGGTCAGTCTTAAAGGGAACAGAGTTAGACCACCATGGATGCTCCTCTCCCCGAAGGCAGAAAGATGAAGTTTGCATCTACAGCAGCCCTTGAGCTGACAGGCGTAGGAACCCCTTTTATTGCTTGTATGTTTCTTTGGTCAGTCAATAACTGTACAAGTATTACTCAGGCTCCTGTTTTGTGCCATGACCATGCTCGATACTAAGAAAGTGTGGGGAAGGATGAAGGGTGTGTGGTCTGCCATTGGAGGTCCCATGGTTTAGTGGCATGGAATGTCTTTGCTAACTGGAATGGAGACACTGACATATTGTGAGCCTTGGACCACCGTGGACATGGGAAAGAAGGCAGGGGATTTGGTTGGTTGACAGTCACAATATCTCAAAGTTTTATCCTAAACTGGCACACCCTAGATATCATCCCATCTCTGAAGGAAGGTTTGCCAAACTTTCCAGCAGGAATTTCAGTTTCAGTAGAACAGGGTCTTTATTGGGATTGTTTATGGTTTTGTGTATAGTGAAATGCCTGAGGGGTGGTAGATACTTGATAAATATTTGCTAAGAGAAAAAAATTAAGAGAGACTGAGGTGGACACTGGTACACACTCCCTTCCTTTCCCATGGATTTGTTTCTGAACAAGTTTTGGGACAAGAATAACCTTTCTTTCGCCTTGTCTCTATGAACTGGGTGAGGGCTCCTGGGATGAGTAAAAGGTGTCCCAGCATCTGGGACTGTATTGCCAGACACTCTTCCCCCAGTTGCTCATCAGAGGGGCCTTTAGAGGGCTTTCTAGAAAACTTATTAACGTCCGCTTATCTTTGGGAGGCACATGCATTCCCCTTTGCTGTCTCTAACAGTTATCTGAAAACTGTCTAGACTTTAGATTCCAACTGGGTTAAGGGGAATGAGAATGAAATATTTCTTCACTTGGGGATGGGGGTGGACACAATGAAATATCCCCGTTCCTGACCTCTGGGGCTGACTCCCCGCAGTCAGCTAGAGGCCCCACAACTTGGAGAATGGGATTTGTCAGTGTCTGAGTGTGTTCTATCACAAGGAGACTATATATTGCTTGGCTTGCACAAAGAGTTTTTGTAATAAACTTTTCCATTTGGGTGGAAAGGGAGCAGGAAAAGCCTTTAATCTTGTCTTTTGCGTGGTATCTGTGATGGGGTTAGGGTGATTGCTCCCAACTGCTTAGAGTATTTTGGTGGGATGATGGGAGGTGGATTCCAGCCCCCTTTAGGATTCATGTCTAACTTTCTTTAAAAAAAAAAAAAAAATCTCCTTTTATCCTAAAACTCATTATTTTTTTTTTTCAGTTTATTAAACATGTTGTCTCTTAGATCTCATATTAAAATCTATTTCCTTTCTGTAGGGGACAAGTTGAAACCAGAAAGGTTACCTTGTAATTTTTCCACTTTGATTCTGCTGCTTGTAAAGGGCACCTCCAGTTCTCTAGTTGCAGCAAGGAGCTGCTTTCTGGGGGATGAGGGGAGTTACCTCTAGATTTGCTGCCCCACCGAGGGTGGGGGAGAGCTGTGGCTTCCCTCCGCCGCTGCCTGCGTGGGCCTGTTCCCCCCTCACTGCTCAGCTTTCTTTGACTTGGCGTCAGCAGAGTAAGTTAGGGGAGCAAGTCACTATGAAAATTATGTTAAACCAAACTTTTCCATAATCAAATAGAAGCTATAGTTATCTGCCGTTATTGACTTTAAGGGGATCTCCCCTTTCTTTGGGGTCTTCCAACCTTCAGCGATATCTCCTTTGATTTCTTGGAGCATTTGTCTGTTAGGGACTTAATACCCTGCCTGAATTTGGAAATTTCTCTCCACTGAGAAAAGAACTCAGTTTCTCCCAAGACAATCCACCATTGCAGGCCTCTCTAATTGTTAAGATGTTCTTTCTTCTGTTGGATTGAAGTTTGTCCTGCGCCCATGCACTGGTCTCTGCCCTGACAGGTGAGAACCCTGTTTAATCTAAATCAGTCCCCCATGAGGAAGAATGGGGACAATGGTCAAAGCTCCAGGGCAGGAGCTGTGAGCTCAAATGCTCTCAAGGGCCTGGGAGGACACCTAAATGTGTGGAGTAAGCTGGGCAGATGGTAAGTGGCCAGTGACAGACTTAGAGCTGATGAGATAAGAGAGTGATATGCTCCATTTCCAACAGGGACAGTCACTTCTGCCCACCACTGCTGTGGGGAAATGTGGGCCCAGGGTGGCCACAGCTAACGATTTTTCAAGAGAAGCTTGAAATTAAGACTTGCCTCCCTCTCTCTCTCTCTGTGTGTGTATGTGTGTGTGTGTGTGTGTGTGTGTGTGTGTGTGATCTCTCACTTTCTAAATCCTGGCAACCAATTAAAGAAAATTAGCATAGCACAGCACAACCAAACAAATCAAGCTTCAGGCCAGGAACAGCCCTTGGGTCTTCACTTTGTGATGGAAAAATAAAGATCAGAGACTGCAGGCATGAGAACAGTGCACTTCTGAAATTTTAAGCCCCCCCCCCCCCATTACTTTTGCTATTCTCTGTTTCCTGGGAATGATTAGCATGTAGTCTTTACATGCTCACATTCAGGGATGGCAAGGGAGGGGAGAGAGACCATGTCCCACCTAAAATTGGTAGAGTGGAGAGCAGCTTCCGGTGGTGGTGTAGATGGCAGGGGCAGTAGCAGAAGAGAAAGGAGGCAGAGAGCCTGCGCCTGGAGAAGGGAGCCGTCCCTGACATTCCTGATGGCGAGACTCCTGAGTTCCTCCAGAATCTCAGGAAAAGAGCATTCCCCGAGAAAGGGAAAAATAGCTTAACTTGTTGGGATGAGCAGACAGGAGCTAACTGGGCAGAGCTCTGGGAGGGAGGCTTCTTGGATAGGGGGTGGGGGTGGAATCGGCTGAGAGGGGAGGTAGGAGGGCGCTAATACAAATGGCTTCTCTGAATTTAGAGCCGGAGCTGGCTATGTTTAGGGGGCTTGGGAGTGTTAATTTTTGTTTCCTTGCTGGTACCTTGATAAAATCTCTCTTTTTTTCTCTGTTTATTACATGGGTGTATAGGCCTTTTTACTCTCTCTCTGTTTACCCTGCACTAGTAAGCCCTTAATGAATGCTTGATAAATGGATACACTGCGTATGTATTTATGCGTAAAACATGCAGCGCTGGTCATGGAAGAGGTCTGCAGTCCTGCATCAAGAAATCTGGAATATCAACTCAGGCTCCCAGGAGCTCAGCTTTCATGAGGGTGCATGGACCCCCTGGGAGGTAGGCAGAGCTATCAGTTTGGCCTGGGGTCCTGGGCTTAACAACTAAACTGGAGAAACTCTAGCCTTCCTACACTTTAGCAGGGGAAAGTAGACAGGTAGGGGAAAGTCATGAAATGGATATCACCTTTGGAGAGAGCTGAAAGGCACAGTGGACACTTGAAGGCCAGAGGGGGACAGGGTGGAGTTAGTCCAGTCCCTGGGGAATGGAGAAGTGAAGAGAGAGGCCTGATGATCCCCGTGGGCTGAAAGACTTGTAATCACTCAGAAAGGCCCTTTTGGGCAGCAGAGCAGTGACAGAGTTGGAGAGGAGGAGAAGAGCAGAGGGGAGGCAAGAATGACAGCTACTGCTGGAGCAGAAGGCCTATCTGCTGCCCAGGTAGCCAGCTCGAGAGTTCCCGTGGCCTTGCTGACTGGAGGCTGAGCCCAAAGTCTCAGATTATGCCCAGAGCTCTTATGAGTGGAGGAAACAAGCATGCCCATTACTATCTGACTCCATCTATCTATCTATCTATCCATCACCACCTATCTGTATACACGTATATATTATGTATCAATATTTATTACATGTATGAGACGGATATATTCAAAA
Organism: Furipterus horrens; assembly: GCF_987537825.1. Taxonomy (NCBI): domain Eukaryota; kingdom Metazoa; phylum Chordata; class Mammalia; order Chiroptera; family Furipteridae; genus Furipterus; species Furipterus horrens. Next base: position 75,287,978 of record NW_028327182.1, read on the forward strand.
TTCAACATGGTCATGCCTATTTGCCTACCTATATTCAAAAATAATTTCAGTGCATTCCAGAAAATCCTGAAATGATGAGGCCTAGATTGAAAACTACATTCTTCACTGACTTTGGGGGTTCTCTTTGGTTCTCCTCCACTTCTGCTTCTCATTCTCTAATCAGTCTTCTTCCTTCTGAGAAAAGGATTACTGAACCTGCAGTGCATTCTTAAATTGTTTTAATTTAAAAGAAGATGATGTTAAAAGAGAGAAGGAGGACTTTTTCATCACAGAAGTTCTCTTTCAAGGGGACTTGAAATCCAGGGGTTGATATGGAAATGTGGCTGCGTATTCGTGTTGTTGGCAGGAAACACTGCTTCAGAAGTGACAGCACAGTCTTAGCTGTGTCAGTGGTTCGCCTTCTGTGTTCACCTTCAGTGCCTGCCCACCCAGGTCACTGAGCGGGCAGCTGCTGGGATGGGCACAGAACCTGGGGATGCGTGTCCTTCTTCTCAAGACAGCTGGCTGTGAGCACATCAAATCAAGCACGTCTGCTTTTTAAGGAAGGGAAAAGAAAATTAACCGTTGGGAAGAAGCTTTGGAAATTGTGCAAAAGACTCCCTGGTCACAAAGGACCAGTGGGGCAAAGCTCAGTATAACAAAATGTGTGTCATGAAAGAAAACAAACAAACAAAAAAAAAACTCTTAAAAAATGTAGTTTCAAGAATGTTATTCTCCAGTGACCCTGAAATTCCATACTTGTGTCTCCTTCCTAAGGCAAGAAATAGGAACCCTGAGATGAATGAGTGACTTGCAGCTTTAGACAAATTGGCACCTACCGGTCTCTTGCTCACAGCAGATAGAAGTGATCTGTCCTCACCACATACTCTGGCATTTAGTTCTACTGTTTCAAATTATCTCTAGTTGTTTCACGCTTTGTTGTCTTGTCTTTCCAAATAGACTGGTGTCAATTCTACTTCAGTGTTGTCACTGAAGGGTTCTTTTTGAATTCCTGCTCCAGATCCAAGGAGAACGCTAGGCTGTGGCCCTCCGGCTAATGTCTGGGGAACACTGCAGGCCTTGGAAGCCCCTGTGAACCCTTTGGTCATGACCAACCTGGTTGCTTGCTTCTGCCTGGCTCTGGGCTTCTTGAATTGTGGTACAAGCTGTCCCTTGAGCCCTGCCTGGTCAGCTAGGTCACCACCCTACCACCTCAACTCTGTCATTTCCTTCCTCTCTCTGCATCCTCCTTCTAGCCTCTGGTCTTGACCTCCGTAACCATCATGTCCACATTTCTGCTTCTCGCCTGCTGCTTAGAAGCCCTGCTGCTTCTGAGATTCTACCACATCATTCTGCGTTGCTGTCCGAGATCCAGTCCCTGGGCACCCACTCAACTCAGATCTAACTGGAGTTGACAATACTCCATAGACTTGGTGGTTCTGACTCCAGCCTCAGAACTCTTGTTCTGGTTAATTTTCTCCTTCAGCTCAAACCCCACTCCCACACCCTCCAGTTTCTCTCCTGCTCAGAGTAGTTGGGGTGGAAAGCAATAACGTGAATTGCAACTGAAGCAAGGTAACCATTGTGAAGCTGGTTGACACTGCAAAGACTGAGGATTAAGGTGGCAAGGGGGATGTAAAGACAAGAGGTGCCTTTTCATCCCCTTGTCCTTCCTTTCTTCCTCATTTTTTCCTCCTTTCATATATAATTTATTCTTTTTTTTAATGTGCTTTATTGATTATGCTGTTACAGTTGTTCCAATTACTTTTCCCTTTGTTCCTCTCCACCCAGTGACCCCCCTTCCTCCAGTTGTCCCCCCCTTTGCCCATTGGTTGTGCATATAGTTCTTCTCAACATCTTCCTGTCTACTCCACTCCCTCCTACTATGCTTCTTAATTCCTGCACCATCTCCTTCCCTTTCTCCCCTTCCCCCTCCCTGCTAACCTCCCCCCATTATGTTCCCCATACCTATAGTTCTTGTTCCACTCTCATTGCCTACTTAGTTTGCCTTTGTTTTGATTCCCTAGCTTCTGTTGTTGGTGGTTGTGATACAGTTTTCATTTTAATGTTCATAGTTTTGATCCTCTTTCTCCTAAACAAGTCCCTTTAACATTTCATATAACAGTGGTTTGGATCTGATGAACTCCTTCAGTTCTACTTTGTCCTGGAAGCACTTTCTCTGCCCTTCTATTCTGAATGACAGCTTCATTGGATAGAGTAATCATGGTTGTAGGTTTTTGCTTTTCATTACTTTGAATATTTCTTGCCAGTCCCTTCTTGCCTGCAGAGTTTCTTTTGAGAAATCAGCTGGTAGTCTTATCGGGACCCCTTTGTATGTAATTCTCTTCTTCTCTCTTGCTGCTTTTAAGATTCTCTCTTTATCCTTAATTTTTGACATTTTGATTATAATGTGTCTTGGTGTGGTTATCCCTGGGTCCAGTTGTTTTGGAACTCTCTGTATTTCCTGGACCTGTAAGTCTATTTCCTTCCCCAAGTTAGGGAAGTTCTGCTTCATTATTTTTTCACATAATTTTTTAATTTTTAGTTCTTCTTCTTCACCTTTTGGCAACCCTATGATTCAGATGTTGACCTGCTTATAGCTGCCCCATAGGTTTCTGAGCCTCTCCTCATTTTCCTCACTTTTCGTTTCCTCTTTCTGCACTGGTTGACTGTTTATTCCTTCCCTCTGTTCCAATTTGTTGATTTGATCCCTGGTTTTCTTGCCCTCACCACTAGTTTTGTATGTGTTTTTGTTCATTTCAGCAGGACTAGCCTTCATTCCTTCCCCGTCTTGTTTAAGAGCTTCTGTTAGGTCTGTAAGCATTCTTATAACCAAAGCTCTGAATTGTGCCTCAGAAAGATTTTCTATCTGCTGCTTCACTAGATTAGATATTTGCTGTCTGGTCAGCTGTGTCACTGGGATCTCTATCATAATCTGTGCCATTCTGACAGTTTTGTGTATACCTTTGCTTCCTGGGAGGGGCTGTCACACCCCCTACACTATAGAGGGCAGAGCCCTGTGCACTCATCACAACCAGGCGATCTTTCTCACCACGCTGTGGCATTTTCTGTGGGGGTGGGGGTTCAAGATGGATTCCTGCTGTTACTCTCCACTGAGAAACCGGGAGCCTCATCTTCCATACCCACCCCCTCTGGAACTCACAGTCCAAGGCAATGGGGGTCTGCCTTCCCCAGCATTGGAATTGTAAGCTGATGGGTCTGGTCTGTAGCCAGAGATGCTCCCCAGGTGCTTCTCGCCTCCCCTTAAATGTGGGTGCCTGTGCTTACCGCCATCCCGCCGCCATCACCGTTGCTGCTGTCACCAGCACAGCTTGACCTCTCTGCCCCGGCTTCACTCCTCCTACCTGTCCAGATGAGCCCCATTTCTTTATAACTTCATACGTTGGACTTCCATTTATTTTCTGGAACTTCTGGTTACTTCTGGTTTTGTGGTAGTTGTATTCCTTCTTAGTTGTGGAGGGAGACAGAGCGTGTCAGTCTAGGCCTCCATCTTGGCCAGAAGTCTCTTCTTCCTCATTTTAAATCTTTGTATATGCAAGATAAAATGTTGGTTCTTCTGCACTGGCCTTCTTCAATGCCTGAAATTTCTACCTCTAGATTTACTATGGTTGCTACAGGTTACAATGGCTAACAGTCAGTAGGAATGTTTGAGTATGGAGAAGGAGATCAAGATGCACTGAGAGCATGGGCTTCCAAACATGATTGGGCAGATTGGGACCAGACTGTGTTGATGGTTTCACTTACCCTGGGAAAACAAAAAAATAAGAGCAATGGAGTGAGTATTCACAGAGGGGAAAGTGGGTAATTTAAAAGATGTCCTGATTTTGAGATCACACTTAACTATTTTGGGATAGATGTGTTTGTTTTAGAAAATGAAGTGGTGATGGAAAAATATTTGTTTTTGGGTGGTGGGCACACAGTGCAATATGAAGATCATGTATCGTAGTAATGTACACTTGAAACCTATATAGTCTTAATAACCAGTCACCTGAATAAATTTAATAAAAAGAAAAAAAAAAGATGAAGTGATGTAAGTCGATAGTAGGTTTTTTCTATTTTTAGGTTCTTATATGACAAACCAGTTGCAACTCCAAGTCAGTTTCTTTGATTTTACTTATCTTTAAAAAATGAACTCGACCATGAGATCTCTAATTTTGACAATAGCTATTCTAGAGCATGGGGTCCCATCACAGAGCAGGTATGGGTGGGCTCCAAGGTAAAGGAGACCTGGAGAGCCAGCATGGTACATGTACAAGAAGGGTGGACCTGAGATAGAACTCTCTCTCCCTTGTCTTGCCTAAGCAAGAAGGCTACTAAGTTGTCAGAAAATCTCTTTCATTTCCTATGTAGGTGGATGACTGTGATCCATCAAGAGACTGAGATGGTTGAGGGATATTGCTGTCTGCATTTCTGCACTGGTGGCTTTGTGCTTTGGAAATGTCTAGCCCTCAGGAACCCAGCCTCTGCAGTCCAAGGCCAGTGTGTTTTAATGTGAATATTGGTTATGTTAGCCAGTTAAGCAATAACATACACACAGAGGAATACATGGACTATTTCATATAAATATTAGTTTTTGTTTGGTTTTGTTTTCATTGAATTTAAAGACCCTGTAGGAGAAAGAGAAATTCATCCCGGAGTAGGAATACTCAGAGATCATCTCTAGCCCTACTGGCTCTTACTGTGATTTTTAAAGAAGCACACTTTTTAGAAAAAATGGGAGCTATAAAAGCAAAATGGAAAATTGGAGAAGATTAAAATATAAGCAATTCTTTTAAAGTGTCCTTTATATTTCTGAAGTGACTTTTTAATTTAAAACATAAAAATACAGTATGTATAAGTTGTTTTGTTCAGATTCAAAACTACAATTTATTTGAAAGTCACACATTTCAGATTAATCATATTTCAAATGCTGAGCATTTTTATCATGCATGGAGTTACAGTTTACCGATCTTTAAATAAGCTAGTCTTCATCATTTATTTTTTATTATTTAAATAATGCAGGTAACTTATCTTTCTCTGGCTTTTAAAAAATCCTGTAAAGATTTCAAAAACAGTTGTTATACTTTGGGGAACTTAACATTTCTCACAATGTTAAGTTGATTTAGAGAGCTTTCATATTCAAAAAGGGGAATGAAAGAAAAAGGAGCTACCTTGTAATTCTCACAACTGTATCATTGAGTTCAACCTTTGACAAGTATTGTCTACTGTGTCTCCTTCCTCAGGTGTCACCATCTGAAGCTTATTTCTATTCTGTCAACAAGCTTCTACAAACAGATTGGTCCAATGTTTTCCATTAACAAAGGAAACCTAGATTATTTGTCTTTATTTTCAAATTTTCTATGAGTATTACAAACATAGGCCATCTATTTTCACACAGTGCAAATGATGGAGAAACACAGAGCAGGTGGAAGGGCGATAGGAAGAGGTGTAGCATGTGTGACACACAAATGGTCCAAGGCAGAAAGAACAAGTTCATCAGAACCTCGGGCTTCCCCTTGCATCACCCACATGAAAATGTTCTCAATTCAGAAGAGACAGAGTGTCTTTTTCAATATCAAATTGTTGGTTTTCTAATCTTATGGATGTTGGCAAAGTATATTAAAAACCTTCTGGAAAGGATTCACTGAATGCCATTTGTGATTCATGGGAAGATGTCAAAATACCAACATTAACAGGCATTTGGAAGAAGTTGATTGCAACCGTCATGGGTGATTTGGAGGAGTTCAGCACAGTGGAGGAAGTAACTGCAGTAGTGGAAATAACAAGAGAACTAGAATTAGAAGTGGAGCCTGAAGATGTGAGTTGCGACCATCTTATGATAAAGCTTTAATGGATGAAGAGTTGCTTCTTATGGATGAGCAAAGACAGTGATTTCTTGACATGGAAACTACTCCTGGTGAAGATGCTGTAATGATAATTGAAATGACAACAAAGGATTTACATAAACATAGTTGATAAAGCAGTGGGAGGATTTGAAAGAACTGACTCCAAAAGACTAGAATAGTAGTCAGTAGGGGGGAGGGGGGAGGGAGAGAAGGGGGATAAGTAAGGGAAGGGTCTAGTCAAGGAACGTATATGAATGACTCATGGACATGGACAACGGGGAGGGATATAATTGTGGGAGAAGGGATGGGCTGGGGGGGGAGCAATGGGGGGAAAAATGGGACAACTGTAATTGAATAACCAAAAAATAAAAAAATAAAAAAAATAAAAAAAAAAGAACTGACTCCACTTTTGGAAGAAGGTCTGTGTGTAAAATGCTATCAAACAGCATTACATCCTACAGAGAAATACTTCGTGAAAGAAAGAGCTAATCAATGCAGTGAACTCATGTTGTCTCATTACACCCCCAGGACATATTTATTTAATAACTAGAAGTTTGTAAAATTTGACCTTCACCTATTTTGCCCACCCCCCTGACTCTGGCAACCACCAATCTGTTTCAGCGTCTATGAGTTTGGTTTTTCTTTTTTTAGATTCCACATATAAGTAAGATCATACAGTATTTGTCTTCTCTCTGACTTATTTCATATTGTTGCAAATGGCAGGATTTTCTTCTTTTTAGGTTGTTTCCCATACATTATTTTCTATATGTTCATAAAACCCTCACAAAAATTGACCAAAATAAAAAACAGTGGGACGTTTATAGAACATATTCTTTAGTCATGAAAAAATAAAATTAGAAATAAACAATAAAAGGGTGCTAACAAATAATAACTATTTGGAAATAAGAAACAGTTCTAGATAACACTAAAATCAAAGAAGAAATTTTAAAAGAGTTTTCTATCTAGAAACAAAAGAATTACTGAAATAGAAAACCAACAACAAATAAAAAGCTGAACAGCAAATAAACTCATCCATAAATTAAAAGAGAAAAAAAAGTCAACATCTTAATATAAGTAGAAATAACAAAAAGGAAACTCTTGAATATGAAGACCACCAAAAAACAAACAAACAAACAAACAAACAAAGGAAATATTATCCTGAAGTGAAAGATTGTGCTAAGACAATTTTAATTACAATAAAAAACTAGAGAGAAGAATGCCTACATTCACCACTATTATTTAATATTATTCTGAAGCTTTTAGCAAATGTAATAAGGCAATAAAATTAAATAGCAGGCATAAATATTAGAAAAGAATAGGTAAAACCATTTCTTTTTGCTACTAATAAGTTTGTATATATAAAATCCAAGGAATCTGGAGGAAAACTACTGAGTTTAATAAGTAAACTTGAATACAAGATCATTATCTAAAAACAGTATTTTCTCACTATTGTAACAGTAAACATCTAGTAATGGAAATGGAAAGATTATATCATTTAAAATAGTGACAAAATAAAAAGTGAAGACCCAGAATCTATATAAAAATACTTTACTGAAAGACATAATATCTGAATAGGTAGGCACATTATATTCTTAGATGAGAGGATAATATAATAAAAATGACAATTCTCCCAAGTTGATACATAAAGTTTGCAGTTTAAAACTTTGATGGGTTTTCCTTAGAACTGGAAGATCTTAAATTTCATATAGAATATTTAAGAAGAAGAATATTATGAGAAATGATAACAATAAAGGATGACTTATTTAATATACAAAATGTACTATAAAGTCTCTATAGTAAAACCTATATGGTATTTATGTAAGAATAGACAAGTAGGTCATTGCAACAGAATTAACAATCCAGAATTAGATGTCAAAAATAAATGAGAATTTAACATGAGACAAGTGTGGTGGTTTAATTAACAGAAGAAAAATAATGGACTCTTTAATAAATGATGCTGGTATAACTGGACATCCATCTGGAAGAAAAAAATAGACCCCATTCTTATATCAAACAGAAAGATAAATCCCAGGTAGAGTAAAGACAAATATAAGACAAATGTAAAAAGAAAAATATTAAAATGTTGAAAGAGCCCTCGCTGGTGTGGCTCAGTGGATTGAGTGCTGGCCTGTGGACTGAAAGGTCTCCAGTTCAATTCCCAGTCAGAGCACATGCCTGGGTTGCAGGCCAGGTCCCCAGTTAGGGGCATGCGAGAGGCAACCACATACTGATATTTCTCTCTTTCTCTCTCCTCTTCCCTCTCTCTAAAAATAAATAAAATCTTTAAAACAATGTTGAAAGAAAATATAGATTTTAAGAGTTAGGGAGAGCCTACCAACCAAGACTGGAAACACGGAAGTAATAAAAGAAAAGTAAGACTTACTTGGCTACATAAATTTTTTAAAGGTTTTGTGTAGGAAATGTTTTCATATACAAAGTCTATAAATTAATGATAATAGATCTTGAAAAATATTTGTAATGCAGATGTCAAAGAGTTAATTTCTTTAATATATGAAGAGCTCTAACAAATTGATAAAAGACATACCAAGCAACAGAAAACTAGGCAGTGTGTTTGTGTAGACAATTTACAGAAGAGATAGTAAAAGACTATATGAGAAGATGCTCAACTTTATTGTAATCAGGGAAATGCAAAGTAAAGCAAAAATGAAGTATCAGTTTACACCGATTAGACTAGCAAAATTAAAAAGAACTCAAACTCATTGTGAGGGGTGTGTCTGAAAGATTGTTATGCTTACAAAAATGTGAACTGTTACATCCTTTTTGGAAAGCAACTGGGAACATCTATGAAAATTTAAAATGTCATGCCCCCTTTGTGAAACAGCATTATACTTCCAGGAATTTATTGCACAAAAATAAATGTATACAATGTCATGAGGGCATATATGTTAATTGCAGCATTGTTTGTAATGGCTCTGCACCGGAAAAATGTGAATTCCTTGTCAATAGGGAAATGGCTGAATAAATAACGATACATCCACACCATGAAATATTGTTTAACATTAAAAAAACAGGTATAGAGCCATACCAGATGACTTGGAGTGATTTCCCTGAGGAAATGTTTGAGTGAGTAATGCAAGATGCAGAAAAGTGTGTATAAAACAAATGATACCAGAAAAAAAGTCTTCTGTGTGTGTGTATGTAGGATTATCTGATTATGGGGAAAAATTATCCACTGATTTTATGAAACTCCCCTTTAGGAAACCTTTCTTTCTTATAAGACCTGTTCTTTTCCTCCATGGCCTTGATCACAAGTTGTTACTTTACTGAAAATGCTTATATATTATACAATGCATTATCTATTATATTACTTATATATTTGTTTGTGGAATTATTTGTTTATATATGTCTTTCATACTAAATAAGATCAGGGCTGCGTTTGTTTTTGTCTTCCCTTATGTGGGCTCTGCAGCCCCAGCACTAGTATAGCCCCCGGCCCACAATAGGTCCTCAGTGAATATTTGTTATATAAATGAACATGATTCTAAATTCTGGCATGCATTTAGGGAAGGCAACAAATTTAGCTAAAAACTAAGACAGCCTCCTGACACTGCAAAGCATCTTTTCTTCTAGCTAAGGGCCTAATGTTGTAATTGAAAGTCTCTGTTCTCATCACTAGATATGTTCACCTCAAGAAGAGGACTTTTTGGTCATCTTTATATTCCGCTCTAGTGGCTTTTTATTCAGTCTAGAATTCAACAATATGTACAGGGTCATACTGATGTAAATGCTGTTTGTTGGTTGTCAGATTTAAGAGTTATCAAAGCATGGAGGATGTGGGTGTGGCTGCTGGGCAGAAGGGGCGGCCCTGTTTGTCAAAGCCAAGCCAGAGTTAGTTGACTAAAGTTGGAATGTGGAGGAGCTGGGGCAGTGGTGGGTGCTGATGCCCTTATAGCACAAGGGTCAAGGCAAGAGATACTGAGAGGTGATGGAATGAGAATAGATGTTTATATTACTTAAAGATATAAAGGAAACCAATAAGTAATAAAAAACCATGGCATAAATATCAAACATTGGGAGGAGATGACCAGGAGAGAATGAGAATAAATGAGTTAAAACTTCTTTGTTCATATAGCTCCAATTGGTGGTCAATAGACTGTAGTTAGCAGTTGATACATTAAAAAATAGTTGGTCTTCATGAAGCATGTTCTTTAGCTTTATAAGGTAACCACCAGAAGAAAACAACAGAAACTAACAGAGATTGCTCCCAGAAGTGGCACCATGGGTGCTACAGGGTAGAAAGGGACAGTGTGACTTTTCATCATAAGCTTTTTGGTGCTATTAACTGTGTTACCTGGGTGCACATGTTTTGATTTTTAAAATCCCCACTCTGTTTTAACCTCAAATTTGGCAATCCCACAGTAGAGTAGCCAGTGTTGTTGACTATCCTATTAGTGTCAGCTGCTGTTGGGGACCGAGAGTCATAGCATCTTCTCATAAGATCCCCTTTTTGTTTTAATCTACCAGCTCTCACTCCCTCCTCAGAAAGAGTAACTGAATCCTTGTCTCACCCCTCACATTCTTCATTCCTTTTCTCAGGCTCTGACAGGATCACCCAAATGGGATCAAGTGGGGATACGGAAAGAAGGTCTTTTCTTCATGAATATCAGCCATGACCACACATGGCTGTGAAATTGTTTGTCCAGCTGTTCCCAAGTCCCTCCAAATGCTGAGCAGTGGGCAATGGGAGGATGGAGGCCACAGGGCACTGCTGAAGGTTAAATTCAGAACTCAGCCATGATTTTATAGAGCCTGTGAGATTTCAAACAGGTAAAGTAGTGTGTTGAAAAGAGTATGCCTTTAGGAGTAAGAGCATATGAGTTCCAGTTTGTTATTGGTGTTCACTTACCCAATTCAGCCCTCAACTGTAAAATGTACACCATGTCTGTCCAGCTACCTCATTATGAAGATGGGAAAAAGGGAGGGGGCACCTGGAAGTTTTATAGATAAGACAAAAATCTCTACAATTTAGTGGTATTCATTACATAACATGAGCTTTATATTCATTATCTCTTATTCTGGTAGCAACTCTGAGGCTCAGAGATATCAAATGACCCTCCATTCATTAATCCCTGTCTTTATCAAAAATTCATTGATTCCTTCCTATGTGTCATTCCTAATTCTAAGTATTAATGTATATTATCTCATTTAGTTTATTATTAACTCATACCCAGTATTGTGCTGAGCCATACTAAAACTGAAGGTAAAAGGAAAAACCAGTAACAGTGATCTTATTTTCTTCATCACAGATCTTTTTGCATTAATTTTTGTTTTTAAAAATATTGCATTAAAATATTGTTTATCTTGATTTTTTAGTTTTTCAGCAACTCTTTATATTTTGTGCCTTAAGCATGTGCTTCACATACTCCACTCTGGTCTTAGCTTTGCTTATAACCCTATGAGGTAGGTATTATCCTAATCATATTACAGAAAAAGAAATTTCAGCTTAGGGATATTAGCTAACTTGCTCAAGGTTACAAAACTAACAAGTAATAGAACAATAATATAGATCCAAGTCTGTGTGACTTTATGGTACTGTATCATGCTGTCTTTTAATTGAAGGGATGTACAGAAAAATCCTTTAAGATTTAGAAAGTGCTATTTATATTACCATTTAAAAACTGTATACTCTCAAAAAGCTTATGATGAGTGTGCTTTATTTTGTATTAAATGCTCCTATAATTTAGAGACTCATTTTCTTTCTATGACACAGTATTATGTACAGGTAGGAGTTTGACTAGTAACAATTACATATAATCATATACAGTATGCTTCCACATATACAAACCAATGAAATAGAATAGATAGATAAATTTCTCCATATCTTGGATGAGGAAACTGAGGTTTACAGAAAGGAAATGACTTGTGGAATTCCACACCCACTTTGAGATGGTGTCTAGTCTCCTCCACGCTCGTTATTTTTTATTTTTGGATGCTAATAATGGTGGGGGTGTCCATAGTTCTAGACTGGGAGGCCCGAGGGAAGAACTTAGCTCACTACATCAACAATGAGGTGATGCTTTGGGAGTCTGAGTGCTCGGGAATGGAGTCAGGGCAGGGGCTTGAGATCCATGTCAACCTCTTATTCATAGATAATCACAGAAATCCCTAGTAACAGGTAAATCTGAGGATCTTCCTGTGGAAACTTCTCAGAGGCACCTTGCATCTGGGAAATGATGTATTTATTCTGTTTGTATAGGATTATCATTACTTATCCTTTCTCAAGAATCCCTTCACTAGGGAAGAAGAAAATTAATGTGTCTGCCTTCTCTTTCCCCACTTTTTTCAAGTTGTGTGGCATGTGAATATCCAGACCAGTAGAGGGCGCTCCCACCAGTTGGCAAGCCATCCAGGGGTTGATCTGCCCTGTGAACCAAAGTGGCGTTACCTTAACCCCAGCCCAGTTCATGAAGATCTGGAATGTGACAGGGTCTTTGGGCACAGATATTACTGGGGTTTGAGGAGAGAAATTACTGCAACAACTTTCCCATTGGACCTTCTCTCTCTGCCTTGCTCTTCTCAAACCCAAACCAAAGCTAGAGTAATCTTAGTTACTTTCCGTGACTTCCCAGTTGCCGGTAACTAAAATCCAAACCAGAATGGCTCTTTAAAAATATCTCCAGCCCCATTTCTCACAGCCCCCATCTTCATGTTATGGTCAAATCTGAGCCATTTTCAAGACTCAGATTCACTGGCCTGTTTCTCACTTCTGGAGCTAGGCACAGGTTGTATTTTCTGCCTAGGCTCTCTGTGTCCCTTGGATGCCCCTGGCATGGCTAACTTCTGCCCTTTTCAGCTCCAAGTTTAGATGTTATGTTTTCTGGGAAAACTTCCATGCCCCCTCAGATGGGATTACAGGTTCTTCTTAGGTGTTTCCACTCACATGCCTTGCCCAGGTGTGGCACTCGGGCTTGTGTGTACAATAGTGATCATGTGTTACCCTGACTTCCTCCACCAAACTGTAAGCCCTGAGACCCTCTAACGCGCTGTTCTTCAAGTTCCTTCATCTCCTCTCCTTCTGCCCTCTACCGTATTTCAGCCACTCACTTCATGTATCATTCCTTATGGCTCCTGGGCCTGGACCTTCTACATAGGAGGAACTCAGGAGAGACTATTTGGTGAGGGAAATCTTTTTTAAACAATTAGTTCTATAGCGCTTTCTCTTATGGGTCATTCATGAATTGCCTATGGCCTTTGTTACGCTGCAGATCCCTGGGCACACTCTCAGAGAATTCCAGAGGTGGGGTGAGGGCCAAGAGTCTGCATTTCAACAGATTTTGTGATCCTTATGCATATAGAAAATTGAAAGCTACTGCTGTGTTATCAATAACGGAGAAAATCCTTCTCATGCTTGTGTTGCCACCAATGCAGTCAAACACCCTGTCCACGGTATCAATCTCCTTCCTTAGAGGGCAAATGGGAACTAGGTGGCCTTTGTAGGATAGTTACTTCATGCTGTCTGCTCTTCCCTCCTGAGACCCCCACCCTCTGGGGAGAAATCCTCTTTGCCTTTGGCCTGGTTCTGGTGGGGCTGTTCCCACCAGGTATAGCTGTGACTGCAAAGAAATGTGTTTTGTTCCTCTAGGCCTATGGCCTCTCTGGGTGGGGGAGCCAGCTTCTCTCCCAACATTCTTAACTCTCCATCTCCAGGTTATTTCTCCCAGTGTGTGCCAAGCACTTTGTAAATGTGATAATGAGGGGTCCAATTTGCTGTGCTAACAGATACAACTGAGGAGCTGAGCCGCAGGGCTTCCCTGGAAAGCAAGTGTCAGCTGTTGCCCAATTGTTTCCTGCTTTCTTTCCCCTGCCTCTGCTACCCCCCACTCAGCTTGAACTAATTAGGTGGCTAGCACTTCATAATGAAGGCTAATAATCGCCTAATGGGTAGTCGTGAACAAACAAGCTGTAAAGGCTAGAGCAAAACCCGGTTTCCCTATCCCTAGGCCCTTGGGAATCAGGCCAGACAGGTGAAATGGCTCTCAAGAACCTCAGGTGCCAGGATCTGGGCTGTGGGGACCACTGAACCACCCCATTCTTTGCCCAGCCCATGAGAAGACTTGCCATTATAGCCAAGGCTCCGACTGTCGTATTCTTTTGCTTTAAGAGGACCCCTAGAATGGCCAGACCTTAGTTTGGAGAGAGTTGGGAAAGCAGCTGCCCCCAGTGAGACCCCTCCTCCACTCATCCCCATGTCACCTGATAACAGGAGTTGGGAGAGGGCAGTGTCAAACTCCCCTGAGGCACTCTTTTATGCTCTCAGAATAATCGAGTTTCAAAGAAGAGAACAGATGGATTTCATTTTCCTAACTTTTAGCTGGTTCCAATGTGCAAACAGTTAAGATCATAATGTTAACATTTTCTCAATGTTTTATGTGCATATAAAATATTTGTGAAGAATGTGCTTTTAAATGCAAAGTTTGATCCAATTACAATTTTATAGAGTTTATAAAAACATAAAAAGTATGTTTTCTGGGTGTCTGAGACCCTTTTGGCCTTTTCAGTAAACTTGGAAGCTCACAGGGAAACATAATTGCCACCATGTCAGAGAGGGCCCTATGGAGCTTAAAATGATGAGCCCATTATGTAAATATGGAAACATCCCATAGTCTCTTGGGGTGAATGAGATACTGATGAATGGAATTAAAAACAATCCTGTGGGCTTGGATCAGATTGGAAATGGTTGTCGCTCTCTGTCTTTGAAAAGCCGTAAGAAAAAAGAAGAGTAAGAAAAAGAATCTTGCAAACTTAACTTCTGTGGTTTAGACATAAGGTGGCTCCATGGAAAGTCAGGCAGCTTCTTTATTAGTGGGGGTAGAAGCAACAGCTCCATAGCAAAACGACCCCCCTTTCAGCATGAACTCTACATGAGTGGAATGTGCAGGAAGCGTACAGGTGAGGGCGAAGTGTTAAGGGAGACAGGGTTCTTGTCACTCTCATTTTCACTGTACCTGGGCAAATCACTCCAGCAAGCTGAGCCTTGACACTTTGCTCATAAAAAGAGAGGACTGGGTGCAGGATCTCTCTTCTGGCTCTAAAATGCTGTAATAACCTATCACCCCTCCTACCCCTAGCTAATTCCAAGCTGTTGGAATACATGAGACAACCATCAGTAGCATGTCTAGAAGAGGTATCCATTCAATTTATGGATGTCCAAAACCGAGTCTCCATTCAGAGGGCTTGGTTCTTGGAAAATATAGTTGCATTCTGGTTCTGTGTGTTAGTAGCTCATAACATTGCCAGCCCATTCTTATTCAGAGCTGTTGAATAGGAATAGCTTTTGAAACCATAGCAAGAGCATGTACAGGATTGTAAAGAATAGTTCTGTTAAGCAAATGTGGAATGGATTTCTTTCCAGGGACTGGTCCAGCTCCAGCAGCTTCCCTGTGGCATTCAGGTGCCTTACAAGGGTGAGCATTTTTCCATTGCACACAACTGGGGCAGGTCTCCTAGTTCTGGATAAACCCAAGGTCATCTAATGAGAATTGTTCTCAGTGCACCGATTTTTGTCTGTATCATTGATTAGGAGAATTCTGAGCTCTCAGAACTAGAGGAAATGTAGAGATGATCTTGTCTTACACATAAGGAAAATATGTGAAGTTCAGAAAGGTCAAGAGACTTGGTCAAAGTCACAGAGTCTCTCAGATCAGGACATCTGCTATTTTGATATAACCCTGTTGTCATCTTCCATATGCACATGGAGAGTGTGAAGAAACTCTCATGGCTGGAACCAAATGAAGGAGGGAGAATATGAGTTTCTTTGGGCTGACCTAACAAGTCATCATAAACATGGTGGCTTAAAACAATGGAAATTCATTCTCTCACAGTTCTGGAGGCTAGAATTCTAAAATCAAAGCATCAGCAGGGCCACACATCCTCTGAAGGCTCTAAGAATCCTTCATGAGCAAGCATGGCCCCAAGCATCCTTTGGCTTGTGACTATGTAATCCAACCTCTGCCCACCTCTGTTTTTACCTGACTTTTTTCTCTATCTCTCTGTGGGTCTTCTTTTCTCAGAAGGTCAGCAGTCGCTGGATTTTGGGACCATTGCTAATCCAGCATGATCCCATATCAATCCTTAACTAATTACATCTGCCTCCTATATTTTCAAATAAGATTGCACTCTGTGGTTCTGAAGAGATTTTGAGAAACATTTTTCAACCCTATTATAGGTGAGTGGTAGGAAGGAAGTCAGAGAGAAGAGCAGGGTCCTATCTGTTCTTGAAACATGCTAAGCACATTCTCTCCTCATTGCTTTTGCTCTAGGTGTTTCCCCCCAGATATTTGTGTGGCATGTTCCCTCATTTCCTTTCCATCACTTCCCTCCTCCCTTCTTTCCTTCCTTCCTTCCCCCTTCCTTCCTTCCTTCCTTCCTTCATTCTTTCCTTCCTTCCCTTTCCCTTCCTTCCTTTTGTCCTTCCTTCCTTCCTCCTTCCCTTCCTTCCCTCCCTTCTTCCTTCCTTCTTGATTTTGTGGGGTCTTACAGGTCATTTGTAACAATTTTGGCTTTTATTTTATGTGAGAAGAAGTTGTTGGAGGATTTTGAGCCAAAGAACCACATGATCTCACTTATGTTTTATAAGATTCACCCTGGTTGCTGTAGGAAAATTGGCTGTAGGAGGTAAAGGTAAAAGAAGAGAGTGGTGTGACTTTTGCAGTAGATCAGAGGAAAGATGCTCAGAGTTGGAAGTGGTGGAAATGTAGGATGTTATCAGATTCTGAATACATTGTGAAGATATAGCTGGAGTTCTGGTCATTAAAGCTTGAGATGCCCATTAGACATCCAAATGGAGATGTTGATTAAGTAGTCAGGTTTATAAGTCTGCAATTAAGGGGAGAGGAACATGTTAGAGATACATATTTGGGATCACAGCAGTAAGATGTTATTTAAAGCTATTATTACCTCACTCACCACAAAGACACAGAAAACAGTGTGCTGATGGCCAGAGGGAAGGGGGACTGCTGGGTGGAGGTGGGCAAAGCAAGGAGGATAGGGACATCTATAATAGTGTCAACAATAAAAATAAAGTTAAAAAATAAAGCCATATTACTTCACAGGTGAGTTCACCTGAGGAGTAAAATGAAGAAAAAGGAAAAAGAGGTCTAAAGGGTATATCCTGGGACTTTCTATCATTTAGGGGTTGGAAAGATAAGGAGCATCCAGCAAAGGAAACAGATGAAATGGCCAATGAGAGTGGAAGTGAACAAGAGAAAGTGATGGCCTAGAAGGTTTCAAAATGGAGCAAATGATCAACCGTGTCAAGATTGTCTGATAAGCCAAAAAACGACAAGGCCTTAGGACAGTGGAGGCACCTGGTGACCTTGGTGAGAGGTGGTAATGAGGATAAAGCATGATTAAATGACTTCCCTGTTAGAACTCTGGGTCAGGTGGAAAAGAGCTGTGATGGAGCCCACCCATCCCCACTCTGGGGGCAGGTCCCAGGTGCTCTTACTAATCAGTGATCTCACTTCATTTGCTAGAGGCAGCTTTCTGGGCCATGTGACTTAAGAAAGGGCAATGAGACCAGAGGGGACATTCACCGAGGGGATTAGGAGAAAATGTATCTTTGTGCCTAGAAGGGAAAAGCTGGAAGAGATACACTCTTATTCTTTTCATTGGCCTCTGGAGATGGCACATCAATGAGCCAAATGCAGCTAAGGAGAGGCATTCCTCTTCCTTAGGAGCACAGAGAAGTCTATCGTGTTATGTCCTTTCACCTTCCAGACTACTCTGAGGGAAGAGGCGAGAGAAGTGGACCACCCGGGCCTGATAAATCTTATCCCCCAGGTTTGGGGCATCATTGCACGGCACCCTTCCCAGCAAAACTTCTGTGGGCTGTGCTCCCAGTCCCCTCCAGTCTCAGCTGCCCCTCCTCTCCTGTCCTCGTTCCCTATAGAGCCTCTTGCTTTCTGCCACTGTTTGTGTTGTGCCTCACAATTTCTTTGCAGTTTAAAAGTGGGGCTCCTGATGTTGCAAGAAATCTTTCTGGCCAAAGCATTGAGAGTGGAATGGGAGATTCTTAAGCCTCAGGGGGGCCCCAGGAGACTCATTTTGGAGCTGGGGGGGCTCACCCAGGGGCCTCACACACAGCACATGAAGAGAGAGCCAGTCTTCATTTTCTTTTGGCCTCCCCTCTCCCAGGCAGACTCCCCCGGGGCTCTTTAGACCAAAGTACTTCACAGGAAGCTAGAAAAGGAGACCTTAGAAACATACAGAGGCCAACTACGTGGGGGTGAGCAAGAGGTAAAAGATTTTTGTTCCAAAGGAAGGAAGTATAATGAAGGATGCTTTCGTTTAGCCTGTGATGACAAGATAAGGGATTAATAGGTTTAAGCTGCACTGAGGAACGCTGAGATAACAGCGGGTGATGAACCCCCCGACCAGATGGTGCTGCAGACAACACGGGAGGATCCCTGGGCTACAGCCCAGCTTGCCTCGGAGTTCCAGGGCGCTTAGGGTGTTCTCCACAGGCCAGCCCAGGCGGGGCCTTGGGAGTGGGTGGAAGTGGACAAAGCAACCTGTAGAGACCTGGAAAAAGAACATGTGCAGGGAAGTAGGTCTGTTTCAGCCTGGGGAAGAGCAGGAGTCAGCCAGGACTGACCTCGTGCAGGTCTGTTTATTCCCTTCAGGAGACGGAAACATCCCCAGGCCCCACATCAGGAATCCGGGGTTTCCCTAAGTGAATTTCCAGGGAAGTGACACATTTACTGAGTCCGTGGAACTACCCGACCTGATCTCGACAGTAATGGGGCCAGTGGAGAAAAGGAAAGTGGAGAGAGTTACTCTTTCTGAAGCTGGACCTGTGCAGCCTCCAATTCAGCTGGGTTCTGAGCCGAGCTTGGTGAAAACGTGCATCTGCCCTCTAGAAGCGAGGACAGACTCGGTGATTGTAGGAAACAAGTTCTGGCTGCTGTGGCACTCACTCTTTGATTTGCTTCTCCTATCCAGAATGGGTCATTTTGACTAAAGTCCTGTCCCTCTTTGCACCCCACCCAAAACGTGAAGAAAACCAAAGAAAGGAAAAGCCAAACAAACAAACTAAAATGGATTTACAGGATGCATCTGGCAGGAGCCAGCATCTCAAGAAGCTGTCAAGGCAAGTGCATCCTTAAGGAGGAGCGCACACCCTGTGGGGGCCAGAGCAGCTCCCCAGGATTCTTCTTCCCCAAAGGTATTGGGAGGACTGCCTGCTCTTTCTTATGCTCTTGTTCTGAGTTAGGTCCCCATTTCCCTAACTATCACCCTCACCTGGGTCTTCCTCCTTCATTGCTGCTACTCCCTCCTCACCCTGCAGTTTGCTGGGGAGAACCTATGAGAAGGATGGCAGGGTCACCTTCTCCTCTGTCACTTCATTCAGTAATTTTCTGAAGCCCACTCCAAAGGCCCCCATGCTGAGCTCTGGAACCTTAGGGTCATTTGAACCTGCATCTGTGGATAGCTTCGTCTGTGTTTACAGCTAGAAGACAAGCTGCAAGAAAGAGGAATGGATTTGTTTTTTGTAAGTCAAACCAGCTGTGATCTCCTGTCTATGGCTGCTTCCTTTGCAAATGCCAAATGTCACTTGTGGTTGGAGACACTTTTCTTCCCAGAGAGTTGTTTTCCCTCTTGCAACCAGCTTCCCTCCTGTGCCTCTTCCTCCGCCAGCTGCTCCCCTGCAGTGTGTCACCGATCTGGGTCAGCCTGTGCCCCGCCCCAGCCTGCCTGCTGAGAGAGCTAGCTCCTTCCCAGGACTCGCTGCCCCTCCCGGAAGGCTGCTTAGCTGGGCTGGGGTGGGCTACTAGGCTGGACTAGACTAGCCCCTCCCCAGAGTCTCCCTTTTCCTTCCTCCATCTTTTAGATATGAACTTGAAGTTTATCTCCATGAGGTTCTAAACCAAGAATCACTTTGGGGAAAAGAAAAAGAGAGAAATATTTGGCCTCATTTACTATTCATTGGAGGGAGCATCTGGATGACTATATGTCTTTAGGAAGAAACTGCATTTCAAATTGGTAATATTTAAATTGTCATACAAAAAGAAACATTTGCATTTAAGTTGGTCAGTATCCATCTTTTCCTTTTTTGGATGGAAGTTTCTTGGGAACTTGTACATGGTCCTGTTATGTAGGAAGTTCCACATGCTGATTTCCATTCAGCAAGTGTTTGTGGAACACCCCCTGTGTAAGGCTTCAGCTTTCTGCCGCTTAACTGTTTGTGGGTTGGGGAGTACCCTGTCAGAAAAGGAGAAAATTTACAAGTTCACCCAGTGCAGTTCTGTCTTTCAAGGGCAGACTCCCTAAATTCCTGCTGTTCTGCCACCCCTCAATTCCTTCCTCTGACAGTTTGAGTTGGTAAGAGTCAGTTTAAAAATATTCCATGGTCCTGAGGGTTGGGGAGTACTCTAAGGCAAATGAAACAAAACCAAAACCACGAAACCACAAACACAAACCATAAACTTGTGCAGTTCCTACCTGCAGCAGTTGTCTTTCAAGAGGAAGCTCTTCTCTGACTTGTGTTTACCAGTTGCTTCAAATAGTTGATTATTAAAGAAATAATTTGTTCACGTGTTATTATTATTGTCTAGGAAAGGATTCACCAACTACTTTACTCCATCGTTACTGGAAGCAGATTTGTATAGCGGTACTGCAAACTTTGTGACAATTTTCCTGTCTTCCTGACTTCAAAAGCTTTTCTGTGGCTTAAAAGGACTCTCCAGATCACGCTCTTTGATCTTTTCTGATTCCTCTCATCTTCTCCTTCAGTTTCTGCTAGGTACTCATGGAAATCAGTAACTTGGTTTTTTATTTTATAAGTGATACTTCTTCTGGTACCGTAGTCATATTTTGATTAGTAATTCTTAATCTCTTTCTTTGTTTTCTTTGGTCTTAATTCCTTTTCAAACTGAAACAGGGTGCAAAGTGAGGGTCTCCTGAAAATCCCCACAGCCCATGGTTGGGGGGTGGGGGAAGGGGATGATAAGGCAATTTAAGATACTTCGAATAACTATGGCAAGTCTTTCCTGAAGGGAAGCTGTGCCGCTACCCAGGTAAAAGGTCTACTCGACTTTCAGAAGGTATGGTGCCAAGTGTATGAGGTCACATAGGAAGCTCCAGGTCAGGATGGAAAATAAAGGTGGTCAGAAAGAGAAGCAGGTTCTGCCTTGCTGCCTGTAATAAGGGAGGAGCCATGTCTGTTCCTCTGAGGACTTGGCCATGTAGCCTGGGCTAGTAAGAAAGAGGTAGAACTGGCCTGCCATGGGAGAGAGAAAGAGAAGTAGCAGCCACGCTGAGCTGCAGTGAGGAAGGGACAGCTGTGAGGGATTTGGCCATGAGGTCTGAGAGAGAAAACAGCTCCATAGTCTGTAGTCAGGTTTCTGCCGTGCAGCTGGGTGTAGTAAGGAAACAGCAGCCAAGAGGGGAAGAGCAGCATGCTGCCACTCTGATCGTGCCGCTCTAGCTGACTCTGAAGCCACCAAGGACTCTGCCTTGCAAGACGCTGATCTGCTGCCACGCAGACCCAGACTCTACCTGGACTCTTGGGACTCGGGATGTACAGAGAAGTCACTCTCTGGGGACATGTGTCTCTCTGGAACTCCACCATGATCCAGTGTAACATGGCACATGTGTTTCTGGGTCACTACATGGAAGCTGAGGACAACGTACCCCAGATCCTGAAGGAGAGAGCTACTGCAACAGGATGGCAACTTTGAAACCCACGAGTGTACCTTCCAGAGGGGATGGAGAACTGTTTGCACAGCTGGCTTAAGAACAGATAAGGATATGGGGACTTTTGGGCATAGTTTCTGGCTAATAGCCTGTAGGGAGGAAGGGAAGTGCTGGGTCTCATGGGAGAACAGGGCTCCAAGCAGGAGTGCTCCCAGCCCCACCAAGGATGGAATCCTGTAATTAAAAATTTGTTTCCCTCAACACTAATTGTGGGTCATGCACCAAGGCGCCACATGCACGGGCCTCAGTTCGCTCGGTTACTAAACCAAGATAGGGTAAATATTAACATATATACTATTCATAAATTTCTAACATAATTCCTTTCCATTTAACACATTAACCATATGTAATTTCTTTGGGTCTATGGCATGAGATAGGAATAAAACTTTGTTTTTTTTTTCAATTAGTTAACCAGTTTCCTCAGCACTGTTTTATTGATTGACACATCTTCTTCCCATTGAGATAAAATATTGCATGATGGGGATGGTTCTTCTCCATTTTGAATGTTTTACCCCCAGGTGGAGCAAGTCCATTGGTGTGACACTTGTGATTTCTTTCTAGCTCTCTCCTCACTTCACTCTTGAGGAAGCTGACTGACTTTTCTGTTTAGTAAACTTGAGGAAATCAATCAAGCAACCTTAGTTCGGTTGTATCTTTCCTGTTTGAATCAACCGTAGGGAACAATCATTCTGCTCTAAACGTTTTGGGCCACACTGTAGGGACTTCTGAAGGACATTTCTCTATTCCACATTGATCCTGAGGAAACTGAGGTGATGGAGGCCAGTCTTTTTACTGATAAAGGTTAAGTGAGAGGATGCCATTTTAGTCTGAGAGTCAAATGTGCCTGTTGACTGAACCTTGTATCAGGCAGATAAATTCACCCAATGAATAGAAATACTAGACTAGGGCAGCCCTCCCAGCATGTGTGAGAGCCTGGAAATAGGGGAGAATGGCTGCTCCCTGTGGACAGCTCAGTCCCAAGGGGAAGAAGAACAGAGTCAGGTTGATCACACCTAGTGTATTTCCAAAGGTACCAATAGACACCTATCATTTAACTTCCCCAGAAGAAGAAGGAGTAAAGGTGGATAGAAGTCAGACAGGTTACCACAGTGCATCTTCTTCTACTCAGGACACATTAGAAATAGGAAGGCACAGATACACACATATTTATTTTTGAGCTTTCTTTTAGGTTTTGTTCATTTATTTTTCTATTATTGTGCCAGAACTGTTCTTTTAAGGTTCTGAAGCTTTATAATACTAGTTAATATTTGACAGAGTGAGTCATTTCTTATAACTTTTATTTTTCAAGCATTTTTGTTAATTTTGATTAAAAAATTTTTTTAGAATAATCTTATAATTTAAAAATCTTGGTACTTTTTATTGAAAGTGTAATATATTACTCTAAGGAGACTCAACGTATTTTTAATACTAAACTTTTCATTTAGGAAAGTATATTTCTCATGATGTTAAAGATTTAAAAAATATCCAATACAACTTTGTAGTTTTACTTGTAGATAACCTGTACATATTTATTTTTAAAAAGTGAGAGAGTTTTTTTTTTTCATTATGAGCACACTTACAGAAATCAATGGAGCTTTTGCGTGTTCCTCAGGGTGGCTTTTGTGTGTAGAAAAAGATTATTTGCAGGACATTAACATTACTATTTGATTTATTAGAATTAAAAATTAAAAAACTAGATTTTCTTAATCTTTTAAGTTCAAATTACAAACCTTATTATTCTATTTATAAAATAAGTAAAACACAAAAATTAAAATCTTTATTTGATTAAAGTTGAATTAATACAAGGTGAATAGAGCATATAGGCATAACCAGTTGGTCCCAATTACAATTCAATTGATTAAATTCCTTCATCACTAAAGCTGTATTTATAAGTTTAACATAGTTGATTTTCTTTTCAACACTTCAGCTGCCTCTAACAAGCATTGTCTTCCCAAGTACTTGAAAAAGTCTATTAAGTCTGGTAGAACAAACTGATAACTACACTAAATCTTTAAAAACATTACAGTGCTGTTTAAAAACTTAGATAAAGTCATACCTTTCAACTCACGACTATAAAGTTAATTTCTCAATTGCATATTATAAAATAGAATCAACTCTAATCATATGCCAAAACCCCTTAAACCTTACAATCACCATAAATACCCAATACAGACAGATTGTTCCAATGATTACTAAAACCTATTATTTTAAACTATTTTTAATGATTTGAGAGAGAGAGAGAGAGAGAGTGGAATGAAGAGAGAGAAACATCGCTTTATTATTCCACTTATTTGCACATTCACTGATTGTTTCTTGTACGTGTCCTGACTGGGGTTTGAACCCGTAAATTTGGTGTATCAGGATGATGCTCTAACCAACTGAGCTAGCCAGCTAGGGCCAAACATATTTTTGAATGTATCACAAAAGTATTAGTGTAATAGCTTGATTTATTTACTCATTTCTATATTTGGTTCTAAACTTTCCAAGGGTTAAAAAGAAAACCATGAATGAAAAATTTTTACCATCCCAAGCCAATAGTTATTACCCCAGTCAAACAGGGGTAGAGATTGGGATACAATGTAGTTGCTTACAGGCCAGAATTTTTGGACCAGACATTAGATCTGATTCTCCTGGAGCTACTTAGCATTGTGTTGACTCAGTTTTTAATAGTAACTAAAAGACAGGGACTCTGAACCCATATCCTTTGGAAGGGACTGACCTTTTCTAAGTTTAAGATATATCACTACTTCACTGTACTGTCTGATATCAAGTCTGCAGCCTCCCACCCAGTTTGCTTCACAACATGGTTAGGTTCAATACATTTATTTCCTACCGAATTCCACTCCGAATGCCTTTCAGATCCGTGCTATAGGTCCTGACCACACTTTGATAGCTGTTTAATGACACCCTGTCAAAGTCAGCATACACTTCCTGTTTGTTTAGAAATCCCAAGCCTGAAGTCTTCCTCACTACAATAGAGGGTATTATATAAGCATCCATTTGCCCATCACCCAGCTTCATCAAACCTTAACATTTTGTTATCTTTACTTCAGGTTTTCAAAAACAATAAAACATTTCTGATGCAGTCAAAGCCTCCGTTGTATTCTTTCCTGATTTCATTTTCTCCCTCCCCAGAGGAACACTCTCCTGAATTTTGTGTTTATGATTTCCAAGTATCTTTTAATTCTACTGTAACATGAATGTGCCAATAAAATTTATTGTTTTACATTCTCAAATTTTATTAGTAAATACTACTTAAAAACATTATGTTTTTGAGATTTACTAATGATGATACATGTAGCTGCATGTATATGAAAAATTATGTGAATAAACATATTATAATTTATTTTTCCATTCACTTAGTGAAAGAAAATTAAAATTTTTCCATTTTTTGCTATTATAATCATTGTTGTAATTTATATTTTTGTATGTCTCTGTGTACTCATATGTGTCTGTGAGAGTTTTCTTAGAATATATATCTATAAATGTAGGTTAAAGTCCTGCATTTTTGACTAAATTATTTCCAAATTGCTCTCTGATAGTTTTTGAGAGCTCCCATTGCTTCCTTAGTCTTGCCAACACCTACTTGCAAACTTTTGCAAAATGATGAATATGAAATAGTTTTTAGCTTTTTTTTTTTTTTTTATCTTCACCCGAGGATATGTTTTTAAATTGCCTTTTAGAGAGAGAGGAAGGGAGAGGTTGATTAGAAAGAGGGGAGGGCAGAAGGAGCGGGAAACATTGATAGATTGGTTGCCTTTCATATATGTCCTGACCAGGGACTAAACACAGGGATCAAGAAGCATAATTGGTAGGAACAAAATAGACAGGAGGTTGTTAAGAATAATAGGAGAAGCCAAAGAACTTATATGCACAACCTATGGACATCAGTTGGGGGGAGGGGGCATTGCTGGAGGGAAGGGGAGCACTGGGTGGAGGGGGGCAAAGGGAAAAAAATTGAAACAACTGTAACAGCATAAGCAATAAAATATACTTGAAAAGAGAAATCAGAAATAACTTTAGTTATTTTAAATATCTTTTAGTTTCCTGTAAGTTATTAATATATTTTTACTTATTATCACATTAATGTACAAGGTCTGTCCAGAAAGTATCCATCCATGAAATATGAAAAATAGAAACATTTATTGAAGAAGATACAAGATACAAAAAGCATTGTGCATAGGACAGTGATGACTCAGTCCCCTTCAAAGTAGGCACCTTGTGACCTCACACAGTTCTCCCAGTCACCATCAGCTGCCCTGTCATATTTCCTGAATCTCATCGACATTCTGAAATCTTTTTCCTTTCAAGGAAGATTTTAGTTTTGGGAAAGCCAGAAGTAACAGGGTGCCAAATCTGGGCTGTTAGTGGGGCTGAGTTGCCTGGGTGATTTGATGTTTCACCAGATACTCTGCATGAGACATGATTGGCAGCTTCATCACGACATGTTGCCCATAGCTGTGGCCTTCTGAATAACCTGAATAAAGTTTCTGCAGAGGAATGTTCAAGCTTAATGCAAAATTTGATGCAGATTCATTGCTCTGCTTGCTCAGTCATTTTGAATGTGACAGCCACACAGTACACACGCCCACTCAACAGTGTCTGTTGCTCCCATTGACTAGTACAGTGAAGTTGTCACTGTTCACACATGTGCATTCCGGTCCACTCTCCTTGGCTGCCAGATTACATCGATGCTGTGCAAACCATTCTCGTTATATTAACAATGGCTGGACCTTTTCTGGATAGAGCTCGTGTGTTGATTTAATACGATTGAATCATCTCTCATTTCTAGAATAAACTTTATTTGGTTATAGAGTGTTATTCTTTTAATATATTGTTTGATTCCATTGCTAATGTTTTAGTTAGATTTTTAGATTAAAATAGCAAGTGAGATTAGCATGTAATTTTCCATTTTGGCTTTCTTAAGTTTGATTTGAGAGTCATGCAGACTTTGTAAAATTAACTGGGAAGTTTTCCATTTTTTCATATGCTCTGAGAAGTTTAAATAGCAAGGGAATTATCTATTATTGAAAATTTGAAAGAATTTATCTGTGAAACCATCAAATTATTGTTCCTAAATTCTTATGTTTACATTATGTATTTGTGTTTCAGAAGTAATTTTTAACGTTTGCAGTTAGTTATTTAACCAGACGTGCAACAGTTATTCATACTTCACCCTTTGTTTGTTTGGTGTAATTGCTCACTGTCATTTCATACCACAACTCATTCAGTCTTAAACTCTCATTTAGTTTAGTGATATTTTTATGACTCTTTAAGAAAAATTATATATATTCATATATTTTTTGCTCATATGCATATCTTTCCTTCATAATGGGAGATAATTTTCCTGGGAGTAATTCTTGGGCCACAACATCTTATCAAAACTGTGTCGGACCCTGGCAAGTGTGGTTTAGTTGGTTGGGATGTTGTCCCATGAGCCAAAGGGTCGCGGGTTCGATTCCAGTTTGGGGCACATGCCTAGGTTGTGGGTTTGGTCCCTAGTCGGGGCACATACACAAGGCAACAAGGATCAATGTTTCCCACATCCATGTTTCTCTCCCTCCTTTCCTCTCTCTCTAAAATCAATAAGCATGTTTTCGGGTGAGAATTAAGAAAAGACCCAAACTGTGTCGATTTTTCACCTGACATTTAGCACTGCTGCATAGAATTTAAAGCAGTCTAGTGTTTATTCCTTTGAAAATAATCTTTTTAGAAATATGTTATTCCTGGATCTTAGAGACTCTTAATATGTTTTAGTTATATATGTTTTACCGACATAAAAAGCTGTTGCTTCAGTTCCAGTTTTTATTTTTTCATGAGGAATAATCCTTAGACTTGATTATTTGTATTACAAATATTTGAGGGTTTACTCTGCAATGGGCTCTGATCTAGACATATGTACATAACACAATTTTTCCCATAACTCTCTTCTCTTAGACTTTCTCTCTATTTTCTGGTTTAATTGATGTTATACTTTGAGTTTATTTACAGTTCTTATCTCAATCATATTTATTTTCACCTCATTTTGTTATCCTTTCATCTTTTCCTCTTTCTTTCTTAAGAGCAACTGCCTCTGTTTTTACGTTCTTTTGAGACTACCAAAATGCTTTATGAATTTAAGTTTCCTGAATCTTGCATTAAATAATTTTAAGAAGTATGTTTTGTCCCTGAATTTTTGAAATGAGTTTCCTCTCATTCTGCTGGGTTTTTTAATTTTAATTTTTTTTTTATAGACCTCATTTGGTTTCTTTTCTTTACTTTGGAGTCTCTCTGAGTAATAGCTGTGTTGACTCAGAGCTTGCCAAAGGACTTTGAGATTTACTTCTAGCATGCACCTTATTTTCTCTTCAGACCTACTGTTGATG
Source organism: Furipterus horrens (assembly GCF_987537825.1). Taxonomy (NCBI): domain Eukaryota; kingdom Metazoa; phylum Chordata; class Mammalia; order Chiroptera; family Furipteridae; genus Furipterus; species Furipterus horrens. The sequence goes on from NW_028327182.1 coordinate 75,315,885, forward strand.
TGTTCCATTTTCAGTCTGTTGGCAACATCTTGTTTTCCCTTCTCACTGCCCCACTTCTTTTAGGAACTTCTGACCACTCTTCTGGGAGTTGGCTCTCCTCTATTCCACCAAAGTACCAGGTTCATACCACATTACCCACTTCCAGGATACTTTTATGGTACCTGGAAGAGACTAGGCCATTTATTCTTTCATAGGAATTTGGAAATTAATCAAGAAGAGACTTCCAGTCAAGATGGTGGTATAGGCAGACATGGCTCTCCTCCTCCCACAACCACATGAAAATTACAACTAAAATATGGAACAACCATTGTTCAGAACTGTAAGAAATCCAGTTGAATGGAAGTCTGACAACTACAGACATCCATCCAGACTGGTAGGAGGGGCGGAGATGCCCAACAGGCTGGTCCCATATCCACATGTAGTGGATAAGTATTTGGGAGGGATAACTGGGGAGTGAGGAGTCTCAGCCCCACACCAGGCCCACCAGTCCAGGGTTCCAGTGCCAGAAAGATAAGTCCCCACAACTTCTGGCTGCAAAAATCGGGGGGTGGGGGGATTGAGTTGATGGAAGAAACTGCTAGAACCCAAGCAGTTCATCTTAAAGAACCCACCCATGGACTCAGCTACTCAGACTTATTCGCTCTGAGCCCCAGTACTTGGGTAGCAGTTGAAAGGCACCAGTGGCATACAGGGAAAAACTCAAGTGTCTGGCATCAAGGTGAGCAAAGGTCATTGTCCTTTTTCTAAACCCTCCCCCCATAGAGCCAGCAAGCTGATGCCATATCTGAGGCTCCATCAACTTGGCTCTGGAGATCCACTGAGACTGCCCCACCCAACTTACAGACCCACCCAAGCTGCCTTTCCATAGGAATGGCTGGTCTTGGCTCATGCTTCACAACATCCCAAATACTCTCAGACAAGCAACAGGTGGCCTCAGTGAGCTCCAGACACTACCAGCAGTCAGCCTAGATTCACAGCTTGGCTTTGCCTGAGAGTCTCCAAGCCCAGCACAAGTAACAGCCATCTCAGATTGCTTATAGTTTAGGCAGGGTGGCCCCAGGCAAAACACAGGTGGGGGCTGACCTTGTCCTGCACCACCTGGGAAACCCCAGAGCCTGCACACCTAGTGGGCAGCTATAGGCCATGTCACAGCAGAACCTCCCTCCCTGCCTCTGCATACGGAGCAGGGTAAAAGGTGGTGGTAAGTGTTCATAGTCAGTCCTTGCAGCTGACTGATCTGGGTAAATCCCTCTCATTGATCTGCCAACAACCACCAAAGCTCAATTTCAAGAAGGGGGTGTACTCAGCCCACATGAAGGGCCCACCTTGAGTATCCAGCTTAGGTGAGAGGGGAAACTGTGCCACTGGACCCTATAGGACACCTACTACATTAGGCCACACTATGAAGATACAGAGTCAAAGCAGCTCTACCTAATACATAGAAACAAACACAGGGAGGCTGCCAAAATGAGGAGAAAAAGAACATGGTCCAAATGAAAGAACAGATCAAGACTCCAGAAAAAGAGCTAAATGAAATGAAGATAAGCAATCTATCAGATGCAGAGTTTAAAACAGTGGGTATAAAGACACTCAAGAAACTTAGTGAGGACTTCAATAGCATAGAAAAATTCCAGTGAGAAATGAAGGATACACTAATTGAACTAAAGAACAATTTACAGGGAAACAATAATAGAGTAGATGAAGCTGAGAATCAAATCAATGGTTTGGAATATAAGGAAGCAAAAACAAACAAACAAACAAATAAAAACAAACACATAGCTACTTAGAACAACAAGAAGAAAAAAGAATCCAAAAAAATGAGGACAGTATACAGTATAAGCAGCCTCTGGGACAACTTCAAGTGGTCCAACATTCACATCATAGGGGTGCCAGAAGGAGAAGAGGAAGAGCAAGAAATTGGAAATCTGTTTAAAAAAATAATGAAAGAAAACTTTTCTAATTTGGTGAAGGAAATAGACATGCAAGTCCAAGAAGCACAGAGAGCCCCAACAAGATGGATGCAAAGATTCCCACTCCAAGACACATCATAATTAAAATACCAAAGGATAAAGATAAAGAGAGAATCTTAAAAGCAGCAAAAGAAAAGAAGTTAGTTCCCTACAGGGGAGTACCCATAAGACTGTCAGCTGATTTCTAAAAAGTAACTTTGCAGGTTAGAAAGGGTTGACAAGAAATATTCAAAGTCATGAAACACAGGGACCTACAGCCAAGATTGTTCTACCCAGTGGCTCTACCCAGCAAAGCTATCCGTTAGAATTGAAGGGCAGATAAAGAACCTCTCAGACAAGAAAAAATTAAAGGAGTTCATCATCACCAAACCATTATTATATGAAACATTAAAGGTTCTTACTTAAGAAAAAAATCAAAACTATGACCAATAAAATGGCAAAAATGCATATCTATCAACAGTTGAATCTAAAAAACAAACTAAGCAAACAAGAAGAACAGAAACAGAATCCTGGATATGGAGACCATTTTGATGGTTGCCAGATAAGAGGGGTGTTTGGAGGAATGAGTGAAGAGGTGAGGGGATTAAGAAGCACAAATAGGCAGTGACAGAATAGCCATGGGGATGTAAAGTACAGTATAGAAAATGGAGTATCTAAAGAACTTATACATATGGGAACATGAACAGTGGAGGGGGGATTGACTGAGGGAGTGAGGGGTACTGGATGGAGTAGGGAAAAGGGGGAAATTTCAGGACAACTGTAATAGCATAATCAATAAAATATAATTTTAAAAAGTTTCAAAAAATTTTTAGATGGGAAAAATTGATATCCAATGAAAACCTTAATAAATGGGAAATAAAAAAAGAAGCTAGACAAGGAGAGATCTGTTTCTTTTTGGTTCACTGAAGCTGTAATAGAGTCTAGAAACTGTTAACAGCCATGTTTTATATCATGTGGATTGGAGAATTGAAGAAATTTTATTTAGGAGAAAAAAGATCAATAAAGCAGATTAAAAGGAGAACCACAGACATAAAAAATGGCCTTATAGCTATGAAGGGGTGGGGGGCGTGCTATAAGAACCCTGAGGTGTTGGATTGGATTTTGGAAGCATCGGCATGACCTTGTGAATATAAGAGATCTGTTCTGAAAAAGTCCAGCCATTGTTAATATAGTGAGAACAGTTTTTGTGACATTGATGTAACCTGCAGACAAGGAGAGTGGACTGGAATAAACATGCAGGAACAATGACAACTTCACTGTACTAACCAGTGGAGGCAGTAGAGGCCATTGAATGAGCATGTTCGCTGTGTAACCATCACATTCAAAATGACTGAGAGAGTAGAGCAATGAATCTGCATTAAATTTTGTGTTAAACATGAACATTCCTCTGCAGAAACTATTTGGATGATTAAGAAGGTTGCAGCCATGGGCAACTGGTGATTGGCAGCTTCATCATGACAATGTGCCCACTTATGCATCAGGTATCATACAGAGTTTTTTTGTGAAACATCAAATCACCCAGGTGACTCAGCTCCTGTACAGCCTAGATTTGGTGCCCTGCAGCTTCTGGCTTTTCCTAAAACTAAAATCACCTTTGGAAGGGAATGGATTTCAGAACATCGATGAAATTTAGGAAAATATGATGGAGTAGCTGATGGTGATTTGGAGAACTGTGTGAGGTCCCAAGGTGCCTACTTTGAAGGGGACTGAGGCATCATTGTCCTATGTTCAATGTTTTTTGTATCTTCTTCAATAAATATTTCTATTTTTTATATTACATGGCTGGATACATTCAGCTAAATATATATATTCTCCATATATATTCTTCAGCTAAATATACAGATATTTATAGATTTTATGTATGCATCTTTTTGGAGAAAAGTATGAGTCCAGACAGGGTAAAGGAAAGTATCTTACTGTGTTAGAAAGTCAAGTAGTGCTCAGGACTTGTGGCCAAGATGGAGGCATGGGTAGACATACTTTGCCACCCTCCACAACCATAAGAGGAAATACAACTACCCCAAAACTAAAAACAAGCAGAACTACGAGAAAATAGAACTGCATGGAAATCCAACAACAAAGATATAAAGAAGTAATACTCCTCCATACAGGTAGGAGGGGCAGAGCTGGGGCAGAGAGGATGCGATGTGGTAGTGGTAGCAGCAGCTGTGGCCATCTGGTAGACAGTACAGTCACACATTATAAAAGTCAGAAGGGACATTTGGGGAGCAATCCCAGCCCCAGATCAGACATACAGCTCATGGTTCCAGCACTGGGGAAAATAAAACCTCATTGCTTCTGACTGTGAAAACCAGTGGGGATTGGGGTGGTGGAAGAAAACTGCCATTCTCTCAGTGGAGTCCATTTGTTTAGTGGGCCCCCACAGTCCTAGAATGTCCACAGACCCACCCACTCTGGGAACCACAACTAGGGAAATAGCTAAAGGGGCACTAGTCTCATACAGGAAGTGGAAGAAGTGCCTGGAAAAGGGATAAGTGCTGGAAAGTGGCATTATTTCCTCTCAGATCCCCCCCCCCCCACATAAAGCAACCACAAGGCAGTGAAATGGGGCACTCCACACAGATGAGTACCTAAGGCTCTGTCCCTTACAATATAACAGGTGGGACAGCTCTACCTAAGATAAAGAGGCAAACACAGGAGGTTTTCAAATTGAAAAGACAGAAAAGTATGGCCCAAAAGAGGAAGCAGATCAGGGTCCCTGTGTGAGAACTAGGCGATGAGGAGATAGCCAACCTAACAGACACAGAGTTTAAAACACTGGTGATAGTTATGCTCACAGACTGGACAGACATGACTGAGTACAACAAACACATCAGGAAAGTGAAGGCTATACTCAGTGAAACAAAGGGAAATACACATAAAACCAATGGTGAAGGGAAGGGAGCTGGGGTTCAAATCAATGATTTGGAAAATAAGGAAGAAATAAGCAGTCAGCCAGTACAGAATGAAGAAATAAGAATTTCAAAAAATGTGAAGAGACTTAGGAATCTCTGGGACAACTTTAAACGTGCCAATATCCAAATCATAGGGGTGCCAGAAGGAGAAGACAGGGAGTAAGAGGTTTAAAACTTACATGAAAAAGTAATGAAAAGTTTCCCAAATTTGGCAAAAGAAATAGACATACAAGTTCAGGAAGCACAGAAACTCTGAACAAGCTTGACCCAAAGAGAACCCAAAGACATATCATAATTAAAACGCCAAAGGTTAAAGATAAAGAGAGAATCTTAAAAGCAGCAAGAGAACCCTGGCTGGTGTTGCTCAGTGGATTGAGCATCGGCCTACCAACCAAGTGTTGCTGGTTTGATTTCCCAGTCAGGGCACATAACTCGATTGAATGTCAGGTCCCCAGTTGGGGGCGCGAGTGAGAGGCAACCACACAGTGATGTTTCTCTTCCTATCTTTCTCCTTTCCCCTCTCTCTAAAAATAAATAAGTAAATAAACAAAACAGCAAGAGAAACAAAGAGATACCTATAAAGGGGTTCCTATAAGACTATCAGCTTATTTCTCAAAAGAAACTTTGCAGGAAAGAAAAGACTGGTAAGAAGTATTCAAAGTGATGAAAAGCAAGGACCTACAACCAAGATTACTCTCTCCAGTGAAGCTATCATTTAGAATGGAAGTGCAGATAAAGTGCTTCCCAGACAAGGTAAAGCTAAAGGAGTTCATCACCACCAAGCTATTCTTATGTGAAATGTTAATGGGCCTTATTTAAGAAAAAGAAGAACGAAACTATGAACGTTAAAATGACAACAAACCCGCAACTATCAACATCTGAATCTATAAAATAAAAACAAAACAAAACTAAGAAAACAACCAGAAGAGGAAGAGAATAATAAGTATGGGGATCATTTGGAGGGTTATCAGCTGGAAGGGGGAAGGGGGAGAAATTGGGAAGTGGTGCAGGGATTAAGAAGCATAATTGGTAGGTACAAAATAGATAGGGGATGCTAAGAATAGTATAGGAAAGGGTGAAGCCAGAGAACTTACATGCATGACCTATGGACATGAACTAAGGGGGGTGGGACTGCTGCAGGGAAGTGGGGTACTGCATGGAAGCTAGCAAAGGGGGGAAAGTGAGAGAACTGTAACAGTATAGTCAACAAAATATATTAAAAAAAGAAAGTAAGCTAGTGCTCAAAGAACTAAGAGTATATGTCCAAAGGAGCAAGGGGCCATCTGGAATGAGTTTCCACTAACCAAATTTTGGATGTTATGAGCATTAAAATAAACAATGAGAATGTTAGGTTAAAACCTATTGAATAGAAAGAAAACCCAAGTTCATACCAGAGTGAGAAAATAAGTAAACAAACAAACAAACAAACAAATGGAAGTGAAAGGAAAGCTCTTTTAGTTAGCAGGACACCAATTAATAGCAACATCACTTGGCAAACATCATAAAAGTAGCTGATATAGATATGGAGTCATCAGTGGATCCTGAGGCTTGTGGGTGGAAGTTTGATGATAAGGGACAGAATACTACTGTAATATCAACATATCTACCAAGAATATATTAATCAAATACAGAAAGGGAAATGGTTATTTAATGGTGGAGAAACCTAGCAGATACCAACTTGATCCAGTCATCAAGGTGAACACGACTAACAGTGGGATGTCATATTTTTTCTACTGATGCAATGTACCAAGAAGGCACCAGAATCATTTTTGTGATGATTTCTCAGAACTTTTAAGGAATTCCAGCATTATTTTCTAGTGTTTCTATTGAAAAGTCTAATGCCAATGTTATTTGCCCCTTATGTGAAAGCTGTTTTGTCTCTAATGAGTTTTTAGCATCTAATCAGATGAGCAAAAAGAAAGAGTGAAAATAGATTAAGGGACTTGTGAGACATCATCAGGTGGACAAATATTTGTATAATAAGGATCATAGAAGGAGAAGAGAGAGAGTAAGGGGCAGAAAACTTATCCAGAGAAATGATGGAGGATAACTTCCTTAACCTGGGGAAACAGACATCAAGATCCAGGAAGCCTACAGAGTTCCAAAGGAAAGGAAGCCAAAGAGACCCTCCCTGAGAAAACTTACAATTAAATTGTCACAAGTTAAAAACAAGGATAGACTCAAAATCAGCAAGAGACTCTTGCGGGAAATTACAGGTTGCAAGAAACTCAAGCAGCACTGGAAGAGGCAGAGGAACAAACTTTTCTTCACGCATGCGGGCCCAGAGGAGGAGTCTGCAAAGATCTGAGCCCCGAGATGCACATCTCACAGGCTTTTATGGCATTTTGCCATCAAGCATGGGGATCAATGCTCATTGACAGATTGTTCATGGGCAAACTGTTCATTGGTGGATTGTTCACAGGTACACTGTTCAAAAAGTTTTTCTGATGCTAATACAAGCACAGTTACAGAAACAGAACATGCCAATTATGCTTTTTTTCTGATGCAAATATACAAGCACAGTTACAGAGACAGAACATGGCAATTATTTTCCCTATGAAGACAAAGAACTTGTTATGTATAAGGGCACCCTTATAAAACTATCACTGGATTTTTCACCAGAAACTTTTCAGGGCAGAAGGGAATGGCATGTTATATTCAAAGGGCTGAAAGAAAACATGCCAACTAAGCATTCTCTGCTTAGCAAGGATGTCCTTCAAAGTTAAAGGAGAGATAAAAGAGTTTCTAGACAAACAAAAACTGAAATAGTTCATCTTCACTAAACTGGCCTTCAAAAGTGTTAAAGAGACACCATCAAGCTGAAGCAAAAGAATACTGAATAGTAACATGAAAACATATGAAAATAAAGATCTCACTGGTCAAGGTAAACATATAGTTAAATTCAGAATACTCTAATGTAATGGTGGTGGAGCCAACATCAGTACATTATTATTAATTGAGGACCATAGTTTATTCAGATTTCCTTAATTTTATATAATGGTGTTTTTCTGTTCCAGACCCTAGCAAGGATACAACACAACACTGAGTTTTCTTATGTTGCTAAATTCCTCTTATCTGTTACAGTTTCTGAAAATCTTTTCTTGCTTTTATGACCTTGAGAGTTTTGAATGTCCCCCAGCTGGGATTTGTCTGATGTTTTCCTATAGTGAGATTGGAGTTACATGCTTTGGGGAGGAAGACCACAGAAGAAAATTTCCCTTCTCATCATATCATCTCCAGAGTACATACTACTTATCAACATGACTTACCACTGTTGATGTTACCTTGAGTACCTGAGGTAGTGTTTGAGAGGTTTCTCCACTGTAATACTACTCTGTTTACCTCTCTTTTCATATTCTTTAGAAGTTACTACATGTAGCCCACATTTAAGAAGTGAAAATTATGCCCCACCTTCTTGAGGGTGGAGTATCTACATAAATTACTTGGAATTCTTCTACATGGATCCACTTTTGGGGGGTATCTATTTCAGGGGACAAGTCTCCAAGTTTCTATTTCAATTCTTATATTGAGTTTTTCATTTCTGGCATCACATTTCCAATATCTGCCTTTTTGTTCTTTGAATGTTGCTTTTTAGAATTACCTGTTCTTATTTTATGGATGAAATATTTTCTTATTTCTCCTGAAGTTTTTGCCCTACAACTGTTTTGTTCCAGTTGCTTTCATCTGTTTGTTTTGGCACTTGTCTTTCCTATTATAGATCTTCCTCCGAGATTTCTTCATATGTGGCTATGCCTTCATACACGAGAGTGGGTCATGGAAAAGCTACTGGAGTCCCAGGGAGGGCAGAGTCTGTTTACTGCAGGTTTTACTCTAAGGTATCTTGGCTGTGCCACTTCATTAGGCAGCTCCCAAAGTCAGTATGCTTAGGTCTTGTCTCTTGCTCTGATTGGAGTTTCCAGAAAAGTCTTTACCAATTTCCCTCCTGAAGAGTTATATGTCTGCTTGTCAGTGATCTGGTTGCCAAAAGGGAGAAGAAGGGTAAGGGTCTCAACACTTAGAAGCTAAATTTTCACTTAAACTCCTTATTTTCATTATGGTGCTCCCTTTCCCTCCTCTGTGCTGTGATGTTCTATGGCCCTGATAACCTAAGTTTTATCTTCTTTGGGGAACAAATCTCCAGTTTTCAGCCAGGGTAAGAGAAAGAGCAACCATCAGTGGCATCTAGAGATACCAGAATCTCTTTAGACTTTCCTCCTGATGTTAGCTCCACCTTTACTCCTCTCTTCCACTTTCAGAGGTACCTGGTGCTAACTGTTGGGTGTTCCATGATGTAAAATGGGTTGTTCCTCTTATTTTTCCAATTTTCTCTTAGTATTCAATTATCTGTAGACTGTTTAGCCAGTTACACATTTATCCACCTGCTCTTCAGCTTTCAACATTTTGTTGTTCCATTTCTCTCCAGAATATTTGTCTTATGGAAGAGGAAGAAGAGAATAATATATATGTTTAGTCCTCCATATTCTTTTCTAAAATTTTTTATTCATTTATTTTTAGAGAGAAAGGAAGGGTTGAAGAAAGAGAGAAACATTAATGTGCGAAACATCAATCAGTTGCCTCTTGTATATGCCCTGACTGGGACCAAACCCACAACCCAGGCATGTGCCCTGACTGGGAATCTAACCTCCCATTTTGTGGGAAGATATCCAACCAGCTGAGCTACATTATTTAGGGGTACGTTCCCATGTTTAACCAAAAGTCATAAGATTTGTATTCTCTAGTTCACAACTCCTTCCACAGAGAAAGTCTTATGCATATCTACAGGCTTAAACACAATTTGAGAAGGCAGCATTTTGGGGGTCAAGGTTGGTGATTGCCATCATGGCTCTGATTTTTTTTCTGAGAGAGGCCAGGAGCTCAGTGAGTCAAGTGGTCAGCTCTGTGCGATAGATTAAAAAGGAAGATCACTGCCAGACCAGTGTGATTCAGTTGGCTGGGCATTGTACCGCAAGGTAAAAGGTTGCCAGTTTGATTCCCGGCCTGGGCACATGCCTGAGTTGCAGTTTGGTCCCCAGTCCAGGCGTGTGTGGGAGGTGATTGATCAATGTTTTTTTCTCACATTGATGTTTCTCTCTCTATCTCTTTCCTTTCCCATGCCTTTAAAAATAAATAAAATCTTTCAAAAAATGCTTACTTCATTATTGTGACAAATATTTCAATAATAGCAAAGATGCATAGACTTTTCTAAGGCCTTATTTTAAAAGAAAGTAAATGCATATTTTTGTTAAAGTATGGGATGACATTTTTCTGAGCCTGTATTATGTTACGGGAGCCACCTGCTGCCTGTAAATGACTCTCTCTTTTCTCTCCATGAGGTGTGGTTCTACCTACAAGTAGCATCTTTTAACTTTTCCAGTAGATAATGAGAAGAATTTCTGGTCAACCTCACCATAGCAATAACTGGAGATGTTAAATAATACAACCCCACAATTTGGTATATTTTCACATGAGCAGATTTTGTTGTCTTGAATTGTGATTGTCTTCTATTTTTTTATGTTTTTTTATTTTTAGCATTCAAGTTTATTGAGGTATGATTTACAAACAATATGGTTTATATTTCATCGCATTTAGAAAAAGCATATGATGTAAACACTACTACAACCAAAGTTAAGAACATTTCCATCACCAGTCATCTATTTTTTTAAATCTGGTTTTAGAGTATACTATACTAACAGAATAGTTGGAAATAAACAATCTCCTGCAAGCCCTTTTAGCTAGGCAACTACTCTTTTGCCCCACTACAACAAATTACTTAAGACTACACCTGCTAAAATGCAACAGAGCACTTCCTAGGTTCCCAGACTATTGACCTCTGGGCTTTGATGTCCCCCTGAATGGATATAGAAAGTTTGGGAAGGAGGGTCAGAGTGAAGGGGAATAAGATCTATTCGAAAACAAACCAAACCAAACAGACCACACTTGGAAGTTAGAGAAATGACTGTTTTATTTCCTGGATGTTAGAATCAGGAGGAAGATAGGTCGGTATGAGGTTTTCCAGCCTTTCTTTCAGGAGGCCATTATTTTATAAGGCAAAGTCTAGGATGGGGCTGTCAGGAATTCTTTGCAAAAATATAGACCATTAACTCTGTGTGTGAAATATGTTTTGAATAAAAATATTTATTGAAACGTTTCAAATAATTTGTTCTTTTTAGAAAGAATTATTTCACTGCATGTGAACCTCATGGAAAAAATGTTGAAAAATTGGGTAGTTCATTTTACACAGATCCAACTCACATTCTGTTTCCCTCATCCACGTGTTATTATTTCCATTGAAAATTCTTTTTACACCTTCATTTGAGACAGGAATCGATACACAACACTAAAACAATTTCAACAAAAGTCAAGAAGAAATACACCAGGTGTATTTTTTGAGTCAGTAAGAATGTTATTAATAATAAAAAAGACATTTGAAGTTTGTAAATTTTCATTTTGCTGGGCAGGAAACCAAAATTCTGAACAATCAGTTTAATACCAGACACTTGGAAGTTCAGTTGAGAAGGAAGGTTTTCCTCATTCTGCTTCCTTGAACTTAAGGTTAGTGGCTGTTTCTCCAGATGGTGACAGGGACCTTCAGTGCACTCCTTCCTGGTGATGTTTCTCAGGGCTGAGCCTGTGAAAGAACTGGGGCACTAGCCTTGCTCTTGGCTGTTCCCTGGGGCAGTCCCCACAGAGATCAGGCCAAGAAAAGTTTCGGGGACTAGAGGGTTCCCTAACCCGTTGCTGAATGTTAATACAACCGTGAACTACTGATCTCAGCTGTTTATCTCAGCTCAGGTAAATTATAGAGGTTAGCTAAAGTCCTTCCTGCTCTTTTTCATGTTGTCGGATTCAGACATTTGAATATAGTATTTTTTTAAAGCATTTCATCAGTGAGACCAAATAATAGTTTTCTGCCTCTCTATGATTAATTGGTGATTCCTCTACCCAATTAACTAAGGCAAAATTCAAATTTGCATTATTGCTGCCCTTTCAGAATCCAGTGGCACTTTAAAAAAGCATTCAATGGCTCGTTTCAGCTCTACCTAAAAGTCCTTATAGTGCAAAAGTTATTTTTGGCTCAGGGCAAGTGCTTTCGTCAATCTCCCCAAAGCTTCCCCCTTCGCTCCTACCCCTGCCGGTGGAAACCCAGCTTTGCTGAGTCTATTCAGACCCCTTCACATTTGCATGTCTATCAGCGGTCTTTCACAGCCCAAGTGCTTTCCAATGGCTGCATTGTTCTTCAGAACCACCCCAGATCAGAACTTCCAGCTTCCTTCTCTCCTGCTATTTCAAGTGTAGTTGAAACACCAGTTAGTTTTCTTGGACTCCTAAAGCCTTTGCTTTCTACTTACAGGGATGTTACCCTGCCTACTTGCTGAGATGTCTATGTGTGGGGAAATGGTTGAGTTTTCCTCTTGGCATAGTCCTTAGGAGCTACCTCAAATTTTATATGACACTATTTGATCCTTCTTATTGCTTCTTTCCATTTAATTCAAAAAAAGGCTGGACTACCACATGGATGGGAGAATGAAAAAATATTTGTTTCCTTCCCCATCTTTCTTTATAAATTTAAAGTTTCCCCAAAGTTAAAGTCTACATGAATGTAAAGTGATTATACTGACAATATTGTGAAACCAACATTTTAGATTAGACTATCACAGTGTTCAGAGAGATGAATTAAAATCTACTGCAAATATTTATTCTACATTTTGACAGATCAGTACAACGAGCCCACTTACAAAAGAGTTGGGCAAGACTGAGTAGATGTTTGTTCAGACTTGTGTGGTTATGTATGTGTATGTATCTGTCTATGTATATCGTCGGCAGCCGTCCGTCTCGAGAGACGATGGTGTAGCTTCTTAAGAGTCTATCTGCACCGCCGAGAATGGCTGTGCAGTCCGACTCGGGAGTGACACGGTATCTGTCTCCTCCCGTGTTGAATCGACATCTTGCGATGACGCTGGAGTGTCCTCTCCAGTGGAGCTGAAGCTACAGAGCCTGGGCAGGGTGATATGGAGGGTCTGCTGTTGCCCATGCAGCAGACCCCCCCTCTCTTCGCAGCTGAAGGGTCCAAGGGAAAGACGGAGTCAATACAGCTTGGCTTCAGGTGCGCCGCAGGAGTTGCCGATGTTGACTACAACGTCAAACCGCCTTAGGGACTCCGGCTCCGGATTTTCTGTCGGGGTTTACTCCCTTAGCCTTTCCCCTGAAGAGGTATGCCGCAAGGCAGCGGAGGTTTTTTGGAATCAGAGTTTTCCTTCTCTGATGTGCCCTGACTGGAAGATCGAACCAGCGACACTTAGCTCGCAGGCCAACGCTCAATCCACTGAGCCAAACCAGCCAGGGGTCTATGTATATATATATATATATATATATGCTTACATTACACATATGTATTTATTATATTTATGTATTTGAACATATACAAATTCATTATTACTTAGAGGCACTGAAGACTAAAAAAAATCTCTTGTTCTTAAAATCTATACTCAAGGTCTGCACAAGTGGTCAGCTCATCTGTGAATCTATGAAATGCTTCTGCATACATTAATTTGATACTCCCATCAGACCTGAGAGTAAGAAAACCCACTGTTTTTATTTTTGTTAAAAATTAATTATCTTTATCATTAATAACTACTTTATCATTCAAGTACTTGGAAGCGGACCCAGGCTTCGTGACTTCCAGCCTCTCCTGCCCTTTTCTCCTTGTTGCCATGTTGGTGGCAACCTTCCTGAAACTGCAGTTATTTTACGTGGTTGTCACTTTTATTGAGTTACAATTTTAATAATAGCAAGCAAGTTATTAAATTCAGTTAATGCAGGTAATGCTAACTTACATGTAAACATAGTTTAAATGGTTTATACTCATTGAATTCAGTGAAGTTTTGTGTTTTAAAATTTAGCATGGTTGTTTTTTAAGTAATTTTGTTTCACAACCCAGAAAGCTTTATTCACTATTTCTCAGAAGGGTGGCAAATTGGTGTTTGGGCTGGTTTCAGCAAATCACCTCTGGGTTTCTGATTAAATTGTATATATAATAAAATATTTAGACTGTGGCCCTGACTGGTGTGGCTCAGTTGGGCATAGTTCTGCAGAGCGAAAGTTCACTGGTTTGATTCCTTGTTGGGGCACATGCCTGGGTTGCGGGTTCGGTCCCCAGTCAGTTCAACTGATGTTTTTCTCCCTCTCTTTCTCCCTCCATTCCCCTCTTTCTAAAAATAAATAAAGTAAAATCTTTTAAAAAATATTTAGACTGTGGAGCCAAGAGAAATGGTACACACATTGCAATTTTTGGACATTTTGTGATCATAACCAGAGAAAGCTAAAAGGACTTGAATCTATGGAAAAATTTAAAAGTATCAACTACTCAAATGAATTCCGGTGGCACTCAGGCAATCAGGCTGGAGATCCCCAAGTCCCCTGGCATCTCTGGGACACTGGGATGACCAGAGGGACAGCAATGCATGTTCTGAGAGCTTGGCCTCATGTCCTCCGGGTGCCCCTTTCTTCTTCCTTCTGGATGGGCTCCTCAGATGGACCTTAGTCCCTGAATTCACCACGGTAGGAAGTTATCATTTGCTCCAAACATATATCGTTTCTCTTCTAGGTTTAGAGGGAGGTTGGCTGTGGGAAAGAAAAGTTGGGGCTATCTAAAGGCAGGATGAAGAATCAAAAAGTCTGCTGGAAAAACTGTATTCCTGAGAGACAGAGAATCTGCTGTGCTCCCCACGGCTTTGCTCCTTGGGAAATGCTTCTGAACTGTGCAGGGCCGGAGATAGGATTAGAAACCCCCCACCCCCACCCCCGCCTGGGGCAGCACAGAATGCTCATTCAGCTCAGGACCCTTTCTGCCCCCTTTTCTCTGGGGACTGACCAGGGGAGAGGGCAACCGTGTCACCGTGTTTCCCAAGGAGCAAACAGTAGAGGTTGCCAGAGGTGAAAGGTTAAACACTGGTGTCAATAAAGTGAAGGGGATTTCAGGGGGAGGGGGAATAGGTCAGCGGGGAGGTTGGGGAAAAGGTGGGGGGAGGTGAGAGCCCTGGCCTGCTTGTCCCAGAGCTGAGACAAAACAGACTGACCACTCCTCCCTCCCCCTTCACTAAGCCCCTGCATGTGTGCCTTGTGGTTGTGGTCCCAACTTTCCCTCACTTCCTTCAGCCTTGTGGTTTGGCATTTGCCTCTCTGCTACGGCACTGTACACAGGAAGGGCACAGAAGGTGCTCGTTAAATTGTCCTCATCCTGCCTAGACTTTGGCTCTTCTAGAAATAATCTGTTTTTGGAATTGCTTTCAGTATTGGGACGTACTTTTTCTTATTGCCTTAATGGTTTCTAATTTTTCTATATTAAGGTAGGACTGATTTTTGGAAGCAGCTCTAAGTCAATTAGAATAAGCTGAAAAAGGCAGAGAATGAATTCGGGGCTTATTGAAAATGAACCCTCTTAAAAACATGGGGTTACTAGAAAATACTCCCTGGCTGGTTTGGCTCAGTGGATTGAGCATCGGCCTGCGAGCTAAGTGTCGCTGGTTCGATCTTCCAGTCAGGGCACATCAGAGAAGGAAAACTCTGACTCCAAAAAACCTCCGCTGCCTTGTGGCATACCTCTTCAGGGGAAAGGCTAAGGGAGTAAACCCCGACAGAAAATCCGGAACCGGAGTCCCTAAGGCGGTTTGACGTTGTAGTCAACACCGGCAACTCTTGCGGCGCACCTGAAGCCAAGCTGTATTGACTCCGTCTTTCCCTTGGACCCTTCAGCTGCGAAGAGAGGGGGGTCTGCTGCATGGGCAACAGCAGACCCTCCATATCACCCTGCCCAGGCTCTGTAGCTTCAGCTTCACTGGAGAGGACACTCCAGCGTCATCGCGAGATGTCGATTCAACACGGGAGGAGACAGATACCGTGTCACTCCCGAGTCGGACTGCACAGCCATTCTCGGCGGTGCAGATAGACTCTTAAGAAGCTACACCATCGTCTCTCGAGACGGACGGCTGCCGACGACACGCACACACATATATACACACACACACTTCTCCCTGCAAGAATTCCAGAATAATTTAGCTAAGTGTTAGTATATTTGGGATATGTATGTAGCTTTCCCTAGTCATTTTTTAGGACTCAGCTGCTTACAGAATATTTGTTTAGAAAGAAAGGTGATTTTCTTCTCCCAGTGTCATGTATGCCATGCTAGACTCTTCCTCTGCTGAAGAGAGGCTGTACTCATGGCTTAGGAGAGAAAGGACCTAGTTATCTCTTGGATCGCCTTCAGGATTGTTGCCAGGATCCTCCTGAGAGGAATCTGCCCCCTCAGTTGAGTGGAGAAAAGTACACTGTGTGTGTTCTGGTGGTGGTATGGAGGATGGATACCCAGTAGGTAACACTGCTGGGGTTAGGTCTGCCTGGAGGTGGCATTGATTCATTTATTTGGCAACTTCACCCCTGAGTTCCTGACTGAATTTAAGACCTCCCTACTTGGGCTTATATTTTCTTACCTTTAAAACAGAGAAAAAAGAAAAATGAATGATTTCTCTTTGCACAAACCAGGGCTATGTATGGGGATGACTATAAAATTCTTAAGGTTCAAAGAGGAAATAGAGAGAAAGAAGCAGAAAATCATAAGGATAAAAAAGAAAACAATACAAAGGAAGGACTGGCAGGGAACTGGTAGGAAAGTAAACAGATGGGAAAAGAGAGAGAAGCAAGGAGTAAGAAAGAAAAGAGGAAAGTGTAAAGGAAGGATGAAGGCAGAAATACGGATCAAAGGAAAAAAATGATTATCCTCTGACAAGACTCATGGTAAGCCGGAAGATCTCTAACACACCTAGGGGGACAGGATGAGCTTTGGCTTGAAAATCTTCAGGGATCTATCTTCTTAGATGTCCTGGGGACAGAATTGCAATGCCTGGAAAACACCAATATGCTTTCTTTTTGTGGTTGTGGTCCTAAGATTGGCAGGAATGAAAGTAATATGTTTCAGCCTCAGGCTTAGGCACGTAAACCACAGGGCTAGGTGGGGAGAGGACAGATTCTCAGGTTGGAGGAACATTTGTTGTGTCTAAAGTAGGATAAGACTTCAATGTATATGAAATCTTATGTAGAAATTTGAAAACACATTATAGATTTGCTATAGGACAATGTATGTAAAAAATTGCTACAAAAACAATCAAGGTAGAAGTGTCAACCAAACAGTACCATGAATGAACTCATGTGTGCCTACTCTCAGCTTCTACCTTTAAAACATGTCAGCCGCTATGTGTGTGTGTGTACCTTAGAGAACTGTGAAAGGGCCTTGGACTTCCTTGCTGGCACACTGTCTCGTGGCAACCTTATATTCCCAGCCCAAAGTGGAGCTTCATACACAGTCTGACACTGGAATGCAGTATTTAATGTTCAGCTATTCTGGGAAATCACCGAATGTATAGACTTGCTCACTTAGTCCACAGCGATTCAGTCACGGACCTGTTTCCCCCTCCAAGTCCCCTTACAGTGAAGGGGACCCTGGTTCCCTCACAGCAATTACCACGCTTAGGTCTGGGGTTGCCTGAGGGATTTCCTTCTGGAAGTGGAGAGTCTGAAGAACCCTGAAGGGATCTTCCCCAAGGAGTTTCCTCTCTGTCTGCACAAGATCCAAGGAAGGGAGAGAAGCAGGGAAGTCTGCTGGTTGGGAAGTGCTAACACAAAGCAACACCAACACCCCACCCTTGCCACAAAGGGTAGGGGGCACTCCCCATCGCCTTGCACCACCCCCGTCCTGCTGCTAACGCAGGGTGTAATCTCACTTCCAAACACAGAATTACAGAAAACCAGGGGAAAAAGCCCCAAGAGGAATAATTAATTTCTGCTTCCTCATGCAAATCCTTTGGCCAGTCATTTAAGGTTCAGAGCAGGACCAATTCAGCTCCTTGTGCAAATTCCAAACTGAAGGCATTTAGAAAGGAAAAGAGAGCCAGAGAAGAGAAATTGAATGGATTTACTTTTCTAAGAACCAGAATTAACAAAGGTTCCATTTTCCATGGTTATGGGTCTGGCTAGACAGCCCTCACTGACAGGCACTCCAAACACATGTGCTGGCCTGTTGAAAAGGCCTCAGTGTTGACTGACAGATAATTGAAGTGACAAATTGTTTCATTGTATTTGGCAGGGAGAGTGCTGTATTAGATAATTACGGGGAACAGAGGAGCTCTGGGGTCTCAGGTCACAAGACATGCCTGACCCTATTTTCTGAAAACTCTGAATGGAGTTCTTGGTCCCAGAGGACCCGAGTGTGAGGCAGTCTTCTTTTTTGTTGGCGTTGAGTTTTTTTCTTCCCCTTTACCTCCTGCTCCGCCTTCATTCTTCCCCCTCCCCCCCCTTTTCCGATCTAATGATTAAGAGCTAAAGAATTATAGAGACCTCCAGAGCTGAGGGAACAGGCCTTACTCTCACCACCCCCACCCCAATTCCCTACCTTTTAGGAAAAGAGCTGTGGATTTTATCTGTGGTAGCAAGTTTGCAAACTCTTCCTATCAGCTGCCCACAATGGCCTGAAAGGGGGCTGGGAGAAAAGAAGTCCCATCAAATGATGGTTGCTGGGCTGAGGGCCCATATTGGTTGGATAAGGGAAGCACAGATGCTTCTGTGGGCAGCCTCCTGACTGAGATTTTATGTGTCATCGATTCTTCCTGACTTCAGTTTTACTTAGGGGAAACTGGAGGACAGAAGAGACTTAAAGATTATCTGGTCGTAGAACCATTTCATTTTCCAGCTGAGCCGCCAGAGAGGACAGCACAATTTGTTAGTGGAGAAGATGCATAGACCCCAGGTTTCTCCAGCGCCCCCTCCATCCAGTGCTCTTTCTCTCCAACCGTGGTGCCTCCTGGGAGATAATGAAAAAAGGGTCTATGAGGGTAAAATACAGATAACAACGTCTGCCTCTGCTTTCGTAGCTTCCCTTACTGCCACATAAGCTTAAAGGAAACTGGAAGCGACTTCACACACACAATCTTTAGCCTCAGGTATGGATGGGGTCCCACGGCAGTCATTCTTGGGGGTTGGGGGAGAGACTCTCAGGATAGAGACGTTCCTAGATGGTTCAGTGGGAGCCCAGAGCAGGTCTCAGGGGCTGGGTAAAGAGCCTCATACTCACTCCTTCTGGGGTAAGCGAAGGGCTTTGTAGTTCTGCTTCTGTGCCTGCAGCCTGCCTCTGGGAGAAGGGGACAGTAGCGAGACTGGGGTGTGAGGATTTGCCCTATAAACCTCACTTGTTCTCTACAGCGGTTCGATGCCTCGGAAGATTCCCTCTCCTTTCAAATGGAAAGGTTTTAGAATTACACAAACTCTCAAAAATCATTATTTTTGGTTGAATTTTTACTTTTCTCCAGAGTTCCTTTTCCCTTTCTTTTGACTTTCCACTCTTAAATACACAAGTCCAAAGACCCTCAGAAGGTGGTTTGTTTTTTGGTTTCTAAAACAAAACAAACAGACAAAAAAACCCAAGCAAAGTGTGATGGGGACACCTGAAAATTTTTGTAGTATGTGTGATGCAATCAAGACCCATGGACCTTGGATTGTTTAAAACAAACAAACAAGCAAGAAACAATAAATAACTTAAAAAGAAAAAGCTTTCCAGTGGTTTTGAGGCAGCCATTCTCTGAATAAAAACCCACTGTGTTGCATTTAGGAGCGCCTTTATGAAGAAAGCTGTCCAACCCCTTTCACTGACCTACAGAATATGTGTAC
This sequence comes from Furipterus horrens, assembly GCF_987537825.1. Lineage (NCBI taxonomy): Eukaryota > Metazoa > Chordata > Mammalia > Chiroptera > Furipteridae > Furipterus > Furipterus horrens. The sequence continues at coordinate 75,335,482 of NW_028327182.1, forward strand.
CTAATAGAAGGCATATTAATTAGGGGGATCATGAGCTTGAGAGGAAGGAGATAGAGGCAGCATAGTGTCAGAAAAGAATAAAATGGTTTTAGAATTTTGGAGTAAGAGAAGACTCTGGGACAATGCTGCAGTCGAGTTCACAAACATGGCTGCTACTAAGTCCTTCCCCCTCTGTGCTCGCCTACTTCTCAACCCATCAAGCAGTGGAATAGAATTCCCCTCCTCTTGAATCAGGGCTGACCTTAATACCTTGTCTGATCCACAGGATGCGGTGGAAAGTGACTTTCAGGGACTTAGGCTAGGTCAGAAGCACCTCGGCAGCTTTTGTGTGGGTCTCTTAGAATGCTAACTTCTTGGGACACTTCTTCCTGGGACCCAGCCGCCATACCATGAGGAGCCATGTGGAGAAGCCACATGAAGATGCTCTGGTCTGCAACCAAGCTGACCTCCAGCGGACAGTCACTGTCAACTCTCAGCCAGGTAAGTGAACCATCTTGGATGTCCAGCCTAGCCAAACCTTTAGGTGCCTCTAGCCCTGGCCCACTTCTATCTGATTGCAGTCCCATGAAGGATCCTAAATGAGAACTGCCCAGCTGACCCAGTCAGCAGACGCATGGGAGATAAAAATACATTGTTGTCTTAAGCCACGAAGTATTTATTTATTTATTTATTTATTTATTTATTTATTTATTTATTTATTTTCTGTACTCGTTTCTTTTCTTTTTTATTGAATTTATCGGGGTGACACTGGTTAATAAAAATATACAGGTTTCAGGTGCACAATTATACAACACATCATGTGTACATGGTATTGTGTGTTCACCAGTCCAAGTCAAGTCTCCATCCATCACCATTTACCCCCCTATACCTTCCATCCCCTCTCCCTACCTTCCCTCCCCCCAGCGATCACCACACTATTGTCTGTGTCCATGAGTTTTTTCTCTTTTTTTCTTTTTTGCTCAATCCCTATACCCCTGCACCCCCAAAAGCTGTCAGCTTGCTCTCTATGACTTTCTCTATTTTGCTTGTTAGTTCAGTTTGTTCATTAGATTCCACATATGAGTGAAATCATATGGTATTTGTCTTTCTCTGACTGGCTTATTTCACTTAGCATAATGCTCTCCAGGTCCATCTATGCTGTTGCAAATGTTAAGATTTTCTTCCTTTTTATGGTCGAGTGCTATTCCATTGTGTAAATGTCCCATAGTTGTTTCATCCACTCATCTACTGATGGACACTTGGGCTGCTTCCAAATCTTGGCTGTTATAAATAATGCTGCAATGAATAAAGGGGTGCATGTATTCTTCTGATTTAGTGTTTTGGGTTCCTTCAGATAAATTCCCAGAGGTGGAGTCTCTGGGTTATATAAAGCAGTTCCATTTAAAGTTTTTTGAGGTAACTCCATACTACTTTCCATAGTGTCTGCACAATTTGCATTCCTACCAACAGTGCACAAGTGTTCCCTTTTCTTCTCGCCAGCACTTGTTGTTTGTTGATTTATTGATGATAGCTGTTCTGACAGGTGCTAGGTGTTATCTCATTGTGGTTTTAACTTGCATTTCTCTGATGACTAGAGACATTGAGCATCTTTTCATGTGCATTCGCCATCTGTATATCCTCTTTAGAGAAGTGTCTATTCAGGTCCTTTGCCCATTTTTAAGTTGGATTGTTTATTTTTTGGTGTTGAGTTTCATAAGTTCTTTATACATTTTGGAATTAACCCCTTATCAGATGTATTGTTGACAAATATGTTCTCTCATTCAGTAGGTTCTCTTTTCACTTTGTTAATGATTTTCTTGGCTGTGCAAAAACGTTTTTTGTTTGATGTAGTCCCATTTCAAACCACTAAGTTTTAGAGTAATTTGTTAAGTAACAAGTTAACCAGAATAAACAATGAAGCTTTCGCCCCTAAATTGCTGTCTGTCTGGAAAGGTGCTAAAAAAGAAAAAGGTCGAGTGATGTAGGACATGCAGCTGGCCCCAAATGCTTTGAAATACAAGAGGAAAGTCTTCATTTTTCTCTACTCAATAAAAGGATGCTTTTCCTCATGAAATATATCTGAAGGGTTCACCTTGGTAAGAAGCCCTAACCACCCCCTCCCACGTACACACCTCCCGTGCCACACACACATTACCTGTGGAATTGAGTATTAGCAGACTTGAAGGGAAGGGAGGACAATATGGAGTACTCAATATGGAGTAAGTACAGACTGAGGTCTTAATGCCCAGGTAGTTGTAAGTGAGGGTTTGCATCCAGAAGCTGTGTAGCCTTGCAGAAACCCAAGGTCATCAGGTAAGCAAGCTAGGGACCCTGTCAGCTCTGTCCCTGGGCTTTTTAGTGTACTTAGCCCAACACAGAGCTGGATGCAGGAACAGGAACAACCTAGTGACATCAAAGGCCCTCATCATGGGTTTTCAATCTCTCTTGCCCAATGGTTTGATTATTTCCTGTTTTCTTTGCCCTACTACTCTATCCTGTTGTATCCTCTAAAATAGACACTCCCTCATGATTTAATGACCTCCTTAGGGACTGATGATCTCAGCTCTTTCTTTTTTACTAAACCTCCCTTTTGAGTGGGGCTCCCACTTGGACACATATGCAACTCTGGCTAATAGGCACATGCCCTTCTGGGGCCTCAGCCCTGGTCTCCATGTCTCAGGAAGGAGACTGCATACAACCTACCTGCTAAAAATGTTCTCTTCTGAAAGAACAAAGAAGAGATTAATATTCCTTGAGAAAACCCAATATGAAAAAATATATGTTTGATAGTAGATAAATATTGTAGGAGGTATTTCTTTAAATGTCCACTAGTGCATTTAAATATAATTTGGTTTAACAAAAATAGCCAAGGTAGCACTTCTTCAGGCCGTATTTATATGTAACTAAGAGGGACAGATGTTTATAAGAAGGGGACCTAGCAGAATGTGCCTTAGTCTTAAGACAAAGGGAGCCCTTGATTGATTTCTCACAGGAGGAGATATTTTTCTACCTTCTGAAGTTAAAAACAAACAGCCAAAGAGGCGAACAAGTCCAGCCTTCTGCAGTCAATTCACTTCACCAATTACTTTTTTAAGAACCCATGTGTGCCCAAGTGAAATATGCCAAATAAAGAGTTTCAAATTAGTAGAGCAGGTTCAGAAAAAAGCCGTCTTCAAACTATAACAGGGCGATACAAATTTTACTATTTTAAAGGGTGTAAGATGAGACAGCACTCTTTAATTCTTTGCACCATTTCTAGAATAATAGGCTGATAGTCTTAAGTCTCAGGAATGGAAAATAAATTTTACCAAATTATTTAGGGAGAAATGAATAGATCTGGAAAGACCTTTACATTTTACTTTACACTTTTTGCCTCAGGCAATTTCATTCTCAGGATAAATCAAAATCAAACCCAAACAACCAAGATAAATAAACTAACCAGAAAAAAATCTCCCCAAACAAAAACCAACAACAACAACAACAAAAAAAAAAAAACAAAAAAAATCTTTAAAAGAAAGGCTTTGTGGAAGGCAACTACAATTAGAATGGAGGAGAAATGGGAGCCCAATTTGATTAGATTTTTATTCCATTCAATCCAATCCAATCCAACCCAATCCAATAAATATTTATTGAGTGACTACTATGTGCTGGCAAAATGTTTGATTCTGTATATTCAGAGTTGAGTGAAACACAGTTTCTTCTTCCAAGAAGCTATGTTTGCAGTTTCTGCAAGAGAATCAGGAGTGCATTTATATGTCAGTAAAGGGCTCAGGCTAGCCCATTGCTTCCTGGCTGTCTGGGAAAGCCCTGCCCTTATGACCCCACCTCTGTACTGCCAGGTTCAGTATGGTGCCTTCTCTCCTCTGCACGAAGGGGGATACCACTGATCTGTGTGCCTGGTTGTCGGGGTACACAACCAGTGGTGGCTGGTCAGGTATAACCCATTTTTCCTAGCACATCTGCTAGAACTTGAATTTCATTAAGATCTCCTTTCTTTCTCTCCCTACTGTCAGTATAGCACAAATAATGATTATTAAAGTCCCCTGCACACTATTGAAATAAAATACTGCCAGAGAGCTAAAGCACAGCCAGTCCCATTGAGAGTCAGCTGAAGCTGGGTAAGACCAATAATTCAAAACAGATGAACGGTACAGCAAATACTATGGGCTCAGTATCCCAGGCTGACCTGACCTTTGAAACCTGCTGAAAGTTATCCTTGAAATTCCCCAGAACTCCTTGAATAACTTCTGTAAAAGGCTTATTTATCACAAAGTCATAAATAATATTTGCTAGATATTTGCTCCATCTATCTAGAAAATGAATTAGGCTAGAAGACATGAGCTCAGTGGCTGAGCGGGGGTTGGGGGTGGGGTGGCCAGGGTGGTAGGGTGACTGTTCACAGTTCCGGGTAGGAACAACGGAGAAGCTGCTGCTTTCCATTTTCCATATGTGGGGGTAGAGGGGTGGGGGTAGGGTAAAGATAGGGCTGCTCGAGGAATTTTCTTTAATACAGTGGATTTTAATTTCATTGCTTCTACACAGAGGTGGTTGTGGATAGCTGTCAAGAGACATAGCTCTGGTAAATAGTTCAACTGATACTTTTACAATCACCAAATTATTTTTAGGCAAGAATCCCAAAAACCCTGCCCAAAGAGCTATAGATGCTCTGTGACTGCCTTTTGTGAAAGCTGGGGGATTCATTGATTCATTCATTCACTCACTTGATAAACTTTTTCAAAGGCATTGTCCTAGTTCTGTAGGGGATATAAAGATATAAAGGATTTAGTTATATCTTTCAAGGAATCTTTGTGTGAAGGGAGACAGGAAAATATATGAATACCTAAGACACAATGTAGAAAGTGATAGCATCTTAAGACAGACACAGAGACAGAGCTGTAGGAACTGAGAAGATAGTGAGATAACTTCCAGCTCATTGGAGGTGGGATGATAAGAGGGGACAGAGTAGGAGGTGAAAGGATTTTGAGAGAATGTCCCACTGAACAGAATTTTGATGACTGGGTAGGATATAGCAGGACAAGACAGAGGTGAATCCTTCCATGCCTAAGGGAGTGTGAGAGTATCAAATATAGATATGTACATGGGTTGGTCCCAAATAGGCTATGAATTTAAAAAGGTGGCAGTAGGGGGAGGTGGAGAAACTAGGACCATAAGGCTCTGATGATTGTCCTTATAATATCTAAGGAAGATAATGTTGATAGGAATGAAGAAAGGTGATGATTCTCAACTATTAGAAAGGGTGACAGATATAGGTTGGCAATTAATTGTATGGGTATTGGGGCTGGGAAGAAAGATGGAGGTATTCTCAAGCAATAACATTAAGATTATTTCCTATTTTGAGGAGATAGCCAAGATGGAGGTGTAGATAGACACAGTGTATCTTTCTCCAAAACTGAGAAGGAATACAACAACCTCAAAACTAAATAAACAACCAGAACAACCAGAAAAATCAAACTGCATGGCAGTCCAACAAACAAAGATATAAAAAAGTAATACTCATCGAGACAGGTAGGAGGGGCGGAGCTGGGGCAGAGAGGACGTGGTGTGGTGGCGGCAGCGGCAGGCCAGCAAAAAGCACAGTCACACATTGTAAAAGTCAGGAGGAACACCTGGGGAGCAATCCTAGCTCCAGACCAGACTGCAGAGCTCACAGTTCCAGTGCCAGGGAAAATAAAGCCTTATTGCTTCTGACTGTGAAAAACAATAGGGATTGGGGTGGTGGAAGAAACTGCCATTTTCTCAGCAGAGTCCATTTGTTTAGAAGGCCCCCAGGGTCCTAGAACAACTGTAAACCCACCCACTCTGGGAACCATAACCAGGAAAACAGCTAGAGGGGTGCCAATCCCATACAGGAAGTGGAAGAAGTGCCTGGAAAAGGGGTAAGTGCTGAGCAAGGGGCATTATTTCTGTTCAGACCCCTCCCCCACATACAGTGGCACAACATGGTGAAATACGTCACCCCACACTGACAAATACCTAAGGCTCCTTACAACATAACAGGTGGGACAGGTCTACCTAAGACATAGAAGAAAACACAGAAACCTGTCAAGATGAGGAGACAGAGAAGTATGGCTCAGAAGAGGGAACAGATCAAGGTTCCAGTGGGAGAACTGAGTGATGAGGAGATAGCCAACCTAATTGATGCAGAGTCCAAAACACTGGTGATAGAGATATCCACAGACTTGACCGATATGCTTGAGTACAGCAAATGCAGAAGGAAGAAATGAAGACTATACTAAGTGGAACAAAGGAAAATCCACACAAAACCAATGGCGAAGGGAAGAAAATCAAGGTTCAAATCAATATTTGCAACCTAAGGAATAAATAGTCAACCAATACAGAATGAGGAAACTAGAATTGAAAAAAAATGAGAAGAGTTTTAGGAACCTCCAGGACAACACCCGAATCATAGGGATGCAGAAGGAGAAGAGGAAGAGCAAGAAATTGGAAACTTACGGGAAAAAATAATGAAGGAAAGCTTCACTAATTTGGTGAAGAAAATAGACATACAAGTCCAGGAAGCACAGAGATTCCCAAACAAGCTAGACCCAAGGAGGACCACACCAAGACACATCATAATTAAAATGCCAAAGGTTAAAGATAAAGAGAGAATTTTAAAAGCAGCAAGAGAAAAGAAGAGAGTTATCTACAAAGGGGTTCCTATAAGACTATCAGGTTATTTCTCAAAAGAAACTTTGTGGGCAAGAAGGGACTGGCAAGAAGTATTCAAAGTGATGAAAACTAAGGACCTACAAACAAGATTACTCTATCCAGCAAAGCTATCATCTAGAATGGAAGTGCAGAAAAAGTGCTTCCCAGAGAAGGCAAAGCTGAAGGAATTCATCAGCACCAAGCCATTATTATATGAAACATTAAAGGGTCTTATTTAAGAAAAAGAAGAATGAAACTATGAACATTAAAATGATAACAAACTCACAACTATCAACAACAGAATCTAAAAAAACAGAAACAAAAATAAACTAAGCAAACAACCAGAATAGGAACAGAGTCATAAGTATGGAGATCCTTTGGAGTGTTATCAGATAGGAGGGGGAAGGGGGAGAAATGGGGAAATTGTGCAGAGATTAAGAAGCATAATTGGTTGGTACAAAATAGACAGGGGGTTGTTAAGAATAGTGTAGAAAAAGGCAAAGCCAAAGAACTTATATGCATGACTCATGGACATGAACTTTGAGGGGTGGGATTGCTGGAGGGAAGGGGGTATTGGCTGGAGGGGAGCAAAGGGAAAAGAAATTGGGACTACCGTAAGAGCATAATCAATAAAATATACTTAAAAGAAGACCATTTGCTATTTTGAGCTATTAAAGACAAATCTCAGTGTTTGAGCCTTCATGTTGGAATTGGGGAGGAGTAGGGGAGTTAAGAAGATGAGTCTGCTTGGGGGAGAGTGTAACAAAGGACAATCAAGAGTGTCTTATGACGCTGACAAATGGGGACCAAAAAGGTTGTTGGGATGTTTGCAGGTGAAGGGAAGGAGCCGTTGGGGAAACAGGCAGAAGAGAAGGTACAAGGGTGACACACAGAATTAGGGTATAAGCAAGGGACTGATACAAAAGCTTACAGGAAGAAGGAGTTGATATGAGTGGGCTCCCAGTAAGCTCTGAAGAGAGAGAGAGACAGGGGGGTTGAGAGAGTTCCTGTCTTCATTCTGCTGAAGTCAGTGGGCAGAAAAGGCTACTTTGAGATCTTGGCAGGTGGTGGGTACTATACACAGCTTGGCAAGGAGTGGGGGTCAAAACTTTCTGTGTGTTTGCCTCTGCTTTCATTCTGTATCTAGGACCAAAAGGCTCAACGGGGGACTTGTGCCTCTGCCATTTGTTCTTCGGAGGATGGAGCTCTGCTTAGGTGATTGAGTTGTTTCTCTTCCCTGGAGAGCTGGGTTTGTGACAGGATGCCAGCCGAATAGATTGGGAGGGCTGGCTTGTGCGTGGCAAAGGAGCTGTGTCTTGGGGATGCTCTGTTTTACTTAGTGGCTTTCCTGTGTTGATTATCAGTGGACATCTGCTTTTTTCATGGCATAGGATCTTTTGGATGCGTGGGTGACGTCACTCAGGTGCTTATCACTGTTCCTATTCTTGTCTTAGAGCATTCTAGGTACCAAGGAGCTTAGAGGTCCTATCGCCCAGAGCTCCCAAACTGTCAAGCCAGAAAACCAGATCTGGATCTAGTCTCCCAGCAGTGCCCAGCCTGAGAAGCCCTCTGGGTTTCGGGAGGGAGCATGGAGGTGCCTCTCCACTCCCATGCAGATGGTGCTGCTGTGACAGAGAAGGAGCAGGAAAGTGCGCCTCGGAGCAGGTCCAGGAACCACGTATTGAGAACAACCTCCAACCGGCAACACAATAAGTGTGAAGGCATGTGCCTGACATAGCGGAGCGGCGAAATAAATATGTTGAAGTAAAAAACGTGAAGAAACTAATTAATTACATTATGATTAGGGAAGAAATAAAGTCTGAGGAGTTAGGGCTTTTGATATTTTAGTTTGGTTTCCTATCTCTGCACCCATAAGCTCATAAACTTTTTCTCTCCCAACATCATGTTCTCTATCGAATTTTGTATCTTGAAGAGTTGTATGTGTTTCTCATGCTCCTTCTCAAATTTCCAGAATTTCCCCCAGGCCTCGAGATCTCAATATTGTTTAGGAACTTTGAGTTTTCGACTTGCATTGGCTCACTCACTCACTCACCCCTTCTTTTCTTTATTTCATTGTGCCTTTATTTACTTACATACCTCCTAAAATATTTATTGACCATCCATTATAAGCAGGTACAAAAGAGATATTCTTGATGATTTGGTCAGAGGAATGTATTAGTAAAAGGCCTGGTGGTTTCTTGGACCGTTGTGAGGGGATTGCAGAAATGGTCCCAAATCCAGCCCATCCTTGGATCCTCGCCCTCCTGAGCTCAACTCCAGCTGCCCTTGCACCCAGAGACGGGGCTCTGTCACACAACTTGCTTTGCCTGCTGTGAAACAAGCAGAGGCTGAAATACATTCATGTTGTGGGATCTGTCCTCTCTTGCTGCTTTTGGAACCCTGCGACTGCCACCCTTTGAAAAAGCCTGGGCGAGCTTCTGGTGATGAGAGGCATGCGGTCCAGTTGCCTCTGCCATCATGGCCAATGGCCTGCCTGCAGACATGTGAGTGGCCCCTTAAGTTTTGGAGTTTATGGTAGTACTAACTGATACACCACTCCTCCTCATTATCCTTGAAGGGGCTGTTAAAAAGGAGGATCTCATTTCTTTCCAACCAAAAAGCTATTCTTGCCCCAAGACATGCCATGCTTAAAGCTCCAAAATAATTCTGCAGAGCCTTAGCTATAGATCTTTTTGTTTCTTTTTCAATCATGTTCACACTATTCCAAAAGTTACTTGCTCTCTTGCAATCTCTGTGTGTGAAATCAACAATAAATTTACTGGATTCCTAGTCACAGATAAGACAAGATACAAGGTGTGAGTAGTCATCTCCAGATTCCCAGGTATGATGGAAGTGGAGACATCAGAGGCAGAAGTGAGCATCTGAGGGGCACCTCCCAAGGCTCCCTCAGAGGGCACAAGAGACCTGTTGCTTCAGTGGGGAGCTTTGCAGACTGAAGTCCATTCTGGCCAGTTCTGAGCACCACAGTCACCCCTGACCCAGGAAGATCCTGTGTCTTTAAAGGACCAGAGGTGGCTACCCTGCTGCAGGCCTGCAGAGAACATCCCTGTTTGCCCATTTAGGAGTCCTCACTGGGTGTGGGCAGGGCCTCAGTTTCCAGGGCATGACTGTGCAGCTGAGGACTCTGTGCTTTGTTATACAAAGAAGATGGTCCCAGCAAACAGGCTGGAGCCTGCTTGTGCAGTGCTTGGTGATTCAGTGGTACCTGCATTAGTGAAAGAAAGACTTCTAGGGGTAGGGAAGGAGCAACTGTGTTTGATACTTCGAAGAGAGTAAAGAAGATGAATAAGTAATGCTGATACATAAATAAATGATATGGACAATGATTACAGTAATACAATAATAATAGTATCCGCAGGGCATTACAAGCTCTGTTAGTGGAACTGAGGGAACTCACAGCACTCAAAACCGGATTTGCACACACCTGCCTTGGACCAAGAAAAGTTGAATTTATATCTGGCAACCCTCTGTCTGGGCTCTCCCATCTTCATCCTCCAGGCTTCCCTCACCCCAGTCAGCCTGACAGGCCCTTGAACTTCCAGTGTCCCCTCTCTGCAAATCAAAGTGTCCCCATCCTGTCTTAATTCTTTTAGGCTCTGTTCTCTACCAACAGACAGTTAAGCACAGATAAAGGTAGCCCCACTAATCTGTCTGCTGGTGCAGTGTTCCCATCTCAGATAACATAACTCATTACTGCTGATACTTGGCAGGGCTTTTGGGAAGGCTCTGAAGCAGCAAGCCTCAGGCTGGAATGCAGTTTGTACCTGGAGGTCACAGGGCAGGCCTTGGACAGATGGAGTCTCATTACGTCTCCAGCTGGCAGGAAGGTGGCAGTTCAGCTTCCTCTGTGTGTTTCTGACACCGATCTCTGGAAGCAGACATTCCAGTCTGGTGTAATGGGAAAGCCACAGGCTGTGGGGCCAGAGAAATCTGACTTGTCCTCTTATAAGCTTTGTGACTTAGCATCTTTAGACCTCACTATTTCTCATCTGCAAAATGGGAACATCATACTTACTGTGCAGGCTCACTGTGAGAACTGGGAAGAGTATGTGGAAAATGTTTACCCACTGTGGGTTCCCCAGGGCAGTGATATGGGGGCTCCTCTTGCCTGCAGCCTTGGGTGTGAGGATGCAGAGGGCCCAGAGGTGCTGGTCTGTAGGTCTTGGCTTTGGAGCCAGGCCCTGTGGGCTCACATGCTGGTTTCAACCACTTACTAGGTATGTGATCTTGAGAGAGTGACTTTTCTGGGCCCTGCTTTCCTTATCTCTAGGGGACAGTAACAGTTCCTATGTCACTGGGTTGTCGTAAGGATTAAATGAAGTATTTCGGGTATGTGGTAGAACTGGCACTGTGCCAGGGGAAAGGGCCAGTCAGAGAGGAGGTGAGGATGGGGGAGGGACTGGATGCCTGTTTGCTCTGGGCGGGAGGGCAGAGGAGCCACAGGGAGCCTGAGTTGCTCAGGGAGGGCAGGTTCCTGCCTCACACTCTTCAGCTCCAGAGGGTACTGTTGTGGGCTTGTCTTAGGGCCTGGTAGCTCCAAACAGATTGTTGTAGGAGCCAGAGCCCCTGCCTGCACCTGGAGGGCTGTAGAGAAAACTCCAGGAGTGATTGCCAGGCGGGGTGAGCGAGGTTTGGAATGAGAAGGAAGGAAAGGAAACTCAGCCTCTGTTTAGCTCCTACTCTGTGCTGGAGGCTGCACTAGACATTCTGATATACATTATCTCCATTTATCCTCACTAGGGTATATTGTTATCATTACCCTCTGTTTACAGATGAGGAACCTGGCTTGCAAAGATCACAGGAAGAGACGAGGACGTGTCTGCTGGGTGCCAAAGCTTGTGCTCTGTCCACTGCAGCAGAAAGAGCCCTTTCTTGGGCAGTGTGGTTGTGTCATGGCCTCTGGGTGGCTTTAGTCACATCATTATTTACTTATCTTGCAGTTATGAGGCAGAGGAAAGTAAGGAGCATAAGACAGGTTACTGGAGTCCTTTAAGGGAGAGTTTTGTAACTGGGTCAGTCAATTAACAAACACAGGCAACCTGCGATTGGGGAGCACAGGCTTAGGGCCGCCTAGGTGCAAGATTTGCTGCATTTGCTGATTTAGGGTAGAGTCAGGACTGCTGCCTTTACTAAAAGGGCCATTGAAACTCCAGATGCTGGAGTTTCCTTTTCCCTGGAAACTCTTCTTGACCACAATTCTAACATCAGTTTGTTTTTTTGCATTGTTTCATTTTTTATTTTCCAGAAAGGGTACAAACATTTAAAAACAAAACAAAACAAAAAACCCCAAACAAAATAAACCACCAAAAACCTCAATGAAATGAGAATTGCAGCAAACGGAGTTCTGGTTAACTGAAGAGTCATTGTTGAATGTGGCTTTTCTTGTCACTTGGCATTGGCTTTTGTGTGTCTGTGCAGCATGGAGAATTTGTCACTGCCAGTGACAACCAGCGACTTGATGGCTGAGGGGATTGTGTGTGTCTCCTGCTGTGTGTGGTCACAGTTAGCTTCCGGGGTGTCAGGGCCGTGGGATAAAGGGGCCCAGCAGGTTGGTCTGCCCCTCAGTGATTTCCTGTGGGGGCAGTGGCCCTTGAAGAAGAGGATTTCACGGGGCAGGGCCACCCTGCTCTGCCTTTGCAATTTTTTTCCTCAATGAGCCCAGGCCTGTGTGATGAATGCAGCTAAAGGGAGGCCCCAGACAGGGCGAGGAGGGGCAGGGGAAGGCATTTAGAGGAGGGCCTGCACTTTTACCATTCTACCTTCTCTGAACCAGGCCTTTGGTTACTAACTAGGATGTTGGTAGATCCCTAGGGCAAAGGGCCTTCTGCTTACTCACTCCTTCCTATTTCTTCCTTAATTCCTACCACCTTTCCACCCTCCCTCCCATTTCCTTTCTTCCTTCCTTCCTTCCATCCATCCATCCCACCATCTATGAAATTGTGCAAGAGTTGTAAGGGGAATATAAAAGACTAGGGCTGGGGGGTGCACGGGGGTTGGAGAGGGGCCGAATGGAGACTTAACTTCCAGTATTTATATCATAATTATGCAGTTATGAAGTGGAAAGGCCATTCTAAAATGCTACCTTGGTAGTGAGATCAGTAGGAGAAAAGCCAATCAGATCTTGAAGCAGGAGAGCAAAGCAGACAGGAGTGAGGGCAGACCCTGAGCATGGAGTCTGGGCAGGGTGGCTAGCGTCTTGTTCACCCCAGGACCCCCATACCAGCATGGTGCTTGACTGAGTCAGTGCTTACTGGATTTGCTCTTCTTTTCTTACCAGTAAATTCAGGGAGCAGGACCAAAAGTAGCATCTGTGGAGGCCTACTAAATTTGTAGGATTAACTCAGACTGAGCCCAGGTTCCTTCCCTGATGGGACCCGACAGCCCCCAGATATCATAGAGAATCAACCTAATTCATTCTCTCAGATGCCATGATAAATTGTGATGAAGGCCTAAGCCGGGGTTGAGAAGTAAAGCCTCTCCTGGTGGATCCTGGGAGGATGTGTACGTGCATGTGTGTGCATGTGTGTGCACTCAACCGGGTTCTCTTGGTTCTGTGCAAAGATGGGGGGCTTTTCTTCCTTGGAAGGTTGGTGACAGCCCACCCTCCCATTCACAGGTTGGAGAAAGAACATTAATCTTCTTGACATGACACTGAGCAGGGGGAGGAGATTGGGGACTGGGATCTCTCAAACTGGGTTGTCCCTGTGAGCAGAGATCCTTGTCTTATTTGGCTGTTTGAATAAGCTTTAGTTCATAAGCCCAAGGCATAAAAATGTCAGGGGGGTACTTTGAGGAAGGGCTACTTGAAGGAAATAAAGTAGTATTTATACAAAAAGCAAATATCATCTCTCCTTTTTCTTCTTCTTGCTTTTGTTGAGAGTGGGGCAGAGGTGGAGGGGACTCTGTGCCCGTGGAGAAAGCTTGAGGTGTTTTCTGAGAATAAACACCCATGTTTTCAGCAGGAGGGGTTTGGGGGAGGGGGCTCCTGCCACAGAGAGGGCAGGACTGGTGACATTTAAACTCGTGAGCAGAGCTTAATTGATACAGCCCACAGCTTTAAGAAACTTCTGGCAAGTCAGTGGACCCTGCACCTTTCTGCAGAGTCGTCCTTGGCCTAGATGTTCTTACCTGTGCTCTTCCTGTCTGTTAACCTGGGCTCTGAGGCCACAGTGTGAAGCTAACCAAGAATAGCCAGGATCCAGAGGCCAGACACGCACACAGGAGGAGGTCCCATTCATCTGGAATGAGAGTGGCAGCGTTGTAGTGAGGAGAGGTGAAGGTGGACAAGAACCTCAAGAGACTTAGGACAAAGAGGCTAGTAGCTGTCACACACTGTCCCTGTACCCCTCACTGTCACATGAGCAGGCCACATTCTTTCTGCTCCTTACTCTGGCTCCAGCCATCCCCCACCTGGATCACCCAGCAGCCTCTTGTTCAGCTAGCCCTGATACCCCTCAACTTGGGCTCTGTTTTCTTCCTGAAAGCTCCAGCTAAGTGTCAGTCCCACATGACTTCATGACAACTTGTTCCCTAATTGTTTCTGGTGTGGTAGTACTGGCCCCTGAGGGTCTTATCCTCTTGTTTGGGAGTTGAAACTGTCTTATACACACCATTCAGGTTAAAATGTCACTTCGGAGAGTCCTTCCCTGATCTAAGCTCTCCAAAATAGAATCATTCTGTTTGATTTTTGCCCACAGCACTTCCCACTTTATTAACATCTTCTCGTTAATCTGTGTGTTTGTTTTTTCTTGTCTCCCTGCACTGAAAAGTAAGACAAGAAGACAACTTGCCTGCTTGTTTGCTATGGTGGCCCGCTGCCTGGCACGTTGTAGACCTGCAAACAAATGTGTGGAACAAACTGATGATTGAATGAATCCTCCTTCCCCTTAGCATAGTAACCAATGCCTGTTTGAAGATGGATTAGAAAAAGCTAATGGCAGCACCTCGAGGAGAGCAAAGGATGGAGCAATGCAGAGAGGGCTGGGGGCAGATCCAGGATTAGGATTTGGGGTTCCTAACCCCACCTGGTGGGTGACTCTGGGCAAGTTGACCAGTCTCCCTGCGGCTGCATGACACACCCATCCCTTCCTTCTATGATTCTAGAGCTCTGGAAGTGAGAACATTTGGGACTCGCTGTCTTGGCCAATGGACCTGCCTTGGCAGCTGGTGCCCTGTGTGCAGGGGAGGTGTTCCAGTGTGCCCTTGGGGCTGCAAGACTCTTTATGGAGCCAATGGAACAGGCATCATTAGGAGAGGAAAGGGGAACAAAGAGCAACCTTCCCAATTATTAATAAGGCAGCAACCCCATCCATCTTAATGAGACAAGGCGGAAAAACCCAGTGGCCAGGCAGCCAGCACACAATGGGATACAATAGAGACCTTGCTTTCTTTTTAAAAAAGAAGAAAGAAAGAGCGACACACAGAAAAGAAAAAGCCACACAGATTGGGAAGCAGTTTCAAAACGTTCACCTCTGTGCCCCTCATAGAAGGTGTCACCCTGCTCTGCAACCAGAGCTGTTGGTGAAATGCAAAGGGTGCACTGGTCCTCTGCTAGGCCCTGCAACTGGATGGGGTGAGTTGGGGTGCAATAGGGTGAGATGGGGCAGCTTTTATGCAAGTGGTGGGTGGAGTGGCACCCATCCTAGCAGGAGGCTGATTTCTTGGTGCAGGGTGGCCCAGTATGAACATGAAGATACCTAGTCTAGTTTAATTCTAACTTAGCTCAGTGGGGGCTCAAAATGATTTGTTAACCTTTTCAGTTAAAGCTCCTCTCCTCTACCACTCACCCCCCCCCCATGTTCTGTTAAAATGTTTTTGAATCCTGGACCTTGGTTCTTCTATTTGTTCATTGTGTGGCTTTGAGCAAATCACTTAATGTCTCACCTTCTGTTTCTTCAGAACAAACTTATCTCCTAGACTCCCTGAGAAGATTCTGTTGTGCTAATCAAGTATAAACGATTATCAAAGTGCCTGACACAAAGAAGGCATTCAATGCATCTTAATTGAACCAGAGTCTGAATCTTATCTCTGCTGGACAGGGGAAGGTCTCCTCCAGGAGGCTGGGGGTACCTTGACCGTGGATCTGCCTGAGGTTCACTTTGATTCCGCCTGGGTTAGCACAGGCCCAGCACAGACTAGCTGAATGAATGACTGAAAGGCCGAATGCTGATTCACTGGTGGAGGACCAGGTTCAGCACTCACATGCGGAAGCCCTCCAGAGGGGCCAAGCCTGGATCCCAATTAGAGCAAGGCTTCCTGCCAGTGATTGCTGCCCTCTGCCAGGATCTTCATTAGTTTGGCGGGAAATCCTCGCAAGCTTTGCTGGATCCTGCCACATGCCCAGACACACTCCCTGATGTTCGAACCACTAAGCTCTCTTAGTGGGTGACACACAGTTCGTCCAGCACTTCCTCAGAGCCAATATCCCCAGGCCAGTGCAGGAAGCTCAGGTTCTCTCTGTGGCACTCAAGGAAATGTTTTCACCATCTCTCCCATCCTGGGACGGGGTCCAGTCCATACAGGAAAGGTGTATTTCATGTGGCAAGTTATTACAGGGTGAATTCCTGCAGCCGGAAAGAGCGGCTGCCAAGAGCTCTCCTGGTACAACAGGTATGCGACCTTCCAAATTTCCCCTCTTGACATGGCCATCTAATGGGTGGATTACCTCAGACAGCATTTGTTCTATGCCCAGTGTGGCCAGGAGGGTGGAGGGGTCAGAGGCCGGTGTGCTGGGAGGGTGCTAGGGGCCTGATATCCACCAATGACCTACAGTAGGACCTTGGGCAGGCTGTTAAACTTCTCTGAGTCTGTTTCAGACCCTACTCGGCTCCTTTGGTGGGAACGTCTCAGACTTTCTTCTCTTAGGAGGATGCATGATGCAATGAATAGACTCCCAGACTGGGCTGTGATGCCCCGGAGGGTAGGAGGCCTGAGCAAAGCACACCGGGGTGGTGAGAGTTAACACAGAGCAGCTGAAGAGGGTGTGTGCATGAGGGAGATCGAGGACATGCATCCTCTGTAGAACTCTGCACGTAGTAGGAGCTCATTAAGTATTTGTTGACTGATTGCTGGCCTAAGAGCTCTCTCTCCATACTTCACTTCTGTGTGGTCTGGAAGGAAGACGTAGAATGATTCCATAGGCATCGAGATCTGGACAATGGGGGCAATTATCCAGAAAATGTGAGCCATTGCTCAACCCCCCTTCACCAAATCTTTTGCAATAGTTACCTGACATGTCAAATGAAGCAGGATTTTTAAGAACCTATGTAATTGAGGTGAATATTAGACTCACACTCTTCCCTCTGCCTGAGAAAAACATGCTGTTTGATTCACCCATCTTTTCTTTAAAATTAATAGCTATACTTTTACTTTTTTTTTTCAAAAGTGATGTATGGCCATTGTAGAAATTTTAGAAAATGAAGAAAAGCAAAAAGAAGACAATTTAAACCAACAACTAGAGATGCTTTACATTTCCATGTACTTATTTTCAGATTTTTAAAAATCTTTTTTCTTTCCCTCTTTCCTTTCTCCTCTTCTTTCTATTCTTTCTGCAAAATTTGAATCACACTATAAATATATTTGTATTCTATATTCCCCATATACCATTCATTCATTCATTCAGTAAGCCTTTATTTACTGAGTGCTTGAAAGTGCCAGGGCACAGTTCTTTGGGGTATAGTTGTGAACAAAACTGATATAAATCTCTGACCTTGGAAAGCTTACTTTTTGGTGGTGGTGATGGTGATGAGGTGGAAGAAAATAAAATAAATGAACAAAATATGTAGATGTTAGAAGATCATAACAAATAGGTAGGAAAATAAAGTAGAAGGGGCTAGTGAGTCATGGAGAGGTCTGGGTGCAATTTTCAACAGGAAGGATCTCACCAAGTAGGTGCTGAGTCCAAGCTGGCTCTACCCTACAATACTCCATTTTCAGTGTATGATCTTTGGAGGCTTAGAATGACTTCTCAGGTGCACAAAAAACCTAGGCAAAATTCTTGTATCAGTCATATTAATAATGCAAAGTATAAGACAAAAAATGCAATGGAAAGTGCTAAAAGCTTATGACCAAGTCCTGGGTCTTGCCCTCAGTGTGGTCAGAATGTATCCATGGCAGAAAAGAGAATGAGGTTGGGGGAGGCAGGGTGGGTTCGGGGTCACATCGCAGGTACCCGCTCGTCACAACTCTACCAATGTGGTGGCTCTCTTTTCTCTCCACTTTGACATACTGTGTTACAGTAATGGCTCTATTTTGGGTGTTGGCTTTGCTCTCACCACACTGATCTTTGTCAGAGGTCATAGTCACTAACACTTGCACTGAGCTTTTCAGTTTTCCAAGTCCCGTGTTTTTGGAGTTCCTGAGACAGTATCGGTATCGGCAGCCGTCCGTCTCGAGAGACGATGGTGTAGCTTCTTAAGAGTCTATCTGCACCGCCGAGAATGGTTGTGCAGTCCGACTCGGGAGTGACACGGTATCTGTCTCCTCCCGTGTTGAATCGACATCTTGCGATGACGCTGGAGTGTCCTCTCCAGTGAAGCTGAAGCTACAGAGCCTGGGCAGGGTGATATGGAGGGTCTGCTGTTGCCCATGCAGCAGACCCCCCCTCTCTTCGCAGCTGAAGGATCCAAGGGAAAGACGGAGTCAATACAGCTTGGCTTCAGGTGCGCCGCAGGAGTTGCCGGTGTTGACTACAATGTCAAACCGTCTTAGGGACTCCGGCTCCGGATTTTCTGTCGGGGTTTACTCCCTTAGCCTTTCCCCTGAAGAGGTATGCTGCAAGGCAGCGGAGGTTTTTTGGAATCAGAGTTTTCCTTCTCTGAATTATATATATATATAATCGTCGGCGGCGGCAGCCGTCCGTCTCGAGAGACGATGGTGAAGCTTCTTAAGAGTCTATCTGCGCCGCCGAGAATGGCTGTGCAGTCCAACTCGGGAGTGACATGGTATCTGTCTCCTCCCGTGTTGAATCGACATCTTGTGATGACGCTGGAGTGTCCTCTCCAGTGAAGCTGAAGCTACAGAGCCTGGGCAGGGTGATATGGAGGGTCTGCTGTTGCCCATGCAGCAGACCCCCCCCTCTCTTCGCAGCTGAAGGATCCAAGGGAAAGACGGAGTCAATACAGCTTGGCTTCAGGTGCACCGCAGGAGTTGCCGGTGTTGACTACAATGTCAAACCGCCTTAGGGACTCCGGCTCCGGATTTTCTGTCGGGGTTTACTCCCTTAGCCTTTCCCCTGAAGAGGTATGCCGCAAGGCAGCGGAGGTTTTTTGGAATCAGAGTTTTCCTTCTCTGAATTATATATATATATATATATATATATATATATATATATATCGGCGGCGGCGGCAGCCGTCCGTCTCGAGAGACGATGGTGTAGCTTCTTAAGAGTCTATCTGCACTGCCGAGAATGGCTGTGCAGTCCAACTCGGGAGTGACACGGTATCTGTCTCCTCCCGTGTTGAATCGACATCTTGTGATGACGCTGGAGTGTCCTCTCCAGTGAAGCTGAAGCTACAGAGCCTGGGCAGGGTGATATGGAGGGTCTGCTGTTGCCCATGCAGCAGACCCCCCCCTCTCTTCGCAGCTGAAGGATCCAAGGGAAAGACGGAGTCAATACAGCTTGGCTTCAGGTGCGCCGCAGGAGTTGCCGGTGTTGACTACAATGTCAAACCGCCTTAGGGACTCCGGCTCCGAGACATACTGTCCTGAGACAGTATGAGGTGGTAAAGTGAAGGAAGGGTGGTCAGCGTTTTCTATTTACATAAACTTTCAAAGTTTGAAGGGGTCTAGATTCTTTTTGGTCCAACTTCCTCCTGAATTAAGGACCTGCAGCTCAGAGAGGGAAAGAGATGGCTCATGTCACATAGTTACCTCAAGCCAGAAAACCAGGCTCTTAGTCTAGTGTTCACGACAGGGGGTATCTCACATAGACGTCATTATACCTTCATTCCCTTCTAGCATCCAAGCTGGTTTTGCCCACGTAAAATTCCAAACAATAAAGATTGTTCTGCAGTCAACCACTGGTAGCAGGTTTCTGAAATTAAAAACAGAATCCGTCATGCCTGTTTTCAAAGCAGTCACTTCGTCACCTGCCTCAGGACCGATGTGGGCTCGGCCTAGGGATGGGCCTGGGTGGCTGGTGTCAGCCCCAGTGATCTTTCTTGAGCACTGGCATTCTTTGAGTGTTGATCCCAGGGAGCAGCCTGGTGCTGGCAACCCTGTGCCCATTAGCCAACCCCTTCTGAGACCCTGAATATGGACTCTGGTGGACTCCACACTGCTCCGAATGGACTAAAGCCAGTCATTTGTCAAAAATCAACTCAGTTGTTCTTAAAGAGGAAGAGCTGAATGGTCTGTGGGACTAATGGATTCTATTATGTCCCTCAGGCTGGCGTCTGAGTGAGTGCTAGGGAGAGGGCTGCATTCCACAGAGCTCCCTTTCTTAGCACGCCACTCGCAGGCCCTGCTTACCCTGCTCCCCAGAAGGGAGCTGCCCAGCCAGGCCAATGAGTGTCTCACCTGCCAGGAAGAGCCCTTGAAAATAAGCTGTGGGGAAGGCACCCCATTGGGAACCCTTGGGTGGGAACAAGAAGTGTTGAGAGCGGCCAAGAGTCCAGTAAGAGAGCCAGGAATAGACATGGAGAGGCAGCCTGGGCGGCTGAGGGGAGCAGGAGTCGGTGGGGGTGTTCTGTGGCACCAGGTGCACTGCCCCTGCTCTGCCCCTCTCTTACCTCCACACCTCCCCTCTGCAGGGCACGTTCACCAGTCATGGGGTGTGTGTCTGCCGCCCTTCTCCTCTGTGACCCATTTCCCACAAGAAACATTCCTCCTCCAGAGCACAAGAAGGGTCACAGGATTTGATCTGAGCAGACTGCCGATGTCTCGTTCCAGGGTGAGTTATGCCTACACCGAGAGAAATATGATGTGCGGAAGACAAGGGGAGAAGGGTTTGGAGATGGGAGCCTGGCCTCACACATTTATCATACATGCCCTTTTAAGCACAAAGGAGGGGTTTGTGTGAGTATTGGGTCTCTACCTCTGAGTTTTGTGTTTGACGAAGCTAGGATTCCACCCAGGACTTCCCTTTCTCTTGGAGAGCCTAAGGGAACCTTAGCCAGGGGAGGAAGGAGGGAAGGCAGGGTGTGGCCAGGGGCTTAGATGTCTTTCCTAACAAGACAGATTTTTGGAAGTGTGACTTCCCAGCCCCAGGGCTTGGTGAGCTCACAGCAGAGGTCTCTCTCCCTTTTGAATTTGAGGGCTGCCTGATTTTTCTCCCCACTGCCCCCTTTTATTGGTTAGGAGTATACCTATTTTCACTGACATCTGCCCAACCTTTGGGAGAGATAGCAGAAGGCTGAAAGTCTACTTCTTTAGGATAGTTTGGGTGAGGCGGGGGTGGGTGGGTAGGGGAGGTAGACACTGTGATGGGGAGGCAGAGAGTTGTCACTCAATCTGAGAGAATTGTTAGACCTGAGGAATATGGGGACCTCTGTGTGCCTAATGACGGGAGTGAGGTGGAGATTCTGCATGTTCTGGGGCCATGTGCCGGGCATGTCCGCTGGTTTCTCTGAGCTGCTGGACAGTGGGCGGGCACATGAATGTTTTAAGGTGAATCACAGTGACCTGCCTAACTATGATACCTCAGCTCGAGCTCTTCTCACATCCACTTTCCTCAGCCCTTTGCTCTGTGCACACTGCCCCCTCCATCACCTTTGATGTGTACCTTCCTTCTTCACCTGTATGATTTTAGGATTTGAGGAATCCAGCTTAGATGTCTTCTCTTTCCCACATGACCCAGCCCAGGCCACAGTTATGTCTGGAGAAAAGAGAGGATGGAATTAAATTCCAACCTGAAATTCCCCCTAATTGTGAGGAAGCAATTTCCTTGGTTGTGAGGATGGAAATAAAACCAAATATCAGGGAATTGGGTTGAGTTGAAATCATGCAAGATGTAGAGCATTTTATCTTCCAGAAAGAATATTCTATTCTGTCATGGTGCCAAGGATAATGGCAATAAAAGAAAATGTAAGTGATGGTGGTAAGGATTATCTGGCCATTTAGGAAGCAGCCAGTTATATATTTATGGACCGAAATGGCTGGAAAACCCTTCACACCCGAGGAGTTAATGCAGAATTTGGAAAGCCGTCTAAGGCTGAGTGGCTGTATTCAGGAAGCTGTTATTTATGGAGCTTTATACTGTGTATTAAGCGATTTGGTGGTCTAGACTCCAGTTAACAATAAAGAAAGAACAAAAGGGTTTGATGGACAAATTTTGCTTTTCTTGGGGGGAGGGGTGGGAGTCTTGTAACACTGTAAGTGTTGAAGGATTTGAGAAAAGGCAATGTTTGTATAGTGACAGATATTAAATATGATAGAGTGCGAAACTGCTGGAAGAGTACAGAAGTGTCCAGATACACAGTTGCTTATGTTACAGCACGTGGGGAAGAAAGTAGGGTTTGTTGGCTCCTGCCTGCAGCAGTCAGCCTCAGCGGGGCCAAGGGCTTCTTTGCTGCCTACCCTGTGACTTTGTAACATTCCCACAGCACTGCTTCCTTAAGAAAAGGGTTGCCTGTCCACCCTTTCTGCCTGAGAACTTGATTTCATTGCTAAAAGATTGTCTGAATGCCTGGACATGGGAAAGCTGATGAGCCTCTCTGAATCAGTCTCCTTTTCTGAAAAGGGGGAGGGGTTCATAAGACCCCTCCAGTGGGGTGCTAAGTCAGGGGCTACAGAGAAATGCAGGTGCATGCGTGTGAGCAGTCCACTGATACTTAGAAATAGGGTGTTTCACAACTATAGGAAAAAGAGGTCTGTCAGGAAAAAGTCCAGCCGTTGTTAATATAACGAGAATGGTTAGCACATCAAATGTAACCTGGCAGGCAGCCAAGGAGAGTGGACTGGAATGCACCTGTGTGAACAATGATGACTTCACTGTACTAGTCAAGGGGTTGGTAGACGCCATTGCATGAGCATGTGTACTGTGTAGCCATCGCATTCAAAATGATTGAGTGAGTAAAGCAATGAATCTGCAACAAATTTTACATTAAGCTTGAACGTTCCTCCATGGAAACTAACTGAATGATTCAGAAGGCCGAAGCTATGGGTAACTGGTGACTGGCAGCTTCCTCATGACAATGCGCCCACTCATGCATCATGTCTTGTGCAGAGTTTTTGGGTGAAACATGAAATCACCCCGATGACTCAGCCCCCCTAACAGCCCAGATTTGATGTCTTGTGATTTCTGGCTTTTCTCAAAACTAAAATCACCTATGAAAGGGAAAAGATTTCACACTGTCAATGAGATTCAGGAAAATACGATGGGGCAGCTGATGGCGACTGGGAGAACTGTGTGAGGGTCCCAAGGTGCCTACTTTGAAGGGGACTGAGGCATCATTGTCCTACATACAATGTTTCTTGTATCTTCTTCGATAATGCCTCTGTTTTTCATACTGCCTGGCTGGATACTTTCTGGACAGACCTCATAGAAGCGGAAAAAAGATATACAAACTTCTGCGCACATGGGAGAGTCTCTTAGGATCTTGCTTCTTGGTCTTCAATACACATAGGATTCACCTAAGAATCTTGTTAAAATGGAAGTTTTGATTGAAGAGATCTGGGGTGTGACCTGAGAGTCTGCATTTCTGACAAGTTCCCAGGAGATACTGATGCTGCTGGTTTGGGGATTGCATGTTAGACAGTCCTAGGAGACAGTAAAAATTAGAACTTCCTACCTTTGAGTTTCTCATCTGCTAGGAGAGTCCCTAAATTATAGACCCATGTCAGTTAGGTTTGTTTCTAGCTGTATGAAAGAGAAAACCCAAAGCCATTTAGGAGATTGTAGGTCTCACTTAATAAGAATTCCAGGGTAGGCTGCTTAGGTCATTCCTTATCAACCCGTTTCTTTCCATCTCTATTCTTCCACCCTAGTGTGTGGGAGTTTATCCTCATCTTGTGGTCTCATAGGCATTAGACAGCTGCTGTAACTCTTGGTTTCACATTTGAATTCCAGGCAGGAAGAAGAGGAAAGGGTCAAGGTGCATGCCTTAGTGACTGTCTGTATCCCACTTACCAACCTGTACTTATTTCTCAGTGCTCAGAGCTGGGCGATAGGACCAATCTCATTCAGTGATCCCATGTTTGTGCACTTACTATGTGGCAGGCACTGGTCTAAGTTCTAGAGATACATGGACAAAAAGAAGATATTGTTTCTGTCCTCAAGAAGCTTCTAGAGGAGTGGCAGACATGTAAACAAGCAAACAGTGAGGAGAGGTGCTCACATAGGTGTGGTGCACGAGGCAGAAGGAAGACTGTGCTGGCCACTGCTAGCTGGGAGACCAGGGGACGGGCCCGCCAAGGGAGGGTGGAGAGCTGAGTCTTGGAAAAAGACTGAGAGGACAGCAGGGCCTGCAGAGGCAGCATGAGCTCAGTACAGAGGCCAGAGGCAGCCTGGTGCATCCTGGGAAATGCATCGCCCCTCACACCTCCTTTGGAACTGCCCCAGGGCTGGGATCCAGCCCTCAAACGCCTGTAGGGCAGCACTGGTGGATTTTGTCTGGCAACAGTCTGGTTGATTGCGCCATATCAGGCTTTCAATATTCTAAATATCACCCCTAGAAAGACCATGGGACATTCATAATGTCCAGGTTCTAGAGAGGACTATAAATAGACCTCCTGCCTTATACCCTGAAACAGCACTTGTGCAGGCCTCTGGTTCTTTCTCTCATGGGTGAATTGCATGGCTCGCAATCTTTCCTCCCCTAGAGCATTTCTTCTGGGCACCCACATAACAGCAGGTCAGAGACACATGGTTTAATGGCAGCTGCCTGCATAGAGCACCATGATCACCTCTGCAGCCCAGGACTGGCCCGGCACTCCTCAGGCCCTTACTACTTCATGCTATTTTTTTTCTGTCCCAGGACCTGCATGCTCTGCCCAGCCCTTCAGACCTATCTCCATCCTCTTGCTTTTTCAGAAACCTCTTTTTCTTGGAGCTGACCTCTTGGAAGAATCTGATGAATGAATTCAGTATAGTGGTTAATGGCAGCCAAAGGCTCTCTGGGTTTCTCTCCCCAGGGACTGGCATTTAACAAAGGCAGTTAGGCCCAGTGCAGAGTTGATAGGATTGGAATCCAAAGATGGGCATTCCCGACAGTCTGTCCTGCACCAGGGCCCTGTGATGGCTAGACCAGGTGACACCACTCTGAGCCTCTTTGTCTTCTGTGAAATGGGAACAACAAACTTTGCTGCCAGCTCTGAGGCTTTTTGCAAGCCCCCAATGTGATAATGCGCATAGAGTGCAAACTGAAAAAAACTGCAGGAAGGTAGCTTACTCTCCATGGAACACTGCACCTTATCCCAGCTAGGCAGTGCCTTTTGGATGAGGACTGGGTGATTGAGGCAGAGGGAGACAGGGAGGAGGAGGCCTCTCGCTGGCCCAGATGGAGCCCTGGAGGTGAGCACCTTGCCAGCCAAGGGTGAGGTCACCAGACCCGGAGGAGAAGGAAGGGCCCTCCTGAAGGGTGGAGGGGTGTGCTGATGGGCCCTCTCCCACTCCTCCCCCCAACACCTCATTTATATCTGAGTTGTTTCCAGCTCCAACCCTTGAGAAAGGCAGTGGCGCTGTCTGGCACGCCTGCCACGAAGGGTTAGGTAAATAAGCACACGGCTCCTAGGGGAATGTGTCTGCTGCCACGCTGCCCTCCCTGCAGCAATCTCAGCAGATTTATGGGCCTCCCATCACCAAAGCATGTGCCACTTCACTTTCACTCCTGGGGATCACCAGAGGGGAGGGGGTTCTTCTGCTCTGTGGTGTCCCAGCGAAGCCTCAATCTCTGAAACCAGGATCTGGCACCTGGTGTTACAGGCAGAGCCCCATTCTAGCTTCTCTGGCCTCTACTTCAATCCCAGGTGCTATTAGAGGCTCCCAGAATCCCCAGCCTTCTAGGCACCAGCCCCTGTTTTTGCACATGATTGCATTAAGGTCTGGGGGTCAGTGTCAGGTCAGATTCACAGGAAGTTCTGTTCTTTTGGAATTGGCCACTACATTCACCAACCAGCCCTTTTTGGAGCAGCCTCCTGGGGCAGGTCCTGGGGAGATAGGGGACTTAGATGTGGCATCTGTCCACAATCAGCTCTGGGATGGGAGGAGAGCCAATACAAAAGTCCCACACTCTGCTTACAGTCTTTGTGAACGGCTCTGATGATCAGTTCTCTTAGGAGTCAGATCTCGGAAAGATTTTCCGTTCCTGCAGACAAAGAGAACTATGTGATTCATGCTCGCATATTGCCTTGGTTTTCAGAAACAGTGCAAAGTCAAAGCTCAAATATAGTACCTCTGTTAGCCTGGATATTTCACATATCTCCCTCTGCTACATGTTTATGCATTTATTGGGGTGGAGAGCCTTATTGAGCACTCACTGTGTGCCTGGCACCATGCTAGATGTCAAGGGTGAGGTCACCAGACCCAGAGGAGATGCAGCACTAAGTAAGACAAATTAGACAAAATGATACCCCAAAGCAAGAAGTTATACAACTTCAAGGTGAGTGCTGTAATGAACTGTGCACAGGTGCTTCTGGGTGCAGGTAGGAGACAGAGCCTAATCCACATAGGGGAGGAGCAGCCTTCAGCTCCAAGTTTTTATGAGCCTTACTAGACATTCCCAAAGCCCAGATAGCAGGTCAGCCCAGTTCTTGAGTCAGAGGGGCTTAAGATCAATAAGGTGGGCATGATAGTTGCACCTCCACAGAGCAGAATGGAAAAGAAGCTCATCCAAGTAAGAACACTACTGTGCTTCATGATGTATTATACAGAATTTCATTTTAAACATTTTACATTTTACCAAAAGCCTGTGTGTCTCACTGACACTAGCTATTGATAATTGACATATTCTATTTCATGAGGTAGCAGGGCAGGCATTGTAGCTCTGATTTACAGACAAGAACACTAAGGCCAGAGGGATGAAGTACGAGTCACCCAGCCTTTAAGCAGAATCGAGGCCATCCTTCCTATTTTCTGACTATGGGCCAGAATGATTTTCTCTGCATGGCACCAAAACCACCACCACACAGCCATATGCAGAAGACAGACCCTCCTGCTTCACTGTACTGCTCCTGGCTGATGGAGAAGATTTCAAGTGTATCTTTGGAGAATCATAAAAATCAGTGATGATATGATAATGGAACAGAATAGAAAGAACAGGGTGGAAAGGCTCCTCTCTCCCCACCCCCCAGTTTTCCTAGGAGAGGGCAGGGAAAAGCTCGATGTGTGGGAAGAGGCCACCAGGTAGGCACCTGGGAGGCCTTTCGGTGACCTTGCTTGGCCTGACAGTCAGCTTTGGGCAACAAGGAGACTGAAGAATGCCTCCTTGAGCTGGTTTATGAAGCAACAGGCAACACACTTCCAATTTTCAAGTAGAGGCATCTGGCAGTGTGGGAAAACCAGAACTTTTTTGAAATGAAATCACACGTTGAAAATTGTATTTTGCCCCTGTTCTCATATGCAAGAACCCTGGTTTCTAGGCGCTCTGTCATGTCAGTAGCATTTTTAAAGAACCACTGTTCTAGAACTTTCTCCTCTACACACACACATTCTTGCCATTAGGAAAAGGGAGACTGGGCTTTGAAGTGCAAAGTTTTGATAGTATGAAAAAGGACAAACAAACAAACAAAAACTATGCAGCACTGAGGATCCTCTGCCTGGCACCATTGCACAGGGCATGAAGTGACTGGCAGTCCTTCTCCAAAATTCCATGTGTAGATTAAAGTCTGTCAGCGGGACTGAGACCTTAGTCCTTCCTTTCTATCTGGTCCTTGGAAGGAGCTAGAAATGTACTGGGCTTAGGCTTTTTGGGGTCTTATTTACACTCACACTCCCTGTTTGTCCCTGAGACAGTTGTGTGCCCTGCATGGCCTAAGAGGCCTCTCTCTAAAGCATTAAGACCATCTGTGGGTGGGGAGAGGAGTTGGGGATTGTGGGTGATCAAAGTCAGCGGGGATCAACCAGACATAGGCTAGGTCCTCCCATGAATGGATTTGCGAGATTGACTCCTGACTTGAGACCCCAGGACTGGCAGAGGCACAGTCACCTGGATGGATTTCCAGAATTGTAATGGTGGGCAGACTCAAGTTCTCCCATTGAGGGAAACTGCAAACAGGAGTGAGAGGTCAGCCAAGCCCGAATTCAGAGGTGAGAGGATGTTATTTACTAACACAACTCATTCCAAGGACTGAGTAAACAGACACATTTGGCTTGGGACTGAGGGCCTGGCTGGAGGAGAGAAAAGGACCCCCTACCAAACAGCATTTTTCTCTAAATGCCCCTTGAATTGAGACACAGTTGCCAGATCTCCTGCGGTCTATTCTCCATGAGGAATGTCTTCCCCAGCTTCTTAGCTGAGCGCTACCGATTGTTTAGGGATTAACCCTTTGCCATCCAAGCCCTTGCTTTCTCTCTCTCTCCATCTCTTTCCCTCCATCTGCTCCTCTCACTTCCGTGCACCTTTCATTAGCCTAAGAATGACAGAGAAGTTTGACCATCTGCAGATGCGTTTGTGTGCACAATGGAATCACAATCTCCTTCCGGGCACGGGTGCTTTAAGAAAACAGTCTTGCTTCTTCACAAACTCAAGTAGCTTTACTTGGAATCTTTCCATCAAGAAACTTGGTCTGCAGAGTCCAAAGCCAGCTTCCCTGGAGCCTTACAAACAAGCCTCTGGCAAGGCAGCGCCTCCTACAGTGTCTGCCTTGAGCAATAAGATCTGTGGCCTATTTGCCACGTGGGGCAGCACCACAACTGCTCAGATGCGGATTTTTCGCATCCTTTGCCTCCTTCCACCCACACTTAAGAGCACACGCAGTGCAGACCCAGAGAACTTCACGAATTGTGTGCTGTTGTCTCCTGTCCCTGGGGTCAGTCATAGTCACACTCCCTGCTCTCTGAATGTTTGAAACATATAAAGAATTCCCAGGAATTCTGAGGTGGAGGTTTCTGTTCCTGGTAGGCTAGGTGAGAAGGCCCAGCTGTGTTTCTGCTAATGCTCTCCCCTTGCTTTCTGCCTTAAGGGGAGCCGTTAGTTTTGACTTGAGATTTCTAGGCCAGCTCTGAATGTAGCATGTGTGCTTGAGTGATGGATTTGATATTTACACACACCACGCTGATAAGTGCACATGTGTTTTTAATGTTTTGGCTTTCTACACCACAAACATGTCAATGTGCATATGCGTGCACACACAGACATGCTGTGGAGTTGAGACTTGAGGAGCCCCCCCTCCCTTTTAACTGCCTTCCCAAAGTTCACACCATTGCCAGTAATATTTCCCCACCACACTGAGCGACATTTACCTACTGCCTCCGGTGTTGGACGGCCACCATCTGGTTGTCCCACCTGGAAGAATTCTGTATTTTAAAACTTGCCAACAGCCCCAGCTACACACTTTCTTCTGGTCTTTGCAGGAGCCAAGCCTGGCCCACTGGGGATTTAAAAGCAGACCTCTGTCGCTTCTGCCTTACTGAGCCTCCGTTTGTTGGGAAACTACTTATCTTTGTATTGCAGTTACAGAGAGCAAAATCGAGGTCAGCTGCTGTTTGAAATGAGAAAAAAGTGTAAAAAAGTCTGCCATTATCTCATTGATTTTCAAGTACTGTTAAATTTCTTGCTTCTCTGCGGTCCGACGCAAGTCAGTTACAGCGTTAAACATTCTCTTTATCGACCCCACACTTCTATTTTCTCGTCCTTTCATTTTTCTATTTTCTTTTTTTATTCTCTCCCTCTTTTATTCATTCTTTGATTTTGTTTTTTAAGGGGTGTTGACCTGTGTTGCGTTCTAGTAAACCGAACCCTGTTGCAAGTAAAGCGATTGGCTAATTGCGCCGGTGACTGACGTGCTAAATGAGTGCGGCTCGCCGCAGCCCGGAGCTGATTGGCTGCGCGGGAAGACTCAGAGGGCTTTGCAACAGGAGCACCGGGCACTCAAGTCCTGCAGCCTCGGGAGTAGGTGCCGCGCGCTCGGGAGCCCCGGCAGCACTCAGGCCGCGCACGGTCCCCTCCCCGCTGCAGGCCGAGGGCCGACACTCGCCGAGGACTGGGCAGGAGCGCGCGGCCGCAGAGACGGGTCGGGGTGGGGACGGCGCCTTTTGTCCCCGAAGACTCCTGGAAGTTTGAGGCGGGACACGCGCCGGGAGGCGGCCGAGGCACCCCCGACGTCGCGGGAGCGAGTGCGTGTAGCCAGCATGGGCAGCGGGCGCGGCGCGGGGGGCCGGCGCGGGGCCTCCGGGGGCGTGCTGCTGGCGCTGGTCGCCGGGCTGCTGGCCGCAGGTTCGGCCAGCGAGTACGACTACGTGAGTTTCCAGTCGGACATCGGCTCGTACCAGAGCGGGCGCTTCTACACCAAGCCGCCGCAGTGCGTGGACATCCCGGCGGACCTGCGGCTGTGCCACAACGTGGGCTACAAGAAGATGGTGCTGCCCAATCTGTTGGAGCACGAGACCATGGCCGAGGTGAAGCAGCAAGCCAGCAGCTGGGTGCCCCTGCTCAACAAGAACTGCCACATCGGCACCCAGGTCTTCCTCTGCTCACTCTTCGCACCCGTCTGCCTGGACCGGCCCATCTACCCATGCCGCTGGCTCTGCGAGGCTGTGCGCGACTCGTGCGAGCCGGTCATGCAGTTCTTCGGCTTCTACTGGCCCGAGATGCTCAAGTGTGACAAGTTCCCCGAGGGGGACGTCTGCATCGCCATGACCCCGCCCAATGCCACCGAAGCCTCCAAACCCCAAGGTAAGGCCATCACCTCCGCCCCCCGGTCGGCTGGGGACCCCGGGACCCGCCGGGCTGCAGCGGGGGCTGCGGGAACGCCCCTGCGCCCCGATCCCCGACTGCCGCACCAGCCCGGAGTTCGGACGTGCTCCCTAGAGATTGCTGTCAAGCTGAGCAGAATGAATTTTCAAAGCTTCCAGTCTGTCCGAGGTGTTGCTTTGCGCCTCTCGCGACCCAGGTGCACGGACCGCAAGGGCTTGCCCGGCAGCTGCGGCTGTGCCTCGGCCCCACACAAACTCGGTCCGGCTCCTGGAGCGGCTCTTTCTGGGGTCCAGTTTCTGTTTTTCATACCTGAAACAATGCCTTAAGCTCCAAATAAAAAGGGAGCCCGTCTCTCTTCTGGAAGGGAACCGAATCCCCATTCGAGTGTTTTAACAACCCAGACGGATGTACCAAAAGGAAAACAACGGAAGCCCAGAAAGGCAGAGAACATGCTAAGGCGCGGCTTTATTTTCATAGGTTCCATGAGGATATAAAACAAACAAACAAACAACTCATTGCTTAACTAGGTCATTCAGCCAACTAGCCCAGGCTGCAGAACTGGCAGAGAAAGAAAGTTTAGAAACTGGGGATTTCTGTTTTTCCACCCGTTTCAGGTAACAGCTTGGAGAGGGTTGGGGGATGGAGTCTCTTCTTTCGCATTCTGTCCTACCCCCTGCTTTTCTCATTTACACAAATCCTCAGGTAATTAGAAAGATAAAAGTGTAATTAGGTCATTGTCTGTCTCTCCTTGGGTAGTGGGGTTCTGTAAATTGGAGACCTTCCTAGTAGTATCAGGGATGACCTGAGGTTCCTTGACAAACACCCTCCCGTTTACAGGGTAATTCTTGAGCAAGTTTTTTTTTTTTTTTTTTTTTTTGTGGGGAGTTGGGGAGGCGAGAAATCCCAGAGAGGCAACAAAACAAACAAGCAAAAACCCTTAGCATGTGGCCTGGCTTTTATAGGAGTGGACTGAGCGCTGAATTCTTTGGAGGCAGAGTTGAGTCTCAAAGATGTGCTGATTGTCTGAGATGGGGAGCCATGCCCAGGTGCGCCTAGCACAGGGGCAGGCATATGGAGAGGTTTTATAAGGAGGGGGCTTCGGGGGGGGGGCGGCGGCTTGCTGACTTTACTCATCTTCATGCGATTCTAAAAGAGATATCCACTGAAGGGCGTGTTCCCCCAGAGTGAGGGGGTGTGTAGGTATGAGGAAAGGGGCACCCTGAACTTTGAATGCACTTGCTTATTCTAGGGATGGAGAAGATCGGTTCAAAGTGATTGAGGTTGGGTGGCAAGGGTTCCCGGCCGGAAGGGAAAGACAGCAGCTTCCCTGCAGTGGCCAAGTCTGGGCACCCCCTGCTCTCTGCTTCCTGGGTGTCTGCACAGGGTTAACCTTTGAGAAGTGCAGCCCTTTGAGACGGAGAGCTGAGCAATTACCTAGAGCAAACAAAGCACTTTGTGTCCTTCGGTGTGGAGTGGTCCCCTGCAGCGCACAGGATTTCCCTTCTCCCTTTCCTCTGCTGGCCGCTGCAGGATTAGCCCAGCCCAGACCTGCCCGGAGAGGCCGAGGCCAGCTCTGCTTGGGCTGAGTCCACAAGTCTTTCTGCAACAGTTAGCTGGTGGACATGAAATCTTTGGGGGAACATCTCCTGAGGGGAAGATTGGGGGACTGGCTGGGGGTACCTACTTATGAAGGAGAAAGAATCCTCCCAGCTGAACCCCCAAAAGGCTGGGGTGTCTTCTTGAAGCCTTTCTCTCCATGGCTCCTTTCTCTCCTTGGCTCCTGTTCCGCTTGTCTGCTACCTCGTGTCTGGGCCTTTGTACTGTCCTCCTCTCTCTTTCCTCC
The DNA here is from genome assembly GCF_987537825.1 of Furipterus horrens. NCBI lineage: Eukaryota > Metazoa > Chordata > Mammalia > Chiroptera > Furipteridae > Furipterus > Furipterus horrens. Next base: position 75,367,786 of record NW_028327182.1, read on the forward strand.
ATCCCAGGAGTGCACAGGTAGTCAACCTTCCAAGACCAGCTACTGAACAGAGAGAAAGGCTGTGAGGGCCAGTCAGGGACTAGGTCCCTGCGACTAGAGAACTGGTTCACCCTCAGCATTTTTGGTGAGAGGCTCTGCCTTGAAAGGGCATCTGTTCCTCCCCAGCACGGCAGCCACTCCATGGGAGGGAGCTCCGTACGATGTCCCCTGAGACTAATGGCCAGTGACTGGCAGCTGAGCTCGAAGGGCTGTGCGTGTGTGTGTTTTGGGGCAGGTTAAAGTGGACTGCACTATTGGTCTTTATAACTTTATCGTTTGTGGCTTCCAGATAAGAACTGGTACTTTCAGATGACAATAAGTGCATGCACTATTTTTATTTGTTTATTCTTTATTCATCTTATTCTTTAAAATTAAGACCGAGCTCTCAAAGCAGCATCAGATCTCTGCACGATTTGACTGGCTTCTTTTTACATACTTGGGCATGTACAGTTTGGAGGTATTGGGCAGCCCTTTGTGGCCACATGTTATTAAAGATAAACTCCATAATGAGAAATGAGGCAAAAGACACCCCCCCCCCGCCGCCCCCTCTTCCCCCGCCCTTGCCAAAGGGTCCTTGCCCAAGCCACATCAAACATCTGTTATGGGAGAAGCAATGGTTCTTTTTCTGGGAGAGTTATGTCTGAGTCTTGCACTTACATTAGACCTGTACACTCTGATAAGTTGTAGTTCCTCCTCCCTGCCGGGTTTTACTGGTTAAAGTTATATGAACAAGCACATACTTCTAGTTTAGTTTTGTTGTTGTTTATATTAGGCATGTTGTGCATTAAATCAGCCTGTGGCTTTAGTCACAAATTGCAGAGGCCACAGTGCCCTCATTATGCCTGAGAGCCTTCCATAGAGTCTCTTCCCCATGAGTCCAGGGGCTGTCCAGGGAAGACCTGCTCTGTGTGTGTGAGACAGAGAGGGAGTGAGGGGAGAATGTGCTCTGTGTGTGTGTGCAGGGGTTGGGTAGAGAACGTGCAGTATATGTGTATATGCATTGATTTTTAAAAATTCACTTAATCCTGATTCCAGTGTTTTACTTGGTCTTCTACTGCCCGTTAAATATTAATAAAACACAAAACGTTTTAGTTTTTGGTTCCTTTGTTTTACACATTATTTTAAATATGCTTTAAAACCGATTTAGTTCCCCCTCTCAGACAGATGACTGGGTGGATTTCCCCTGCTGAGGCAGCCCGTGGGGCCCAAGGACAATCGGAGGGGCACAGATTAATATTGCATTACACATTCCTCCCTGCTCTGGATGGAGCTGCTGCTGCTCCAGAATTGGCTAGAAGGAAAGCAAGACGGTGCTGCGCGGGGGGGCGGGGGGAGGGGAGCCTTGTGGAGGACACATAGAGCTCACCTCAGGAAGCTCCCACCGCCCTGAGAGGCACTGGCAGCACTGAGGGAAATGCCCCTGGGGGTACGGGGAGCCCCAGGGAGCCCATGTCGAGGAGAGATGCTAAGTGTGCGGAGCAGGTGGAGAGACCTGGCGTTTATAGTGTGGTGGTCATGGCCTTGCCACTTCTTTGGTCAAGATTATAGTCATAGAACTTTGTTGCGCGATAACTTCCATGTTTTAAAAAGTAACCCTGAAGCACAGTTGACACTCCCACTCTTAAGGTACATGGTCCTTCCCATATCGTGGGTCTCCCTTTCCCTGTTTTTCTCCTCATGGAAGCAAGAGCCATATGTAAAACTCTGGGTAACTTTTTCCTTTTGTTGGAAAAACTACCAGTCTCAAATTTGCTTTTGGGTGAAAAACAAATTTCCAACATCTGGGCCAAAACACAGTCCCACACCAGAGTCTTCTGCTTGGAGAGTGGCTGTGGTTCTTGCACTGGGAATGTGGATGGTGTTCGGCCCTGAGTATAGAGTAAAGGTGGGAGAGGAATCTGTCAACAAAGACTAAGGCATGTGGTCTCTGCTGGGCCATGTAGGGACCCTGCTTCAGGTGGTGGGTGGGTGCCAGCTCTGGACCAGCTGTATTTCGGGAGTAACATTGGCTCGGGTGGGCTGTGCAGCTCCCTGCTTATCCTCCATCTCGGGAGGCTTTGCCCATTTCACTGAGCCGCAGGGGAACTCCCCGAGGAGGAGATGCTACCCTGAAAGCCATGGACAGGGGAGGGAAGGAGGAAAATGAAGAGCCTTATATTTGAGCAGGGGTCGCTCAGTACACTGTCATTCCTTGAGGTGACTTTCCGGTGCTCCTTAGCTCCAGCCCGGTTTGGCCTCTAGTGCTGTTCCGAGGATGGAGTGCCCTTACAACATGCTAATGCTTTCCTGGATCGTGGATAAAGCTCCAAGTCGTTTGAAAGATGGTGATGGTGATGATGATGGTGGTGCTGCTGGTGGTGGTGGGATGATGATAATGATGGTGGTGGTGATAATAAGCCACCTGCACTCTTCTTGGGATTCACTGTACCACTTTCTTCCTGCCCTGCCACAGAGACACTTTATCTCCCCGGAATCCCTCCAGCATCAGTAGCATTTTGGCTTGGAGGAGGCCTCCTGTCCTGGCCTCAGGTGCCTCTTCCCCCTGCAGCTTAGCCACCTACCAGTGACCCTCATGCCAGCCACAGACACATCTCCTCTTCAAAGCACTTCACAGGACTGTGAAAATGCCTGCGGAGGGTCTCTCCCATCCAGCTCTGTCCTCCCATTTGGCAGCTCTTGCTAGCAATAGCCCTTTTGGAGAGGAATTTTCAGGGCCTGGGGTTAGAGTTCCTGAGTCTGGCTGAGTTTTTTTTTCTTGGCTCCTTGAAAGCCTGACAGATTGATCTGCTGTCTTGTGGGAGTTTGGGAATGGGAAGGGGGCAGGATATTTAAAGGAGAAGAGAGAAAGAACAGGAAACAAACAACTGGAATAGATGTGTTTGTTTTATAAATCATCTTTTCCCAGGGACCAACCGTACCCCATTAAGCCACAGTTGTAGGATTGACTCCCACCCAGACCCAGATATTGCTGCTTTAAGCAGTTTTACCATATTCAGCAGCTCTAGCCCTCAAATTTTCAAGAAACTGTATGCCCGTTTATAGCTTTAGGTCCTGGGCTTTAGAACTCTTCATTTTGATTCTCTGGTTGCCCTTCAGAAATTCCAGAAGACCTTTACTTTCATTCTGGTTGTGGGCTGATTTCCTTCCCAGGGACGGTTCCTCTCTGCACTCCCTAATCCCATAACTCACAGCTCCTTTTTCTCCCCCTTTCCCTTTCTAGGCACAGCTGTGTGTCCTCCATGTGACAACGAATTGAAATCTGAAGCCATAATCGAACATCTCTGTGCGAGCGAGTTTGGTAAGAGAGTGTCCCCGGTCTCCTTGGGGAGGTTTGGCATTCCCTGGTTCTTCCCGGCCCGTGTGCCTGCCAAACAGAGCCTGCTGATGCATCTTGTTGAGGCTTTATATTCTCCAGCCTCCAGTCTCCCCAATGGCTGCTTTTTTCAGGCAGATGGAACTGGCTAGTTTTTATTAAAGTCAAACTTTGTTTTTGTCCTTTTGAGTGGGAGATCACTGGACAGGTTTCTGGGGACTTTCTTTAGGAGTGAGGGATGTAGACTTGGGGACAGGTGGAAGTAGGGGAAAACACCACTCCTTGGACACCACCAGGAGGTACAGCCGCAGCTGGGGCTGGCCTTCTCTCTGCACTGGCTCTTTCTCCGTCCACCCCTAGGTGTCAGCACCACCCTACCCAGGATCTGAAAGGCTGATGGCGGGCTGGGTGCTTTCCCAGGGAAACAAGAGTCCAACTTCAGGACATTCAGAGGAGGGGCCCCTAGCAGGTCCTTCCAGGTAAAGAGAATTGACATCCTCACAGTATTGGAATTTCTCTCCCTTTTCCCCAAATCACTTGGGGTTAAAATGGAATTTCCAATCAGCACTTAGAGCCCCAGGAGAAGGGCTGGATGTGGCCTGGGGAGCTGATCTCAGGTGGCCTTTTAGGGATGGTCCCTTGTACTCAGCCGCGCAGAAGACCTGTGCTCCAGATGCCCTGAGAGTCTCTCCTGTGGGAAAAATAAATGTTAACTGCATCCATTGGAACTGCTGACTCCCTCGTGCCTGCCTCTGTTTTATATGGATGCTGAGAAGTGGTTTGCCCCAGACCTGCTTGGCTGAAGGGCAGGTTCAGCCTCACGCTGAATGGGGCGTTTCTCATGGTGCTTGCATTGTGTCCCTGAGGCTGGATTTTGTACTGAATTCTTACCAGGCAAAGCAGAATGGTAGGTAATGCGAATCTTTATGTCCATTCAGAGCTGTCTACTCTGTGTTTTCATTAACCTCACATCATAAAGTACACGAAAGGGCTTTGTACTGGCAGAGTGCCACATCTGAACGAGCTGCACACATATGTACGTGCATATGCGAGTTAAAGGAAATTGTACATATGACAGATATGCTCTCAGGGTATTTGCCATTGTGATTAAAGGCAAGTAGGAGAATTCAGACCCTTTGCCACAGAGAGCTTCTTGAAGATGGATGCGTTCCGCGTGCTTTATTTCTGCCTTCCTCCTCCGTTTCTGGTGGAGGACAGCAGGACCTCAGTGAAGAGTCAGTCTATTCCTCATTTTTCTGCTTGCGTTCGTCACATACTTATTCTTGTCATTTTAAATGAACTCAAATAAAATAATTGTAGCGGGCTCTGATTACCCTTCCATCTGACTGAGGTGACATTGGCTTTTTAGTGTTCACACTCTTGCTTCGTCAGGAGGTGTCGAACGCCAGGCTGAGCCTGGTGGGTCTTCTGCCATAAAGCCTGGGGGTGCACAGCCCCCACTGCTTTAGCCGCAAGCTCTTCTTCCACAAGTGGGGTTGACGTTCCTTCCCAGAGATGCCTTTGGATATGGTGAAAAGGGGACATCAATAAAATCTCTCAGAAATCCTGATGAAAAGAAGCCTTTTGCTGTGTGTTTGGGGCAGGAACAATCTGCTTGGGTATGGCTGTGTTTCCGAGGAATCCTTAGGAGGGATAACTAAGGGGCCACTCTTGTAGATTTCATTGATCTTCTTCAGATATTGTAAATCACCACACTTACTTTTAGAAATTGGACCCTTGACATTTCGTCAACTCCAGGGAGTCATATTAAACTCTGAAGGATAATATATTAGCTGATGTATATGCTCATATGACTTCTGTCAGACTCGGCTCCTGAGGGAAGTGTGATGGAAAACCCTGGAACTGAGTGTCCAGTGTGTGGAGGTGACTGGCAGGTGATGTCTTCTTATTATGGAGCTCAAATTCAATGCATCTGATTATTCATTGATTTATGTATATATTCATTCAATGTTTCTTGAGTGCAAAGCACTATGCTAGATGCCATATCCAAAAATGCTTACCTAGAATAAATTAAAATTTAATTGAAAAATATTTAAATCCTGAACAAACACTAATCCTTCATTTCCTAGAAACTGTGGAATAATTTTATAACTCCTTAGCTGAAGAGAGGGCTATGGGAACAGAAGGCCAAAGTTAATGCCAAGGAGCCGTGAGAAGATAATCCATGCTTATGCTCAGATTGTTGTCTGGAACATACCAACCTGAACCTGTCATCAGGTCTCTTCTAATCTCCCACAGTTACCCACCAAAATTCTGGTAGCTGGGGGCTTTGTGGCAACTAGGTAAACTGGAGACATTTCCTAGATATGAGCTGAAGAGGCCAGCCTTGGGGAAGAATTTGAATGTGGAAGGTTGACCTTACAGTGTAGGGTAAGGGACTAGAGGGTGCTCAGCTAACTCTCCTGGGATGGACTTCTTTTCCCTGCTACAGCACCCTGAAGACTACAGCCTTGTTGAGAAATTTGTTTCCTATCTTAGTTCATTTCAAGTAAGTGAGGCAGTCAGCTACACTGATGGGATTTAGGTAGGAGATAAAGAAATTCAGCAATGTAAGCTCACACACACAGAAAAAAAAAAGAATGTTTTACTCCCTACTTCAGGGATCAAACTTCACATTAAGTGGCCCTGACATCCCGATGGGAAGACATCAGGTTGTTGGAAGGCTCTCTGTGAGCTCCAGGAACAAGCGGCGCATTCCTTCTGGGTCAGCACGCACTCTTGCCCTCCTGCCAACTCATCTTCAGACTCCGGTATGCCCAACCTATTACTTCCTTGGGCAGTGCATCTTGAACTCTGCCTGGTTTGCTTGGCTGCTAGTCTCTCCATCCCTGCTCTGTACCCCTCAGTTGAGAACACATTTTTTTCCCCCAATAGGGAAAAGCATCAGTAGAAACACCTGTGTACTGATGCTCAGGAATGCAGCTGGATCAGCCTGGATCAAGCACCAGATGTGGGAAAGCCAAAAGTTAGATGGGCGCAAATGCTGTGAATTCAACATGGCGGCCAGCCTTCCCGCTGTGCTTAAATAGGCCAATATAGTATTTGCTAGCTGCCACACTAATAATCTTGCTGTTAACAACTCAGTGCCCATAGCTGTCTCTGATTTAGAATTGCTCTGAGGTTAGGACCCTGCCTCCGGCCACTCTACAGAACTTCAGTATCAGCAAACACACTTCAGCTTTTCTGGCAGAAATGTGCATGACGATATATTTTTGCTAAGATAGTTTAGAGCTTTCTCTTGTACTGGCTCCTCCAGTTTTTTGAGCTTGAGCGTTCAGTTGGCAACTTCGTTAGCCCGGTATTTTCTCACTGTGGAAAAAGACTTTTTGCCCCCAGAAATTTTCCTTGCTTTCCTCATTTATATGTTTCCTCATAAAGAGCAAAACCATACTCTGCAACACTTAAAGTAGTCAAAATAGGAAAGGAAAAAAAATCAGCTTTCACAGGTAGTGTTTGGGAGTATTTCCTAGAAGAAATGTTTTTGGATGTTTTTGCACCTTTGCTAATTCCCATTCTTTTTTCAAGGTGTCTTGGCTCTGCTGCTGTTCAGAGGCACAGTGTTTTACTCTGAAGGGCAGCTGGATCTCTTGCAAAGAGCAGGTTCAGCCTTTTCAAACCAGGCCTCGAGTTTCCTCCCAGAGAAGAGGAAAACTGGCCACCGGCACAGTGCAACATCTGTAAGCTGCTTGAGAGCAGGGTCTGTATCTTGTACCGTATTTTACCTAATGTAAGATGCACACTCACTGTGAGATGCACTGTTCATTTGTTTTGTACCCTTGACAAAGAAAACATACTTCATGTTCAAGTGTAAAGATAATCTGTATCTTAGAAGGAACAAAACTAGATTTGCTTGTACTTAAATAGCCTCTGGCACAGTGTCTTGGAGATGGAGGCATAATATAAATGTTTGTCAGATGTGGATATGAATGACGGGATGGCAGGGATTTGGAAACTGGACTTCCTTTTTCATAAAAGGAGAAGGCTCCTTTCCAAGTGAATATGTGCCACTTGTTGATTAAGTTCAAGGAAAGTTGCATGTCCTGTTTTGGGTGACTGAGCGTATATGTAAAAGGAAGAATAAAACTCTAACACTCAGAAATCTAGTTCAGTCAAAGCAAAATTAAATAGACATGGGAGAAGGAACTGTTGCCCCAGGGTAACAGTTGTTACTGCTCAGCTCTAAAATACAGATTTCATTCACAGCTCAGTAAGTACTTGGAAGGCGTTGTTGCGGCCTCTCGCATGAGGGAAAACATCGGCTCGGGCACTTTTAGTGCAGCTCACGGCCTGAGAGCCAGGAGCGGCCTCCCGTGCGCGGGGCTGGGCCGGACAGGGCTCCAACCACAGCTGAACTAGGAGCCTTCTCTCCTCCAAGCTGGCCGGGTGAGGTGTGATGTCATTTCTGGCTCACTCACAGTCTCAGATAGGAGAGTTCCTGAGTAGATCCCAAACCTGGGGTCCTGGCCAGAGGAATCCTGTCTTGGCAGTTTGGATTGAGGTCATATCAGGAACACTTTGCATTCCAAAGTCACGTTGAGGAAGTGAGGAAAAGCTGGGGAAAGAACCATTTCCCCCCTCTGACGAGTGTGGTACACCCTATCTCCATCTCTAATTCTGTTTTGGCTGTACTTGTGGCAGGAAAACAGATGAAGCAAATTTCAATGGGAAGCACTTCTCTTTAGCATCTTCGAACCAATGAAAGCATACTAAAGTATGAGAAAGTACACAGAAACCAAGGATCCATGGGGGCGGCATGGCGTTCTCTGGACCTGAGCTCAGTCTCCCCCATCATTCTGAATACTTGGCAACACTGGGCAAATCGCCAAACCTTTCCAGCCCTCAGTTTCCCTCAGTCATTCTCTCCTAAAATGACAGCTGCTAGCCAGGTACAGGTTTTGGTGAGGAACAGATGAGCCCATGTAAGGAACCTAGCCCCGGGCCTGGCACATAGGCTGGACTCGCTAAACATTCGTTTTGGTGTTCTTCACAGGAACAGCCGTAGCCCGGCGACCTGTCCCGGGCAGATGAGGCCTCCCTTCATGACTGACCAAGGAAGTGAGAGGTGCATCTCAGAAACTGCTCTCAGCTTAATTTATTGAAATCTTTTCTGAGCTGAATTCTGTTTTCAGCCCTTTCTTCTCCTTGCATCATGCTGGAATGGTTGATTTTCTTTGTCCTAAGACATATATAGGTGTGGGCATAGTTGGTTCAGGACTGGCTGACACATGAATTTCCCCTCTTTGTGGTTATTCCTTGGGATGGTCAGTTGCCAAATCGTGTGGTTTGGGTGTCCTTTGATATACTCTCCCATATGCAGTTCTGTAATTGTGAGTAGCCCTCCCTCTCATCTTTTAAAAATTTTTATTGCGGCAATATGTACATAATATAAAACGTACCATTTTAACCATTTTTAAGTATATAGTTTAGTGGCATTAAGAACATTCACATTGTTGTCAACCATCACCACTCTCCATTTTTGGGTATTTTTTTTTCATCCCAAATTGAAACTCTGTACCCAAACACTAAGTCCCCGTTTCCCCCCCAGAAACTATTATTCTACTTGTGTCTCTATGACTGTTCTAGGTACTGCATGAAAGCGGCATCCTCCAATATTTGTCCTTTTGTGTCTGGCTTATTTCACTTGACAAAATGTCCTCTTTATCATTTGATGTATATATAAACTATCATGGAGAAGGTGAGCAGGAAGCACTTGCCCTCAAGTTCACCCCTGTTCTCTGAAGCTTTTCTGGGTAGTTGGAGAAAGAGAGGGGGTGAAGGATGAGCTTGGATAATGGGCCTCTTTGTAGCCCTCAGAGAGAGAGAGGCCCATTTCTTTGAGGGTTGTCTTGCTCATCTGTACCCCTTTGTCATTCTAAAGATATGCAGAGCATGATGGGACCTCCAGGTGAGCCAGTCCGCAACTCTTCTAAAGACTGAGGGAAATAAGGCTCAGAGACAGGAGTTAGTCACTTGATTGCCCAAGGCCACTTTGCCTGGCATCCCTCACAGATTTTCTTCTCATCAGCACTTACCTGGGTAGCCAGTTCAGATTCCATTCCCTTCCTCCTTCATGTTCTCTCATGCCCATCACACTTCCATCCTGCCAGGAATGGCAGGGGAAGCTCCTTGGGAAGGGGGCTTAGGGTGCTCTCTCACTACTTTCAGAGTTTGTGGGATGTAAATGGACTAATGTCTGTGCCTGACACATGGAAGAAGCTCAGCAATTATTGATTTCTTTCTTTGTGGAGAGAAGCAGGCAGAGCAACAGCGGAGAAAGAACATCGGCTTCGGGCCAGATAGGCTTGCAGTAAATCCCAGCCTGACAAGCTGAGCAATCGTGAGGAAGTCTCTAAACCTTCTGAGCCTGTCTCCTCACTGGCAAAATGTGGACGGAGACTAGTGTGTTACTGTGGGGAGAGCTGAATTAATCAAGTATATACAGTTCCTGGAATATGGTGGCCGCTTCATCCATAATAGATATCTCTTCTTATTCAAAAGAATCATTTCAGGATGGAAATTAGCTTAGGTAGGAAGATCCTACCACTAATGAAATTGTCTGGTTTGGCAAAACTTTTAGGAAATTGAATGGAATGTCCTGATTAATTCTCAGGTTAACAGAGGATTAAGCTGAAGAAGCCTTTTTAAAAGCCCATTTGGAAATACTTTAAAAGCTTTATGCAACTTCAAGGTGCTGTAGTTAAAAAACCAAACCAAACCCAAACCAAACCAAAGCAGACCAAAAAAACCCTGCATACTTCGCAGTTTTAGATGACAGCCTTACGTCATTGTAAAGCAGGGTGTCACTAGACAGTTAAGACTGCAGGGCCCAGGGAGCTAGGGCCGAGTAGAGATGAATTCTAGGATGTGCCCACCGAAGTTGGTACTTTTGTGTGTTTTTAAGAAATCTTATTCCTAATATGAGCTTGTCTGATCATAATTCATTAGGGTCTATTTAAAAGAGATTTTAGATTTTGTGTGTTGTACTTTCCTCCCCTGTTTCTCAAGCAGTATCTCCAGGGCAGTTTTTAATTTATTTTCCAACAGCTACTTTCTGATGTTTGATATGTACCCTCTTTAACCCCAAAACAGGCTATGTTGAGAAGCAACTGAACATTTCAATATTGGTAAATTTTGTCCAATTTTGCAAAAATGAGCCAGAAGTTCCAATCTTTTTTTTTAGAGGAGAACAAATGGCCAAAGAAATGCCAGGCCCTTGCCCTGCCTCAGCCTGCTTCAAGTTGCCAATTAAACATGCATTAGCTTTGGAAGGCTTCTCAAAGGCCTATAGATTGCACTTGAAATCTTTGTTTAGTCTTTCAGGAACACTGTCACATGGATGATTTATCAAAGAAAGTTGTTTATCTGGCAGTAAAATAAACTCTGGGCCTGTTCAGGCTAAGATTTCCCGTGAATTTCTACCAAGGTAAACACTGGTAACTGGCAGGTTGCAAATTCTGTGTGAAAGCCAGACACATACAATAAATATTTGAGCTACAGCTTTGCTGTGTAAGAGGCCCGGCCTGTCACTAGTGCTGTCACTCTCACTGGGCCTGGGAGGACCTGGCACTGCAGCCTGGCCTGCTGGGCCACTAGGAGCAAGATCTGGTGGGGCCTGTGTGTACAGGAGCTGCCCCTGCTGGGTGGGCCTCCCTGGGCTTGAGTGCCACTTAGTGCTGGCCCTGGGGACTTCCTGGTTCAGAGGGGACAAGCCTCAGGACGGCTTCCCTCAGCATCACGCAAACAGCCTATGATGAGTTATGAGGGAAGTGAACCAGAAGCAGCCAGCTTAGGTTTCTTTGAAAGTAGACATTTGTTGAACCAAATTGGCAGGGGGCTGGGGCGGGTTGAATGATTTGGGAGCTGGGGTCAGGGCATGGGGGGAGAAGGGGAACCACTGTGAATTCTGCTGAGCTGGAATTATAGTGGCAGAAGTGCTGAGGTGCTTCCCTGGGATCTCTGGCTTTGCTCATGGGAGTTGTGAGCAGTCCATGTGGGAATAAAGAGGACAGGTCCCACTCTGTGAGTGCTGTGGTGGGTTTCCAGGACCTGTCTGAGTGCAGAGTGAAGGAACAAAGGAACTGTGATGATGGGGAAGAGAGGAAATAGAGGCTTCTCCATGTTTGAGAGGAAGATGCAGCTGTCCTGGTTCATAGTGGCTTTTCAGGGAAGGGACCGCTGAGTTACAGACTCCTCGTTCTCAGTCCCAGAGGCTAGAGCTTCTAGATCACCGTAGTCTTGGTCAGGGTCCTTAGTGCAGAACTGCGTTTAAAGGTGTTTGTGGGTACTGTCTGTAACTTAGGCTCCACCCTGGGTGTCTCTGATCCTGACTTCCTTGTTGGGTCAGGGAGGGGAGCAGTACCCTGGAGATTTGTGTCTGTTTGGTGAGGGCTCCTGTGCAGGCCATCTACATATGGGTTTGAGTCTTCAGACTAAACAGCCTTTCCAGGTTTGGTGTGTGAGACCAGGCGGTTTTGACAACTCTTAGGGATTGATGTGCAGGTAACAGATGGCTTACTGGCTTGTGGATATTAAGGGGAATAAAGAAGTATTTTTCTGTAGGGCAGGCATGAGGGGAAATCATTTACACCTTCTGAAAGGATGTCTGTGAGTTACCCAGAGATGCCCAGAGATGGTGTTTTGGCAGTGGGGAGAACTAGGAACCAGCTTCCCTAAACTCTGTTCCGGCTCCTTCGGGCAGGATCACAAGTGGGATTTTCCTATCCTTGTTTCCTCCAGCCCTTCCATCAGCGTCTTCCCCAGGACATTTCCTCAGTACCTCAGCTGTATTCTCTCGTCGTGAGCCCTTGGAAAATTAGTTCACGTTGCTATGTCTTCCACAACAGATCCTTTCAGCTTCTGGAAATGGCTTTATGGCAGAAGGTAATCCTCATCTCTGTTCTGACAGCAGAGCTAGAAATGGGGGCCTGGAATAAGCGCTTTAAACCCTCAGAGACAGCTGGCACCTGCGAGAGTCCCCTCACACCGCACTCCACGTGGGGCGGCAGCGCCAGCTGCCACGCCCGGGTCTTGGATACAGGTACTCATGTCTGTGCCAGAGCCTGGGCGGCCAGGCTTCCTGTGGTCCCAGTTTGGTACCAAGGACCTGGCTCTTGTCATCCAAAAATTTAAGAATCTGGTGGGTGTGGCAGGCCTTGGCCCTGCTTGTTTCTCTGTTCCTGTGGATTTAGATGCTTTAGTGCACAGTCCTCACTCTCAGGCCTGAAGGAGGAAGGGCTTTTTTGGGGGGTGGGGGTGGGGGAGGGGGCTGAAAATTTTAGGCAAGTTTCCTAGAGAAGATGTGTAACCTAATTTCTGGCTTACAATACATGGAGAAAGTAAAGACAGGCAATCCTGGTGTCAGGAGATGAGGGATGGAAAAGGGAGTGAAGACTCAAAACAGACAGTAATTCTTAAAGTGACAAAACTAAAATCAGGTCCATAAATGCAGGTAAAGAATGCCATTTGTCCTTTCTGGCTACTAACTCAGCATCCTGTGTAAGGGCTAGCCCCAGCTAAAGAGTGGGCTCCCAAAGGCTGAATTGAAGTGTGAAGAAGAGTCGGTCCTTCTGACTCACCACTGCCTGTGTGTCCCACTGGGAGGGTGGCGAGGTCCCTGTGGCACTGGGCCTGCCCCCTGTGATGAGCAGTGGTTGGAATGAGCAGGCGTGTTACAGTGGTTACCCATTCAGCGTGGCCATGGGCCCGAGTTAGAGACACCATCCGGCAGGGCAGGGCTGCAGGAGGGAAGCAGCTCAGTCAATAAGAATTGTCTGCTCTGGGCAAGGTGCTGGGACATGGAAGAGCGAGGCTGGGCTGCTGAGGGCAGCCTCTAACCACCATAGAACCCGCAGCTGCTTCCACCCCCAGGGAGCAGGGCTACCTGGAGAGTCACAGCCTTTGTTCTGAGATTCAGAGGTGCAGGGTGCCAAGTGCCGGCCAGCACCCAACCCTGCCTCTTGTGTTACAGCTTCTTTACCTTAAACATGTATTCATTTAAAAACAGGTGTATGATATGTGTGCATATGTGTGTGCATGTGAGCACACATATATTTTCTTTTAAAAATCTGTCTGCAGGAGGTGTGCATTCTTGCACAGATTTAATTCAACAGATGATTGTTGGTCATCTACTAAGTCCATAGCACTGCTTATACTTTATAGTGCACATGCTGACTTTGTGATCAATACGAAAGAGATGTCAGCTGTGCAGACAGGACTGTTTTTATCATTTCTTCCCAGGGTCTAGGAAGAGGGCAGTTCCCGTAGTCAGAGCCAAAGAGAGCAGTCACCTCCTCCCTCCAGGTGCTCTGAACCCTGACTTGAGCCTCAAGGGAAGTAAGACCTTAGCTGGCCAGAAGATAGGTCTCACCTTTGCACATTAAGTATAAGCAGGGTAGATTTTTAGTAGGTCCAATTCTATCCTGTTGCATGTTGCCTTTACATTGGATTCTGAGTGAAAGCCCTGCACAGAGCCACCTTGTTGAAGTCAGATGCCTCCATCTGACTGAGCAGGAGCTGGTGAGGTTTGGAGGCGGGGTGAAGGTATATCTGTGGGTGAGCTCATGGGAGGACTATGGCGCCTGCCCTCCCCATTGCTTAGGCCAGCTTGAGGCCAGAGCTTCGTTAGTCCTGGGCTTCCCCAAGGTACATCTTTTCTGCTTCCAGGCCCTGGTACCCAGCCCTTCTATGCTGCTCAGTGTGATGTTTCCTGCCGTAGAGAAAGAAGCACCTCGATGAGCTGATAGCATGTTAGCGTGAGAGATGGAATAAATGCCAGTGGAATCGAAGTGAGGCCGTATCGTGTGTCAGGCTTGGCACTGGTTCGTGCACAGGAGAATGGTTGTGCAGGATGACTAGGATGTGGTGCCTGCCCTCACCATCCGGAGGAGATATAGAGGAAAAAACATAAATATAATATTGTGCCATCAGATGCTGAAATTCCTGTAATAGGCAAGGACTGGGAGCCACCAGAGCACAGAAGAGGGGACAGAACTTCCCAGGGAGGGGGTGAGGGAAAGCTTCAGAGAGGAGAGGTACCTTGTGCTGTCCTCCAAGGAATTGGTGGGAGTTTGCCAGGCTGAAAAGATGGGCATAGGAAGATATTCTAGGCTGAGGGCCCAAGAGAGATCAAGACGTGGAGGTATGACATTGTCCGTACGCTGGGGCATGGCGAATCTTTCTGGGTTCAGCTCATGAGGTCTGTAGTGCTGAGAATCTAGAAATGAGATTGATGAAGTTGGCCCAAGTTAGTTCATGGCTGTCTTGAATGCTGTACTAGAGATCAGAGCATTTGTCTGGTTGGCCGTAGAGAAGCAGCAGGAGCCTATTTGAAAATGTTACTGTTACTGATGTCTTTAAAGAAGACCTTGGGTGGGGGGCAGTGGGAGGAGAAGAAGGAGGACACCTGAAAGAGAAGCTACTCATTAATCAACGTGATGACGTACTAACAGCAGGACTTAAGGCACCAGGGGGTGAGGTGTTTGGGGCAGGAGAGACGTTTGGGTGAGGGTGAGGAGGGGGAAGAGAGGAGGCCCCCAAAGCACATGCCTTAAGTGAGGGCTCAGGGCAGTGCTGGCTAGGCCTGGGCCAGTGGGGGGGCCACTCACTTGAAGGAGCTCCTGAAAGCTGGCCCGATGAAGTCTGCAGGTGGCCTGGGTGGCCTGAGAGGGAGACTCTGCTGCAGTCAGAGCCTCAGAGAGATGCTCGCACTAAGTGTGGGGCAGGAGCCAGAGCTTGTAATCAGCTCGGAGTTGGATCACCGCAGAGCTGGTCATTACCAAGAACAGTCATCTTTAGAAGTTGTCGTAAACTGCCCTGACTTTTCTCTCCAGACCTTGTTAGTGGCCCAGGCAGGCAGCAAACACTGCACATCGGGAGCCAGCCCTGTACTCGTTGGACTGGTAACAGCATTAGTCCCAGCCCGAGGGGCTGTGTCAGCTCAGGTGTTGGGGGTTTGCTGGAGGAGCGAGCCAAGAGAGGTGGCGGCCACAGCACTGCACAAGGGGAGCGGTCTCAGTCGGGGTGCACTTGCGGTTTATGTGTGTGTTTATGGGTGTGTGTGTATGGGGAGGTCTGAGATGTGGGTGTAGATGCATGTGTGTAGCCATGTGGTACAATGAGCCATGTGTGCATGCACACATATGTGATTATCCGTGTGCTCATAGCCTGTCTGCCTGGCAGGCACAGCCATGGCAGACAGCTGCTTGCACAGCTAATGGGAGTGTGCGTCTTACAGCTGCCCTGGCCTCCCAGGTACTTAGTCTCCACTGATGAGGTCAGAGGCTTATTCCTTCCCCTGTAGCTTCCGAGCATGAGCCCTTCCAGAACCTGGTCCTGATTTCCCTGGGCTCAGGAAGCCCATAAAGATTCCTTTGCAGCATGCCTTTATGCAAACCCATCTTGTAAGTCTTGGGCACACTCCTACAGTCTTGATATTTTTTTAATTACTCCAAATACCAACTTGGCCTCTTTTGTTTAGGTTTTAGTGTTTGCAGCAAGTCTACTTAGAACTGCTGGTTCTCTGGGCAGGAGTCACTTCCTTAGCAGATTCCAGCGGTGAGCAGGGATTATCTTAAAGGGCATGCTGTAATCCCAAGGATTTAAAAAGGAGAATGGAAAGAACATGCATGGCCTGGAAGTCCTATGGATCTAAGGCCGAGGCCTGGTTCGACCACCTGCTGTGTCAGCTCAGTCAAGCCACTTAACTTCTTCATGACTCAGTTTACCTGTCTGTCACAAAACAAAAAATAAGAACTTCTGTGCAATTAGATATGATGTGATTCACAATAACACAAATTCTGGAGGCCTGGGATCTGATTTCAGCACTGCCACTAAACAGCTTTGTGACTTGGGCGGTCTGTCAAAGTCTCTGAGCCTGTTTCCTTAAGCAAATTGAAGGGGTCACTCTACATGATCTCTAACGCTCCTTACGGCCCTGAAATTATATGGTTTTGGTCTGGAAAAAACTTTGTGATGTGGTTTCTATTTTTAAAAAATATATTTTTATTTATTTTTAGAGAGAGGAGAAAGGAGGAAAAAAGGGAGAGAAACATTGATGTGTAAGAGAAACATAAATCAATTGCCTTTGCACGCCTCCAACTGGGGATTCTGGCCCGCAGCCAAGCATGTGCTGTGACTGGGAATTGAACCCGTGACCTTTCGATTCACAGGCTGGCACTCAATTGCCAAGCCACACCAGCCAGGCCTGGTTTCTTGATAGAATGTCTTGGTTGGGCTCTTCCCTGATCCCTAGGAGTGTTCACTTGGGAACACTTGGCCTCCACTGTAGGCACCTGTTTAAGAGAAACCAGTGTCTAGGAGTGGGCCACAGATGAAAAGTGAGTTGGATGCCCTCATTGAAGGCTGGAGTTGTGGATGGAGTTGGGTTGCAGGACCACTGCAAAGGACAACACATTGTTACATTGTAGATGGGCACTCTCTGACAGTGCCTGGAGTGCTGCTAGACATCCTGACCTCAGCTCCTTGGATTGATTCCGCATTTGGGATCTCGCTCCTGACCTTGTCCTCAAGGTTCTTGCTCTTCCCTGTGTTTACGCAGAAACCCAGGGATGGAGGTCACAGGACCCTCTTCGCCTGTGTGGGGAAGACACAGCCAGATGGGAAAGTAGTTCAGAAGCATGGAGTAAAGCACTATCTAAACCACACAATAGGGTTTTAATTCCAGCTCCATAATTTACCAACCATGAGACTGGCTAACTCTAGTTCTCTGAGCCTCAATTTTCTTACCTGCCAAATAAGGATAGTGGTGCACAGTGCTCAGAACTTCTGTGTAGACCCCCTGAGAGTCTATCGAAGTGTCCTGGAAATGACAAAGTGCAAATTCACATCTTACAAATTACCCCGAGGCAGTTGGCCACAGGTGCCATCTCCTAGCCTTGTTTGGTATCCCCGGGAAAGGCTTTCTGTGCAAGCAGAGGCTGTCAGCATGCACAGCATGGCCATTTTTTCCTTAAGGCATTTATAACATAAGCCATACACTTGGCTTTCCTTAAAAGGGAAAAATAAAATGTGAATGCATTTTATAGATACACCAAGTCTGAACCAGGCTAATAATAGTGATGTTCTCTTGAAGGAGCTTATAGTTTTAGAGGTTCTTAAAATATAGGCTGACCTAACCCCTAAGCATCTCTGGGCTCACAAGGGAGCACATATCACTTGAAGACTAAGGCCCAAAACCATGGGGTGGGAGAGGAAACTTGGAAAATCAAGGCCTGTGTCTTTGTGCCACAAAGAGAGAACAGTGGCCATGGCAGGACCTGGTGCAGATGTGTCACATCTGGGAGTGACCTGGTGCTTTCACTGCCACACTATGCTGTTCCTCTACACTGATGCCAGTGTGTAGAAAAAGTGTTCAGCCTCCCTTTGGCCACAGTGGCTAATGGCAGATATTTCGTGTACACCTATCAAAAACTGAGCTGCCAATTGTTCCCAAACCTGCATATTGCACAGTCCGGTTGGAGGTTTCCCACTTTCTAAGGGGCCTGGTGATTCTCCTCTGTCCTTCAAATGGAGAAGGCTGTGTGTTTGAAGATATCTGCCTTTCCGAGCTACGAGTGTTAGGAAGAGAGTAGTTGAGAGAGCTGAGACTGTCTAGTTCAGCAAAGGGTAGAACCTGGCTTGGTGAGGAAATAAAGCCTTGATTAACAAGGTAATAGAGTCCCCATCACAGGAGCTATTCAAAGGCTGGATGGTGTCTTGCCTGTGATACCTGAAAGGCCTGCATTTTGCAGGAAGCCAGAAGACATGCCCCTACGGTAATTTCCAACCCTACAGGGTCCATGATTCAGTGATTCATGGAGCACTTGTTATTTGCTTTCCACTTGGGAGGTGGCTGTGTTGGTGGGTGAACCTTCCTTCTCATGGAGGATATCAGATTATTTTCCTGAAGAAGGTGGAGGAATAAATAGAGGCCCCCAGCTCACTAGATCACCCAGAATGTGGAATGCCACGCTGAAATGTGTTTCTATTCAGTTCCAACCTCACGTGTAGACCCACTCTTCAGCCAGGAAAGGTCCGGCTCCTGGGTATGCAAAAACAACCTCAAATTCAATTTCTAGCTGTGTGTCTTCATGATGAAGACCAGCGATGGCTTGGAGCTTTCTGATGGTCATGACTCTTGGGGAATGGTCCTCCAGTTGCCTGAGAGGAGGTCCCACAAACTGGAATGAAGTGCAGGTCCCCAGCTGGGTCTCCCTCTTCTCCTGCCTCCCTGTCCTACCCCTTCCTTTGTCATATAAGCAAAGGCCAGCTGGTCTACCCCACTCCTGTATCAGTTTTCTTGGTGACTTTTTAAAAACTCCCTTTTTGCTTTCACAGTTGTATAACTGTGTGTGATGGGGGAGGGTGGTGAGAATGTTGAGCATGAAGCTGCTCCTTCACTGGAAAAGGAAAAGAATCAATTGATTGTGTTGTTGATTTTTCTGCGTGACTGACAGCTCTTCGCCTGCAGCCTTCTTTTCTTACAGACTTAATGTGTCTTCTGGCAGACTTCCTTGTTTTGAATGATTACTTGGGTGGAGAACAGTCAAGCCTAGCAGAATGCGAGGCACTTGCTCTTTCTTTTGCTCATTGTCCCATCCAGGTACCCCTTGTCCTGATGCTCTTTGGGAGTTAGTTGGTGAGCTGAATCTGGTCTGGGCCCATGGAAAACTCTCTCCGCTCCTGCCTTGACCTTCGGGTTCCTAATAAAGAGAAACCCAGGTTAGAGTTGAGAAGCTGCCTGTTCTTCCCATGGAATCCTCAGCATAGGGGCTCCTGGGAGACCCACACCCTAAGAAACTCTGGCATAGGACACAACAAAGAAGTCCTTCTGAAGTGGACTGGAGAGAAGCATTGGTCTGATCCTCTGGTGGTGCGAGGTCCGGGAGCCCATTTCCCAGGTCGCTCTCTGATGCCTGAGCTCACAGGAGCACCTGCTTCTGCATTAGTCCCTGCCTCACCCCAAAATGCTCCTCAGAGGAAGATGGGTCAGGGACTCACCCAGACAGGCCAGCCCCAGGATTGCTCAGTAAGAGTTCCCTGAATTGGAGGGGATTGAGTGTGGGACTGCAGCCCGCTGTTTTGTCCAATCTGTGGTCCTGGGCCAGAGCCAGGGGCTGGGTGCCAGGGGCCAGAGCTGGGCAGCACTTCCTAGGTTCTCCCTGAAGGGGGTGGGGGCTGGCAGAGGGACCTCTTGTTCCGGCTTTCCTCCTTCACCACAGCCATGTTTCTTGCAGGAAGTGACTTACATGATAGTGAGCTGGGGTTGTACTTCTTCAGCCTGGATGGAGCTCAGTTTTGTTGTTTTGAGTGTTTTGTTCTGGCGTTGGAATAGGGAGAGGGTTGCTTGCATTTGGAGAAAGAGAAAGGGAGGCTGTGTGAGCACATGGGGCTGGAGCCTTGGGGACTGGGGGATCTGCTCTCTGAGTAAGAGTGTATGTGTGAAGGACAAAATCAAGAGGGACTGGTGCTTGGGGAATGGGGGGGACATGGTGGCCACAGGGGCTCAGGGTCTAGGCTCCAGCTCCTGACCAGCTGCTGACAGCTGAGACTGTGGTCCTCATTTTCTCTGTTTTCTGATCTCTGAAATGAGACCTTGGCTTAGATGGCATCTTACAGCTCATTCCGCTCGAAGAATCTGTGCTTCTGTGCCCTAACTTACACTGATCTTTAAACAACGCATGCCATCAAGCAGAACATTTCTTTCAAGGAAATTTTATCCTGAACTCCATTATAGAAAACCAGTCAGCACGGGGTGCTGGGTTGGAAGAGGAGGGGATCTGGAGCTGGGTTGGCTTGGCCACTTCTTACTTCTGGGGCACATCTGACACTTTTAAGTTACGGGGCATGTGACCTCAGGGAAGAAGGGCTGGATTATCCGATGAGACACATGCCCTATTCTTTCTTGCTGAATGGAACGTGGGGGCCTTTACCAAATGTCCCCTGGCCTGGCCACCTGTGGGTACAAATGATGACATTTCCATCCAAACTGTGCTAGCCATGTAGCCTGCCTTTGTTGGAGTTCTTCACCTGCGCCCTGCCCCTGAGGTGTGGTGGCTGTCACTGCAGGAGACTGTGCTTGAGCTGGGGGCACTCAGTGCTCACAGATGCACACGGGTGCCCTGCGAGGCCGTGGGGGTGGGGGCTACACCGAGGTACCTGGGTCCTGAGGTGTTATAGCCTCAAGTGAAACAGCTCTCTAACGTCTTTGCTCAGCACGTATTTTCCCCAGCGTGGCTGGTCCATGCAGTAACCACTGTGCTGCACCCAGAACCATGATTCCCTCCTTCCCTCAGGTCCTGCTTCTGCATCCGGACTAATGAGCCAGACTCCTCTTCCTCCTGGATGTCTCCAGTGGCTTCACATCCTCAGTGATGTGGCTTCTCTGGGTGTCCCTGCCCATATATGGATCCCACTCACTGAGAACTTTAGGGTTCTCTTCTTTCCACAGAGTTCCTCTGCACTCATGCATACAGGTGATGATGCTGGTGTTGGACACCAGGTGGGTGCTGTTAACAACTGTGCCATGGCCTTACTAGGATACCCATGTCCCCATTAGCCACCCATGCCCAGGGATAAGCTGGACAGAGCAGTCAGTCTGAGCAAAGAAACAAATGTTAATCAATGCCATATATTATATGAACTATCAATAGAGGAGAATCAGAGGCATGAAAATTTTTTCTTTCTAGAAAACCAGTGTTGATCTGGGAGGTTTTTACAAGCTCAGCTGCTGATTTTGGTCTGCCCTTCTGACCCCTCCGTTGGATTGTCTTTAGGTAAATCTTGAGAACCGCTGAGAAAGCAATCTGGTGCCTGCTCGTTGTCTTTCCAAGGACAGTTTTTCTGGGTTTCCTATCCACCACCAGCTCTGTCTGATCTGGAGGACTTGACCTGTTTCCAGGAAAAAGATGTAAAGATCATCCATTTGCATGTCAAAGGGAGAACTCACAAACTCCGAAGGGAAGGGGGCAGGAAGAGGAGATACAGGTGATTGTCATCCAGTAGGGATGACAACACATGTCAGGGAAACATACTCTTTGTTATAGCAAGAGAAAGGAGCAAATATGTGGTTGTGTCCTGAAGCTCAAGAAATAAAGGTATCGAAATCTAAATGATAGAAAGAGAGAGAAATGGGGCAGGGAATACGTGTTGTCAAATGTCACATAACGAAAGCAAGGATTGAAATTCAACAGCGCTCTTAATTGTGAACTAGTCAGAATCTTCACTTTTTAGAGAGTAGGATGAAGAACAATGAGGTCATATATAGTCACCAAAAGCTTCTGTAAAGACCATAGGGAAATGAACCAAAATTCTAAAGCTAGAGGTCTTTTGCCTAAACACAGTAGAAGACTATTTGCACTTTTCTACTTCTGAAGGCAGAGTGGTGCTTAAAAATTGGGCAGAAGTTTAGGTGAATGATAAATGAATCAGTGAATGGGGGTAAATAAAAATGCAAATATATACAGCTATACATATTTGATCTATTTTTGAATATATAATTTAGTCTTGAAAAGGTGATATAAAATAAAAAGTGTACAAAACAGTAGAGATTTAAAAGTAAGAGTAAGTTTGCCATTTCAAAATCCTTTCCCATACATGAGTTTATTTTTATACTGAGCCTACAAATGGCCCTGTGAGGTATGGAAAGTATTATTATCCCCCTTTTTAGGTCGAGGAAGATGAAACTCAGAGAGGTCACACAGCAGAGCCGGGAGTCCAACCCAGGGCAGCATGGTGGGCCTCCGAATCAGACATGCCAGCTAACCCTTCAGGCCTCTCATAGATGACTGGCTACCCCTGTTGAGAGACAGTAATGCAGTGGGGCTGAGTTTGGCTTGTGTTGGATCCCTAGGGCCACCATAACAAGTGACCACAGACCAGGTGGCGCCCACAACAGAAATTTGTTCCTTCACAGTTCAGGAAGGCCAGAAGTGCAAAATCTTGGTTCCTCCTGGAAGCTTTGAGGGAGAATCTGTCCATGTTTCTCTCCAGAAAAGAGCTGCATTGCACAGCAAGGCTGGATCCTGATACTGCTTCTTTCCTGATCGGACGTGTGCATGAAATGCTTCGTACTGCAGGGGACGTTGGTTTCCTCTGAACCCTGCATGCAGCCCCTCGGGCTACCAATCATAATTAGCCATGGGGTGCATGCTGTGTTAAGGGTAGTTTCACAGCACACCCGCAGTTTGTGACAAGTTGGCCCTGGGGCTGTTATTTATACAGAATCTCTCTATACAAATCTGTCTACGAAAGATCTGAATTGGTACCGGTGTTTGTACAGCATCTAACAATGGACCAGATGCCTTCCCGCTTATCACCTTTTCTGAAATCTTCAGATGGTAGCTCAAACATTTTGCATTCTGAAGTGACAGTGCCACTGTTCTACTGTGGTCAGATGCAAGGTGACATTTGTCTTCCATGGTCCCAGTCTGTGGCTGTCTCGTCAATCCTCCTATGCCGAGACAGTGAGGGGTGCTGTGACTCCCTTTCTTGAGCAAATCCAGGAAGGACCTGCCCACCCTCTGGGATTTCTCCAGCTTGGTACTGGGGTGGAGCTTGCTGGTGAGGCTGTGTGTGGGGGGGGGCACGGTCTGAGGAGTACCCTCTGGAGCAATACCTGAGGTGCTGGAGAGGAGCTGTAGGAGAAGGGACACCCCCCCACTCCCTGGGTGGGGCAGAAGCCCTTGAACAAGATGTAGGAGCACTTGGAAAGTGGCACGAAAACTGAAGACAGGACTTGGGATGTGTGAGTATGTCAGTACTGAGGTCGGCTCCACTGACCCCCTCTGTTAGTAATGGGCACACCTGCTGGGGAGCTGGGCACCAACTGGACTGTCCCACAGAGCTCCAAGCCAGAGCCATTGCCCCGAACTCCTGGGATCGTGACTGTCTTCAGTAGGAGAGGGTGCATTATACGTAGACAGTAATGGGGCTCATTCAAAGAAAACCTGCTAGTTCTGCAGTCAGGCACTTAGTAAACGCCCAGAAAACACTTGCCACCTGAATGGTAGGCGTGCTTTTGGGGGTCGGGGCAGGGCCGTAGAATGTGGTCTGGACACCTGTTTCCTGATAAGCTCTGTCTCTGTGGTACCCTGAGTCTTGTTTGTCCATCAGACTTGAGGCGGCTCTCCTCTGGGCCTGGGGCTGTTTGTCCTTCCTCTGGGTCCACCTCGGCCTCCACAGCCACTTATTTTGTTTCCGTCTCTTTTTAATAAGTGGCTTTCCTGAGAAGGCGATGGAGCGCTGAGTGGGGAGTGTATGCGTCCCTATTGCCTTTACTTCCCTTGCACCACCTCTCCCCTTAGACCCTCAGAACCTCGTTACTAGTTTGTGAGACTCCAAATGGGTGGAGAGAAAGGAAAGTCAGTGAAGGTCAGAGGACCTAGAAGCACGAGTCAGGACATCTAGCTCGAGGCTGGTACCACCAGCCACCCTGAGCGAGTGTCGGCGGAGCTCACCAGGGAGTGCAAACCCTCAGAAATAGAGAGGCAGCTTTGAATTAGGACTGGGTGCTGACTCCCATTCACTTTTTAGACTCTTGTCTCCAACCAAACCTACCTCAGGCTGAGACAAATGTCACCTTCGGGAGACCAGCATTCCTCTTCCCCCTGTTTGGTATCAGTTGTAATCCAACTGGATACAGGTCTGTTTCCAGCAGGGCTGGGCTGGGTGGGAGATAGGAGAACCATATGTCCTCTGTCGCCCCTTCCTGGGACTCCGTAGTGAAGCTGGGAGCTGTTGTTTACATAAAAGCTGAAAAAAATGAAACAGAAAATGCAAGTGCAGAAAGTTAGATACGTAGGGTCAGAGATGAGAATCAGTTGGAAGAACTTAATATCAGGGCTGGTGTGACCTCTGTTTCTGCTTCAGAGTGAATCCTGTGATGGTTGAAATGAAAGATTTGGGACATGTTTTTTTTTTTTACTGCTTTCTTAGCTTGGTACTGTAGAGAAATCCATGATACTCAGAGAGGTTTGGCCCTCTCCAAATCCTTCCCTTTGTATGATTACGGTTTCTATATCAAATTTCAAGACATCAAAAGAAAAAAGGAAGATTTAGAAAGATTGTCAGTGCTGGAACGCAAATTGGGATTAACTGGTCCCAGGGAAAGAAAATGATTGACCCAGGTTTGCACAAAACGTTAGTGATGGAGTCTGAACCAGAAGCTGAATTCTGCTGACTCTGGACTTAAGAGTCCTTTCCTTTGAAATGTGCGCCTCTTTCCATCAAAGCTTTTGTTTTCCTGACTTTGCAAGAATCCACCGCTGAGGGACAGGGGCCCACAGGCCTTCGCAACTCTGAAACCAGTGCCCGCCCAGCTCGCCCAAGGTCTGCTGGGTGGTGGACATACCAATGCTGGCCTTGCTGAGCTCAGCCAGAGCTTTCATGAGCTTGGAGGGCTGTCCTGGGCTCACGGGTGTTTAACCCCCTTGGGTGTGTAAATACTTTCCAAGAACAGCATGCACCACTGTGAATAATCAAGGTGACAAATCAAAAAGCTCCCCTTACCCTGCCTCCACCCCACGCCTCAAATTCTTTGAACCACTCGTTCTCAGATGTGGCCCTCAGACCTGCAGCATCAGCGTCACTTGGGAACTTGTTAGAAATGCAGATCCTTGGGTCCCATCGCATTGCTACCAAATCAGAAACTTTGGGGGTGGCTCAGCCATCTGCATTTTTAACAAGTCTCCGGGTGATTCTGATGACACTAACGTTGGAGGACCCCTCTCTGAAGCATCTCTCCGAGCCAGGGGTAGCTCATGGCTTTTCTGATTCATTGTTTCGAAACCCACTCCCCACTTTCTCCTTCCAAGACACCATTCCACACTTCACCTTGCTGGTTGTGGGAACAGCAGGGGGTGGAATGGGGAGGAATGGAAAACCAGTGACCTGGAGGCAGGAAAAGCTGTTTGCCTTGGCAGGTTCGCCTGCACTTGGAGCCAAGATTCAATCAATCCCCGTGATTGACTTTATTTCAGCGATTGTCCCGTTCTCCTCTGCCTCCTGCTTGGGGAGATGGGGAGGAGGGATCCAGTGCTTTCTGGAAGGAGAGGCCCCAAGCTCTCCTTTGTCCCTGTCCGAGGCCCAGGCCCCTGCTGCCAGAGCTGCCAGTGCACACGTCTCCCCAGATAAAACCACACCAGGCAGCTCTTTGCTCTTAAAGTGGGGTTTTCATTTTGCACCATTAGCTTAAACCAGTGGGGATTTAACTCAATCCATGAAATCAAGCAATTAGGCAGCAGGATTCCACTGGCTGGCCTCAGTGCTGCTGCGCTGTGTGGTGGGTGTGTTGTGGGACTGTAAACTTGCAAACTCTTCTTTCCTGCCTGATCCCCCCGCCCCCCAAGATGTCTGGGGTCCAGAAAACAGAACAACACCAGTAAATAATTTGTCCCAAGTAAGTAACTCAGGAGCATTTTCTACATCTGCTATTTTTGTAAATGAGAGAAAAAGAAAGCTGCTTTCCATCTTTTTTGGGGGGGGGGAGGTTGGTTTTCTTTCTTTTCTTTCCTTCCTTCCTTCCTTCCTTCCTTCCTTCCTTCCTTCCTTCCTTCTTCCTTCCTTCTTCCTTCCTTCTTTCCTTTCTTTTTTTTTTTTTCTTGTAATGTATGTCCTGTAGTCAGTAAATGCATGTCAGTATGCAGCGTGTGCTTTGTGGTCAGGGCAGAGCCTGAGTTATTATGACCAAGTGCAGCTCCTTTCTTTGCTAAAAGAATCAATGATGCCAAACACTGGCTCCTGTTGGGAACAGAGAGGGCTGTTGCGCTTCCATGGCAGGGCCTTTGTCAACAGGACTGAAATATTTATGAAAATGGGATAGGAAGCAGAAAATTGTGGCCTCTCTGTTTTTATTGCTTAGCGAGGCTTTGTATTCTTAAAAGGATTTTTCATCTGGAGGCTCTATGTGGGATGAGAGGTGTGAGCAGAGGCCACAGAGCTGATGGCCGGGCACCTGCCCACCTGTGCACTCCCCCTGATTCAGGGGCCCCTAACAGAGTTTGTCGGTCTTGCCCCCTGCTTCTCAAATCATCTATTTAGGAACTTCGGCCCTCTCTGCAAGAGAGAGCAATTTAGGGAAAAAAGCAAGTTGCCAGGAATCTGGGTGTGTGCCCTGTTATCTGCTGTGGGGTGAATTTTCATGAGCACCGATTAGAGAAAATGGATCCACGTGCTTGTCCAGTTATCCCCAGGACCTTCTGGGACACCATCGTCCCCTCTTGCTTCTCCGCTTGGAGGAACTATGGAATAAAGTAATGAGCTTTGGTGGAGAGGCAGGGGGGCAGGTGCTCAACAGAGCTGTGGGAACCTCCAGCTGTGTGACTGTAGACAAGTTACTTTTGAGCATCAGTTGAACTTGGTTTAACATCTCTCCCAGTTCAAGGAAAAAATTCAAATTTTAACCTAATTGATCTTTTATCTGAAAAATGATGGGGATTGATTAGATCTGTAGGCCACAGCCTTACCCCCAAAAGCAATTTAAATGGAATTCTTACTGAAACATAACCCTTAAGAAGCCCTAACTCATACCAAGCTGCTCTAGTTGAAGGGACAGTCGAGGACCTGGAAATGTAATCTTTCTTTTTAAGATTCACATTTTGTGATTCAGGTGTATTTTATATGGAGACTATATACTTAAAAAATATATAAGTTTTTTTGCTTTAAAGTCAATGCAGTTTAAAAAGTTCGGTAGTAATCAAAGGCTTTTAACAAAAAGCTGCAGTACCTCGCCCCATGCCTTCCCACCGCTCCTTCCCACCACCAGGTAATAATTTTAGCTATTTCTTGTAGTATTTAACATAGGTATAATTTGATTTCCTAATTAAAAATTTTAAGACATTATTTTTTTTATGTTATTGAAAATAGCCCCTGGCTGGTTTGGCTCAGTGGATTGAGCGTCGGCCTGCGAGCTAAGTGTCGCTGGTTCGATCTTCCAGTCAGGGCACATCAGAGAAGGAAAACTCTGACTCCAAAAAACCTCCGCTGCCTTGCGGCATACCTCTTCAGGGGAAAGGCTAAGGGAGTAAACCCCGACAGAAAATCCGGAGCCGGAGTCCCTAAGGCGGTTTGACATTGTAGTCAACACCGGCAACTCCTGCGGCGCACCTGAAGCCAAGCTGTATTGACTCCGTCTTTCCCTTGGACCCTTCAGCTGCGAAGAGAGGGGGGGTCTGCTGCATGGGCAACAGCAGACCCTCCATATCACCCTGCCCAGGCTCTGTAGCTTCAGCTTCGCTGGAGAGGACACTCCAGCGTCATCGCAAGATGTCGATTCAACACGGGAGGAGACAGATACCATGTCACTCCCGAGTCGGACTGCACAGCCATTCTCGGCGGTGCAGATAGACTCTTAAGAAGCTACACCATCGTCTCTCGAGACGGACGGCTGCCAACGAGGGGGTATTGAAAATAAAGATTTATACTGTTTTATACCATCTCCCCACTTCTCCCCAATAATTATATCACACTGTTGGTTAAATTCATAATCAATGTTTAATTTATTCTAATTATGTAGATATCATCTGCAGCTGAGCCACGTGGTGCACTGCACTTGTATTTCCTTTCCTGAACACCTTTTTCCCCCTTGAGCTGGTAATTGCCTCCTGTCATTTTCCCAGTTCTTATGTCTGTATTAAGAATTCAGCTCCAAACTTTTCTGCAGGCATCTGCCTGAGTCCTCTTTCCTCCTGTTTCTGTCTGGATCGGTTGGGCTTTAGGCCTGCCACACAGTTGTCTGGAAAAACTGTTCTAAGACTTCCATTGCTTTTATTTTAAGTTGGATCTTTGGTTTTCTGAATTCTGTGTCTTCTTGTTCTGTACTTTTGTAGAGTAAGTACATCATGGAGTGGTTTCTTGAAAAAAGATATGCGGGACATAATTTTTCTTTAATCACTGAGTGTCTGAAAATATCTTCATTCTACTGTCTTTATTCTACTCTCAGAGAAGGAAAACTCTGACTCCAAAAAACCTCCGCTGCCTTGCGGCATACCTCTTCAGGGGAAAGGCTAAGGGAGTAAACCCCGACAGAAAATCCGGAGCCGGAGTCCCTAAGGCGGTTTGACGTTGTAGTCAACACCGGCAACTCCTGCGGCGCACCTGAAGCCAAGCTGTATTGACTCCGTCTTTCCCTTGGACCCTTCAGCTGCGAAGAGATGGGGGGTCTGCTGCATGGGCAACAGCAGACCTTCCATATCACCCTGCCCAGGCTCTGTAGCTTCAGCTTCACTGGAGAGGACACTCCAGCGTCATCGCAAGATGTCGATTTAACACGGGAGGAGACAGATACCGTGTCACTCCCGAGTCGGACTGCACAACCATTCTCGGCGGTGCAGATAGACTCTTAAGAAGCTACACCATCGTCTCTCGAGACGGACGGCTGCCGACGATTCTACTCTCACACACTGATTGATAGTTAGGCTCAGTATCAAATTTGGGAACTTAAAAGGCATTGATCATTATCTTCCAGCTTCTAGTGTTGTTATTGCCATTCTGATGCCTGCTCCTTTTCTCTAAAGGATTTTAAAAGTTCTCTTTATCCCTGGTGTTTCCAAATGTCACGATTCATTGAGCTGGGGACTATTTAATCTGAGAACTCACGTTCTGCATTTCTGGGAAATTTTCTTGTATTATTTCTTTGCCATTTAAGAGTGAAGCACTCAATTGGAAGCTCCATCCATGTGCATGGCCTATGATTTGTGGGGCCCCATTTTAGAGTTTCATTGTAGGAGCTGTAGGTCTTCCTTTGGGCTCCTAGTCTCTTTAGATAGAAACCTTTCAATCTGCTGACTAGGGGATATAAATGTAGTGTTCTGAGACCCGAGGGTCTCATATGTACTCTGCAGACTTTCACTTAGGGCAGCACCTCACTGCTTGGTCCTCCTGTCTGGTGTATCCAAGCCCACAGTCTGTCTGGTTCAAATCTTCTGGAGAGATTAAAGCTCTTGGCTGCTGCTAGAGTTGGTCAAGGACAGTCACCTGGATTTATGGCCCAGACTAGTAGATCTGAGTGTCCTTATACAGACTTTCTCCCGGTTCCTATGTTTAACACAACCTCTGCAATGGAGTGCTAAAGCACCCAGTGGGCCCCAGTTCTTCATGAGTGTTTCTGAGTCCTGCAATGTGGAATTGACTCCTTATTGGCAGCTAAGTTTCAGCTTTTCCTCTCCCTGTCAAGCCAGCTTCCACCATCCATTTGCTTTCTATTACACTAAATGTTGATATATTCTTGATTCCTTTACCATTTTCCTGCTGTGTTTATACTTTTTTTTTACTATAATTTTAAACTGACTTCGGGAAGGAGTGGAAATGATTGCATGTGCTCAATCTAATATGTTTGGCTAGAAGTGGCTGGCGGTAAGTCTTCGCAAACATTCCAGAAGCTTGGTGGTTGTTAGTAGGGTATACCTTTTCTTCCCACTTCCCATTGGTTGTCAACTCTCTGGAATTCACCGTCACCCCCATGAATCTGGGCCCCCCACAGGTCATTAGGGAGCCCCTGATTGCCAAGTCCAGGGATCTAATCTCACACTCCTTCCCACACTTTGCAGCATTTGTGATCAGGAGCGTTTTCTCCATTCAAAACACCTCTGCTGTGTATTCTGAGTCACCTGGCTGCCTGGTTTCCCATCTGAACTTGTGATGACTTTTGTAGTAACTCTTCTTCTTCTTGCCCCTGTGAAGGTGCTTCCTGCGGTCCCTCATCCTCTCTTCTCTTCTCTTCTCTTCTCTTCTCTTCTCTTCTCTTCTCTTCTCTTCTCTCCTCTTCTCTTCTCTGTATTTTACTCCTCACTGTGACTACTATCTGTAATGAGATGAGTCACAAATCTGATCACTAACTCAGCCACCTTTCCCATCAGATCTTTCTTGTGTTCTTGCAGCAGTTCCATGTTACTGGTTGTATAAATGACTGACCCTTAGCTAATAGTTGTCTTACATCCAAGCACCCTGTCTAGGTCATTGGAAGAAGGGTGACACCATTAGTATAAGCAGATCAGGAGAAAGAGATCTTTTATTTTTATTTATTTATTTTTTACTGTACTTTATTATTTTTTAAAATAAATAATTGATTAATTATTTTAATAATAAAAAATAACAATCCCTCCCTCTCAGATATTAAGACCCTTTATAATCTTATAAAGGACAATGGGCGAAGGTCTCAAGCTCCTCTAGCTGCTTCAAGCTGGACATGGTCGTCGTCCTACCTACCCTTGGGTCCAGAAATCCCTAATAAGAGTGGGGGTGTGGAGGGGAGAGTGGCCTTCCCACATGGGGAAGGATCGTGCAGACTCCAGGTCGGTTGGCTATCCCTGGACAGAGAAAGAGATCTTTTAGAAGAGAGTGCGGGTTTGTCTTGAGTGTAACGCATTACCTGTTCTCATTTCAGTCTCAGAAATATGGCCAAGCGTCATGGGAAGTATACCAAAGAAGTGTAATTTGTGAGCCAAAAAATATGGTGTAGGTTACTGAAGTAGAAGGCAACTTAAAGGGTCTACCTAAATATAAGGGGTTATTTATTTTAAGATTGCTGAGAAAGACCTAGACAGCCCCTAAGTGCAATCTCAAATGTGGGGTTTTCAAAGTTTCTACGTCACTGAATTTTGCAGTGACCGGTGACGTGAAAGGTGAGAGTAATAATACTCCACTCTTGAAGGCTGCTAAGTTGTTTTGTTTTAGTTCAGAGTCCAGGTGTTACAGGTAGCTGAGGTCAAGGGCACAGTGTGGGGGTGCTGGAGACGGCTTCTCTGGCTTGCTGGTATTGCCTAGTGTGGTTCCTCTGGATGGGAGTTCTGCTACGCCTGCAGACTTCACTCTGCACTTTGCAGATGGGAAACAAGGAACTCAAAATCAGATTTTGTGATCACACAGTTAGAACCCAGGATCCAGGACTCCATCAATTGTACCAGCTGCTGCCTCCTGGGGCCTCTCTTCCCTGCCCGCCACCACCACATGCATTACAAACGTAGAACTCAGTCTAGGGGCATGACCCCTGGGGTCCAGGCACTGTCAGCATGGTGGGGCTGAAAGGAGAGGAAGAGGTGATCAGTCCCAGGCTGCTCCTGGGCCAGTACCCACCCCGTCCCAGCAGCCCCTGGATGAGGCATGGTGGGGGGCTGCCCACATATCCACAGGCCCAGGGAAATCAACCTCCGACGGCTAATCGCCTATCCAAACATTGCTGGTAATCTGCATCCCTAAAATAAACCCTTGAGAGATGGAAAGATGTTAGTAATTTCTGGCCATATGTGCCTCCTCCTTCCCTACTTTCCTTACCTCAAAAAAGAAATTGAGCCAAATGGCAAGGAATAAAGAGTCTAATGCAGAACACATTTCCATCATTTGATTTCCCCTCTCCCCTTGCTGTCCCCCCACTTATGTAAACTGAATTCCTTTACACAGTCATGGCAAAGGACCATTAATTTTTGATTTGAGTTGTGATTAAAAGCAATACAATCAAAAGAGTGAGATAATTTCCACTGAAGCAATATCATTCAAAACCCAGTCATGGTATAGTAGGAAAGAGCGGGGCCTTTGAGGTCAAGTACGAGTTCTGATTCTGATTCTGTCTCTTACAAATGGTGGCCACGTGTTGTCATTACTTAAGCTGAGTCCTTATCCTTGACTATAATAATAATTATGGTTCTTCAAATGGATGCTGTGAGCATTAAATCAGGATTCACATCGACAGCACCTGTCCTGTACTCATAGACGGAGCCTGGCAAGTGGTTAGTACTTAAAAAAGGATGGCTTGCTTCTCTGTGGCAAAGAGGGCACCCACGTGGTCATCTGGGCATGCATTTGCCTTTCCCAGTGATGGATTTTATCACTCCTATGGCAACGCTTGGCTCCCAGCCTTAGATTTTGGGAAGTAGCCTAAGACTCACCTAATGTGTGGGGACACCTCTTACAGGGTCTTGTGAAAGGAGCTGAATTGTTCTTTGTTGCCTTTCTTTGTGGTTTCTCTTATAGCCCCATTTTCTCTCTTTGGCAGAGGGGAGGCAGCAATGGACCCTTGACTTGTCCTGGGCATGAGTAGTGAGTCTCCTCTTGTTGGCTCCTCACTCAATCCCACTGAGAACCTTTCTCATTTAATAAGCTTCAGATTACAACAGTTGAAGTCTTTTCTCAAGTGAACCCCAGGTACAGGGTTTACAAGCCAGCAAGGGAAGCTTAACCAGGTGTGGGCCTGTTTGGGCATGTCTAGGGTGAGGCCCTGGAGGGCTGGTTTCTGCACTTTCTATTCTGCACTGCCCCCTGCTGGTCCCACTGCACTCTGTGCACAGTGGGGGTGGGAGTCAAGCGTAGTCAGCCATGCTGGGCAATGGCTTGTTTGGGCTGGGGGTGGGTGAAAGAAAGGACCTCACTGGGAAGCAGCTCAGCTCTCTCTCAGGTAGGTGTGTGGGGAAGCCAGGACCAGCCTGTGAGGTCTGTGCTAGTCCTCAGCAAGACCCTTCTGCCGCTCAGTGCCCAGTTTCTGAACCTTCTGCCACCCTTGGGAATGAGGCATTTCATAAGCAGCACCAGGTCTAGAGTATTATATGGGGTTAAGTATGTTGCAAGGTCTGGAGTCCTTTTTGTAAGGCAGAAAAGCAGTGGGAACATGTTTAATTTACTAACTTTGACTCATTCATTAAAGATTTTGTTCCTAGGACTTTTTTCCCCTCCCCTTTATTCTTGGGTTAAGCCAAGGGTGTGCTTTCTAATCAACTAAATATTAAATTATAAAGCCTTCCCAAATGCAGCTTTTCCTTGCCAGAATAGTGTCTTTCAACCATGAGGAACTCTTTTACCATTTCATAAGTAAAGTCATTTTGAAATGTGGGTGAAACTGGGAAGAGAGTCTGAGATCCTCCCTCTTATTTTCTTCGTCCATTTAATCAGCACTCTGAGTTTTGGGTTCATTATAAAGACGTTTGCAACCATAGAGTCAGCATGGGCAGCACAGTGGTTAAAAGTGCACATTCAGACGTGGGTTTCAATTTAGGGTTAGGA
Source organism: Furipterus horrens (assembly GCF_987537825.1). Taxonomy (NCBI): domain Eukaryota; kingdom Metazoa; phylum Chordata; class Mammalia; order Chiroptera; family Furipteridae; genus Furipterus; species Furipterus horrens. The sequence goes on from NW_028327182.1 coordinate 75,401,141, forward strand.
ACTTTGGGCAAGTAAACTTAACCCCTTATGCCTCAGTGTTCTCATCTGTTAGTTGGAGAAAATAATTGCACCTTCCCCGTGGAGTTGTTAGATTTAATTGGGGAAATGCAGGGAAAACACGCAGCACACTCCCCGGCATGCCATATGCTCTCATCACTGTTAGCTGTTGTTATTCAGTTCAGATTCAAGCCTTTCCTCATGGAGTGTGGGTGGAAGCCCCTGCATTAATAAAAAGAGGGGGCTGAGTAAATGGGAATACAGAGGAATGCAGAGGATATACAAATTTCCTGGTGACTAGCATCTAGAAAATGATTTCCAAGTCCTTTGGAAATATCTGGGGCTGGCTGGTCTTACAGAGGAGAGTGTGGTAATGCACAGACAGCTTAGAGAACGTCTCCACACTGGTTTATCTTCATCAATAGACCCTGTGCAGCCATCACTTATGTATGGTCCATACGTTGACATTAAAATAATGTTAAGTCGGAGTCTACAGAGACAAAGAGAAGGCAGAGCTGGTGGACACGCTGGCTTTCCCTTTCTGCAGGGGGGTGTGCTGAGAACAGAAGAAGCCCATGTACCACATTAGCCTTGAGAGTTCATCACCTGGATTTATCTATTAGGACTTCACCAGGACTTGCTCTAACCCATCAAGAAGTCAAAATAGAGTTTGGTTCTATGTGGGTCTACTCAGTGGATAAAACATTCGTGGCACCTGCTAGAGGCTGATTAGTGGTTGACAAAACATTAGCAGTATGTGCTGTTGAAACCCCTTAGAAGACACGCTTGTGGGGGCCCCGAGTTCTTCAATGCTGAAGTTGGGCATTGATGTTTAATGCACTTGAGCATGACAATTTGAAGCATCCTGTAACTTCCTCTTGCTGGCTGTGCACACGTGGAACGTTGTTTAGAAGGTACAACTTACAAGGAACTTTACAACCCTTGGATGGTAAAAAAACTAAACCAAACAACTCAGGGTAAGTTTTTTGAATGCAGAAGTCTAGGGCATTAGATTATAGGGATTATATAAGATCAAATGATCCCCTTCTTCTCTTAAAGCATTGTGTGATACAGTATTCTGAGTCAATGAGTTTTAACAAAGATAAATATGATTTGGTTCTGAAAATGTATTTGAGACTCATGGCACCTTGTGGCAACTATTGAGATACCGGTTGGGCACCACAAAACTGTAATCCGTACCCAAAGGCTAACTGAGACATTGGTACTTATTTGTAAAATTGTCTCCTTTTGCTTGCTATTAGCCTTTCATTTCCCCTTGCTCGTCAGCCATACGTTGGGGTTATTGTTTTACATGGAAGACTGTTCTAAAATGCTTTTTCTCTTGCCTTCTCTCCTTGCCCCCTCTCTGTCCTTGCTATCTCTAGCACTGAGAATGAAAATAAAAGAAGTGAAAAAAGAAAATGGTGACAAAAAGATTGTCCCCAAGAAGAAGAAGCCCCTGAAGTTGGGGCCCATCAAGAAGAAGGAACTGAAGAAGCTTGTCCTGTACCTGAAGAACGGGGCCGACTGCCCGTGCCACCAGCTGGACAACCTCAGCCACCATTTCCTCATCATGGGCCGCAAGGTGAAGAGCCAGTACTTGCTGACGGCCATCCACAAGTGGGACAAGAAAAACAAGGAATTCAAAAACTTCATGAAGAAGATGAAAAACCATGAATGTCCCACTTTCCAGTCGGTCTTTAAGTGAATCTCCCAGGGTGGTTTGGGGAGGGAGCTGTGGGTTGGGGTAAGGGGCGGGGGCTGGGCAGACAACCCTGGAACTCACTGCTTCTTCTATGGGTAAGGACATTGTAGTCCAGTTGGCTTTCCTCTTGCAGCATCCCTGTTCCACCCCGACCCCCACCAAGAGCCACCCTCCAGACCCCAGTATAGCCAGTATTTAAAGCCGCACACCCAGGTAAGGAAAACCAGTTAGATTAGGAAGCCTGGTAAGACCTATAGTCTGGAACAGCATGTCACTGAGTAAAAGGAGGTGCAAAATTATTTCAACCAGAGACATACTCACTAAAAAAGAAAAATTTTCCACTAATAAAGGGGATGAGGCAAAAATGTAAGAGACAGCGGCAAAAGAGTAAGAGAGAGCAGCAAAAAACAATTCCTGCAGCTTTCTTTGTGTCATTACAAATTGCTTATGAGTCCTTCAGCTAATTGTTCCTTCAGAACTAGACACTTCTAACTATTGGTAAGGGACACATTGCTTTTGATTCCAGAGTAATTACCCTTTCTTATTTAGACAGAAACAGACACCCACCACACTTACAACTTAAGATCAGTTCCAGAGAGTAACAGGTGCAGGGAGAAAAGTGCAAGTACAGTGTGTAATAGTGCAAACAAAGGGAGTCAGGCCTGCCCAGCCCTGCCATGTGACCGTCTTTCGCTGTGAATCAGAGTCTCAGATGCCATGTGAGTGGCAGCTGACATCAGCCACACCGCATGATCTAACCACCACACACGTGGGGGGCACGTGCCTGCCTTTGTGTGAGGAACAGGAAACCCTGTGGGCACTGTATCCGTGGCATGAAAGAGACGATGATTTTTAGACCCAGGAGGCGATGGTTAGTGGTTTTCAAAAAATGTAGTTAAAGAAGAAAAAAAGAAAAAAATTTAGAACAGTCCAGCAAATTGCTAGTCAGGGTGAACTGTAGTTGGGTGGAGAGCTTAGTCTAATTTCATCTGTTTGTTCATTTCACATATCTTTAAATAACAACAACTGAAAACCCAGCTGCTTTCCAAGGGTTTTTTTAAAAAGTCTACACTAGCATGTGAAAGGTGTACTAAGACCAGGGTCTGTTGGAGCATCCGAGGCTGCTTTCCCACAGAGCTGCGCTGTCACTAGGCATTTTGGGAGGGTGGTGGATCCGGCTGGTAGCATAGCTGTGTGGTCCTCCTTTCTGAGGAGTTGTGGGTTGCTCTGGTCCCAACACAACACTCATCGAAACTCAGACACTTCCCATTCTTTTCTTTCCTGTGAGAAACGGATTCCTTTAAACTTGATTGCCTACAGGTCAAAGAAATTCAGAACAGCCAGCCTGCCTGTCCTCCTGCATTAAAAAAAAAAAAAAAAAAAAAAAAAGAGTTCATTTCTGCAGAGGGAACGTTAAGCCACAAGTGTCTCCCCATCCAAGGGGAGGGTTTCCAAGGCAACATATATCTGCAGTTTTTCCTTAGTGCCCTAAGATGTTTCTCAAAGCCCTGTGTTTATTAAGTGATGTACATAAACCCATTCATTTAATGCAACTTCATTCATCTGTTCTGTGTACAGGAAGTAATTCCAAACAATGCTAATTTCTTCCCCAAACCTGGTTCTTAATTCTCCGTAACACTTTGAGGACTTTAGCGATTGTCCCTCTGGGGAAATGGCCATACTCAATGTGGATGCTGCAGAGAGGCCGGGATGTGTTACGGTGGTGCCCTGGACCAATGCAGGAACAGTAGAAGATGCTGTTAACTTCTGAAGACTCCAGTCTGAAAACCAGCCTGCCAGCTTCACCTACCTGAGGGTTTTCCTGGTGTAATTAACCTCTTTAGTGACCCTATTATTTTAACACCTTTTTTGGTTCTCTCTGACCTTTAATCATAAAGTGTTGGGGATCTTAAATGATTTGCCTGTAATTTTGGATCGTTTAAAAATGTATATATATTAGTTAATTAGAAATATTCCACTTTCCTATTGTCAACTGAAATTCAGAGCAATTTCATGAGTGCATGGATCTGGGTCTTAGTTTTGGTTGATTAACTTGAGTTCATTGATCGTATGTATCTGATGTATCTGCTTGTTGTGATAGAGCGCATCATGTGACTGGACCCTCATTCTGAGGTGGGGGCCGTGGGGGAGGCATTTATGTGGGGAATTTACAGTCACTGTGGAAAGATTATGGAAGAATAATAGGTGGCCATGCTGTGCAACTCTAAATGGAAATTCTCAGGTAGAAGGTGATATGTTCAGAAAAAGTTCAAAATAAATTGGAATTGTGAATTGCAGCTGCAGGTTTTACCCCAGCCACAAAGTCCTAGGACTTTGGGCTTTACTGTGGATTTGAGACACCCCCAGCTCTGTCTGCCACACATCAGCAATTTCAGGGTGCACAGAGAGGCTATGGGCTGAGAGCTGGGCCCAAAGCTCCATTTTTATCTCAAACCTTTGTTTGGCCCAAAAAGAATATAACAAAACCAATATGCAGTCTCATTGGCTTGGTCATTGTTTTCCAAAAGAGTAGGGGTGTATGTGTGTGACTTGGTATTATTGCTATTGCTGAGATCATATCTATAAATGTTTAAAATAATCATTCTGGGTTGAATCCTATAAGGTCATTGGCAGAACTCAGCTTAGTCCTTGAAAAATATTGGTAGTTATCTCAGAAGATAGAAAGGGAGGTGAGAATTCCAAAAACATTTTACTTTTAGAATATCCTATATAAACAACACTTGGCTTTTGGTGCTGCTGAATCAGCACAGAGGCAGAATCCAATCAGAGCTCTAGTTTTCATTTACATCTTTAACTGACAGAAACACCTTTTCCAAACCTAGAATCTGTGTTTCTCATCAGACTCCAGGTAATGAGTTGCCCTTTTGTAACTATAGTGTGTGGTCTCAGACAATCTGTTTTGGAAGCACACCTTAGGTCACTGCCATGGAATAATGTGCTGGCCATTCTGACCTGTCACCAGCAGATACACAGGACACAGACAAATTTCTTATTTCCTCTAGTTCCTTCCTGTAGCATTCCTCTTTTAGAGTCTAAATCTTTTATGAAAGCTTTGAATACTGTGAAAATGATTTTACATTCCATTTGTGTTGTTTTTTTAAACTACATTTTACCTGAGATTTTGATGTTATCGCCTATGTTAATAGTAAATCCCATATGTGTTCATTTTATTTTCATGCTTTTCCTGCCATGTATCAATATTCACTTGACTAAAATCACTCAATTAATCAATGATAATGTGAGTTGTGACTTCTTCCCCCCAATGATACACCACTCACCCTCTTAGACTGCATGCATCCCCTACTCCTGATCTTTTTCAGTGATGTTTTCTGGTGTAAGTTTAGTAATTTTCTGGGGGTAACTGGGCCTGGGTGGGCTGGAGAAGCGCCTGAAGGTACCGTGGGCTACCCTTTCTCCCTCCCACCTTCACCACCTGCCCCCATGACTAACTTGGAGAGTGTTTCTCTTGGCTGTGTGTGTTTCAGCTCAGGAAGAAAGTTAAATACTTGCTCTACAAGAATGTAGTTTACAACTCTGCCTGGGTTTCTTTTTCTGGTTTCAGATGCTCTTTTCCCTCTGGCCAATTCAATGTTAAAATTAACAACTAAAATTTGAAAACTCTGTTATCTGGAATCTTAGACCTATGGGAGACATTAAAGGACACCTTTTTGATTTACGGATGGAGAAACTAAGATGAGAGATGGCTAGGATTTCATAAAGAGTGGGGCTCCTAGGTCAAGGGCGTTGCTGGAACAAGAACCCAGGGCTCCCAAGTCCTAGTCTTGTGGGAACAATGTTTTACTCACCACTGAACTTCCCTTTGGACCCAGAATGTGGCCCTTGCCAGGCCCATTCTATTTCATATGAGGTTATATGCTCCTTGTCTAAGGATTTGCTCAGTATGACTTAATTCTGTAAGCAATTACAGTGACAGCTTCAGCTGATGTCATTCCCTGATTTAATAAGGCATTTCCCAACCTCAGACAATGGACAGTTTTACCTAGAAGTGAACAAATACTCCACTACACAAAACCACCCCTCTGCAGAGAGACACCATTTTTCAGGCATGGTTTGGGGACTTGTAAAAAAATTCCATTGAAGTTGCGCTCCAGTATGGAAAGATTTTCCCATATGAGTGTATCTGACTGATGAACTAGTGATACTCTAGCCCAGCCAAGGAAAAGATTGGCATTTCCTTTTAGTTTCCCTGTGGTTAATAAGAATGAAAATATGTTTTAGGCTGGGCCTGGCTGGCATTGTCACCCCACTGAAGCCCTACCACCATGATACATGATTTTCCATTGCTGTTTGATTAAAAAAAAAAAAAAAATCAGCAAAAGGATAATGAAGTGTGTACGAAGACATCTCAGCTTTGGCTTTTGGAGTTGCCTGGAGTTTGGGGTGTCTAAGGGTCAGGACTGCTTGAACCTTGTGTGGGAGAGATGCTGGCCACACCAAAACAGCAGCCTTGCCTTCAAAGTTCTATAGCACCCACACCTCTTCAAGGAATCATACCAGTGCTCTCCTACTTAGGGGCAGAAAGAGGTGAAGGGTCATTCACTATGTGATGCAACTTGGGCTGGTCTTACTTCTAATACTGCCTCCCCACAATGAATCTGGAAGTGCCAGCATTTCACTTTTGCTCCTGAGAAGGAACTCTGTACTGATCGTCCAGTAGTAAATCAAAGGAAATAGGGAGAATCATTCTTAAATCTTAGCATGTATCATGGAGGGAAACGGGCAATTTCTGACTTCTGCCATCCAGAAATTCAAGTTCAGAAGGTTTGTCATGGGGCTTTAGACTCCGAACTTGGAACTACCGCTCTGGGTTTTCCAGATGCCAGCAGTCCACTGGATCTTATACTTTGCTGAACATTCTAGTAGGACAATAAGTGGCTTGGGGATGATATATATATATATTTCGGCAGCCGTCCGTCTCGAGAGACGATGGTGTAGCTTCTTAAGAGTCTATCTGCACCGCCGAGAATGGCTGTGCAGTCCGACTCGGGAGTGACACGGTATCTGTCTCCTCCCGTGTTGAATCGACATCTTGCGATGACGCTGGAGTGTCCTCTCCAGTGAAGCTGAAGCTACAGAGCCTGGGCAGGGTGATATGGAGGGTCTGCTGTTGCCCATGCAGCAGACGCCCCCTCTCTTCACAGCTGAAGGGTCCAAGGGAAAGACGGAGTCAATACAGCTTGGCTTCAGGTGCGCCGCAGGAGTTGCCGGTGTTGACTACAACGTCAAACCGCCTTAGGGACTCCGGCTCCGGATTTTCTGTCGGGGTTTACTCCCTTAGCCTTTCCCCTGAAGAGGTATGCCGCAAGGCAGCGGAGGTTTTTTGGAGTCAGAGTTTTCCTTCTCTGATGTGCCCTGACTTTTTTTGGTACTTCCCTTTTCCCTACCCGCATACTTCATATTATTACAGTCCTTTTGGAAGTTTTCTGAGTTATTCTTACTAAGTATTAGTTAATTGAGGTCAATTAGATACAAGAGAGGGATGAGCCTAACGCCTTTATAGCTGGGTACAGCTGGCTCTCCAAGGAGTGCTGCTCAAATCTGAATATGCCTGTGAGCCACCAGGATACCTGGTTAAAATGCAGGTTCCCATCCGGTAGGTCTGAGGTGGGGCTGGATCTTTGCATTTCTGATGGGCTCTCGGTGAGAGTTCCCTGCTGGTCCAGTCCAGTTAGCAGACCACACTTGGAGTAGCTTGGCCCTAAGGGGCATGCAAGAAGGGCTGCTGAGGCTCGGTGGTGTCCTTGCTCCCTGTTGTAAAAAGTCATCTCCAGCGTCCCCACGTAGAGCCCATCTCCTAGGGACTCAAAATATTACCCATGCTTTGGGTTGGAAAGAAAATCAAACCGTGCAAGAGTCACAGTTAGAAACCCTGGGGCTTATCCTCTTGACCCACCCGTTAGAGTTCACTTTGTTTCCAGCCTTGAGAGTTGGTTCTTTTTCCTCAGACTTCATTTATTTTGGAAACTCAGCGATCCCTTCCTTGTTTTCTTCCTTGGCAAACTTTGAGAATCTGGTCTCTGCCCTTTACCAAAGTGCCCAGCCCCCTGTCTTGGACCACCAGGGGTCGTTGGAGTTAACCAACTGGTGGTATTTACTCCGACAGCTAAAGTAATATCAGACTTTGACAACAGAATTGGGACTTTTCATGTTCCATTTGTTCACATCTGGGCAGTTTCAGGCTCAGGTTATGGGAGAGGCCAAGACGAGGGGGGTTGGAGAACTGAAGTATTTGGAGAGGAAATCCCACCTCTTTGATAAATTGAGGACAGCTTGCCAAGCAAGGCTGATTTACTGGGGAACAGGCATTAGGAATTTCTGTCCACGAAGGCTGAGGAAGGCTGCCTTTTGTAGGCTTGGAGAAGATGGGTACCAGAACAAGCTCCAAATAGGAGCAGAAAGCTCCTGTGTCTATACATCTGTGGACTATTTAGATAAGAAGGGGATGTACTTAATCATGGAGGGAGTTGTTTGCTTAAATAAAGGAAGGGAAAGTTGCATGTATGTGTTTAAGGAGAGAAAGAGTAGGTGGGAAGAAGGAGAAAGGACCCAGCAATTTTCCACAGCTGAAACCCCACCACATGGTTTTAATTAGGACAACCTTCCCACCATCTGAGTGCCAGAACTGGTGGGTGGGAGCCGGGGTGAAGGGTTTGGAATTCTCACAGTTCTGTCTTTGGAGTTCCGCTAGGCTCTGCTGTGGGCAGCTGAGATCTCTAAGGAGAGGTTCTCTTACTACTTCCCCTCCCTGGAGTGCCTGTGCCCTGAGCTCTAGAACTGCGCACCCACAGGAAGCCTGTTCATTGGCCAGCCAGGTGGGGGCCTGGACCCGGGCTTCTCTGAGATGCCATAGATGTCAAGACTTTAAGCAGCCAAAACCCAGAACTGCACATTAGATTTCCTTTAAAAAAAAAAAGGAAAGACGAGACGCTGTGGTGCTGAAATGCTTTGTACATGATTCCATCTCTGTTGCACTTTTTACTACTTCTCATTGGCATCACCTGTCGTTGATCTGAACGTGCTTTGGGGGTGGGAGGTGGCTTAAGGGTCTCAGTTTCCATTTTTGTTGTCTAGTTCTCTGGAGACTTTATGCAGATCTGGGTAATTTTGCCTCTTTTCGTAGAACATTAAGCTCATAATCCAGAGGAATAAAGGCGTAACAGGCCAAAACCCAAGTGCCTATTTCCCAATATGGCCCAGGGACAGCCAGGGTGGGTTTCACAGAATTAACTGGATTCCTCTGGGGTCAGCACTGCCTCCCAAGGCTGGCAGCTGAGGCCACCAAGAATCTAAATTTGGCTGCTGGTCTTGGCTGGTGACTCAGTGACTTCCAGCAGCACTATATCCCTCCAGTGTGGCAAAGCAGGTCCTGACCTGGCCCTGGCTCGAGGAAGGCCCCACAGCTCCTGCAGAGCATGTAGAGGAGGGGGAGGTGGAAGAGGAGGCAGCTTGTAGTTGGCTAGAGAAAAAATAAGCACCAGCCTGCAAATGGCAATTGATGTCAGCGTGAAGCCTTCCTAGCTCTGCCCCTGACTCGCCAACCATCATGTGTAAGCTCTGCACCCCCTCATGATTCTCTCGAGTTGCCTCCTTATTTCAGATGCCTCCTCTCCGCAGTGCAGGACTGACAGCTCTTAGGCATGGAGGCTGAAGACGGGTGATGAAGGCATCCTGTGATGGAGACGAGGTAGGGACAGCTTAGAGGTACACCAAGACCCACACATGCATCTGTTTCCACTCCATGGCGGGAAAGAAAGAGCTCACTTTTAAAACCCTCGGAACTGACGAGACTGTGCCGTGAATCTGGATGATCAGAAATACAGCTGGTGTGCCCCAGTCAGTGTGGCTCCTGGCAAAACATTTGCATCCTAGACCCTCCTCATTGCCACCTCTTGTCCTGAGCTGGAGAGCACACTGTTCTCTCCAGGTCTGGCTCTCAGCAAGCCTCAGACTGAATCTTCAGCAGGTCCAGAGAAAAATCTCCTCTTTCTGACTCACTATTTCCTCCCCGCCTGGTGGATGGAAATGTGTTTGTTCAGGAGAAGTGGTTTCAACTGCGGGGGAAAGAGATCCAGCTTTCAATCAAGTCAAATGAAATTCATGTGTTTCAAAAGGCACACACATGCGTGCGTGCACACACACACATCCAGTCACATATGTGCCCAGGGAGGGTCACCGCTCCGCCCCAGGAGGGCTCTTTTCCCAAAGCACAGACAGCTCAGGGCCTGCATTTGTTGCTCTCGTTTTCATAATCACTGTTCTGTGTTCAGATGATTGTGAGTGGCATTGGGCATGTTTGTTCTCATGTAATTGCTTGTTTCCTACTGAAATTTCCATGTCAGACTCTCTCATTGTTCTCATTATCGCTTGCCTCATATTCCGCCTGCCAGAGAAGGCCCATCGCAGCGCCTTTGGTACGGTTGGTATCGATTACGGGGCCCGGTGCGGCTCCCCTTGCAGGCAGGCCCTCAGGCAGCTGGGCTGTCAGGAGCCGGCCGCAGGAATTTAGGGCTGTGAGCTCCAGCTCCAACTTGACCAGCTGGGGTTCCTGGTTGCAGGGCCAAATATCAGGACAAGGGAGACTTGACAAGGGCCTGGCCTGCCTCCTGATTTTGGATTAGGCTAAACTCGGAGTGCTTTTCGCACCCCCATCCCAAGTATTTTAGAGGAAATGTGACCCTTGTGTTTCTGATTCATGTGTGCTCCGCTCACTCACATGTTGATTTACAAAGGGCGAGTGATGTCCAAACAAACCTCTAGGGCTTGTATTCCAAGCCAGACTTTTTTCTTTCTTTCTTATGACATTCTGTTAGTAGGTAGGTGGGAAGAAGAAATCAAAGATTTTGCCTTTGAACTGGGGAGTTGCATTCCATCAGGAAGAAAACTTGGACGGAGAGGACAGGAGCACAGACCTTTGGAATCAATTGGGTTCTATATTGGACAAGTCATGTGCTTCTAGACCTAATCAGAACCACCTGGACTTCCTCACAGCCCAGTCACTTTCCAGGCAGCACAAAGCATTTGAACTTAACCTGTGCTGAAAACGAGCCAGAGTACATAAAAAGAAAGAGCATCATCTGTTTACAGGAATAAACGTGTGTCTATGGAGTGTGCTTGGAATTCTGGGATAAATACCCCATATCGCCCCTTCTCTTTTTCACCTGAAATTCCAGTGACTACCACCTGTGAGCACTAAGTTACTCTTTCAAAACCCCAACCCTTCCAGGAACTTAAGGTGTGTTTTCTTATGGGGTGCACATAAAACCTGTTTGGAATGGGGCAAAAGAATGATGGCATACTATAAATTCAGCCACAAGTGACTCTGTGGGCCACCAAACTTTTTTTAGGAAGTCCTGGGATCTTGCCCATTTTTCATGTCTTTCAGGAGAGAAACTAAAAGAAAAAAGTATTCCTGAGCTTGTGTGCCTAGAGCACATTTCTTTAAGGGTGTGGATGTACATGTGTGTGGGTGTGACTGTATATCAGTGTCAGCACGTGTAGGTGTTGGCATTGGTATGTGTGTGCTTGAGTTTGTGTTGATGTCTGAGTGTGTAATGTGGCTCCAAAATCAGGCCCCTCTTGCAACCACCCACCCTACTCCATATACGATGGAATGTTAAAAAGTTTAACTGTGTGGTGCCAAGTCTGCCTTGTATTGTCACTGTTGTTTCTGGGATGCTTTAATTACTTCAACCTGTTTGTAGACACCGTGAGATATAATACTAGTATACTACATGTTATGCATTATAATACCTTACGCTAGTATTATACCTGCATACCACTAGTTCTCTATGTCACCCCATTGCCACTGCCATTGCCCTCAGCATTGTGCCTTGCACATGACTTATACTTAGATAACTTGTGTTGGATGGTTAAGAAAGAGGAAGGGTAGGTTGGAAACAAATGGACTTCAAAGTCTTGCCAACCACAGCCCACGTGGGGCCATCCAGAAGAAAAGAAAGTTACTCTAAAGGGTGAAGAGATTGGGTAGCATTCCAACACCTCCTATTGGCACTATGTATTGGGTTGAAGGTGTCTTCAATTAAACTAGCTTTGTTTTTCTCCATTATGGGAGGAAAATGGTGAATTTATGCCAGTAGGTTTGAATGTGTTAAAGGTTGCTCTGACTTCACAGACGATGTCCTTCGGCTGCTGACACACCAGTGAAATCAGAGAAAAGCTGGTTTTCCAGGATTTTTTTGGCAGAGGACCCAGCAACTGACAGTGGATCAGAACGAGGGCTCATAAAGCATGGAGCCAGGACCCTGAATGCTGAGCACTTTCTTATAAGATGCTTTCAACTCTTATCTCTCTGAACAGTTTTAAATGGCTGCATTTGGCTCACCCCCACCTTGGGACCATTTATTGACTTTTTATAATGATCCCTTCTGGTGCAAGTAGTAAAGATCTGAGCTGGCCAGAAAATCTGGGACATTTTCTCCTAAATAAGCAGTTCATTTTGGATCTTTTATGTGAAGTTAATTCTTCAAGCTTCCTCGTTGTAGGACTTGAAAAATCATACTCAGGAGGCAGGAAAACAAACAAACAAAAACAGACAAACCAAACCCACGGCATCAAAACAAAACACAACCAGTAACACCAAAACAATGAAGCCCAAAAACAAAACCCTAAATTTAGCATAGGTCTACAAAGAGAGGAGCTCTGCTCACTTCATGCATAAACTCTGACACAGAAATTATCAGAAAGAAAAGGTTAGTTTCATTGGTTCATGCCTGTTCCCTCAGGGCCGGTCTGAGATACCGGGGCACACACATTGCATTCATTCATTGGGACAGGGTTTTATCTAGTTTTTTTTCCTATCACTTAATGACATCTTAAGAAGTGCCACAGTATTGAAGTTGGCTTAAAATACTGTTCCTTACAGGCAATATAAGAAAAAAATAGATAAATTAGACTATATCAAAATTAAACTCTTCTGTGCACCAAAGAAAACAATCAACAGAGCTTAAAGGCAACCTGTGGAATGCGAGAATTTGCAAATCAGGTATGTGATAAGAGATTAATATCCAGAATGTATAAAGAATCCCTGCAACTCAAAAACAAAGGAACAGCAACCCAGTTAAAAATGGGCAAAGGACTTGAATAGACAGTTATCCAAAGAAGATATAACAATGGCCATCATGCACATGAAAAGATGCTCAGCATCAGTTATCATAAGGGAAATGCAAATCAAAACTACAGTGAGATACCTCACACCCATTAGGATGGCTGCTATCACAGAATAACCTCCCATAAAACACTGTCCCCCTACCCCCAAAGCCCAGAAAACAACAAATGCTGGCAAAGATGTGGAGAAAGTTGGTGGGAATGTAAAATAGTACAGCTGCTATGGGAAATAATATGACTGTATCTCCAGAATTAAAAAGAGAATTACCATATGATTCAGCAATTTCCTCAAAAAAAGGGAGTGCAAGATCTTGAGCTATTTGTACGCCCATGCTCTTAGCAGTGTTATTCACAGTAGACAAAAGGTGGATGGGTGGGTAAACAGAACATAATATATTCATAAAATGGAGTGTTATCCAGCCTTTAAAAAGAAGGAAATTCTGACACATGCTACAACATAGATGAATATTGAGGACATTATGTGAAGTGAAATAAACCAGTCACAAAAGACAAATACTGTATGATTATAGGAGGTACCTAGAGTAGTCAAATGTATAGAGATGTAAAGCAGAGTGGAGGCTGCAGACCCTGGGGGCAGGGGGCATGGAGAACTGATTAATGGTTATACAGTTTCAAGGTTGGAAGATGAAAAGGGAGCTAGAGATCGGTGGTGCCAATTGCACACTTAAAAATGTTCAAGATGGTACATTTTGTTATGTGTATTCACCACAGTTAAAAATACTCTTCCTTTCCTCCTGGGAATTTCTAGACAAAAGAGGTTTTCCACAGTTCAGGAATATGTGAGTTGGAAGCGGTGTGTGCAGCAGACCCTTATTTCTGAATCACTTCTGCAGTTTAGTGGCCTCCTAAATGGAAAAAAACTTCATGGAGTGTGTTTTCCATCTCCTGCTCACCACACTGGCGATCACAAGAGGAAAACAGCTATACCCAAAGCAAAAGTGATGTGAACTCCTGCAGTGGCAAGATTTTCCAACCCCAGCAGGCAAGCTCCTCATCCCTCCCTCAATGCGCGCGCGCACACACACACACACACACACACACACACACTCTTCCAGCCAGCTCAGCAGACATCTTCCATGAGATAACACCATTCCCAATTCCCACTGCTGGGCTGGGCTGGGCTGGCCTGGAGCCCTGACCTCACCCCATTGGACCTCCTAGGACTCCGGTTGTCTGCAGAAAGAGAAAGGGACTTTCTTTGGCTTCACCGAGGCACTCACAGCTTTACCTCTGTGGTCCTGCTCCTTGCTGGCATGAACACAGGAAGCTTGGACCAAAGGCCTCACCTTGGAGGGGACATGTGTACAACAAACATGTTCTATCAACCAATGAGGCTTGTCAAAACTGTTACCAAGAACATTACTTCTTTTAGTTTTATTTTTTTAATTGCTTTGAGAGAGAGAGAGAGAGAGAGAGAGAGAAACATTGATTTGTTGATCCACTTATTTATGCATTAATGGTTGATTATTGTACATGCCCTGACTGGGCATTGAACCCTCGGTGTACCAGGACGAGGCCAGGGCCAAGAACATTGCTTCTTATTTGTCATTCTTTTCCCTCATTGTTTAAGATGTCTTATTTTCTCTTTTTCCTCCTTGCTCACGTTTTTCTGTCTTTTCTCTTTTCCATTTTTAAAAAGTCATTTTTTTTTCATTTCTCTCCCTTTGGCCTCTCCTATCCCCCACCTGCAGTCTTCTGTTTTTCCTGTTCCCTCCTCACCTTTCTCTCTTCCTTGGCTCCCCTTCATGGCCAGATACAGTCCCTGGTGCAGGGGCACTTGTTCTGAAGTGTGACACAACAGGGTCTGGCTCAGGGACACTCTCGCAGGCTGAGCCACACTCAGGGAATCTGTCTCTGCCATAGAAGTTCAGGCAGTCCCTCTGCATAGGCAAAGCCAGATGGGAGGCTGTCCCTCCTGCTCACATTTTCAGTCACCTCATCCAGACTGCCTGTGACTTGGGGAGAGCCATGCCTGATTTATATCCAGGCATCACAGGGGACCTGCAGGAATGACAGCCTCTGGGAGGAACAGGAGGGACACTGGTTTGGTCCCTGTAGTTATGAAATGTGCCGCCCTGTGCCTGCACGCTGCCATCCATCCTGCTGCATCCTCAGATGCAGGAACAAAACAAGCTAATTGTGTTCCAGCTGGGCAGCACATTCCTTCCGCAACTCATCACCCTGTAATCAAGCTTGTGCCCGTTGTGCACATGGGGGTCTGAACAAAAGTGGTTCCTCTTCACAGGACGCTAACCAGTCTCCCAGCTGTCAAGTCTGCTCCTCCATCTTGGGACAATTGGCATTGGGGTCAGACACCCTGCTGGGTGGTAAGAGGCCTGAGAGAGATGAAAGGAAATGTCCTGCCTGACTGAGACAGGGGAGAGCTGGTTTCCTCATCTTCTTTTTTTAAACCTCTTTTATCAGAGAGAGAGAGAGAGAGAGAGAGAGAGAGAAAAGAGACACCAACCCATTGTTCCACATATTTGTGTACTCACCAGTTGATTTCTGTATATGCCCCGACAGGGAATTGAACCTGCAACCCTGGTGCATCAGGATGATGTTTCAACCAAATGAGCCACTCATCCAGGGCTGGTATCCTCATTTTCTGAAGAACTGAGAGAGGTACAGAGCCCTTAAAAAATGTCCATTTAGCAACCAACAATTTTTCTTAGTGCTGGCAGGGATCCATCAGGGCTGGGAGCTTCTTGGCACTCGAGGTGGAGGAACAGACAAACAGCTATTTATCTCTGCCCAGCCTGCTCCAACCAGACTACAGGAGAAGGTTCTGTTGTTCTCAATCATTGATAAAAGTCAACTTTGTTGGGTAGCCATGGGTCAGCTATTACGAAGTTTGCAAAGAAAAAGCAGAAATAGCCCTGGCTGATGTGGCTCGGTGGGTTGGGCATTGACCCACAATCTGAATGGTCATGGGTTTGATTCCTGGTCAGGGCACATGCCTAGGTTGTGGGTTCGGTCCCTAGTCGGGGTGCATACAAGAGGCAACTGATCAATGTTTCTTTCCCTTCCCTTCTCTCTAAAATCAATGGGAATGTTCTGAAATGTGAATAAATTAAAAAAAGCAGAAATAAATGCTGCCCCAAGTATTTTATAATCTCATAGGGAAGGTAAGACATGGACATCAAGGACCACAGTGCTCGGTAGGGGGTGAGGAGTGCAATAAGAGAAGTATGGATGAACTCCCCCGAGAGGACCCAGGACAGTGTCATCCAGGAGGATCAAAAAACTGGGGCAGGTGGCACTGCAGCTGTGCCTCAGCGAATGGTTAGGACTAGATATGCCAAGTCAGGAAGAGGGCCCTCCGGGCAAAGGGGATATAGCAGGACACCGAGTCAGGAGCTGATGCTGGGGACCCATGGCAGGTTGAAGCTCAGGAGACTGGCCTAATCACAAGTTGCTTCAAGGAGACCAGAGAGCCAGCAGGCAGCCACGAAAGGCACCGCCTGGGTCTCAAATGCCTGTGGGTTTTGATCACCAGCTGCTTTGGAAGTGCAGTGGCTGCCACTGATTGTCCCTGGCTAGTGCTCCTCATGGCATGATCCACAGACAGGATGTCACTGGTGCACAATGAAATAAGTGCAGAAATTGCAATTTAATGGAGTAATTTTGTCTGTCAAATCTAATAATACCAATTTTGAGCTTGTTGCTTGCTTTGCTTTTATTCAATTTGTTCTAATATTTACTTTCATTGTACTTCACAAAATACAGTTTTGTGACACTGGAAAACAACAACAACCACAACAACTAGTCTTTCATGATAGATAGTCCCAGAAGCACCTTAGCTTGTCCCTGCCATTCTTCCTGAACAGGCTCCATTTTCCCTCAGTGACAATGTGCTCGAGCCTCCCATGGTTTGCTGAGGTCCATTGTCCGAGGCCCAGTCTGTTTCTTCTCCACGTGCACCACAGACAGCATGTGCCATGCCCACACAGTAGTATTGGAGTCCTACCTGGAGGGGCAGGGACACAGCTCTAAGATGTCCGTGAGAGCAGGGGGTGACGTTTGGGACCCAGCCCCATGGGTGGGCACTCACGGGCGGTGAGGCAGATCTGAACCGAAGTCTTGCCACAGGTCTTCAGGTAAGGCCACCAGGATGCACTCAGGAGAGGCCTGGGAGTAGCCTGCTCTTTGTCCGAACCTCAGGAGCCCCATCTCTTTCCTAGAAACTATTTTAACATGTTTAAAGTTTGTAACTGGTTTACTGAATGAACTGGACTTGGCCTGAAATCATGGAATACTGTTATGTTTTCCACTTACTGCCTTTCCCGCCTATTCCATTGAATCCCTGCCATGGGAACTCATCTAGATTCCTTAGCTTTCTGGTCCCTTGTAGGTACTAAGGACCAGTCTCATTTTCATGAACCAAATAGTTCAAACTAATCTAAAAAATGTTAGGTGTATATTCAAGTTACCTGCTCCCCCTGCCAAAAGCCTCAGTGAAGAAATGGCAGGTGGTCTTTTCCTGTCCTGTCCTGCCTCCTCCCCCTGGTTCTCTTGTTGTTGGGAAGTGGAGGGGGGAAAGAGTACCCCAAAATAAGAGATATAGTTATCTTTGGCTAATGTGGAGTAGCCTGAAGTAGGTGTCCTCTAATTTGGCTGATGCCCAAAGCTAGGCTCTTTTTTTCATGGGGACTTTTATGAATTATTGGAAACCCTCCCTCTCTCCCCATGGACAATCTTCCTGCTGGCAAGTACCCCCCTAGTTTTTTGAGGTATATCCCACAGCTGTCTGTCAGGGTCACCTAATCCTGGAGGGAGCTCTCATGAGTGTAGCTCTTAGATGGGTGCAGCCTGACCACCATATCTGGCCCAGTACCAGAACCTGACCTTATGGCCCCGCCAGCCAGGTCCTGGAAGGCCATTCCCAGGGCATCCCCCTCCTCGTGCTGCCTTTCCTAGTAGCTACCCAACCTCTACCCTCAGAGGTCTCCTAGTGAGAGTTAGACACCTGACCCTGGGAACTCCTAACTCCAGGGGACAGTTTTTATGCTCCTTGGTTGAGGTGGGAAGCAGAGGAGTGCACCCACATCTACTGTCACCCAGCTGCCAACCTCCTTCCAAGAAATGCATTCTCACCAACTCTCTCCCTCCAACTCTTCTCTTACTCCTTTAAACTGAGGGAAAGTGATTAGTCCTGACAGGAGACAGAAAACACATTATTTTAATAGAGAGGATATACTATAAATAATTATTAATAATACAACTTCTCAATTGTATGGAAAACTGAAAAGGCAAAACCAACTACTAAGGTATTATAGAAATTATAACTCTAGTAAGTAGTGACTCCCCAGTCAGGGAATGTAAGGAATAAATAGGAACTATGAAAAATTTGGAAGCCTTCCTTATGGCAAGTGGTAAAAGAGTGTATAATGAGCCTCCTGCCATAAATAGCTAGAAAACTGGATGAAATAGAGGAAATAGCTATTTTCAGACATGGGTAACAGGCAGCTAAGAACTGTGATCTCAAGGACAATGAAGGAGGTAAGCTCTACACTGGCCCTGGCTCTCTGCTGGGAGCTAATTTCTGAACCACGGTACTGTGAGAGGGAACCCAAACAGAATCCAGAGTCCTGTTGAGTTTCAGAGACAGAGATTGGGGTTCAGAGCAGATGAGGTAGTTGAAATTCATGAGCTAGGGAACCAGAGATGAAAGAGCTAGATACGGAAAACCTAGACCGAACTTCCGGCCAAGATGGAGGCTTAGACGGACTCGCTCGGTCTCCCTCTACAACTAGAGAGGAATACAACTACTTCAAAACAAAAGATAACTAGAAATTCCAGAAAATAAAACTACACGGAAGCCCAACGTACAAAGTTATAAACCAGCGGCACCCTTTGGGCAGGTAAGAGAGAAAGTAGGCGGTGCTGTTTGCGGTAGCACCAGGGACAGCGGTGGGGAGAACAATCCCAGCTGCAGTCGAACCCCAGCAGCTCACGACCCCAACGCTGGGAAGAGCAACCATCACATCGCTGAACGGTGAGGCCCAGAGGGTGGGAGGACGGATCCCGGTCTCCTAGCAGAATAACTGCGGGAATCCATCTTGGACCCCCACCCCCACACAAAGCGCCACAGCGCTGCGAAATAGGTTGCGGATCGCCACTGGTTGCTGGGCAGTGACGACAAAGTGCCACATCGCGGTGAAAAAGGTTGCTGGTCCGCCGCCGGTTACCAGGTAGTGACCACAAAGGGTCACAGCGCAGCGAGAAAGGTTGCGGATCGCCGCCAGTCGCTGGGTTGTAACGAGTACATAGGCACTGCCCCCTATAGCAGGCCCAAGAAAACAAAACGCATCTGTCAAAATGAGGCAGACAACTATAGAAATCCCAGTGGCACAGCTCACCAGGCAACAGATGAAGAACCTGACAGATGAACAAATAAGAAACCTGTCAGAGGCTCAGTTCAGGGCCATTGTTATCAGGTGGCTTACAGAATTCACAAAAGATCTGGAAAAAGATGAGAAAGAATTGAAAAACACTCATACTGAAAGGAACAAAACCACATTCGAGACAGATGGTGAGGAAATAAAATTCAGAGTTCAAATCAACAAACCAGAACATAGAGAAGGAACAAACAGTCAACCAGTGCAGAGAGAAAAAACGGGAAGCAAGGAAAATGATGAGAGGATCAGAAACCCCTGGGACAGCTATAAAAGACCAAACATAAGGATAATTGGTTTGCCAGAGGGCAAAGAAGATGAACTAGAAATTGAAAAATTAAGTGAAAATATAATAAAGCAGAACTTCCCAAACTTGGGGAAGGAAATAGACTTACAGGTCCAGGAAGCACAGAGAGTTCCAAAACAACTGGACCCAGGGAGAACCACTCCAAGACACATTATAATCAAAATGTCAAAAGTTAAAGATAAAGAGAGAATCTTAAAAGCGGCAAGAGAGAAGAAAAGAATCATGTACAAAGGGGTCCCAATTAGACTATCAGCTGACTTCTCAAGGGAGACCCTGCAGGCAAGAAGGGACTGGCAAGAAATATTCAAAGTAATGAAAATCCAAAACCTACAACTGTGAATACTTTATCCAGCGAAGCTGTCATTCAGAATAGAAGGGCAGAGAAAGTGTTTCCAGGACAAAATAAAACTGAATGAGTTCATTAGATCCAAACCACTGTTATATGAGATGTTAAAAGGACTAGTTTAGAAAAAGGAGGATCAAAGCTATGAACACTAAAATGAAAACTGCATCACAAGAAACAACAACAGAAGCGAGGAAATTGAAACAAAGGCAAACTAAACAGGCAATGAGAGTGGAAAAGAACTATAGGTATGGGAACATATTGGGGGGAGGTCAACAGGGAAGGGGAAGGGGGAGAGGGAGGGAGATGGTATAGGAATTAAGAAACATTGTAGGAGGGAATGGAATAGACAGAGAGAGGTTGAGAAGAACTATATGCACAACCAATGGACATGGACTAAAAGGGGGGACAAGGGGAGGGAGGGGGGCCACCGGGTGGAGGGGAGCAGAGGGAAGGGAAATTGGAACAAATGTAACACTGTAATCAATAAAACACATTTAAAAAAAAAAAGAGCTAGATATGGAAGGAACTCCAGAAATGTGCCTGGGGGGTCCCCTTGGGTCTTTGGCTGAGCAGGGCGACAGTCCAAGAGACTGTGAGAAGAACAATAGCTAAGGAAAGGGGAATTACTGAGGAGCCACTGGCTGAAATATTCCCAGAGCTCACAGAGGACTGGGAATCATTCAATTCTATCAGACAAGACAGAGAAACCTTGTTCAATTCCACAAATGCCCAAGAAGGTACATACCTTAATAGTTGAACTTGTTTAATCTAGAAAGGCTTCTCTAGAGAGACCTACCTGAAAAAAAGATGCCGCAAAAGCCCAAAAGATTAAACTGATGCACAAATAACTTACTGCCAGATGAAAGTCCAAGACTCTTTATAGAAATGCAACAAAATCCAGCATTTAGGAAGGTAAAATACACAAAACTACTAGATTTTCAAAGAAGCAGGAAAATGTGACCCATAACTAGGGAACCAAAAAATTACTGAAGAGAAACAAACCCAGAAACAGACATGATGGAAATGGCAAAAAAGCACTTTAATTTTTCCTGCCTCACCCCCATGAGTGTAGGTGAACTTAGTAACCCACTTCCAAAGTATAGAGTTTGGAATGAGAAAATAGTAATTTTACAGCAAGTGACCTGGCAGACATTACCTTAATCAAGTAATCAAGCTTCATATCACCAGTAATATGTTAATATCATTGATCTTCTGATATGACATCATAAACAGGGAACTTCACCTCTTCCAAAAAAAATGCCCGTATAAACCCAGTCTAAATATGAGAAACACTAATGGAGGAACACTCTACAAAATATTTGACCAGTACTCTTCTAAACTGTCCAGATCATGAAAATGAGGAAAGATTGAGAAATAGCCACAATCCAGAGGAAACGAAGACATGGTAATAACTAAATGCAATGTGGTATCCTGCATTAAATTCTGGAATAGGAAAGGACATTAGTGAAAAAACAGGTGACATCCAAGTAAAGTCTGGAGTTTAGTTCATAGCAACATACCAATGTTAATCTCTTAGTTTTGACAAATGCGTCACAGTTATGTAAGATGTTAATATTAGGGAAACAGGGGTTAGGTATATAGGAACTCTTATCTTCACAACTCTTCAGTTAATTTAAAATTGTTCCAGACTTCCAGCCAAGATGGAGGCCTAGATAGACACACTGTGTCTCCCTCCACAGCTAAGAAGGAATACAACTACCTCAAAACTAGAGAAAACCACAAATTCCAGAAAATCAAACTGCATGGAAGCCCAACAAACAAAGATACAAAGAAGAAATATTTATCCAGACAGGTAGGAGGGGTGGATCTGGGGTGCAGAAGATGCAGTGTGGTAGCAGCAGTGGCAGGCTGGTGGAAAGCACAGTCAAACATTTAAAAAAGTTGGGAGGGACACCTGGGGAGCACTCCCAGCACCAGACAAGACCACACAGTTCACAGTCCCAGCGCCGGGGAAAATAAAGCCCTGTTGCTTTTGACTGTGCAAACCAGTAGGGGTTGGGGCGGAGGCAGAAACTGCCAGTCTTTCAGTAGAGTGTGCTTGTTTAAAGGATTCCCAAGATCCTAGAATATCTGCAAATCCACCCACTCTGGGAACAATGGCCAGGGCAATAGCTAGAAAGGCGCCAGTCCCATACAGAAGTGGGAAAAGTGCCTGAAAGGGGAGAATGCTGAGCAAGCGGCATTGTTCCTTCTCAGACCCCTCCCCAACACACAGTGCCACAACATGGTGAAAAAGGTCATCCCTGTACTAAAACCTAAGGCTCCACCCTTACAATATAACAGGTGTGGCAGCTCTACCTAAGACACGAGGCAAACAAACACAAGAGGCCGTCAAGATGAGGAGATAGAGAAGTATGGCCCAAAAGAGGGAACGGATCAAAGTTCCAGTGGGAGAACTAAGAGACGAGGAGATAGCCAACCTAACAGATGAATAGTTCAAAACACCGGTGATTAAGATGCTTACAGACTTGACAGATATGCTTAAGTATGGCAAACACATAAAGGAAGAAGTGAAGGCTCTGCTAAATGAAACGAAGGAAAATCCACACAAAACCAATGGTGAAGGGAAGGAAACTGGGGTTCAGATCAATGATTTGGAACATAAGGAAGGAAAAAACCAGAACACAATGAGGAAATAAGAATTGAAAAAAATGAGGAGAGCCTTAGGAACCTCTGGGACAACTTTAAATGCGCCAACATTTGAACCATAAGGGTGCCAGAAGGAGAAGAAGAAGAGCAAAAAATCGAAAGCTTATGTGAAAAAATAATGAAGGAAAACTCCCCAAATTTGGCAAAGAAAATAGACATACCAGTCCTAGAAGCACAGAGAGTCCCAAAGAAGCTAGACTCAAAGAGGACCACACCAAGACACATCATAATTAAAATGCCAAAGGTAAAAGATAAAGAGAGAATCTTAAAAGCAGCAAAAGAAAAGCAGAGAGTTACCTACAAAGGGGTGCCTATAAGACTATCAGCTGATTTCTCAAAAGAAACTTTGTGGGCAAGAAAGGACTGGTAAGAAGTATTCAATGTGATGAAAAGCAAGGACCTACAACCAAGACTACTCTATCCATCAAAGCTATCATTTAGAATGGAAAGGCAGATAAAGTATTTCCCAGACAAGGTAGAGCTAAAGGAGTTCATCATCACTAAACCATTATTATATGAAATGTTAAAGGGACTTATTTAAGAAAAAGAAGATCAATACTATGAAATTAAAATGGCAGCAAACTCACAACTATCAACAACTGAATGTAAAATATAAAAACAAAATCCAACTAAG
The DNA here is from genome assembly GCF_987537825.1 of Furipterus horrens. Classification (NCBI taxonomy): domain Eukaryota; kingdom Metazoa; phylum Chordata; class Mammalia; order Chiroptera; family Furipteridae; genus Furipterus; species Furipterus horrens. The sequence continues at coordinate 75,424,382 of NW_028327182.1, forward strand.
CAAACCAGAATAGGACCAGAATCATAGGTATGGGGGTCATTTGGAGGGTTATCAGCTGGGAGGGGGAAAGGGGAGAAATGCGGAAATGCTGCAGGGACTAAGAAACATAATTGGTTGGTATAAAATAGACAGGGGAAAGTTAAGAACAATATAGGAAAGGGTGAAGCCAAAGAACTTATATGCACGACCCATGGACATGAACTAAGGGGGATGGGATTGCTGGAGGGAAGGGGGGTACTGGGCAGAGAGGAGCCAAGGAAAAAGAAATTGGGACAATTGTAACAACATAATCAAAATACTTAAAAATTGTTAAATAAAATGTTAATTTAAATAAAACAGCTATTATAAATCTGTTCAATATACTTAAAAGTCTAGCAGAAAATAGGAAATAATGAGGAGAATGGAAAGCATAGGAAAAAACTAACTAAAAATTCTAGAGTTGAAAAACACTGTAACTGAAATGACAATTTCACTGCATGGTAATGCAGCAGATTGTATACTTCAGAAGCAATGATCAGTGGCCTCAAAGACAAAGCAATGGAAACAATCTAAGTGAAACACAAAGAGAAAAATGGATGAAAAAATAGAAGAGTTTCAGTAACAGGTAAAACAATAAATATCAACTGGTCAATATACATATAATTGGAGCTCCAGAAAGGGGGGCAGACCTTATTTGAAAATGGGGTCATTGCCAGTATAATTAGTTAAGATGAGGTCATACTGGAGTAGAATAGACCCCTTATCCAGCATGACTGGGGTCCTATAAAAAGAATACCATGTAAAGAGACAGACTTGCACACAGTTGAGAACTGAACATGAAGGTGGAGATGAAGGTGATGCATCTACAAGCCAGGAAACCCCAAAGATTCCCAGCAAAGAAGGAGAAGCCAGGAGGAAGGCCTGGAACAGATTCTCCCTCACAGCCCTCAGAAGGAACCAACCCTGCCCACACCTTGATTTTAGACTTTCAGCCTCCAGAGCTGCAGACAATCTTTGCTGTTCTAAGCCACTCACTCTATGGTACTTGGTTACAGCAGCCCAAGCAAACTAAGAGTACAATAGTGGTAACTGGAGCAGTCCCAAGAGACCTAAGCTCGTCTTCATGCCAGAGAAGAAATGGAAGCTGGGAGAGGTTAAACGGTTGTGCAAGGTCACCCAGATAGTTAGTGGCAGAGCTGAGACTTAAACCCAGGTCTCTGACTCACTGACAGATCTATTCACCAGACTGACGCTCAGTCCACTGAAGCGATCAGCAGCTTTGGGTGCACTTTTCAAACAGCCTTTCCCAGAGAGTCCTCCCAGAACCAGAAATTTATCTTCCTGGAGTGGATGTTTTGAGTTTGAAAAGTTATGGCTGTAGCCTGCTACTTCTGGGGGCTGAGCCAGCAATGGACCAGGACCTTGGGAATTAACAGTGTTTAAGGGGGAGAGGCACAGGTACTTGAGTTGAGTGAGAGGCAAGTGCACATCATAACTCTCACGTTCATTCTTGTCCAGAGCTGGGGTTCCTCTTGTCTCTGCACAAAGCCCCGCAAACTGTAGCCTTTGGCGGCTGTAGTTCAAGTCCCTGCTAAGTTGCTAGGATGACAAGTTACCTAGTGCAGATTTTGGCATGCTTATTTAGAAAGTATTTGCTGAACAAACTGCTGAATAAATGGTTGTCACAACAAATTTGTAAGCTCCTAGGGGGCGGGGACCATGGCGTCCCTTCTTTGCAAAGCTTGGCTCTGCTGCAGGGCTAGACCTAGAGCAGGAGCCCATACTTTTTTTGTCCTGTGTTCCCTGTTTCTGCAGAACACCACGTCCTTTGGGTCACCCAGAGGCAAAACCCCATTGGATACTTGACAAAATGCCTTTCCTTGCCCTCTCCCAGGATTTTGCACATTTAACCAGCCTATGTGTTCTACCTGGGTGACTTCTTCTTCACTATCTCCCCACCCCTGGAATTTGATGTTTATCATTCTAATATTATTTTACACACACACACACACACACACACACACACAAACACACACACACACTCATTAGCTGTCATCAGGACTGCTGTGAAACAGGCTCATCTTCCTCTTGTTGCCTAGAAAGCAATGTAAATGACAAGAAAGCAAATGACAGCAGGGTCTTTTGCCTGGTCACTGATAAATCCCAAGTGCCTGTCACAGTGACCAGCACATACAGCCGCTTGATAAATACTGAATGAATAAACTCTTACCCCCATTACTCCTGTAAGATTTAGCTTCTAAACTGCTTCTCTCTCTCATCGAGTAATTTATGGTCTAAAACGTTCAATTATTTTCTACAAATAAAGTTTAGCCCTACATTCGGTGACTTCTGTTTGAATTTGGTGTTTATTATTCTCATACTATTTTATATACATATCCATATGCATATTTTATATACATATATATATACATATACACAGACACACATGTATAGACTGTTTCCACATATTTTGTATTTCTAAGCATAATAAAAAAAAAAACATAATTTTTAAATTTTATTTAAATAGCATCACATATATAATCTTCACAAAAACCTAAGGAAACAAGACCCTGAAACCTGAAGTAACTTGGCCAAATTTCCACAGCAAGGAAATGGAAGAGCTAGAATTTAAACTTGACCTCCTAATGCTTGGCTCTATGAAGGAAAGTGTGGTCCAATGGCTTAGGACATGGTTTTACAACAGATTGCAAATTTAAGCTTCAAAACATGCACCTATCCAATGACCCAGCAATTCCATTCCCAAGTGAAATGAAATCCCATGTCTAAACAAATACTTCTGCAAGAGTATTCATATCAGCCTATTTCATAATAGCCCCAACTGGAAAATACCCAGATGCCCATAAGTAAAAGAATGTTATAAAGTCTCAATATAGTCAAGAATGGATGCAGGCCATATTCCCAAAGACCTCCTCTATGGCGAGCTAGCAGAAGGCCAGAGGATGACAGGGCGCCCAAAACTGCGGTTCAAAGACATCTGCAAAAAGGACATGACACAATGCTCCATCAATCTCAACACATGGGAAGTTCAAGCAGACGACCGCCTAGCCTGGAGGCTCGCGGTCAGGCAAGGTACGTCAGGGGCAGAGGCTGCGCGCAACGAGGAGGTGGCCCAGAAAAGATCGAGGCGGAAGCAGCGTCAACAGCAGCAACAACAGCCATCTGCCTTCACCTGTAACAAGTGCGGCAGGGATTGTCACTCCCGAGTCAGACTGCACAGCCATTCTCGGCGGTGCAGATAGACTCTCAAGAAGCTACGCCATCGTCTCTCGAGACAGACGGCTGCCGCCGCCGACGAGTCAAATATAATGTATAGTGAAAGATATCACATAGTGGTGGAAATATTCTATATCATAGTTTGGATGGTGGTTAAAAGAGTGTATACCATGTCAAAACTTATCAAATTGAATATTTAAGATGTATGGATTTTGTTGTATGCTAATTTATTTAATCAGAAATAAAATCTTGGCTGTACCACTTACTGGCTGTGTGAGCTGGTTTTTGAGTTATTTTACCTCTGAAGCTTGAGCTTTCTCATTTATAAAGTAAAAAACACTGACATCTTTTCCAATTCTTATACATTTTGACTTCATACATCTTCTTCATTATCTAAAAAAAGATATAGGAGAACCTTAAATTGATCTTGGGATAGGCTATATAAGCATAAAGTCCTGGGATAAATCACAAAGAAAACTGTTGTTAGATTTAACTACATAGAAAAAACATAACAAAACAAAACAAAATTGTTTCTATTTAAAAAGAATCCCTCTATAACAAAATTTATAATGAGATTAAAAATAACAAAAGTGTTTGCAATACATATAACAGAGAATAAACAGTCTAAATTATAGCAAGTCAAGAAAATGATACTAATACCCTGGTTAAAAAAATGACCAAAGGAAATAAACAAGCAATTCATAGAAGAAATCCAAATGGCAAACAAATCTAAGAATTGGTCAATAGAACCATTAATTAGAGAAATATGAATCAAAATAATGAGATACCATTTCTTTTTATTAATCTGAAAAACATTGGAAATTACTGACTTGTTTTGCAGTGCTTTTGCGCTAACATTGCTGATAGGACTATAAATTAGTACCTTTCTGGAAACAATTTGGCAGTAAGAGTTTTCTTAAAAATGTTTCGGTCATTTGTCACAGTTATCCCACATTTAAATATCTCCTAAAGAAAATAATTAGAGATGTGATCAAAGACTTATGCATAAGGATGTTCATCACAGTCCTATATATAATAGTAAAAATTATAAACAACCTAAATGTCTAAAAATATTATTCAGCTATAAATATGGTGTTTTGAAATAGTACTTAATGCAATAAAAATAAAATATTAAGAGAACAAAGCAGAGTAATAAAACACATACCATGTGATTCACATTATTAAAAAATAGTTTATATTTATATACCCGCAGACAAAAACTTAAAAAGGAATACATCAAAATGTTAGCAGTAGTTATCTTGGGGAGGAGACAGACCCTGGAGAGAATTATTTTCTTCTTAAACTTCTCAGCATATTTATACCTCTAAATTTTCTACAATAAAAATAAGTTACTCTTTTTCCTTATTTGTTTTTAGTGGAAGAGTATCATTATTACTTTTATAATCAAAGAACAAGAATTTTTTTCTTTGCCGTATTTGGAGGCACAAGCCTAGCTGGAGTGCCTCTAAGGGAATGGGCTGGTGGGGGGTGGCAGCTGGTCCTTCCCTAGTGAACTTGGCCCGGTGCAGCTGGACACACTGGTCATAGCTCCAGTCACTGAGCCAGGTGTGGGTCCTTGGGGAAGCATAGCACTGACCCCAGACCTGGAGGTTCCACAGGCTGGCTATGCTGAGCAGAAGCTTGTGGCTTCTTCTTGTGTGGCTAACACCCATACCTCTGACTTGGGCAGCCATTCCTCAAACACGGGAATCTGTTATGGACTGGAAGAGAACCTGTGTGTGGATCTGTATAAACTTATTCCCAAGGGAACTATAACTAACTCACAGTGAGTGCTCCCTCCCTGTGGTGAGCGAGGAGGGGTAACCACTTTCACACAGAGTGGACTCCAACTAACCCTGCCACATCCTGGGTCTGTATTATATCCAACTATGGACTTGAACTCACCTATCTCTTGTTGTGGCTTCTGATGTATACAGACTCCCTTGATCCTACCCCGTCATCTTGACAGTGCCTGGCCTCATGCCTTTGGCTCTGGGGCTTTGTTGGGACCCTGCTTAGCAGTCATCACATGCACCCTCCTACCCCCAGATGAATGGTCATGAGTCACACTTTATGAAGCTTCTCGCAGGACAGTTGGATTGGATCACGCAATCAGCTGCATTAAGTGATATTTGATGATGATCATATCATATATCTTCTTTTCGTCTCTTCTCACTCCCCTACACTCTAATTTTGCTCTCTGGGGAATATAGGCTAAGATATATAATCTTAGAGAGATAACGTTCCTGAATCTTAAAATCTTTAAAATAGGGATGATACAATGGTACATAATTCGTGTGTTGTTGAATGAATGATTCAGTAGACATAAGGTGGTGGAGCAGTGCTTGACCCTTGGTAAATGTTCAGTTAAATGTGAGCCATTATCACACTTAATGTGTCTAACATTAGTCAGACATAATGTTGCCTATGTAAAGATCTCACTTTACCTTCATAACAATTTTGAAAGATTTACATTACTTATTATTCCCTCATTTTTTATTGAGGAAATGGATTCTTAAAGAATTGTTTAAAGTCACAGAGCCAGTCCCAGGCAGAGCCGCAACCATACCCAGAGTTCACTGATGCACAGGACTGTGCATTTGCCGCTGCCCCATCCTAGTTTTGGGGCTCAAATCCAGTCCATGTCTCCTGATTCTACATCTTGGCCCTACTGCTTGTCGGTGACTTTGGGGAATCACTTCAGTATTCTGAGTATTCAGTTTTCATATGTAAAAGGAAAGAAATATCTAACTGACCTATTTCACAGGGTTGTCATTCTTTGGATCAAATTAAACACAAGGAATTTTAAAAAGAATGTATTTGTAAACTGTTATTTGGTCATTAACTAACAGCTTAGAGGCTATATCCGTTGATTCTAACTGCCTTGACAGGGAGACATTACATATAATCTTTTTAGCTGAACATAATAAAAGGTTATTTCTGCTTCACATAGAGCCCTACTGATGAGGACTGAGCTCTGCTTCCTATGGCCATTCAGGGACATGGGCTGATAAAGGCTCTGGACACGTGCTTTCCAAAGTTGCCCTGGCTGCCAGCATCCTGCCAGGATACAGGAGAAGAGAGTATGGAAAAGCACATTTGTTTCTTGTCCATTTTAGTCTGTAAATGATCCAATTAGTTCTACTCATTCCATTGGTGAGAACTAGTCACAACGGGGTCTGGGCAATGCAGTCCCTGACTGGTTCACTGATTTCCAGAAGTAAGTGGATGCTGGGGAAGAGGAGTGCAGATCTTCGGCTGACACTTAGCATCTCTCCCAAGGATGCCCTGTGGCTCAGCATTCTTCTTTTATTTAAAGATGCAAACTAAGCCAAGAATGATGCCATTGACTCAGAATCACAAACTTAATTAATGACAGAGTAAGATTTTGAGCATGGGTCTTCTGACTCATGACAAGTGTAACTAATGTTGTTGTCATCTTTGTCATTATTGTGAGTAAGTAACTCATGGGATAAGCTATTTTTTGTTCACAGAGCTCGGGTAAAACAAAGTTGGGGTAACTGTCTTCTTTGGGTTTTCTGCAATATTGCCTGAGCTTTGCTGACATGACTAGCTGAATTGAGGTTGACAGGATCTATCCTCAATGTCACTTTGAGTGAAAGCCCTCTAGGCTCTTCTCTGTGTGCATTTGTTCTACTTTTATGATGTTTCTAAAGGGCAGCCTCTTCCAAAACAGACTCAGGCAGGACGCTACAGCAATGTCCCCATGGAGGCAAGTTTTCCAGCTCCCCACCTCTACCTCAACTCATTCCTTCCCCTCTTCCTTGTATCCTTGGCTCTGCTGGGGGCTATTATGACTCCACTGATGAGAATCACTGGGAAGGTTTTTGTGGCTCATCCATCTTCACTTCCTTTCTTCCCATCTGAGTTTTTGAGAGAAAATGAAAGAAAACTTCTCTTTCTTCGGAGAGCTGAGCAACATGTCACGTTGCCTTTCCTTTGGCTGGAATGATATCAGTGTAGGATAGGAATGTTGCCTTTCTTGGACTGATGAGCAGCTTGGATTATCTCTCAGATACAATATGTGGGAAAACAACTTAATTTGCACTTAATAAGCATAATTTTGGGATAGATACTACATTTAAAAGAAGATGTCTACAGAAGTAATATTAATAAATGGGTCATGGAGGTGAATATGGTTGTAAACCGTAATGATCTCACATCCCTCAACAGCCATGATTTCTTGCAGGCTTGGCCCAGTTGAGAGCTTCTAGCAAGGCCAATGGCTAAGACAGCCTGCCAGAGCCTTTTAAGGTTGACAAGTCAAGCATTGTATGAGCCAAGGTTCAGCCAGAAAGCAGAAACACTAGAACATATAGTAAGAGATTTATTACAGGGATTTAATCTCAGACAGTTGTGGGAGTTGGTCAATAGTCTCATGAGAGGTTGTTGCTTTTCTGTTTGGTGCTGGAGCTTCCAGTCAGTAGGCAGGCATCTGAGAAGAAAAGATGTACATGAAATGAGCGAAGCAAGAAGAAACTGGAACTGACACGGATGGTTTAGAAGCCATGAGAATAAACTAGAATCTGCGTTAACTCTTGTCACCTGTTAGCCTTCAGCTGTGATGGAGAAGTTGGTGTGTGCTGTCATGGAGCTAAACACACCTGGAACTGGATAAACTGAAGGGAGGGATCCTGCAGAGTCTGGAGTTGCTGTACTCTCAAGGTGAGCCGGTGGATGAGCGACAGCGTGTGTGAGGTGCAAGAGAGCCTGGTCCCCTGCACCCACCTTCTGAACATGAATCGTACATGCCTCCATTTCTATGTATCTTCCAGATCTCACACAACATGTGTCTTGTGGCCAATGCTGACCCAGAACTTCTGAGAAACATAGTTTCATTTTAGCTAAGTTGACTTGATACACATTTACCACAATCCATCTTTGTAAACTCCTAATCTACATATGTTAATTTTAACATATTTAATTTCCTAACAAAGACAATAACAAAACCATGCAGCCATACTTAGTATAACTGAAAACATGTCACTTGTCTCCCTAAAAGAAGATACAAAGTCCATTTATTTGTAGATGGGGTTTATTCTACTTGTAGCTGAGTTACATTCCCTTATTAATATCCTCTAACTCAAACACTGAGCTATAAGGTTAAGTACTATTAATACAACCTAAGTGGTAGAGAATTGGAAGAGTGTAAGGAAGAAAAAAAATCGGTTACTGTGTACAGAAATATATTCTTATGAAAATAAGTAAAATACTCATAACTATCACTGGTCTCATTTTTGAACTGTTCACATGGTTGTAACTATGATTCATAAATATGTTCTTGCATTTCTCAATCCATATTTATTTCTTTTGTTCTTAGTAAGCAACTTGGCTGGTCATAGTTTCCTCCCTAGTAGGATAATCCAAACCTTCATTCCTGAATTGTCCAGGCCATTAACAGTATTGTTTATAGTTTTCCATTACTTTATTTTCTTATAATTATAATTCCATTAATTAATTCTATTAAATTAATCACATGGTCTGGGAGTACTAAATGTACCCTGTTATTGGTTGAATTGTGTATTCCAAAAAGATACATAAAACTTCTAACCTCCAGTCCTTACAAATGTGATTTTATTTGGAAATAGGATCTTTCTAGATGTCATCAAGTTAAAATGAAGTCATTAGGCTGGACCCTAATCCAACTTGACTGGTGTCCTTATAAGGAGAGGGAATTTTGCACTCAGACACACAAAGAGAATACCATGTGTAGCCAAGACACAGAAGGAAGACAGCAATGTGATGTGGAGATAGAGATTGGAATTATTATATCACAAGCCAAGGAGTGCCTGAAGCTACAGAAATTGGAAGAGGTGAGGAAGGCTGCTCCCTGGAAAGAGTCAGAGGGAGCTTCTTGATTATGGACTCACGAACTGTGAGAAAATAAATTTTATTTTTTTAAAGTCACTCAGTTTGTAGTACTTTGTCACAGCAGCCCTAGAAAACTAATACACATCCCAAGGAATCCCCTGCATTCCGTTACAATCTTGCTTACCCCCATTGTGGTAGTAACAATCTAATTTCCCATTAGTAATCAGGGTCAATCACCTCAGCCAGTAGAGTCACCTTGGATTTGCCTGTCGATTTACTGGCATGAGGAACTCGAAGTGTCCAGGTAGCAGTATCATTTTCCATGTTAATGGAACCATTGCTTTGTCCCCTGTTGAAAGCATTCCTCCCAGGGGATTAAGAATTCCAGACAAGTAGAGCCCAAAGTTGCAGAGTCAGAAAGCACATTATTTCACTAGTGACTCTGTAGGAATAACAGAGAGAGGATCCACTTTCACTTACGCTGCTTGGTTTCTGGACCTGTGAATCCTCCTGATGGGAGAAACAGCATCATCTATTCAGAGCATATTTTTCACTTTGGAGCCCATCACTGCCATTCTGCAAGTGGGTGCTGTAACTGAGTCTTCAAAAGGCCATCCCACCATTATATCAGGCCAGCTGCTTCAGGGTGGGGGAACAGGGTAAAACCAGTGACTCCATCAGCCCATTGCCATATTTCATTTGTTATAAGACAAATTTTTTGGTGAAAAACACAATGCTGAGTGGCATACCATGACAGTGAATTAGGAAAACTCTTCTTTTATTTTGGGTTCTGGCAGTTTTTGAGGTTCTTCGGTGAATACAGAATAGTACTCAAATGAGGTATATGTTGCCTTAAAATACAAAGAGTCCACTAAACACAGTGCCTCTTTCATGGTGGTAGGAAGGGCCAGATGCTGCAACTCATCCTTCAGTTTGGAAGCGATATTTCAACATGCTCCATACCACTGGAATACAAGAAGTTTCACCAAAGTTGAAGACCTCTGAATTTTTATGGGAAATGTATTTCCTACCCTCTGGCATTCGTGTGTCTTATCACTGTGTCTAGTGTGTAGCTACCTCCTGTTCACTGGGCACAACTTGCATAATATCATCAATGTAATGGATCAGCATCGTATCTTGCAAGGTCCCTATGACCCAGCAATGATGACACGGGGCTGGAGGGTTGATTACTCCTGAGATATAGGGCAGTGAAGGTGTATTGCTGGTGCTGTAAGCTGAAAGCAAACTACTTCTTAGTAACAAGTATTACACTGAGCTGAACATTCCCCTCATACCTAAATTCATGTCTGCCATCATCTCAGAATGTAACCATTTTTGGAAATAGAGTCTTTGCAGATAGAAAATGAGTTGAATCTTAAATTCAATGACTGGTATTTTTATAAGAAAAGAAGAACAGGCACACAGGGAAAAACAACATGTGAAGGTAGAGGTAGAGATTGGAGTGATACATCTACAAGCCAAGAATTGCGAGCAACCAGGGAGTTAGAGTTAGGCTGTCTAACTTCCAGACTGTGAAAGAATAAATTTCTGTTGTTTCAAGCCACCCAATTTGTGGTATTGTCAGCTCTAGGAAACAAATATAGGAATACACAAAAAATGACTTAACAGGTTAATAGCTATATACATATCCTATTGGATATATTGATTTTCTCCATTAATTGATTAGAAAACATCAGGAACAGCAGCTGTAATGAGAATGACCATCTAAATAAGTTACGCCTTTCAAGGTATTATGTGTGGTATTAATCTCTTTGGTCCCTCTAGAAATTGGCATTGCCTTTGGCTTCATATTTTAGTAGATAAAAATAGTTGTGGTGACTTCTATTTGACTTTCCCTATCAGAATAGCTCTCACTCCATGGGTGAGGGAGGAATTCTGCCAGTTGCCAGAATGGAGAAATAACTACAGAGTGGGTTTGGGTTTAATTCATTGTGAGATGGATTTGAGCCAAAACTCCATTAATTTTCCTTTTAAAAAAAATATGCTTTATTGATTATGCTGTTACAGTTGTCCCAATTACTTTTCCCTTTGTTATCCTCCACCCAGTGACCCCTCTCCCTCCAGCTGCCCCCCCCAGTCCATGCCTACTGGTTGTGCATATAGTTCTTCTCAACATCTTCCTGTCTACTCCACTCCCTCCTACTATGCTTCTTAATTCTTGTACCATCTCCCTCCCTTTACCCCCTTCCCTCTTCCTGCTGACCTCCCTTCATAACGTTACCCATACCTATAATTGTTTTCCCACTCTTGTTGCCTACTTAGTTTGCCTTTGTTTCAGTTCCCTAGCTTCTGTTGTTGGTTGTTGTGATACAGTTTTCATTTTAATGTTCATAGTTTTGATCCTCTTTCTCCTAAACAAGTCCCTTTAACATTTCATATAACAGTGGTTTGAATCTGATGAACTCCTTCAGTTTTGCTTTGTCCTGGAAGCACTTTCTCTGCCCTTCTATTCTGAATGACAGCTTTGCTGGATAGAGTAATCGTGGTTGTAGGTTTTTGCTTTTCATTACTTTGGATATTTCTTGCCAGCCCCTTCTTGCCTGCAGAGTTTCTTTTGAGAAATCAGCTGGTAGTCTTATTGGGACCCCTTTGTATATAATTCTCTTCTTCTCTCTTGCTGCTTTTAAGATTATCTCTTTATCCTTAATTTTTAACATTTTGATTATAATGTGTCTTGGTGTGGCTCTCTCTGGGTCCAGTTTTTTGGGACTCTCTGTGCTTCCTGGACCTGGAAGTCTATTTCCTTCCCCAAGTTAAGAAAGTTCTGCTTCGTTATTTTTTCACATAATTTTTCTATTTCTAGTTTTCTTTCTTTGCCCTCTGGCAATCCTATAATTCAAATACTCATTTGCTTATAGCTGTCCCAGAGGTTTCTGAGCCTCTCCTTACATTTCTCCCCTTTTGTTTCTGCTTTCGGCACTGGTTGACTGTTTGTTCCTTCTCTATCTTCCAATTTGTTGATTTGATCCCTAGTTTTCTTTCCCTCAGCACTAGTTTTGTATGTGTTTTGTTCATTTCAGCAGGACTAGCCCTCATTTTTTCCCAGTCTTGTTTAAGATCTGCTGTTAGGTCTCTAAGCATTTTTATAACCAAAGCTCTGAACTGGGCCTCAGAAAAATTTCTTATCTGCTACTTCATAGATTAGATGTTTACCATCTGGTCAGCTGTGTCACCAGGATCTCTATCATGATCTGTGCCATCCTGACAGTTTTGTGTTTACATTTGCTTCCTGGGTGGGGCTGTCACACTTCCTATGCTATAGGGGGTGGAGCCCAGCAAACTTGTCACTACTGGGCGACCGTTCTCACCACGCTGTGGTGTTTTCTGCAGGGGTAGGGGTTCAAGATGGATTCCTGCCATTCACTCTCTGCTGAGAGATCGGGAGCCTCCTCCTCTGTTCCCACACCCTCCGGCCTTCACAGTTCAAGGTAATGGGGGTATGCCTTCCACAGCGTTGGAATAGCCAGTTGATGAGTCTGATCTGCAGCCAAGGGTGCTCGCTAGGCGCTTCTTGCCTCCCATTAAATACAAGTGTCTGTGCTTACTGCTGTCCTGCCGCCATCGCCGCTGCTGCTGCCACCAGCACAGGTTGACCTCTCCACCCTGGCTTCGCTCCTCCTACCCATTCAAATGAACACCACTTCTCTATAACTTCATATGTTGGACTTCCATTATTTTCTGGAACTTCTGGTTATTTCTGGTTTTGCGGTAGTTGTATTCCTTCTCAGTTGTGGAGAGAGATGGAGTGTGTCAGTCCAGGCCTCCATCTTGGCCGGAAGTCTCCATTAATTTTCCAGTCACTATAAGCCACTACACTGACTAGTATACCATTGTGGTGTTTTGAGTGTCTAGGAATTAGTGTCAGTTCAAAATCACACTGTGCAGTAATCTCCCCACATTCTGATTATTTCCCTTTACCTGAAGCACAGCCACTTGGGAAAATGGCTGTAGGTGTCTTTGGAGGAGACTGGGAGAAATATATACAATGCAGACCTGTGGTGGTGTAGCAGGTCCTTCCTCAAGAAGACCTGGTATGCTCCTCATTCAAGGGTCTCTGGGACTGTGAGCTGACTTTACTAGGGAATGAATTCAGTGGTCATGACTCTCTGTTGTGACTAAATCAGATCTAGAGCTTTTTAGCTTTTATGGATTAAAGAAGACTCTCTAGTAGGCTTCCCATCTTCATCAGTTCTAGAGACCCTAAAGAGCTTCTCTGTCCCTAACAGTACCTGTGCCAGTTACCTTCCTCTACAATATGCCAAGGAAATCTTGGCAGTTTACCCCCATTTATTTGGGTCACCTTTTGGTCCAGATTTCTGTCAGCCAAACAAGTAAAATGTTAAAGCCACTACCAGCCCCTTAAGTGAACACATTGAATCTGACATCTCTGCTTAGTGGCTCATATCTAAGTTTGGCTTGATCCAACTTTATTTTATTTCCAGTTTGATTCCAATCCCATGAGGAGCCATTCCACACATTTCCCAGGTTTCTGTTCATATATATTGGCAAATTTATGCAATTTTTTTGGTGTGCATCATATTTCCTCATGGCTCACACTTTGTACATTACTGTCTGGGGCCTGTGGACTTGAGTCTGGCTATAAATCTAGATGAACTGAGAGGTGGTGAGAGTGGGCTGAGAAGGCATAATTGCTCGCAAGGCAGCTGCCTCAGGTGAAGTCACTGTGGGTTCTTTGACCAAAGGCCTAACGTCCTCATAGATGGGTGGAAATACTAGCCAGGAGGAGGCAGAATTGAGGGGTTAGAATCTACCTATATGTCTCTGTTCCAGTTTACAGGGTCCTACGCCTTCAAAATCAATGCCCTAACTCCATGTGGCTGACAATTCAATCTGTGTTACAATTTAGCTCCCTGCAGAACTAGACTTTGGGTTTAGTTTTGGTTTTTAGAAATTCCAACCTGGTGGCTTCATGAGATGGGTTTATTTTAGGGCCATAATTGAAGCTTTCAAGTCCCTGATATGAATATTGGGGTGGAAATTTGAAGTCCCTATCTTATTATCCCTGCCTCCCAAGTTCTCCTGCACATTTACAAACAATTATGCAGTTCTACTAATTTCTCAGTTTCACTAAAATTTTCATTAGCAGCCAATTCTTGGTACTTAAGTACTTCTATAGGTACTTGATTACAAATATCCGTAGGTGATAATTTAGTTAACTATTTTGCCACTGGATACCATACACTACCGTCCCCCTTTACCCCTAGAAACAGGATCATTAAAGCCTTTAAATCTAGTCAGATCAGAAAGACAATTCCAGAAAAGCTAAGCCCAATTCTGAGAACCCAGTTTTAAGTCCGTTTCTCTGGAACCTCCTCACCCCACATTCTGTATCAGACAAGGCTCTATCAGATAAGCAGAATCACTCAGAGATATATACCATAAGGGATCTCTTATACGAATTTGGGCCTTAGGCTGTTGTGGATACTCTGTGAGAGGCTGTTGTTTCAGAAACTGGTACTAGATCCTGAAGCCAGCAGCGAAGGCAGTCTGGAAAGATGGCCTGGAAAGAAGGCCGTGAAGTGGGGGAAGCAAGGACAAGCTGGAACTTTGATCTAGAACTCATAAGGATAGATGAGAACCCACATTGATCTCTCACCAGCTGAGCCTATAACTTTGGAGATGGGCGTTCTGCAGGAGAAACTGGTGCCCTTTGTCAGCGAGCTAAGACACACCTAGCCCAGCAGTAGAAGATGCCAGAGGGGGAGATCTGGCAGGATTCGAGTTGCTGAGGGCCTGGCTGCTTCATGCGCCAAAGAGGTGAGCTGCAGGCAAGTGATGACATGCCTGAGCTGACAGGCAGTGCCTGGTATGCTGCCCTGACCTTCAGTGTCAACGGAACCTGACTTCTGCTTTGCATCCAGTTTCATTGAGTTGACACCATACAAATCTACCACTGTGACGAAGCTTGGGAATGCCCTCTTCCCAAGGCTCCACTATTCTTTTAAACACTGACACCTTGTGAGAAGGAACATCTCAGCTGTGTCCCTGAGACTGAAAACATCTGGGTATTCAGCACTAAGACCCTCTGGGGCCAGGATCTAAAATAGTCAAGCCAATTCTCCCTATGTCCTTCCACACTGAGGTCCTTGTAGGATTTTGTTTTGGGTTCTGGGCACCCAAATAAAAATCCTTGATACTTGTTTCAACTTTGAAAAGTGCTTTCACCCATGCACACTTTCTCCTTAGCTTCTCACAGAAACAGACGCTGGAAGAAGTTTGACTTGTTTCAGTCATCGCCAAAAGAGGCAAGGGGGCATGGGAGGCCTGCCTTAGAGATTCTCTTCAGAGAATCTTCTTGTTCAGGGCTAAGAGCCATTATGCTGTTATTAGTGATCTCCTTGGCAATGTGCATAGGAATTTGCAGAACTGGGAACCAATCTTGTTAATTACTTATCACTTGAGCTGCTTGGAAACCTGTCATGCTTTGACATAAATGCAGGGGGCTCTCCACAAGTGGTTGGGTTCCCTAAAGAACTACTTAAAAATACACGTGGTCAGGTTGGGGGCTATGATATTTTCAGAGGCGTGTTTGGGGTAGGAAGGTGTAGAGCACTGTATAGGTTCCTGATGTCCACTCTTCCAATTGAGATCTACTCTTCTATCCTTAACACTTGGCATAATGCCTGGAGATAACTATTCTAATAATAAATTTTGCCCAGCAAATGGGCCTATCTAATTATAATGATGTGTGAGTATTAGTTGAAGACCTTAAAAAATAGATTTACATCCAAAGTTGACATTAATTCAAGAGATATTATATCTAGGTACTTATAATTTATAAGTCCTTTTGGACCCTGTACAACAGAACTCTCTATATTCAATCAGATGACTCAGAAGAATACTTCATTGTTGATTTTGTTATAGTAAATTCCTCTGAAGAAACAACTTGGGTCTTCTCCAAGAAAAAGTCATTTTCTATAATGGAAGTACTGACGATGTGCTTCACTGTGGTGTGCAAGAAGAGGAGAGGTGAAGTGGCCAAGTCTTTTGGACTTCTCCCTTGTCTGCCATTATCTCTATTCCATTCTTTTGCATTGCTAACATGCCAAGCAACTAAATCAATGCCTCAGATTAAACACTAAGATCAAATGGCCTCTGAATTCCAAATTTTGGAGGAGAAATTTATTTATATAAATCATCCATGTCCTCTTTTGAATTCAGAAAACTTTCCTTCTCTGGTTAATTAATTTTCCAGCAAATGGACTCAGCTCTTTTTCATGGCCAATCCCTGCCAAATAGGTCAGCAGGGTGCAGAATGTCTTCAGCTGGACAGTACTGTTTTATAACAAATCTAATATGCATGCTACTTCTCTAAAGGCAGGAACGTCTTCTCCTTGACATCCCCTATGATTAATATAGTGTCCAGCACAAAGTAATTGCTCAATAAGTAGTTGTAGGTGAGGGTGATAAGGGACTTTACCCCAATCAAATAGAAGGCTTCCTACTCAATCATAGAATAATATGATATTATTAGTTATTGGAACCTGCTATAATATTAAAAGAATCAATTTATGAAAATAGCAAGTCTCTCAAGGGTTAATACATATCTTGGGCCACTCCCCCACCCCCTGAAATGCAGTTTTCATCTTCTGTTGAAATCTCTAATATTATGGAAAGGAAGAGAGGTGAAAAATAAATTAATAGCAATTTTTTATCAAATACTTACTGTGTTCCGAGTACCTCCCTTGAGCTCATGACAATACTGAAAATAAAGCATGATCTATGCTCTCAAGGAACTCACGGTCCATTTGGGGCAAGGTGAACCTATAGAACTACAGTAAATGGTTCTATAGAGTAAATGGTGTAGTTAAAGTATAAGGTGACTGAGGAGGTTAGAGTGGGCAGGGACGGTTTCTAAGGGAGCTGGATCCTGAACCGTGTCCTCGAAGAGTGGGTAAGGTTTACATGAGGAACATAGAATAAGACAGAGTGAAGCAGTGTTCCCTGAGCTGTGGCGTCAACAGCAGTTCACCACTTTAAGGAGAGAAACGACAGGGCTGTGGAGTCCTCTCTCATTTCTTGATTTTTCCCAAACAGATCAGCTTCAATCCAGGGCCAGTACTGACCGCAGCAGGCAAATCTCATGGCTCAACCCTTGTTCCTTCCCTCAAGTAGTCTTTCTGTCCCTAAGCCATGGGTATTTCTGTGCTCCCATCCTGTGGGCTCAGACACTGTTATGACTATATTGTCGTGTTAATTCTCCAATATGTGTTCTAACTCACATGCTGAACACCTAAACACTCAGTCAAGCTCTGTCCTGAGAGCCAGATTCTGTTGCCTATAAGTCCAGCAGCTTGCCCTAAAGCAGAGGGACCACCAGACAACACACTGCAACTATTCACCTGCTGCCTTGCACACCATTGCCTGGGACTCAGCAGTGAAACCAGTCCCCCTCCTGGCTCTTTAGGACCCATTTTTGTCTAGCCCAAGTTCACCATGGCTCAATGGGTCTTCGATTATTGGGCAAATATGAGACTGTTACTGTGCATCTGTGATTTTGCTTTTTACCCCCTAAAAACAGGGAGGCATAATTATCCTCTGTATCAGGCTGAATTGTGTCCCCAAAATGATATGTTCAAGGCCTAACCCCCTGTTCCTGTCAAAGTCACCTTATTTGAAAATGGGGTCTTTGTCGATGTAATCAAATTAAAATGGTTATACTGGATTAGGATGGGCTCTAGATCCAATGCTGGTGTCTTTATATGAGAAAGGAGAGGGAGATTCAGATACAGAGACACAGAGACACAGACATGAGAACAAGGTCATGTGATGAGAGAGGTACAGTTTGCAGCCATGCAGCCACAAGCCAAGAATTGTCAGCAGTGACCAGAAACTAGGACAGAGGCAAGGAAAGATTCTTCCTTAGAGCCCATAGAGGGAGCATGGCCCTGCTGACATCTTGATTTTGGACTTCTAGCTTCCAGAACCGTGAGAGAATATATTTCTGTTCTTTGAAGCCACCCAGTTTCTGGTATTTTGTTATGGAAGTCTTGGGAAACAATGTTTTTTACAGATATGAAAATACTAAGAGAGTCAGTAACTTTCCCAAGGGCACAGAGAACTAAGTGGCAGGACTGGGATTTGAGCCCAGGTCTTGCTCCAAAGCCAGGGCTCTTTCCTGCAGACCACAGCTGGGGACCTGCAGCCTCCCATTCACACAGAGTGGACCTCACTGCTAACCAGCTGCTCTTCCAACTCTCCCTCTCCCAATGATTTTGGGAACTCAGTTCCCAACATGGGAAACTTCTACAGTGTTTTGAAAAACATCTACATGGTGAGTACCTCACACGTAATGTGTCATTGTATTAAAACAAAAAGAGAGTTAAAAATCCCAACCCATGTAAGCAAACGCATATGTTGGAGGCTTCAGATAGGCCCTGCCAGCAACTGTAATCACACAAATGGTAAACGTTCTTCGAGTTGGACCATACTACAGACTTTGTGGAAGTTTGTAACCGATTCAATATGGAATGGCGAATGCTATTTTTAAATTCTTTCCCTTCTCTTGGTGTCACTGGGATTTAGTTCAACAGAACAGAAATTAGGTCAAAGTTTGGTTTCTGAGGTGAAAGTTAAAGCTGTGGCCGATCTGGACAGGGGCTGAGGTTCTGTTCAAGCTCCTGGGGCCCCTGGGCTGTGTTCACGTGGGGCTTGGAAGGGGCCACCTGGCAAGAGCCAAGCTGCCCGCCTGGTGGCAGTGATAGCTGCTTGCCTGACTTTCACAGAAAGGACAGATGTTCCTTTCCCAGCCAACGAACAAGCCCTCTTGTGCCAGGTGGCAAAGAAACTGCGGCTGTGGTCTCTAATTCTAAGAGTTTAGGATATAAACGAGGAGTCAAGACTGATTTCTCAGCACCGAGGGAGCAGTCAATCTACCGGCTTGAAAAGACCAGAGAGGTTCAAGGGAAGGTGTCCCTGTGGCCTGCAGTGGGAAAGGAAGTCTTCATGAAAGCAAGGTGGAGCAGGGCCTTGAGGAAGGGCAACAGTTTTGGAAGCCAGAGGAGAAAGGATGGAGCAAAGCCTCCATGAGGTGACCCAGAGCTGGGATGCTGAAGAAACCTGGGGTCAGGAGACAAGGTTGAGAGTAGGCAAAGAACAAGCCTTTGGCTGACTTTGAAAGTCAGTGGAGGGGTAGTTTGGGCACTGGCAGCTACTTCTTCCTAGATGCTTAATGGGGAGCCTGGGGCAGCTTTGGGGGGGAGCTGGGGATATGGAATGGGTCTACAAATATGGAGACGGAGGTGGATTTAACAGCGGGCACACTGGGTGCGCGCCCTGGGCCCTGACTTTTGAAGGGCCGCGCAAAACTGCAACTTTACACTTTTTTCTAATGACACCAAGTTTGGTTTTATTACTACACTGCATAAAATATAGTTAACATGTATTTTTATTTTCCCTGTCTCTCTCTTTTTCTTCTGAGCCCGGGGCCTCAACCGACCTTAATCTGCCTCTGTACAGAGAATGATGCAGCCGGCTGTGGAGGTGCTGAGAAAGATGCTGGTAGATGCATCTGGTTCTGTTGATGCTTTCCTTGCATTTATTGAACTATTATTTATTTACTGGACTTGCTTTGCTTTGCTATGTGAAGTACTAAGTACTCCAGTTGCTAGATCTAGAAGGTGCAGTGGACGGCCCCTTGTGGGGAGGGGGGCCTGTGGTAGTCTCTGGTGTTCAGCCATCCTGGCTGTTTGGGGAGGGGATAGTGTAAGTGTGTGCGGTTGTTCTAAGCAGATGCACTCACTAACCTTATGCCTGTGCTTTCTGTCTAGGAAATAAGGAAAGATACAAAACAAGGAGATTATTAGCCAACTTGAGCCCCCCATGGCACAAAATAAGGAAAGACTTCCAAATTTTCTGCTAATGGTTATGTTCCCAGAACTCACCCCTGCAGTTGGGGGGCTGGCCTGCCTCTGACTCAGCTCCCTCCCCACTGCTCTTGCCCTGCGTCTATTGGAGCCATGTGAGAAATTAATCCCCTGCAAATTAGCCACCGAAAACCCTCCGAGAAGCATAGAGGGACCAGCAGATGCTGTGTTTGCCTGAAGTTGTCAAGGTCTGTGATCTCTGCCATCAGTGTCCTTGTCAATCTTACAGTCACTCCTGTCAGTTTGGGTGTGGCTTTCCAGGGTCCCTTTCTCTCTCAGTCTTAATTTTCCCTTAAGTTACCCTTGAGAGGTGCTTGGCATGAACTGCTCATGGTACTTCATGGACATGTAGGGTGGTGGTATGGAAGGAGTGGGCTCTGGAGAAGCATGAATTGGGGTTCTAGCTCTGGCTCTGCCACTCACTGTGTGATTCTCATCTCTTTCAGCCCCAGTTTCACCTCTTGTAAAATTACTTATGCCATAGAGGTTGTTTTGAAGTTTAAATAAGGTGTTTGGCACTCAGCGGGGCCTATTCAGTCCCAGAGCTGGTTTCCTTGTTGCTTATTCCAGTTGGGGTGCCTTGGAGGGGGAGGCCCTGAGCCAGGTGTGGTCCTGGGACCATTTTAGGCCTGGGGTGCTGCCTAGCATCATAGGGCGTGAATATCAGAATCAAACCACACTGTTGAGACAAAGAGAAATGATTCCTTTCCTCTGAATGTTTGCTGGTTGGCACTCCAGTTTACAAAGGATAATTTTCTTTGAAGCATTAGATAACTTCATTCAGGCCACTCCTAGCACCCTTAGAACCGTGTGATCTGATAAGGATGGAAGAAAGAGAAAGCCTTCCCACCCACAGAAAGTGTTTACACTTTCCTTTCCACTTTATATTCTGCCCTCTCAGTCATCCTAAATGTTTATTTAATGATGCACAAAGACCTTTTAGGCCTCCTGGGTTTAATGTTTGCTAAACACCCTGTCACTTCCACTTCTGATAATTTCCTGCTTGCTGCAAAATTGCCATGCTTACGCATCATCTGGAAACTCTTAATACAATGACTAAAGGCTTGGTCCCTCAGCAATGTGCTCCCCACAAGTGTGTGGGCAGCCCATGAGGTCAGGATACTCTCTCTCTGTGGCAGAGAAAACAAAGAGGGGCTGTGAAGTTGGGAACTCACATGAAATTCAGGTGTTTCTAATATTTTTGGTCAAAGTTTCAAATAGACGGTGACAATGATCAGAATCCCAGGCAACAGCAATCTGGTTCATCCTAGGTGGCCCCTCGGCCCTTGGTTTGGCCTAAAGACTTGCCCAGAGTTTCTTCATCATGAGAACGGAGTGAAGGGCATGACCAGATGCCAGGCAGTGTTCAGTGTGACTCCTGGCACACAGACTGCAGAGAACTGAAGAGCAGAAGCTGGCTCTTCCTCAGACAGCAGGCTGAATGTTCAACCACACTAAGCTCAGCTCATCTTCTGTGTGATCTGCTTTTTTTTTCCTACTGGCTATAACAGGACAGTTCTAAAAAAAATGGGCTTCTGGCCCTGGTCAGTGTGGTTCTGTTGGTTGGAGTGTTGTTTCATGCATCAAAAGGTTGTGGGTTCAATCCCTGGTCAGGGCACATATGTATGTTGTGGGTTCAATCACATCACAGCGTATATAGGAGGCAATTGATCTCTGTTTCTCTCACATCGATGTATCTCTCTCTCTCCCTCTTCCTTCCTCTCTCTCTAAAATCAATGAATGTATCCTCAAGCAGGGATTTAAAAAAAGAAGATGAAGTTCTGTCCACCATGGCAACAGGACATTGGACAGTATTGCCAAGTAGTTGTGTGGGTTCTGCACTGAGCAGCCCCAGGGGGCTAAGTCACATCATGGTCTAAGTGACTGACACTCTCTAGAGTTGTGCAGTGACACATTAGCTATAGAACCAGAAGCAGCCTGGGCTGTTCTGGGCCAGAGACCTGGCCCAAGGCTGAAAGTGATATGAAGGCCAGGGCAAGGACTCCCATGCAGAAACCTCCTCATCAGGCTGGCTCCAAATACATCCTACCCTGGTGCAGCACTTCCAGATGCTCAGAGGTTGGCACTTAAGCCTGGAATCCACTCATTTACAAGACTTATATTTTGAAAAATTCAAAGGGTTTTTCCCCTTCAAAGCTTATAGTCTAATGGAAGTCACCAAACTATTAATCACAGGCTACATTAGGACTTTGAATTTCTCCAATAAGGACACCAGAAAGCAAGAACTAGAGTATTTCCGAGCAGGGGTAGATCAGTGGCAGCTGGATGATTAGGGAACACTTCTTGGGAAGGATAGGTCTTCATATATGGCTTGCAGAATGGTTTGGTTTGGATGGGGGTGGGGGCCGAGGGAGCAGTGTTCACATGTGTAGTGATTGGGGGTGAGTGTCAGAGGGGGGTAGCGTGTGAGCATTGGCTGGACTGAGGGATGAGCAGGAGTGAGGAAGCCTGCTAGATGAGATCATGTCCATGCCTAGGCCTGGCAGATAGGTAGGGCCAGATTTGAGAGGCTTTAATTCAGGGGAGCAGTTTGGAACACATTCTGTTAGGGAGCCATAGAGGGCTTCTGAGTGCAACATGTTTCTGAAGGGACAGTGTTGCAGAGCGGCTCCCCTTTCCCTGTCTCTCCCCAAGCCTCTCTCAGCTCAGGGAGAGCTGGGAGACCCTACTGGGAGACCCTAATGGGGAGAGTTAGCAACATTCAGCTCAGGCCTCCCAGCCGAGTTTCCTTCTCCCTGTGTCTTGGTAGAGCCACCCATAGGGACAGTGGGCGGCTGTCTTCCCTGAAGGCACAGTCTTTAACAGTCAGCAGGGCACGATGGGTGAGAGGAGCCAAATGTCCCCTTGCTGTCTCTCATTGTTCAAGGCTGGCTGCTTCTCGATGGCTGGGAAATCCTGGCACTTCACAAACTTGGCAAAAGCCTTTCCTGACTAATGTGGGGGTGGGGAACCCACATAGGGAGAACCTCAGTGAACCCCAGGGGGAGAGCTCAGCTAATCTGGAGCTGCTGCAATACTGTCACCCTCTCCATGGTATCAGTATCCAATGGGCGATAGTCACCAGAGAAAACATGTCTTAGAGATGCAGTTGTAAGAGGCGGCTGCAGGCAGTGTGGTTACTTCACTTCCAAAGACCTCAGCTAATTTTAGCAGCAGGTCCTCCACATCATGTAGCTTTGCTCTCAAGACCCTTCCTCCCCAGTTTGAGCCTTTGGAGAATGAGCGCCCCTCCTGGCTACGCTGAGGCTTCCCTGAGAATTGACCTCCCCTGCCCCCTGCCACGGCTTCTTTCTCCTTTGTGCCTCCCTGACAAGCTCCTATTCTCTATCTGAGAGCAACCTGATGATGCACAAGAGCAGTGGGAACATCCTGCTTCTATTTAGCCTGTCAGGGCACAAAGCCATCTGTTCCCAATTACAGCTCTGAGGCTTGAGCAATGGATTGACAGGGCCGACTTCTAAGCTGGTAGAAAAACCCCATCGATCTGTAGCTTCCTCAGAAAGCCATCACTCATCTCCTTATCAGCTTGGGGGAGCTCTTTGTTCCCTACTGATCTTAGATGGTGACTGTCATCTGGTAGAGCCAGGCCTCACAAAGAGAGAACAGAAAAAGTGTTTCCATCCCAGTGGCTCTCAATTCTGACTCATGAGGCCCATTCTAAAAGCAATGAAGATTTGGTGTTCAAAACAATAGGGATGTGGGCCAGCAGTGCCAACCCATTGTTTCTTCTCACTTTGGCAGGTGACAGGGATCCTAGTGAAGACAAGCTGTAGTCTCATTTCAGAGCAAAGAAAGGCACGCCAAGATGTCAGAGCTGTCCAACGTTGTCTGACTGAGATGCTAGTCTTGTGGAAGATCCTAGAAGATACTTTTCTTGTCTTCTTGAGTTAGGAGGCCTCTAACATTTTCTGTTCCTTGGAGAATGGTATTTAAATTTCTCCTTTGGTGGCCTTAAACCAGACCATGGGGCAGTTAGCAATTCTCTTCCCCTCCATTTGAGAGGCCCAAGTTACTATTGTATTAGAGTAATGAACTTTCAGAGTTGGTGTGAATTGTACATAGCTTTGTATATACCTCCTGAACTTCTAGCTGAAGAAACCAAGGCCCAGATGGTGGAGTGATGTAGCTAGTGAACGAGGAGCTGGACTTTGGAACCTGATCTCACTTCTAGCCCAGTGTTCTTTCCACGCCACCAGACTGCCTTCCACTTTCTGAACATTTATATCTCCATCAATGCCAGGCAAGAGACGAGAGTCCCACATTTGGGCCATGGCAAAGGCCTCTTAAATATACCACCCTCCTCCTCTGCCCCCATACACAAATACATAGACATGAACACAGTGGATTCTGATTGAAGGTGAAGTTGAGAACAGACATTCTGGGACATATGCCTAGCCCTAGCCCTAGCTCTACATATGAAATCAGAATGTCCCATGGTGGGGCCCAGCACTACAGGTAATTCTGAAGCCCAGTAGTCTTGAGACCCATGATCCTGTTAATGCTTTCTGCAGCCTACCTCAGAATGCTTTCTTCGAGGACTACTTGGCTGAGCTGGTGGAGCTGAGGGATAATGGGTAGCTTGAGAGAAAAATCTTCGCTTTTCAATTCTTTTGAGGGAGAATGGCCGATGGCAGGGAAAGAGGAGGTAGAAGTAGGTGATACCTGCTGCCATTAGAACACAAGTTTTTTAAAAAAAATATTTATTTTTAGAGAGAAGGGAAGGGAGAGAAAAAGAGATGGAGAGAATCATTGATGGGCAAGAGATCTATTGACCAGTTGCCCCTGGCACGTCTCCAGCTGGGGACCTGGCTCGAAACCCAGAGAATACATTTTTCAAGCACAGGAAACTGCTTGTGTGCCGGGTCCGGGCCTAGTGCTAGGTACGTTGTCCATTCTATGACTGTCATTGAATCAATGGATGCTGCTGCTGAAAGTTGTGCCTAGAGCAGCTAGGCAGGGTCTCCAGCCAGCTTTATGGATGCTGCACATTCAATCCCAGCAGATTTAGCTAAATTCAGCTGATGTTCACAAAGCCTCTGCCAGGAGCAGTTCAGATGCTAAGGGCCATCCATACCAAGCTGAGCTGAGAGCTCTGACCTCAAGTCCCCTCACCTACAGAGGAAAAGGCCTCACACAACCACGGCTCATGGAAGATTGGAGCACTCATTTCTGAGGTGCTGGACTCTGAGTCACAAGAGCAAATCTAAGTCTTAGCTGTTTTTCAAATGGCTTTATTAGCAAGAGAACAATCATGGAGGTCCAATTGTGTGTGTGTATGGGTGTGGGTGTGTCTGTGTTCAGCAAAGCACATTTTTATGCAGCCCTGGAGCTCCCATTTGCTTTTGTTGGCCTTTTAGTGGTGATCAGTATCAATGTAAGAAACATCCAAACTTGTAGAGAATTTTTATAAGTTTATTCGAGCCAAACTGATAATAACACTTGAGGGGAAGCAAAATCTCAATGGATTGAGAAAATGCTCCAGGGAATGGCAGTTTTGCAGCTTATTTTATACATCAGAACAGAGGCACTAGGTATGAGGAGGGTTACATAAAATCCACTGGTGGTGAATTAAGAGGGTTGGAGAAAGCAAAAGGTGGGGAGGAATCTTAGATTGGATTGAAAAGCAAAAGGAATAGAGAAAAGAAGAGACTTCTTTGACATTGCTAGGTACAGGATAGTTAATAATTAACATTTACAGTACATTGAGAGGGTATTTGGGGAACAAGGTAACACTGAGGGGCTCTCTGGCCTCATGCCCTGGTGTGGGAACTGTGTCCCAAGGGGGCTGGAAAAGGAGATTACTCTGACGTTGCAAAGGTATGTTATCGTAGATGAAAAAAGACAGTAGACAGGGGCTTAGTTAAGGTAAAGACTGACCTCTGTCAAGGAGGCTACAGGCCTAGGACTCAAATACCTGCTCTGAACTTCTAGTTAGGAAGTTTTATGTTTAGACCATCCTGTACAGTTACTTTCAGTCTCTGAGTTTGTGAGGCCCACCATGCAGGCCTCCCCTGAGCTTGTCAGGTTTAGTATGTTGCCCCTTTTTTGTCCACATTAGTATTTTCATCATGAAAATGAATTGCTCTGTAGAATAAGAAGGCCATTGTGGCCAAAAATCTATCCCTCTGTTACTGGACAGGGGCCTGGCCCTGAGTGGGCCTGTCTAGGGCCAGCTGTAGTGTGTGGGTTCTTGTCTTCATGTAGGAAAGATTTCACAACATGAATTCAGGTGGCTATGAGGATCCATTCATTAAAGCTGGGGACAGTGAAATGAGGAAGGGCTTAGCATAGAGGAAGCAACAGGAGAGCCCAGGCTGGGCTGCCTTAGCTCACTGGGAAGTCAGAGAACAGGGGGCTTTGGGGACAGGTTCAGAGGATAACTGGGACAAGCTGCCAGCTGCCCATTGCCTTAGAGTTTAGGATACACATGTCTGTGAAGAAAAAAGTGAGGGAAGAATAAGGGAAAGGGAATGGCACAGGGTGCTCCCTAGAGGAAGAGCACCCATTCTGGGTCCCTTCTCTCTTCTTTTCCTTGTTTATTCTATCTATTACAGTTGTCCCAGTTTTTCCCCCTTTGCCTTCCTCTGCCCATCCCATCCCTGCTCCCACAGTCAATCCCCACACCGTTTTTCATGTCCATGGGTCATTCATACATGTTCCTTGACTAATCCCTTCTCCTTCTTTCCACCATGCCCCCCACCTTCCTATCATGTGATCTCACTTGTAAGAGAAATCTAATGAATAAAATAAACTAACAAGCAAAAAAGAACCAGAGACATGAAAACAGGGAACAGACTGACAGCTGCCAGAGGAATGGGTCCTTTGTCTTGAGGCTTCTATCTCTCTCCTGCAGGTGCAAATCTTAGGGGAGTTCTCAGGGGAGGGTTTCAGTAGAATATTCATCAGTCTTCCAGGTGTGGCCTTTCGGGATCATTGTCTCCAGTGATTGGTCAGGGACAGAGCAGGAGATCTTTAATCATTGCAGTTGGTTCTGGCACCACCCACCTGGTTTTGCTGCTTTTTTGGGTCTGGAGCTGAAACAGGAGGAAAGACCAGGGGAGGAGAGGTTACCCTGGGGTGTGGTTCTTGTGTTCCCAGTTTTGGTCCCTGCCAGGCACTGGGGGCCTCCTGCCCTGGTGGCCATCTGCACCTGGCAGTAAATTGCTTGGCCATTGTGTTCTGCTACCCATCTCAGTGTCCTTATTCCACTTGCCAAGGAATTGTCCTCACTTCTCACTACCCTGTCTCCCACCCATGTATCCATGTAGGTTTGTCACTAATATATGCCTGGGGCAGAGAAAATG
Organism: Furipterus horrens; assembly: GCF_987537825.1. NCBI lineage: Eukaryota > Metazoa > Chordata > Mammalia > Chiroptera > Furipteridae > Furipterus > Furipterus horrens. The sequence continues at coordinate 75,451,659 of NW_028327182.1, forward strand.
GGAGGGTGCATAAATTCTCAGTTCTCATTCAGGTGCTTCACTGACAGGGAAAGGGTTCAGCAGGAAAGAATGCAGGGCCCCTAGATGGAGAGGATAGAGGGGATGTCAGCAAGATTTCAGAGCTTTTGACAAAAGTTGAGTTCAGAAATATGGAAGAACTTTTAGAAAATGATAAATGTCTTGGCCTTAGGGCAGTGGAAGGAGAGCTGACGTGGACTTTGCAGAGAAATGGGAACCGAGTTCCAGGTAATCCCATGTCTAAGCCAGGGATTCAAAGGTCTAGGCAAGAGGGAGATGGAGAACTGGAGAAAACAATTACTGTACTTTTTGCTCCATAAGACGCACCCCCCCCCCCCCCCCCGCAAAGTGGTGTATTACCTGACCTGTCAGCGGTGGTGACAGCTGTTAGAAGAGGAAGCAGTGGGCCCACGCAAAACCCCTGGGGACACTTAAATGTCCCACTTTACTGCTGAATCTCAGGGCATCTGGTCAGTATGAAGATAGTGAAGAAAGTGATATCAGTGATTGTGAGCAACCGAGCTTCATAACTTCTGACACTAGTGATGATGAGTTCTTGGGGTTCCCAGAAAGCTAGAAGAGTATTTGAACCTTAAAGTGTCTCCTCATTTGTTAATGACAGTGATGATGGTTCTTAATACCGCTGTTGACTGCTGTTCACTTTACATGGTTGAAATATTATTCTGTTATTTTTTGTTAAATGTTTTTAATACACCATTTGGTTCAGAGTTTTTTTTTTTTTAGTTGTTTTCCTCCTCTAAACCTAGGTGTGTCTTATGGTCAGGTGTGTCTTAGAGTGCGAAAAATACGGGTACTTTTCTTTATGGAAATTGTAAAGAATTCTGTTTTCCAGCATTGGAAAGGTCGCTGGTGCCTGAACAAACAGTCCCAGGTCTTCAGTGTGTCTCATTAGCATAGATTATTTCTGAAAGGCCCAAACTCCCCATCAGAGCCTGGGGGATCCCTTGTCAGCAGGTGCTCAGGGAGCCTTGGAAATCTGGCCCCAGGTCGGGCACCTCGGTGGGTGTGTGCCCTGCATGCTCACCCAGGCTCAGGGCTTGTCCTGAGTGTCTTCTCCCTGTTAGACACACGGGCTCTGCCTATGAACACTAGGTGTGTCTCTCCCTTCCTGTCTGGGAGCTGCCTGGCAGAGCACTGCTACTGTCACAGCCACAGCCAAGTCATCCCTGACATTTGTCTCATCCCTTTGTAGTTTACAAAGTACTTGCTCTGCCCCATCTCATCAGCTCCTCTCAGCAGCCCCGAACAAAAGGGCCTGCATCCGTTCCACAGTCAGCAAACACCAACAGAGAAGTGTTGGCGTGGGGCCCAGCCCAGCTAACTACACTATTTCCTTGGACAACAGATAGTAAGCCCTCTGAGAGAAGGGCCCTGACATGTGCTCCAAGGGCCTGGCGTACAGCGGGTGCTCAGTGAATGAGTACATAGACAGAGTGCCGGGGAAGCATTTATGTTCTCCCTGGCAGAGGACAGGAGAGGCAGAGAAGTAACCTGAGGACAAGACTGGCCTGCCTAGGGGTATCCACTTCAGGCAGAATGAATGCAAGTCTTTGTGCCTCCAACCCCTTCCCTTCCCATCTCTACAGGCCTCTTGTCAAGAGCCTGTAAGAAGGAAGCGCCTGGGGCAGTATGACTGCAAAGGCTCCATCCTGTCCCTGGGAGCAGCTCCAGGGAAGCAGGCCTGAGGCACCCGTGTGTCCAGGGAGCCAATACAGTGTCCCCAGGAGGCTCCTGGAGACTCTGAACCTCTTCCCAGAACACCTCCACCTGAGATAGTGCATCCCAGGCTAGAGCTACCTGCATGGGCAATGCAGCTGGCTGGCAGGCCCAGAGCTGCTTGGGCTTGCTTTCCAGGGGAATCCTCAGGCAGCAGCTGCCCACGCTCCCAGGTCCTCGGTCCTTGGAGACACTCAGAGAGCAGGAGAAGGGCATATTCAGGGGATGATCAACGGGTCATACACAGAGCTTCCCCTCACAGACAGCTTTCTGGGAAGACACCTGGTCCAGCGGTTGGCTGCAGAGTTGCCTGGTCCAGCTGTCTGTCTGAGAGAAGCAGAGCAGTCCCGAGGGGAGAGGATGTGCTGACTAATGGAGACATGTCCCAACAACTGGGCAGGCAGGCCTGGCACAGGCTGGGCTTCCTGCTAACACAATACAGGCTCACAGCTCATGCTGGCTGTGGCCCCTGAGAGGACAGAGGTGTAGGTTGCTTGTGGGTGGGCACTCTTGGGACCTCCACTCTTCTCTCCACTCAAAAAGGGCACCATCTAGTTGGGGACTGATCAGACAGACATCTATCACTTTCTGCTTTAATGATTGGAGAGGAGGCAAAACACAGAGCAAAGTGACAAAGTGCTGAGCTGGTCGGACAGAGCACCAGCACCTGAGGGTCTGCAGTAGTGCTGTGCCTGATACAGTGGAAGGAGCAACCGAGTTCATAGACCTGGGGTGGGGGGAAAGTTCCTTGATGTCACTGCTAGGCCATTTGACATAAAGCAAGTTTCTGCATTGCTCTGAAATGTAGCTTATATTATATCATATATTATATAATATCTTTCCATTGTACTATACATTAATAATACTATATAATATGTAATATCAAGAATATAATTTCCTTGATTTGGCTCTTTACATGTCAGGGTAGCTGTAAAATCAAATGAGACCATACATGTACAAATAACTTGACAGACTGAAAAATGTATGACCATTAGGAGTTGGTGCATCTACCCAAGGACAGGTGGCAGGCAGTGTGTAGAGCAGGGGTATTGATCACTTTAAGTATTGTCAAGTTCAGTGCTGGCTCAGGTTTAGAATATGTCTATGTCCTCTTGAGACAGGACAGTAAGCAGCTAGGAAAATTCCTGGGACAAGTGGAATAGAGACACAGAAACCTGTAGCAGAACACAATGGCCAAGCAATTTACAGCCAGATGCAGATGGTCACCAGGACAGAAGGCCCGAAGTGCCTGGCAGGGGGCAAAACTGGGAACACAAGGACCTCACCCCCGTGTAACCTCTGCTCCCCTGGCCTTTCTTCCCTGGAGAATGCATGTAGGTCTTGCGTTTTAGCTCCAGGCCCAGAAAAGCAGTAAAACCAGGTGACAGGCCCCTGTCCAGTAGCACTCTCAAGAGTTTTCCTCAGTGACTACTTCTATATCACACTCCGCACCCTCTTCTTTGTGGCTGTACCTGTCACCAGCCCTGTGCCACCACAGACTCTGGAGATGGTCAACATGCCCCATGCATTCCTGGCGTGTGACTTCAAACATGATGCTGACCTCTGCAGACTCACTTCCTGCTCCCACAATCCAAGATGTTAATAATGCTTTTTGTGCTAGAGAATTTAATTGTGATACTGTACGCGAAAGTGCTGCAAAGTTGTACAGATACAAGGTTTTTTCATTGCCATTGACAATCATTCTTCCTCAAGACAGTGTAGTACTGGTGGTGTGACAGCTTCTGTGAGCCACACTCCTGTGTGTGTGTGGTAGGGGTGTGTGTGTGCTTTTTTAATTCCTCCCTTTTCCTTTCCCGTGGCCCTGGATGAGTACAGGAGCACAGTACAAGGATCTCGTTGTTTTATAATTCAGATTTGGGGGATAAGGTAGGAGATTTGCCCCACTTCCCACAGCCTTTCTAGCTCCCCCAGACTATCTTGTAATGCAGTCTCCATGAATACAGACAGGAGCCCCCAGCACTCATCTGGGCACAGGCAGGCAGACTCCCAAAAGAGACCAGGATGATGGATACTTCCCAAAGCAAATAAGCCAAACCAGAGGGTGTCTTTCTCCTATGACCTCCTGTGGCCCCAGGAGAACAGGATTTACCAAGCTATTTCCTCTGTTCACTGACCTTCCTTCTAAAGGTTTCTGAGATGTTGGCCACCCTGTTGTGAAAAAAAAAAAAAAACAAAACTCTCAAAAGGTGTGTGGGGGTGGGAGTGGGGGGGCATTTGAGGAAGATTTCTGTATTGGAAAGCCAGGGATCTAGGATTAAGAAGCACAGCCTGCCAGTTATTAAATTAGACACGGAGATGTAAAGTACAGTACTATAGGGAATAGAGTCAATAATATTGTAATAACTACGTATGGAGCCAGATGGGCACTAGGAGTATCGTGGGGGTCACTTCGCGTAAAGCATGTAAATATCTAATCACTGCCGTACACCTGAAACTAATATAATATTGTGTCTCAACTAAAATTTGTTTTTGAAAAAAGAATCTGTTTCTTGGAAACAGCATGCACTGCTTGCAGGCGATTTTAGAAGGTGAGGTGTGCAGTGCCACAAACCCAGACGTTAGCAGCTGCATCTGGGCGAAGATGGGAAGGACTGTGTGTGAATAATGAAGCACACAGAGCACTTGTACTGGAACGAGGATTGCAGAATTATACAGCCATTTTCAAGGGAAATGGGGGCGGGCACCAGACTTTACAGTGATTGTTGTTCCTTTCTCTTTTGCTTTGCTTGTACGAGACCCTGATTCAAGTTCTGTGCTGTCCAGTGTAGTGGCCGGCAGCCACAGGCAGCTACTGAAGTTTAAATTAATTAAAATTAACTAAATTAAAAAGTCAGTTTCTCAGACCCACTAGCCACAATTTCAAGTGCCCTATAGCCACATCTGGCCAGTGGCTTCTGTTTTGAAGAGCACAGATGTGGAGCATTTCCATAATTGCACAATGTTCTTTTGGACCTCACATCTCCAATCTGCCCAAACATTCCTGTTTGGGGAAGGGAGGCCACAGAGGAAATGAGAAAAGTTGTTTAAGAAATGTGAAGAGGAAAAACAACTTCATATTTAGCTGTTGACATTCAAAATTTGATCCTTCAATGATAAAATAGCTGTACAAGTTGGGCCGTTGTCTTGAAAAACAAATTGCCACATCTTTTTACCTCCCCCTTTTACCTTTCAGCAACTGAACCTGGACAACTCAGCTCGGAGGGTCCCTTCAGCATAGAGGAGAGGCAGGCGTAGCTGGAGTCAGGGGAGAGGGCGTGAAGCGGGAATAAGGAAATGACAAGTCAGAGAGTATGTTTTCTGAAGTACAGGCAGGATATGTGTCCTGCCTGAAGAACGTAGACAGGAGAAGAAAAGAAGTGAGAATTGGGACACAGCTTGGCCTTTGTCAGCTGAACTGCCTTTCCAGGCTTGGGCTGGTGAGGGCCAGGGCTGAAAATAGAGTTTGCTACACATCAGCCTGGTGCACAGCCACATTAAAGTCAACCTGCAGCACAGGATGGGCTTGGGAAGCCCTGTGGGCTTGCCTTCTCCAGTTGCCTTTCGTCATCATGTGGTGTGGACCTTGAGCTGACAGCCAGGGGTCTGCCCTGGCATCCACTATGGCAGGTGGAGATGGTCCACCACTGTAGAGACTGGCATTGGATTTCCAGGGCACTGAACTAGATGGTGGGCGGGCAAAGATGCAGTGTCTGCCATTAGTGACAGCCAAGGTGATGCCAGACAATCTGAGGTGGATACTAGATTCTGACCAACATAAGCAAGACCTGGGAGAGATCCACTCTGTAGAATTCTGGGTAGACAAAGCATAGTATCCAGACACTAGAAGAGGCTGAGAATACCAAAGCCAAGCCCTCTGATCCATTTGCATTGACATAAGGGTGAGCAAGCCCTCTTCCTCTCCTGCACTCAGAGACTATCTTATGGAGAGAAGCAGGAGGAGAGGAAGTCCTGTTAGCAACTGAGAATTTTATCCAAACAAATCTGTGTATTTCCTAAAAAAGCTGTGTGCTTAATTGGGTCAGAGTAAGTTTAAACTGGATTTAGTTAGTATTTTCTTGCTAACCATTGGGTGGAGACTCCAGAGGGGAAAAATCAGATTAGTGGTTGGCAAACTAGAAGCATTAGATATTCTACATCTCTCTGGGCTGTGGTGAGAGTTGAATATGGAGACCCAATATATAAGCAAAGACTGAATTAATGATCAAGAATCAACATCCTACAGGAGATCAGACCAAGTAGAGCACGAGCAACGTGAGACCCAGAGAAAGGGCCCTAAATGGATATGACCAAAAAGGACCACACTAATTCAGGATCATCTCCTTTGTTCTAGTGAGGAGGAAATGGGGTCTGATATCAGGACCTACTGGATAATCCATCACACATGTTCTTTATGGTTGGTTGTTGTATTATGCCATATCAATTGAGATACTGCAAGTGACATAAAACCCAAATCAAATGAGCAAATGTACTACTCTGTGTGACTGAAAGTCCAGTAATATTCTGTTCCAGCTTCAGCTATGTTTAGATGCAGAGTCTAATTGATGCCATCAAGTCTAATTCTGTTACCAGACAGGGGCCTTGTCCTTAGTGGATCTGCCTAGGGCCAGCTGTAGTGTGTGGGTTCTTGACTTTGTGTAGTAAAGATTTTACAATGTGAGTCTAGGATCCATTTATTAAAGCTGGGGACAGTGAAATAAGGAAGGGCTTAGTATAGAAGAAGCAACAGGAGAGCCTAGGCTGGCTGCCTTAGCTCACTGGGAAGTCAGAGAAAAGGGGGCTTTGAGGACAGGTTCAGAGGATAAGCTGGGACAAACTGCCAGTTGCCCATTTCCTTAGAGTCTGGGAGATGCCTGCTTGTGGGAAAAAAAGTGGGGGAAGAAGAAGGGAAAGGAAATGGTATGGACTGCTCCCCAGTGGGAGAGCACATGCTGGGTCTTTTGTATTGAGGCTTCTATCTGTCTCTTGCAGGCAGGAATCCCAGGGGGAGGTCTCAGGGGAGGGTTTCAGTAGAATATCCATCACTTCTCTGGTCATGCCTTTTCAGGGTATTGGTCTCCACTGATTAGTCAGGGACAGGGCAGGGTCTGTAGTTATGGCAGCTGGTTCTGGCTGTCACCCTCCTGGTTTTGCTGCTTTTCTGGGCCTGGAGCTGAAACACAACTGAGGCCTACATGTTATCTCCAGGGAGGAAAGGCCAGGGGAGGAGAGGTTCCCCTGTGGGTGAGGTCCTTGTGTTCCCAGTTTTGCCCCCTGCTTGGCCTGTGTTCAGCTGTCTGTCTCAGTTTCCCTATTACGGTTGCCAAGGAATTCTCCTAGCTTCTCTCTATCCTATCTCAATCCTATATTCTTTCCTCAGCTCTGCTGTTCTTCATCTTGGCTTTGGTGCAAAGTAATTCCATGGTGGCAATAATGGCATCTAGCAGCTCCACAAACCCAACAGGAATAGCTCTTGCCTTTCTCCTCAGATTTCCATAGACTGTCACGTTGTTTTTAATTGGCCCTGTGTCTGACATCCATCTTTTACTCAATTTCTGTTGCCTGGAAAATTCAGTGCACTTATCAGCCAGGTTCAGCTTACATGTCCACCTGGAGGTGGGGTTGGAGGGTGGGGGAGCAGTTAACGCCACCTACATCCATGAGCTAATGGAGGAGGGAGAGAAGATGCTAAGTGGTACAAAAATCTTGTGAGGTAAACTGTATTTGGTAATTATTATACAGGGCATTGGATTTACTTATTCTCAAAAATATTTTTTGTTATCATCAAAAGGACTGAGGTGTTAGTTATTGGTAGAAAGGTTGTAGGTAGTGGTTTACGTGAACCACCTTGACTTATTTCAGTATCATGGTCAAGATTCTGATGCCTGAATTACACTAAATGGGTGTCCTCTCTTACAGAGCCTGTTGGAGCACAATGTGCATAATGACAGTAAGCTTCACAGTGCCTGTTTTCCTGAGTCCGTGGGAAATATTGTGGCCAAAGGGGCCATTAATGTCTAACCTCTTGTTTTATTTTTGTTGTAATTCTAAAGCCCAGACCACTGGTGTCCCCTGGAATTTGCCTTTGGGTCATAGCAAACTTTAAGATATCGAGGAAGTGCACATTTGCATAAACTTTCAAGGTGAAATATTTTTAGTGTTTTTCTTGTGGCTGCCATTTGCTTTTTTTCCCTTTCTTTTCATTAACTACCATTGATGCCAAACCCTTAAATCTGAAGAGGGCATAGGACTAAAGAAACCCTAAAATTTGGGGGAATGCGGTAAGGGAGACCTTGGGAGAAATCCAGAGCTCTGGTCATAGGATATCAGGTAACTGTCAATGTCCCCGTTATTACATCCCCCAGACTTCATTATAGGAGAGGTACTGGACTGAATACTGTTTCCTAATATTTATGTCCACCTAGAACCTTAGAATGTGACTTTATTTGGCTATAGAGTTTTCAGAGATATAATTAGTGAAGATGAGGTCATATGGGATTAGGTTAGGCCCTAAATTCAATGGCTGGTGTCCTCATAAGAAGAGGAGAGTTCACAGAGAGACACATGCAAGGAAGAGGGCCATGTATCCAGAGTCAGAGATGAAACTATAAGCAATCTTGGCAACTACAAGCCAGGGAACAGCCAAGGAATGCTGGGAGCCACCAGAAGCTGGAGAGATAAGGAAGGATTCTTCCCTAGGGCCTTCAGAGGGAACACAGACTTGTTGACTGTTGATTTCAGACTTCTGGCTTCCAGAACTGTGAGAGTACACATTTCTGTTGTTTTAACCTACCCACTTTGTGGTACTTCATTACACTAGCCTCAAGAAACAAATACTGAAGCTTTTAAAGAAATCTAAGGTCGGAAATGTTGATAACTTGGCAGTTCTTTAACAGGGCCTATTTGAAGGGTTAATTTCCACTTTGAGACAAAGTTGGTCTACCCATGCCACACTCTTCTATAAGGCCACCAAGTCAGTTCTGCAGGTTGCATAGCCCAGGGGGTGAGAAGGGACTGCAACCTTGTCTGTGCCCTATCAGCAAAGCCTGGGGTGCTGATGCAAAGCCACACTCCCCTGGGAGAGGAGTTTTCTTTTCATTGGTGTATCAATTCCTCAAGCTGTGCTCCGTGGAGCTGAGGTTGCCCAGAGAGGGTGTGCCATTAACCGATTCACCTGAAAGCAGCTTGTAGATTAGTGGTGGCCCTGATCTGGCTGTACACAGGCCCAAAGGCAGAGTCCTTCTTCCCATAAGTATGTGCACTCACACTCACTTTCAATATTTGGTTAATCCTTGTTATTTGCAGATCCTCGGTATGTGAGTCTAGTACTTGCTAAAATTTATTTGTAAACCAAAATGAGTGTTCACTGTGGACATAGGTGGACATTCATGGATATTCATGGACATGCCATTGAAAAATTTGGATTGTCTGCTCTTCCCAGCTGAGGTTGAGCAAGGTGATCCTCTGCCTTCTTGTTTGATGCTGTAAACAGATGTCCTTTCTGTGATCTTTTCAGTGCCACACTTATTTTTGCAGTTTTGTAATTTTTGTTTGTGATTTTCCTATTAAAATGGCCCCGAAAGGCAGAGCTGAAGTGCTGTCTGTTGTTCCCAAGCACAAGAAGGCTGTGATGGGCCTTCTGGACAAGATACAAGTCAGATCAGCTTCACTCAGGGTGTGTTGCTGTGCTGTTGGCCATGACTTATGTCAATGAATCAACAATAAGTATTTAATAAACTATGCCTCAGTTGATCAGCCTGGAAAATGTATTTAAACTGAAACTGACATAAAATGAGGTTATATATTAATTGGTTGATAAAAATGTTGTAACCAGAGCTTGCAGGAATCTAACCCTTTATTTCCCCTAAGAACAATGGTTCAATAGTCACTAATTCAGTGTTTGGAGTCAATTTATAGAACACAAGTAACATTAATAGCAAGAATTGACTCTCTCTCTCTATATATTTCATCTAGGCCATGTGTAGGGAATAGCAATGAATTGATCAGCTTCCCTGCCCCCAAGTGCCTCTCTTTATAGCACAAAATGAAGAAAGCCCTAGAGTACTAGAGCTCTAGAAAATTCTAGGTTCACAACTGTGAAGATTATTTCTCTTTTAGCAAATATCTTCAGAACACCCAGGACTGGGGAGAGGACAGTGTCAATGTGAGGCAGAGGTTTGCCCCTGGGATCTGAGCACATTCTTTACAGTACTCGTTTACGCAGCACACCTCCCTGGCCCCACACAAAAACAAAATAAAACTAGAAATCTACTCACAAGTAGGAAACAGAAATCAGAAAGTATAAATGATAAAAGCAAAACTCCACCTAGCATTAGGCATCTCAAGGGAAACAATGATTTGCCATAGGCCCAGTTCAATTATATCCCCCAGTGTGGAGAAATTTCAGAAAAGAAGTAATAACAAATTCATTCACTTTTCTCTTATAGGCGTATTGGATTCACTTAAATCCTTTTGATTCTCATTAAAAACAAAACAAAACAGCAAAAACAAAAACCAGAAAAAAGGGGGAAATGATAAAGAGTCTCCCTGTTCACGATACTAACTCATCTAAGGGCTTCACAAAACATGCTTCAGAGCGGCTGTGAAAATCCTCAGGCTGGAAACACTGCACAGGTGCGCTGGCTTAAAGGAGTATACAGTAATTCACCGACCGGTAATTCTCAATTTGAATAATTTTAAGAGGATCAAGGCTGAAGTTTAACCTGAAACTTACCTGAAGACATTTAACCTTAAGAAATGACTCATAATGCAAATTAATTTTGGAAAATTATTTACTTAAGGGGAATGTTGAAACTATGAAAGAGAACAAACTTAAAGTTAGCCTCAGGCAACTGGGACCCAACCAACACATACTTATGGTATTTTTAGTGCCTTCTCATGCAAAATACTCTGTAGTTTCTCAACTTAAAACCAACTTTTGCCACTGAGTAACCTTGAGTGAGTTACTTCAAACTATCTTTGAGGCCTAGTTTCTTTACATGAAAATTTCCAAGTCATAGGATCCTTGTGAAGGTCAAACGACAATTTACAGAAATTATAAAAGGCCATGCAAATGGTAGTAATTATAATTATTGGAGCCACCTGAGTGTTGCTCCAGGCTCACTTCCCACTCCACTCTTCACTGGCCCTGTGTTCCAGTCGAGCCCCACCACCAGATGTTCCAGATGTTTCTTTCTGCCTTGGCTCAGGCATTTCTCTTCCTCCTCTGTGTATCCAAACGCTACCATTTTCTCAAGACCCACTTCATATTTTATTGCAGTTATGGCAACGTCTTTTGATCCTTCCAGCTGGATGAACCCTCTCTCTCCTGTGAACTTCCGCAGTATGTTGTCTGCATATAGTTTATGCCATGTGCCATGTTACGCCTTATATGGCAGCCATTTTATGTGAGAGTTTTAGTCTTTATTGGTCTGCATGCCACTTGAGGGCCAGGACTCCCATGTGTTACTTAGTCCAGTGACTTCCATATGGCATGTAGAACGTGTTATACATTTTCCAGGCTGGTCAACCCAGCTAGAGTCTATTGCATGGGCTCTGACTTTCCAGGGTTCTTTGAGAAGTACGATTGTCTCAGGATACTCAGTCCTATTGATGTGATCTGATTGAGTGTCTTAGGAAGGCTTCCACAGCTAATGACCCGTGTTGATGAACATTTAGGTCCACCCCCCCCCAATTAATTGCTTTTATAATCAGTGCTACAAAGAATAATCTTATACCTATATTATTTCATGTGTATATGAGAATATATGTGTTTTATAATTTCTTACAAGTGGAGTTGCTAGGTCAAAGGTCTGTATAGTTGTAATTTCTATGAAAATTGCCAAATTACACATTAGAGAGTTGGCACAAAGTTGCATTCCTTCCACCAGCTTATGAACTTGCCTTTTCCCACAGCCTTGTTCACAAAGTTGCCAACGAGGTATGTTGATCCAAATATCTGATCTGTGCCTATCTGAAAGGTGAAAAACTGTAGATGCCATTATTTTAAGTTGCTTTTCTCTTATTATGAATGAGGCTAAGCCCACTTTCCTATATTTAAGATCCATTTTTATTGCCTTTCCTGTGACCTATCTGTTCCTATCCCTTGCATGTTTTTCTGTTGTGGTTTGATCTCTTAATTTTGTAATACTTTTTGTTATATTAGGGAAATCTGAATTCCAAATTTTCCCATTAATTCATTGGTTGTTTTATATCATTTAAATGACTTAGTGAGACATAGTATTGACCTAGGTTAGCTACTTTGTTTACTTGAAAAGTATCTAATTACATTCTTGAAAAAGAAAAACTATCCAAATGAAACATTCATGATTGTGGAGACTTCCTTTTTCAGATGCAGAGCATCCTAATAAATACTGATTAAAATAGTCAAGAAACATAAAGCACCTGTGTTTGGCACGCTGAGCGACACGAACAAGTAGATTTCAAAACCCATGATTAAGTCAGAAGTGATGGACTAGTAAAATGACAGGAACTGGGGAGAGTGGTGTGGGCAGGGTGAGTTTGGGGAGAGTGAGGGCAGGTGAGAATCCCTTCTGCTCCCTGGAGGAGAACATGGCAGGAAGCAGGTGAGTGTTCAGGAGTCCCTGGGAGCACAGGAGCAGCACAGTGACCTGGGGGCTCTGCCAGTCACAGGGCAAGGCCTTTGAGAGGCCCAGTTGGCAGCCAATGTGCCCGGTGCTCACAAAGGAATTAAGGCCCCATGTCTGGCAGAATTGGCTTTCTCGAAAGCAAACTTCCTTGGTCTCTTCTGTGGCTGAAGCCATAAATAAATATGGGACCTCTTTCTCTGTTATTCCCAATCCATACCATTGTCTGGAGCCCCCGGACTAGGCTTCCAGAAGCCTAACCATTGTCAAAGGTATAGGTCTAAGCCATCTTGGAGGTAGATGGTGCAACTTCAGGCTACCCAGTCTCCCTCTTCAGTTTCTGCCTTGGATTGAATTCCTCTGTTACAAATGCTAAGAGAAAGGAAAGAAGAAACAAATGAATTTGTTTTTCTCTAAAGAGTAAGACTAACTGGCAGAGCTCAGACCTACTAGGCATGGTGGGATAAGACATCAACATAGCTTAAGGAGGCTGGTGCCAAAGGTAAAACTAAGATGTTTTATCCTAAGCTGTAGCATTCAAACCATGATTTTTGATAGCTATTAGACATATAACTCAGTAAACACTTCACTGTTGATTAGCTTGGTTAAATCATTTGGCCCATTCATATTCTAGCCCTGAAGCATTTCTGTGGTCAGACCAAAAATGTTGGACATCTGCCTCTTTTAAGGTTTAGGAATGCATCCTTTCCATTTTCTCACTGTCTGTATTTCCTATGCTCCTTGTCTAACCTTCATAAATTTGGATACAAATGCAGATCAAATTCCAGCTTGGATGTGTAGAGTATTAAAATAGTCAAAGTCGTCTTCAAGTGTGGTCTCAAGATTGTTAATATACAAGTTGTTTCCATAACAACGTGATGATGACCTACCGATGACCTATTTGTACCAGACACTGTGCATACATTCTCCCTAAGTCTCCTAATTGTCCAAGGTAGGTGCAATTCATAGATGAAGCAACCTGAACTGAGAAAGGCTATATAATTGCCTGAGACCATACAGCTAGCTAATAAGTGACAGAGCTGGGATTTGAACCCAGTGCTCTCTAAACCCAGAGCCTGAGTACTTACTACTGCCTTCTGCACCATCGTATTTAGAGCTCTGTAGCACCTCAGAATAATTCCAATTCTCTAAACTAGGTCTTGATTGAAATGATAAACATTCTTTTAAAGATGCTGGCAACTTCACAAAAGAGAATAATTACCTGCTCAATGCAACTGGAGAGCAATTAAACACACACACACACACACACACACACACACACACACACACCACACCACACCACACCAAAAACTGCTGAACCATAGGTTATAGATGGCAAGTATATTAGAAGCTTAGATATGAGATGTATTTGATACCATGAACTGAAATAACTGGGGAAGGCTTTCTGAAGGAAAAATGTTCTGTTTTGGACCTCCAAAGGTGATCAGGATTTCAAGAAGCTAAGAAGAAAGAAAAGGCTAATTTTAGCATCTGGCAATTAGCTAAACTAGATGGCCTAGGAAACCTCCCCATACAATGCGGCTAAACTTGCTGGATACAAAATTCCTTTAAAATGCATCACTGAGCTTGCATAAAGGGAAGAATAATTCCTGGGGCCTAAAACAAAGAGAGTTTCTGGTCCTTTTGGTAGTCCTAGTTGCCTGTCTAGAGCAGGGGTTAACAAACATTTTCTGTAAAGGGTCAGACAGCAAAGAATTTTGGTTTTGTGAGCCCATATGATTCTTTGTTGCAGCTACTCATAAATGCAGCCATAAGTAATACATAAACGGTGTAGGAGGACTTGACTTGCAGTAGACCTGAATTTGTTCATCTCTGACCTAGTGCCTTGCAGTTCAATGCCTTTTATAGCTCTTCTGATGTTGGGTCTTTACAGAGTGAGAAGATAGAACTGACACAACTCTTACACACATAAAACAGGGTCCCCAGGGAAAGTGTGGACTAGGTGCATGTGCCTCTGGCAAAGGAAAGTGAACAGGGAAACTTGCTTTATCAGATTGGGCTCTAAATGAAAAAAGAAAACTATCTCCCCTATGAATTTGTTATTATAGGTAGGTCTACTTACATGGAATTGGAGTTTAAATTTATGTTCCCTGTATAGTACAGGAAACTTCAAGCTAGAAAATTAACTTAAACTGGTTTTTGATTGGTAGGGACTTAGGGCATCTTACAAAATACACAATACGTTCATAATCCAAAATTACAAAGCACCTGGGGAAGCCAGCCATTGTGAGCAAGAGTCAGCAGAAGCAACAACAAATGGCAGGATATTCTTTCCAGAATTTGACATATTACAATTATTGGTTATAGGAAATGATTAAAGACATAAAAGAAGAATGAAAAAAAAAAAAAGAACAGAATATTTCAGGAAGGAGGAGAGGCAAAGATTCAACAATGGAGGTGACAGCATGTTGAGGGGCAAAGAGGTAAAAGTCCCAGACAGTGCTCATATGAGGATGTTGATGAATGAATGAATTAAAATTGATTAAACTCATAGTGTGCACTAAGCACTATGCTGGGCACCAGTAGCAAAGATGAACAAGAGACACTGACTCTGCCCTCAGGGAGATTCCAGTCTAGGAGAATCAGGTAACTAAATAAAAGCCACAAAATGTAATAGGTACTTTAATTTAAAAAGGTACAAAATATATCAGAGACAAAGGAGGAAGTTATCCATTCCACCCAAGGGAGTCAGGGTAGAGGAGGAACTTATGCTTGAGTCAAGCTCTAAAGAATCCATTGGAGTTCAGACTTTACCCTGTAGGTGATGGGGAATTATTGAATAGTTTTAAGGAGGGAAGTAAAATGATCAGTTAAAAAACTAACTATGGCTCAGTACAATGAGTAGAATGGAAAGTGAAGAAATGAGAGATGGGAAGACCAAATGTAGCATTGTTTGGATAGTCATGAAAAGATAAGGCAGACATGTAGGTGGATTTGAGAAAGATTTTAGAATTTTGTTCATTTTGGGGTTAACAAATAGGAATGACACACATTTGATAGCTGTGCTCCCCTGATCACCCTGTGACCCTACCCCACCTACTCTCTAGTGTTTCTGGGGGTTCCCAGGGTTGTCTCCCAAGTGCTCATCAATAAGTGTACCCCTGCATGACTCCTCTTACCCCTACATGCTGCTGTGCTGTGAACGGGCAAGGTGGGGGTGGGATGTCTCTTCTTTTTCCTTTGGTGTTAAGTGTATAGCTTTTATAAAATTATTCTTTGAATTGCTACTTACAGGCTCCCTACTCTCTGGGAGATGCAGAGGAGGACAGTGGGGGTGAAATCCACCTGCTAGAGCCCATCCTCACAGTGCCCCTCACTTCTGACAACCCAGCCCGCTGTGTCTGGCCCCTTGTTCTCCTAGAACATCCTGTAAGAGCTAAAGCAGGGCTGTGAGGGAGGGGCTGGATTTGGTTCTCCCAGGATATTGCTTTGCTCCCATGCAATGGTTTCACTGAGCCTTCTCTGTTGCTTTTGCCAGAAATGCCTGCTCTGAGACCCAGGTGGGTGGCCATCATATGGAACCTAGAGCTCAGAGTCACCAGTCCAGAGTGAGGATAGTGAGGAGGCTGGGAAGGTTTTCGGGACTAATGGGAAAGACCACTGAAAAGATCAGGCAGGGTCTACAATGCCTACCTCATGAGTCTATTTCCCCCACAAGTTAGTGTTTCTTCGAGAGTGGACTGGTTTATATCAGCCTCTGCATTACATGGAGAGTTGGCTCAAAATTTCAGTTTTGGGGGCTCTATTTGAATTAGAAGCCTGGGTGAGCGGGGGTTGGGAAACTTGCAGTTTTAACCAGTGCTCCCTCCGTGATAGTTTGAAAATCCACACACATTTCTGTAATTGGGTGCATATGTCATTTCCTTTGGTAAATTAAAGGCTCCTGGTGTAGGTGCTGCGTTGAAAGTTTTTCTTGCCTTCCCACAAGCACAGGCCCATGGTGGGTATACAGTGTATACATTCACTGAAGTTGAGCAGGGGGTGCAAGGCTGAAAGTAGAATGACTGTGCTTATAAACTGCCCTTTCCAACAAGACATTTGATACTCATTTCTTTATTACTCTTACTCTTTTATTCTGTAAATACTTACAGTGCTATCTCTAGTCCATGTGCTCTGCTGGGTGCTGAGTCCCAAGAGAATTAAAGTGAGAGAGGCAAGGGCACTGGAGAAGGAAGCAAGGAGTATGAAATAATGGGGTGAGACTTTTCAGGGAAAAAGTTGCCCCCAGAACAGGGAAAGTAAAAATCGTAGAATTTCTTTGTTAGGCTTTTCTTAGGAGTTATAATTTTTGCATTGTTCTGTCTCCCCAAATGAAGAAAGACACCTCAATGCCTTCCTAATTCCCCAGCTTCAGGGCACGGTGGGCAGTCTGAAGACTCTTGGAGTCAGGAGATAAAGGGAAGCATTAAGTTTCATTGGGTCCTGTTTGATCTTTATACCATCAACAGAGGGGCTCTGAGCTCCCCTGTTTCCCTTTTCCTCCAAGTTCACCCAGAAGGCCATGGGCTCTTTGATGTTCAAAGATAGTTTGAACAATGTGCCTGGTCCTTTGTGCCCGAGTGTGCTGCTGGCAAACACTTCTGACTCAAGTCAGGGCAGATGAGAATTCCTCATCTCTTTCAGAGGCAGATCCCAAAGCTGTTAGGAGGAGGAAGAGCATGTTCTTTAATAAATTCCCCTTTCTCAGGGTCTCAGATGCAGTTCTTGACCCTTATTCATCTCCCTTCTCTCAACCTTATCCCTGACCAGAAAATCCTCTCCTTTATTCTGGCAGTATCAGAGTAGCCAGGAAGGCTTTTGGGGCAAGCACCCTTTTAAGAACAGCTATGCACGCAAGCAAAACTCAGGATCCGGTGTTGAGCATGTATCTCCGAAGCACACCACTTCAGGGACCCCCAAGGAATAGGTACCCACAGCTGCAGAAAGAGGCGGAATGCAAAGTGCAGAATCATCCATCCCTTTTCCATTAGTTAAATCTTTTAACACTGTTTTGAGCCTGTCTCTGTGTTGCATGAAAATGCCAGGTGCCTACACCTTCAGCGGTAGTGACCAGAGCTCTCCTCTTGGGTGCCAGAGAGGCCTCAGGACTCTGCCGGCTTAGGAGATGTGCTTGGGCATCTCTCCTGGCCAGGTGACAGCAGGGGCGGGAGACAACTTTGCTGTTGCTCAACACCGAGAGGAACACAATGTGTGTGTGAGTTTGCCTCCTCTGGTCACTTAGTGATTTCAAGGAATGGGGATTTAGTGCAAGGATACATATGCAATAATGGAGACACTCATGCCACGGTGCCCCTGGGAAGAGCCATATAGCTGGCCTCAAAGGCATGGGAACATAGTTCGGGAACTGGAAAGATAAAGTTCCAGTCACTAGGTTATCTTCTCCCACCTGCTCCTCCCCAGCCTTGGCACTTATTGGAGCCTTACCATTATGGTGACTCAGAATGACTTAGTTGCTGTTTCCAGCACTCAGGTGACTACCAGCCTCGCTTTGTTTATGTTTGTTTCTGTTGGCTCACGTCTTTGACTTACTCACTGCTTCTGCTTACTCTTGGACTTTCATGGTCTGTCTTCTTTCTATGTTTTCTTTCTGTGTGCTTTTCAAATGCCCTCCCTTTCCCTGCAAAACTAGTTATGGACTCTCTTTCCCTCTATCTTCTATTAAAATTTAAGAGAAAGAGAATTTGATTGGGTCAAGTGAATCATCACTAACCTTTCTGGGCAATACTCTTTGGCCTGAGATAGCTGATAGGCCACTTTTCAATTTATAGACTGGCCAACCTGGCTAGAGGTGCCAACAATCTGTTTATGGCAAGGCAGCACATGGAAGAAAGCATTGAAGGTTTATTCCTTATATGGGTGCAGTGGATTGAGCAGTTTTCTCAAAAGGGGACTATGGGTATTTATTTTGAAGAATAGTGTGCTTTTGGGGGAAAGACAAACCTGGGTTTGGATTGTAATTCTACTTAGTACCTGTGTGACCTAGGGTAAGTTACTTAATCTTCCCAAGCTCATCTCCTTACCTGTAAAAATGGGGATGGAGATACTATATTGTAGTGATGTGTGAATTAGAGAGAGATTATCTAAGGTACCTAATACATGGTGGGTGCACAGGTGCTCCATAAAGAGCTTTTATTATGGCAACACTGCATTGGTCTGTCTGATTCTGGGTTTTACATGTCACTGATTTTGACATAATTTTGGTGTCAGGAGCCCATATCTTGGTTCATATCCCATGGTTCCTGCAATGGTGATAAAAATGAGAATAAAATAGGTACAGAAAGAACATCATTAAGGAGCATTCAGAATATATATATATTTTTAAAGGAGATTTTTACATGTCACTCATATATCTTTTTTCCCTTCCTTTTCTTAATCCTCACCTGAGGACATGCTTATTGCTTTTATAGAGAAATGGGAAGGAAGGGAGAAGCATTCATTGGTTGCCTCTTGTATGGGTCCCAATTGAGGACCAAACCTGCAACCTAAGCATGTGCCCTGACCAGGAACCGCACTTACAACCTTTCGGTTTGTGGGTGGATGCCCAACCAATTAAACCACACCGGCCAGGGCCCAGAATGTATTCTTAATTGTGTTTTAAGGTCTCATTTAAGTCTGACTGGAACTAATAGGCAATATTTGAGATGTTTTCTCTTCAATAATTCAACAAGAATGACTGCTGTTGTTAAATCTGAAATGAGAAACCAGACACATTTTATTCACTAGTCTCCTTCAACAATTCATTGGAAAATCTTTGCAATGCCTTTGTAGTAAGATGATTTGAGCAAAGACTTTAAAAAACAATGGAGACAGTTCAGAGATACATCTGTAAGATAAAAGCAGATCCAGAGTCAGAAACCACAATGTCTGGTTGTCACTGGCTTAGCGACTGATACAGCAGGAACTATACTCAACCACAATCAGGAGCTGTCTGCCAAAGAAGCAGATCAAAACCAAGACATTCTTCCCCAGTTATGATCCCTGAAAGAAATATAGGTGATTGCCCCAGGCTTCTTGATCACTTCCCTCAGCTAGTTCGGTTCATACTACACTCCCTCTGCCTTCTCAATTTCAGGATTAAATCCTGGCCACCAGACAGAGCTTCTCACCAATTCTTTCATGTGAAGAATTCCTGGATAAGCTGCATATAGCATAGCCAAGCCTTCTGAATATCAATGTGATTCCCCACAGATGAATTCTTTGTAGGCAAATAGCTCATGTTGATCACTTATGAATGTTTGAATTTCATTAGGCAGCTTCTCTCTACACCCAGTTTGAGACACTGGGACCAGGGATTTCATGCAGCTAACTGCAATTGGCCACCCTGAAGGACTGGGTCAAGGAGGACTTCTAGCATCAATGTCCTCACTGAAGTTTTCTGATTGTTATCTGGGATCTGTAGTGTCACAAGACCTGACTCTCAGGATCTCACACTATTCATTCAGGCTTGTTGACCAATATGGCATCAGAGGTACTGGCACCTGATGGCATAATTAAGACTATATAACCGTGTTAAATTTTAGAAAATGTGGTTAGTTTGGTAAAGATAGGTTTTGGTGAAAAATCTGTTATGGGAGAAAATTCTTTTTTCAGAAGCCTGCAAATGCTACTTTTGGTAGAAATAAAGTGAGGCAGAAGGAGTAGCTGCAAGAAAGCTTCTTTTCACTTTACATAAGAGATAAATTATAAACTACTAGACCTTGAAGAGGTAAATTCCAGACTGTGCTAGCCTAAGAGACAGCATTGAAAGTTCTATCAAAAGTTCTCTTTTCCCACTTAGAGTTCTGATGGATGGAAGGACATGAGAATGTCTTTGTGCAGGCTTGTCCATTTTTACATTGATTTATTGATTCAATAAATATTTACTGAGCAATACCATGTGTCAGGCACTGTTCTAAGTATTGAGAATTTAGTATCAAACAAGAAATATTCCTTGGAAATTTAGACTATACCTAATTTTTCCATTACAAATAGTGCTTTTAGAAATGTTTTGGACTTTATTTGGGCACACAAAGTTGTGTAACAGTTTTTCTAAGATATATTCTTAGAAATGGAGTAGCTGGGGTGCAGAGCACACACATCTTCAACTTGCCTATATATTGGTTAGGTCAAACTATAAAGTTCAAATTAAATTTCTGAAAGCAAGACATTGTTCCATAATATTGCCAATTTACCCTATTGTCAGACATTAATTTTTGCAATCTCGTAAGTATGTAATGGTATTTCACTATGGTTTTGATATTTATGTCCTTGACTACAGGTGTGATGGGGTATTTTTTCATATATTTATTGGTCCTCTGGATTTCCTTTTCTCAGATTCTTCAGGAATCTGAAGAATCTGAGAAAAGGCTTATTTTGTTTTACCTTTCCTACTTTCTGAGGACTGACTACTCACTCTGTCATGTAACAAGATTCCATATATATCTGGGGCTGCCTCTCTACCGTCTAATCTCTTCTATACCTATTTATTCCTGTGCCAACACTTCTCTTTCTTAACTAATATAGTTAAAAATAAATTTTTGCAACTTTAGAGTAATCCCCATCTTCACTTTGTTCTTTAAAATGTCCTTGACTATTCTTGGCTGCAAATTCTTCCATATAATATTTAGAATTAACTTTTTAAGTCCATTAAAACAATCTATTAATATTTAGACTGGTATTTCATGAACTCTATAGAATAATTTGAGTTGAATTAGCATGTTTAATATATTGATGTTATAAGTCATTATCATGGTGAAATGTTCTCCTACTTTCCTTTAATTCTTTAGATGAGGTTTCTTTCAGTTTTTTGAACATATTTAAAATAGCTGATTTAAAGTCTTTGTCTATTGAGTTCCAATATCCATTGACAGCTTTTTTTACCCTGTGTATGGAACATACATTCCTGTTTATTGGCATGTCTTGTATTTTGTTGTTGGAAACTGAATATTTTAAAGAATGTAACATAGTAACTTTAGAATTCAGATTCACTCCCATCCAACACTTTATTATTATTAGCATTTGTTCTGTGACTTTTCTGAACTAATTCTGTAAAATCTGTGTCCTGCATTGGGTGCGGCCACTGAATTCCTGGCTTCATTGCTTAGTGGTAAGCTAATGATTGGGCAGAGATTTTCTTAAATGCCACGAGCCAATATGTGTCCTACTTTTGTTGTGGGATTCTATGTGCGTGTGTCAAAACACAATTTCAATGCTCCAGCAGGCAGGTCACAACTCTGCCTTAGCTTTTTCTTCCTGCTTGCACAGAGCTTTAAGGTCAACCAGATTAAGGCCTTCTCAAGTCTTTCCTGGACCTGTGCACAGAACTATATGTGTATGGGGCCTTCTACATTTCAGGAATTACTGGAGTTTTTCAAAGTCCCCTATGGATAACCAATTCTCCATTTTTTCCTTTAAGATTTTTTGTTTGCCACTTATTACAACAGTAACACTCCATCAGGCAGCTGTCATTTTAAATAATTGCCACTGATTGTTTTTACAAATGCCCTGGATAGGGCTGCTCAAACAGAGGGAGCTCCAATCCAGTCAAATAAAGACAATCTCTGAGAATGGAGCTTTTCAGTAAGCTGCCAGACATGTCTAACAGTGACAGTTCTTTGGGGGTGGGACTACTGGGGAGCTCCAGACTTGTTCTGCCCCTCCCGTAGTAGCTGCTAGGCTGATGGTTTTCACAGCTACTACAGTGTGAGACTATGGTTATAAGGCTACAGCAGAGCAGGGAGAAGAGAATGGAGTCAGAGCAAATTAAAATGGCATAAAACAGAAGGCTGTTCTTACTGAGTTTCAATTGTTTTTCTTGAATTAAAAGTTTCTCTGATTGTGCAAGCTTTAGTTAATTTACAGAGTTCTAAAAAGATTGATTTTGACATTTTTTCCAGTGTTCCCATGGAGAACCAGATTTTAGAGGTTATCCACTGTTCTGGAAATGCTTCTAGTCTCTCTCTTTGTGTCACTTGTTATATTTATATACATATATAAATACATATATGTTATATATTATTTAGAAATACAATTAAGTATATGTATAACAATAAGTGATATACATACATATATTATTTAGGAATATAATTAGTTCTTTTATAACTATCCTAGAAAAAATGTAAATATCCCTAGAAAATATAACTCAACAAAACTGTCTAAAAAAGAAATATAAAGCCTGACTATACTAAAAAGTCACTATTTAAAAAAAATTATTCTCTTTCACCCCTGTGCCCCAACATGCACACACACACACACACACACACACTCACATTCTACCAGGCTTAGTGATTTTATAGGTGAATTCTACTGAATGTTATTTAAATTTTTCCATAAAATAGAGAAACAGAATTACCCTCAACTCATTTTATAGAGACTCCTTTATTTTTAATACCAAAACAAGATAAAAACAACATAATAAAGGGAATTGTGGACAATATTACATGGGAACATAGATGTAAAAATTCTAAGTTAAATGTACAAAACATATATCCTAACTAACTTTGGTTAACCTAGGAATACAAGCATGGATTAACATTTTAAAATCCATTAATAGATTAATGGATATTTACATGTAATTTACATCAACAGATAAAATGAGAAAAGCAATATGTATTAGTCTGCTAGGGCTGCCTACACAGAATACCACTGACAGGGTGACTTAAACAACAGATATTTATTTTCTCACAGTTCTGAAACCCAGAAGTCCAAGATCAAAGTGTGAGCAGGTTCGGTTTCTCCTGAGGTCTCTCTCCTTGGCTTGCAGATGGCCACCTTCTTGTTGCCTCTTCATGTGGTTAGCTCTCTGTGCACATGCATCCCTGGCGTCTGCTTTTCTTATAAAAACACAAGAGTAGATTCATAGCCTCGTTTTAACACAATCATCTCTGGCTATCTTTTCATCTATGTCAGGCTCATCAGATCAGCCTTGTCTTTGATGGTAGAGTTCTTGTGTGGCTCTTATGCATGAATGGAGCAAAAAAGAAGGGTTTCAGCACCATGATGCTGCTGACCTAGCTCACCTAGGATACCTCTCTTCTCTTCCATCCATCCACAGCCCAGCTTAAATCCCATCCTTTTCAGGGTACTATGAACCACAGTGATCCCACCTTCCTCCTCGAAAGCCCTTGAAAGTTTCTTGTCTGCATTATTCCTTTACTTTTACACATATGTTTCCTGCATCATGTCTTCTATTGTTAATTTAGCATGATATAATTATAGGTTTTCTGCTTTCATTAGGTTAGTAAGTTTTTCCAGAGTAGGGACGAGACTTCTATATTGTCTATAGTATGTGTTCATAGTAGTTACTCAATAAATACCACTTAAGTATATTTACGAATAAATTTATAAATGAACAAATGAATGAATGACTAGAATACAAGAGTACTGAACACACCCTCACTTTTGGGCACTTCTTTGTGATGACTTGGTACTAGAGCAGGAAGAAATACCTCCTCTGAGCCCCAAGCACATGTCACTGCTGCCCTGTGGATGAAGTCTCTTTTCTACCATGCCTCTAGGGTTTCTTTTAGTGAGGAATCTGTCCTGTCATTAACTCCAACTCTTTTCTAAGGAAAAATGTTACCCCCGATGACCAGGGTCCTCGCGACCCCTGGTTCAGTTACTGAACACAGCTCCATGTTTACTCAGATCCCGTCTCCAAGTAGCCAGTAGTAAGGTGCTGATTAACAACTCTTACTATACATGGCAACAGTATTTAATCACTTCCACATGCTCCTGAACTTCATGTTATATTGTTTCAGCCGCTAATTTTCAAAATCCTAGAGAAAAGACCTCTGCTTGGAAACATGTGCTTCGGAGCTGTTCCTTTCTGCTGTGCTCTTCCAGAAAGCTTACATGTGGTTTAATTCAACAGCAGGACTGAAGGGGAGACACGTTCATAATTTTTCTCCGGCTTTTCCTCCTTTGAGTCCTGTTTCTGCCAAAGCCCTTGGCCAGGATTCAGAAATGGCACATTCAATAATACCCAATGTGTTTGGGTAATATTTCATAATTACATTGTTGTTGGGGAAATTGTTGCCTTGAGAATAATTGCTATACATAAACAGAAAGTCTGAGACCCATGTGCCCCTCCACATCTCTCACCCCCACTAAGGGGAGAGGGAGGTGTGAAGGTAGAAGAAAAGAAAGAAAGGAGAAAAAGAAGGA
Source organism: Furipterus horrens (assembly GCF_987537825.1). Lineage (NCBI taxonomy): Eukaryota > Metazoa > Chordata > Mammalia > Chiroptera > Furipteridae > Furipterus > Furipterus horrens. Next base: position 75,476,183 of record NW_028327182.1, read on the forward strand.
GAGAGGAATATGGAGTTTGTCTGTTTGGCTTTAGTAAGAGGACACATTAGAGAAGATTTATAAAACAGCGAAGGATGAGTATTAACAGCTTTTAGGAACCCTGCCAATTCTATTCTTGGAACTGATTTTCTTCAGAGGGTAAATAAAAAACCCACATCCAGGTTTCTAGAAGATGTAGGAATAGATGATGATGTGGACTGGAAACTTAGATGTCCCTGCCTGCTGCCCACACCACCTCTCTGAGTGAGCTCCTGAAGCCAGCTGTTCAAACACGGCTTCCTCAGACAGCCGCTCTTTCTAGTCTCAGCATCCTACCATGAAGCTGGGTTCTGAGACTCAAAGGGGATACACTGGGAGGCTCTCTCCTGCTGGGTGAGGGGGTGGAAGCCTAGTGCTAATGGTGGGTTAAATTGGGAGGCCCATTGAATGATGTCTTCTTAGCCTCAAGAATCTATATAGGCCAGGACTCTCCCTGAAGCAGCTGCTGCCCAGGTTGGGCAGAAAACATGAGGGATAGTGTCGAGCAGGCTTCAGTTTCCACACATTATTATAAGGAGCTTCACTGAATTTTAGTAACCTGTGAATTTGGAAAGAAGGGGCCCATGCAGACCTGAGCTCTAAGTGGTCATCCCTTGATGTGAGGTGCCAGGGCACAGCTCAGTCCCCAGTGAAATGCCATGACCCCCCAAAAGAAGCATCTTTCCAGGGCAGCCACCCAGACGAATGCTCCACAAGGACCACAGCAGAGCCTGGCGACGGAGAAGCAAGCACAGGCAGTGCGTGCAGCGTCAGAGGTCACTGGCAGGTTACTCTTGAGCTCTGACTTGAATTGGTGACAGCAGCTTATGTGCTCATCTTCCTGACATTTCCAAACAGTTCGGGAGACATCATTAGAGTTAGTTTCAGCCAAGAAGGGCTTTTAGTTACAGTCCAAGATGTCATTTATTAAGAGCAAAACATGTAAAACTCATATTTTAAAAGAACTATACCCCAAACCACCAAATTCAGATGCTGTTCTTCCAAAACAACAATAGCAACAAAAACCAAATCCCCAAACAAAAGGCGTCACCACATACAATGCAGCATTTCCTGGCACCCTCCAGAGATCTGTCCCCCCCCACCACACACACCTGCACTGCCCTTACCCAATTAGACTCTAAGCTCCAGGAGGACAGGAATTTTGGCAAGCTTTGCTCTCCATTGAATTCCCAGCACCTAATACAGTCCTTCAAAAACTTCTGAATGAATGAATAAATTAATGCGTGAAAAATAATAAATTCAAAAAGAAACCAACCAAACAAGGAAACAAACAAAAAACAATCAGGAAATAAGATCTAAAAGAGCATTTTTAGTTTCATTTAAACAATACTGCTTGGCTGGGTTGAACATTCATTCTGCTTGTATGTAAGTGAGAATCTATGTGTGGGTTCCACTCAAATCTGGGAATATTCCTAAATTGTAGTATCATTTCCTTTCACCAATCTTAGCTGTTTCAGATGATTACTGGGGCAAAAAGTGTTAAACGATTCTCAGAAGCCTAGCATCTACCTATGGTGCATGAAGGAAATGATTCGCATTTGTTTTAATAAAGTTTTACATTTATATTTAAGGAGGTCCTTGCAGATACAAATTTGAAGCTATTTTCTCTCTGTAGGTCTTCTGTTGGCCAGAACTATGGGCCAAATGCTGTTGCCACCATTTTTTAAATTCTCAATTTCCATCATTTCTGTTCATGATGATCTTGGGTCTTCCTGAGAGAGAACAGAGAGCCTTCCTATCCTGCCTGAGGCCTGGAGCTTCACTAATGAAAGCCAGAGGATAGATTTTGATCGACCCAATTTATAAACAAGCTGGGACTTTCAGCAACTTCTTGCACCTAACCAAAAGCCAACTCACTCAAACATCTTGATATCCCAGATCCTGCCTCATTTTAAGCCTTGATAAAGTGTATTTCTTTCTGTGTCCCTTCCCATTCTCTGTTATCACCCCTGACATGATGGTTTAGGGACGCCAATGGGTTGGTCTGTGAATGGGGACTTTAGACCAAGTCATAGCAACAGGCTTCTGAGCTGGGTAAAATGCCAAATGTGACTTAATTTACAGGAACTTGGGAGGCCCCCTGGTAGAGCAAATCCACTCCCTTTAATTGACCTGGTTGGAATTTTCGCCACAGAGATTACAAAACTGGGAGCAATTAACTGCAGATATTAATAGATTCTGTCATGTAAAGTATTTGTAACAAAGCCTTCGGTGGAATTCCAAGCTGAGAATTTTTACTCCAGGAGCCAAAGAAGCCTTTGTTCTGGGGTTGATGTCATGCAACTATTTTTAGAGTCCAAGTCTGCTCTGGCTGGGGTAGGGGGAATGGCCTGATAGTTCACTATCCTTCCCCTCCTGCCTCTAGGTCCCTTGTGCCAACACCCAACCACCAGTTTCTTTTCTTCCCACATCAAGGCATGTGATCCAGATGTGACCAGGGAGGGATGAAGGCTTCACGGGGTTCAAACCAAGCTCCTGAGGTGTGGGGACAAGGATTATCACAAGACCCAACCCAAAGAGACAAACTGTTTGAAGCTCTGGGGAACCATGGTTGGACGTTTGGAAAGACTAAAGGGGGTCCTCTATCCGCTCCTGTCAAGCAAAAACCGAAGACATTTGGTTTTGTATCAACAAGAGTGCCTGTAAACTCCTAGCTTCCTCATGGACTCCTGCACTCTCTGTATAGGACCTGTTACAGGAGCAGAGATGCAGGGAAGGAGGAGGGTGGGCCCAAATGTACCAGAACTCATGCTCCATTCTAGTTTGTATTTCTGCTACTTGTTAGTATCATACTTTTCATATCAGTTTTATCCATCTTAGTAAGTGTGAACATCTAACTACTCTAAGCAAGACTTGGTGTTCTAGTGATGGGGAAACCAAGGACCAGAGAAGAGAAATTATTTTTCAAAGATTATTTAAAGAGACAAGAACTCAGGTTTCCCAACTCCTGTTTCAGAGTTTGTTTGTTTTTTGTTTGTTTGTTTTTTTTTCCAGTAAGCTGAGCACATTGGCCCAGCTGGAGAAGAGGTTTCCAGGAAGAGACTGTCCCCAGAGAGAAGTGTCCTGTTTGGGCCCTGCTTGACCCACCACAGAGACAGCTGAGCCAGGCTGCATCCTTCAAGCATGCTGTATGTCTACCATCCTGTCGGACTGTGTGAGAATGGCTCCTGGGGTGGCCAGGCCTCTCCCCATTTCTCTCTTCCTCTTGGGACCCCTGTGCTAAGTGTAAATGTCACAGAGCACTGAGCAATGCTTCCAAGTAGTGACTGACCTTGTCTAGGTGAGGCAGGCCTTGACAACTGAGGGGCATAGAGACTTGTGGGTCCAGGGTTGCCCCAACCCCCAGGCAAATGCAGTCCCCCAGCAGGGTGAAGGGCTTGAGGAAGGAGCCCTGACTGCACTCAGCCTCCTCTGCTCCCCTGGTCAGTGCCTTTGTGGAATGAACACCAGGAGAATAGAGCTGGGATCCCACGCTTTCTCCCATTGCACGCATCGCATGGGGGGTCAGGAGATCACTGCTGGGGGAGGAGGAGGCTGTTCCCCTACATAGTGCTTGGCCATATGGCCTGACTGGAGAGTTCATTCCCTCTTTTTTTTTTTTTTTTCTCCCAAGGCTGTAGGAGCCTTCTGAAAGAATGAGCGGTATTTTCCACCTCCTCTCAAGGACAGCCGGGGCTCTGTGCTCTGGGGAGCTAGACTTCCCTAGCTCCAGGGGAGAAACAAGTATAAACCAGTGCATGGGAGGAGCTGGCTTTTCCCAGAGTGGGACTTCTCAGGGTGAAGGGAAGGAGTGGCCCACCCCAAGGAAAGATGCTCACAGTGGAAGGATGCGGGTGCAGGGCCCCTTGGGAGGGATAGCCCATGCTCTGCCTGAACTCAGTGGTAGGAGACGGCAGGACCTTGGATGGAATGCATGTGAAGAGGTCTGGGAACCAGAAGTTCCACTACCTTAAGAGCTGTGAAGGGTTCTTGAAGCTCTTTTCTTGGTTTGGAGGAAGAGAGCCTAGAACAGCAGAGCCCCCAGTCTTAGAATGGACCACACAGGCTTGGACATTGAGCATCAAAGTGGAGACCACCAGGTGCTGAAGACAAGAGGCCCTTTCCCATTTCCTGGATTATGTTAAGTCCCAGGACTTTTTCTTTTTGGACCCAAAAGGAATTGAAACTGTCTTAGAAGGATGAGTTAGGTTTAAACTCATTTAGAGAAATTTTAAAATGTGTTGTTTTTTTTGCTCAGGATTTGTGGAGTAAATTCATACTGTTTTCAAAGTCTCAAGAGAGGGTGGCCCTTCACCTCCACTCAGCGCATGACCCCTCTCGGCCATGATCACCAAGACACATAATGTAAGACGGCCTTTTACCTTCACTTACACTTGCTCCAGACCCCAACACAATATAGCGGACTGTCCTTTTGGAAAGCACTTCTTTTTCAAAGCAGCTGCCTTAGAAAAAATTTAAATCTGGTTTCCCTGTAAAATGTATGTGTGTGTGTGTGTGGGGGGGGATGTAGAAAAGCTACACAGAGGGATTTGCTTATATTCCTTTAGGTTCATCTTAACTTCTGGGAAACCTGGTGGCATCTCTGGTTGGCAAGACACAAAGTCTGCGTCATGGGGTTCTTAAGAGTTTTAAGGAATTCTAGAATAATGAGAAAATTGTTAGGTTTGATTAGAGTGGAAAATGAAACTTGTCTCCCACTGCAAGTCAGGGGCGCAGAGTCTGGGAAGCCAGTCCCTCTGAGAATAATGCCTGTAAATGCCCTGTTCTCTCTTCACGTCCTTTTCATCATGCTCTCGTCTTTCTGGGCAATGTTTCAGGGCTCCTCTTCAACCTCACCCCTCCGCTGATGGGATGGAGGTTGCGTCTCTGCCTCTCCTTTTTCTTGAGTAGCAGAGAAGGCTATACTGTGGCCTCAATTCTCATCAGACCATCAGACCATTTTAAATATAAGATGTTGTGAGAGAAGAGATTATTCTTTCTGCAGAGATGAGGCTGCAACTGATCCAAAGCATTACTGCCTTGAACCGGTCCTTCTCCTGCAAAACCTGGAACTAGATCGAAATAGAGAGAAGGTGGCCTAGTTCTGTTCTGATGTGAACATATTCAAATATTTGTTCTTGGCCTGAACAAAACTCAAACCAGGGGAAGTTTAGGCTCACTTCAATCATCATTATTAATTTTGAGCCTCTGATACAGAGAAATGGAAGGCTCCCTTTGGACTCTCTTTTACTGTTTCAGTACCAATCTCTCCCTTACTCACTAACTTGAAAAACATGCATGGTCAGGAACAAACTTTGTAGAGCCAAGATTTGCCGCATCTACCTCTGCTGAGCCTCATGAAGTTGCTGGGTATCTCTAGTCCCCTTGTCACCAAAAGGCAACTTTCCTGAGCTGTCCATGTGGACTTGTGGTTCCTGGCCAGTTCCACTTGCTTAGGACTAGCTGGCTTCTCATGCCATGCCCTGGAAATCAGTGTCCAGAGTTCTTCATTCCCTCGCCATCTGTCGATCAGAGGCTGCTGCTCTCTCATTAGGCCTGGCTGGCGGAGGCTCATTTCTCTTTTCTGTACCCCAAAGGGCACTCCTGAAGGACAACCTGTGCAACATCCTCTGGCTTTCTAGGACCCCTGAAGCAGCTGGCTGCACCGCCTTCCTTAGCTGCCACCGCTCGCTCACCGTGGCCCCCAGACCGTTCACTCCAGTCAAGCCTCTGCTCTTTCTCAGTTTTCTCCTTGCCCCCACCCCCCACCTTTCCTTAGCACTGCACATTTTATTTTCTCTCTCCTTTATCCAGGCAAGGTTCCTGTTCTTCTCTATCATGAGCAACAGGAATATCAAAATAAAGAAGAGGAAAGTGGCTTAAGAGTCAAAGGACACACTGCAGAAGTGCTGTCAAAGTCACTATTAGTGCCAGGAGGGCTGCCTTTACTGGATGAGACAGGACAATGCTCAATGGTGTTCAGAGTTGGTCCATTAGCAGAGAGAAAACCTAGCAAAAACTTGGGGAAAGTGGACCGTGCCATGGTCATTTTTGGGTGAAGTATTAAAGCATTGAAATTTCCCTCTAGACTAAGGAAGAAGTAATGGAGAATAGTCTGTTGAAAATTAAGCCTCTGTGAAATTGATCTGCCTCAATCTCTTTCAGCCTCAACATGTGGGGGTAAGCAATGTGAGTGAGCACTGTTGCCCTGGCCTGATATAGGGTGGGAGCCTTGGGAGAAATGAAGGCAGGACGATGCTGGGCATTGCCAGATAAATGCCTCAGCTATTGGGAAAGAAGATTACCCAGGGAAAAATATCAGAAAATAACAGAAGAGATTCCGTGACATGTGGCAATCCAACCAATAACCAGAAATAATAGCCATGAAGAAGAAAAGAGAAAGCATCAGAGAAACAATGAAACCACCTGGAAAGCTTGCTAATTAGCTCAGGTTTTCCAAGTGATCATACAAAAGATGGAAGGAAAGGCACATGGCCCGGCTAGTCCATGTGAAATATGTCAGAGCGATTCAAGATCACAGTGAGTTGTGATTGTGAAATGTGCCAAACAGCAAAATGGACCACTTGGAGTGAAGAAATGACAACAAGATGAAGTCAATACTTAGAAAAGATTGTGTAATGGCTGTTTGAAGAGCCAAAAGACTTTCAAGATCATCTTGTCTATGGTAGACTCTCTCTCCATATTTATTCTTTCTTTTTTCTATTTGCTAATGGAACTCTTCTCCCTCCCCTTCCTCCGCTTCCAGACCTAGCTCAATACATGACCACCCATTTGCAAACCGAATTCTCCAGGCTTCTTTGCAGCTAAGTGGCCATGTGGCTATGTTCATGGGCCAGTGGGATGTGAACAGAATGAAGTGTGAAACTTGGGGTTCTCTCTTTAATCTCCTTGAAGAGGAGTACCCTGGACATTCTTTCTCCTCCTTTCTGCCACCTGCAATCAGAGGTGGAAGCCACGTGCAACCACAGCAGAGGTGACTCACTGGCTTGGCTCCCTGTACGCTGACCTATCACCCCTAAACTACTAAAGTTTAGATTTTATGAGAAAGAGGCATAAATTTCTAACTTATTTAAGCCGTTGTATTTTGGGGCGTTTTTTGCTGCAACAGCTTAGCCTAATAAACCTTACCACACAATCAAACTATCTCATTTTGCAGGAGAGGAAAAGAGACCCAGAGAGTTTAAGTGCTTTATGAAGGTCAAAGTGCTGCCGCATTAGTGGCAGAGCAGGACCAGAGCCCAGGTTTGCTATTGTTAGTGTAATGTTTCTCTTTCTACTCCATCTTCTGACTCAGAGAGCACAGAGCTAAGTCACCTCCTAGTTAGCTTATCTGTTCTACTGAAGACAGTGATCTTACATCTGAAAATGGTAGAACAAATACTGACTAAAAGGAAATGAAACCACAGGTAGGGTTTCACTTCAAATCAATTTAAGACTTCAGCTTGTCAGAATTTTTGTCTGGGGCCCAGGTTGATCACATGCCAGGATACTGAAAATATGGTCCTTCATGAGAGCTGTACCCTCAGGGAAGTTCTCCCTTCTTCTATGAGCCATTGGTATGTTTTCGTGAAGGATCAGGCCAATCAAACAAACTGCAAAATTGAAGAAACCGCTCTGCGGCACAGGGTTGCCATACCCACAGTGGTCAAGCTGGAGCCCACGGGCTGCCTTCTGTATGGCTTGGAGGAAACCCATCTTCCCAAAGCATCTCCTTGTCCATGCATGTGCCACAGCACCAGCATCCACCCTAGAGATGATTCCTTCAGCTCTTCAAAGCTCTTCTGTCTTTTAGAACTCTCTCCTTTCTTAAGACTTTTAGTTTACACATGCAGAGAAAAATTGGTGAGATGAGATCCAGCAGGGTAAGCCCCTTAATAAACTTTACCCGCTTCCAGTGTTCTTAGCCCAACCCCCTGGTAGGCATCCTGAATTTTGTGAGCCCTGGTGGTAACACAAACATTAGGCAGGACTAGACTTGTGATAGTAATGACCAGCCAGCTGTACTGGGTCCCTGCCCCTCACCAAGAGTGTGACTAATAACCTGATCATGCACCTTACATGTTTCACACATCCCAAACTTGACTACACAAATTTAGACATTCACTGCATTTGTCAGGGCTTTCCAGAGGAACAGAAGCCATATATATATATATATATATATACATATATATATATATATATATACACACACACACACACACACACACACACATATATATATTCTCAAGAAAGTTATTATAAGAAATTGGCCTACACTTCCCAAGATCTGCAGGGTGAGTCAGCAAGCTGCAGACTCAAAATTGCCAATAGTATATTTCCAGTCTGAGTCCAAAGGCCTGAGAACCAGAAGAGCTGATGGTGTAGTTTTAGTCCAAAGGCTGCAGGCTCAAGACCCAGGGAGTGCCAATATTTCCATTCAAGTATTAAGGCAGGAAAAAAGTTGATATCCCAGTGTGAAGGCCACCAGGTAGAATGAATTCTTTCTCACTCAGGGGAGGGTCAGCTCTTTGCTCTGTTTAACACTTCAATGGATTGGGTGAGGCCCACCCACATCAGGGAGGGCAATCTTTTTTATTCAGCCTACCAATTTAAATGGTAATCTCATCCAAAAGAACCCTCTCAGAAACCCCCATATTAGTGTTTGAGAAATATATGGGCAACTCATGGACCAGTTAAGTTGACACATAAAATTAACCCTTCCGGGCACTATTGTGTTGTCATTCTGTTGGGAGGGTGGGAGTGAGTGGCATGTAGTATACGGGGGTGTAGTGGAAAATTAAAATAAATATTTTCTGAGTGTGATATTCAAATTTGGTGCAAACACCTTAACATAAATTAGGATTTTAAGTTGAGAGACTCGAAGAACTAGAACTCTGGGTTTTCAAACATTATGTGAATTGAACTCCTCATTATTGCTATTTAACTCTTTGTCCCAACACACACACACACACACACACACACACACACACACACACACTAAATCTGCCTAAACTATCTGATTTGCAGATCCATGACACTATGTTGTTTGAAGTCACTCACTTTTGAAGCAGTTTTTTACACAATATTTTTGTGGCAATAGGTAACCATTACAATTGCATACATAATAAATGAATTATAACTGTGATATTTTAATAAAGGAGAAATATGGAAGTATATTATAGAACAACTTGACAATATCTAGAGGTTGGAGGAATGCTTTTCTGAAGAAGGAACTTAATTTAAGCTGATGTTGGGCTAAAAGGAAAAAAATTCCAGGCAGAGGGAACAGCAGATATAAGGTCTTGAAGCTGAAATGTTTAGTGCATTTGAAGAACTGAAGCAAGGTCAATGTAGCTGGAGCTCAGAAAGAGAGGAAGAAAACATTTAGGTGGGATGAAGATGAAGATAAAGAGGTTGGCAGGAGCTCAACCATGAGGTGCTTGGGAGTCATGTTAATTCTTCTTCTTCTCCTTCTCCTTCTTCTTCTCCACCTCCTCCTCCTCCTCCTCTTCTTCCTGCTCCACCCCTTCCTTTTCCTCCTCCTCCTCCTCCTCCTTCTTTACTAGTAATAAATGGGACCTTGTAATTAGGGAGAGACCTGATCAGATTTGCATTTCTGCAACAAGTTTCAACATGGTGTGAAAAATGGACATAAGTAGGGCAAAAATGGTGTTGGGAGATTGGATAAGAGGAAGAGCATATTTTATTAGTCTTGGGGAGAGATAATGTTGACTTATATGATAGTCTTCATGGTGGAGATGGAGAGGAATATTTAAGAGAGAGAAATGACAGAATTTGATAATTGATGAGGTGAAAGTTAGGAGGGAGTTGTTTTCCAGGCGTCCGGTATGAATTATTGAGTAGTTGGTGGATCCGGTCATTGCTATGGAGAAAACTGAAGAAGGGGCATATGTGATGAAAAGCTTTGGGTTCTATTTTTATGACCTTGGGCAAGTGATAGTCTATGAGCATTGTTTTTAACTGTAAATGGAAATGGTACCTCTACGTTAGGATTGTTGAGAAGAGCAAATGAGATCATGCATGTCAAGGAACTTTGTGAATCAGAATGCACAGTTCAAAGTAGGATCTTAATTTTTATTTTTTTGACTCACTCCAGAAAAAAAATTATTTTTTATTTTTATTTTTGCAAAATTATCTTTCAGATATAAGGTTATTTTAAAATAATTCTTTGGGTAAAGTATAATTCAAATAAAAAGTAGAAACTCCTGGAAGCCCTTTCTACAGGGTGAAAAATACCTTCCTCTTTCAGCCATCAGATGGCCATTTAATCAGCTGCTCAGAAGCTATGAATCCCCACATCATGGATAACACTGCTCTGCAGTTCAAGCCCGGGTGGAGCGGCGCTCCCTAGTGCCACCTGCAGTGATGAAGACAAGAGACTCTAGCAGAGATAGAGGGCTATATGGGAGAAACAGAAGTTGATGAGCTGAAGGGGTATATAAGAACTGGTTGACCTTGAACTGTTTAGTCTTTTTGGGAAAAACCAGTGAAGAAAAAAAGAGCCAAACCTTGAGACCTCATCTGAGATGTTTTTTTTGAAACAGCTGTAGACCCTGCGTTCTTAGTGACCCTGCCTTTTTTAATTGCTTTAGGCTGGGAGCTGAGAACAGTTCCCACTCATGACTACCATCATTTGGACACACTGTCTCCATTAGTCCAAATCAGGACAAGTCTTCTGTGCACCATGGAAAATCCTTGAAGTTAGACTCTCTGGTAAAAATCTGGAGTGGGATGGGCACGGGAGCTGAGGGACTGATGAAATCCTGCTGTTAGGATTATACAACTTCAACCTGCTTAAAGTATAACAGTGTGGGCTGCTTACTGTGCTCCACAAACCACAGTTTCTTGTGAGACCAATTAATGATAATTTTTATTTATTTAAAATCATTCATTGATCTACCCTTGCCATAGTCAGCCTGATTTCAGCAAACAAAATTACTGTCAGTGTAGTTACTGAGGCCAAAAACATAGAAGTCCTTAATTTCTTGTTCCTTTGCCCCCCACACCCCACCCATTATTAAGAACTATAAAGTCTACCTCCATGACATACCTCAAGCACCCCATTTTCCCCATACCCACTGCCATGACACTTTCATCTATCTGAACTTCTACAGACACTGCCCCCCAACTGCCACCATTCAAATACCAAATAATAGCTCATGCTATCTCTTTAAGTATAAACAGTCCGCTTCACTCACCTGCTTAGAAGTTTCCTTTGGTTTTCCCACTGAATTTAGAATAAATTCAAACTCCGTCATACCCTACATGATGTAGCTCCCATTCCCCTTTCTGACCTCAGTTCATATCACAGGATGATACTGGAAATATTCACTATGTGATTCTGGTACATCTGTCCCATTAGAATGAATAATTGACCAATCAGAACAGGTGTTAGCCAAAATACAAGCACACCAGTGCTAGGGCCTACTGGCTCAGTATTAGGTGTGCTCATGTGAAACTGGGCTGCAGACACATGTGCCCTGTTACTCAGGCCTCAGTCTCTTTCTCTCTATCTATCTGTTTGTCTATCTATCTATCTATCTATCTATCTATCATCTATCTTCACCTGAGGATACATTCTTTGATTTTTAGAGAGAGAGGAAGGTAGAGAGAGAGAAACATTGATGCATGCACCCTGACCAGGGATTGAACCTGCAGCATTTTGGTGCATAGAATGATGCTCCAATGGAGCCACCTTGCCAGGGCTCAGTATCCAATTTCAATGGCCTTTATCACTGGCCCCCCAATCTACAGGACTCCCCCACCTCTTGGCCCAAGTCCTCTCATCATAGTGTTCTGTGGTGAATTATCTGGTTCATTTCATTTTTATTTGCTTGTAAATGTATTGCCTGCCACTCTCTAATAGCTTATAATTGGAGAATTAAGAATTAATTAATTGATATAAGAATTATGTTATTATTATAATAGCTTATAACTGGAGAATTAATTGGAACTTGCAATACAGTTAAGCTTCAGGAGAAAAGGGTGTTTGGCATGTCAGTTCTTACACTGTCTCCCTGGAAATAGCATCAAATTTCATGGGTTAAGGGTTCAATCCCACAGGACTGCCTGCTGTCCCACAGAAAATGACATTTTCAAATCCAGGTCATCACCGGTGCTTTTAACTGACCAGCTATAGATCAGAGGTTCTAATGATGCCCTTCCTTGGTTTGATTAATTTGCTAGCGTGGCCCTCAGAACTCAGGGAAACATTTTCCTATTAGATTACTGGTTTATTAAAAAGGGTATAACTCAGGAGCAATCAGATAGAAGGCATGCACATGGCAAGGTGTGGGGAAACTGTGGAGAACTTCAACATAGGCTTCATTCATTGAATCATTGGCCTTTGGAGGTAAATTCAACCTCCATCCCCTCTCCTCACCCTTGAGGGGAACTGAAAGTTTCAAACCTCCAGTCAGTGGTCCCTGGCAACCAGCCTCATCCTTTGGTGACTTAAGAGCATTCCAAAAAGCAATCTCATCAATATAACAAAAGATACCTTCTTACTAAGATAATTCCAAGGAGTTTAGGAGCTCTGTGCCAGACCTGGGACTAAGACCAAATATATATTTCTTAGTAGGAATCACAATATCACACAGCCCTTGATGAGGATTTATAGTCACTAAATTACTAATCATATTGATTCTTTTAACAGCTCCCTAGATGGCAACCCAATCTTTCTAGTCCATCTTGTAAATGGATTCCAGATGTTCTTCCAGGAACAACTACTTTTATCACATCACTGCTCAACTTGAAAGTCCCAGTTATTGTGAGATCAGGTCCAGACATCCCATCCTGGTGCTGGTGTCCCGGCGTCATCAGGTGGGAAGAGCACTGGGCTTTGGGTCAGACACTCTGGCTTAGAATTGTAAGTGCACGGGAACTTACTTCCTTTAATATGACTTTTTCCTTTATTAAAACTAGCTTTGACCTGTCTAATAATGTTACTGGACTAAAAGTGTTGGTTTGCCAGTGTACATTAAAGCTCAATCAAATGCGAATAGGAGTTTGCTGCCAAGAAAGTAAAGGTTTATTAGTGGAGGAAATGGTGCCAAGCTTGGAGTCACAGGTTAAGCAAGTGCTCAAAGACCTGGCTCCCTGACGGCCTCCAGGGGCTGGGTTATATAGGAGAAAAGTCATTAACATGGTGGCTAGAGGAGTTGGGGGTCATGTGCTCTACTGATTTGTTGGGACCACAGTAGGGATTTGTTGATCAGTGTATCAGGTCTTGATGTCAGCCATGGTGTTGTTCTGTCTGGTTTCATGTGGGCTCTGCTGTGATAGGCTTGGTCTCTTAGAAATCAAGACCTGAGACTTCATTCTTAAGAGAGTTGATGCTGACCAGAATCTGATGTCCTAAGAACTTAATGATTAAGGAAGGGAGTGGACTGACAGAAAGGAGAAAGGGTCATGTTAAAGAAATGGAGTTTCAATGTGGTTACAGTAGCACCATGACATACTCCATGTGCACTCCCTTAATCATTAAGCCCTCAGGATATTGTGTTATGGTCAGAGTCATACTGTCTTAGGAACAGAGCCTCAGGTCTGTTGACCACAGAAACAGAGTTTCAGGCTAAGCTGAAGACAACATCTTGACTTCAGTTGTGTTTGAGCCCCAGGCCCATGATGGCAGATGACCCTATGGGCCGCACCCTCAAGAACCCAGGCAGAACAACGCAGTGGCTGACATCAGAATCTGTTATAATGATTAGCTACTCCCTTCACTGGCCCCAGCCAATCAGTAGAGCCTATGACTCCAATTTTCTTTGTCACCATGACTAGTAATTTTTCCTGTATGTAATCTGCCCCCATGTAGTACATTGCGGAGCCAGGTCTTTGAGCACTAACTCACCTGTGTGTCCAGTCTTGGCACTAGTTCCTTAAACAAACCTTTACTTTCTTTGTAGCAAATTCCTGTTTGTGTCTTATTGAGCTTTAATGTATACAGGCAAGTGAATGCCCTTTAGTTAGGTAACAGAACCAGGGCTCACTCTTGTGCTTATGTGGGACCTGAAGCAACCAATGTCACCTCACTTTCTGTATCTGTCCAAAGGGCAGTGATGCCTATGTCACCTAGTCTTTGCCAAGCTATACTACCCAAAACACCTAGCAGTGTGTGTAGAATAAGGGAGAATCAGCACAGGTGGGCTCTGAGCTTCTTGAGAGCAAGAATCAAAGCTAATGTTTTCTATTCTTTCATAGAAACTCACACTGTGCTGAGCAAGGAGTTCATGTTCAACAAATCTTCCTGAGTGATACATACCCTCTAGTCTTCTCTAATACATCTTACCTAATTCTGGGAAGTATAAGCACGGACCAGCTTACATGTCCCTTCTGCTTCTCTGGTCCTACAACCAGAGGCAGAATTGCTGTGAGGAGCAGAGGCAGTGGGGATGGGACGGAGGCCCAGGGCAAGTTCTGAAGACAGAGGGGTTCACTGGGGGTTTGGAATTCTAACAACATCATGAAGTAAATAAAGAAAAAGGAATTTGATCTTTGAAAAACTTCTGAGGAGCTCCAGGACTGCAAAGCCAGATCCAAGTTGCTTCAAAGAACAAGTGAAACAGCACTAAATTCAGGATAAGAGAGCATTGCGGGCTGCCCCGGTTCTTCCTGCCAAAAACCCTGTCCACTATGTCCTGGCTCCTGTTGGGGAGTCTGAGGGGGCCAGTGTGTCCTGCAGAAGAGCTGAAACATGAGGGATGGATGGCGATGCAGATGGGGAGTGGCTGGTTACACAGAACCAGCCTATGAAGGAGAAGCTTCAGGACCAGCTCGGCTTCTCAGAGCCATGGCTCCGTCCCTCCGTCGGCAGCCGTCCGTCTCAAGAGACGATGGTGTAGCTTCTTGAGAGTCTATCTGCACCGCCGAGAATGGCTGTGCAGTCCGACTCGGGAGTGACACGGTATCTGTCTCCTCCCGTGTTGAATCGACATCTTGCGATAACGCTGGAGTGTCCTCTCCAGTGAAGCTGAAGCTACAGAGCCTGGGCAGGGTGATATGGAGGGTCTGCTGTTGCCCATGCAGCAGACCCCCCCTCTCTTCGCAGCTGAAGGGCCCAAGGGAAAGACGGAGTCAATACAGCTTGGCTTCAGGTGCGCCGCAGGAGTTGCCGGTGTTGACTACAACGTCAAACCGCCTTAGGGACTCCGGCTCCGGATTTTCTGTTGGGGTTTACTCCCTTAGCCTTTCCCCTGAAGAGGTATGCCGCAAGGCAGCGGAGGTTTTTTGGAGTCAGAGTTTTCCTTCTCTGATGTGCCCTGACTGGAAGATTGAACCAGTGACACTTAGCTCGCAGGCCGACGCTCAATCCACTGAGCCAAACCAGCCAGGGGACTCCATCCCTCCACAAATACTATTTTTGGCAAGCACCAGTCTCCAGTTCAAGTTCTGTTGGAAAGAGGGTTTAAGACTTTAGTCAGGATGTACTAAACCTCAAACAAGTAGCTAAGTTGAGAACAAACCCCTGAAGTAGCATGTGTGAGTCCCAGGAGGCATGTGCATATTTTTAAAGATCAAGTCCTATTTGGCACCAGCCATGACTGAAATTATACAGTGGCAATGTTTATCTTAGAAATGCCCAGGTCTCTGTGTCTGTCCCTCTTCTCCACTCCCCCGTCCCCTCATCTTTTGGAGCTTCCCTCTGTGTTCACATCTGTCATCAGCAAAAAATCTGAAGCTAGGAGTCCCTGCCTCTTGCCTTCCTAACCCTGTCCTGCCTCCTCTGTGGTTCTGTACTTCTTGTAGTGGCCATGCTTCTGCAAACAAGTGGTCTGGGTGTGTATGGAGAACTGCTTCCAAATGACATGCATACGTTTTTTCATTTAGTTCCCCAACAAGTTTTTGAGGGAAGTGATATTATTCCCACTCTACAGATCAGGAGACTAAGGCTCAGAGCAATTCATCAGCATGTCCAGGATCCCCAGACTGGTAGACAGTAGAGTCAGTATTGGGGCCCAAGTGTGTGAAAGTCTGTGAACTGCTCTGCTCACCTTTTTTCTACGAGACTGTAGCCTAGCAGCGGGTCCCTTAAAATAAAATATCTTGGCATCATGGTTCCTTCATTTGTGAAAAGTGAATAGAAATATGCCCATTCCACCTCTCCACATCAATGAAGCTATTTAGATGGTTAAGTCAAGGGAAAAAAAAACAGGGAGAAACAACCAAAATGATTCAAGGAATGAGAGGGAGGAGCCAGACACTCTTCTTTCTGACACATAGTAGGTGCTCAGTAAACGTATATCAACTGGATGAATGAAACTCTAAAGTAAGCATGACCGAAGTCTAATAAACTGATGAGTGGGAATAGGCAGAAGAGAGACTTTCCAGGATACCCAATTTTGGGACACTCCTGGATGATGTACAACTTAGCATAAACAAAAGGAAGTATTGCTGTTTCAAAGGTAGTAAATTTAGAGACCTCAGGAGTCAGCATGGATTAAAACTATAAATCTCTGCAGGAAAAAATAAATTTGCACATGACGAATCCATAAAAATATAACCAGGGGCAACATCTCCTGCCTTGGAGTCCAAAGTTAAGTAGAAGAACAAGACCCTCCCCAAAATAAGCCTGGGCTGAGTGAGCAGCATGCTAAATCTTGATTTCCAAATGCAGTGTTAACTTGAGAAAGTTTCCCCCTCCTCCCTCTTCAGCTCTCTGGCACATTCTTGCTCTGTTTTCTGGTTTTAGGGAGTCACCAACTTGATAAACTACAGGAAACCTGCACAAATTTTACATTCAATTTATAGAGCTCTGACTCTAATAGTGCCTAAATAATCCACGGTGAAGTCTGCTAAATGGGCCATGGAATCCATATGGAAACGATGTGTCCTGGCTTTGGAGGGTGTGTATGCATCTGTGTGTGCTTTCTTTTTCAGTGTTTGTGTTTGTCCTGGGGGAAGGGATGAGGGGCACCATTTTGGTACCTCACTTGCTTGTGACCAAAACCTTAGCTTTCTTACCAGTACACACCACCAAGGGAAAAGGACCTTTTTTCTAAGGTCTGGTAACAACTATTTATTGTAGGATTCTTCAGCCTCTGGCTCTTGGCCTAGGGCCTTGGGTCTGGTCCCAGAGGTAGGATGGGACTTGTCGGTAACACCAGGCCCTGAATCTCAGCCCGTGCCCTCCTGGGAAGAATTGCAGTCTTTCACTGACTGCTCTACAGATGTTCAAATTGATTGAAAGTCTGTATTGAACACTGGGGTCCCTTTGGGGACACACCCACTCTCTTCCACTCTCTGAGGTAATCCTCATTTATTTCTTCATTTGACTCTGTGGCAACAGCTGGCAAATTGGGGCAGCCTCTTTCCCTATTTAGAGTGCGGGTTTTCCTGGCCTTTTCACAGAATCTGGATTATATTTCCTGGGCCTCCTCTTCTTGCTAAGATTGGGGTTGAGGATTAGAAGTGGACCACTGCCACACACACATCATCTTCTTTCTGCCTCCAGATGTGGCCTCTATCCACTTCTTTCAGCCCCTTTACACCCCATCCTCAGGGCCTGATTCAGCATTTCCTGCTCCACCCACAAGGATAAGATCCCTTTCTCCCTCCAGAGTTTCACAGCACAGACAGCCGTTGACATTCATTTGACTCACGCAATACGTTGGCAGTCAGGAGCCCAGCGGCAAACAGATGGCACACTGAAATTGGGTAATTTGAGGGGTGTTTAATAAAAGAACTCTTGCAAAGGTGTGGGAAGCTCAGGAGTCAGCATGGATTAAAAATATAAGTCTCTGCAGAAAAAAATAAATTGGCTCGTGGTGAATCCATAAAAAAATAACCAAGGGCAACACTTCCTGCCTCGGAGTCCAAGGTCAAGCAGAAGAACCAGCCCATCCCCAAAATACCCCAGTGCTGAGTGAGCAGCATACTAACACTTGCTTTCCAAATGCAGTGGAGGAAAGGCAGGAAGGATACAAAAGAACCGAAGGGCTGGCATCAGGGGTACCTTAACTATCCTTAAGATTGAAGAAACAAGGCCAGGGGACAGTATCAGAACCAGCCGAGCAAGGCCTCTGCTAAAGAAAAGCAGTCAGTTCACAGTGACCCCTCTGGGAGGGACACTGGAGAGAAAACTTCCTGATCTTTCTTTCCCCCACACTTCCTCCCAGGGAGGAGCCCAACGGGAAGTCGGAGAACATGAGCTGCTGTTGTAGTTCCTACAGTTCATGCCCTAGGGGCTTGGGGCAGGGTAGAGAAGGGTAGAAATGGGATCTGGAGGCAAAATAGAATATGTTCGACACAATGTGTGTATGAAACCATGTGCACAGTGTTTTATAGGACACTTGGGAGACTTCTGCCGACCTCTTCTACTGAAGGTGATGAGTTTCCCTGTACAGCCCTATGTTGTCAAGGTCTTGTCATGTGCATGGAGCTGACCTCCTCCCCAGTAATGACACCTCTAGGGCAGGGGCTGCACCCTGTGCAACTTTTTGCTTGCTGAGGGCTTGGTTAGCAGAATCTCAGTTCTCATTACCTTGGTTGTTGAAACTTATATAGTAATTTGAGGTCAGAAAGCGTCTAGGGTTTTTTGTTTTTGTTTTTGTTTTTTCAGATGGAGAGCCTACTGATGTGAATGAAACCTGAACTGGCTCAGAAGCAAGTCTCTGTGACCCTGACCAGATGTCAGTTTTGTGGGTCTCAGTCTCCTCAATGCTAGAAAAAAGTGATTTGTTTAGATCCAACCCCTGACCCTGTTTTTATAAATGAAGTTGGATTGGAACACAGCCACCTTTGAATTTTTTTAAATATTGTCTACGGCTGCTTCTCACCACAATGGCGGATTTCAGTAGTCCCAACAGAGGCCATGTTGCTCACAAAACCTAAAACATTTATGATCTGGCTCTTTACAGGAAATATTTGCTGCCCTCTGGTTAGATGATTTCCAAGGTCCCTCCTGGTTGTAGGGTTCTGAGACCAGGCATTGAGCCTTACATGGCTTTGTGTTTCACATTGCCTAGACAAGAGGTAGGGAGAGAGTCTGCAGCTGTCCTTGGACCTGCCTTAGAGGCTGCCTGCAGCTGGTTCCATGCCCACCAGTTTCCAGCATCAATGCTGTGGCTGAGGAATCACAGCTAGTGGGCAGGACGGAAGTGCTGCTCACACATCACCCTCCTGAGTAAGTTCAATTGAGGAAACATGGGAGCTGGGGGGTAACTAACCCAATTGCCTCTCACCTGTGGCCCCAACCTGAGGTGTACCCAGGGAGATGAGAAACCATCATCAGTTCCACGGTTTTCTTCCTTCTCTTGTCTCACCTCCACACTCTTTCCCTACATCCTGACATCACTTCCAAATCAACTTAGTCTGTTACATGCTGTTGAGTTAGTTCCAAATCCTGGTGACCCTGTGAACGAGTGATATCCACAATCAATGCCCTGTCCTCAATAGCCCCACTCAGCTTCTGGAGACTCATGCCCCTGACTTCTTTTATGGAGTCAGTCCATCTCATATTTGGTCTTTCTCTCTTCTTGCCTTCTATTTTTCCCAGAATTATTCTTTTCCAAAGAACCCTGCCTCCTCATGATGTGCCTGAAGTAAGACAGCTTCAGTTCCATCATTTTTGCCTCTAGCAATGTTTCAGGCTTAATTTGCCATAAGACCCATTTTTTTGTCTTTCTGGGGGTCCAGGGTATCCTTAGAGCTCCCCAATCAAATGCTTGCACTCAAATCCTTGTCTGGGAGGCTGCTTTAGGGAACACACAAAGGAAGACGTAACGTGTAGTTAATACACGCACATTAATCTTGTCAGCATTCTTCTGCCTTGTATTACTATGTTTGTCTGCTACAAGTGACGTTGTTGGAAAATTCAGCTAATTAAAAAAAAAAGAAAGCTTACAACCAAGATAGTGGCACGTGATTCTACAAGACGGGGCTGAATCGTGTGAACACAGTTAACTCGTGGACCTTCGTTCCCTTTCAGTAGAATTAGAGAATCAGATCGCACACGTTCCCTAGATACCTCACCATTCCAGAATGCTATGAAATGGCATCCAAGGTTGTCTTGCTAACCTTATGGCAGTAAGTAAAAGCAGGCGTAGTCACAACCTTAACTCTAAGGTATTTTGTGATAACAGATTGTTTTTGTCTTTTCCTAAGATGGTGGTGGTGGGGGGTGGTGGGAAGGTAATCAGTAGTGAGGAAAGACCAGGCCACAGAATTATTACCCAGTAACCTTTACTTTTCTTTTTCTCCCATTATCACCCATTCCCCTCTCCACTCTCAACCTTACCCCTCTATCCTTCTGAGTACCCCTTTTTAGAAATTCATGGTTAGCATATGTTGAAAAAGAATGAGTCCAGTCCTATGTGGTTTGGCTTCTGGAAGTAGGAAAATTTAGGGACGTCTGCCCAGAAAGAATTTGAAAACTTCTTGGTAACCTGGGACATGGTTTCTATCTTGGTGAATTGTATACTTCATCTCAAAACTCAAGAGTTTGAAGAAAACTTTTGTTCACGTGGTTATAATAAATATCAAATGCAAATATTTATTAAGCACCTGCTATGTGCCAGGCACTGTGCTAAGAACTGGGGATATAATGGCAAGAGAAAGACAGTTCTTGGGGAGAGGTCACTGAGTAGATAATCACTTAAACAACAATAACATCACAAACCATGACAAACACTGTGGAGTAAAAGTACACGGAGGTACAAAATGTGTGATGGGGGCTTGACATCACTTGGGCTGGTGGGTGGTGGGGAGGGGCTTTGCTGAGGAAGAGCTATTGGATCTGAGATCTGAAAGGGGGCAGGTGGAGGAGGGAGAGTTATGCCCGGATCCTGATGGGAGAAAGGTGAGTATTACTAAAGACCAGAGTGGCCCAGACACAGAGGTCCAGGGGAAGAGTGTAGGAGACATGGCTGGAGACGAGGAGGTGCAGAAGCAGTCATTCACTCATTCATTCATTCACTCACCATGTATTGTATTCCTACTGTGTCTGGACACTATTCCATACTCTGTAACTACAGTGGTAAGTGAAGCAAAGTTCTTGCCTTAAGAAACGTTAAGTCCTAGTAGAGAAAGTAAATGAATAAATACATAATTCAGGCAGAGGTAAGTGTTGTGAAGAAAAAGTGAGCCTAGGGAGAGTTAGAAGGAGCCTGGGGGCTGGTGGGTGGGAGACTACAGTGGAGACCAGACTTCTGTGGGACCTTTTTGATTCCATGGGGGATCTGGACACGTCCCAGGAGCCGGGCTGGCCTATTTTCTTATTAAGCCAAGAGAAGCAGGGAGCAAGAATCCCTTTCTCATTCTGGCCAACAAAAAATATTGGAGAAGAGTAGAATTATAGATATTCTGATTAAAAAAAATTATGTCTTTAATTTCAGTTCCAGAAAATGCAGGACCTTGGTAAGAGGGAAAACCCCAATGGAACAGGTTATGGTTACAAGTTTTAAAAAAAAGAAAGAGAGAGAGAGAGATGTGAAGCACGTCTGCGCCATGGCCCTGGCTTGGCTTGGAGGGAGAGTCGCACCTCGGCAGCTCTCCTTAGCTTCATCAGAACAGACAATAAACCAAGAGATGAAGTGGCTGTGGCTGAGCTTCCTGACATGCTCCTCATTTCCTTCAGCAGTTCCTAGGGCTGGAAGCAGCTAGAAGAGGGTGTCGGCCTCAGGGGCTGTCAGAAGTGGAAAGTTCCTGGCACTGAAGGAAAGAGAGGTTTCATATTGCCATCTTTTTCATATCAATCCTATGTGGTGGTGTCTGTATCTCCACCCCAACCCCCAGCCCTGCAATGTGCAGGCATCAACCTGAAGGCTAGGGAGTTTGGACCACTTCCGTCTGCACGTGCTCCTTTCTCTGTAACCTTCCATTTGGAAAAGCAACGCATGAGTCTTGGGAAGGACAGCATCTGATCCCAGGGCCCTCCTGCAGATTCCCTTGGAGTTCAGTTCCTGGGTTAAAGCATGTGCTTGTATGAGTCTGTGTGGCGTGCCTGCGTGTGTGTGTGCACACCCCCATGCACATGTGTTCAGGGGCTTAACGAATATCTGTAGAGCACAGTGCCAGTGCCAAAGAAGAATGGAATCCAGCTGCCTTTCCCAGAAGCTAACAGTGCAGTGCGGGCCACAGACAGCTTAAGATGCTCTGAAGCACGCTGCACTTAACTTTGGTGGGTCAGAGAAGGGTTTCTGGTGTTAAGTGGCAATCAACACCTGATTCAAAAGACAAGTGTGTGTGTGTGTGTGTGTGTGTGTCTGTATGTGTGTATGAGAGAGAGAGAGAGAGAGAGAGAGATAGAGAGAGAGAGAGAGAGAGAGAGAGAGACTAAAATTTAAAACCTGTCTTGGATACGTGAACTCAAAAGAAAGCCCATCTTATAGACAAACCCCTGTAGGCTTGGTGCATTTTTGTGTGATTGCAGGCATGCAGTTCACATGTACTGGATTGATCATGTGGTTTTTAAGTTAAAAGTGTTTGTATCCTTTCAGTTGTTAGTAAATTGTGTAAAGTTGTGCTCCTTTCTTCCTTCATCCTCTTCCTCGTTGTTAGAGGTTCTGTGGGTGGGTGTTGGGGCTCAGGCGCTGGCTACCTCTGATTTGAAATCAAGATTGTTCCACATCACCCAGTTTCTATGCCTGCAGGAAGGAAGCCAATTAGTAAAAATAAATGTGCTGCGTAAAGTCTTTTTTTCCCCCCTTAATCTGTTTGCTGAGTGTTTGATAAAAAGATGTATTGATGTGGCTATAGGAAGAAAAAGCTATAGGAAACATGGCTTCTGGGACAGAGGGTCCTGTGGGCACCTTCTCACCTTCATCTACCATGACCTTCATCAGGGAATACTAAGCAGGTGCCTGACTGCTGCTCATATCAGGAATGAGCGGGGTAGGTGGGGACAGGTGGAGATGAAGGAAGCCTGTGGATTTGGGGGTATCTGGAATTGCTCGTACCTTCCTGAACGTTCTAACTGAGAGTCACTGCAGGGCTCTGCTATGCCCTGTGTACCTCTCCATCCTCCTCAGCACACAGAGGTGCTGTGTCCTCACGTCCCAGGCAATGAATGTGCCCTGCGCAGGTAGGGATGGGGGGGGGGGGACACAGCTGGAATAGAAATGCTGCCACAGATACCCCCAGATTCCTATGACTCCCTCCAGATAGAGCAGCTGGGGGCTGGGAACCCTGTCCACACAGTGTGGCACGTTCCGTGGAAAAGGGCAGCAGCAGGGTGTAAAGCTCCCCTCACTGATGCCCAGGCCTGGGTGACCAGTGGAATCGTGGTGCCATCTGATGGCCAAGACAGGGAATGAACTGGGGATGAGTGAAGGGACAGACCTGGCTGGGGTTTGTGATTGGGCAGGTTTAACCCCTTTGCATCACAGCTCTGAACTTGGAAGCTGCAGGGTGAGGAATATACTGGGGGGAACCCATTATGTTCTTAGTTCGGTAGGGTTGGGGAAGCAGGGAGTATGTGTGTGGCGGTAATCAAGGCACAGGATACAGCCCCAAATTTCAGTGAATCTATACTCCACTTGAGAAGACAGAATTAACTCACTGACTGCAAGATGATGTAATTGAGTGTGGGTGTGTTGCCTACGCATCCTGGAAGCCAAGTGGTTGCTCCTGAGAAAGGAGACAAAAGAGGATAAACCAGGTTGGTACATAGAGGGGGGTGAGCCCAGAGGCAGGCCTGCATGGGGGGAGGAACTGGGACCTGCACCATTGGCAGAGTGTGTGTGTGTGTGTGTGTGTGTGTGCGCGCGCGCGCGCGCACGCACGAGAGAGAGAGAGAGAGAGAGAGAGAGAGAGAGAGAGAGAGAGAGAGAGAGAGAAAGAGAGAAGTGACATTCTAAAAAAACCAACAATGTTTCATGATGAACTCCTCCTTGTGCCACATTGTCTTGCTTTTTCCTGGCCTTAAGGAAGTCTTTATAGTCTTTAAAGACTGTCATGTCACCATGAAAGTGATGACTTTGAAGGAAGCACCTGCTCCCTGTGGCCCTTTTGGATGGCTGGGGTTCCCGAGTCGCACTGGAGTGCAATGAGGTTTGCATAGGCGGGACTTAGGTGGGGGGTAAGGTGGAAGGTGTTCTGGGCCAGAGCACCTGAGGTTGGTTTGTTCTTTTGTTTGCTTTTAATTGAATACATTTTGCAGAGCTCTGGTCCTCCTGAATCACTGGTTAAGGGTCTTGAGGGCCACATGGGGGCGGGGGCGGGGCGGGGGGAAGAGGTGGATGATGGCATGGACACAGAGCATGGCCGTGTGTAGACAATTATAGGATTTTTTTTCCTTATCTCAAGCCCCTTCTTTCCCCACTGATCCTCCTTTCTCTCTTCTTCTCTAATTTAGATCCATGTATTCACTTCTTTCAGGAAGAAATCCTGGCACCAGTGCCCCAGAAGGAAATTTCAGGCTATCTTATGCAGGTTTTCCACAAAGCAAGTTACCACGAGGACGGCCTGAACTTGCTCTTTGGGTCAAGGCAAGTTGTTTATCTCCAAAGTGACTCTTGTCCTTAGATCCACTGGGCATGAGGTCCTGGCATCCATCGCAAAGATAGGGGGAGGGTGTGTCCCTTGCTTTTTGAAAAGGTGTTTTTTGCTATTAGACCTTGGTGCATCCAGTCATATTTAATTTGCTTGGGACACTTCACTGTTTAAAGAAAACTGTATGTGATTTAAAAAAAAAAAAAAAAAAAAGGAGTGATTCCTCATTAAGCTGCTGTGTAAATGTGAATTCTGAATTTCCCAAAAGTTGGGCACACTTATATAATCTACATTCTAGAATGAGTGTGCAAGGTACTGGCCATCTAGCACCCCCTCTAAGTGAGTGTCTAATAGATGCTTAAGGGCAGTTGTTTGTGTCCTCTCAGGACCCAATGGCAGTCTAAGACCAGAGTTATCTACCAGGAATGGGTTGAATCCCATGTTCTAGAGCAGGTCAGACTTTTCATCCCCTCTGAAGGTCACTTGGTGCAATGTAGGGGAGAGAGAGCCAGCATGTGAGGTCACATCTGGCTTTGCCCAGGTGCCTGCAGAGTGACCTCATACAGCTTTATCAGCTCCCAGGCCTCACTTTCCTCATCTATACCATGGGGTAAGGACCTCGTTAGGGATGTTATACAAGATTCTGGGTAATACTGGGTTGGCCAAAAAGTTCATTTAGATTTTTCTGTACAATGGCTCTAGTAGTGCTTAGTTGTCTTTCATTTCATTTGAAACAATTTTGTTACATTGTATTGTGACAGCTGTCATATCAGTGTGCATTTAAAAATATCTTATCAAAATTGGTGAATTTTTTGTAGCCATTTTAATATTGAAGATGGAAGAAAATATGCAACATTTTCAGCTAATTATGCTTTATTATTTCAAGAGAGGCAAAAATGCAGCTGAAACACACACACGCAGAAAAGATCTGTGCAGTGTATGGAGAAGGTGACGTGACTGATCGAATGTGTCAAAAGCGGCCTGTGAAGTTTCGTGCCAGGATTGGAAACTTTGGTGAAAGTATTGGGAATAGAAGTCAGCTGGAGGTGACTCATTCTTATGGCAGCAACATACTGGGATCGTTCACGGCTCCATCTCTGAAAATTCTCCCGATCTGTCACTCGCATCTTCTAATCTCTTTCCTGGTCAGCACGTTTTCCTGTCCGTGTAGCAAACTGTCCTCCCTTAAATTCTTAAAGTAGATTCTTAAGGCTTCTAACAGTGAAATGGAGACATCCTTTTCACATGTTAGCCTGTTTCCTCCCAGTCTTTTCCCCATGGGTTGCCTTCTTGGGTAGGATATGCAAGACACCTTGAAGCAAAGGCCCTGCAAAGCAAAGTAAAGGCACCAGCCTCCTTGAACAGGGGAGTGCCAGGCAGGCATAGCTCTGGAGCTGGTGGAAACCCGAGGGGCCTCTGCCACTGGAAGGAGTGAGGCCCACCCAGAAGTGCTGCACCCTGCTTGCCCACAGTGGGACCCCTGCTGGTATCCGGGCATGCTCTAGTGCACACAGCGGGAGGGATCTCAGTCTGCAAGCAAGGTCGTGTGCACTGGGTATTTAGACTTTCAGAGGAGATGATGAGATTTTATGTTTTCTTGTTGACTCTTTTCACCAATGAAAACACAAAAGGGGCAAAAGCTTCTAATATGTCAGGGATGAAAGAGGAGAGCTGTATTAAAAAAAAAAAAAAAAAAAAACCTCAGGGAGCTATTGATGTGAGAGACAAAGTGAGGAGGCAGGATGTGATTCACGCGCATGTGAGGGAGCAAGTGGGAACTTGAGAGTGGGTCGTTTTAATACCAAGGACTCCGAGATCCCACCCACAACTTCTTCCAATCCCTGTGTCTCAATAAGCCCTGAAAAGTAGTTAGATTTAAAGAAGCTGTTATTGCCCTCAAAACCCTCCTTTCCTTCCCCAGCCCCTCTTTGGAAGCCCAGATACCACCCTTGTTCTTGCTGTGCATTAAGAATCCATTTTTAGGGAAATTTTAATGGCCAGTTTATAGGGACTGTCTCTTTTAAGACAGTGGGGCTGGGATCAAGTTGAAACCATCTGCTTTCAGATGTAAGGAGAAAGGACGACTAAATACATTTAAAATATGTAATTTATAGCCAGCCAAGCCTTGGACAGCCCAGGGTGAGGAGACAGAAGTACCCTCTCTATCTGGGGGCACAGGCATGGGCCCCAGCCAGGCAAGAGACAGCTCCTGGTTGAGAAGAGACCCTGCACGTTTTCCAAGTTTCAGACATTGGTGTCCCCGGAGTGCCGTTCTGTCTGTACTGTAAGCTGTAAGCTCTTGGTGTGTGTTTTGCACTCTGAAATAAACAGAGCACCTGGATTTAATCAGCTGGTTGGTAACAGAATCAGGCTCCCAGGCCCTCCTGTAAGTCCCCACCCCCCAGGTAAGGGCCTGGAGGGGGAATCATAAGCCCGAACAGAGTCCTGGACAATTTGATTCCCCGTGGACTCATTATGAATGAGCGGCTTGGAGCCGACTCTGGCCTGGGGGTCTCTTCGTGGTATTAGTGGACTGTTCTCCGGAACCCTGTGTGACCGTAGGGGAGAGGGGGCTGTTGAGTTGGGGCCTGTAGCACTTGGCATGGGAAACACTAGCATAAAGTTCCCATTGGGCAGTGGGGGTATGCTTGATGAACCATGTTTGACCTTCAATATAAAAATATTCTGGTACTTTCTTCAGGTTTAAAAAAATGTTTCAGGAAGAATATTTTTTTCTTTCAAGTAAGATTTTTGTGTGTGTGACTGCCACAGATGGACAAATTGGGGATAGCTTTTGGAAGGGGAGGTGGGTAAGGGGGAAATGGTCAATCGTACCAGTGATACAATAGTGAATAGAATATCTACTTTTGATAAAATTCTAATACAGATTGTATATATAAGCATCTGGAGAGAGGTGTAGGATGACCAGAAATGGATGGATTTATTGAGAAGTCAGCACAGGTCTGGCTTCTTCCTGTTCCAAAACTGGCGTTGTGGAATGACCTGTGGGTCATGGCGTGTCCCGGGATGGTATGCTGGGTTTCATCGGAATCCTCCGCGAGTGCTCTCTCTTTGTCTCTTTGTAGGCAAAATGGAGCAATGAAGGCCAATCAAGAGGAGACACTGAGTTGAAGCAACCTGAAGGGCCAGTGCCACCCAGGAGAGGTCTTGAGTATTAATATCAGCAGCAGGTCCCATCCCTTTGTCCTTAGAGCTGTCTTCTTCTGCGCTGTATTATTTTGAAACAGGAGTCATTTCCCTTTATTCTGAATTTGGTAAAGCAAGTCTATAATTTTATTGTTCTTTCTGAATGAGTTTTTCAAGATTGAAATGTGAGCTGTAAAGCAGACACAAGAGTTTTTCCCCACTGTGCTTTTCTCTTCCTTCTCCTCTTTGTGTTGGTTTTCTTACAGAAAGACACTAAATATGAAAAGCCCAATAACTGTTCACTTTGATAAGTGATGGTTTATTTTTAAAGGTCCTGTTAAAATGAAATTTGCACTTGGAGTCAAAGGCGTGGTTATGCCATGTCTGGGTCATGTGACTCTGTGTTCTCTAACTCAGTCCTTTCCTCTGAACAATGAGACAGATACTTGCCCCCAACTTGAGAGGGTTATTTTGAGGGCCACGTGAGATCACCCTATGGACTCAGCATCGTGGGGCTTGTCATCTTCTGATCCAGACTGTCATTTCCTAGACACCAAGGCTTAGCAGGTGGAAGTTATTTGCAAAGATGGCCAACAAAGGAAATTCAGGTGGTGATGTCCCTCCCCTGCCCCACCCAGCCCTGACCCCTCAGAAACACAAAACCTGCCAATGTTACTCTTCCTCAAAGAGGGAAAGCATTTCCCCAGCAGTCTGGGCAAAACTGTCCTGTTGTTCTTATGGTCAGCAAGTCTGCAGGCAACTCAGCAAGAAGATTGAGACCTGGTTTTCTTGCTCAAGGAAACTATATCCTCATTTTCCTGAAGGACCCTAAACAGTCAGGATGGGAGACCAGTGGCATCACTGTCTATAGGAATTGAGGATCCTCAGACTTTTTCTCTCCCTTTGCAGTCAGCTGCCATTTCCCTAGAGAAGTTAGAGCAAGTTTAAGATTAAAATAAACAATCTGGATTTGGAAGGTGCCCTGAGGACAGCAGGACTAAACGACACCACTCAAGCACTGCCCAGAGCAGTGATGCCCCGAGGGATGCCGCCCTATGTTTTGACTTCTTCTTTTCTCAGGCACAAAAAAAAAACACAAAGAGCAATGTTTTCTCACATTACAACTTAGAATTCATATCCTCTGCAAAATGGTTTATCTCAAACCACTCTCATCTCTGCCTCTACTTGATGCCTTCTACTCCTGGATTTGAGACATAAACCTAGAAATAAACCAAGATATTTCAGGGAAAGGGAGGAGGGGCAGACCTTTACTGGGCACCCATTCTGCTATTTCATTTGCTCATTACTGTTACCGAGGAAAAGGGGGTTCTTTCACGTGGCGCCTTGGTGTAAAACCCAACAACTAGTGTTGAGGAAAACAGGCCTTTATTTACCATATTCCAACCTGGGGAGGGCAGTGAGCACTTCAGCTCAGAGCCCTGTTCTCCCACGGGACCCAGCACTTCCCTTATTCCCCTAAAGGCTATAAGATAAAAACATGTCCAGAAGTTCCCCATTCTTTATATGTCAGCTCTCTTCTTCAGGATCTGGAGTACGATGTCATCAGCCTCCATGTAATAGTCCAGGATGTCATCAGCCTTCTTATAATAGTCCAGGATGTCATCAGCCTTCTTATAATAGTCCAGGAAAACATGTGCCATGTTGCACTGAATCATGGTAAAGTCCAGAAAAGTTCAGAAAGTTCAGGTCTGCAAGGCAGAGCTCTTGGCAGCTTGGAGTCCACTGAATTAGGCACGATTAAGGCAGCAACATGCCAGCTTTCTTACTAGCCCAGGCCGCATGACTGAATTATCCCTACAAACTGCATAGCTGCTCCTCCCTTCTCTCACACCACATGGCTCTCTTTACCTCCTTACAAACCACATGGCTTTTTCCCTCTTTACAAACTGCATGGTGTTCTCTCTACCTCCCTGCAAACCATGTGGCTTTCTCCTGCTTAGTGGCTGCCACCTTATTTTTAAATCCCTGACCATGGCCTGTGACACAGGGGCAGGGTGACCAATCGTGGCCACCAGTGGAATCTTGGCCAGGCCCCTTAAGCTTTTTGTCACCATTCTAGGGTCAAAGCCCCTCCCATCTCCTTGGGGCTTTGAAAGGACCGTAGCTATTTGCATAACTAAGACACTGGCTACCAGCCATAGATATGAAAGGCATCTCTTAGGAAAAGTGGTTTTGCTTCACTGAATCCCATCCCCCAAATTTTGGGGCTGGCTTTCTCCCATACTTTAACATTACAACTCAATGTCCCAAGTATTATAATCACCTTTCTTTCATAGCTTGTATGTAGCCTGTAATTATATTTTAATTTTGTACCTATTCACTATCCGCTACACTTAACTATAAGCTCTAATAGGGTAGGAGCTCTGTCTGTGTGCTCACAAGTATATTCACAGTAGCAAACAGAATACCTGGCATGACCCTTAATCAACATGGGGGTTAGGAGCATCCACCCTCCCAGTGGAAAATCCTCGTATAATAACCTATAGATCGAAAAAAAAAACACTTTTAATTGGTGGCTGGGAATCTGTGGTTGGGAAACTGCTGCTGGGAACATCAAAATAGTGTTTTCCATATGCCCTTGGTTGAATCGGTGGGTGTGAAACCCACATAATGGGCCTACTGTATTTACTGAAAAAAAAAATTTATATAGTGGATCTGTGCTGTTCAATCCTGTGTTTTTCAAGGGTCAATAGTAATAGGGGCATGATGAACATATTGTAAACACTGAGGGAGAAGATACCCACTAAAAAGGGCTCCTGGGGGCTAACTGTAGCAGCCATTTCTACACAGGAGCCTGCCACACCAATTGCACTTCTAGGGAGAAGCCTACCTCTGCACTGAACATTTGAACTAGCCTTAAAAAGGAATTCCTGGAATCCTATTTCAAACAGTAGGACTGAGGCTTTACCCATCAATTGGAGCTGTGCAGCTATATTGCCATCAACATCTTCACCGACCAGAGTGGCTGCATCCCGACCAATCAGGAGAGTGCCTTTTGGACCAATCAAACTGCAAAGATTTAGAGTCCTTATGTGCACAAAGATGGACCAGTCACGGACTAGGGGCAGGGCTTTCTGTCTATATAAATCAGCTCCCCTCTGGCCCTGGGAGCACACTTTCCCTTTCCGCAGAAAACTGAAGTGCAATTCCCCAGCTGGAGCTGAGACACAGAAGATGTCTTCCCAGAGCAGAGACTAATATAATAGACTGGTGAGGAGCAGAGCTGCGCTGTCTAGCCAGAAAGGGGCCTGGCCAGAGCTGCCTCACAGTTATGCTGTTTTTTCAACCCTGCTGTATCACCATTAAGCTGTTTTGCACTGAAGAGAGTTTCCTTTTTCACTGCATCCCAAATTGGGGATTCCTGTTGGCACTGAATGGGTGCCAACAACCTTCGGTTGATAGTATGTAGAATTGATAGTTTGGAATTGAACTGCAGTTTAATAATCTGCTCTGTTGGTCCTTACACCCTGTATCTTCTATGTCATTTTAGTGGAACTAATGCCAAAGCATGGGCACTTAAGAGCGGTAAATATTGGTTCACAGAAAGAAAGAACATTTTAACAGAGCCCTCAAGCAATGTGACAGACTTCCTCCTAAGAATACTCTGTGATCGTAGAACCGAGTCAGCTATAAAGAGAAAATTTAGTATGCAGACAGGGGAGATCTGAAGCTCCAGTTGTTCAAGCAGTGGCCGAGTGTCTAACAATCAGCTACATTGTAGGAGAGATTCTGGCTTTGGGTGGGCAGTTGGACTGGGTTCCTTCTGGGATGGCTTCCGATTGCAATGTTCTGTGAGTTTCCCATAGTCCTGCCTCACCTGAATCATACTTCTGAAGACTCTAGGGTTTTATCAGGGAAAGTAAAGGAAAAAAGCTAACGTTGGATTGTCTAGATTAAGTTAAATCAGTTTGTATTTACTGTATTAGTTTTCTATTGCTGCTATGCCAAACATAGTGGCCTGAGACAACACACATGTATTTTTATTAATGACTCTTTAGATCAGAAGTCTGATGAGTGTTGGCAGGGCCACCTTCTTTCCTGAAGGCTCTAGGGGAGAATCCATTTCCTGGCCTTCCCAGCTCCTGGAGGCTGTCAGCAGTATTTAGCTTGTGGTCCCCTCTTTCATCTTCAAAGTCAGCAACATCACATTTCTGCAGTCACACCTCTCTCATGACAGCCAAGAAAGGTTCTCTGCATTTAAGGACTCGTGTGGTTATGTGGGACCCACCAGGATAATCCTGGATAGTCTTCTGCATCGCAAGGTCTTTGACCTTATTCACATTTTCAGAGAGTCCCTTTGGCCATGTAAGGTTCCAGGGGTTAGAACGGAAACATTTATGGGGTGGGTCATGATTCTGCCTGCTACATTTACCAAGCCCTACCTTGTGATAGTTCAGGAGTCTTGGGCATCAATGGGGAGGGCTAAATCTTTTTAAAATGAAATACAGCAGGTCCTCAAATAATGTTGATTTGTTATAACGTTGATGAGATGTCAAAGAAAAATAACTTTTTTGTATGAATTAGCCTATGGTGAAATTGGTTTCTTTATATGCCATTTCACTAAAAGACTCAGAACCTATTGACAGTGTTAAGTGAGTACTTAATATACATTTAACTTTTTAAAAAAAATCTATTTTTTAAATCCTTCTGTATCTTCCAAAATTCACTTGTACATTTTCCAGTCATCAGAATGATAAATATTTTTAAAAATATTATTACCTGTAGAAATGATTTGCATTCATGCTGTATAATGACAGCATCCAAGGTGTGTATCCTGGCTGAAACCGGTCCCTGCCTAGAAGGCTCAGACTTGCCTTTTATCAGTGCCAAGGGATGAGCTGGCCCTGAGAGGGTGAACCAAGGTAATTAATTAAATAATTAAGTAAGTAATTAAATTGGACTTCAGATGGTGAATATTTCATTAATTATACTCTCAGTTCATGGCACGCTATATAACTGGTCTTGCAGGGCTCTTCTCTGACTTTATTTTAGCTTGATTAAGCTTTCCCTCTCATTCCTTGTTCTTATTCTCTCCCTTTTCCCCAAATGCACATAGTTTGATGTGTTTAATACACATGCCTGGATATGTATTATGATCCTCTGCTGGACCAACACAAGGCTTCTCAGGATCATATCCCCAAGAGAGGGTTTTCCAACTTCAGCTGTATACATTCCTGACATCATGAAGCACTGCCACATGCATCTCAAAGCAGCTGTCCTGTTTGTCACATCTGCCAGTGTGCAAGAGCATCATCAGACTCCCCACTTACTCCTACTCTGTGGAGTGCAAAGTGGTGTCTTGATTTACTTAGCCTTTCTTTGATTACCAAGGAAATTAAATGTCTCATATATTGTTAGACAATAGCATTGAAATCTTATCAGCTATAAGGAGAAAATTCAATACTCAGGTTAATATATCTGCTTATTCTTGTATCTGAAAGAAATGCAGCTTCCAAGGAACTTGTTCAAGGATAGCCTCAGAATTATAATCCTGGTCCCTGTCCCCTCACATCCCTCAAGTTCAGAGCTAGTTTTTTTTTTCTTTCACAAATTATTCCATATTTGTAATTTCTCAGGACTGGATGACCCAGATTAGATTTTTGAGAGGAGTATTCCCTTTGTTAGATTTTGTGATGCTGCCCCGGTTCCCACCACAGACTTCCTCAAATGCAGCCTGGCACATCGAACTACATATACTGGCATTGACAGCAGGGATGATGTGTCCTTCCCGCCCACCTGCTCCAGTGCTAACCATATCATTCCTTCCACCTGCTTCCTTTCCTGCCTCTCCCACCAGGTTAATGGATCCCAGCTCTGGATGCATATTAAAGCCAACTGGGGAGATCTTCTCAGCTTCACTTTCCCAGGCCCCACAACCATAGACAAAGTCTCAGTCATCCATGGTGGGGCCAGGCATGGGTACGTTTTGAAATAGGTTGCCTACCAAGCAGAAATTAGATTTCTGCTCCACAATAGAGGCGAAGAAGTCTGTGTCTGGGATACAGGAGATCCCATAGAGTGTCTTTTAGCATTACCATGCTCTGCAATTAAGGTTAATAGAAAGCACACAACACAACACAAGCAGGGCTACTAATGGCCCAGAGCCTTCAAGAACGAATGTTTGGATCATTCCGCAGGTAGAGAACCAGGACCAGTTGCTGAGTTTGCTGAGGGCAAAGCGTACATAGAGTGGGTAGTGGAGGAAGGTAGTTACAGATGTCAACTATGACCACATGACCAGTTATAGAAACAGGAACTAATTGTCATGAGTATTTCCTCCTTATTTTGTTATGAATATATTTGTGTGTGAATGTATGCAGATATCTTTGTTTTCTTCCTCTTACCTCATTGTTATATAAGATGTATTAACTTTGTATCATAGTATTCAAGTATTTTTAATTTTACATCATAGTATTTTAATGACAGGATATTAAGTAGAAGCATAAACACCACATGGGACTTTGCATCCTCTTCTGGGAATGGGATTAGTGTATTTCGGTTGTATGTTGGGTAGTTGTATCAGGTTTGGTTGAAGTATAGCCTTGCTATTGTCTTCATTTGGAGAGTTAGTATGGTTTAAGGGGCATGCCAAACTGACAAGGAGTGGACTCGTAATGGCTAATTTTATATGTCACATTGGCTCGGCTGTGGTACTCAAATATTTGGTAACCATTATTTTGGATGTTTCTATCAGTGTGTTTTTTGGGTGAGATTAACATTTACATTGGTGGACTTGAAGTAAAGCAGATTGCTGTTGTTAATGTGGGTGGGCCTCATCTAAGCAGTTGAAGGCCTGAATGGTACAAAAGACTGACTTCCTCTGAGCAAGAAGAAATTCTGTCAACATATGGCCTTTGGACTTGAACTGCAATATTGGCTCTTCCCTGGGTTCCCAGGCCTTTGAAACTGAGTCTAGTTATAGATTTAGAGGCAAAGAAGGGGTGGGAGTGGGGTGAAGTGGATGTTGAGGAGAATCAGCAATGTCTTACAAGGCAGCTGCTTCAGGGGATGCCCTTAAAGTTTCCTCAGGTAATTCAGGCTTAATCTCCTCTAAGACCCCCATGAGCAGGCCTGTAGTTTTCTAACTGACAGCAATAGGTGCTCAATAAATGTTGAGTTGAATAAGGAGCAAGGGAAGAAAAAGATAATTAGAAAAGTACTAGAAATTCCCTAACCAGTCGCTGTCCTTTTGTCCCAGCACAGCCACCGCTAGGGAAGAGTCGCAGTCAGTTCTGGCTTGTTAGAATCTATATAACATAACCTCCCTGGACTCCTTCCTAGATCTGTGAGGATGGTGAGGAGGGGTCAGGCTTGGCTGAAAATACCTGCAGACCTCACACAGTCCTGGGGCCAGCGAGGGAGCCACTGCCTCCAGTTTGACCAGCAACAAAGGCCTTCATTGTTTAGGCCTTGGAATTTTTTTCCTTTTCTGATCCTGATCCTTGCACAGAAACAGCCCTCAAGACTGTGCCTTCTCTAAGAACTTTGAAAGCCTAACATATTCTGTGTGCCTCAGGGAGAAGAGAAGCAAGAGTGGGAAAAGGGGGTAATTAGTCAGTGCTTGGCGATGCTCCAGGGACTGATGGGAACACAGGCCAGCAGCAGAGGCAGAGAGAGCAGCCTCTTCCCACCTTTATCTTCCTTTAGCTCTTTGATCTAGAGCGTCTTGGAAAAGGCCCAGCAGGATGTTGTGGGAGGGGTTGGTGGAGGAAGGGAACAAGTCTTGTTGACCAGCAGCTTTCTGAAGCTCTGTTAGGGGCATGCACCCAGGTTTTAAATACACATATATCACTAGGGACTCCCTTTTCTGCTGGGCTCCCCAACCTCTGTAAGTGGAGGTCAGTTAGAGTGTTAGGAAGCCTGTCAGCTCCTCCAACACAACCAGGACAGCATTTCAGGTGCCTTGGAGGCATACCGTGGTGACCTGGAGCAGGAGTAGACCTTAGAACAATCTGTGGAATGATGTGGTGAGACTAGGAGAGGGCATTCAGGTCCAGAGGGTAGCATGGCTTGCCCAAGCTCTGACAGTGGCAGAACAGAGGAAGAAAGACTGCTTTTCTCCCGTCCTTGGTGGACCGTTCGGAGCTGCAGCCCCATTTCTGCCCGCTCAGCCCCCATCACACTTGCCTGTGTTCAGTGTTGTAAATATGTGCTCTAAAGACATTGCAACTTTCACCAATCTGACCAAGAGGAAGAAAAAAGGAGTCCTACTAACTGCTTTCACCACTCAGCCTCCCTGATGTTCACTGGGAATGCGCAGGCATGGTCTTAAGTCTATGCACAGTGGTCCCCTTGGAAGCGTCCTCTTCACAAGGCTGTTTCCACCTACATTTTAATTCCTAACCTCTTTTTTCCTGATTTATGAAATAATTTGCGTAAAAAGTCTACCAAGATATAAATAAAAAGAAACCAACGTCTTTTTTTGGTAAAAAACAAACAAACAAACCAACCATAGTAAAAGTACAAATTACAGATAGTTCTTTAGCATTTGAATATTTGAAATCAGAACTGGCCCATAGATTCACTGCAGGTAGAAGACAACTGCATACATAGTGAAATACACATCGGACAAAAAAAGTTTCTTTTAAGAGCCAGTGATGAATCTTGACTTTGGTAAACCACCTCTGCCCCCAACCCTTGACAAGGAACCCGGGCCATCCTGGAGTGGGTGACAGTCACCCATGTCTTGCTGTCTCCTATCTCTCATTTCCCTGAGCTATTGCTGATAAAACTGAAGCTGGGATATTTTTCACTGAACCTGTGCCCAGATAAGGTTGTACATTTTTTCTTTATGTTATTAGAGAATGTGTGGAGTAGAACAAAATTGCTTTCAGGTTTCTATTTATGAAGCTCCAACATGGACACTTTTCTCAATCTTTTCTTTATGTCAAGAACATCCAAATTTGAAAGCTTTCTGGGGAGAATAAATGAGTGCCCCCATTCTTGACCCCTTTTCCTCTCCCATTCTTATATATATTGGGTTGTCCAAAAAGTCACCAATAACTTTATTGATTTGGATATTTTGAGTATGTCAGCAAACTCCCGCTATTGGCTTCTAGTGGGTAGAGGCCAGGGGTGCTGCTAAACATCTTCCAGTGCTTAAGACAGCCCCACCGCAAAGAATTATTTGGCCAAAATGTCAATAGTACCAAGAAACTTCATGAACCACTTTTGAAACATTTGATAGTCACAGCACCTTCTCCACACACTGCACAAACATTTCTGCATTTCAGTTGTGTTTTTACCTTTTTTGAAATAGTATAGCATAACGCACTGAAAATGTTTGTACTTTCTTTCATCTTCAATATTAAATGGCCGCACAAAAATTCACCAATTTTGATATTTTTAAAAAAATACATGCTGATACGACAGCTGTCACAGAAGAATCTAACAAAATTGTTTTGAATGAAGTTAAAAAAAACTAAGTACTACTAGAGCCATTGTACAGAAAAAATATAATAAACTTTTTGACCAACCCAATAAATCTTCCATATAAGTAATGACATCAAACCACCAGATTGGATTGGATTGGATTGGATTGGATTGGATTGGATTGGAAGACCTGGAAAATCTTGATTGGCTAAGGTGATTTGCTCCCAACATATCTGGCCACAAACCAGAAAATCACTTGGACCCAAGATTTTACAAAATGAGTGCTTTAAATCTGAAATTGTTATGTTTATTTGTTCATGGCTATCTACATTGGATTGTAACTTCTTGAGTCAGGCCTTGTTCTTTCTGTCACTGTCTCCAGGGTATGATTCAGAGCCAGGGTCCTAGTAACAGTGATCAGCATGTATTCAGTGCTTAACCAGGTGCCAGACACTGTGGTGCTTTTATGTGTACATCCTATATAATCCTCCCACTGACTCAATGAAGTGGCTATTGTTGTTATTCCCTTTTTACAGATGGCACAGAAAGGTGAAGTAACTTGCTGAAAGTCACACAGCTAGTGAGTAGAACTAGAATTCAAATGCAGGCAAGGACTTATATACTGCAAAATACCCCTCAGTAGTAGGCACTGATTCCTTACTTGATGAATGAATAGACAAGGAACATTCTGTGGGAGATCCAAGGTAGACAAGGGTGGTAAGAAATTAGGAAGATAAGAAGATCCTCCACATATCTGAATGTTAGGACTCAGCTCTCATGCAACATGAACAGGGGAATCTAGCATCTGTAATCTCAGAGTCTTCTTGCTGAGAAACAGACTTGCTGATTATTTTATCAGATTAAGTTTGGCTGATGGGACCTAGAGAAAAGACTCAGATTCTCCAGCGTTGTCAACAGAGATGTACAAAACACTTTTCTCTTTGTTGGGGAAAGGAGGCTGGAAGGCTGAGAATAACATCTTCTAGGAGATTTATATTGTAGTAACTAGATCATCCAAAGGACCTGTTATGGGTTGAATTGTGTTCCCCAAAAGGCATGTTGAAGTTGTAACCCTTGTTCATACCTGTGACCATGACGTTATTTGGAAATAGTCTTTGCAGACGCAGTCAAGTTGGGATCATTAGGATGGGTCCTAATCCAACATGACTGATATCCTTATAAGATGAGAATGGGAGAGTCACACAGAAAACTGCCACATGAAGACATGTGGAATTATGCTGCTAAAAGCCAAGGGATGCTTGAGGTCCCTTAAGAAGCTGGGAGAGTCAAGGAAAGACCCACACCTAGAACCTTTAGGGAGAACATGTCCCTGCTGAGACCTTGATGTCAGACTTCTGGCTTCCAGAACTAGAAGAGAATAAATTTATGTGGTTGTAAACCACCGTTTGTAGTACTTCATTACAGCAGGCCAAGGAACTAATATGGTACCTAATATTATTTTCCATTTCAGTGTCATCATAATTCCTAATGATAATTTTGCCTCTCACTCCCTGTTGTCCTTCCCCTAGTTACTCCATGGGGTGCACAGGAGGGTCAGAAGTGCTTCAGCCTGTCTACACCATCCTAAACTGGGCAGTTGGGTAATTTAGTGAAATCCTTAAAGGGACTTCTCTGTGTTTGAATGCTGGCTGCTGTGTTAGTTTGCTTGTTAAAAACTCGAGATGGGAAAACATGAAAGATTGCATTTATAAAGTACTTCCTAAGTGCAGGCTTTACAAGGATTTTCTGTAACCCTTACCGCCATCCTGTAAGTTAGTTAACATGGACTCAGACATCAAAGATATCCTCTGGGGAGAGGGACTGACCTAGGAGTCAGGTCATGTTCTGACTTGCTCCAAAGCTGGCATCCACATCACGTTACTGCTCTGGAGAACAGCAAGGTGAGAGAGGATGAGCATGGCACAGAAGAGTTAATGTGTCACTGCCTCAGTGGTGTGCTGGATCCAGCTTACACTGGGTCACAAGGCCTAATAGTTACATTTTTAGGATTTTGCAGGCAGGTCGATGTCATTGGTAGCTTGAAATTGGCCACAGTGGGAACATTTACACCACAGAAATTGGCAAGTGCTACAAATTAGAGGTCTCACCTCCCCTATCATCTGGTTTACTAGAACACAGCTTAAGTAGAGAAAGAAAGGGAAAGCTAAGAAAAGCACCCTGAGGCCTTCAGCCTGAGGTTGACTAAAAAGGGCTAATGTGATCTAGGCACTGTTCTGCTGTATTGGGGGAGCAGAGGGTGAAGTCATGCATAACAAAAGCTACCCAATTCTGTGAGTTTAGGAAGGGTCAATCCCTCCCTGCGAAGTTGGGACCATTCACGGAGGACCTCCCCAGTGAGTTGAAAAATAGTCATTAAAGCTGCCACCCTTCACCCCTAAACTATAGTTACATGACAGGAAAAAAAGGGGCCAATGTCTGAACTAGTTAAATGAACACTCTGGGTCTCAGTTCTTTTTTTTTTTTTTTTACCCTTAAAAACATTATTTATGGCAAAAAAATAAAATAAAAAAAATAAAGGAAGCCTTTTTAATTCCTGCAAGGTCAAATATGATTCCCTACCCCCCCTTCCCCCCCAGTTTGTATCTCCCATTTGCTCACAAATCCTTTACCCTGACTCTTGGAATCTCCGGGATACCTTGACTGAAGCCAGAACCTACATTTACAATGGATACAGTTATTAGTGGGCCCTGGTAACAACATGCTGCCCTCCAGTTTCTTACAAAGGAGGGTGTCTAGAAATCAACAAACTAAGGTGCTTCATTTGACATCTTGCCTTAACATTCAGTTCTTCAACAAAGCCTCATATAGGCCAGAAGATAAGGTGTTCTTAGGTGAAACTTCTGTGATAAGTTGGTTCACCAAAACCAATGGTGATTCCAAGAAGTCTTTAAATGAATAATTGTGCCAAGAGAGGAATCCATATAGTCAAGACATAGCTTTCCTAGGAAGATGGAGCAATTTAATTTCAGCATGGGCAGCTGCTCTTCTTTATATGTTCTGGAACAAGGTATGAATTAAAGCTTTTGCTTCACTGGAAGGGAATGCAAGCTGCCTTTTCAAACTGCCCACCGACCTCCAGTTTCGTGCAGGCTGGCTGCAACATCATCATTCCTTTTTTGAACAGCATCCATTTTGGCACATAGATTGGAAACTCTTCTTGATATTTCTTGTTCTTGCTTTCTTCATATAAAGGTGCAAATACTTGGGGTCTTTCATCCATCACAGTTTTTCATAAGTAATAAAATAGAATCTATCGGCATCTTCAGTAGAGATGTCCTCTATGGCATGATTCTGCCAATGATCTCAGACAATGATGTATTGAACAAGGTCTTCATAGCCTTTTGATATACATTAACTGGCAGGACATCCTGCCACACAGTTCCACATCTCCTTAGTCAGCTCAGTACCTGATAGGTTGTTTTACTTGCTGCATGGGTCTCAGTTCTTAATCTGTAAAAAAGAGGGATAATAGATCAGTGATTCTCAGGCCTGCCCCACCACAAATTACCCCGGGAACTGAAAATAAATCCTGGGTGCACCCCAGATATGTTCTGGTCACCATTTCCCAAGGTAGCTGCCTGGCTCATGACTCCCCTTCTCTGAATCTGGACTCTCTTAGTCTGTACTAAGTGGCCCTGCCCTGCCCTGACTAGTCAATAAGCTGTGGCCAGGATACTAACTGGCCCAGTCACATCTCTGTTTGTCAGTAATTTGGCACTTTGAGCTAAGATCACTGACATCAGGCATTGTTGGTAATAAACTGGATTAATGGCAGTGCTCTAGAGCTGTGTTGACCAATGCAGTAACCATATATGGCTAGAGTTCTTGCAGTTAGACTAGTACAAATTGAGATGAG
Organism: Furipterus horrens; assembly: GCF_987537825.1. Taxonomy (NCBI): domain Eukaryota; kingdom Metazoa; phylum Chordata; class Mammalia; order Chiroptera; family Furipteridae; genus Furipterus; species Furipterus horrens. The sequence goes on from NW_028327182.1 coordinate 75,517,068, forward strand.
CTCTGAGTGTAAAGAACACACTAGATTTAAAAAACTTAATATGAAAAATTTTTTCTAATATCTCATTCACAATTCTTTGATTATATATTGAAATAATGATATTTGAGATATATTGAGTTAAAATATATTATTAAAATTAATTCCTCCTATCTCTTTTTACTTTTTAAAATGCATCCTTTAGAAAATTTGAAATTACATATGTGGTTGGAATATTATTTCCTTTGGACAAAACTACTCTAGAGAAAAGTTCCATGAGGCTGTGGACTGGGTGGCTCCTTAGCCGCTGAAGGCCTAGGTCATTTAGCAGTCTTTTCTTCCTGGAGCCAGCCCAGCTTTCTTCCATTGTGTTCTGTTTTTGGTTTACACTAGTCTGAGTAGTTTGAATTATTTGTTACCAAAGAGACTATAACTGATAGACCAGCGGAACCAATATCTTCTTGGGGAGTTGTCTAGATGATTCAACGGCTCTTCCAGAGAACCCTTCCAATGCTCCTAATGGGTCTAGTTCAAGCACAATCTGAAATGATGAGGTCACCTGGACTGCATTATTCCTGCTTCCCCAGATCCTGCTTCTGCCCATTGTCTTGTGGGAACGTTAGTTTTGGCCACAAGAACTGGATTTGGACTAGGAGGTTCTGTTGGCCAGGAAGGACGCTGAGCTCCCCAAAGTGTCTCATTCAGACTAAGGTTGTGCTAGGAGCTGGATTATGTCACCAGAGCCTGGAGTTCAGAATAATAACAGCTTTGTTGGACTCTCCCTGAACCTATAGGAAATCAAGGGTTGAAACAAGAGCAATTTCACAAAGCATGCACAATGGTTGCTCCCTTCCCCCACTCCCCCTTCCATTCCCCATCTGGCATGTCTGGTCTATTCACCCTCATGCAGGGTGATCAAGCGTTTCGTGTCTCTGCACCCAGCCTGCAAACTCTCACTTTGGAAATGTGGTTTCCCTAAGACATTTCAGTTGTTCCAAGGTGTGAGGTGAAACTCCCACAAAAACCTGTCAAGGGCTGGCTTTGGAGCAAAATGCTCAAGGTTAACTCACTGGGGTGAACAAGAATCGTATGCCAGATTCCAAGTAATTATTCCTTTAGGAACTGCCCGCTCCAAGCACTTTAATGAAAAATGATAGAAAGAGTTATTGACCTTTGAGACATTCAATTCCACCATGGAACGAAGCATCTGCAGTGAATCCGACTGCGGAAGATTACATCTGCCTGACCAGGAGACGTTGCAGTAGTTTATCTTCAAAATAAGCAAAGAAAATGTGTCTAATGAATCCCTAAAGCATGGTATGTGCAGATGGGGTTGAAAACTGCCTTCAGCAATTTTTCATTCTCATTGTGATGGGAGTCCCTTGGAAACAAGTTAGAGATCACATGTAAGTTTGACTTGCTACACTTACCACATTCTTGGGAAGACTAGGAATGAGATGATAAATGAAGACATTGCAAAGTTAATAATTTGAGAGAGAAACCCTTATTAAAATTAAAAAATGAGCTGCACATGCCATATTCACAGGGACTGTGTGGTTTAATAAAATGAAATAAGCCTCCAATGTGTTCCATATGGCTCTGTGTTGAGTGGAAGACAAATGTGGGTAAGACATGGCCCCTAACCCTCTGGGAGCTTGCAATCAAATTAATTGTTGAGACAAGATTTAACCAGGGAGTAGCTGGGTCACAGTGCCTGATAGCTTCAGACAGGGGACCCAAAGCCCTCTGATTGTTAAATGGGAATGGGTACAGTGTCCAGGGGGGGAAAAAAAAAACCTGTTCCCAGGTCGTTTTTGTTGTTATTAATTTTTCTAAAGTAGTTAATAGCTAAATTCCCAACCTCTGCTCTCCCACCACCATCCCATTGCTTCCCCACTTCCTCCCTTCTCAGACGTAACTATCATTCTGTAGTAGGAGTGTATCCTTCCAGGGACATTTTTAAGATACATGTTTAAATAAAGAGCTGAAACAAATGTGGCAAAATGTGAACATTTGATAAATCTGAATAGTGGGTATTTTGCTTAAAAAAATCATTTTCTATACTTTTTTTTATATCCTTGAAATGTTTCATGATATAAAGATTGTGAGTAAATAGTACGTTCAATGTGTAACTAGTAAAATAGAGACACACACACACACAAAAAAAAAAAAGGAAGGAAGAAGAAGGAAGGAGAAAGAAAAAAGAAAAGAAGAAAGAAAGGAAAGAAGAGAACAAAAGGAGGAAAAGAGAAGCAAGGAAGAAAATGAACCTAAGATTTCTGAGAACTCCCAGGGCTGCAAAGTTGCTTTGCACAGAGACAGCCAGGAAAGAGTTGGGCAAGAAGATGAAGCACGACCTGGGTCCTGAGAAATGAAGAAGAGGGAGGATGATCACTTCTGGGGGAGGGAATGCTTAAAAAATATGTGGTACCACTTGCTAAAATGGTAACATCTGTCTTTCCCACCTCTCCCTTCTTCCTGTGCCTCCATCACATATAATCTGAATTTACTTTTTAACACTACAAGAAACAGAAATAGGAACAGACATCATCAATTTAATTTTTAAAATCTTATTCCTTGTGGTACACTTTTTGAAATTAAAGATTAGAACACAACTAAAAAATTTAAAGTTTAATGTGGTAGTAACTTATTCTTAACAAGCCAGATGTTGAATTCAGATTTAATACTCATGCACTTAAGTATATCTTCTAATAGTTGCAACTATATTCTAAAAACTGAACACAAGTCTGCTCCACTAGATGTCCTGGACAGGCTCCCTTGCTTGGAGAGACAGGCTTCCAGCCTTACACAGATTGCCAACATAGGTCAGTGAATGTAAGAATGATCATGATGATAGTAACAACACACAGCATTATTCTGTAGTGCTTACCATGTCCTTACACTGTCCGAAGCGTCTGACACAAATTAACTCATCCTAACAGCAAGCTTCTGAAATGGATACTAATTTGAAAAACAAAAAGAAAAAGTCAAAAAGACTTTTTTGTGTGTGCCAGTGTAAAGGTCACCATAGAACATTTCATATTTCTCTTCTGTAGGTCCTGAGTCAGTCTATATGCATGAGGACTTACCTGTTCTTCCTGTGTGTACCTGGGTGGTTAAACTTATTTGAATACACGTGTGTTAACTTCCATTGGAGAAAAACAACAAGGATTGATAGGCTGTACGGGCAAATGTCCAAGAAAGACACTACATTTAGTAAGAGTGAAATGCTCCCTCCCACCCTCCCTCCCTTCCCCTCTTCCTTCCTCTCTCTCCCCCCTCCCTTCCTTCTTTCTTTCATTCTTTCCTCCTTTCCTTCTTTCCCTTTCCTCCTCTTTCTCCTTCTTTTGGCAATACTCTTCTAGAATTTACCTTTATACAAAGCAATGTTTTGTAATAATTCTTTATAAGTATTTTAAACTCTATGACTTAGATATTCATATTTAACAGAGTGTTTCTTTGTTTTTATCTTTAAGCACTGTATTTGGGAACAGATAATTTGATGTATTTGGGACAAGAAAAAGCCTGATTTTGCTATTTGATAAAGGTGATATAAAAAAGTTTTGGCTTCTTGGGAGAGTCAAGGATCACAGCCCTTTCTAACCTGACTGACTTGCCTCTTTGAATGTCCTGGATGGGTTTGTTTACATTTTTTTTTGTGTGTGTGTAACAAGATCTTTAATTGTTATTAATTCTTTATTTACTATTTAAAAAATCATCACAAGATATTGTTCTTGTTTGTTGATTTGTATATTTGCACAAATAATCACTTTCCATATTTGCATTGTGAATTTCTTTGATCTGAAAGTTTGTCAGGAAAATGAGCTCAGGTTTGAGTTAAACAGCCCTCCCCAACCCATGTCACTATGGATGGGTTACTACCAGTTCTTCACCACCCCAGCCTCAGTTTGTTTGGTCTTTTTTTTGCGACCTATAAACAAGTAAAATGCTCACTTTGCTGGCAGATGAGAGGAAGAAACAAGGTCAAGCTTGTAGTGTACCATCAGGGTTTAATATATACTTATTTTCTTTCGTTTTCCTAAGTTACACTCTCTGTAAATGTAGTTCTTGGTGACTTTTTATCTCCTTAAATTCCACTGCACTACTTACACAAGAAGCCAAATTAAATAAAGACTCTATCTCTTGACCTTTTCACATTATCATTCCAGTTGCTTCCACCATTTCCAAATAAAGAAAATAGTGATTACAAAGTCACAATTGTATTTTATAGCAAGTAAGATAATTTTTTCCTCCCAGAAAACAGGATTGCCAGTGAAAACTCTCTTTAGTTCCTGGAATTGAAGCATATTATTTTAAAAATCTAGTTTTGTAAAATTTGCAAAGTGGTTAAGCTTACATTTGTTTTTAGGGTCTAGACAATCTGCTAACCAAGTCTTCATTAGCTGAAGGACTCTGGCTAAGTAACTTGACTTCTCTGAGCCACAATTGCCTAATCTGTAAAAAGCGGGAAGCCTCTACCTTTAAAGGTTGTCAAGAGGACTTAAGAAAGTAATTGGCACATGACGTTATTGTTTGATCTGAAGATTAGTAAACAGTAATAGTCTTTTAATTTTTCTCCAAGAAGTCAGTTGTGTTATCTTAGAGAATGTGTGAGGAAAAAAAAAATCACCTAAATGTGGTGTTGTGACCAGATCAGATCACTAGACTTAGAGTTAGAAAACTGGACTTGCTCCATACCATCACTCGCTAGCAACTTGACTTTGGATTGGACCCTGCTCAGCTTCAGTTTTCCCACTTGGAATAGGGTGTAACATTTGTCCTTCCCACTTTGCAGTTTTGTGGATGTCAGAAGAGAAATTTGAACTGAAAGCACTTCACAAATTGTTACATACTGAACCAAATATCTAGTAAAAAATCTCCTATTTTCCATAAGAAGAGCTTGGACTTTAGGGCCAGGTGGTCTGAAGTCTGATGCCAATTTCTCCACTTGGTGGTGGTTGTGTAACCCCAGGCAAATTTCTGACCCCCTCTGTGTCTCAGTTTACTCATCTGTAAAGTGAGGATAATCATAGCATCTCATGAGACTGTGGTGTGGATAGATGAGTTAATGCAGGAAAGTACTTAGGATAGTGACTGATGTATGTAAAAGATAAATAATGTTAGTTATTCTCTATTTTAAAACAGAGGAGTTGGGCTACCTTATCTTATTATGCCTCCTAGTTTAAACATTCTTTGAGGTTTAATATATCTTACTTTCTAGAACAAAAGTGTTTTGAATTGCTTCAGTAGTTTTTGCAGTAATGATTGTCTGCTGATAACATTAAAGTTTAGATGTATAGATTTTTGGAAATTCTTGGTTGCTTGGAATTAGGGTAAAGTCCCACAATTCCCATCATCTGCCACTTAATACTACATACCCAAATTTCCAGGAACCTATGTCTGGCCTCAGCTTTGTCTTGGAGTAGGTCTGTAATTCCCAAACTGTGGACATCACAATGAAATCAGAGGGGAACTGGTGGAATATTGTGAAATTGGGGGGGAACTTGACATCTGTCAGTCATCTCATGATTTACTTATATCATAAATTACTAGCTTGAGACAGTCCACAGTTTCAATATGGTTGCCCTAATTTTTTTTGATGAAATTGTATTTGTGTTTTCTGAGGTAGCTGCTGAAGGATAGCAAAATGTGTCACTCCAAAAAACAACTATAGGGATTTAGGACATGCTACACCCAGATATGCCAATTTGCCATACTGATTATTTTTTTTAATTTATGTTTTTAATTTTAGAGAAAGAGGAAGGGAGAGAGAAACATTGATTTGTTGTTTCATTTATTTTTACATTCATTGGTTGATTCTTATATGAACGCTGACTGGATATCAAACCCAGAACCTTAGCGTATCAGAACAATAATCTAACCAACTGAAGTACCTGGCCAGGGCCTTGCCATATTGATTACTGATGTAATTGAACCCCAATATTTGAGTTTGTTTACCTGTGTGCACTGGCCCAAAGAAATGTATGAGCAGGTGTTTGCAGTACAGAAAACAGAGGTTTACTAGAGAATCAGCCAACCTGGAGTGTAGGCAAGCTAATGGCCTGAAAGACCCAGCTCCCCAATGGTGTGTAGGTTACAGATTATATGAGAGGGTAAAGTCACAAAATGCTGTGGGTTAGGAGTTCAGGGTTGTGCTGGGGGCTGACTTGTTAGAGGTGAGGTAGGGGCACTAAATTATTTCTTCAGATCTTGAGGACAGCTCTGGGGTTTTTCTGGTACCCCTCTGTTGGGTTTCATGGAAAAGTAGCCAGGGGCGTCATTTTACCTTCGGGCTCTGCAGTTGTGAGAGAACTTAGGTCAAAATGGTATCTTCAGCCTGAAAGAGGTCCGGACCTTGTGACCACTACTCAGGTTCAGGCTGCTCTCTTTTGTTGTCTCAGGGGTTGCTTATCATCAGGGGAGGGGCCAGGTCTCTAAGGGGTGTGGAGAGAAAGGGAGAGATGTGGTTTCTAGAGCTAGGATTCAGTCATAAACACCCTTCGTTTCACTGAGCTATAGGATCTTGAGAGATAGCAAATGTGGGGAGAGGCCTTTCTCTGAACTTCCATTATCCACCTAAAGAAACATCCTCCAAAAGGAACTCAACCGCTATGAATCCCCTCCCTGGGAGTTTCATCAACCAGGGAAGGTTGACTCATTTCAGAAGAAAGGCTAGAAGTCAGCACTGCACCCAGACAAACTCTGTCACAAATTATCTTTGTTATTGAGCAAAAGGGGGTTCTTTCTCATGGCGTCTTGGTGTAAGACCCAACAATTAGTGTTGAGAAAAACACGTTTTTATTTACAATATTCCAAACTGGGGGGGGGGGGGGGTGCTGTGAGCACTTTAGCTTAGAGACCTGTTCTCCCATGGGACCCAGCACTTCCCTTGCTCCCCAAAAGGTTATAAGCCAAAAACATGCCCAGAAGTATCCTATTCCTTATCTGTCAGCTGTCTCCTTTAGGATCCGGGGCACGATGTCATCAGCCTCCATATCATAGTCCAGGAAGGCATGTGCCTTGTTGTACTAGATAATGGTAAAGTTCAGTAAAGGCACAAGTCCCAAGAGAGTCCTCTCCGCATGTTCTGAGTTTCAAAAGTCCAAAAGTCCAAAAGATTCAGCAAAAGCAGAGTTCTTGGTGGTTTGGAGTCCGTTGAAGTCATCATGATCAAAGTAGCAGTGTGCCGGCTTTCTTACTAGCCCAGGCCACGTGGCCTCCCTTTCCTTCTTTCAGACTGCATGGCTTTGCGCTCTTTCAAAGTGCATGATTCTCTCTCCTATCTCCTTACAAACCACGTGGCTTTCTTGTTACCTCTTTGCAAACCACGTGGCTTTCTCCCTGCTTAATGGCTGCCGTGTTATTTTAAATCCTTGACTGTGACCTGTGTCATAGCAGGTGTGGTAACTGATTCTGGCCATTAGCAGAATCTTGCGCAGGTTCTGTAAGCTCTTTCATCACCGTTCTATGGTCAAAACCCCTCCCATCTTCTTGGCGCCTTGGAAGGCCATGGCTATTTACGTAACTAAGATACCAGCTACCCACCATAGATATGCAAAGGCATCTCTTAGGAAAAATGGCTGTGCTCCACTGATTCCCATCCCCCATTCCCCAGAACACAGACTGTGGGGAATTTTGGGGGATGCCTTTCTTCACCCTGTAACATCTTTACCTCTCATATATTCTCCTAAAGGCCCATTCCTGTTTCTTAAAAACCATTTATTCTCCTCTAATAGACCCACATCCTCCCTCCCTTTTCCCTATTAATATGATATTTAAGCCTGAATTCTAAGCCATCTCTAAGAATGACACTTTTCGCCTGGGTGTCTCCCATTGTAACTGCACAGGAACTTCATTTTTAAAATATGACTTCTTCCTTATTTCACGCTAGCTTTGTCCTGGCTTATTGCCCTGTGCCTCACTTGCCTCCTTTCAGCCAGATCCTTCTGCCTTTGCACACACTGCACGTCTACTCCCTAAGTCATTAAGCCTTCAGGACATCAGGTTCTGGTCTGGTCAAACTGTCTTAAGAATAAAGCTTCAGGTCTGTTGATCAAGGAAACAGAATTTCTTGGTCAAACTAAAGACAGTATCTTGATCTCAGTTGTGTTTCAGCCTCAGGTCCAGAAAAGAGAAATAATTGTACTGACCACACCCTCATGAAATCAGACAGAACAACACCATGGCTGACATCAGGACCAGATGCAGTGATCAACTATTTCTTCCCTGGCGCCAACAAATCAGTAGAGCTCATGACCCCAGCTTTCGTAGTCACCCTAACTAATGATGTTTCCCCTCTCTTATCAATTCCCCAGAGGCCACTGGGGACCCAAGTCTTAGAATTCTAGTTTAGCTGTGTCTCCCAGCTTGATGCCATTTCCTTAAACTTCTCCTTTCTTTGCAGCAAACTTCTGTTTGCATTTTATTGGGCTTTGATGCATGCAGCCAAATGAACACTTTTAGTACAGTAACACCATGTGCACATGAGACATGTGCACATGTCAAAAGAATGGATGCAGGCTGTATCCCCAAAGACCTCCTCTACGGCGAGCTAGCAGAAGGCAAGAGGATGACAGGGCGCCCAAAACTGCGGTTCAAAGACATCTGCAAAAAGGACATGACACAATGCTCCATCAATCTCAACACATGGGAAGTTCAAGCAGACGACCGCCTAGCCTGGAGGCTCGCGGTCAGGCAAGGTATGTCACGGGCAGAGGCTGCGTGCAACGAGGAGGCGGTCCAGAAAAGATTGAGGCGGAAGCAGCGTCAGCAGCAGCAACAACAGCCATCTGCCTTCACCTGTACCAAGTGCGGCAGGGATTGTCACTCCCGAATCGGACTGCACAGCCATTCTCGGCGGTGCAGATAGACTCTCAAGAAGCTACGCCATCGTCTCTCGAGACGGACGGCTGCCGACGACGACATGAGACATACATGCTAATGAACTTTTATTTTTCTCATTAATCTGTTTTTTATTATTGGGGTCTTAGCTAAGAACCCAGAAGGGTAGAAACGATAGTATTCTTCCTCTCCACATTGTGATAAAAATGAAGCACCGTGCGAAAGTTAACGTGGAGCAGGAACTGAGGGTGGCATTTGGCTGAGCACACCTCGCAGTAGTTAAGCAGTCGTGGTTAAGCAGGTATTAAGTTAGTAAAACGTTAAGTGTGTGTTAAACGGCATGGGACCTAACTACTTAATAACTGAATTGTTAGTTACTTTTGTTCTGGAATGCTGGAAAAATATTACTGCGACAATGAGGGCACCATGAACCTAGAAAATTTGGGAACCTCTGGGATGGGCCGTTCGGCTTCGGCATTTTCTTTAAAAACACACACGCATGAAAGAGCACAGTGCCTACAGTTCAACAAGGCTCTGGAGGCTAATGAAGGCTGAGATTTGTGTGTGGAGCGAAGCTTTGCAAACTCGAATTTATCTGTGTCTACACCCTTTGATAGTCCAAGGGAAGATGTAACATATTTGGAGGCAGTAGGGAAATCACATTTTCCATAATAAACTAGAAGTGGCTTTTTTACTTCTAAGTGTGTTTGCTCTCAGTTTCTGGAAGTTTCTCTGCATTAACAATTTGTACTGATTATAGCTTCTGATGAGCAACATTGTTTTGGAGAGTTCTAATTAGCACATGCATACTCCACTATGGTCCTGAGGGAATGCAAAGCAGACACATTTGCAATTGAATATCCACTTAACATTTGGTGTAGAGTTTGAAGTCTTAATCAATTTCCACATCCCCTGCATAATCTGCTGGGGCACTTGCCCAGATGTGAGTCCCTTGGGATGTTAGTGTTTTGTATACACAACTTTGTGCTACATCCTTTGAAGGGAAGGGGGAGAGTGAGGAATGAACTGCCCAGTGAAGTGCGTACAGGTTTGAACACCCTGTCCTCAGTCACTGCAGTGGCTTTTCTCTACCTTCATTTCTTTCATTTTCTTTTTAATCAAAGTAATATGTGCACATCAAGGAATCAGATACTATGGAAAATTTTGTGATGAAAAACAAGTGGCGTACTCCACCTCTCCCTTCTAATCCCATTCCAATTCCTCCAAGAAAATTTTTTGTAAATATTTTTTGAGACTGTCCACTGGTTACCTTCATAATCATAGACAGTAAGCTTATAAGGTACTTCCTGGTTTCCTGACTCACCAATTTTAGATAACAATTATTGATGTCTGTGTTAGGAGAAAAAAATCCTCTACCCACTTAGGTCTCTACGGTTGGGGCCTGTGAATTAATTGACAATACACAGATTAATAGGAGAAAAGTTTATTATTTTGGGAGTAGCTAGTAGTGAGTAAGTTGCTGAATAACCAGAGGTAAAAGTGTATATACCAATTTAACATTAGGACTTTAATAGTGTTACAGAAACAGGGGAGTCCAAAAACAAACCCCAGAGTTTGCAGCTGGGAGATAGGGAGCAGGAAGCAGCTTTCAGGATGCCCTTGCATGCCTGGAGCTTGTGGCTGGAAACATTGTTGCAAAGATCCGCTTTACTTCCAAGACTCAGGAAGATGGGAGGGATCTTGGACTGTAGCCTGGTACGGAAGAAGCAGACAGAGCCTAGGTAGGGTTCTGTGAATGGTCAGAACTGTTTGCAACACCCACTGCGTGAGAGGACGCAGGGGGAGAGAGGAGGTAGGGAGGAAGAGAAGCAGCTGTGGACATTTTGGGCTGGCTCTGGCTCTAGGAGGCTCTCGCTCTCAGGCTCTCTCTGGCCCTCACGCCCTCACTCTCTGGCTCTTGTGGGCTCCCTCCATCTGGCTTGGAGAAGGGGTCTCCAGGCTGCTTTAAGAAGAGGCTCTTGCCAGACTGCTTTGAGAAGGAGAGGAGATCCATGCGGTTTGCAGGAAGAAGGCAGTTTACAAAGAGGCTGAGAATCCAGGCGGTCCTGCATTGAGAGCTGGAGGGCACCACAGCACAGAAAGGACCTCCCCAATCAGAACTGAGTGATTGGCAGCTACTGGTAAAGCTGAACTGTGCCTAGGAAGTAGGGAAACAGTGTTTCTGACCTTCCTAAGACTGGCCAGGTCTGGGGGGGGGGGGGGGAGACAGGACTATGTGTAAATAAACAATCCTTTTTCTTTTCACCAAACTCTGGTATTAAGAGTTATAATTCTGGCGGCGGGCAGTCGGACCCCTAACTAAACAGCCCGTGGGTTCTGTTTCAATCGGAGCAGCCCAAGGGTTCTGTTACAATAGGAAAGTATAGAATCATTGCTGGTGGAAGAAGGGCTCTTTCATGGGATCACCAGGAAAGCATTCTGTGGACCCATGTGTGAGAGATTGTGGTGTGGAAAAATGTGTTTGGGTGGCTATGGAAGGCTGCCCTTGTTCCATCCCACCACAGAGAAGTCCAGCTGTGTCTTCAGCAAGGCCAAAACAAAGGCCAGGGTCCAGTTTCCGTTTCATATTAAAGTTGAGTTCTTAGCAGCTGGAGCCTGCTGCTAAGCAGTCTTAGGCTTCTCCCGATAACTTAGCTTGTTCCTAGCTGTGCTGTTGCGCCCAGGCTCCTCCCTGGAGCCTGCATTTGGAGTTTGTGTGGCTACTAGACCTGCATGGTTATTATGATGAGAACGCATGAGTGAACAGGGCAAGTGTGTGTTCCTGAGAGAGAGAGAGCTTCTTTGTTAAGCTGCAATTATATTATCTTGGGCTTGGAGAGAACCAGGTGCTTTTTCAAAATAACCAATTAACTTCCCAAACTTTCAAGGGCTTCTGATGTGTCTACCTCCCAACCAATTCCTTTTTTCCGCAGGCTAGACTGACAGGCCTTAATGGTTGTCATTCTGCAGTATGTACTTACCTCCCCCTGCTCCCTCCAACCATCTAGTACCAGGGATGGGCTGCTTCCTACACGGGGGAGGGGAGAGGTGTTAATCTTCTTGGTGGGGCAATGCTGTGATCCCTGGGGAATGTGTGAAGCTGTAGTTTGCTAGCTAAGCAACTAGGCTCATACGCACCAGTTTATTAAGCTCCATGTCTAACTTCCTTTGTTCCTGTCCTTATTAAAAATTAGCTAACTATCTATGGCAACAGAAGGTTCTACTGGGTGTTTTGATGCTAAGAGGTAGTTGAATTCTCACTTTCCAATGTTAAGAGCTAGTCTTCTCCCAAACGGGAAACTCTCTCTAGGGGGGTTATTGGTAGCAGAACTTTTGGGAGTCTGCTTAAGTTTAGAAAATGTTTCTGTGGCTGCTCATAGTTTGCATATTTTTAGTTTAATTTACATGCCACTTTGGTGGGCTGTTAATCCTTTCATGTTCCCCATTTGAAACTTCCCAAGATGTTTCACAAACAAGGAGCTGGTTGATTATTATGGAGAGAAGGTCTTGGTTAGAAATTAGAAAATGAGCAATCATGAAGGAAAAGGAATATAGATTAGAATGAGGGGAAAAAAAAAACAACAACCAAAAACCAAAGATAAATGGTTGGATCAAACTGCAAACCCAATTTCTCAGTGCAGAGGATTAAACATTTGGGTTCAAAGCATTTTTAGACAGTGAAGTGAGGATGATAGTGACAATTATGGACTTTCTGGTTCTTAGTTTGGATGTCTTTGCTGATGGCATCTGATACATGATCTGTTGTGATGATCAGTCCTTTGAAGTTCTTCTCAAGTCAACCAGCTTCAGTTTGCCTGATTTTTCAGGTCCTAGGGTAAAAGCACAGTTATAAGACTGGGCAGTCAAGTCTTATTGTTCAGTCACACCAAGTCAGTAGGGTGGGAGAAAATGTTAATTTTGAGGGTTGTAACCAGGTACTGAATAAAGTTAGAAGAATAGAGAGATTGGTAAGAAACCAACAAAGTGTATAAGATAGCATGATCCAGTCCACTTTACAGGTAGGTAGTAAAGCCTCAAAGAAAATAAACGAGACTAGAATCTGATAACCCACAAGGGTGTGCTATAGTATTCTACTGAAACATACAGTTACCTCCTTCTTTCATCAACGGTAGTCAAAGTAAGATTATTTTTGTTTACAAAACGAGTCTGGTCTCATTAAATATGACATTATTATTTATATAAATGCAGCTAGAGTAATCATTGACCACACAAGCTTTTTAAGTTTGCTTTTCTGGAACTTTTATAAGGAATCTCAGATTATAGTTGTAAAAGCCTCCTGAGGTTAGAAAGCCAAACCAAGAACTCACCATCACATTTCATCTGTAGTACCTATTGATTTGGGTGAATTCCTCTCTTCTTATGGTCCCCCAGATATTTTAATGTTCTTAGGCCTGCCAGAAAGGGATTTTTTAAAATTACTTGTAAGTCCGGTACCAGATTGACATTTCCAAGAAGACTGTGTAAGCATTGGCTCCATAAAGCCAACCTTAGTTCCATAAACCTGTGTGGCCATATTTGATTCTATGAACACTATTCTCAAATATGACATTCTAGTTAAAGCCTTTATCATGTAACTAATGTTTCTAATCATGTCCTAATATCAGGAGCATAGACTCTAATTGGACCTATGTAAATAATTATATTGACCTAAGAATAAGAGATTCAGTAACAGTTTCTGAATTCTGGAGGAATCAGGCAGAGAGAAAAGAGAAATGTTTCATTTATGTTTATAAATGTACAATCTACTAAATTGTTATGATTTATAGATTGCTTAAGAGAAAAGAGAGAGGGGTTCCTTATATCCAGAAAATAGAACATTAAAGAACCAGCAATGTTTCAAACAAAAGTAATAAAAAATCATAATCATTCTTCATCAGTTCATTTACTCCTATGTAATTAAGTTTCATTCTGCTTGATCTTGGGTTAGCAACTTCAACACTGTAATTGACTTCATCGCTGTAATTTTTGCAAATCCTGACTAAGTCCAGTGCTATGATGTCAAAGTTATTAAACAATGTCATCAGAAATCTGTACCCCAGAGTACCTGGCTTAGTCCTTTTCATGGGTATCTGAGACAGATGCTTTTTGTTGAAGGTGAAGCACTTTGGTTTGTAGCTGATTGCAAGTGCTTTCAGTGAAGAACCAGAGGAAAACAATATCTGTGAATGGTAAAAGACAAAAATGACCATGCTTAAAGATCTGATGAGAGTTCAATATAAAAATAATGCAATTGGCGAAGAAATTTGGTTGTTTCTATGACATAAAACATTTTCAATAGTAACTGGAATTATGACTGATAGCATTATGCCATTGTTTTCTACTATCAGACAAAGCAGCATAAGAACATACTATGAACTGCAAGGTCATTGACAAATTTCTCAGAATTCCATATCATTCCTGAAATATTTATATTAATAAGATTTACCCATATAAATGTAACCCAGGGAAGGTTACATATCTCTTCTTATTTGACAATGCTTTTTTATACAATTAAACATATCAAATAGGCCTAATTATTTTCTAACATTTCTCTTTTTAGAAGGTGAAAGAACTGATCCTTAAGGATTTTCCAGGAGTCCTTTGAGAAATCTCAGTCAGCATGAGATAAAGACTGCACTGAGGGTTTGATTTTGGAAGGTAATACATCAAAGTTGTCAAAACGTCAAAAGGGAGACTTCCAGCCAAGATGGAGGCCTGGACTGACACGCTCCATCTTTCTCCACAACTAAGAAGGACTACAACTACTGCAAAACCAGAAGTTCCAGAAAATAAAGCAACATGGAAGTCCAACGTATGAAGTGATAAACAAGTGGTGCTCATCCGGACGGGTAGGAGGGGTGAAGCTGGGGTGGAGAGGTCAAGCTGTACTGGTGGTGGCAGCAGCGGCAGGACAGCAGTAAGCATAGACATCCATATTTAAGAGGAGGAGGTAAGAAGCGCCTGGGGAGCACCCCTGGATGCAGACCAAATCTGTCAGTGCGCGATTCCAACACCAGGGAAGGCAGACCCCATTGCCTTGGACTGTCAGGGCTGGAGGGTGTGGGGACAGAGGAGGCTCCCGGGTCTCTCAGCGGAGAGTGAATGGCAGGAATTCATCTTGGACACTGCCCCCACACAAAGTGCCACAGTGTGGTGAGAAGGGTCGCCGGTAGTGATGAATGCACAGGGCTCCGCCCCCTATAGCGTAGGAGGTTTGACAGCCCCACCAAGGAAGGAAAGGTAAACAAAAACTGTCATGATGGCATGGATCATGATAGAGTTCCCGGTGACACAGCTGACCAGACAGCAAATATATGATCTATCAGACCAGCAGATAGATAATCTTTCAGAGCTATAGTTATAACACAACTTACAGACCTAACAGCAGATCTTAAACAAAACAGGAAAGGAATGAAGGCTAGTCCTGCTGAAATGAACAAAAACACATATGAAACAAGTGGTGAGGGAAGGAAAACCAGGGATCAAATCAACAAATCGTAACATAGGGAAGAAACAAAGTCAACCAGTGCAGAAAGAGGAAGCAAAAAGTGAGGAAAAAGAGGAGAAGCTCAGAAACCTATGGGACAGCTATAAGTGGGCCAACATCCAAATCATAGGGTTGCCAGAAGGTGAAGAAGAAGAACCAGAAACTGAAAAATTATGTGAAAAAATAATAAAGCAGAACTTCCCTAACTTGGAGAAGGAAATGAAATTACAGGTCCAGGAAGCACAGAGAGTTTCAAAAAAGCTGGACCCAGGGAGAACCACACCAAGATACATTATAGTAAAAATGTCAGAAATTAAGGATAAAGAGAGAATATTAAAAGCAGCAAGAGAGAAGAAGAGAATTATATACAAAGGGGTCCCAGTAAGACTATCAGCTGATTTCTCAAAGGAGACTGCAGGCAAGAAGGGACTGGCAAGAAATATTCAAAGTAATGAAAATCAAAAACCTACAGCCACGATTACTCTATCCAGCAAAGCTGTCATTCAGAATAGAAGGGCAGAGAAAGTGCTTCCAGGATAAAGTAAAATGAAGGAGTTCACCAGATCCAAACCACTGTTATATGAGATGTTAAAGGGACTTGTTTAGGAGAAAGAGGATCAAAACTATGAACATTAAAATGAAAACTGTATCACAACAACTAACAACAGAAGCTAGGGAATAAAAACAAAGGCAAACTAAGTAGGCAACAAGAGTGGAAAAAGAATTATAGGTATGGGGAGCATATTGGGGGGAGGTCAGCAGGGAGGGGGAAGGGGGAAAAAGGAGGGAGATGATGCAGGAATTAAGAAGCATAGTAGGAGGGAGTGGAGTAGACAGGAAGATGTTGAGAAGAACTATATGAACAACCAATGGGCATGAACTAAGAGGGGGGACAACTGGAGGGAGGGGGGTCATTGGGTGGAGGGGAACAAAGGGAAAAGAAATAGGGACAACTGTAACAGCATAATCAATAAAACATATTTAACAGAATGTCAAAAAGTTTGAATACTTGATTAAATAGGTTCACAGGACACTGTGAAAAAATACTTAGTTATCTTTAACCAAAGTGACAATAGAAGATTTTAAAGGTAAATATAGGAGGTTACATGTATGATTAAAAATGTCTTTGCTCTTTAAGCAGTGAGAAAATCTGTTTCTCTTAAATAATCAAGGGCATGATAAAGACAATATGGAAAATTATTCTGATAAGACAGAATGTTTTCTAGATGGATTTCTTTTGCAATCTCTTATGAAGATAAGACTCATAACCTAAGAAATTTAGTTAAGAATAACTATCTATTTTGAGAATTTTAGGAATATTTTATTTATATAAGTACTTATTTTTCTTTAAACCAATTAGGGATTTTATAAATTAATTTGGCATATCATCTAGAGGTAGGAAAATATCACATATACATAATTACATAAACATATAGACAGATGCAAATAGATATCTTGAGGTTCTCATTTTAAAATTTTAGCCATAAGTTAGGCATAAACACAGTAATACAAAATTTACTAGTTTACATAAGAATTAGTTCTCATCTTTGCTCTTATTTATATCTTCATGCAAAGTGTGTTTCTGGCAGATGGAACAAGTTAAGGTTATCTGCTCAATATGAGGGCTAAAACTTTTTTTAAACTAATATTTGTAGAGGAAATTTTAAGATTTTCATTTGCTTTAATATGTAATCTTAATGGAAGCTGTGCACTAAAATTTGGAAAAGGGGCTAAGGAGGCATCATACAGCTGTCTAGGTATCTCCAAGCACATCTGAATGAGTAAAATATTCAGCCTGTCTCCAATTAGCCTTTTTAACTTGGTTGGCTGTTTTGAGGAGGGTCCCTGAATCTGCTGAGAGCTCCCGGTGGAGCAGGGGAGCTAAAACAAGTGACTACAGGGAGTCTAAGTGCTGAGTGGGAAAAGAAAGGTGTTATAGGAGCCACTTTGGGATCTTAAGTTTTCTCAAAGAAGCCACTTAAGTTCTAAATTATCCTTAGTCATGTCAATAAGAAGGGGAACAGAGTGAGAGCTTCAATGGAGAACCACTGTAGTCAGCAGGAGTTTGAGGAGTAGAAGGTGTTAATTGGAATGTGTTCAGAGGAGATGGTTCTGGGTGGTGAAGATTATATCTCATAGGAGAAGAGAAAGGAATTATAAAATTGCAAGTTTCATTTGAGCAGATGGTAGGGAAAGTTGCACTGGTATCAATTAAAAAACATGCCATTCCCAATCCTTTATTTTTGTTTTAATCGTAGGTCTCGGTATGCTGAGGAATTGTCTGACTTTGCCAATCACCTTCAATCATGAGCTCACTAATCTATGAAATACCTAAAGGGTGATACTGAGGTGGTAATTTTCAGCACTACAAAAGCAACGAGATAGGAAAGGATTTGAATTTACACAATCATAGCAGAGCTGGTGACAGTGAGAACGCTCAGGTCCCCAACCTGAGAGTTGGTTGCTTCTAGACACAGACTCAACTATTTGGACCCTTCTGCAGGGAGAAGTCAGAGGGAACACTCTTTCCGGCTTTTAAATCCAAGTTCTCAGGACACAAAATAACCCTTTTAGGGAGTATAGTACAAAGCAGTTACTACCTAATTTTAATGAAAAACAATGAAAAAAAAGTATTTATTTCTTTCCCATGATACAGTTGGCTATATTTTTACTTTCTGTTTTCTTTTCCAATAACACTTCTTTGAACTGCTTGCAGCTTTTAAGACAGACCTCTTTTCTTTTATGAGTAGTAAAACTAAATAAACAAATTTTACTGACTTGACACTTTGCTCTTATTCAGTCTACAATATACTGATTTCTGGGGTCAGGCCAATATGATGGCACCAGACCATATGTCCTTTCCACAAAGGCATTGGGCCACAGCATAGTTAGGATTTTTCTTATTAGCTATAGAAGGTCTTTAGACTTGTAGGAATTAGTTCCCAGCTCCCCAAAATGTTCATTCAACTTGTATCTATAGGCTTGCTCTGGTGGACCAACTCGCCCTTTGTTAATAAGGTCCTTTGCATCTATGAGTTCAACATGCAGGCTATCCATATTTAAAATGTCCCTCATTTTAAAACACTCTGAAGCATATTGGGTGCCATCATAAATTAAATTTCTCTAGGGGAAAATGGTTTTAAAACACAGAAATACAATAAGTTGAACTTATGAAATCAAAGCTGGATTCTAAATAGGTTAGAGTTTTAGTAAACAAATTGGGAAAGTTTGATTTAACTTGACTGCTCACTGGTGGTAACAATTTTTTAGTTTTGAAGTGGTTTTATTCCTCCCCAAATGAGTCTTTTTCTTTCTTTCTATATGACTATATAGTGTATCCTCCATATAACATCAGACAACTCAGGCATAGTCGATTCATCCTTTTCTAAGATCCTTGTGGCCTCTTCACAGATCATTAAACTGTTTTGGAGTAATGGCATATAAATCTCTTTTACTGTAATCCTTTTCTCCATTCTCATCTTCAGTGTATTTCCAAACGGAGCAGGACATGCTTCTTGTCCCACATCTAGAAAATATGATTTTATGGCAGGCCCACCTTTTATCTTGTTTTCTGTGGCTGGCAACAGTGACAGCCATTTGTAGGCAGGAAGACACCTCTGCCTACTTCTATAATGTCAGAAATCTGATGTAGTGCTTCTGCATGTTTTGAAGAACATGAGAAGTGTATAACAGGTAAGCAAATCATCTCTCCTTTTCACAGTTTCTGTACAAGGTATGGAGGATGTTTAACAGGTAAGATCTTTTCATTTTCTTTGGTAGAAAATTTACAGACTGAATGGAATTTGCCAGCATTTACATTTGTGTGGTCTGCTAAATATTCGGATACTGAGCAAAGTCTAGTTTTATTTGGACAAGATTGTTGATAGAGATGATTTGAAATTTCATGTTTAACACGGAAGTACCTAAGAGCTAGCAGAAGAATTTTTTAGTTGCTGCATTTAAATGCTTCATTTGATATACAGTAGAAACATGATCACTGGTAAGATCTTACAGAATGAGTGCTACAGTATAAGGAACCAACACAAAGAGTATCAACATTTTCCCTCTGGTTGCCCACAGAGCATTTAAGTTCCATCTTCTTAATCAGAATGTGTGATTTTACAATACTTTATTCAATTTCATAGCTCAATCAAGGGAAGGATACAGTAATGTATGTTTGTTTCTATGGCATACTAAGATAATTTAGCAGCCACTACTTTTGACTGAGCATTGGTGTCTTTTTGGGAAACAAACAACTTTTGATTGATTTAGAAGTATTTGCCTATCTCATCCCAATTATTTGAGATTCAGTCTCTGCATGTTTTCACATCCATGTCTCCACCATTCCTGAGTTCCTTTTGCCATATTGCTCAGTACTCTTACGCTCGAGTTATTGACTTCCCTAATCTAATTGTGTGTCTTTCCATCTTTCATTAAAATAACACAGCTGTTCAGCCATCTTGCTCAGTAATGTCTGGATCATGCAGGGGTGAGTATTGCAATTGTTCTCATTTTGATTATATGAACTCTTAGAACATGATCACAATATTCACACTGTGAAAAATTAAACTAGCACTATCTCAATACAAAGCACAACCATTACCCCAAGGCAAAGTTGAAGTTCCTGTGCACTCACAATGCACACTTAAATCACATCACTGGAAGTGATAAAGCAACAAATGACCAGTTCCTGTGAACCATAAATCGTGGTTATTAACATCAGCACAGGAGAAATGACAGTGGCAGTATTCAGAAGGTAAATAATCTATGCCATAACCTTTTAACACTAAAGATAGTGTTGCATTCAGCATCTATTTCTTGGGCCGCTATATGGGTTTTTACTTTCTACCCAATCCCCTGTACTCACGATAGAAAACCAGGACTTTTCACATCTGGACAAAGTAAGGCAAGTGCATACCTTAGAAGGGTCTACTGTCTGTGCTCCGTAGGGGAAGGAGTGGGAGTAGGTAAACAACTGCCCCCCGCCCCCGTGCAGACCTGTCATTAATCCCTGGCTTTCAGTTCCATTTCCCACTATTACCCTTTGAGTTGACTCAGCCCTCAAGATCTCCAGGTAGAATGACAGACTGACTCCTCTGGTATCATCTAGGCCACAGGTTCTCAAACATGTTGGTCTCTAGACCCTTTGTGTTCTTAAAAGTTATTGAGGACTCCAATGAGATTTTAATCATCTGGATGAGAGCTGTCAGTATTTACTGCATGAAAAATTAAAACTAAGAAATTTGAAAATTATTTATTAATTTATTTTAAAAGAACAAAAGTAAACTCATTTCACATCAACTGAAAAAGCATGTTTTTCACACAAAAAACCCTGAATTTTTCAAATCAAAACTAGTGAGGAGAGTAACATTGTTTTACATTTTTGCAAATCTCTTTAATGTCTGGGTTAATAAAAGTCACCTGGACTTTCATATCTACTTTTTTTAATTTTCAAAATATTTAATTCGTTGGCTTACATACGGATTTTTCTTGGGAACCGTTTTGATGTAGTTCTTTAATTAGTCAGATGGGCCACTTTTGATTAGGGAAGGAACATTTCTTCCATTCAGCAGCTGAATGTCTGTTCTTTCTGTAGATCTAGTCTATCAATGTTCACATCTACCTCTGCATTAAGTCTGCGGTGCTGTGTAGTTTTGGTTGAAGTATATAGAGAAAATTGGACTTCACATATGTATGTAGTTAGAAAAGGGAGAAACATTTTAATAGCTTTTCTAGATAATTATGTATATTCTTCTATTTTACACTGAAAGCAAAGGTCATAATTAAGAAAATTAGTAGTTTTATTGTTTTAACATGCACCAATTGTTACAACAGTCTTAAGTGAAATTGATTTTTTTCTTGCAAATGTACAGGAGTGAATAAAATGCCTATTAGTACAGTCTAGATTCATGATTAGACTGATACAATTTTGCCCATCATTACTTTTGTACTATCAGTGCCAATGCCAACAAAAATGAAAAAGGCGAATAATCTCTCAGTATTTTGAAAATATAATACTGGCTTATGGACCCTCTGAAAGGACCTGACAGGATCACAATATCCTGCAGCCATCACTTTAAGAACTGCTTTCCAGGCCATGTCTTTCTTGGCCTAGTTGAGCCTTCAACTGACTCCTACCCACTTTCAGAGGTATTTTAAATTCTCTTTTTGATATAGGGTTTTTCGTTTTATATTTTCAATCCTTTATACAGTAGAGTCCCACTGCATTTAGAGAAAACAATAGTGTGTCTGCCTTACATCTCTTTTTAACATATGCCCTAAGACTCATAAACCTTACAGGTAAAATCTTAAATAAAGGTGACAGATATTGCTTTGCAAACATGCTCATTTCTGAAGTAGAATATTTTAGAAATTCAACACCAGGACATTATCTGTTCTTATCTGAGGACTCCATCCCCAGCTGGGATTGGTTCTCTTTTGTAAGGATAGGTGGGGCCTTCTTAGAAATCCCCTGAGATTGGTCAGCACATGAACCTATGGCGAAGAGTCTGTCTTCCTCTTCCTTTGATCCTGTGCAATAAAATGTTGACTCACCAGGTCCAGATGTTCAAATTTTATACATTTTAAAGAAGTTCTGGCCCTTGACTGCTCCTGGGAGATAACTTCTAAACCCTTGGAATATCCTGCCTGGTAAAAGTGTCTGTTTACCTGTGGCCTTAAGCCACACCCCATAGTTTATGCTCACAATGTGATTTTTCCTGAGGGCCGTAGGCCACACAGTATTAGTTTGACCTCTGGAGTGGCTTCAGACTGAAGAACTATGATCAACTATGTGTATACCCCTTGCCGATACGACTGACCCCCAGTTAAAACCCTGGACACCAAGGCTCAGGTGAGCTTTCCAAGTCGGCAATATTCTGTGGTGTCCTTTGTTTGCTGGGAGAATTATGCATTGTCTGTATAACTCCATGGGGAGAGAACAAGGAGAAGCTCGTGTGGCATTTCTCTTCTGGACTGTGCTTATGTGTCTCTTATATTTCTTACCGCAATCTTTATATTTTTGCTACCACAAACCATAACTTTGAGTATAATAGTTTTCCTGAGTTCTGTGAGTCCTTTAAGAGACTCACTGAACCTGAGCGTGGTCTTGGAGGTCCCCAGTGACAGATCACTTCTGCTTATTCTGCTCTATCCCAAGTTATTTTAAAGAGAGGAGTTAGACATAGATGCTGCCTATCCTCAAGGAGGGAGGTGGTTAATACCCCAAAGTACAATACAAGGTACACAGTAAGAAATACTATAAGAAGGATCTACAGGGTCATGTAGCAAGACATATTATAAGAAACATCTACAGAAAGGGAATATGTTTAGCTGGGATATTTTGACACAAAGGTGGAGGGGCTAGAGATATATGAAAACTTAGAACCAGAAATTCAAGTTGTGTTTCGAAATGGGATCAACTGTCGCCCAAATTCTGATTCAGAAAGTCCAAAGTCTATAGTTCTCCCTCCCTGACCATTTCTTCTTTGTTTTGTTCTTTCTTGAATTCTTTGCCATCTGGCTAGATCTATCAAAACACAAAGATATCTGATACTTTTTTACACTTTGACAAAACTGATCCACACCAACAAGTACTGCCTTCTAGGTATTTGCTTGTAACAGCCTTTATCTGTAACTTCAGTCTAGGAGTGCTCTGTCTCTGGTTAGAGCAACATCTGGCGTTAGCAAGGTAATATTTTTAGAGAAGTGGAGATAGGCTTCTCGTGGTCACTGAACTCATTGCCAAGGCTGCTTGCAAACCTAAATCTGCTTTATCTCATTTAGGGGTGGAGTTGGGTTAGAAGAAACAGTAGGGTATCAGGCCATCATCTTCTCCCCCCCCACCCCCAACTTATAGTTCTAACCCATCTGATCCTATTTCTTGATTCCAAGACTCCTATATGCACAGGATTCTCCCTGTGCTAACTCCCCTCCCCTTAATGTCCTATCCGTTTATGTGATCATGACCTCTGGACAGGCCACCAGTGGCCCAAGACCCAAAGTTTTTGATGTCTGGGCTCTCAAGCTCCTAGGGCATCCAATTTTGGGGAAGTGAGCTGGAGGCAGCCACTGGAGAACAGTGTGTGTGTGTGTGTGTGTGTGTGTGTGTGTGTGTGTGGTGTGTGTGTGTGTGTGTGTGTTTGGAAGTGTTTGGTGGTTAATGTGAAAACATTTTCTGCATTAAGTAGAGGCTCAAATAGAATACCACAAAGCTTTCAGTTCAGCTATAAGAGTCTAAGGTTATTTGATTAAACGAGAGCTGGGAAACAGAGGGGAAAGGGTCAACATTGATGTCAGTTATAAATAATGCAGAATAGCAAGAAAATAAAACTGAAATTTGGTGTTCTGAGAAAGATTATTAATAGCAGTCATTTATGATCATATGTGAACATTTCAACTCATTTCCATGCAATATGGTAACACTTATGTATAGTAGTCAACATGCCACTTTCTTGGTTATGTTTTACTTTATCAATAAACTCTGCATGTCTTCTTACTTTTCATTAGTTTCTCTTTTGGTTGTAATGTTGTCAACTCACAACTTAATGTAAGTGAAAAGGAACATAGTGTGGGAAGACTCTGTTGATTGGACATGCCATTTTTGTGCTCTAGTGGCTTTTGCATTCTAGATAGTTTGCAAATTCCACAAAATCATTTATTCAGTGGCTGCCTGTTATGTGCATGTCTGCTATGTGCTGTTTCCATCTGCAGAGAAGCAAGGGGCAAGCAGGCGCTGACTGTTCCAGAGGGAAGTTCTATGAGATGGCGAGGAAGTGGCTGCCTGGATCACCCTCCAGGGCAGCCACCCAACACATGTATGACTTTTAAAGCCAGCCACTGACTGCCACTCAGCCACTGGCAGGAACCACTGAGGCCCCACCTGTTCTCCCTCCTGACCTTTCTTTTGGAGGATTCCAGTCCAGCCACACTCCATCCTGGCTCTATTTTCATTTGACCCTTTGTTCATTTCAGTTCTTGGGCAGTGGTTGCGTCATTCCTGTGTAATCTCCTTCTTACCTCAGTGGCGCCAGGGCTGTACTAGGTCTCTGGCTACAGACCCTCAGCTCTTCCACCAGCACCAATGCTGCCTTGTTTTCCCTGCTCTGTTATTCCTGCTTCTGTCTCCCAGACCTCCCAGAATGGAAGGCCTGGCTTCATTCCACCACCAGGGCCATTCTCTTATATGTTATTCCTCCCAAGAGGCTGATGTGGACAGGTCCTGATGAAGCTCTTAGCTGGAAACCGCATGGGGCTTTTCTCTAACCTTGGAGAATTGGAATTGTCTCCTTTCACCATCCTCGTTTTGGCTTCTATTGCTCTTCCAGTACTTACCCTAAGATCCCCACAACCCATGTAGAACACGTGACCATACTCAATCTCCATGCAATATGTCAGGTAACTCAGGGACTGGACGGAGGAGGCTACAAGCACACACATGCATGCTCTAAGTTCCCAGTTTATTTGTTAGGAATATTCCTCTTAAAGAAAGTGACATGATTCACATAGAAGGAGTGGAGACAACATATCTTGGGGTGGCTGTTTCTTGGAGCTGAGGTTGTAAGAAGACACATGGCTACTGGTGACACCTTCCCTGCAGTTAGGAGCCTCCAGAATTGAGAGATCAGCTGGATTCTTGTTAAGCTGCTGCCCTTTTATATTTAGAGCTTTTGTTAACTTCCCAGAAGAGTTTATACACTTTCATCTAAGCAGTGGTTCCCAGCCTTGGCTGCATATTAGAATTATCTAGGGCTAGGAGGTAAAATTTCCCCAAGACACAGGTTTCTGGGTATATAGAGCCAACAGATCTTTGACAAAGGAGTAAATGTAAGTCAATTGAAGAAGGATAGTCTTTTCAATAAATGATTCTGCAACAACTAAATAGACACATGCAAAAACAAACAAACAAACAAAAAAAACGAATCTAGATACAGACTTTACGCCCTTCACAAAAATTGGCTCAAAATAGATCATAGTGCAAAATGTAAAATAAAACATAAAACTTCCAGACAATGACACAGGAGAAAATCAAGGTAATGTTAAGTTTGGTGATAACTTTTAGTGCTACCCTAAACATACGATACATGAAAGAAAAAAGAATTGTTCTTGGATTTCATTGAAATTAAAAACATCTGTTTTGCAAATGATACTGTTCAGAGTGAAACTACAAGCCACAGACTAGGAGAAAATATTTGCAAAGCACACATCTGATAACTCACTGGTAAACAAAATATACAAAGAACTTTTAAAACTCAACAATAAGGAAACAATCTGATTAAAAAACAGAAAAAAAAAAATGACGACACCTCGCCATAGAAGATATACATGTGTTTTATGAAAATAAAGACATGAAAAGATGGTCAATGTCATATGTCATTGGGAGTTGCAAATGATGACAGCAATGCGTTATACTACACACATCTTAGAATGGCCAAAACTCCAAACACCGACTGCACTAAGTGCTGACAAAGATGCAGAGCAACAGGAATGCAAAATACTAGAGCCACTTTGGAAAACAATGTGACAGTTTCTTACCAAATGAAACATACTTTTATCCAATGATCTAGCAATTATACTTCCTGGTATTTACCAAAATGAGTTGAAAACTTATGTCCACACAAAAACCTGCCCATGAATGTTTAATAGCAGTTTTATTCATAGTTGCCAAAATTAGAAGCAACCAAAATGTCCTTTAAACAGTGAATGGATAAACGAACTATAGTACATTCACACAATGTACTATTATTTAATGGGATATTATTTAACTAAACAAAGAAATGAGCTATCAAGCCATGAGTAGACATGAAGGAATATTAAATACATATTACTAAGTGAAAGAAGCCAATCCCAAAGGGCTAAATATTGTATGATTCCAACTATCTGACACTGTGAAAAAGGCAACATTATGGAGACAATAAAAAGATCAACAGTTGCCACAGGTGAGGGGAGAAGGAGAGAGGATTAGGTAGGAACAGAGGATATTTAGAGCAATGGAACTATTCTGTATGATACTGTAGTGGTGGATACATATCATTAATACATTTTTTAAAACAATGTACAAACTAATTGAACCCTAATATAAACAATGGACTTTAGTTAATAATAATGAGTCAGTATTAGCATATCAATTGTAATACATGTTCCACACTAATGCAAGATGTTGTTAAAAGAGAAACTTTTCAAAAAGCAAGGAACGTCATGACACACAGATAACACCGCAATGTAAGAAGTTGCCTCTGAGAGGAGAAGTGAGTGGTTGAGGACAGGGGTTGGATGAAGACTTTTTCTATTGTCCTTGTGTACCTTTTTAATTCTATGATATCTATCATACATGTAATGCCTATTTAAAAATAAACAATGTTAAAAAAAAAAGGAAAGAAAGCAGCCCAGGTACCCAAACTGTACCCTAGATTAGTGAATTGGTGTCTTTGGGGATGAGGTCCAGGTGTAACCATGCAGAAACTTTATTTCCTCAACCTGACCTTTTCTCCTTTCCTTTTGATGCCTGTACAGCCTAGGAGCACCCTGACTCCCCGACTTCCCTCTCCCTTGCACATCCACTTCCTTAATCATTAAGCCCTCAGAACAATGAGATTCAAAATAATCTTAGGACCGACTTCCGGCCAAGATGGAGGCTTAGACGGACGCGCTAGGTCTCCCTCTACAACTAGAGAGGAATACAACTACTTCAAAACAAAGGATAACTAGAAATTCCAGAAAATAAAACTACACGGAAGCCCAACATATGAAGTTATAAACCAGTGGCGCTCTTTGGGCAGGTAGGACGAGAGAAAGGGGGCGGAGCTGTTTGCGGTCGCACCTGGGACAGCGGCGGGGAGAACAACCCCGGCTGCAAGTGGAACCCCCGGCAGCTCGCGACCCCAATGCTGGGGAAAGCAGCCACCACATCGCCTTGAACAGTGAGGCCCAGGGGAGCGGGAGGACGGATCCCGGTCTCCTAGCGGAATAACTGTGAATCCATCTTGGACCCCCGCCCCCAAAGAAAGCGCCACAGGGCTGCGAAATAGGTCGCGGACAGGCACCGGTCGCTGGATTGTGACGCGTACACAGGCACCGCCCCCTATAGCCGGCCCAAGAAAACAAAACGCATCTGTCAAAATGAGGCAGACAACTATAGAAATCCCGGTGGCGCAGCTCACCAGGCAACAGATGGAGAACCTGACAGATGAACAGATAAGAAACCTGTCAGATGATCAGTTCTGGGCCATTGTTATCAGGTGGCTTACAGAATTCACAAAAGATCTGGAAAAAGATGAGAAAGAAGCGAAAAACACTCATAACGAAAGGAACAAAACCACATACGAGACAGATGGTGAGGAAATAAAATCCAGAGTTCATTTCAACAAACCAGAATATGGAGAAGGAACAAGCAGTCAACCAATGCAGCGAGAGGAAATGGGAAGCAACGATGAGAGGATCAGAAACCTCTGGGACAGCTATAAAAGGCCCAACATAAGAATCATTGGTTTGCCAGAGAGCGAGGAAGATGAACTAGAACTTGAAAAATTGAGTGAAAATATAATAAAGGAGAACTTCCCAGACTTGGGGAAGGAAATAGACTTACAGATCCAGGAAGCACAGAGAGTTCCAAAAAAACTGGACCCAGGGAGAACCACTCCAAGACACATTATAATCAAAATGTCAAAAATTAAAGATAAAGAGAGAATCTTAAAAGCAGCAAGAGAGAAGAAAAGAATTATGTACAAAGGGGTCCCAATTAGACTATCAGCTGACTTCTCAAGGGAGACCCTGCAGGCAAGAAGGGACTGGCAAGAAATATTCAAAGTAATGAAAATCCAAAACCTACAACCACGAATACTCTATCCAGCGAAATTGTCATTCAGAATAGAAGGACAGAGAAAGTGTTTCCAGGACAAAATAAAACTGAAAGAGTTCATTAGATCCAAACCACTGTTATATGAGATGTTAAAGGGACTGGTTTAGAAAAAGGAGGATCAAGACAATGAAATCTAAAATGAAAACAGCATCACAAGAAACAACAGAAGCTAGAGAATTGAAACAAAGGCAAACTAAACAGGCAACGAGACTGGAAAAAGAACTATAGTTACGGGGAACATATTGGGGGGAGGTCAACAGGGAGGGGGAATGGGGAGAGGGAGGGAGATGATATAGGCATTAAGGATCATGGTAGGAGGGAATGGAATAGACAGAGAGAGGTTGAGAAGAACTGTATGCACAACTAATGGACATGATCTAAAAGGGGGGGACAACTGGAGGGAGGGGGGCCACCGGGTGGAGGGGAGCAGAAGGAAGGGAAATTGGCACAAATGTAATATTATAATCAATAAAACACATTAAAAAAAAGTAAACTGAATCCATATTCTGTTAGAAAAAAAAAAAAAAAAATCTTAGGACCAAAGCCTCATGTCTGTTGACCACAGAGACAGAATTTTAGTCAAACTAGAATAACACTAGGCCAATTGTGTTTCAGCTCCAGACCCAGAAAAGCAAAGTGACCCCACTGACCACACCCTTGCAAAACCAGACAGAGCAACACTACTGCTGACATCAGGACCAGATGCAATGACCAGCTACCCCCTACCCTAGCACTGACCAGTCAGTGGAGACCATGACCTTAACTGCACCATGATTCATGGTTTTTACCTTATATAACCCATCCCCCAGCAACCACTGGGAAGTCAGGTCTTAGAGCAATAGCTCGCCTGTGACTCTGGGCTTAACACCATTTCCTTAAAACAAATCTTTACTTTCTCTGCTTTAAACTCCTGTCCTTGTTTGATTGGGCTTCGATGCTGCCAGATGAATGAACCCCTTTAGTTTGGTAACAAAGGCATCAGGAACTTCTAAGGCTCCTCCAGTTACCCTAGGAGACCTGCTGCTTTAGAGGGAAGTTTGCCAACTTTGGGCTCCCCTGGTTTTTGCACCAAACACAGCATCAGCAGGGCCACGCTCTCATGGATGTGGGTAGACAAAACAGGGTCAGTGCCCAGGTGTCTTTGAAATAGCTTACTTCAGTGTTTAGTAGTCTGGAAACCGATTCCTTCAGAAGTACCCACTAGCACCATCCTCCCTGATTTAATTAAAGTTCACCAGATTAGTTACAAGAGCAGTGACAAATCCATTCCCTTGCAGCTAGCTACATCGATCATAGAGAATTCTGAGTCACTCTGGCTGCAATTGCTCACCATTCAGCTTTTTTGTCAATTGTATCTTTATTTTCAGCTTTCCTCACTGGCAACGGGCTGGGATCTGTGATCTTGAAATGCTGGCAATGGAAACAGCACCGCATGGCTGTTAATTACTCAGGCTGCCTTATATTTGAATTCCAGCTGCTGCCCTCCAGCTTGTCTTTGAGGAGCTGTGTTTTCTTGCTGGGGAAATGCTGGCAGCACCACAACTTTCTGAGGAGCACCACTGTAATCAGCAAGAGTTCAAGGACAGTCAGGGCAACAATCACATTTATCAAAATCTTAGATATGTATGAGAAAGCTCACTAAAAATTGTGTTTTTAATTAAAACACACACACACACACACGCAGTGGTAACATTTGGAAAAGCTGAGGAACTAATTAGATTTGCTTCAAAGAAAAATTTGGAGAATTATGGGGAAGATGTCTGTTTGCTTCTTTCCAGTCTGCTGTAGTCCTCCTCCTTGTTTACCTTACTCCCTACTCCCTCCCTTCTTTTCCTCCTTCTGTTTCCACAAGTGTGTCCTCATCAGTCTGTCATTCGCAATCTACAATGTGATGATTGGAATTGGTTTGAAAGTCTCTTCTGCATTTTATTTGCATCCTGTCTCAACCATTGTGTTTGAAAACGCCTGTACTATTTAATCCAATTTGCCATTCTTGAGAGTGAGGGTTTACTAAACTCAAGAGGTAAAATAACATGCAAATCTACTTAAATAGTACACAAGCTTTGCTATGGCTCTATGGGCCTTTGGAAGGCAGCGGTGAACTCCACTGAAGAAATGTTTGCAATCTCCGCCACGTATACGCCAGGCACGTACTGTGCTTGGTAACGCGGTGAATATGGGAATGAGGCCATTGAGCCTCTGTCCTCAGGCACTGACTAACAGTCTGGAAGGGTTGCTGGCTACCAATAACCCTAAAGTTGTCTCATCTGGCATCCTCACCTCTACTTACGTTACATCGCAGCCCTTGGGGGGCCTGCAACCCTCACTGGGTGCTTGTGGATCCAGGCACAGGGAGGCAACTGCTCTTGTCTGTGGTCACTCAGGACATCTGCTGACAGCAGATTCCAGTGCTCTGACAGTATTGTTTTTCTTGGGTGAGAAAAGAACAATTGAGAAAGTCTACACATTGTATAAGCCATTCTCACTTGGGGGTTAAAGGGGCTAGATTGGTCTGTATTGATTGAATATCTATAATAGAAAACATTTAAAAGCCAAATTACATATTTTGATTTTTAGATACCCAGTTGTCAGGGGAAGAAGTGGAAATGGTGAGGCTGCTGTACCCTAGAGAGCCTTAAAAAATGCTTTAATGATCAGGAAGCATTCGCATCCTTTGTTGGGTGGGTCAGCAATCTGCTTCCCCTTTATTCCCTGTTTAATGACAATAGTCAAAGTTAACATCACCCACGATAAAGAAACTACTGTGAGCTTGGGATCAACAAAGTTCGCACTGATTAGTTCTGACTCCAGGCAGTTTAAAACCTGGGGTCATCCTGCCCCTGACATCTGACACTCTTATCTTGAACTGAAACATCTCCCTCTAAGGGCAAAAAGGGAGTTGGCACCTTCTGCAAAGACAGACAGCTAACCTTGGGGATGTCCTAGGGGATTTGAGTGGATTGCAAGACTTGTATTGTTTTTGTTAGTTAAGACTACTAAAGCATTGATTTAGGGAAAATGCTAAGGGGAAGAAAATGTTTGTGCTGATTTTGGGACAATAATGTTTTTCTAAACTTTCAGCAGCCAAAAATCACTTTGGATTACACTCAAGACCAGTGTTATTACTCACTCTCTCCCATCACTCCTCAAACCAGTTCTAACACTCCAGCCCTTCTCTTGGAAACTTGGGAATTGAAGCAAAACCTTCTGGGAGCCTAGTTTCTATTCTGCAGCTTGCCGAGCTCCAAGCATCAGTGTACTGGGAAGTTTAACATTTGGAAGGAAGACTGAATTTTTTTATTTTATTTTAATGTTTTCATGGCAGGATTGAAAAACAACTATTTTGAAGGAAAGTCATGGCTTTGGAGAAATAATACTGGGGGGATTAGAAATTTTTCTATCTTAACACACCTATTCTCACCCCCAAACACACATCCCTTTTCCACATTGGTCTCACACTTCCTCTTGTGGCGTGTCTCACCAAAGTCCACAGAGAGATGGGAAAGATGCTTCCCCACTGCCCCCAAAAGGACATTTTAAATTAAAGTAACTTGAGATGCATATGTCAGGGGCTTTGGGCTGAGACATCCTGTGACATGGGGTGAGGCTTTGTACAGGGTATCTTGTGCAAAGGGGTACAGCAGAATTGATACTTCTGGTAGAGGGGGGACAAGTGTGTTTCACTGCCCCCGGATGTCAACAAATCTTCATTTCACCAAGACACATGGATGACGCTCTTCCCATGTCCTAAACTATTGCAATTCTCACAAAGGAGTTTGGAGAAGTTCCAATAATTCATTCAAGACTTTTAAGAATGTTCTAAGATAACTTTCACAGTAGTCTGAGAGAAATGTCTCTGCTCTTGATGAGGAAGAACGGAGAATTATAATTGTAATACTGGGAGCCAGATGTGACTTGAGGCATGGCAGGCTGAAAGTAGAAAGAGCTAGCCACCTATTTTAAATCTCTCTGTTTGAGGCACCAGGGAGGATTCCTGATGGTTGTTGGTCAAGCTGGGCTGGGAAGACAATTGATAATTTATACTCCTTATGGAAATGGAGCTTGTTTGAGTTGAGAGCTGAGAGCAAATCAGTCAACACCCTGAATTTTCGGTTGAGATGTTGAAGCCTGAGGGGAGTAAGGGGACTTTCCCAGGTCATTTGGCAAGGGCCAACGGTCCCTTTTGGCACTCAGCCTTTTGGCACTGAGACCAGCACCATGTCTACTTTACTATCCCATGTCTCTGTATCAGTGCTCTTCTCTTTAGTTCCAAGAATGAGACTGATGTCAAGGAGCGGTCACCCTTGATTTGTGTTTGCCTGGGTCCTGGCACCCTCTCACTCCTGTTCCCTGAAGAGAGAGTGGTGCTTGGACAGGAGGGGTGTGTGCTCCATGGTGCTTTGGCGATGTTCATCTCAGCTCTGGCTTTCCCTGCTCTCCTGAATCTCCTGTTGCTCTTCTGCCTGTTTAATTGTTGCTTCCTGATTTCACTCATAGATTCTTTATTTTCTCCACACTCTTCATATATTCTATTCCCTTTGGGGGTCTTGTACCTCCGTGTTATCATCAACTACTGACACCCTAATGACACCCAAATTGTCTGCAGTCAAAGCTTCTTCCCTTTGCTTCCAGACCCTGCGGGGCTTCCAAGTATATTCCCCAGGAGGTGGTTGACAGATATATATCTACCTCACTTCCCTTCTCATAATCTTTATTGGCATTATAGCACTTACGGGAGCAACTAACCTGGTACACAAAATCTTCCATGACCAGGTGTCAGCCTCATTTTCTAAAATTATCTCTTTATCGTCCTTGCCTTTCACTATATATCACAAAGCCACCAAATATTCATTGTCCCTTTCCATCCCCATGCATACACCTGTCATAGTTTGTAGTTCTCAACTCTCTCTGTACCAACACGGAGAGACATAGAATGTGCTACTATCCATAACATTTTTTTTTTTTTCATAAAAAGAGTCTCAGGAAAAGGGATATCCATGTTCCTACAGAGTAGGATGTGCCAGAATCTTGATGGAAAAGGATGTGAAGTTTGAAAAAGCCCTCAGAGTCATATTCTTTGTCACCCCCTCTTTCACAAGAAGATTTTCTTCCTCACTGAAAATAGCTGTTTAGGACAGATAAGAAACCCCCACTCTTTTCCCACGTGAAACAGAGGCTTCATTGTCCCCAGGGGATTTCTGCTCCCTTAGACAAAAAGTTCTCTCTCTCTCTCTCTCTTTCTGTTGCCCCTCAGACAGAGTTCAGTTTGGAGCCTGAAGTTTTCCCTGCTTAATTGATGAGGCACTAATAAAGCACACCCTGTTTCTTGGACTACAGACTTTTGATGGCAGGATCCTCATTTCACTTTTATGCACATATTAAATTGCAGGCCAGGAGCCAAATCTTCTACTCTTTGCAACCTTAATGGAAAGCTAGGGAGGCAGGTAGCAGCAACAGGTAAATGATGAACAAGAGCCATTGTGTGCCTGAAGTTATTAAATTTTCCTTGGGGAAGTCTCAGAAAAATGCTCCTGGGCCTTATCTTAGAGTGATAGATATGGAATCAGAATGGCCCTTAGAGGTTGTCAGAATCTCCTTCACAGGATAAAAATCCCGTCTGCAGTGACCCTGATAAATGGTTATATCCAGCTTCAAAACAAACAACAACAAAAAACTCCCAGTGACAAGGAGCTCACTGGGGCTTGAGACAGTCATTCATTATTAGAAAATAGAAAGCTCATGCTAGCAAGAATCCACTTCATAGTTGGTTAAAAACATAATCTGATTCTAGAGTTAGCTTCTGCATGGACCCAAAATAAATTTTCTCCATATTCATTTCTTGTGGATATACATAAAAACTAAGTATGTCATTTTGAAGACTCAAGGAAATAGAGGGGCTCTGAACCTGGTGCCCATATACCCGAAATTTGTTTTAAAAGTATCACTCGCACCCATTTTGTTCCACTGTCCTGCGGAATGCTGCGGTCACAGTGCCCAGTCACTTTCTAGCATGAGGCTATCCAGGATTCTAGATGCTAGTTATTCCAATTTCAGTAACTACTTGTTGGGAAGAGGAAGAGTAATGACAAAAAGACAACATAAGTTCAATAACCTTTAAATGAATTTCTTTTTTAAACCACAACAGCATTTATATTCATTGAACATTCATTTATAAGCACAGAATGCTATTCATTGATCAAAAGTTAATTCCTGATGTGAAGACTCTGAGATTGGCCCAGGCATCTGAGTTCTACATGTTGGAAAATAATTACTGTGGGTTTTTTTTTTTTGGATTTGGAAATTAAGTCACTTGACACTGGAAGTACTTCTTTGTGGTGGATGACTGATCTTTTCCTCTATGTTTTCTTTTTCTTACCTTTAATAATGTTTCTGAGAATCACATTGCTCTCCTATTGACCATTCTCTATTTAGTGCACCTCCCCGTGTACCCTGGTGCTGAGTAAGGAGTGAGCTTTAGCGAAATCAATCATGGTTACAGCAAAGAGACTTAAGGCTTCCTCAGACTCAAAAGGTGCTATGGGAGGCAATCTGACATAGTTATAATAGCACAGGCTCAGGACATGGATAGATGGGCTATAATTGAGTGTTACCATTCCTTGTGTGACCTTGGGCAATTTATTACATTGTACCTCTTCAAGGTTTGTTTTTCTCATATGTTAAATGGATACAATGATAACATCTATCTCATGTGTTGTTGTGAGGACTGACTGGGTTGATTGACTAGTGTAACTGTGCAAACTGGGGCTCAGCCACTTGGAGCTTTGACTCTACAAAACTCAACAATTTGTGTTGAAGGAAATAAGTTTTTATTAACAGGGTTCCAAACTTGGTGGGGCTGCTGAGAACACTCCTGCTTGGAGCCCGTCTTTGCCACAAGACCCAGAACTTCCCTGGCTCCCCAAAGCCATGCCCAGAAGTTCCCCATATTCTTATGTGTCCATTAGCTTGTCTTGCAAACAGATGTCCATCTTCTCTGGAATATGTGCTTGTGGATTTCAGAGTTGACATCCTCTTACAGCAGCTCTCTCCTTCAGAATCTGGGGTGCACTGTTCTCAGCCTCCATGTAGTGGTTCAGGAAACCATCTGCTGTGTTACACTGTCCCAGAGAGTAGAGCCCAGGGAAGCAAGCATCCTTGCATGGGACCCTGCCTCCAGGATTGAGCTCCCACCCATGTGGGGCCCCGTGCCCTCATCTGTGTGAGGAGCAGGTCCAGAAGCCCAGAATGTCCAAGTGCCAAAAGCCCAGAGTGAGAGAGCTTGCATCAAGCTCCAAGTCTTGTACTAAGAGAGTGACTTCTCTGTATGACCTTCAAGAAAACAGAATTCTGCAGCTCAGCATTTCTGGTCACAGCTCAGCTCCGAGCATCTCTCACAAATCTGTATGGCCCGGCAGGTCCCTGCAGCTCTATCAGCGCTGTAGCTGTCTTCTTCAGGCAGACCTCCAGACTTCCAGGCAGACAGACCTCGTGTTTACCCTGTTACTCAGCCTTAATTTAATTGCTCGGCTCAGAACTTCCTGCATGACCTCACATCTGGCTCTTCCTATGGTGCATTAGTGTCCACCATTTTTGTCAGCTCCTCAGTGTCTTTGACTCTCTTTTGGCTGCCATCTTAGGACAAGAGTTCCCAGTGATGCACGGGCATCCGGGGAGGGCATCGGCCCCCATGGCTCATGTAGGCGCAATACTGAGCAGATCTTTGCAACCAGTTAGGCAATTTCACCAGGACTTTGTGGTAGACACGGTGTTTAGTCTTTTATACCTGCCTCTTTCATATTCCACTGGGAAAGCTTCCCTGGCTTGAACATTGGAGCAAGTCCATGGAAAGCTGAAATCTCCTAGGTGCTGAGGCTGCCAAAGGTGCATGTGAAATATCCGAGGGTAGCCAGGAGTTGCCTGCTGGATTGGAAATAAAGCCAGCTTCTTACTGTGGAACCTGGCTTTTCTTTAGGGGAGGAAATTGCTCTGGCGTTATAAGCAAGCTGCTCTTGTTCAGTCCAGCCAATTCCAGGCAGGTATGGACTCAAATAAAATTTTTCTAAAACAAGAAACAAAATATAAGGCACTCATAGCCTGTGATATGTCAAGGGTTAGCTTCAGATTTGACGTTCTGCTGAAGTCTGTTATTCTGCTTTGACAAAAACCTTCGGAAAGCCAAGTAGCCCCATGCTGACATCAGTGTCATTTCTGCCACCTCTGGATCTGTGAAATCAGTGATTGTGGGGAACCGCTCCTTGTGGTTTTGGGAATTGTAACCCTGGCCGTGAGCCTGACTTGCCCCCCTGGCTTGTTTTTAAGTCTCAACAGCACACTGGAAAGCTGCGTGGGAGACATAACCGAAAACCATTCAGAGGGTTTCCATGGGAATTGGATTTAAAGAATGCTTATTATGCTTTGGAGCTTGCTCTGCTTTTCTTATTTCTTAGTTAAATATAAACAGTTTCTAGTAAGGAATGTATGAAACCTTGCACCTAATGCCAGTGTGGCGTCAAGATGTTTAATAGACCCTGACACAGACTGGTCACTGTGCCCTCTATATCAGCACTTGTGATCTGTTATTGTCAACTGTAATCCAGGCACCTAAAAGCTATTGATGATTTATGAATTTTGAGCTTGTAACTCCCATGTGTACCCTTCTCAATAAAAAGCATGAGGGATGGAGGTTTTGCACTTTCTCCACTAGAGGGAACAGCCACCTCCTTTGCCCCCCCGAAAAAATAAAGTGTCCTGGTTAAATTTGTTCCGCTGTGGGTGTGAAACCTCTGCTGGACAGAGTAGTTTCCAACTGAGCTGGGGCATTGGAGGCAGCTCCACCTCAAGTGATCCTGTGATCACATTAATTAACAGCATATTTAGTGTTAATCACATTCACATGGCATAGCATTTGAATTTATTATTAATAAACAAATACTTTCATAGAAAGGTAACCATTCTGAGTTAATTTGGAGTAAAAGATCTCTTTATATACTTTATATCTTAAAATTCTGTTTGATTAATAAACACTGTATAATATTTGTGAAAACTGTTAGTTTCATATAAAAATTATCAACTACTTTTAAGTAAAAAGGGAAATAGACTGACCATATCCAAGTTTAAGAGACAGGGTGTGAGTAGCATAACTTTAGGAAGGATACTTATGTAGTTTTTTGAGACAGCAAGTATTTGTAGATGTTTAGGTAATCATATAAGGCAGAACAATATATTTTAATATTATTTTTATTTATAATAAGTTACATTTTATGATATTTTAATTTTTATATAATGGATTGCTATTCTAGTGTTCAAGACCTTAAAAAAAATCGATGAAGACTATTTAATTTTTGTCATTTAATTCCATTTAGGCCATAAATTTTTTTATGACAAAGGACTGTCTGGACTTTTTTCATGTTTTGCGAAGATAAATTTAAAGCAGATTGTGATTTTGTAAACACAGGACTTCACGAGGAGAAAAATACTCCAAAGTTATATATTATGATTTCCAAGATAAAGTGTCTTTGATTGAAACATAATAAAAGATGAAAAAGGCATGTAGGAAAAAAATAAAGTGTGAGAGAAAAAAAAAATAGATAATCCCCAATATCTTGCTTCTTTTTCCACCAACCTTCTTGAAAGTGAAGGTCTATTGAGCAAACTATTGTTCCTGCACTAGGATATTATACTTTTGAGATTTACTATCAAAACTTCTAATTTAAGGACATAGTAAGTTATTTTAAAAATAATATTCCAAACTTATCTTATATCTCAGAAGTTCATTCTATGGAGATACTATTTATATTTTTGTCAAATGTTGATTTTAACAATTGTTTATTTGGTATTTGACCAGAATCCTTTCGGCTTCATCTTGGGCATTGAGCACTCTTTTCCGTATCCCAGATGCTGGAAATGGAGAACTCCACCTCTAACATTTTTCTCTCCTGGCTGTTTCCCAGGCACCTTCTGCCAGTAGGAGGTGAGAATGTGGAAGGGTGAGAGAAGCCTTTGTCGGCTTCTGCTTGTAGTCACAGTGTCACAGAGACCACAGCGGCAGCCCCACCTCCTCAGGAGTGCTAGGCTCAAGGACTCCTGACTCTGGCAGCAGCAATGACACCAGCTGTGAGCTGCTGCAGTGGTCGTGACAGTGGCAGCAGAGGTGACTGCAGGCTCCAGCAGCATCAGTGGGAACATGTCTGTGTAGGGAGGGGTGCCAAGGGGCTGGTTTTAGTGTTCATGGGGGAAAAGGGTGGGAGTCAAGGTTACAAAGGTAGGATGTGGCTGGATGTGGAGAACATGAGCAGGAGAAGGGTCGTGCTTTCTGCATCTCGGGGAGACAGAGGGTGTATCTAGAGCTAGTTTTCTTTAGATCCAGAATTTAGATATTTGGAGATCAAAATAATGTATTTATTTTTCTCCTATGTGACATATTCTTTCACTTTCAAATCCCTTATTCATAAATAAAGACAGGAAAACTGTAGAAGACCAGGGACAGTCCTAGAAAGGGCAAACATGTCTCTTGTGCCTGCTACAGACCTTAAAGCACAAATATGAATACTTATATTAATAAGAACTCCTTATATTTTTATAGCATTTTGTGAAAAATTTTAGAGTGCATCATTTAATTTATCCTTGCGATAAAACATTAATTACGATCTTTAATAAAAATGAGGACATAGGTATTCAGATGTCTATATGATTTGCTCAAAGATACACAACAGGGAGAAAGCTGGCATTTAGCTTTGGCATATCTGACTTTATTTTCTTTCTAACATACTGTTTCTTTACCGTTTAAATAAGGAGTCTCATCTCCTATTTTAAGAAACTTAAACATTATCTTCTCTTCTTTAATGTGTACTATAGATTACTTTTTATGCTGTGCTTGTTGTGCTATTAAGATTTCATAGATCTATAAATATATATGTTGGAACTATTTATAGGACAGTCACTCCCCTCTTTGCTCTACATTCTCCAGTTCAGAAGTTCCATTTTTTAGTTATTAATTTTATTTATTGGTTAGCTAGGATACATCTTCAAGTTAATTTTCAATAAATATGTAAGGAAATATATATAAATATATTTATACTCAGATTTTTGCATATCTGAAATATATATAAAATTAAGATTTCTGCATATCTAAAAGGCCATTTACACAAAGCTGCTGTTCAAAAATTCTCTCTCGGAATTCTGTATATATAGTTGCACTATCCTCTGGCATTCATATTTGTAGAACAACATGAAGTCAACTGGTTTTTGTTCAATTTATGTAACTTTAAAACATTTTTTGCTTTGTTTTCTTCTGGATTGAAAGCTTTTAGGACCTCTTCTTTATTTTTTTGCATAAAAATTGCAATATTGTTTGCATTTAAGTTCTCTTTTTTCACTACTCTTTGTAGGTGGAACCTTTTATCTGCATGGCCTTTGTCCTAGTCTGGGTTTTCCGGAAAACCAAGCCTGAGACAAAGCTTAGAGGGGAGGTTTCCTGGGAAGGTAAACTCCCATCCCAGGAGGGCAAGACTGAGTGTGAGGC
Organism: Furipterus horrens; assembly: GCF_987537825.1. Lineage (NCBI taxonomy): Eukaryota > Metazoa > Chordata > Mammalia > Chiroptera > Furipteridae > Furipterus > Furipterus horrens. Next base: position 75,556,749 of record NW_028327182.1, read on the forward strand.
AAATAGAGGTTGCTGAGTTACTGAGCTGGCCAGAGCCTCATACAATAACAGCTGTTTCCTTGGTCAGAAGTGCACCTCCCAGACAGGTGTTTTTGGAAACATGACACCTTGGAACCATCATTGGGAGACAGAGAGAGAGATGAACTTATCTGTCCCTCCATGTAAGTTTCTTGTTTTCATTGCTCAAAAGCTCCCTCAAGGGTGTTAATTTCCCCTCATTTTCAGGTTCTGACATTTGGACTCTTCCAGCAGCCACTAGGGAAGCCGCATCTTATGTCCTGAAGCGAGATACTTCTTTCACCCTCAACCATGTTCGGAAATATAGGAAGGATCTAGAAGTTCTGGGGTCTGGTGGGGCCTGACCTGGCTGCTGTGACTTCAGTTACAGTGAGTTTGTTGGAGGCCTTGCCTGTGATGGGTGTTCCTCATCAAGAGGGACGCGGAGGTAGCGCTGGTGATGAGATAAGCAATCAGAGGTCAAGGCTGTCTGTTGAGCGAGTGGCCAATGACCCAGGGGCAAGTGACGCCAGACACATCAGGGGGGAGCATAAACTGTGTCCGACACAGTCACAGCCACGTATGCTTCTCTGTCTGGACAGTTCTTTTCTTCCCCCTATAGTCTCAATCTTAGTTTTAATTACTGTAATATTTTTTTCTTCGTCCTCATTTGAATTCTTCATATTTGTTTTACTGACTATTTCGGTTACTTTTCCACTGAAATTTGTACTCTTCACCACCTACAAGTAAATTTTAATTCTGATATTGCATTTTTTATTTCCTTGAAATCATTACCTACAAAATCTTGTCATCTTTTTATTTTTATCTCAGCCTATTATTTCCCTACTCTTAATATAAATTAGTTTTCTGAAGGTTTTCATCCAGTTGTAATAGTAAACAATTTTTAGAGGGAGGAATTTTTTCAATTTTCAATTTTATTTTGCTAATTCTCAGCGTTTTAATTCCTACTGACCTCGTGCTGGCTTTTTTTTTTTTTTATTTATTAAAAACATCTTTTTTTTTTTTTTTTTTTTTTAACTCTTTCCCCCTCTAAAAGGAGTTAATCTATACTGATAAACTCTGTGGATTGCCTCTGGATGAACTTTTGGTCCACTTTAGGCTCTGGTCAAACTGAGTTGTGATCAACAAAATTCACAATATTTCAGGTTTCCCTCCAGTGTTGCTCACCTGGATTGACAGGAAATTCCTTCTATTGCCACTGCCCAGAGCACATGCTCTCTGTCTTTCTTTTCACTTGATGAGACATTTCTCCCAGGATATTCTGTTCTCAAGGTCCCCCACTGATGACATGTTTCCTGGATGTTATAGTCATTGACGGGGTATAGAAAGGGAGGTAATGGATTAATCAAAAGAGGCTGGTGCAATAAATAGCTTACCTGGTGTTCGTGAGCTTCTTAAGCAGGGCAGAAAGGAGGAACCCAATGACCTTTCAGGAGGATAAGATCACTCTGTTGTTGTCAGTGGAGCACTGGCAGGAGATTTTCCTTTATCTGCTTTATAATTAATGGGAATTCTTCCCAGATTCTGTAAACAGATTGGTCTTCAGTTCCAGCTTTCAGTGTTGTTTTAGGTTGTCATCTTTTTCTGTCTGTGCGCATTTTGGTGGACACTTTGAGAGGCCATGTCACAGGCTGCTGACCCCAGGCACTCATGCTGGACTTCCTCTGGGTCTGCCACTGTCCCACCACTGAAACCCCACACTTGTGCTTCTCCTTAGATCATATGTCTCCTCATTGTTGGTAAAACATTAGTCATGGTCCCCACCTCAGTACATTCTCTTTCTGTGTTGCCCCCAATTCTAACCATCCTACAAGTTTCTGGTCTTTCTTGAAGCTCCACTGGCCACTTCAGGCTCAGTATCTCTTTCTGGAATTCCTAAACTCATCACTATCTGTGCTATGCAACTTACCAAATAATTTTGAAGGGTCTTAGCCTGCTGCTTGAGTCAGATCTCTCCGCTAGTCCATCAGTTCCATCAGGAAAGGAGTCCTGTATAATTTCTTCTTCTTCTATTTTTCCTATAGTACTGGACATGTTGTAGCCAGTGCCCTTTTGTGGTAGTCACCTATGGGAATTACATTTCAGAACCATATCTGGAAGCCATCATAACACCCATTTGCTCCAAAACATTAAACATTCCCATAACATTGGGCTCCTTTTTGAGGATGGGCAGGCACACAAGTTTGTAGGACAAGTTCAGCTGCCTATGTATGGGTTGACTCATGTGAACTTTTTTTAAAAAAAATGTATAGCGTACTAATGTGCAGATGAGGACCATGGTTAATTTAAGAGTATGGATTCTGGTGTTAGATGGCCTGGGGTGGAATCTTGTCTCTGACATTGTCTACTCGTGTGATCTTTCTGTGTCTCAGTTTCCTCTTCTGTAAAAGGGCAAATATAGTGTCTTCTCCATAGTGTATTTGTGAGGATTAAATAATTTAATACCATTTAATTACTAGGCTGGCACATGGTATATACTATGTAACTTTCTCTCTCTCTCTCTCTCTCTCTCTCTCTCTCTCTCTTTCTTTAACATTGCCAGTCTTATATTTGGATGTGTTGTCCCCAAAGTCAAGAGTCACCGAAAAAGCATCTTATAGAAGCTTCTCCCTCTCCTTCTTCCTCACCAACTTCTTGACCATCTTTACCTGGGACTTACCCTTCCATGGCTGCCCCACTTGCGAATAGGAAACTTGCTCACATTCTATTCACTGAGTTCCTTTTCTCTTCTTTTTAGATAGTCTGATAAGGGGTCAGGAACAATATATTAATGGTGAGGTTAGTGGAGACCTCCAGGTAACTTTTTTATTTATTCTTTTGGCAAGCATTCATTATTAACCGGCTAGGCCAGGCTCAGGACACACTCTGTGATTCCCAAGACTTCTCATTCTGCTGTGCTCATGCTGTGTGTTTAGGTGGTAGTCAGAAACAGCCCTCTCCCACACCTGGAAGCAGCATGGTAACAACCAGGTTTCCCTCTTCTACAGGGTGTTACCCCTGGTGATACTGAAGACAATTTTAGGAGGTGGACAGACATGACATTAAATTGGATAACATAATGAGAAAGCTGTTCATTGTTTAATTCTCTGCCTGTCCTTCCAATTACCTCAAGGAGAAAGACTGATTTTGACATCTCCAACATCTATCTCATACTGGCTAATTTTCCTTCTAAAATTTGGAAGAGGAGGCCTGAGGCTTGGCTCATTAGACAGATAACAGTGTCTAGCTAGAAAGTAATAACACTATTTCATTTTCACTATGTCATCTTCAGAGTTATCTTCTGTTTATGATAATCGATCCATAAAAGGTTTTTCATTTATCAAAGAAATATGATCTCCTAAATGTAACATATTACATGTGCTAAATATAAACACAATTAAATACATAACCTATATGCTAAAACCAGTGAAGTGCTACTCACTTAACCGGTAGGAGAAATAGTGTGTAGTAGAAAGTACTCTGGAAATGATATGAATTATTGTATCTTGGTTCTGTCCTTTATTAACCATGTGATCTTAGGAAAATTATTCGATATCTTCTTCCAATGGGGACTAATAATATTTACCCTTCAAAGTTATTCTGAAGTTTCAAAATGGATTGTTCCATCACTTAGCACGCTCTTCCTCTTTACTTCCCTCTTTCCCCCTGATTACACTGTGTGCACCGCTTCCTTCTACTACTACGCTCTGCAGGTAACTGTACTCTCTGTGACTTCCCCCGCCCCCATGAGAAGAATCTGGAAAAGGCTTATCTCTAGTTTGCCTTGAATTAGCAGACGTCTCTAAGAGGTTTAATGAAAAGGCATCTGTACTGAACTGAGGCAAAGGGTAAGAGGCGGAGCCATCACGTGTGGTGGGTCTGGGTCTTCCCATCTCTGTTGCAAGTTTCTTTTAACTCCAGTCTAAGTTAAAACTTCGAGGTCATATCTGTATTACCCAGAGTTTTAGAATGGGCTTGCTTGAGTTGTATTTGGGATGCTATTGCACTCAGATCTGCAGGAGTGGTCCTGAGTTGGAGCTCAGACTCTCAGTAGTGTGGGGACTACTGTAAGGAGGTGTTTTTACAGAAAAAGGAAGATAAACACGAGTGGGACAACTACGCCTCCTGGGGCAGGGAGAGCAAATGTCTTTGTCCTCTGTCCTTTGCTTCCTGATGCAGATAAAATAAGCTGGGATGCTCAAGAGCGAGATGGACTTTTTGGTAGGAGAAAGGTTCTGTGGCTGTCTGAGGTTGGAAGCCTTTGTTTCCTCCTCTCTCTCTCTTCTGGACTAGGGATACCGGATATCTGGCGCATCAAAGAGCCCTGAATGGGACACAGAAATGAGGGAGATTGGCTGCTGATTACCCTCTCTGGGTTCAATGGCTCCAATAAATTTAATAAAAATGTAAAAAAAAAAAAAAAAAAGACATAAGCATACATTGGGTGTTGAGATCTTTCCCAGAAGAAATGTATCAGAGACACTTAATAAAAACTATCTGTTAAGCCAGGGGGTTCTATAGGATTCAGAGAAGATGGTATCTTCCCTAGTGGCCTCAAAGACCTATAGGGAGGGCACAGCTAGAGGCTTCAGACTGTCACTTTGCAAACTGGGTTATAGACAACCGAGTAGAGAAAATCCTCATGCACCCAGCCTGACACTGAGCAGCTTTTAGGGCTTCTTTCTCAGACTTCTATAAAAAGCTACTCTCCCTTTTCACTTGTTTAGGAGCCCAGAAAAGGGTTAGCAAGCCAAGAACCACAGAAAAGGCTGTAGCCTTTTCAAGTTCCTGTTTTCTATTCTTAGAGTAAATAAAGATGGGAAGGAGAAGAAACGATAAAAATCTATTTAAAGATGCCAAGTGCAGCTGCCTTTGTTCTCAGTTCGGTCCCCAAATGGCTGGGTACAAAATTGTCTGTTGCCTGAGGAAACTATTATGAACCTAATTTAGGGTTTTTCATGGTACTTACAGAGCATTCCCAGATGATGTTCGAGTCAATAGTGAAGGTAATTATTTCTTCATTCCTTCACCCCCTTGTGTTTCATTGCCAATGCCTAGAATCCCTCTACATCCAGATTGGTCACTAATCTTACTAAAATGTGTGATATCTATATATCTCTGGCTTGTTTGTCTCTGGTGTATATAAACATTTTTCACATTTTTATGGCATTTTCTACTTTTTAAAGCACTTTCATGTTTCATAAGAACTTCACAAGTTCTCCTGAGGTAAGATTACTATCCAGCTTTATATATGAGAATACCGAGTTCAGAGAGATAAATGATTTTCTCCAGGACATGTAACTAGATGGAGAGAGAGAGCAGTGAGAAAAGGAGCAGGAGTCTAAATGTCTGACCTCAGTCTTTTTTTTTTTTTTTTTTTTTTTTTTCAGATTTAATGTGTTTTATTGATTAAATTATTACATTTGTGCCAATTTCCCTTCCCTCTGCTCCCCTCCACCCGGTGGCCCCCCTCCCTCCAGTTGTCCCCCCCTTTTAGATTATGTCCATTAGTTGTGCATACAGTTCCTCCCAACCTCTCTCCATCTATTCCATTCCCTCCTACCTTGATCCCCAATTCCTATATCATCTCCCTCCCTTTCCCCACTCCCCCTCCCTGTTGACCTCCCCCCAATATGCTTCCCGTACCCACAGTTCCTCTTCCACTCTCGTTGCCTAGTTTGCCTTTGTTTCATCTCCCTAGCTTCTGTTTTTTTTTTAAAACCAGTCCCTTTAACATCTCATATAACAGTGGTTTGGATCTAATGAACTCTTTCAGTTTTATTTTGTCCTGGAAACACTTTCTCTGTCCTTCTATTCTGAATGACAATTTCGCTGGATAGAGTATTCGTGGTTGTAGGTTTTGGATTTTCATTACTTTGAATATTTCTTGCCAGTCTCTTCTTGCCTGTAGGGTTTCCCTTGAGAAGTCAGCTGATAGTCTAATTGGGACCCCTTTGTACATAATTCTTTTCTTCTCTCTTGCTGCTTTTAAGATTCTCTCTTTATCTTTAATTTTTGACATTTTGATTATAATGTGTCTTGGAGTGGTTCTCCCTGGGTCCAGTCTCTTGGGAACTCTCCTTGCTTCCTGGACCTGCAGGTCTATTCCTTCCCCAAGTCTGGGAAGTTCTCCTTTATTATATTTTCACTCAATTTTTCAAGTTCTAGTTCATCTTCCTCATTCTCTGGCAAACCAATGATTCTTATGTTGGGCCTTTTATAGCTGTCCCAGAGGTTTCTGATCCTTTCATTGTTGCTTCCCATTTCCTCTCGCTGCATTGGTTGACTGCTTGTTCCTTCTCCATATTCCAGTTTGTTGAAATGAACTCTGGATTTTATTTCCTTTCCTTCTGTCTCATATGTGGTTTTGTTCCTTTCGTTATGAAAGTTTTTCGCTTCTTTCATATCTTTTTCCTGCTCTTTTGTGAATTCTGTAAGCCACCTGATAACAATGGCCCAGAACTGAGCCTCTGACAGGTTTCTTATCTGTTCATCTGTCAGGTTCTCTATCTGCTGCCTGGTGAGCTGTGTTACCGGTATTTCTAAAGTTGCCTGCCTCATTTTGACAGATGCGTTTTGTTTTCTTGGGCTGGCTGTCGGGGGCAGTGCCTGTGTACGCGTCACAAATTAGCGACCGGCGTCTGCCTGTCCGCGACCTATTTCGCAGCCCTGTGGTGCTTTCTTTGGGGGCGGGGGTCCAAGATGGATTCACACAGTTATTCAGCTAAGAGACCGGGATCCGTCCTCCCGCCCCCCTGGGCCTCACTGTTCAAGGCGATGCGGTGGCCGCTCTCCCCAGCTCCGGAGTCGCGCACCGCCAGGGGCTTGTGTAGCCGGGACTCCTCGCCGGGGTCGCGCACCGCCAGGGGCTTGCGCAGCCGGGATTCCTCGCCGCCCGCCGCTCCGGGTGCGACCGCAAACAGCACTGCGCTCTTTAACTCTTACCTGCCCAAATGGTACCGCTGGTTTATAACTTCATATGTTGGACTTCCGTGTAGTTTTATTTTCTGGAATTTCTAGTTATCCTTTGTTTTGAAGTAGTTGTATTCCTCTATAGTTGTAGAGGGAGACCTAGCGTGTCTGTCTAAGCCTCCATCTTGGCCAGAAGTCAAAAGCTACACACCCTGACCTCAGTCTTGATTCACCAGACTGTATATGAACCATCTGCTCATTTGAAGTCCACTGGAAGTACAATATGTTCTTTCACTTATAATGAGGAGGTAAAGGATTATTATTATATTTTTTTTCAGTTACATTTATTGGGGGTAGCTTTGATTAAAAACATTACATAAGTTTCAGGTGAGCAACTTTATAATACATCATCTGTATATTTCACTGTGTGCTCACCACCCAAAGTCTAGTCTCCTTCCAATACCATATATTTGACCCCCTTTATGCTCTTCATTCTATTCCCCTCTATGCTTTTCTTTGGTAACCACCATCCTGTTGTCTGTGACTAAGAATTTGTTTTTTTCATTTGTTACTTTTTGTTTTACATCCCACATAGAGTGAAATCATAAGGTTCTTCTCTTTTTCCCTCTGATTTAGTTCACTGAGCATGATAGTCTCAAGATCCATCCATGTTTTTGCGAATGGCAATGTTTCATGTCTTCTTAGGGCTGAGTAGCAGTGCACTGTACATATGTACCATATCTTCTTTACCCAGTCATCTGCTGAAGGACACTTAGGTTGTTGCTATATCTTGACTATTATAATTAATGCTGCAATGCACATAAGGGTGCATATATCTTTATGAAAGGCTTATTTTGGAGGACTGTGTGGTAGGAGAAGGCAGAGGAGAAGGAGGATGCAGAGGCATAGGGCTCCTGTGGAATCTTTGGACCCTGCAAGTGTCCATAGAAAGCATCTCCTTCCCTAAGTTAGGGGATGGCTGAGTTCAACCACTCTATTGAGCTTTCCTCTTTATCACTCAACACATTGTTATAATTGAAGTCAAGTTAAAAATTTTTATAAAAAGTTTTGGAGTAAAAGGGAATCTTTGAAAGTCAGTCAGAGAAACTTCCAAGTGCTTTTAATGGTGGTTTCCAAAATTGGAATCTCTCCACACATTCTGCAAAAACTACATCACACAAGAGGGAAAGCAAATGATAGCACCTGTAACCTGAGTCTATAACATAATTAAAAGGGAACATGGCAAACTTCAGTGTATGTGCAAATAAGGACCAGGCACCTGAAACCAAGAGAGTCAGCCTGGAGCTGACAGTGGAGAGTGGAGACTGTGCAGAGCAGGGTAATGTGCATCCTTGTGTTGAAAGGACTCAGAAAGAATTACTCTTAGAAAGTGAGAGATAAACCTGAAGCAGAAATCCGAAAACAAGTCTGAGACCTGCAATCAGATACCTGGCTGCTGGGAAATAAAAAGAGAAGAATATGAAAGTGTAGAGGACCAGAGGTCTTGGGAGAGCATGGATTCTGGCAGGTGACTTAGAACAGGCAGGTGTTCCTCAGAGGCTTGATGGGAAGAGGAAAGAAGGAAGCAAAAGGTAAAAATTAAGACTTCTATAGAAACAGCAGAGCATCATAGGATCCAAGGACAAACCAAACTCATCTCCATAAAAAGGCATCATTAATTAAAAACAAACAAACACCTGCATCTTATTATATTGAGAGAAAAGTTAGACTTAAAATTAAGAAACCCAGTAAGTCACCTAAATCTTTTCCTTCGGACTACTTATATTGTTATTGCTGACCCAGAGAAATATGACATTTTAGAAGAATATAACACAAAAAGTAGCATCTATATAAAGCTACTATGAGGTAAAAATGGAAAAAGAGTGACAAAAATACTACCCTCTTCCCCATCAAAACCAACCACAAAGCCATGGAAAGCATAACTCAACACCTAATCCAATGCATGTATACTTAAATAAGAATTTTCAGACATCCCATGTTCATGGATTGGAAGACTTAATAATGTTAAGATGGCAATACTTCTGAAATTGAACTACAGATTCAACACAATGCCAATCAAAATCTAGAAGGCATTTTTTTTTTTCCACAGAATTTAGTAAGATGATTCTCAAAGTCATATGGATATACAAGGGATACAGAATAGTCAAAACATTTTTAAAAAAGTAAAAGATGGAGGATTCACATTTCTGTATTTCTAAATATACTACAAAACTACTTACAACAGCATGGTATTTTCACAGACATACAGATTAGGAGAATATAACTGAGAATCCAGAAATAAACCTATATATTTATGGTCAATTGATTTCTGACAAGGATGCCAAGATAATTCAATGAGGAGAAAGAACAGTATTTTAAACCAATGGAGCAAGGACAATTGCACACCTGTGTGCTAAAGAATACATATACATCATATACATAAATTAGCTCACAGTGAGTCACTGACCTAAATGTAAGACCTAAAATTATAAAGGCTTTAGAGGAAGACATACGCATAATCCTCACAAGCTTGAATTAGGCACTTGTTTCTTAGATATGGTGCTAAAAGCACAAGCAATGACCACAATAAAAATAAATGAATTTGGGCTTAATCAGAATTACAGACTTTTGTGCTTCAAAGGACATCTTTAAGAAAGCGAAAAGACAACTCACAGAATGGGAGAAAATATTTGCAAATCATATATCTGATAAGTGACTGGTGCCCAGAATATGTAAAGGAGTTTTACATTTCAACAATAAAATGACAAATATTCTACTTAAAAAATGGGCAAAAGATTTGAATAGAAATTTCTCAAAAAAAGATACAAGTGGCCAATGAACATTGACATTATTAGTCATTAGATCTGCACATCAAAACTACAATGATATATCATTTCATACCTGCTGGGATGACCATCATAAAAATATAGATAATAACAACTGTTGGGTGAGGATGTGGATAAAGAAGGACCCTCAGGTATTGATGGTAAAAATATAAAATTATGTAGCCACTTTGAAAAACAGTTTGCAGTTCCTCAAAAATGTAAACAAAGAGTTACCATATGATGCAGAACCCCAATACTAGAATTTGAAACAGGGATTTCACTCAAAAGAATTGAAAACATATATCCACACCAGAACTTGTACATGTATAGTCATAAGAGCAGTATTCATAGTAGCCCCCCAAAGTGGAAAAATCCAAATGTTCATCAACCAATGAGTAGTGTCAAGTGACAAAACTAGAAAAAGTTATCACAGTAACAAGTTTGATGTCCTTTTTTCAAGGGAAAATAACTCATGGACTGGGGGAGTGGAGTGCCTTACAAATAGCAGAACACTGTTCCTGAGAGAGTTGGGGCCAGAGCGAGTGTTATAGAGCATCAGGAAAGGAAAGGCAAGGGCATGATTGGCTGGGAAAATGGGCATTTTCTTATAAGGTCAGCAAGTCCTAGTTCCTAGGGTAAGGTGAGCTAGCTAACTGGAGTTGGAGAGTTGTGATTGGTGTATGGTAAGTTTTCTTGACAGGGTTTTCCTGTCAGTGCAGGCTGATTAGGTTTAGATTTGTGGCCTGGGCCAGCTCACTGGGGAGGCCTGCATTTTGTGGGTCCTGATACACAAATTAACTTCATCAGTAGATAAACAAAACACGTTGTGCATTTATACAAGGGAGTATTATTTGAAAATTAAAAGGAACAAAGTACTGATGTATGTTACAACATACACAAATACTTAAAACATTGTTATATAAAAGAAGCAAGACACAAAAGGCCATATATCTTATATAGTTCCATTTATATGAAATGTCCATATAGGCAAATCCACATGTTCTGGAATTGAGTAGGGAGGATAGTTGTACAACTTTGTGGCTCTACTAAACCGCACTAGATCGCACACGCTGAAGTATGAACTATATCTCAGTAAAGCTGTTACTTAAACAGTTATCATGTACAGAAAGCAGACTGGTGCTTGCCAGAGGTGGGGGCTAGGGTGTGTGCCAAATGGGTGAAAGGGGTCAAATGGCACAAACTTTCAGTTTTAAAATAAGTCCTGGGATGCAATGGACAGAATGGTGATAATAGTTAACAACATTGTATTGTATATTTGAAAACTGCTAGGAGAGTAGATCCTAAAAGTTTTCATCACAAGAAAAAAGAAATCGTAATTATGTAAGGTGACAGAAGGTAATGAGACTTATTGTGGTGATCATTGCACAAATATACAACTATTGAATCGCTATATTGTACACCTGGAACTGATACAATATTGTACGTCAATTACATTTAAATACAGAAGTTATCATGGTGAAAACATTTCGTATCAGAATTTATGAAATATAATTAACATAGTGATGAGAGGCATATTCATCACCTTACATATTTGTATCATACAAATGAAATGTTAAAAATAAATAAGTCTCCAGCTCAAAAAGCTAAAAACCAAACAAATTAAACCAAAAATAAGCAGAAAAAAGAAATAATAAAGATAAAAACAGAAATTAATATATAATAATAGAAAAGGAAAAATAGCATAAACATGAATAAATTAAAATACTATATCTTTGAAAAATATAGCCCACTAGTTAACCCAATCAGAGAAAGGGGATGCTAAATATACAAAATAAGCAATGACAAGAGGGAAATAAGTATTCGTACAGAGGAAATTATAAATTATAAGGGTTATGAGTTGTTTTCTACTCCCAGCACTTCTGACCACCTGGTGTCCAGGTCATTCAATCTTGGCACCACCCGGAGTTAGCGCAGACCCCTCAGGTTAACGGTGTGTACTCACAAGACTGCCCCTCTCATTTCAGTGCCAATCACAAGTCCCGGGCCTCCTGACCAACTGGCTGTAAATTCAGAAGTTTCTGTGACCCCTTTCCTAAGGCTGATAATTTGCTAGGATGATTTACAAAACCCAGAGTAACCCAATACCTATGTTTACTGGTTCATTATAAAGGCCGTAACTGAGGAACAGCCAAGTGGAAGACATACATAGACTGGGTAAGGAGTGAGCATGGCGTGGGGCTTCCATGCCGCTCTGGGCATGCTGCCCTCACAGCGTTTTAATGTGGAAGTTCTCTGAACCATGTCATCTATGTTTTTTTTTATGGGGCTTCATTACATAGGCACAATGTATTAGATCATTGGCTATTGGTGATTGAAGTCAATCTCCAGCCCCTCCCCCATCCTTGGAGGTTGGGGGTGGGGCTGAAAGTGCAACTTTAATTAGGACTAGGTCTTTCCGGCAACCAGCCCCCATCCTTAAGCCACCGGTCATCTGAGGAGCCTGTGAAAGGCACTCCTATCACTCAGGACACTCCCAGTGCCTTCGAAGCTCTTGTGTCAGGAACTGGGGACTAAGAGCAAACAGTATCACAGCAGATGTTCCTATCACTCTTGTTACTCAGGAAATTATGAGGGTTTTAAGGAGCTCTGCTCCTGATATGTGGGATGAGAAGCAAATATATATTTCTTATTATATTACAATGTCACAAAAGGATTAATACATCACTTTATGCAAATAAATTTAAAAGCCTTGATGAAATGGACAATTCCCTAGGAAAGTACAATTTACTAAAATTGATTTCAATAGCTATAAACTGTTAAACGGACTAATTTCTATTGAAGAAGTACGGAAAGTCATCAAAAAGCTCTGCCATTTAAAATACACTCAACAAGCCCGATGTTTTCAAGGTGATTTCTATGAAACTTTTAGAGACCATTATTTTTTCAGTTTAGCAAGGATTACTTTCAAATTATTTTTATGAAGAAATACCATATTATATTAAAATATGTAATAATATCACAATATTATTACACTATAGCATTATACTATAATATTATAATACTAAGTGTGCTAAAGATATCACAAAAAGAGGAAAATACAGAGTATTCACACAAATCTTTTGGCAAAACCCTAATGGCAGCAAGCAGAATTTAGATTGTGTTAAAAGAAAATATTATGATCAAGTGGGATTTATTTCAAAAATTAAAAAATGGTTTAATATCAGGAAATATATTAATGTAATTCATCATATTAATTAATAGAGGAATATAATGTTTATGTCCATGGCGGCTATAGGCCTTCAGCACAATTTCAAAGCTGTTGCTTATAAAAACACACAATCAAACAGTAACTAATGGACACTTCTTTAACATGATATACATAGCATTACATTCCATGGTGCACCACTACACCTTGGGCCGAAAGTAGCAGCTTATGGATAAAACATTAGGAACTTTTCCATAAGGTCAGGAACAAAGAAAGATGTCTAATCTCTCCACTGGTATATATAGTGTATTACAAATATTAGCCAATTCAGATGCAATAAAAAAGATTGATAAATTGGATTACATATAATTACAAAAAACTTTTTTAATGTCCAAAAATGCCATAACAGATTGGGAGATAATATTTACAATGCATTTCACAGATACTAGACTAATCTCCCTAAGAACTCTTAGAAATTGAGAGGTATAAAGGATCAGAAACTTGATCGAAAAATGAGCAAAATGAACAGTTCATAGAAAAACATACGTAAGTGATGACCAATCTCAAAAAAGATGTTTGACTTCTCTGAAAAGAATGCAAATTAATACCACATTGAGATTTCATTTCTCACCTATCGATCTGGCAAAAATTCAAAGGCTTAACAGCACACCCTTGGCAAGGCTGTGGGGGAGCTGGGGCTTTCAAACTGCTGGCAGATGTGCAAAATGGGATGATCATTACAGATGAGGAATTGGGAAACAGCAAACAAAAATGACGTGTGCATTTATATATATAAAGTTATTTATTGTAGGTAATTATAATGGCAAAATATTGAAACAAGCTAAAAGCTTGTCCATAAGAGACGGGTTGAATCCACTGTAGGGTATTCACATAATAGAATACTGTTACCACCAAACACGGGTGGGGAAGATTTCTAGGAACGGACATTGAGTCATTTTCAGAACACACGAAAGGAAAACGCAAAATCCAAAGGTTACGTTTATTTTGTTTGTTAACTTTTGTGTAAGAAGCACGGGGAAACTAAAATACATACAGGGAGGCAAAAGTAGGTTTATAGTTGCGCGTATGCAAAACCCAGAGTTTATTCTTATATCTTGTATTAATTATTGTATTATTTTCTAAGCAAATCCCTGTGAACCTAATTTTGCCTCACCCTGTGGTGTGTATGTGTTTATTTTTGCAAAGAAGAAATATAGGAAAGATAAACTAAATCCTAATAAGGAAGTGAATTTAAGTGAAAGACATCCTGGTTTTATTGTTCTAGTCTTTAAATTTTTTTTTTGTAGCTTTAAAATGGATAAAAAAAAGTTGAAAATTAACAAAACAAAACAATCCCCTTCCTCCCAGCCTAGTGGATAGGAAGGTTCCAGGTTTCGCTGTGCTGACTGGTGCAGAAAGCAGGAATGGGCAGGCTATTTCCATGTGTTTGAGGGCGAGGCTGATGAAATAAAATCACCTGACCAGTGTTTGTGTCACCACGCACTTGGAATATCCTTGTATCTCATAACTAGTTTCAAGGACACAGCACTGAAATGAGAAATCTCTGCCATCCTGTTGCTTCTTCCCCCTTTATCTTTTGATGAGAGAGAGAGAGAGAGAGAGAGAGAGAGAGAGAGAGAGAGAGAGAGAGAGAGAGAGAGAGAGAATGGGAATGAGAATGAGAATGAACCAGGTGAGCTGTAACTTCCCTTCTGATGACTTTTCTGGAGAGGGCTGGCCCTGGCCCTATCTAGAGCAGAGGGAACTGGAACCAGGGGCTTGATTTGATTGTAAAACCCAGACCACTTTTTAGTCTAGGTGTCACCCTGGTGATCTAAGCCGATTGAAAGTGAGATGGGATAGTCTCCTCGCTGATCATGATCTAGTGGGGCTTCTCTATATACATTTTCACCTTTGGGTTTTGACCTTGCGGTGCAAGTCTACATGTGGATGTTGGCTTTTTTGAGACAGATAGCTGCAGTTCTATCCTATTCCACAAGGTGGCAGGATTTGTCTGGAAAACGGGCTCTTTACTGCCCATTGCCCATTCCCTACTCAGAGGCATGGCTTGACAGAATTATGTTCCCTGACAAATATAATTTATATTGATTATGTTTGTTAATACAACATAGAAAATGTATGCTCAAGATACATTCTTGGTGATGTTTATTGCCTTTTCTATTTAGAAAAGTAAACTACAAAAAATAAGTCTTTAACTCTTTCAATGGATTCTTATTTTAATGGAACAGGAAAAAAAGCTTAGAACTCTGGAGAGGATGTGGAAAAAACAACTGGATAGGTAGACACAGCTGAAGGGCTTTCCATGCAATTGTTTTTTTCTCTGTGACATAGTTAATATTTCAATGTCGCTCTGTTTTAAGGTAATTCAGAAAGTTGAGAATGGCTTCCCTGGCATTTCTCTGTTTTGGTGAAGCAATGCTCAGTTACAGGGTCTGCATGGATTTGGGGTCACTGTGCCTCACCCCCACTGGCAGACTTTCATCAAGACCGTCTGCCAAATCCTGCCACTGCTCTTCCTGCGGCTGCTTTCTTTTTAATTGTGGGCAATTGTTCTTAGAAATGACTTCCCAACAAAAGTACAGAGCTACCATATTTGAGGATAAATAAAAAGCTAAGGAGATGTGAAATCCCTCCTTTTAATTTTTTTATGTTCAGCATAAGATATGATAGAACATGCAAAGAAACAAAAACAAATCAGAACACTCTTATCATGATGATTATTAAACAGTGGTTTGGTTGGCACAAACCCTATGCCAGACACTTTTCTTTCATTAGTATGATTTTTTTTGAGGTCTAACTCAATTTAGTTCATTTTTTTTATATCCTACTGGTTTGAAATCTTATGCAAAGGTAGTGAGTTCACAGGTAACAGAAAACTAAACAATGAAGAGGACAGCGTTTCTTCCCTCCTGCTGCCTGTCCCTTCTTCCTCCCATTTTCTTGTTCCCTCCCCACTCCCTACCCCCGCCCCACACCTGATCACCTGGTCACCTGATCAGAGCTTATCGTTCCTTGCTGAAGCTTTCTAGTTGGTGTTTCTACTCCAGGCACACTATGCTGTGTGACTCAGGAGGACACAGAGACCTCTCAGACCAGAGGCAGCAATCACCTAGACGACCCCTGGCCTTCACCCAGGTGGGGGAGGGGGAGAGGGTCTGGCAGCTTAAAGGAGAAGTTGAAAGCCCAGGGCAGGGACAGGAGTGTCATCAGCTCTCCACACACACTCATCAGCCAGGTTGAGGACTGGACTCCTGGCTGGACACGTGCCAGCTGCTTACAGCTCATTGACAAATCAAGAAGCCTGGCCTAATAATGCTTCCACAGACCTTCTCTAGAAGTCATTTCTGTGGAATAATTTGAATAGGTTGCCGCTTTTTCAAGATACTCTGCTTAAGGATTCAAAAGTGCAATGAGGCCTCACTTAACGTTGTCTGTAGGTTCTGCGACTTCACGCGAAACCACATAGTAAAACAAAACCCATTTTGCTATCGGCTAATTGACATAAACAAGAGTTACGTTCCTATGGCATCTCATCATTGCTAAAACAAAATGACTATTCCAAGACCGGCTGCAGTTCCTTGGATTCCAAATCTATTGCTTTTAAAGGCTCAGCCTAGGAGGATGAGACATGGTGCCCTGGGCAGTGAGGCCAGCTGGAGGGTTCAGCTTCAGACCGGTGTGGCCCTTGAAACTCCTGAGGGCAGGGACTGAAGGTCTGCTCCTGTAGGCCTGAGGGCCCCCAGAAATCCAGCCTTGGCTTGTTCTCACCGGACAGTTGAATGTGGCTGGAGAGAAACACACGCCAATGGGACTGGTCCCGCTTGACATTCACAACCATGGAACCTCAATGGGTCTTCATGCCATGAGGCATTCATTCATGTTATATTTGCTGAGTCAAATCACTTTACTACTTTCTTACATGTTAAAGAAACTTCCCCTCTCTCCTAATTTTCAAACTTCTCTCCTATCCTATTTCATCAAGTAAATTGAAGGACCTGTAAGGCAACTTCCAAAGCTCTCTCCAGCACATCTCTGCTTGTTGTACTTCCAACATGCCAGGCACCCCCGCAACCCCAACCTGGCTGATTACCTTTGCTCATTTTGTTTCCTCTGCCTGAAATACTCTTTCCCCAGATATCTCCTTAGTTCACTCTCTCTTCACCTTCTTCAGAGTTTTGCTCAGTTCTCATCTTTTCATTGGGTCTACCCTGGCCCTCTACCCTATTGGTACCTCCTATTCCTGTTATCCTGCTCTACTTTTTCTTTCTTCCCTGCATCACCTATCACCATTATTCATATACGTAGTTATGTTTATTGTTTGCTTTTCTCTTCCCGCTAGACTGAAGCTCTGTAAGGCAGTGATCTTCATTTATTTTGTTCAGTGGTGTGTTCCAAGGGCCTAGGACAGTGCTTGGCTCATAGTCACCACTCAATACATATTTGGTATTGGATAAATGAATGGATACAGCTCAGTCCCTACCAGGAGGCAACTCGTGCTGTCTCCTGGCTCTCTGGGGATCCCACACGCACAGCCTTTCTTCATTAGCCTCCCAGTCTGTGAGGGTGTCCCATCAGCGGCAAGCATTCAGGAGTGCATCCAGTGGGGTGAGAGTGCAGGCTGGGGTGGTCCAGGCTGCGTGTCTGCCCTCAGTAGCTCTCAGGTCAGGGAGCTGGAGCAGGGCCCAGGGTCTCGTGGGTGACAGGAGGTTGCAAATAGAAAACCGAGTCCAGAGGGTAGTTCAGTGTACAGGAGGATTCAGGGAGACGTGGTTGTAGGAAGCAAAATGATATCCTGATGTGAGGTTCAGGCTAAGTCTGTGAGTGACATATGTCATTGCTAAAGTCTGTTCTGTGAGGGCGTGGCTGGCATGAGACACACACAGGCTCGGAGACTTTTCTCCATGAATTCACAGACCATGGCAGTTGGCACATGTGCTCCTGACTGCAGAGTCAGTTTCTAGAACAGTCCCTGGCAATAGGTGGTAGATGGTAAGTAGTTCTTTCTGGAAGGACTGAATTTTTGTTGGAAGGTGTTTTGTAGGATGTGACAGTTCCCAGTCTGGTGCTCATTACATGTCCCTGGATCTAAATGCTGATGCGATAGCTTGCCACCCTTCTCCTGTAACTGCCACTGGAAAGACCTCTTTATTCAATGGGTGATTATATTGTGGCAGTTTTGTGATCGGTTCTGTGGGCTCCTGAATCCATTTTGTGAACCTGCACACATTGCTTAATCTTTTAAGGCTTAATTTCTTCATCTGTAAAATAGGGTAATCATACTTTATTTTATACTGTTTTGGGGGTTGGCTCATCTAGTCCCAGTATTTATTATTTCTGGATAGAAGTCTGAAACATCGCTCACCATATTCCTGTTAACTGGCTGAGTCCTGCATCCTCAAAGACATTTTTGTGGAATCACAATGCCATAGACACTTGCTTGGTGCCAGGTTTCAGACTGCATTTCCATTTTGATTGTCATGACCCTCTTATTTCCTTCTTTCATATCCCTTAAATGTTTACACCAACAAGGAGCTCACTCTGTCCCACCTCATAGACATCTGGCCATTTCTTGGGAAGAGCTTGTTACAATCCAAGCTCAGGCCTGGATAGCCCTGATGGGCTCTATGAGGGTCCATGGTGCCAGGGACTTTGTGTCACATTTGAAGGTGATGGCAAAGGATAGGTGGGAGAAATTATTTTTAGAGATGCTGACCTGCATGCAGGCCTCTGACTCACATGGGCCTGCTATTCCAGACTGGCCTTGCCCAGCTTACGTGTTCTTTCTCCTTCAAACTCTGGGTTGACTGTTCAAGTAAGACTTTCTGCAGTGACTTGAGCAGCAGGGTGGTTAAATGATCATGTGGTAGACTGAGGGGGTCATTTGTACTGAACAGGCTCATTCTAAACATGTAAACAGCAACTGTTACTGTGTACTGATGCCTCTGGGTATTAGCTTAATGACTTCAAAAGGATGAGACGGCCAGTCCTGAAGTCTGAAGTACAGCTGGGTTTGTAGATCGCTTATTGTTGCCTCCAGAGGCTGTGTGATGGGAAGAGGGCTTTTAGGAGCGGGGAGCTGAAAAGCCTAATTTTAGCCTATGATCTGCCATTTACTGGCAGAATCATTAAAAAAAAAAAAAGATATTTCATGTTGAAGCCACATTTATAGTTTTTACAAATCAAATCAAAAGTAAAACTTCTCCAGATGAAAAGGGGAGGAGTCAGGGTGACCCAGAGCCCTGCCTCTCCAGATCCTCTCCCCAGATTACATAAGCAGGTGGCTCCTGGGCCCCCACCCTACTCCTAAGGCCCTGCGTAACGCAGCATGAAGCCCCTAGCCCAGATGATCCTTAAGGTCCCTCTAGCTCTGACGGGTGGTGATTTCATGAGTCAAAACTGCTGCTGGGATTTTTGATATAGTAGTTTGGAATGGATGAGCTGGCAGTGGGTGCAGAGAAAGATAAGGAGCAGAGGTCTGGAAGGCAGGAGAGGGTGGGGAGCAGACGTACCCCCAGTGAAAAGCACTTCCTAGGAGAGCAGCCTTCCCTGTTTACGTTGTGTGTGTATCTGCTGGCTCTCTCCCTGGGCCTTGAATCTCTGGGGTCTCTTTCCGCCATCCTGCTCTTCAGGAGGTCTTCCCTGCGAGGGGGAGACTTAAGATGAATATGACGCAGCTCATCCTTGAGGCGCTCAGAGACTGGGGAGAGAAGGTCAGAGGTGGTGGGAATTATTTGCATGTCTAGGGAGACTGGACAAAAGCCACTGCAGCCCAGAGGAGGGTGCTACCCTCCCTGTCCGGAGGAGGCCAGGAAGACAGGAGCTGCCATCTAAAAAAGACGGAGTGGGCACTGATGTACCAGTGTCATGGGGGGAAGGTTGGGCGCTAGAAGCAGACCCTCAAGCAGATGGCCTAGTGTGTGCAGAGGCATGGGGGCTGGACTGCTTCGACCCCAAGACTCTCTCCATATGGACATTCATATGTTTACATCCAGGCTCACGTAAGCCTCCCGTGGGGCCCACGCTGTGGGTGGAAAAGGTGTAAGCCACAGGTTTAACTTTGATGAATGGTTGAACAACCTCTATTTAGTGAGGAACAATGTCAATCCATCATTAAAGTTATTAGAATCTCTTTACGATGACCTGTTCCTAGAATAAAGGACCGCCTTAGCCCCAATTCAAATATTTCTTCTTGGTGTTGTATGTATGTTTCTAATGATACAATTGGCTGACTGCTCATCAAAACAGAACTTCAAAGAGATTCCTCCTGTGGGCACGTTGTTCACGCTCCCTGAAGGCAACTGAAAGGACAGGGGTCTTGGAAGATGATTACAGAGAGTTGAAACGTCTCTCCTTTAATCAAAGACAAATCCCACAAGAGTACATCAGAACCTGGTTAGAAGGTAGAGCTCCTTAGAAGAGGGGATGTTTCCCACGTCTTTACCAGGCAAGCCCTCGTCTTCCTGAATGAATCAGTGGAGATCTGGGAGTCTCGCCTCTCACACGTCCCTGGGGAGAACCCGGGGCCGTCAGGTTCTTATTCCTGCACAAACCTGGTGAACATACATTGTGGAGGTTTGGCAGCGATGTTACACTCCCACCACCTAGCAAACAGCAGATCTCTCTCCTTCTGCCCCTCTTTGGCTCTATTTCTGCCCACATGCTCATTCCACTGGGGCTTGTGCCTGATTGCTCTGCCCATCAGGGAGCCTGCGCAGTGAGCGGATGGCCTTCTCAATCAACAGGAACAGTCAGGCTCAGAGATCTGCATCTCATCACGGCTTCCCTCCAGGAAGCTCCTCTGACGATGTTCTAAAACATGATGTTGGCCCACATCACATTTGATACAACTTGTCATTGACCATCATCACCATTGTGTATATAAATATATTTCAAAATATATATTTCAAAAATATATGAAAATATATAATTATATAGTTAATCCCTTTCTAAATAGTCCTACTCTGTCTCCACTTTTAAGTCTTTTAGAAATTGACTAATTTTAAATTATAATTCATAAAAAATTGCGTGACCTGGGGACAAGGACTTTTGGCATCCCCACTTGCCGAGGAGGCTGCAGGCAGTGGACTGCCAGCAGCAGGCCTAGGGGCAGAAAACAACCTTACCTTGCTCTTTCCCATGGGCAAAGTGCAATGTCGGGCACAGAGTGGGTGCTCAGTCATGATTCAGCTAGTGGGCGGGTCGGTGTGATCTTGATGATTTAAATTCCTGTGCTTATCAAGCAAGATGAGGTGCTGACAGAAGCTCTGTCTTCAAGGTGCTCAGGATGGTGGGCCAGCACATGGTGTGGTTTCTAAAACGAGGCCCCTGTGGATGTGGACGTGCCCTTCTGGTTGGGCCCAAGAAAGAGCAGACACAATGGGGGTGATGGGTAACAGGAGAGGGACATTTCTCCCAAGTAAGTAAGGGTACACGCCTATCCCGAGAGGGAGGAGGAGCCTCCCTGGCAGCCCTTCCCCTCATGGGTGGCCATCATCTTCCTGGTCTCTGTGTGACTCCCAGAGAGAGTGGAGCCATCCCCCACAGGTGCTGGGCATGAGCCTGGTTCAGCTGCTTTGCATGGGACTTGCTCTGAGTAGGTTGCCAGCCTGCTTAGGGAAGCCCTACTTGGAGGGCAGTGGGGGAGACCTGGAGTTTCACCTGTCTGTGCAGAAGCAGGGGAGCAGCCTGAGTTCACACTCAGAGCCAGGCATTGCCAAGCTTTTTCTGTAAACAGGTAGTAAACAACATGGACTTTTGTGGGCTTTATGGTCTCTGTCGCAACTACTCAGTTCTGTTGTCTTAGTGCAAAAACAGCCACAAACAGTACATAGGTGCACGGGTGTGGCTGTGTTTCAATAAAATTATATTTATAAAATAGGCCACACACTGGATTTGGCCCATAGGCTGTGGTTTGCTATTCTCTTCTCTAAGCCTATGACTGACTTGACAACTTGACTTTGATCTCTGTGTTCCGGACCTTTTTATTTACTGAGTCCCTCCAGATCATGACTTCTGTATTTCTGACCCCAGACCAGTCACCCAGCCCCTACTGCTCAGGCTGGACTGTAGCTCCAGCTGATCCTGCCATAACTAGAGAAAAGAGGGACAACAGAGCCAGCCGAGGGCGATGCCAGAGAAGAGAGTGGAATTGCTCAAGAGGAAAATGCAAGCGTCCCTCTCTGGGGAGGATTGATGGGGAAGAGAATTCAGCCAAGCTTGTTCTGAGTCAGCTGAGACTACTATACAGAGTCTCCTGGGCACAAAACCAATGCTACAGCCTTTGGTGGGGCTCCCGGGAGACATCCAGAGAACTCTGGTCCAGTCTGGCTATTGTGCCTTTGAGAGTCTGGGGTAAAATATCTTTTGATTTTTTTGGATGCCACCTGAAGCTAGTGGAGAGCCCTGGAAGAAATGCATGCTGCTCTGTCCTCCCTCTGTCAGACCCCTCTCCCTGCCTCTAGCTTGACTTCAGGGTGCCATCCTTTCTTCACAGGCTTAAAGCTTATTAGGATTGGAGGGGGCCCTGGAGGTCCCTAGATCCGATTTTATTGTGTTTTACTGACGAGTAAACAGAAACTCAGTGAGATACAATAACTCCCCCAACATCACATAGCTAGTTAACAGCAGGTCTGAGACCAGGATCCAGGTCTCCACTCTGGCATCGGTCCTCAGCATTGTCCTGCCTTCTCCACAGCGCTCCCTTCTTGTGCCTCTCTCTTAAATTTCCTGAGTTGTTCACATTTTCACTTCAAACACAAAATATCGACACACGTGAAAAAGACCCACAGGAAATCTCTTACCACAACAGCTTTCTGGGGCTCCCACTGCTGTCTGCCGTTTGCTCTAACCCATCCCCTACAGCCCTCAGGAAGCCACCTTGGTTCAAATTCATGCAGCAGGTGAAGCATCCTCTGCAGGTAGCTCATGGAGCTTCTAGAATGAGAGTTCATTAGGAAAAGTGATTATTCACTTGCCTCAGGCATAGCAAGTTCTACCTCTCTCTCACTCCTCAACCCTGTGAGTTTGTAGGACATGGAGCTTCATCATCTGTATTCTTTCCGTAACATATGCAGTCCATTGACATGGGATGATGGCTGTGCTTCCTTTATGTTTTTAAAAAGGCAAACATGAAATGAAAACAAGAGGACGGAGGAGATCTAATTAAGACTCTGTGAAGCAAGGGCTGGTATCTCTGATCTGGTGGGAGAGAGATTGCTGTTTTCTTTTTACCCTGTCACTGATACAAATGAGTTCTTAATTTCTTCTTTTGTGAAGAACAGGTTATCTCACTCCTATTCATTAAGTTACTTCAGGGCCCTGCAGCAGAGCTTAATGGCAGTTTAAATTAGCAGCCTCTGCCTTTGGCATCATCAGCGGGGCAAGAAAAAGCAGTCCCGGGAAGGAGAATACATTCCCCTGGATTGCAGGCTGAGGGATGCAGAGGCAGATGAGTGACCTTGGAAGTATTTGAAGGGTAGTCCCATCCCTCGCTGCACGCTGCCCCGCATGCTGATTCCTCTGCAGCTTCCCTCTCCTGGTTTATCTAATCTCTCCCCTCCCTTCAAATCCCCCATCCACACACATTGGCTGTAGGGCACCCCACTCTGGGCAGCCCTGCTGCTTCCTGCCTCTGGAATGCCCCCTCTCTCTCCTCCTGTTGCCACCTGGCATTTTTCAAGATGTACTTCAAGATTCTTTTCTCTACAAACTAAAAAGCTTTTGCACAACAAAAGAAATCACCAATGAAACAAAAAGACAACCAACCGAATGGAAGATGATATTTGCAAACAACAGCTCTGATAAGGGGTTAATATCCAAAATCTATAAAGAACTCACAGAACTCAAAACACACACACACACACACACACACATACACACACACACACACACACACACCTCTCCTCTCTAGGAGGACATTTCTAACCCCTTACATATAATCATGAGACTCCTCCCTTATAATTGTCAGAGACTTAAGACAACACTGACAATAAGCCAGTGCACATCCTTCTAGTCCTAGCTGGACTATAAACCCTGTGGATAGATATTTCTTCACATCTACAGGGCTTGATTGGCTGTTTTACATGTTATGCTTATCTAGGAGGGAAGGAAGGATTTAGGAAGATGGGCATGAGGAAGAAGGGCAAGGCAGGTCAAAAAGGAGGGAAAGCCCATTTAATATTCAACACCCTCTGGACCTGGGCATTTGGTGAAGACATGAGATAATACTTTGCCTCCCAGCTACAACTTCTTCACTCAACCCGCATTGAACATTAGCTTCAAGCACTTTTCTTTCTCTGTGGTTTCTGTCCTCCATTAACCTTTAGACTTGATCTCCAACACACCATTTCTGACCGCCCCCCCACCTCCCGGATTACTGAATCCAGGACACGTTTAGAAAGTGAAAGAGTTTAAAACTGAATGGGCTTCCTCTCAAAAACATGTCCTCATTTCCCCGTCATGGGAATTCAGAGACTCTTACGTGCTGAGTTTCTGTCTATTTATTTCAGGTGCAAATCTCTTTAATTTTCAGTAATGCAGAGCCTGAGATACAGAAAGCTTCTTTGCTACTACAATTATTGTTATTAATTTTGCTGTGCCTATTAGACGTGCAGATGTGCATTTTAAGTCAGGTTCCCCAGAAGCAGATCAAGAAAATGCTCCTAGGAGAAACTGGAAAGGGAGGGAGAGAGAGATGGGAGGAAAGAAGCCCTGTGCGGGCCGACCTCAGCTACTCTACCGTGGAGTTCTGGAGTAGAAACTACTCCTCAGAGTTGGTCCTGACTCAGGCCGAGATGGTGGGCTCACACACTTCCAAGTCAGTTACTGCTAAGGCACAGGGAAAGGTATAAACTCTCAAGCACTTTTGTTCTCTGGACTGGTGAACAAACTGACTCAGTAGCTCAAAGGCGGAGCTGAGAAGCAAGCCGTTAGATCCAAAGCCCACAGATGCAGGGAGGTGGGTTCACAGAGGCAGTGAAGGGACCCAATGGGACTGGGTGGACCACCAGCAGTGTTCACTACAGTGTGCACCCAAATCTGACATTGCTAACAACCACAGACCTTATAAACCACAGGTTGCTTAGCTTTGCTATCTTATACAGGAAAATCAAGGTTAAGAGAAGGACAGAGATTCCTTCAAGGTTGCACAGACTGTGAGTGGCATAGCTGAGACATGGATGCAGGCCTTTGACCATAGTCCTGGCCTTCTGTCTGCCATGTAGTTTGTCATCAATATGGTGTAAACAAAAGATGTCCACTGCTAACTGATAAAACTCAGTATATTGGTTCTCAGTGTATCAACCATTGTTTGTGAAATCATTAATAATGGTGCAAAAATATCTCTCTTCTTTAAAAAGCATTTACAGAGTTCTATTCAATTGCCCTGATGTCTGCTATTTTACAAGAAGCTGCATACATGTTTCTCTGCCCTTCCATCCCCCTCTTTGTTCTGTCCCAACCTATTGGATCACTGAAATGAGGTCAAATGACTTGCCCACTTTCCCAGAGATGATCAGTGGATGAAATGGGAAGAAAACCCAGACCCCACATTAGACCAAGTGCTGTTCCCAAGACTAAATTTTTTATTTTTCAATTGCAAGCTTTAAGGAAAACTTAATGATAGTGTTATATAGGGCTTGTGTGTTTGGCATCATCAAAATGGATCATTCAGCTAATTGTTAAGAAATGCATATCGTGTTTGCACATTTATCTTACATGACATCTGCATAAACTTTAAGCTTCAGCCTGAAAGTCCTGCCAAATTTTGAACTTGAGCAAAATCTAAACACCCCTTCTCCATGGTACTGAAACAGTCAGCAAAGTTTCTCAGCACACTACCCGGCTGCCGCAATGTTCTTCACACAACACATTTCCCGTCCTCACCGTGGCCCTTTCAGGGGACAGAGAATGAGTTTGGCACAGGACTTGTCCTTGACTCCCCGCCGAAACGGCATCTTTTCTGCGCCAGTCATAAATAGCAAAACTCAAAATGCAATAGGCAGTTGGAGTGTCATTACCAGCAAGTGTTGATGGCGTTACATCCCTGATAATAGCATTTAAAAATTAGAGTGTTTGCCACTGAAATTCTTCTGAGCACTATTAACAAGCCATAGGAAAAAGCAATATAGACATTTGACAGAGAGCAATTAGGTTTTACAGCTTGTTTGAGGGAGGAGGATCCCAGCAAGCTGGCAGAAGGCAGGGTAGGAGGCAGGCAGTGAGAGAGCCCAGAGATCGATCCCTGATCCTAGTCATCAGTGTCAGACAAACCCTAGTTGTGTGGAGCGGGGGTGAAAGGAGGGGAGTGTATGTGACAGAGTCTAATTGAAAACTGACAAATGAAACTAGCGACTGTCAGGACCACGTAAACACACAGCTTCTTAGGCAAACGTACTATCTTTGGGAGATTTCTTATTCCCTGTTCAAGACAGAAGTGCTTTTCTGGCTTGGGTGCTTGACACTGATCGAACCTGGGCTCCTATCCTTCTGGACTGGGGATTTATTTTAAAGAGGTGCTCCTGATGGATTGTCTACTTTTGAGATGTGGGTTTCATTTAAGTGAATCCTTGAACATGAGGCGTGAAACCCAGAAATACACCTGGAAGTTGGCAATCCTGTCATTGCAGAAGCACAAGCAGGGCCTAGCAGAGAGCACCCCATGAGGCGGTGAGCTCTTAATCCATGCTTCGCCTGACTTTACATTTAAATTAATTTAGAGTTGCAGCTTTCTTGCTGACACAAAGTGTGCACAGGGTCCCTACGTTGCTGAGCAGAAGGGAGAATGAGGTTCAGGCCTATCTGGAGACTCTTGTTACAGATTAATTGTGAGGAGATTTTCCATGCTTGAATAGTTGTGTTTGTAACAAAGAGAAAGGTTCCTCAGATTGCGATTTAGAATCCACAGGGGGCCTGTGAGAGCAGCAGTGGAGGGACATGCTGAAATTGGCTCCTTGAATCCCCTGTGACTGCTTTCTGGCTTGAGGCAGGTGGAGGAAGTAGGTCTTGAGATCACCAGCCTTAAGACATTGTGACCCAGTGAAGTTCAGATTTTACATCACGAGGTGTGGAAAACCTTCCTCCTAGTGGTTCTGAGCCTATATTCTCATCTGTCAAATGGAAACAATACTAGTGTCTCTCTCAGCAGGTGGTTTAAATGCTCTGGTACTCACATATGACAGTGCACATGAAGGCAGAATGCCTGGTCTGTAATGAGTGCTCATGATGGTAACTATTACCATTCTTATGTCTAAAGGCAAGGTCACCAGACCTAAGAAACTATCGTAAGAGACACAGGAAAATATTGTGCACTAGAGAAAAACCCTTCATTTTCTTACTCAGACAATGGAATTAAACTACCTGTCTGGCTTATCTCACAAGTTTGCTTTGAGAATCAAATGAGATCATGTGTGTGTGAGCACAGATAAATGATTAAGCATAACGCACATCTATGAAGGTAGTGTAAAACCCTTTTCAATGCCCTCTCACTGATTGATATATGGGGTCACTGTCCTTCAGCCACATGGACTTTTTTCTTCTCATCTTCTTGTATGTGACTTAAAATTTCCCTGCTCATCATTTGTGGCCTATGAATACCCTCTCTTTTACAGACAGGATCCAACTGGGGCTCTTTTGAGAGGTGGCATTCCTCAGTGAGACAGGTGTTCTGGATCCCTCTAGCCCTGGGAGAACTCAGCCATTTTCAGAAATGAAAGCATTTGTTGCTTATAAAATGATTGTGAAAGCATTTGAGGGTCTTTACTTCTGCAGGACTTTGGGCCAGCCTGGGGGAGGGTCATGTTCATGGGCGGTCAGGCACTGAATCACTCTTTACAACCTGTTTGGATTCTTTTCTCAGGCGATGACCCCTAAACCAAGGCCTTTGATTCACCTGCTAACTTCTGTGGGGTCTGTGTGCAAGCTGTGGGAATGTTACAGAACCCCTGGGCTGCTCCAATTGAAAACAAACCCACGGGTTCTTTAGTTAGGGGTCCGATTGCCCGCCGCCAGAATCACAACTCTTAATACTTCAGTTTGAGTGAAAAGAAAATTGTTTATTTAACAGTTACACATATCCTTGCCTCCCCCCTACCAAACCTAGCCAGTTTTAGGAAGGTCAGAAACACCGTTTCCCTACTTCCCAAACATAGTTCAGCTTTACCAGCGGCTGCCAATCATTCAATCTGATTGGGGAGGTCCTTTCTGTGCTGTGGTGTCCTTCAGCTCTCAATACAAAACCGCCGGGGTTCTCAGCCTCCTTGCAAACTGTCTTCTTTCTGTAAGCCGCGTGGATCTCCTCTCCTTCTCCAGAGCACCCCTGCGAACACCCTCCAGTGAGGGAGACAGCCCCAGAGCATGCCCCCCTAAAGTGTTCGCAGCTGCCTATATATCCCTGACTGCGTCCTCTGACGCAGTGGGTGTTGCCAACAGTTCTGACCATTCACAGAACCCCACGTAGGCTCTGTGTTTTCCATACCATCACCTGGTTCAAGGCTCCTCCCAACCACCTGAGGCCTTAGAAGCATCCAAGCAATTTTGCATAATGAAAGACACCAGCCACCAGCCTCAGGCGTGTGGAGGCATTCTGAAAGCTGCTTCCTTCTCCCCATCCCCCAGCCGCAAACTCCGGGGATTTTTGGACTCTCCTGTTTCTGTAACAGGAACACTGAATGTGCCCTGGTTCCTCACATTGCCTTCTTCATATACAGCCCCTAGGTGTATATTCTAAAGGATCAACTAATGGACCATTTGCTCACCAGAAATGCAGGGCACCTAGTGTGTCAACAAACTTTGTTTTGATTATAAGCAATGGAAACAGACTCTGACCAGTCTGGGAGCAGAGAGGGAGAGTTGTTAGAAAATTGTGGTAGTTGGAGACTACTAGTGCCTTCTCCCATAGTGAGGGAGCTGAAGCAGGAGATGGCTGCTCAGTCACGCACAGCATTTCCCAGCCCTGCCCGAGCAGCGAGGTGTCACCATAGGTCTGAGTTCTTGCCAATGAGCATGAGCGGGAATTTCATGTCCCACATCTAACCCTGGTCCCTAAGACCATGAAGGTTCACTGCTGCCCATCTTTCCTTCTGCCCTCTGGCTGGAATAGCTTCATCTGGAGAGACTTTTGAAGGCCCAGGGTGCTGAAGATGGCAGAGCTGCTGACAGTCAAGGACAGTAAATGACTGGGTGGAAGCGGCTGTCCCAGTGGACTGTTACTTTACAAGGAGCGAATGTCTCCTTTGTTTGAATCATTGCATTTTGAGGCTCTACGC
This sequence comes from Furipterus horrens, assembly GCF_987537825.1. NCBI lineage: Eukaryota > Metazoa > Chordata > Mammalia > Chiroptera > Furipteridae > Furipterus > Furipterus horrens. The sequence goes on from NW_028327182.1 coordinate 75,585,932, forward strand.
TTTAGCAGTGCAACCTTTACCCTAATGAACTCAGAATAGCGAACTGAGAGAGAATTGCTTACAAGTCAGGCTGAACAAGGCAGGGTGGGGTAGCTTTGGACACCTCAAGAGGGAGGGTTATAGGTCTGCTCCTCAGGCACTGCCCTGAAGCAGGTGCTCTTCACTGTCACAGCTGGGTCCTTCTATTCATTCAGGTCCAGATTTCTGTGAGATGATCTAACAGAGCTGTGGCCAGAGAAGCAGGGTCAGCATAGAAATATGAACACTGAGGCTCCCCACCTCTTTGTATCTCAATCTTTTCTGGAAAAGGGGATATTGTTCCCTGTTGTTTCTTATAGACCATGTGTGTGTCAGAAGCAGATAAGGCAACAAGCACACAAGGAGGACCAGGAGTTTGGATTTGGGTGGCGAAGACAGGTAATAACTGAGCAACACAATTGGGAGAGGTAACAGCAAGACCTGTTCTCACTCTGGAATCTCAGGGAGAGGCAGCGACCATGATCGGAGGACGAGCTTAGGAAGTTGCATTATGTTGGAAGCAAGGTTACTGCTGTGGAAGGAATCAGACTGTGTTGGGATGACATACCAGTGCTCTTGAGTGGTCTCGAACAGCTTATGTAAATGACTGCTTTGAACATGTATCCTCATTTGTAAGGTAATAATACCACAACCTGTTTGGTAGGGCATAGTTCTAGCTATGCTGGGAATGAGGAGGGAAGATGATCGAAAAGAAGGGAGAGAAGGTGATGCGATTATTTTCCTTGGATGGAATTGGTGAGGAGATAACCCGTGATGCCCAACTATCCACAATGAATCTGTTGCCAAACGCTATTCCCCTGTGATCTGGATGCCATCTGTGGCGGGCAGTTTGATGTGTCAGATTGGCTAGTCTATAGTGCCTGGTTATTCAGTCAAACACTAACCTAGGTGTTGAGAGGGATTTTTGTGGAGCAGTTAACATCTGCAATCAGTTGACTTTAAGTAAAGGAGGTTATTCTTGATCATGTAAGTGGGCCTCATGCTATCAACTGGAAGGCTTTAAAAGCAAAACAGGTTTCCCAGAGAAAGAAGAAATTCTGCCTCAAGACTGCAACGTCCACTCCTCTCTGAGATTTTGCAGGTCGTTGGCCTGCCCTGTGGTTTCAAACTTGCAGGCCCTAATAATGATGTGAGCCAATTCCTTGAATGTATACGTAGATGAAATAACTATCATCTATTATCTATCTATCATCTATCCATCCTATCCATCCCCCCCCCACACACACCTGCTGGTTCTGTTTCTCTAGAGAATGCTGACTAACATGCCATATCTTTTTCACTCTTTCTCCCATCCAAATGCACATTGTCCCTATGAAAGTTCAAGCAGCTTTTCATTGCAAGATGGGACAGTGGTAAAGGATCCCTGGAGCAGCTCCTCTGCCTCCTTGCCCATTACCAGTGGGTGAGATCTCTTGGCCAGGCATTCAGGCAGTGCCCCAGGCAGCCACGCCATGATGTCTAAACTCTTGCTCCTCATTTCAGGGCATCTCACCATGTGTTCTTGCTCGGCCCCTGCCTTGTTGCTGTGCCTTCCTGTTCATTCCCTTTATTCTGATTCCCTTTGCCTTCCCTCCCTTAGGAGATTTTTCAAATGTACTTGATAGGTTTTTATTCATTTTGATTTGTGTTATAGATTATGTATTGTATCATGTGCAATATTTCAATGTACATAAATAAAGTTGGGTTGTTTTCTTTTTTAAATGCAACAATATGTTTACCACATCTCTTCCCGTTGGTCTGTTAACTTCTGATATGTTGATTCAGACTGCTGCAGAGCATTACAACATGTGTACCCACCATGTTTACCCCATGCTTCCACCAGAAATGGACACTTAGATTGGCTCCAGATCTGCCCCCACAACCCCTGCTACAATTAGCAGCCTCGTGTGGGTACCTCTGAGAATTTTTCTGTGATCTGTACTCAGGAGCAGAGTTGCTGTGCCATAGAGTATTTGAAGCTTAATCTAAGCACTTCCAGAATGGTCCCCAGAATGGCTGCACCCATTACACTCATCACACTGCACAAGGCTCTCACATCCCCGTATCCTTGAAAACTACTGGCGTTACCCAGCTTTCTCATGTTTGCCCAGTGGTCAGTATTAAGTGATGGAGCCTTGTTGTTTAATTTGCATTTTTCTAACCACTGATCAACACGAGCATCTCTTTACATCCTTGTTGCATTTTCAGGATTTCCCTGATGTGAACTGACTGTGGTTATTGGTCATTTTCTTTTGGGGCTTCTGACTTTTTCTTGATGAATTTTTTGATTTATGAGAGTTCCTTAAAGGTTTTTGATATTAGTCCCTTGTCAGTTTTAGACGCTGTAAGTATATTTTCCTATTTTGCTCTGCCAGTTAACTTTTATTGTGCAAAGATCTTCAGTTTCAATGTTATCAAATACATTAATTTTTTCAGCTTATACTTTTAGATTTTGTTTAAGAAGTTCTTTTCTAACCCTAGATTATACACATATTCCCTTCTGTTATCATCTAATCTATTTACATTATTGTTTTATCTTTCACATTTAGATATTTAATTCATCTGGCATCTATTTTGAAATGCTGGTTTAGGTAAAGTTCTATTTTTCTTAATCTAGTGAGTCAATTTTTCCAAACCTTATTATGTATGTATGTATGTATTTATTTAATTCTCATCCAAGGCTATGTTTTTTGTTGATTTTTAGAGAGAAAGGAAACATTGATGTGAGAGAGAAACATTGATCGGTTGCCTCCCATGTGCACCTGGACGGGGGACTGGACCTGAAACCTAGGTGTGTGCCCTGGACAGGAATCAGACCCTCAACCTTTTGGTGTATGGGACGATGCTCCAACCAACTGAGCCACCTGGCCAGGGCTCCCAACACCTTTTATTAGCAGCCTGTTGTAGTTTAATTTGTGGAGATATAAAATTTCCATGCATCCTCGGGGCTCTGTCTTAGCTTATTTTTCTCTTCCTTTGGACTGTGTTTGTTCTCACATGTGCCATACCATTTTTGTTACTATGATTTGATAATATATTTATTAGACAAGTCTTTCCACTTGACTCTTCATTTTCAAAGTTGATTCAGCTTTTCATGAGTTTTATTTGTATATATAACCTCTGTACCTTTCCCTCAATTTTGCTGTGAACCAAAAACTAATAAAAATAATAATGAATAATAAACCTATTACATGTTGATATAAGTAATATATTTTTATGAAAATAACTCTATTTTCCAAAATAAAAATAAATAATGAAGAGTAGCATTGTTTTACATTAGAAAAATCTCATTAATTGCAGACACCTGGATACTCATATTTGCTTCTACTATCTATTATTAGTTGTTGTTTTGGTTGAAGTATGTGAAGAAATCTGGCCTCACTCAAATACGAAGTTGAAAAAGGTGGTAATATTTTAATAGCCTTTTCAGATAATTGTGGATATTCTTCTCTGATACTATACCAAAACTTGACAAGAGGCAGTTTCTTAAAGGTGAGTTGAAATATCAAATCTGAAACCATGTCAATGACCTTTTCTTACTGTTTTATATTAAATTTACTTCCCTGTCTTATACTTTGAGTGCATCTTTTACACATGCATAATTTTGCAATGTCACTCATTGGCCATTTGAATATGAGTTCACTCAGTTATGTAGAAATTATAAATAGCAACACATTTTATTATAAGATATTGAGATACCACATCCAAGAATATCACAACTGATTTCATTTAAAAGTCTTTAAGTATTGGGAAGTTGTCAAGCTCATGGAGATGGATATAGGGTTTTTAAAATTCTAGTTTTTACATGAAAGTTGAATTTTTCCATTGGCAACAAATGATATTAGTTGTCCCTAAAGTGAAAGGTTCACTTCATTCATTTTCGAGAAAATATCTCCCAAATATTCAAGTCTGAATAACCAGGTTTATCTGTCAATATTTGTTTCAAATAAAAATTATTTTGGGAAAATGGTGGCTAGGTTAGCTCACAGCTCAAATAACTGTACAGGGGCTTTTTCTCAAGATGAACTTCATGCTTCAATACGCTGCTGAAGTGTTTGGGGTGCATTTCTCATATAGAATATTAAAAGGATGTTTATCAAGAGTTGAAAGTGAATAAGATGAATACCTTTAATATTGTTTTCTGCTTTAAGGACATTCTTAAGGAATAATAGCATTTTTTTCATACTATAAGTATATGATAGTGAAGAATACACAATGAAAAAAGCAAATGATGTCTAATAAGCATTATAATGAAAGTACCATAGTTTGACCTTGCAGAATCCCTGACATCGTTTCGGGGACTCTCAGGAGTTTGTGGACCATTGCTAGCTGGGCACCACTGCCCTACAGTATGTACTTGGGAGTGGAATTGCTGAATAATAGGCATTCATAGATTCAAATTTTCTAGATAATGTCAAATTGTTTCCCAAAGTGATTGTAATAATTTCCACTTCTACCAAGGATTCTCATTTCTCTGCATGCTCACCATACTTGATATGACCAATTTTTTTATTTTGGTCAATGTGGTAGATGTGGATCAGTACCTCTCTGTGGCTTTAATTTGCAATGCCCTGTCCAGCATCTTTCCTTATCTATTGGCTATTTATGTTTCTTTTTCCATTAATTATTTGTTTTGTTCAATTTTTTCTTGATTTTTTTTTGTTAGTACATAAGCATTCTTTGTATGATATGGATTCCTCTCTATTTGCCTCTTTCAGAACCTTTCCTTTTAGTTTCTTTTCCTTCTTTCATTTTGGGATCTGTCACCCTTACCTAATAAAATTATACATTTTCAGGAGGGTTTTTTCAGTCTTGTGAGGTTCTGTGGCAGCTGGTTTTGTTGGGCAGGTCACCCTTTTTCTCCTCTCCCATCCACTGCTGCACTACAATGGGCTCTGAGCTCAATGACTGACAGCTCTCCAGAGGATGGAAGGAAGAGTGAACTCTGCACCCACTTGACTTTTGTTCCAGCTTTTGTTTTCTCCAAGGCCTGCAAGACTGTTAGTTGTCATGGGTGGGGGAGACATGGAGAGAGCAAGGGAGATAAAGGAGAACTTTTGGTAGAAGGGAGAAAGAAGAGATTTCCAGAGACTGGGAAAGAGGAGATGGTTGAATGACTTGCTAGTAAGCAGAGCAAGCACTTGCACCTGTGACAGGTCACTGGCAACGACCAGCATCTCAGAGGACTGAGAGGTTCTTAGCCTCAGCAAAGGTTCCCATGGCCAAGAACAGAGTGTGAGAGGCAAAGTTCATATCTCCAAGAGCGCACTGTGACTGTAGACAACATGGATGCCAGCACTGACCATGACAGTGATGCTCGGGATGCAGGGCTTGTGTGTGTGTGTGTGTGTGTGTGTGTGAAATAGAGAGGCACCTTCTTGCCAACCCGGAAGAATGGGGACTTAAAATCAGATTCAAAGAGAATGAAAAAATGGGTATCCTTACACACAAGCCTGGGGACTGATATATTAATTGCTCAAATTGTGGCTCTGCTTTTATTTCTATAAATGAATAATGCTAGTGTCATAATGCTGAGAACTCTCACTCCTCTTCTGGTTCTGAGCTAAATTTCCTAACTTCCTGCTGTGATAAATAATAAGAGATCCCAGACCAAATTAATCAGTGAAGTTGTAGATATGTGTGGGGTCCAGAAATCTATATTTTGATAAGTCCCCAAGTGATTTTGGTGCAGGAGCCTGTGTTTTATTTGCTAGATTTTTCCCTGAGTGGTCATTGAGGGGAAGAGCTTCATTTGGTCCTGCTTCAATATCTGCTGTGCAAAGTTGTTGCCAGTATCAAAGAAAGTGCTCGCAAAGTGCCCAGAATAAAGTAGAGAGCAATTAGCAATATGATGGTTATTAGGGAAAGTGATGCCTGGGTTTAGTCTGAAAGGTTGAGTAGAAGTTGGCTAAAAATGGTGGAAAAGTGTTTCAGACAGAGGAAGATCAGCACGCTCACATGAGGACATGACACATTGAGGGTAGGGCAGGTCATCACATGTGGCTGGAATGTAGAGGGTTAGAGGTCGTCCCTGAGGGAGGCTGCTGGAGAGGTGGGCAAGGATGGAGGCTTTGTATGCCACAGGTGTTAAATGGGGAGGGGCATGGTAAGCAAGTGGATTGGAACTGTGGAGAGTAGTGAGGGGTTGTTCTAATAATTTAACCTCCTCTACCTGACAGTGCAGTGCTGTGTGAGACAATCTCTCAATGTCCCTTGCAGTTCTGGATCCATGCTTTAGTTGTAGTCTTCCTTTAAGGAGTGTCTGGTGTGTCATCTCTGTAATCATAGTTATCAGGTATGATTGTGGTGACAGTGTCCTATGTGAAGGAAACTGCATGCATTAGAAAGTCAAAAGAATGGTTAAAAACATCTCAGTGGGCTATGGAGCCCAAGGCCACATCAAGGAGATTTGGAGCAGGCAAGCTACTCTCTGTGCTTCTTTTCCTAAGGCAGGTGACCCCAGGGTGCATTAAACATCCTGGACTTGGGGGGGGGGTAACCGTCCAGTCACAAGGTAGGAGTAGTATCCTTTCCTCACTTAGAAAATAATTTGATGGGAGAAAGTAGATAAAGCAAGAGTCAGCTTCCTAAACCTACTGCCCTTCTTCCCCAGAAACTTGATATTTTACTTTAGCTGTTACACGCTAAGCCCCTTTTTGCAACCTGGCGTCCAGCCTCTGATTCTTATCTCTTTTATTTACTGCCATCCCCAGCACCTAGAGCATTGCCCGGCACACCTTAGACACGCTGAAGTCTTTGTTGGGTGAATGAGTAGCCCGAGAGGAAGTTATCCACCCGCTGCCGCGGGCTTATCTTTCAGCTCACCTCGCTCTTCCACCTGCCTCCCGCGGGTCAGCTTCGCTTGCTTTGGCTCCTTCCCACAGCTCCTGAAGGAGCTCCAGTCACCCTCAGGTAAAAATAGAAACGCTCTCCTTTGGCCCTCTAACTAATATTCTGTCTGCCTTGGCTCGTTTTCCCTTCGCTCCTCAAACGTCTCCAATCGCCCTCCGCGTCCTCCACTCTGTTGGGAGGACCCTCATCAAGGTCAGCGTGGCTACTGCCGAATCTACTGTTTGCTTTTGCGTCATTCCCAAAGCTTTTGTACAAGGGCCACTTTTCTCCCTAAACTTTCCTCTCTTGGGGAGGAAACATTGCACTTCACCGATTTTTCTCCGAGTTCAGATCCCTGTGTTTTATTCCACTTCCACCCCAGAGTTCTTTTTCTGTGTGCCTCTTAAACTTTGCGGCTCCTTAGCATTCCGTCCTCAGCCCTTTCTCTTCTCACTGCCCATCCTCCCAGAGGGATTAACTGTGACCCACCTGCTCTGGGTGCACAAACCTTCCCTCCTTAATTCCATCTAATCAGCTTTTCCCAGATGGCTCCACCTGGCTGCTTCAGGGAGACCCAGAGTCATGACCCTAGGATCTTATCTATGGGGGTGGGGTGTTCTACTTCCTGAGCTACTCTGCGTACCAACAGCTGTATCAGGACCCAGTATTTATTAGAGTGAATTTACTATAGGAACTTGGCGAAGAGCGATTAGAGGACGGAAGAAGCGTAAAGGAAGCACAGACCACTGCAGGAAGCAGCTGCCGCCACTAAAGACCAGTGAACAGGGTCAGGGGTGGGGTGGGGTGGGAGCCTGAGAACCCAGAAGCTTTCAGGAGGACTCTGCGGAGCTGAGACTCAGATTGTGTATAGAGTGCGCAGCCAGTCTTGTGCCAGAACCTCAGGAGTTTGGATCTGGGACTCAGGGCTGTCAGGAAGGGTACTGACTGGCTGGTACTATTTCGGAAGGGGATACATCAGGCTGGTTCCGGAGGTGGGAAAACATTCTCAGCTACTGCTGCGGCCAGGGTCCAGAACCCTCACTGGGCAAGCCACGCAGGAAGGGCGGATCCTTCTCCCTCTGGTCACCCTCTAACCAGTGTCCAATCTGGGAGCTCTCTGGAGATGGAGAATGTGATCCTCAAAATTTAGAAGGATGAACTGGAACGAAACCAGTCCTTAGCGTTCCATCATTCACCTCCGGAGGGACCTGCCTCTCCCACTGTGCTCCTTGTCCCAGGTAATGACTATCTTCTTGCGCTCCAAGCCAGCAGAGTGTCTTCTCTCATGTCTCACAGCCAATCAGTGTAGCCACCTAAAGTAGTATTTTTGATATTTTCAAGTTGTTCTTTCCTTTCTTTCCCCAGTGTCTCTGCATTCATGTTGACCCTTGTTGTCATCAAACTGAGCAACTACTGCAATGGCCTTTGACCTGGTCCCTTTGAGTCCCTGTTTCCTCCCAGCCATCCACACCTTAGCCAAAGTGATCTTTCTAAAATGTAAATGTGATAATATTGCTCCATTGTTATGCACTCATCGATGGCTCTTCTTTGTGACATGGATGAGTGCGAGGATCCAGGAATGACATTCTAAGTTTCTCATCACCTTGCCTCTATTTCTCTCATCAGTCTTGTCATTGTCTGCCTCGCACCTGATACTTCACCCATGCAGAACCACAGGTGATGCGACGGAACTGTTCTTTCACTCCAGCATCTGTGTCTCTATGAAACTCATACTTGCCATCCTGTATGCTGGCTGCCTGGCAAACTCGTTCTCGTGTTCTTAAACCCATCTCCCATCTGCCAGCGCTTTTACTGAGAAACCTTCCTGATCTCCCCAGGGTGAGTGAATCATTCATTCCTTTGTGGCCCAACCGTGGCTTGTCTCTATCATCTTATTTATCACACTAAAGTGCACATTTTCATTGGTAAATCCGTCTCACAATGTGAATTAGGGTTAGGCTTAGCAGCAAGTGACAGGAAACTCCAAATGACAGTGGCAGGAATAGTGTAGGTAGGTGTTTATTTCCAAGTCTCATATTAAGTTGGCAGTCCCAGGCTGGAATGGTTGCCAGCACCTTTTACCTGGTTGACCTCTCTCTCTTAACATACAGCTTCCTTTCATGATCCAGGTTGGCTGTTTTAACTCAGGCCATTGGGTTCACATTCCAACCAGCAGGAAGGAACAAGAGGAGGGTGAAGGACACACATTCTCTGTGTTAGGGCACCTCGGTAGGCCACGAACTTCTGAGAACCTGGGTTGTATTAGGTTCCTGAGGCTGGTGCAACAAATGACCACAAACTGGTGGCTAAAACAACAGATATTTATTCTCTCACAGTTCTGGAGGTCAGAAGTCTGCAGTCAAGGTGTGGCAGAGCTGCACTCCCTCTAAAGGCTCTAGGAAAGGATCTGAGATGCCTTTCTTCTAGATTCCAGTTGTCCTTGACAATCCTTGGTATTCTTTGGCTTATAGACACATCACTCCAATCTCTGCATCCATCTCACATGGCTTTCTCCTCTCTGTGTCTTTACGTGGTTTTCTTACAAGGATGCCAGTCATAGGATTCAGAACCCTCCCTTCTTCAGCATGACCTTATCTCAGCTAATTACTTCTGGAAAGACTTGATATTCAAATAAGGTCACATTTTGAGGTTCCGGGTAGGCATGAATTTTGGAGGGACACTATTCAATTCACCCCAGGACAAGGATCTTCCTCTTCCTCTTGCTAACATGAGGCAAAATATCTGGCATGTAAGAATGTAACAAAAAGTTTTCACAATTGAATATAACTGATTACTGACTTCCAGAGTTTGGCTGCAGTTCTGCTCAATTAGCATTCCTTGAGTTCCTTTTCCACAGTGATGGTTAATCATTTTGTGACATTTCCTCATGAAATATTAGAACCGAATCAGTGTGGGATGACTTCCTGGTGATATTCATACTCATTTAAAATTCAGCTTTTCTTTTTTTCTCCAAAATAAGGCATGGACATAGTTTAAAAGAGAAACAATACTTTAAACAATTAGAAGAATTTATGACAAAATAAAGCAATCTTCTCATTCCTCAGTCCTGATCTCCAGTGCTGCCTCTGGACTCTTCTGACTGGATCTTGTGGCATTAACTCCAAGTTTCTAAGTAACCTGTGTATATTATCAATTTTAGGCATTGTCCCAGGTTTGTCAGTGCCTCACCCATGTCCCTTGGGCTGACTCCAGTGCAGCTCTTCTGCTTCTAGTTGCCAATGTGGGAATGCCTGAGGACTTTCTGCAAAGGCTGCTCTGCCTGTGCACAGGGCAGGCTGGAAGTGCTGAGCAATTCCCTTGGAAGGAGCCCCGACCCTGATGGGACTTGCTGTATAAATCTCCTCACTTCCTCCTGCTGAAGGACTAACTCTGAGGCATGCAGGGCACCATGCCCCAGAGGTTTCCCATGCAACTAGGGTTTAGTTGCTCCAAGTGGGTTCTGGTTGACCACGTACTCTTATTGGTGGCCCTCCCCACTCCTCATGGTGTTTTCTGGACCTCCCATATGAGCTCTTAAACACACACACACACACACACCTTTTTTATTGTGATAAAATATACATAACATAAAATTTTTCATTTCAATTAGTTTTAAGCATACAGTTCAGCAGCAATTAGTATGTTCACATTGTTGTGTAACCATCATCTCAAACAGAAACTCTGCATCCACTGAACAATAACTCTCTATTACACCCTCCCCCCAGCCCCTTGGTAACCACTCCAAATAAGGTTTTGCACTAATACTTGTCTCAGGGCCTGCTTCTAGGGAATCAAACTAAGATGGACATTAACAATTGATTTACCATCACAGTGATTTATTTATTATTTAATTAAACTGAACTATGTGGCAAGCACTATTCTATAGGTTTATATTGCATGTGGTTAGGAAATGTTCTAAGGAAAACAGAGCAGAGTAAGATGATAAAAGTGCCATAGATTGGGGGAGCATTATTTTAGATACCTTGGACAAAAGAAGTGACATTTAAGCAGAGACTTGAATAAAATAAGGAAGTGGGCCATGTCCTGTCTGGGGGAATTGCCAGGACAAGAGCCCAGAGGTAGGAACAAAATTGGATGAGGATTTAAATTTCTTGCTCTTTCTACTGGCATGTATATATGTTTCTTCAGTCTTCTCAATATAGTTATATCGCACAGTTTGGATAAACTACTAGTTGGTTATTATATTAGGCTTATGCAAATATTGTTTACTGCTAAGCCATGTAGTGTATGATAGTATGTTTTTGCTCTTACACAGCTTTTTGTTTTGTCTTTTTTCCCCCTAAAGTTATTTTTTCTTTCATTAGAAGAACAGAATCACCAGTTTTTAAAAATTATAATAGTTCTATTTTCATTCCTGGGTATTGTCCTCCTGCAGCTCTCTGTTTCCCTGCTTTCTTCTTCAGTCATGACACATGGCTGTCATCTTGGGCTTCTTTTCACTGTTTCTCTGATGTATCCATGGTTTTCGTGATCTGGTCTTTCTCTTTCTTGGTTTAATCTCCCCTTTCCTCTTTCTTTTAGTCGTATGTGTGTATGTATGTATTTACTTTTTGTTGAAGCCCATCTTCCAGTAGCCCACGGCAGTCTGTACACTAAAGCCCTGATCTCAGTTGTGGTGGTGTTTGGAGGTAGGAGCATCCGGGAGGTAGTTAGGTTTAGACAAAGTCAGAAGCAAGTGTCCCCATGATCGGATTAGTGCTTTTATAAGAAGAGACACCAGAGAGCTTTCTTCCCTCTCTCTGGCCACGTGAGGATATAGAAGGCAGCCATTGGCAGGAGGCTCTCATCAGACACTGAATTGTTCAGCACCTTGATCTTGGGCTTCCCAGCCTCTGGAACTATGAGAAATAAGTGTCTGTTTTTGCAGTCGTTCAGTGTATGGTATTTGTTTCAGCAGCCGGTGGCCTGAGCTGATGGAGCCAAGGAGCCATTCCTTGACTGTACCCAGGAGCCTGATTATCCTGTATAAAAGATCTCAGACAGAAAGTTCTATTTTCAGCTTCTCTCCTTGCCCCACCTTCTCCAGACCTCAAAGCCTTCATTGTGGGACTCCCAGAGTCCTTCAAATAGACTGATATGCTGCTCAGCTTAGTCTATCCTGCATGGTGAGGTACCATCCTTCCACCCACTCTCTGGCTTCTAGAACTTTGCTGATATGTCTCATCTGTTGTAACCTCTTCTCCTCTCATTGCCTTTATGGATTTAGTCCTTTGTAATTTTTATGATAACGTTACTGCTGTTTCAGGAGGGAGCAGACATACATGTGTATGCTCATTCCACATATTTACCTGAAGATTTCCCTCTTGCTGGTTGGTTTGCAGCAGCAGTTGGTGGCTACTGCTGTAATTCACACTTCAGAATGCCCTCCTGCAGACTTCCTGCAGGGATGCTAGCCAGAGCAGAAATGGGACAACGTTTAAGAGCATGAGCCCTGGGCGAGACTACGGTATTTGCCTATTTGTTCTACTGCATATTAGCTGTGGGTTCTTGGACAATCACAGCTTCTCTATGCCTCAGTTTTCTCATGTGTGAAATGGGGATTATATTAGTACTTACCTCACAGGTAAATAAGATAATGCCTGTAAAACACTCTACTGTTTTGAGCACAGAGTAAGTGCTCAAGAAATTGGAGCAATTGTTATTATTAATACAATGAGCAGATTAACATATTTCTCAGGGATAAGAACACCTCTGCAAGTACTGTCATCATTATAGCCGAGATTAGACCAGATAAGAAAGAGATCCAATTATTAAAGGGAAAAGTCCCTAATAATTTCAGCCGGGTGAGTTATCTATTAAATCATTTATTTAGAATTATTTTATTATATTACTTCCTTTTTTGCCATTTACTTATTTATCTAGTAATTTATTAAGCACCCACTACATAGCCACATTACATGCCTAAGCTCTGCAGGGAATACAGAAGTATGAAGGTATAGACTGTGTCTTTTTTTTTTTTTTCCAAGAGATTTTTTTTTTCAATTTATTGGTGTGACATTGGTTGATAAAATTACATAGGTTTCAGGGGTACAATTCTATAATATACCCTCTGTGTATTGTATTATGTGTTCACCACCCCAAGTCAAGTCTCCTTTCATCGCCATTTATTTTCACCGTACCCTCTTATACCTCCCTCACCCCACTTTCCCTCTCGTAATCATCACACTGTTGTCTGTGTCGGAGTGTTTTTTCTGAATCAGGAGCTTACAGTTCAGCTGGGGAAAACAATTAAGGAAGGCTAAACCCTGAGTCACGAGCTATTGACTAAAGGTGAGCAGGGAGCACATGTGGGGGTCAGATTAGGGAGAGCGTGTATTCACGGAAGATGTGGAATCGGTCTGGGCCTGGAGGAAGAGGCAGTTTCGGAGGCACCGGAGGAAGGAAAGGGTGGCATAAGCAGCAGAAGCCCCTCTGAGAGGGAGGAGAAGCTTTGTGTTTGCAGATCACAGTGAGAAGCAGGCAGGGGAGAAGTGGCGGGGGTTAAGAGAGCTACTTAAGGCGCAACCAGATTGTGAAAGGCTTAGAAAGCTAGACAGACAAGCAGGAAGTTGATGTGGCAGACACTGGATTCCTGAGCAGGAGGCTGGGACAGTGAATTTGGTGCAGCCGGCCCCTCTGCTTTCCTCCAGCCTCCACCTCTCCCTACAGAGAATGAGAACTCAAAGTTTCCAAACTCGCCCAAGAAGCTGAGTGATGGGCTGGATTAAAAATTGATGTGGGTCATAAATATTGTAGGAGTGAATGCACCAGATACACTTAGGGATAAAGTTCAGGGAGAAACCTCCTGCTACAGAGGGAACTGGCTCCTGCAGGGGGAGAGAGGGAGGAGGCAGGGGCTGGGACACCCGTTGGTGGCTCTGTGGTGCCACTCCCAAGGTTGGGGGCATCTGGGTACTTGGAAAGGCTGCTGCTCAGTGTTGCTCCTAATGTGACAGAATTGTGAGTGTTCACCTGGTGACGGTGGGGGATGCATCCCCTCTCTCAGCCCCGAGGCTGCTGCTCTGGGTTGCCTCCAGCTCCTGCAGGGGGAAATGCAGATTTGGCTTCAGAAAAGCTGAGGCCTCACCTGAGTCTGCTGATCTTTGCTTTATTGGCCAGTTTTCTACAAGCCCCATGAGCCCTTCCTCATGAGGCCTCTCCACAGGGACTTTTGTTCTGTGCTTTGGGTGGTGTCCAAAAGCCTCTGGGGCCCTGTGTGGTCCCCTAGAGGTCAATGTTCCTATGCCCTGAGTCATTGTTCTGTTTCCGTTTCCTCTCTGATCCACCTGCACCTCAGAGAACTGGCATGAAGATCGTTCACTACTGATCAGTGGTGATGAGTCCTTGAACAGGAGTGCCCCCTTATCCACGGATAGTCCCAAACCGTAGGTGTACTATTTTTTCCCCCATGTACACATGTCTATGGTAAAGTTTAACTTATAAATTCAGCCACATCATGGATAGAAGATTTGTTCTTACTGCAGATCTTAGCAACGTCAGCATAAGATTTTTTCTCTTCCCTTATTAAGCAGAGAACTTTCAAACTTTCCACTTAAAGGAAGCACTTTATGGCTTCTCTTTGACAGACCCAAATTGTCGGCATCACTACTCTTCTGCCTTGCGGCCATTAAGCACCATGATACTGCAACAGTTGATCTTATACCAAGACGGCTACTCAGTGACTAAGGGTCAGGGAGGGTCTGCTGTGTGGAGCACTGGAAAAGGGGATGGTTCACATTCTAGGCTGAACAGAGAGGGATCAGTGTGATTTCACCAGAACAGAACATGATTTAAAACTTCTAAATTGTTTATTTTTGGAATTTCCCATTTCATATTTTCAGACCCCAGTTGGCAGAGGGTTACAGAACCCAAGGAAAGTGAAGCTGTGGAAAAAGGGGAACATACTGTATCTAAACATACTGATTCTCTGACTCACTTCTTTCTGAGAAGGAGCACAGACAAATGAAAGAAAGAACTAGCCTTCACACTAACTCCCAAGGAGCACTTCCTCTATATCTCAAATGATTTCTCATTGGCCTGTCCCTGGCAATTTGCGGGGGCAGGAATGAGAAAGGTCTTCCCCGTGCTGTGCTGATAATGTTTAACAACTGGGTCTGGGGGGTGGTGGGAGAGGAACCTGGATGGGTAATATCTGCTGATTTCTGTGGTGTCGGTACGTTCACCATGGCACGTCAATACTACCAATAGGATGATCAAGCAGCTAACACAGGTCCTGAAGGACTTAGCAATCCACTCACATAGGTGGTAGGCAGGCGTCTTCTCTGGCACATTGCTGGTTCTGTTGTCTGGAAGCTCAGAGATCCAAGTTGCCATTTTGCCTTTTACCATCAGCGACAAGGAAACTGGGTGTCTTTCCTCCCTGTGCCTTAGGTGGCCAGAAGTCTGGATTTCTCTTGTTCTGGACGGGTCGCCAACAGAGAAGTCAGGACCTGGAAAGTCTTGTGGAGCTTGAGCATGTTCCTTTGGGCTCCATGACTGTGGTGTGGTACTGCCTGATGGCACCATGCAGTCAGATGCCGGAAAAAGGGGGCAGGTGGGAAACCACCTAAGTCACCTCAGAAGCAGAGGGATTGACTTGCCAGCTCCTCTCATGGGCTAGAAATTTTCTTGCATCACCCATGCAGGCCCTCAGAGGCCTGTGGTCGTGATGGCTAATGGACATCGAGCTTCATTAGCAGGGCAGGTGCTGTTCTAGCTGCTATAGAGACATCATGTCAGTCTCCACAACAGCCCTTGGAGGTGAGGATGATCTTTATTCCCACTTGACACACAAGGAAACTGAAGCTCCGGTTCAATAACCATTCCAAGGTGACACAGCTGGTGAATGGTAGAGCTGGCATTTGAGGCTGATTCTGTTTGACTCTAGAACCTGCCTTCCTAACCACAGTACATATCACTAAGCACAAGGTCTAGGTCCTTTCTGATGCTCCAGTAAATCAGACAGTGTGGACACGTCCTGCACCATTTCTCTTTTCTGATTCTCTGTAGCACAAACCCACATACCTCACTGAAATGGCCCAGAAGCCAGATTTTCACGTTCAATTCACTCCAGGTCATCGCCAGCCCCAGTCCCAAAGGCAGTCAGCAGGAAGTGTGGAAGCCCAAGTAGGGTGACCTCTGAGGATGGAGGTAACATCAGGAAATGTTGCCCTCCACAACGGGAGCAAATCAAATCCTGAAAAATGTTAAGGAGTGCTACCTCTAAGAAATGAATGCACCCTGAAGGAGCAATTGGTCTCTGCATTGCCGGACAAAACAGAGGTTCCTGGGCTCTCACCAAGAGCCTCGGTGCTCTCTAGAATGCTGTCAGGGAGACGCCGATGCCCAGAGTAACTAATGCAGGATAAGCTACAATATTAGGAGCTGTCACTAGCTATTATAGTGGCAGAAGACTTTAATGACTAAGAAAGAATTAGGGGCCTAAGCAGAGCAGACTGCAGCATGACAGGGTGTCTCCCCCAGTTGGTGGAAGACACAATTTTAAGCAGCCAGTGCTGATTTGTAGACAGAAGGCTCCATACTCTGGCAATGGGACTTCATCAAGCTTTTCTTGCTTGATTGACACATCCCTGGAGAGCTCCCTATCCATGGGTTCTGTGACCAGGAGGCATGGTCTGGTAGTCCTTGTCTTTCCAGCACTGTCCCCTCCAGAGTATCAGACATGTTTGTTACTCATTTCCCTTCCTCTTTGTCTTTGCTCACCGATCACTCTCCTTGGAATGACCATTCCTACCTGCTTGGGTACAAACCTTTGTATTTCCTACAAGATCCAGCTCAAATGCTGCCTTCCTTGGCTCGTTTTGGTTTTCTCCATGCTGACCCCACCACTACTGGAAGGATCCCTCCCTTGTTTGCACTCCTCAGATGATTTTGTGAACCTTTCTTATAGCATGTTCTAAATTATATTTATGTGTAAGGAAGCTTCTCGAGGGCATGACCCATGCATGTGTAACTTATTGAGGCATCTGGCTTGATGCCTTGCACATAAGGACTCAGAAGATATCTATGGAGTAGGATTTAAAATATATTTTGGGGTGAACCTACCCACTAAAACATAAACCTGGGCAATGACTTTAATGGGTCATTCTGTTGGGCATGCCTCTCTCATTTTAAGAGTTACCTGTTGGTGCCTTGTGAATTTGATTAGCATGCATTCATTCTCAAATATGTGCTCATCCTTAGATGAACCAATAAAATTTAATTTATTAATCTGTAAAATTGAGACCCAGACAGACCTCGACCTTTGGTAAGCTCACCACATAAAAACACACAGAAAGCACAGCCTAAAACAGACCAATGCTTCTGGTTAACCTTCTGAATGTCAATTTTCCACTGAACTTTTGCATTAGATCTAAGAGCTTCAATTAGATAAGGAAAGTCCATGATAATGTGTTCAGTGCTACACTTCAAAATGATTAAGCACTGAGTCTAGCCATGTGGGGGATCCCAGACATCTAAATGTGGAATTGTGTCGCATTTTAAATACCTTTCCTTGGTCTGCTTTGTAAAAATTGCCTCTGTTGGCTTTGATTTTCACTCTGCTGAGTAGCAGGCAAAGTGAGGGCTGAGCAGCCAAAGTTGCAAAGGGGAGTAAAAGAATCTGCCACTTAACAGGGGAAAATGTAGCATGTCCAGCTGCACAGAGGAGAATCAAGTCAGTGCTTCACAGCATGTTTCCAGAGGCCCGGAGAGTAATGGGAGAACTCAAGGAGGGAGAGAGGCAAGCTACCAGCCTCATGACTGGCTACTTCAGCAGCCCCAGAACATCTCCATCCACAAGCCTGGCAGGGTCTTCAACACTGGGTGTGGTACCTGTTGCAGCCCCCAGACCTGTGCAGCCCCGAGGCCCAGTACACCAAATTTGCATCTCGCGTATAGATCAGCTGATCCCTTCAGTGCCTGGAGAGGAGGGACTCATGCTGCCTCCTCTTGTGCTTGATTTTGGATCTGAGTCTTTAGCTCTAAAGGTGACCTCAGAATAAGAAAGGAAGCTGGAGGTGCTCCATCCATCTCCCATTATCCCACCCTGAAGGTCACCTGCAGCTTTGTCTGGCATGTGCGTTGATGGCTTCTATATCAGTTTTCCATGACTGCATAAAAAATGATCACAAATGTAGTAGCTTAAAACAATACACATTTATTATCTTACAGTTTCTGTGGGTCAGGGGTCTGGGTACAGCTGAGCTGGGTCCTCTGCTCAGGGTCTCACAGTCTGCAGTCAACGTGTCAGCTGGGATTACCATCTCATCTGAGGCTTGGGGTCCTCTTCCAAACTTACTGGTTGTTGGCAGAATCCAGTTCTTTGTGGTTGTAGGACTGAGGTCCTCATTTTCTTGCTGATTGTTGGCTGGTGGTCAGTCTCAGCTCCCAGAGACTGCCCTCAGGACATGGCCACGTGGCCCTTTCCACTACATGGCAGTTTGCTTTTTCCAGCTGCTTCCCTTCCTTCTTCATCAGGATTTCCTTCCTTCTGCCACTCTTAGGCCCTTTTCTAGAGTATAGAGAAAGACAGATTCTTCCCTTAGGCAATCTTAGATGCCATTCTTTTCTTTCTGCCTGGGATCTTGCTGAGGCTGCCATTTTGATTCTCTTCCTCCCGAGCCACCAGCTCCTCCCCTTTCCACCAATGTAAACAAAGGCTCAAATGCTGTCTGAAGTAACTCTTTCTTCAGTTCAGCCCCTTTCTAATGCTTCCTTTCTTATGCTGCCTTTCCTCAAAACACAGTCTATGCCCCCAGCCTCAATTCTGCAGGGCCATGGAGTTCCCACACCCATGCAATCCCCTTCTGTCTCTGTACCCTACTGACAATGTCTCCGCAGGCACCAAGGGACTCCCGATTGCAGTCTCCATGGCCTTTCTGGGCTTGGTTCTCACTCTCTCTATTGTCCCTGGAGGATCCGAAGCTCCTACTATTAACTGAAACTTCCCTCTTTTGATTACCAGGAAAGTCATCTTTTTTTACTTTCCTTTTCTCTCTGATAGCTCTTTTGACCTCCTTGTCTTCTCCTTTCTTCTCCATGCCCAAGTGTCGACATTCCCAAAGCCTCCACTCTCTTGGGGCTCACCCTTGGCAGCCTTGTCATCCTAATAACCTACTTGGCTCCCTGCTCCTGCTTCCCCGCACTCTTCATGGCTGAGGCTGCTTCACACTCTTCTCCCAGCTTCAGGACCAATTCTGTCCCTAGTCAGGGATGATTGAATTAGTGCTAAATGCATAGTTCCATAAATGTGACATCAAGGCAGACACGCTGTCAATGAGCTTTAATGTCTTTCCTTGTTTTAGATGAAACTCTGCTTTATTTATGGGGCCAGGCCTCCACCCTGTCCCTCTAGGCCTAGGGAGAGCAGTTAGAGCTGATGTCATTGAGTGTACCTGCGAGGCCACATGAGAGCTTGGCACAAATTATTTTATTTTGTTCTTACGATGGTCATGTGAGGGTAGGAACTCTTTCCCACATTTACAAATAAATAAACTGTAGCCTAGAAGGATGATGTATTTGGCCAAGCTGGACTTCCAGCCCTAATTTCCTTTTCTTTTTGCTCTACATCGCGTCACTCCTACCCCTTCATCCCAACTTCAGTCCCTCTCCTAAGCTATACACCCACATTTTCATTGCTCGGCACATGAATGTGCCACAGGCCTCCAAAGAGTCCAGAAATAGACTTCTAATCTGCTCTCTCCCCAGGGTTCTCTTCACACTGCTTCTAAAGTTCCTCTTAGCACCCTTCCTTGGCTCCTCACTAACTCTGTGATAAAGGCCATCATTCTTTCCAGGGGTCTTTGGATGACAACATCACCTGACTTCTCAGCTCCCCTTCTACCACTCTTCACATGGTCCATGCAGACACGCCAACTCCTCACTATTTTATAAACACATGTACATACTCTGTGCCCTGAAGTGAGCACTGTGCCTCTGGATTTTGCACATGCTCTTTTTCCTACAGAAAATATTCTGCCTCTTTCCCAGATAGACTTCCATGACACCCTCAAAACTTAGCTTAAATGTCCCCTCTTTGCACAGCCTTCTCCATGCCCCTCCAGTTCCACAGTGTGTTCTCACAGCCACTTGTGTATGTCAATGTTGCTCACACCCCATAGTGAGCACCTTGAGTGGGGGAACTCGGCATTACACATGTTTGAATCTCCTATGCCCGGCAGTGCCGCATAATGTTAGACAGATGTTTATATAAAGTGTATTCAAAGTTTGTTCACATTCAGTGTTTTATTTGATCTTGACAATGAGACTGGAGAAGAGGAGCCTAAGTGATGGAGAGAAGGGAAACAAACCCAGGAAGTAGGAAGGCTGACAGTGGTCCTCCAGGGCAAGCTAGGAAGATGGTGTTATTCCCTGTGTTAGTTTGCTAGGGCTGCCCTAACAAGTACTACAGACTGAGTAGCTTAAACAACAGAAAATTTTTTTCTCATAGTTCTGAAGCCAGAGGTCCCAGGTCAGTGTGACAGGGTTGGTTTGTTTCTGTGGTCTCTCTCCTTGGCTTAGCAATGGCCCTCTTTTCCCTGTGGCCTCACATGGTCCTAATTTTGTGCCTGTCTGTCCAAATTTTCTCTTCTTATAAGGATGTTAGCCTTATTGGATTAGAGCTCACCTTAATGACAACATTTTAACTTAATTATTTCTTTAAAAGTCCTATCTCCAAATACAGTCATGTTCTGAGGCACTGGGGATTCAACACATACATTTTTAGGGGTGGGGGCATAACTGAGTCTATAACAATTCCATTTCGCAGGTGGGAAAGTGATGAAGGTCACATGGTGGCCTTCTGACCATCACCATGTTCTGCCAGTAGGGGGAGTGGCCTCACTGTCTCTGCCCCTCTGCCTCCCTACGAGGCCTATGGGAACTCAACAGGGAATGTGGCCTTAGCCATCACCACCCCCCTGGCCTCCTCACAAGGCCCAAGTCCACCCAGGTCCACAGGTCTCAAGCTCTCAGCCACCTTGCTTTGGACAGATAGAGTTGCTGACGGTGCTTCTCTGAATGCCCTTCAGGATTACCCTCCCTCCTCCAAACGTCTTTATAAATGTCAGCGCTCCAAGGCTCTCTGCATCCAGTCTCCCCACACACAGCCCTCACCCTCCTGACCAGGTTGCCGCTGACACCGGCACTCCTCCCTCTTTGTTCCTGATGACATCTCCTCTTGTTCTCTAATCACTGGCCCATGTGGTCCTGTCACTCCTCTAATGCTGGTAGCACTCTGAAAGAGGCAGCTGGGTTTCACACTCCTATTCCTCATAGCCCCTGACTCAGTGCTGGCCCCACGATAGTCGTGCAGTAAATACTGGTTGAAACGAACTGAAATGCACAGAAATGTTTCACGCCTTATATTCACTTTACAGAATTAAAAAGAAAGCTTAAACTTTGGGAGCAAACCCTCAGTCTATCATTTTCTCCAGCTCTTCTCTGGTTTCCTGTCTTCCCTCTCTTCCCAAGGCTGAGGTGTGAGGGGAGAGGGGGGTTTCTCTGGGCACATCTTAGGAGGCAGCTAACCCTCTGTGCCACAGCCCCAGCTACCCCCGCTCTCCTCTCTTGTCCCCAGTCATCTCTGGGTGCCCACTTCATGCACATCTTCAGGAGTGCCTACGTCTTTTCTCTCTTTCCTGCCCTTCCTTTTAAACACGTGGTAACTCCTTCCAGGGCAGGGCTGTGGTGCCAGGGTCCTGTGAGGTCCAGACATCTTGCCTCTCTGAAAGGGGGATTCTCTGTCCCACCAGACATGTGGTATTGAGCACTTTTTCCAATTCCTCCCCAGGCCTCAGGCCAATTTTTATGCTAACAGTAACATTCCGCAAAATAGGTTTCTGAAGCCATCTTCTGTAGTTGAATGTGTTGAGAATGCATCCCCTTATAAAAAAGTTAGAGAGCACTACTACTTGTTTTTCTCCTTTTTCTTGGGAATTCATGACCTAAACATTCACAACTGAAGGCCCTGAGAAGTCCCACAGCAATGACCCCTGTTTATCTTTCCTTGCCCAGCTCCCGTACTTTGTGATTACTACCCTTCATGGCTGCCCCTACACGTGACAACTTTTGGCATCCTGAGTGTTCATGGGCTTACCAGCAGGCTGAAAAGTAGAAAGTGGATTGAGGAATGAGGACACCTTGAAGAGGTGCCGTGACAGTAATGGCGGCAACAGCAGCAGTGGGTAATGGGGCCCAGCCCATCAGCGTGTCTGCGAGCACTCAGATCAGTCTTGTGAGATGCAAGGGAACAGGACTCCCAGGCCACATATCCTTGGAACACGGAATGGTCAGAGGCAGGAGGAGAAATGAAGGTTCCTAAGTAGCAACCACAGCAGGGCTGTCGGAGGCGTCGCTGCTTTCCCTCCAGTTCTCCTCTTTCCTTCTGGCTTGTCTCCAACCCTCCCCGACACATACTCCCTTTCCACACCTCCCAGCTTGGGCTGAGTAAAGACTCTGAAACCTGAAAGTTCAGCACCTGGCTTAGGTCAACAGAGCCAGGGCAACCAAGCCCAGAGGCAGCAGTTAGGGTGCGATGCTACAGGAGACCGAGAGCAGGCTTGCAGCTTTGGTATTCTGTTCAGAAAGGCTGTCGGAAACCATATCAATAGATTGATATTCTTTTGATGAAATCTTTCCCTTCGGCCTCAGGGAAGAGCCCTGGGAGGCCGCAGAGTACAAGGCAAGCAGCTTGAGTTCTGCTGTACCTGAGAGAGCATGTGGGCTTGGCTCTTAGAAGAGAATTGGGGGTAAAATCAGTGCTCCCCAGGGAAAGAACCCAAGGCTGTCTTTGTGTGTGCTCAGAAATCCATGCCCCTGCTGCCTTCATTCCTCCCAGCCTATATCCTAGTGGACAACCAGGTGGAGGCAGCATGTGCTGTTGGGCTGGCATGAGTGTAATTCTCTCAACCAGGAAAACCCCACTGGCTGTAACCTGCAGTCTTTGTTGAACAGCATGTCAGAGCACTCTGATCTAATGGAAGGGTGGGTGCCATTGGTTTAATGATGGGATTGCAGGACTGCAAAGCAGGCATCACAGTGCTGAGGTGGAAAGGTCCCATGGAACCCAGCTGAGTTGCAATTATGCAGATAGACTTTCTGCTCTTTGCTATCGTCATAATTAATACAGAAGCATGAACAGCGTGCATGGTGAGAAGACCCAAATACATAGAGTTTGGCAGCTTGAGGAGACAGAAGAGGCAGGATTCATGGCCTCTTACTAAAAATAAAACTTCAAACTCCGTGTGCCCCTCTCGTCTACATTGGTCTGCCATGGCCCCCAAGAGCTGCTTGTTTCCAGAAGACAGGAGAAGAAAGTTTGGTGAGAAGAGCTTGCCTTATTGTGAACATGTTGGACATGTTGATTTGGGGGAAGTGCATACCAAGAAAAGACTGTGGTGGTTGCTGCCATTAGTGGCTTCTGGCAAACTTAGGTTCAGATCCTGCCTCTAGCACTTACTGGTCTTTGGCAGGTTTATCAACTACTCACTCTCAATTTTTTTCATCTGTAAAATTAGATCATGATACCTATACTCATTTATTTAACAAATCATAAATATATACATACATACTAAGGTATATACTAGAGGCTGAAAGTAAAGCAGTAAACATAAGTTCTCTTAGGATAGTTATAGTCTAATGTGGGAAAAACTCAACAACTATATGATGTTTCAGATGGTACTAATATTAAGAAGAAAAATAAAGCAGGGTAAGGGGATAGAGAATGACAGTGTATGTGTGTAAGGGTGACTCTTAAAGGATGGTCAAGGAAGGTGTATTTGAGAAGGTGAGGCTTGAACAGAAACTAGGAGAAAATGAGGTGGCATATAGATATCCAAGCGTGAGAAAGAGCAAGTTCAAAGGCGCTGTGGGGAGAGTGACTGGCGAGTTTCAAGGAATGTGAAGATGCTCTGTGTGACTGGAGGGGTAGAGATGAGGAAAGAGTGGAGGAAAGAGGGCAGAGAGATTGTGTTTGTGTGCACGCCCATCTGTGTGGGAGGCAATCAGATCATGTGGGCCTGACAGGGTGACTCTAAGCGACATGGAAAGCCCTTGGAGACCTTGATCAGAGAAGCAACATGGCCTGATGTATATTTTAGAAGAATCACTCTGGACACTTAATAGAAAGTAAATTTTAACACTGTGAATGGAGAAGCACGAAGACCAGTTGAGAGTCTCTTGTGCCTTCAGGTGACAGATGATGATAGCTTGAATTATGGCAATGGTGCTAGGGGTGACAGTCAGGACCTTGATATATGCTGTAAGTAGAAGCTATAGGATTTGATGAGATGTGGGGTGTGATGTGTGTATAGTGAGACACAAAGAATGACCTCAAGATTTTGTCCTGGTAAAATGGGTTGGGTTGTTGTATATTGAAATGGAGAATGTGGTGGGAGAGAAGATTTGAGTTAGGGGTGGTGCTGGAATCATGAATTTGGCTTCAGGCATGTTAAGTTGCAGGTGTCTGTTAGACATCCAAGTGAAGGTGATGAGTAGACAGTTGCATATGAGAGGCTGAGGCGTTGGGGAGAGGTCAAGCGTGGATATAAGGCTGAGAATCATCAATGTATAGACAGTTTTTAAAAATCTAGGGACTACATGATATCGTCAAGTGAATGAATGAGGATTGGAAAGAAATAGTGTTTGTTGGATACTCCAATATTTAAAAGTCAAAAAAAAAGAAAGAAAGAAAGAAAAGGAAAAGAATCAGTATGAAAGACTGAGAAAGTGGGCTTAAAACAGGTCATGGTACATGGTACAGAGTAGGCGATCACTGAAAACATAGCCAACACCATCATCATAATCATCAGTATTATTGTGGTTAGAGTATTGGAAAATGAAGTTTCAAGCACAAATAGCAAGAGCTCAGGAAGGGGTAGATCACCTACTTCCTTTTCTTTTCCTTTTCTTTCCTTTCTGGTTCCCAATCACCCATGGTCTCAGACTTCCATCTATGTAATAAGAACAAAACAAAACAATATAAACTTTTGGATACATTAATATGGTAAGCCCATAACTCTGTTCAAAACAGTCAAGAAAAGCTGGGGTCTCTGGGTAGTTGGTAGGGTGAAAAATCACCAGTAATAACAGGGAGAGTCAAGAAACTGGACCTGACTTTCTCCTCTTACTTACGTAGGCGTGACCTGAAGCAAGTCAGTCCATGCGTCCTGTTCTTGAGGAGGATGGAGATCTCCATTCAGGTGGGAATACTGATCAGATCATTAATTTTTCTGCTCAGATGGCATCTCTGCCATTTGTTTTTCTTGTTTCCAAAGCATATGGATCCTCGCCTTAATAATTAAAGTAAGATAATGTTTTCTTTGTTTTCCCTTGGAGACCCTAACTTGAATTGATCAGGCTTTTCAATGCTCACAAGGTTTGTGAAGGAAGTGCTATGTAGGGGAGCCTGTCCAAGGTCCCTCGTCCCATTCATCCTTATAGACACTCTGAGACCTATGGATCTTGAAGTGCCAGTCCTATTTGCTGGTGATTTTCTAATTTCAGGGACATGATAACTCCTACAGAACCATTGTAGTTAGACTGAGGAGGTGTCGCCTTGATCCCCCTGGCCTGACATTGTCTCAGTATTAAGGAACAGCCATATTTCACAATGAGGGCTCAGCCTCATTAGGAGCAGAGCCACACTAAGCACTGAAAAGGCTTTGAAGACCAACATCTCCCAACACAGTGGGTAGAGGACATGACTGTCTATTCACAATAGAACAGAAGTTTATGCCCAGTAAACACAAAAAGATGTTCAATTGCACTACCTATCAAAGAAATACAAGTCAAAAATCTGTAATTTTTTTCTCATTTAATTGATAGAAAGTTTTAAAAATCCATCAAATTTTCTGCTGAGATGTAGGGGAAAGGATGCTTTCATTTGTTTTTGCTGGTGGGGATGGAAATGGTGCAAACCTTCTGGAGGATAATACGGCAATTTGTGTATCAACAGCCTTAAAATGTTCATACATTTTGAGCTAGTAATTTTGCTTTTAGGATTTTATCTTAAGGCTATAATCAAATTTATGTGCAAGATTTATGTTCAAGAATATTTATGTCAGCCATTAGTGTAATAGAAAAAAAATTAGAAAATACCACAATGGGGGGTTGGTTAAATAATTGATGGTACAACTAAAGAATGGTAAACAGTTCATTCATTAAAAATGATTTTCTCAAAGAATATTTAATGATGGGAAGATGAAAAAGCAAGGCACAAAATACCAGATGGAGTATCTGAATTTTGTTAAAATTTTAATAATACAAGTACAGGAAAAATGACTAAAATAACAGTGGGGATTTGATTATGGGGCCATTTTCCCTTTATATTTTTCTGTATTTGGTGTTTACAACAAAGTATCACACACCCTCCCTGAACCTCAGTTCACTGTTCTGTAAAATGAGACATCATGCCTGCATTGTAGATGGTTGGGCAGTTCAGAGACAATATTTAAAAGTACCTGTCACCAGCCCATTGTAATACTCAATGAATGGTTGCATCATTGTCTGCAGTTGTCAATGATGCACCCGAGTTCAGAGATTGGTCCATAACCATTACTAAGGTTATTTTACTTTTTTGCTTTTATGAAGACAACAAAAAGATTAATTGAAGAATCTGAAGTTCTTAATATTAATCTTCTGTCCTTTTTGTTCCCCCACAAGGATTGATGAAGAAACTCTTGGCTTTTCGTATCCAGTGCAATAATCTTTCTCACCCAGTTCAGAGTTCTCCTCGTTCAAAATCCAGGCTCTGTTGATCTTCAATACCTTATCACTTGCCTTATTTCACACTATTCTGTTGATATTGTGCAAACTACATATTTACCAATCGAAGGGAATTCTAGTTGCTGCAGCTGTAGCTCAAAGTACTGTTTTAAGTAGAGTCATTGTCAATAAAAGAGAAATAGTGGCTTTCCCTTAGTGCTCACTGCAAAATGCCTGTTGCTTTCCACTGTAAGATTCAGTTTTACAGCTCTTTTCTTTTTCTCTTTGAAGTCTCTCTGGGACCCATATTTTCTTGAGGCTGAAACTGATACTTGGTGGGATAAAATAACTTTAAGACGGGTCAGAGTTTAAAAGGATTCCCCACTATGCAAACATTTTAAAAATGTGCAAAATACATGTCCTGTGAGACATTATTAATAACTGTCTCTGGCTGTCACAACCTAGAGCTTTATTATTTAACCAAATCACACTTACCATCTGTGAAAGCCCAGCTAATGGGATCAATTTTGAGCTCTGAATGGGTGCCCAGTGCATGTGGGAAGGCCAAGGTAACTGGAAACCTGCCTTCTTTATATATTGGGGCATCTTCTTTTCAATGTGACACATTCCCAACCCATCTGACTTATGTTGGGGGTAAACACATTGTCACCAGCTACAGTGATTAGAATTAGGGGGAAACTACAGAGGCTGAGGGCTATGGTAGTGGACACTTTATTACTGATTAGTGCCTGAAGACGTGATAAGACATGCAGCCATATAAAAATGTCATTCAACTAATGTAAGAAACAGGGCCTGTGGCATTGATCATCTAAAGATGAGAACACCCCCCACCCCTTACTCTCTCTTGAAAGGAACAAAGAGAAGCATGAATATCATGGTTGGGGTTGCACTATTTCTTTACTACTCCTGTTTGAGTACCAGATTCAGGCTGTTAGGAGTATACAGTCTGTGAGCTCATGCGCACAGAGGTCTGTCTGTGCGTACGCATGTGAGTTACAGGGGGGAAGCTCCCTGTTTCAGTCCACTCTGGCCAGGGCACCTTAAGCTCCAAGTGAGTGCTCTGGATTCCAGTTGTTATCCTTTTGTTAAAATATGAGGTACCTTTCTGACTCTGTTATTCATCTCTATAATGGGAATGATACCCACTAACTACCTGCTTCCCAGGGATGCTGTGAAGTCTCAGGGAGCTAATGGAAAGCCCTAAAAACTCATTGGTGCCCACAAGTGGAATTACAACACCTGGGATAAGGTTCACTCTTCTTAATTTATTTGAGAAAAAAATCTGGCTTCTTTTTGATGCCACCTGCTCAAAGGACATTCACTTGTAATAGGATTACAGAGATTTTTATTATATAAACAATGTTTATTTTGTTCTCTTTATGAAATAATTCATTTTTCTTGTAGGCAATTCAGAAAATACTGAAAATATAAAGAAGAAAATTTCACCCTTAAGGCTATCACACAGAGGTAAGTACTTTCAGTGTTTTTGTGTGTTGTCTTTTTAGGCAATAAACAACTATATAAATTAAAAACACACAGAAAACTTTACAGTGAGCTATGTCCTTCTTACGAAAATGGGGTGTCCCATGGTGTGTGCCTCTAGCTACCATCTGGGGAATTGAGAGAGCAGAGTTCTTACTTGGGTTGGTTGTCTTCCAGAAAATAGTTCTTGCCATTCAGTATCCAAAAGGAAGATGATCCCATTTTCTGCTGATGACCACAAACCCATTGGCATTTTCCTAAACCTGATTGCATAATAAAAGTTTAATAATAATAATAATAAAAGACCCAATAAAAGTTTAAGCAATTTTAAATGAAAAAATTTAAGTAGTCAGCCCAGTATTATACCCTTGATCAAACTATTTCACTTTCTTGAACCTAACCAAGGTTGTCTAGACATCTTTTTTGGGGGGAAGGGGTGTAGGTGGGGGGAGTGTGCATGTTCCACATTGCACTCCTTTTCCTAACTTTTTTTTTC
Organism: Furipterus horrens; assembly: GCF_987537825.1. Lineage (NCBI taxonomy): Eukaryota > Metazoa > Chordata > Mammalia > Chiroptera > Furipteridae > Furipterus > Furipterus horrens. The sequence goes on from NW_028327182.1 coordinate 75,614,484, forward strand.
TTGTTCTCTCACTTTAAATATTCATTTTCTTTAATTCCTTCAATGTCCTTTTCTCCAGGATCTATTTCCTTTTCCTGTCGAATAATCCAATGTCATTCTAGTTTTATGTCTTTACATTTTCAAGTTTAAGCCATACGCTAAATAACATATACCCCTGCTACTCTCTGGGGCTCCAGAAGCTAGGATAACCCAGACTTAGGGCATCCTCCCACAGGAGGTGGGGTAGTTATCATTGCACGGATGGAATTCTGAAGTGGAAAACAGGACATGTATGCAAGATGGCATTGGGTAGGAAATGTCAAACGAGGCTGCAGCTGACTTTCTTCTACAATATCAAGAATAAAAATTATCCCACTACCAAGTAATTATTTTTCTTAATAAGATAACTCTTTTATTCTTCATTTTAATATAACTTTGACCCATTTTCTTCCCATGTCATGACTGAGGCCTTTGGTGGGCTAACCATGCTCTTCCTCCCTGCCTAATAGTGTTCTTCCTTACTTTAATTGACAATGGAGACCTCCTTAGTTTTTCTCTAATGGCAAGAATTCCCTTTGACCCTGAGGGGGAGGTGAGCAAGATTCTGATACTAGATAAATGTAGAAAAATGAAGTTGTTTCTGCCAAAGGTATGAGTGATGGGTGAATGTTGTTGATGTGGGACTGTTACCAATCTTTGCCTCCACCCTCTCATCCTTTTCTGCCAGATAGACCGTCCTGTAGTTTTGGGTGCGATATTGGGGGAAAAGAAGGAGAGGGAGAACTAGAGGTAAGTAGGCCGATGAGGGAGAAATTGTGCAAGGATTTTTGAAGAGATCAGTATGTGAGCAGCTGCTGTGGTAAGAAGAATTGGATAGACGAGAAAGGTGGAATTTAAAAATAATTCTGTGATCTATAGATTCCCTTCAAAGACTCTAAGGAAAGCGTTTGAGTTATTTTACCATTGCTTTTAGTTGCTAGACTCTGTCAAGAAAAGAGTTAGGTTCGTTTAGCTTTATGTCATATCCCCATGTCATTAAGCACTATTTTAAAGGCATGTGTTGTAATGGCTATGTCATGTACCATAATTTATTTAACCAGTTACCTGCTTTCAGATAATTTCAATTATTTTATTGTTTTTAAATATATCTCTGGTCACTATTTTTGTCTGTAATTCTGAGTATGTCCTTTTGTCAGTCAGAGCAATTGATGGTAGTTGTAACAAATGACTTAATATCTCAGTAGCTTAGCAGGTGAAAGGTTTATTTTTTGTTCAGTGTGCTGCCTAGGGTTGGGAGTGGGGGAGCTCCATTCTTTGTAGTTATCAGGAACCCAGGCTCTTTAAATACTCTGGATCCATCCTCACCATGTCCTCAGAGACCTGCAATGGGTCCTCTGGTCTGGAAGATAGGGAAGACAGGAGCCTGGAGAAGGCATATCCACTCTTGACCTTCTCAGCTCAGAGATGACACCTGTCACTTCTGCTCATAGCCCACTGGCGAGAACATGTCACTTAGTTCCATCTTGATGCAAGGGGGCTGTGGGAAAGACAGTGGGTATGAGTTAGCTACCAATTTACTCTCAGATCTTTAAAATACAAAGGGTTACATTTTGAAATCATTTGCCAATGGTAGATAACTGTCATTTGGTATTCTTTTTTACTTTTAGAGATATGGAGCTCAGGTCTTGCCACATGCTCTTCCCAGGCTCTTTCCCTACCCCCATGGGCCCCCTTTTCTTCTCAGAAGCTTTGGTGGGATACAGGAGATCATCTGGGTGAAGGAGCTTGTACCTGCTTCAGAACTCACATGTGTGCTACCCAGGTTCCCAACTCCTTCCCCATTTATGATGCTGACTTATTGCCCCAGGTACAGAGCAAAGCTGTAGTTGACTCCATGGGTATTTCAAGGTCCCTGGTTCCAATACTGAAGTGTGACTTTTTGCCCTTGTGAAATGTTACTAAATATCAGGACCTCTGATTGGGAGGAATGATGGGAAGAGGAAAGGTGGTGTCAGGCAAAACGCACTGACATTTTAAACATAACTAACTACTATGGCCCCTGGTAATGGCTTTAGTAACTTCACAGCTGATCCCTGAGATTGAGCATCAGGACTATTAAATGCTAATTGAGTTGAAAACCTTCCTCCCCACGCTCTAAAATTTTCAGGCAATGAAAGACTCCTGGTTGGGTCCGGAGTTGTATACCGGGGACAATGCCGTTAGCTGCCTCTGTCCACCCTGGCTGCGGGTCGTCCTCTTTATCCTGACAGGGTGGGGTTGTTTCTTTTTAAGCCGAATGCCTATTGCTGTAGCTGCTGAATCAATCAGTACTCTGGAGTGAGCCGTTTGCCCTCAAAACTACCAGTGCTGCAGCCACGGAGCTCACAGGACTTGAATGCGTGCCCTGTGCTCCATTCGCTCTGTTTTTCTCAGATAAGCCGATTCAGCAATCCTGCAGCGTGAAGTTTTCCTGGAGAAAACTTCAGGGGATTTCCCCAGGATCAGTGCAGTTTTTTCTTGGGCCACAGGAGAGAGATCCTTTGTGAAGCTCTCACTTCCATATGCACCCCCGTCCTCTGTTGTCTTCCTCTCTCTTCCCCCACTACTCCCCTCCCCCTTTCCCAGGAGAAGATCTTAGAATCAAATCCAAAAAACCTTCATTAAATGGTGAGGAAACAGAGCCAGGAATTGGTGGGGTATTGATGTCACTGGTAAAACGCATGTCTCTCCACGCTCAGCCTTTCTCAGCCACTGTGTTGTTACCTCCTCTTCTCTGAAGAAGGCCTTTGCCATCTTTGGAAAATACAAAGCCAGGCATTGAGACCATCTCAGTTTAGAAAGCAGGAAGGGCGAATGCTGCTGATGTTCTCTCTGAGTTCTGGTCTCACGGGCTATGTATTATTTCCTCTTGGGTGTATTGTGTGAAATTCCTGGAATTTCTTCTAAAATTCCACCGAACCTCTGCATCTGTGCTTCTGGACAGTCACTGAAAGAAACGAACAGCAATGATACCTACAACTTACAGAACGCTGATGTTGTGAGGGGGACCTTGCCACATAGTGACATTAGATGATGTTTGTGAGACAGGGTAGGGGTGCTTCCTGCGTGTTCATTCATCCATTTACTCTTCCAACAACACTGTGAGTTAGGACCCACTGACATCCATTTGACTGAAATGAGAACTGAGGTTGAGTGGTTAATTATCAAGTAAAAGTCCATGTTTTTAGGTCCTACACTAATATATATTATATGCTATTTAATATACATATATTACATACTATATAACATACACATATAATATATACTGTATATATTGTACATATTATCTACTGCATGTATTATGTATTTGCAATAATATTTGCAAACACCTTGCAAGGTAGGTGTATATTAATTTTATGAATAAGGATGTAGAGGCTCTAATGACCTGAGAGAAATTTATGTAATCCTCTTTTGAAAAAAAAAGTAGATGTTCTTTCCCTGATCAAAAACAGTTCTTTAGTCAAATGACTTAACTCTCCCTCAAGCTTATCACTAAAGCAGAAAATAAGACACCAATGCTTTACTAGAAATTACCAAAAGGCAGAGTTCATGCAGGAAAAGTGAAAAAGGGCTCCAGGAGCTGGGTAATGCACCTGCTGGCTAAGTAAGCCTTGGAAGACAGACCCACTATTCAGACATCCCTCTAGGAAGGAATGGGTTGGAGTCCAGAAGAGAAGCACACCTTGGACCACAGGGACTTTTCAGAAAACAGAACAGCGGATTCTTCTGCAAATCATTAAGTTAATCAGAAGTGAAAAATTCTTTCCTGAGCACTGTCTTGTCTTTTTAAAAAACCACAAGGTGAAAGTACTTCATACTGCCTGTTTAGACATAAAGTTTTTCATGTTGTAAATTTCAGTTAGGCACAGTTTGAATTACAAGGAACACTGGCTTTTAGAAAACAGACAATGGTGTGAATTGGGATTATATAAATACGAACTTTGTTAATTAAAAGGAGATACACAGTATCTGTTCAAATCATAAACTTGGCTTTATGAGAAAGGTTGAGAAGGGAACCATTTTATTTAAATGAAGAGGAAGTTTCAAGCAATAGTTAGCAGCTGGTAATCCCTAATTTGTGGGCTAATGTTGAAGCAAGTTAATAAAATGACCTCAGGGAAAGATCGGAATGGTGTTTTATAGAATTCTGGAACTAGAGAGACCTTGGAGAGCATCTGGTCCAACAATCTCATTATAAAAAATGCAGAAATTGAGACTTGGAGAGGAGGGGCAACCTTTCTGTGCTTACACAGATATAGTTGTTATGCACAAAACTCACTTAAATATTATTTTTTATGAAGAACTGTGTGGATGAAAAGAAAAAATGGTGAAGAACATTTGCTTTTCTAGTCTTTGGCTCTATCACCCTAATTTTGTACTGTTTGCTTTTTAAACCCTGTTTTCTGCCTATATTGAACATTTTTTTGATTTGTTGTAAACAATAAGGTCTCATTAAATGACAAAGTCAAGGACTTTACACATTATTTTATTTATTTTTGGAACAATGTGTGCATACGATACAAACTCAAAAAGGTATAGAAAGTGTAGATTTAGAGAATTATCTCCTTTTCAGGGAGGTGAGTTCCCCTTCCTCCAGGGCCCAAGGCCAGCGCCCCTTCAGGCTGTCCTGTGCACAGAAAGACAAGCACATGTGCGTGGAAACAGGCCCTTCTCTTTTTCTTTGTTTTACAAAAATGTCGGCATACTAGTCATTGTATTTTTCATCTTGCTGTTATTACTTAGCAACATACCTTACCTTGGGGATGGCTAACATATTAGGTCTTGTTAAACTGCTGCTTTCTTTTTAATGGATGCATAGTCTTTTTTTTTTTTTTTTTGTCTGCAAGTACTAAAACTTATTTAACACATTTGGGTCATGTCCTCTCTTTTGTGATTTCAAACAATGATGTGATAAATATCTTTGTACATACATCATTCCACACATGCGGGTCTATATCTGTGGTATGAATTCCCAGAAGTGAAATTATGGGCACAAAGAGTATGTCTTACATTTTGTTAATATTGTCAGCTTTCTGTACCACTAGTAAAGAATGGGGTAACTGTTTCCCACGCTATGGTCAACACATAGCATTGTAAAGGTTGAAAAATTTTTTTAGGCTAGGAAAATTTATGGTAGGATAAAAATATATGATTGTATTTTACACTTGTGTTCAGAGTCAGGTTGAACATCCTTATGTTTAAGAGTCTTCATAGAAATAAATATTTTTTTTTTTGCTTCCCCACATTCCCTACTGATTTTTGCCCTTTTCTCTTGTTGACTTATAAAAAACCTTTATATGTTAAGTAAATTAGTTGTTTATTTGTACTATTATTTGAAAATATTATCTTCCTTTTGTTACCTGCTTTCTGATCTTATTTTTGGTATGCCCCCATCTCATTATCCCTGCAGAAGATTTTTTATTATGGTGAACAAATGTGTGGGTTTTTCTTTCTTATTTGTGTTTGGATTTTGTGTCATACTTAGTAACACTTTCCTCATTAAAAACTATAATACAAAATTTCCCCATAATATGCTTTAATTACTTTTAGCATTTTCATTATTTTTTAAAAAAATTTTGGTCCATCTGAACTTTATTTTATGTAGAATATGCACTGAAGTACATACTTTTATTCTTTTACATGGCACTCCAGTTGTCCCAGTATCATTTATAAAATGATTTATTTCACTCCATTGATTTGAAATGCTACCTTTATTATCTGAATTTGAGTGATCCTCTGGTATTTCTATTTGGAATCATTACTTGGTCTGTCTAATCAAGAAACAGTGTAACATTCTTTTAATTCTTATAGTTTACAATATATTTTAGTAATTGGTAGGGATCTACTTTTTAAAAACACCCTTCATTATTCTTGCTTATTTATTGTTTATTATAAAGAATAGAACCCGAATGTGTTTGTTTGTGTACCCCTCTCCTCAAAATACTGTGGATTGCATTACTTTGTAGATTAATTTGGGGGAGAATTGACATCTTTTTAATGTTGCACATTTCTGTTTGAGAACATAGCATGCCTATTATTTATTAAATTGTTCATTTGCGTTCCTCAATACATTTTAAAGTTTTAATCACATAGATATTACATATTTTAAATGTAGCTATTTTAACTTTACTGTTACCATTATTTTATTATATCTTCCAAATAATTTTCATTTTTATTTATACAAAAATTAGTTTTGTGTAATAATTCTATCCTCAGCTATCTTTATTCATTTTAAAATTTGTATTATTTGTTACTTTATTCTCTTATGTTTTTGAAGTATACAATAATATCATCACACACATTAATGTACTTTAATACCTCTTCTTTCTTTTATATAATTATATAGGCTAGTGTCTCCAGAACAGTGTTAAATGAAATTGTTTATAACACATATACTTATTTTATTTTTGACTTGTTTTCATGGTGATATCTATATATGGATACATGCAAATACATACATAGGTGTTTTAGGAATTTTATACTTTTCATGAAATATCTGTTTATTTTTAGTTCATAAAAATTTTAAATCAAAACTGATAATGAGTTTTATTAGTACTTTTTTGAAATCTATGGTGATTATATACTTTCTCATTTGCTTCTTTGATTCATTCAACAGATGAGCACCTATATAGGGAGTATTGTAATTATGGGGAGTATAGTAATGAACAGAAAATACAAGTATCTACCTGCTTGTAGTGCAGTGATGGTTTGATCTATTCTGATATAATAATTACATGGTAAATTATGTTCATTGATTTTCTAACATCAAATTATTTTCATTTCTATAGTAAAATTCACACAGTCATGCTGCATTATCCTTTTAATGTACTACTTCATACTTTTTGTCGTGTATTCTATATATTTTTTTTTGCTTTAAAATTAGCTTATATTTTGTGTGTGCACTCTTTTCGGATTTTGTTATCAGTATTATTTTTTCTCTTACAGAAAGATTTAGATGATTTTTTCTGTTTAGTATGCTTTGGGTCAGTAATTATAACATCTTTTTATCTTTTTCTTAAGTCTGTGATTGTATGCCTCTGCAAAACCAGCTAGACTGGCACCTCTTGTGGGCATAATTCTTTGACAATTTTCTCTATTTATTCTATGCTAACTGGTTTGTTTGCATTTACTACTTCATCTATGTTACATTTTAGTTTCATAATTTGCAGTGTGTCTGGGTTTTCAGATTTATTTGCATAAGTCTGAATAAAATATTCTCCTTTGATTATTTAACTTCTCCTTTATCTGAGGTTATATTATCCTTGTTATTTTAATTTTGAATAATTGTGCTTCTCTCTTTTGCTTGATTGGATAAGTTGGAAGTTTATTAATTTTGTTGTTTGCTTCTGTCAAAGAATCATTTAAGGGGCTTCCAGCCAAGATGGAGGTGTAGGTAGACATGCTTCTCCTCCCCACACAGCTGTAAGGATTACAACTATGTCAAAACAAAACAAAACAAACAAACAAAAAACAACCAAAACCTTCCAGAAAATCGAAATCTATAGAAGTCTGACAACCAAAGATTTAAAGAAGTAATAATCATCCAGATGGGTAGGAGGGGCAGAGTCAGGGAGCTGGGGTGGAGAGGATATGGTGGGGCAGAGGTGAGGCAGTGGCTGTGAATTGGAACAAGCAGTCCCACATTATAAAAGTCAGGAAGGACACCTGGGGAGTGATCCCAGCCCCAGGTCAGATGGCTCAGCTCAGGGTTCCAGCACTGAGAAAATAAAGTCTTATAGCTTCTGGCTGTGAAAACCAGTGGGGGTTGGGGTGGTGGAAGAAACTGCTAGTCTTTCAGGAGAGTTTGCCCAGAACACACGCAAATCCACCCACTCTGGGAACCATCACCAGGGCAACATCTAGAGAGGTGCCAGTCACATACTGGAAGCAGGTGAAGTGATTGGAAAAGGGGAGAGTGTTGAGCAAGCGGCATCGTTCCCTCTCTGACCCCTCCTCCCACACAGTACAGATATTCTATCTGCTATATCTTCCCAGGGAAGAGACACAAAAGAAAAAATAAAGAAATGGGACTACATCAAACTAAAAAGTTTCTTCACAGCAAAGTAAGCCATCAACAAAATAAAAAGACAACCCATAGAATAGAAGAACATATTTGCCAATATATCTGATAAGGGTTAGTATTCAAAATTTACAAAGAACTTACAAAACTTAACACCAAAAAGCCAAACAATCCAATTGAAAAATGGGCAAAGGACCTGAATAGACACTTCTCCAAAGAGGACATATGGATGGCCAATAGACATATGAAAAGATGCTCAATGTCACTAATCATGAGAGATATGTAAATTAAAACTACAATGAGATATCATCTCACATTGATCAGAATGACTATCATTAATAGATCAGCAAACAACAACTGCTGGTGAGGATGTGGAGAAAGGAGAACACTTTTGCACTGTTGGTGGGAGTACAGATTGGCACAGCCACTGTGGAAAGCAATATGGAGGTACCTCAAAAAATTAAAAATGGATCTACCTTTTGATCCAGTGATTCTATTTCTGGGAATATATCCAAAGGAACCCAAAACACTGATCTGAAAGAACATAAGCACCCCATGTCCATTGCAGCATTATTTACAATCACCAAGATGAGGAAGCAGCCCAAGTGTCCATCAGTAAATGAGTGGATAAAACAACTGTGGGACATTTACACAATGGAGTACTACTCAGCTGTAAAACAGAAGAAAGTTTTACCCTTTATGACAGCATGGGTGGACCTGGAGAACATTATGCTAAGTGAAATAAGCCAGTCAGAAAAAAACAAGTAACATATGATTTCGCTCATATGTGAAATGTAATGAACAAACTGAACTAACAGCAAAATAGAGACAGACTCATAGATGGAGAGCAGATGACAGCTAGTGTGGGGGGAGGGTAGAGGGTGGAGGGATTGAGAGAAGAAGAAAAAGGACTCGTGGGCATGGACAACAGTGTGGTGATTGAATGGGGTAGGGGGTTTAAGGGGGCCAGATGGTAATGGAGAAAAATACAATAAAAAAGCATAAAGTTATGGAAACTAAACCTCAGAGAAGATTGCCTGCTCTGGGTGGGAAAGGACATAGCTGAGAATCAACACCAGATCATCTGATTCTTAACCCAGCTCTTGCCAGATTAAAAGTAATGTACCAAATATTGATTGACTTGTCATATATTTTTTGTCAACCTAGTTTGATAATTGCAATTATGTCAGACCAACAGACTTGCCATTCCTTCTATAAGCATTTATTGAGCACCTACTTTCTTCTTCTCACAGGAATCTTCCAGTAGATAAGGCTCATGTGATAAAGGGATAGGTTACAGGGCTTGGGAGGGCCAAGCACACCAAGAAATCAGAGGAGGAGGTTACTCAGAAGAAATATGGAGGCCCAGGGTTCTGGAGGATGCTCCAAAAGTTGGAGATGAAGTTGGAGGCCATGAAAGAAAGGAATACAGCAGACAGGGGTGGGGGTCACAAATAGTGGAGGAAATCATGCATTGTAATGTACAAATAGTAGGGGGTTTGTTCTATTATTTTTTAATGTTCTAATATTAAAAATCAGTATACTTAATGGTGACAATAGCAAGAAGTTAAAGGAGAGGCAAAATAACAAAAAGAAAATTAAGCTAGTTTCCAGAAGCTCCAAACAAATAGAGTTTGGGAGGTAAAAGATATCGAGATGCTATCCATTTCTTTCTTTGAACTTTTGGCAGAATTAGACTCTATTTCAATGAGATGAAAGAACATGGCTATGGACTAAATTGTGTCTCTTAGAATTTATATGTTGAAGTCCTGATCTCCAATGTGACTATGACTATAGGAGCTAGAGCCTTTGTGAAAGTAATTAAGGTTAAATGAGGTCATAAGGGTAGGGCCCTGACCTGATAGTATTACTTTCCTCATAAGGAGAGACACCAGAGAGGGCCCTTTCTGTGTACATGTGAGGGCACAGTGAAAAGGTGCCCATCTGCAGGTCAGGGAGAGAGCTCTCACCAGAAATTAATCCTGCCAGACCTTGACCTGAGATTTCTAGCCTCCAAAACTGTAAGATAATAAATTTCTGTTTTTTAAGCCAGTCTATGGTATTTTGTTATGGCAGCTCAAGCTGACTAATGCAAACACATTATATTTTAGGATTAGTTCTCTAAAACTGGAACTCCTCACTAATCTCTCATTAGCACCAAAGGCCTTAGGAGTGCTCAGATGTAAATAAAGTAAAGGGTTAGTAATGAGGCAAAGGGATCTTCCAGAGCAACTTAAGCAAGTCTTTTTTATTTATCACATATATCCCATCATCCAGAATTAGTGTCAGGGACACCTCAAAATTTGGTGAAGATGTTGGAGGAGATAAACTGTAAAAGTTGAGGGTAGCTTTTTTGTGTAGAGTTGACTGTGTATGTAGGAACTTACAAAGATGTTCTGTTTAGGAGGCATTTCTAATCATTAAATGTGAAGTCAAGAAAGGAAATTATTTCCTCCTACAAACATACAATTTGCTACTGCAGGAGATGCAAGGCCATGTTAAATGAACCAGAGGTTTAAGTTAGTGATACAATTCCTTTATCTACTCATTCACTTAACAAATATTTTGGATCCCTAGTGTGTACCAGGCTCTGTGCTCTGGCAAGGTCAGGAAACTGCTCTTTAGATTCCTCGTCTTCCATCATTTTTTATTTATTTATTTATTTTTTTGTCTTGAATAAGAAGTATTCTTTTGTTGATCTTCTTGGTTATTAGAATGTTCTATTGGTAAGAGATCTTTGACCAACCTTTGTCTATGACCTTCTACCTCTCAAGACTTTTAGTATCAAGGTAAGAGTCCAGCATAGTCTTGGAGAAGCTCTACATTTACTTCGTAACCTGAGGAAATATTTTCCTAGCTAGTCCAGATGGAGAATTACAACTGGCCTTCTCTCTGCAACTGATTATTAGCTTTATTAGAACTTCCAATTATGAATATGCAACATTTGTGCTCACAGACCAGGGCATTGCACTGTACCCATGGGTTACAAGGGCAGAAAGACCATATTTTCTTGCACAAAGGCTGCCCTCAATGGAACCAAAGGAAAAGAACCATGAAACGAACACCTTTTCACAAAAGCTATAGATCACAGGAACCCAGCAGTGCCTTGAAAGTTGAAAATAAGATTAAAGACCACTCTAAATCATGGCATTGATGTTGCTATAAAAACATTGGCATATCCATCCTTTTCCAGCCCTTCGATGTCTTGGGCTCTGGAGACTGTCTTAAGGAGCTTGTGTCAATTTCAAAGCTTTCCTCTGGAAGCTTAAGCCTTCTTAACAGTTCTGTAATAGCTAAAAAGCAGAGTTGAATTCTGAAACTCCATTGCTTAGACATTTTGTAAAACTAATGTTAAGAAGATTTAAACTGAAATGTTGGCACCATCATTCCTTTTTTTTTTTTTCTTCCTCATCTTCTACTCTGCTTGATCCTCCAGCTTACTTGGACATTTGTGCTGTATGCTTCGAAATGGGACTGGATTTAGTGGATTTTAGCACCCAGAAATCATTTGCTGAGATTATTTGAGAATAAGCCCTTAACACAACTCCTGAGAAAAACCAACAAAAATGCCCAACAGAGCCGTTACACTATGGTTTTATGTCACTCTGCCCTCACAACACTTTTAGCCTAAAATCTTTTCAAAACTAAATATTTGCTCTCTTTTCCCCGCTAGGCAATCTAGGCAAAAAGGTGGAATTTTACTTATTCCATTTGATTAGATTTTCATATCTCCTTTCCTCTCAGTGGTTCAATGATCAGTATGGTATGACTTAGAAGAAGAAGAAGAAGAAGAAGAAGAAGAAGAAGAAGAAGAAGAAGAAGAAGAAGAAGAAGAAGAAGAAGAAGAAGAAGAAGGAGAAGAAGAAGAACTTTTAGGAGTATTTATCATGGGGGTCTAGTATTGAAAACTGAAAAGGAAATGGGAAAATTGAAAAGAAAAGCAGAGCCCTAAGGAAGGAAAAAGAGGAGAGAATGAGGCACGAAGGAAAGGAAGGAGAGGATAAGAAGAAATGGAGTGTAGAGATTGGAGGGGAACTTGAGGGAACATTTCTTCAGGAAGGCTTTCATCTAAACTAGCGCAGTTGGAGGAGAGGGTCTTCCTAAGATTCCCCAAAGAGCAAGCACTGTTCTCCAGTCCAGACTCTAAGACTGTCTCTTCATAGTTAGCCTATCTGTTGTATGCTGTAGGACAAATCCAGGCCTTCGCCCTGGTTCCTCTGGGATTCAGCAATACTCAGTTATCTCCTATTCATCAAACATGTGAAGAGAACTTGTAGAAACTAGACCCTGACTGTCTTATGATCAGAAAATGAAGTCAAAAGAAAAAGTGCCTGGTTCCCTTAACACACTAGGTGGTAAAATAGAAGCATCTCTCATTGAGGAGGAAAGAACTTTTTTGTTTTTGTTGGGGATGGATGGCTAAAGAGGTAGCTGATAAAATCTTAACAGCTCTCTTTTGGGAATAGCAGTCCAGAGCCTTTGACTAGGACATAAGTTAAAGGCTCAAGAGCTACCAACAAAGAGAAAAGGGTCTTGGTGGGGAGAAACCAAGAGAAGCTGGTGTTTTGAGAGTTGTTACAGAGGAAATCCCTACATGTTCACTGGAGAGTAGCCCCGAAGATGTTCAGATGCTGGGGAGAGACCCTCTAGCAGTCCTGGGCATGGGGTGAGGCAGAAGTCTTTCCCCAAGTCTAAAGCAGATTAGATGTTTAGATAACCAAAGCCCACAATTATTATGTGTAATTAATTTCTAATTAACATTTTTTATATCTGAAAGTTAGAGATAAATAGCTTATTAAGGTGACTTCTAAGACAAAAAGGGGAGGTAACTTATATACAACAGACCCTTGGATAATGAGTTATTCTTAAGAGCTGCCTTTTCCAGACACTTGGTGCTGTCTTAAAGAGAATGTACTAAACATCATCTCATTTTTCCTTAACAATTTTAGGGTATTGCTGTATCAGCTCTTCACCCCTGGTGCATTATAAGGTAAACTGTTGGTCATGCCCCAGTGATTCAAAAGATGTGAAGTCTATTCTCAGCCAGAAATCACTTTTAGTATTAGCCAATCCTGAACATACATAGAGTGCAGAAGATTGTGCAAAAATATTAATTGACTTTTCTTGTCAATAATCTTTTAATCATAACATTGACTACCTTAGATGGGAATCCAGGAGTTCCTTCTCTCCCTTATCTTCCTTTTCAATTTCAACTCCTTTCAGTTTGTCTACTCCTGCCTGTCCCCTAGGACCCCTTTATCAATGCAAAGGGGGGAAATATACTTGACAGAAATAATTTCCTTCAAATACTTCTTCATGACAGATTAATCTTTTCTTGCTAATGTTTATCATGTTCTGAGGTAATTTAGATTTATTCTTAAGCTCAAGGTAACCTTTCAGGCCTCATCAAAGCTTCCTTGCTGGTGGAAGAATAAGGGAGTAGAGGGGAGGGAAAAATAGGTCCTGCCACTATTGCAGTGATTTTAGCTCTTTGCTTTCCCCTGATACTAAGTGTGATATGGATATGGGCTCTTAAGAAACCAAGATGGGACATTTCCTTCTCTCCTGAACATTTTGAACAGATCAGGATGAACGTTGGACTAGCTGTCACCTAAAGTGTCCATCTTTCTGTTGAAGCAGTCCATTTCCTCCAGCTGTGCGTGAAGTATGTCTGTCCACTTTGTCCTTACTGTTCATTATTGGGATTTCTAAGTGTTTTTCCAGCACTTACTGTGATGGGTATCATTGAGGATTCAGGGTTGATGTTGTTGGGAGGTGGTGTTAAAACTACCAAAGAAACTTAACATGTAGTAGCAGATAGAAAATGGCCACATGAAAACCATAATGAAAATACTAACACAAATGGAACTAATTTTCACTTGCATAGTGTAGGGTCTAATTCAAACAGCCAGGTGAACAGGAGTAGTGAGGGAGGGAGAGATGAAGCTGGGTCCTGAAGTATGGCTGCAGTCTCATCAGGAGAAGGCAGGGAGTGAGGGAAAGCTGGAGCAGCCAGGGGATGGTCAGGAGGCTGGAATGCTCATGCTCACACCAGGGCTGAGATGGGACTGAGGTCATGAGGATAAGGGTAGAAGAGCTTTGACAGTTGGGAAGGAGCCAGATTTCACTTAACTCTAGAGGCCAGGCAGAGGGCTGGCTAGAGACTTTAGGCCTGTGTTTCTCAAACCTCAGCTACTCATAAATTTAGAGCATATTCCTGGAAACTCAGTGCTGCACAGATATTTGGGGCAAATCATTCTTTAACTCCTGTACTAAAACAAACACAGATATATTTTGGAGAATACAAAATTGGCATGACTTTAACAATAAAATAGGCATATTTTAAAAAAAATTTTGGCTTGTAGCTGATCACTTGGATGACACCTTCACACCCCCAGGAACCATACCCAATATGGTGTGTGTGGATGGGACAATTTGAGAATTTTTTAGGTAATGTGACGTGAAACCTGACTGCCCCCATCTACGCCGTGTGCCTGAAGCACATTTTCTGCCCCTCTGAGCATCTTCTGATCCCAAACCAAGAGCTGACCTGACATCCTGGACTAGTTGAGTGAAGTGTTTATATGTCACATTAGTATTGGTCCATGCCAATGAAGGCACTGTTGCTTAATATCAGGTGGTAGGACATAGGTGTAGTCCTTTGTCGGTTGATATGACATTATTCTCTCAATAGCCTGGGAAATCATAATTACTCTGATTTTTAAATGAGAAGATAATGGGTGGCAGGTTTTATAAACATGTGTGTTGAGTCCTGTCAAGAAGACTTCTATGTTAAGACATGGGCGCTGGTGGGCAGGGAGTCCATTCAACAGTTGTATTTGTGTGTGCAGACCTTTGTTCTGGAAAGGTGCCAATTGCTACATGTGATCTGCCAGCCTCATAGAAAGCAGGCTGATCTTAATTCAGTTCTCCAGTTTCTGTCAATTGGTGCATTGCTGGGCAATATTTAATGACAACTTTCAGTTCTATATTTCTTATGAATAATTTAATTGAAGCACAACAGAATTTAGGTAGGTAATTTAGTCTTGCAAATCTTTGTTTGTCTCTGTTTTTTTCTTTTCTGGTTATTTACAGCTCTGGCTCACTAATAAATATAATCATGATCTGAACCAAGAGGATTGCCTGCTTTTATTTAGCAGGATGTTTTAAATAATAAAACATTCTTACTGTGTTCAAACCTCATGAAGCCCTGTTTCTTTTAATGCCAACTTACTGAAGACTCATTAGTAATTAATGAGATCATGAAGAATGGTTCATGGTGACTGACACCTTCTTGGCAACCGCAATCCCCTCTTGTACTTAGTTGAAATGTCACTGGCTCCACAGGTTTGACTTGGGGGGTGGAGTGGGTGGGCAGAGGGGGAGGACATTAAGTTACATAAAGTTTCTAAACAGTCATCATCTAATAAAGAAAGCTGTGAGTATGTTCCTCTAAGCCTCTCTACTTGGGAGAAGTTTTCTGAACAATCATTCATTCAGTGCTGCTTTTCAGAAATCCTGCTAATATCATATTTTCACGAAGATGGTATTGTGTGGCTCAATTCAGCTAGAAAAATGTGGTGTTGAAAGTCACCTCTTTTTTTCTCCCTCCTGTTTTCACACATTTCCTTCTTTCATGGCATGCCCAGATTTATTCTCCTCTTCTCCCTTTTCAGAACAGAATTTGGCATAAATAAGTGATAACTGAGAAAATGGTGTAAACAGAAGCGTAAACGCAGGGTTTCTCCAGCCTCCCACTGTAGGTCAGGGTAATTTGTTGTAGCAAGTGGTTGCCTACAAAAAAGATGGCAGTTTCAGCGACTGCTATATAATTTGTATTTTAATAAAAAAATTATTTGCTTAATTACTCAAAATGGAACATGAATCCCCCTCCCCAAAGCCTTTCAGACTGCTAATTTACTGAAACTGTTAAATCAAAATAGACAACTTTGCCAGGGTACTGCCCACAAAATGGAATTTGGTACATCTCATACTCCAATGAATTTAAATTGTTTGGAGCTGATATTTAATACAAGTGCAAGTACCAGCGGAATCTGCATATTTAATATGCGTTCTCCAACTCTCAGAATTAAGCAGGTGATCTATGGGACACCAAGGGATCATCCTTCTCTCAAAGATAATATTTTATGACCAGGCAGTTTAAAAGGCACTGACATAAACAGCTGTTTGCAGCTCTCTCTCATCTTCAGAAGGTAAAAAGTACATGTAAGAACATGCTGTTATAGACAAAGCATTTTAGAAAGTCACTTGAAATGTTTTCCTTTTTCTTTGAGGACAGGTGAACTTTTATAGGTGCTCAAGAGCATCCTTACAATTTAGTTCACTTCTCTTATTATTATTTTTTTTTAGGGGGGAACAAAGGGGTAGTGTGAAGGCCCATGCTCAAAACCTGCTTTCTCTTGGAAGTGGAAATCTCACTGCATAAATCATGCAAGTGTTATTTATGGCTTTTACGCCATGACTGAACTTGCCACATTTTCTGGGACAATGTCAATTTTACATGAAGAGCTGAGTTTAATTTTACCATCATACCTTTTGTAAGGATGTCACCTAGACAAATGAATGAAGTAGAAACAAATATTTTGTTACATCCTTTGTCCTAGTTTTTAATTCCTAATATATGGTCACTCTGCATTTGGCCATGTTGATGTTTGGAAAGCCATTATGAAAATGACTTAATTTTTTTGAGATATATACCTCAGAAAGAAAATGTGCATCTCACATATCTTAGTTGCTTCAGATGCTTGAGGGAGAAGGACAGGACTGAGTGAAGAGCCACTTCATTTTCCAGCAAGAACAAGGTGTCAAGAGCTTGGGTGGGGGGGGGCTTTCTGGCTGTAGCAGTTACAGTGCTTAGCCCTGAATTTTTACCTCCTGGACTTTAGGGCAGGCCCACCCCACCCCTCCCTATACTGCCCAGCTGGATGAGCTATCACAGCAGAAGGATAATTCCATGAGGCTCAGAGCTCTGCACACTTTATGTTTTGAACTGGATTTTATTAGTCAACCCACTTTTGAGTGCTGGGTTCTAACCGTGGAGTTATAAAGATATGCATGATATTCATTCTGTCCTTGCAGT
This sequence comes from Furipterus horrens, assembly GCF_987537825.1. Classification (NCBI taxonomy): domain Eukaryota; kingdom Metazoa; phylum Chordata; class Mammalia; order Chiroptera; family Furipteridae; genus Furipterus; species Furipterus horrens. The sequence continues at coordinate 75,631,622 of NW_028327182.1, forward strand.
GCTTGCAATGTATTTAAGGAAGCCAGGCATGTATGCATGAAGCAGAAGCTTGCTGGACACGGCAGAGGGAACATGCCATTTGCTTCCAAGGATGCAGACAATGATAACAATTGCAGTTGTTCAAGGCTGTGGGGGAGGACCTGGAACTATAGCCTGGACTCAAAGATGTGAGGATCCCAGTAGGAGAAGGGTGAGAGGTTAGTTTAGTCTAACTTATCTGAAACTTGATATTCTAAGGGCTTTTGTTAAAAGACCCTTTTAAAATTCTTTTATTCCATCTAAAAAAATTCAGCTACCAAATAACGTTCGTCCTATAGCATAAAAAAAAAAATTAAGGGGAAAAAATTGTCAAAACTTGTTTTATGATTCTCCGTTGAACAAGGCAAAGCATTTAAGCTGTTCCCACCCCTTGATGGGTTCCTTCTGTCTGTTCCCTTGCCTTGGCTGCTGATGTAAGTCTAAGCAATTTATTGAAGCCTGGTCAGAATAAGCGAAAGTGAGGGTCTGAGCAGAATTATTAACTCTGGAATGCTTGTCTCTCTGGACCTCCCAGTGAGAACAGTGAGGAATTCCAGACTTTCATTGGCTTTAAGAACAGCTCTTCTGAGACTCTGAATAGGCTACAAAGAGAAACTGTCTTTGCAGGTTGGGAGCTTAGGTGGAGCATGAGAGGAGGAACGGATGGATAAACTTCAGGAATGGTGCATAATATGTCCCCCCAAATAATTTAAAATGACCTTCACATGCCCTCCAAGGTGGCCCCAGGAGCAATACCCCCTATATTCCTTCAGCTCTTACCTTGCTTTGCTTCCCAGAGCTAGTCTGACACAGGCAAAACCCCGTCGTTATATTTCTCTCTGCCCTCTGCAACATGCACCAGTTGGGGGGAAAATAAGGCCAGAAAATTGTTGCTATGGACTCTGTTTTGTGGAAGTTAAAATGCTGGAGCAAGAATCTGATTGCTTGATAGCTCCATCTCTCTCTCTCTCTCTCTCTCTCTCTCTCTCTCTCTCTCTCTCTGTCTCCCTCTCTCCCTCTTTCCCCACCCCTTCTACAGCTCTCCCTCTCCCCCACCCCCCACTTTCTCTACTCTGCCGTCCTCCCTCCACCGGACTCCCAGTCCTGCCTCCACACCGGCCGGGGGACAGCCTTACAGGTTGTCAATGAAACATGGAATTATTCCCTTTGATGGCTTAGATAATAGTAGGAGCCAAAGCAATGAGTGAGGTCGGTTGAAACCAATGCAGTCCTGCCCGGGACTGGAGAGCCAATCGCAAGAGCAGGGGGCGGGGCGTCGGCGCCAGCAGATAATTGCTAAGTGCATCGCTAGCACAGTTGGTCGGAGCTGCTGAAAGGTCTGGTCGCAGAGACAAGAACGCGTAATCCTCAGCGTGCTCCATCCCGACAGCCTCCTTCCACGGCTCGGCAGGGCAGCGAGCCTCTGGGCACCAGCCCCTCTGCTCCGCGGAAAAGGTACTCTTGCCTGCGTCTCCGGGGTGCTGCTCCTGCGCTTCCATGCTCAGTGGCTCGCAGTTTAGCGTATGTAGAGGGAATGCAGAAAGAAAAGTTTAGGGGAGTAAATGTGGCAAAGGTGGGAAATCACCGTCTTTTGTTCGGAGGAAAACAAGCTGACAATTTGGAAAACTTCTGCGCTGTCTAAACTGGGTTTGTTTATTCCTCTCTCGATTAGCTGCGCTCACGTCTGTGGAAATAGGTCTGGTCTTGGGCCAGGGTCCCTGCAGGGTTGGGGTGTAGATTCAGGTTAGTTGGGTGAAGGAGCTGGACTTCAGAATGTGCTGCTTCCTGGTGGACCCATCACTGGGAGACTGATTCTGAGAAACGTGACTGGGTTTTCCGCCATAGGGTCCTTTCCACTATCTTCACCTGCCTTCTCCCAACTGTTGTGACCTTCAACTTGAGTCCTTCTCAAACTTCTGTCTCCTTCTTACCTCTTACTCCTTGCCAACTCTGTCTCAGTTCATTTTATTTGGTGGAAGGAACAATTCCCTTCGATGTGGGCATCCTGTGTGACCTGCGGGCACCTGCGTGTCACACAACGTGGTGAGAGACCAACAAAGCAGTTCTCAGAGGAAAAGAAATTTCTTAATTGATTAGCTCCCCAGAACTCTGGAAGACTATCCAGGCTTGGTGTGTACTGAAATGAAGAGGATGGAGATAAATTTTATCCCGTGTTTCTACCCTTATCGAAGAAGGGCTATTCTGTGCTGAGAGGGGGAGGCTGGCAGGAAGGGTAGGCTCCTGAGGAATGGCTCTGTTTAAGTGCACTGGTATGGTACCGTTGTGACCCAGGAGTTGCTGGAGCCAGCAACCACACTGCTTCTGATGACTGCTCTTCAAGTAGAAAAGCTTGTCATGGCAGGCAGGTGGTGCAGCCCTGTAGCCCCTCTAGTGCACTCTAATTGTGGGACCACTAGGCCTCCCTTGCTCTCAGACACATTTTTGGACTTGTGGGGATCTCCTTTCCCAGAGCATCTGAGCTTCTGCCAGTAGGAGGTCAAAGGTAGATGGGCTTCCTAGAAAACAAGGTACCCATCAGGAAGAAGGTGATGCGCTTGGTCTTGAATGAACTTCCTATTTGAATGCCCCATATCGCTTCCCCAAGTATGTCCTCTGATCTGCTGGAGGCCCAGAAGCTCCCAGCCTGGGGTTGATCTTACAAGTCCCTAAGGCTTTGGGAATTCAGGTGAATTTTCTGACTCTGATTTCTTTCCTAGACCCGATGCTGGGGAATTTGATCCCTAGTCCTGGCAGGAAGTGAACTTTCTGGGAGGGATCCTCCAGCAACACCTTTTCCCTGTGACACCCTTCCCGCTGGGTGCAGGTGGGCGCCTGCCTCCACTCTCTGGCTGCACAAATCACTTTCACTTTTTAATTCGTGTTTTCTTTAACCTCTACAACAGGTTTTCCTCCACCTCGTTTAGGCAGCTATTTTGGGTGGGAGTTTTTATTGTCGAAGCTCTACCCACAATGATTTAAAAAACAGCTGCCTGACTTTTTTTTTGTCTTGTCAAGATATAGTCAGCTTTCTCTTCTGCACATGTTTCTGACAGTAACCAAAACAAACTTGCAGTCCCATAAATTATAAGCCTTTGTGTTCAGGAACCAGGAGTTGATCCTGGACCATTATTGGCTGCCAGTTATAACTGGCCCCAAACCTCCTCCTCTGTAGTCTGCCTAGGGCACATGACTCCCAGGGAGCCTAAGAGAGGCCGCACCCAGCAGGTGGGGGACTTTGAAAGGGGGCACCTTGGCTTTCATGAAGACAGCGATAAAACTAGAAAATACTTTTGAGTTTGAGGAGGTTGTTTAGAACAAGTAACAGGTAACTAAATTGGGGTCCCTTTCATTGATGCTGATCTGCTGGGTTTCTGTCATGATAGAGGACATTAAAAGTAAGGTTTTTAAAGCAGCCTCCGAATGGTGACTCATGCAGAGAGAGGAAAAAGGCAGGCTGGGGGCAGGGAGCAGAGGGAGCGTTGAAGTACAAGTGGGACACGCTGGAGCGCTTGCTTTGCTTCCCTCCCCCTCCCCCTCATTTCTCTTCCCTTTAGTTCCCCATTTGGAACAGAGATCATTAAAATAACAACTTCAGACTAAAAAAAGCATAATAGGAGCTGAAGAATAATTGACAAAATGCAAAATACCATCATTGCAACTTCACCTTGCATGATGGGGCATGACACCCAGATCCAGCCCCTCTGCCATGATCCAGCTTGGAGAATTGAATTGCTGGTGCTGGTGTTAGGCTTATTAGTTCTTGTGAAGTGAGCACCTGCTTGTATATGGAGGGCCCGATTAGTGCACAGGACGTTAAGTTTGTTAGTCGTTATTTCCTCAAACATGGTCTCTTTAGCCAGGACCCTGGAGTGGCATCATCTGAAGATCTAGCATTTTCTCCTCTCTCCAACTGGCCAACGAGGATTTCTCTCGTTTAACCACTGTGCTCTGAAGGGGTTGCCTCCTTCTGCTTTCGCAAGTCCTGGGTGATTTACCTGGCAAATAAAAGTCCCTTCCTTGCTTCCCGCCCCCCTCCATCCCATCTCCTTCCTGTCATCTCCTTTCATGATAAACACATCAGTAAATAATCTCTCTTGCCAACCTGCTTTGATCTTGTCATTTTGTGCTGATTTTGCTGTAAAAGAAAACTGTTCCCTGAAATAGGATTGAGAACATATTAGAATTTTTATCAGAAAAGAGCCTTTTAGACTTCTATTTTAAAATTTAATTTTGTGGTTTGGGAGAAATCAAATAAGCACATTTATTGTGTTAGGTGTTTTTGTAAATGCTGTTGACATGACTTCTTTTTCTTCAGCGGCTGTGTGAAGTCCCTGGTTATCCCGGGGAAGGGCCTAGAAGCGTGGAGGTTTGAAGTAGTCTGGAGAGCCCCCGAAAGGTGAAGAGGCTGGAGCATGCAGCTTCTGTTTATTCAGGATGGGGTGAAGGCTGTTTTGAAATATAAGCTCTGAAATGTATTGACCACACTCTGTTATTTTTTCCCTTCATTCTTCACTTAGGAAAATTTCATAGCCAAAATTATTAGTGAATGGCTCACCTGATTCAGTTTTCCTTATGCCTTCCTTCCTCCCTCCCCACCTGGGAGCTATTGAAGCAGGTACCTGAACAATCAATCATACTTAATCTCAGATATATCTCCCTTTCTTCCTTCTCTTCTGGCTCTTCCTTCCTGCCAGTTAAGGGCACCCTAGAGGTTGAGATTTAATTTAGACACCCTGCTCACCTCACATCTGAAATGGTTAACCAGGGGGAGTCAGGAATTCTGGGATGCCCATTGGGTGGGCCCTGTGGGAGCAATGAGGTAATTCTTTCTCCACGTTCAGGTCTACACCTGGGGTGGTGCAGCTCCCCTCCGTGAGACAGGCAGGGCAGATATTTCTAAGCACAGGCCTGTCAGAAGCAAGAATTTCCTACCAGGCACAGCCTTCACTGCTCTACTGTCCCACCCATCCTCAGCCCCCATGTACAGGAACTGACCTTGAAAATGTTAGGAAGTAGTGAAATTCGTCTGTCATTTTTCCAGTTTCTTTGTTCTTTTCCTCATCTGACCCCTAAATTTCTCTATCAAGCATTGGAAAGAATCAAATCTACTCATTCATACTAAGGTGTGAACAGTGAGCAGCATTGCCACCAACAATGGCATCTGAGTTCTTAATAGAACTCAAAGATGCTCTTAGTGGAGTTTCAGATGCCTGCTAGTGGGGTTGAAAAGACAGTTTGGATAGGAAGTGTCTGAACAATTGTGGCCTTTTGCTTTTCAGTTAAGGCCAATCCTGCTCTTTCCCACATCAAGAACATGCTGCAGCCTCTCAGGGCATTGTGGTGGCAATATTTGGGGTCCAGACCCTGGAGCATGGGCCCTCAGGTTTGGCCTTGGCTACTGTAGTTCCTTGCTCTGTCTTTCAATTCCCTCATCCGTAAAGCCAGGGGCTTGCACTAGTTGAGCCCTTTCTGCTCTGACCTTCTCTCTGGATTTTGTCACTCAAGTCCTATATCCAGCGGGGGATCCAGCTGAAGCTACAGCTTCAGAAGGACTTGGGGCTTGCCAAGTATCCTCCAGTGCAGGCTACGGTGCTCAGTGATGCTCTCTGAGCTAGGATCCATGAAGGCAGGTAGGAAGGAACGGTGGATGCTCTACCAGCAGAAAAACTGGCTGCAGGGTGATGTAATAACTGATTTTGGTTTAGGAGGGGATGTTATATGGAGGATGGCGACCAGCTGTTCTCCATCTCCAGTCAGGATTGAACGAGAGAAAATAGACAGAAATTGCAGCAGATGGACTTAGATTAGGTATGAGGAAGAATTCTCCATCAGTGAGAGCTGTTAAAAAGGAAGGCTGTGAAGCCTCTGGGATGATCTTTAGGAAATGGATAGACAGGAGATTCATCTGGAGGAGGAGGCAGAGGGCTGGGAGGAGGCAAGAGGCAGGGGCTCTCTAGTCCAGGGATTCCTCCTCTTCCAAAGGAGAGTCCATTTTTATTTCTCTGAAACCTCATCTTTGCTCTTGGGCTAGCAAAGTGGCTGAGAATTACAGTCCCTGGGGACGAGTGGGAAAGAAGTGCAGTCCACCTGTGCTGCCCTCCAGGGTGCTGCCTTGACTGGCTGGCCCCACCCAGAGCTTGAGGATCTCTCATGGAGTCTAATCTTTTATTTCCAGATGGGGCAAATGGGGCCCAGAGAGGTAACAGTCCTTGGCGTCATCACCCTGTGACCCGATGGCAGAGCTGGGACCAGAATCAAAATCCTCGATCTCCCAAGTCAGTGTTATTTGCTTTGTAGCTCATTTTCCCCCCTTGCTTCCAAATCAAATAGACCGTTTGCTTTTTCTGGACTCCCAACTTCTCTCGAACCAAATGGCAGAGACAGGGACACCTGCAGTTAAGCAGTATTTATTGAGTGCACATTACTAACACCGAGCCCTCAACTCCAGCTTCCCTGATTTATGCAGTGAACTGTCGAGTGCCCAGTCTGTGGTTGGGAATGGGCTGCTGCAGGCCAGGGGTGGCGGAATGCATGCCAGAACCTGGAGCCAAAAGAAAGGGATGGGGTACAGCTGGGGAGGACTGGGAAGGGAGATACAAATAAAATAAAACCTTGTGTACTCTGAATCTCACAAAGGTAAGAGACTCCTCATGGGATACGTGAGATAAAAGAGGCCCACAGCATGCATAGGTTCTGGAAAAAACACTTCACCAGTTACCCTTACAAAACAAAATAGAATTTTCAATTCCATTCAGGTTCTCATTTCTGAGAGAAGCTTCTCCAATGTGGGGCTGAAATCCTACATTTCTTCTAGCCAGCCTCGATTCATTCCTGGGCGGACACATCTCCTTGGTGTTGGGCTTGGAGCTCCATGGACAGAGTGCTAGAGGGGCCCAGGGAAGCTGCAGCAAAGGTGTGCGCTAACTCAGGGCTGGGGGCTGCTGGCTGTAGGGTGGGGTGTGGTGGGGAGCCCAGTGCTGCTGTGCAGCTGGTGGGCTTGCTGTGAAGGCAGGGCCTCCCACTCAGGAGCATGGGACAGACACTGTGCAGGGCTTTGCTTGGCAGTGCTTTGAGCTACAGGAAGCCAGGGGAATGGATGACGTGAACCCCACAAAATAAATGCATGATTAGTAAGCTCACATAGGCAGTCACTGAGAAAAAGGAAGCAAACACAGAGGTTTGTGTTGGGCTAATTAGAAGCCAGCAGCAAGTGGCCAAGGGGAAGGCATGAGACTTCCACTCCCACAGCCTACTGGCATATTTTTGTGTTAACAAGGGCATTGCCCAGCACTGAAGCAGGCACTAAGGAGTCTACCAGACCAGATAGGTGTGGTCCTTGTCCTGCAGGAATTGGTGTGGAAAGACCCACTAGCCTCAGAGGCAGCCAAGTGCAATGACTGCCCAGAAACTGCCTGAGCCCAAAGAGGAGAGGACACAGTCAGCACCAGGGGCTGGGCTGTCCAGGATGTGAGACAGGCTTGAAGGACAGAGAGAGTGGGCAAAGATGAAGAAGAGAGAGGAGGCGTGGGATAGCATGAGAAAGGATAGGAAACCAAGGCATTGGGGAGCCTGTCAGTGGAAATGAAGGACCCCACGACCCACAGAAATATGTCAGGTGGACTGGCCAGCCCAGGTGCTCCCACTGTGTCCTTTCCATTCAGAATGACATTCAGCTGACTGCACACTTCTGCCTTTGGTTTTGGTGTATGGACTGAGCTAGAATTCAGTGAGGTGTAGAGGCATAATAGTAGTATGTCCTGGATGTAGGGTACACATGGTGACCCTTACTCGGCATGATCAGAGAAGGCCTTCTGGAGAGAGGAACACCTGAGAGAGGCTTGAGAAATAAATAGGACCCCATCAGGTGCAGGGGGAGAGGTTGGAAGGAAGGCAGCCACATTTGCAAGATGCAGAAGCATGAAACAGCACAGCGCGTCAGAGCACTATGAGTAATACTTGGTGTTGCTGTGTCTAAGCACATGGGGTGTGTTTGGAGGTGGGGGAAGGAAGAGATGTGGTGCTTCCAGGTAGGGAAGGACCAGCTGGCCAAACTGAGGAGCAGAAGGGTTTTAGACACACACACAAAGACACAGTCACATTTGCATTTAGGGGGATGAGTCGTGATGTAAGAGCGGAGGTGAGGTTCGGGAGGGGCAAGTCTGGGACAGAGAGGCTGATTCTGAAGTAATTTGCTGCCATCCAGGTGAGAAGTGATGAGGAGGAAGAGGGTGATTTTGGAAGAAGAGGAGGGGACAGCATCAAAGGGTGATACTCTAACTTCCTAGGTTACACTAGATTAGGCAAAATTGAAGAGAAATTATTCATTTCCTGGAGGAGAAGCTGATAGATGAGAAAGGTTGCACTGTCAGATGAAAGATGAAGGAGTTCTCCCCCCTTCCCCCTGAGACAGGATGAGGGTAAATGGGTTTAAGGGACAGGAAAAGGACATTAGCATTAATGCCTTAATGGAGGAGATTGTTAAACATGGGGACTGGTTCACCAAAGGAGGTTGTAGACTAATTCTCTTATCCATAAATTGTTTTAAAAAACCAGACTGTCCCCTGATAGATAAGTGGGCAAACACAGAGAAAAGAAACAGAAATGTCCAGAAAAATATGCAAAAGTGACTAACCTCACTAATAATCAAAATATGAATTAAAAAATTAAGATATACTATTACCCACCTTCCAGATTACCAGAATTGAAAATGATGATACCCAGTGTTGCTAAGAGTGCTGGAAAAATGGAAATTTTTACCCTTAGCTGGTGGGAAGATAATTTGCAAATATAGGAGACGTATCATGAAAATATACCCTTTGAACCAGTAAGCAATTGCTCTTGTAGGAATTTATCCTAAGGAAATTATCAGAGATGTGCAAAATAGCTCTAATCAAGATATTTCTTTTAGCATTATTTATCATAGCAAAACATTGTGTGTGGGGATTAATTAAATCTAATATAGCTCATCTATAAAATGGAAATCAAGGAAGCTATTAAAATTACATTGAATAATATATAAGAATATGGGAAAATGCCAGTAATATATATTAAGTAGATAAAGGTTTAAAATAAATAGAGTGTATGTGTAATTAGTCATAAAAAATAGAACAGAATACAATATATCAAAGTAATAACAGTGGTTATCTCTGGGTTTTAGAAACAAGTGATTTTTTATTTTGTTAAACTAGTCCCCAAATTTCTTACAGTAAGTGTATTATTTTACCAATCTGAAAAAAACATGCCCTTTAAATCAGTTACTCAAACTACAAATGTTTAAACAGTGACTCTACATGTGGCAATATGTCAGGCACTATGTTGCTCACCGTGAAGCATAATGAGGCAGGGTGTTCTCCATCCATTGGGTGAGCTCAGATCATGCGCGCAGGAAATGCAGTGCGTGCTACCTGGCATTGGAAGCCTGTGTCTGCTTCAGATGTTGAGGGTGCAGAATCTCCGTGCAGGGGATGATGACCATGGGCTGTGGCATCCTTGTTCCTTCCTCTCCACCCCATCCCCAACTCACACACATATCCCCAGGCCCTATCACCTACCCACAGTGGTCAGGTGATGTGTTTCCATCACATACATCTGATTTCACAAGTGGGGAAATTGAGGCCCAGAGAAGCTCTGACTTGGCTAAGGTCACAAAGCCAGTGAGTGGCAGAGCTAGGCCACAAGGCACTTTGGTGGCAGAGGCTGCACCCTTTCCAGAGGGGGCCGTTTCGTAGGGCTCCCTGTGCTGTTGAGAACAGCTGGCTGGTTTCCATCAGGGAGGTGAGCACCATCCTCCCCGCTTGCTCAGAAGCCATGCCTTTTTGCGCTTTCCTCAGTAATTAAGACCAAATGAATGCACTGACAGCTTTCACACTTAGAGGAGCATCTCTGGGTGCTGAAGGCTCCCAGGGCGACCTCAGGGTTCTGCCCCTTGACCAAGTGTGTCATTTATGGCCGCTTTTCTGGAATGCATTTGCTTCCCGTTGTGGTTTTCTTTGTTGCATAAACTCCAGGTGGCCTGAGAGTCCTGCTCTCTGTGGAAGTCACAGCTGGCTGGCTCCATGTTTTATGCTTGGGACATGTTGGGGCTGTGGGGTGCCTTCCCTCAACAGGGCAGGTGGTGGCTCTGATGGGTATGGCCTTGGGGCTTTCACAGACTCAACTGGGAAAAGTGGATAGGCCAGCCTGAAGGTAGGGCAGATTGAGGAGTGCTGTGGGCTGAGTGGCTCATTTGCTGCTTTATTTATTTTAATAATAGTGCATGTTTGCATGGTGTTTTGTTTCACAAGCCTCCAGGTGGGTGGGAAAGGTGTTGTTACCTCCACTTTGCAGAGGATGACATTGACACTTGAAGAGGCAAAACCACTTGCCTCAGTTTGTGCAGGCAGTTGGCAGAAAAGCTCTCATGGAATGAGCTAATTTTCTGCCTGCAAATACTGCCTGAGCTCCCAATAAACAAGGGCTTCTTGCTGGCGTCTGGGTCCTGGCTGAAGGGGGGGTGGGACATAGACCCTGGTGGCCTTGACATGCACTCGAGGAGTGAACAGGAGCTCATAAGAGATGACTTTCAGTGCAAGGGTGTATTCAGCTGAGTCCCGGCATGGAGCCCAATATAAGTACTGAGAAGAGTGGATGTCCGTGAGGGCACATGTGGTCTCAGAAGGCTCTTGGAGGCAGCGAGTCCTGAACCCTCAGGGATGAGGGCAGTTTGGGTGGAAGGAGAGATGTCCTTGATGTGAGTAGCTGCCTGGAGCCAGGAGCCAGAATGAATGTCAGGGGCAGCTGAGGGGCTGCTTGGCTCCATCAGGGAGGTGCATTGGGTGTCCCATTGGTCATTCCAGGCTTTTCCTCCTTCTCAGAAATTGCTTCTGTTTTGTAAGCTAGGGACTATGTGGCTGTGCAAAGAGTGAAGGCAGGGAGGGAGGAATGGGCTGGGGGTTCTCCTATGGATTCTCTGTCTCTCGTTGCTCCTTGTGGTTTTGTTCCTGCTCACAACGAAGTTGCCCTGCAGGACTCCAGGAAGAGAGAAAGGAGGATCTGGAGGTTCCTATCCTGCAGACCTCCCCTGCCTGTCTGGCAGTCTGCCTGAAACTTAGGGTTCTCAGAATGTCAGAAGAGGAACGGAAACTTATGAGAGAGAGAGAAAAAGGGGAGCGGAATGGGGAGAAAGTGAGGAACTCGAGAGGGATGTCTGGAAATGAGGGAGCAATTTACAGCGCACAGGAAAACCTAAGCAGAAGCTCTTCGTGAATGATAGACTTTTAAGTGTGGTAAGACACATATATGAAAGGAAAAAAGTCTGAGACTACCCTTTATTTTCAGATTTTTTAAACATCTGGTCATCACCCTCATTTTACAGGAAGGAAACTGAGGCACGGAGTGGTTAAGGCTCATCAGGGTGACAATGGCTGGTGGCTGTCAGATTCCAAGCCTGGCTCGCTGTCTGCTGTGCCCCCTACCTACATACCTTCTTGGTCCAGGTGGGCAACTGGGGAGCAGGTGTGGAGGGAGGGGGAATGAGGCTCCATGCACCTCCAGAGCAGCCACTTCTCTACTTGTCCATTCTGCCCCTTCCTAATTTCCAGGAGTCTCTGCAGAGAGATTTGAAGAGCTGCTGGCAAGCAGTCCCCTTGTCACTTGTCCATTCCTTGGGACAGGTCAGTGAGGGATACTGCTGGCTCCAGGGCTATGGCAGCTTTGAACTGTGACCTCTTTGATTTACCCATGATGGAAACAATGTGCTTATCTTCTTCATCCTCCAGTTTCCTTAATAGGGACATGAGCTTCTGAAATTTTATTTATCTATTTATCTATCTATGTATTGATTTAATTGTCACCTGAAGACTTTTTTTTTCTCATTGCTTTTTAGAGAGAGAGAGAAACATTGATGCAAGAGAGAGGCATCAATTGGTTGCCTCCCTTATGTGCCCCAACTGGGGATTAAACCCACAACCTAGGTATGTGCACTGACCAGGAATTGAACCCACAACCTTTTGATTATGAGATGACACTCCAACCTGCTGAGCAACATTGGCCAGGGATGAAATTTTATGTGTTCATTTTTTCATTGCTTAAAATATTGAGACCTGACAAACACAGTTCTAAAGTTTTAGAATACAGGCAGGCGTGGACCACACTGACCCAGTCCCCATCCTCCCAGAGCTTATATTCTAGTGGGGGATACAAATGGCAAACAAATAAGTAAATAAGTGAAAGGAGGAAACCAAAGCAGAACCAGGGGATAGGTAGGGAGCATGTGTGGGAAGGTATGTCCAGGAGGGTCTCAGAAATAAAGTTACTGGGGCAGAGACTGAGGGCGCTGGCGGTGGTCCATATGGATGTGTGGGGGAATAGCAGTCCAAGCCAGCAGAGGCCCTGAAGCTGGAGACGCTTGAGGTGTGAGGTGTAGGAGTGAGGCAAGGTAAGCTTCCTCAAACCACTGGGAAGTTTTGAGCAAAGGAGTAACGTAGTCTCTTATTGAAATGAATCACTCCGGCTGCCACATGTGTTGAAAGCAGACTGTAGGAGGGCTGCCTGTAGGCAGGATGCCGGTCAGCAGGCAGTGATCCAGCAAGGGAGGGTCATGGACTGGATTAGGGTGGCAGCAGTGGAGGGGTGGCCTGATTCTGGATATGCTTTGAAGGTGGAACCTGTAAGATTTGTTGATGGGTTGAATGGGGGGCTTTGAGAGAAAAAGAGGGTTTAATGATGATTTCCAAGGTTTTTGGCATGAGGTGGAAATGTTTATGGAAGAAATACTGGGGGAAAATAAGAAGTGAGAGATTTATTTTGAGCGATGTTAGACATCTAATGAAATGTCCACTACTCAGCTGTTTTATGGGTCTGGATTTCAGAGAAGTCTATGCTAGAGAAAAATCTTGGAAACTGGCATTGTATCAATTATATTTAAAGTATGGGACCAGATGAGATCACTTAGAGAGTGAGTATAGATAGACAAGAGGTATAAAGACTGAGTTCTGGGAACTCCAATATTTATAGATTGAGATAGGAATTGGCAAGCTTTTTCTTAAAGAACCGGGTACTAAATATTTTAGATTTTGTATAATAAATATTTTAAACTTTGTGGGCCATATGGTCTTTGCTACAACCACTCAATTGATTCAAACAGCACAAAAGCAGCCCTCGATAATGTATAAATCAATGAATGTGGCTGTGTTCAATGAAACTGTGCTTGTATAAGCAGGCACCTGGCTCATGGGCCATGTTGACCGACTCTGAGTCTAGGACATGAAGAAGAACCAGCAAAGGAGACTGAGAAGGAGTAGCCCATGAGAGAAGAGGTGAACCAAGAGAGAATGCTGCCTCAGAAACTGAGTGAAGTGTGTTTGAAGAAGGAGGGAGTGATCAGCTGGGTCAGACACTGCTGATGCTGGAAGAAAGATGAGAACTGAGAACCGAGTGTGAGCGGCATGGAGGCCGCAGTGGGCTGACAAGAGCAGTTCTGATGGAGAGGGAGGTGGGAGCCCCGCTGACGTGGGCTGGGCCAATGGCACTGGAGCTAACTCACGTAAACAACTTCAGGGAGAAGAGTGTTTATAAAGGGGTGTGAGAAATGAGCAATTACCCGTAGGGACATGTGGGGTCAGGATGCTTGTGTTCTGATGGGAACGATCCAGTCAAGAGAGCACAAAGGTGATGCGGGAGCAGGGCATAGAGACCTGCTGGAGCCATGGCCTTGAGGGAAGGTGGGGACTGGGCACCAGTGATTGGACAGGCCTGGCTTTAGCTGGTAGTCTGGACCACTAAGGGAGGGAAAGGCAGGTGGGTGGGTGGATGAGGTGGGATGGGTGGGGATCTGGGTGGGGACTCTTTTCTGTTGCTTCATTTTCTCAATGACTAGGAGGTAAGATCAAGAGCTCTGAAAGAGGAGGGTAATGGCCGAGGACCAGGGTTGTAGGAAAAGATGCTGCCTGAATGCAGGGGGAGAGGGATGGAGACAATGATGGAGAGAAGTCTGAGTCTTTAAATCAAAATTATACTTTCTGCTGATGCTATCACTTGAGCTTTTCACTGTAAAAGGGGCCCTGTACATTTTGAAGAGTTATGACTGAATTAATAAGGTCAAGATTGAAGGTCTTCAAAAAATAGTCTCAGATCCCCACAGGCCTGAAGCTGCCTACTGAGGTGGCTCTTGTATGACTGTATTTTGAAAAATTGAGGTATAATAAACATATTATATTAGTTTCAGGTGTATAGCACAATGATTCAATATAGGATTATATTATGAAACGATCACCATAATAAGTCTGATTAACATCTATCACATATAGTTACATTATTTTTGTACAATTATATTTTGAAGGCGTCAAGTCACTTGCCTGGAGCTACTAACAGTCCTTTGAGGGAGGGGCCAAGAGCCCATTGATCTGGGGTTAGGGGCTTAGAGATGCTCACTGCACTTTTTTCTATTTATTTATTTATTTATTTTGAGACATCTCCCTTGTTTTTTACATCTTCCTATGGGGAAGGAGGAAGGAGAGAATGACAGGAAGATTCCTCTCTTTAATTTTTACCTTAAGACATTTTCCTGGGGAGAGAAGGTACCTACCCAAGGTCACGAGATCTAGACATGGGGTGCAACTCATCAGGTGGGGCTGAATGCTGTGGTGTCTTCCTCTCAGCTTCCTGTGAGAAAAGAAGGGGACATGGAGAAGACACCTCCCCAAGATGGGTTATTCATTCCCTGAAATTTGGGAAGAGGGACAGGCTGATGTGAACTATGAAGAAATAGAACACCTCCTTAGTTCTAGTCAGATGTTTGTAGGGAAAGCAAAAGGAGGGCAACCAAGGAACAAGTGGGATTGTAGGGAAGGAAAATGACTTGGGGCTTTGGAAAAGAGAGCAATCTAGGGTCACAAACCCAGCAGAAAGGCAAGGTGGATGTCGTGAAGCTGAGACTGAGCTGTGTGGGGACCGGGGGAGTCTGAGGGTGGTAATGAAGCTGTGCAGGGGGCATGGGGGTTTGGCTCAGGGGACTTCTGAAAACGTGCCTTGGTTCACATCAATGTACTGTCAGTCCAGCCTGGGAAGGGGGAAGGGATATGGCCCCCTACAGAGCTCTGGGTGTATAGGACACATGATTGGCCCCTGGGCCATTATTTTTTTCTGAGAGGGAACTCTTCCTGGATTATTAAAGGTCTAAAATGCTGTTTTCACTTAGGGAACCAGGTCTTTTGTGGGAGTGATAAAGGCAATGAGGCGTTTGTGACTCAGGGCTGATCAAGGAAGAGGGGCTCTTCCCAGTCTTATTCCTAGTGTTCTTTTTGAGGTAAAATAAAGAATATGAAAGCACCGAGGTGTAGGGACCCAGAATTTATCTAACCTAAGTTATCTCTACAGACTTGGCTCAGTCTGCATGGCTGCTCCAAACCTTAGTTTCCCCAGTTTAAAAATAGCTAATGATACCTATTTCCTCGATTTGTTGTAGGGATTAAATGGAGGGTTAGCTATAAAGTATCCGGCATAGAGCCTATAATATAGCACATGCCCCAGGGTCTATGGGAAGTAATACAAGGTGATTATGGGGTGGTGGGATCATTCCTCTCTAAGGATGGACCTGGCTGGGCCAGGTTAGTGGGCTGGGGTGAGGAGGAGTCAGGCCAGGGATTCCATGCAGTTCTGCTGAGGGGATCCCAGAGTGATTAATAAAAAGGTTGGAATTCCTATTTTCCAATTTTGGAGCTCAAGAGCTTCCTCCCAAAATATTGCTGGTCAGAGTACAGAGACGAACCATGTAGCACTGCCAAATAGTGCAGTGCCTTCAAAAAAATAAATCTTGGGGAGAAAACTCTGAAAGCTGCAAGAACTCTAATATTGAGAGAGATTTAAAGGGAACCAAAAATCTCTGCAATGCTTAGAACAGCAGGAACATAGATTTCTCATACTAACCAAGTGATTTGTGGGAAAGTCCTATCCATCTTCCTAACCTGAGCTGAATCAAGCAGATGATCGCTGCGAGTTGCAGAGCAAGCTCCGAGGCAGATGCAAGGCTGGTTTATGATCCTGCAGACCTTTTCTGCAGCATGAATTCCTGGGCAAGCAGGTGGCTTTGAAGGAAAGACACTCCCCCTTCCCAGCCTCCCTTCCAGCTCTCAGTGCAGGGCTCTTTGTTGGGTGGAAGTGTTCTTTGACTGCCCATGGCAGTTTCCAGGGAGCTCATCCTTTGAGAGGATTCTGCCTGGGAAAGGTGGTGGGGGGCACCCATTTCCTTGGGCTTCTGAGGAGTGACTGTGATGGACGGGTGCTGGGCTGGCCTTGCACTTAAATGCTACATTGTCAGGTGAGCTATCTGGTCAGGAGATACTCTTATCTCTGTTTGGAGAGAACACAATGGACTTCTTGCTCTGCCTCCTACACAGAAAGGAATGGATGATCCAATAGAAGGGCCTTTGTGAGAGCTGTTTTCTCAAGCTGGTCTATGTTCTGTGGCCCCATGAATGGATACTTTCCAATCAAGGACATTTAGAGTAATCTCAAGAGGGCTTAGGTGGAGCCATTTAAACTCTGTTTCATGTAGTAGTGGGGAGACACTGTGTCACTTAATGTGTGGGGAGATGGGCGCTTGTCTAGGTTGGGCTGAGGCAAGGACGAGTTAGGGGGTGATGTGTGAATCTTGGTACAGGTGTGGGGTGTCAAAACCCCCAAAATGCTTAGGCTGTTTTTCTACACAGAAAAATAAATTTATTACAGTTCAGAGAAAGAGAAATGCAATGGAAAACACATGGAAAAATGTTCAACTCTATGAATAAGCAGTACAGTAAAATAGGTGGATGGGACTTTGAAGTAAGGCTTTGACTCTGACTCTGAAAGTTTCCTGTTCGACTGTATACAAGCCACTTCATTGAACCTCAGTTTCTCCCTGTGTAGGGGGAGGATGAGAGGGCCTACCCCACAGGGATGGCTGTGGTGTGGTGAGAAAAAGCACTTATCACCAATAGGAATTTAACAACAATGCCAAAAATGATAATTAAAATGTAAATGAGATGTCATTTTCCCAGCTATAAAATTATTGAGGGTTAAAAATGACATTGTCACGGAAATATGAATGTCCTATTAGTAGAGCTGTAATTGGTGCAACCTTTCTGGAAGCTGATTTAGGGGTTTTCTATACTTAAAATATTTTATTTCTAGTATTTTATTGCAAAGAAACAATCACAAGTGTGGGGAAATATGTGTGTGCAAAATTGTTCATGGTGGTCCTATTTATTTTTCTGAAACACTGAAATCAGGTTTCCTCAATAGCAGGGAACCAGTTAATTAATTATGATATATCCATACAATGGAGTAGTAGGCTGCAATATAAAAACACTGAAGAATGTTAATGACATGAGACAATGCTTGTGAAGTATATATGAAATATCTTCTAAACTGGCTAATGAATTACATATATCTATATATGCAAACATGAATAAAATATGCCAAAATCCCAATAAAGATTCTCTCTGGATGGTGAGATTATGGATGAATTTTGTTTCTGTCTTTATATTTTTTCTGAAGTTTACAAATATCCTATGGTGAGCCTTTATTGATTATTATAGTAAGAGTTATAGAAAGAACATCTAGTAGCCTGCATGGATCAGGTTCTTGCCCTGTTTAGGAAGTATTCCTCTGTAGACCAGGTGTGGATTTCCCGGAAATCTGTCAGATGGCTTTGTATGGATCCTCCTCTTACCCATCTCTGAATAATGTGGGAGAAACAAATATTTTGGGTTAAAAAGGTGAAAGGATTAAGTGAAGGGGAAAAAAGCCTTCATAGACACAGACAACACTATGGTGATTACCAGAGGGAAATGGGGGCAGGGAGAGGTAGAAGAGAGTAAAATGGGGATGGGAGGAGACTTGACTTGGGGTGGTGAACACACAATGTGCTATACAGATGATGAATTATAGAATTGTACAACTGAAACTTATATAATTTCATTAATCAATGTCACCCCAATAAGTTCAATAGAAATTAGGGAAAAAAAAAAGAAACAAACATTATGGAATGAAGAGGCAGAAGTGGGTGTGAAGACAGTGTCCAGCATAACAGATGGCTTGCCTGGGTTTGCCCTCTGCCCCTGGAAGGCCACAGAGATGCTAACAACCCACATGTTAGTCACTCACCCCCAAAGCCACAGCCAGACTGAAACCTGCTGCCCTTCTTCTTGTGGCTGAAATTGGGAGGCCAGGAAGAGGCTTCTGAAAAGAAAGAAGTAGCCCATCCCACACAATGCTCATAGAGGATGCTCACTGGGGCTGGGGATGCCCAGGGTGATGCATCTCAGAGGACACAGTTGTCCCCAAGCCTAGGCTGCGTTACAAGGGTGTCTCACCTACCACACCATGCATGCTGAGGAATGGGGCATATTCTATAATACATTAAGTGTATCGATGGAGCTGGCTATTGAACAGAGAAAATAGTTTTTCAACAAATACCTTTTGAGGACACACACCATTCCAGATCTTGGGCTGGGTGCTGGGCAGTCCCAGGTGAACAAAACAGAGGTCTTGGACTTTGCAGACTTTACTCTTTCTTTTTACATATGAACAACAGTTTTGATATGTATGTTTTCAAAATCTGGAGTTTAAAAAATATATTGGTTTTGCTTAAAGTAGGACATACTTGCTTTAAGTCTGCGAAATATTGTAGAAATAGTGATTTTTTTGTTGATGTTGTTGAAGATGTCCCAAGTGTTATGTAAGTTTAAATATTTTCCTTTAATTCATCCTAAGGACATCTCTGCGAGGTGGTCAGGGAGTGGGTGCCACCTGCCTTCAAGTGAGGAACAGAGGGCGGGTTTTGCCTCTAACTCTGGCCGTGCTGAAAACACCCCAGGGCAGCCACTGACTTCAGCTCAGTGAGGCTGGCTCTCATGACTGACTATTGTGGCCACTGGCCACTTTGAGGCTTGTGGCTGAGGAGATGCTTTGTGTTCTCTGCCCTTTGGAAACTGTTTATTCATTCACTTCAGAACTTTTCTAAATTTGAAAATACAATGGCTATTGTGTTATTCTTTCATGACACTTGGTGCCAGAATCAGGTTCCCTAAGTTCCTTTGAGGCATAGGATTATGTTTAAAAGCAAATGGAAATTGTAACTTTTATAAAAATGCAGCCTTGCACTGTGCCATGTGTTGTGACTTGGGCTCTTCCTCTCCCCGGGAATGCGCCCAGATGTTTTGCTTCTTTTCAAGATCTGACACAGCTATGGCCAGCTCTATAAATAGTACCAAATATCAGCTATAATGGTGGTATGATGCTGGTTTCTTTCCTGCCACCCACTGAAAATCTTGGAGAGAAATCTCTCTTCTCTGCTCTCCCCTTCCTCTTTCTACACACACACACACACACACACAGACACACACACACATACACATATTTAGACATTAGTAAAAATCCTGAATTTGTTCAAACATGTATGTGTTTTTGTTTCTTTTGTTTTTTCAGAATTAGGTAGAATGGAGTTAAAGAGCTCTCAGCAGAAAAAAAAAAAATGACTTTCCCAGGTATGGAATATGTCCAGGCGGAGTGCTGAATTAAATTAGTCCTCGTCATCAAAGCTCACAGTTCTGCAAGAAGGCAGCTTTATTAGTACCAGGTTTCCCGGGCTTCACATGTGAAAAGATTCCTTTTATAAATACCTGGGGATTTTTAACGGTTGGAGACAGAATCTCTAACAGTTGTGTTGGTTTGTTAGGAGTGTGGTAACAAACTACCACATCCTGAGTGGCTTAAACAACAGAAATTTATTGTCTGGTAGTTCTGGAGGCTGGAAGTCCTGCGTCGAGGTGTAAGCAGGGTTGGTTCTTCCTGAAGTTGTGAGGGAGGAACTGTTCCAGGTTTCCCTTTTTGGCTGATAGATGACTGTCATTCTCCCCATGTCTTTTCATGTTGTCTTCCCTCTGTGTGTGTCTGTTACTGAGTCCAAATTTCCCTTTTCATAAGGATACCAAGACTGGGTTAGAGCCCACCCTAATGACTTTATTTTAATGTTATTATCTTTGTTAAGACCCTATCTCCAAATAAGGTTATGTTCTGACCTACTGAGGGTGAGGACATTATGTATGAATTTTTCTGATGGGGCAATTCAACCTATAACAACAGTTTTTAGGTAATACTTCTATCTATGGGAATAACTTCCCTTAAACCATCCCAGATTGATAATTTTTCTCTCCCTCTCCTCTAAGAAATGAGTTTCCAACTTATATTACTTTATATTACTTTCAAATTTAATTCTACTCACCAAGTCACCCTTACTATAGCCAAACTCATTCCTCTTCCACAGAGCAAATGGAGAACAGCCAGTTGCCACCCTTCCAGTGGTTCAGTAGTTGTCTTCAAGGACATGACACATTCATTGTCTTGGTGTCCTCAGGGCACAGAACTCTTCTCATGCAGCTTGAGCAAGAGGCTCTTGCAAAGATAGACTTGGGCCAGGTCCTGTCCTCCTGCAGATGGGAGCACAGGGGGCAGGCCAAGGCCACCTGCGTGTTCCCCTGAGGTCTGACTAGCTCAGGGTACTGTGGGCAGAACTTGGCTGCCCAATAGAGCAGGTGGAGTAGTAAGAACTCTTCTAAGTCCAGCTACCAGCCTGGCTGAGTCCTGGTGCTGAAGCCCTGACTTGGCTACTTCTCAGAAGACACCACATACCTCACCCATTAGCCTGTTTCCCATTGTTCTTCCTCACTTGGAAATCCCATAGGTAATAACTAGTGTTTTCATTGTCAATGGGGGGCTGCAAACACCAGTGTGCTGTATTGTGTTGAATACTTTTCAGTATTCATACTCATTAGCTGTTTCTTTTTAACCAATTCCCTTGCCTGAAACCACAAGTTTACATGCTCCTTAGTTTTCCGCCCAGTGTTTCACATTCTTATACCCACAGTCACCACACCTCAGGGGGTGGGATTGGGCAGAGGCAAGAGTCAGATCCAGGAGTACCTCTGTGTTAAGTACAACATCTGGTCAAAAGGTTGTATGTGCAGGTGACACTTGGACAGGGAACTGAGGGGTCAGTTATGTTTGCTCAGGAGGAAACCAGAGTTCCTCTGGAGAGCTAGCAGCCTAAAGGATAGGAATAGAATCTGGAGTGACAGAACAGTAAGAAATGATCTGTCCTGGCCATCTGATACCTTCTTTAGGTGCTGCGAGGATTGTGCCAGCCAGTTCCAGAGACGGGTGCACATTCAGTGCATGCAGGATTGGCAGGTATGCATTCTTTTCCTTGGTACTTTCTTCTGCCTCACTCCTGATATTTTGAGTAGCACGGATGGAAAAGCTAGTAGAAAAATGGGAAGAGGGGGCATTTTTCTTCTATCGAGTTATAAATACAGATACCACCGCCTTCTCTGGCTTTACCTGCTAAGGCAGTGGTTCTCAACCTTCCTAATGCCGTGACCCTTTAATACAGTTCCTCATGTTGTGGTGACCCCAACCATAAAATTATTTTCATTGCTACTTCATAACTGTAATTTTGCTACTGTTATGAATTGTAATGTAAATATCTGATATGCAGGATGTATTTTCATTGTTACAAATTGAACATAACTAAAGCATAGTGATTAATCACAAAAACAATATGTAATTATATGTGTTTTCCGATGGTCTTAGGCGACCCCTGTGAAAGGGTCGTTCGACCCTCAAAGGGGTCGCGACCCACAGGTTGAGAACCACTGTGCTAAGGTAAGCCATGCCTGATGCCACATCTCCTTCAGTCCAGTCATCTCAGGCCAAGAGTTATAATTAGAGAAGGTCTTGGGCTGTGGAGCAGATAAAAGCATGAAATAAAAATTCTGTAACTCAAAACCATTCATGTGCAAAAGTGTAACCATTATTGAATTGTGTTTAAATTAGGTATGCATTGCTGCCCTGGGAATGCGGTATAGCAACAAATGCCAAATGCAAAGTGGACTTTTATAATTTTCACTTGGGGATGAGACTTAAGGGAAGGTATAGGAAAGGTATACAGGGTTAGTTTAGGGAGGCATTCTTCTCTAGGGGTGTCAGTCATGGCTGTGGGCATCCAATTATAAGATTTAGTGGGTGGATCATTCCAACCTCAAAGTAAGAACCTGCTAAGGTGAATGCTGACATTCATTCCCACTCCAAGGAGGGTAGGGGGTATTCCCAGTCATATTACACATTTAAATATTAACCAACCAACCAATCAACACTTTAACCAGTACCTTCTGCCTCATTGTCTTCAGGAGAGACTAGAATGTAACTTTCACTTCCTCAGAAGGTTCTTTTTTCAAGAGGATCCAGGTGGTGTCTTAGCAGCTGGATGTGATGGGTGCACTCACTCCAGATGCTGCAGTGGGTTAGACTGGTTTTGCCTTTAGAAGCGTGCCCACACACAGACGTTTAGTGCGCCACCTCCTGTGAGCTCAGGACTGTGCTGAGGCCACAAAAGAGGACCAAGGCTTTGGGCCTGCCTACAAGTTGCCTGCAATGCAGATGAGGAGACGGATACACATGCAGCGCCCAGAGAACAAGGAAAAGATTGTGGGGTAGAGAAGGGTGCAGTGAACATGTACAGATAGGGATGATGAATTACTAGGTTGTGGTCAAAAAATGCCCGTGTGGTGGTGCAAGTGCAAGGAAGGGTTGATCCAGGGCTTAGTAAACCCTGGAAAGAAGGAAAAGGAACAAGGCCCCTTGGCTGGAAAGGTGGCATGAGCAAAGGCCCCTAAACAGGCATGAGCTGGCAGGTGTGGGGATGGAGAAGAAAATGACTAAAGAAGCTTCTTGGCCATCAGTTTGTGAAGCCTGATAATTCTTTGCCAAACAGTTTCAGTTTGTGTTTCTATAAAGTGGGAGTGGCTAAAGGGAAAGGATACTTCCAACTCATCACGTAAACCTTAGCCACTTTTACCAAGAGGGTCTTCTCCCTGGCCATCAGATCTATGACTGCAATTTCCAACCCACTTCTCTGCCATGTCCCTGCCCATTGCCTGCCTGTGCCTAACAGAACCACCCCACTCTTCTGTACTGGCCCTCTATTGGCCTAAGAAACAGTCCTACTCATGTTTCAAGGTTTAGTTCAAATGTCCTACTCAGATTTCAAGGTTTAGTTCAAATGTCATTTCCTGAACAGAACCTTGCCTGATCTTCTCTCCTCTCCTGCTCCCAGCTCTGAAAGATCATAGTCACTTCTATGTACTTCTCTTATTACTTAATAGTAAAATATTGATTGAATACCTATTAGGTGCCAGACACTATTCTCTGTATCTTGGATAAATCAATGAATAAATCAAAGACTTCTGCTCTCATTGAGTTTACATTATAGCTGGGGAAAACAGATAATGAATACTAGAAATAATAAGTAAATTTGGTAAAGTGTTAGAAGGTGATAATTATTGTAGAAAAAAGAAAAAGAAAAAAAGAGCAGTGTAAGTAGCGATTGGGAATACTAATGCAGGGGGAGTGGCATTGGGTTGGAATTTAAAATAGGGTGCTCTCTCATAGAACTCCCGAAGGGGATTCCATTCGTGCAGAGACTTGCGCTAAGGCCATGAGATGGGAGTGGGCCTGATGTGTTTAAGGAACAGGAGACCAGTACGGTTGTAGTAGAGTGAGAAGGAGAGAGGGAAGTAGAGAATGAAGTCAGAGAAGTAATGGGGCCTTGAAGGTCATTTTAAGAACTGAGGGATAAAAGGAGGATTTTGAATAGAAGAGTGATAAGATTTACTTTTTAAAAGAGTCACCCTGGATGCTGTGTTTAGAATAGACTGAAGGCAGGGAAGGCTGGAAGCAGGAGACTAGTTGAGAGGCTAATGCAGTCGTCCAGGTGACCAGGGCCAGAGTGGAAGTGATGAGAAAGTGGTCACACTCTGTGTGTCTTTTGAATTTTATTTTTCATGACTAGATTGTGATATCAACATATGGGAGAAGGCAAGGAATTGAAAATGATTCCAAGGATTTTGGCCTGAATAACTGGGAAGCTGCAGATGCCAACACCAGAGATGGGAAAGGCTGTGAAAGGGGACCTTTGGCAAGTAAAGAGCTTTTGAACTGGTTCTCTTTGGACTGGAAACTACTTAGGAATAGGTATACTATATGATTCATCTCTCCTATCTCCTTAGGGACTCAGGAATTATAATTGATGAATGTTTCTTATATCAGGGGCTGCTTTGATTGCAAAGAATTCCTCATGCTTGGGAGGACATCAGTTAATTTTGTGATGATTGTTTAGGTCAGATTTCTACTTCTGGCTACTTCCCCAGTTGGATGTTTTTGCTTCTTTGACACCATCCAGAAGTTTAGTGACAGGTCTCCAGCGGAGAAGGGGTAGTTTGATGAGGATTTGATCTTAGGTAGGTTAATCTCATGAGCCACCAGGATACTTGATATAGGCACAGAGTATTTTGTTGGAACTAATCTTTTCACTCCGAATCATTATCACACCTAATGAAGACGATTAATTGGTGTTAATTGGCATGCCAACAGAGTGTGAGTACTGCTAAAAATTAAACATTCTTTTGGGATTCTGGGTTGACTAGAGTGGGTTGCAGAAGAGAAGGAGGGCATGTTAGGCTTTGCATGTGGTCCTGGGCTTCAGAGATTTCTGGTCAGAATCCCACTTTGCTGGTACATAAATTTGGCTGAAAGCCTTCCCAAGTTAATGAACAGCTACTTAGTTGAAATATTCCTGGTGGGGTTGTACCAGTGATAAGAATATGTTGACATTGAACCTGCTTAGGTCTATGCCATTGCAAGAGGAAACTCTTCACTCCACAGGCACCTATGGAATATCTATTCAGTGCCAGCCACAGTGCCATGCATGCGGGAAGATCAGAATGCTCAATACACTGTCCCTGTCTTCATCACTCAGTATATTAGAAGGGGGAGATACGTGAACAGTGATAGGTTGAATTGGGAAGAGGTAGAGGTCAGGTGAATTGTGTGGAGAAGGATGTGCAGTGGTTCTTGCAGTTGAAATGGGAGGACCATTTCAGGCAGATGGGAGCGATGTGATGGGAGAGGAGCCTAAAGTGGCAGGCTCGTTGATAAAGAGCTCTGCAGGCTATAACAAGAAGTTTGGACTTTATCCAATAAGCAACAGGTAGATATTAAAGGTTTTTAAGTGGAAGAATAATATAAATTAATGACTATGTCCCTAGAGTGTCATGAAAGAGCTATTGGAGAGGTGGGATTCTGGAGTCAGACTAGAGGCTTTTACAATAGTCTAGGCAAGAAATGATGGTGACTTGGATTAGGGCTTTAATGGTGGAGATCAATTGGAGAGGCATTGGTACCTTTCTGCACTTAGGTTACATTTGAATCTTAAAACTCTATAATGACAATGATGACATTTATTAAGAGTGAGGCACTGTTCTCATTTAATCTTTCCAATCACCTTATGAGATAGATATTATTAAGGACTCATCCTATATTTGAGGGAAACTGAGGCACAGATTTGAATAAGCTGCCCAAGGTCAAGGTCTCACAAAACCAGGGACTTCACAATCCATGCCCTTACTCACACCAATATTGTGCCTCCAGGATAGGTAAGGTCACTCCATTACATGGATGAAGAGACTGAGGAAGAGAGAGGGGGCCCTTGGGAAGTTCAGGAGATGGAAGAGTCTAGAATGGCTCTTAGCTGTGGAATTCTCAGATCTAGGGAAATAGGAACATACTGCTAACAGGTCGGAGTGTTCCATAAGCTGTAGTGTCTGGAGTGGCAGTGAAAGAGAATAAAAGGCATGTCGGTGTGCCCTGGCTATTTGGCTCAGTTGGTTGGAGCATTGTCCTGTACACCAGAAGGTTGCTGGTTCGATCCCTGGTCAGGGTGCATACGGGAGGCAACTGATCAATTTTT
Organism: Furipterus horrens; assembly: GCF_987537825.1. Lineage (NCBI taxonomy): Eukaryota > Metazoa > Chordata > Mammalia > Chiroptera > Furipteridae > Furipterus > Furipterus horrens. The sequence continues at coordinate 75,657,459 of NW_028327182.1, forward strand.
CTCTCTCACATCGATGATTCTCTCTCTCTGTCTCTCTCTCCTCTTTCTCTCTCTCTAAAATCAATAAAAATACCTTTAGATGAAGATTTAAAAAACCCAAAAATATAAATAAATGGCATATGGATGTGTGTTCAGGTGGAAAAAGTACCTGAACCTTTGATATGAGAAAATACAGTTCAGTTCCCACAGTGTCATTACCAGTCTTCATTTTTCCTCACCTGGAAGTAGGAGCAGTAGATTTGTGGTGGGAGTTGAATGTCTCCATGGAAGCCTGGCTTCCTCCATTACTGTTAACCAACTGGCCCCTTCTTACAAGTGTTTGACAGTGAAACTCAGATGGTCAAAGTGGAACTGATATCGTCACAAACGACAAAAGTTAAGAACATTTTCTAACGCCTGGTGGAGTTGAACCAGTTTTAGACCTTGTGGAGCTACTCTGTTGGGGCCCTTGTTTGACCAGTTTCTGTGTATATAGATCTTCCAAAGGGCAGTGGGCTCTCTGTGTGGGCTTCTTTTGTCACTAGATGCTAAATGATGACCTGGCTTTCTCATCGGAGACCAGGAGATGAAGGAAACAACCTCCTGCAAAGAAACCATTGTGCCTAATAAGAACACAGGGACTTCCCTGTAAAATGAGGGAGTTGGCTCTTCAGCAATCTGTGGGCCATTTGGGGATCTGTCACTCCCCAAAGCAAAGGTCAGGGGTCCAGCACTAGACATCTCTCTGCCATCGCAGGGAATCCCTGCATGGGCTAAGCCATCCAGAAGGCTGCTGTTGATTTGGAAACATCTGCCCAGCGACAGGGAAAGGTCATAGCAACAGCTTTCAGTGACTCATTTGCATCTTGGAGAGTGTTCTAAACCTGCTTTATTTCTGAGAGCCATTAAATACAGATAAGTGGGCATTTTTGTAGACAGAAAGACAAATAAGAAACGACATTAACATTATCTTTTCTGAGCACATGTGCTGATGCATCCGGGGAAGGCTGATTTGGGGCTTGCGCTGCCAGTCAGGTGCCACGGGGGTTTCATCCCTCAAGCTACAGCTGACCCTTTCTTCCCCTGCAGGGTTTTTAATCTAAGTCTCTTTGTCACCTTGCGTGGAGGATTTTTTTTTAACCTCTTAGGGCTTCAAAGACTGAGGTTTATTGGTACTGACAACCCCTGATTATTTAAAATCCTGGAGGCCACTATTTCTGCTGTCCTGGTCCACAGAGAGTTCAGTTGGCCAGCTCCTGCTGATTGCTCTGGTGTTTTGTGCTCTTCTAAGGCCGCCTGGAATAGCAACCCCCCCTTGAAATTTGAAAACAGCTAACAAAAAATAAACACAAGCAAAGTCCCCTTGACTGCCCCCTACCCCCCACTGTCAACTGGCAGCATCCCTCTGCTCAAATTCAAACCTCATTCTCTGACCATAGTCTTGTGATTTCAAGCAGCAGAAATGTTGACATTACCCACGGGAGCACAGGGTGAGGGCTGCTGGAGGGAGTGCTACGCTGCCACTGTAGCCTCTGCACCGCTCTGTCTCTCCTTGCACTCCCACCAGCCCTATAAAACAGGGGCCAGAGGCCTGCCTTCCCAGCAGGGGGCTTTGAGAACACACTGGAGGCATTTAGTAGATTGTTCAGCCTTCCCCGTCCAGGGTGGGAAGGCTTGTGGGGCTACCGTCGGGAAATGTGGGGGGAATCACTGTTACCTAGCAACAGCCACATCCTGTGACAGGACTTGTGTCTGAAGGAAAGATGTTCCACTGGTCCCTGGAGAGCCCCCATGCTCCTCTCATCAAGCTGGGGAGCTCTTGGGGTGCTTTATGGGGTACCCCCTTCAGAGTTTCTCAATGTGAGGTGTCTTTCCTACCCTGAACAGAGGCCTGCCTGCTGAATGTGTGAGCATGTGTGAGCATGTGCACATGTGTGAGCACATACAGGTGTGAGCATGGTGGCGAGATGGGGAGTGGGGAGGCTGTGAACACAGCGGCTCCGTTAGTGTGACTGCGGAGGTCTTGGGTGTCACCCTTCACTTTCAAGTGGAGCCGCCCCCTTGGGTTGACTGTGGCAGTGACCAAGCTTCCTAAAATTGCCCAAGTTGGCCCTGATTTCAAATATCCTATTCTGTTTTATAAAGTCATGTCCCATGTTTTCCCTGAAAACCCAAAATTTATGTGGGTTTCTTTCACATTAGGTTTTAATCTGAGCTGAAAAACATGTTTAGAAGTGGTAACTCATGAGTTTCTATTATCATTTTGGACTCATCAGGAAGTAGTATAGTAAATCTTTTCCCGAGAATGCTTCTTTAATGGAGGCAGAAAGAGTGCAAGGGAACTGGGTCACCCCGTGGAAGGGCAGGCTTCTGTCACAGAGGAGACGGGCTAAACAGAAAACTGTGAGTATAGAGGATGGGTCAGTTCACATATTGGCATTGTCCCAGGGTGGCTGGCGGGTCTTCTTCATCCCTGGGGAGATGAAGTTCGCTGTTGGTGATGTTGCCACTTATTGCCCCATTTTCTGGTTGGGAATCTCTTCTTGCCATTTTTTCTAACACCCCCTTGCTCTTCTTGATCCTTCTCTGCAGATCCATGGAGGTTTTAAAAATTCCTTGTCCATTGCAACTTACTGTTTTGGTATTTCAAGATACAAATTTGGAGAAATATGGTGGTCTTTTCTTCACTGCTTCCAGTTAATTCTAATTGTGTTTGTATTCTTTTTTTCTTTAAAGATTTTATTTATTCATTTTCTTAAGATTTTGTATTTATTTATTTATTTATTTATTTATTTTATTTTTAGAAAGAAGGGAAGGGAGGGAGAAAGAGAGGAAGAGAAACATTAATATGTGGTTGCCTCTCGTGCGCCTCCAACCAGGGACCTGGTTGCAACCCAGGCATATGCCCTGACTGGGAATTGAACCAGCGACCTTTCGGTTTGCAGGTCAGTGCTCAATCCACTGAGCCACACCAGCCAGGGCTGTGTTTGTATTCTTACAGAAGAGGGAGGAATCTCTTTTCCTCCCTCTTACTTGCCCCACATTACCCTTACGAAATGCTGTTGCAACTCTTGTAAAATTCTTTCCTGGCATCTCTGTGGGACAGTAAGACGAGTTCCATCTTCATCTGACAGAGGAGTAGCATTTTCATTTCCCTGGGGACAGAGGACATTTCAAATGAACATTCTCCCTCCTCAAGCAACCTCCTTGGAAGGTCAGGAGAGGTCGTGGGGCTTGTTTTACAGACAGGGGAGCTGGCGAAGAGAGGGAGGGTGACCTGTGCCTACAAATAACTATCCAAACTATCCAAAACTGGCAGATGGCCCAGCATACAGAAGCCCTTCCTTGGAGAGAGGTCTTAAGACTGTGGTTTGCTCCTGTATCCTCTTCCTTAGACTGGAAAACAAAGTCTTCACTTTATTTTTAAGACCAAAATTTAGACTCATTTCTGCCATTAATTTTTAAGATCCACAGTTATAAAATTGACTTAAATCAATCAGCACATTCATTCAGTTACTCAACAATTATTTTTTCAGCATCTGTTGTGTGCTGGTGGTGTTTGAAGGATAAATGTGTGCCAGAAATGTTTTGTAGCTCTAAGAATCCATCCCCAGTCTGGGAGGGGGACATATGACATGTGTTCTTTAGTAGCACAAGAAAGACACGAATGACATAAATAATGAACTTCTAGGGAAGGATCATCTTCCCTTCCAGAATTAACCAGACTTCTTAATTTTTATCTTGTGTGAAATTGGAAAGGTCCTTAAGGATGGGGATGAAAAGATTAGAGAATGAGAGCAGAAAGAAAGAGCTAATGGGCCCGCACTGTCTCAGCCAGAATAGAGGTGGAAACATGTCCCACTAATGGCTGTCAGATGCAGGAGGAGGTCCTCATTGAGAGGTCATGATCATTCTTCAGTTAGTTTAAGAATAAGCCTGTCAGCAGTAGCTCCATTTTTTAAAAAAAGTCTACCACACAGTGGATTAAACAAGGGGTTTTATGCACATTCTCCACTCACTTTTTTTTTTCTTTTTTCTTTTTTTATTATTGAGGAGAACTGCCTGTCATTTACACTCTTGGACACTGAGATGACTAAGGCAAAGTGTCTGTCCTAACAGAATTTGGGTGTCTTATTATTTTGTCCTCCTAATAACCCTGGGAAGTATATACTTTAATTCTCCTTTCCTAGAGAATGAAACAGAGACTAAAGGCAGTTAACCATCATGGTTTAGGCAAATTCAGGCATAGTAAGTGGCAGGCTGCAGGTTTGAGTCCAAGTCTGCCTGACACCAAAGCTTAATATTATGCTCTGTTCCCACAGGCGAAAAAATAATAATCCCCTAGATATCATACAAAGGCAACAGACACCAGTCAGTCAGCATTTATTGGCGCTCTTGTATATGTTCAGCTAACGACACATTATGTATGACACTGCTTGTGGACTGGGTCTTCTGCAGCTTGACTGGTGTTTGTATAGCTAAAGGGAGGGCCTCCCAGTGAAAGGCAGTAACACAGACGTAAGTGAGTAGAGGTGGGAACAGGCATGAAAACAAGCATGTGAAGAGGGGCGAATGAAGTGCAGTGTGTTAACCAGAGGATTCAGAAGGGGGCACGATGGTAAATGGGGGTGGACTGGCAGAGTGAAGACACCTTGCAGGACTTTGAGGTCAGAGTGGGGTGCTTCAGTTTGGTGTAATAGGTAAAATCGTAGGCTTTTTGTTAGGCCAGTTCCATAGAGTGACGGTGTTTGTTTAAAATCCTGAGTCTGGTGTGCAGAATGGATTGGGTGAAGCAGAGCCTGCGGTCAGGGAGGATGACTGGGCACATGCTTTGGCAGCAATGGAGAGGATGGACAGGCGTTTCTCAAAAGATTACTAAGGTAAGCAGCGGGCATTAGAGCTCACCCAGCCAGCTTTAGGGGTGGGAGGGGTTTGTGATGAGCTTGTTTGAAGGTGGGGTGTGGTGCGGTGCAGGACAGATGACCTTGGGCTCTTTTCTGCTTTAGTAATTCTAACCCAAACATTATCTTCTGCTTTCTTGTCCTGACCCCCAATGAGTCCTCATGATACCCAAGTACAGTCTGTGATGACTGAGCTCTCTTGACTGTGGTCCCAGGGCAAAGAGGTGTTGTGTCCTGAGAAGGCCCTTAGGTAAACCCTCAGATGGTGCAGGCACAGGAGGTGTGCCAGCTTTTGTTCGCTGCCTGTGCTTCTGGAGCAGAGGTTAGTTCTCCTGCAGGCAGAGTCCCAGGACTACCAGGAACTGCAGGCAGAGAGGAGGGCGACTCACCCATCTCACAGAGGCTTCCAAGCTGCTGTGGCCCACGGTTGCTTTGTTCACTGGTTTCCTGATATCCCGTAGCCCACTAGATTTTGTCTCATTTTATTATTTGAATATAGGAGGTTTATTAATGTAAACAATGGGATTAAATTTTTATGTGAATATATTTGCAAATCAGAACACATCTTTTGTTCATTTTTCATTCAACAATTGCATTAAAATATGATAATATATTATACAAACATGTGAATAATTCACTTGTGTCAGACATTGTGCTAGCCTCTGGGGTACATCTGAGGACAGAAATCACTGCTGTCATGGAGCCTGAAGTCTGCTTAGTAGGGATCAACAAGAAAAATGAATAGGACAGTTCTATAGTATTTTATAAGATGGTAAGTGTGGAGTGGAAAATTAAAACAGGTTAAGAGGGACTGGGAATGCTGGAGGAAGGGCAGCAGGAAAGGATTGGAATCCTACATATGATGGTTAGGAGACACTTGAACAGAAATTCAAAGGAAATGAGAGAATGAGCCACGCAGACCTCCCAGAGAGTCTTCCAGAGCAAACAGCAGGTGCAAAGGCCCCAAGGTGAGATGTGTCCAAGGCATTTGAGAAACAACGAGGAAGCCAGTGTGTCTGGAACTAAGGAACAAGGTGATTTGGACAAAGAAGCAAAGAGTGGGGAGGGTGCAGGTCATGTTGAGCATGCAGGGCTTGGCAACCACTGCAAGGACTTTGGCTTTAACTCTGATTGAGATGAGAAGCCGTTGGGGAGGCCTGAGCACAGCAATCATAGGATCTGACTTACGTTTACCAGGATCACTCTTTCGTTCCTTTGAAAATAGAATAGGGGGCGAAAGAGGGCAAGAGGGAGGAGGCTATTGTAATAATGTCATGAGAGGCGATAGTGTCTCTGACAGAGTAGCTGCAGGGATGGTGAAGAGATGGGACAAAGAGAAGAATTAAGGATGCCTTTGTTAGAACATCTGCTCTAATCCAGTGCTTGCAAGGCCAGTCATTCTGTGGTCAGTCATTGGCTCACTGCACCCCGAGGGTGCTGCCTGAGCTCAGCAGACAAGGGAAAACAAGTATAATACTGTTTCCCCAGTTGTGTGCCCTGTGTATGTGTATAAATGTGTGCATGTGTTTGAGCACGTCTGCCTGTGTGTGTGAATGTGTGTACAGTGCCTTTGCTGTTTGATGCTCACACCCAGAGCACTGAAACCATTAACCCGGCCATTATCTCTGGACTCCCCAGGCTCTTGCCAGCTACTTACACACCAGAGAGAAGAAACAAACTTCCCCTTGCATTTCGGTTGCTTATTTTGCAGGTGTTGCCCTCCTCTTAATTATCCATCCACTTCCTTTCCTAAACCCCTTCTTTTTGGAAGTTGTAAAAAAAAAAAAAAAGATAAAACAACCAGATGTGAGCCCAGACTCATCAGTAATCCATAAAGCACCAAGCACACCCCACTCGTCTCTCATGCTTTATGAAAAGTTAAAATTAAATCAGGGCAGCGTTATTAAGCTAAGTGATTTTTGCTGGATTCGGATGAATTCCTGTGTGTGCCGCATCGTTTGCTGGAAATGTGCCTGGGGTGCTAGTGGGCTCAGAATGCACATCCACCAGCTATTAGTGGAAATGGATCTGCTTGCAATGGTGCACTTGAGGCTTGGCAGCCCTGGGACACCAGCATTGTGTGCAGAGCCCTGGTGCCTACAGCCCTGGATCCTCCAGTGCCCGCCGACGCTTAAAAGCAGTCAGCAGAGACATAGGACAAAAGCAAGGAAGTATGGCAACAGAGACCATGTGTGTGCAGTGATGGGTTTGAATCCCAGAGAACTGTAGGGGATCACCTGCTTTCCAGGTACCCTGGGAGGTCAGGGTTGGCAGTGCTATGTTCTGAGAACGCCGTATTCTGGGGTTGACGTGAACGGAATTTCAACTCGGAGACATTCATGAACACCAAGCTGGTTTGGAGCTTGGCATTTCTGAGGCTCCTGGAGCTGAGACTTTATTATTCCCGATCACTCGCTTCACGGCTTTATATTCTTTTGAGAAGCTGGAAAGTGAGTTGATTTGGTATTCTAAAATCCAAAAATTGGTTGGAAAATTCTGATTAATATTCAGCAAATGGTAGGAGAAGGAAGGATATCTTTTAGGGCTTAGATTTCTGCATTCAGCCTGGGGCAATGAAAACAGTATAAGATAGAGTCAGAGGGTCTGCGTTTGAGTCTCAGCTCTATAAACTGAGGCTGTGGGACCATTAGGTGACTAACTTTTTAAGTTCCAGTTTCTGTTTGAGTCCCAGTAAAGTAAGAATGATGTAATCCCTCCTAGGACTCTTGCTGAGGAATGATGAACTATGTATTTAAGTCACCCAGCTGGAGGATCAGCACGGAAAAGATGCTGGGTCAATGCCCATTGCTCATCCTTTTTGGACCTGGGAAGCCTGGATCACTAAGAGTGTTGCCCCGGGAGCCAAATTCACATCCCACCCCAAAGGCCACTCTGCCACTAGGCAGTCCAGTTCCTCTGTGCTCCTCACAGCACAGGTCTCACGCTCTGATAACAGTGCAGTGAAATTGTGTGGGAGATTTTGTTTGAAGGGGACATTTTCTGAGCAATAGCGGTCTTGGCACATTTAATTCTGCATTCACAACTTCCTTTTTGTCTTGGGCTTTATAGTGCAAAATGTTGTGTGAAGCTCAGGAGTGGAAGAAAGTGGCATTTGTTAATCTTGCTAGGAGCCATCAAGAACTTGTGAATTCAGCAAAAGGTGGATTCTTTCAGCCTTGCCTTTGCTAAAAGATATCCACACACAAAAAAGGCATTTTAAGGGAATATTGTATCAAAATTTGCCAATAAGATTTAATTTTACATCCTTGTCTGATCCTGTTCAGAATTCATTCAGTAAAATTCTGTGCTGTGCACAATGTCACTCTTGTATTTAGAAAACCAACTTTATAAATAGAAAAAGAATTTCAATGTGTCTCAATAAAAGTGTTTAGGATTTTATATTTTTAGGAACTTGGTATAACATTGGAATTTCATAGCATCCAAATCAGCTTTCAATTTTTATGTTGTGACATATAGTTCAGTTTTTGAGAAATATAATTTGGTAGACTTTTTACAGCCATCTCCTAACATGCTAGAGGCTGTCTCTATGTTTGTTCAAATTCATCTTGTGCCATCACAATGCATAAAAAGCCCAGTCACTTCGAAAGGTCATGGCCCCACTGTAGTCACAGAGACAAGAATTTAGACCAGGGATCAGGATATTGTCACCAGCTTGTGGTTGCTGTGAGTTGTGGCAGGTACCCAGGCTGCACAAGGTAAGCATGACACTTGACCTCTCTTGCCCTTGCCACTAAGATGCCTCAGCTCTTATCTCAGCCGTTGAGTCACCACTTCACACCTACACCGGGGGGACTGGAGGTGTGCCAGCATGGCCACCCATTTTAGGGCCACTTTGCCTGACACCCCACTAATCAGAGATTCACTTTTTCTCAATTTCTCCCCAGCTTTCTTTGGTACAAACACTTTCAAGTATGTAAGGTTTTAGTGATGTATTCAATCTGTTTGTGATATCTAATGTACTCAAGGGAGAAGGGGAAGCTCTCATCGGGAAAATGAATCTCCACATAGGCCATTATCTGATGACTTTCAGGATACTGGCAAGTGGACAAATGCCTTTGTAGTTTGAAGTGAGCCAGATTTCCTGGGCCTGAAACATACAACTCTGGTTTATTTCACTTATGCAAAAGTAAAATGCATTCATTTATTGGGAAAGGAATTCCGAAGGTCTTTTAATCAAGGCATTAAATTCAGTGCTGTACACAACATTGCTTGGACACTTTTTATGTGTTGGACATTGTGCAAGGCACAACGGATACAAAGAAGAATAAAATATGGATTAAAGTACATACCCATTTTCTAGGACTTTCTGAGCAAGTATAATGTGACAATTATTTTATATAGGTAAATGCTGCAATAAAAGTGTGTGTATGTATGTGTGTAATCTTTGAAAGAATACTGGATCATGAGTATTCATGATAGACAGCTTTACTTTAGGTTCTTACATAAATTAATGATCTTCACAAGTCCTTCCATATTGGTGTCTCATAAAAGCATACTATTCTGTTTAATTTTGGGGGATTTGATCTATTCCCCTATTTCAAGGACCTTCACTGTAAGGATTTTCCTCAAATCTGTATTTTTATTCTAGTTCTTGCTCTGGTATGCTTAGTTATCTACTGGGCATGTCTACTTGAAAGCTCTTTAAGAAACTTATGTTTAACCAGTTGTAAATTGAAACCATAATCTACATCCTTCCTCTCAGCCTCACCTTCAGCTCCTTTTGGGTTGTTCTCTGCCACACTGAATGGTACCACCATTCAAGTCATATGCCAGGGCGTATTTCTTGACTTTTTTTTTTTCCCTCCAAGTACATCTTTCAAAGGATCCTCAACACAAGCAGATTCTACTTTCTATTGATTTTTTTGGTATCTCTATTTTTCTTCAAAGTCTTTTCCATTTCTAGAGAGGCTCACTATAATTTTTCACATGGTTTCATATACACACTTCTAATCAGTTTTCCAACTTCCAGTCTTAGTTCTTTCTAAACATTTTCTATCCTGTAGTAAGAGTAATACAAATTTGACCACCTCACCTTCTTACTTAACTTTTTAAAAAAGTCCACGTTGTCCTTGTGATAGAAACAAAACTTTTTCATAAGGTTTACATGACACTGTTTTGTTTGTTCACTGTTTTTCCCCAGACTCATCTCTTGCTGCTATTCTTGCCCCTCCAAGTGATCACTGGATCATCAGAATGACTATCTCCTGAAGGCATCTCTGTTTTCAACCCTTCATCCTTGGCACAACTCATTCTTTCTGCCTAGAACAGGCTTCTGAGTCCTACTTTATCCAACACATACATACAGAGTGCTTAGCATGTGCCAGATGCTGGAGTAAATGCTGGTACACAAAATAGACATGGTCCCTCCCGTCATAGGCTTCTGAACTAGTTGAGAAGGCCAGTGTTAAATATGAATGCATAAATACAAATGGTGGTAAGTAAGGGAAGAAACATGGACTATAAGAGAATGTGAGAAGGACATAATTTAGACTGAGTGGAGTGGTTGGGGAAGGCTTCCTTGAGGCAATGAGGAGAACTGAGACCTGCTCCTCTTTGGGTCTTCCTTCTACCTCTTCCTCCAGGAAGCTCTTCCTGCCTTCCCAATTGCATCTCTGATGGCATCCTTGGGGCTCATATAGCCCTGTTAGATGTTTTTATCCTATTATATTGTAGTCACCCTGCCCCCTTTGACTGTAGGCTCAATGAGGGCAGGGTCAAAGCCTGGCTTATTGCATCTTCAATTTCAAGCAAGTAGTTGCTCAAGAATATCTGTTGACAATTTGGGGTAAAGTTGAAACTCTTCCCAGTAATATAAGAGACACTGTAGTATGTGATCTGTAATCTCTGTGAAAGTTCCCCATGGGATGAAAAAATTTGGTAGTCATTATCTTAATGTTCAAAGTGACCAACTCACATGTTCAGAGCTGTGTGCCACTGTCAGCCACGGCTCTTCACAGAACTTCATGTGTGGTCCTGGAAGCAAGCATTAAGAGATGTCACAATGAAAGGGAATATCACACCCTTTGAAAGTACCTAAAATGACATTGATATTGTAGGGAGTAAAAATATATCTGTTCTAATGAATAAATTAATTATGTCTATAAATTTAGGGTTGGGTGGGGGCAAAGTATGACAATGACCCTGGTGAATACTGGCTTATATCTGTGTCATTTTGGTTGCCACTCATTTGATTAATCCTCTGCCTCACCTCAGGCTGGTACTATAACCATGCCAATGATGGCTATTATTTTTTGGATGAAAAGATCTCTAGGAAAAAGCCTTTTGTACCAGAGGTCATTATCAAACACTGTATAAGCAAATATTATGACTATTTTTTTGCTCTGAAAAATTGCAGTTTTGCAGTTTATTTTATACACTAGAATAAAAGGAGGAGCCCTGGCTGGTGTGGCTTAGTGAACCGAGTGCCAACCTGTGAACCAAAAGGTCACTGGCTTAATTGCTGGTCAGGGCATACGCCTGGGTTGCAGGATAGGTCCCTGGTTGGGGGTATGTGAGAGGCAACCGATCAATGTCTTTCTCTCACATCAATGTTTCTTTCCCTCTCTTTCTCCCTCCCTTCTCCTCTCTCTGAAAATAAATAAAATCTTATTTATTTTATATATTAAAAAAAAAAGAATAAAAAGAGATATAAGGAGGATTACATGAAATTCCTTGGTAATGTCACTGGAAAGGGATCAGAACTGGAGTGGGTCTGCCTTGGACAGGCTGGTAGTGTGTGGATTCTTGACTTTGTGCAGGGAAGATTCCATAGCATAAGTCCAGGTGATTTCAAGAGTATGTTTATTAAAGCTAAGGACACTGAAATAAAGGAAGGGCCCAGACAGAAGAAGCAACAGGAAAGTCAGGGCAGGGTTGCTTTGGCTATCAAAAAACTATAGGAAAGAAGTGAGTAGCCCTGACCAGTATGTCTCAGTTGGTTGGGCAGCGTCCCGCAAAGAGGGGCTGCAGGTTCATTCCTCAGTCAGGGTGTTACAGAACAGCAAGTGGGGTCTTGCTTCCCTCCACCACCCTCTGAGCAAAATTCCAGAGGCAAAGGTTTGGTGATAAAGGAAAGGAGTCTTTATTAAAAAATGACACAATTTTGGAATAACAGTTTTCCACATGCATTAGTTACGTAAGCCTATCAATTAAGGTTAAGCTCTTTAACACCTGAGTTTGCCTAGCATTTCCCCTCTTAGTTTTTAATTATCTTGTTTCTATAGGGTTAGTTTACAAACTAAAACTGTAACAGAGCAGTGGCCCTCCCCAAAATCCTCACAGCTCACGGCTTGGGGGATGTGGAAAGGAGATAATATAGCTTTTAAGGTACTTTGCCTATCTATGGCAATTTGGTAACTAGGTAATAGCTGTGCTGCAGCCCAGGGCTAATGGGCAGATGATAGGCTTAAGATACTTTTCATAACAATGACATATGGTGCCCTGGGTCAACATTTACAATAAGGGCAGGCAGCCATAAAAGGAGAAGCCACACTTCTGCAAAGGGTGTATATGGGAGTTGGCCAGGAGGTCTGGTGTGTAGGAAGAGAGCCATGATGTAACAGCTAGGAAGCTTTGTAAGAGAGCTGGTCTGCCATGGGAAAGGCCCTGTGGGCAGAATGAGTGTAGAAGAGAAGAGGAGGAATAGCCACGAGGAAGGAGCCATGAGCCAAAAGGAGATTCAGCTATGCCTATGCTGCCTGTAGTGAAGTAGCAGCTATGCAGTCAGTAATGAAGCTGGTCCGCGTGAGAAGGAAGAAGCAGCTGTGCAGTTTGTAGTCAGGATTCAGCCATGCAGCCTGGGCTGGCAGGAAAGCAGACATGCTGCGGCTTTGATCCTGTCGGTTCCAGCTGTCTCCAAAGCCACCAATGACTCTGTCTTATAGTCTTAGACTCTCTAGACTCTTAGAACTTGGGACATAAGGAGAGTACTCTCTTAGGACTTGTGCCTTTCCTGGACTTCACCATAACCCAGTGTAACGTGACTCATGCTTTCCTGGACTATTAGATGGAGCTGATGACAATGTACTCCAGATCCTGAAGGAGAGAGCTGACAGATAAGGGATGGGGAACTATTGGGCTTGGTTTTGGTTTACAGAGTTTTTGGGAGCAAGAGAAGTTCTAGGTGTCGTGGGAGAATAGGGCTCCAAGCTGAAGTGCTCCCAGCACCGCCTAAGGTTGGAATATTGTAAATAAAGACCTGTTTTCCTTATCACTAATTGTTGGGTCTTACACCAAGGCACCAGGTAAATGAGCCCTGCTTTGCTGGGTAACAAAACATAAGATACAAAAACCACACGATTTTGGCAGCTTTTGCCTCAGAGCTCGTTCTTCTAGAACAGGGGTCCCCGACCCCAGGCCGTGGACCGCTACTGGGCTATGGCCTGTTAGGGACCAGGCTGCAAGCGAAGCTCACCTGTTCTGCATTCTGTTCCCATCCCCCACCCCAACCCTACTTCCACAAACTCAGTCCCTGGTGTCAAAACAGTTGGGATCCACTGCTCTAGAACACGCAAAGAATAACCTTTCCATCTGTTACAGAGGGAACCTGGCTACAAGTTCCATTAGTCTCATCTGGGGTTCCCAAAACTGTTACAGAGCGAAAGGGAGTTCTTTCACGAGGTGCCTTGGTGTAACCAACAACTAGTGTTGAGGAAAACAGGTCTTTATTTACAGTATTCCAACCTGGGGAGGGCAGTGAGCACTTCAGCTCAGAGCCCTGTTCTCCCACAGGACCCAGCACTTCCCTTGCTCCCCAAAAGGCTAGAAGCCAAAAACATGCCCAGAAGTTCCCCATCCCTTATCTGTCAGCTGTCTCCTTCAGGATCTGGGGTACCATGTCATCAGTCCAGGAAAACATGTGCTTTGCCCTTTCAAAGCCACATGGTATTCTCCCTTTCAAAGCCGCATGGAGTTCTCCTCTGCCCTCCTTGCAAACCGCATGGATCTCCTTCCTTCCTCTTTAAAATGGTTGCTGCCTATTTTTAAGTCACTGACTGCTTCCTGTGACACAATGGGTGTGGTAACCAGTTCTGACCATTCACAGAGCCTTGCACAAGCTCTGTATACTCTTTCCTTACTATTTCATAGTCAAATTTCCTCCCATCTCCTTGGGGCCTTGGAAGAACCAAAGCCATTTGCATAACTAAGACACTAGCTACCAGCCATAGTCATGCAAAGGCATCTTAAAAGCTGTTCCCTTTTCCCCATACCCCAACCTGCAGGCTCTAGGATTTTTGGAGACACCCACTCTGTAACACACCCTCTACCAGGCCAGCCCTATCCTAGGCTGGGCCTGGAGTTTCTTCTCCCCTCCAAAATCCATCCAAATTACCATCCATTGGGAAACACAGGAAGCTGCAGTGCAACCCTTTAGGCATCCTCAAAGAAGACCCCCTAAGCAAATATTATTATCCATATTTTCAGATTGGAAACTGAGGCTGAAATGATCTGTGACTTGCCCCAGGCACAGATCCTAGAGCTGGGATTAGTCCTTGATCCAAATGGTCACAAAGTCTTTATTCTTTTTGTCACTTCTCAGTAAATAGAATTAGCAACCTAGTTCCTCAGACTAATCTCAACATCTTTTTCTGTAATATATAGTTGACTGAGTGGTAAGGCTGAAAAGTAGATCTGGGAGGTGTGGAAGAATGGGTTTCCATGAAATCACTATATTAAAGTGTGAAATGCTGTGATTTTTCCTACCCACTTACTCTTCTTAACTCTTGTGACATAACTTGGCTGTTCACAGGTATCTAGAAGCTTGATTATATTGCATGGTAACTTCTATTCCCACCACCATTGCATTGCTGCATTGCTTGTGTGAACACACAGCATTTGCCTCGACATCTGATAGGATATGTATAGATTGGTAGCAGAGTTACTCCAGCTTATATTGAGCTTCTGCTCTTAATCAGAGTAGTTTTGCTTATGTTGAAAGCCCACTGAAAGCAGTTACTAAGCCTATACTTCTCCTTGTCTGACAATTAACTCAGAATCCCTAAGATAAACAGGGTGGGGCAAAAGTGGGTTTACAGTTGTGAGTGTGTGAAACAGAGTTTATTCTTGGGTTATTACTTATTAATTATTGTACTATTTTCCATGCGAACAACTGTAAATCTACTTTTGCCCCGTTCTGTATGTGTGTGTGTGTGTTACTAGATCCTCCCATTGCCACTCTCTTGGATCTTAGCAGGTTGAAGATTAGGGTTTCCGGGCAGGTACTGCTTGTGGGGAGAGCAGGGAGTAGGGAGAAAAAGGAAGAAGCGTCATTTTTCTTTCTGTGAATTTGTGTCACTGGTTAAGTCTCTTCATCCTCTGAGGAGGGGTTGGGGCATGACCCTCTCTGTCAAGTAGAGTTACTTTGGGATGACTTTTCCTGTAGCTTCTAAGGCAGGAAGCCCTGAAGTTTGGCATGTGACTTCCCTGGGTATTTTGGATAATTCCAATTTCCCTGAAAAGCACAATCCTTCTGAAGTTCCTGAGGTCATGCAGGCACCAGCAGTCCTGGCTCAGCTGGCAAGGAAACAGCAGTTACATAAAGTTTACTGTGTGGTCAAGAGCAATTACAAAGGCTTTCTTTGGACCTCAGGAGTCCCCCCTCCCCACATTGCCCCACCAAGTTAGGTGCAAGCAAAATGTATCTTCATGGTATGAGGATGACAGGACAGGACATGACATGCTTCACCATTGATCATAAACACAGCTGTCCTGCAAGGCCACCTTTTGTGTTACAGGGCAGGCAACTGGCCAGAACATATGCACAACTAGTGTGGACAGATTTCATGTGTTTGACCACACTGACCAATAGGACAAGGGGCGGGCAGATGAACATGGTGAGCTGTGAGGAGAAGGGATTTTCAATGAGAGGAGTTTGCTGAGGTGAACTCTTTGTGGGTGGCATAGATAATGTGAGCTGAGGGATATGGGAAATCCTTCTTATACCATCTCTGTTACTGGCCTTTCGTGGAGCCTAAAATCTTCTACTTAGTCTTTCCTCTGGGTCAAGGCATTGGATGTAAGACCCACGGAAATGAAGCCATCTTCTCAAGCAGAGGTGACACTGACCTGTTGTCATTCATAAATGCTTTCATATACTTGCTTATTAAACCTGTCAATCTTAGGATCCAGAGGGAAGAGAAAAAAAATCACCACCTGATTTCAATGCCAACACAATATCCATTGACTGAGGGTCTGTTCAGCCCAGGTTTTTGTTTTAAGGTTATTTCAGGGAGCTTATGATCTAAGAGAAGTGAAAAGAAAATAAATAAATAAATAAATATTTCAAAGTATAAAGACTAAGTTTTAAAAAGATGAAAATCAGAACCTTCCATCCCCTCATCAGTTTCCTTGTTTCATTAGTGGCAAATATTTTTTCCTATCTGTCCAGTTGAACTCTTGAGTCACCTTTGACTTTCCCTTTCTCTAGGTTCCTCAAGTGAAAAAAATAATCGAAGTATATTTTGAAGCATACAGTGAAATGCATAGGTTTAAGTGTAGAGTTCAATGAATGTTGACAAATGTTTATATTGTGCAACTCTCACCCAAATAAAAAATGGAACATGACTATCATCAATGAACATTGCTCTTGACCTTTCGTAGTCAGTAACCACCCCCCCCCCAGAGGCAATCATTGTTGATTTCTCTCATACAGAGTAGTCTTAGTCTTGCCTCTTCTTGAACTTCATATAAATACAATCCTACATTATGTAGTTTTTTTATGCCTAGCTTTCTTTGATATATATATTTATTTATTTATATTGTTCCTTATTTTGGTAGTGCATTTCTTTTTATTGTTGAGTTGCAGTTCATTACATGAATATACAAAAGTTGCTTGTCCATTTCCTGTTGATGGACATATGAGATATTTCCAGTATTTTTACTTTTATGAGCAAAGTTATTTTGCATATTGTTATATGAGTTTTTGGAATATATGTATTTTCATTTCTCTTGGGTAAATGTATAGGAGTGAAAGAGTTGTGCCTTGAAGTAGGCATCTCTTTTACGTTAACAACAATTGCTAAATTGTTTTCTAAAGTTAATGTGCCATTTTCACTCCTAGTAGCAATGCATGAGGGTTTAGAAGACTGTCTCCTCTCAAAATTTGATACTGCTAGGGTTTTAAATTTTAGTAAGTTTAGTTGATGTGTAGTGAAATCTGATTGTGGTGCCTTGTGTATAATTATCCATCAAGTCCCAGTGAATCCTTTCTTTACATTGTCTCTTAGAAACATCTTTCTATTTTGTGTTCTTTTTTCTTTTTAAAGCAGTCATAACCCAGTCTTGGTCAACTCTCATTTGAACTAAGTGGTGATCTCTTTGCTTGCATCCCTTCCACTAGGCAACCAGGCTGCTGGTATTGCCCTAGTGGATTCCTGATCACTGCAGTTCTTTGAGGCTGATGATTTTTAACAACACCAATATGAGAAGTTTTCAAACCTTTAGTTATGACTGAAGTGGAGAACTGTTTCATCAGAGCAGAGCTAGTCTGGTGGAAGAAAGATGGGAACCTACTTATTCATCATTCCCATTGCCCTTCATGGGCAGTTGAAGCCCCTGAGGTTCCTTGTGAATTCCTTGTGCTCACTGGAGTGAGTGTACATCGGAAACTGCCAACTGACCAGACCTTCTCTGAATTGGCACCCATCCACATGTTGAGAACGAGCTCCCACACTTCCCTTACATTCCCTTTTAGATACATATTAGTCTTCTGAATGCAAAATACTGTTCCAAGCTTTAAGGCCTCTGCTTATGCTGTTCCCTGTCTTTGGAAAGCGCTTCTTTGCTTATTTCCCAATGTCTGCCTGGGGAGATATGATACCCTTTGGGCCAAGATGCTCAAGCATGAATTCTTCAGGGTTGATGTCTCTCTGGTTTGTGCTTCCACTTCCCCTTATGTGTACCCTATTGGGCTGCAGTAGTCTTAATCAAATTTGTTTCCCCAGTGCCTAGCATCTGACATTCAATTTCCTATAAGTTATGATGACAGCCTACTTCTCTTACATTACCTGCACTAATTTCCATGCTTTAACCTTGCACTCCTGCCATGATGGTACACATAATATATTGTACAAGCATTTCTCCTCATGCCTTTGCCCATAATGTTCTCCTTCACCTGGAATATCCTCTTTCCTTTGTCTTTTCTTCCCAATTCTTCCCACCTTATATTGGCTTTTCCATTCTGCTTTCTCCATAAGCTATCCCAGGACACCCACACTAACAGTTAACTCTTCTCTGAATTACACTTAATATTTCTAAATTCCTTTGCCACTCAGCACATCCCTGAGGCAAATACAAATAAAGAGATAGAAACAGCATGACTTAGATTTCATTGTATCCCCCTCCCTATCCCACACAACCTAAATGGACTAAAACTTACTGGGGCTCATGCACTATTCAGAGCATGGAGGTCCTGTGGGAGGGATAACTAGGTAACCCCTCTTTAAAAGGTGCTGGTAAACATAATAACACCAAATGCGGGAAGGCTAGAACTATCCATGTAAGTGATGGGTAGACCTGAAAGATAAGTTTTATTATCATCAATATTTGTCATTTGTCAATTCTGTATGGGCAAATGCCGCAGCCTCCATGCTGGTAGGTTCTAATTCCACAAGTACCTTTGGCTCTGTGGTGGAGTTCTGTGGTTCTCCACCCCTCCTGAGCCTGTAGATTGGCTGGAAGAGAACGTTTTTTATCTGTGCTGAAGGTGTCTCTGGTCCTCTGTTTGGAATCATCCAACTCTAGCCATGAAAAGCCTGAGGGATTTTGAGTCATTTGGCACCAGGGTCAAAGTAGCCAAGAGACAAGCCCATAATCATGGGGATAGACTCTACTGGGCTCCATTAAAATTCAGGACATCCTGGCTCTGCAGGGTAAAACACCACAGCTTGTCAGAAAAATAATGCAGGCTTAAGTTGCTTCTGGTCTCGACAAACCATTTATGAAGAGCCTAAGTTAAGTGGGCTGGTGGCCAAGTTTTGAAGTCTAGTGTCATTTGAAATGAACACAACCAGCAGGGGGATACAGGAAAACTGCGAATGACACTGTGTTCAAATTACCTGTGGGAGTTTCAGCTATTGTTGGTGTACACTATTCACCTGGCATAAACCCCATCTCAGAAATGCCCTACCTGTCCTTGAATGTTGATCTTCCATTAAATTGACTTTGTTTTTTCTTTTTTTTCCCAGCAATTAGCCCTCTTGGAGCATATCACAGTATTTCCTTTTCTTCCTTCTTTATCTCACCGAAATATAGAAGTTGACCACCCCTGGTGTCTGGCCAAGGTCTTTTTCCTTTCTCTTCTGTACTGTTTTAACTTTCAGAAAGCATTTTTACACATCTTGCTGACATCCCTCCTCCCTGCCTGTGCTAGCTCCAGCTCTACCTGGAGGCTTTCATTTGAGGCCTTAGTTTTTAGAATCCACATCAGGTTGATGGCTGTGAATGAGGTGGGAGGAGAAATCCTGATGCTGGAGCTAACTCTGCCAAAGGACTGACTCCTGGAATCCCTGCCTATTTACTCTACCTGCAGGTCCATGGCCAACTTTGCCTTAGCACTTTGAATTCTCATTGTAATCTCTAGTTTGTTACCATTGACATTCCCTCCTCAGGATTCTTTTATTTATCTGTTGTTTACATAACTATATTTTAAACTCCCAGGGATGGGGTATTGTCTTTCTTTTTTTCCTGTCTTCAATAGCCCCAGGAATTTAGAACGAGTCTACATGTAGTTGATACTCAGTAAATGTTTGCATTTGGGAGTATTATACTGGCAAATCATTTAGAACAGTGGTTCACAAAATGTGGTCCAAAGACCATTGAGGTTTTCTAAGACCCTTGCAGGAAGTCTGTGAGGTCAAAGTTATTTTCATAATAATATTAAGGTGTTATTTGCCTTTTCCATTGTGTTGCAACATGGCCAATGAGGCAAAAGCAAAGACAGTTACAGTTGCTGGTGCCTTAGCCCAAATCCAAGCAATGGCACCAAACTGTAGTAGAAGTCACTATAACTTCCACACATTTGTAATAATAAAAACAAAAACAGAAACTGCCAGTTTCACTTCATTTCTAGGTGAAGTTTTAGCAATTATTTATTAAATGTCAGTCTTTGTGTACACTTTTAAAAAATATCCTGTGCAATAAAGTAGGAATGATACATAAAAGACTTCTGCTTCATACTAATTTACAAAGATTGTCTTAAGGAAAAGCTGAGTTATGAGCTGACCTAGAGCTTTCTCCATGGAACACCATTTTTACTTGAAAAAATGACTGGCAGACAAACTGTGGCTATTCAGATTTAAATATTTGGGAGACATTAAAAAAAATTGGATGAAAAGAGCCTGATATTTCCAGAAATTATAACTCAGTGTATATTTTGCCAGTGATAAAATTCAAATATTGAAGAGAAAATTAAATTTTGGAAAATTTATATCTCTCATAATGAACTTGACAACTTCTCAAACCTTCGACTTTTCTGAAAAGATGGTTGATATAACAAAATGTGGGTTTTTTTTTTTTATCTTGTATAATGGAATGTGTCAACATTTGGAAGATTTACATAACTCAGTGAACTGTTTTCTAAATGATCAATACATGTTGTTATAAAATCGATTGGTAGAAGATGCATCCAAAATGCAAGATAAACCAACAGAGTTTAATATAATAGAGTACAAAAAGTTCACTGATACAGTTTTGCATTTCACCTTGCACCGAACCCTTAAGAAGCTACCTCTTGTCAAACTTTGCTGTAGTATCAAAGAAAAAATATGCATAATTATTTCATGAGGCTAGTAAATCTTTCCTCCTCTAATTACACATCTGTGTGAACTATTTTTTTCATATATATATATACACTTCAACTAAAGCAGCATGCCACGACGGTTTGAAAGCAGATACTAGAATCTAGCTCTCTTGCACTAAGCCAGACATGAGAGATTTGCAAAGATGTCAACAAATGCTACTCTTCACACAAAGTTTTTTTTAAATATAGTTTAAAAAATAAATCCTTTATTTAAAAATAATTTTACCTTTATAGGAAAGTTATATAGTACAAAGAATTTGTGTATAAACTTCTCTCTGTTTTCCCTGATGTCAACATCGTATGTTGCCATGGTATACCTGTCAAAACTAAGAAATTAATATTGCTGCACAACTATTAACTAGACTATAGGCTTTATTTGGACTTGACAATTTTTCTCATTAATGTCCTTTTTCTGTTCCATTATCCTATCTAGAATGCCGCTTTGCCCTTGGAATTTGGTTAATTTGTGTAAATATATATGTGACATAATGGTTTATTATTGCTATTTTAAAATAAGCTAATAAATATTTTTAAAAGTTTCTCAGTTTTGATTTCTATCACAGTAAAAACTGATACATAAGGCCCACATAAACAAAAGCTCTTTTGGATTTTCAAAACTTTCTGAGGCTATAAAGGGGTCCTGAAAAAAAAAAGTTTAACTGCTGACCTAGAATATTTTGGGAGAGGAGAATGTTTGTGTTTGCAAACTGCTAGCCTGTAAGGATAGTCATACGGTTGAGGGTTTACATAATGTCTCAGGAGAGTTTATTTCTTCCCCCTACCCCCATGATCTATAAATATACATGAGTGTGCAAAACTAAATTCAGTGAGAAAGAACCTGCATACTGGAGGCAGCACTAGATCAAGCCACTTAGTTTAGTCAGCTCGTAAATGTTAATTGAGTACAGACTACATATCTGGTGGCATTCCAGGCTCTGAGGATACAGCTATTCTTAAGGCAGAGTGACTATCTAAAGAGCTTAACTTTTTTTGTGGGAGAGGGAGGAATAAGATGACAAACACAGAAAGAAAATAATTTCCTCACTTTATATACTGGTATGTGGTTTAAAGCAGAGAAAATAAGGTGATGTGTTAGAGAACAATGTCACCAGGGGAGGAGGGCTGTGTAGGTGCATCGGTGGGGGCTTGGTCATGTCTGGAAGTAGTCAGCTGGGTGAAAATCTGGTGGATAAACATTCCAAGTATAAGCTTGGTGCTTTCAAGTGGGGGGAGGGAAGGTCAGTATGGCTGGAGGCTGGTGAGTGAGGAGGAGAGAGGAGGGGAAGATCTGGCTGAAGAGGCAGGTAAGGTCCAGATTAGACAGAGCGCATGGGCCTGGTAGGGAGTTCGGATCATATTCCCATTGCCTGAGAAGCTTTGCTAGGCTTTAAGCAGGGACACGACAATGTCTGATTGACTGGTGAGATCATTCTAACCACCACAAGGAATGACTCGAAGGCAGCGATTCTCAACCTCTGGGTCGCGACCCCTTCCGGGGTCGAATGACCCTTTCACAGGGGTCACCTAAGTCCATCGGAAAACACATTTATAATTACATATTGTTCTTGTAATTAATCACTGTGCTTCAATCATGTTCAGTTTGTAACAATGAAAATACATCCTACATATCAGATATTTACATTACGATTCATAACAGTAGGAAAATTACAGTTATGAAGTAGCAACGAAAATAATTTTATGGTTGGGGGTCACCACAACATGAGGACCTGTATTAAAGGGTCATGGCATTAGGAAGGTTGAGAACCGCTGCTCTAAGGTACTTCAGGATGGAGGTTGGGGGAGCAGTTAGGTGCTTTGAAGTTGTTCAGATTATGGTGGTTTAGGCTCCAGGTGAGCTGCCAAAGCTAGTAATACACCATCAAATTGAGGGTGAGTTTTTGAGTTAGAAACAGCATGTCTTGCTAATAGATTGGATGTGTGTGGGAAAGAATGAGCGATTAAGGAGGAATTCTAGGCTTCTGTGCTGAGCAGCTGGATGAATAGTTGTAGCATTTAGTAAGATGGGGAAACTTTGAGGCCAGTGAATTCACAGATGGTATTCAGTAATTCTCTTTGGATTAAGGTTAGGTTTGAGCCCTCTTGGATATCCAGGCATAAAAACTACAATTTAATTGAGCAGATATTTGTCAAGTATCTATTCCATGCAAGACACTGATTTAGGTGTTGAAGGATATCCTCATGAATGAGCTACACACACACACACACACACACAGACACACAGACAATCATATTTATTCCTCTCTCTCATGTTGTTTTGGAAGCAGAAAAGATGGAGTGAGTAATGCCATCTGGTGAATTTGGTGAATTATGCTCTATTCCCACATGTTCACAGGGATGTATGAGGATGACCGAGGTACAGGATAGTAATCAGGTCAGGCGTGCGTTCTTTAGGGGGTAGGTGGTGTGATTGGGTAACCATTCTGCAATTTTTTGGAATCCAAGATATATAAGTATATCATCTTTTATCTCTTCTTCCTGGGAAGCTTATAGTATTTTATCTTACTCCTCCTTCCTGTATCTGTGGGAGAGAGGTGGGCAGAGGACTATCATTATATATAGATATATTACGAGTAAATAATGAAAGTACTCAGAAAAGCAGAAAAGAAGACTGTTCCTCCTGGAATGTCTGGCCACATTTAATTGGTTTAGTTTCAGATGATGAAAACAAGGCAACTGTGTGTTGACAGTGGCCTGCGGTCAGCCCTGGCCAGTGTGGATTGGGGAAGAAGCTGGTAGGTTTAGCTTCTTCCTCCCTCCTGCCCCCCTCCACCCATTTCTAGATCCACAGGCTGGGTTCTCTGGGTCTCTCTAGGCAGGCTTGACCTGGCAAGTTGTGATGCCAGCAGGAGGTGGTACCCGCCAGCCTGACAGCAGCTTGTCCTCCCTGCACTACTTGCCATCTGCCAGGAACAGGGAGGACTGACCTGCAGGGGACCTCTGAGCTCTCCTTGGTGCTGAGTTTGGAGTCCTTTCCAAAACAGACTCTTTGGGGCTGGCTGAAATGAAGCAGGAGCTGACTTTGTTTTTGTGATCAGGAATCATGGTGAAGGGATTTATGAATTGAGGAAGGTAATGGTTGAAGAATTATGCAATCCCCCTCATATCAGTAATATTATTGATAGTAATAAAGATGATAGTCAGAGAAGGAAAACTCTGACTCCAAAAAACCTCCGCTGCCTTGCGGCATACCTCTTCAGGGGAAAGGCTAAGGGAGTAAACCCCGACAGAAAATCCGGAGCCGGAGTCCCTAAGGCGGTTTGACGTTGCAGTCAACACCGGCAACTCCTGCGGCGCACCTGAAGCCAAGCTGTATTGACTCCGTCTTTCCCTTGGATCCTTCAGCTGCAAAGAGAGGGGGGGGTCTGCTGCATGGGCAACAGCAGACCCTCCATATCACCCTGCCCAGGCTCTGTAGCTTCAGCTTCACTGGAGAGGACACTCCAGTCTCATCGCAAGATGTCGATTCAACACGGGAGGAGACAGATACCGTGTCACTCCCGAGTCGGACTGCACAACCATTCTCGGCGGTGCAGGTAGACTCTTAAGAAGCTACACCATCGTCTCTCGAGATGGACGGCTGCCGACGAAAGAGATAGTAGCTACCATTTATTTGGTCTCAACTCTGCCCCAAGTTTTTAGGTACTTTATATTCTTCGTTCTCCTCACCACAATGATATAATGTGGTTATTATTTTACTGATGAGTAAACTGAGGCTCAGAGATTAAATAACTCACCCAAAGTTCTATAACTAGCAAATGACAGTCAGCAGTCATTTTTATTTCGTTACATGCCACTGTTTGGCCTGTGCCTAACTCACCCCCCACTTTTCTCTAAAATGTTTGGTTCTCCTTAGTTTCTCCAAAGATCTGAAAATAATCACTGTGTTTTGGGGTGTTGGTGGTGTTGGAAAGGGCCCTCATGCAAACACTTTGTTGCACTTCTGGGGATACTAAGGTAGAAAACCTGACAGGATCACACTGGCCACGAGTGTAGAGTTGGGGTCATGGAGTGGAGTATGGCTTCCATGTGGAGAAGACATTGGACCTTCAGGGTTGCCTCTTCTCTTACTGCCACGCATGGCTTGGAACAGGATAATTTCCCTCTAAGAGACACTGTCCACAGTTTGAAACCCTCTCCCTTGTTTCTCTAGTCCATCAGATTTCATTTTCCTTTACTAGGGTTAGCATCTCTTTTCTAGGACCGCTGATGGCAAGAGGAAGTGGACAGACGGGGCACCTAAATCCAGAGTTCCAGCAGACAAACCTCACTTTCAAAATTACCCGTCGCTAGAAGGTTGCCTGGTCCCTGTGGTTCTGAAGAAAAGTCTGGGGCTTAACGTAGAGGTCATGTCATGTGTACTTTTGAAATAGATTTCACATAATCCACGGGTAGGCTGGGATTCTCTGGAGGCCAAGAAGCGCTGAACTCAGGTTTTCTTGCCAGAGCCCTGCAGGCACCAGACTTAATTTAAGCAGGTTCAGCCCATACCTGGTAGATGAACTTAAGCTGCCATGTGAAGGTGATGTCAGAGAAAACTCCCAAGACAGAAGTCACCTCTGCAGGTGCTTTCATTTCCTTCATAACCCAAATACAGAGAACATGTAAGATATTAGGAGAAGGTCATTTTTCTTGCAGTTGCCAATGGAGTGGAGCTCTTCGGGAAAGCAGTGTGTGATGTGCGAGGCCAGCTGGCTGGCTCACAACCTAAATGAGCACCTTCTACACTGTGCAAGAGGAATAAGAGGAACGGGTGACCTCTTCTTACAGAAGAAGGTGTGGAAAGTTCCCTGAAACACCCTTGTCCTCCCATCTCTTCCCCTTCCCTGTCTTTCTTCAGTGACCCCCACTTTAATGAAATTGCTTTGGAAATCATCCAAACTCCCTTTTTGTTCACTCAAAATCTCAGGGAGGCAAGATGAATGCAAAGAACTTACTGACATCACATAGACCCTTCTGGCTTATGGAACATTTTTATGTATAATGTGATTTAAGTCTCAACACCTTAGTGTGACAAGCAGGGCAAATATGATAAGTACCCATTCTACAGGTGGAGAGACTGACACAGAGAAGCTGTTTTCTCCAAGGTAGCGATATTTCCCCCATTTTTTTTAAACATAAGGACTTAAGAAAGGGGGATGCATTTAAAAGACAAAGAGAATAGCCTGAAGTTACACTTCAAGTTTTCTCTTAAAATGAAGTCTTATCTTTCAAGTGTTGGCGAGGATGTGGAGAAAAGGGAACCCTAGTGCACTGTTCGTGGGAATGCAGACTGGTGCAGCCACTATGGAAAACAGTATGGAATTTCCTTAAAAAACTAAAAATGGAGCTGCCTTTTGATCCAGTGAGTCCATTGCTAGGATTTTACCGTAAGAATCCTGAAACACTAATTCAGAAGAACCTTTGCACCCTGATGTTCATGGCAGCACTATTTACAATAGCCAAGTGCTGGACACAACTTAAGTGCCCATCAATGGATGAGTGGATCAAAAAACTGTGGCGCATTTACACATTTACACAATGGAATACTATGCAGCAGAAATACTATGCCTTACCTTTTGCGACATCACGAATGAAACTGGAGAGTATTATGTTCAGTGAGATAAGCCAAGCAGCAAAAGAAAAATACCATATGATCTCACCTAATACAGGAACCTAATGAACAAAACAAACAGAGCAAAATAGACCCAGAGGCATGGAAACAAAGAACAGACTGACAGTGACCAGAGTGAGGAGGAGGGGGAGAAAGGGGGAAAGAAGGGGAATCGTCTAGTCAAGGAACTGATATGAATGACCCATGGACATGAACAACAGGGTGGGGATTAACTGTGGGAGAAGGGGGAGGTGGGCAGGACAGGGGAGAGCAATGAGGGAAAAATGGGACAACTGTAATAGAAGAACAATGAAAAAAAAGGTTGAAAGGGACAGCTCTCCCTGAAGGATCATCCTCAAATGTTTCCTCAGCAGCCGTTTGGGTCCATCCTGCCAAGTGCCTGCTCTTGAGCTGGGCCCACCTCTGCTCCTACAGCTCTGAACTCAGTGCCCACCCAGAGAGCAGGGCACTCGTGGAAAGTGGGGAGCCCAGGGTGAGTGAGGATGAACATTCCACTTTGCTCGTTAACAGTTGTCACCATTTATCAAAGGAAATGAAAAACAAACAGTGCAGCAATTTTAATTACTCTGCATTGAGGAGGTGATCAAACACCCCGTGATTTAATTATGGATCCAGAGGCAGGCACTGAGAGGCAGCCTCCAGGAGCTCAGAAGCTGCTGCAGCCTTGCCCAGGGAACGCTCTCCCTCTGTAGAACAAGCCTCCTCTGTCCCCAGACCTGAGCTCCATGACCTTTGTTCTCCCTTCAGGTCCAAGAAGGACATACGGAGCTGGAGCCGAGTGCGAGGGTCAGGTGGAGTGGATTGAGGAGACAGAGACACGTAAACGGCTGTAAGAAAAGAAAACACATGTTATTGGGGGAGCCCACTTGGACCAAAGTTCCCAGGTCTCAGCTGGAGCTGGCTGGTCCGCAGACTCCTCAGTGCCGCTTTGGCAGATCCTCCTGCTCTTTTTCTGGTGCCCCAAGAAGGCCATTCTGGACCTTCTCTGTCGGGTTTAAGGAGGCCGAAGTGCAACCTCAGAATTCCAGGATTCACAGACAAAGAGCGCTCCTGCTTCCTCCCTGTGTGGAGCCCATATGTCCGTTGGCTGCTACCATCTTTTGACATCTTGCCTTCTTTTGGGGCTGGTCCTAATGGATGCTTGGCCCTCTCCTTGTTAAATACATTTTCACCCTCACTGCATCCTCCAACCTGAGTTTTCTTTTGTTTTTGTAAACTAGCCGAGAGCACTTAAAGCCTGTGATTCTGAGACAATCCAGAGCAAGCCTTCTGATATTCCTTGGGACACTGAACACAGGCTTTCGCCACGTCCTCCCAGCGGTCTCTTGGGGCTCTCGCCATGTCAGGGCTGCCTAACCTAAACATAAGCGTTATTTCGCCTGCAGTTAAATTGCAAAATGTTGCTATTTTCCAGAAACTACCACAACCTGCAGGTACAACAGAGCATTTCACCAGCTGTGGCAAAGGCTACATTATCTTGCAGAAGCAGCAAAGTCACCCGCAGCTGGGAGAGACCAGAAACCTGAGGGCAGTGTGTTTGTAATTGCCTGGAGATACGGATTAATAACTTAACTTTTTGCCCTCTTCTGGGGGCAATCAGCAGAGGGTCAAATCTCCAAATGAGAGTATTTCCTCTAGAGAAACAAAGCTTCTTCCAGGGTATCCACATGTTTCTTTTTAGCTGAAGATCCAAGTTATATGGAAATGGGGCAACTGAACTCATTGAAAGGTGAGGCCAAAAGAGCTGGAGATGTGATATTTATTGGTGATTGATATTCAACTCAGTGCCTCACTCAGCATCTGCAATCATGTTAACCAGGACTGAATCTAAAACAGCCCCTCTCCCAGGGCACAAGGCATCCAGTACCTTTGCATTTGTACCACTGACTTGCCATCTACAGTACTGAGGTCACCTTGTGACCCTTCTTCCTGGAAGAATCCTCTAACTTCCCCCTATGTCAATGCCACAGGTGCCCGAGTTCTTACCTTGACCCTGCCACAGACCACATGACAGGAGACAGGTCATTGAATTTGTCTAGGCCTCAGTTTTTGCTCTGTCAGATGTGAGCTAAAGATGCTTTTACTACCCCAAGTGAGTTTAAAATGTGATGATGCTGTGTGGGATCACTTTGGAAAGTTAGAAAGCTTTGTTGTTAATGCAAGGGAAACTATTATTTCATTTAAATCCTACATTTTCTTCACTGATTTCCTTTTCTTCATTACTTTTTGGGTGTCAGATCTGCTGGGTGTACTCTTGGGCATTTTCAGAGGCCCCCAGGCTGGGCTGAAGATGCTCAGTGTCCATTGGCGGGGCTGTTGCTGAATTATTACAATTCCAGTTATATGAGTCCTGGTTTTCTGGACGCAGTGTATACACAGCCTGTAAACCCAAGGAGAATGAAGAAAGGGACAGATCCTGAAAACTAGTGCATTGCCCTGCTGGATTTATTTTCCAGTCATGCCTCAAATTGCTCAAGCAACCAAAATCAGAGTCGGCAGCAAATCCATTCAGCCTATTTTTGTTTCGCTAATAGTTCTTGGGGTGGTCTCTATTTGAGCCTCTTGTATCACCAGGATGTATTGGTGACTTGCAGGCACACATTTCCTGGAGAGGAGACAAGAATCACTCTCGGGTGTGACACTTGAGTATATAAAGCCAGCGGCTGTTGAATAAATAATGTGTTTCTGTGGAAGAGCCATTGTGGGTGTTGAAGGCTGGAGACATGCTAAGGACCTGGAGATAAAAAGCCTGAAATATGTAGGACTTGCTGTTACTTTTGGAAAGATCAGGGGAGAAATGTTAGTTCAGCAGGCAGAGAGAGTGTCCATGCCCTTGGTAAGCTTTCTGCTTCCTGCAAAAACAGGGATGGCGTTTGTCTCTTTCCCAGCTCTCTCTGAGTTGTATTGTCTTTTTTCACATACAACTGTCACCTTCCAGGGAGTTGGCCACAGGGGCCACAGGATCACGCTATGTCTGCGATTCAGCAGCCCCTGGTGGATCGTGCACAGGCGGCTTTTGTTAGGGGGCTGTGTGGGGAGCTGAGCAGCGACTGGAGAGGTCATTGCCATGAACGTGATTCAATGAAAGGTCTGGTTCCAATTTATAATCAAGGTCCTCTCAGTGGGGGGCTTTGAGACAGCTTGGCTTCCTGCAGAGGAAAGGGGCAGAAGGAAGCCCAAGTTGTTTCCTGGCCTTGACTTTTTGCTCAGGGCTTGAATTTCAGGGCTGCAGACGCTTTGGAGGAGTATTTAAAAAATGTATTTGATAATATTCTGTAAGACTTCGATTGACTGCAAGCCAGCCAAGGACCAGCCAGACTGGAGCTTCGTAATTATTACCTTCCTCTCGCAGAGATTTAAAGTGGATTAAGTGCTTAGAAGTGCCTAATTGCTTGTGGACTCCCTTTCTGACACTGGCAGGTGAAGACAGGTTGTAAATGACCGCTTTCTCTTGCCCCCCAAATCAAGTGCAACAGCCTAGGCCGGATCTGTGACAAGTGGGCAGTCAGCAGCTACAACTGGCTTCACCTTCCTGGTGGTGATATCTGGAATTCAGTCAGAGACGCAAACCATTTCTCTTTTTTTGGCAGGTGGGAAGAAACTGGAATGTGTAATAAGGATTAGAAGACCCTTAAAGCAAATGCTTAAGCAAAAGTTTGATTTCAAACCTCTGGAAAAGATGGCTGAATCTGGAGTCAGAAGATATGGATGTGGAGTTTCTGGGGCATGGATCTGAGTACCTGCTCTATGTACACTAGTTATATGGACCTTAGGCGACCTTCCAGTGTAAGGCCCGGGGATGGTGTGGCTCAGCTTAGAGGCGCAGTTGGTGGGAAGAGGAAGAATTGGCGAGCTCACTTGGTCCCCTTGGGATCCTGCCGCCACTTGAAAGCACGTTTGTTTATTTCTGTTAGTGTCACCTCTTGATCTGGCTAAGACTCAGGAAGCACTGGTGGTGGCTGAGGGAAGATTTCACACTGATGTCTCCTTCCAGATCTCTTCCTAATGACAAGGCCTCAGTTACTAATTAGAGAGTGGAGCCCCTCCATGGGCTCTAAGACACTGAAATGTCTCACAAGTTGCTGTGTGCT
Organism: Furipterus horrens; assembly: GCF_987537825.1. Lineage (NCBI taxonomy): Eukaryota > Metazoa > Chordata > Mammalia > Chiroptera > Furipteridae > Furipterus > Furipterus horrens. Next base: position 75,687,879 of record NW_028327182.1, read on the forward strand.
GCCTGCCTCTCCCTGGAGAAGACCCAGAGATTCTCTTGGAATTGTTTTTTTGGGGACCACCCTCTGGAATCTTTTAAATAATTTTAAGTATAAGACTCAAAGAATAGAAACAATGTTCTATTTAGGCATGATTGACCACACTAGCCGTGCATTTTATTTTGGCTGCAGCAACACTAGCTGAAGTGTGTAGCATGGTGCCGAGTACTGAGTACAGAGAAGAGAGAGTCCCAGTCCATGCGGAGTGCACCACTGCAAGAGTGCATTTCATCTCTTATATGTAAGTGTGCATAGGAAGCTGGAGAGCCTAGAAAGGAGCCTGTAACCCAGCACCCAGCTTGGGTGCGAGGAGGAGTGGGAATGTGCCAGGCAGATGATGTCTAACACATGGACTAGCGGGGTGATGATGATGAGGAAAGACAGCCTAGCATTCATCAAGAGAGGAAGGCAAGAGCAAGCAGGGCAAGTTGTCAGCCATGGTGTGGTGTGCCTTTGGAATGGCTGAAATTAGTCAGCAATGCAGCTGGACAGGAGGCCTTGCCTGGTTCTCCAGATACATTTACATTTCAGTGGGAGTTCGCAATTGTTCAAGTTTCAAAATAAATCTCATCAGAAACTGAGAGCAGCTAAGGTCTTGGAGGAAAGCCAGCCATCAATGGAGGCCAGGTCCTTCTTTGGAGTGTTCATTGCAAAAACGTGTTATAATGTACTGTTTTACCCCACGGTCCTACCGATTGTAGGTCTAATGACATTTCTAAGAAAGATCTCTTACTGTCAGACAAAATAACCTGTGATGCCACTTGCTCTTCTTGCCCTGTGACATCAGCATCCACTGGGGTTCTGTTGTACACAGTTTCCATGTCGTGGTATTCCATAGCAGATTAGCCAAAGAACTCCCCAAGGTGCCAGGTGGCTTGAAATATCTCATTAGGAATAGCTGTGTGGGAAGAAACAATATTTTTAGCAGTAGGTAGGAAGTGCTACTGAAATATGACTTCTTTGACATTATGAGGCTTAGAATCATTTGTTCATGTCAGATGGTATGATAGTAACTGTAACCACATTGGGGACCACAGATCAAAAGAATGGGATTCAGCACTAGCATATTTCTTTCTTGCATATTATTAAATAGCACAGAGCCCATCTCAGGATATAGCATTACCAGAAACAATTCCTTGCTTAGTATTGCACAAATGTTACTCTGAGATAAAGTTGATGTATTCTTGGAGGAGTTCTGGGGCTCTGGGAATTGATCTGGTCTCAGAATTTCTGATGAGGTGACATCCATAGTTGGGGCTGCTGTGTGAGGTCTGCTTCATGAGCAGGCAGGCGGGAAGAGATGTCACAGAGAGGGTTTGCTGAGAGACAGACTGCAGAGTTTAGTACTCATGATGGCTCCTGGGTGGACACCCATGGCAGGGGGTACAGAAGGACAGGGAGGTTGGCCCTGTCCCCACGGGGAGTTCTAGCGCTTAAATGAACTGCCAGAATTGTCCCATATTGGGCCGCGGTGGCTGGGCTTTTCTACCCTTGCATTCATTTGTCACTGGTGTGGGTCTCACATCGGGTGAGGTGGCTCTGTCTCAGCAGAGGACACTCCTGAAGGGGCAGACAGCTGAAGCTCAAATACCAACTCCACTCTGAGCAGCTGGGGCAAGAAGTCCTTCCTTGAAAGGGCATCTGGCCCAAAGACTGGTCCGTCCACCACAAGAGGTTCCGAGTACTTATCTTAATGTAGGCCCAGACTACTCAGTCACTAAGCAAATCACAGCTCATTGACTTGGGAGGATGGCCTATTATTTTGGGGTGGTGAGACGCAGGAATTGTTGCGTATGATAAAAATTGCATTGCTAGCGCTCCGCTGTAGATGGAATCAGTCCTTAAATTTATTTCCCACTCTGGGCCTAATATCTTCATTGGCATAGGTCTCTTGGCTTTATTGTCACCTGTAAAATCCAAGAACATGGCAGGAGAGGTGAGGTACCTCCAACCCAAATGTCTGCTCCTCTGTCTGCTTTCAGTCCCTCTCACCATCCGCTGGGACCTGACCTGGGAAGATGGTGTTTGTTGGGCATTTCTGCATCCTTGCTGCCACCAGTCAAAACCACAAGTGTCTGGTGTTCTGAAAGTTTAAATGATTGCCTTTGGTTCCTCCCTGCCCAAAATGATTCCTAAAAGGAAGACAGTAAATATTTTGGACTGCAGCAGAGCAAAGGGGGGTGGAAATGTTATTGTAGGAGTTAGGTGTCCCCACTTTGCATTTTACTAACAGGGCAAGTGTGCAAAAGTCCTGTAATCATCCTGGGTGTCTTTTCTGTGTTTTCTGTGATTGTGAAAGATTTGGTTTGATGATCCCCAAGGTCTTTTCTAGTGTTGTAATTTCCTTATTGCTACCTCCGTCGTGGGTGGCGCTCATTCTCTCTCTCACCCACTCACTCCTCGCTTGCCTGAGTCCCTGCCCCTTGACTTTTGCTCTGCTTCAACTTTTCATCCCTTCTTCCACTGCCAGCTGAAGTGTTCATGTTCCCGTTTCCTTGCCAGCCCTTCCGTGACCCTGCTCTGCTCTTCCACTGAGCAACTCCTCCTCCCTCTAAGCAAGTGGGGGAAGGTGAGTAGGAGGGATGCAGGAGTGGTGGCCTTGATTTCAGGGCAATTCGGTTTTTGCAGGCAAGCAGGTTAGAGAGTGGGGCTGACAATTCACTGCCAGGTTGGTGCAGAGCTGATGGGAGAGGGAGGCATGACCTCAGAAGGGCATTGCCCTGCCTGTACTTGATGTGCCCACTCTTTTCCCCAAAGCCAGAAACTGCTCAGCCAGGTGATGACTATATCAGAATGGTTCCTGGAACCTGCCCAACCCCAGTGTCCCTCAGCTGAAAGGTGAGAAGAAATGATTCAGGGCAAGAATTTGGAAGTGCAACTATGTTCAGGACTGGCATGGTGGCATGTGTGCTGTTCCCCAACATCAGGGCTGTTGCCAGACAGCCAGGCTGTCATTTCTGGCGAGGTGACAAGACCCTGAAACTCTGATGTGAGGCATTAGCTCATTACCTGGTATCCCAGTGGTCATGACCATCTGCTCAGTTTAGCCCCTCACAAATGGCAAAGTAGATTTCACAAGACACCAGCACCAACATGCCAGTGTGTGAGTAGTTTGGATATGCTCAAAGCTAGAGAAAAATAGAGTAGCCTTCTTAGAAGGTGCCACTGGTGTTTGAAAAGGGCTCCTAGTTAAAATGCCTGAAAAGGAACTCATAGTCAGTGCACCTGTACAGAGGCCATATCCTAAAATCGTGCTATTCTTTTCTATAAGTGGCTTGATTTCAGAGTCATAAAAATCCCACATTCTGTTCAAATGAGGAATAGATTGAGACTGCCCTGAATAAGCATTCTTAGTGAGGTCTGGGTTGTTCAGTGTTATTATCCAGAGCATGGAGCAAAAAGGTGATATTCAAATGTAATCTCTTAAGTGCAAGACCCTTGAAAGTCTCTGGCTTTTTCCAGCTTCCTCACAAAGCATGTAAGAAGTATAACTAGGTAAAAAGTACACGTCTGTGGAATTCTTTTCCAGCCATGTCAAGCTACCAGTGTACAAGTTAGTTAGTTAAAATAATGCTACGTAAGTCCTGGAGTCAGTGGCTTAATGCATTAGAATTTCATTTCTCAAACGCATGAAGTCCAGTTGGACACCAGGGACTGGGGACATGGGGCTCTATTCCATGTAGTCATTCAGGAACTCAGACTTTCAGACATCCTGCCTTCTTTGACATATGGCTTCCATCGTTGACCAGGGTATCAGTATCCAGCCCGCAGCAGGAGGGAGAGCAGATAGATGATGAGGCAGCAGGCATTTAAGGGCCAAGCCTAGACGTGTGCACATGACCTTTGCCCATAGTCCATCAGCCAGAACTCAGTTATGTGACACACTTACTGCAGGAGAGAGTGAGAAATTCAGCCTAATTTTTTTGTGGCTGGGGGAAGGGGCAAAACAACAACAGCAACAAACTGTTTCTGTCACAGACAGTGTGGAGGACTGGTTTCTAGAAAATCATCTCTCATCATTGATGCACACACAGTATCTGTCACAGCTCCCTCTCTCATTTACCATCTGTAATAGCAGAATGGGCGGACCTATGACACCTTCCAAAGCAAGGTTAAGATCTGGCAATGACTCGCGTCTATCTAGCTACATGCTTCTCTCTCATCCTGCCCTTCTGAAGAAACCATCATCCAAATCCTGTCCTCATTTATTTGTGCCAAACATTTTAAGAGTTGTATTGTGTCTACGTGTATCTCCAAGATGTATCTATTTCTGTTTTAGTTGTTTCTGACCTTATAAAAAGAACCTTTGACTTACCTTTTTCAAATATTAGATTGCTAGGATGCATCTGTAGTCTGGTATGTCTCCATGCTTCACTTACGTTGTAATTACACCTCAATTTAGTCATCCACTCTTCTGTAATGTGCATGTGGGCTGATTGCAGGCTTAGCTCTTCGAACAATGCTACTCTCATCACCCTTTACATGCCTGGTGTTGTACATGAGCAAGAGTATTGCCTGCAAACTGGGAGTGCAGCTGCTGGGTTGTTTAGCCTAATGAGATAATGCTTTCAACTTACCCTCCTGTCAAAAATTTATAAGAGACCCCATATGTCCATACAACTTCATCAACACTTAAGATAGCCAGCTAATTTAATTTTTACTAAGTCTTTCATTATTAATGAGCAAAATACACATACTTTTATATGTTTGACTGCCCCTGGTAGCTGAATTCCCTAAGCTATATTTTCAGTACTTTTTGCTGAACCCCAAAGCAAGAGGTGTCATCAGGTCGCAAACCAGTTCTCAGATCAGAAAAGAAGTTCTGACAAAACAATTTCATGGAACAGGCAGACCTGCACACAGGCCTTTGTCAGTCTGTGGGTGGGCAGCCCCTAACTTTGCAATATTTTAATTCCTGTGCCTTCCTATCTTGGCCACTCTATATACTTATAATGGGCTTTGCAATTGTGTTGAATTTTGGAAAAGGTAGTGGACAAATGTCGACCCTGGAGAAGCCCAGTCCAGTTAGTGTGCTGTAGTGGAAAACGGAGCTGAACGCGTCTGCTGGCTGACTGACAGCCCCCGCAGCAGCCTTGGAGTGTGGATCGAAATAAAAGCAATAGTGTTCCCTGCAGCAGCTCATTCCGTCTCATCTGTGCCTTCCTCTGCAGTGGGTACAGGTGCAGCGCTGCGCCTGAGCCCTAGGTGTGAGAGCTGCATTTAAGTCTGCCCTCAATCTGTCTGGTTTCTAGGGGCAGTTTTGTAAAGATAAATCATGTAAACAAGTTACAGTAATGGAACACTTGTTTATAAACTGTGTGTTCGAAGGCTTGTATCCAATGTGAAAGTGAAAGGTCTTATCTTTTAGCTTGTTGAGCAGGCACAGGGAGCTAGCACGCTGGAAAGTGGGGAATCTGCGTCGGCATCCCTCCCCTGAGGGGTGGGGTGTTGGGAGCCTGTTCTTAGAATGTGAGTGGCTTTTCCGCCTGGCTGCACAGCCCTTTAGTTTGATGGAATGAGCAAAGGAAAACACAAGAGGTACCTTTTACTCCCCCATCTTTTCTCCTTCCCTCTCCTCCTTCTCTTTGTGGACTAGTGATCCTTCCTTCCTTCCTTCCTTCCTTCCTTCCTTCCTTCCTTCCTCCCTTCCTTCCTTCCTTCCTTCCTTCCTTTCTTTCTTTCTTTCTCCCTCTCTTTCTCTCTTCCTTTCTTTCATTTTCTCAGCCTCTGGCTTTCCTCCTGTGATGGGTGCTGTTTTTGCTTTGACTGGAAGTGATAAAGCAATGGGAAATTCAAGCTCTCAGCCCACCACTCATGTCACCCCTCGGAAAGTATAGACAGAGAAAGAAAATGCTTCTGACCCACTGTGACTGGCACAGGGGCTGGAGTTTACCCACTCATATCTTACAAACGCAGACAGTGTTTTCCTTGACAAGAGCACTCCATCATGCTGCCTGGACCTGTCAGTCAGCCAGGTGCAGTTGAGCTCAATGCTTTATTGCCAGGGTTCTCCTCAAAGCAGCTTCCAAAAGGGCCCTTGGAACCCAGACAGAACCCATCGGCTTTCACCCTTTGAAATACCTTCTTAGCTCCCTCTTCCTCCATCCCTAATCTCTACTGTTAGGTGGAGGCAATGGTTCAGTATTAAAATCTTAGTGAAGACCATTGGACCAGGGGGCAAGAGAAAATCCTAGAATGACATGTGGGAGAGCCAGAGCCACTGTCTATTAGCTGGTGTGAATAGTTTATGTCTAGGAAGAGACAAGAATCCTGTCCATGTTTACGAAGAATGGTATATACTGGATCCCAGTATGTGAACCTTCTTTGTGAGACCAGTACCATGCACATAGTAAATGCTCAATAAAAATCATTTAATGAATATGGGGGCATCCTAGTGAGGTTGTATAATGTCCTGGACGTGGGCAGAGGCCTTTTGGTGAATTCAATAAAAAAATCTGAGGGGCTGGAGAGTTCTGAAGCGTTGGGCTCCATTCATGACCCTGGAGTCTAAAACTCAGATGTGTACATTCAGACAAAGAAAAAGGGGCTAGCATAGGGAAGAATGACAAGGAACCAGTTACACAGGTGTTGGGGGATATGCTTACAGCTCTCCTTCCCAGATGTCATCAGACTAGCCTGTGCCATGTGTGAACAAGACTGACAGATATGGTTCCACCACCCAGGGCTGTGGGTGAGGCATGTATGCCCAGCAGTGGCAGATGCCTCTGAGTCAGGAATCACAGAGCTTGGTTTTACATGTGATGAAAATGGTGCCATTAAAAGGCAATTATTCAAGTGGTGTGAGTCAGCTATGCAGCTCCTGGCGATGCCAAGCAAGAGAAGAGAGTGGCATGCAGAGTCTCTCTCTTTCTCTCTGCCTCCCTCCCTCCCTCCCTCTCCTGCTCTCTCTCTCTGCATGTCTCTTTAAACAAAGCTCAGAGCTCAGGCTGGAAAACAGAGCTTGCACCTGCATGTGGATGACGCATGGCGAGGGGCCTGGACTGCCAAATTCCTTTATCTGAGCAACACCAGGAATGGGAAAAGCAGCATCAGACCAGAAGACAGGGCTCATCCTGAGAAACAGGGAATCAAAAAGATTCTTCAAGTGGGTCATGCGCATGACCTTCATTCTGATTCAGCCACCTCACAGGAGGTTCCGGGTTTCCTGGTCTTACAACCTATGGGGTGTATGGTGAATTAAAGGGAACTGTGGGTTGGCCTCTTCAGGCCCTGAAAGCTAGGTTTCAGCCATCTACTTCATCTCTGCTGCTCTGTGCTCCTCCCTGCCCCCTTTCTCTCTGGCACGATTTCATGGAAGAGCAATATGCTTTCACTTGTGGAGTACTTTTCATGTTTTTTTTTCTTCCTTCCCCCTAAGGTTGCTTGGTCGGCTGCCATGGCAACCAGCCCAGCATCACCCACCTCCACGTGGAGGCAGATGTGAAAGGGACAGGACAGTCCCTGCTTCCAGCTCATCCTCTGCAGCTCCTGGGTTTGAGCTTGCGGGGGTGGTGGTGGTGGTGGTGGTGGGTCACTGTGGAGATGTGTGCTCAAAGCTTTTTCTTTTTGTTGCTGGGGAAGCTAGAAGAGGAGTTTTAACATGACCCAGTAGGTAGGACAGTGGTAGAACGTGAAAGGAGAATGGAGCAAAGGTCAGGCCACCAAAACTGAATTTCGGTTCAGGAGCCCTTTTACAGGTGGTATAACAACTCAAAAGGATCACAAGGGAGCAGACTGAGGCTTGTTTGATTTGTGCTGATAATGGCCAGCCCTGGTTCTGATAACTTTCCCCTTTCTGAGCAGAGTTTGATCCATCCCAGTATTGATAAAACAAAACAGAACCATGTCAATAAGTTTTGGGGGTTTAGTAAGTTTTAAATGTGGTAGAATTTTGTCAGCAGTGATATGCCTCAAATCTGCTTCATGTTCATAACTGGGGAATGGTTCCTTTTAACTGGTGGCATTTTTAGTCTGTCATTCAGCTCATCAAAATTGAAGGAGACAGAAGCACAGTGGACACTGGACACAGAGGACCAGAGTTGCTGCAAGTGGTGGCTTTGGTGGGTGAGGGTGGGCATCGAGTGGTGGGTCCCAAAATGGGTGAAGAGGAGCCAGCCAGACTAGTCAGAAGGGTGCCGTGGTGTTTGAGGGTATGAGGCCCAGTGCAGAGGGTGGGGCAGAAGTAGGTGCCTTATCTGAGGGTGAGGAGGTCACAGACTCTGTGGATGTGCAGGCAGCAGCAGGGCTAGCCTGTCTGGGAGATGACAGCACTCTCCGGCTTGATTCATGTAAATCTGGGGAAGTAAGTCTACACCCTGAGGTCAGGAGCAGCTTCCAAGGCTCCACCTGGACTGCAGGAGCTCTCCAGCATATTAATTCTGGGCAGGATGTCCGACCCTTCGCTAGACAGGCAGTAGGAGAGCAGACTGAAGGGCTTCTGTGCCGAGTTCAACCACAGGGAGGCAGCCTGGCGTGAGGGCTGGCTGATGGGCACTGTCATCCCTGGCTGGCACACTTGACCGCCACGGAGGAGCGGTGCGACCCCCGAGTCATTATGCAGCTCCTTCACCTTAGTTTCTCACCTAGAAAATGAGGGTGATTCTGCCTGTCTCTGCAAGGGAATTAAACCAGGTGGTTAATCCCTTAGCACTAAACCTGGTCCAGGAGCAGCACTTAAGACATTTATAATAGTGAAATAAAATCTGTATTCCTTCTGGGTCTAGACCCTTTCATGAAGGTTAAGCACTATTAGGGGCATCTTTAGAGAAGCCACAATCTCTAATACTGGCCATATGGTTCACAAAGGGACATGGAGTGACAGTCTGGAGATTCAGAAATCTGCTCCTCAAGGCAAGAGCAGCTCTTTGGTTGAAATTGCCGTGGGTCTTAAGTCTTATTTTTATTTTATTTTTTTAATTTTATTTTTTGGTTTTTCATTTACAGTTGTCCCATTTTTCCCCCATTGCTCCCCCCACCCAGCCCACCCCTTCTCCCACAGTCATATCCCTCCCCGTTGTCTATGTCCATGAGTCATTTATACACATTCCTTGACTAAACCCTTCCCTTACTTATCCCCCTTCTCTCCCTCCCCCCTCCCCCTCTTGACTGTTTTTCTGCTCCTTGTCCTATTTAGTTCATTTGTTTATGTTGTTCTTTAGTTTCCTGTATTAGGTGATTAAGTCTTATTTTTAAACGGCTAGTGAGGAGAGAGAGTGGGGGGAAAGTAGGTTATTAGATCTTATAGGTGAATTTTATAGTGGAAATGTCCAATTTTACTATAATGACAGAACACCCACTGGTGGAGATCACTGAGCCAAGGGCTTCTCTCCGCGAGGACCTAGGGCCAAGGAGATGACACTCTGGGGAGCATGACTGTAGGTGACCATCTCAAGGTTACCACAGTGAGTGGCTATGGGTCCAGACAGCTGGGATGCATCCAGTTTTCGTATGGTGTGTGCTTCCCTCTGTGTCCCCCAGGGAGCAAGCAGGTCACGGCAAGAAGAGTACTAGTGGGCGAGAGAGAAGGTGGGACTGAATTCTCATCAAACTGTCTTTCTGCCAGTATTAGCACCCACTGTTAACAAAAATAGGTTTTAAATGCCCATGAAGCAAGGGGTCCTCACAGGCATAAGGCCCGAGTATCAGCCAGCAGTAGAATTCAGTGGAAATGAGCCATATTTGTAAATGATATTGTTAATACAAAAGAGAAGGCCTATGATGGCAATAAAAGCTTTGATTTCAGCACACCAACTGTGTTATTTCCCCCCTTAGTGTGAATGTGGATCTATTTATTTCTCTGCTTGAATATTTGCAGCATCCCTCCTAAAAATGAGAATAATAAAAATAATATAAAATTAATAATATTCATAATAATGGTGGTAATATCTGTTTTTGAGTGTGTGTCATATGCCCCAGTCTTTGCTAGATTTTTTTTTAAATCTACATTGCCTCTAATCCTCACAATAGCCCTGGGATAATGTTTCAGATTTCACAAATGAGGAATGAGGAAGAAAGGGCTCAGGGAGGATATATAACTTGTTCAAAAACCTGGTTGGCGAGTGACCAACTTGGATTTGAACTAATGTCTTTTTCCTCTGAGGAGCCCTACATGGATTTTGGGATCTTTGAGTCTGAAGCTATTTTAACACTTATCAGAAATGAAGTGGAATGAAGAATATTACTCTTTGTCATGAAGCCTCAATTTTCTCTGGGTTTTCAGCTTGTGTTCCTGAAATCTGCTCTTGAGACGCAGGAAGAAGCAGAAAGGAAGGCTTCATATCTGCATCTGAAGATCCTGCAAAGGCCATTCCTTGCATCTTGAGAAAAGTTTTGGGACCTGCCCCCCCCCCCCGCCCCCCCGTCTCTCCTCCTTCCATCGGCATCTTGAGCTTTGTGGACTCTTCTTTCCCTTACATTCTGCTGCCACCTTACTTTATGTTGCATAATCTTAAATGAGCCCTACCCATGCCCCTTGTATTGATCTTTCCATGCCTACTTGTGGTAAGATTTTTCTCTGTGCCATGAAGATAATTAGCTTTTGAGTCGGAACCCATTTTCCTTCACTCTACTTCTACTCATCCTTAAATGTTCAACTCTTGTAGAACTTCTTTGAAGAATTTCTTACAATCCTGCTTGTCTTCTCAAATCCCGTAGCACTTTTTACTGTCCAAATTACACTTGCTATCTGTGCTTTAGTTATTTGTGTGTATCTCTTCTCACTCAATAGTTCATAATGATTTGGAAGAGAGGAGCTGTGCCTTCTGCTATTATCTCTGTGCCTCATACATTGCAGATGCTCGACAACCATTGTTAAATAAACAAGCTCTTCTCTATATTTCCTTTACTTGTTATACCTAGCTATACTTCAGAGTCTTATACTGTCACTGCTACACCCTTAAATAGATCTCTGTATAGGGACCTGGGGCAACAAATGAAAATCTGATCAGACTCCTGTTCTAATACTGTCTCCAACTCCACTCTGGACTTCTTTACTAAAATACAGGCAGACTATTTTCTATGGGTACTCAAGAGTGATGGAGAGGTTATTCAAATCTTCAGTGTTTGCTTTGGAATGTGCCAGGGTGGAGAGCACTGAGGAAGCTCTCATTCAGATCTGTTTCAGATCCAGAAAATCAAACTTATCAAACTCCTACCTTCCCCCACTCTTATCTCTCTCTTCTCCAGTTCCAAGGACTCAGAGTGTAGCACAGTCAGTATGTTTCTAGGGTGGAGGTCACCACAGATTGACTCTGATGGGATTGTAGGATTGACCAATAAGTGGTCAGTGGCTTTGCCCTGTCTCTCATCTAGCTGCTGATTCAGAGCCATGGACAAGCTTCAAGAAAGGTTATCAGGTTTGCCTTTTTCTTGTGAGCTCACCTGTACTTCCTTCCTAAGGCCAGAGAAGCCAATAATCCTATTCTAAAGGAGCCAGGGGCGGTGAGCAACAGGTAGCCCCTCCCCCACCTTGGGAATTTCACTCCTTAAATGGTAAATCAGTCCCTTTAGCTGTTTAAAGCGACCTACACAAAAAGCTCTCACGCACAAACCATGCTGATACTTGTCCACTAATTCTCTCCCACTGGAATTTAACTCATTGTATTCTATTTGGGCCTTGTAAATGTCAAAGGCATCTGTATTGTCCTTTTACTGTAAATTGGCTTGTACGAATCAATATTTTTATATGCAAACATATATATAAAGTAGTGAAATAAAGCCACGATATTCTCTTCTTCCTTTGGATATCGTTTTTAGTACACAAATTTTATATTCTGCCTTTAAAGCTATTTTTGCTGCACGGCTACTTTCCCAAGACTCAGACTCCTATGGGCCCCACTTGGTCTGACATGTACCTTGAATATCCTTTCACAGTATTTGATTTCTGCAGTCAGTTGTATAATGAGGAAGGAGTGTGCAGTGAGTTTGTAGATTTCTGTTAACCAGGTCACCCATGAATCTATTTTTGTGCGTTTCTTTATTAAAAATAGCAGGGAACAGGATAATATTTAAACACAACTACTTATAGGAGCCTAGCTTCAAAACTACACCTAATAAGTCTTCTCCTATTTGGCATTTCAAAATGTTGTACTACATTTTCCCATCATCAAAGCAGCTTTTCTCCTTTTGCATTTTGAGATGTGAGTAGAGACCATTACCAATGACAATGGATTTTTTGGGTAGTCATATGAATTTGTGATTCTCTGCTCCACTTAGACCATATCTGTAATGTTTCATTTAGTTCTTGGCACTGCCTTTGAATATGGCCCTAAAGAAATAGACACAGAACAAAATGGTGAGGAAGGTCAGGGAGTGGGAATAGATAGAAGAGAGTTGTATTCAAACACTTGAGGGAGGATATCTCATGAAAAAAGAGAGTAAAATTGTTCTGTGCTGTACCCGAACACAGAATCAATGAGTGTAATCTATAGCAGGACCGATTTTGATGCAACCTAAAAAGTACCTAACAACTAGAGTTGCCAGATTCTCTGGAATAGGTTGTCATGTGAGATAATGAGCCTCTAGGCACTTCAAATGTGGGACTTTAGGTTGACTGGGCTGTCTGCCAAGAATGATGCTTCCAGAAAAACATGTCCACTTCAGCTATGAGAGTCAGTGGTCTTTACTATTTGGCATTACTGGGGGAATTGAAAAACCAGTGGTACTGTTGTTTCTTAGAAACTGAATCCTTTTAAATTGCTTAATACAAATGCCTTGATCTACGGTGGCAGCCAAGGCCCAGGCAGAAAGTGGGTTTGGAAGTTGCTAAGGCAGGCATTTTTTTATTCCAGGAACATACTTTACTTATGTGGTCCAGCTGTTTAGTTGGTTTCAAAAATCCATCAAAATGGAGCACAATCTTTCATTTTGTTGCTTCAATCAAGACTTAGTAACCTCTGGTTGAAGGTTGAGGCTTCAGGATTCTCTTCCAACATGCCTCAAGACCTCTCCAAATAAGACCATAGTAATGAATCAGACGAAGCTGCACCAAATTCACAGAAGATCAACTGAACATCTTCATCAAAACATTCAACCAAAAACCTTACCCAGGTTACACTACCAAGCAAAAACTTGCTTTAGAAATCAACACTGAGAAGTCTAGAATCCAGATTTGGTTTCAGAATTGAAGAGCTGGGCACTGAGTCCAGAAAAGATCAGAACCAGAGGAAGAATTAGAAGTGTCATACCAGCTATAGTTCCTCCCAATTACACACCCTCGTCACAACCTTACAGACAACCTGTACCTTGGGATTAATTCCAGACAGCAACTTGCTAGGGAAGCTGGGGTTCCAGAGCCAAGAGCCCAAATTTGGTTTCAAAATCAAAGATCTCGATTCATGTTGAGAGAAAAAGAGAACCCATTGAGCCTTTAGAACAGAAACAAAACCAGGAACAAGATCTCTGGCATGATAGAGCTCAAGGTACAGAAACTACATACAAAGGCACCAATCTCATTACAACTGTCTTATTTCTCTGAAGCCGTAACAGGATGGAGCAAGAGACAAATCAGTATATTTGATGTCATCAACCTGGGCTCCAAATCTCTTTCACACTTCCTGGGAACATACTCTTCTCAGCATACATTCAGCTTCTTCAGAAGTTGAGCCTTCTAGAGATAGTAAACAGGACTTCAGGAGGCAGACAGATATAAGGCACCACACAACCTTACTGGTGGAGCCTGGCTCCACAGTTTAGCAGATGTCAAGGACCATGAAAATAAACTTTTTCATAGCATTAAAAAAAAAAAAAAAAGACTTGGCTAACATCTTACCAACATCAGTATATTATTGAAAGTGTGATAACACTCCCTTTCAAATGAAGATAATTTTACAGTTTATGTAGTATCTTCTCCTGTTGATATTCACCACAATTCTCTAAGGAGGCATGAAAAATATGTTCTACATTTTTATAGGAGGGAAAGTGAGACCTACAAGGCTTAGTGACTTATCCAACATCACACGGCTGGCAGGTAGCATTAGACCTGGGATGGCTCTGGAGTGTGGAAATTGGAATCATGCAAACTAGGTAGTATTTATGGCCATGCCAATTATCAACAATGTGAAATGAGGGCATTTGAATAAGATGAACTCCAAGGTGCTCACCTATTGTTTGAAATTCTCTTGCCTCTTCACACCGCATGTTGTCTGGCACAGTTCTTCCTTTTTGCCTGGCAGGAAGGAGGTAAAATGAGCAAAGTTTGTGGACTGAAGGAAAACATTCTGATGCATTGGTGTGTGTTTCTGGAGTGTCAACATCACACTTCAGCTGCTATAAGACACCTTTCTGCCAGATCACTTTCACAAGCTGGGACCCTTGGCAGTATTTTGATTTGGGGTTTGAAATTTGAAATATGTTGATATGTACCTTTGTGGTATGGAGTGGTGAAGGTGGTCTTTGTGAATCTCACTAACTCTAGATATAGAAGAGTCAGAAGGAATGGCGAGGACTCCATATTTTACAAGGTATATGCTAGCAAGGAAAGTTGTAATTCAGTATAATTTTATTTTGTAATTTTTAAAGTATAGCTGTTAAAATTAGATTTCATGCTGACTATAAAGCTCTTTATAAAGCTCATATGTATTACATGTTCATTGTAGAAAATTTAAAAATAAAGAAAATTACATAGACAATTGCCTATAATATCCCAAAGATAACTGTTATTAAACTTTTGTTAAAACTTTCTGGAATGATTTTTATGTACCCATACATATTTTAAATATTTATTTATTTATTTATTTATTTATTTATTTATTTATTTGCGAGAAGAGAAAGGATGGAGAAAGAGAGGGTGAGAAACATCAATGTGAGAGAGAAACAGCATTGGTTGCCTCTTGTATGCTCCCTAACTGGGGACCAGGCCCACAACCCAGGCATGTACCTTGATCAGGAATTGAACTTTTGCTCTGCTTTGCTAGATGATGTCCAACCAACTGAGCCACACCTGTCAGGGCCCTATACATATTTTAAAATGAATTTAGTATAATACTGTTCATATTGATTTGTAAACCTTTTTTGTTGATAATGATAAAATTTTTATTTCACTAGATATTCTTTTTAAAGAAGTATTTGATTTGAATTTACATTTGGGAGTCACCCAGTGTTCTAGTGTGTGGATGCATCAAAATTCATTTAACCTATTTCCTATTGTTGTGTATATGAGATGCTTACAATGTTTTGTTAACATAAAGCCGTATGTGAAAATATCCTGTTCTGTAGTTCCTTGAGAGTGAGAGCATTAGGTTTAAATCTGATTTATCAAACAGAGAAAACAAAATCTGAATTTCCTTTTTCACAGGACAAGCAACTCTATTGGGTATTTATGAGAAAATTATGCACTGTATCCTTACTATGGTTAATTGAAATGGCGACATCAAAGGTTTTGGGAGAGCTTCCCCATTGCTACCATCATTGGATCTGTTACTGTGCTTTTGGCTTTTTCACACAGTTAATGTCTTGCATAAATATCAAAACAGTGGACTCATGTTTCTTTTCTGTTGATTCTCCTTTAGCCTGATGAAGTCCTCCGATATTGATCAGGATTTATTTACAGACAGTTACTGCAAGGTGTGCAGTGCACAACTGATATCTGAATCTCAGCGCGTGGCCCATTACGAGGTAAGGATTGATTTTCCCACTCAGAGTTTGCAATCGGAAGAAAGAGTAGCGTCCGTCATGGTTGTAGGACTATAGGGTACCCCCTTCTGGAGTTGGGGCAGATTTTAAGAACTACAGAGTGGCTTGAATCTTTGTAGTCTGAGCTCAGGCCAGGAGAAATATGGATGTGTGGGATTGGGAGTGAGGGCTGGGCATGTCATTTTCAGGCCCTGGCTGCTTCCCAGATTCTGTTTCTTTCCTTTGTACCTCGGCCCCTTGAGACTCAGTGGGCTTTCTCTGCTTGTTAAATCTGTCATTGCTCATCCCTCAAGTTCTTTTCAGGGACACAAGGCAGGGTACATTAGTCCCAGCTTCTCTTTTCTTCAGTGACCCTGAAGATGAGCTCAGAGGCCCTTTGTTCCTCACTGTAGGGAAACATGGCAACATCAGCGATTCAGTACCATATTCTTTCCCCCAGGTGGCTGCTGCCCTAAATGTGTCCCCCTGCAGAGTTTTAACAAGTTCTAAAGCCCAAGTAGTCTTAAAGAACATAATTCGGTGGCTTTGGCTCTTTAGGGTGGAAGAACAATTGACTGCCTTTAGACCCTCTATTGGGAAGAACGGATGAGAGAAGAGAGGTTGGCTACTATCTGAGGAGGGAACCAGGTGCCAGGCATGAAGAAAAGGGAAAGCTGGGCCCCTCAGAGGCTGAGTGCTGCCCAGGGCATGTTTGCTGTTCAAGAGAACACATACCAGAGGGAACATGAGGTTTTCTTTTCTTTGTTTTTATTGAAATGTATTGGGATGATGTTTGCTAATAAGACTATTTAGGTTTCAAGTGTACATTTCTGTGGTACATGATCTGTATATTGCATTGCGTGCCCACCTCCTGGAGTCAAATCATCTTCTAGTGCCATATATTTAACTCTCTTTACCCTTTAGTACCCCACCCCCCTTCCCTCTCCTAATTACCATACAGTCTGTGTCTATGAGTTTCAGTTTTATATCCCACATATGAGTGAAATCATTTGGTTCTTAGCTGTTTCTGACTGACTTATTTTGCTTAGCATGATATTCCTAGGGTTGATCCATGTTGTCTCAAAAGGCAGTATGTCATCTTTTCTTATGGCTGAGTCATATTCTATTGTATATATGTGCCGCATCTTCTTTATCTAGTCCTCCACTGAAGAACACTTTGGTTGTTTTCATGTCTTGGCCACCATGAATAATGCTGCAATGAACATAGAGGTGCATGTGTCTTTGTGAATAAATGTTTTCAAGTTTTTTAGGTAGATACCCAGAAGAGGGATTGTTGGGTCATATGGTAACTCTATTCTTAATTTTTTGAGAAAAATGTCCATGTTTTTTCCATTGTGGCTGTACCAGTTTACATTCTCACCAGCAGTGCATGAGGGTTCCTTTTTCTCCACAATCTCTCCAACACTTGTCATTACTTACCTTGTTGATATTAGCCACTCTAACAGGTATGAGATGGTATCTCATTGTAGTTTTGATTTGCATTTCCCTAATAGCGAGTGAAGGTGAATATGTTTTCTTATATCTGTTGGCCATTTGTATGTCTTCTTGGGAAAAGTGTCTGTTCAGGTCCTCTGCCCATTTTTAAATTGGATTGTCTGTCTGGTGTTGAGTTTTTATATATTTTAGATATTAATCCCTTGTCAGAGATATTATTTGCAAATATCTTTTCCCATTTGGTTGGTCGCTTTTTGTTTTGTTGGTGGTTTCTTTTGCTGTGCAGAAGCTTTTTAGTTTGATATAGTCCCAATAACTTATTTTTGCCTTTACTTCCCTTGCCTTGCGGGTCAAATTCATAAAATGTTCCTTATGACCAAAGTCCATAAATTTAGTACCTATGTTTTCTTCTCTGTAATTTATTTTTTCAGATATTATATTTAGGTCTTTGATCCATTTGGAATTAATTTTTGTACATGGGGATTAACTATAGTTTAGTTTTATTCTTTTGCAAGTGGCTTTCCAATTTTCCCAGCACCATTTAATTTTCAACTATAATAATTTGTAATTTTAGGTTGGAGAGCTTAGCCAACAATTTTCTTTTTGTCTGACAAGTCTGACAAATGCCAGTTGTCACTGTCAGTCAGAAAACTCCTCTGAGCCTCAGAGTCCTCTGTGCACAATAAAAACAATAATAATAACATGTACACACCCAGAATCACAACAAACTGACCTTTTGTACCCCTCAGGGTTTTGTGATAATCCAGCGAGACTTATTGAAATAGTATTTGTGCAAATGCTTTGGAAGTTGTAAAGTGTGTCATACATGCAAAATTATATTGTATTTTATTATTAATTCTGTTGTAGCAATATTTTGTTGAAGGCAAATGAAACTTGCTCTTCAGAGAAAACTAAAAAATCAGTTTATGAAAAAAGTATATTCTTTTTTTCAAGAGGCAATTGAATGTGAGAAGTAAATATGAATTCTGAAGAATTACCTAATATGGAAGATATCCATCTTTTGAAATTAAGAACTATAGTTTCTGTGGATATTGCTTTATAAACACACATGGTTTTATTCATTTGATTCCCCAATTAAGGAAGACCAGAGAATTTATCTTTGCTTTGAAAGTCCATAGCTTCCAATTAGTACTTTATCTTCCTCTTTTACTTGACTATTTGTGCACATTTTAAATCTTTTTCATGGATTCTTGAGGACAGGAAGAGAATTTTATTCATATGATCTTTCATAATTCTTGGAACAGTGCCTGCATTTCATAGATGCTCAGTTAATGTTTGTTTATTAAAATATCCCGGTGACAATGTTCAGCCCTGCTTTGTTGTTACCTGAGCTAAAAAAAAAATCTGAAAATTGAAAACAACGGAATTATTTCTTAAAAGAACAAAATCTTGGCAGCTCAATTAAGGGTTTAGTTCTTTGAACTCAAAGTTTCCTTTTCTTCACACTGTACTCTTGCTGTGGCACAGTTTAATTATTTAGAGGATTTGTTGCATGTAACAGATAAAGAAAAGAAAGCAATTACAATAGATCTGCAATTAACAATGCTACACATCATTAAAACAACATTAAATGCATTCCCATTAACCATGGATGACAACTCTGAATGATGTTTCACTCCCTGCCTCCAGGCAGAGGTGAGGCATTTCCTTCAGTGAGAAATGACATGTGTGTTTTTGCTGCAAAGCTACCTTGTGTGTACAAAGGACACATTCAAGACTGAGGCCACCTTATGCAATGAAGCTGGTCTTCCAGCTTCAGTTAGGAGAATTCCCCAGTACTTCATCTCTAAAAGGGTGTCTTCTATCAGATGATGCTGAAGGCCATTTGAGAATTGACACCCTGATTCTATTAATCTCTCCCCTCCCTCTACCACATCCTCTCTGCTGGAATTGCATATAGGGTCCAAAGTTCCACTCAAATCATTGGACATGTTGTCATACTTAATCTCAATGCTCTATCACCGATTTATTGCTTTAGTATAATTTTACTCGTCAATTCAACCAGATAATATTTTTAGCTTCCCTATGGAGCAAATCATTGACAAGCCACTGTATACTTTCTGCATGTCCAGAACTATTAGTGCTAGTTATTAAAGGGGGTTCTGAAGCTCCATGAAAAATAGTCTCTGCCCCAAGAAGATTATAAACTTTGTTGGAAGGAAAAGCTACGAATAGTTCAGTGTGGTATAAATGTGTGTATGACACTGAGAACATAATCTGTAGAGTTCTACTGCCTGCTCCGAAGGAGCTGCCGATTTACTTAGATATAAACAGAACATTATTTCTCCTGTCCATTTGGCTTTCTGATATATTCTACATTCTACTGTTAACTTTTTAGATATTTGGATATTGCAAATCAAAAAAGTGAATCATTACCAAGAGCTATTATGGTAAAAAAAGACTTGTGGGGAATGTCATGAATTATTTAGACCTTCATAGGTAGGTTAAGTGTAGAGGTTCCTGGAATGAGAAGTCTTGGTATCTCCAAGAATCACTGAGGAGGCCCGGATGGCTGAACTGCAGGATTTGTGTAGGGAAGGGAGTGAGCAGGAGCACGTATAGGTAGGGGTATAAAGAGAAGGGGTGTTTGTGGATTTCTTAGGCACTTGGGAGCATGTCAGTATAATTGAGCATTTCTGAATGACAGGCCATTGATTGTGGTCTAGGTGTATTGTGAAAAGAACAGTTTTTGATATGATTTATGCCATGAGACTAGTGTGCTAATCCTCTGAAGCAGGAGAGAAAAACCTAGCAGATGGGTTACTGCCTAACAACTGCATGCACCATTTAAAAGGCTGAACCTTTGTATAGGAGGACAGAAAAACCTAATATATGTCTAACGGACCAAACCCTTTCATGCTGTACTTTTAAAATCTCTTTTGCATGTGAAGTCCTGAGATGAAAAAAAGGGAAATGTTAAGACATTATTATTTTTTCTACTTGCTAAGCATTAATAACATGTTAATGTTTTGGTGGAAACTATAATTAGATGTTATCTCTGCTCACTGGATGAACAGTCTGAATTAATAAAACAAGTAGACACAGACAGAGGAGGGAGAACAAGCTTTCAAATGAGAAGGACTAATTATTACAGAGGTTAGAAATAGTTTCCCACTGAGGCCACTTGTGTAGTTTGCTGTAGTTTCAAGTGGCTAAAGAATAATTTTCTGCAACAGGAAAGAGTTGATTGCATGAGTGAGAGTGATTTTTTTTTTTTTTTTTTGCATGTAGAAAGAAGAGGATTTGTATAGGGAGGACCATGAGAAATGAAACCAAAAAGACAGAGAGCTTGTTTTTTTTTTTTTTGAGTGAAGCTGCAGGCAGAAGATGAATAAACAGATCTAGAAGGAAAGATCTTATTAGGCAGGCCCAATGAAGCCGGCCATAAATGTGCCAACCCCTATTGCTTACTTCTTCTTGTCAACCCTAATATCCCTTGTGTTGCTATGTCAAATGGGTACATAGTCCCTCTCTATATTGTGGTTCACTTATCGCGGCCTCAATGTATCGTGGGATTTTTAAAAATATTATATTTAATTATTTATTGAGGATTCTTTGCTATATCGTGGGATTTTGCAGTACTGTATAAGTATGTTGTTAAAGTTATGTAGGTTTAAGAGTGTAGAATAAATGTAAGGTTCCTACTTCACGGGGGTGTGGGGGTGTGGGCAGGCAGTCTAGAACGTAATACCTGCAGTAAGTGAGGGAATACTGTAATTAATTGTACGTTGTGAAATCAGTGGCTCAGGTGTCCTGGCACCTCCAAACCAGAATGTAAGCTTCTTGAGGGCAGACAAAAGTCATGCATTGAGTCTTTTCATTCATTCCCACAGCACCCACCACAGAGCTTTGCCCATGGCTGTTGCTCATTGGTGCACTTAGGGGCTGATGAAGAGTTTGGGGGTGGACCTGGAGGAGGAAAGCAATGGGTTGGATTTAATGGGAGCATTGATGGGTGTGCCCGAAGAGGCATTGGTTTACATTGTGAGTCAACCTGTACTCAGGAGCTGACCTTCAATGTATAAGCGATGGTTTTGTAGTTATTGGAAAGACAATTTTCTAAACTGATGAGGTATCTTTCCAACATCTCTGCATCTTGAAGTAATGTCAATCCTCATTAGTCCAGCAGGGAATCACAGAATCCAGTGTTGTTCTCTTGTCAGTGTAGCAGCAGGCACATTGAACCTACTGAAATAGGTTTTTCCTCTTTCACTTGTTTTGATTGCCTTCCAAAAGAACTTTGGCCTTCCCTAGCTTTCTTTTTAATCCAGGGAAGAGCCAAAGGGCACTCTTCTGGTCTCTTTAATAATAGATGGGGTGTGAGTACTTTGTGGGTAGAGACAAGGTAAAAATTTAGGTACCTAATATTTGCTGATTAAAGTGTCACGGCTTTCTGGTACTGTAATGCCTTTAATGTCTTCTTTCCCTTAATCTCTCACACCTTCCTCTCTACTTTGTTTTTCTTTTTTCTTTTTCTAGCTGCATGAGTTAACACGCAGGCTGGACAACTCCTTTCCTATGTATGAGAATTGTAGGTCAATGCCATTTTGTGTTTCTGCAGCCCATTAGTCCTGCCAGGTACTACATTAAATGGACTTGAGTACTGTCAGGGCTCATTGGGTCCACACTCATCCTGGGTATTGCAGAGGTGTGTGCTCCAGGAGATGCACGTGTTAACTGGGTGAGAACAATAGAGGATCTTTATAGCAGGATTCCTCTGAGGATACCTTATTTGCACTTTACATCAAGAATGACTATTTCAGTATCTTCAAATCTCTTGCAGTCACGACAAGTTTAATTTCTTCTGGATGCTGTTAATAAACTTATTGGTGCATTTGTGCAGGCAAAACAATTTTGTTACCATTCATAATATCAAAGGATTTAAATCTATTTCTGATTGTCTGAAAATCTTGAACCTCTGTTCCTTGACTATTTCATTAAAGAATCTTGAGATTCTATAAAATTTGTAATTCTTAAATTTTATATTGTTTTATTTTAGCAGGTCCAGTCACTTTATCTTTTATCAGTTATTATTAGTCAAAGTAGTTTATTGCAACACAAAAATGAATGGTTCATAGAGAGGCTTCAGTGAAGTAAACAATAGTAAGCTGAAGAACACTTAATTTGGGGCAATATACCCATTGGCTAAGAGCAATCGTCAGATGGTGTGTGTGCTCAATGGTCATTGGTTAAAAGTAGTAGAGTACACTCTGCTTCACGAATTCTCATTTGCTGAGAGCATATGATGTTTTTCACTGGATTTTGGGAGCCAGGCTACATTCTTCCATTTGGCTAGAATTCAATCACATGGTCCCACCTAACTTCAAGGGAAATTGGGAAATGTAATTTAAATGTGCTGGAAAACGAAATGGTTCAACAAACACATAGAGTTATCTCTGCCACCATCTATTCCTCTGGTAACCAAATAGCCGTTTCATTCTTTCCCTAACATATAGGGCAACGCACTGCTCTCTAAGGGACAATTTTAAGTTCCACCCAGTCACTGATGTGGATGTGATTCCTTTTGATTCAGCGACTTATGAGCTAAAGAGAAATGTTTCCTCTCCTCTTATACTTTAGAGTAGTAGTGGTAACATTTCCCATTCAGAAAAAAGGAGAAGAAAGAGAGTAATCACTGGCTCGTAGCAAAGTTGGCATCCTGCAGGGCATGCATTGTGAAGACTGTCTTTCCAGGAAGTGAGGGAAGTTTCCCAAATAGATTCTGATCTTCCTCTTTGGGAGGGACTTTCTTGTTTATTTTTCTCTCTGGGCTCTGGCTCAGCCCTCCAGCCCTTCACATTTACTGTGCTTTCTGTCCACTGTCTTTCTTGCCACAACTGAAATAGATCTCGGATCTTGGACTGCCAGCATTTATAGCCCATTTCCTGCCTGAGATTGATTGAAGTCCTGCATATTCAAAGCTTTTCTAGTTCAAGATCATAACTGCTTTAGTAATACAATTCTTTCAATAACACAGAAAGCTTCTGAGTATTTTTTTTTTTTTTTGGTTAGAAAACACCATGTGTCATAACCATGCAGTTTTTTTCCTGGACACAATTTCAAGGCTGTTTTCTTATTTTATTGCTTCCTCACCTCTGTGCCTCATCTATGTTTCAGTTTAATGGTGGCCACCTTGAGGTTATCAAAAAGTAGGTGGAAGGACTGCACCTTTAATCTAATTTTTACCGAAGGCCTGAGCCACAGTGTGTAATTGAGAAGTCTCACTGGGTATTCAACTCACAGTGTCTTTTAAAATAACATCTCTTCCTTTTTGGTGACTGGAAGCAATTGGTAAATTGACTTTTCCAACTCTCTAAGTCCCAAATTTCTGGAATAACAATTTTTTATTGTTTTGTGCTAATGTGCTGGTTACACATTATAGTTCTTTGATTCTTTCATTAAAAATACTGACCAAACATCAATAACAGACAATGAGTAACGCAGAATATTCATCATGTGTTCTGTTTTTTTTTTTCTATCCTCTTCTAGAACTATAACCATCACCTTGCAAAGAACCATCCAGTTCTAGAACTATAAGAACAGTAGGCAGGTGATCTGCCTTCAATGGTATTGTAGGCAAGAGCTTTGCCAGTGTTTTGCCACTGTTGAATCTGGATCTGCTATATCTGTACCCTCCCTCCTCACTATCTGTTAAGCCAATGTCAAATATTCAGGTTCTTTGTTATGGGAGAATCCCAATTTCTAAGACAAAGAAGGCTAATGGATAACAAACAGACTCAGCATTTTAGAAATAAAAATATAAGAAATAAAAATTTATTTCTTGCTCATATTATAGCTCATTGTGGGTTAGCAGAGGGAGATTTTGTGCCACATAATTCTTTAACATACAAGCTGACAGAGGTTCCACCATCTTTGCTCCTGATATTGCTGTGGCTATTAAAATCCAGCTGGCTCCTGAGGGATACTGATGGACAATGTGGGTGATTGTGCAGAACATTTTAATGGCCAGGCCTGGAAGTGGCAACATTTTATCCATCCACGTTCTGCTGACCAGAACTCAATATGTTTTATTCTTACTGCATGAGGAGCTGGGAATTGTGGCTTAGCTGGGTGCACAGGAGGAAAGTGGAACTGGTTTGGTGAGTGCATAGCATTGTCTCTGTGCACTGGATGTGTGACACTGTAGGGCGCATCATGATTAGGGCCTACTCTGGGATACTGAAGATGGGGAGCTGGCGCGGAGAAGAAAGAGAAAGAAGGAAAAGGCTGTGATTCCTAGAGGGAGTGGTCTTGGCAAATGAACAGTAAAACAACTCTGGAAATCAAGTGTCTGGGGCTGCCGTGAAGTTGATGTCTATTTCATTACAGTGTCATGGAGGCAAATGAAAAGACAAAGGATAATATACTATCAAATTAGGGTTTTCTCTCTCTTCCCCAGACTTAATTGGTCAAGTACAAAGATTTCCAGTTGGAATTGGGAGCCTGCGTACTGAGTGGCACATCTGACTTATAGGGTTCCCTCTCTATGTTGTCTTTTGGGGTCCAGCCTTCCTGTCTCATCTCTCAAACCTTGAGCTCTGCCACCCTTGGGTAGTGAATGGCCTGCCCGCTCCTCAGTCAGCTGGTCCAAGAGCAACCTCCGGAGTGGTTCTTCAACTGCAAGCTGTGGTTGAGGACATGTCCTTGGTATCAGTGCCTTTGAAAGACAGATGTCTAAGAGAAATTTCTCTTTGCTCTCCCTTACAAGAAGGGGCTCCTTTCCTGAGAGGATGGCTCATTACAGGCACTCGATTCTCTGCTTGTGTTTCCTGCTCTGTTTTAGCCACCAAATTCATGGTTATGTCCATCTATTAGACAGGATTCTGTGTACATATTTATTGTGCTCACTTCACCTCTGGATATTACTTACCTTCCCCTGTTTCATTTTAAGTCCATCATCTGTCAATCTTTTATTTTATCTTTTTTCATTAGATGTAGATACATTTTGGTATGTCTTTTTAAAGTCTTTGAAGAAAATAGTCGGTATAAATGTGTAAATAATTAATATTTTTATTTTAACAATTTTTGAAGAGGCAGTAAATTCACATGATTTGAAATTCAAAGAGTATAAAACCATGTATAATGGTAAAAGTCTCGTGCTTATTCCTGATTCTCAGCTACCCAGTTCTCCTTCTTAGATGAAACCCACTTGAAAAAATTTTCTTTAAAATATTCTATGCATATAGATGCGACTTAATTTTTAAATGTATTTTTCACAAATGGCGACATGCTATGCCCTCCATTTTTATTTAATTATGGCACATATTCTCATTATATGAATGTATAATGAATAAAGACATATTTACTAACTTGACTCATAACTTGTTGGTAGCCTTGATAAAACTCTGATAGAAGGGAGACTTTCTCTGTGAACACTTGTTTGGTGAAGCACATACCAGCTGCATTTCAGATCCTGAACTGTACTGATTGGTTATTGACAGTGACAATTTTTTTTCCAGTTTTCAATTCCCAGCCTTCACTTGAAAACATATGCATTTCTCGCCTTGAAGTCACTGAGCCATCTGGATTTGTTGATTTTTTAAGAAGATATTAGCACACAGGGGATTCTTAAAGGCTAATGACCTAAGTAGTGGGCTTGTGTTAATCTAATCCATGTGTCTTTGCCTACATGGCTTCTGATGCTTAGAGAAGGTGTTGAGGATAGCATGTTCCCCTCCTTTGTGCTTTGAAAATGTAATAGGTTTATTTAGGCTTTTACTGAGATGATTTAATTTTGAGTAGAATTTTTCTAATTTCAAATTCCATCAGTTTCCTTGGGGACCACATGAAGAAATAATTGCAGCTAATCAGGAAGGACCCATTCCACTTTCCTATTGTTGCGCCTGCGCCTGCTGCTCCTTGCTCCTTGCCCAGTCGTTTAGATCTCTTTGGCCTCTGGGATAGTCTTTGGTACCCTTATGCCAACTGCTGGAAAGGCTCTTATGTTCAATCTCTATTGATTCAAATATAGAAAGAGTCCTTCCTTTCTTATCTTGGAAAACCTAAAGGCAGTTTGAAAGTTTTATATTTTACTAAGAAAATGTAGAACGATTCTTTTCTATTTCTGCTACAAATAGTCTTCTTCCTCTTCTTGCCTTGTGTCACAAGTTTTGCTCCTGACTTGAGAAGTTTCCATACCTTTTGGTCCAAGAAATGAATCCTACTCATTTCTGTTTCCATTAGCTTTTTTTTTTTTTTGTAGCTATTGACTTACTGTTAATAAGTTTATCTCCTGAAAACTAAACCTCTCCAGGTTTGGTCCTAAAAAAATGCCCCTTTTCTTACTCCCCAGTTTTCTGTGGCCCTAAAGCCAGCTCCCATTTTAATTTTTATTAAAATTTTTTTCTTTTATTGATTCCAGAGAGAGGGGAAAGGAGAAAGAAAGAGAGGGAGAGAAAGATCAATGTGAGAGAGAAACATCAGTTGATTGCCTCTTGCATGTGCTCTGACCAGGGGTGCTGAACTCACACTCAGGGGTGTGTCCTGATTGGGAATTGGACCCGAGACCTTTTTTTGGTTTGCAGGATGGTGCCCAACCGACTGAGCCACACTGGCCAGGGCTAGAGCCATGTTTAATGTGGGGAGCCCTATGGAGTGTTGCCATTTGCTCTAAAGCCTCAAAGTAACATCTTTTCCCACTCCATAGAAAAGTTCATTCTTTCTTTGGGCTCACATGCTCAATTCCTGTTTTCCTTTCCATGAAGTCAATTCACTTTCAGTTTATCCTCAGAGCAGGCAGAGCAGGCTTGAGTTATGAAAAGAGCTTTTGGTGGACTCAAGGTCAAAAGGCCTGCATTGTAAGTACAATCTTAGTTAAGCCACTCAACCTTCCAGATTTTAGTTCTTCTGTAACATGAGAAGATTGGGGCCTTCTTTCCTTTTATCCCCTCTCCTCATGCCCATCATCTCTGCATCCCCGTAGTAACCATTTATTAAGATTGAAATGTTTTTTATTTGCATACAGTTCTTTAACATGTGTATTCCTTTGTGAATATGTATATTTTAAAATAATTTTTATTTTAGTGTAGTTTTAGACTTACAGAAAAGTTACCAAATAGTATAGTGTTTCTAAATACTCTGACCCAGTTTTCGCTACTGCTAACATCTTGTGTTACTATGGTACATTTGTCAGGGCTAATGGTCCAATATTGATATATTATTATATAATATACATTAAAAAGTGTGCAGCCTGTACTTTATTCAGATTGCCTTAGTTTTTACCTAATGTCCTTTTTCTGTTCTAGGATCTCATCCAGGATTCCACGTTACATTTAGCCATTAGCTCTCCTTAGGCTCCTCTATCTAGACTGTGATAGTTTCTCAGATTTTCCTTGTTTTTGATTAAGTTGATAGTCTATTTTGAGGATTACTGGTCAAGCATTTAGTAGGATGACCCTCACGGAGAGTTTTTTTTTAATTTAAAAAATATCATCAGACTGTGGTTATGCATTACCGGTAGGGAAGATCACAGAGTTAAAGTGCCTTTTTCTTCAGATCATATCAAGTTATCATCATGACTTATCACTCTTGATGTTGACCTTGACCTATCTTCTAGCTCTAGGTAGTGTTTGTGAGGTTTCTCCACTGCAAATGTACATTTTCTGCCTTTTCTTATTATACTCTTTGGAAGGCAGTCATTATTCATAGAGTAGTCATGTATTTTTAAATGTATACTGGTGGCATTGTGATGTGAATCTCATTTTTATCTTGCTATTTCATTAAGCAGTATATTTCTAAGAACAATCCTATACCTGTGTCTACTCTCTTACTCCTAACACTGTACAACCTTCCATAGTGAGCATTTGTCATATTTTGGTTTTCCCCATCCCTGCAAGGATGTATACTTGGATTGCTTCCAGTGCTCGACTAACCAAAGCAGTGCTGAGGCAAATGTCCTTAAACATGTTTCCTAAAGAACCTGTGTGACAATTTATATGATATGGGCATACAAACAACAGTGAAACTTGTGCCTCATAAGCCAAATGAATCTGACTAAACCTCATTCAGAAGAGGGTTGGTACATGAGTGTTCCCATAGCCACAGCTCTGCCAGTAAATGGCTTTGTTCAGGTTTCTCATTTTTAACAATCTAGATGATATTTATATCTTACTATTTCTTTAATTATTATAAAGTTTGAACACCTTTATGTTTACTTATTAACCTTTTTGTTTTTCTTTACCTTTTGGTGATTTGTGTTCATGTGCTGTGTCTCTTTTTCTATTCTCTTATTTTTCTTTTTGATTGCCTTGTATATTCTTTGTTGGATCTAGACATTGAAAATATTGTCTCCCATTCAGTCATCTTCTTATAATCTGTTCATGATGGCCTTTATTAATTTTATTTGTTAAATTTGTTAATTTTTATGTGATAAATTTAATAAATATTTTACCTTACTGTTTATTTAAGAATTCCTTCTTATTGAGACTTCCACTCAAGATGAAGGTGTAGGTAGACATGCTTTGCCTCCTTGCACAGCCATAAGAATGGTCACAACTAACCTCAAAACACCCAGAACTGCCAGAAAAACCAACTGTATGGAAGTTCAACAACCAAGGATTTAAAGAAGAAATATTCATCCAGATGGGTAGGATGGACAGTAATGGGGAGCTAGGGGTGGAGAGGATGTGGTGTGGCAGTGGTGAGGTGGCAGCGGTGGTGAACAGGTGGTCCCACATTCACATGTGGTAGATAAAAAATTGAGAGGGATACCTTGGGAGCAAGCAATCCTAGCTCCAGGCCAGACTGCACAACCCAGGGTTTGAGCACTGGGAAAATAAATCCTCCTAACTTCTTGCTGTGAAAAGCAGTGGAGGTTGGGGTGGTGGAAGAAACTGCCAATCTCTCAGGAGAGTCTCTTTAAAGGACCTCATGTCCCTGGAACACATGCAAACCCACCCACTCTGGGAACTACCATCAGGGCAACAGCCAGTGAAATAAAGGAAAATCCTCAGGGAACCAATAGTGAGAGGAAGGAAGCTGGGGTTAAAATCAATGATTTTGATCATAAGGAAGAAATAAACAGTTAACCAGAACAGAATGAAGAAACAAGAATTCAAAAAAAAATAAATAAATAAATAAAGAGAGATTAAAAAGCCTCTGGGATGTCTCCAAAAGTGCCAACATCTGAACTATAAGAATGCCAGAAGGCAAAGAGGAAGAGCAAGAAATTGAAAACTTACTTGAAGATATAATGAAAGAAAACTTCCCTAATGTGGCAAAGGAAGTAGACATACAAGTCCAGGATGCAGAGAGATTCCCAAACAAGTTGGACCCAAAGAGGACCACACCAAGACACATCATAATTAAAATGCCAAAGGTGGAAGATAAAGAGAGAATCTAAAAGCAGCAAGAGAAAAACAGAGGGTTACTTACAAAGGAGTTCCCATTAGACTATCAGCTCATTTCTCAAAATAAACCTTGCAGGCTATAAGGGACTGGCAAGCAGTATTCAAAGTGATGAAAAGCAGGGACCTACAACCTAGATTACTCTATCCAGCAAAGCTATCATTTAGAAAGGAAGAGCAGAAAAAGTGCTTCCCAGACAAGGTAAAGCTAAAGGAGTTCATCATCACCATGCCCTTATTATATGAAATGTTAAAGGGACTTATGTAAGAAAAAGAAGATCAAAACTATGAACATTAAAATGACAACAAACGACTATCAACAACTGAATCTGAAAAATGAAAGTGAAAACAAACTAAGCAAACAACTAGAACAGGAACAGAATCATAGATACAGAGGGTTATTAGTGGGGAGGGGGAAGGAGGAGAATGAGGAAAAATGTATAAGGATTAAGAAGTATCATTGGTAGGTTTAAAATGGATAGGGGCATGTTAGAAATAGTATAGGAAATGGAGGAGCCAAAGAAGTTATATGCATGACTGATGGACATGAACTAAGAGTGGGGATGGTTGGAGGGAAAGGGAGTACTGGGAAGAGAATGGCAAAGGGGGGAAAACTGGGACAAATGAAATAGCATAATCAATAAAATACACTTTAAAAATAGAATTCCTTCCCACTGATAGGTCACAAAAATTAAGCATACTAGATTGTGTTAATTTGATACTTCTAATTGTCTTTAACTCTTTTTAGAACCTATCTTTATATATTGTGTAAGGAAGAAAGCCACTTTAATTTTTGTCTACACAGTGAATGAGTTTTTCTATCACCACCTATAATTCATATTTTCCCCATAATTTGTGGTGTCATGTTTACCATATGTGAATTTCCCACATGTACTTGACTTTGAAGTAGACCTTTATATTCCGTTCTGTGATTCTATTTGTTTTTATCTGGGTGAGTACATACTTTATTTACTTACTAGGCCTTGGTGTTATGTCTTCATATTTGAGAATGACAGGTCACATCTCTTTTCTCTTCTATTTCAGAGTTTACTTAGCTGTTTGTGGAGTGTATACTTTTGTTGTTGATATATGGTTGAATAAATTAACTAATTTAGTTGGAATTTTATTGGAATTCCATCACATTTAAGAATTAATTTGAAGAGAATTGTTATCTTTATAGTATCAAGTCATCTTTTACTAAAGCAGGGATAGCTAACCATTTATTCAATATTAACCTAACTTATACATTAAAATTTCAGGGAAATGTAATTTAATAAACATAAAACACGTATAATTTTGTGTAATTTGGTGCTTAATGGTATATTTCTTTCTATTCTTTTATCAAGGTTTAATCTTGCTCTTTAACCAAATTATAATTGTGTTGAAGACAAGGACCTCAATTTTAGTTTCTTCTTCCACACTGTAGTTGAACCTAGAGGGGCATAGTGAATAGCAGTTTTTTTGTTAATTGATGTCCTGAATAAATACTCTATTGAAGGTTATTTTTTTCTGGGCTTCTCATTTACATTTTGGTCTTTTCCCTCCCTTCTTACTGATTTGCTTGCCTCTTCCATCTGTTTTTCTATTGCCTCCCCTGGGTGAAAATGCCTAACGTGGCTGTGTAACAGTAGCTCATGCTACCTCCATTTATCCAGTGAGGTTAAGCACTTTTTTTTTCTTGTGTTTCATTTCCTCTGGGGATGAGCAATAGAACTGAAAACTCAGCTGTGTCAATAAGTCAAGGTGAGTCTCCAGCTTTATACATCTGCATTCCCAACCATTAGAAAGATGCTAACATTTATTGCCAAGCTGTATGTTAAATATCTCATAATAAAAAGCCAAAATACGCTGTCTTTCTCAATTTCACCCTTAAGCTGAATTTTCATTACCACATTTTCTTTGCAAAGTGCTATAACATTCTTTATTGAAACCTTTATTGTTTTAGGTGCTCCCATAGTAGTCTCCTTTGATCTAAAAAAAAAAAGTTC
Source organism: Furipterus horrens (assembly GCF_987537825.1). NCBI lineage: Eukaryota > Metazoa > Chordata > Mammalia > Chiroptera > Furipteridae > Furipterus > Furipterus horrens. The sequence goes on from NW_028327182.1 coordinate 75,719,332, forward strand.
TATTTTCCTAGAGGAAAGGAAAGTATCACGTTGGATCTTCTTTATTTTGCTAGTGACTTCTCTAACTCCTGTGCAATTGGCTGTTCATGCCTTGTGTCTGCTCTCCAATCTATATAATTATGGTGCTCCAGAGACATGATTTGACCTATACTCTGTCCAATTCATATAATAGTAAGCTATATGATAATGAGGTTTTCCTGGCTTAAAAGCTGTTTTAATCTGATATTGTCACTGTGCAAAAAATTAATCAAGTCAGTTTGCATGTAACTCTGTGTACTGGGAAGGCAAGACCATGTTTGGAAGGAATAGTTAAAAGTCTGATGCTAAAATAAGCTGAGGGCACTAACGTAGCCCTTGGCTTTAGTACTTAAAGAATCCAGATGTCTGTGAAATGGCCTGATGTGCCTGTGGTAACATGCTGTGGATGGTATTTATGGACTAATCAATATGCTGATTATGTTGAGGAGGACACAAAGTTTTGAAGTTAATCTGGTATCACTGGGTCTTTATGACATTTAGAATTTTTATTGAAATGTTTTTCTGAGTAAGGGAATACAAAGTATTGTTCACTACATTAACACCTTAAAGACCAAAATGTGTTTGCTCAGAAAAGCAGTCTTGTAGCTAAAATATTAAAATGACAGATACACATTTCTCAATTTAATAAAAACCAAGAGCCATGTTGGGGTTGGGTCATTAGATTCAGGGCTATCTCTTAAATCTTTGAAAGATATGGACCACCTAGGGTATAATTGCTTCACTACCACCTGGCATGCTCAGACTTTTGAGGTTAACTCCAGAACTCAAGAGGGTCTTATCATGCCATCTGAGAACATTCATCTGGAAAATGGCATGTCCCTTCAGTTTATTTTTTGTGGCACTGGTGTACAGAAAGGCACACTGCCTAGTGTTTTTATATTTGGGTCAGCCAAGTAGTGCAGGATTCTCAGAGGTGGGTGACTTGCAGCTCCTTCCAAGCATTTTCTCCCAAGTTAGGAGTGTGGTGATGAACACCCCTGATGTTTGCCTGCATTTATTCTCCCAACATATTTTTGGAACATCAACACTGTACATGCACCGTTGTAGATGCATTATTTTCTTCCTCTACAGTGACCCCTGGATGAAAAAGACAAAGATCTTATACTCATTTAGGACAAGGGGTTAAGACAGGAGCAGAAATGACAACCATAAGACAGGAGCAGAAATGACAACTACAAATGAGAAGGATGTAAGTAGCATTAAAGAAGCATAGGTATGTGCTATTCATCACAGAGATTTAGGATGGCTCGGTTAGAAAGAAAAATCAGTTTGACTTATTCTTCTGAAAAAAAATTTAAAGCTACAAACACAAAGTCATTTACTTTCTGTCACTGATGAATTTATGCAAGTCACAACATCATCCATCAAACAAATGAAATACTTTACAATAAATAAGAAAATAGAAGCTCTAAATAGAGTTTTTGTAATTGTTGAGATCTCGTGTACTTTTGTGTCTGAGTTTTTTCCCCCAGTCCCTTCACCTTTTACATTCAGCCCCACAGCCCATCCTTCCTCTGACAGCTATCGGTCTGTTTTTCATCCATCAATCTGCTTCTATTTTGTTCATCAGTTTATTTTGTTCATTAGATTTCACATATGAATGAAATCATATGGTACTTGTCTTTCTCTGATTGGCTTATTTCACTTAGCATAATGCTCTCCAAGTCCAATCATGCTGTCACAAATGGTAAGATTTCTTTCTTTTTTACAGCTGAGTAGTATTCTGTCATGCAAGTGTATGTACCACAGCTATTTTATCTACTCATCTACTGATGGGCACTTGGACTGCTTCTAAATCTTGGTTATTGATAATAATATTGCAGTGAACATAGTGGTGCATATATTCTTTGGAATTAGTGTTTTGGGTTTCTTTGTATATATTTCCAGATATGGAATCTCTGAGTCATGAGGCAGTTCCATTTTTAATTTTTTTTAGGTAACTCCATACTGCTTTCCACAGTTTCTGCACCAGTCTGCTTTCCCACCAACTGTGCACTAAGGTTCCCTTTTCTCCACATCGTTACCAGCACTTGTTGTTTGTTGATTTACTGATGATGGCCATTCTGACAGATATGAAATGATATCTCATTGTCTTAATTTGCATTTCTCTGATGATCAGTGACATTAAGCATCTTTTTATATGTCTATTGACTATCTGTAGGTTCTCTTTGGAGAAGTGTCTATTCAGGTCCTTTGCCCATTTTAGTGGGTTGTCTTTTCATTTTGTTGACAGTTTCCTTTGCCATGCAAAAAACCTTTTAGTTTGATGTACTCTCATTTGTTCATTTGCTTCAGAAAAAATATTGCTACGAAAAGTGTCTGAGATTTACTGACTATGTTTTCTTCTAGGATTTTTCTGGTTTTGAGTCTAATTAAGTCTTTAACGCATTTTGAATATATTCTTGTGTATGATGTAAGAAAGTCATCTATCATTTTTTGCCTGTATTTATCCAATTATACTAACACCATTTATTAATAGACGATCTTTACCCCATTGTATGTTCTTACTTCTTTTGTCAAATATTGATCAACTTTAAAGGTGTGGGTTTATTTCTGAGCTCTCTATTCTGTTCCATTGATCTATATATCTGTTTTTATGCCAGTATCATGCTGTTTTGATTACAATGGTCTTGTAGTATATTTTGATATCAGGTAGCATGATTCCTCCAACTTTGTTCTTCTTTCTCAAGATTGCTGCAGCAATTCTGGTCTTTTGTGGCTCTATGTACATTTGGAATATTTGTTCTAGTTCTGTGAAATAGGACATTAATTTCTTGATAGGAATTATACTAAATCTACAGATTGGCTTGGGTAGTATGAACATTTTAATGTTAATTCTTCCTACCTATGAATATGGTATGTTTTTTACTTGTATCTTCTTCAGTTTCTTATAATTTGCTGAGTACAGTTCTTTTACATCCTTGGTTAAATTTATTCTTTATTTTTCTCAATTTAATAAAATGTGAGAATAATGAAAAAACTGTCTTTTTCTTTTCTGTGGACTAGATATATATTATAATGCATTTAGTAATTCAAAAGGAGAAAGGTGATTGCTTAACATACAGAACAAAGCCCTGATTATGACAACACGTCTTCAAAAATTTAGGTTGTTCAAGGTCACACTTCAGAATATCTTGCTTTTCTGTACTTGGACATTTGTCACGTGATTATGAGGAAGTACTTACTTGTGTCTTCAGGAAATAAAGACATTTTCCTTGCCCTGGGTTTGAAATGAAAACAAAAAGGACAATGCCAAACCTTGACAGTGCTGCTCTTTGTTTGGTTCCCTAAAAGTTCAGATGTTTATAGCTCTGAGAGCCTGAGTGTATGTTCATATACTGCCTGTTGAACTGTCATATGCAAGAATAGACATGGTTATGTAAATTTGGAACGGTGTTTCTCAAACTGGACACATGGATGTAATCTTGAAATTCTACCAAGTTTTTTAGACTTTAAATCTTTTAACGATAATTTTTATTCACATATTTTTGCCAGGTATAAAGATCAAACATTCCTCTTTTCCATGATAACAATAGACTTAAAAAAATAGAATAAGACTAAATTATTAAGCTATTGTTTCTTAGACAGGAGTCATTTTGTTCTTGTGGATGCTTGAATATTTCTTCTTTTATTTGAAGTTGAGAAACATTGGTTTAAAGTATAGTGTGTATCAGAGCCCACTATCCCATCACAACTTTTGCGACTTCATATTTTTAAATTGCTTTTGTACCAGTGATCTCTAAAGTGGGTCAGCTAATGATTAGATTAAGACTATCACTAGATTGATTTATTTAGGGATTGACTTATTTTCTAGGTATATTGCTGGTGTTTTTATAACACTTTTTATGCCTTTACATTTTGGAATAGTTTTCTTGCTTTTGTTTATTCAAATAGAAAGCCATTTAGGAGATCCCTCAGAGCTGTCAGGAGAAAGCTCCAGTGGAGAAGGGGACAAATCTGCAAATGTGTAATAAAGAAGAAAAATTTGTTTTTCTTCTTGTCTAACTCTGTTTCTATCTGCCATTATATTAGAGATATAACATATATCGATCTCTGTCCATATGTTAGAGAGAGGAATAGAAACAGAGGTTTTGATTCTTTCTTTCTATCTATCTATCTATCTATCTATCTATCTATCTATCTATCTATCTATCTGTCTATCTAATTTATCATCCATCTATCTGTCTTTCTGATCAGCTGTCTCGTAGTAGAAACAGACACATGGACAGACACAAGAAGAGATAAGCTAGACTTGGTGCTTAAGGTTCGGGAAACTGGGAATATATCCTGGTCAAAATCAACTGAGGAGACTTTGATCAGAAAGAAACCCTCTAAACAGAAACAATGCAGAAACCTGAAGTGGAGAAAGAGGGGTGGAGGAAGGTCTGCACACTAAAACTGCTTTTAATTTTCACCATTATTTTATTAACTGATAAAACACTATATTGGCTCCAGATGAAGTCCTAGGAAGTAAAGTTGAGAAATAGCAGCAACAGCAGTAAAGGGAAGAGAAAATTAATCTCAGCTGAGGGCTGCTCTGGGACAGCACATACAAATTATCTACTTGGTTAGTGAAGTTTTCCCCCCGTCAGAGCCAACAGAAGTTGGAGTGAGTGAGGCTGTGAAGGGGCATCAGCAGGGACCTCTGTGTCTTTACAACAGGAAGGATTTATGCAGCATGTGGAAACTCAAGGCAGCTCTTCAAGGTACAATCTGTCATGGGGTAGAGATGTTTATTAGTTTCTAAGTGTTCTTTTCTGTTTTTTAGCAACATCTTTTTTCATATAGCTTGCAAGCTGGGCTTGACAAATGAGATGCCCTGCCCACTCTGGGGTGTCATATGTAGCAGCCTAGTATTGAGACCTTGGGACAGAGCCATGCAGGTGGGCAGGAACACATCCCACTTGATAATTCTGCCAGGGAAGGACAAAAACACCAGAAAGTTCTTCCTGGAAAGTACACGAGGCATTAACTTGCTGTCCTGGTTTATGCCTGGGTTTAAACTCATATGAAGAGTTGCACAGACTGATAGGAGGCCGGGGGAATGAGCAAAGAACTCATCTCTCAGCTTGAAGTAGGGGTCTTCCCCAGGTTGCTTGGTATATGTGGTGCCCTCATGTCTCACCTGCTTTAGGCTGGGGGAGAGTCAAGACCCCAGAGACGGTGATAGGCTTGGATCATTGACACTGCTTCCCTAGGAGCAACCCATCAGCTCCCTCACCTGTTTCCCACCGAGCTTACCCCTTGGAGGGTTTGGCCTGGACGCCAGTGTCATATCCCATATCACGTCCTAGTGGATTTACCAACAAACCAATTTCAAAGTGGAGGGTGTTATAGGCGAGGACTGTGGAACGGATCGACTGAATCCCTGCCTAACATTCTTCTCTATCCTGGATCTTATTTATGGCAACGACTTCCATTTACTGAAGACCAGGCACTGGACCAATCTCACATCATTCTTTTAATGACACAAGTGGTAGATACAGTCATCCCCCTTATCTGTGGGGGATACTTTTAAGACCCCCAGTGGATGCCTGAAACTGCAGATAGCACTGAATCCTAATGAACTTCATCAACCCTGCTGGAAATGTGGCAGCAGCTTCTTCACTGGAAGACACAGCTTCTCCAGTCATTTTTATTTTTTCCAGTCCAAACTTACTCCTGAATCTGTGGAACTATCCCTTACTTGTAGTAAATAACTTTGTGTCACTTGTTTCAAGGGAGCTCCTGCTGAAGTCTTTCAATAGGCTCAAAACTTTCTGGCACAACACATTGCTATTCATTGGAACACGTATCCTGTTCATGTTTTCCACCCACAAATTTATGTCTTTTCCATGTAAACTAAGCATTCATCACACACTGTGACCCTAACTTCTGTAGTCTGAGACGCGAGAGCAAAACGAGCATGAATTTCTTTTTCACAATTTCATGGATAGAAGATTTATTCTTATTGTACATCTTAGCAATCTCAGCATATGATTTTTTTTCTCTTTCATCTCTTTACTTAAAGGAAGCCCTTTAGGACTTCTCTTTGGCATATCTGAATTGCCAGCATCACTACTCTTGTGTGTTGGGGCCATTATTAAGTAAAATAACAGTTACCTGAAACACGGTACTTTGATATGGAAAGTTAATCTGGTAACAGAGAGGGCTACTAAGTGATTAAGGGGGAGGGAGTCTATACAGCATGGATACGCTGGACAAAGGGATGATTCACGTCCCAGGTAGGATGGAGCAAGACAGCATGAGATTTCATCGTGTTACTCAGAATGATGTGCAATTTAAAACTTATGAATTATTTCTGGAATTTCCCATTTAATATTTTTGGACTGCAGATGGCTACGGGCAACTGAAGCTGTAGAAAAGATTAGGGGGCACCTACTGTATCACGATTTTGCACTTTTCCTTTGAGGAAATTGAGGTTGTTCAGAGAAATTATAGAATTTGCCCAGCTGCAATATCTGGACTCTGTTATTTAGGAAACTCCCCAGAGACCACCTGCCTTGGTCCTGTCACACTCTGCCCTTTCTTTGAGAAGGGACAGGTGACAAGACAGTTGAGTTCAGCTGCGTCCTCTTCAATTCAAGAAGTATGTACTTACTGTTCTCTTAGAAAGGGCCAGGCACCGAGCCCAGGGTCGTCTCGGTGGCCGCATGGGGGCGCCTGGAGGGCTGAGATGAAAGCGAGCATGTTTGTTACACACTTCAGGTTGCCCCGTGTTGGCTCGGAGCTCCCCTGATGCCTGGAGAGGTGCCAGGGCTGTGTTTTGCCAGGGAGGGACGTGGGGGTCACAAGGCTGGCTTCACAGAGTAGAAGTGAGTGGGCTCTGAAGCGTGAGGACAATCTCAGTAGTTAGACATGGGGCAAAGGAGACTCCCGGCTGGTGGCTCACAACCGCAAAAGTCAGAGTGCGTGGGAACAGTGCTCAGCCTGGCTTTGCTGCCGCGCATGAGCCTAGAGGCGGGCCAGGCCCAAGTACCTGCTTGAGGTCCCTAGAGGTGGAAGGCAGGCAAACTGGACAAGTCAAGAGGAAAGGGGGCCACTGAGTTGGGCTGGAAGGCTTTGTGCTAAAGACTTTGCGCCCAGTTATCGGTTATTTCTCCGAGCACAGCAGGTGGCTATTTGGCCAAGAACTTCATGCAGCCTCCTGGACACCCAAAAGGAAGAGAGAGAACAAGGTGACCTTTGGTTGAAATGGGAAAGAATTCCAGATTGGATTTGATTAAGAAGCAAAAGGTAATACTATGAAAAATGCTTTGAGCTTGCAAATCCAAGCACCCTTACCTCTGGGTCTCTGCAGCAGCTGCATGGGGTAGGGCCAAGGAGGGAAGGAGATACCATTCTAATTAGTACATTGAAGGGAGAACTGTAGGTCTGCAGTTTTGAAGTTTTTTTTTTTAAATACCACAGAGACAGTGATAAAGAGTTGGGTGAAATTCAAGGGTTGTGGTTAGCAGACAACTTGGTGAATTGCTGACTTAAGCACTTGCTCTTCACCTTCCTTTTCTCCTCCTGTGCTAAACAGTACAAAAAGAAACATCCTAAGATGGAATATCAATGTTCCGGTTTTCATTTTCAGTGCTGGTCTAAGTAACTCATGCAGGAAGGGAAATAGTGGGGGAGGACTGAAGCCCGTGCGATGTTTGGGCAGGACAGACAGCAGTGGAGTCCAACATCGCCTCTCTCCGCGGTGCATCCTGGGACCCCTCGAGGTGCACACTCCACTGCAGATGCACAGTCCACTGCAGATGTGCCCTGTCTGCTCAGACCTGGCTTTCGAGGCAGGTTAAATATGGCCTGGAAACCTGCGTGTTCCTCTACCCCTGGCAGCAAGTCAGAGGGGGAGAGAGTGGGGTTGTTCGTGTGCAGAGGGATCACAGCATAAACCTCTCTATCTCACACATCCACGTTGCTCTTTAGGACTGTGAGAAAAGAAAAGGGAGAAAAACAAAGAAAAAGAGAATGCAAAAGAAAACCTCTCGAAAGTTGCAGTTATATTTTTAAACACTCCTTCTGCTTTCCAGGTCCATTTTATAATAGGAAGGGACAGAATCCTGTGTGGGCAGTGTCTTGTATAAACCCTAAGATACTTGTGGTGGTAGTGAGTGGAATATAAAACATCGCTTTGGATGCTCAGGGATGCCATCAGTTTGCAATATGCAGAACAGATAATGTTTATTATAAAGTATGGGGAAATTTTTATATGCAACATTAATGCAATGGATTATATAAAATAAATCTGTGAAGAAAGTTTATACCTCGAGTCCCAGAGCCTCATACTTTAAATCAATACTCTACTCCACTTATAAGAACAGTTTCCCAATTGATGTATCAGTATAGCCAGTCAGAGCAAAAAAGGGACCTCTAGGGGAAGCAGGGGTGACACTAAATTTTCCCCTCAGCCTAGGGACAGCTGAGGCTCCGAATCGAATTTCTGTAACTGTAAATTCTTGAGTTAACTATGTTGGCTAGATAGGCACTAAAAAGCAGTCTTACGGTCTGGTGATCGTGGTATTTCATAAGGCACCTTCCACCTCTCACTTCTTGCCTTTATTTATTGTTCTTCTATTACAGCTATCCCAATTTCTCCCCCATTGCTCCCCTGTATTTGTGTCTTGAGGAGTCAGGTGCATAGGGCCTCTTTGCAGGAGTGCACGATGTAGGGACACTCAAACCACTGGCCGTGACTATTCTTAGGTTCTGCCCCTAGGTCAGATGGTATGACGGGATACGTGGCTGTAAACATGGGCCCAATGTTAAGGCTTTCAAGGCCAAGTCCAGAGAAGATGTGTGACAGGACAAGGGTCTGGGAAGTGGTGATTATTGTGAAAGGATTCTAAAATAGAATTGCTGATGAGACCCTCATGAGAAGATTAGGAAACAGAGGCCCAGAGAGGACTTCCAATGGCATTGTTTTGGGTTTCTAAACTGAGACAGTATTTCTGCATCTATTCTTCTTCTTCTGAGCCTCCAGGGCTTCTACCTCTCCTCTGCTCTCTGGAGGATAAAGTTCCATTTGCCACTATCCCTCAAAGTTCCCCCATACTCCATCTGTAACTTCTTGTCCCTCATGAACACAACTATTGTCACATAATACCACAACACCTCTGTGATGACAACTGGACATGTGGTACCCAGCTGAGACACAGACCCGAGGAGGAGAGAACTGAGGCTATGGGGGAGGGACATGCCTGGGATGGAAACACCTGTGTCCATAAGGCAAGAGAGAGTTAGAAAGATAAGGGGACAGTGTATATCTGTACCATGCCCTCATGTGCCTTCCTGGTCCAAGAAGCATACTCTGATGAAGGGCCTGTTGCTTCTTCCTCAGTTGTCTTTCTTCAGTCCCGTAGTTTGTTGACAATGAGACAAGAAAATGCCCCAGTAAACTCCTCTAGAAGAAGCCTGATGACTGATCCCTCCTGTTGATAGTCCTTGGGATCATTTAGCTGATAAAATTCTCTGTGAAATGCAGCATAATGTGTATGTATGTCCTTTCTAGGTGCCCCAGGTTGAGTTCATAGTCATAATGGAGACATGCAGTGCTCTGTAGTATATTGAGTAAAAACATTTCTGAAGCACTTGGTGTCTGAGTCAGGTCACATCCCCAAGCTTCCAAACGCCAATGGAGTTTCTCCAGCTTATGGTGCAGACAAGCTATTTCTCATCCATGCTATTGAGAGTGGTTCCCTCCTCAGTGTACCCGGCCTCCTGATAAAGCTGGCGGGTTTCCTTATCCTAGTACTATGTTATGTTATGCACCAACGTGAATGGATCAATGGATTTTATTTAGCAATATTTATGTTTTGGTTAAAAATGTTCTGTGAAAGGTAAAAAATAAAAATGGCCTTTTGACCTCTCCTGAATTCAGCCCCACAGATAAGTAATTCCAGGAAAAATTTTCTTTGGTGGAAATGGACATTCTGCTTAACTGAATGAGAATACAGGGGAATGGGGAGAAATAAACATGTTTTGCTTTCCACGGATGGCAGCTTGCGGATGTCCTTGAGGAATGTGCAGAACTAGGGCAGGAAATACACAAATATGTTCTGCTACCAAGATAACAAAAGGAGGGGGCAAATTTGTCACACTTCTCCTAAAGAAGGTGACAAGAGAAACCCAGACGGATTGTAATTATAGATGTCACATCCCAGGGGACCCCTCAACCTTGAGAAACCCCAGGGCTAGAAAAATGACAGAGATAAAAATAAGTGGCTTCAGTCTTTGTGAACCTGCAGGTCTGAAAACATTGGGGACACTGCTTGTCACAAACTATTCATTTTACTTGGAAATATTCACGAGTGCTGGACTTTCAGGCATGACTTGGAGATAAGATTAGATGTCACCAGAGCTTTAGAAACACCCCAAATGGAAAATTTGTAATGCTTGAAAGGAGGCAGCAAATTCGCAAAAGGATTTCAAGGCTGTTGTTAAGTCATGCTATTAGGAAAGAAAGGTCAGCCTTAGGCAGATTGGAAAATTGATGGAGCATGTCTTCCAGAGTTGTCTGTGTTCCTGGAGGGCCTTTTCTGTGGACACTGAGAGCGTGTGTCTCCTCCAGGTGCACTCAGCCTCTTCTGTGCTTTCTCTCCCCTGGACCTCACCTGTTCTTTAGTCTCTCTACCTGGAGATGAAAGGCAAGGTGGCTTTTGTTTTCTGTGTTTTCAATTTCATGGCCTTTATACTCTTAGAACACTTTTGGGGTTACAAAAAGAATTGAGCACAAAGTGGAGTTCCCTTATACTCCCGCATCCAACAGGCTCTCCTATTATTAACATTTTGCATGAGTGTGATACATTTGTTACAGTCGATGAACCTGCACTGACACATCATTATCACCAAAGTCTGTCATTTGCTGAAGGGTTCGCTCTTAGCCGTTGTATATTCTATGGGTTTTCAAAAATGTATAATGACATGTGTTTACCGCTACAGTACCACACAGAATAGTTTCACTGCCCTAAACATCCCTTGTACTCCACCTAATTCTCACCTTCACCCTATGTCCCAGGCAGCCTCTGGTCTTTTACCACCTTCATAGTTCTGCCTCTTCCAGAATGTCATATAGTTGGAATCATATACTGTGTAGCTATTTCAGATGGCCTTCTTTCACTTAGTAATATATGTTTAAGTTTCCTCCGTATCTTTCTGTGGCTTGAAAATTCATTTATTTTTATCTCCAAATAATATTCCATTGTATGGATATGCCCAGTTTTTTAATCCACTCACCTATTGAAGGATATCTTGGTTGCTAATGGCAAAGTTTTTAATGCTTAGATTTAATGCAAAAATTGTTAAAAGAAAGTGACTAATGCAAGAAAGACATGAAGGTTTACAGTCTGCTATTTTTTAAAGACTAATATTTTTTTAAAGAAAAGTTTTAGGTTTACAACAAAATTTAGAGGAAAGTAGAGAGATGTGCTGCATAACCCCTGCCCCCACATCTGCATACCCTTTCCCATTATCAACGTCACCCACCAGACCACCATAATCCCCTCAGGTCTGCAGTTTACCTTAGGGTTCACTCTTGGTGTTGCACATTCTATGGGGTTGCACAAATATATACAGGTATATATCCATTATTATAAGCTCATACAGTGTATTTTCACTGCCCTATAAATCATCTGTATTCTGTTTATTCATCCCCCCACCCCCACCTCCAACCCTGGAAATTGCTGATTTTATTTTATTGTCTTCATAGTTTTGCCTTTTCCAGAATGTCATAAAGTTTGAATCGTACAGTATGTAATCTTTTCACATTGACTTCTTTCACTTAGTAATGTGCATTTAAGTTTCCTCTATGCCTTTTCATGGCTTGACAGCTCATTTCTCTTTAGCTCTGATTATATTCTGTTGTCTGATACACTGTGATTTATCTATTCATTTACCTACTGAAGGACATCTTGGTTGCTTCCAAATTTTGACAGTTATGAATAAAACTGCTATAAATGTCCACAAAATGTAGATTTTTGTGTGGATGTAAGTTTTCAATTTTTCAAAAATGAAGATGTATTTTGAACGATTATCAAAGAAATATAAAATTGAACCATATGCAATTGCAAATATTTGATCATTTTTCACTTACAAAAGCAATTTCACATGGTTCAACATATTATGTAGCTCAGATACAAAAGTATTGAAAACTGAAAGTGAAACAGGGCTTTTACGATAGGTAAAGTAATATAAAATTAATATAAAATTACATTATGCCTCAGAGCCCATCCAGACTTGTTTACCCCCACCCCCTACAGTCTCGGCTTGGACTTTCTCCATAATCCCAGAAAAGGTGAGCTCACTGCATGCCTGGGCTGGGCAGCAGCACTAGTGCATTTTAAAGCAACCCACCTTGACCTGGAGACTTCTCGCCTCTGCTGTGTGCAGTGACCCTCCCAGGTAAACCAGTTGATGCTCACAGTGACCTGATAGGTGGACTGGTGAAAGGTAGACCAAGGTACAAGCCTGTCCTTTTACAGCTTGCCTATCCATGGGATCCAAAGCAGAATGCAGCTCTCTCTGGCTGAGACAGAAGGTTGTGGCACATACTGCACAGTGGAGTGGAAGAGCCACTGGCCTCAGGGTCAGTAGTTAGTAAATATCACTGAAAGCTTCCGAGTGCCGGCATTCTGAACTGGGGATTCAGTGAGCAATTCAGATGAGTCTCTGCCTTAGAGGAGCTTACATCATGCAGGGTTGCAGAACGGGGGGGAAGGGAGCAGAAGATGTTTCCACTCAGCCTTGAGCCAAGATGAGGACCTGTGTGACCTTGGCAGGTTGCTCAGACTCTCTGAGCCTCAGGGTTCTTTTCTTGGTGATCATAGGGGACAGACTAGTGTATTTGGAATCATTCTGTAAATTCTGCATTATTCTCTCAGTGTAGTTTCTGTAGTTATTTGTTTTCACACTCAACCCTCTGCTTTTGAAAGGCTGGGCTTTGCTCAGCTAAGTGCTTAGAGCTCCTAGTGCCTTTTAGCTTCCACATTTGCCTTTTACTCTGTAACGAGGCTTTGAACCTATCAAATTTGTACTTCTTCGCATGCTCTCTGGATGTCACCCTGGCCTCCTCCCTTTCCTCCTCCTTCACAACCATCTCTACCACAGGGTTCTGGCAGAGTCCAGGCTGGAAACAGGGGCACACAGAAGGGATGGCTTAAGAGAGTTAATGAAAAGATGTTTTCCCAAGGTAAGACAAGAGTTTAGGAAAACCAGGAAGGAATCGTGAGCCTCCTTGGGTTTATAACAGCAATTTGCTAGCCCAGGAGACATTGGACCTGTGTGGTCCTTGGGACCCTGGGGACCTGGGGCAGGTGGAGAAGGCCATGTGTCAGGAGTCATTACCTCTGCTGGAGGAACAAAGGAAGGCATGGGAAAATTGTGGCTGAGCAGGGAGGGAGTGGGCAGATAGGAAAGGATACCCTAAATTCTTTATCTGCCTGCTTGTCCATGCAGGATCAGCTACACAATGTAGGGCACCTTATTCAGAAATTATTAAGAATTTCAAGATGATAAAGCTGAGTATTACTAAGTACAAGACCTTTCTGAGTGCTGTGGCCTGTGTGAATGTATGGGTTTTACACTGTATTAATCATATTGCTAGTTTCATAAACTTGATGCCTTATATGTGCCCTCCATGTATATGCTGGTCAAGCTTTGTTCTGGACAACCTGAGAATATGTCTGCCTCAGGTTGTCTTGGCTTCCTGCCCCTGCTTTTCCTGGATCTCCCAATCTCTCCACCTCCAACTCTGGGGGGAGTCTTCCTCTGGGGGTTGCACTTTTCAAGTACAAACCAACCAATCCAGAGTTCACACACCAAACCACCTCCTTTGTCATGTTCTCACACCAGGGTGAGTATACATCTGTCCTAATCATCCCGGACAACTAGGGACCGTCCCTGTGCCCCAGTCGATCTTAAGCCTGCTTAACCTGCCTCACCCATTCCTATTATGGAAACCACAGTAAAGGATCTTGCCCACAGCGCTCCTCCTTCCACCTCAGGACCAACCCAGGTGATGCCCTGTGTTGCTGCCATGATGTAGTGTGTCCTCTCCTTTTTCTTGGGAACTGTGAGTAATAAACTCTGTTTTCAAAAGCAATTGTCCCTTGATATGCTGGTCTTACTATATGTCTTTTTTTCTATTAATACACTATATTTTAGAACACATACCCATGAAGCTGGCCATGCCTGTGTTCCTTGTGTAGGCTGAACTTCACCAAAGGCCAGCAGGCAAGAAACCTGGTGAAAAAGTTCATATAGCTCAGCATCTCAGGGTCCATAGAACAGTATTGGTGAGGTGGGAAAGTGAATTTGCTGGGGAAAAGGATATGCAGCATGAACCTCATCTTTCCTAGTAAGATGATATGCATTGATACTTGTGTAATAGAGTGAAAGTACTAAAACTTTCTTGTGCTATTTTTACTAGTAAACACTTGAGAATTCTGGGAAAGATGTGTCATTTCTTGCTTGACATGGGACTCATTTTTTTCAACAGCTTTACTGAAATATAATTGATATACACTAAAATACTTGTTTTTGAAATGTGTATTTTGGAGAGGTTTGACGTAGGTATACACCTGTAAAACCATCAGCACTATTAAGCTAGAGAATGTATCTATTTGTCCCAAATGTTTTCTGTGTCCCTTTATAAGTCCTTCTTCTTTTTCTTTCTTATTAGATTTATTAGGGTGTTACTGGTTAATAAGATTATATAGGTTTCAAATGTACATTTCTGTGATACATGATCTTCATACTGCATTGTGTGTCCAACACCCAAAGTCAGATCTTCTTCCATTACCATATATTTGACTTCCTTTACCTTTTAGTACCCCCCCCAACCCCCTTTCTCTGGTCGCCACCATACTGCTATCTGTGTCTATGAGTTTTTATTTTTCTTGTTTGTCCATTTGTTGCTTTCAGTTTTATATCCCACATATGAGTGAAATCATGATTCTTATCTTTTTCTGCTTGACTTATTTTGCATAGCATGGTATTCTCAAGGTCCATCCATGTTGTTGCAAATGGCAGAGTTTTATCTTTTCTTATGGCTGAGGAATATTCTCTTGTGTGTATGTGTACCACATCTTCTTTATCCAGTCTCCTATCAAAAGACACTTTGATTATTTTTATGTCTTGGACACCATGAATAATGCTGGAGTGAACATGGGGGTGCATATATCTTTGCAAATTAATGTTTTCAATTTTGGGGGGCAGATACCCAGAATTGGGGTTGCTGTATCATATGGTAACTATATGCTTAATTTTTTGAGGAACCCCAGTACTGTTTTCCATAGTGGCTGTATCAGTCTGCATTCCCACCAGCAGTGAATGAGGTTTCCCTTTTCTCCACAACATCTCCAACACTTGTTATTACTTGTCTTGTTGATAGTGGCCATTCTGTCAAGTGTGAGGTGGTATCTCATTGTAGTTTTGATTTGCATTTCCTTAGTAGCTTATGAAGTTGAGCATCTTTCCATATATCTGTTGGCCATTTGTGTGTCAGAACTGAGAACACAGAAATAAACCCACATGTATATGGGCAAATAATTTTTGACAAAAGAACCAAAAATATACAAAGGAGAAAAGGAAGCCTCTTTAATGAATGTTGCTGGTAAAATTAAAAACCACAGACAAAAGAATGGCACTAAGCTGCAGTTTGTCCACATATACAAAAATTAACTCAAAATGGACCAAAGGCCTAAATATAAGATCTGAAACAATAAATTACATAGTAGCAAACATAGGTACTGAATTTATGGACCTTGTTCTTACAGAAAATTTTATGAATTTGACCCCAAAGGCAAAGGAAGTAAGGGCAAAAATAAACTAAAAAGCTTCTGCACAGCAGAAGAACCTGCCACCAAAACAAAAAGGAAACCAAACAAATAGGAGAAGCTATTTGCAAACAAAGTTCTGACAAGAAGTTAATATCCAAAATATATAAAGAAATTTATGTTGTTTAAGCCACTCATTCTATGATATTGGTTATGGCAGCCGTAAAAATCTAATACAGTAGATGTACATTTAACTTTTTAAGAAATTTCCAAACTGTTTTTCAAAGTCATTGTACCATTGTACATTCCCACCAGCAATGTCTGAAAGTTCCAGTTGCTCCAAATCCTTGTCAATACTTGGTATGATCCATCGCTGTTATTTTAGCATTCTAATAGCCATTCAGTGTCATCTGACTGTGGTGCAATGGGCATTTTTCTAATGATGAACATCTTTTCATTTGCTTATTTGACATTGGAGAGATACCTATTCAAATCCTTTGCTTATTAAAAAAAATAAAATTCTTATCAAGTTTTGAAAATTGTTTATATATTTGCACACACATCTTTTATCAGATATGTGATCTGCAAATATTTTCTCTTAGGTGGTTGTTTGTCTTTTATTTCTTTTGGAAAGCCAAACTTCTTAATTTTAATTAAGTACAAATGTGTCAGATCTATAAAATCTTTGCCTAATCTTTGGTTTCAAAAATTCTATGTGTTTTTTTTTCCAGAAACTTTATTATTTTAGGGTTCACAGTTAAGTGTATGATTCATTTTGGGTTATTATTTTTAAAAAACTGACATTAGGTATGGATCAATGTTCTTTTTTGTGTCTATGGTATAAATTTTTCTAGCACCTTTTGTTGAAAAGATTATCCTTTCTCCACTGAACTGCTTTTGCATCTTTGTCAAAAATCAGTTGACCATGTATATGTGAGTATTTCTGCCCACTCTGTTCTATCCCATTAATCTATTTTTCTATATAGATGCTAGTACCAGACTTTCTTAATTATTGTGCCTTTATGGTAAGTCTTGACCAGGTAGTGTAAGTCCTTTAATTCTGTTCTTTGTTTTCAAAGTTGTTTTGACTATTCTAAATATATACATATTAGTATGCATTTTATAACCAGTTAATCAATTTCTACAAATAAAAAGGCTACTCAGATTTTGATTGGAATTCCACTAAATCTATGGATAACTTACAAGAGAATCAACACCTTAACATTTTTGAGTCCTGCAATACATGAATACAGGACATCTCTTCATTTATCTGTCTTGTTTAATTTCTCTGAACAATGTATTGTAGTTTTTATTGTATAGGTCTAGCACATATTTTGTCAGGTTTATCCCAAAGTATTTAATACTTTTGATCTGTTATAGTGAATTAAAAAATTAATTTTTGATTCTTTGTTGCTAGTAGGTATACAATTGATGTTTTAATATCAGTCTTATATCCTGAAACATTACTAATTCCATGTTAGTTTTAGGATTCTTTAAAAAAGATTCTATAGTATTTTTTGCACATACAGCCATGTTGTTCGTGAATTAAAACAGCATTATTTCTTTGTCCTGTGGAGTGAAATGAAGACCACTAAATGAGAATAAACAAAGGCTATTTATTCAGAGCTTGATTCCCTTAGTAAGGGAGTCAGCCACCATCACATGCATTTGGCAGAGAATCAAAGGCAAGAGGAGTGGAGAGGCTTTATAGTTGGAAAAATTGTAGGGATTCAGATATGCCTTCATTGGAGGCTTTTGGCAATGGAGAAGCTATAGGTGGGTTAACTAGAAGTGGCATTATTTGTGATTGGTTTAGGATAAGTATTTGACTTTCTCCAGTTGTTTGTAAGTTGGAAGCAAGAAAAATAAATTAAGGAAGCTTCAGTTATTAATCATGTTCTGTCTGATTATGGGAGAAGGGATGGGCTGGGTGGGGGGGAGCAACGGGGGAAAAATGGGACAACTGTAATTGAAAAATCAAAAAAAAATTTTAAAAAATTATGTTCTATCACTTTGGGGCTATTGCTACAAGCATTACTGTTTGGCTCCTTGGACTGGTTGCTACAAATAGTAGTTTGACTTTATGGACTGGTTACTGCAAATAGTAGGTTGACTTCCAGGGCTGGTTGTTACAGCTGTTAGCTAGAGTCTTGTATTTATATATGGTCTGGCCATTGCCCATTTGCATATTTAGTTTTTCACGTTACAATCTGGATGCATTTTATTTTTTTTATTGCTTTATTGCATTGGCTCTAGTACAATATTGTATAGAACATGTGAGAGTAGATATCCTTGCCTAATATATTTTGGGGAAAACATTCAGACTTTTACCATTATGTACAATGCTAGCTTTAGTCGTTTTATAAATACCTTTCATCAAGCTGAGGAAATTCCCTTCTATTCTTTTGTAATTAATGTTAAGTGAATTTTCTTATTTTTTAATTATTATTGGTCTGCAAGTATGGTGAATTGCATTGACTGACTTTCAAATTATTAAACCTATCTTGCATTCCTGGGGTAAAACCTACTTGGTTATGATATAGTATTCTTTTTTATACATTTAGGATTTTATTTGCTAAAATATGTTAAGGATTCTTGTATCTATATTCATGAGGAATACTAGTCCTTTAGTTTTCTTTCCTTATAATGCCTTTTTTTTTTTTTTTTTTTGGTATCAGAATAATGTTGGCCTTATAGAATGAGTTGGTTAATATTCCCTCCTCTTCAGTTTTCTAAAAGAATTTGTATGAAATTGTTGTTGTTTCTTCCTTAAATGTCTGTCAGAATTTCTCAGTGAAACCATCAGAATGTGATGTCTCCTTTGTGGGAAAGTTTTTAGCTACACATTCAGTTTCTTTAATAAGTATGCTATTTGGGTTATCTCTTCTTGAGCGAACTTTGGTAACTTGCATTTTTCAAAGAATTTTTTTCAATTCATTAAAGTTGTAGAATTAATGTACATAATAACATTGAACATAATATCCTCTTATTATTTTAATATCTGTAATGCTGTTACCTCTCCTATTTTTGATATTGATAATTTGTGTCTTTTTCTCTCTCCCCATTTTTTTGACTGAATAGTCTGACTAGAGCCTTACAAATTTTACTAATCTTCTCAAAGAACCAGTTTTTGCTTTCAATGATTTTTCTCTTATTTTCCCTGTATCCAACTTTAATGATTTCCACTTTGATATTTATTTTCTTCCTTTCTTCCACTTTCATTAGAATTAACTTATTCTTCTTTTCCTGCTTTTCTTTAAGGCATAAGTTGATGTCATTGATTTGAGACCTTTCTTCTTTTCTAATATATACACTTAGTGTTCTAAATTTGTGGTAGTATTTTCCAAGCCTATATCATGAATAACTGAATGTTAACATTTATAGGGACTTTAAATATCATCATGTCGCATTTTTACATTTTATAGTTAAGGAACCATAAATTAGGCAGCATCTCAAAGTTAATGTTTATATTGGTTCATAAACTGGCCCTTATATATACAGGGCAAGGAGGGACAGAAGAAAGAAGCAGACCACTCCAGGTTGGTTTGTGGCAGGTTTAATGAAAAAGGGAACTTACTTATGAGCCTTGTCTCGGGTGGCTGCAAGATGAGTACATCTCTGCACCATCCCCACCAGAATCTTAAAAGTTTATATCGAGGCCTGAACTGCATTCAGTCATGTACTCAGTACAGATGGTTTCAATAACACCTTACTCTCTCAAGGGTATGTCTTCGGAACAGCTCCCACTTTGGGAACAGTAGGTAGAGTATTTATTCTAAGGATGGGGAGGGGGTGAGAAGCCTCTGATTGCCTGGGTTCAGCTGGAGGGTCAACTTGCATTCATGTTCTCTTGATTACCACCTCCAACAGTATGTTCTTCCTTTAATGCTTAAACACCATCTCTTGTGAAACTAGTTTTGAAATGTTGACCTATCTTTATACTTAAAACAGACTCTAACTTTCTGCCCTGTTTTAATCTTTGCAGCAGATTGCAAAATTACATTCTACCTACTCATCCTTGGACCTAGAATAGCCTTTGGTGGACTATAACGCAATTTTTATTCTCTTAGCATAACCTGTGCTTGTGTACATCTGTACTAGGGCCCAGATCCTTGAGGGAGGGGAGTGCTTTTAGACATACTAAAGCTGAAAGAAGGTCAAGACATGTCAGGCTGAATAAAAATAGTGAAGTGCATTCTGGCACAAGGACTGAATGAGAAGAATAAACGAATGGAAGGTGAGGTTGAGACTTTACAACAGAATAACTGGAAAATACATGCTGGCTATTCTTTATTTTGATAGGCTCTGTTTTTGTAGCAATAATTCAACCAAAGTAATCAATATGCCAGACGACCTCTGCTGGTGGTGTTTGATTCTTGTCCGTATACAATATTCATCAAAGATTGGGAAAATAAAGGAATGAATGAATGAATGTATGATTATGATGTAGTTTTACACACTATTTACCTGTCAGAAACTATGGCCATTTACATCCTCTCATAGCTGGAATATGACAGGTTTGGTTTTTTTTTTTTTTTTTTTTTTGGAGAGTTGGTTTAATGTAGTAAAAGAAAAAACTAGAAAATTAACAGGATGCCAACATTCGTTAGGTTCCTCCCTCATCTTGGCCCAGTTTCATAAATTTACTCTCAGTTGAGAGAAATAAGATTTGAAATACCAGGAAGTGGATTTAAATTTGATTTAGAATCAACATATCACCCTTTGCTGAAGTCCAGAAGAAAGGAATGCATGGAGGAAAGCAGATGGTTGTGTTTAAGGCACTAATTTCTGCTGGATTCCTAATTCAGCAAAGAAAAGAATCAGCAGCCGCGGCAGCCTCCCCTTGGCTGCTGTGTTTCATCACGTAAGCCAGACATGACTGCAATGGACTAGGGAAGAGTGAAGACAGCTAAACCCTCCATCTTTAAAAAAATAATAGTTGTAATTTTTCCACCCTTATTCATCAGTTTTCAATTTTAGTACACTTATATGACCCAGCAAATTAGTAAGCAGGTGAAAAGAAGAGGGGCAGGCTGACTTGAAATCTAGTCAAGGGCAGGTGCTAGGAGGGAGAGGGCTGTGCATGGTGCTGCATAACCATGTGGTGCCCAATAACGTTAAGACGAAGACTGGGTTATATCCTCGGATGAGAAAATGTCCAGCCTGAATGCTGATTACACTGGTTAAATGCTTCTCAGTACTTTTGGGCTAACTTTATATATGCATATTTTTCTGTGGGCTGACTTTTGTGATGTGATTCTGAATCAAAATTAGATTGTCTAGAATGATGAGAGTAAGGAATAAATTATAGAATACTGACCATGTGTCTGAGTTGGTCAGACAGTTCTGTTTCCTCTGCTTTAACTTCAGTCTCAAGATAATGAGACTAATTGATATAAACATGTATATATATATATATATATATATATATATATATATATATATATAAAACTTTAAATCAACAAGCATTTTTTTGACACCTACTATATATTCTGCCTTGTGAGAATACAGAAGATTCATATATTGCCGTTTGCCAAAGTCATTGTGGTTTGAGGCTACATGACATAGGCTGGGAAGTTATTAGATATACATGAGATAGGCTAGTGAGTATTTTATGAATTGCTTAAATAAAAATAATAAAGAGGCTAAAATATATGATAAAGATCATGAGAGATGTGAGAGGTTAAAAGAGGATGATATTAGTGTCTGGAGCAACTGGTGAAGAGTTCACAGAGGGGTCATTCTTGGACTAGACATAGAAGGGTTATTATATTCAAGTATATAATGGAAGGCATATGTGTATCCCAGGAATTGGGAAGAGAATGAACAGACATACAGAAGCAGGAATACAGTATGTATTTTGTTATCTTATGATAGTAAGGGGAAATTATCCTGTAGCATTGCAGTTAACACTTTAGACTCTAGTGTCAGAAAACCTGGATTCGAATCCTGGCTCTGTTCAATCTACTAGTTATATAACCTTGTTCAAGTTAAATGTGATTTAACTTCTGGTGCAGAGGGATAAGTTAATCACATTCAAGTTCATAATGCATTCTCAGAATTGGTTTATGCCAGTTGCCTCTCCTATCATATATTTATTTATGTACCTTTCTCCCCATACCTTGAGAAGGACTTACCTTGGGCAAGGCAGCTCTCTCTAGCTAAGGGGATCCCCGATCCCCCAAACAGTTGCCAGTTAAAGGCTGCCTGCTCACTGTACTCCTAATATCAGGGGTAACAACTTCTCCACTACAGGTGACCTGGGCAGTGCATCTTCATGTCCCTCGAAATGACAAAACTCTTTTACCATTCTAATAGTATGTCTATTGATTTTATTGACTTTTCTAGATAAATCTTTTCATTCCCTTCTTATTCTTAAATCTCCTTTTCTTTTTCTTCCTTTATGGTATCAGTGGGAAGTTCCAGTGCTGTGTTCAGCAGCAAAAGTGCCAGTGGTCATATTATTCTTGTTACTAGTCTTTAAAGTAATACAATAAAAATTTCTTCATTAAGTTTAATTATTGATGTTGATTTTTCATATAACTCATGTGGAGGTAAGAATATTTGTATTTTTCCCTAGTTCACTAAGTTTTTTTAAAAAGTATAATGAGGTGCTGGATTTCATCATAGGATTTTTTCGCATTGGTTGAGATGATATTTTTTCTTCCTTTAGTCTATTAATGTGATAAATAACATTGATTTATTTGATGTTGTGCCATGTTGCACTTCTTAGATAATCCATTATTGGTCATGATATATCGCTTTTTAAAAAAACATGGTGTTGTACTCAGTTTGTTAATTTTACTATAAGCTTTGGGATCTACATTAAAATTTTTTACTTAAGAGACTTTTAGGTTCACAGAAAAATTGAGAGGGGCGTACAGAGATATTCCATATACACGCTTCCCTGACTCATGCATATCTCCCTTGTTATCAGCATCCCCCACCAGGATGGTACATTTGTTCCAATGGATGAACTCACATTGATACATCATAATTATATTAGGGTGATAGGTTTGGACAAATGTATAATGACATATTCATCATTTTAATATTATATAATTTTCACTATCCTAAAAATCCCCTGTGCTCTGCCTATTCTCCTTAACCGCTGGCAACCAATGATCTTTCTACTGTCGCTGTAGTTTTACCTTTCCAGAATGTCATGTAGTTGAAATCATAAGTCTGGAGTCTCTTCAGATTGGCTTCCTTCACTTAGTAATATACATCTAATGCTTTTCCATGTATTTTCATGGCTTGATAGCTCTTTTCTTTTTAGCATTGAGTAACATTCTATCGTCTGGATGTACCAGAGTTTATTTACCCATTTACCTTCTGAAGGATATTTCAGTTGCTTCCATGTTTTGACAATTACGACCAAAGATGTTACAAATATCCATGTGCATGTTTTTGTGTGGACATAAGTTTTATTTAAAAAAAAAACAAGACGTGTTTTTTTCTGATTAGCAAAGAAAAATAAAGTCAAACCATGTTTCAACATTGATAAATTTTCATCTGTTAGGCCAATAAATCTAACATGGTCATAGTATATAATTCTACTGTCTAATGGTCCTCTTTATTTTTTATGATTCCGTATTTTAATGTCATGTGTAATATCTTCTCAACTTCTTAAATATATCTATCATCCTTATTTAAAATTTGGTTGGTATATTCTAATATCTTTGCTTCACTTGGTTTTGTGCATGGTTGCCCACAAGAATTCTGGTATTTTAGGCAAAGACAGGAGCATCAAAAAGGGGCATAGGCCAAGCAGGAAAGATAATAGCTTCTCTTTGGAGGTATTGAGTCTGAGTAGGATAGTAGGACATCTAAAGGGGATGTTCTGAAGGTGGTTAGGAAGAAGAAAATGGCAGTTGAGAGGGGGGTGGAAAGAAACAATTGTGAGCAATGAAAAGAGGCTGTCTTAGAAGTTGGGAGGTGTCAGAGCATTGCCTCTGCCCCAAACAGGCCTCTTTTAAGCTCTGCCCCACGTAGCCTGTTCTTTGCCCTTCCCTGGGAGATTGGCCTGGAGACTGGTTCTTCCTAATTTTGCCGCACACTGAAATGCAATCCAGCTGAAGTGGGAGATAGCTCTCTCACTCTATTTTCTTCTTTTAATCTGAGTGCTGCAGCCATAGAAGATGAGGGGAGAGGAGCAGTTGAAAAAGGTGAGAAAGTAAAGCCCCAGTTTTCAAAAATGTACTTGCCTTCTAAGCACTTGCGGAGTTGCTGACAGCCCTAATTCCCAGCCACCCCCTCCCCTGCTTGCAATTCTTATTATTAGGTCTAAAACCTTCCCTTTAGAAAACTTCCTGTGACTCTGAATCAGGTGGTTCCGGGACCAAACTCTGAGAAAGATGGAAAGGGAAAGAGCTACTCCAGGTCTGGTCTGTATGCAGAGGGGCAGTCAATGGGGTGGGACCCAGGAATTCCTGCACCCTCTTCTCTGCTGTTCCTAAGAGGGGGCACTCTGCATTCCATGGCATCTAGAAATGTAAGCTTCTGGCTCCTTTCAGCTACATTTCACTCTGGTTCTTCCAGCTCAGGGAAAGGAGTGACACAGGGAGTCTGGGAACATCTGGTGACTATTCTATTGAATAAAACCATCTTCTACTGAACATGTGTATCTTTCTGAACCACCTGGCTAGAGAGGAGGATTGTTCCAGAAGTTCCCAAGTTTTCTTCAATCATTCTGTCAGTTCAAAGAAACTTGTAAACGACTAAAATATGGGACTCTGAGGAGGTAAACAGATAAACTGAAAAGCAGGTGGCAGTGGAGCTGCAGATGACAACAAAGTTGGAGCCAGCAGCCATGTGCATGGTTCTCCTTAAGGTCTGTAGAGTAGTATTCAACCAAACAAATAGTGCTGGGAGACAAAATATACTTCTGGATACTAGACCCTAGAAATTCAAGATAAAATATTTCTGTTTTCTTGTCATTCAGTGAAGCAAAGCTACTAGCCTATTTTTCTATTGGCATAGAGTCTCAACCCTCCAATTTCACCAGTATTGAGGATTTCCAGCCCTGCCCACATCAGCTGGCTAATTGTGCATGCACACATCTAGTTCAAACATGGGGGAAGTGGAGAAATGGACATGTTTTTCAGTGTATAGTATTTTACACTGGGAAATGTTCCTAATAAATTTGCTGATTTTTTTTTTCAGTATTCCTGAAAATAGGGTGGATATAAAATCTTTAAAAATGAAGTCACATTTTGAGTGTACCAGAGGAAACTGGCTTTAAAAATATAATTTTTTGTAAGTTGGAGAATCTCTTTGTTAGCCAGATATTCTACCGTTTTTGCTTGTTTTGTTAGTCTATTTTTTACAAAGTATTTCTGTGTTTAAAATGAGGTCTAGTGGAGTTATGTTCTATACTCTGGTTCACCTGCCTATTCATTTCAGCTTTATTGAGATATAATTGACAAGTAATTTGTGAGATATTTAAAGTGTACATTGTAATAATTCAACATACTTACACATCGTGAAAGGATTTCCCCATAAGCCTAATTAACACATTCAATACATGTTCACCATATTTATCTTTTTGTGTGTGAGAGAACATTTAAGTTCTATTGTCTTATCAAATTTCAGTTATACAATACAGTTATCAACTATAGTCAGCATGTTTTACATTAGATCCTCAGATCTTATTCATCTTATAGCTGAAAGTTTACCAACCTTTCACCAATCTCTCTCTGATTATCTCTGATTCTCTCTCCCCCTAGCCCTGTTTTTATGAGTTCTCCTTTTTATTTATGTTAGGTTCCACATATAGGTGGTATCATGCAATATTTGTCTTTCTCTGTCTGGCTTCCCACTTAGTGTAATGCCTCCAAGGCCTGTCAATGTGTCTCAACTTGTAGGACATCCTTTATTCTCATGGATGAATAGTATTTCATTCTACATATATAACATATCTTCTTTATCCATTCATCCAATGATGAACAGTGAGGTTGTTTTATATCTTGGCTATTGCTCATAATGCTGCAATGAACATGGGAGTGCAAATATCTCTTTAATATCCTGTTTTTATTTCCTTGGGATATATTCCCAGAAGTGGGATTGCTAGATTATATGGTAGTTCTATTTTTAATTTTTTTTGAAGAATCAGCACCTTCTTAGTGGCTATACCGATTACAAAGGTTGTCTTTTCTCCACATCCTTGCTAACACTTGCTATTTCTTGATTCTTTGATGATGGCCATTCTTACAGGTGTGAGGTGATATCTCATTGTGATTTTTGATTTGCATTTTCCTGCTTATTAGTGATGTTGGGCACCATTCCATGTACCCATTGGCCATTTGTATGCCTGCTCTGGAAATGTGTCTATATTGTTGCTCTGCCCATTTTTAACCAGATTTTTTTGGCTTGATTTTGATTTTGAGTTACATGAGTTCTTATAGTTTGGATCTTAACCCCTTACCAGATATGGATTTGCAATTTTTCTCCCATTTTGTAGTTGTCTTTTATTTTGTTGATAGTTTACTTTTTTTGTTCAGAGCTTTTAGTAGAAGAAAGAAAATATCTACTTACTAGAAGTAGAAATAAATGAAACAGACTAAAAGGACAATAGAAAAGATCAATACAACAAAAAGCTGGTATTTTGAAAAGATAAACAAAATAGACGAATCTTTATCTAGACTTACTAAGAAAAAAAGAAAGAGGATGCAGAAATGAATTACACATAAAAAGACATATTGTAACTAATACCACACAAATACAAAGGATCAAAAGACACCACTAAGAACAATTAGATGCCAACAAATTGGACAATCTAGAAAATATGGATAAATTCATAGAAACATAAAACCTATTAAAACTGAGCCACAAAGATAGAAAATCTCAACATACTACTAGCAAGTAAAGAAATTGAGTTAGTAATCAAAACTCCCCAGCAAATTAAAATCCAGAACCAGATGGTTTCACTGGTGAATTCTATCTAACAGTCGTAAAAGAATTAACACCAATTCTCCTCAAAATCTTCCAAAAAATAGAAGAGGAGAAAATCGTCGGCAGCCGTCCGTCTCGAGAGACGATGGTGTAGCTTCTTAAGAGTCTATCTGCACCGCCGAGAATGGTTGTGCAGTCCGACTCGGGAGTGACACGGTATCTGTCTCCTCCCGTGTTGAATCAACATCTTGCGATGACGCTGGAGTGTCCTCTCCAGTGAAGCTGAAGCTACAGAGCCTGGGCAGGGTGATATGGAGGGTCTGCTGTTGCCCATGCAGCAGACCCCCCCTCTCTTCGCAGCTGAAGGGTCCAAGGGAAAGACGGAGTCAATACAGCTTGGCTTCAGGTGCGCCGCAGGAGTTGCCGGTGTTGACTACAACGTTGAACCGCCTTAGGGACTCTGGCTCCAGATTTTCTGTCGGGGTTTACTCCCTTAGCCTTGTCCCTGAAGAGGTATGCCGCAAGGCAGCGGAGGTTTTTTGGAGTCAGAGTTTTCCTTCTCTGATGTGCCCTGACTGGAAGATCGAACCAGCGACACTTAGCTCGCAGGCCGACGCTCAATCCACTGAGCCAAACCAGCCAGGGCTAAGAGGAGAAAATACTTTAAAACTAACTTACAAGGCCAGCATTACTTTAATAGTAAAACCAGAAAAGGGCACTATAAAAAAAGAAAATTACAGCCTAATATCCCTCATGAACACAGATGCAAAAATCCTCAACAATGTATTAGCAAACCAAATTCAACAACACATGAAAGGAATCATACACCATGATCAAGTGGGATTTATTCCAAGGATAGAAAAATGGTTTGGCATCTGCAATTCAATCAATGGGATATACTATATTAACAAAATGAATTCTAAAAATCATATGAAAATCTCAATAGATGCAGAAAAAGTATTAGGCAAAATTCAGTATCCATTCATGATAAAAAAAACTCTTAGCAAAGTGGTTTTAGAGGGAATGCACTTCAACATAATAAAGGTCATATAAGACAAACCCACAGCTAGTATTATACTCAATGATGAAACATTGAAAGCTTTTTCTCTAAGATCAGGAATGAAACAAACTGGAAAGGAAGAAGTAAAACTGCTGCTATTTGCAAATGACATCATATTCTATATAGAAAATCCTAAAGATATAACAAAAAACCGAAACAAAACAAAACAAAAAAGCCCTATTAGGACTAGTAAACAAATTTAGTAAAGTTGCAGGACATAAATAAATATATAAAAATTAATTACATTTCTATACACTAACAATGAAATAGCAGAAATAGAAATTAGAAAACAATCCCATTTATAATTGCATCCAAAACTATCTAGGAATAAATTTAACCAAGGAGGTGAAATATCTGTACACTGAAAATTACAAGATACAGCTAAAAGGAATTGATAAAGACTCAAAAAATTGAAAAGATATTCAATACTCATGGATTGGAAGAATTAATATTGTTAGAGTGTCCTTACTACCTAAAGTAATATACAAGTTCAAGGCAATCACAATGAGAATTCCAAAGGCATTTGTCACAGAAATAGAACAAACAATTCTAAAACTTGTATGTAATCACAAAAGACTGTGAATAACCAAAGCAATCTTGAGAAAAAAGAACAAAGCTGAAGTCATCATACCTCCTGGTATTATATTACAAAGCCATAGTAATCAAAACAAACTGAACAGGCTAGAGAGCCCAGAAATAAGCCCATATATGGTTATTAATTTATGACAAGGACACCAAGAATATTCAATGGGAAAAGGACATTCTCTTCAATAAATGGTATTGGGAAAACTGGACCCATATCTTATGGCATACAGAGAAATCAACTCAAAATGGACTAAAGACTTGAATTTACGACTTGAAACCATAAGATTCCTAGAAGAAAGGAGAGAGCATAAGTTCCTTGACATTGGTATTTGTAATGATTTTTGGGTATGACAGCAAAATCAAAGGCAATAAAAGCAAAAACAAGCAAGCAGACTATAGAACAAAAAGTCTACTCAAAGAGCAGCTGTGCTGTGCAGAACTCTTACAAGTACCTTGTGAAGAAATAAAAATAACAAGAAATTGAGATTTCAGTCATAAGAACAGAGTTCAGTTTAAGAGTAATTATATGGTACATGTCAAGGAGTGCGAAATAATGGAGTAAGAAGAGACTCTAATATGAAAGTGTATATGGAGTAAAGAGGGCCCGTGTGGGCCTTGCTGTTGCTGTTGCTCTTACTGTGGTTGTCTGAGTGATTGTCCTGCCTTGCTCAGCTAGTAATTCCTTTCACAAGGGCCGGGACTCTATGTGACCTTATTTTCTCCACAGACTAGACCTCCCTCCAAACAAAGAGGCGAGACTGCACTAGTGTTTGCCTATGGCAGTGGTGGGGTTAATCTTGGGAGACTTCACACAGTGATGCTTTTACAATTAAAAAAAAAAACAAAAAAATCCAGGCATGAATTTTATAAGGGAAACAATAGCCCAGGATTGGCTTGTGGTGTTTTCCACTTTCTCATTTCAGGAGGATTTAATAGCTTTGCTGCTTCAAATCACCCAGTTTTCTCTGACTTTAGTTACTGATCACACTGGCTTTATTTTTTCCCTTATCTCTAACTTTAACATATTTATAAGGGGCTTCTGGGGAAATATCACTTTTGTTTTTTTCCCCAAACAGCAAAAGAGAAGCCTAGATGAGATATACTGTATAGCATTATTTACCCTCTAGTGTTCTCTCATTTTTCATGTGCTTCTGCTTAAAATGCTCAGACATCATAGAGACGTAATTGGCAGAAAAATCTTTCCTCCATGCTTTGGTGGTAAAATAACTTTCTGGGTTGCAAGACATTGATTTAAAATTGCAATGCATTGATGTGGTCACTTGTGTAGGCAGACAGAAGTACAAATTTAGTGCAAATATGTTTACACAATCATGAATACTGCACATTCCTACTATATATGTTTTCTCCAAAGAAAAGTAATTTTTCCTAATAATTGTTTGAGATAAGCATTTCTCATTTCAGATGCTCTTTTATAAATGTTTTAGAAAAAAATGAAATGACCCAGTTCTAGAAACTTTGAAGCTATTCTTTTTGCTTTTGATAAACAGACTGAATACTGTGTATAAGGAGAAAGAACCCAAGAGAGCATCTGGTTCAGTTGATGGCACATGTCTCGGGTTAGGCTGACACAATAAAATACTGTAGAATGGTGTCTTAAACAACAGGCATTAATTTCTCAGTTTTGAATGTCTGACATCAAGGTTCCAGAAAGGTGGGCTTCTGGTGAAGCCTCTCTTCCTGGCTTACAGAATGGCCACCTTCTTGCTGCGTCCTCACATGGCCTTTACTGTGTGCTCGTGGGAAGAGGAAGAGATGCCTAGTGTCTCATCCTTGTCTTCAAAAGATACCAGTCCTATTGGATTAGGGCCGCACCCTCCTGGCTCCATTCAACCTTAATTACCTTCAAGAAGACCATATCCCAAAATTCAATAAAATTTGGGGTTGGACTTCAACATATGAATGTGTGGGGACACAGTTCAGTCTACAACAGCGCAAATGCCCTAAGTCCTACAATTAAAAAGTAAGAGACATGATGCCCTAGCCCAACAGACTCTACGCCTGACCACAGGTTAAAAGGGACTTTATCAAACTAGCATCTGGGGGTCAGGTTCTTAGAAGCAGTGGAGGAACTGGCTCTGGCTTCTCGCAAACCTCTTCCTTAACAAACTGGATCTGTTTGTGCCACAGTGTCTGCAGCCATGTGGTTCACTCTGAATCTTGACTTTCATACTAGTTGCAGCAATTTCTCAGTTTCTTTAGAGTTTATGCTTCAAGCTCAGTCTTCATCACTTCACCTGCTGAGAGTTTTTCTTCCAGTGTGCACAATCTGCAACATGCCTGCAGTTGTTTCTTAGAACTCTTTCTGGTCTGCTTCTCCCTGACTTGTACTGTAGCAGTTGGGTATAGAGATGAAAATAGATGGATGTTGGGTTGGAATTTGTTTTTAAAATGGAAGGGAATCTATAACAATTATCTGCACAATACTTCCACACAATTGGTTTAATTAATCAAAGGCCTAGGGCTCTTATTCTGAGATTGCCTCATTCTTTCGTTCATGCATTCAATTACTCAATCAACAAACTTTTATCAAGCACCTACTATGTATCAGGCATAGTAATAGATAATGGGGACATAATAATGAACAACAGTTATAATTCCTGTTCTCTGAGAATTTTATAAGTTATGGGATCTTGAGCAAGTCTCTTGGTCTTTCTGAGACTTATTTTCCTCATCTTAAGGAAGGACAAGTAGAATGGTAAATAATCAGTGTCAAAACAAATCTTTAAAGTTTTGATTTTTCCCCTCTAATTACTGAAATAATTATACCTCTTAAGTAACTGGAACACCCCCCCCCACAAAATTCATACATAAGAAAAATTAAAACCACCTGTGATCCGTGATAAATAATGTTAATCTTTTGGTGTGTTTCTTCCTAGACTGTTGCTACATATATGCATATACATGTATGTACACATATATTTTTGTTTAAAAAACTTGGCATCATTTATAGTCTTGTTTGAAATGGAGAATTTTTTTCTTAGTATTATTTTATAAATACTTTTCATGTCACTGAATGTTATTATTGTGCTTGTTAATTGTGGTTTGGTAATCTATCATATAGATATATCATAATATTTATTTCTCTCATTTAGGGCACTTAACTTATTTCTCATTTTCACTAATATAAATATATGACAATACATGTTTCTGATTGCTTCCTTAATATAAATTCATAGAAGTAGGATTGTCAGCTCAAACAAGTTTTTGCCTGTTGAATACATATTGCAAAATTTCCATCCAGGAAGCTTGAATCAATTTATATGCCTACTAGCTAAGTTCAAGAATCTTAGTTTTCCTGATCTTTACTAATATAGATGTGTATATTTTGAAACTATTTTTGCCATATTAATAAGTAAAAAAATATATTTTTTACATAAAAAGATTGCAAGGTAGAATTTGAATGAACTTTTTTCATGTATCTTTTAGCTATTTTCATTTCTACAATTCCTATGTATAGCCTTTGATTATTTCATACAGGATGTGGCAAAAGTAGGTTTACAGTTTTACATGTAACAGTTCATTCTTGTATTATTTTTTATTAATTATTGTATTATTTTCCATAAGAACAACCATAAACCTACTTTTGCCCCACCCTGTATATGTATTTTGAATTAAAAAAAAATTTTGTAATCGTATCTATAAGTTCTGTCTCTTTTGCATGGTTGTTTTTTGCTTTTAAATCACAAAGTTAGATTTTTTTTTTAGTTTCTTTTTGGTGGTAAAGTGTTCAGTCTATTTTGGGAACTTTTGTGTCTATTTATTCTGCCACCTAAGCCATACTGTATTTGTTCTGGCCTTTTGTATGCAAGATCTTCAGTATCCATACCATTCCCAACCCCCACTCCCTTTCTTTATCCTATGCCTCTACATTTTCGAAATTTTTCTATCCTGACTTTCACACTGATCTTCTGTGTTAATTCTGTTCTTGACCTTCTGTGAAAGACCTTCCAAATTGAGCTATGATATGCTTAATGTCCTTACTTTATTAACTCAGACAGTACATCTTCATCTTAATTAGTTGTCTTTTAGCTTTTATCTTTAGTTTGTATTTTCTTAAATGAAATGGCATGAAAAATGTACCTTTCGAAATTTACTTCCATTTATTGTAGTAATATTTTTCATTGAAAAAGAAAAAAACCCTTTGTTTCTCCTCCTTGAGCGTTTTTCCAAAGTCTTGTTTCGTATTACAGAATTTATTCACAGGTGCCACTCAACCTTGGCAAAACAAAAGGATATTAAGGCCTGCCACATGACCCCAGTGTGCATGGATTGGCCTTGGATCTTCTCATAGAATCTTCTGAGCATCTTCTGACCCTATTTTATCTGTGGGACTGGATTATAGACCATGTCAGTGGCTTAGCAGCCTGGGCAGGAGATCTAGAAGTTGGTACCTTGGGTAGTTTCAGCAGAGGAGTTTCATTTCTTCCTCCTCTGTGTTGGTAAGGCCTTCCTCTAGGGGCCAGGTCTCTCTTCCTAGGTTTTAAGTTGGTCCTTCCTCAACTCTAGGTTTCTGTATCCAACCTCCTTCCTGTGGTACTAAGGAAAGATGCATCACCTGGCGAAAGAGCCCCCACTCATCAGAGGACTCTCTACCACTTGTGGTTCTCTCTTCGGCTCATTGGCTTTAACTTTGACTTTCTAGTGAGGTTGTGTTACCACTTTTCCAGGGCTCAGCCTTGGCACCTCTCAATCTTGGAGTGTTAAGTTGAGTTCTTCCAGGGCACATTCTCCTTCTTCCTGAGAGATGGAAACCCATTCTCTCATCATCCAGTCATTCCTGGGCAGCCTGGGAAGTCAGACCCTTAGTATTTGTGGTCCTCATCCTAGAATGAGTGGAAATGCCTCGAAATTAGTGGCATCTGAGAATCACCCTTCTGTAATTATCAGTCTGCTCCAGGTTTTCCCTTTTTCTTATAGTCTTTGACTTATTTTATCTGGTTTCTAGAAGAGGTATAATTAGATATCTATGATGAAGTAAGATAGTGAAGACTTAACTAGGAAATCAGGAATGGATCCTAAAGCTTATTTGAAATCACACCTCTCCTGCCAGCCTCAAAACTGTGATTTGAGGATAAAATGAGATGATACATGTGAAAAAATTTTAAAGGCTGTTGGGAGCATTATGCAAACACAAAGTCACTTTATCTCCACATTTTATGAGGCCAAAAATCAGGAGCCCTGTTGGAAGCAAATCTGGGTTGAGGATTTTTTTTAACTAATACGTGATAATGTAAGATGGTTCTTTAGGCAAAGCACAAAGCCATTCTATGTGTTTCTCCCCCTTCTTTCTCAGCAGTACATCTGAAATAGTGGTTTGTCTTCCTCTTTATCCCCCCAAAGAGAAGGCTGGCCTGAATTTCCACTTAAGGCTATTTCTTTGAGTGCCAAGAGACTTTTTCAGCAAAAGAAACTAATCTGCAGATAGGTCTGCCCCTGCACAATGCCTGGCATCAGGGGCAAGGACTTTAATTAAAATGGAAGAGTTGGTAATTTCTGGCCTATCTGGGAAGCTTTAAGCTGATGTGGTTTGAATGAAAGTAATGACTTTTGCTTAAAATGCAAATATAAATGCAAGAAAAAGCTGGGGACAGCTCTTGGTGCAATTGAAAGAGACTATAATTTTTTTTTCATGCCTTCTCTTAAAGTAATTGTCCTTTTCCTTCCTGAAACTCTGTAATATATGCATTTAACATATAGGATATTTTTTTCTCTTTATATTTTCTTTCAGCTGGCAGTGTGTCTGTCTTTTTAAATTCTTAGAAGCAGTGCAAATTTTAGGTATTAATACATCTTTGGAAAAGTTGTAAGGATTTGTTGGTCTGTATGTTTATCTGTATGACATAAAACAGTTTCAGAAATAGCTTTTTTCCAGGCCTTCTCTGTTTAGTTGTCTGGACATTTGCCACCCAGCCCCATAGTCTCAATTAATGCACAGAAAGCAAGAGTGACACATTGTGAAAAATACACATTTTTACTCTGGCGTATTTGTATCTACCAAAATAAAGTTTTAAAATTTGAAGTAACATGTATTGCTCTTGGGTTAAGTACACTTACCTAATTACCAAGTATTGCAATAAAAAATATGTGTTTTGAATGTTGATAAGACATTTATAAGGGTAGATGAAAATGTGACCAATTATACTAGTACATGCCAAAAGCATTCCAGATCAATGATATTTTTTACTAATAACAATCATTGTGAGTAAAAGGTATTCTTAATGAGGAGTTACAATGGCTTGAGCATTATGAAGTTATTATTTTTATATTAAAGGCATATTTATAGAAATAAAAACATGAGAACTACCCATATTTCCTCTACCTTAATAAATCATGCTTCCCCCCACCTCTTATTGATATACTAATGAGTTTTTATATAACTGCAATTCCAGTATATGAGCAACTTGGAGTTTAGAAATTTTCATTCAACATTCATTATGTGGAAAGAATTTCTTTTTTCAGTTTTCAACTGAACATGAGGGCATTCCATGGCCACCTGTTACCCCAATTTTTTTTCTTTTTAAATAATACTGCAATGGACATCTTTGCTCAAATTTAATTTTAACTTCTGTGGGGAACGTTTTGTTTTTAGAATAAATCAAAGGAAGTGAGATTACTCTGCCACATGTCAAGCAGTGCAGGTAGCTGAGGGGTCTAGAGGAGCCAGGTGAAGACAGGCACTCTAGGTGACTCAGAGTGTTCTGGCCGGAGGAAGAGGTGAGTGCGCCAGGAAGACAAAAGAGGGCTCACTAGCAGTGCCGCATCCTGATGTTGAATGGTGCTAAAGACACCCCAGCACTGAGGCTGGGCAAGGTGCTGCGCTCCCCCAAACATTCCACCTCTTTCCCTTTGTCCACCAACATCCTTAGGAATTGGCTTTGGGTGTGAGTCAAATTAACTGAGAGGGTCACTCCACACTCCTCTCATTGCCTTTGGGGTTTTTACTTCCAGTCCAAAGACAAGGATGACCTGTGGGTGGGAAGGCATTGGATCCGGCCCAGGCAGCCTGGAAAAAGCAGTGGGAGGGAAAAGAGATGGCCAGGTGGAAGGGCCACAGTCAGTGGTGAACAAGAACACCTCCACTACCGTGCCAAGGCTCTGTTTCTCTTTACCCTCAAATAAGAGCAGAAGTAGTACCTTAGGGGAGTCAGTCCCCTTTCCGTCAAACCTGAAGCTGGGGGAGTTGAAGGAGAAAAAACCAGCCTTTAATGAACACAATTCGCTAATGCTCCTTAAACTCCAACATCTCTCCTCACAGCATGGCTTCACAGCAGAGTTTGTCATTTATTTCGATTCCTTTTCAGTTAACAAGTTCTTACTAGTTTTATCCACCTGCAATTAAATAACCCAGTGAACTCTGCCTTTGCTGGAGTCTTTATGAAAGAAGAGTAATATTTTAGGAAAGAGAAAAAAAAGAACAACCACAAATCAGGCCGCATTATGAGACTTTCAATTTTGCCACGATTTTGTTCTCTGGGAGTCCAGGGCTTTGAGTAGACTGATGATGTAGGGACTGTGATAAGACCTTTTTTTTTTATTGTAACAAAGGAAAAATTGAAATCCCACTTCAGCAATATTTGAGTTCACGCTGTTATCATATTGTCTTTTCATCAATTACTTGTCTGTTGGGCTTTTCACCAGACCCAGCTCTGTGGCCACATTCAGAGCTTGTGGGGTTTTTTAAAGTTCTTTTTTTAAAAAAAAATTTTGACTGTAGCAGTATATTCCTAATATTACCATTACCCCTTACCTACAATTAGCAAACAGAGCTGTAGAAAATGTATACAGATTTTAGTAGTCAACATATGTATCTTTGAAAAGCACAAATACTAGTTTGCACTGAAATGTTTTAAAAAACATGCAGAAGCTGAACAATGGTGTTGAAATCAAATGACGCAGGTCCACACAGATCTCTATTTCTCTGACCTTCCAGATAAACAAGACTCCAGATAAACCCTGATTTAAAGTTTCTATGCATACTAAAAATGCATACAAATGTATTGCAAAATCACACTTCAGTACTTTTACAGGTCTGTAGTAGTACTTTTCATGTTCCAATAGCACTTTTAAACTCAGTTAAAGACCTTAAAAGTATTCAGGGATGACTTAGAAGCACAGTCTAGTTGCTCTAGGCACACACACACACACAAAAGGAATTAAAAAGTGATTAATGAGGAAAACCAGACAGAAGGAATTTACAATATATCCTGTAAACAAGATGCAATTTGCTGTTTGCCTAATCAATGAAGACAAACCAATGTCCAGGATATTGACTAGAACCCAAATGTTAAGGGTGAAGTGGAACCAAGGCCTGCACAAGGAGAAATAATCTCTGAGTAAAATAAGGCTATAGAGGATTGGAATTAGGTAGAAATGAATTCAAGACAAATTCACATTATAGAGGCTATAGTAGAACCAGAGGCAGGGGTTGCTGCAGTCAATACTGAGAAATGTTTCTTCAGCATTATGTGAATTACAATTTTTCATATGCATATTATTATGTTCATTTTGTACATGGAGACATTTTGGCTATAAACAAATTAGAGTAAGTGACTTGTTCAATATCACACAGTTAGAAAGTGGTAGAGACAGAAGTGAGGTTTTGAACTTCAGATAACAGTCAGGCGCAGCTTAACAATAGAGCTACATTCTGAGAAAGGCATCACAGGCAGTTCCATTGTTGTGCACACATCATAGAGTGTGCGTACTTACGCAGACCTAGATGGTACAGCCGGCTACGCACCTAGAGTACATGGTCTAGCCTATTGCTCCTAGGCTACAAGCCTGTACAGCATGTTACTGTACAAAACTACACCAGATTAAATGAATACAAGAGAAAATGATGCAATCAAGAGATGAGTTCAATATGAGATGCATGAGGCTGCTGCCAGCATAACACAGCCTAGTCTTTTACAGAAAACTTTTTATGTGTAGAAAGAATACACTCTGACATAACAATAAGAAGTATAGTAAGTAAATGCATAAGCAAGTAATACAGTCATTTATTGTCATTATCAGTATTATGTACTGTACATAACTGTACGTGCTATACTTTTATATGACTGGCAGTGCAGTAGGTCTGTTTACACCAGCGTCCCCACAAACACGAGTAAGGCGTTGTGCTACGACGTGACAATGGCTACGATGTCACTAGGCAATAGGGATTTCTTCAGCTCCATTATAGTCTTGTGGGACCATCATTGTATATATGGTCTGATTTGACTATATTTTATTACTACTCTTTTCACTCCATCCTCCTGCCTCAGGTAGCAGCTTGGAAGTCAGAACTGCAGTATTCCCTAAGGTGAGGGGAGTCTGGGGGGAGTCTCAGCTGAGCAAAGGAGTGGAGGAAAGATGCAACCGCTCCTGGGCATGGACTGGTTATTGCAGGCGGAAGATGCTAACCCTGCTAATCCTGTGGGAGGAGAGGCTTAATTTGTTCCCTCGGTGTGCTGACCTACACAGAGCTTGGGCTCTGACCAGTCCTCAGATGCACAGACAATGTTTTTCATTTGTTCATAATATCTGACATTGGAAATCTCTTTTGACGGCTTATTGCTGAAGCTAAGGTATGAGAACCGAAGGGAAAGGCTTTTGCTGGAGGTGCTGTGTGTCCTGACTCCTGGAGGCCTGGCTCCTAGCTCCTTAGGGCAGGGGAGTGGGAGTGAGAGAAATTGGAGAACATAGCTTATCATGACCGTTGGTCCTTGTATTATTCCCTCCGCTGACCTGTGTTACTTTTGAGGACAATTGACTATATTATTCACTCCAAGCTACAAGACCCCAATGCTCTTACCTTTCATACTGAAGTGTGTTTTCTAATCCTGAAATTATATTGGCTTTATGACCTTGGGCAGGTCATTTAACATCTGATCCTCTATCCCACATAACACACAGGAGCTTGCAAAAGTGTTTTCTATTAAAAGTACTTCTTGGCAGTTGCAGTCACTGGCTGTGTTTCCAGATATTATTACTATTACCCTATATTTAAAATGCCTTCCCTTTCACACTATCTGCTTCTGCTTTTCCTTCCCAGAGTCGAAAACATGCAAGCAAAGTCCGACTGTATTACATGCTTCACCCCAGGGACGGTGGGTGTCCTGCCAAGAGGCTCCGGTCAGAAAATGTGAGTATCTGGCACCATGTGATATCCGTGACAATCTCTGTGTTTGCTAAGAACTTTGCAGATCTAGGAATTGTAACCATGTAGAAACAGTTCTCATTAAATATTACAGAAAATATTACTTGTAAGCAAGTCTTTTATCTTTTTCCTGGTAGAACCTGCGGGTATGGTATTAGAGGACTTTTTGATGATACTATGCTGGGACCGCGCAGAGAGAGTGCACTGAGGTGCCAGGGCAGAAAGAGGCTGGGGAGGGGAGACAGGAGCCAAGAGAAGACAAATAGCAGGGAAGACATGGCCTAAGGGGCAAACCTGTCAGAAATTGCAGATACTTTGCTTTTTACACATTTTATTTTTCCTTTGGTATGTAAAACAGCATGCAAATTTGTTCACTTATAAGGAGGACTGTGCTATCTTGCAAATAAAAACACTCAGGGTTTTTGATCAGCACCCCTCCCCCCGCACCCTCTCTAAGGAAACATTTACTTGGGAAGACAAATGATATTGTAATTACAAAGTTGCTTTGAGG
This sequence comes from Furipterus horrens, assembly GCF_987537825.1. Classification (NCBI taxonomy): domain Eukaryota; kingdom Metazoa; phylum Chordata; class Mammalia; order Chiroptera; family Furipteridae; genus Furipterus; species Furipterus horrens. Next base: position 75,758,343 of record NW_028327182.1, read on the forward strand.
GTGTCAAGTCAGAGCTAAGGGTTTACTTCAGCCAGGTCAAGGTGAAAACTAATGAAATAAATATTCCTAGCAGGGCTTACTTTTCTAGTAAGTGGAATATTATTTTTAAATTTGAGCTGCTTTAAAAAAATTAAAGTATAGTTGGCACACCATAGTATGTGAGTTTCAGGTATCCAACATAGCAATTCAACATTTACATATTTTACAGTATGTGAGCCCCATGTCAATCTAGTAACCATCTGCTCTATCCAAAGTTTTCACACTATTATTATCTATATTCACTTCGTTGTTTTTTACCCACCCCTCCACCCCCTCCCCTCTGGAAACCATCAGTTTGTTCTTTGTTTCTATAAGTCTGTTTTTGTTTTGTTGTGTTTGTTCATTTGTTTTTATCTTTTAAGAAAAATTTCACATATAAATGAAATCATGTGGTATTTACCTTTCTCTGTATGACTTATTTCAATTAACATAACGCCCTCTAGATCCATCCATGTTGTTGCAAATGGCAGGATTTCATAATTTTTATTGCTGAGTAATATTCCTTTGTATGTGCATGCACCACATCTTCTTTATCTGTTGATGGACATCTAGGTTGCTTTCATATTTTGGCTATTACTAGTAATGCTACACTGAATATAGGTGTGCATAGATCATTTCAAACTAGTGTTTTAATTTTTTTTTTTTTTTTGGATAAATACCCAGAAGTGGAATTGCTGGGTCATCTGGTGGTTCTGTTTTTAGTTTTTTGAAGCATCTCCATACTGTTTTTCATAGTGGCTGCACCAATTTGCAGTCCCACAACAAGGAGTGGAATAGTCATAGCCGTGATAAACGCTGAGGCTCAGACACAGAATTTTCTCACTCTTTGAGTTCTGAGGAGGCTGCAAGCATAGATTTATACCCTATAGTATCATTTATACTTGTGATCTTGTTTTCCTTTGCTGCCGTAAGATGCCAGTCTCCTTTTCTTCATTAAAAATTAATACACAATCATTGAAGAAACTTGACAAAAGCTGTACTTGTATATTCTTCACAGGAAAGAAAAGAGAGCAAGAGAACAGCACACGACCAAAGGCAGTGAGCATCAGGGCCAGCGTTGCTAATGAATTCCAAGCATGCCTGTTAGCATCACAAAATGAACTGCTCCTACACAGACTAATCTGGAACGGAGGGATTTTCTTTACTGCCTTGGTGAAGCAGTATTTGGAGCTTAGGGTGCCACAAAAACTTTGCAAGTGCTATGAAGTGGGGCTGAATCTAGTTCTGGCAGTGCTCAGCTTTATGTCCTTGGGCAAATAATTGATCTCTGTGAGCCTCAGTTTCTTCAGTACAGCTATAATTATCATACTTTCCTCACTGGGCTTTTGTGAATATGAAATGAACAAATAGGTAATTAGGTGCGTTGCTACATGTCAGGCACTGAGAAAACGAGAGATAAATAAGACACAGCCTTGTCTAAAAGAAATTCATAGTATAGTGAGGGAAATTAACACTGTATAAAAAATAGCTATAATGTCACAGTATAGGTGTTTATTAACATTCTTCACAAAGTCCCATGGGAACAATGGGCAGGTGAGTTATGCCAGGGCAATCTGATCAGGGAAGGTGCTACTCAAGAGTTGGCACTTGAGTTGGGGTCTTTGGGCTTGAATGGATTATACCAGATGGAAGCAGTGGGAGTGAGAAAGCAAGACAGGTACATTTTGTCAAAAGAACTTATTAAACCACAGGAGCATTGGCCTAAGCCAGCTTTATGTTATCTCAGAGTTCTTTAGCTGCACTGGAATCATGCTTTCCATCAGGTATCTATTAGAAGAGAGACAGAATTAGTCGTTGTTGTTTTTCTTTTAAAATTATCTGACAATGGTGCCCATATCGCTTCATTTAATAGCCGTTTAGTGTCTTATTCCAACAGAAACATTGAGCTCAAGGACACTTGACAGTTAGCTCTTGAACACAGATGACTTTCTATCCACTCAAGTTCTACACATGAATGTTGCACTTATATCTGAGCTTCGAAGAGGGGCTTGACCAGGAAGACAGAAAGGGGGCACTGGGACTCAAGCTGATGTTCTTCCAAGACATGGTCTTGCCACTCTGGTCAGACTCATGATTCACCCCACGCAGGCTCTGGTTCTGCCAGTAACCTTAGGTCAGTTTATGGTATGGAAGATCTTTGGTTTTGAGAGCAAGAAGTATTAGCAAGGATTTGAGGACCTTTTCCTTTGATATATCTGGGTTCTGAAAACTTTGATCTACCAATGATTTATTTATTAAATCGTTTTTTCTACAACTTATTAATCATAGCGTTAAAGCAAATCAGTAAACAGGAAAAGCAATGTAATGATCTTACTTTTGAAAGAGATGATTGGTGCTTTTATTAGGTTATGTCTGCATAACAAAGGTAAATGTATTATTTCCACTAGGCACTTAGATATAGTGGATAAGGTACAGAGGCCACCCCTGTCCCTCTCCAGAGCTCTGAGAATCAATAGTGGTAATTATTTGGACCAACTTTATTTTTTTTTTAAGATTTTATTTATTTATATTTAGAGAGAGGGGAAGGGGAGGAGAAAGAAAGGGAGAGAAACATCAATGTGTAGTTGCCTCTTGCACTCCCCCAATTGAGGACCTGGCCCACAACCCAGGCATATGCCCTGACTGGAAATCCAACTAGTGACCCTTTGGTTCCCAGGCCAGTGCTCAATTCACTGAGCCACACCAGCGAGGGCTTGACCAACTTTATTTTGTACAGACTCATACCTAATGGTTGAGAAACTGAATATACAAATGGACAATGGCCAGACCATATATAAAAATAGAACTTTGTCCAAAAATAACTAAGCCATTAATGTACAGTAACCAGCCCAGGAAGCCTACCTAAATCAGACTTACAAAAAGTCTGGCCTTTGTCTTCAGTAACCCTTTTAACAATAGACCCCAAATGGATAGGGCTTAATTACCACCTTTTAGCTTCCCCAAGTTTTGTCCCCACCTGAAATTAATACCAACCAGAAAAAGCCACATATGCATCCTAACCAATCACACAGGATGTCCTCTTCTAGTTAACCTACCTATAGCTTCCCCATGCCAACAACGTCCACTCAGGGTGCATCTGAAACCCCCCCTTTTACATAATAAAGTTTCCCACTTCTCTGCTTGCCGTTAAGTCTCCTCCAAATACAGTCTGATGGTGGCTAAATCCTTGCTATAAGAAGCTTTGAATAAATAATCTACCTTGTGCTCATTTGGTTGGTCTTTGTTTATTTCCACAGGATTGTAAAATGTGATAACCATAATATCTAATACATAAGTTTGTTCTAAGGCCCAACTGAGGTAATTCATTTATTTAGTCCTTTGTTTTTAAGGAGGCTTCTGCACGCATTATTATTATTTTTGTTACTCTTTCCACAAGCAGCCTGTGTCCTTGGAAGGACGTAACAATTTCCTCCACTTGCTCCTCTCTTCCTGCCCATGCTCCCACCTGCCCTGCCTGCAGGGGCTGTGGCAGGTTTGTACCCCAGTGTTAGCTGACTGAGAGCAGTTTCATGCTGCCCTGAGTACCCGGCAAATGGGTGGCTTCTAGAAAGAGAGAAAACTTGTACCTGACTTTCCAAACCTTGACCACAAACGAACCTTGGCCCCTCTGTGATGCCTCCAATTGATGGGGCTGGTGAGTAATGGCATAGTGTCCCCTCCCCCTCCTTAGCCCTCTGGAATATACAGTAACTCTGTTTACACACAGAGGCACAGAGGTGGCCATTGTTACTGATAAGTCCTATTGCCATTTCTACCCCAGGTCATTGGACCTTGTTGTTGTTTAAAAACATATTTATTTTTGTCTCCTGTACCAGCATTTCTAGCTTTTAAAATTCCCCTTTCATGTGCTTTTACTTTGTAGAATCCTCCTTTGGATCTTCTGAGTTTTCTCTCTTGGAATTTTAGAGCAAGACATTTTCCCCTTGATGCCACAGAGTAAAATTACATGTAAAATAAGTTGTTATAGTTGATTGCCCTAGAGAAACTTTTAGTAATTTCCTGAGTATTCTAGCCAAAAAAAAGGCTTTAGAAATTCTCTAGCGCATTGGGTATCTGCATTTTTCACCAATGGCCCTTTTTATTACCTTCTTATCCATGGGTCACATGCTTTGAAAAAAACCGTCTATTTGGGAAATAGCACTTTTAAGTAAAAAGGTGATTTAGTTTTACTTTTATTTTTGTTCTGCAAAGATAACAACTGCTGATCCAAATCTCCAGTCTGTGTTAAGTAAGTAATGTTTTTACAGGGAGTTAATATAATTCCTTCTAAGTGGAGAAGCTTGACATTTGGTTAGCCTGATCAGTTTATCAGGCCTAAATATTTACCTGATTTCCCTGAGGTCTGAAGTATCCAGCATATATTGAGAACCTCCAATGTTACTTTCACAGGCACCCAAACATCCCAGGTTTCAGGTTGGGAAGACTCAATCTAATCCAACAACCCCTCTGAGTACAAAGGTGAAAAGTAGGCCCAAAGAAGTACCAGACCTTGTCTAAACTTGTCCGAACTGCGATTAATTAAGGCTCTCCTCGTTTCCCTAAATCCTAGTCCTAGGCTTTTCCTACGTATCTTGAAATTGTATCTTATTTTTAGGCATTGAAACCATTGCTGATTCCAGAGCCTGAGAGCACTATTGTTCCGGAAAAAGTAATAATAATAACTGTCACTTATCAGGCACTTCCCACTTAAGTTCTAAATGCTTATAGACATCAACACATTTAATCCTCCCAATTTTTGTACAAGGTGGCCCTCAGAGAAGCCATCTGGAATAGAGAGGTTAAGTAACCTGACTCTGGTCACACAGCTGCTAAATGGCATAAAAGGCTGGAAAAATATAAAACAAAACATAAGGAAATTTTAATTTCCTTTGGGACTGCAGACTAACTCACCATGTCACCCCATGAAACAGGTAGTTAGCACCTAGTAAGTCCTGGGGGTACAAAGATGAGAAGACATGGAACCTTCTTCAACAGAAATCAGAATCTGGAGGGGCGGGTCTTTTAATACAGTGTGACAAGTGCTACTGCAGACATACGCCTGGGCTACCATCTGGGTACCATCAAGGGGGCCCTAATCTCTCCTGGGAGATGGGACAGGAGACAGGTTTCATGGAGAAAGTGAAACTGAGCTGACTCAGGACGGACAGATGTGGGTGAGCCAAATGAAGGACAGTGGGAAAGGGCTCTTCTGAGTGTGGGGTCGACATGAGTAATGTCTGTAGGGAAGTAAAATTCAAAGGTATTTCTAGAGTATAAAGTGCTAGTAGGCGGCTGTGTTAGTTTCCTAGGGTTGCTGTAACAAACGACTACAAATTGAAAACAACAGAAATTTATTCCCTCACAGCTCTGGAAGCGACAAGTCTGAAATCAAGGTGTTGGCAGGGCCTCCCTCTGGAGTCTCTGATTGGAAATCAGGTCCCCGTTTCTCTCCTCGCTGCAGGGGTCACTGATCATCCTTGGGGAACCTTGGTTAGCAGCTGCTTTCACATTGCTTCTGCGTGTTTTTCCGTCTTCATCTAAGGAGGCCAGTCATTGGATTTAGGGCCCACTGCAATCCAGGATGACCCCATCATAACTAGTTAATCTGCAAAGCCCTTATTTCCAAATAAGATCCTATGTCTGAGGTGGACATGCATTTTAGGGAGGGGGACAGTATTCACCCAGAACAACAGTGAAGATAAAAATTGATGTTGCGATGGTGGACAAAGGTACAGACCTGTACTGGGCATCATATTGATATTTACTTTGTCTAGAATTGCTGAATTCATGGGCACTTCTCAAAGATACGTGTATTAACCCACAAAGCCTGTGTGTTTTGGCTTCCAGCTGTGCATTTAGAGATGGAAGTGGGGATTCTGACCCTGGCTCTGCTCCAAAGGTGTGTTTACAACCTTCTTTTGGACTTTCTAAACCTCATTTGCCATGGTTTTAATCAGGGCCCAGAATCACTGCCCTGCCTACCTCTCCGAGTTCAGAAGGGGCTCAAGAAAAGCCTTCTGTGTGTGAAGCTACGTTATAAACTCTGAAGTATGTACGACATGTTATTTCATGGAATTTTTTATTCTTTGTGTGTTGGTTCTATTCTTTGGTCTCTACAGTGCAATGTACAACTTCTGTAGTTCAGTTAGGTACAGGCTTGCTGTTCTCACCTTGAAGACCTGAAAAGCAATTAGGAAATAGGCCTGAGTTACTATTTACTTATGTGTCTTGAGTTAGAAGTCAGAAAATAGCTGCTGGCCAGATGCCACCACTGCCTGCTTTTTTAAGGTCTGCAAGCTAGGAATGGGTTTTACATTTTAAATGTTTAGGGATAAAAATTAAAAGGAGAATAATCTATTGTGAAGCATAAATTACATGAAATTCAACTCTTAATGTCTGTAAATAAAATCCTATTGGAACATAGCCACACTTAATCCTTTACATATTGTCTGTGGCTCCTTTCAGTCCACAATAACAGACTTGAAAAGCTGCTGTAGAGACTGTATGTCTCGCAAAGCCTAAAATACAAGAGTGGGCAAAAGTGGGTTTATAGTTGTGAGTATGCGAATGCTGAGTTTATTCTTGTATTAGTATTTATTAATTATTGTATTACTTTCCATATGAACAACTGCAAACCTACTTTTGCCCACCCCTGTATTTACTCTCTGAGTAACATATTTACAGAAAACAGTTGCTTACTGCTGTGTGAAGTGGATGATTTTGGTGAAGGAAGAGGAGTTGTTTTCACTTGTAGGCAGGACATTTCAGACTCTAAAGCTGCCTTGTCCTCTGTTCCTTGTGAGTTTTAGTTTATGAGTGCCCAGCTGGTTGAAGGTTTTGCTCAGTAGGAAGTATCATTTCAAACCCCTGAGCTGGAATCGGCATCATTGCCTTCTGCTTTTTTTCTTTCAATGCAGATGGTTTGAAATTTGTGAACTCAGGTTAGGTTATAAGAATTTGCTTAAGGCCTGCAAAACTGTGGAAACAGTGAGAATGTTTGGTTTCTTCCACCATCTAAACATCAAACTCAGCTTAAGGTAACCAAACCTCCCGAGTTTTCTGGAACAGCAATGATTTAAAATTTAGTCACTGCACATCAATAATATCTCCTGGCAAGGCTAATATTTCCTCTCTAAACTGTACCCAAGAGTGGAATAGAAACTTTTGTCAAACAGGTACACCAACAATCATCTAAATGAAGAAAACAGAGCTCCTCATGGATTCAAGTGTGCAGTCTGGCACTTCATCTGTACTTGACCTTCTAGGCCTGAGACTAGGTCTCTAGCCTGGGATTCTGGTTCTGAAACTCATTCATACTGAAATATATATCATAGTTATTACACCTATGCAGAATATGGTCTAGAGGAGAGAAAAGAAGGATTCCCTAAAATGACAGCTATGAAAATAATTTTTTAATGGTAGGGTTAGTATCATGAGTCTTTAATTACTGGAAGCCTTGTCACCTCCATCTTGTCCTCTGTATCTCCATTATTCTATTGTTGACAAAGCATTGGATTTATTTTCTTGTTAACAGGCCACTTATTAAGCCTTTTTATGTGTCAGGGCATATATTAAATACTTGTTAGATATTTCATTTGAATTTTACAACTTTATTGTGTCTCTTTAAAAAGATGTAAAGACCAAAGCTTGGGTCACGTATCTTAGCCAAAATCTCACACCTTGTCAGTGATAGAGCCAAGATTCAAACACAACAGAGTTTGACTCTAGAACCTGGGCTCTGCATTCTTCATTTGTTTATTCTTTTAAGAAATATTAATTGATTACTTACCCAGAGTCAGGTTCTGTGGTGATTGCTGAGAATTTAAGGGTGAATGAAACAGATATAGTTTCTGTTTACAGTGTTTACAGGATAGTGGGAGATACGGACATTCATTTTTTAAGGATCATACAAGTATACAAATAAAAGAAAGGAATGAAATAGCCTAAAATGGGGAATCATAAGGTCTTTGGGGTCAGAGAAGGCTTCTCTGAGCAAATGGCGCTTAGTGTCTGAAAGATAAGTAAGAATTAACTAAAGAGGTGAGGGGAGACAGGGTGATCCCTTGCACAAGCAACAGCATGTGCAAACCCTCTGTAGTCAGGGACATCATGGCACACTTAAGGAATAAGAAGAGCGCCAGCACGGCCGGTGTTCAGAGACAGAAGCAGGCATGATGTGAGGTGCAGAGAGCAGATTAACGGGGAAAAAAAAAGTAGAGGTGAAGTGTAAAATATCAGGATTTCAGTAGTTCACTGAGAGTATGGCCTTTGATGAGGGTCACGGCAGCTGTGAAAAATGAAAAATCAATACATTTGAGAGATAATTAAGTAGGTAAAAATGGATGAACTGAATTATGGGTATGAAAAGGAGATGGTTTTGGAATAACTTCCAGGTTTAGAACTTGCACAGTTAGATTGTTGCTGCCGCTTATTGCAGCCATGATAACCTTCATTTTTAAGGCCATGACCCAGAGAGCAGAAAGATGTGAGAAGGAGCAAAGGAAGTAAGGAAAACCCTTTCTCCAGATCATTCCAAGATGATCCAGGCTGAGCAGGAGTAAAGTTTGGAGGAGGTAAGTTTGCTGTCAGCCAAAGAGTAGGAGGCAACAAGGGAGAAGGGACTGGTGGACTTTTGTCCTCAGAGCTTCTACTCAGTTCAGTCTATCTACTTCTCTGATGGAGGATGAGGCTGAGCCAGGGGTCAGCCCAGGAAGTGGATCCCACCGAGGCAAAGGCTGGAGATACCCTGCAGCTCTGCTGATGTCAAAAGCCACCACAGTGTGTTAAGTGAGCTCAAGATAGTCACCAAGTTTGGGAGACCATGGTGAAGATAGTACCAGACCCCTGACATCCTGAACTAAGTCAGCAGGAAGTTGTCTGGAGGGTTTCCAGAGAGAGATGCAGATGTTGGCAATGGTCAGATATGTGCTTCCAGCGGGGGAACTGGGGTTATTTAAAGGGTTAAAACAGCTCAGATGTGCTCATGGGATCTCAGTCCAGTGAGTCCCAGAGGGTTCCTCCTGTTCTTCCTTAGTTTAAAAGGCAGAGCTGGTAGGAACTAGAGAGCACAGTTTTAGACTGTGTGAGGGCAGGTACTCACCTCATTTATCTTTGTGTCCCTAACACTTTGTACAGAGAGCTTCCATAAAAGATTGTTTGTGTTTTCACAGTAAGATATTGTCCTGTTATTTTTTTCTTTAAAATTTTGATTGAAAATAATTTTAGGAAGGCAAACAAACACAGGAGCCTGTCAGAATGAGGAGACAGAGAAGTATGGCCCAAAAGGGGAAACGGATCAAGGTTCCAGTGGGAGAACTAAGTGATGAGGAGATACCCAACCTAACAGATGAGGATATAGACAACCTAATAGAAGCAGAATTCAAAACACTGGTGATAAAGATGCTCACAGGCTTGACAGATATACTTGAGTATGGCAAACGCATAAGAAAAGAAGTGAAGGCTATGCTAAGTGAAACGAAGGAAAATCCACACAAAACCAATGGTGAAGGGAAGGAAACGGGGTTTAAATCAATGATTTGGAACATAAGGAAGAAAAGAACAGTCCACCAGTGCAGAATGAGGAAGCAAGAATTGAAAAAAATGAGGAAAACTTCCCAAATTTTGCAAAAGAGATGTACATACAGGTCCGGGAAGCACAGAGGGTCCTGAGCGAGCTGGACCCAGAGGGGACCACACCAAGACGCATCATGACTGAGATGCCAAAGGTGAAAGATAAATCGAGAGAGTCCTGGGGGCAGCAAGAGAGAGGTGGAGAGTTGCCTACAGCGGGGTGACTGTAGGACTATCAGCTGATTTCTCAGAGGACACTTTGCAGGCAGGAAGGGACCGGCAAGCAGTATTCAATGTGATGAAAGGCAACCTGCAACCAGGATTACTCTATCAGCAAAGCTATCATTTGGAATGGAAAGGCAGATGAAGAAAAAAAATTTTTAATAAGAAATTATTATTTGTATGGAAAATCTTAGAAAGCATGTCCATGAAATCTTACTTTAGATATACTCAGTTACTTATCAAAATGCCTTTGTTAAAAGAATGTTTTGTAAAATTAGGTTTATTCAATAAAATCTGAGGGTTATGAACAGCTTCTACAAGAATCTTCACAAGGTTCTTGGCCTTTTGTGGGTCATCCTCTAAGAGGAAAAGCCTGAGGGAAGGGAGAGGAGAGTCTTGGAGGGTGTATTCTTCTAGCACAAGCTGGTCTCTCCAGCAATTGCTTCATTTCAGGACCTACCTGTTCCAGCTCAATCTTCCCCCTGGAAAAATCCTGCTTGTTTATTTGTTGTCCCTGCCACTAGTCACTGCCTGCTTTCTCCGGTCTGTCCTTGAGGCTTGACACTACTTTACCACAAATCAAGGCTGTTAGTGCAGGTGTTGATGTGGAGCTAACAGTGCTAGATACCCTTCTCAGGTCCCAACTGTCTTTCACCCATAAGAGAAAAGGAATGTGTCACCCAGGAGGTTCTCTGGAGGACATTTTAGCACAGACTCAAGGGCGAAGAGATTGAGTAGATCTATTGGATGATCTTAAGACATGGAAGAGCGTAGGTCAGATTCCTTAGCAGATGTCTCACTTAGCACACTAAAGGAGCCCTTGAACATGAATCAGAATACATTTTGCTTAGGTTGTTTAAATACAGATTTCTGGAGACCATAGACCGCAAAAGAGCTGTTTGTTCTGCAATAATCACGCTCTCATTCGAGCTCTGAAACATTAGTTTTATCTGTTGGGTTTTCTTTTCAGGGGCCAGCAGGGGTGGGCGCCCAGGAGCATGGGAGCACAGTGGATAGCTCAATGGCATGTGGCCGCTGGGTTCTCCGGCTTTCACTTCCCTTGCTGCTATGTTCTCTCTCTTCAGGTATCTGGATCTCAAGCACATTTTTCCTGTCTGGGAAAAAAAATGTTTTTTTCCTGATAGATTTCCTTGAATAACATGCCAAAATCTCACAGAACATGTTTGTTTTTCTCTTAAGTCTCAACTCTTTCCTGAAAAAAATTTATCCTTCACTTTTAATCAAATTTCTTTCCTTATGTTTCGGGGTCCATTTATCTTCATCTCTTCTCCGGCTGCAGGGAGGGGTGTGGGAGAACCTCGCCTCCCTTCCTTCCTTTGTCCTACATAGTACAGTGAGTCTTTACTCTCATACAGCGATGTCATAAATCATGCCTGCTGTCTTCCCATTAAGTGACCCTGTGTGCCAATTCTGTTTCTTTTTAGTAACCTCTGGGCGTTCCTCATGCTCAGAATGTTATTCTTGTAGAACAAAGAAGTCTGTTTCCTTTACTACATTCTGTCTTGTGACTGTTTGGCTTTGTTTAGGTTGATGTGTTCTTTTAGAAATTATATAATACATATATCAATTTTTTCTTTTTGCCTTAGAACCAGCCAAGGGCTATGACATTAGAATACAAGATACATTTATAACTTTATGTGACCTAGATTTGGTGTAGGTGATGCTGAGACCAAAGATGGATATCTCCTGATAAACACCAGAAAGACTTGCAGAAATATATTTGAAAAATAAGGAAGATGCACTGACTTCTACTAATTTGAAGTAAAATGTCTCTTTAAACTTGATCTGGCAAACCTAGCTTATGCACCTGCCATACATCACAGACGACACTGGGAGCTTTGCATATGTAATCTTACCTACTTCTCAGAACATGTGATCACGTGAGCACTGCCGTGCCTGCTGACAAATGAAATAAAGAAGGTTCAGGGGGCAGTGGAAACTGAGATAAAAACTGAGGTGATCTCATTCTAGTATGTTTTTCATCCTGCCACCTCCCTGTGGTGGCCTCTGATTTGTAAGAAATGCCTTTCTTTATTTGTAGGAAATGAAATTCTGGCTTTTACTCCTGGCTCAGCCATTTCAATGTGTCAGTGACATTAGTAGTGCTTTGTTCCTGTAAAACATCCTTTATGGGAGTGGCTCCAAGAATTCTTCCACCCAGATCCTGTGGTGGGTGGGCTGGGGCGATGTTCATCGGCTCGTCCTAATCAGGTCCTTCTCTTCCCACGTCCCTACTGAGAGAGTTGATGGCCTTACACACTTACTGAAAATCTGAGAGGTCAGATGCTGTGGTGCCACCCAGTTCAGTGTAATGTAAGGAAAAGGCATGAGCAACAGCAGACCCTCCATATCACCCTGCCCAGGCTCTGTAGCTTCAGCTTCACTGGAGAGGACACTCCAGTGTCATCGCAAGATGTCGATTTAACACGGGAGGAGACAGATACCGTGTCACTCCCGAGTCGGACTGCACAGCCATTCTCGGTGGTGCAGATAGACTCTTAAGAAGCTACACCATCGTCTCTCGAGACGGACGGCTGCCGATGAAGGAAAAGGCATAGATGTTGGGAACTGCCCTGAGAGAGAATCTGGCCTCCAATTCCTGCCAGCTGGGTGACCTTGGTCAAGTTCCTTGATTTTTCTAAGACATTTCCTCATGTGAAAAATGCTAGCAACCACTTGTATGTTCCAGAAACGGAGTGGAGAATAAATGTGATAATGTAAATATCAAGTAGGGAGCACAGGGCCTGCTGAGGGATAGATAGGTGCTCAGCAACTGTTACTTTGTTATCTTTTCTAATGGACTGGATGATGGTGAGACTTTACTTGATAGGGGGAAAACACAGACCAGGGTGATTAGAATGAGCTAGTAGGGAAATTCAAGGCTCTGTATTCCAGGATTAAATGCTGCTGACAGATACGTTTTCTGCAGAAGCCCTAAGTAATTGACAAGGAACTAGACTGACTAAGAAAAAAATATTACAGTGTTCAATAACATTCTTGTTTTAATGAGTCTAACTCAATACAAAGAGTGAAAAATTTGGTGTTGGCATTTGCACACTGGAGCTTTGCTTGGAGGAACACATAGGTCTTGTCATTACTTGGTCTGTACCCAGCCCCAATATTAAAGTCTAGCCAGGAGAGAATTAGATATTTGGAACAGCTCTCAGTAATAGCACGTTCAGCTTCAGTCATGTGCTCAGTGAAGTTGGTTGTACCCTCTCCCTTTTGTTCACGGGTGGTATTATGCAGTCATGGCACAGTGACTTCAATAGATACTAAAAGTGTGGCTATTTAAGCATGTCATTCTTGAAGCCCCATTGAAACCCTCTATGGAAGCATATGTGAGTGACCATGGTACAGATCCATTACTTGCTTGTGACAGGAAACTTTCCTCTTGATCTGTGACACTATATAGCCAAGTCATCTTGTAATTTATTATTCATCTATTATATTTAAAAAACAAAGTTGTGTAGAAAGCAGAGTTATTTTATTGTGAATTCCTAATGAAGAAAAGCATTTTTCTTCAGAGTCATTAACTTGGTTTTACAGTTGACCTTTAAAGGAATGTCTATGATATCAGGTTCTAGAGAGCTCAGCAAATATTATCCTCTATATAATTTAAATAGTTATTACCATTTGGGTTATAAACATTGAATATGTATCATGAGACACACTTAAAAAATTTTTTTTGATATTTTATTGTAAAAGGAAAAAATCTTGTTTCATTGGTGGGTTGAATGATGGTTGACCTTTTATTATTAAATTTTCTCTTCACATTTCAGTTGTTCATAATCCTAGAAGGTCACTAGTTGACATTAGCAACCCCAGAAGTGAATGGTCATGCTATCGCATCCTAGGATTGACAAATTAGTTTGTTTGATCTCTCATTATCCACTATGTCCATTGTTGTAATGGGGCTGAAAAAAATGCAAGATAGAACTATGACCTAAAATTTCCTGAACACCAAGAAATAAGGGTCTTTAGTGTCTCCTCAGACAGATTTTGCATTTTTATGTTTTTGTGTGTGCACTGTGACTTACTGTTCTAGTCAGTAGTTCTCTGCTTTCATAGTAATGAGGCAAAAAAGGAGGTAAAGAGAAGAGAGGAAGGGAAAAGGGGGAAAAATAAAGTGCTTCCAAAGCAAAAGTAAAGTTAGATCATAACAAAAGAATATCTGAGCCTGGAAGGAATTTTAAGACTTCTCAGGGCAAGTCTTGCCATCCAGAAATGAAACAGAAAAGCTGTAGCACAGTCCTTGTCTGCACTTCTCTGGGATTTTAAGAGCGGCTGAGTGACCTTGCACAAGTCGTCCTCCTGGATTGTTTCTTCCCTGGACTAACTGATCACTTCTTGCTTTCCAATTTTAATAGCATGTACTTAAATATTCTCTGGAAACCAACATTATGATTCATAAATAAACTGGATCTATGGATTGTTTATATTTTCAAATATTTCCTTTATTTTCTATGTAATAATTATTCACCTATATAATTCATGAATCAGTGTTTTGTGCTCATTCCAGATACAGAGTAAGTGATGAGCAAAGCCCTATGAAGACAAGATCTCTGCCCTCAGTTGAAAACCGTAACTCTGAGGCATGCTATGGATGAGTGGGCATGGTGCTAGGAAATATCCTTCAGGCTGGGAACTGAAGGAAGGTTTCTCTCAGCAATGATTCCTAAGTGGCATCTAAGTTATTTCTAAGGTGCATAAATGTTAACTGAGTAGAGAAATAATGAAGGCACTAGCCGGGTCACTCAGTTGGTTAGAGTGTCATCTCAGTATGCCAAGGTTGTGGGTTTGTTCCCCTCAGGGCACATACAAGAATCAACCAATGAATGCATAAATAAGTGGAACAACTAACTGATATTTCTCTCTCTCTTTCAAATCAATAAATAAAAATTAAGAAGTAAGGAAGCTCGTTCCATGGAGAGGGAACCGTATTTCTGAATGTTTTGGGAGGGACGGAAGGCCCGTGAGCGTGGTTAGGTAGAATAAAGCAGCAGCAGTAGTAGAAGAGGCGAGGAGGAGTGCTAAGCAGAAGCCAGGGCCCCGAGGGTTTTAGGGAAAGGGTGAGGATGTAATTTAGGAGACTTCTGAGAGTGAAAGAGCGCTATCAATAATGAAATGGGAACAGTGGGTGTAAACTGATAGATATTATCAAAAACTCTATTTAAAAGTTATTTGAAAGACGTTTTTGCCTTTAAGTGCTATGAAAATCCATTGAAGGACTTAAGCCAGGAGATGGAAATGATCAGATTTGGCATTTAAAAATTACTCTGTTGCAATGTGGGGAAAAGATTGAAGGAGTTCCCAGGGGGGAGTGAGTGGATGTGTTGGGTCCTATTGTAGAGGTCTAGAGAAGTATGGACTAGGGTAAAAGAAGTGGAGATTAGGAGAAGTGAACAGGTTTGAGAGAATTTCAAATTAACATCTTCAGTGATGGAGAACTGATTTACGGCACTAACTTGTTTCCACCCTGTCATATCCATGCCCTTTGGAATTATCCTCCCAACCTGATTCAGACCTTGACCAGGTAGTTTGACTTGGCCAGTGGAATAGTAGTAAACGTATCACAATTAGAGCCATGAAACATGTGTGTGTTGCTCTTAGGCTCTTGGTGCTCTTGGACTCTTGACAACTAGTCTGGGTCAGCTAACTGGAGAATGAGAGAACATGTAGACAGAGGTAGAGGCCATAATGAACCTCAGAAACCATCCAGTACCAGCCACCAAACTTGCAGAGCACACAATCCTGGCTCAGAACAGGAGAACCACCTAGTTGAGCCCTGCCTGAACTGCTGACCTGCCTAATTATGCACTAGATAAATAGTTGTTTTAAACCATTAAGTTTTGGGTTGGTTTGTTACATAGCAGTAGATACGGGAGTTTTTACTGGGAGAAAACTGAAAGAAGATCAGGTTTGGATAAGACAGTTTACTTTAGACTTTTTGACTTTGAGGAGTGATTAAGAGATTTAAAGGGTTATATCAGATAGAGGGGGGATGTATGTCTAGAGCTCAGAGGAGACATTTTGGTGGGAGATGGAAATTTGTGTGTGATCTATGTGGTTGAGAACATCTGAGGAGAGTTTGAGGGGAAAAGAGGAGGAAAGAAGAGAGGAAGGCAGCGAAGGGGAAGGGAGGCAAGGGGAGTCTAGAAACCTACTGCCGGGAAGACAAAGAGGCCACAGAAGAGACATGGAAGGAACAAGGCAGGGAGTAGGAGGAAAACCAGGCATGTGTAGAGTAATGGAAGATTAACGGATTGCTATCAAAGCAGTAATAGAGATGAAACCAGCTGTGGAACAAAAATTGCATGTTTTACTACTGTAAATTCAATAAAACACTGAATGCTCTATTTTTGTTTCCCTAAGAAGGAAGCTGAGTGCCGAGCAATATGAGATGTCAAATGTCCCTTTGCTTTCTTGCCTTTTGGCCCATGAGTTTGGGGGACACTGACTTTGATGACAGAGACAGACATAGGATAAATCCATTCTCTGCCTGGAAATGGGGTGATGTTGCCTGGAAGCTCTGACTCTGAGCACAATGGAAGGAACATGCTGCCTGCGTCCTCTTGCTGACCGTCATTCCCTCTTGGGGCCATTGTGCTCGACTCTCAGACACTCTCACCACCTCTCTTCCAAAGCCTTGCTTTGGGAAAAGACCGTATAAGCTCGTTCATACTAAGGTGCAAATGACTCATTAGCTTAAGTCTTCTGTTTTGCTCAGAACACTAAGCCTTAAATGTGAAGACATAGCTATCTATTCTTGGAAGTGCTGTTATTTGAGTGAGGGGAAGATGTTTTAATATGTCACTAATTTGGATTATTTCCCTGCAGTTGGCTCTTATATATTGAAAATAGAATCCTACAGTCATAGAATTGTGAACTTTGAAAGTTTCCATTCTAGAATAACCATGGCTAAGTGGACTTACCTTTTCTTCCCACAAAAACCTGCTTCCCTTCTTCTATGTCCTTTTATGATTTAATAATACCAAACTTTTTCCATTTTCTCAGGCTGAAAATTATTGAATTACACTTGGCCCCACTCACCTGTCACATCCAGACCCTGCATTTCTGCCCTGTCTGACCCTGGTTGCCTCATCTCTGTCCCTTCCTACTGTTTCAGAATAAGACCAAGCCTTCATCAGCTCCCACTTGGCTTGATGCCTCTGCCTCCTGACCTTTGTTCTAAGTCTGTCTTTTCTTCTACTCAGCCTAGAAATTTTGTCACCAGAATTGCCTTTCTCATGTCTGAATTTGATCTTTTCCCCATCCTCTCTATATATCTTTCGTGCTGTATTTTCTGGTAGAATAAACCTAAACTTCTTGGCAGGGTACCACTCCCTTCAAAGGACTACCAAACTAGGGCCTGTCTCACTTATTATTTTTGTTTGACATTAATTGCATAGGAGTTGCAAGATACTAAAGGCAGACACTGGCCAAAGGATTTTATTCTCCCTTCATTTTCTGCCCATAGCATGTCTGTAGTTTCATGCCCCTATGTAAAGAAACAATTCTTGAGCTCTACAAGGGGGTCCTGTAGCCAATGTGGGTGTTTCTGTCAGTCAATTGGAAGATACTTGTGAGTCACTGCTGAGCAGGACCACGTGACAACAGGCAGGAGGGGTGTTGGAAGTGGGGGCAGGAATCTGACTCCATGTGTTTTTCTACTTAGGACAGAAATGGTGGATTCTTGGGTACGTATTGTCACATTTCTTTTACCTCATTTGGAACACTGATGAGCAGGTGTCCCTGATATTTTATAGAAACATAAAAGGCATTGAGCATGCTGACTAACCCAGACGGGGACCTGCAGATAAATCATGGCCCTTGGCCTGCCTCAACCTCCTATTCCACCTCCGGCTCTCGACCTTGAGCAAGGTTGCCTTCAGCGTCTGTTGACTGGGTACCCACAGTTCTTGGAGTGGCTGGATGGAGAACCCAAGACAGCAGCACAATCAATCCTTCCTGCTTCATTAAGAAAGAAACATCTAACATGCAGTGCCAAGGAGCCCGGGGGTGGGGGGACTAGGGAATTTTCTCTAAGGGGTTCTTTAATAGGCATTTGTTTTCCCATCCCAGTCAACCTTCTGGACTCAGTTACTGGCATTTACCCAGGTGAACTCCTAATTCATGTTAAATCAGCTACTCATTCCTGGAAGCATTTGCCACCAGCCCCCCTTCTTCCCCACTTCCTTACCTTTCTTTCCCTCTCCCTCTCCCTGCCCCCTCCCCTCCCCATCCGGCCACCCTTCCTCTTCCCTCTCCACTCGATCTGATCCCTCCCTTCCATCTTTCCTGTTATTCACCCTCCCAGAAACAGCTGCCCATTCTCCCCCTTCTTTGCCTTGAGAAGCCCATTCCTCCTTCATGGTCAAGCTCAAACAGCACCTACACTATGAAGACCACTGTGACCTGTGACCCCCCTGACATTCTATTTTGTAGTATATTCATATATGTGTCCTCTATTCTAAGGGCTCCCTTTTCTCCATAATGTCCAGAAGGGCAGGGATTATATTAGTTCTTTTTCATAATAGGTACTTAGTACATGTGGCATGAATGAATGAGAAAATAATACTTGGGTTTTAGCCAGGCCTCTGTCATTGCAGAACATCATTACTTTTAAAGCAGATTTCTTGGCCTTCAGGAAATGCATAGTGGGCAACCTCAGCCAGGACAAGCTCGAATCGGTTGTCTGAGGCTTCTCCCTGACATCTTGGGACCTTTCAAAAATAATCAGGAAGGAAGTTCCCTGTTCAGCTGTCACCTCAGGTTACTGCTTTCAGGTATTAACTGAAATGACCCAATTAAGCAAGTGTTTTAAAGTCCTGAATTCTTGTTAAAAGCTCAATTACTCAAGGGCTCCTTTCAAAGACGTCTATCTTTGGCAGACATCGAAACCAGGTTACATTTTGTCAAACAGAAATAGTATTTTTCTTTCTAATTATAAAAACTATACAATTATTATTTTCTATATTAATTTATTTATTTAAATTGAAAATAGAAATTTTACTCCTGACATATTGTTAGCCATATGGTATAGATAATTTCTGGTTTCTTTACTTTGCTATATCTGCAAATATATACAGATTTATTTTGATAGTCACATTTCTATGTATGTATATATACATAAATAATATTTTTATGTAAACTATAAGCAATACATAGTATTTATATATGAACTATACATCGTCATCGTCGGCGGCGGCAGCTGTCCGTCTCGAGAGACGATGGTGTAGCTTCTTAAGAGTCTATCTGCACCGCCGAGAATGGCTGTGCAGTCCGACTCGGGAGTGACACGGTATCTGTCTCCTCCCGTGTTGAATCGACATCTTGCGATGACACTGGAGTGTCCTCTCCAGTGAAGCTGAAGCTACAGAGCCTGGGCAGGGTGATATGGAGGGTCTGCTGTTGCCCATGCAGCAGACCCCCCCTCTCTTCGCAGCTGAAGGGTCCAAGGGAAAGACGGAGTCAATACAGCTTGGCTTCAGGTGCGCCGCAGGAGTTGCCGGTGTTGACTACAACGTCAAACCGCCTTAGGGACTCCGGCTCCGGATTTTCTGTCGGGGTTTACTCCCTTAGCCTTTCCCCTGAAGAGGTATGCCGCAAGGCAGCGGAGGTTTTTTGGGGTCAGAGTTTTCCTTCTCTGATGTGCCCTGACTGGAAGATCGAACCAGCGACACTTAGCTTGCAGGCCGACGCTCAATCCACTGAGCCAAACCAGCCAGGGAACTATACATTATAGTACATATATATGTATATACATATATATTTTTGGCAGAAATGTGCTCACACCATAAGATAATGTTCTGTGTCCTTTTTTTACATAATAAAATCATTTAGTTAAATTCGTTATTTCAATACTCACCACAGCTATATTTTCATTTTTAATTCTTTATCTTTTTACTAGTATATTGAATGAATAGTCTGCAATGTATTTAATCAATCTCTTGTTAATGGATATTTATATATATTAAATTTGTAACTATATTTTTGTTTAGTTGTGCAAATAAAGTCCTTTTGTTTACTTGTAGAATGAAGTCCTACTAGTGGCATTGCTGTGTTAAAGTGTATGCGCATTTTATAATCTTTTGATATGTATAAAACCATATTGTCCTCCAGAAAGTTTGTACTAATTTATATTTCCACTATTAATGTATGAAATGTCCATTTTACCTCATCCTGATAAATACCAGATATTATTATTCTTTTTAATTTTTGCTAATTTGATAGGTAAAAATGAGATTTTATTTAATTGACACAGTTTAATTGCTAGTGGGGTTGATTATCATGTTTCGTGGTTATGTCTACCTTTTAAGTTTTCATAACCTTTTCCAAAGTTTATGTAATTTATTTTTAAATTATTGGTTGTTATATTTTGTTCTTTGTTTTCTACCCCAGTTTGTAAAACTGTCTTCTAACTTTTTGAGGGGTGTGTGTGTGTGTGTTGTGTGTGTGTGTGTGTGTGTGCATTTTTCAAAGGCCAGTGCTGTTCAAATGAGGTGTTGCTAAAGAACATAAAACCCAAAACTGACTGAAATAGATTTTCTCAGAATATATGAAGTGGTTTAGAGTGAGGAAATTACTATTTGGGTGGGCACCTTGGAATCTGACATTCCTATAAGCCAACTAGCATGTTTCTGCTCCTGCTCCTCATTTCTTTAGTATTTGCCTCAGTCTGTTTATTTTATTTACACAGGAGCCACAGCACAATTTCTTAATAGGGGTCCATGAACTTCCAAGGGGTTTGTGAGTAGAATTCTAGAGATTTGTGAATTTATATGGAAAAAAAATTACATCTTTATCTGCGCTAACACCTTGAAATTTAGTATTTCTTTTAATTATAAATATGAGCTATAAACTGTGGTAATATTAGTATTTTCTGATATCTGACACTATAAAAACCACTACTATTTTAAAATCACATTACCATTGTTGAAGACACATAAAATCATTAATGCTCATCACTATGAAATGAAACTAGATCTTGTTATTTTAAAAGAAGCATGTATGTTACTCTTTTTGTCACAAAAATTAAATATTTTAATAGTTCCACTTCATTCCAATTTGTTTCTTTCTTAATCCTGTGCTTTTTGCTTTATGCATTTAAAAACATTACATTGAGAGGGGTCTCTAGGCTTCATCCAACTGCCAAAGGCATCCAGGGCACACATAAGTTAAGAATTCCTGAGCTGAGGAGAGTGTTAAAGTCACTAGAAGATTCTAACTTGCTTCTTGGTGAGAAATTAGGGCTCCTTCCTTTGCCCTGGCTCTTTTCCCTGCGTCCTTACTTGCTCTCTGGGATACCTGTCTTTGGTGGCCTGGAAGTTTTTCAAATGTTATATCAAATACATTAAAACCTACCAACATTTCTCACTAAATACATTTTAATTATAAAATTTAAAATAATTATAATAATTTTATTTTAAAATTTTCTTGGTAACAAGAAACTAATTTAATTTTCAATTGACTGCAATATTCGGACAACCATAATGCTTACTCAGGGGTTCTTGATAAGTGGGAAAATCTAACATAGAAATTGTTTTCTAAATGTAATGAAATTTTTATGAAAACTAAATTTAACAATTAATGAAGTTGACGTAATGATATGTTTTGTGTACATTTAATTAAACTCTTAGTGATTGCAATTTTGCAGTTTTCTTATTTTGGAGGGCCCCCCCCCTTTTTTTTAAGTTTGTTTGTAGGTCTCAAGAAGCACCTGGGAGGCCCTGAGGCCTGTACCCCTACTGCCTGGTGGGGGTACTGCCCAGGGCAAATTAGCAGACTTTCTACTCAGAACACATCCTCCACCTCCTTCATTTAATTGAAAACTCTCCGTGTGGAGGGCACTTGCCTGCCACCATCTGAATGAGGAGATGCTGTTGGCTCCCCTTTGCCATGGGGCCTAGAAGTATTGTTAGCATATGCCCAGTTCCCGCTTGCTTTTTCTACTTTTCTACCCGCATGCAAAATCCCCTCCTAATTACAGGCCCACTGCATCCACATACTTTGTCCTCTAGTTCTCCATCAGCTGTGATTTATGGATTTGTCCTGTCTGCTCCGTGATCGCTGAGTCTACAGTCTCCCCGCTGCTGTCTAGCCACCACCTCGAATAACTTTTCCTGTCTGTGGGGACAAGCCATTCTGCCTCCTAGCCTCAGAGCTGTGCAGCAGGATCTCATTTTTTTCCCAAGGTGTGTCTCTAGCTTTCCAAATAACACAGTCATTTCTCAAAAAATATTAGTTTGAGAGTGAATAGAATGAATGATCTCTGTTTTACTTTCAATTCAGCTCCCTATTGCCTTCGTCAGAGTCCTTTGTTATTACCTGGCGCTCAATCTCTTCTCAAGTATTACAATGCAGTACATACACCTCTGATCACGACTTCCTATTCCTCTTACTCTCCAGCTCCTAACTCCTGGGATACCTTCTTTTTACCCCTTCTTATCTCCAACTCCTCAACTTTTTCCTTCTCAACCCATCTAACACTTGCCTTTTTGCTTTGCTTTTCTCAGTACTTTCCTGGACCAGCCTCTTGCCAGCGCCTGCAATGTCCTGGCTACGGTAGCAACAATGATAGTAATATTAATGACTAGCATTAATAATCCTAATATTAGTCATATTAATGATGATGTGCATCCAGTGCATCAGACTCTAACCTAAATGTTTTACGTGCGCTGTTGCATGAAACTCTTTGAGGCCAGTAGTATTATTCTCTCTTATCTCCATTTATAAAAATTAAGCTAAGGGCAAGATAGATTAAATAATGTGCTTAATATCTTAACAGTCTGGAAGTTACAGAGCTGAAACTTCATGTCATTCTCCATAAAATATAAGTGTATATATAGATCCATTCATAATCTGTATGTATGTTAAGATACAGGTATATAATCAGACCTCCCCCCAGCTTCACTGCCTTTCCTTGAATAAGTTTACACTGGTTTCTCATCTCATTTACCTCCCACCCACATGGGCAATGAACATTGCTGAAACATAGCCAATGTCGCTAATGACCTGCTGAAGACCAGTGTCAACAGGACTTTTTAGTCCTTTTCTCACCTGATCTGAGTATATGATATAAATGACTACCTCTATGTTACTAAAAAAAAAAAAATGTACTCCCTTGGATTCTGTGGTTTTTCTTCCTTCCCCTATTTTTCTGACTTCTTTTCATTCTTCTTTCTATGGCTTGCCCTCCATTAAGTTCTTACATTCTGATACACTTAGAGATCCCACCCTTGGCTCCCATCTCTTCTCTAAGTCTTCTCAGCGTTTTTTTCTTTTTTTCATTTGCTGCCACGGCCTCAGCTACCACCCTGTGTACCCACATTCAGACAGACCTCTGTCCTACTTCTAGACCTGCATGTGCAGTGACCTGAGGATTTCTCTATCTGGAAGTCCCATAGGCACTATATTTCCAGGTTTGGTAAATGAGGCCCAGAGCCAGAAACCCAGAGTCCTTGTTTTCATCCCCTACTTTCAGTCCATAAGCATATCCCATCTATTGTATCTGCTCAGCCTCTCTGACCTGTTTCCTATGTGGTTTGCATGTCCTGTCTCCCGTCACTCCCCCATCTTACACAGCAGGCGGAGAAGCCTTCGAAACTGCAAAACCCATTTCTTCATGATCTTTCCCTTGTTTATACTACTACTTCCCATCTTGCCCAGTTCTTCCTCTTCTGGGCCACCCCCACTTACTCCTCTAAACTTGTTATGCTCTTGTAAAATGCTCCCAGCAATTTTTTGTAACTTTTGTTCTTACTGTTTTTCCTTTCACTCGACTGGACATTCCTCCTGAGCAAGAATCATGCCTTTCATTTTGTGTCCCCTGGGCTGGTACTATACTTTTCTCACAGGTGGTGCACAACTGAAATTTACCAAATCGATGAGAATGACAGGATATTACTTTGAGATTGTTCGCTAAAACTTACTGCTGAAAGATAAAAATAGCAATGTCAGGAAAACAAAGGCTTCTGGGTATTATCCATATTTGAGGGAAAGTGCCCGCAATTTCCTTACTGAAGTTTGCACCTTGTTATTGGTATACCATGATCAACAGGGTCCCTTCCTCTATGTCTCATGCATTTTTGTGGTGAGTTCACTGCAGCAGGCCAGCAAAGGAAAGAGCAGCTGTCATCATTTTAACCAGTAGGCTTTACACGTTTTCTTGGCGTCAGGCCCTCAGCCAGCAAATGTACACGTGTGGTGGCTTTCGTTCCCCATGTTCCTGAAGCCACTGGGAGCTCAGGTGAGGCTAGTCAGACTCTCCTCATTCCACCTGAAGGGCTGTCAGTCCGAACAGTCAGAAGGTGGATGTTTCATTGTGTATCTGCTGTTCTGCATTGTAGCATGACCATATACAGGGCTGTTGTTCTCATCTTTCCTGTTTGTGTTCCTTCTTAATTCATCTGGGATTCTTAGCTTTTTAGAAGACTTGATTTCCAGTTTCATCTCAGCTAGGAACTTACTGTGTGACCAAGGGAAAGTCACCCAGACTCTCTGTACCCGTCTCTTTTTCTGTAAAAGGAAGAGGCTTTCCAAGTTCTTGTTCAGGAATGCTATTCTGGGACTCAGAATCGTGGTAGTACCTGTAGTTAAACACTCCTCTGCCTTTGTTTGGAGTGTTTTATCAGGGAGACACTGAACTCGCTGCTGTAAGAGGATTATTCCATTTACTGAGCACAGCTCTTTGCAAATTATGATGAGTGGCTAGAAAAGAGGCTTCAACACCAAATATATTTCCTCAAGCTTTAAATTGGGTCAAACTACTGAAATCACCTCTCAAACATTTTTACCAAGTTTCTAGCATATTAAAACTAGTAATATTCATATCCTGTATTTTAGTAGTGCTTAGAAAATATCTGGCACTGTCTAAAATGGATTATTCAGGATGAGAGTCTTTTTCAAATAATTGACTATTACTCTTGTGGGCACCAAAAATGAATATTTAACCATTTGGATGAAAATCATTGTAAAATGTATGGAACATTACCTTGTCTTTTATAAGCATAAAATATTAAATATAACCTAAAATTGCTGTATGACTAAAGTCATCTCTTTTATTCCTTTATTTGATAAATAGTTATTAAAAAACTCCAAATACGTGCCAAGCTCAGTGCTAAGCATTGGCTGTTTAGTTTCTTCGTTTGTAGATTTATCACCACCAGAAATTCCTTATTGTGTCTCCACTTACACAACATGACTGTTTTTCTGTTATATATTAAATCTGGAGTTTTGAGCAATGATAAGCTAGAGTTTCTGCCTAGAACATCAGATTTATTGAGCAATTCAGATTGTCACACGCTCAATCAGTTAAGAGCTGAGTCAGCTGTGCCTCAGACCAGCCTTTTCAGTCATCTGGTCATAGGCCTTCTCCCAAGAAAGAGTTGGAAACAGGTTTTGTGCTTCAAAATTCAAACTCAGCAGGCTCTGTAATTTTGGGGTCATAAGAGAAACTGATTTTTATGATATTATATTCAATAAAAATTGACAGAGCCCATATTATTTGTTTAGGGTATTTTTAAATCCTTACACATTAATTGAATCTCAAAGCCAAAAATATTTCTTGCAAAATTCAGAAAAGAGAACATTATTGCAAATACTATAATTTCTATGTTAATGTTCTAAGGATTTCTTAAATTTTGGATAATGCAGATTTATTTTGATAGAGGACTTTCAAGGCTAACTTCTGGAATAGCTATGTATAGTCTTAAGGAATAGTTGTCTTCTGAAGAAGCTGACATTCACTATAAACTTGGACATGCTTTTTGATATGGGGTGGAGAGAGTAGACTGATGAGGGTTTCTCCAGGGAGATGGCTGATTGGCCTGGTCTTCCTGAATGTTAAAGCACACTGGTAGACTACTTCTGCTCTTTTGTCTCCACTTGGTAGCACCTTTCAGACTCAAAATCTTTCCACAGGGACTCTGGGCATTTTAGTAGCAATGGGTAATTCTTCTTTATGTGAAAATCATCAAGTCTACACTCAAATATTCCAGATTTGTTTTCCTTTATTTTGCAGCATCTCATGAAATTGGTTGTGGTTCAAAGGTAGATACCAATATTAAACTACACATTTCACATCCTGGATCTTGAAATGGACCAGTACCTCTTCTCAGGGCCCATTAAAAAACAGCGAGAGTGCTTTGGTTGTTATAATGGGATCTACTGGCATTGAGCAGGAGATGACCAGTGATCTTAAATGTCTTACACTGTGCAAGGCAATATTTAACAGGTAAGAAGAGTCCCATCTAAAATGCTAAAAGTATGTCTGTTGAGAAATAAAAATTGCACTTCTATGTTTATTGAAGACACTGTTGTAAGCATTGAGGATATAGTGAACGAAGTGTTTTTGTGAAGTGTAACAGACTGGTCAACTGGTCAACTGGTATTTTCTTATTTTCAACACACTTTAAGTGTGTTTTGCTTTTGTTTTGTTTTGACTGTGGGTTTGGAAAACAATTGCACAAATGGCCTTATGTACAAGGGAGATGGGGGACATATCAGAGCTTTACAATTCCTTAAAAAGAGTATTAGGCCCTGGCTGGTGTGGCTCGGTGGATCCAGCCCCCACCTGCGAACCGAAAGGTTGCCAATTCGATTCTGGTCAGGGCACATGCCTGGATTGTGGGTCAGGTCCTCTGTTGGGGGTGTGCCAGAGGCAACTGATTCTCTATGGAATTTTCTTTCCTACTCTTTCTCCCTCCCTTCCCTTCTCTCAAAGAATAAATAAAGTCTTCAAAAAAGAGTATTTTTTCTTACATACTTACTGTGTAAAATGATTTGTGATTTAATAGCAAATCTAATAGTATGATAAGTAAAAGTATATCTCATTAAAATTTTTTGAGATAGTTCTAGAAAGTTGTGTGTAAACTGATTATTGTTTTAAGAGCATCTTTTTATTGGTTTGTGGTTTATTTTGAGAAATGGTTGCTCTTGTGCTTTCACTTCCTGGTGATCTCTCATTGTCTTTTCAATGCCTGTATCTTGCTCTGGCTTCCCCACTCAACTCAAAGTGTTCTCAACTGAGATCATCATCTTATCAAAATAATTTTCCCTCCCCAACTCCTATTATCTGATAGCAAGCATCACCGTTCTTTCAGTTCCCCAAACTGGAACACTCAGTTGTACTCAGTTCTTCTCTAAGCTGAAAGCCATAACTTAACTGTTGGTGAAGTTACTGCAAAGCATGGCTTGTCCTGCCACATATAAGCATTGTAATGTGGAACTCTACCCCAGTATACCATTTTACTTGAACTGCCTTCAAACACATGCTCTCTGGATATAGGAATCCTGACTTTAAATCTCAAAAGGGTCCTCTCAGTGCAGGTAATTGATATATCCCAATATCTAGAGAGGTTATTCTTCTTGGTACTTAATAGCATAGATGAGAGGATGCATTGTGAATAATCACATCTGCACTCTGATGTGCAACTAAACATAAGACTAGACATCAGGCTTTCATAGTAGTCTCCAGTTGCCCCTTACTGAAGAATTGAGGAGTAATCTTCACCAGCAATGCCAAGGAAATCATTTCTGAACTGTGCTTGTCTAGAGCTTCTTCTCTGAGGCTTCCACTGCTCTTGCCCCAAAGAGTCTGGTCTTTTCTGGAATGTCCACTACTTCCGTACTGAATACATTTATCAATAACTTGGACATGGTCCAATTAGATGTAAAAGGTTTCTTTAATGACTTCATTTTCTTAGTTCTTTAAAAAAATTTTTTTTAAATTTATTTTATTTTTATTTTTATTTTTTTGGAGGTTTTGTTTTTATTGACCATAAATATTTTATGATTATGGTTTCTTTTTTAAGTATATTTTATTGATTATGTTGTTATAGTAGTTCCAATTTTTTTCCCCTTTGCTCCCTTCTGCCCAGTACCCCCCTTTCCTCCAGCAATCCCACCCCCTTAATTCATGTCCATGGGTCGTGCATATAATTTCTTTGGCTTCACCCTTTCCTATATTATTCTTAACTTCCCCCTGTCTGTTTTGTACCAACCGATTATGCTTCTTAGTCCCTGCACCATTTCCCCATTTCTCCCCTTTCCCCCTCCCAGCTGATAACCCTCCAAATGATCCCCATATGTATGATTCTGTTCCTATTCTGGTTTGCTTAGTTGTATTTCATTTTTATTTTTTAGATTCAGTTGTTGGTAGTTGTGAGTTTGTTGTCATTTTAGTGTTCATAGTTTTGGTCTTCTTTTTCTTAAGTAAGTCCCTTTGGCATTTCATATAATAATGGCTTGGTGATGATGAGCTTCTTTAGCTTCACCTTGTCTGGAAAGCACTTCATCTGCCCTTCCATTCCAAATGATAGCTTTGTTGGATAGAGTAATTCTGGTTGTAGGTTGCTTTTTATCACATTTAATACTGCTTGCAGGTCCCTTCCTGCCTGCAAAGTGTCCTCTGAGAAATCAGCTGATAGTCCTATAGGCACCCCCCTGTAGGCAACTCTCTGCCTCTCTCTTGCTGCCCCCAGGACTCTGTCCTTATCTTTAACCTTTGGCATCTCAGTCATGATGCATCCTGGTGTGGTCCCCTCTGGGTCCAGCCCGAGAGGGACTCTCCGTGCTTCCCAGACTGTATGTCCATCTCCTTCACAAAATTTGGGAAGTTTTTCTCATTTTTTTCAATTCTTGCTTCCTCATTCTGCACTGGTGGACTGTTTTTTCTTCCTTATGTTCCAAATCATTGATTTGAACCCCAGTTTCCTTCCCTTCACCATTGGTTTTGTGTGGATTTTCCTTTGTTTCACTTAGCATAGCCTTCACTTCTTCTCTTATGCGTTTGCTGTACTCAAGCGTATCTGTCAAGCCTGTGAGCATCTTTATCACCAGTGTTTTGAATTCTTCATGTGTTAGGTTGGCTACCTCCTCGTTGCTTAGTTCTCCCACTGGAACCTTGATCCATTCCCCCTTTTGGGCCATACTTCTCTGTCTCCTCATTCTGACAGGCTCCTGTGTTCGTTTGCCTCCATGTCACAGGTAGAGCTGTCACTCCTGTTATGTTGTAAGGGGCGGAGCCTTAGGAATTCATCAGTATAGAGCAACCTGTTTCACCATGTTGTGGCGCTGTATGTGGGGGAGGGGTTTGAGAGGAAACAATGCCACCTGCCCAGCACTCACCCCTTTTCCAGGCACCTCTCCCACTTCCGCACTGGACTGGAGCCCCTCTAGCCGCTGCCCTGGCTGTCGTTCCCAGAGTGGGTGGGTCTGTGGACGTTCTAGGGCTGTGGGGGCCCTTTAACAAGAGGACTCTACTGAGACTGGCGGTTTCTGCCTCCACCCCAACTCGCACTGGTTTGCACAGTCAGAAGCAATGAGGCTTGATTTTCCCCGGTGCTGGAACTGTGGGCTGTGAGGTCCAGTGAGAAGATGGGAATGCTCCCCAGGTATCCCTTCTGACTTTTTAAAACATGTGACTGCACTTTCTACCAGCCTGCTGCTGTCACTGCTGCTGCCACCACCACAACACGTCCTTTCTGCCCTGGCTCTACCCCTCCTACCCGTCTGGATGAGTATTTCTTCTTTATACTTTTGTTTGCTGGACTTTCATGCAGTTTGATTTTCTGGAACTTCTGGTTGTTTCTAGTTTTGAGGTAGTTGTATTCCTTCTTAGTTGTGGAAGGAGATGCAGCATGTCTGTCTATGCCTCCATCTTGGCTGGAAGTCTCCATTTTCTTAGTTCTTACAGTGGCATCACAGTGCTACAGTTCTTCCCTGCTCACCTGTTGTGTGCGTCTGCATCTTCTCTAAGGCAAGTGATGATGGGGTCACTGAAAACTCCTTGGGGAGGAAGAGCCACCTCCTGTTTGAAGCTCCAACTGACCGTGTATGCTCAATTCTGGCAGCACTATGATTTGTCTTGTGACCCCCTTCCAGGCTACTGCACAGGTGACATTACTGCTAAGTATACTCCATGCATAACTCTACATAGATTGAGACCCCTGTTATTTCTCCACCAAACTGTGATGACATATTTTTATCTGATATTGCTTTTCTCAATTTTCTTGGCCAGTGCTTGAAGCACAGTATTCCAGAAGCAAATGTTGTCATTACACAAGCATTAATCCTAATATTTTCTTTGCAGAAAGCTTCCTGGTTCCTGATTGCCTAACAAATTCATCACACATTCCTTATTCTGGCATTTATGGCTTTTCTTGATTCAGCTCCAACTTACTTTTACAACTCTATTTCCAGCTCCCACTATCTTGTTCAACTTCCACACCCAGGCAAATGGACAGGTCTTATAGTTTTCTCTCCTCATTCTTTGCAGGGGTAGATTGTTCATCTTTTCTACTTGCTATCACTAACTGTTAAAATCTTGTTATATCTGAATGTCAGTGAGGCTACCATCTTCTTTGTGAAGCTTTCCTTGAATTTCCTGCTGACAATGTCTTCTCCATCATTTTAATGTTCACAGTGTATTGTTTTTCACCTGTCACCTACTGGGTGTAGCTAATTATTAACATATGCCTTCAGGTGTATCAGCTCCTTCAGGGCAAGGATCACATCTTACTTATAATATAATTCTTTTTGCATGGGAAGGCTCAGGAAGCATTTGTTGAATGAATAAATGAACGAATAAGTGAATAATAGTTTAGTAAATAGAAAATCCTTTATTGACGTAAATAACATCCTGCTAATTTAGATATGTTCTAAGGTTCCCTTTCATGACTAATATTTCTTAAGATGGAGCCCACCTCTAGTAGTTATCTGGAATGCATGTGTATGTCATTTTTAATGAAATCTGAAAGTAGTGCCTAAGGCTCCACCAAGAGTAGCAGTTCTCTTTTGCCTGCCCCTGAAATTGTCTTGACACAGCTTGTAATAGGCTATGACTGCCCAACAAATCCAAAAGCTTCAGCATTTCAGCAACTTGTTAACAGTCCCCTGAACAACTCCAGTTAATTCTGTAGAATATACAACATTCACTTTGAAGTGTATTATATTATTAACACAAGTCCTGTGAATTACTGTTATGACTAGGCATGCATTGCAAATTAGTCGCAGTTACTCTCTTTCTGGCAACAGCTTTTAAAAGAACATAATAGAGTTTCAAGGCATTTTAAGCTGGGAGTGAAAATACCCAAGTTTTTGTTTTTCACAAAGACAATAGCAAAATTATAAAAGTCCAAGAATGGAGTCTATTCTGTCCACCGACCCCCGCCCCCCTTTAATAACTTCTTCTCTGCAAAGATGGATTGAGGTTCTTATAAAAGGATGTTCATTTACTTAAACTGGGTTAAGAACTTTTTTAAGTTAAAAGCAGGAGGTCATGCTCGGCCTGTGCCTGCCAGGTGTCCCTGGTTCCCAGCCTTGGCACTCCCCTTCTTCCCACAGCTGAGGCAACTGGCGTGTGCTGGCCTCAGGCGTTTTTGGGGAGGGGCAATGAAGGGCTCTCCTACATCTCTTGGAACCAGCATCAGCCACGCTTGCTTCAAGACTTAGCCTGACCTCATGGACCTTTGGCTACTTTGGACAGCTGTTAAACTGCCCGTCTTCCTCTGCCCTCCCCCCAGTCCTATCTCGGTGACTTAGCTGCCAGTCTAGGGCAGGAGCCCATACCTTCCAGTCACCAGGGCTCCTGGGTGTCAAAGTCTTGGAAGTTCAGCCCCATGGCTTGGACCCTGCTACTCATGGTCTGACTGTCCTAATTCAGGCACCTCTTTTCTGCTTGGGCTTCTGAGGCCTGCAGCTAGGGGACCCTCACTGGGTGCCATCTGGCTCTATCTGATGCCATCCAGCTGCCTTAGTCTGTTCTCTCTTGTTTCCTGGGGCTGCTCGCACCCTAGTACCTGCATTGGGTCTGACCTTCCTGTTGCAGGCTTTTTATGAAGACCCTTTGTCTTTGAGCCAGATATGTTTGTCCTTCCTTTGGGTCGAGGTATGGGGAGAGGCTGTTTCCTCGGGATTTCCCTAGATCCCTATGAGACCCTTGCCAGGCCTGCACCAATCACACTTCAAGTACACACTCAGGTCCAAACCCTTTGAGGGAACACACATTGGAAACACTTAAAATTTTACATACATAGAAGTATGCAATGAGTACAAACCAAGTATATTAAAGACAATAAAGAATTGAGTATTGGGAATGTGTTAGGTTCGGCAAATCAAAAATATCATCATATGATGACATATTAATGCACATACATAAAACTTTTTATTTTTATATGAGGCAAACCTAATATATTTACCCATCTTTAAAAATGAGGGATATATTTATATCAACTTATCTTCAATCAGTTTTTATTTTTTGTATTTTTATCAAGTTTATACATGTTAAATCATTAGTTAAAATAAAGCAGAGAATGCTGGTCTGTTTTACCTTTTTGCATTCTTCAAACGGAAAAGATTGCTGTGTTTGCTCAATATGTTCTTAGGATTCTCCACCTTTTGGTCTGGGAAATATTTTATTAGAAAAATATTTATGAATTCATGAATATGTGCTTCCATTCATTGATGCCTGTGATAAATATTCAATTTAAATTTCTATGATTATGGATTATATATACATATTTTTTACTTTAAGGTAAAACAAATATACTCATGTCATATGAAATTCAGGTTGAGCCCTTTATGAATCAGGTCTGCAGATTTTAAACATGGTATGGTGATTCAAACATATTCTTCTTACACCTGATCAATAATGTTCTAATCAATGCCAAATAATTTATTTTTAAAATATTGAGGCCTCAGGAAAAAGATGTACAAAAAAGCACTAATGTGAGTTAGCTGAAAGTTCTTTATTGCTTTGAATATTGATTGGTTATTTAATATTTAGTCAGAACATGTAGATAATTAACTGCAGTATGAGTTTATTTTGTTATTTAACATGGCTGACTGGTAAAAATGTTTATAGAGCTGATAGTTTTTCAGACTGCATTTCCAAAATTGTTATACTCATATATGTAATGCAAGCAATTCCATGCAACATAAGAGCTTTTACCTCTTCTAGCCTAAAGATCAGAAGCAATGCATAAATCTCCCATTCAGATGCTAGATATGACAGAGATAATTAACTGTCTTCCAAAAGAATGATGCTTTACTTTTCAGAGTACAGAATTGTCACTGGCAAGTATCTGCCCAGCTAAAGACATCACTTCTAGCCCTTCTTATATTTATATGGGTCCTAATACTAGTTCTCACCAATGGAATGCATGTGGCACTTAATAGGTAAAGAGATTTGTGGCATACTCGTATAATGCAATAGTGTTCATCAACATGAAGGAAAGAACTACTGATTTATGGAACAACATGGGTGAGTTTCAAAATATTGTGCTGAGCAAAAGAAGCCAAAGACAAAAGGATGCATATTGTATGATTACATTTACATCAAGTCCAAGAATAGACAAAATTGAGCTATGGTGATAAAAACTAGAGAGTAGTTGCCTGGGAAGGGATGATCAATTGACTACAGAAGAGCACTAGGGAATTTTCTAGGTAAGGGTCATGGCTGACATCTCGTTTTGGATGGTGATTGTTACACAGATGTAACAATTGTCAGAACTCATTGAATTGAACACTTTAGATCTGACCCTTTATGTGTGCAAATTACCCATCAGTAAAAGAGAGGTGCTTTCTCTACTCTTTCCCCATCCGCTGATTCAGCAATTCTCAACCAGGAGCAGTTTTACCCCCAGGAGACATTTGTCAGTTTTTAAAGGCATTCCTGATTGTCATTCTGGCTTCTAGTAGGTAGTGACCTATGATGCCTCTAAATATCCTATAATGCACAGGACAGCCCTCCACAACAAAACATTGTTCTAAAATGTCAATAGTACCAAGGTGAGAAATGCTGCTTTGCCTGAATGCAGATAGCTCTGAGTCCCTATTGGTATTTAGTTGTTTTTTAAGCATTAGTTCATATTCTTTGTGTAAAAATGCAGCTTATAAATGTAAAAACATATAAATTATTTAGTCTAATACCCTCTGTTCCTTTATCCAAAAGTTTTGATTTAGTTATGGTTTTGTATTTTAGACCTTAAAGGGATTTTCATCTTGTCTTAACCTTGTAAGGTCCAAAAGATAAAATGATGTACTCAAATTCATAGTGTTATTTCATGGAACTATTTTTACTTTTAAAATAGAAAGTATTCTCTACTATATTTATATATTATATATTTGGTACATAGAGTACAACTTGGTGGTCAATAATTGGACATACTTTGTGAGTTATTTTTCTGGTAGTGGAAGGGGTTTCATGATAATCAATAACAGACATTGTTGGCTGCCTACTCAATGCCCATCCTCTCTCTTCTTTCCCCTTCTGTCAGAGTCTTAATTATTTTCACGCATTCATCCTTCTCAGCTAAGCCATAAGCCGTAGGGGAGAGAGACATCCATCCTAGCACCAAGGACTGCATCATGATCTGAGTAAGCAGTGGTCCTTGTGTCCTTGTCAGTCACTGTTCCGGCTACCGAGATACAGGGCAGGATAGCTGAGGGTAGGCTGAGGGTAGTTTTGGGACTAGTTTTACTCAATCTTAAAAATAGACATAAGGAAAGATTGTTCTACTGCTCCTGGACATTGCTGTGTCAGCATGAAAAGGCTAGAATTCTAGCAGCCTTCTTAGGGCCTTGAGGAGAGTTAGCCTGAAGCACAAATGAGACAAATTAAGGAGGGCAGACTAAGAAGAGCCAGAGAACCTGAGTATTTGCTGAACTGCCAACCTACTAACAAAACTAATCCTGGAGTTAAAGTATTTCTCAACTTCTTATATGAAAGAACAAAATCCTTAGGCCAGTTGATTTGGTGTTTTCTTCTACTTGCAGGTAGAAGTATCCTTCCAAAATACGCTTTTCGACATTTCTGATCACTTAGGGTGGCTTGACATTTATAATGTTCCTATTGGGGGCCAGTGTAACCTCTTGGCTCATGAGCTAGAGAGTGTAAGGCCTTCTCCTTAATCAGAATATGCTCTAGGAAGCTGAACTCACTAGCCCAAACATCTAAGATGGGTTGAAAAATTGCTTCTGCAATGGGCCAGAAGGTAAGATTCATATAGTTTCTGTTGCAACTACTCAACTCTGCTGTTGTAGTGTGAAAGCAGCTATTGGTGACACATAGCAAATGAGCACTGTAATCTAATAAACGTTATTTACAAAAAGCGGACAGTGGGCCAGATTTGGGTTCTGGGCCATACTTTGTTGACCTCTGTCCAGCCAAAATACATTCTCAGCCATCCGTGGATAATCCAGGCTGATGGGGCACAGAGCAGCTAACTCTGAGACCGCTTGCCTGAGTCCTATTTTCACTCCTGGCATTGTCTGTGCTCTGGTTCAGGAGCTATCTGCAGTAAGATGGTAAAAAGGCCAAAAGTCAAGAGAGAGAAAATTGAGGATCAAGAGGTTTATGTAATTGACTGTCTACTTAATTAGTTACTGAATAATTGACGGCTGGCTACATTTTTTTGAAACCATTTGTCCCTTGAACTCAGTTCTACTGAATGAATCAAAAGTACTTCTGGAGCAGTTTCCTCCAGTCCATCAGCCTTAGTAAAAAATATCTTTGACCAAATGAAGGCAGCATTGATTAGACTTCGGAGTTTGCACAAAGACAGGTGCATCTGGGTAGTCTGTGCAAGAATGTTGTTCTAATTAGGGAAACGGGAAAGACCTTAGTTCTGAAAGTACTAATCTGTCATACTTAGCCAGCGTCCTATTTGAGGCAATAATGAACTCTGTCAGACAACATGGGGTATTGGAAATCAGGTAAAAGATTGACCTAGGAAAGTACCAATAATGAGTATCTGTGTAAGGAAAAAAAAAAAAAAAAAAAGGCAAAGCAGAATGAAAATTGGAGTATCCTGGCTTAAAGGGTATAATGATGAATACTGTAAAAATTATGTAAGTCAATAATTTTCCCAAAGTCCTTATCTCTCATTTTTTCTGTTGCTGACAATAGGTGGACAGTGTGATGGGTCCTCCCCTTTGTTGCACAGGATCAGCAAAGGCTAGGCATTGCGCTTCTAAGCAACTGTTCCTTGCGCCCCATTAGTGCCTGTTGCATCACACTAATACATGCTACCACGAGACACTTACAGCCAGCGCCTTAGTGCAAACACATACAAAAAGAAAATAGAGCAAAAGAACACTCGCAGCATCTCAGGAAAAACGTTACATTAGCTTTGTTTCTAATTAGGTCCTCTCTGCCTCTTTGGGGAATGAGTGAGCACAGCCAGGATGAGACCCGAATTCCTCTAACTCTTCTGTATGGCTCTCCCTACAGCCTGATTGCCACTTTACAATTAATTGAAAAACCTATGCTTTTAAGGAATAAACACACAGGTGCCCCGGGAAGTGTGATGCTAATGTCTGGTAATTCTGAAATGACCTCCCCTCTGAGTGTGCTCCCTGTGGCGTGGCTCCTAATGAGGCAGCTTCTCTGCCGCAAAGTGGTCCACTTGGAAGTCCTGTAGAGATGGAAAAGGAGTCATCCCTCCAGCTTTATGAGTGGAAAATGTAGGGAGTTTAACAAGAAATACAATCTTGACTTCTGACCCTTTGGTTACGAAACTATTTTATAGATGAACATAGCGAGTGAGGAGTGTCAGGTCACCCCCTCCTTTTAGAGCTTGAGTCTCTTTTGGTCTTGGTTCCTGTTACCTGCCCACTCCTCCTTTCTTGAGGACCCTATTCTGCATTTCTTCCCTTTTCCAGACTGTGCCATCTCCTTTCTCATCTCCTTATTTCTCATATGCTTGGCAAAGTCTTACTTGTCCTGCAAAATTCAGCAAAAATATTTTACTCTAGGAAGGTCCCAGCTCTCTCAGGGAATTAGTCTCTCTGCTGTGTCTCCCTTTGTCTACTTAGACTGTATCAAGTGTATTGAAACTAACTGACCCAGTTATATGCCATTCTTTCTCCTTCCACTGTGAGTTCCTGAAGGTAAGAGTCTGTATCTTTATTTATCTTTGATGTTTGGCATATAGTAGATGATTGATAAATACCCAAATATGAGTCAGAGAACTGAAAAGCTATATGTCATCTTAAAGAATTGTCAACGATGTCCTGATCTACAAAAACAGGTTAGAAAAAATCAAATGTTTTTCTTTGGAAGGTTGACAGAGCACAAAACCTATGGGCAAGCTACTAAGCTTCAAATCTTATTAAAAGCCAAGAAAATAATTTTATTTCCTGACTTCCTGTGAGACGGGGGCCCACCACAGAGAGCACATCTGGCTCCTTGCATGGTTTTGTCATCCCTCCCTTCCCCCATCCTATCTGGATTATATTACCAAGTGAAGTCCCAGAGTGTGGTCAACCTACCCGTTTTCACATGGAGGTTTAGCTCAGGGCAACTTGGCTGGGTAGAGTCGAGGGGAGGGCACTAGGGAGTGGCTTCTATATAGAGAAATCAAAGCGCAGAGGAACCACCCACCTAGAGGACAGGAAAACACTGAAATACAAGCCAAGCAGGGTAGTTTTGCAGGGAGCATTTTATCTGGGTGCCAGGTGTAGGAGGTGCTTACCCTGGAGACTTGAGGAGGCAGTTTTGCACATGGAAGGGTGACAGCAGTCATTTATCAGTGTGCATTTTCAGAACATTTCAGCACATTGCTCTTCTCTACCATCCGCATTGGTCTCCAAGACAAAAGGCCAAAACTTATTTCCTGCCCCTCCTCAGCAGTGACCAAAGTACAGACGTATTGTGTTCCAACAATTCATTTGTAAATCTGTTGCCTGGAGTTTGGAGCCTTTTTCTGAAAATAGAAATAATGTTATGAAAGCTGGTTAGATTTCTACCAGGTCAACACATTTTCGTTAGTCCGTGATGTACCTAAGGTAGAGAATCAATAGAACCTTTTCAACTACTCGTAATCAATCTTTACACTATAATTCCTATGAAAAGGTTTATTTGGTAACTCGAATATGGATGCTCATTCCCCCTCCCCTCTTTTTCCTGGCTGAGGAGGCTTCTAGGTCCTTAATATTCACAGGCAATGCTTTGAGGGCTGCTGTCCTATCAGCTGGTTTCTCACTTTTTAGACAAGTTAGACTTGTGCTGAGCATGTGTATGTTGGGGACTGGGAAGACTAGCATATGATAGGTAGAGATAGGTGTTTACTCCATCTATCAGTTGTCTTCCTCATGTGGATGCTCATAATTTCATTGGTGCTTAATTTAGCCTTCTGCATTTCTCCATAGTTATCTCCTGCACGTGGGCATGGAGGGTTGTTTCTTTGTGTTCCATATCTGGCTTTTCCCCTTGGGTCTCATAGTTTTAATTTTTTTTTGATTGCACAAAAGAATGATTATTAAATTTTTTGAGAATAATTTGAATATGGCTTTATCATATTTGATGACTTTTTTAAGGACACATTTAAGGCTCTTTATAAAGAAAAGCAGATAGTTCTATGAAAAACCATTGCAAGCATAAGAAGAGAGGTGTGGAAGTGGCTTTAAGATATTTGTGACCTGCCATGGCTGATGTGGCTCAGTGGATTGCACGCTGGACTGTGAACCAAAGAGTTGCTAGTTCGATTCACAGTCAGGGCACATGCTTGGGTTGTAGGGCAAGATCATTTGAAAAGCAACCAATTTCTCTCACACATTGATGTATCTCTCCTGCTCTTTCTCCCTCCCTTCCCCTCTCTCTAAATATAAAAAATAATAAAATCTTAAAGAAACGATATTCGTGATCTACCTGTGTACTTAACTGGTTATAGATACAAATCTCTACCCACTAAGATGCTTCTAGCTAATAGCTCTGAAATGCAGACACATGGTTCAGCTTTAAGATGATACTTTATAGTTCAGGAAACCTCTACACTTAGTGTCCACTTTAGGCTTAAAACCAGCTTTCTCAGGACA
Organism: Furipterus horrens; assembly: GCF_987537825.1. Lineage (NCBI taxonomy): Eukaryota > Metazoa > Chordata > Mammalia > Chiroptera > Furipteridae > Furipterus > Furipterus horrens. The sequence continues at coordinate 75,796,995 of NW_028327182.1, forward strand.
TTTGCTGTTCTGCCTCTGAGCCCCTCTGTTCACTCCTCTTTCCCTCATTCAGACTGTACAATCAGGAGACAGGGACTTCTAAAAGAGTCTACCCGATGATTCTGAAATTTTATCTGGCTCATGACCTAGCATGGCCATCGATGTCACACTCCCTGTCATCCTTTTCCTCTAACTCAAATGGATGATGACAGCAGAGAGGGGGGATGCTGCAAGTGCTTCTGACCTCAGACTAACACTTGCATTAACCCAGAGCAATCACGACACCTTCTAGAAATTAAAAATAAATTTATTAAGAAAAGTTTGGGGGCACTTGCCCTGAATGGCGCTGATTGATACAATCACTGGTGACAACAGTTGCATGAATGAGATTGCCTGTAATGGATCATTAATGGTGCTGGTATTCTCAAACAAGTTCTGAGGCTAAATAACATGGCCAAGAAGTTTATTAGACTGTTTAGATGCAGATGTTCATTATTACTCTGGAATTAGGGACAGGTAAGTCCATTGTTGACCTAAACTCAGGGGAGGCAGAAGATTACGTAAATGGTTGCATCGTCCTACTGCAGAGAACACACCGGAACTGTTTCCAAGTGTTAATGCCAGGCCAGTAGTGCCCTTGGGGAAAGGCAGGGACTGCTGAGAAGTGTGGGCACTTGTGCTCTTTACACATAAAAAGGCCTCGGGAACTTCCCCATGGGATTTGCTCTCCCTAGTTGCATATTTCCCACTGTTTTCTCTAACATGCTTTCACTAAAATCTCAACAACTCTCATGCAAACTTATGAATTTAAAAAAGGAAAAATGTCACTTTGGTATAATGCATTTAAGAAGAGCTCCAATTTTATTCTGGCCCTGACCCTTTCTCATCTGGGTGGTCAGTGTTTTTAAGTATCTTCAAGAATCAGACTTGAGTATTTGTTTCATCCACTTCTAAGGGTCCTTGGGATACCAGGTGAACACCACAGTTCAACCTTAGGAAGTGTATACGTGTCAGGGATTTAGATGGAGAGATCATTGGGAGCTGGAACTTGAATTCACAGGACTATGAGAGACAATTGCTGCCACCTAGGAAGGCATTTTCTTGCACCCTCAGAAACCTTACCTATAGAGCAGGCTTGAGAGCCATGGTCTAGATGGGCTGGTTGCAAATTTTACTTTGGCTAAATGTTTTTATTTTCTTCTCTCTCTCTCTCTCTCTCTCTCTCTCTCTCTTAGTCTCTCTTCTCCCCCTCCTCCCCTCCCTCGCCTTTATGGAGGTGAATCAAGTGAGGAAAAGGTTGGGAAGCTGATCAGTAGATAATTACAAAGTAACTGTTGTCAAGAGGATTCTATCCAAGGATGATTCCTGTTTTTCCTACCGTTGCCCACACTTTCTTAATACGATGGCCTGTGAATAAAATAGTAATTTTTTTCCAAAAATAAATGATTATAGTTTCCTAAACCATTTGTCATTCTAGCCATCTGGAGAGTATTGTTACAAAGAATTGCCCTACAACAAACTGGCTTACTTTTATCTTGAGGGATAGGCATTAAAAAGGCTTGTTTACATTGTCCATTTCATTTGGGCTCCAAATGGATTTCTTGCTCCAACCCCATGCCTACCTAAGAGGGTTCCAACACCTGGGTAAGACCAGCCTAGCTTCTGGGGCAGGCTGGGGACACTGCATAATAGATTGCTTTCTATTCAGGGCAGAATTGCTACCAACTATGAAACACAAGATGCTGAACTGGTTAATTAACAGCTATTTATAAATCTCTATTCTACATGAAGTTCTAATCCAGAAGCTGCAGGAAAGAGTAAAAAAGAACTAGAAAACAAAATGCTAAATGCAATGTGCTATCCTGGATTGGATCCTGGCACAGAAAACAAATATGAGTGGAAAACTTGGTGAAATCTGAATAAAGCCTGGGGTTTAGGTGATAGTAATGTTAATTTCTTGTTTTGAAGAATGTGTCATGATTATGTAAGATGTTAACATTAGGGAAAGTTGAGTGAATGGGATATGAGGACTCTGTACTATCTTCACAACTTTTCTGCATATTCAAAATTATTCCAAAATAAATAGTTTATTTAAAAATTAAATAAAAGGGAGCATACTCACAGTAACTCTCCTTGCTAAACTCAGTTCCTGATTGATGTTGAAAGAGTATCTGGAGTTGTAATTATATGGAATTTTTTACTTAATGTTATATTTTGCATATATCCTACTAGAAGTTTTTTGGTTTTGTCTTTTTTGACATGGCTTGCTTAGTTGAAATGATGCAGAAAGCCTAGTGAATATGTGATTTGCTCTGACCTTTTTTTCATACAGTCTGAATCAAAGACCAAGAACATATTAAATGGTAAATGAGAGTCTCAGAATACCCTTTATCTGGCCTCTTCAAATTGAGACTTAAGGGTCTTCAGCAAGATTTAATAGCAAAAGGATGATTCTACTCTACTGGAAAAAGATGGTATTACTGAACAATCAAAGATAAGATTACAGGATTATAAAAAGAGACCCAGAATATTTCAGCTGGTCTCCTCATTAAAAGAAAGTGCTCAGAACTTGTCATAGAAGGACAGTGTTTTATACCTACAGAGATTAATTTACCACTGAAACCATTTGACCGTGATAAGAATGCTAGCAGTTGAGAGAATAAGGGGGAAATGGAGAACCGCATGGGGTCTCCACATTCCGTACTAGAGGAATTATAATTGACCCAACTCCAGCCCAGTCTATCCAGCCGGCAAGGTAAATGAGCCTGAGTAGGTACTGATATCTAGAAGAGATCCTTTCTTTAGAAACCTCTATACAACACAAAGCAGTAACGAAGATCTGACAGAAGGCTAGACATTTTGACCCCCAATCAAATGGACTTTCCCTCAAGTAAAGGGAGAAAGAATCCAAGGAAACAACTCCTGCAGTAGACTTAGGGCATCCTTTAGATAGGGCAGAATCACTCTAGAGTGCTTGATCCTACAGGAAGGATTTTCTGATGCAGCAGCTCTCAGGTAGAGCCCCAGGAATTTGCATTTCCAGTAAGTTCTCCAGTGATGCTGATCCTGCAGACCTGAGTACCACAATCTGACAATCTAGATTTTTTTTTTCATTTCTTAACTATTTATGGTAAACCCAGTTTGAGATTTTTATTTCTTTTTAAAGCCATCCATTAATTTTTTATCCTTTCTTTAGTTTTGATTCTTTCTTTTTCCCCCCATGCTGTGCTGATAAAGACAGCCATGGGAACTGGAGTGAAGAGAGTCTGTTTCTCCATGTTTTCTCTACACACAGTTGAAGTCTGGAATGGCATTTGGGCAGTAAAGACATAAAACCACAGGCATTTGAAGATTTGGTCAGAAAGCAGGTCACATCCTGGGGCCTAGGCAGTTTCTCTTCATGACTTGTCAGATCAGGGTGTGGCTGGACTTCCAGTTCTTTGGGAATCTGCATAGGTATGGAAAGTGACCACAGTGGAACCTGTTGGACTGGGAACCCAGGTCACTGAGGTGGGATCTGCCTCATCTTTTGCTGGGTCTCTTTCCAGAAAGATGAAAGGGAATATCATCTGAAACTGCACGATCTCTTTCTTTTTCACTGTCAGCCTTCGAAATGGTGGGAATAGAGATTTGTTTACTCTTTTTAAAATATTTAAAATATTTTAATACACTTTTCAAAATTTGCTTTTTTAAATAAAAAGGAATGCATAGTAAATATGGAGTGTTTAGACAATTTATGTAAGACAAAGTTAATTTTATGTAAATGTACACATAATCTTTTCAATATTAAAGTCATGCCTTTCTAGTTTGTTTTTGCTCTTCTTTCCTCCCCTCCCATATGTACATATGAATAAATAAAATCCTTGCATACATATGCAAATGTATATTTTTTACATGTGGACCATGCTGGTTGTTGCCTGTAGAGGCTTTGCATCTTTCAGCATAAAAGCCAGTGTCTTTATTATGACCTACCAGGTCCTGCACAATTTGCACCATGTCTCCTGTCGCCTCTCTGACCTACTGCTTAGGTCTTCTTGCTAATCTCTGAACACACTGATCACCCTCATGCTCAGGGTCTTTCTAATCACTATTCCCTATTCTGAAAGTGCTCTTCCTCCAGATAGCTTCATTACCAGTTCTTCCTCAAGCCTTTATTCCAAAATCCCTTCTACAATGAGAGTTTTCTGGACCACTTTAAAATTTCACACTTTTCCCCACAAAGCTTCATATTTCCCTCTTATTTTTTCTCCTTCTTAGCAATTACGACAAATATAATATACACTTTACTTACTTATCTTAATTTTTATCAGCTTCTTCAACTATGATATAAGGTCTATGACAAGTGTTGTCACCTAGGCTGTTCTTTGCCCTGTCCCCTGTGCACAGCTGACATGCCATAAATATCTCCTTAAAAGTATCAAATGAATGAGCTTAGCACCAGGAATCATATTCCATGTCCATTAGTATTGTCTGTTGTGATTTTAATAGCTCTGTTTTCATTTAATAATTGTGTTTTTTAGTACGCCAATATATAAATATACCACATTTTATTAAACATTATTTAAATAGCTAATATACCATAGTTTTTTCAAATGTTACCCTGTTATTTTCAGTATGTATTTATTTTGCTGTTGTAATCAACACTTGAAAAAATAACCTTGTATGTGTTTACTCAAATCTCTGATACTTCCTAAAGGATACATTTTCAGAAATGAAATTTCTGGGTCAATAAGGATGTGTCTGTAAGGTTTTTGATACACATTCTCAAATCACTCTCCAGAAGGGCTATATCTTTCTCACAGCAACAATTTGGAATGCTTATTTCTTTCCGCCTTTGATAATACTGGATTTTTTTTTCAAAAGTTTCCAATTTTATGAGTAAAAAACTCATTAAAATTTTATGTTTTTAGATTACTGGTAAGATACATATTTTCATATTTTTATGAAACATGTCTATTTTTATATGTTTTTAGTTTATGTTTTCTACTTAATTTGGGAGAGGGTGATTAGCTTTCTTTTGGCATTTTGCAAGTGCTCTTTATATAGATAAGCATTAAAAAATATATATGGTTGATACTCTTTGCTATTTACTTTTAAATGTTGCCATGGTATTTCTTGATACAGAATATGGTGTTTATGGAATGAGATATGCATACCTTTTCTGTATTGAATTACTTTTTAATCTTATGCTTAAAAAGTTCAACTATTCCTAAGATTATATAAATATTTCTATATGTTCTAGCTATTTTATGGCTTTATTATTTTCTCCAAATTGTTATTCAGTCTTCCAATTCCACTTATTAAATAATGTTATTTTCCTCACTGACTTGAAATTTTTTTTATTACATATTAATTTGAAGGTATTGTTTGCTTCTGCTCTTATTTTGTTTTATTAACTTGCACCTTTGCCTAGCAGAACCCCACTTTAAAAATTAGAGTTTTATAACATTTTCTCAAATTAGGCTAAATCCTTTCTCATTTTTTGTTTTCAAAATTATCTTGGCTATTTACTATGTGTTTTTCTCAGGCAGGAAAAATTTAGAAACCACCTCCCAACTTCTAGTGATTAAACTTGCATCAATTTTGTAAATGAATTTGAGAAGCAATGACTTCTCTTAGTGTTTGATTGGCTAATTCTCTAATCCCTTTATTAGCTCTATTATTAGATGTGGCTTGATGTGCACAGCTCCTGACCAGCTCCCAGTTTCTGCAAGTTCATCAACTTTACAGTAAAGCTGTTTCTCAAGTGGCATCGTTTCCTACCCTGGCTGCCTGGTTTTCCAACGTTAGGAGTCAATGTCTTGCATTAAGGCTGTGATTCCCAGGATGCCGAGCACTGCAGCTTTCCCTGTCTCTGCTCCTGAATCCCATTGTTTTTGCTGATGAGATGGGAAGCTGCGTTCACCGGTGTGTAATGTATCACTTGCATTCCCCAGCCCAGTGACAAGCAGGAATGAATGTCACAGAATGGATGCAGAAAAATGGCAAGCGATCAGTGTTTTATCAGTTCATAAACCATATGATAAAGGGTATCTATTCAGGGTTTTTTTTTTTGTACATATCTGGTCTAGGGGAAGGACAGGGTGAAATAGACAGTGTCTTTATTTTTATTTTTGTTTCAAGGGCATTTCTTTTATGAGAATTCCTGGGTAGGTAATAATAAAAACAATAGCCTGTTCTCAGTATTGTTCTTGCTCTAGGTAAGGCACCGTTCTAAGTACTTTCCACATATATATTTATTTAATTTTCACTACTACACTATAAGGGGAATTCTGTTATTATTTTACTTTAAAGGCTTACCTCAATTGAATTCCTTACACTTTATGGCAGGTAGAAATTCACTTTGACTTCCGGCATCAGGTGGCCTATCAAATTAATTTTTAGTGTGCTTTTCATCCTTTTCAGTCTTCATTAATATTTTAGAGTTTTGCTTATGGAGACACTTAAGGCTGCTAGCCAGGTGCATTTTAAACAGCAATTTATCTTTAACAAATCTTTTATTAGAAAATAAAACACAGATACAAAATTAAAAAAAATAAAAGTAGGTGTGTCACTTAATGAATTCCAAGGCAAACACTCTTGTAACCAAGACCCAGGTAGGAGATAGATCTTTGCCAGTCATCCCAGGATCTCCATCATTTGCTCCATCCCTGTCTTACCCTGTTTGTTTCACCAGAAGTAACCACCATCCTGCCTTTTCCAGAACCATTTTCTTCAGGTTTTGTATAGTTTTATGACAAAATGTGCCTCCCAATTACCATACTTTAATCTTGCTCAATTTTAAGAAAGTTAATGTATTTTTTCACCCATTTGAGTCTGCAGATTTCTTCTTTATGTTGTAATATACCTGTATAAGAACTTGGGGCCATTTGACCTATAGAGTCTTCTAAAGTGTATGTTTTGCTGGGTGTGTATTTCTGGTCCCATTCAATACTTTTCTCTGTTCTTTCTATTCCTTGTCCATTGGCAAATGGATCCAGAGACTTGATAGGATTGATACATTTGAACAGGCAGTAAATGGTGTTCAGTTCTTTTATCCAAGGGCACACTATATCTGAGGGTTTCTCTTTATGTAATGTTAACAGCCATCGATGCTCAATGCCTAAAACAAGTAACGCATGGGAGGTTAAAAATGGTTTTATTCTATTATTTGTTTTTTATTGATTAATTGAAGTAATGTTGAACAAGCATTATTTCTCATTTGGTGTTGGGTATTCTGTGCTGCAGTTCTTTTAGAAAAGGCAGAAAAAATTGCTTTATTCTTTCCTTTTATTTACCAAGTTTTCAATTAAGGAATTGGTTACTATTACTCTGCAAATGTGACCAAATAGGCTTTTAAGAAATACTCTTGTGAATGAACGAATTTAATGTATTTGATGGGTTTTGCTCAGTTGCAATTACTATCCCTTTTGAAGTTCAACATGCTCCATCTTTTGTTAGTGGAGGCCTCTTCAAGTCTGTCTCTGAGTCCATGTGTCATGACTGCAGTAGTCTTTGATAGCTTTCTTGCTATTCAATATGGTGAGATATTCCTGACTTATATACTTCCTGGAATCAGCCTTTTCCTCCCAGGAGGTTAAGTTTCTTTTAGTGGGGATGCTATGTCAAGATCGCTGGGATTTCTGAGTGCTAGAGATGTTTTATTGAGTTTGTAATTGCCTTTAGTTATCTTTAGTAGATAGAACTAAGAAACATATGTTTATATATTACCTCACAAGTGAATACTGATTTTATTAATTCAATCATGATTACAGAGTTCTGTACTTACATTCCTATATTCTTCTGTTTAACCTTTTTCCACATTGAGTATCTTGATTTTCAACGATATAGGAAATGACAAACTTAAAGTATTCCATAAATAGTCATTTACTCTATCCAATATTACACATACAAACATCCTGCCAATAACAATGATACTACACCACTAATATATTAATAAATAAAATATGTTTTGCAGCACATATTCTTCCCACTTTCAAATAATTATATCTACATTATCTGAGCAGATACCTATTACATACTATATTTTCTCTCTACTAACCTCCATTTATCTTAATTCTGTGAGTAAATATATATATATATATATATATATATATATATTCCAGTAGCTACAACAGAAAAGGCTCATGAGAATAGCTACCTGAATTCTTGCCTATAATCACTTTGGGCCCTTCATATTTAAGTGTCAGTTTATAAAAAGTTGGGCTCACAATTCTTTTTTTTCTTGAGAATGTAAAATATAGTACTCCATTTGTATTTGGAATAAAACATTGGCGTTGAAAGGTCTGATGATGATTTAATTTTGTTTTCCTTGTAAGTAAGTCATTTTATTAAAGGTTCAGATACTTTTTAAAAATGTTACTCTAAAGTAACATTTTGCTGAAACATTGTAGTGTAATTTGTTTTGCATCAACTTTCAGAGTTTTCTCTTTCAATGTATACTTTAAAAAGTTTTAATTTTAGGAAATACCAATGTATTTGCTTTCTTTCTACTCTTTGGCTTTCTGTTTCAAGGCCCCTTGTTATTCATATATTACATCATTTTTGCCTTTCTTCTATTTGACATTTACTATTGAATCTGTTTGTATGGCTTTACTTCTTTTAAGAATTTTAAATGTTTTTCTTCCTTTTATCTCCTCTGTTAGAGAATTATTCATTACATGCATTTATCTTCTCTTTCTTCTAGCTTAGTCTTCATTCCTGAAGTGATTTATTTTTTATTTCTAATTATTTTTGTAGTTCTTACAACTAATTTGTGAATTTTCTCATTTTTATGTTATTTTTTTCATGTCTTGTATCATTATTAAAAGTTTCTTAGTTTGCTTTGAAATAGGTTACTGTTTTGATCTGTTTTGAAAACTTTTATTTCTAATATATGTTCATTGTCTATAAGCATGTTATTTTGCTCCTTTTAAACAACTTTTTATAGGACTTGGCTTTGATATCTTTTTCTTGCTCATTATAATATAGTTGTCTCTTTAACTTTTAGAAGGAGGTGTACTCAAGTTTGCTTTTCTAACCTAACAGAGCTCCTTTCTTTTCAAATTTTTGCCATGCATGTGTGCAAGTATAATGTTTAAAAATATTTATAATGACTTGTTTACTGAAGTTTATTGGCTCTTTCTCTCTTCTTGATATTTGTCTGAACCTTCTCATTTCTTCTTTTATCAAATCATTTTTAATTTTTATTCTATTACAGTGGTCCCAATTTTTTCCCTTTTGCCCTCCTCTACCCATCGCATTCCCCACTCCCACAGTCAATTCCCATGAATCTTCCCCTTTCTTTGTCTCCGCTATCCTGGTTCTGATCAATTTTGACTCTACTCTATGGAGCTATTTCCTGGAAGGAAGCTGTGGTGGGTCCGACTGAGAGTTCATAGGGGATAAACTGTAATTGCTGCTTCAGACTTTATGTAGGTCTCTTATACTCACCTGCTGTTGGAATGGGACAAGCCCTCTTGTTGGAATAAGACAAGCCTTCCTGATTTCAATTGCTGTTCTTACAAATATCTGCCACACTTTTTCTTGAGTACTTCTTGGCAATTAGGGGTTCTGCTGCTCTAAAGTCCAAGAGATGCCCCATTGCTTTCCTTTATTTCCTTGAACAGATACTGAAACCGTGCAGATCTTGTTATTCCCATTGGTTTATTTTCATTCACTTTTTTTTTCAAGGTTCATGGAAATCTTGTCACCTAGTTTTGTTATAAATGTTGTGTGTGGGTTTTTTGTTTGGCTCTCTAGGTCTGCTTTTATTTAGGGAGTTAGAGAAATTTACAAACTATATCACTAGTACCAACATAGTCTCAGAATCATCATTTTATTTTGTGTATATATATATATATATATATTTAATCAATCAGCAGAAATATTTATTAAATGGCCTATCGCAGGTCCTCCTATAGACCTTTGAGGATATAGCTATATATAAAGCAGAATTCTTGCCCTCAAGAAGCATATAATATAATGGTAAAAGATAGACATTAAACATGTACACTTGTAAATAAGAGAGAAAATGTCAGGTATACGAGAGCTCCATGAAGATAAAATAAGGTAATATGCATCCATTCATTAGTTGATTTCAATATATATAAGTAAACTTTGCATAGTACTTTCCAGATTACAAAGTATGTTTTAATTTATTGCATTCTGTCATCCTGACTTTCATCTCATAAATAGATGGCCAGTACAAATTTTATTTCTCAAATAACAGGAAGAAATTTCAGGTTCAATAACGATAGGTAATATCCAGTACATTTAAAGCCAGGGCTTAAACTAGCATCTTTTGACTCCAAATCTGCTTCTAATTTAATATTCTGTATTTTTTAATGCCACATCACACTCACACTAAACCCTGTGTTGGGGGCTGAGGATGATGCTTTTTGAGCCCAAGGAGCTAACATTTCATTAAATATAATAAGATACATGCTAAATGGTGTTAAGTGTGTAGGGAGAGACCTAAGTGAAGCTCTGTGGATATGAAGGATTAAGAATGAGATCTCTTTGTGGTGGGGAGTGTTGGGGGAGACTTGATGAGGGAGATGGCATTTGAGGGACCCTTGCAAGCAGAGAGACTGAGGAAATTCTAGTTGAAAGGAGTCATGTGAACAAAGACATAGGAATGTACTACATATAGTTGGAGAACAGGGAAAATTCAGTCATCAAATCATCTTTTCTTGATATACTCATTCAAGAATGTTTTAAGCTACTCTGTGACTTTAAGCACTGTGCTAGGGCAGAGATAGAAAAACACATAAGAAAGGAGCCTGGTCTAGTAGAGGAGACTACTGTTTTCCAACCTGATACAAAAATGAGACCTAAGGACCAAATCTTCATTTGCCTACAGCATCGGACAAGGGCAAGCAGACAGGAGATGGGTAGCAGAGAAATTTAGAGCTGAGAAATCTCTTGGCAGGCTCCTTGGTGTCCCTGACCTTGAAAAAATTAGTTTGCTTGGAGCATATTGTGTATGAAAAGCAATGGTAGGGGAAAAGGCCAAAAAAGTGTGTTGAGAGATTTTAGCAGACTCTAACTGTCATGATAAGGAATTTATTTTTAGGTAGTAAAGAACCCTTGAAAGTTTTTTGATGAGAAGACTGACCTAAGATGCCACTGCAGTGTCATGGAAATAGAACCACCTAGGGAAGGATTCAAAAATCAGCTCCACCACATTCTAAACATATGACACATTGCAGAATTTACTTAAATACTCTGGGCTTCATTTTTCCTAATCTGTAAAAATGGGGATTTATTCAATTATTTTTTTACTGATTACTTTATTAATTTATTTTAATTCAACTACTATTTAATAATTACTAGAACTGCACTGTCCAGCCCAGTAGCCAGTAGCCACATGGAGTCAGTGAGCACTTGAAACAAAGATAATCTGAATTGATATGTGCTATCAGTGTAAAATAGCTACCAGATTTCAAAGTCTTAGTCTGATGAAAGGAATATAAAATACCCCATTAATAATTTTTAGTTTGAACACACATTTAAAGGAAAACAGTTTGGATATATTGGACTAATAAAATATGTTTTTAAAAATTATTCCACAGGTTCTTTTTATTTTTTAATATGGCTATTAGAAAATGTAATGTGGCCATATTTGTGCCTTGTACTGTATATTGTAGAGCAGTGCTCTTTTAGATACTGGGAATAATATAATAGTGAATAATTTAGTGGTCAGAGGCAAATAATAAATACACAAATTTAAATATCTAAACCATAAAATTTTAGAATGTAAAATAAATAGTATGAAGAATATAAAAGAAGGGCATGCAATGGAGAGGGATTCAAGCTTGAACACAAGTAATGGGAAAAAAATATGAAAGTGGGTTGAGAAGTAAAGGGGAGCAGACAGTTTGGGGATATAATTGGAAGACTAGGTGACAGAATTTGGTGACGGGTTGAATGCATGGGATGAGGAAAAGGAAAGAGGAGTAAATACTATTTTCGGGATATAATGAAAAGTAAGTGTGGTGAAGTACACAAAGCACCTAATGCAATGTTTGGCACGTGTGACTCTCACGCAGTGGCAGCTGTGCAGGTGCCATGGGTCTGAGATTGTGGATGAGGAGAGCCAACAGAGCTGCTCTGAAGGAAACTGTCTGGCACCGATATCATTCCGATGTTAAGACTTCCTCCTCTCCATGCAGTCTTAAAGTGCTGTTTCAAATGGAAAAGAAAAGTTTTCATTTTGTAGTTTTTGAGATTTTTCTGAGCTTTTCGACATTTTTCTTTCTTTCTACCTGCCTCTTGTACCACCTTTGTTTTCTCTGGCACATCTCTTTACTTGTGACATTTTGACATTTTTATTAGCTACTTCCTTTTGTTAATGGGGCTTATCTAACTTATGTATTTGTCCTCTCTCAGGAGCTCTGGCTAATTTCTGCCTTTTGGGGTCTTGTAAGTGCTGTTACCATCTGTTTAAATATTACTTTAGTGACTGAAACACACACCACGCCTTCCAAATACCGAAGGCACGCTGAGGATTCTATATCCCTCCTGGATAGAGATCTTCCTTCTCTCTTGTATTTATTGTCCAAATACCAATTTTCTCAATACTGTGGAAATGGAGGGTTTTCATCCATGAGTGGATGGTTTCTATCTCAGTGACAGGCTATATATCTCTCTAGTTAACAGTGGAGCTCAAGGCTCATGCCAGGTTTAATGTGGAGTCCGCAGACGTAGATGCTGCAGCTTCTTTGTGGGATATCCTAGCCAGCAGGACACATCCTTCTTATGTGGGCAAACTCACACAATAACATGACATGGCCACTCTCTTCATTTCAGTGTTGGGTATGGACTTGGTGCCAATTGACCATTTCTGAGATCAAGCAAGGGAGAGATTATTTTATGTGGAAAAAGGATTATGTGACTGAGGTAAAGTTGGTTAGTGGTATCTACTTCAAGTCATTCATTCAGCAACTATTTATTTCATGTTCATCAAGTCTTTTCTGTGTATCTAGGTTCATGGCTAGCTCTCGAGATTGGAGGTGAGTGGAAGGGAGGATGATTATTAAGGTTGTTGCCTTCAAGATGTTTTTAGAGAAACAATCCAAAAAAATGCTAATAAAACAATTAAGGGACAAGATCTAATCTGAACTATGGCACAAATATTGAAGGCTGGGAGAGGTCAGCAGCAAAGATGTGGATGAAGTTCATGAAAGTCCTTAAAGGACCCGTGGATAAAATGAACCTTGACATCTGAATGGGGCTTGAATAGGTTGGGAGGAGAGAGAATCGCATGAACTAGATGGAGGGGAACAGGATGCATGAAAGAGGCCAGTGGGAGACAGGATTGCTAAGACCCTGCAGTCAGTCAGGAAGCATGCCTTCTAGGTCTTTTGGTCCTACTGAAGTGGGAGAGGAGGATTTTTTCCTGCTTGCTGTGTCTTCAAAATTAGATACCAGACTGTAAGTGACAACATGCATAACACTAGAAATAGTGGCATTGATCGAACATTTAATCTTACTAAAGGATGTGTGCTAACAGATACAGTTATTTCTGCCTCTAGCAGGGGCTGTCAGATGGTGCTTGCCTTCAGGTGTAGCTTAGTAGTAGTGGCAGTTTGAGTTTCAGGATAACCATGAAATGTCTTTAGCCAGTGATCAGAATTCCAAGGATGTCCAGCCAGGGTTCAGAGGAATTCCATATATTACAAGGGAGCTCACATAAACAAAATAATTCTCACTATTTTCCCCTTTCTGAATCAGTTTCACTTCAAAGTAAAGATAACCAGAAAAGAAAAGAAAAGTTAAATGCTTCAAATTTCAGTATTTCTCTGGGCTTTTGAAATCATTTAACTGTGTCTCTTAGGCTTTTTCTATAACAGCTTTATTGAGCTATACTCTATCTAACATGTTGTTTACATATTTAAAATGTTCAATTCAAGGGTTTCAGTTTATTCAGAGTTGTGTAACCATCACCATAATAAGCTTTATTATCACCAAAAAGAAACCCCGTACGCACGCCATTAAAAGTTGCTCCTCATTTTTCCTGACCTCTCCCTTCCCATCCCCCTACTCTTAGACAATCACTAATCTACTTCTGTTTTTATAGATTTTTATATTTAAAAATTTTGATATAAATGGAATCATATAATATATGGTCTTTCGTGAATGACTTCTTTTACTTAGTATAAAACTTTCAGGATTCATTTGTGTTGTGGCATTTATCAGTATTTTATTTTTTTATTGCTGATAATAGGTCATTGTATGTGTATAGCACATTTTATTTACCTATCCTTCAGGTAAATAAAATGTGAACATATGGGTTGTTTTCACTTCTGGGCTATTAAGAAGTATACTGCTATGAATATTTAAGTAAAAGTTTTTCTGTGAACATATATTTTTATTTATCTCAAATAAAATGTACATTTAATTCTCATTTTTCATGATAGTTATGTTCTATAAAGTCACCAATTAGCAAATACTGAGCCATTGGTCCTAGGGCAAATACAGAATTAAGTTCCTGTAAGCTGCTGGTTACAAGACTTTTGTCAACTAATCAATAAAATATATAACCTTGTTTTATGTGTGTTTCAATTTATAGATGTCTTATTTAATATAAATTTCTTACAAATAATTGATTACATGTAGTATTTCTTTATAATAAAAGACTATCTGAAACGGGTTTAACATTTTCCTGACACTGGGTAATGCGGTAAATTTCATCGGCTTTTAGCCTTATAACAATGTTATCCTTTATGCTTTTACTATGAGACATTATCTCATGAATCCACAAATTTCACAACCTTTCCATAATTTCATCATGCATTATAGATGTCTTTAGCACTATCTGAAGTGGTCTCACACACACATCGGGAACTTCCTCTTCCTTATTCTAGCTGTACAGTATTGTCAGTTGATTAACATTGAACTCACAGCCAACATTATTATTTCTCATGCCTGAATAAAGCTTATTTAACACATGTATTTTCTTTGTAAATTACATCACAATCTTCTTGAGCTTCGAAACACTAAACAGCAGCTTAGCATTACCCTTGGGAGTCATTTTCCGCAGCCAAATCACCAGCAAAAAGCACAAAAATGCAAAAAACATGACACTAAGTAGACCCTGAAAAGAGCACTATTTACATTTGAGAGGAGAAACTAGAAGGCCAACCATAGCCTTGTTCAGATGGTAATGGAAGTGTCAGGTGATTCAAATTTTCTGCCACTTTGCACATATCAATGGGTGACCAAAAATATGCCACAAGTATTGATTTGGGGTTATAAATAAATATTTGCAAGTAGGTAAATGCACATGTGTGAATAATGAAAATTGTACCTAGAAGTGGAATTGCTGGGTCATATGGTAACTGGACATTTCAAGTTTTGAGGAACTGCCAGATGGTTTTCCAATGTGGTTGTGCCATTTTAATTTACCACCAGCAGTATATGAGTGTTCCCAGTTCTCCACCTCTTTGCTAATACTTCTATTACTCATCTTTTTTTATTCTAGCTATCCTAGGTTCTGAAGTGGTAGCTTGTTGTGATTTAATTTGCATTTTCCTGATAGTGATGTCCAGCATTTTTTCATATTTTTATTGTCTATTTATGTATCTTCTTGGCAGAAATGTCTATTCAGATCCTTTGTCCATTTAAAAAATTTGGATAATTTTTAATACTAATGGTTGGGCACTTTGATACTGCACTTTAAGTAGTAAATAGAACAGTTATGCCGAAGGTTAATGAGAAAATTGAAGAAAAGAGATGACTTAACTAGATCCAATAGACATCTATAGAATTATCTAGTTCTTCCTTTAATTCTGTCACTTTTTGTGCCATGTATTTTATAACTATGTAATTATATATAGTTACATGTGTGTATATAATTGTTATAATTATTATATTTTCCTGAGGACTTGGCACATTAATCATTATAAAATGCCCTTCTTTATCTCTAGCAATAATTTTAGTTTTAATATTTTATTTTGTTTGATATTAATATAGCTGCTACAACTTTCTTAGGGACACTATTTGCTTAATACATGTTTTCATCCTTTTACTTTCACCCATACATATCATTGAATCTAAAGTGTGTCTCCTCACACAATATACAGATTGGTCATTTTTAAAATCCTGTCTTACCATCTCTATTTGGATTACATTTTGTAATACTTCCACATTTAGTGTTATTATCCCTATAGTTAGAATTATGTCTACCATTTTACTTTTATTTTCTAAATGAATTATGCCTTTTTTGTTCCCTTATTTCTCCCTTACAACTTTCTTTTGAATTAAGAGAATACTTTGAATTGCAACATTTTAATTTCTTTACTGATTTTTTACTATATTCCTTTAAATTATTTCTTTAGTTGTTGTTCTGAACCTTATCATATACTTCTCAACTTATCAAAATCTACTTAAGATTTAAATGAGCTTAATTTAAGGCATATATAGAAATTTTATTCTTGTAGAGCTATCTTTTCTTTTCCCCCTTTGTGCTAATATTGTTGTACATTTTACATCTTTATGTTACAATTTTATAATACATTGTTGTAAGTATTGTTACATAATTTTGTCTTTTAAAGAAGCTGAGAAAAGAAATGATACCAGTATACATTTTAGTGTATCAACCTTTTTATTTACCCTTTGTGGTTCTCATCATTTTTTTCCTTTGAATTTGAGTTAGAGTTCAGTGCCATTTTCCTACTCATGTATAGCTTTGCTCCCACCTACCTCTTTTGTGCTATTATTGTCAAATACATTATATTTTTATATTTTTCTATACATTGACACAAATATATAAATATATACATTTTATTTTATACCCATATTTTGTAAATTAGTCAAAGGAAGAAAGAAGATAATTGTGTGCATATTCTATTTTTTATAATTTTATAATAATTTTATGTTGCTTTTTGTTTTTTGTTTATTTTTTCATGAGATTCAAATTATTGTCTGCTGTCACTTGCTTTCAGTCTGTAGAACTTCTTTTAGTAGTTCTGGTAAGGTGGATCTACAGGGAAAAATTTCTCTCAGTTTTAAAAAACCTCTAAATGTCTTTATTTCATTTATGTTTGAGAGATAGGATTGCTGGTTTTAGATTCTTCATTGACAGATTTTTTTTTTTTTTTTTTTTTTTTGGCACTTTGAATATGTCATCCCACTGACTTCTGGCCTTCATTGTTTCTAATGAGAAATCAGCTTAAGATCTTATTGTGGTTTCCTGTATGTGACGACTTGTTTTTCTCTACTGCTTTAAAAATTTTCCTTTGTGTTTGGCTGTCAGTATTTTAACCATAATGTATCTGAGTGTGGATCATTTTGCTCTTATCCCACTTGTATTTTGTTAAAATTCTTGAGTGAGTAGATGAATGCATACTTAAAATGTGTGAAGTTTTCGGTCATTGTCTCTTTGAATTTTGTTTTCTGCTCCTTTCTCTTTCTGTTTACCTTTGGTACTCTTCATTTTATGCGTATGTTGGTGTTCTTAATGGTGTTCCACATTTCTTTGAGACTTTAAATTTCTTCATTCTTTTTCCTTCCTCTCATCTTTGAATTATATAATCTCTATTGATCTATCTTCAATTTACTGATTCTTTGTTCTGCAAGTTCAGTTCTGCTGAGCACTCTCTAGTGAATTTTTATTCCAATTATTATATTTGAAACTCTAGAATTTTGATTTGATTCTTTTTGTTATTAATATTGTCTATTTGTTAATGTATTAGCATCATACATTCCATTACTTTTTTAAACATAATTTCTTTTAATACTTTGAACACATTTATTATTGTTTGAATCTTTGATATTGCTTTGAAGTCTTTGTCAGTTAAATCTAACATCTGCCTCTTTTTTTTCCTGTGTAACATTGCACTTTTCATTTTATTTTTTGCATATTTTATGAATTTGTTGCTATTGTTGAAACTTGGTATTTAAGTAACATTTTGTAGCATTGTTGCATGCGGATTCCCTCATCCTACAGGACTTGTTTTTGTTACTGTTTATTTCCTTCTCCAATGTCTTGTCTAGACTATTTGAATAATGTCTATTTCCTCTACAGTGTCCAGCCACCAATATCATTGCTCAGAGAAGCAGCCTTAGGAATGTGCATAGTCACTGTGGAATGACAGTGGTTTTGGAAGACTCCCTTGGACTATCTCTGTCTCCAATCTCCCCCTGTTAAATTGCCTGCCTCTGCTGGTATCATACCTAGTGTTTAGGTTCTACTAATTGCTAGATGGTTGCTCTATTGTTTTTGTCAGTGCTCTAGGATAGAAATGCTCCACTGTCTGATTCAACTAAATTCACTCCTTTATGTAATGTTAGTTTTTGAGGCCAATGTTAGAAGTTTGTTCTGACTCTAGAAACGCTGTCCTTAGCTGTCTTTTTCCCTGGTCATCTCTGGTAAAGTAGCTGGCTTATGGTTTAGCTTTGTCTTAGTTGATTACCAAAAAAAACTCCATATTTTTTTAGAGCACCCTTGGACTTAAACTTTTTCACATTCTATTTTAAATAAAGTCATTTCCTTTGGGGAGAGTTTACAAGCTCTCTGTTCTTATGGACTTCATCTTCTGTATCTGTTCTTATTGAAAAACAAAAACTCTGAGTTTGTGCTCCAGAGCTGGGGACAGGGACAATGGCCTGCTTCCCTCAGAGTGAAAGTCCTGCTTTATTAGCTGGGTAGAGGTGGTGGCTTCTGGTCTTCTCAGCTTACTGGAGCAAGGGAAATCAGAGTTCCAATATTCTTGGCTTGCTGCGCTTGGAATAGCTTCTGTCCTGTAAATGAGAGTGGGTAGAAGTAGAGTATAATTTCATGGCTACATTACCAGAAATTTAGCTTTTGCATCTTGTAAATGAAGGGAATGTGATTAATTTAAGTAGCCTTATATTCCTGGTATCCCTTAGTGGGAGCTGATGGGTGAGGAGTCCCTGTTTTCTTGACCCGACCAAACCAAGATGGAGCTTCACATGCTGAGCTGGGGTTATGGATAGGGAGGCAGAGAGTTGTGACTGAAGCTCTTACTTAAATTTAGTATATTTTCTTAAATAAATATTTCTTCATTTGCTGTTTGCTCTTAGGATAATTTACAGAGACTTAAAAAATTGTTTTTTAAGAAGTAATTTTAACTAATTGTGGTTGTTTGCTGGGGAGCAGCTTCAAAAGAGCTCCTCACTCTGAAATTCTGGAAGTGATAGTCTTTCTCTTAGGTTTTTTGTATTTACCTAAAGCCTAAAGTAATTTTTAACCTTTTTTTAATCTCATGGCACACAGAAACTAATTACTAAAATTTTGTGACACACCAAAAGTATATTTTTTGTTAATCTGACAAAAAAATAGGTTTAATTTTGATTGATTTACCAAAAATAATTATACTAGTAATTACCTACCCTTTTTGATCCCAAGTAACTTAAAAAAAAATTAGATGCTTATATTTACATATAAGGATCTCTAGTATTAAGAATTAACCAATCAGATGCAACCTTATTATATGACATGATCAATAAGATGCAACTCTGTTATATGACCTATTTATTTATGGTTCAAGACAGGGCATTCACATCAGATGGCTATTGTTATGTTGGCCATTGTCACTTATTTATTTGACAATCTAAGGGAAAAGAGGTCAGTGCCCCTGACTAAATAGTCATATATTCATGCTTTAAAAATTCTTGTGGCATGTCAGTGTGTTGTGACAGCATGGTTGAGAAATCACTGACTTGTAAAGTATAAGAGGAGGAAGGCAATTATCTGAATTAAGTTTAAAAAATCTTAAAGAGAAAGGTCTTTTGGGACTAGATTTCTGGCCAAAATCATCTAGGGTTTTCCACTGAAGTTAAATTCTAAAAACTTCTTACCTTTGCAAAATGCTTTGATTAAGCAGACATAGGATCCACCCCAATTTTTTTTTCAGCAATGTGGACATTGCACTGAAAAAGTCTGACTTGATTATTGCCTCTAGTTTGAAATCCATATTTTAAGAAAATCTTAGTTTTCCTCTTCATTTACTTGATAGCTTTGGGCTATTCTCAATTCTTTAAGCTGAAACTTTAAATGTATTCATTGAAGTTAGTTCATCAAACTTTGTGGAGTTCTACCCTGGACAATCCATCAACATTGCTCTGGGTACAGTGGGAGGCTCCAATATAGATTATATGATCTGTAGTTGCAAGGGGCCATTAATTGGGAATTTACAGAGCCAAGAACACACAATTAAATTCTAGCTCTTTGTAGACACTTGGTTAATATGGAGATTTTTTTTCTAGGTGTTGTTTTTTCACCAAGTTTGTTAAAGTAGTCAGAGGTGGTGATATTTACAATTGTATCATGTAAGTCACATTGGCTCTTTTAAGTGAAATATACTGTAAACATGTCCTGCTGACCTCAGTGGCTGCCTAACTTCTCAGAATTATAGGCCTTCTGTTGCCAGGCACCGAAACTTTCCTGGTCCCTTGTCTATAACTGTGGTATAACTATATTCCATGATATTTACTTCCATAACAACTGGTTCTCCTCTTCTATTATTTTTTGATTCTTCTATATGATGATGTGAATGAAATTACTCAGGAAAGCAGAGATCTAGGAATATGTATATAATATAAATATATATAATATGACGAAATGAACATAAATTTTGAGAAAATTTTTCCTATGTAAACCCTCAAGTTAATTTATAAATTGTTGATTTGTTAATACCTCTGGTTCTTTTTCTTGCCACCTTCCTGTCAGTCTGAAAGATTCTGGGTAACAACTAGACCTCCAAGCACTAACTGTTTTCATTTTTGACTTTTATTTCATTCAAATCATTAACCTCAGAAAAACAACCCAAAGCTCCGTTCATTCAGTAAACAACTCAAGGTCCACCTGTGTGGCAAGCATTGTGCTAGGTGCTGGGGCTTCAAAATCAATGAGATAATTTTCTTGATCTTAAAAGAATTCTATAGGCTCATGAGGGAAACAAATATGAAAACAAATAAATGTAATATTTAGTGTTCTATGATAAAAGAAGTACGTACAGGTTAGAGAAGACCCTAACTGAGGTTAATGCTCACTTCTGCCGGACATTAGAGGGGTCAGAAAAATCTTCACCTCAGGGAAATGATGACTAAACTGAGCCATACAGGTTCTGAAAAGACTGGATTAGACAAGAAGTGATAAGAAAGGGCATTCCAGGTGTGAGAAAGCCTTGAAGATAAAAATCCACACAAATAGACTTATGTTAATGGCATTTTATCTTACAGTTGAAAGGATGTGAATCCAAGAGAAGACTCTTATTTCCTTATTTTTTGTCTGACTTCTCCAATTCTCATGGTCTCAACCTCCTTGATAACAAGAAACAGTGACATACTGTGTTTTTCGCACTATAAGATGCACCTGACCATAAGACGCACTTAGGTTTAGAGGAGGAAAACAAGAAAAAATATATTCTGAACCAAATGGTGTACTAAAATTTTAAAGAAATTATTACAGAATAATATTTCAACCATTTAAAGTGAACAGCAGTCCACAGTGGTATTAAGAACCATTATCACTCTCATTAACAAATGAGGAGAGACTTTAAGGTTCAAGTGCTCTTCTAATTTCCTGGGAACTCCATGAACTCATCATTGCTAGTGTCAGAATTTATGAAGCTCGGTTGCTCACAATCACTGATATCACTTTCTTTGCTATCTTCATACTGATGAGACGCCCTGAGATTCAGCAGTAAAGTGGGACATTTAAGCATCCCCAGGGGTTTCACGTGGTCCCACCGCTTCCTCTTCTAACAGTTGTTGCCACCAGTCATCATCGGCAGCCGTCCGTCTCGAGAGACGATGGCGTAGCTTCTTGAGAGTCTATCTGCACTGCCGAGAATGGCTGTGCAGTCCGACTCGGGAGTGACAATCCCTGCCGCACTTGTTACAGGTGAAGGCAGATGGCTGTTGTTGCTGCTGTTGACGCTGCTTCCGCCTCGATCTTTTCTGGACCGCCTCCTCGTTGCGCGCAGCCTCAGCGCGTGACGTACCTTGCCTGACCGTGAGCCTCCAGGCTAGGCGGTCGTCTGCTTGAACTTCCCATGTGTTGAGATTGATGGAGCATTGTGTCATGTCCTTTTTGCAGATGTCTTTGAACCGCAGTTTTGGGCGCCCTGTCATCCTCTGGCCTTCTGCTAGCTCGCCGTAGAGGAGGTCTTTGGGAATACGGCCTGCATCCATTCTTTTGACATGGCCGAGCCACCTGAGGCGTCTCTCACTAAGAACTGCATGCAAACTGCTCATGTTGGCTCGCTTCAGCACCTCGGTGTTGGGGACCTTATCCTGCCAGGCGACATGCAGGACGCGTCGCAGGCACCTCATGTGGAAGCTGTTGAGTTTCCTTTCGTGCCTTGAGTAGGTGGTCCATGTCTCGCTGCCATAGAGGAGAGTGCTGAGTACGCAGGCTTGGTAGATGCGCAGTCTGGTTTTCTCAGTGAGACTGGAATTGTTCCACGCTCGCCGGTTCAGTCTGGCCATAACTGTGGCTGCCCTGGCGATTCTCCGGTTGACCTCCAGGTCGACTGACAGAGAGCTCGAGATGGTGGACCCGAGGTAAGTGAAGTCGTTGACAACCTCCAGGGTGTATCTGTCGATGGTGATGCATGGGGGAGTCCCCGTGCCTTGAGCCATAACGTTCGTCTTCGTCAGGCTGATGGCTAGTCCGAACTCCTTGCATGCGTGGGAAAGGCAAGTGACTAGCTGCTGGAGTCCCTCTTCGGAGTGTGATGTCAAGGCTGCGTCGTCGGCGAAGAGCATCTCACAGATGAGCACCTCTTTGACTTTGGTCTTGGCTCGTAGACGGGCCAGGTTGTAGAGCTTGCCATCGGATCTGGTGTGAATGAAGACACCCTCGCTGCAGTCCTTAAAGGCGTATTGGAGGAGCATGGAGAAGAAGATTCCGAACAGCGTAGGCGCGAGGACGCAGCCCTGCTTTACTCCGCTGTTGACTGGGAAGGCCTCAGAGGTTGCGCCGTTGTAGGACACCGTGCTGTGCATGTTGTCGTGAAAGGACATGACCACAGCAAGCAGATGTGGTGGACAGCCAATCTTCCGTAGCAAGCTGAAGAGTCCGCTTCGACTGACCAGATCAAACGCATTCGTGAGGTCGATAAAGGCGAGGTAGAGTGGTTTATGCTGCTCGTGACACTTCTGCAGCTGGCGTAGGGAGAAGATCATGTCCACTGTTGATCGGCCAGCTCTGAAGCCACACTGGGACTCTGGGTAGATGCGGGAAGCAAGGGTCTGCAGGCGGGCAAGAGCGACCCGGGAGAATACTTTGCCGACGACGCTGAAGAGAGAGATGCCCCGGTAGTTGTTGCAGTCGCTGCGGTCTCCTTTGTTCTTGTACATGGTGATAATGTTGGCGTCTCTCATATCCTGGGGGATGTAACCCTCCTTCCAGCAGAGACAGAGTAGATGGTGGAGTGGCTGTAGCAGGACTGGTTTCCCGCTCTTTAGGATTTCTGGAGGGATTCCGTCGCTTCCTGGTGCTTTCCCGCAAGCGAGGCGGTCGATGGCTTTGCCGAGCTCTGCCGCAGTAGGTGGGGTGTCTAGCTCCTCCATGACTGGTAGGTCTGGGATGGCGTTAAGAGCAGTGTCTGTTACGGTGTTCTTCGTTGCGTACAGCTCGAGGTAGTGCTCGGTCCACCGCCGCATTTGCTGTTCCTGGTCAGTGATGACCTCACCTGTCTTGGACTTAAGGGGGGGGCGATCTTGGAGGGGATTGGGCCTGTTGCCTTCTTGATACCCTCATACATTCCTCGTGCGTTGCCTATATCGGCGGCTTCCTGGATGGTTCTGCACAGGTTTAGCCAATAGGTGTTGGCACAGTGGCGGGCGGTCTTCTGGACTTTGTTCCTGGCAGCCCGTAGAGCTTGAAGTGTACTGGGAGTGGGCGTGGCCTTGTAAGCCAGTAGGGCCTTCCTCTTAGCCTCGATCACGGGTTCCATTTCTTCCCAGTGAGCCTCGTACCAGTCAGCGTTCTTCTGCTCTTTCTTCCCATAAGCAATAATGGCGGAGTTATATATGGCGTCACGGAGACGTGACCGATTGGATTCGATAATGTCATCTGCCGCCATTCCCTCGCCGAGTGCATCTTCCATCCTGTTGATGAATTGCTGGGTCTTAACTGGGTTGCTGGCACAACTGGTGCTGATGCGTGGGCGACCCTTCATCTTGGAGTGGTGCAACCTCTTTGGCATTATGCGCACCTTGCTTACCACGAGGGCATGGTCCGTGTCGCAGTCTGCACTGTGGTAGCTGCGGGTGAGGAGGGTGCTGCCAATATCCGTTCTTCTGGTGATGACGAGGTCAAGCTGGTGCCAGTGGCGGGAGTGGGGGTGCCTCCATGACACCTGGTGGATCTCTTTGCACTTGAAGAATGTGTTTGTCACGCACAGGCCGTGGTGACACAAAAGCTCAAGCAGTCGCTGACCATTCTCATTGATCTTTCCTCTCCCAAAGTTTCCGAGGCAGGTGGGCCAGGCCATGTGGTCGGCTCCTACTCTTGCGTTGAAGTCTCCAAGGAGATAAAGAGCATTACTTCTGGGGATCTTGGATAACGCTTCGTCCAGTGCATGGTAGAACTGTTCTTTCTCTTCAGTGGTGGCGCAGAGGGTTGGGGCATACGCGCTAAGAATGCTGACTGGGCCGAAAGTTGTTGACAATCGGAGGGTAAGTAATCTTTCTGTGCCTCCTGTGGGTGGCTCTATGGAGTTAACAAGCGTGTTCTTCACAGCGAAACCAACACTGTGCTGTCTTGGTTGGTCCGGAGACTTCCCTTGCCAGTAGAAGGTGTAGTTGGTTTCTCTGATAGTTCCGTTGTCGGCCAACCGGGTCTCCTGTAGAGCCGCAATGTCGATGTTTAGTCGTGCCAGTTCCCTGTCGATGACGGCGGTTTTCCTGGCACCATTGATCCACGGAAGGTCTGCAGTAAGTCCGGGACACATGGTCCTGATGTTCCAGCTAGCGAGGCGAAGAGCTGGAGGCTTCTTTCTTGTTGTTTGCTTGGAATTGCCTGGTGCGAGTGTTTTGAGGCCCACTTTTCAAGAGACGCCTCTCTGATCCCCACGCACCCAGTGGGGCAGGCGAGCCATGGCGAGACGGCACCTAATTGGCTGGGGGCTGCCCAGCTTGAGGCGGGCGGTAGCTGTCCAGTGAGGTGCGATGACCTCTCCCACCGTCAGAGAAGACCCCTGGCACTTGTTTCCTTCGCCAATCGGATGAGCTTATAACCGGTAACTGTCTCCTCCCGTGTTGAGTCGACATCTTGCGATGACGCTGGAGTGTCCTCTCCAGTGAAGCTACAAAGCCTGGGCAGGGTGATATGGAGGGCCAGCTGTTGCCCATGCAGCAGACCCCCCCTCTCTTCGCAGCTGAAGGATCCAAGGGGAAAGACAGAGTCAATACAGCTTGGCTTCAGGTGCGCCGCAGGAGTTGCTGGTGTTGACTACAACGTCAAACCGCCTTAGGGACTCCGGCTCCGGATTTTCTGTCGGGGTTTACTCCCTTAGCCTTTCCCCTGAGGAGGTATGCCGCAAGGCAGCGGAGGTTTGGAGTCACCAGTGACAGGTCAGATAATACACATCACAGTCAGTGAGGCAATATTCGCTCCATAAGATGCACAGATATTTTCCCCCCACCTCTGGGGGAAAAAAGTGTCTTATGGAGTGAAAAATACGGTAGTTATCTAAAACAGAATCTAACATTTAATAAGTTCTTAAAAATGTATTGAATGAATAGGTGACGGAAATCCACTGATCATTATCCACATTAAGGGAAGTTATTTCTTGTCCCTCTAAACTAGTTCTGAGTGTACCTTATGTGATGATACCAGCCCCTATTTCTGGGTTTCTGGCCTTTCTTTAGAAATGTCTACATGTTACAGCTCCAGAACTCCAGCAAGAGAAGTACTGCTTCCTGAGGCCAGGCTTGGCTGGCACTTTCACTGGAAGCAGCAAAAGACACGTGCAAATTCTATAGGTATAGATTGTGGGTAAAGCCTTGGCTTACAATCTTGTGCCTAATTTTAAGGAAAACTACATACCTGATGCACATCATACAGCAGTAGGTGAAAAATTTGTAATTAAAGCAAACTCCTTCATCTTAACAACTTTTCTTCCTTTCCCTCTTTTTAAAAAAACATTTTAATTTTTTTTTTTTTTTAATGTAGCACTGATACTTTCTAACATAGTGGGGAAGTACCAGTTTGGATATTCCCTCCTTCTTGGGCTATCAACTCCTTATTTATTGGTTTTGAACCCTTAGTAACACCCTGATTGGTCAGTTTCTGGTATTCCTGGGCTCTACCCCCTCCCTGGGGTATGTGACATCTCCTAGTCTTTGGTTGGCCAGGTAGGTAAAGAGAGGCCAACTTTCCCCTTTCTTGCCTGGTCCAGTCAATCTCTACTGTAGACCACACAAGGTTGTAAAAGTGTTTATGGCTTTTAAAAAACATTTTTACTGAGGGGAAATTTCAAAACATCTTGGCTTTAAAGCCTCATCTAGGGCACACTCAGTGGGCACAGCCTCAGTGAGTCCTGTCCTAAGGTTAGTTCTGTCTCCTGGAGAGGACCTTTCAGGGAGCCCCTTCTCTCTCCACAGGATCCATTTTCTCTCACTGACCAACCCTCAACGTCTACCAGTGCCTTTCTTCACATCTCACTCATTAACTATAATAGAGGGGGGAAGCTAAAGTTTTAACATTCTAAAGTCAAGAGAATAAATTGCAGTAGGTGGGGATTTGTAATTCCAAATCACACAGATTCCCTTTCAAGTTCTCTCTCTTCCTCTCCTGTCCTGAACTACAGGCCAGCTCCTAGAACACAAGCAACACATGCACACACATGCATGTGAACACACACACACACCAGTCCTCCCAAGGACTAATTAGTTGTCAGAGAACTTAGAGACCAATGCCTTTAGGAAGAAAGAGTTAACTTTCTAACTGGCACATAATTTGCAATACAACACTCTGTCTGCAGCAGTCTGGACATCTTATTATTATGCAGAAAAATACACAGAATAATTCCCTTTCCCTATTTATTCCCACTCTAATTCTTCTCCCCATGCCATTTAAAATTGCACTGTCTGGGCTTGCTAGAAATAAGAGAAGGTCCTATTGTGGAGCAAGATACTCATCCAGGGCTTGCTCTGACAAAGACATGCTTTCCTATTGCAGTTCCATTAAAGAATAGATTAACTCCTCATCTGAGAGTCCACTTTATCCTCAATTTCCAACTAGGCAGGAGGGGAGCCAATGGATTAATTTTCCCCTTGCATAATATAGGTAATTGATGATCTGTGTGCAAAATAGCCAGATCACATGGTCTGACAAAGGACTTATTTTTTCTGATTCATGATTCATTTTCATCAGGTCTTACAAAAGAATAAAAATCAAGCTGGATTTAAGTGTTTGTGTGGCATTTAACTAATCACCTTCCTGAAGAAAAGAATAATTACACAAACTCACATAGAAAATTCAGCCAGTATGGCCATCAGTTTTATGAGAGATACACATGTTAATTATGAAAAATGTTCAAGTTCTTAAATAAATCTTTAAAAAAATTTTTTGAATGTGTGGCCATGTAGCCTGGTGAGACTAAAATTCATCAAAGGCAGAGCTGAATGTCAAATGATAATTCCTGCTAAATAATTCAGGCCATTTGAACTCTGATATTTTACCTGCTTTAATGAGTATAATGAGGGCAATTAGAGACTGCTTTCCTCACAGTGCCAGACACAATGTGTTTTCATCTAATGATGGGCCCTGTTTTCCTTCCAGTAACTCATATCTGCCTGACTGTCCTGTGTCTCGAGTGCCTGGCATAGCAGCCACTAAAGAAATGTGTGTTGAAGTCAGTAACTGATTAAATTTTGATGATGATCATGAAGAAAAAAAAGATTGTAGAATAACTACTAGACATTTCAATAAGAAAGTCCGTGGTCAATCTCATTGACAACAGATTGGAATGGGCATAAAGAAATCTTAGGACTGGGAGTTCTCTCTAATTATCTTTTTCTTTCTCCCCTGGCAGGGAAGTGATGACGACATGGTTGATAAGAACAAGTGCTGCACGCTCTGTAACATGTCTTTTACCTCAGCGGTGGTGGCCGACTCACATTATCAAGGCAAAATCCATGCCAAAAGGTTAAAACTGTTGCTAGGAGAGAAAACGCCACTGAAGGCCACAGGTACGTGTGTGAACGTAACCGGGGAAGACACTGAAGTTGAAACAGAGCGCCTGTCTCATTAATCCTGCGTCATCTCCAGTGGCTGCCTGAATCGAAGGCTAATGGTAGATGGCCTTCCAAACCTACAGGGCGGGGCAGGGACCCCAGCAAACCTCACTGTCGTATACCATTAAGTCCAATAGCAGGTGCTCGTTCTCAGCCTGGCTCCTTCATATCAGTAATTTGGCAGCTTGCAACCTCTGAAAGGTGTTTACCTTCTGCAAGATGTTGTCTGTCATATTTATTGTAATATTTATTGTATATAATGTAAGATATTATATCTATCATGCGAAGAACTCTGCTCTTCCCTTGCTTCTGTCTGTAATCTGTATGGGTAATGGAGACTACTATGCACAATGGGTATATTCCCTACCCAGGTCTATTTGGTGTCCGGTATCATCCGTGGTGCAGAGGGGATTAATACCACTTTTGTTTGCAGACAACTGAGTTGGTTTTTTAAAAGAAATTTTCTATTTTGAATAAGAAAATATGGATATGGTGTTTCAAATATTAACCTTAAGCCCTTATTTTCAGATGTTAAATATTATATGCGATAAAGTTAGTAATAAATTAGGATTTATTTATTTATGGAGGTAACATTGGTTATAACATTACATAAGTTTCAGGTGCTCACCACCAAAAGTCTCATTTCCATCTGTTACCACACATTTGACTTCTTTTACCCATTTAGCTCTCCCCCATCCTCTCTTCTGTTGACCACTAATCTCTTGTCTCCATCTATGAGTTTGCTTTTCGTTTGTTTGTTTCTTTTTTGTTTTATATTCCACATATGAGGAAAATCATATGATTTTTGTCCTTTCTTATCTGACTTATTAAATTAGCATACAAGGTACATCATGTCGCAAATGACAATATTTCATCATCTTTATGAGATGAAATTCCTATCATTTTCATAGGGGATCCTATGATTCAACCTGTTAACTTTCACAATGAAAAGCTTACATGTTGGTAACACTTGGTCTTCTATTTGCTTAACTGAAAAAATTCTTCAAAAGGCTATCATATCACAAAACTTTATATATATACATTTTTAAATTTAATCAAAGTAGGCTATATGGACAAGGATTACATTATGATGAAGATGTGAACTAGACTAGGTTATAGTCCTAAGAATTTGGGGGTGTATATCATGATGTCTATTCTTTCGATGCAATTAAAATCTAGCAGTTCATTTTATCTTGCTGTCTAATGAATCATGAATAAATCGTGGGTGTAATTCTTTTTTAAATGGTATTTTGGAAATTGGAGACTCTCTAAAACAATACTTGGCTTTTATCCTCAGCAGTGTTTTTCTTAAGAGAAAGATCTTCTTTTACTTAGAGATTAGCAAGGAATCTTTTCACTATATTTTATTACTTAGTCCAACTAAAGCCTATTGTTTTTGGAAAGGTGGCTTTGACATTCAGATATAGGATAGAATTGTAAAAACACATGAAATCTGATGACAAGCTCAGCTTATTTGGGGCACTTTCTCTATGAGTCTTTGATAGGCAGCCACATGGTTGAAACTCCAGATTCTTGCTCTTTAAAAGGTTGGCTACTCACCTTGTAACCTACTCCCCTTCAAATCTCTTAAAATAGACATCTCAAAGAAATAGTCACTGGAAAATTTGTACGTGTTTTCCATGAATGAGCAACTAGCCCATTTGTTCTCTCTGCCTAAGCAGAGGATTGCTGTTAAATTTAACTTCAGAGGTAGTGATGCAAGAGGAGCTATATCTTTGTTTGTCATGTTAATTAGCAAACAGAGACTTATTATTTCTATAAAAAAGTCACCACAAGGCAAAAAGTTCTTTGTGAATTTAAATATATCCTCAAGATCACCAAGTACCAGTTTGTTTTCCTGAATTCAAATACCTTTAGAACTGTAAATATAACTTGGGTGTAATTTATTAATTGCCATCAATAGTCCAAAGGAAAAATCAAAAGCACTTAAACTGAAATCTTTACTTAGTAACTTCATTTTGGTGTCCACAAAGCTGGCCCAGTCCTCACTGTGTCAGAAATCAGGTTGATGGGTAGGCAAGAAAGGGATGGGGGTGGGGAAGGGGAAGTAGCACAAATTGTGTTTTGGGCTGGGGAAACTGATTCTAGTTTTCTCATGCCAGCATCACCCTTTCTCAACTAGCCCAGGGTTCCCAGGCTGCACCTCACTGTTCTATAGTTCATCCTCTCATCCATTCTCCTCTAAAGCTTATTTGAGTAGAAAGAATCTTGAAAAGTGGCAACATCATATGAACTTGAAGGGCCTGGAAAGTGAAATTGGGCCCTGGGCTTGGCTTAGTGTGAACTGGACTGCTGGCAGGGAGCAAAGGACTCAATATAGCTTGCTAGAGGGAGATGAGTCATTGGGTAAAAGTATAAGCAGAGGGTAGGAATAGAGAGGTGTGTCACAGGATAAAGGTTTGAGGCCTTGATAGGGGGGTGGAACCTAGCAATGGAGAGCCTGGGTGCAGAGACCCTGCAGAGAGTTCAGCAGGGTGCTGGCATCAGGAGAGTGGCAGGGGGTAGGAGGCCCTGGCTGCAGTCCTGGGGTTCTAGGGAAAGGAAGAGCTGTTAAAAGCATGACAGGGCACCATCATTTAAGACAAGAGTACTGGGATGGTAATCAAGTATGAGGAACAAATTAGAAGCCTGGTTCCCAGACCTAGGATATAGGTAGATGCTTGGTCTCAAGCAAAACTTCAGTTACTACAAGTACAGGATAAGGTCCAAGAGGCACCAGAAAAGAATACCCAGGCTGCAGGCCTCCTGAGTTTCCGGGTGCAGCCCCTTCAGATCCTTGACTAGAGTCCTGATCGCCTGCCATTGTTCTTGCTGCCTGTGGCCAAGCCCCTCAGCGGTTCCTAAAGGACTCCACCCTCCATGCTGAGGCTGTCCTGTGCACGCCTAGGAGCTGCTCTGCCTAATCAACCAGGCTGGCTTCAAATTACTTCTATAATGAAAACAAAAGGGGAAAAAAAGAACATATAAAAGCCAAGAAAGTGAATCAAGATGCCAGAGAGAAACAATTCTCCAGCTCCGGCATGCTGCTTAAACTGTCCCTCCATGAATAATAGGCTCTTGAACTGTAGTGATTTCTGGGTAGGAATAATTGAAGCATGACTCATTGCTTCTTCTAGCTATTCCATCTGATGAGGGTGAGCAATTGGTACCTGTGAATCATTACCTTTCCTCCTACTCAGGATGCACTGGGCTCAAGCAACACCTGGGCATCCTGCGGAATTCGTTGTCATTTGAGTTGCCTTCTCCAGATGGGTGCATGTTTACTAGAATTTCTGAAATGCTTGGCAGAGCCACTGGAACAAAAACCAGTTTCAATTCTTGGCTAGCGTGTTTCAGAATCTCTCTTCTAGTTCATGCTATTCTAGATCCTGCTGCAAGATGACAGCATAAGGGGTACTCTAGACCCACCGTGTTCTTCCACGGTCAGCGGACCTCAGCATGGAGATGGTACTCAGATCAGAGGTGAGAGTGAGGTTGCCGTAGTCACGTGATTTGTCACACTGTGAGAAGCATTTAGGGGAGACTTGGAGGACAGAAGGGCATGAAACTTCTCTCACGGGAGGAAGAGTGAAGGAAGCGGGGGTTGTTAGGCATGGAAAAATGATTACTCAAGGGTAAATCTTTTGGAAGACTGTCATGGGGAAGAAAGATCTGTGTTGTGTGCATGTGCACATGCATTTGTGTGCTTGGATGCAGCAGATAGAACCAGTGAGCGAGTAGGAAATTAGGTAGTTAGATCTGAGCTCAAGATAAGGGAGACTTTATTAATATTCAGAAATACTGAAGCACAGACTGCTAATCACTTGGCAGGGCATTTTCTCAGGGGGCTTCAGCATAATGACATTAGCCTAGATGATATAAGTCCTTCTAACCCTGAGATTCCTCATCAGAATCTACAGGCTTGACCCACTGGCATAAAAACGCAGAAAGAATACTGGCCTGGGAGTCAGAAGACAGGAGTCTTCATGCTCTAGCTCTGCCTCATTATGTAATCTTTAGTAGCTCCATTATCTTTTTCGACCTCAGATTTCTCATCTGTCATTTAATTCTAATGGTAGATGAATTTATCTCACTGACCTTTATACAGAGAAGATAATAGATTTAAGAGTTCTTTGAGAAGTAGGAGGTGCTGTGAGCATTTAATAAATGAGTTGATATGGGATATGACACCTTTCCTCTATCAGAGCCTGTGACTTCTGGTTAACATGGGGGTGTTCAAACACTACCTTGGGAATACCACACAGAGACATGATATTGTGTCTCCATGGAGGCAAACATTCCTGGGCCAAGTTCTATGACCGGAGGCAGGGCCTGGCACAGAGCTGCCCACTAGAGAGATGCAGTGCTGGTGGGCATGGGAAGCAGGAACTATGAACTCGGGGGCAGGGGTTGGCATGGGGCTGAGGAGACAGACAGGCTCTGACATTAAGGAAACCTGTCAGGTGGGAGAGACTCAGCCACCATGCTGGGGGCAGAACCATGGCTCTGGGCCTGGGGCCTGGCAAGGAGAGGCAATAATAAGTCATTTTCAAGAGAAACTCAAGATCTCTAGAGGATGAAACAAGGAACCAGACACCAGAATGAGGGCCCAGGAAAGTGTATAGATCTCAGAAATATGGAAGAGGCTCTGTTATCAGAGTAGAAACACAAAGAAATAAAAGAGCTCAAAGTTTTAATTATTAAAAAATAAAGAAGAAGAACATATGAAAGGGTGAAGCCAGAGAACTTGTATGTACGACCCATGGGCATGGACTTGGGGGAGTGGTGGTGCTGGGCAGAGGGGAGCAAAGGGGAAAAAATTGTAACTATTGTAACAATATAATCAATAACATGTATTTAAAAAAATAAAAGAGCTTGAAGTTTGATGCCAAACCTTAGAGATCAGGCTGCTCCAGTCTCACTTACTTGAGGCTGGGATTGGCCCGAGAGTCCCCTCACAGGGAGCTGATTCTGGGTGAAGGTGAGTGCTTCCAACAGTGTGGAAAGGAAGAGCAATAGTGCCTTGAGGTTTTGCACTTTATGGTGGCTTTTCTGGGCTCTCCTGTGCACTGGGCTGTGGTTTTTTTCCCAAGTGGCTGCCTGGTTAACGTATAAGGATATACGTGTATGTTAGGTCTGCCTTTGATGGAGCTTCAAAGGCAAGGGCACTGACTGTAGGGAACCGAATAGTGGTATCCAAAAATCTCCACATCCTAATCCCCAGAACCTGTGAATATGTGTTACATGGTAATAAGGAATTACGGTGGTATATGACATTAAGGTTCCTGATCTCTAAATAGTGATATACTAAAATTGTGCGATGTTAAGCCACCAAACTTGTGGTAATTTGTTACAGCAGCCATAGGAAACTAATACAATGACCTAAGTAAATACTTGGCCTTTATGTGTATTTCACATATTT
This sequence comes from Furipterus horrens, assembly GCF_987537825.1. NCBI lineage: Eukaryota > Metazoa > Chordata > Mammalia > Chiroptera > Furipteridae > Furipterus > Furipterus horrens. The sequence goes on from NW_028327182.1 coordinate 75,830,596, forward strand.
CACCTTAGGGAACACTGACATAACTGTTGTTAGGGACTTGCCTTAGAGGCAGGAAGTATAGCTTTGTATCAGGGCCTTATTCCTTAAACATAACTTATTACTATACTGCACAAAACCTCTGGTGACTGCTTACTGTGATATTGAGATGCATTAGTCTTCCTAGCCTACAAGGAGTTGCACAGGTTAGCTCCTGTATATTGCCAGCCTTATTTCCTCTGTCTTCTCAACACACACTCTCAAATGCTCTGTAACGTTGGCCCACTACCTTTCTCACTCTATCCTACATCCAAGATGCCCTTTCCTCTTCCTGTTTTGCATCTAAACACCTTCCATCCTCCAAGACTAGTTCAAATCTCCACCAATCTCTGGATTCTCTCTTGGTTACTAGAAATTTCAGTTAACAAAGTGTGGGCTATGAAGTCAGGCATACCTGGGCCCCATTCTTTATTAGCTGAGGACGTCACTTGACTGAACCTTCTTTTCCTAATCTGTACAATGGGTATAGCGCTGTTACTCATATCAAAGGGTTTCCATGCTGGTTTTGCCAACTGATTAATAAATACGAAGGGCTTATCACAGTGCTGCACAGTCAGAGTTCACTCAAGTTAGCTCAGTTCACTCAAGAAGTGAAGCTATTTTTATTTATTCTGCTCAGAACTCTGTGCAATACAATTTTGCACTTAAAATACTGTATTACCTTTTGTACAAGGCTCCTTCCACTGGGTGAGTCTACTTTGCCTCTTGGTCTGTAATTGCTCCTCAGAGAGGAATCACATCTCTGACTTACTCTGTCTTCTGCCACATTCTGTACACAAGATGGACCGCCATGTTCTTCTTCCTCACAGACAGTGACAGAAAAAGTAACTTGCTGTTCCGTTCCTGCTTAGGACATGTATGCATGTAGAAATATAGCACAGGGTACAAGGTCACAGAAACCTTAGGGAGAAGAAGACTCAAACAGCCATGGAAATCTGCCAAATGAGATGTTAATCCAGTGCGACTGGGCAGAGAGGGACACCAGGGGGAAGCTAATAAGAGTGAGCAGGAGCCTGGATTTGAGCAGAGATTAAGGTGGAGGATGGGAGAAATGGTCTGAGGGCCTGAGAAGCTGGCCACTGAGGCTTTGCATTGTTTGCCAAGGGGTGTGGATGTGTGGTGGCGGGGAACCAGAAACGTGGTGGCCTGAACATAAGGGTGTGGATGAGCTGACACCAGAAAACACAGGAGGAAGAAGCATAGTTAGTGCAGAGGCTCTGAATGGAACTCCTCATTGGGTGGACACTCAACCAGCTCCAGTTCCACCAGGCTTTCTGGTCACAGCTTGTTCACACTGCATCCAGCATGACATCTTTTTGGAAGCTGAGCCACCAGCAAAGCTGGCATTCTAGGACAGAAAATATCCACTCGAAGGAATAGAGGTGGCTTCTGAAATTTCCTCATCTAGTACCTGCCCTTAGGAGAGTTCATAACCTGGAGATTTTACTTCACTATTGTCTTAGCTCAGTTCCTCTCAAAAAACATTCTGCATCCTGGGAATATACATGTAGATAAAAAAAAACTTGCCCTTCTCAGGTTTACTATGTAGCAGGAAGGACCATATGCATCTGACTTCAATACACAACAGTGTGAAGATCTACAAATGCAAGAGGGTGTTAAAGACCTGTTAGAATAGTTGCACCTGGAAAGTTCAAAGACAAATTTATGAATGGAGTCATTTAAGTAAGGCCTTAATAACTGTATAACCTGTGGGGATTTGTTAGGGAGATTTCTCAATTTCTCATAGGAATCCTGTACTAGAGCAAGGTTTCTAATCTCAATAGTATTGACATTTTTGTCTGGATAATTCTTGGTTGGGTGTAAGGGGAAGTCTTGTACATTGTACAATGGTTAGCAGTATCCCTGGCCTCTACTCATTAGATGCCAGAAGAACTCCTCTTGATGTAATGATAAAAAATGTCTCCAGACATTTTCAAATATTTCCTGGGGGGCAAAGTTGACCCCACTTGAGAACCAGTGGTCTAGATCAGGGCTTAGCAAAGCAGGGTCTGCTGCTGCCTATTTTGTAAGTCTTCAAGCCAAAATGGTTTTTATGTTTTTAGGTGGTTAAAAAATTAAAAGAGGAATATTTTGTGACACATGGGAAACATACACAATTCATACTTTAGAATCCATAAATAAAGTTTTATGGGAACACTGCTGCACTGATACATGTGCTCTCTCTTTAGACTGCTTTTGTGTTACAGTGGCAGAGTTGAGTAGTTGTGGTAGGGACCATTGCATCCACAAAGCCTGAAATGTCTGCCACATGGTCCTTTATATTAAAGGTTTGAAGACCTCTGATCTCGATAGTGAATAATCTCTAGGGAGAGGCAACTAGGAGAGAATGGTGGTGGTATGGGTGTGTGTATAAAACGAAAGCATTTTCCTGGCCATGCACCTGTGACAAGCTGGGGAGGCGCTGAGCTAGGGATTGGTGTACAGACGAGACCGAGAGCAGATGGAAGTTAGAAAGATGTACCTTGGGGAGGTACCTCAAGACTAGAGAATGAGGAAAACCCAGTGGAGAAGCTGTCCAGAGAATCTGAAAGACCTGAGTGATAGCAAATGTCTCTAGAATGTGTAAAATTCAAAACATTGATGAAAACTAAATGGAGAAAATTATAACCAGATTTTGCCATAATCTTAATATGCTTATACCTCCTGATTTTTGAATCTTATTTGAAATCTGAACTCCAATATGTATTAGTTTCCTAGGACTGTGGCAATCAATTCTCATAAACTGGGTTGCTGACAACAATAGAAATTTACTCTTTCACAATTCGGGAGGCTAGAAGTCTGAGATCAAGGTGTGGAAAAGGCCAGGCTTCTTCCAAAGACTCTAGGGAAGGAGTCTTCCTGGGTCTTTTTACTTTCTGGGGGCTCCTGCCTTGGCATCCTAGATCAACCACTTCAATCTTTGCTTCTTTCCACACTGTCCTTCGCTGTGTATCAGTGTGTCCTCTTTTTCTTCTTATAAAGGCACCAGTTACTGGACAGGGTCCAACTTAATCCAGTGTGATTAAGTCATCTTCACTTAAGTAATTACCGTATTTTTCACTCTAAGATGCACCTGACCGTAAGACTCGCCTAGGTTTAGAGGAGGAAAACAAGAAAAAAAAAAGTCTGAACCAAATGGTGTACTAAAATATTTAATAAAATATAACAGATTAACGTTTCAACCATGTAAAGTGAACAGCAGTCAACAGCAGTATTAAGAATCATCATCACTGTCATTAACAAATGAGGAGAGACTTTAAGGTTCAAGTGCTCTTCTAATTTTCTGGTAACCCCAAGAACTCACCATCGCTAGTGTCAGAATTTTTGAAGCTCAGTTGCTCACAATCACTGATATCACTTTCTTCGCTATCTTCATACTGACAAGACGCCCTGAGATTCAGCAGTAAAGTGGGACATTTAAGCATCCCCAGGGGTTTCGCGTGGTCCCACCGCTTCCTCTTCTAACAGCTGTCACCAATGCTGACAAGTCAGGTAATACACATCACGGTCTGTGACGCAGTATTTGCTCAATAAAATGCACAGACATTTTCCCCCCACTTTGGTGGAAAAAAGTGCATCTTATGGAGCAAAAGATACAGTACATCTGCAAAGACCCTGTTTCCAAATACGTTCACATTGTGAAATTTAGATTGGGCATAAACTTTGGGGGAATGTTTTTTGACACAGTAAACAAGTCATCTTCATTTAACTGACTGTAACTGACAAAGATCATGGACCTCAATATAATGCTTGCTTGCTAGTGATTTTTTCCCCTTTCTCTTTTTTGATAAACTCATATAAATAAGATCATTGAAATAAGAATGAGACTGAGTTCTTACTCAAAATCCTAAAGAATGTCCTAAAATAAAACTTCATTTAACTGTTCTTAAAATTTTTTCTTGTAGAGAATATAAATTACTTAAAAGAAATTTGAAATATAGAAAAAGAACCTTTAAACTACAGCTATTCCCCATTGTACAACATTAATCAAAGGGAAATTTAAGATACCCATAATCTAAATGGTTAGGTATTATATTTATGGTTAACAAGAAAATTAAATTTGTTTGTTTGTGGCAGAGACATTGCTCATCTGAAACCCATTTGCTGTCTACATTCTCCAGACTTTCAATGGATTGTGATTAGATGTAATTTGCATTATTTTAAGGCTAGACTACAAGATAGGGGAGGGCCATTCAACCTACATTCGTCGTCGGCAGCCGTCCGTCTCGAGAGACGATGGTGTAGCTTCTTCAGAGTCTATCTGCACCGCCGAGAATGGTTGTGCAGTCCGACTCGGGAGTGACACGGTATCTGTCTCCTCCCGTGTTGAATCGACATCTTGCGATGACGCTGGAGTGTCCTCTCCAGTGAAGCTGAAGCTACAGAGCCTGGGCAGGGTGATATGGAGGGTCTGCTGTTGCCCATGCAGCAGACCCCCCCTCTCTTCGCAGCTGAAGGGTCCAAGGGAAAGACGGAGTCAATACAGCTTGGCTTCAGGTGCGCCGCAGGAGTTGCCGGTGTTGACTACAACGTCAAACCGCCTTAGGGACTCCGGCTCCGGATTTTCTGTCGGGGTTTACTCCCTTAGCCTTTCCCCTGAAGAGGTATGCCGCAAGGCAGCGGAGGTTTTTTGGAGTCAGAGTTTTCCTTCTCTGATGTGCCCTGACTGGAAGATCGAACCAGCGACACTTAGCTCACAGGCAACCTACATTAGATTTTGAAAAAGAAAGAAAGATGACTTTACTGTGACATTTTGGTGGTGTTTCTTACTGCAGGATAGTCTAATCTATCCTGGTTGAAACATTGTCCCTTAAACTTACTGTTTTGCATATCAGCTTTTGTGAATACATCTATTATTCTTAACAAAACTGGATATTGAGCACTCTCTTTTATGGAATTCTCAACGTTACCTTTTCTTTTTTTTAAATTTAATTTTTTAATTAATTTTTTATTGTTCTGTTACAGTTGTCCCAACTTTTCCCAACAGTACCTTTTCTTTCATTTTGATCCTTAAGGGTTTGAACTTGCTGTAGTGGTGTGTATCTTTTAACAGCACTAGAGGATGGATAGCAAGGAGCTCTGAGGTGTGCTGCTGAGACATCACAGCATCATCTGTCAGTTGATGACTGCACATAAAACACTTCATGGCTAATGCTGAATAGTAGACATCTAATATCTGTTGCATGAGTGAAAATCAGAAGTGTGCATTAGAATAATGATAGACATTTACATATCTATAGCTTTATTTTTCAAATTAAATTCCTTGCTTCTCTAAATTTCATTTAAATAGGATGCTCAAAGGTAGTTGTTGTTTTACAAGAAGTATCATGCCTGTCCACTTGCTCAACTTAAAAAAAAATTTGTTGCTTTTCTATTACAGTTGTCCCACCCCTCCCCCATTGCTCCAGCCCACCCCTTCGCCCACAGTCAGTCCCCACCCCATTGTTCATGTCCATAGGCCACCCCTCCTAGTTCTTGACTAGAGCCCTCCCCCACTTACTCCCTTTATGTCCCTCCTCTCCTTCCCCCTGGTAACTGTCAGTCTGCTCCCTGTTTACATGCCTCTGGTTCATTCTTGCTCATTTGTTTGTGTTGTTCATTAGTTTCCTGTATTAGGTAATATTATATGATATTTGTCTTTCATTGCCTGGCTTAGTTCACTAAACATAATTCTCTCTAGCTCCATCCATGTTATTGTAAATGGTAGGAGTTTCTTCTTTCTGTTGCATAGTATTCCATTACATAAATGTACCACAGTTTTTTGATCCACTCATCTACAGACGGGCACTTCGGCTGTTTTCAGCACTTGGCTATTGTAAATAGCACTGCTATGAACATAGGGGTGCATAAGTTCTTTTGAGCTAGTGTTTCAGGATTCTTTGGTTATAATCCTAGCAATGGAATCTCTGGTTCAAAAGGCAGTTCCAGTTTTAGTTTTTGAGGAAATTCCATATTTTTTCCACAATGGCTGCACCAGTCTGCATCCCCACCAACAGTCACTAGGGTTCTCTTTTCTCCACATCCTCGCCAGCACTTGTTGTTTGTTGATTTGTTGATGATGGCCATTCTGACTAGTGTGAGGTGGTATCTCTTTGTGGTTTTTATTTGCATCTCTCTGATGGCTAGTGATGTTGAGCATCCTTTCATATGCCTATGAACCCTCTGTATGTCCTCTTTGGAGAAGTGTTTGTTCAGATCCTTTGCCCATTTTTTAGTTGGGTTGTCTCTCTTCTTGGTGTTGAGATGTATAAGTTCTTCATATATTTTGGAGATCAATCCCTTGTATGAGGTATCATTGGCAAATATGTTTTCCCATACGGTTCATTTTCTTTTCATCTTGCTGATGTTTTCTTTTGCTGAGCAGAAACTCTTTAGTTTGATGTAGTCCCATTTGTTTATTCTTTCCTTTATTTCCCTTGCCTTAGGAGATATATCAGTGAAAATATTTCTACATGGGATATCTGAAATTTTCCTGCCTATGTTTTCCTCCAGGACTTTTATGGTGTCACAACTTACTTTTAAGTCTTTGATACATCTTGAGTTTATTTTGGTGTATGGTGTAAGTTGTTGGTGGTCTAGTTTCATTTTTTTTGCACATCCTTGTCCAATTCTTCCAGCACCATTTGTTAAAGAGGCTCTTCTCACTCCATTTTATGTTCCTTTCCCCTTTGTCAAATATTAGTTGACCATATAGACCTGGGTTTGTTTCTGGGCTCTCTATTCTGTTCCATTGATTTATATGCCAGTACCAGACTGTCTTGATCACAGTGGCTTTGTAGGATAGTTTGATGTCAGATATTGTGATTCCTCCTACTGTGTTCTTCTGTCTCAAGATTGCTGTGGCTATTCGGGGTCTTTTTTTATTCCATATAAATACGCAAAGTATTTGTTCTAGGTCTGTGAAATATGTAACTGGTATTTCAATAGGGATTGTATTGAATCTATAAATTGCCATGGGTAATATGGATATTTTAATGATGTTGATTCGTGCAATTTAAAAACAGTGTGTATGCTTTCATTTATTTGTATCTTCCTTAAATTTTTTCTTCAATGTTATATAGTTTTCTGAGTACAGGTCTTTTACCTCCTTGGTTAAGTTTATTCCTAGGTGCTTTATTTTTCTTTTTGCTATAGTAAATGGGATTTTTTTTCTAGTTTCTATCTCTGATATTTTATTGTTGGTGTACAGAAATACCTTCGATTTATGAATATTGACTTTGTATCTGCTAATTGCCGAATTCACTGATTAGGTCGAGTAGTTTTTTCATGGAGTCTGTAGGGTTCTCTATGTACACCATCATGTCATCTGCAAATAATGACAGTTTTGCTTCCTCTTTTCCAATTTGTATGCCTTTTATTTCTTTTTCTTGTCTGATTGCTGTGGCTAGAACTTCCAAGACTATGTTTAGTAGAAGTGGAGAGATTGGACATCCTTGTCTTGTTCCTGATCTCAAGGGGAATGCTTTTAGTTTTTGCCCATTGAGTGTAATGTTGGCTTCAGATTTCTCATATATAGCCTTTATTATGCTGAGGTATGCTCCTTCTATTCCCATTTTGCTGTTTTCATCATAAATGGGTGTTGTACTTTATCAAATGCTTTCTCAGCATCTATTGATATGATCATGTGTTTTTTGTCTTTCATTTTGTTTATGTGGTGTATTACACTTATTGATTTGTGAACCATCCTTGCATCCCTGGGATGAATCCCACTTGATTGTGCTGTATGATCTTTTTAATGTGTTGCTGGATCCAGTTTGCCAATAGTTTGTTGAGGATTTTAGCATTATGTTCATCAGTGATATTGGCCTGTAGTTTTTTTTTTTTCTTTGTTGCGTCTTGATCTGGTTTTAGAATTAGGGTAATATTGGCTTCATAGAAAGAGTTTGGGAGTCTTCCCTCTTCTTGGATTTTTGGAATCGTTTGAGAAGGATATGAGTTAGCTCTTTCCTAAGTGTTTTGTAAAATTCACCTGTGAAGCCATCCGGTTCAGGGCTTTGTGTGTGCGAGTTTTTTGATTACTACTTCAATTTCTCTAGTTGTTATTTACCGGTTCAGGCTTTCTGCTTCTTCTTGATTCAGTTTTGAAAGATTATATGTTTCTAGAAATTTGTCCATTTCATCTAGGTTGTCAAATTCTTTGCTGTATAGTTGTTTGTAGTAATTTCTTACAATCCTTTGTATTTCTGTGGTATTGGTTGTGATTTCTCTTCTTTCATTTTTGATTTTGTTTATTTGGGTCCTCTCTCTTTTTTTCTTAATGAGCCTGGCTAAAGGCTTGTCTATTTTGTTTTTCTTTTCAAAGAACCAGCTCCTGTTTTTTTTTTTTTTTTTTTTTTTATCATCTTTTGAATTGATGATTTTCTTCCGTCTACTTGCTCTGGGCTTTGTTTGTTGTTGTTCCTCTAGTTCTTGTAGCTGTTGGGTTAGACTTTTTATTTGAGATTCTTCTATCCCTTTTAGGTAGGCCTCTATTGCTATGGACTTTCTTCTCAAGACTGCTTTTGCTGTGTCCCATAGATTTTGGGCTTTTGTATATTCATTATCATTTGTTTCCAGAAAATTTTTACTTCTTCACTGATGTCATTGTTACCTCATTCATTATTTAATAGCATGTTTTTCATTCTCCATGAATTTGAATATCTTTGAGTTTTTTTCCTTGAGGTTGATTTCCAGTTTCAAGCCGTTGTGATCTGAGAAGATGCTTAATTTAACTTCAATTTTCTTGAATTCGTTGAGGCTTGTCTATCTTTGAAAATGTTCCATGTGCACTTGAAAAGAATGTATATTTTGCTTCTTCGGGGTGAAAATTTCAATATATATCATCTAAGTCCATTTGATCTAGAGTGTTGTTCAATGCCTCAATATCCTTGTTGTTTCTTTGCTTGGAAGATATCTCCATTGTTGACAATGGGGTGTTAAAGTCTCCTACTATGAATGTGTTGCTGTTGATATCCTTCTTGTAGTCTTCCAAGATTTTCCTTATATATTTGGGTGCTCCTATGTTGGGTGCATGTATGTTTACCACGGTTATATCTTCTTGATGAATTGTTCCCTTAAGTATTATGAAATGTCCTTCTTTGTCTCTTTTTATGGCCTTTGCTGTGAAATCGGTTTTGTTTGATATACGTATTGCTACCCCCACTTTTTTTCATGTCCATTTGCTTGGAATACTTTTTCCATCTCTTTACTTTCAGTCTGTGTAGCTCTTTTGTTTTGAGGTGGGTTTCTTATAGACAATGTATATGTGGGTCATGTTTTCTGTATCCATTCTGCTTTCCTATGTCTTTTGATCAGAGCATTTAATACATTTATATTTAAGGTTATTGACGGGTATTTATTCATTTCCCTTTAGACCCATGTTCCTCTCCTTCTTTCTTTTTCTTCTTTTTCTTAAAGCATTTCCTTTAGCATCTCTTGCAATGCTGGCTTGGTGGAGATGTATTCTTTTAGTCTTCCTTTGTCTGGGAAACTCCTTATTTCACCTTCCATTTTAAATGAGAACCTTGCTGGGTATATAGTCTTGGCCATAAACCTTTGTTTTTCATTGCTTGACATATATTTTGCCATTCCCTTCTGGCTTGTAGTGTTTCTGTTGAGAAACCAGCTGATAGCCTTATCAGAGCTCCCTTTTACGTTATTTGCTGTTTTTCTCTTGCTGCCTTTAGGATTGTCTCTTTGTCTTCGAATGTTGCCATTTTAATTATGATGTGCCTTGGGGTGGGCCTCCTCAGGTTCATCTTCATTGGGACCCTCTGTGCTTCCTGTAGTTATGAGACTTTTTCTCTTCTCATATTCAGGAAGTTTTCTGTCATTGCTTTTCAATCAGGTTTTCTATTACTTGCTCCTCTTCTTTTCCTTCTGGAATCCTATGATAAAAATATTATTATTTTTCATTTTGTCCTGTAGCTCTCTTAAGCCCTCTTAATTCTTTTTAAGTCTTTTTTTCATTTTGTTGAACTGTCTGGGAATTTTTTTCTTCATTGTCCTCTAACTCATTGATCCTATCCTCTGCTTCATTTAGCCTGCTTTTGACTGCTTCTACTGTATTCTTCAGTTCATAAATTGTACTCTTCATTTCTCTCTGGCTCTATTTGATAGTTTCTATATCCTTTTACCTGCTGTGTCATTCTTGGTAAGTTCCTTGTATCTTCCCTGGAGTTCTTTTTAGTTTCCCTGGAGTTCTTTATAATTCCCCTGGAGTTTGTTAGAGTTTTCTTTGAGTTTGTTGACTTCATTGAGGTTCCTAATTACCATTGTTTTGAATTCGATGTCTGATAGTTTGCTTGCCTCTATTGCATCTCTATCCCTCCTTCTGGGACTTTCGCCTTTCCTTTTGATGCGGTATTGTTTCTTATTCTCCCCATTTTAGGTGGCTCTTCTTGTTTGTTTCTGCTTCTTAGATTGATTTGCTTTTATTTCCTGCTTTTGTGGCATGACCTTCTTGTAGACAGTTGTTGAGCTGCTGCCTCTGGCTGGTCCCACTTGAAGAAGAGTAGCATACTTAAGAGATTTCTCTCATAGCACTGGGGATCCAGTCTGCTACTCCCACAGTTCTTTCTCCAGAACAAGCACCCAAAACTTTTCCAAAGCTCCTCTAGCTCACTTCACCCTCCTTTGGTTGCAGCCTGGGACAAGACACTTGCTTAAAAAATAGGTAAGTATAGAACATAGACTCTAAAACCAGACTCAGTTTTAAATTCTTGCTATATCTCTGTGAAACTTTACAAATTATTTTCACTCCTCCCCCCTCAATTTCATATTTTAAAATTATGGTGTACTTACATTATATAATTATGATAATAAAGTAGACAATATTAGTAAAATGCTTAATATAGTACCTGACACATGATAAGAGTTGAATGAGTATATAATTGTCTGCAAATATATAAAGGTATACACATACATGCACACAGTTGATCCTCATTATTTGCAGATTCTGTATTTGTGAATTTACCTACTCACTGCAATTTTTTGAAACCACAAAATCAATACTCATGGTACTTCAGTGGTCATTTGTAAACATGTGCGAAGTGGCAAGCATTTTGAGTTGCTCCGTGAGCATGTCCTCACCTGAGGCTGACAAGGCAACAACACTCTGTGTTCTCACTTCAGCTCTCATATTGTAAAGTGCCTTTTTGCAATCTATTCAGTGCCAGTTTTTTTTGTTTTTTTGTTTTTTGCATTTTTGTTCTTTTTGTTGGTGATTTTGCCATTTAAAATGGCTTCTAAGTGTAGTGCTGAAGTGCTCTCTAGTGTTCCTAAGTTCCAAGAGGCCGTGATGTGCCTTGTGAAAATAAGCTTCATCCAGACATGAGTTAGAGTGCTGTTAGCTTTGAATCAAACATATATATTGAATGTTAATTAATCAAATACACAAATATATTACATAAATTGTCTTTAACAGAAGTACATATAAAACATGGTTTTATATTGATCAATTGATTAAAATTTAGGCTCACAGGAACCTAAATCTTTAATTTCTCTAAGTGCAGTGGTTCACAGTATTTGCTATTATTGTTCTTGGAAACTTTATAGAACATAACTACCATGAATAGGAAGAATTAACTGTCTGCTCAGCAAAAATAACTTTATTACATTTATAAAAAATCAAGTTTCAAAAATTTTCTCTCTCAACAATGAAATAATGTTCTAAAGATCCTGGGATGTGGGAAAGCTAGAGTACACTGAATATAACTTCATAATAAAATCAATGATCATAACTGATAATTGTAATGATATGGTATCAGAAACATCACATTTATTGGTTCATTTAATCATCATAACAAATACAAAGTGTAACGTATTATCTCTATTTTACTGAAGAGAAACTGAGACCCTACAGGGTAAAGTACCACATTATTTGCTCAATAAGACATACTTTTTCCCTCCCCCAAAAGTGAGGGGAAATGTCTGTGCATCTTATGGAGCAAATATTGCATCACAGACCGTGATGTGTATTATCTGACCTGTCAGTGGTGGCGACAGCTATTAGAAGAGGAAGTGGTGGGCCCATGTGAAACTCCTGGGGATGCTTAAATGCCCCACTTTACTGCTGAATCTCAGGGCATCTGGTCAGTTGCCATCAGCCTCTGCCCATCACCCGGGACCTGGGAGAGTGCAGAGAGCCACCTTACACTCTCAGTTACAAATCAGCTGAGGCTAATAACGGGTATGAGGCACAGTGCCAATTGCCAATTGTCTTTGACACTGGGTGGGGTCTGTGTCAGTAGAACTGCCTCCAATCACCAGTCACTGTGTCTTAATCTCTTCCAATCAGGAGAGGCAGGTGGGTGGAGCTGAAGTAACATGTTCCTGGCTGGCTTCTTGCTCTGTTAGATGCTACAGCTGTCTCGTCTACCTCCATACTGTTTCCAGTGCACACCAGATTTCTGTGTGAGGAGGCCAGCAGTAATTGGGTGAGCAGTCATAAATGCTGAAGTTTATAGTATATAAAGAGAATTATGGTGGGGTCGCTATTCTAGTAGTAACACAGGCACTGAGGGCACTAAGGGGTATCACTGGCCATAACAGGCACTGGGGGTAATCTGCCAGAACCTTTAACTAGGATAGTGATGCTCTCAGTGGCTGTTACAACTAGTGATACCTCTTAACTCCCTCAATGCCTGTTATTAAAGGCCACCATAAATTTTGACACTAGTGATGATGAATTCTTGGGGCTCCCAGAAAACTAGGAGCATGATTGAACCTTAAAGTCTCTCCTCATTTGTTAATAACAGTGATGATGGTTCTTAATAATGCTGTTGACTGCTGTTCACTTTACATGGTTGAAATATTATTCTGTTATATTTTATTAAATATTTTAGTACACCATTTGGTTCAGAACATGTTTTTTCTTGTTTTCCTCCTCTAAACCTAAGTGTGTCTTATGGTCAGGCATGTCTTATAGTGCAAAAAATATGTAACTTGCTTGGTGTTAACATAGTAAAATATATAATCGGAGCTTAAACCAGTAACTTCTGATTGTGCATTCTAGGACCTTGCCTTGATCTGCAGATGGTGATAAATAATGCTTCATAAAATAATCTACTGATTTTTGCTTGCCTAGTGAACAGTACAGTTCAAACCCCAAGGTTCTCACAAGGATGACAGGAAATAATAAAGCAACAAAGACAGATATTTATAAACATTAAATTGAGCATTTCTCATTGTGGGAATAGTCAACAATGTGGAAAAAAGGACAGATAAGCAATAATCTTGTCAACTGTGCTTGTCTTGTGTGTAAGTGTGTTTATCATATATTTTTCCTCTGAAATCTTGTGGTTTTCTTCTTTCCCTCCTTCAGAAGATGAAAGAGACAGAGCTTCAGAACTTTTCTATAAATTTCTATGCCAGATAGAATTGCTTATGTGAGTTTTCTGTTGAATGAATAAAGATCAGGACATTCTAGATCTGCTTGAAAGTTACGTAGATTCAAATTTTGAATAATACATGCACTTCTGGTTCAATCAGTACCTTGTATTTGTGTATAAGATTTTATATACCATGACAGTTCTATCATCTGAATTAGGTTATTTGGTTTTCCTGGCATAACCTGTCTGGATTCTTGTTTTAATAGATACAAACAATAGTTTATCAAAGAGGCAGCTTTTTATAACAGTGCATTTCCGTTTAAAATCAGAAAAGCTGGCCTGTTCTAATGCACCATCTCTGATCAATGCATTTGTTCTGGTGATGCCTTTGGCTTTTGAATGGTTACAAATACAAGTAATATATTAATAGAATTACAAAGTTAGAAGGTGCTTACCAGTGATTATTTCAATCATCTCATTTTTTCTGATGGGAAAACTGAGGCCTAGAGAGGTGAAATCATTTGCCCAAGGTGATACAACTGGGTGGTGGCAATAAGACTTTTCTTACAATAATCCTTCCATAGGGTTGTACAGTCAAAAGAAACCACATAAATCAGGCAGTTGACTACAGTGAACGGAATTAAATGAATTAAAAATATAGGGTGAACTAAATTCTTTTGATCACTACTTTTGTACAGTAGATCATAAGAGTCCTGGAACAATGCTCAGGTCAAGGCTACTGTCTTATTTTGTATTTGATGATCAATAAAACAAAGGATTGATGATTGGATAGAATTAAATATATTAGCAATGAGACTACTACATAGGTGATTTTCACACATCCTTTGAATTTGATAAACTCACTTTTCTCTTTTAGTTGATCAAAGAGTGTTATAAGACAGTTGATAGTTTCAGCAGGCTTTATGATGTACAGTACTTATACCTTTATTCGAGAAAGTACACATTTTTATTAAGGAATATTGTAGAACAACAAAATAATCAATTTCCTGTGCTTACCCTGAAGCTGTCAATAGGAGCTGTAGTTAGGACTTGGAATCCATATACGGAATGCATCACTATTCAGAAAAAACTTAGTGAGAGATTTTCTGGCAATAATTCTTGTCATCTATTAAAAGTAAGAACCTTAAAACTGTCTAGTCTATCAAACATTCCACCTAAAATAATTGGTAGTAAATGTCCTAACCTATAGTTTCATCTTTTGCAATATCTGCACAAACGACAGCCTCAAAACCTTGCTTAACAGCCCAGTTTGGTTTCTTTAATAATCAAATGTAATAAGTATGAATTACTGGTTAGCTCTTGAGTGCAATAAATATCATATTTCTATATATATTTGAAATCAATTTGAATCCCTTCTGTCCTCTAGCCCTGAAGGTTGGTTAGAAGGCCAGTCTCAGTTATTCTCTGGGTACCCTCTCCACCTTTTGGGTCACACAAGGGCCTAGAGGCGTTAGGTTTCCTCAGAGAAGACTCTCAGCCAGTGGGCTCTGACTACTTTATGACCCACAGATAGTGTTGTGGGCTGGGCTTCCACAAGCTGGAGGTGAAGCCAGGGCTTCCTTGGAACGGTCTCACTCACCTTCTCCCTCTGCAGGCAGTCATATTCCTCCAGGTTGGTGACTTCACCGGTGGTCCCATCCCCTCTGTGCCAAGCTAGGCTATGGGAGAGAAGGCCGAAGACCCATGGTAGACATTCAAGGCCCCAGCTTGGACACACTGTTTTTAAGATGCCCAGGTCTCTAGCTATACTCGCTGCTCTCTTTTGTTCTAGGCGCTAAGAAGCAATTATTTTCTTAATATCAGGCACACCCCTCTTTAAACCTTCACATCACATTTGTCTCTCAGACAGCCCAGAATAAATACCATTGTTCATTTTCTCTAGAGGGTAGGAAAGGCCAGACTTCAAGGCTTAGCTCTCAGTTTGGAATGCAGTGGAAATACCTCTCATTTTATGAAGTGGGTTTATAGGAAAGTAAAACAATTAATTCATTTCCCAGTAGCCCCTTCTGCTATATAAACTGTCACGTGACGTTAACCTGTCTGCAAACAAAAAGATGAAATTTCTTGTTTTCTTACTGTGCTCTTAACCTTCAGAGAAGCTGCTTCTCTTGTGTAGGATTTTCTGCAACGTGACTTTCTTCAATTATCTGATTAGCACACACTGGTTTATGGCTTTGATTGTAAATCCACCCAAGGTTTTAAAGAGAATTTTGGCCACTTGGATTAATTATAATTTGCCAAGGTGCGATTAAAGGGCTCCAACTGAGCCTTGGCTGCTCCTCTTGGAGGCAGCCATTCTTATTGTTAGTGATACTAACTAAAGCCATGATCTGGCAGTTCTGAGTGCCATCCTCAAAACAAAGACATAGAGGTCTTTGGAAGCTAAGGGTCCTCAGTCATTTGAAGGCATGATTGCTGCTCTGTGCCACCTGTTGAGGTCACTTAATTGAGAAGCAGGAGACTGGGGTTAATGGCCTACTCATGATTTTTCCCTGTAATTATATCTTGATTAGTGCAAAGTGTTAATCATTGGCATCTTTATTTTGCTTTTCACTCAGCGGAGCAGCTGAAATCTTCGTACCCGGACCTTTCATTTTCAGTTATT
Source organism: Furipterus horrens (assembly GCF_987537825.1). Taxonomy (NCBI): domain Eukaryota; kingdom Metazoa; phylum Chordata; class Mammalia; order Chiroptera; family Furipteridae; genus Furipterus; species Furipterus horrens. The sequence continues at coordinate 75,846,568 of NW_028327182.1, forward strand.
AAATCTAACATCAAGAAGGCTAATGGGCAGGGGAGGAAAGAACTAACTCTGGGCTATACATGAACTTTTTAGTTGATCTCTCTTAACACAAAGGAAAGGTTATTTTTAGTCACAATAAATCAGAAAGAAAGATGTACACACATCTGATTAACCTCGATGATTTAATCTTTGAGAATTTTACTTAAAAAATATATATATTAGGTTTCATCCTGAGACTAAGATGTGGAATAAGCTATACCTAGAAATTTACAGAATCTTGGCTTACCATCTTATCCATCCTCTGTTCCCAGTAAGATTCTGTTTAACTCTTAAGTCTCAGCTTCTGCTGTGGTTGAAATTCTCTTCCTTCCACCCCTGGGGTTAATAATGCTCACATGCTAAACCTCCCTCAGGGGCAGGAAGCATGTCTTAACATCATCCATCAGCTCCCTTAGGCTACCTGTCTGCTAAAGGCCTACTGTTTCAAGCTCAGTCTTTTTCCTGTTTCTTGCCACTTTGGAAAACAGCTGGCCATCAGTCCAAATTCCATAACCCTCTGTGTATCTCAAGTCTTATTAAGCCATGTTTCTGATTCCTTTCTTCTGGCTAAGTAATTCCTAATTCTTTAACCATTACTCATACATCTTCCTTTCTTAAGCCATCTCTTTGGTTCTTCTATGACCAGCTACTTGAACATTTCACTACCAGTAGATGAGCTTTTCCAACATTCTCTAATCAAATGCTGCCCTTGCCCCATGCTCTCCACATTCCCAGACTTTGCTAAGTCAGTCTGTGCACCGGAGGCAGAACTAACATCCGTGAGAGACGGTAGAAAAACAAGGGGGAGGAATTAAGAGATCTGGGTTCCAGTGTTGTTGTTTTCCTCCATGGCCGTGAAGCTTGGGAAATAACTTTTATCAGGCAAGCAACTTTAATCCTCACAGCAAGGGTATGAGGTTAAACCTTTAGCCACATTTTATTTTAGGAAACATCAGTATAGTTTTAAAAAACCCACCTGAATTTTGCTTTGATTTTATTTTAAAACCGGGTCTGCTGCATGGGCAACAGCAGACCCTCCATATCACCCTGCCCAGGCTCTGTAGCTTCAGCTTCACTGGAGAGGACACTCCAGCGTCATCGCAAGATGTCGATTCAACACGGGAGGAGACAGATACCGTGTCACTCCCGAGTCGGACTGCACAGCCATTCTCGGCGGTGCAGATAGACTCTTAAGAAGCTACACCATCGTCTCTCGAGACGGACGGCTGCCGACGACGACGATTTTAAAACCTGTGTTATTTTCTCTATTCCTATTGTGTTTTATGATTCTTTTTAGAAAGCATGTAGACTTCTATAGAATTAATGCAACATAATAAAGTAGTTCTGTGAAACTAGTTAAAATATTTCCATTCCAGATTTCCAGCTCCATGAGCACTGGGGTGGTACTACATGCCTAATGTGGCAGCGCATCAAGTTGAATGATTAAAACGTGAAAACAGAGATGCTTGGTAAGATTGAGATGAAAGTGAGGCCCATCACAGATGTATCCCTTCCGTCCTGTGGTCTCCAACATTGGCAGCACACTAGAAACACCTGCAAAACCTTCAGACTTACCATTGCTCATCCCCATTCCAAGGGAATCTGATTTAATTGGCCCGGGGTTGGGCCGAGAGTCCATAAGTAGCCTCTCCCAGCTCAATCTAACCCTCAGTCAGAGATGAGAACCACTGAATCCTAATTTCAGTGCTTTTGAAATTTAATTTGCATATGAGCCAGCTGAAGCCCTCACAAATGTAGATTCTCATCCAGTGGTCCAGGATTGAACCTGAGATTTTCATCTTTAATCAGCTGCCAGGTGCTGTTGAAGCTCTTGGTCTATCTGTGTGTGGCATCCTCATTGGCAGTTAATGGCACCCCTGTTCTAAAAATTCTCCAATAGAAATAATTTATGTTCTCTCACGCACTTCCTTTCGGCGGTGTCTGCATGGCAATGAAGTGTGCAAATGGTGGTCAAGCCATGGTTAAGTTAATGATTATGGATGGAACATCTAAATGATTCAGGCTCTGAGTAGGCTTCTGTTCCCCCAGGAGCAGAATTAATCTAATGATTTTCTACACTTATCTGCAAAGTCTTATCTAGCCTAAAACCCTTCCTTAATTGCAATCACCCTCTGCTCAGCAACCTCATTGCTCAATATGGGAAGCAGTGGTATAATGCAATACTCTTTAAATGCTTAGGAACTAGAGAACATTCTTGCTTTTGATACTCTGGACCTGCTTGATCCAAGTGTTGGGAGGCAGCTCACACAGGGGAGCAAAGCAGCTCCATTTAATTGTCTCACAATCTGACCTCAAGAAGTTCTGGAGGTGCTTTGAGGTTTAATAGAGCTGACCCAGAATAGTGTCAAACCTTCAGATTTAGCAGTTTCCAAGTGACAGTTGATATAAGGTACTTTATTTCTATATTAAATCCAAATAAAATCTACACAAAGTATGTGCATAGCTAATATTTATAGTTTTAGATACAACAAAGAGGCAATTTTTATAACTTGCAAACTGGGTTATGAAAGGCAATGTTACTTTCAGGGATATATGTTTTGGTAACTCGCAACTGAGGTTAAATGGAGAAATCAGGAGATCATTTTTGAGGGGAGGCATGCTGGCTGAGGGTGAAGAAGAGAAGTATAGACACACATTTTACTAAGGGACTGATATCAGTACTAACTTCCCTAAAATTACTTTTAAAGTTTCAGCTTCCTTCCAGCCCAGGCCAAAAGGCCACCCATTCCCTCTCTCTTCCTAAACCCAACCTGCACTTTATCTTCCACTGAGCTTATGACACTCATCACTCTTCTCATTTCTCATTTTTGAATCCTCTATAAATATTCATAGGCTACATGAAATGGTCTGGGGAGCTGGCTGTCTAGCTGATGCTGCTGGATAAGTTAATCATTCCCACCCTGAGCGTGGAGTCAGGGTGAAGTCAGGGATGATGGCAGAATGAAAAGAACAAAAGTTAGTATCAGATCCCAGGTTTCAGCTGACCACCCCCTCACAATACTGCTGTGATCTGGGTGATGCCCTCCAGCTTACTTGTCTGAGGATGACACCTGCTAGGGCAGGCACAAGGGTGGCAGTAAGTCAGTGAGTCCCTGTCAGGGAAACCCACTCTGCTCTTCCGAAGCTCTGCCTCTTGTCTGAGGTTTATGAGAAAAGGCATTTCTAGGAGTGTCCAATTAGCAGGTTATTGATTCTTACTCAAACATCTTCTAATAGGACAATGTCCTAAATCTTAGTGTCAAGACAACTTAATAAGTATTTATGTCCTAATAACTTAGCAGCCACCTGAAAAATATAATACACATGCATTGAAAGAAAACGTAATATTTGTATGTCTTCTTTAAGTAACCACATTGGGCACTGCATAATTTCTCAGGTCTTAGATTTAGGTGGTACATTGTCACCTTTCTTTCCTGTTCCTCACTGATTGGCTGGATAAATTGGAGGAATGCAGCAGCCTCCAAAAATCCAGTTTCACAGGAATATGAACTCATCGAAGGGACTGTAGCATCTAATATTGAAACTGAGCTCCCTGGAGACAGTGTTTCCCATGGTGTCTGACAGATGCAGCTATGCTTCCCTCAATTTTAAAATATCTTAGAGATCTCCTTTATATTCACTGCATCATCCCAGTGCACTTATGTGCAGAGTTTGGGAACTGTGGCCATAGCCAAACATTCTGACACTGAACTCAAGAGAGTCAAGGGCCCTAACTGAATATTATTGGAAGACTGACCGCCATGAATGCATTACAGACAAAGCTCAAAGAAAATGTACTTCAGTTCTAGACCACTGCAATAAAGCGAGTATTGCAATAAAGTGAGTCGTGATCCTTTGCTGGTGGAGGGTCTTGTCTTTATTTGTTAAAAAACAGTACATGTGTGAAGTGAAATAAAGCGAAGTGCAATAAAATAAGGTATGTCTGTATATCCACAATACAACAGCTTTTTTTAAGAGACAGGAAGGATGCTATCACATCATACTAGTGTAATGTCCAAAAATAAAACTAGGATTCCTTCTCTTACATAGATAACTTTCTGGAGAATTAATTGCTCCCGCTATTCAACAACAGTTTATTTAACACATTCTATGTGCCAGGCTCAGTCCTGACCACTTAGGAAACATCAGGGAACAAAACAAATAAAGATCCTTGTCCTTATGGAAGTTACACCTTTCCCTTTGTTTTAATGAGTAGAAGAATGTAGCACAGCATAGCCTTTGAGTTCTTTTGTCAGATGACATGAGGAAGTTAGAAGAGGACTTTGTGCTCCTCTAAAGTTCTATTTAATGGCTTATTTTCAAAGATTAGACTTCTGCAAAAAACAGGCATACTTAAGATATTTAGACTCTAATCAGCAACTGAAACTAGAGGGAATTATACTATATTAATGAAAATCAATGATCTATGAATATTATATTAATGAAGACTAATGATATATGAATTTAGTGTGAGTGAGGAAGCAATTTCCGTTAATGGATTGATTATACTTAGAGTGTTGATACAACATTGAGTTGGAATGATGTTTCTGTTAGGTCAGCCTCAACTTTGTTTACTCTCTGGAAGTGTTTAATGCCACGAATTTTAGAACATGGGATGTTTAATTTTCTTCATCGCATAGATAAAATAGCACATGCTTCCCCCCCACCCCCATCTTGCAGCCTTGGATAGCAGAATTCACTTCCAAACATATCACATGAGAAGAAAGAGGGATTCTTCTTTTTATCTGAATAATTAGATCCATTTTTGGATCTCCTGTATGGTGGAGAAATGGCTTTTCCTTATGTCTCCTGAGGAAGTGGGAGATTTAATAGGATCATTTACATCAGACTGACTAAGTGAGCATTCTCTTAACCCATTTCTCCCCAAATCAACAATAAGTTAATAAACAAATCACTGCAAACAAAACCTTCTGAAAGTTAACTTAAGAACTAGTTGTGGCACTACAAGTCCCCTAAGCAGTGTTTTCTAGACTTCCCACTAAAATGAGTTAGCATGAAATGTGGCCCATATGTAAGTGATAACATAAAAATGCTTTTCCTCTGCATAAAAGAGTACATATTTATGAATATAAAGCCAGTTATCCAGAATCCACAACTTAGAAATAACCATTGCTAAGACTTTCATTTATAGCCTTCTAGTCTCTATGTATAGTTTTAAGTGTGTGTATAATTTAATAATAAGTGATTTGGTTTATAACCTACATATGAACCATATCTTTTAGTTTATATTATATTCTGACCATTTTTTCTAAAACATGATTTTGATTACTGCCTGGTATTTCAGAGTATAGATGTCCAAAATTTATTTAATCTATACATATTTATCAACATCTAATTTGTTTTCAATCCTTCAAAGTAAGTTTAATGAGACCATTAAAGATTTAAAATGTAACTTTCATAACTTATTTATTAAAACAAGAAAATTCCCTGAATTGATGTTAACTGAAATTCACCAGTATTTTTTTCATGTACTCATTACATGATTGTTGAGTATCTACCCACATGCAGCACTCTGCTCTGTGAGAGATACAAAGAAAATCTATGTTTTCAACCTTGACTTGGCAAAGATTGCATTGAGTTGAGCATTTACCTGCAGAAGCAGCTGGCCTACTTGGAGACTGTGCTGTCAATCTACACTGACTGCTGTCTTCTCAGGCCATCACTGAGTGGCCTGGTCAAATATAACTCTAAACAGGATTTGCAAAAAGAAAAAAAAAAAAGTGATGCTTGATGAAGAATTCCTACTGTCATTAATTTGATTTAGGATAGGAAAAAAGAGAGAGAAAAGGCAGTTTATCATAGGTCCTAGAAATTAGGAAAAATGTTTCAGAGACAATTTTCTCACTGAGATTAGGTGCTGAAACCTAGGAAATGTATTTTGATTCTACAGTTTATCTGTATGTTTATTTAGCCTAAAGCTCCCTTGGCATCATAAGAAACTAGTTGATATTTAAATATGGTGCTAGTCTTAGGGTCCCAGAATCTGGTCTTTGCCATTTCCTTTGCTGCTTATTACTAGGGGGCCTAATATGATTGAGGTATCTCCCCAAACTTCAAGTTGACCCATTGGTCAAAAGGGATTTGGGGAAACTTAAGAAAATGCATGAAACAGACATAATATATGAAGGAGGACCCCCCCCCCCAATGGAATTTATTATGCACTCGTACATGTTTAAACTTCAGTCACCTTTAAAGTACTCCTCACCATTTGACACAATATACATATACATATCGAGATGTTTATTCTACTGCTCAAAAACAATTTTTGAATTTGTCAATTTTGATGCCTTTTAGTGCTTCTGCTTTTTTTTTTTACCTCTTCCACATTGGCAAAATGTTTCCCTTTGAGGACATTTTTCATCTGGGGAAACAAACAAACCAAAAAAAAAACCATCACTCTGGGCAAGATCATGTGAATAGGGAGGGTGGGATTGGGGGGTCAGGCCATTTTTTGTCAAAAACTTCTGAACACTGAGCATGGCATGGACAGGTGCTCTTGTAAATCACCTGTCAGGAAATGGGCAAAATACATTGAAAGAGTCTTAAAAATAAATTAACTGAAGCCAAATGCAGCCTCTCACAACAACACCAGTTGGTACACTGATACAGATAGATTCTTAGAACACTCACCTAGCAGGGGAAGCTTGTTCTACAAGGGGCCCTCCCTCCAGAAGATGATTCCATTGATTGCTGATTGGCTAAGCAAACCCACTTAGTGATTTGACAAGTGAAATTTTGAGATCTATTTATTAGTGGATCTCTTCTATTTGGTTGAAAGTGTACCTGCTCTAGGCTCTTGAACAATTATTTCCAAACATTTTACTAACTTCTGTTTCTCCATTGTGATGTTAAAACAGGTCTGACTCCAGAAGCTAGGGTGGCCAACTAATTCCAGTTTGCCCAGGACTTTCCATTTTAGCACTTGAAAGACCCAGGTCCTGGAAACCCACTCAGTCCAAGGCAAACTAAGATGGTTAGTATCATGTCAGAAGCTTGAAGTGAGGGTTTGGATGCCATGATAAACAAATCAGAGTAGAAAGTAAAATTTCTAGAACAATGTGCATATTTGCACTCTCTGAAATGTATGGACATAGGCCACTCCAGCAAATGAACAAAAGTTTGAAAGAATGCTGACATTCAAAATATACTGTTGAATCCAAAAGAAGGAGGGAGACTGGGATGTATGCTTATGCTTGGACAGGTTGCCTTTTCATGATTTAGCCTTCACTTCCCCATAGTCTTGTCACTTATTTGCTAGTATTTACATCAACTCAAGTGCTAAATGATACAATTTAGAAGAAAAAAGAAAACTCTGGTTACCAGTGTACTTTACTTGATTCGCATGTGAAGAACATTCATTCATTCATTCATTCAACAGAAGGCATGAGATAAATACTATGTGTCTGCCATTGTGCAAGGTGCTGGCCTCATGGAGAGTCTGGTTGTATACAGTGTTACATTAGAGTGAGGAAGTGTTCTGTGAAAGGCACACATAGAGTGCTCTTCAAATATTTTTGGAATTAGATCAACTGTATTCTTCCAGGAAGAAATAAATATAGGACAGAGATATGTATTATTTAGACCATTACTCAAGACAGCTACGAATGGCTGTTGAGAACTGGCTTCTTGATAAATATACTGAAAATTATTCCAGTCTCAGGTGATTCTTAGAAATCAGGTTTTGGACATTGACTTATTTCAACTGTCTCAAACATTAAAATAATTTGAGTTTATTTTAGTTACTCAGAACTGGCTACAGATCTGTGATCTTTTGTTCAAAATATTTGGGGTTGAATGAATTTTGAAAATCAGAAATTTTAGGATTTTTGATATATAATAAAATACACATGCCACATATTATGTTCCTATGGATCTGAAATAGCACTTCATGATCAGAGATATAAATAATTCTATTGCAATATGTATGTATGTTCAAACTTAGTGATATATATATGTATATAGACTATAAATAGGCTTGTGTGAATTCAGATCAGATTTTGATAACAAATAAATCACAAAGAAAGTTTTAAATTTCAGAGATTAAAAAAATTATTTTTTCTAAATTAAAATAAGGGATTGTAGACATGTACTAGAGAAGGCAACAAAGACAAAAGCCTTATGTATCAAAGTATTAGTGTTATGATCTATTGAAATTTTCTTACATGCAAATGCAAAATTATAAGATAGTTGTTAAGATCTCAGAGCCTCACAGAGCAGGTGGGATCGAGGAAACTCCAGGAGGACAGGTGTTAAGCTACTATGTGGAGAGGGTTGGTACACAGAAGCAGACCAGGCTGATGACGGTGCCAATCAGAGGTAGAAGGTACAACAGCCCAATGTGTATTTGAGTTTCTGTATGTGCAAAGAAATTAGAATTGCTTTTTAACTTTTATCATATTAATGCATAATATCAATGACTATTTTGAAGAGCCTTTTATATCCTGGTAAAATAGGAAAACTGATTAGAGTTTTAAGAAAATACCAAGTAATTATTATCCTTCTGTCTCATGGATAAAGATGTGACATTTTGGTTATTGCCTACAAAAAATTTTGCTCCATTGCCATTACATGTAAAATGAGATTTACTTTTATGTGAAGATCCAGAAAGACTTCATTTTACAGTCATTTAAAAATCAAATATGGGAGACTTCCAGCCAAGATGGAGGTGTAGAAAGACATACTGCATCTCCCTCCACAACGAAGAAGGAACAACTACCTCAAAACTAGAAACAACCAGAAGTTCCAGAAAATCAAACTACATGGAAGTCCAGCAAACAAAGATATAAAGAAGAAATACTCATCCAGACAGGTAGAAGGGGTGGAGCCAGGGAAGAGAAGACAAGGTGTGGTGGTGGCAGCAGTGGTGGGCCAGCAGAAAACACGGTCACACATTTTTAAAAAGTCAGGAGGGACACCTGGGGCATGTTCCCAGCTCCCCACCGGACCTTGCAGCTCAGGGTCCCAGCATTGGGGAAAATCAAGTCTCATTGCTTCTGACTGGGCAGAGGCAGAAACTGCCGGTCTCAGTAAAGGCCGCTTGTTTAAAGGGCCCCAACAGTCCTAGAATGTCCACAGATCTATCCATTCTGGGAACGATGGCCAGGGCAGCAGTTAGAGGGGCGCCAGTCCAGTTTGGAAGTAGGAGAAGTGCCTGGAAAGGGGGTGAGTGCTGGGCAGGCAGCATTGTTCCCTCTTGGACCCTTCCCCCACATACAGTGCCAGAACGTGGTGAAACAGGTCGCCCTGTACTGACAAATCCCTAAGGCTCCTCCCCTTACAACGTAAGAGGAGTGACAGCTCTACCTGGGACACGGAGGCAAACAAACACAGGAATCTGTCAGAATGAGGAGACAGAGAAGTATGACCCAAAAGGGGAAATGGATCAAGGTTCCAGTGGGAGAACTAAGCGATGAGGAGACATCCACCCTCACAGATGAGGAGATAGACAACCTAACAGACGTAGAATTCAAAACACTGGTGATAAAGATGCTCACAGGCTTGACAGATATGCTTGAGTACAGCAAACGCATAAGAGAAGAAGTGAAGGCTATGCTAAGTGAAACGAAGGAAAATCCACACAAAACCAATGGTGAAGGGAAGGAAACTGGGGTTCAAATCAATGATTTGGAATATAAGGAAGAAAAAAACAGTCAACCAGTACAGAATGAGGAAGCAAGAATTGAAAAAAATGAGGAAAACGTCCAAAATTTTGTGAAGGAGATGGACATACAGGTCCAGGAAGCACGGAGGGTCCCAAGCGAGCTGGACCCAGAGGGGACCACACCAGGAATAATCATGACTGAGATGCCAAAGGTGAAAGATAAAGGCAGAGTCCTGGGGGCAGCAAGACAGAGGAGGAGAGTTGCCTACAGGCGGGTGCCTATAGGACTATCAGCTGATTCTCAGAGGACACTTTGCAGGCAGGAAGGAACTGGCAAGCAGTATTCAATATGATGAAAGGCAACTTACAACCAAGATTACTCTATCCAGCAAAGCTATCATTTGGAATGGAAGGGCAGATGAAGTGCTTTCCAGACAAGGTGAAGCTAAAGGAGCTCATCATCACCAAGCCATTATATGAAATGTCAAAGGGGCTTTCTTAAGAAAAAGAAAATCAAAACTATGAACACTAAAATGACAACAAACTCACAACTATGAACAACTGAATCTAGAAAATGAAAACAAAATTCAACTAAGCAAACCAGAATAGGAACAGAATCATAGGTATGGGGATCATTTGGAGGGTTATCAGCTGGGAGGGGGAGAAATGAGGAAATGGTGCAGGGACTAAGGAGCATAATCTGTTGGTATGAAATATACAGGGGGATGTTAAGAATAATACAGGAAAGGGTGAGGCCAAAGAACTTATATGCACGACTCATGGACATGAACTAAGGGGAGGGGGTGGGATTGCTGGAGGGAAGGGGGTTACTGGGCAGAGGAGAGCAAAGGGGAAAAAATTGGAACTCCTGTAACAACATAATCAATAAAATATACTTTAAAAATTAAAAAGAAAAAAAAATCGTACTGGCACAATATTTAGATCAGTGGTTCACAGTGTTGGCTCTGCATTAGAAACATCGCTGAAGGTGGTGGGGTAAGGGAGGTGTTAAAAGCATCCTGATGCCTGGCTCCTGCTCTAAGATTCTAATATGATTAGTCTGGGGAACAATCTGGACATAAAGATTTTTAAAGCTCTCTATGAATGTAATGTTCATCCAACCTTGGAAACTACTGGTTTTGAATAATTCACTCTTGGTTTTAAGTTCTACATAGGGGAAGTGAAGTCAATATTTAGCTAAATATATTTGCAATTAAAATGAAAATATAAAGCATGAAATTAAAATAAAAATTAACTATACATCAACTAATGAGTTTTGTTAAAAACATGTTTTAAACCAAAGGATAATCTTTATCCTGCTTTGAATTCATTGTATTAAAAAAATGCAGTTTACCAAAGAAATCTGGCTGTTATGGTCCAAATATCACGCAGATTTAGCAATGTAACCTGGAAACTGCTCTCCTTGTGACTAATTTTGTTATTTGGCATCCATCCAGTCAAAACCAGAAAAGAGAGAGAGCTTCTACAACTTATTCTATCTCCCACCCTGTGACCTTTGAAAAGATGGTGATCCTAAATATTAAACTTGTGGGAACCAGAGACATCAGAGATATTGCCAGAGGTTACGCAGGCCAGTGGTGGGGGAGTCCAACCCAACCTTGATGTGGACTTTGATTTAAAGTTGTCTCCAATGCCCTCATGCTACTTAGTTTGCCTTTATAGGAATTATGAACTGAGTTGAGATTGGTGAAGACAGTTGGAAACAAAGCATTCAATTTTCAGGCTATACAGATGATAGAATAATTAAAGAGAAGCTACAATGCAGACATGGCCTCAAAGTATTTTCTTAAATGCAAGATAAGATTACTATCTCATTTGATGAATATTCCATTGTGCATCACTCCTGCTAGAATGTGGCATATAAAGTATCAAATGATAAAGTTGACTCGGAAATGATTTTTTAGGGCCCAGTTTAGAGAAAAGTGAATTATGCTTCAAGAATCAACATTCACTCGGATTGCAAACATTTGATATATTTTCCATTGTCATCAAAAACAATAGGCAGCTATAAATCCTCAGAAATTGATAAGGGTACAGGAAAGTTTGGAAGCAAAATCCAATTTCCTTCAGAAAAGTGGATGGTAGTCCTTTCACATTCAGGTCAACTGCATATTTGCAGCTTTCTATTAGCATTTCTAAGTCACAGCAGAATGACACTGGGTGGCTGCTAAGATGATGCGCTTATGTTTGAACTTTGTTTTCACATAGTGATTTATGACTGAACCTGGCAAGGAAGCTTTTAAGAAATGTATTATCTCTCTTAAGTCCTTATAGAAATAATGCCATTATTTCATCCAAGCTAGTTCAAATGTTCTTATCTGATGCGATATCTGGATAGAGAGGAAATGACTTTCTCAGATATTGTTACACTAGAGGCTTTCCTTAAATTAAAATGTCATTTAGTGAGTGTTTATTTCTATATCAGTTATTTAATCTAAAAAAGTAAAAGTCTGCATAAAAGTTATTTGAAAGATTGGAGGGTTAACTAAGTGGTTGCTTAACTTGTTATTGGGGTTCTGTATCTCAGCTTTTTCTTGGAATGATCCTGATTTTCATGGTTTTTCTAGCCACCTTCCACATCACAGAGAAAAGAACAAATAGAAACTACTGCTATATGGCATTATGACTGATGGGCTATGTGAGGATTTACATTTCTTTTTCTTCGCCAAAATATTTGGGTCAGAAATTTCTCCCTAAATAATTTAATCCTATATAAAATACAAAGATGACTGAAGTCTAGGGAAAAACCCTCTGCTTCTTAAGAAGTATGAAAAGAGTCCATAGGGGTATGGGAAGAAACACTGTTCTTGGAAATTAAGGATTTGGTTTGGAGACCTACTCTGACCAAAACTAAATACCTCGCCTTCAGTAAATCATTTGATAGCTCTGAAGTCCATCATCTGGGAAATGGGACAGTAATCTGAGACATAGTTATTGTGAGATGAAAGCAACTTGTATGTTTGTAATGTCTGAAAAAGTTATTTTTTACTTTCTATTAGTAAACTTCAAGATGTGTGGTTTTTTTGTTTTTGTTTTGTCTAGACCAAAAATAACTGTGAGCTTACAATGGAATGTGTTAAATTAATAACTGGGACTGTGCAATCTCAAAGTAATTATATGTACATTCTCAGTTTAGAGAAGTAACATCTGATTTATTTGTTTGTCTTCTGCTTTTTTAAAATGTACTTTCAACATCAATTTTAGCAGGTATAGGTTGAAAATAAGTTGTCACAATAAACAGAAGTAACTGACAATGAAATTAGCATAATTTTGTCTATTGGTACAATCTACGTCATTGAAAGATTCTCTATCACCTGGACAAATGCTTTATTGGTCATTTCTATTTATGACACACAAATGTCTCTTCCATTCAGAATACTTCAGGTCATGATTGTTCAATGTTTACTTCACAGTTTGCTTCAATTTGATTAACAGGCCACTCCTTACCTCCAGGAGTTATTTTAAAGTCTTTTTTTCTTTATAAGGAATGGTCTCCAGAACGATCAGAAGTAAGCATAACAAAGTGAGAACTCTGATCTCAATAAATTAGGAATTTTTATTGTATCCCAACTTCAAAGAGCAAAGGCTGGCAAAGATTATTTTTCTGCTCTCAATAAACTCTTGGACTTTTGAGCTCTACAATGAACATGAGATGCTTCCACCGTCAGAGATTGAGGACAAGTGTACTAACCTGGCTTGTACTTCTCTCTGATTGTTTGCCTTCACAGCAACCCCCCTAAGCTCACTTAAGCCTCCGAGGGTGGATGCTGCGCCAGTGGTTGCATCTCCCTATCAAAGAAGAGATTCAGACAGATACTGTGGGCTCTGTGCAGCCTGGTTTAACAATCCTCTGATGGCCCAGCAACATTATGATGGCAAGAAGCACAAAAAGAATGCCGCAAGAGTTGCTTTATTAGAACAACTTGGGACAACTCTGGATATGGGGGAACTAAGAGGTAAGAGAAGCTCCACTAATTTCTGTCCCAGAACTGGGTTTTCAGAGAAAGGCTAGTGTTTTCACACATTGGCATGATTATTCTTATTAATTAGGCCCATCCAAAAGGAATATAAGAAAAAGGGAATGAGCAGAAAACTAGCTCAATTTTTGTAATTTCCTTTGTTTCAAAGAGTTTGGTGTTTCCATATTTTTATTGACTATTTTTCAGATCAAAGCCACCCATACATAAATCAGATTGTATTTCTTTTGCTTCATCTTTGAACACCTTCTCTAATGAATGCTTTTGTACATGAACAGTATGAGAGATGCTAAAAAGACCAAATAGCATTTTCTTATTTAAACTATTAAAAATTCAGCCCAAACAAGGCAATACATCGGCTCCACGTAATGGCTTAAAGCAAGACCAAGCTCCTGTAACAGAAATAGCCTGGAAATTGAAGCAAGATGGGGCTGTGTGCCACAATACCCGGCTATCCCACCCCATTTTGACAGGTATTTTCTTGATTTGGTGGAAACCATGAAGCATTCAAAGTTTGTCTGAGATTTCATAGAAGCTGCTGAGCGCAGAACCCTGGAAGCTATAGGGTGAGGATCAGTCCTGTGGGTTTCTTAGGAAACCAGGTACCAGTTTTTGATGGAATTTAGAGAATATTTCATTGTCAATAACCATTTAAGCATTTTTGATTTACCTAAATATTTTTGATCAATTTGATGTTGGCTGCATCAAACAAGTGACATATATTTCTGAGGAAATGCATTTCCTCAGAAAAATAATTCTATGAAAGGTGCTGTTGACACTAGCTGTCAGATGTTGTCTGGGGGAGATAAGCTTTTATGGGCTGGCCAGGGAATCATCATGCATAATAGCTGTAATAACAAAATTTACAAATCAATTGCAAATGCAGCCTAGATTTAAAATGAGTTCTGTGTGTAAAGCCTACAATTTTTATTAGCCCAAGCAGTCTATGAGCCTCCAAGAGGGATAATTGTAGTCAGGAAATAGCCTGTTACAATTCTAGACCAAGTAAGTGGAACAGAAAATCATGCTGTGTGAGCTGAAAGGAGGGACAAGTCACTTCTGATGATATTGGTGACGAAGACTTCAGTAAGGAAAGGGACTTGAGCTGGAACTAGAAAGGTGGGTAGCATTTCAGCAGGTACAAAGCCATTTCATGTGAGCAGAATTATACGTACCGGTAAAGAGGCAGGAAAATAGAAGCTGTTAGCTACCTGGCAAATAAACACGTTATGTTGAAAGAATCCTCTGATGCAGCATATATTTAGGATTGGAAGTCCATCAGTATACCTGTAGAGCTTGATTAGAAACCGATTATTCCAAGATATGAGATTGAAAAGGACAAATAAGAGCAAACATTAAAAACATTTTACTTTTGTGTAAGTTTTCTAGCTATAGAAAAACAACTGGGCTTAATATTTTTCTGTGTTGAATAATCTCATTACAGAAACCTTGGAATTGTTGTTATTATTGCTTTTTATTGGGGGATTTCTTATGTTCTCAGTCTCTGCCTTGTGAAAACACTATGGACAGAGTCTCCCTGTAGCTGAAGGCTTACTCACAACTCACTGCTATTGGCAGATAACAGGCTGACTCTTCATGGCAGGGCACTGAAAGGGAAAAACAGGACTTTATTTATGTTTTGTGCCAGAAATTATAACTTATAGAAAAATTCTTCTTAGAGTACATTCTTCTTGTCAATCTTGAATTATCAGTGCTGCATCTTTTATGTGCAGCCACATCTGATATGGGCGTCTGTATTCTGTTACATTTGAGCAGCCTTGTCATATAGAGATGACAAAAAGGGCTGCTCTTTGACTTGATAACTCAGTGTGGTTATGAGATGGTAACCTGTGAAATGCAATGAACATTGAACACAATGTCCTTGAAACCAACCTTTTCACCTACCCCTGGTGACATCTTGATATATATTTATTCTGGCATTAAATATTGCAAAATCTTGAAGAATAAAGCAATGATGATAACTCAGCTCATTTTAAAACACATATACACACACACTCCTATTTCTAGAATGCTTCTAATGAATGATCAATCAATTGATAAGGACAAAAATGCTAAGCAGTTAATAAAGGCATAACCATAACTTTTTAAAAAATGGTGTCAAGCAGTTGGAGAATAACATGGCAGTGTCAAGGGTTTCCAAGTTTTAAGCAGTAACTTATTTATTTATTATAGTTTACCTGATTATCTGTTTTTCTCCCTACTCTCCCATAAATTGTTAGCAATTTGAAAGCATCTCCATCAGTTATGCTCAATGATGTGTTCAAAATATCTAGAACAGTGACAGCCACATAGTAGGCACTCAATAATTGTTGAATGAATAAATAAACAGCAAAAGCAAAATTTAAAAATCACCTAAAATCCTACATTTCAATATGGCAATCATTTTCAATTCTAAAAGGATCCCAATTAAATAATTTTTACAGGAAATTATTTATGATTTTTTTCCTCAAAATTAAAAAAAATGTATATTTTACATATTGTCAAATGAGAAGATATTAAGTACTATAATTCAATAAGTTTTAACAATTCAAACACCTTGTAAACCACATCTCTATCAAGAAAATTTCCATGTGCTCCTTCCCAGTCAATCCTAACCTCCCATTCCAGGGAACCACTTTTCTTATTTTTTCACTATAGATTAGTTTTGCATATTCTAAAACCTCATATAAATGGAAGCAGAAAGTGTCGTGTGTGTGTGTGTGTGTGTGTGTGTGTGTATCTAGCTTCTCTTGCATAGCATATTGTTTTTGAAAGGTATCCACTTGTCCATAAAGCAGAGTAGCCTTTCTTACAAAGTCGTATTCTTCCCTTAACCCCACAATTTGTATATCCATTCTCCCCTTGATTTTTTGAGTATTACATAGAATAAAACTTCCATGAACATTTTGTTGTTGTTGTTGTTATTGACATATGTTTTAATTCTCTTGGTAAATTCCTAGGAGTAGAATAGGTAGGTCATAAGTTGGGTGCATTTTTAACTGTGTAAGAAACTGTAAAAAAATTTTCAAAGTAGTTTCACTATTTTGTATTCTCAAAAGAAACACACAGTAGTTACCCCTGATCTGCAATTTCACTTCCCCTGGTTTCAGTTATGGTCAACCATGATCTGAAAATATTAAATGGAAAATTCCAGAAGTAAACAATTCATACGTTTTAAATTGTGCGCTTCCCTGAGTAGCTTGATGAAATCTTGCGCTATTCTGCTCAGTCCTGCCTGGGATGTCACTCATCTCTGGTGAGCACATCCACCCCGAATGTGCTTCCCCTACCCATTAGTCACTTAGTAGCAATCTCTGTTCAGATCCTCTGCTGTGGTACAGTATAGCAGTGCTTGTGTTCAAGGCATCCTTATTATACTTAACAATGGCCCCAAAGCCATTCACATAACTTTTATTACAGTATATTGTTATAATTGTTCAATTTTATTATTAGTTATTGTTGTTAACTTCTTACTGTGACTAATTGATCATTAAACTTCATCATAGTTATGTATGCATGGAATAAACATAGCAAATAGAGGGTTTGGAACTACCCGAGGTAGCAGACATTCACTGTGGGCTTTTGGAACATATATCTCACAGATAAAAGGAAACTACTGTATATTAATTCTATATTCTCACCAACATTTGTTTTTTGTCAGTCTTTAAATTTTAGCCAGTCTAGTGAGTGCCGGAGACCATTTCATAATGGCTTCAATTTGTGTTTCCATATTGATGTCAAGTGCTTTTTTTAATGTGCTTATCGGTCATTTGTGTATCTTCCTTTGATAAGTACTTGTTCATGTCTTTTGTTTATATTTTTCGAAATTTGATTGTTTCCCTTTTTTATTATTGAGTAGCAGGTAGAAAGTTTTTTCATATTATCAATACAAATCCTATGTCAGATATATGCATTGTTAATATTTTTCTCCTACTCTAACTTGGCTCTTCATTTTCTTAAAGAATATCTGGTGGGCAGAATTTTAAATTATGGGAGTCTAATTTATCTCCTCTCTTTTTGTGATTATTGTTTTTTGTGTCCCATTTTAAAAAGTCTTTGTCAACACCAATGATCAAAGGCATTCTTTAAGTTCTTTTCTATAAGTTTTATTATTTTAGCTTTTACATCTATTGATCATGATGTATCTCAAACCAATTTTTATATATGATGTGAGGTAAGGGTTGAAATTTATTTTGTTTTCATACATTTACCAGGTTGTTAACAGCAAATTTGTTGAAAACATTTTCTTTCCCTCATTGAATCATCTTGGCACCTTTATTAAAAATCTATTGATTATGTGTGAGTCCATTTCTATACAATCTATTGTGTTCTATTGATTTCTTTGACTATCTTTCTGCCAGTACTACATTGTATTGATTTTTCTTGGCATTATAGAAATTAGACAGTACATTTTTTTCAGATTTACTCTTCATCCTAAAGATTGTTGATTGTTTTTGCTTTAATCCTTTATATATCTATACATATTTTATAATTATCTTTTAAATTGCTACATAGAAAACTTATTGGAATATTGAATGGGTTTGAATTCAATCTGTAGATCGATTTGGAGAGAATTTATTTAAATTCTTCACAATAGTGAGTCTTCCAATTCATGAACATCCTGAATCTATTTATTTGTTTTTAAAAATTCTATCAGTAATGTTTTACAGTTGTCAGTGTAAAAATTTTAAATGTATTTGTTAAATTTTTCCTCAAGTATGTTATGTTCTTTAACACTAGTATGTTATATTTTTTGAAATTTCATTTGTATATGTTTGTTACTGATATATAAAAAAATGCAGTTGATTTGTGTATATTGATTTTGAACCATGGAACCTCCACATAACTTTCTACCTATTATTGTATATATTTTAACAGCACCAATTTTTTTTTTTTTGTATTTATACTATGTAGCCATTAGAAACTATAGAATAGTGTTAGCATTCTTGCCTTCCTTTGTTTGAGGTGGAAGATCAAATTTTATAAAAGAAATGATTCTTATAGGACAACAAAGAATTTTAAATGGAATTGGTCTAGTTATTAATATGCATAACCTGGTTACTGACTCAACTTTAGTATTATTCATTCCAGAAAACAGATGGTATTTGTCTCTACTTTCATAAGAAAATCAGTCACCTCTTTCTGAATATAAGATCCAATGTAGAAAACAAAGGAAGTTATTGAATTACAGAATTATAATATTTAATGGTCAGAAAGTACTTTAGAAGTTTGCTTTATAGTTTAAATTCTTCCTGTCAGCAGAGAACACAAATACAAGGCAGTTTCTTATGTAACAGTATTAATTATGAAATTATAGCTAGGTGGAAACAAAAGATTCATTTTGCAGACTTTTATTATTTATTCTTTTAAAAGTTTTAGGATTGAAAAAGTGCAATTACTTTATTGTTTCAGAGGAAACTAGACCAGCAGTTTTCAAGTGGTATGCTGCAAGAATTTTTAAAACATGCAATACTTGACTATTTAGTCAGAGGCACTGACCTGTTTTTCCTTAGATTGTTAAATTAAAACATGACAGCAGCCAACGCAACAATAGCTGTCTGGTGTGAATGCCATGTCTCGAACCATAAATATATAGTTCATATAATAGGGATGCATCTTATTGGTGACATCACATAATGAGGTTGCATGTGATTGCTTAATTCTTGATACCAGAAATCCTCATATAGGCACCTGATTTTTAAAGAAGTCACTTTGGAACAAAAAGGGTAGATAATTACTATTATTATTATTTTTTTGTAAATCAAACAAAATTATGCCTCTTTTTTGTCTGATCGGCAGAACATATAACATATTTTTTGGTGTTCCACTGAATTTTAGTAAATAGTTTATGTATGCCATGAAATGAAAAAAGGTTGAAAATTGCTGAACTAGACTATTCTGGTATAATTCTTATTTAAAGACATGGGCAAAAGAACTCATTTGAAAATGTGTTTTTTAGCATCATAGACTGATGGTGTGGAAAGAACATCAAAAAAAATCATTGAATTATGTCCCTTATTTTTATAGAGCAATATTCTGAGGCCTAGAGACATAAAGTGGCTGTCTCCTTCTAAGTTATGGTGAGATCCAGGGTTCCAGATTATAGATGCACCACTTTCCAGTGACTCATTATTGACTAACGAGAACTCTGATAATTAACTCCTTTGTTTTAAAACGGTTGAATTTGGGAGTGTATATATTTTAGTATAAAACTTGCTTTGAACTCAAGTATATAATGGGCATAGTCAACTCCCAGTTTTCTGGAAATGAGTTCTTGCAAAGTATATTATGTACATTTAATAAAGGAGTTTTCCCTACATTTATGATTCCATCTTAGCTGGAGTGGATATAAAAATGCAAAGAAATCATATTCACTGTTCAGAGGGCCTGAGATTGAGAAACCAAGTTTATGAAAGCATACTTCTAGAGAAGCCACCGAAATTATTACTCCCTCTATAATACAACTTCTGCCTGTGTTAGCGGAATGGGGGTTAATTTCCAGGAGACACAAGAAGCTTACCTAAGAACCTCAAATCGTTAAAAGTAGTATGTGAATCAGAATGATCAGCCTTCCTTAAAAATAAACATAATACTGGAGTGAGAAATTTTTACTTTTTAAATGATTTCTGCTGTGAACTTTGAGGTAATAATGACTTGGCTGCCTCGCACTTCGTTTCACTTAATTTTAGTTTGGCCTCTGCCTACATCTCAGGCAGGGAACAGCTTAGTCATATCATTCAGTGACACTCCTGCATCTTCGGGTAACCCAAGTGACCTGTGCAGGGGGACTTGGGCACTGGATCTGTTTCCAGACCAGTGGAATTTCTAGGTTAAAAATGAAGAGTTTTTAAAGGCAACCAGTGCAACTGTTGCTGTATAACAATTATCTCAAAAGTTAGTGGCTGAAAACAACACTAGGCATTTATGATGTCTCGCAGGTCCTGCGGGGGAATTTGGGATTAGCTTGGCTGGGTGGTTTCTCATTATTCTGCGGCTGAGTTGCGGGCCTGGGGTGCAGTTCTACTTTTAAAGGTGGCTCCTTCCATTCTGGAAAACAGATGAGTGGTTGTCAGGCACTGGTGGCAGGTGAGGGAAAGAGGATGACTGCAAAGAGGCAGTAACAGGCAACTGAAGGGGTAACAAAACTTGTCTGTACCTTGACATGGTGGTGGCTATGCATTTGTTAAAATCTGTATCACTATACATGAAAAAGAGAACAATATGCAGATTTTAAAAGCCAAATAAAAGAAAGAAGAAAATGTGGTTCACACAATTTTCTGTTGGCAGGAGACCTCTGCTTTTCTCCTCCTGGGCCTCTCCCAGGGGTTTTGAATGTGCTTATGAGGTGGTGGCTGGCTTCCTACAGAGCAAGCCATTCAAGAAAGCATCAGGTGGAAGCTATCCTTTGTAATTGCGTGAAGGTTCCCTAGCATCATTTCTATTATATTCTACTAACTAGAAGTCAATATCCATTTGTATTAAAGGGGTGGTAAGGAATTAAACTCTGCCTTTGAAGAGAGACTTATCAGAAAATAGGGGCATATTCAAAAGCCTCCACAGTCAGGAATGCAGGTGGGCAAATAAATAACCTGTGTGGCAAGCATGATGCTGTCACACCCTTGTAGACTTTGTGGTGAAAAGCATCTCATCCATGGATGGAATTAACATGTGCAGTAAACACATCGAGTCAGGGGTTTCAATTTCTTAAGATAACATCTAGCAAGGATTTCTGCCAGCAGAAACCAAGCCAACAGAAGATTGTTTCTCTGAGATCCCCTGTCCTAGACCTGGGACAGATGTCACGGCCAGGGATGCAGAGAAAGGGTGTACTTACCCATCTGAAGTTTGCTCCACATGAGTTTTAAGCAATTCTTTCTTCATCCAACAGCCATACTTCCTTCATACTTGGCCAACCAAATACGCTTGACAGTTTCCAAAGATTTGGGGACCAGATTAATTCGAGTTAATAGTTTGCGGTCTCCTGATCTCCATGTGAGATGATAGAAGCAGAAGTTCTGATCACCTGACTTAAGGTGGATTTTTTAGAAACAAAGTTTGCTATGTGTCACTTCTTTATTTCCTCTATGACTCATTTACTTATTCATTAATTTTTCTACTCATTCCGCTAATATTGAACTCCTATAGGATACCAGACACAACACACTGGACATACTACAGTGAATTAGAAGTGAAGGCTCTTGTCTTGAGAAGACAGGAAATAAACATGCCAACTATTTTTAGCCTGTGACAAGGGCTAAGGGGAAAGAAGCAGAGTTATATGATGAATAATGGGGTGTGAGGTTGGTTCCTTTAAGTGGGATGGTTTGTGACAGCCTTTTAGAGAAGCTGACATTTTGAACTGTGACCTAAGGAAGGGAAGGAACCAGACATGAAGCACCTAGTTATTCCAAGCCTAGGTATTAGCAGGTGCAAAGGGCTCTGTGTAGGGAAAGAACTTGATACATTGGAGGCCTAATGGCTGGCAGGGTAGCTGAAGCTAATGAGAGGGGTAAAGAATGATACTGGGGTTACCTAGAGTCACCTTATATAGATCTCAACAGGGCACTGTAAGAAGTTTTGATTTATTCTAAGTGCGCATAGGTGTTTTGGATCTCATCTTACTTGTGAATCCAAATACTCCATATTTTCTCTGGCAAAGGGCCTGGTTCATTTCTATCCTAGATCACCTGCTCTTCTCTCTGTCCAAGTGCAGGTCATGTTTTTACCATTCCTTTGTTTAAGGTCACATTTCTCAAATTACTAGCAGATTTTTAAGGTAGCAAAACTTTCTAGTAATAGGTCTATCACTCATTCATAGTTTTCAGGGCTAAAACTACCCTGGAGTTGCTTAGTTGTTAAGGGCAAGCACAACAGACGCAGGCCTTTTTAATACCATTAGCAGTGGGTGGGTGGGTGGGTGGTTAGGTGGATTGGAGAACAGAAATTTCTTACCCGTCATTGAGTTGAGGATGCAATCAAGTTCAGGAACATCGTGTTGGCTCCTGCAGAATAGCAGGGGTGTTAAAAAAGAATGCAATAGGTGTATTCATGCATGTCAGGGAGGATTATTTACTGGAAATGGGCCTGACAAATATCCGTTGAAACCTTCATCTCAGAGCAGAGGATTCTGACCAATGATTAAGTCTTGTATAACTGGGCAAGCAAAAGAGCCAGACCGCACATGTCCGGAGATACAAACGTGACAGTGAGAATGGAGTGGAATTCCTAGACGTTGAGATCAGAAGCATCAGGTGAACCTTGAAGAACCACTAGAAGATACCCAGGTCGGGCATCTGAGTGGCACAAAGTTGCAGGTTGAGCACAGAGCCTATGCAAAGGCCTGGGGGCAGAGGACAATAGGGCCCTTTGAGGGGCCATGTGGTGTGGCTGGAGCTTAACGACAGGTTTGAGAATAATGGGAGAAGCAGCTGGAGAAACAGAATCAGATCACGGTGGGAGTTGAATATTTTCACTTAAACTTAAAAGCTATAGGGGATTGATTTACAGATTTTTAACGGGAATATTACATGCTGATGTTTCTATTTTTGAAAGAGGTTTCTACAGATGACATTGTGGAAGCTTGATTAGAAGGGAATTAAACATGAGGCAGGGAGATTTATTATAAGGCTATTAATTAATCCAGTAAGAAAGTATGACAAGTTGAACTAAAGAAAGTAGTAACAGTGAAGATAAAGGTAACTGGAACAAAATGAGAAAAAAAATTAGTTGTGACTTCAACAGAATTTGATGGAGAGTGGGTCCTCCAGAGCTACTGATGCTGCCCTTTCCACATAGAGGCAGAGCCTGTCCATGATTTACTGTTACTGCCATACAGTATATCCAGATACTGGTGCAGCCTTCTTCTGCAGTGTGAATCCCATGAGGACTAGGCAGTGGGTGTTATCAATATTGGTCTTGTCAGAGTGTCTTGAGGGTAGGGTCCAAGAGTGGTTTCACTTCTGTTAACCAACTTAAAAATCACACTCCAGATTCTCCAGTTTCTATGTTGCAGTTAGAATTATCAGTCTCGAAGAGATAATTGATCATTTTCCCATATTGGATAGTCGATAAAAAAAGATTACTATGCCAAGTAAGGGATATTTTTCCCACATTTAATAAGTTAAAAAATAATTATTCTATTCCTTATGCTGGTATTTTCAATCTCTGAAAGTTGTATGTGCTTTATCTAGTTAAAAAATCAGCAGAAAATAGGTCCTTTAAGCAGATATGATAATTATAGAACACAATTCTAAATTGAACGGTAGAGGAAGAGGTGGCAGAAGAAAATACTCAGCTTAGATTACACCTGGTTATTTTTGCATTATTATTTTTAATGTGTTTTGACACCTCAGCTGTTGCATATAGACTCAGTCTGATTTTGAAAGCCCACATTTTGGGTTAGATGATTAAACTGCTTAAATGGCTCATGTTCCTGTCATATTATTTGATTGGAAAAATAGTGTGATATAGAAGAAATAATTCTCAATCATTCATTCATTCATGCACACTTACTAAATACATATTATGTGCCAAGCTCTATTTTTTGAAGTCATGTAGGATATTAAAATGTCTGTGACTCATCCTGTAATTTCAAAGGGTTTCAAGTCTGAAGCAGGGAAGGAGAGAAAGATAATATTTTCATGAAATAAATATAACACAAAATATGAAAAAAAATTGGAGCTTAGAAGTCATCCCAACACAAATGGGACTTGAAAAATAGAGAAAAAATTATTCCCAACATGGAGCTAGCATTAGGTCATGTGGAAATCGGCAACCAGATGTTTTAGAGCAGAGATGAGTATGACTAAGGACATGAAGAAATGGGGGGGAAAATGTGAACATAATTAGCAATTGAATTTAGTGGGGTTAGATCTGTAAGTGAGATGAAGTTGGGGAAACAAATTAGAAGCAAATTATAAATAGCCTTGCATGTCAGGCAAAGCTGAACTATATACTTGATAGTCACTAACATTTTTTATTTTTTGAGTAGGGAGATGGCCTGTCTCATCTGTGCTTTAGGAGGATCACTGTGAGAGATTGGAGTGGGCACACTCAGGAGGGCAGGAAACCAGGTAGAATGGATGCAGAGGCCTGTGTGGAGGCCTGGAGGGGACTGAGGTGGAGGAGGGGGAAGAGTACAACAAGTGAAAGATGTATTTCTCTCTGACTCTTCTGCATACTCTCCCCCACAGCAAAACAAAAAGAAGGTAGAGCATTAAAATGCTCAAAGACACCTTGGCAAGGCCTTGGGAATGCTAATAGGAAAGTATAAACTTAATGTGTAACATGGTAATAACTTAAATTTTTGTTCAGTCTCAAATCCAACAAGGAATGTAGTTGATGAGCATACACAGTTTATTTACATCTTGTGGGCAATGTTTTCTTCAGCGGAGACAGACTTTTGCCCATTACTGTTATTAATGAAGCTAATAAATAGGACACTAGTCTAAAGAAGCTTGGTTCCAGAAAAGGTGAGCGTGGCTTTTAAAATAAAAGAATTCTGCCTCCGTTTATGTATTGTGGGTGCACTCATTAGATAGAGAACTGGAAACCAACTTGGATTTCTAATTTCAGAGTTGTCTAATACACTGGAAACTCCCCTAAATTGGAAACTGTAACGAGTGTCCTTGGTTGTGAGATGCTGACCAAGAAAAGGGCAAGAACAACATCAAAACATACCCACCCAAATCCAAGTCACTTTTTTAGTTGCCAATTTTCGCTACATTGAAGAAGCTGACTATATTATGTGAAGCTGCTGAGCAATTCATCTTTCTTCCTCAGGGCTCTAAGACCCTTTGTTGGCATTCATTGAAGGTCTCTATTGTTTAGTTTAAGCTCAAGAACGAAAATGGTATTTTGCAAGAGCTTAGCATAGTGTTTTCCTAAGGTTCTAGGAGCATGTATCTGTTATGTTGGCTCTTAAATAGCTGTGGGCTTTGTTAGTGGCTTGTATTCATTTGACAAAATAGGGGATGTTTGTAAAAAATTGCAAAATCAAAAGAAATCTATTTTTTAACAAATAGGGAACTATTTTGTTTGTTTCTAAAGTTATAGCTTTAACTCTATGCAGAAAAAGTAGTCATGGTTGTCTTTTTATTTAAAACTACTACAGATAGACCTAATTTTCTGCAATAGATGGGCTTCTATAAAGTTGACTGTGAACTGAGAATAAGGTATACAAAACAAATGTCAGATTTACCGGAAGTAGGACATACCTACTGATGTTTTTGTTCACTATCTTATTTTGTCTAATATTTAATGAGCACTTACCATGTGATGGGCATTGTGATAAACCCTGGCATATAAAGCTGTCATTGTCCTGGGATATAAAAGAAGACATCCTCTTATCTTCAAGAAGTCTGTAGGCATTGTGTTGCTGTGGCAAGTGAGATATTGTGAAAAGGTTTTGCCTTAAAGATCTCCAGTGTGTCTTGTGTACTGAGATATGGGAAAGAATGAAACAAAAATGGAGTTCATTCTATACCTTTGACTCATTTTTCAAGTAGATTCTGTTGCTGGCAATTATCATCTCACGTGAATGTTAACCCAAGAAAACGAGATTTTACAGTTGAGGCTGAGGCAAAAGAGGAAGCAACAGGCATCCTGCTCAATTCTGTTTTGAACCTTTGTGTGTCTAAATGCCCATTTCCAAAACTGCTACGTGAAAATAGAGAAATTCAATCCTATGGAGTCACCTGAAAGATCTCTGCATTTAATCACCCATTAGTCATTCAACAAATACTTATTAGGTGAATGTTATATTATAGACAACATGCTGGATGCTGGGGATGCAGTAATGGAGATGGCACAGTCCTTGCCTTTGGGAAACTTCTATGCTAGTAGGAAATGAGGCATTTTAACATTATTTAAGGGATGTGTTTAAAATTCCCAAATGATTTACATGTTTTTACTGTAAAAAGTGGAAAAATTTCTTGGAAAAACCATTTTAATTTAAAAAGATGCACAGCAATAAAACTGAAGGTTTCTTTGGAAATACAGAAGCTGGTGGTGTGTTGCCAATAAAAATGTTATTTACCAAAACAGATCTTTTATTTGGAAGGTGTGTATGATGTCTGCATTAGCTAAGTGGGTTTTTAGACCTGAGTAACGAACAAAAATATGCAGTAACTTAAATTTAGAGTCTATTTTTACAATGTATGACAAATAATGATACATTTACTGAAATAGCAAATGGACCAGTGAAGTAAGTGATAGCATAGCTTTTCGCAGACACAAGCAGGCAAACTGTTAAATGATTTGAAATGAATTGTCAAGCACTACTGTTTTGTAAATATGGGTCTTGATTTCTTTTGCCATAACATGTGAAAGCAAGACATCTATTGCTCAGTATAAAGCCTTCTGGGGAAAATTATAGTTTCCTCGTGAATCATTAAGGTTCAGTAAAGTAGACTCAGAGTCAAACCTGAGTTTGGTCCTGTTCCTGTTATTAAGTAGCTGTGGGATCTTGATGCCTAGTGTCACCTCTCTGGGCTTCAGTTTACACTCTCTAAAATGAAGGTCTTCGGCTGGGTCATCCACAATGTCTCTTCTAGCATTTTTTTTGCATCTAGTTTCCATCTAGTTTAGTCTGAACCACAGAGGGACACTTTATTGTGAGTCTGTGTGCTTGGGATGTAGATAGTTTCACCTCCAGAATAGAATTTGCTAAACCAGATTGTCCACACCCAGTTTGAATGAGATATGTCCCTACCTTAGGCCCATAAGAAAGAGTTTTATCTTTTCCCCTCTCTATATTTTTGATAACCCATGGACTTCTGCTGTCCATGGGCAACCTAAGAACTTGATTTGGCTATATGGGCATAACAAAAATCTTTTGATTACTATTTGGTTTGTGTCTGGACAAACTATATCTGAACTTGCAGCCCTAAGCAAACCAACACAGAAGGAGTTCTGGAAGCACCTCAATTTATTCCCCTCATACCTGAGACTTGTTGCAAACCCCATGGGTCAATGCCAACTTGATTCTTTTACTCACCTCCTTATCTCATCTCTATTCTATAGACCTCCCTCAATTTTAAGTGTGCATCACTAAGTTTCCTATTTTTAGCCCTCAGACATAAAAGTTCTTCAGTGACGTCAGTGATCATTGGCCTCTGCAACATGTACCCATACATGCATACATGATTACTGACCATATATATTGTTTCTAATAGTCTCTCTTTTCTCCAAGTGTGGTTACTATATGAAAGGATTTCACCATTGTTGCAACCCAATCATGGGAATCCACTCTTGTTAGTGGGATAACTCCTATCAAATCACCCTTCCTACTGGTAATAATTACGAACTCTGGACAAAGTATAGAAAATCATCTACCTGAAGGCAATGAAGATCATTTAAAAAAATGAACAGGAACTTGAGAAGAGCGAATATTTGGAAGAAGGAAACAACATTGAGTTTTTCCCCATTTTTATGGCTTTTTCCCTTAGTGTTAACCAGACAGTACCAAAGTGGTTGGCTAAAACTAAAAAGCTCACAGAAGGAAAGTGTTCTGGGGGACCATAGCCCCAAACTGAAGGGAAAATTCAAGAAAGGAGGAAGCCCCAAACTGAAGGGAAAATTCAAGAAAGGAGGAAGCCCCAAACGAAGGGAAAATTCAAGAAAGGAGGAAGCCTCAAATTCTGTCTATATACTCTGCCTAAACTTGTACCTGACAGCCAAACCACACATCCAGGAGACAGTCCAGTCAGCCCAGCTCGGGTTAGAAGTATTGAACAGAAATTTTAGTTGCTACTTCCTTCCAACACACACACTACTGGGGAAACAGAGTTTTGAGTTTAGCTAAGTACACTTCTTGCTTTATAGATCAGTATTCTTTGGAGAAATATAACAGAATATAGAATTTAAACAGTATATAATTTCATAATGTGCAGATAGAGTACTAAATTAATATTCATGCATATAAAGAAATAGGAGAATGTGTTCTCTACTGAAGAGAAAAACCAATCAATGGAAACTAATACTGAGTTGATCCAGCTAATGTATATCTGGAAAATAAAGGAAAATATACTTATAGTGAGTTAAGAAATAGAAAACCTAATCAGTGGTAGAAACAAAAAGAAACACTGGGAATTTTAGATCTGGAAAATAAAATATCAAAATAAAAATTCACTGGATTCGACAAAAGAGTCAGTGAATTTGAGGATAGATCAACAGAAGTTACTTAATCTAAAGAATACAGAGAAAAATATATTTAAAAATATATTTAATAAATTAAAGAAAACCACACCTAGAGTTATCAAGTGTATCATGGTCAGATTGCTGAAAACAGAAGATAAAGAGAAAAATTTGAAAACAGCTAGAAAAAAGTACATAGTACATGGAAGGCAACAACAATATAAATTATAGTTGATTTGTTCTCATTAGCACATACAGTTAAGTCTAAGAGTCAGTAAAACTTTTTAAACTGCTGAAAGAAAAGCAATAGTGAACAACAAACAAACCTGGCAATCAGTGAAGATATTCTTCAAGAATAAAAGTGTAGTAAAGACATTTTCAAAAGAGTTTGTTTCCAGCAGATCTGTATTCCAAGAAGTGCTAAAGTTCTTCAGGCTATACAGAAATACTAGATGAAAAATCAGATCTTCGTGAAGGAATGAAAATCACCATTATGATAAATATGTAGGTTAGTAGAATAGGCTTTTTCCCCCTCTTAATTTCATTAAAATAAATATGATTATTTAAGGCCCCCTTTTAAAAATACTAAGGTATAATTTATATGTCATGAAAATCACCTTTTTAAAGTATACAATTTAGAGTTTTAACATGTTCATAAAATTGTGTCACC
This sequence comes from Furipterus horrens, assembly GCF_987537825.1. Taxonomy (NCBI): domain Eukaryota; kingdom Metazoa; phylum Chordata; class Mammalia; order Chiroptera; family Furipteridae; genus Furipterus; species Furipterus horrens. Next base: position 75,876,011 of record NW_028327182.1, read on the forward strand.
ATGAACACAATTCATTGTAGAATGTTCCATCACCCCAATAAAACTCTGTACTATTAGCAATTACTCCCCATCCTCCCCTTAATATAGCCCCTGGCTCTCACTAATATACATTTAGTCTCTATGATGTTGATTATTCTGAACATTTCATATCAATGAAATCATGCAATATGTGCCTCTTGTGTCAGTCTTTTTCACTTAGTGTAATGTTTTCAAGGTTTATTCATGTTGTAGCATGTATCAGTACACAATTTGTATTTTTATTTATTGTTCTATTGCATGGATCATTTTTGTGCATGCATTCTTCAATTGGTGGACATTTGGGTTGTTTCCACATTTTGACTTAAAAATGCTCCTTTGAATATTCATGTAAAAGTGTTGTGTAGACATATGTTTTTAGTTCTCTTGGATATTTATTGAGTGGGAATACTAGGGAAATGAAACCTCTATGTTTAACTTTTAAAGAAATAGAGACCTGTTTTCAAAAGTGGCTGCACCATTTTATATTTCTGCCAGCAATGTATGAGATTTCCATTCTTTTCATATCTTTGCTACTACTTATTATTGTCTATCTTGTCAACTCTAACTATCGTTGTGGATGTGAAGTGGTATTTCATTGTGGTTTTAGATTTGCTTTATCCTGATAGCTAATTACATTGAACATTATTTCAGGTTTTTATTGGGCATTTGTATGTATTCTTGGAGAAATACCTATGCATATCCTCTGACAAGTTTTTAATTGGGTCATCTGTCTTTTTATTTTGGCATTGTAAGAATTGTTTTTATAATCAGGGTACTAGACTTTATTAGATATATGATTTGCAAATTTTTTCTCTCATATGTGGGTTATTTTTTCAGTTGCTTAATGGTATCCTTTGAAACATAAACATTTAAAAAATTTGATTAAGTTTAATTTATCTTTATTTTTTTGTCTATATTTGTATTTTAGGGGAACTATTGACTAATCCAATTGTCACAAAGATTTACACCAAAATTTTCTTCTAACATTTCTATTGTTTTTGTCTTTTATTCTACTTATTCATGTGTTTTTTTATATTATTCTGTTTACATGATGAATTGCATTAATTGATTTTTGTGTGTGAAACCAACCTTGCATTCCTGGTATAACATCCACTTGGTCATGTGCATAACCTCTGTTTCTGGATTCAGTTGTTAGTATTTTGTTGAAGATTTTTGTGTCTATATTTATAAGGGATATTGATTGTAGGGTGTTTTGTGTGTGTGTGTGTGTGTGTGTGTGTGTGACTATGGATTTGTGTCATGGTTATATAGGCCTACAGTGGGACTGAGAAATTTGGGGACTGATTAAGGAAAAAGATTTGAACACAAAGCACACATGAACTTTAGTTGGGTGATGCTTTGACAGGTTTACATACTGGGAAAGTCATAGCATGAGACTATCCAGATGCTGCAGTACCTGGACCACTACCCAGAAAAGGAAGAGGTCAAGGAAGCTCCTAAGAGAGAGAAGGAACAGAGAAGGGACTTATTGCATAGGTGGTATTTCTAAACAACACGACAGGGACAGAGAGTCTAGGACAGAGAGCTCTGAAGGCAGTAGTGCCTTTTTATTGGTTTTTTGTTTGTTTGTTTGTTTGTTTTCTAGCTACAGGATCTATTTTATCTATGACTAGCAGATGTTGAGTATAGTTTCATAGGGTATACAAAACAGACAGGATATAAGTGGCTAAAATTTGATCATTTGGGGCTCTGTTTAAAACAACTGGATGTGTAAAATTTGAGTTTGGTGCTGAGGGGCTTTGAGCTGATAGGGATTAGCCTGTTGTGAAGAAAACAACCTAGGATCAATATTAAAGGTGACCATGTCTGGCTCATTTTTATAATATGGCCTCATAGAGAGTTACATTAAATGTAAATTGATTAAACACTTCAATTAAAAGGCAGGCTTTTTCAGAATGGATAAAATTTAAGACCCAGCTAAGCAACTGAGAACATAAACATTATTAGTTTATAGTAGAGACACCTCATTATGTAAACGTATTACAGGATGGCAGCTAGTTGTGGGGGGCGAAGTTTAGGGGGTGGAAGGATTAAGCAAAAAGGAAAAAGGACTCATGGACATGGATAACAATGTGGTGATTGCTGGGACTTGAGGGGGGCTATAAGGAGACTAACTGGTAATGGAAAAGATACAATAAAGATTAAATTAAAAAACTTATTACAGAGAACATGTTTAGATTACAATTCTATTGGTAATGATGTGCATTATCTCTGCAAAATTATGCTGTTTTGTCACTGTTACATTGCTATATTACTCCACATGGCTATCTATGTACAACTGTACACACAAGAGTTTATGGATGATTTAAGGGTGTTCAAAAGTGATTTTGCTTTTACTGTATTTTTGTGTGGAAACTGTGCCCCTCATGGGTTGTCAACTGTACTTAACTCATCTCCCCTATATGAACATCTTCTTAGATCTGGAAACCTTCCTGCCACACTTGAAGCATTCCAGTCATATCCCAACCAGACATTTTCTTAAGGCTCTTCATACCTCATCCATTGGCCTAAAGAGAATTATTTTCCCCAAGCAAGAATATGGCTGGACATAAAGTTTTTTTTCCATTGTATTTTTCTTCATTTGTATAGATATTTACCCAAATAAAGACCCTCACTGCAATGAACCTAAATTTCCTGTGGGTTTTATTTGGCTTTATACATTCTAATCTCTAATCCTTCAAACTAAACTTCCTTAGGCACAATATTCATTATATCATGGTTCTCCCTAAAACCTTACTTGTCTCTTCAAATACTGCTTTCTGAGAAAAGTTAGGTTCTTAGCTCAGTAAATCATAGTTTTCATTATTATCTTCATTTGTTGTTTATTTACATTTAAGTAAATATTTTTATTTTAGAATAGTTTTAATTTTACAGAAAAATTATGAAGATAATGCAGAGACCTTTTATATATACCACATCTAATTTCTCCTATTTTTAATATCTTATATTTATGTAGTACATTTGTCACAATTAATGAGACAGTTATTAACAAAAGTCCCTAATTTATTCATGTTTCTTTAGTTTTTTTTCTATTTCAGAATCTCATACTATACTATGATGACTAATCATGTCTTCTTAGGCTTCTCTTAGCTGTGACTTTTCCTGTTTTTAATTATGTTGACAGTTTTGAGGGTGCTTGTCAGAATATTGTGTATCCCCTCCCCTCCCCTCCAATTTCCCTTCATCCCTCTTTCCCTCCCTCCTTCCTTCCTTCCTTCCTTCCTTCCTTCCTTCCTTCCTTCCTTCCTTCCTTCCTTCCTTCCTCCCTTCCCTTTGAATAACATTAGAAACCAAGATCTGGGCACTAGGTTACTTGCTTAATTTGCAGGTTTTTTTCCCCTTTTATTCCACTTAGCAAATATTTTTTTGTGTGTGGATTTTTTTCAAATTCCATCTATGCCCTGTTTCTCATTATTCATCTACTATAAGTCTTCTAAATAGTCTCTCTCTTCAATCTGTTTCCCATTTGACAACCAAAGAAATGTTTATAAAATACAAATATTATTGTACCATTACCCTAGTTAAACACCTCCATAAACTCAGTGTTGCCCTCAGGAGAACATTTAAATTAATATTGATGGAAAGGATTTTAGGATCTTATTCTTATTTTCCTCCCCAAATTCACCTTGAGTATCTCTCAACTTTAGTTTACACTCCATCAATACTGTAATAACTTTAGTGCTTCATGTGCCTTTGCCTAGTTTAATTTCTGGAACTCTGCTCTTATTCCTGTCTTTTTGAGAAACACACACTCCACTGGGTAGATTCCTACTCAATTTCCAGATCTCTCCTTAAGTGAACATTTTCTAGGGAACCTTCTCTAGAATGCATCCAGGCTGGGCTCACTTCCTGAATTGTGCCTCCTGTACTGCAGTTTCAATTCACAACACTCATCACAATGGTTGACAACCACCTTTTCACACGTCTCTCTCCTCTAGACTGAAAGCACTGTGATAGCAAGGATTCTGTACATTTGTTTCATCACTCTATTGCTAACACTTAACCCAATGCCTGGCACTTGATATGTACTGAAGAAGTATTTGTTTAGTGAATCAATAAGTGATCCACTGGCCATTCCCCATCTTGCTAGTCTTAAAAAAACAGTGGTCACTGATGTAGTTCCAAAAGAATATGGTCTTCCAAGTGTTAAATACATGTTAGTTTTTTTGCAGGCAGAGTATTCCTCAGTTCTTGGTTAAACAGACTGGGAAACCAGCCATGAAGAAATGGACAGGAATTCTAAAGCTGCCAAGAAATTTACACCAGAGTTTCATGGCTCAGAATAGAGCATGATCTCAAAGGCAAATGTCCCCAAACTTCTACACTTCCACCTGACAGTTTCACACTCACAATGACTCTAACACAAGGTAAGAATTGGCATTGTTGATCCATACCCATTTTTACCCACAGAAAACTTTGGTGTGTTTTAAATATCTTCCCTTAAGAAACTAGGACAGTCATTTTGCTCTAATGAAATATGGCTTGGATGTGAGGTTTCCAGAGCCATCAGAATGGAAATCACTTCTACTCCTACCAAACATATGCACAGCAATGCTCTTCCTCTAAATCTGATAGTATATTACAGACATTGCCTCCAATCCTCTTATTTTAGCTCAGATCTTCTTTAGATGAGGAAATGAAGAGAATATGAATAGCTCTCCTCTAGCAATTGTCTGAGAGAGGCTAAAATTGCTACAACTTTGCCAGGTTTTTCTCATGAAGAAAGAACATGCTTTTGTATTAGGTTTAGAAGGGAAGTCTTTCACCTTGGTACTAAATGGAGTTAATTGGATATATTTGTCTTAAAAGAATGATCTTGCTTGGTCAAGTGAGGAAATTAAGACAGTTGAATACACTAAAGTATTCGGTTTCTTTTGTCTCCTGGAAACCATGTTGATTGTATATATGTACCGTCCCTCATAGCCACATTGATAAGGATCAATAAATGTTTGATTTTTTCCTACTTTGTGTCTATGAGAGCCCAAAGTAATTTTTAATACCCTATATTATTTTCTCCTCACCCACTAACACAGTGGGCCACATGATACTGGGACTGTCAGCTAAAATATAGGATGATCAGTGAAGTCTGAACTTCAGATAACAGTACATATTTCTTAATATAGGAATACAGTGTGTCATATTTGGGACATATATATCTTAAAAGTTATTTGTTGTTTACCCAAAATTGAAATTTAACCAGGTATTAGTATTTTTATTTACTAAATTTGGCAACCTTAATGTTGTACCTAATATTTTCAGGCCAAAATATCTTTAAGAGCTTATATTTCAATCAAATAAGCAGTAGAAGACTATCTTAGGAGCAGAAAATTGGTTCACTTCACTGTTGGAACATTAGCTTTGGCTATCTGGGATCCCAAAATTTGCAAGTCATTTAAAAAAGAATAAAATCACCAACACTGTCTTAAACTTTTTTTCTGTGCAAGTTATTGAGACATTTAAAGTATGTGAAAATTTCTGAGCTCTTATTCCATTCCTATTCCTTAACAAGATTTGAAGAATCACCTAAGCAAAATAAATGTTTTTCCACATAAAGTTTGACTTTGGTTAAAAACAAAATTCAGCTGAGCTAATTTTAAAGATTGTATTGGCTTTATTCAATATTCATGAATCGGGCAGTATCTGATTTGGCAGCTAAAAAGGAGCCCCAAAGAGATATACAAGAAAAGAGATTTTACAGGCAGAAGATAGTGGGAATAAGGAGACTACTAGGGATGAATTATTGCAACATCACTTACCTTTAGGGGACAGCCGAGGTCTATTAGGCAGGTTACCTAACTAGTGCTGATCAGGTGATTCCTGATGGGCTGGGTTTCAGGTTCCATTTCTGGGACAGCTGAAACTTTACTTAAGTCTGGGTTTGGTGGCATGGGGTTCAGAATAAGCCAGTTAGTTTGGGGCTTCTTGTCTTGTTTCTAACACTTATTTTCCACTATATTGGAACATCAAAGCCTCAACCTTCTTGTCTTTTCTTTAGTATGTTTTTTTTTAATGCCAATTTTGTCCATTATTAATCTTTGTCCTATTTTTCTCCTCAGATAGATTGTTTTATCTGCCACCTACACACAGATCTCTAGAGATACTGGAAATATATAACACACTTACAGAATGATTCTTATTGGGATTGAGCTAATGTTAAGTCATTTTAAAAATTTTTATAAGTTTTATCTGAAAAGCTTATGAATTTTCAATCAAGTCAGCAACTTTGTTACTGCTGCTGCAAATACATGCTGTCTTTTTTTTAAAAAAGTAAACTAAATTGACAAAACAACTTAAATTTTTTTCCAAAGGAGAACTTCCCAGAACTCAGAACTACTGAGACTTGCCTCTAAAATATCATTAAAAATACTAAGCAACAAGCCAAAGATCATATTTATATATATAGGCTTTTGGTTAGTGGCTCATCAACAGGAATTGAGTATTTCATTTCTGTGATAAGAACCATGCAAAGAGAGGCAACTCATAGAATAATGATGTTGCCTCTGTGCAATCAAGGCAGAGTTTTTGTTAGTACATTTCATAGCTGTGTGTCTCAAGTATCAATTAACATGTGCACTTATTGGATACTGCTGAGCCAGCCGCCTAGCCTTCACATTCTCTGTAAACATTAATATGGTATAAAAGACAGAGGACAGGGGAAGAGAGTGACTTGTGTTAGCCTGTCATCTTTTCCTTTTTAAAAAACTCCCTTCTTATTGGAGTTCTCTCCTGGATCTTCCTATTTTGTATTAATGTATTTACATTATATTATACTATAGTAAAATATAACATCATAAACTATAATATATATGAAAATCTTTTTGTTAGTTTGAGATAAGCACCACCTCAAAGCTAGGAGCATTAGACCCAGGAAAACAGGAACTCAGATACAGGTTTTTCGTAATTTCATCAATGTGTGTGTTTGTGTGCATGTATGTGTATTCTTGCCTTCTCTCACTCTTCCTCTCCTCATCTTTACTTTTTTTGTAGGGAAAGTTATGTGGGAAAAATTCAGCCTTACCTTGACTGAACCTCAGAGAAGCAGGGTTTTTTCTTTTCATTCCACCTCTATGGAGTTATTAGAAAAACACCATGACCTAGAACACTGAAAATTCTGAAGCTCAAGAATTGCTGCCCAAGCTGGATCTCTGTGTAGGCGTGGTATCAGCTTAAGAAGCAGCAGGGCCAGGCATCCGTCACAGACCCAAGAGATTGATGGCAGGAGGGGATGCCCTGTAGTCTGTCAGCATACAGTGATGGACAGGAACAGAGTGAGCTTAGTGTGACTAAGGATAATTATTCTATTATTTTATAGTGACGTAACAGTTATGTGTTAGAGTGGTCACAGCTATGTAATAGACTGAACTTATCAAAGCATTTCTGTTGCACTTTAATGTGCCTTCTAGTCATTATCATTTTTTATTCCTCCAATACAACCGTATACATTTATTCAGTGTTTCCCTGTTTAATAGGAATCCTAACAGAGTGTATATTCATTACTGACCTTGTTTATGCTCTATTGCCTCCAAAGCACAGAAGGGTTTTTCTAAGGTCTTCATGTCCAGGCATTGACTGAAAATGCAAAAGTGAGAAGTGGGTGGAATTTTATTTTAATGCCCCCACTTGTTTCTTCTGATGCCTTTTCTACCCTCAGAGAACCTCCTCCTTTGTCTAACTCTCTACCCTTCACTCCTTATAACACATGTTTCTGCATGTCTGATAAGCAGTTACTTATACTACAGGAGGGACTCTCAGTGCATTTCCCCTCCTACCAGTGGGGCTTTTTAACCCTTACTTCAGCTGTGCAGTGAAAGACTTTATCTTCCATTCAATAAATATAAAGTAAAGACAAATTAAAGACTTGCTGTTGTTGCTGGCATGAATGTCTTTTCCCAATGCCCCCTAAATTACAGCATCATAGAGCATGTGCCCTACTCCACTCACTGGCCTCCCAGGGGTTGGCACATCACATTCTGGTGAGTCTAGAAAGAAAGAATCCCTCCATCAACAGTCACATGAGTGGTTCTTAAAAGTAGTTTGTCCAGGATGTCATTATGGCCTGAATTGTCTCAGTGTCTACTTCAGTATGTAGTTTCCATTGTAGCAAACCCACATAGTGATTATTTAATGTGGCATTGGGGGATTTATGTTTCTAAATTTTTATTTTAATAATTTTGTGACTGGGTCCCATTAATCTTTTTCTTTAGGAGGGGACAGGAAATGGTGGGTGTGTGATCTGAGGAAATTGCATGTTAACACTTTGTTTTAAGTCCTTTTATCCAGACCTCATTGATTCAGAGACTTGAACACAGAAATCACACCTTTACTGGGATGTCCGTCTCTTTGAGTCTGAGTCAGCCTCATCATCATTAATTCCTATTTGGTGCTCAGCAATTCCCATGATAACTGTTGACTTTTATTGTCTCTCTGAAATTGGTTCCATTCTGAAAATAATCTGAAAATAATTTTATGTTATATCTTTTGGTCATATTACTGTGGTGCTTTTTCTGGCCCACTCTCCAACACTTGCAATTTGATTGAGAAATGTAGTTTTAAGACAGAGAAGACATTTCATGAGTTCTGTGTATCCTCCTGGGAATTTCAGAGTTTTTCTTTTAAAGCTAATTTATTATTTTTTGTATTTTGAATGTCTTCCTTTTTTTGGAACTTTTGAAGGTGATTATTTTTTCAAGAACTGCACATTTGAGACTTACCTCGAGAAGCAATTACTTTGTAAGGATAGCTAGTTCTGATTTTGGCAGCTCTCAGATCAGAAAAAGTACTGCGACTCTCTCTAGAGGGAGGTGTTTGTTAAAAAGATGAAAGGTTTTCATTAAAAAAAACTTGGCATTTGCATTTTATGAATTTAGTAAAATTAAAACTGACCCTAGGGCCCCAGTCCCTCATGAAGGTTCCCCCAGGCCCCAAATGCGCGTGTTAGACTGTTAGTTGATTATCTGAGATGCAAACCCTTCCTTACCCTGGGTCTAGTGTCAGTGGTTCTCTGTTGGTACTCAGAGCTCCACTATTTAACTATGAGTTCCTCCCAGCTGTGTCACTTGTGATTGCCCCCCCTCCCTTCTTCCTCCTCTCATAGCCCCAGAAGCTTTAGAAGGCAGAGCAAAGTCTTTTCCTTTTCTACATTGTTTATTTTTTTGAAAGAATAATAGAAGACAACTGAAGAAATTGAAGGCCATTAAAGTTGACCTTGTGAACACAAGGAAAACACCACCACCACCAACAACAACAACAAAACATTTTAAGGCAATTTTGATTGCGTTTGTCAGAATAAACTAAACACTGGCTCTTAAAAAGATGATGGATATGTGTAGGACTTGAGGCAACTGTTTGACTTTATGTTAGAGATGCTGGTTTCTCCCAAACTGAGAGACTTGAGCATCATGTTTCAACCCCTAATTCTTAGGGCAGTTAGTTTTTTAACTGCAATTAGTTCTGTGATTGCAAGCCTGTTTCTCAAGAAGAAAAGGCATATGAAGTTTGTGTGTGTGTGTGTGTGTGTTTGCACACTCAAATTTCTACTAAGGAAAGTTCTCATGTTCATTAAATAAGAAAGCAATGGCATATTAAGAAGTGCATTTGAATAACCACAAACTCCTCTGGAAATTTTCTCAATTTTTATTGCTGGACAAATTTTTCACTGTTGTGCACAATATATTTTACAGTGTTCAGCTATGAAGCTTACTCAAAAAAAAGAAGAAGAAAAAAGAATGAAAAAGAAAAGCTTGCAAGTCAATAACCTTTAAAAAAGGTTTTGAGCTACTGACCCTTTTTTCCAGTGTTTCAGAACTCATCTTTCCTCCTCTCAAACTTTTACAAATTAGATTACAGTTTATTTGACATAATAAGCTCTCCTCTTAAAACGTTGCTTTTTAGCCCTGGCTGGTGTGGCTCAGTAGATTGAGTGCTGGCCTGTGAACCGAAAGGTTGCCAGTTTGATTCCTGGTCAGGGCACATGCCTGGGTTGCGGGCCAGGCCCTGAATTGGGAGTATGTGAGAGGCAACTGATTGATGTCTCTCTTACACATCAATATTTCTCTCCCTTTTTCTTATCCCTCCTTTCCCCTTTCTGTAAATAAATAAATAAATAAATAAATAAATAAATAAATAAAATCTTAAAAAAAAAACATTGCTTTTCAGAACACGTGCACAAGGGTTATGTCTGTTAGTCACTTATTCTACAGTAGTAAATAGCTTCAAGAGTTTGGGAATGATTCCAATGTTAGTAAGGAGGTCTCTGCAATGTGCAGAGTCAAGGTCACAGAATTAGTAAATGATAGATCCAGGATGCAAACCCAGGATTTCCAAACTGAAGTCTGGTGCTCTCTCTCTGGAACATGGCAGCCACTTTCTTAGTGAGAATTACTGTACTTTAAATAAATACTTAGTGTATCTCTACTACTAGGGAATGGGGTTTTGATTGTTGAAGCCAGAGGATGGCATATCATGGAAACAAGCCACTGACTAAGTATGCCTCAGTGCTGGGCTGAAGTGTGTGTGCGGTGGGGTGGGGTGTCCTTTAAAGAGAAAGGAGTCACAGGGAGCTGAGGAGACAGCAGGTGGTTGTGGGGGTGGGGAAGGAAAGGGTGCAGAGAGTAAGATAGAAAGAAGCAGGATGGTATTTTCCCTAGTCATCTTCACTATGTGTGTTCACAATTGTTTCATGTAGTGGTGAAGGCAATGATCCAAGCTCATTGATTTCCCAAGCCATCTTTTACTTATTGGTGCTTTGGCTTTGTAGACCTCTTAGAAATCATACAAATGGAAACGTTTTATACAGGTTTGGGAGAGAAAACCCAGTATGCTCTCTGTTGTTCACCAGTTTTTCAGAATTTAGTAATTTGTATTAGTAGCTGAGCAGTTTACACATGGACCACTGGGAAAATGTTGCCTTTGTCTTTGAGAAGATTATCTATCACCTAAATGGGGAGACGGAATAGAGAGATATGACTGGACTCTAGAACTATTGCTGGAAAGCTTCTATAATAAACTGAAAATGGTATGCAAGGTGCAGAAGGGATGTGGGTAATGGACTCATTAGGCTCTGCAAGAAACTAGATTGCAAAATAAATCATGCATCAGTATCTTTTCTATTACTGTGTGGATAGCTCGATTCCTTAGAAGTTTTTACATACACATAAATTGTGTGAATTTAGTGATGTTTGAGTTGTTTTATGTAAAGTGATCAGAGGGTATTAGGAATGCAAAGAAGGTCATTGAGCTTAAGATCACCACGCTGAATGACTCCCCTAGATAGGCAGCCTTTACCTGCAAGCAGCACATTTCCTGCCCAGCTTCCCCCGTGCAGAATTAGAACTTCTAGAGCCCTTACTTATGTGTGCAATGACTGCGTGATGCATGTGGTTATTGCCTTGGCTTACTTTTAAACTTCTGGATGAAATTAAATATGTGTTAATAATCTTTCTGTAGGATTGGTGTTGTTAAGAGTGTTTCTGGTCTGTGAAAGATAATCTTTTAGAGGTGACAGGAAATAGAAAATGTTTCTCTCCAGCTGTTTAAGGGGACAGGCTTGGGGTAAACACAAACTCATTTGTATTGTGCTTAGATGCTCGATCAATAAGGCTTTTTTTTTTTTTTTTTTTTTTTTTTTTTTATGCATCTTTAACTGCTGGTGGGCCAAAAAAAATAACTTAATTCATTCTAATGACATTTAAATCTTAATTTTATCTGATATTTAAACAAACCCTTTGGATAATGTTCCACCTATAGGTTTCTTAAATCATCCTAGTCAGTTTTATAGATTTTTTTTTAAGCCATGTTATTTTCTCTCCTGCTTATTACCAAATGATTATGTGAAAGCAATACCATCACAGAAATAGGAACTAAAAGAAAACCATACGTTAGTATAGTGGATTGAATAGAAGATCTGATCACCCAGAACTTCAAACCTGCAACCTTATTTGAAAGAAGGATCTTTGCAGATGTAGTTAAGGTAAGATTTTGAAAGGAAATTATCCTGGATTAGGATGGGCCCTAAATTCAATGATGAATGTCTTATAAGAGACAGAAGGGAAACAACAGAAACACAGAGAAGTCCATGTGAAGACAAGGCAGAGGCTGGAGTTATGTAAGCTACAACCAAGGTACGCTAGGCACCACCAGAAGCTGGAAGAGGTAAGGAAGAATTCTCCCTAGAGCCTTCAGATGGACTGGGACTCTGCTGATGCTGATTTCAGATTTCTAGCCTCCAAACCATAAGACAATAAATTTCTCTTGTTTTAAGCAATTCGGGCATCTAAAATTGAGGTGTATAAAGCTGATATTCAAGACATCAGGGCCCAAAACTTCCACCCTAGGAAATTGCAGTCCACTCTGTTCATCCATTAGGCAACACTATAAATAAAACCACAGAAACTCTTGGTTCTACTTAACTAGTTGGATGAGTCAAGAAAGGTTTCTCTATGGTCATTTAACTTGGAAGGAACTGGATGTGAGCAGAAATCTAGTTCCAGATGAAGGAAGAGTTTAGCTTTTACATGTAGAAACAAAATGTCTGCAGGGCAATATTTACTTAAGAGGTTTAGTCTGTATATTCGAAGACGGAGGATTCATGTTGAACTAAGAAATTAAGCTCTATAACCTTGGGATTGGAATGCAATCAAAAGGTTGTGTATTGGTAAAGTATTAAGGAAATGAAACAAAATAAATTTTAAAAAAGAAAAATCAAACTCTTTAAGATATGGAAAAGACTTCCTGAACATATCCACAGATGCAGGCACACAAAATGTATAGATTGACAGTGGGGCGGGGTAGTGATGCTATTGTAGCTCTGGTATGTATGCCTTAAGTCTCTTTGGCATTTATGATACATATACCACTCATATCCCCATTTTCCTTTCACTCTACTCCTGCCTATTATTCCTCACTTTCTAAGCCTATTTACTTTGATAATTTATCTTCTCCCACCATTATTTATATGCTTAGAAACAGTGTTTTCCCTTGTTAAATCTTACAAGCCAAATCCACTTATCCCTTCATTCAGGATCTTTGCACAACCTGCTATGGGCAAAGCACTGTCATAGACACTCAAGGAAATACAGAGATGGATTAGACTCAGATTTTAACCTCTATATTCACTCTTTAGAGAGCACATAGGTTAATGGAATGTAAATCTGTAAATGTAGTATAGTGCAGCGGTTAAGCACAAGACTGATAGTAGGTATCACAATGCCTATGTTTGAATACTGGGGTCTGCTGCTATTTGGTTGTGGAGCTTGGCCAAGTAATTTTACCTTTATGAACTTCAGTTTCTTCATTTATAAAATGGAACTCATACCAATTATCTTCTACATAGGCTATGTGTGAGGGTTAGAGAAGATAATCCACTTAAATGAAGCAGTTCTAAGACTGGCAGGAATATGTTCTCAATGAATGTGAACTGTTGTTTTCTAAATATGGATGTAACTATGGAAGGCAGGATAAGCATTTGAAATACAACTAAAAGCAGTGGGAATATTTTAGAACAAGTAACATATACTTCTGTTTGAAGAAGGAAGAAAAACTTTGTGTAGAATGTAGAATTTGGTCCAGTCAAGAGAGAATTTGCATAAATGCAATTGAGGGCTGGGCATTCCAGGTGGAGGAACCAACATGGGTGATAACGAACATTTTCAAATGGAGCAGCAAATCATTAAGGAGGTGTTGAAAATAAAATTTCTCAAGGACAGTAGAGGGAGTTAAAATGGAAAAGGAAGCTTGAGAGTAAGATTCTCTCAAGTAAACAAAATATCTACACATGATCTTCCATAGAAATATAGTGTTTATTTCCATTGTGTGGTATATCTTTATAATTATGTACTTAGATTCAAAATAGTAATGATTCTTTAGACTATAGGTCAGTCTATAGTATAGCTAGCATATATAGTGGAGTATAGCATAGTATGGTGTATATAGGATAGTGTAGTGCTGGCATTTTCCCTTGTGGCTGCTTCTTATTTAAACTCTCTAAATTTCAAAGTATCCCAAAGCAATATGGATATCCTCCAAGTTTATTAAGGCCATTTCCATATTTTCAACTCTCTGCTCCACATTAATAGTCATGTTCCTTTGAGTCTGATACCATCCAGCTACCAACTTCTATACCATCTTATCACCCCTACAGCAATTTATCCTTTCCATTAAAAATTTTATGCCTAGACTACAGCTTTCTAATCTTAAAATAGTTTCTTAATTCCACTCTAACTGTTCTTTGGGCTCAGTCCTCCTAGCTTCACCACTTACTCGCACTATGACATCAGATAATTTACTTCAGTAAACTTACAACAGAGATAATCAACATGCATACTTCATGAAGTTATTGTGAAATAAAATAATGTGTAAGAAATGCTTAGTACAATAGCTGGTGTATAATAAGCTTTCTAAAAATGTTACTTTCACTGTTATGAGCTTTAGTCCCTTGATCAGTATATTATCACCTTTAACACCTCTTCCCTGTCTTCATTTCATTCTTTATTTACCTTAGGCATTACTGTGTCTCCTTATCTTCAGTGCACCCCTCATTTGTACCCTCAGTTCCCTTGCCCCCTTGTGTTTACACCTCAGACAGGCTGTAACCTGGAGCCATCCAGCAGTGGTCTTCGGCCCTGTGCTGTGATCATGATGCCAAGACTCCAATGGGGAAAAAATCACCAAAACCTTTGACTATGATAAATTAACAGAATCGATCCTTAGCTTTTAACTCAGACCTTAGTCCTACTGCGTATTTATATATAACACTCGCTTTTATTCAAAAGCCGACACTTGTTTGAAGTCTCCTTCTAACCTCCCCCGCATTCTGTCCCTGTGGGTGGCTTCCCTTCCTACTGCAGAGATGAAATCGAGCCCTTCAGGCAGTGAATTCCTAGGCTTCCTGTCTCTGTACCTAAGGGCTTACCCTTACCTCTTTCCTCACCCTCTGGAAGGATTCTCTAAGAAGTATTGAACACAGGGAGTGCTTATTGCTGTGTAAGAAAAAAAAGACGCTTCTTTCATTGGATTTAAAGTTTGAATGAACAAGTTAAAATAATTTAAATATGAAAAATCAGCTTTGAAAACATTTACATTTCACAGGTATAAGATGTTTTACTTATATTCTCTGCTTATACATTATTGCAATGTTTTAAATGGTAGGAAAATTATACAAATGAAAAATTAAAATATAATATTGTTAATAAGCATTGAATATTAATTTTAGGAGTGTATATTTTCTTTCTGGTCCGTAAAGACAGTAAAACAATGAATATTCTCTCTATATATATATTTGTGTGTGTGTGTGTGTGTGTGTGCGCATGTATCCTATCCTACAGAAACATGTATATGAGGTCTGTCCAGAAGGTATCCAGCCATGTAATATGAAAAACAGACATTTATTGAAGAAGATACAAGAAACATTGTACATAGGACAATGACACCTCTGTCCCCTTCAAAGTAGGCACCTTGGGACCTCACACAGTTCTCCCAATCACCATCAGATGCCCCATTGTATTTTCCTGTATCTCACTGACAGTCTGAAATCTCTTCCCTTTCATAGGTGATTTTAGTTTTGGGAAAAGCCAGAAATTGTAGGGTGCCAAATCTGAGCTGTAAGTGGGCTGAGACACCTGGGTGATTTGGTGTTTCCCCAAAAGAAAACTGCACGAGATGCAATACATGAGTGGGCACATTGTCCTCATGAAACTACCAGTCACCAGTTGCACAAAGCTGTGGCCTTCTAAACCATCTGAGTAGTTCCTGCAGAGGAATGTTCAAGCTTAATGCAAAATTTGATACAGATTCATTGCTCTACTCACTTATTTTGAATGCAATGGCCACACAGTACATGTGCTCACTCAACGGTGTCTACCACCCCCACTGACTAGTACAGTGAAGTCATCATCGTTCACACATGGACATTCCAGTCCACCCTCCTTGGCTGCCAGGTTACATTGATGTTGCACAAACTGTTCTCAGTATATTATCAATGGCTGGACTTTTTCTGGACAGATCTCTCATGTATATACACAGATACATATGTACATAAACACATTATAAGCACACACATACTAATGTAAACACACACATGTATGCATATGTACACATGTGTATATGTATGTGTATGTATATATATTCTTACTTTTCTTTTTTATCTAACTATTAGAGTCTAATGTTTGACTATGCTATAGCTATATCTGGTTTCAAAATATTATAGTTACATAATGTGGTGATACATTCTCAGTGTGCTAAACGCCCTTGAAAATCTCAGCCTCTCTGACAGAATATTTCACAGTAGTATTTTGAAGTCGAATATGTGTTTCAGATTTACAAGGACAACCCAAATTTCAAATCTCCTGACTCATTAGTTTTTTGATTATTGATTGGTTCAATAATTACTTACTGAATATCTGCAAGACCAAGCATGGTTCCCTGGAGGATTTAGGCCCTAAGGTAGATAAGAACCATGCAATTTTAGATACAAAATTATTTGGGAAAACTGCAGAGAGAACAAATAATTGAGAGTGAAGTTTTCTTGAAAAGCTACACAGGGTCATGTGTCCTAAACTCTGGTTTGGAAATTTAGTTCATCAAATAGATTATTGCATAGCTCCTCATTCAATTTTCCTTTTCCCCAAGTTGCAATCCCAGTTCATTGTGGCTTCTCTGTGGAGGGCTTTAGCTGTAAATGGCTCTGTCCAGCCTCCCCCACATCTTCTCTGTGCTCTCTTCTATCTCTACAGTTAAATCCTAATTGGTTCCTGTCCATCTTCATTCATCTCTTATTAGCAATGGGCAGCTTTGCTCTCTTAACTCTAAAGACACAGGAACATTTTCCTTTCGTCAGAGAGGCTTCACCTCACACCAGCGGGATGAAGATCTGGTATATTCTCTCAGACAAGGTGCTGTACAAAGGTCAGTCACAAATAAATCCTTAAACAACTAGCTCTGCCATTCCCCCAAATGTCCTGCATGATTACTGCTCATGGCATGGTGGCAGGGAGGGTGACATCATGGGATGACAGGCCAGGAACACAGAACTGACAGCAGACTAGTCTGGTCTTGGAGACTAGTCTTGGCCCTTTACACAGCTGAGTTGTATATCCTTAGGGATTTTTTTCCCCTCAGTTTACTCAGTTGAGGTCTAAAAAATCTTCTAATGCTGTTTTTCCTAGAAAGCAGCTAAACAAGTTCCTATTTTGTCAGAATCTGCATTTTACTCCCTGGAAACATTGTTATTTCCTATTGGTTTCTGAGATACCACACATGTATGGCTTTTCCTTCTTATTAGCAGCACCTTTTAAGGCTCCTGACTGGCTTTTTCTTGCATATCTGATTCAAGAAATTAAAGTTCCCCAGGGCCTTATCCTTATCATCCACAGTTTTCCACCTGTATACATGTTCTCTCTCAGTGCACTCTCACCGAGGTCCATGGCTCCAAATACTGTCTTTATGCTGATGAAGCTCTGACCTATTCCCTAAATTCTAGATGGATGTATCCAACTGCCTATTCTACCTCAGATGTCTCAAATGTATCAATCATCTCCTTTCACCCCAACCTGGCCATTGCCAGTTCCGCTTCCCCACCTTGTCACTGTGATGACGCCACATGTATGCAGTTACTCATGCCAAAAGCCTGGGTGAGAGTCATGGATTTTCTCTTTCCCTCCAATCCCACATTTAATCCATTCATAAATCCAGTTTCTCTGCTCCAAAGCATACACCCATAATCGCCATTTTTCACCACCTCTACCACAGCCAGTCTTGTCTAAGCCATCCCACTCTCTCCCAGACCATGCCATGGCCTCCTTGGTGTTCCCCCTCTTCTGCACAACACTCAGTCATACTTCTAATGCATAAATTGGGTTATTATATGCCCCCTGCTAAAATACCTCCAGTGGCTTCCCATTGTAGCCAAATGAAGTTCAAGCTTGTTATCAGAGCCTGCAAGGCCCTCATAATCTGGATCCTGCCTTCCCCTCTTTCCCTCTCCTGACCCTTCCCCTCGTTCACTGTGCTCCAGTTGCTAATTTTATTTTCCCTGGATATATCAAGTGTGTTCCATCCTCAGAGACTTGAATTTGCTCTTCCTACTGCTTGGAATTCTGTTCCCCAGACCTTCACATGGCTGCTGTCTTCTCATTATTCAGGTTGCAACTCAAGTGTAACCTTTTCAGAGAGATACTTCTTGACACTAGGTAGCCCCCGCTCTGTCATGCTTTACCTCATTGCTTTATTTCAACTTCAGCAGAGCACTTGGCAGTATCTGAAATTATCTGATTCCCCTCTATACCCCCCACCACATGTTTACTACCTGTTTCTGTCCACCAGAGTAGAAGCTTCTTGGGACAAGTACTCTGTCCGTTGTCTTCACAGTTGTATCTGCAGTGGCTGGGTCAGTGCCTGGTCCATGGGAGATGCAGTCAATATTTGCTGATTGACTCACTGACCACTAGATTCAGCCAGATCTTGCTGCTTTTCCTCTTTAGCATCTGGGTGAAATATAAAAGTTTCCCTCCCAAGGAAGGCAGAAATAGAATGTGTATTGAGATCTAAGAAGAATCTATGAGTACTTTGAAATATATTCACAGCTAATTATTTAATCAAATATTCCCTTATTCATCAAATATTTCTTAAGTATTAAAGGGATGCTGGACACCAGAGGCTGGGCAACAAAAGCAAATAAGTCAAGGTCTGTATCCTTAAGGGGTTTATAATTTGGTAAGGAAGGTGGACACTGTCTTAGTCAGCTTGGGTTACCCTAACAAAATATTACAGACTGGGTAAACTAAACAACAAAAATTATTATTTTTTACAGCCCTAGAGGCTAGAAGTCCAAAATTAGGAGTCAGCATGGTTGATTTTCTTTCTGACCTGCAGATGGTTGTCCTTTTGCTATTTCCTCATATGCCTTTCCTCAGTGTGAACTCAGAAAGACAGATATTTCTCTTCCTTTAATAAGACCACTGATTTTATTGGGTTAGAACCGCACTCTTACGACTTCATTTAATTATTATTGCCTCCAAAAGACCTGATCTCCAGATATAGTCACAATGGAGATTAGAGTTTCAACATATGAATTTGGGGGGGGACACAGCTCCGTCCGTAGCAGACACACATGCAGGTCCTTGCAAGGCACCAACAGGAAAACACAGGATTTGGGGAGCACAAGCAGAGGCAGTATGAGCAGGGGTCAGCAGGCCCAGCCCTTCCCAAAAGTAATCAGCTCTTGGGTCAGTGATGAGAGGCTGGCAAACTGGTGTTTCTCATAAGCCTTGATTGTCTATAGAATACAGGGGAGAAAGGGCCACCCCACCGGTCACAGAAAGTCTCTCCCCTTGGAGTCAGCATTGTACTTGCTTGGATGGATCAAGTAGAGACTTAGTTATTCCTGTGGTTTATTACTGCAGGACTGAAACTTGGAGGAAGAAGGGGTCCTTTATTTCATTTTCGGATCAATGTGATCTGTCAGGGGTCCCTGTGGTTTTTAGAACTCTACTTGTCTCGTGCCTTTGTAATGGACGTCCAACAACCAAGGTAACTGTTGTTTTCCTGTTGTTGCTGGAATGTTTGATGTGGCCCTCGTACTCATGGCGTTTAATGACAGTGAGAAGAAGGATAACTCTGAGGATCTACAGGCTAGGGATGACTACTTCTTCCAGCCAGCTAAGCAAGGCCAGGTTTGTCTTGTTGCCTCCTCTTTTGAATAACTTGCATATTAGTAAAATGAAAATAGCTAACATAATTATGCTAGGCATTTGCCAGTATTTTCTTGTGCATTATCCTCACACCCACCCTGCAAAGAAAGTAATAATTACTTTTGTTTTTCAGATTCACAGAAGAATGCTTAGAGTAGTAATGGTATTAGCCTAGATATCCTCTGAGTCTGGACTCTGGCTCTTATGGCATATTATTCTAGTGCCACATACTGCCCCACTGTGCCCTATCTGAAGCCATGCACTCAATGACCAGTCACTAATCTACAGTTAGCTTCTTCTGTTATGCCAAGTGACTCTTTGTCTATCTTTGTAGCATCCTGTGCTGCCTTCTCCAGTCTTCATTCTGCTCAGGGGTTACAGTGTCTTTTTTAGTGCACCAGCTAGACAGAAGGCTCTTTGAAGCCTCAGATGGTGCTCGGCACATAAGAGGGAAGCAATAAATGTTTGTTAAAGGAAGTGTTATTGCTATGTAACCTCTTAGAAGCTCATAAACTTGGAGCTGGCCTTAAACATCCTCTGTAGCAAATGATGCACAAAATTGAGAGAAGTGAAGGGATTGATGCAAGGTCACCCAGTTAGTACCATTATTTAGAATAGAACTGATTCTCAGGCCAGTGTCCCTTCCACTCCATAACCTGGCATCAGCCACACCTGATTCTTTGGAGTATACAACCTCAGCCTCAGAAGGGCTTCTTCTTAGTGTTTGAGAAGACAGGTATTTGGGGGAAAGGATCCTCCCAAATATCTTTCAATCACGCACCTTGCACACATACTCATTCTCTTCACTGTTTTCTTTGGGCAGATACAAATGTAAACCCTGAATGTCTGAAATAAACTATTTTTTCATTTATAGTTCATTTGTTTTAAATTATAAGCCATGGTAATTTGGTAGTGGAAAGAATTACTAGGTCATTTATCAACTTAACTTTCTGTTTGTTTTCCTGTCTCACTGATGTGTAATTTAAACATGTTAAATACTTTGAACTGACTCTTACTACTAAGCTTATAAGAACTGTTATTCTGGTAAATAGGAGTAGTGTTTCTATTTTTGCAAATACTAAGTGAAACAGTCAATATTTATAGTGCCTTTTAAATAAATTCTATAACTCTGTAACTAGTATGTCAAAGCTGACTTAACTGAGCCATGGATGAGCTTTTTCAAAATATGATTTGACCTACCTTGAACAACTTTTATATGGCATCAAAGAATCATTATAATAATAATTAAATTTTAGACCCTAAATGATGCTTAGGGGTCTGGTCTGAGTCAGTTGTTTATAAAGGGGAAAATCCAAAGAGGAGACCTGCAATAGTCTCCCGATTCCCCACCCCATTTCCCAGTCATCTTGAAGCTGAGGCCTGTGAACCACTTAGGAATGTGGTGCAACAGGGCCCAAGGAGTGATGCCATTAACTTAATGATGTCACATCATGTCATCATTGCTGACTCCTTCAACTCTAATGTCGGGACTTAAATTCCCAGACTTGCCTGATACCACCGGGGTGAATCTTTCTGGTTTCTCCTATCCTTATTATCTACTTTAACTACTGAACCCGTGAATCTTTGCCGATTACCAGCTGCTCAGACCTGGACTCACTTCAAAGCACCAGCTAGTGGAATTATATCCTGCTTCTAGTCACTTTCCTCCAGATTTATGTACTGATTTGGACTCTTCAGCCCTTTGTATCTGCATTCAACCTTCAGTGCAGCAGATTCTGGCTTTGCTTAAATGTTCCACCATCTTCCCATGCCTCTGCTTTGTGTGTGTTTTTTTCTTTCCCAGGCAGGTGGTGCTGGTGTGTGCTGACCTTTCTCATGAGCACAAGCTCTATGTTGGGCCTTGAGTAACTTTCCCAAGGTCTCTCCAATCCCTCTCTGGTAGAGCTGAGACTAGGATCACTGTGTCTCATCTCCCACCCAGATCTCTGTTCTTTGCAGTATCTCACCCACTCTCATTAGGCAGGGATTACTAAGAACAGAACGGTTGGCTATCACTTCTGTAGTAAAATGGTTCAGGTCTCAATTTTGTGAAACAGCACACATTGCTAATACATAATAGGCTATAAATAATTCCTTCAAGACTTTACTGGTATTGCAAAATGTCTACGATGCATTGGAAATGAATAAACAGCAGGGGATATATAATCAAATGCCTCTGCTGAAAAATGCACAGCACAGACTTGAAAGGTACTTGAGCAACAAAAAGGCTCATATGAGAATGCCACTAAAATATAAACAGATCTGTCTTAACATTTTTGTGCCTGTTTGCATACAGATTGTATTGGGTACTATAGTTGCAGAATTATAACCTATCAGGGCCATTTATAATGAGATGACTCAAACAGAAGCAATAGAAAGCCAAGTGGCTAAATCAAAAACTTAATAAAATCTGTAAACAAGTGGTTGGGAGTAAGGAATTGTTGGTTGGATAATTTATGTTATAATAATGTATGATAGGTTTCATATTGGGAGCATCTCAAAATCTGAAATCGGTCTGTCTCTCTTTGAACAAAATCTTGCTTCGCTGTTATATGGGATTTCTAGGTGTTATAGGAAGACTCCTGAGCTACAAAAATGTTCTTTAACAGAGGGAGAAAAATTATGTTCATGCAGCAGCAGGTTGCCTAGCTCTGGGCAGCAAAGACCTCACTTTGTCCTGGTTCTGTGCTCTGGTTCTATACCTTGAGGCCATCAGCCCTGCTCTGCTCTGGGGAAGCACAGAGAAGAAGGGAGCCTTCTGAGATGTTTCCCACATCAGCCTTTGCTCCGACACCAACTCTCTTGTTGGTCTAAACACACAGACTTTTATTTTTCACTTTAAAGTTTGCCTCTGCCATAGCCCTTCAGGATGAATAGTGGCAGAGGTGAAATCATCAGAAGATGGGTACCAGTATTCCTGCCCTCTGGCAAGTCATAGCCTGCTGCATTCCTAAATGGGCTGAGACACTTTCATATCTTAGGAACACTCAGACCTCTATACAGCTAGCGAGAAAAATCTAGATTTATATTTTGTGTCCAATACCCTCCAAACAGTAGGATTTTGTTTAGCGGATGACTTCCTAACACTTACAAAGCCAGGTGTTTCTACTGTGCATTTTTCTTATAAGTGATTCACTCTGAGAAATGGATGGCAGTGTCCTGGGCTACTGGTCAGAGGCCGTGCTTTGATGATCAGAAGGCATTCTTGACCCCCAATGAAAGGACATGCACTTGGGCTGTTTGTGGTGGATACGATCTCCACTGATTCCCACCATACACTTACCAGGATATGCTTCTTCACTTCCATGCCTGTGATTTAAACATCAGCAATGGTGAGCCGATGCTCAGAAACCGGTAAGATGAAATTGTTGCTGGAAAGCAACCTTCACTAGATAATGCTATCTCCAGATCCCTGCTTCTCTCTTGTACCTGCCTACTTGGACCTTGCTCCTATTGGCTACATGATCTCCCCCATCTGTTACTGTAGTGATGGAGAAAAAGTTTCCATTGCTACTTCTCTCATTTGCTTGCCCATTCTTGCTGACCCCATTCAGACTCACGCCTTCCCCATAAGGGCTTTCCTTACAGGCTCCTCTGCCAGCTCTGCTTGATTCCAGCCTGAATCCTGCCCAGCACAACATAAGCATTGAAGGTGTCAAGTATGTTCCACCCATGAAGGGAAGTTCAAATTATTTGTACTTTTATTATTATTTTTTATCTTTCCTCTCTTATCCCCAGGAATCTTCCTGAAGTAGGAAGACTACATAGAGTTTGAATGGCATTCAAGGCCAAGTCTACATGGGACCAACCCCTTTGGTGGTGGTCTGTTCACATTATCCCTACCCACATTGTTGCCACCAGCATCTCTTTGTCTGAGGGTTTTCTCTGGTCACCGGAGCCCATTTTGCTCTCCTTGTGGGAGGCTGGAAGCATCAGAGAGTTAATACTCTGCTCCATCATCCCCCAGCCACCTACCCTCAATGACTGACCTGGAATGCGATTTCCCTGTGACACACTAAACTCACTCTGAGTCCCCAGTGGGATTCAGCCTTATTCATAAAGTTCACTTACTGGAACACAAACCTTTCTGTAATGGTTTTCTTTACCTAATTTCCCCACCCCCTCATTAGTGTTTCCTGAAACCGCTTCCAGAATAAATCTCTTGCACTCAATTTCTTGAGCCAGTCAAACCTAGAGAAAACCAAACTGAGATTCTAATCAAGTAAAAATAGCAAGTTAGGACATGAGGCAGGAGGCTGCGTTGTTCAAACTAATACCTGGCTGGGCTCAATGAGCCTGACCCTTGCTTCTTCATCTTCAATGACCTCTAAAACATGTCATTATTTTTTTCTGGTTGCAAGAAAAATGTAGTATCCTTGATAAAAATGATCACACAGTTTTGGTTTTTACATAAACAAATGAGTTGGTTGCTTTGATTTAAAAGTACTAAAAGACCATTAAAAACCTTGTACTAAGTAGTATCTGATTTTCTGTCAACACAAACCGCTTCCTCTTAAAATATATTTAAACCATGGTCTCATTTTTAAAATCTGGACCATCAGTTAGACACTATGAAAAATATTTGGTGACTGGAAATATTATTTATACCTGCTCTTTCCCCAGACCCTCTGACAGATGGTTTGTGAGCGTTGGCCTCTGAGGGCGGTGACGTGGAAGATAAGTCCCAGTGGTTCCCCTGGGACTCTTGGTTACAAAGGGAAACAGTGCCTCATGTGCATTTGTCCTGGATACTCTGGGTCAAAGAATTTATTTCTTTTTCTTTTAATTAGACTTATATTTAAAAAATCTCTCAATCGTGAATCTGAAGACTCATGTTAAGATAGAAGCTGCTGTTCCTAATGGTTGTTAGGCCTGTCAAAACAGGCAGAGGCGGTGGAAACCTAGTGCCTGTGGGTTAATGTGAGAAAGCAATGGGGGTTCAGCTCTGAACAGCCAGCCTGTCTCACTCATACCCACTAAAGGCGGAGAGTGGGTAGAATTTGAGAGAATATTCAGTGGTTTTGTTTGTGCCATGTGCCTCGTTTGTTTTATATTCAATTTCACAACAATTACCTACAGCAAAAATGTCTATGGGAGGACAACTTCATTTTTTTCTTTTGTTCCTCACCCAAGGATATGCTTATTGATTTTAGAGAGGGGGGAAGGGAGGGAGAAAGAGGGAGAGAAACATCTCTGTGAGAGAGAAACATCGGTTGGTCACTTCTCATATGCGTCCCAACTGGACTGGGGACCACACCCATGATATAAGCCTGTGCCCTGACTGGAAATCGAACCCATGACCTTCCAGTTTATGGGACATCACTCCAACCAACTGAGCCACACTGGCCAGTGGTGACAAGTTCCTTTTAGGAAAGACAAATGTGGCCCTGGCTGCTGTGGCTCAGTGGATTGATCATCGGCCTGTGAACCAAGTGTTGCTGGTTCATTTCCCAGTCAGGGCACATGACTAGGTTGCACGCCAGGTCCCCAGTTGGGGGCGCGTGAGAGGCAAATGCACATTGATGTTTCTCTCCTCTCTTTCTCCTTTTCCTTCTCTAAAAACAGATTATTAAAATAAAATAAAAATAAAATAGAAAAGACCAATGATTGGCTGATCTCGGGCTTTCTCACTGAATTACATGTTCAGGAAGCAGTTTGTACCTGTGGGTATAGAGTTAGTTCATAGTACAGCATCTTGCCCATAGTGATATTATCTTTTGTTGCTTGCCTTTTCTTCTGAATTATACTGTAAGCTTATTGGTGGTGTTTAGGAACGCTGCTTCCACTTTAAATGTCCCACATTCTATATCCTATGCTGTTTAATTAACTAAGGCTTCATAACAATGAAGAGTGTTTCACAGATATTTGCTCCTGCAGTATTGAACCAGTCCATAATTTTCCATTTCACTTTTGTTTGATATACATTTTATAATTCCAAAAATCCAAATGATGGTGTTTATTGGGGTAGTGATCCAGCATTCTGTGATAACACGTAGAATGTATTCTTACTTAGAAACTGCCTCTGCTACCAAAAGTGTAACAATTCCTAGATAACATTTAGGTTCAAGTGTTGGAAATTGCTAGCATTCAAACTTTGGTGTGCATTTGATTCATCCTATCCAAAATATACATGTCTAGACACTAGCCCTGGGAATTCTGGTTCATGAGTCTGGAATGGGACTCTGAAATATGTATTTTTAAGAAACCTTTTGTGTCCATCAAGGTTTTACAACTGCTGCCTAAAAATCTTGCTATCACTTTTCTCTAAATTCTAGTATTGAAAAAAATCAATGTGGGAGAAGTCTTATGTATTTTTTTAAAAATTGTAAAAACTATGATATAAAGGATATGACCCATTACATTATTTTATGACCCTTGTGTAAAGTTCATCATGACACCATGACAAATTCTTCCCAAAGTTCAGGGTCTAGTAAGAGCTAAAATATATTTTTCTTGATAAATTTACTTCCAATTATTACTCACTTGTGAGATCTATTATGTTTCCTTCTTCATTCTGACTCCTAAAATATGTAAGGCAAATTTTTGTAAAATTACTGTAGCTTTCTCTCATAGGCTTTTAAACTATAAATATTTATTTTATTTTATTTTCCTTTAATATTTGATGCACAAAGGAAAATGAGTCAAGGGTTCTTATCTTTTGCAAAGAGACTTTTATTTAACGTTGCATAAAATCATTTTTAGATGTTTTCTTAGTTCTGATATTTTTTTTAAAGTAGAACTTCAGGCAAGGATTAAATGTTGATTCTGTACTAGCATAAAAAATAAAATATTTAAAATAAATAAATGCTAAAAATTATTGGTTCTTTGCTAGGTGCAAACGGAGGGTAGCCTACATGAGGAAAAATGAGGGGGGTGCAAATTAAGATAGGAAGCAATATAATGTGATACATTGCTGTGTGCACTGCTGCTTCATTATGAGCTGTGAAGAGACACAGAAGGTCAGTCAGCAGGGTTTGTCAGTATGTAGAGGCTTCTGGACTGTGTCTATCAAGGAGACCTACCTTAAACGAACCCATTAGAGGGAGGGACAAGGAAAAATTTATTTGTCCTGATTCATCCTATCACTGATTTTCTTTGGGCCAACGTTGGCCCCATGGAAAAGCTAATTCTCCCATTCTTCCAGTTTGTATCGTCCAAGTCCTTTGGAGATTGATTGGAATGTCAGATCTGATGCCTTGCAGAGTGGTGTTTCATCCAAGCCTAGAAATGGCCAAAGAAGCAGTAACTCTGCCTATGTGTGGCCCAGCTCTCTCAGGAAGGCCAAACGACTTACTGGCTCCTGGTGGTGACATCCAGTCCAGGAAACTGGCCAGCTGAGGAAATCCAAGATGACAGATAAGATTTGCATTTAATACATGAGTAGATAAGGAAGTAGGAAGCAAGTTAAAGGTGTGTGGTGGGAAAAAGGCGGGAGGGAATGAATATCCATAGCTGAGTGGGATGGTAAATGTAGGAACATCAGAAAGAGGGCAAAGCTAATTTAACCAATTTAAATTGTCAGGTAAATAATTTCTAGCTCAGACAATGTTTGGGTAGAAATACATTAATAGGAACATAGAAAATAAGAGAAACAAGTACATTGAGGAAGTGAAGACAATGTTGGACGTGTTACGTTTGTGGTAGTTGCAGGTCACGCAGGTGAATAGGCCAGTCAGCCTTTGGATGTGTGAGGCTGGAGCTTGGGAGTGAAGCCAGGACTGGGCATGTGGACTTCACACCAACAGCCTGGAGCTGGTAGCTGAAGTCCTTGAGTGGATAAGATTGGTAATAAGATAAAAGCAAGAAGAAAAGTGGGCCAAGCATGAAAACTGAAGGAATATCAATTTACAAGGAACAAATTTCATGTGTGCGTGGGAAGCGGTGGCAATAAGG
Source organism: Furipterus horrens (assembly GCF_987537825.1). Taxonomy (NCBI): domain Eukaryota; kingdom Metazoa; phylum Chordata; class Mammalia; order Chiroptera; family Furipteridae; genus Furipterus; species Furipterus horrens. The sequence continues at coordinate 75,903,625 of NW_028327182.1, forward strand.
GAAAGAGAGTCGCCAGAAATATAGAATTAGAAAGTTTCTATGGGTGTCACTAGTAAGTAACTTGGCACAGAACCCGCATTTCCTGCCCACTATATGTGTTGACACACAAATGAGTCTAGGTTTGTAATATTGCCCAGAGCAGCAGGGGATATCATTTAGCATGCACATGCTCACAAGAGAAACAAAAAGCGAGATTATGAATGAGAATTTTTTGAGTGTCCATAATATGTCATGAACTGTGCTAAGTACTTTGCATATAATGCAGGCTTCATTCCTTCACAATGACCATGTTAAGTGAATGGTATTATCTTTATTCTCGGGTTTCAGTGCCTTATGACAGTAAGTAATGGTGCTGGGAGTGGAACCTCGGGTTTGTTTGAACTGAGAACCCAGGTACTTCCCCTTTGCTGGACTGCATCTGCCTTTCAACCATGACAATGGGGGTCTGACCATAAAAATTTCTGCTGAAAATTTAGCTTGCTGTGTAGCAGGAAGAGTTCCAGACTCTACTTCTTCTAGTTTAGTGCTGCACTTAATCAGCTTGTCTACAAAATGAAAAAAATATATGATAGTACAATTTTATTTTTAATCTCTTTTGAGAAATCTTTAAACACCTGAAACTTTTACTTTTCTATCTTTATCACTCTTCCTAACTAGTGCCCAGAATGATGAACCTCATACAGACATGTTCTCCAGAAGGAAATCCTTCATTGATAGGGTGTAGGACAGAATAATCTTTTTCTAAATGTGATTACATGCCCCAGACAATAAGTTAAAGTGTGAATTTCAGAGATCAGATAAATCCCATGAATGATACGTAAAAATCCTAGGCAGACACAATTAATGATGACACATTGATGTAGTTTTAAATGGACCACAACCCAAATAATGCTGTAGCTGACACGCTAGGCTTGTATTTTTGCCTTGAATAGTTTTTCAACATTTGAATAGAATATTTATGTTTTTATGCTAAAATAAAAGAGCACAGGCAAATAAGCTATTACACGGTCCATTAAAACTACTTTTAAGTGACTCTCTATAGCAAAAGATTGCACAACTTTTACATTTGCAAAATGAACTTTTCAATTAAGCACAGACCATTGTTCTCAGAACTCAAAGAAAGGGCAGATGCCACCTTGGGTCATTTTGTAAATGATAATTGTATATTTTTCTATGAAGTGATAAAGAGAAACCTCTGTAACAGCCACCACACAAATGAGCTATGACTAGCCAACATTAATGTAAAAGGGTAAATCTGGTTATTCAGTTTGAGAAAAGAGCAAGTTTAGGCTACGTTTCATAAACACCCTACTTTCTCTGTTAGATACTTCTTATCAGTCTTTTCTGTTGTTTATGGAGCCTGCAAATTTGAATCAATGACATACCCAAAGATTCAAAAGTGCGTGAGGCATCCTCTCTTTCTTATTTACAGTCTCAAGGAAAACACGGCAAATGTACAAACATCAAATTCTTATTTCTGTGTGAAATCCTGGCACTTTTCCCAAACAGAAAAGATAACAGAATTAAATTATATTCATGCCATTTATGAAAGAAATTGTTCCTGCTTTCATCCAAATGAGGCAGACAACTCATTTTGCTTTAAGTGCTTCAACTGGCAATCAAGCTTTCAGACAGATGAAACAAAAAATGTATGTGATTTGGTGGATCTTCCACTTGATTAGGATATTTTTGTGTGGTTTTCTTTGGATATCCCCTAATGGGATAAATTTTTGCCCTGAATAGCTGCTTGCATCGTAATGGTGTCTATCTAAGATGCGATGTGCTTACAAAAGTTTGCCTGTTTGATCTAAGATAAAATATAAGTATATAGCCAGGCATTCTTTGTGCATGTGAAAAATATTTTTGGTATTCTTTAAATTTATTCTTGTGTGTTTCTGTGGATAATTTCTCAATTTCTTGGATCTATTGAAGATTTCTAAGCTCTGGATTCAGTAATCAGTGGGGATTTATAGGGAGATTCTTTGTAGTTTCATTTATTTTCAAGGATTGGCATTATTAGGAAATGCTTGTGTTTGTTTTTATTCTTTAAACAAACTACATAGAGTTCACTAATTGGAATCTGTTAAAATTGCCGTGTACTAATTACTCTTCTAACAACTATAGAGGTTAGAGATTCTGACTTACCTTGGAACTTGTTATGATCAGGATAGAATAAAGGGACAAGGACCCAGATCTGTACACTGACACAGCAAACTCTGTGACCTGCAGCCCCTCTGAACTGGGGTGCATGAGCTCAGCAGCAACATGGAGTGTCTCCTCAAAGACAGCTGAATAAACTGAAAGGGCTTGAAGTTCGAAGAAAGCCAAGGTCCAAAACTGTAAGAAAAATTGGGAGGGATGGCAGATCACTGGATCTTGAATCAATTATCTATCACAAAAACCAGACAATAAGAGTAGGTAAGAAGAAAATTAAAGAAGAATCCAGAGAAAAAAATCTCACTTTGCTATTTTGTCATTATGTGTAGTTTGGGCAAGTTCAACAGTCTGACAGTAGGTTATATTGGCCAATATTAAGAGCCTAACCTGCATTCTCCCACACTTACACATACATGTTTAATTATACAGTTGTTCAGAGAGCAGCTCTATAAGCGGGAAGCTTTGCAAGTGCTGGGGTAGGGTAGATAACAAGATGATAGTCCTAAGATGCCATTGTTGCTTCAAGCAACTTTTATTTTAGATGAGGAGATGCAAACTTAGGAAAAATTACATTGTACTAGTTTAAATAGTTCAGGACCAAGAGAAATTCAGGACCAAGAGAAGAACCCTGCCTGACTAGTAAAGATAATCACTGTCCAAGGAATCCAGAGGATGACTTGGACACTATGCATTGTGAAGAAGAACAGACAGAAGAAGGGATTGGTGGTGGGAATTAAAGACTCATTTGGACTGAGGGATAGGGACCCCATCTCCCACCACACTTTCTCCTTATGCAGCAAGTGCTTAAATGATTACCATCTTCACACATCTTCCTTCCAGATGTCTTCAGCTCACTCTCCCACCTGCCTCTAGGCATAGCGCTCAGAGAGGAAGCCACACTTAGGGTGCCACACAGACATATACTTACACAGCTCTTTGCATATACTAACCCTTAAGCTCAGAGCAAGCTGACATTTCCCTAAGACAATATGTCATCATGTAAGGTATTTCTCTATTTTTACCAAAGGGAAGTCAATCTTAGCTCTTTTAATAGAGAAGACCCCTTATACTACAAAAACCCTTATTTGATAAAGTTTTTAAATTTCACCTTGGAAATTTAGTGCTTCTCCTCTTGAAAGTCAATGTAGAAAATATTTAAATCTATACATCTAGGTGTATATGTGTATGTATGTATATGTGTACATGCTTATATATATGCAAGTGTATGCAATATGTGTGTATTGTACAGAGTCCTACTGATTAACCTAAAGTGAAAGTCTACTATGTGCCAAGCCCTATGTTGGAAATACAAAAATGAATCAGACATTCACTGTTCTCCAGGGCTATAACCAAGTAGTAAAGAAACCCAGAATGTTAGAAAATTAAAGTACAATGGGAATAAAAAAAGGGAAAGATTAAAGAAATTGCAATGAGTGAATCTGGGACCCTAAGAATTCATTTTTAAAATATTTCAGAATAGAGGTCAATGTCAGACATTTGTAAGAGGGCAGAAAACCCCAAATTTAATAAAACTTTTGATTGATTTGACTGTGTCTACTTATGTTTTTGAATTCAGTAGTTTTCAGTCAAATTTTCCCACCAAATTATAACTGTTGACTAAAGATCAGTCATTTGTATTGACTGATCAGGAAAAACCCAGTAACAACTCATATGCCTGGTGATAGTTATACCTAGAAACCATCAGTTGGAACATCAAAGATGTATTTTGTAGCTGTTGGGATTTTATCTGACTGGGTTGTAGGGCTAATATTTTATTTATTTTCCTATGTATGATCACATAGAATTTCAAAATAAATTCACAATGCTTTAAAAAATATGCATTGTGCATTACTTTCATGTTCAAAACAAGCATATAAAAATTCAAAAATTAGCATATTAAACACTGAATTGCATGCATTCTTTTTTTTTCATTCTGTTTTAATCTTATATCAGGAAGTTTTGAATATAAACATACTCTTTGTCTCTTCAAATACTTCCTTTTGAAGAGGCACATTAGAATCTTGGGGGGAAGGGAGGCACTGTACTTACTCTTGAAACTTTCCCTCCCCCATCTACAAATATTAGTTTTAAATAGCCATGAAATTCGAATAATAGTTCAGGTAAGCAAAAAGAAAAGCTATTTGGATATTTCTCTAAAGATTAAATATTTCTTTAGAGTTCAGCTTACTTCTATTACCTTTTAATAATCATTGATTCTATTTGTTCATTCATTTATTCATTCAAATATTCACTGAGTACCTCTGTGTCAGGCACTTTTCTCAGCTTGATTAACAGAAGGACAAAAATATGTGCCTTTTTGAGTATTAGATTTTAATGCAGGATTTTAGAAAATTGTTTTAAGAAGTAAAATCTATACTATGTTAGATGCTAAGTGCTATGAGGAAAGATAAGAGAAGAACAGCTAGAGAGTGGGGAGAGTAGGTTTGCATCTAATTAGAGCAGTCAAGAAAGCCCTCACAGAGAAGGTGACATTTGAACAATGATCTAAAGGAGCTGAGGACAAGCCATGCACAGATCTGAGGTTGATCAGACAATGGGAACAGCAGGGCAAAGCCCTTAAGCAGGAATGTGCAAGGGGAGAGTGGAGGAAGGTGAGGCAATGAGAGAGGTCCAGCCAAGGTGACAGTTCAAGGCCACGTGATGACTTTGGCTTTTAATCAGAGTGTGGTGGGAAGCCGTTGGACTGCAGTGTTAACAGGATCACTGAGTGCTGAGAATTGTTGAAAGAGAGGGAAGAGGAGCAGAGGCAAGGAGACACCAATTACAATTATTCAGATGGAAAATTACAAGGGTTTAGAGTAGGGTGGTACCAACAGAGGTCCTTGGGACCCTAGGGAACCAGTGGTATTGTTAACAGAGGCTGTTAAGGAAGGAAAAAAAAACAGACCTTGACATGGATACTTGAGTGTGCATATTAAGAATAAGAAAGATACAATTACATGACTTCCAATATATCCTTCTGCATTTTCCTTTTTATCTAATTTACTTAGGTAATTAACTTAGCTAATTACCTATTCAATAGCTTCAATCACCCAATTTAAAAACAAAGTAGGGAAAATATGTTGAAATTTACTGTACTAACAGCTTTCTAAGAAGCAGTTCATGAAATGTCATATCTTCCATGTTTTCAAATTTTTTAAAAGATAAAAAATAGAGATAATTTTCAATTCAACTCTATACCAAGCAAATATATAGTATGATCAGCATATAAGGAAACATTTGACCTGTCAAAAAAATGTGTATAAATAGCATCTGTGGAGAAGGCAGCTTGCCAGAAATATTTTAATATGTCTCAGGATGCTAAAAAAGCAGAACTTTTTCTAGAATATTAAACTCCTATAAAATCTCCCACTTATTAGTTAGGTCTTTATTTTTGTCCAAAGCAAAGAATAATCATGGTTAAAAATAAGAATCGCAGTTTACACTTACTGAGCTGTTATTGTTCTTTTTCTAAGTTGTTCACCTATATCAGCAATTTCAACCTCTTCACCTCGTGGCACACAAAAGCTAATTACTAAAATTCTGCAGCACACCAAAAAAAAATCTATTTTTTGCTGATATGGCCAGAAAAAGTAGGTATAATTTTGATTCATTCACAGCAGATGACTATTGTTGTGTTGGCGGTTGTCATTTATTATTTAACAATCTAAGGGAAAAGAGGTCAGTGGCCCTGACTAAATAGTCAGATATTGCACGTTTTGAAAATTCTTGCGGAACACCAGTTGAAAATTGCTGACCTATACTGACTTTTAATTTTCATATAAAGTCTCTGATGTACAATTATTATCGCCATTTTATAGATTAGGAAATGGTCGTCGTCGGCAGCCGTCCGTCTCGAGAGACGATGGTGTAGCTTCTTAAGAGTCTATCTGCACCGCCGAGAATGGCTGTGCAGTCCGATTCGGGAGTGACACGGTATCTGTCTCCTCCCGTGTTGAATCAACATCTTGCGATGACGCTGGAGTGTCCTCTCCAGTGAAGCTGAAGCTACAGAGCCTGGGCAGGGTGATATGGAGGGTCTGCTGTTGCCCATGCAGCAGACCCCCCCTCTCTTCGCAGCTGAAGGGTCCAAGGGAAAGACAGAGTCAATACAGCTTGGCTTCAGGTGCGCCGCAGGAGTTGCCGGTGTTGACTACAACGTCAAACCGCCTTAGGGACTCCGGCTCCGGATTTTCTGTCGGGGTTTACTCCCTTAGCCTTTCCCCTGAAGAGGTATGCCGCAAGGCAGCGGAGGTTTTTTGGAGTCAGAGTTTTCCTTCTCTGATGTGCGCTGACTGGAAGATCGAACCAGCGACACTTAGCTCGCAGGCCAACGCTCAATCCACTGAGCCAAACCAGCCAGGGAAATAGGAAATGGTGATACCTAGAATTAATAACAAGGGTAGATCGAAAGAGGACAAGGTGTGGAGTTCCTCCTCCTGAAAATCATCAGTACTTTATTCTTTCATGTCCTTTGTTTTCCATATTCTCAGGCCCCAATATATTTGAGAATTATTGAGTTGCAGTCATTTTCTAGATTCTGTAGATCTTTTTTTCTGAAATCAATACCTTCTCTTACCTGTAACTTGTGAATTCTGCTATTCTTTCTCACATTGTAAATCACACCAGATCAAATGTATTTCTATAAATAGGTAAGGCTGCTATGATAACGGTGAATAGGGAAGTCCTCTGTGTCCCAGAGAAAAGTCACTTATGCAAGTCACAGTGAGACCCCATGTGTCAGGGTGTTTGCATCAGGCTGGCCAGGGAAAGGCAAAGAAGGTAGCTATGTGGTGCTGGAGATGATTGGAAGGCTGCTATCTTCATAGAGCTCTCTCCACCTCATCTGGTCAAACCTGAAATGCCATCTTCAAAGTTTTTCCTTCTAGCCTTGAAAGCTTTTTAACTCCAAACATCACTATTAAAAGGCCAGTGCTGCAGGGAAGCAGCAGATAGCCATGACTTAACACAGAGTGTGGCAGGCTGACTGCTGAAAGCAAGATAAAGACCTGCCATATGAGATAGATGTCTACAAGCCAGCAAGAGAGATTAACAAGAGGACCACAAGGACACCAAAGATCATAGTCATGTACCTAATGGCCTGCTTGTGTGTGAATGACAGAGAGAAAAAGAAGAGGGAAAGGGTACAATCTCATTTATAAAATGATTCAAAGGAGATATTGACGATTACAACTTTATTGCCATTCATATTTCACCTTTGAATCCTTCTTGGACGAAGTCTCTTGAAAATTATCACCAATGCTTCTCCTTCCCGGGGCCTTTTGATTGACTAGGCAGGTGGTGTAGCACCAAAGCAAGGGTTGCTGAAGATGTATTTGGACTTTTAGCAGATAACTAAAAGGGTTGACAATCACTGTGTCCTCATTTCATGCACCTAAAAATCCAGTGCCACAATTCTTTGACAGCTGTGCATCTGTCATGGTTACTGACAGTTCTGTAGGTAAATCACAGCAGCCTGTGATCCCAAGCCCTTGAGGAAAAAATAAAATGAAAGATGGCTTGAAAGAGACACCACTGCAGGGCAGAGAGAGCGCGGAAGCGAAATGCCACTGTTCTACCCTGCACTCTGCTTTCTTCAAACCCTAGGGAGTAATAAGCAACTATCTGAGCATTAATTTAACCCATTCTTTAACTCAATGCCATAATCCACAAAATCATAGTCAGAGTGAGACAGGATAGTGAGAAGCGAGGGAAAATACTTGACAAGTAAAATAGGAAAACTGAGACAGATAGCTGAACACAATGGCCAAATAATTTACAGCCAGGTGCAGATGGTCACCTGGGCAGAGGCCTCCAGTGCCTGGCAGGGAACAAAACTGGGAACACAAAGACCTTGCCCCAAGGGAACCTCTCCTCCCCTGGCCTTTTCTCCCTGCAGGTAACATCTAGGCCTCAGCTGTGTTTCAGCTCCAGGCCCAGAAAAGCAGTGATGCCAGAACCAAGTGCAATGACTAAAGACCCCCTGCCCTGTCACTGACCAATCAGTGGAGACCATGACGGTGGAAGGGCACACCTGGAGAAGTGATGGATATTCTACTGAAACCCTCCCCTGAGACCTCCCCTGGGATTCCCGCCTGCAAGAAAGGGATGGAAGCCTCAAGACAGAAGACCCAGCATGTGCTCTCCCTCTGGGGAGCAGCCTGTGTCATTTCCTTTTTCCTCTCCTCCCCGCCTCCCGCCCTCCAACCCATCTCCACCTCTTTCCTCACAAACACGTGTCTCCTAAACGCTAAGGCAATGGGCAGCTGGCAGCTTGCCCCAGCTTATCCTCCGAACCTGTTCCCAAAGCCCTCTTTTCTCTGACTTCCCAGTGAGCTAAGGCAGCCCAGCCTGGGCTCTCCTGCTGCTCCTTCTATGCTAAGCCCTTCCTTGTTTCACTGTTCCCAGCTTTGATAAATGCACCCTCATAGTCACCTGGACTTTGTCGTGAAATCTTTTCACAAAGTCAAGAACCTGCACACTACTGCTGGCCCTAGACAGACCCACTCAGGGCCAGGCCCCTGTCCAGTGACAAGAGTACAGTCTACTCTGTGCAGAAAGCAATCTATAATCAAAAGTTGTGTTTTAGAAGAACACAAATTTTATGAAAATGCTTTATATTAAAACAAAACATGCACACACCCTGCTATGCTGTTAGTTGTCTAAATTCACTGAGATCTATGGCACTCCCATGGGGCCCAAAAGAAAGAGCACATTTTATGTTCTGGAATCTTTATTTGTATCATATCAGCATCCAGACCAGGAAGAAGCTATTTTGCCCATCTATTGTTATTTAATATATAGTTAAAAACCACCCGAGTGGAATTTAAATAATAAATTGCTTCATAGTATGCTTATTTATTTCATTCAGTTTGAATCACAAAAACAAAAAACAGTTCAATTTTTTTGGTTGTTTGCAGTTTGCTATTAGCAATCACATTAATAGTGATAACCTCCAAGGCTAAACTCAAAGTTGTATAGGGCTGATTTTGTCCAAAGAATGACATCTATCCTCTGCCATATAAAGCACATCTAAACCTTCTTCCAATAAAGAAGCTCTTTAAATATTTAGCATGAGCTACTCTGTCCCTTCTGAATCTTCACAGTAGGGTAACAATTTCCCAGTCCTTTCTTGGGTCAGGCATCCAACATAGCTAAAATTGTCTTTTAATTACTGAGAATAAATTTATTTCATAGCTTTAGGTTTTGTTTGGAAATAGCTTTTGAAGATGCAAGGCCATTTGCTTCCTGATTCCATTTTCAAGGCTTTGCAGCTCTACTATTTAAATAGAGAAAAGATTGTCTTAGAAAAATGTGTGTACTTTAATTGACTGTTTGGTACCCTGAGGTCTATGCCTGCAAGCTATGGGATGAATTCAGATGGTTTAACATTCAAACATCCTGTACATTGTCGTCGGCAGCCGTCCGTCTCGAGAGACGATGGCGTAGCTTCTTGAGAGTCTATCTGCACCGCCGAGAATGGCTGTGCAGTCCGATTCGGGAGTGACAATCCCTGCCGCACTTGTTACAGGTGAAGGCAGATGGCCGTTGTTGCTGCTGTTGACGCTGCTTCCGCCTCGATCTTTTCTGGACCGCCTCCTCGTTGCGCGCAGCCTCCGCGCGTGACGTACCTTGCCTGACCGCGAGCCTCCAGGCTAGGCGGTCGTCTGCTTGAACTTCCCATGTGTTGAGATTGATGGAGCATTGTGTCATGTCCTTTTTGCAGATGTCTTTGAACCGCAGTTTTGGGCGCCCTGTCATCCTCTTGCCTTCTGCTAGCTCGCCGTAGAGGAGGTCTTCGGGGATACGGCCTGCATCCATTCTTTTGACATGGCCGAGCCACCTGAGGCGTCTCTCGCTAAGAACTGCATGCAAACTGCTCATATTGGCTCGCTTCAGCACCTCGGTGTTGGGGACCTTATCCTGCCAGGCGACATGCAGGACGCGTCGCAGGCACCTCTTGTGGAAGCTGTTGAGTTTCCTTTCGTGCCTTGCGTAGGTGGTCCACGTCTCGCTGCCATAGAGGAGAGTGCTGAGTACGCAGGCTTGGTAGATGCGCAGTCTGGTTTTCTCAGTGAGGCTGGAATTGTTCCACGCTCGCCGGTTCAGTCTGGCCATAACTGTGGCTGCCCTGGCGATTCTCCGGTTGACCTCCAAGTCGACTGACAGAGAGCTCGAGATGGTGGACCCGAGGTAAGTGAAGTCGTTGACAACCTCCAGGGTGTATCCGTCGATGGTGATGCATGGGAGAGTCCCCGTGCCTTGAGCCATAACATTCGTCTTCGTCAGGCTGATGGCTAGTCCGAACTCCTTGCATGCGTGGGAAAGGCAAGTGACTAGCTGCTGGAGTCCCTCTTCGGAGTGTGATGTCAAAGCTGCGTCGTCGGCGAAGAGCATCTCACGGATGAGCACCTCTTTGACTTTGGTCTTGGCTCGTAGACGGGCCAGGTTGTAGAGCTTGCCATCGGATCTGGTGTGAATGAAGACACCCTCGCTGCAGTCCTTAAAGGCGTATTGGAGGAGCATGGAGAAGAAGATTCCGAACAGCGTAGGCGCGAGGACGCAGCCCTGCTTTACTCCGCTGCTGACTGGGAAGGCCTCAGAGGTTGCGCCGTTGTAGGACACCGTGCTGTGCATGTTGTCGTGAAAGGACATGACCACAGCAAGCAGATGTGGTGGACAGCCAATCTTCCGTAGCAAGCTGAAGAGTCCGCTTCGACTGACCAGATCAAACGCCTTCGTGAGGTCAATAAAGGCGAGGTAGAGTGGTTTATGCTGCTCGTGACACTTCTCCTGCAGCTGGCGTAGGGAGAAGATCATGTCCACTGTTGATCGGCCAGCTCTGAAGCCACACTGGGACTCTGGGTAGACGCGGGAAGCAAGGGTCTGCAGGCGGGCAAGAGCGACCCGGGCGAATACTTTGCCGACGATGCTGAGGAGAGAGATGCCCCGGTAGTTGTTGCAGTCGCTGCGGTCTCCTTTGTTCTTGTACATGGTGATAATGTTGGCGTCTCTCATATCCTGGGGGATGTAACCCTCTTTCCAGCAGCGACAGAGTAGATGGTGGAGCGGCTGTAGCAGGACTGGTTTCCCGCTCTTTAGGATTTCTGGAGGGATTCCGTCGCTTCCTGGTGCTTTCCCGCAAGCGAGGCGGTCGATGGCTTTGCTGAGCTCTGCCGCAGTAGGTGGGGTGTCTAGCTCCTCCATGACTGGTAGGTCTGGGATGGCGTTAAGAGCAGTGTCTGTTACGGTGTTCTTCGTTGCGTACAGCTCGAGGTAGTGCTCGGTCCACCGCCGCATTTGCTGTTCCTGGTCAGTGATGACCTCACCTGTCTTGGACTTAAGGGGGGCGATCTTGGAGGGGATTGGGCCTGTTGCCTTCTTGATACCCTCATACATTCCTCGTGCGTTGCCTATATCGGCGGCTTCCTGAATGCTTCTGCACAGGTTTAGCCAATAGGTGTTGGCACAGTGGCGGGCGGTCTTCTGGACTTTGTTCCTGGCAGCCCGTAGAGCTTGAAGTGTACTGGGAGTGGGCGTGACCTTGTAAGCCAGTAGGGCCTTCCTCTTAGCCTCGATCACGGGTTCCATTTCTTCCCAGTGAGCCTCGTACCAGTCAGCGTTCTTCCGCTCTTTCTTCCCGTAAGCAATAATGGCGGAGTTGTATATGGCGTCGCGGAGACGTGGCCAATTGGATTCGATAATGTCATCTGCCACCACTCCCTCGCCGAGTGCATCTTCCATCTTGTTGATGAATTGCTGGGTCTTAACTGGGTTGCTGGCACAACTGGTGTTGATGCGTGGGCGACCCTTCATCTTGGAGTGGTGCAACCTCTTCGGCATTATGCGCACCTTGCTTACCACGAGGGCATGGTCCGTGTCGCAGTCTGCACTGTGGTAGCTGCGGGTAAGGAGGGTGCTGCCAATATCCATTCTTCTGGTGATGATGAGGTCAAGCTGGTGCCAATGGCGGGAGCGGGGGTGCCTCCATGACACCTGGTGGATCTCTTTGCACTTGAAGAATGTGTTTGTCACGCACAGGCCGTGGTGACACGAAAGCTCAAGCAGTCGCTGACCATTCTCATTGATCTTTCCTCTCCCAAAGTTTCCAAGGCAGGTGGGCCAGGCCATGTGGTCGGCTCCTACTCTTGCATTGAAGTCTCCAAGGAGATAGAGAGCGTTACTTCTGGGGATCTTGGATAACGCTTCGTCCAGTGCATGGTAGAACTGTTCTTTCTCTTCGGTGGTGGCGCAGAGGGTTGGGGCATACGCGCTAAGAATGCTGACTGGGCCGAAAGTTGTTGACAATCGGAGGGTAAGTAATCTCTCTGTGCCTCCTGTGGGTGGCTCTATGGAGTTAACAAGTGTGTTCTTCACAGCGAACCCAACACCGTGCTGTCTTGGTTGGTCCGGAGACTTCCCTTGCCAGTAGAAGGTGTAGTTGGTTTCTCTGATAGTTCCGTTGTCGGCCAACCGGGTCTCCTGTAGAGCCGCAATGTCGATGTTTAGTCGTGCCAGTTCCCTATCGATGACAGCGGTTTTCCTGGCACCCTTGATCCACGGAAGGTCTGCAGTAAGTCCGGGGCACATGGTCCTGATGTTCCAGCTAGCGAGGCGAAGAGCTGGAGGCTTCTTTCTTGTTGTTTGCTTGGAATTAACTGGTGCGGGTGTTTTGTGGCCCACTTTTCGAGAGGCGCCTCTCTGATCCCCATGCACCCAGTGGGGCAGGCGAGCCATGGCGAGACGGTAGCTGTCCAGTGAGGTGCGATGACCTCTCCCACCGTCAGAGGAGACCCCTGGCGCTCGTTTCCTTCGCCAATCGGATGAGCTTATAACCGGTATCTGTCTCCTCCCGTGTTGAGTCGACATCTTGCGATGACGCTGGAGTGTCCTCTCCAGTGAAACTGAAGCTACAGAGCCTGGGCAGGGTGATATGGAGGGTCTGCTGTTGCCCATGCAGCAGACCCCCCCTTCTTCGCAGCTGAAGGGTCCAAGGGAAAGACAAAGTCAATACAGCTTGGCTTCAGGTGCGCCGCAGGAGTTGCCGGTGTTGACTACAATGTCAAACCGCCTTAGGGACTCCGGCTCCGGATTTTCTGTTGGGGTTTACTCCCTTAGCCTTTCCCCTGAAGAGGTATGCCGCAAGGCAGCGGAGGTTTTTTGGAGTCAGAGTTTTCCTTCTCTGATTTTAGAGATGTCCTTCCTCTTTCCTCCTTTACAGTCTTGAGGGCAGCATTTACAGGCTAAAATAGAAAACTGGCAGTGTAACCTTCTAAACAGATACTACCAATACCCTGCTTGGGTATACTCACCCAACAATAAACATCTCTTAAATGTCCTCCAAGTGCCATGCCTCGAATTAGTAAATGGCAGTGCAATGGCAGCCAAACATTTGGATCAATTTCACTAAGTAAACCACCAACACAAGTAGGTTTTTAAAACAATAGAATAGTGTCTCATTTTATTAAAAATAATAACTATTTTTAAGCAACTTACCAGCAACACTGAATAAAAACCTGGCTGTGTTTCCCACTGTTTCAACTGCTCCTCAGCTGGCTTTAACACAGCAGTATCCTGACTGGTGGCCTGAGTTAAGACTTGAAGAACAACAGTGCTGGCACTATTGAGATCCATGGAAACCAATTGGCTCAGTCCGAATAGCCCGGCTCTCCAGCTTCCACTGTCCAACACGAAGCGGCGTCGGTTGGTCCCGCGCCCCACGCTTGCAAGTCCACGCGCCGCCGCCCACTGATGCCGAAAGCGGCTTCTAGGAACGCGCCATGTTCTGAGTCGCAGCTCTAAACGATGCGGACGCTAGAATATCGCGTCACAGACATCCACAGCAATAAAAAAGATCAAAATACTGATACACAAAACAACACAAATGAATCTCAAAAAGCATTACGCTAAGTGAAAGAAGCAAAGCATAAAAGTCTACATGAAGTTCTAGAAAATGCAAAATTATAGAGACAGAAAGTAGATCACTGGTTGCCTTGGGCTATGGGGCTAGAGGAAAGGATGATACAACAAGACACAGGATAATTTTTAGGGAGATGGAAATGCTTTAATCTTGATTCAATAGTAGTTATGCTACCGAAAAGCAATTTGGGGTCCTGCTGCCTGCCGCCACCCTCTAGGCAAAATTCCAGAAGCAAAGGTTTGGTGATAAAGAAAGTCTATCCAGTCACAGCTTCAATTACTTAAGCCTATCAATTAAGGCTAAACTCTAACACCTGGGCCCTGCTATCATTTCCCCCTGTTTTAATCACCTTATTTCTATAGGGCTAGTTACAAACTAAAACAGCATAAAATACAAAAACTACACAACTTTGGAAGAATGACAGGCTTCTGCCTCATAGCCTGTTCCCTCTAGAACACCCAAAGAATAAACCAGGGACCCTCTGCCAGGCCAGCCCAATCCTTTAGAAAAATAGGAAGCCCCACACTTTGTTCTTCCACAGAGACACGAACTTAACAATATACTGTCTAAAAACGCTTTAAGAGAACTCCAGAAACCAGTTAAAAAGTCATAATATCCCAGGAAAGTGCAAAGCCAAAACCAGCTACATTAAAATGGTTAAAAAAATTATTTCACCCATGAGAGCCCCTCCCCTAAGCCAGCACAGAAACAACCTTAAAGAAATGAAGACCTAATAATTATGAGACAAAAATAAAAACGACCATCTTAAATAAGTTCAATGAACTTCGAGAGAAAACAGACAACTAAGGAAAATCAGGAAAATGATGCATGAACAAAATGAAAATATCTTAAAAAACAGAACTTCAGGAATTGAAGAATATAATAATTCAATTAAAATATTCACTAGGAGGACTTCTGGCCAAGATGGAGGCATAGACAGACATGCGGCGTCTCCCTCCACAACTAAGAAGGAATACCAAATATGTATATATATTGTATTTAAAAGGAACATAACAATAGTAATTATTAACATATTAAATTGATGTATTTTAATATCATTTCCTTAATACTAAATTAGTAAGACTGAATACAAATATCAAGAATATACTCTAGAACCAGCTCTGAATATGTTTCATTTTATTCATATACGTACAAGTTTTACAGAAGACAATATGTGTTCACTGTGTATCTCTAAGAAAATAAGGCTTGAGGCGTTGAAACCAGGGGCCATTGAAATAGACTCAAGCCTGTACATTGTAATGGCTGTAGTATGGAGTAGCACTGGCCTTCTTTAACTGGGGCTGCAGCAAACTCTGATCTTAGTGAAGTTTCCTTAGATTAAACTCACAGGGGAGAGACATTCCATAGTGCAAGTCTAAGGCAGAGCACACCAACATACCTCATGTCATCCTTGGGATAGATAACATGATAAAAAGCAGTGGTTTCCAAACTCTGCCCCACAGAGCCCAAGGTTCTTCACTTGGGGTACCCTAAGTGCTATGCTTGGAGTTTGATATGAAACTGACCGGTGTTCGAGATCTCTCACTCACTCCCCTTTAAACTAGGGCAGCTATGCTTTATCTGTTTTACATATTAGATTCAATTAAGGTTCTTTTAAAACATAATTCTTTTACTTTCTCTTCTTTATTCCTTTTTATTTCTTTGAAAAGCCCTAGTGTAATTATTAAGATCATTAACTTTTCCACTTAATAGTTCTATGACTTTAATGTTTTTGAACCATAGTTTTCTCATCCATAAAATGGGGTAATAATGTTCATAAGGTGGTTTTGAGGATTAAATGCGATAGTAATGATTTCTTCATACTTCTAGAAAAGCTTTCTTTTCTCCGCTTCTTCAATACCACCTCTATCAGTTAGGTTTGCGCAGAGGAGTACAGCCACCATAATTAACATTGTACAGAGCAAGGGCAGAGCAAACTGTTTGAACACCTTTGACAATTCAATAAGAAGCCACTGTCAACCATGAGAGTTATGTCAAGTGCTATGGCAAGACTGAGGTAATGGGGTGTAATGCAGCACCCTTCAAAGGGATCCAGAAATCCCCAAACCACAGGTCTGGACACTGGATAAGGACTCCATCTGGACATTGATATGAAAGGGACCTCTGTCCCCTGGTGGACTATAATAACGTGGAGCTCCGACCACCCAACACTCCAGCTTGGTTGTACCACGGGTCATCTCGGAGACCTGCCAGATTTTCATGCCAGCGATGTGTGCTGCCCCTGTAGTACCTGGCTTGAGACCAATGCCTGCCTGTCTTCGTGTGGGTGCTGCCAGTGACTGGGACTTTGTACCGGAGGCTAGCTCAGCTCGCTTCTATGGTGTAAGCTCCCCCTCTCCGTGTGTAACCTGCATATAACTCTATTGGTTGTTGGGGAGGTCTCCCCTAATAAACCTAGCACTGTAGAAAGACACAGACATGTGTGAGTGATTCGTTTTGGGAAGGCTCCCTTGCTCACAACAAATATAGAATAAAAAATTATAAGGATTGACCTTATGTAATTCTGGGAATTAGTGAGGCAGTATATGTACTGCTTGTGTATCTAGTGTCAGGCCTGAAGTCAACAGGTTCAGCTGTCAGGAAGGATGGGCATGAGGAAGAAAAGAATAAAGACCACTCACAAGGGAAAACGGAAATCCACGAGGACAACTGGAGGCTGTGTCTGAGTCTTTGTTCCAGCCTCAATGATACACGTGACCTGCAAGAAAGGCTGAGGACTTGCATCAGGTTCCCACACCCACATCTGCCCCAGGCTTCAGCAGCATTGAAGGTGGAGATCCAGTGGGAGCTCGAGGTGCCTATGGGCCTGGCTCCTACTGAAGTCATCAAGGTGAGAGAGCAGATCAGCAGTGCTCTGGTATCAAGGAGTACTAACTGCTCCTCCGCTCTCCTCCACACTCCCTTCTCTTTACCTACCACTGTCTCTGTAGACAATACAACAGTCCTATGGCTTTAACGTCCACCTGTATGTTGATGATTCCCTGGTGGGTGACAAATGATGTTGAACACCTTCTCATGTGCTTATTGATCATTTTTGTATCTTCTTTATGACACATCTGATCAAGTATTTTGTCCTTTGGAAAAATTGGGTTGTTTGTTTGTCTTTCCTATTGATTTGTAGGAGTTAATTGTATATTCTGGAAACAAGTTCAATCAGATATATGTATTGTATTGCAAATATTTTTTTCCCTAGGATGTGGCTTAACTTTTCTGTTTTTTTCTTTTTTCTTTTTGCTTAATCCTTTACCTTTTTAACTTTTTGTTTTCTTAATGGTTTTTTTTTTGTTTTGTTCTGTTTTGTTTTTAAATAAGGAGAGGCTTTTGATTGTTATAAAATTCAATTTTTCCTTTTTTATGTTCAATGTATTTTGTTTCCTAAGAAATCTCTGTCTACCTCAAATTCATAAAATATTTACCTACATTTTTGTAGAAAAGATGTAGCTTTTACATTTAAATCTAATAAATCTGAATTTTAATATGTGTTATTAGGTAGAGAAGTTGATGCACAGTTTTTTGTTTCACACATTTATCCAGTTGTTCTAGCACCATTTTTTGAAAAAGTATTTTTCACCTTTGAATTGCCTTAAGACCTTTGTTGCAAATCAATGAAGGAGGTCAAAAGGTAGTAACCTTCAGTTACAAGATAAATAAGTATTGGGGATGTAAGTAGAATATGATAAATATAGTTAACTGTATGGTATATTTTAAAGTTGCTAAGAGAGTAGATCTTGTGTGCTCTCATAACAAGAAAAAAAACTGTATCTATATGAGATAATGGATATTAACTAAAGTTGTATCTATATGAGATAATGGGTATTAACTAAACTTTTTGTAATAATAATTTCACAATATATGTACTTCAAGTCATTATGGGGTACACTTAAACATATAGAGAACTGTATTGTCAGTTATATCTTAAATGACCCTTTATGTGTGGATCTAGTTGTGGAACCTCAATTCTGTTCCATTGATACAATTTCTCCATCCTTATGCTAATGCAACACTTTTATGATTGCATCAAATTTTATAGCAAATCTTAAAATCTTCAAGTGTGAGTCCTCAGATTTTTTTCAAAATTGTTTTAGCCATTCTGGTTACTTAGATTACTATATTAATTTAACAATCCATTTGTCTGTTTCTACAAAGAGCCTGTTGGAATCTTGATTGAGTTTGCCTTGAATATAAAGGAAAACTGATATCTTAACAGCATTGATTTTTTTAGTTCATAAATATGGTATATATATATATATATATATATATATATATATATATATATGTATCAGTTTAGGTTTTTCTTAATTTCTCTCAAAATGTTTTGTAGTTTTCAGTCCTGTACATCTTTTATTAAATTTATTCTTAAGTGTTTTAGAATATTTTGATACTATTCTGCTGGAGTTTTTAAAAAATTTTATTTTCCAGTTGTTTGTAGCTATTTTAAAAATACAATTGATTTTTTTCTATTTACCTTGTGTATTGTGACTTTACTAAATTTATTTATATTAGTAGTTATTTTATACTCCCTTAGGATTTTCTCTGTAAACAATCTTATCTTCTATAAATATAGACAATTTTACTTCTTCATTTCCAATCTTCAAGCATATTTTTTCTTTTTCTGTTCTTATTGCACTGCCTAGACTCTCCAGAGCAATGATGAATAGAAACAATAAAACAGGCATTCTTAGCCTTTTTTTTTTTTTATCTTAGGAAACTTGTCAGTATTTTACTATTTAATATAATATTAATTGTAGTTTTTTGATGCGTGCTCTTTATTAAATTAAGAAAATTCTTTTGCAGTATGCTGACAATTTTGATCATGAGTGGATGTAGAAATCTGTCAAATGCTCTTTTATGCATCTATTATAATTATATTATTTTCTCATTTTTTCTGTTAATATAGTGAATTACTATATTATTTGACTTTTAGATGTTAAACCACTCTTACTTCTTGGAATAAACAAACTTTGTTGTAATATGATTTATCTATTATGTATGTATAGATATAAACATGCATGTCTGTATCTGCATTGTTTCTGATTTGCTAATTTTTAAAGGATTTTTCTGTCATGCCCAAGGTCAATATTGGTTTGCAATTTTTTTTTTATTTTAGAGCCTGTCAGATTTGTTGTTAGTGTTATGCTGGCTCAAAAACAAGTGTAGAAGTGTTTCTTCCTCCTCTATTCACTGAAAGAATTTGCATAAGTAGATACTATGCAATCCTGTAATGTTTGATAGAATTCTCCAATGATACCCTCTGGGTCTAGAGCTCTTTTCCTGCCTTCTTCCCAGGTTATTCAAATGCTTTCTATTATCCTATTTTATTTTCTCTATAGGCTCTTTAGCTTTATGCCTTTGTATTTATTTCTAGGGGATTATAGTATGCATCCTTAAAAGATCACTGTCTATTCAGAGTTAATACTTATCATTTCACGTAAAACATAATGACTTCCCAACAGTATTGTTATCCTCCTAGTCATTGTTGTGCTATTGTTGTCACATATACATGTTTTACATGTATATGTATTAAAAATACCACAACACACAATTCAGTGTTTTAGCATTGTATTAAATTGTCCATTGTCTTCAAATACATTTAGAGGAATAAAAAGGTAGATATCCACATATTAATAATTTGGTGTTCATCATCTTTTCCTGTACATACACATTTCCAGCTGGTGTCATTTTCCTCTCACATAAAGGACTTTATAAGCATTTCTGTGATGTAGGTCTGCTGGAAGACTGTTCTCTTAGTTTTTATTGAAAATGTTCTAATTCTACTTTCAGTTTTGAATGGTATTTTTGCTGGATATAGAATTCTCAGTTGACAGCTTTGTTTTGCTTAGTTTGTTTCTTTTACCACTTTTTGTTCCTTGAACAGACCAAGTGCACTTCCTCTCCTAGCTCTCTGCACTTGCTGTTCACTACCCCTGGACAACTCTTGAACTAGTTCTTTGTATCACAGCTTAATTCTCATCCCTTTGGTTTCACATCATACTTCTCAGAGAACTCTGTTGACCATGCTGTCAAAAATTACCCTTCTTCCCTGTTTCTCTGTCATTATCCTGTTTACACCCTGTGTGACACTCTCACAATCCTTAATTATGTTTTTATTTGTTTACTAGTTTCTTGTGTTCCTACCTGACTAGCTTCATAATGAACTTTATTCTGTCTATTTTATTCTCTCCTGCATTCTTGGCATTCAGCAAAATAACTGGAATCATAATAAAGGCACAATATTTCTTTAATGTAGAAGAGATGCAACTAAAGTTTCAGGGACATCTAAAGTTTAGCTTTGCTTGACTTGAAAAGACATGCAGAGTAGTCACAAACTGCTCAGTTTTCCAGGACCATCTGTTCTACACACTGTGCTCAGGAATGTAAGTACAAAAGCAATGCATCTTCAAGATTTTTCAGACTCTCTGAGTTAGAAACAATCTACTCCTCCAGTTCCCATAACACTCATCCTGACTGTGGTAATTTTTATGATCTACCTAACACTGTTGCTGTTTGTATACATATATTCTCTCTCCGACTAGACTGTCAGCCCCTTGAAGGCAGGGACTGTATGTCCTAATACATATTGGCAATCCTGCAGAAATAACCTCTGGGTCTGCCAAGGTTTTAGGATACTCTTAATATGGTATTGCACTGAAAATAAATTAAATAGAAAAAGTTAGCATTTTTGTCTAATACGACTCTCTATTTCTCTGAGAAAAAGGGAGCTATAAAATTCAAAGCAGTTAGAATTTCAGCTGAGCATTAATAAAGCCCTAAGTTCCCACCAAGGACACTGTGTCATGTGTGGGGGTGGACTTCTTTGCCCCTTCGCTGCCTTTGTTCTTGTTTATATGCATTGCCTTTCTAGTTTATACTCCCTGTAGTCCGCATAGCAATAAAGTGCCAAATATTTCCTGCCCACGCCTCTGTTTGGCTGCAGAGCATGAGAACTGTAATGAAAAGCAACAGATCAGAATATTTTTTTAGACTTGTTGGTAATGTTAAAAGTTCCCATTTTTAAACATAAATATTTATGCCTGTTGCCAAGCTGAACCTCCATTTGTTATAAGGAGGACCTTTGATTGGTCTGTAGTCTGCAGAAGAACCATATAAAAATAGTTATCATTTATTATGAGAAGATTGATGGAGAACTGAGAAGGAGGAAGCCCTGAAGCTGGTTTTCATATTTTGATTCAATGCATAAAAGAGAAAATAAGGATTCAAACAACTCATAGCATAGTCCTTGTGATAGTGGTACAGCCTCGGGGTTTAGGGTCTACAGTAATCTTTCTGAATCATGCACATCTGTAAAATGCAAAAGTGATGTAAGTACAGCTCTTTTTTTATGGAATAACATTTTTTTAAAAGACCTACTATTGTTCTGACACATTCAAGTTACCAAAAGGCATATGAGTCTATGGGGCAGTACTTTCTAAAGTGTGTGTTTGTTGAGGGTTGGGGTTACAAGTTGGAAACTTCTTGTGTATTCCCAGGCCCCATTCCAAGCTGATAGAATCAGAATCTCCCGGAGTTGTGCCTGAGAATCTACATTTTAGCATCATCACTAGAGGCTGTTTCTGCACTCAGAAGTTTGGGAGTCATTGCTTGAGGGAATAGAGAGTCAACAGTTGTCTACTTCACCTCTGAATCATTAGTCTTTGCCTGGAAATTTTGAGTCCCTTAGATTGCTTGCTAAGAAGATCCCAGAGATCTGTGATTGCATTGCTTTTTTTTTTTCCCATAACTAAATTGACTCTTAATTGAACAATTAGGGATGTCAATGTCCAATTATGTGATTGATGCTAGAACAACAAACTAGTTTTTATACTGGTCAATCCAGCTTATCCTATGACACATCAGATAGATTTTTATGGAACATGCATTGGGCCATAAAAATTTGACAGTCTCCCCAAAGTTCTGTTCTTTGTCACATTGACCTCAGAGCAATTCTGCAATGTTCAGTGAGACTCATTAGATGTAATCAGAAAGTAACCTTACTCTTGCCCTCACTGCCCTTTCAAACTGTCTGTGGGGTTAATTTCTTCCTACCCCTGGGATAAAAACTGAAGTTAGTTTGATGACTTATTGCTTACTTTTAAGCATAGAGGTTTCTTTACTCATTTCTAGATACATAAAAATTCTCTGCCATTAACTGATATATCTAGGATAGAAAAATATTTTTTAACTATCTTCTAACATTATTAAAAGTTGATTTTTCCCTTCCTTAGCTTAGTTCTGCCTGGGTGGCCTGTTTGCTGTGGGAATAGATTGTGCGGTAGCAGGCTCTCTTTTTCTCTGCCTGGGGCTTTTGCTTTTCTTCTAAAGATTTGCACTTTTTTCTTTACCTCAGCAGATTGCCTCAGGTTCCTCCAGGGCTGAGGGATTCAGTGTATCAAGTGAGGAAGGCAAAGGGGATTAAGGTTTACTTGACAGATACCTATACAAAGCTGGCATAGCTCTTGCCTGGCTTGGCAGGGTTTGTGAACTGACTTCTTACTGAAGGATTTCATGGCTTGTTTGGGAACTCAGCATTGCTTGATCTGAGCTAAATATTTCCTTTGGGGTCGTGTTGACCCTCTAGATTTACAGCTGAACACTTCCAGCATCTTTCTTTTGAGGTCTTATTACCCTCAACTCCAATATCTAAGACATCAGCAAACCAGCTCTTCTCATACATGGTACACACATGGTCTATGGGAACTTTCACATATCTTACATTCTGACACGCTCTGTGAATACAGACTGTGCCCAATTCTGCTACCTTTCTTACTTAGCCATCAGAGTAAGTAATAGCCAAGTCTCTAAGAGCTTTGGATCTTGCAAGTGGTTTAAACTGTCCAAGACACTGCTTCCCAAGTATAAGCAGGCATGCCTCAATCTCTCTAGGTAGTTCATTGAGTCATTTTCCCATTGGCTACAGGTGAGAGAGAACTACCCCCATCTCACATGGAGGAGGGTAAAATTCATAGTATGGTATAGTTTTAAGAAATTCTCTACCTTTTTCTTTCTTTCTTCTATCTCTTTTATGGACTGGAGGTGAATGATCAGCTCGGGGTTGGAAACTGGTTCTTGATCACTTCCTTTGGATGCCCTGAACTGGGGCTCTCATATTCAGTTTAGTAGTCATGGGTGTGTAGTTAGCATCTATGTCTTAGGGCTTCAACTTAGGGCTTCATCGGGACATTGGGCCAGAAAGGGCTCCATTTTAACATCTCTTTGTAATCATAATAATAGCTTATTTATGTTGATTACTTGTTATGTGTCAAACACTCTCATACATGCTTTATCTCACTCAGTTTTGCCCACAATCATAAAAGAAATCAGAAGTACAGAGAAGTCAAATAATTTGTATAAAGTCACCAGGTAGTAGGTTGTAAAATTCTTCCAACAATGTGCATTATTTTCTTTTTAAGAAAATAAGAACTTTGTCTCTTAGAAAGAAAATACTATGCATTCATCAGAAAAAAAAGCTACGGCTGTTTAATAACCTGTCTTTTACAATGATAAAACATTGCATTTTGGAGCAAAATTAATAAAAATACTCTCACTTGCTAAGGATTTTAATATCTCTTATTCACTTAATTCTTACAACAGCCTTGTGATGTGAATAGTCTTGTATTCATCTTGTAGACGAAGAAAGCTGAGGCCAGGAAGATAATATGTGACTTCCTCGAGGTCACACAACCAGAAATAATTGAAGTCAGGATTTAAATCTGAAGTTTCAGGTCTTGACTATAGGTTTACTTTCCTCTCTGCTCTGAAGGGACACACTAGCAGAAGGACTATGTTCAATTGTAGGTCTCTGTGTTGTGACAAATGTTTAAAGCTGCTTCCTAGCAGGTTTGATTCTACATGAGTCAACATCACAAAGGAGTCAGGTTTTTCCTAAACTCCTTGAAGCAAAGAGCAACTTACTCATCTTGGAATCCCCAGCGCCGGGTCCAAAGTTGATACTCTATTAATGAACTAATTAAATGAATAAACAAGTGAATAGATAATTTTCTTTTAAACCCTCTGGTGGAAAGTAAACTTTCATGTAAATTTGGTTAACATATAACCCTTTGGAATACTTACATTATATAAGATGGTCCTGGAAGAGGAACCCAAATAAATGATATGTAAGTTGTTTTCTGATTCTGCCATCAGAGTAGTGTGGAAGAGGAATTGAGAAGAGATTTATCTGGAGTCTCAAATTTCAAGCAGATATGACAGCTTACCATGTCTATCTGCCTTGAGGAAAAGTAGACTGCTTCTTTGCTCGGGTTACAAAATTTCCAGAAACATTTTACATCAAAAAAGCATGTTCTAATAATGCCAGTCATCTATAAATGAAGCAAGCAGCTTCTATCATATTCACAATTATAATACCTCTTCTATACGACCTGTAGACTGGGCTCTGGAAGGAGGGATAGAAGTGTTGTTGGTGAGATGGACCAGATCATCTCTAAAATGCTCTGAGCCTGAACTTATGGAGATTCCTGGATTCATTCAGGGCTTTGAAGACAAGCATGCAGCTAATCAGGTCTGTCTGTTGTCCGCAGGTCTGAGGCGCAATTACAGATGTACCATCTGCAGTGTCTCTCTAAACTCAATAGAACAGTATCATGCCCACCTGAAAGGATCCAAACATCAGACCAAGTAGGTACTTTCATACTTTCACTCTTTGGTCCTTTCATATGTGATTTTTAGATGATGATTAGATAGAAACTACATCTCTTTATCTCCAAAGTTCCCTTGATATTTTTGCTGCTGGAAGCTCCAAAAGTCCACTTAGTACTACTTGAAGAATGGCTTCTTCTCCTTTTGTGGCACAAGTAATGACAGGCTTTCTTTTTTCATCTTTCAGGGACAGTTCAGCACATTTTTATAAACTTCAGGAATATTTTATATCTATGCCAAGTGATTTTAAATAAACAGTGTTATCTCTATTTGGGTGATGTGACAGACTTTAGAGTTGTTAAGTCAAATTTTAGACATATGAATGTCTTCTACCATTTCTCGATGGGTATGGTTAATTAGTATAGAAACCTAACAAATTTTATGGTATATTAAATTATTTATGTACATAAGTATTTCCAATTAAATGGAAGCTTATTTTATTACATAACAAACTTCTGATGATTTTAAACCTGAAAAGGCTAATCAGGCATAAGTACCTACATTTTTACTTCTGATCTCTTTAAGAATAAATGACATTGCTTTGTAGGTATTTTTTAAAGTAGCTGCTAGGACTGCTAATAAAATCTAACAAAATAGGGGAAAAAAACAAAGAATGTCTCAAAAATATGTAATTTTTCTGAGTACAATTGTTTTCATTGCTCTCATATTTAGTAGCAGGATCATTTAATAGATTTGACTGTACCCAGGCTTCATAAATAATGAATGATTTATTCAACAAACATTCATTGAGCTCCACTATGTGCCAGCTCTGAGGTGTACACTAGGAAATAAAAGATGGATTGACCCAGGTCTGCCCCTTGAGGAGCTGCCTGCCAGGCTGCCTTGTAAAGACATAGATTGTCCTCTAATACCGTGTGGACATACAGAGCTTTGAGTACTAGGGAAGGGGCCATGAGGGAAAGCTGTACAGGGACATTGGTGCAGTGGCTGAGCACATAAAGATGAGGTCACAATCTGATGCTGCTCACCATCAGTACCCTGGTATCTAGCACAGCACTTCATGCATATTAAAGGCTTAATGAATGTTTTTGATTGAATGAATGTATGATTTTAAACCATGAGTAACAATTTTCTGTGCAGGAATATGGGCAAGGTGCATTCCAGGCAAGGAAAGTTCTTTGCAAGGATATTTTAAAAACATAGGTCACAGGTGGTCTGATATAGGTGAGGAAATGTACTGTCTCATGAGTCAAAGCCACTTTCATGACTTGCTTTCCTCTGATCCACCTCAGAGCACTTTTATCAAAGTAATTCAGCAAAAAGAAGATTTCCTCTAATTTGTTATGGAGTACCCAGAGCACACCTATGGATTATTGGACACTGCTGCCCCCTCCTCTTCCAAATAGTCTATTCATCATCTCTCTAACTAGCATATTGTAAGAGGCACCATATGCATTCTAATAACCTGCATCTGATGTGCACACAGACACATTACAAGTAGCTGCAACAATAAATGGTAATCTTTTAGGGCTATGTATTTATTGCTCTTAATATAGATAATACTAACATATTATAATACGTTATATAATTAAAACATAAAAAGGTAGACAATAGTGACTTTAAGTGGCACGAGTCACACAAATAACCAATGAAGACAGTATCTTCAACTTCAGGAAAATCTGTATGTGTATGTATAAAACAGGGAATGTCTCAAAAATATGTAACTTCCTGTGCTAGGCATTCTCTCACCTATTATCTCATTTAATGCACTTAACTACCTTGAGATATATATACTATTAACCCAGTATTTTATATGAGAACATTAAAGCTCAGAGAGGCAAAGCAGCTTACCCAGCATCACCTTCTCAACAAATGGCAGAGTCGAGAGTGACTCACAGTGTCTGACCTGTGCTCCTGCCTCTTCCATTTCACTCAGTTACCACACACAGGGCTGAAACAGAGGGCCACCAAGACAGAGTACAGTGAGGAATTTTGAAAAAGGGGCATCCTTCCCTGGTGAGATTTAATAAATATATGTGACTTCAGAAGGGTACCTCTCCTACTGTACTGCCTTCTTTTCAATAAACACAGTTCTTTTCTACCTCCAAAGCACAAGGTTGCACTCCTTCTGAGGAGTAAAGTGAGGGAAATGTGAAGAAAATAATGGTAATAGCCTTCACCCACATCCCTGTTTCATCCGCCCTATACCTAATTTGGACTCTGTGTGTGTGTGTGTTTGTGTGTGTGTGTGTGTGATACATTCATTGTTCCATATTTTTTGTAATACTTTTGTCAGATTTGGTATCAAAATTTATGCTGGCTTCATTAAATAAATTTAGAGGTCTTCCCTCTACTTCTAATCCCTGATGGAGTTTGGGTAAATTGCTATTATTTCTTAAATATTAGGAAGAACTCATTGACGTAGCCATCTGGGCCTGGAGTTCATAAGGTGGAAATGTATTTACTAAAATTTTAATTTCTTTAAAAGAGCACTGTCCATATTTTCTATTTCTTCTTGGATCAGTTTTAATAAGTTGTTTTTCAATGAATATGCTCATTTTATCTACATTTTAAAGTGTATTGGGGTATAGTTGCTCATTATATCCCCTAATTTTATTTTTAATGTCTATATTTTTCATTCCTAATTTTATTTATAGCTCTTCTTTTTTTGTTTATTGATCATTTTATTAGAAATTTATTAACATTAGACTTTTTGATGAGTGAATGTTGGGGTTTGTTAATTTTTTCTATGTGCAGTTATTTCCTAAGATTTAAAAATTATTTCATTATTTCTACTCCCTTTCAATTTAATTTACATTCCTCCACCCCCAGCTTGTTAACATAAAAGTACAGGTTATTAATTTTTAAGTGTTTTTGTTTTTCTTTTACATGCACCTAAGGCTCTTGATTTGCCAGATTGTTTTAGCTATACTCTGCAAGTTACATTTTTTGTATCTCACAATTTTTAATATGTAGGATTTTAATCATTATTTGTTTAAACATATTTTCTAATTTTTACTATGGTTTCTTTTTTTACTTGCAGTGAACTTAGAATATTTTGGGGGTATTTTTCTATTTCACATTTTTGTGATTCATTTGTGCCTGATTTTACTCCAGTCAGAGGACATGCTCTAAAAATCTCCAGTCACTTGAAGTTTGTATTGACTTGTCTTGTGATCCAGGCACATGGTCAATTTTGATAATAACCTATGTTCACTATTTTTTTTAGTTCATTATTTTTTTAAGTACCCTTTTCAGTAATTAGGTGAATGGTTCTGTATATCAATTATGTTAGGTTTCTCAACCTTGTTCAAATTTTCTATGCCCTTACTGATTTTTTATCTGCTTATGATATTTATGAGAAACAGAGGTACTTAAAAACTTCCAGCTATAAATATGGATTTGCCTAATTGACCTCTTAATTTTAATTTAAAAAATATATATAAAAGACATTATTAGATGCCTACAAATTTAGGTTATTTTTAGTTATTCCCATTAAATTGGCACTTTTTATCACCCTTTGTCATCACGAAATGTCCTTCTTTTTTACTAGTAAAACTCTCCTTAATGTTTGCCAGCGTCAGCTATACTAACTCTTCAAAGACTCCTAAATATTTTCTTTAAATTTTATCCAGCTTTTATTTTGTTCCAAGGTGAAAGGTTAGTGTTATACCAATTATTTCATCAGAGCTGAAAATGAAAGTCAGCCAAATGGTTCTTAACTACAGTAGTCCCTCTCTATATCGTGGTTCACCTGTCACGGCCTCACTGGGTTGCGAGATTTTTAAAAATATTATATTTAATTATTTATCGCGGATTTTTTGCTTTATCGTGGATTTTTCGCTTTATCATGGGATTTTGCAGTACTGTATACGTATGTTGTTAAAGTTACATAGGTTTAAGAGTGTAGACTATGTTTAAGAACATAAGTAGTGTTTATAAAAGTGTGGAAAAGGTTAATGAGGGAGTGGGAAAGGTTAATAAGGTACTGGGAACGGTTTATAAGTATGTGGGAAGGGTTTATAAAGCCTTAAAATATATATAAATACTAAAATAAATGTAAGGTTCCTACTTCACATATTTTCACCTATTGTGGGGGGGAGGGTGTCTAGAATGTAATACCTGCCATAAGTGAGGGAATACTGTAATCTGACGGATTAAAACAACATGAGTATTAAGGTGTCAGCAATTTTCAAGTTCCTTTATTTATATTTTTACTAATAATTGCTAGAAAAATGTTGAGATGAGTAAAGATTATTAAATTGTGTAGTGCAAGGAGCATTGAATTTTAAATTAGGAGATTTTATTCTAATAGAATTTTGCCACTGAGTCATCTTGGGCAATGACAAATCTTTGAGTCTCATTTCCCTTATAGATAAGTAAATAGTGATGACAAGAACATGACAAATGTGCATTCGCTTTTCATGCCTTTTTCATGAGACTGCACTCTTTCCTACTAATCCTGAATTTAGTCTTAAAATTCTTCTTAAAATGGGTCCCCAATTAGCTTTTAAGATATTACTGGAACTAGCAATGTATCCCCCAAATTATATCCACCCAGAACCTCAGAATGTGACATTATTTGTACGTAGGGTCTTTACAGATATAAACAGTTAAGAATCTCAAAATGGAATTATTCCAGATTTAGTGTGGGCCCTAAATCCAATGCCTAGTGTCTTTACGAGAGAAAGGAAAGGGAGATTTGGATACACAGAGAAAAAGGCTGTGCGAAGACATAGGCAGAGATTGGGGTTATGTTTCCACAAGCCAAGAACACCAGGAACCAACAGGGTTGGAAAAGGCAAGGAATGATTCTTCTCTCTAGCTTTTTGAGGGTGGTTGCTGCTTGATTTTAGACTTTTGTTTTCTAGAATCGTGAGAGGATAAATTTCTGTTGTTTTAAGCTATGCAGTTTGTGGTTCTTTCTTTAGGGCAGCTCTAAGAAATTAACACAGTATAAAACCTACTTGACTTATTCCACAAGTTTTCCTTCAGTCACATGTTCCTGGGTAATTTAACATGCCTGTCCCAATAGTGACAATGATGGTGATGATGCTGATGAAGAAAAGGATGATAATGATGATGATGCCACCACTCATACGTGTTGTGGAAAGTCTGTTCAAGTGGAGTACAGCACCACATTAAAATGCTTTGAAAGTACTGGGTTGGTCAAAAAGTCTGTTTAGTTCTTTTCTGTAAAATAAAAGACATTTTTCATTTTCATTAATAACTTTATTGATTTGGATATTTTGATTATGTTGGCTGTCTCCCACATGGCAGACTGTTGATTGTTCTCAATTAAGGTCTTGATTTGATCACTATCAACTTCAATTGGTCTGCCCGACTGTGGAGTATCATCTAGTGAGAAATTTCTAGCATGAAACTTTGCAAACCATTTATGACACATTCAATCAGTCCCAGCACCTTCTCCATACACTGCACAAATCTATTTTTGCATTGCAGTTATGTTTTTACCTTTTTTGAAATAATAAAGCATAATACACCAAAAATGTTGTGTATTTTCATCCATCCTCAGTATTAAAAGGGCCACACAAATATTCACCAATTTTGATGTTCTTTTTAAATGCACCCCAATATGACAGCTCTCACAATACAATCTAACAAAATTGTTTTTAATGAAGTTAAAGATAACTAAGCACTACTAGAGCCATCTTACAGAAAAAAAACAAATAAACATTTTGGCCGACCCAATATTATATCAATATGTGCAATGTCCCTGTAATGGCCCAGATGTTAGTGTCTCAGTTTTATAGGTTAGAAAATTGAGTCTCGGAGAAATTAAGTGACTTGTCCAGGGCCCTAAATATAATTGGTTGGGAGAGCCAAGATTAGAAGTCAGGTTATTGGCCATCATTGCTATTACTGTTATAATTACACTTAAATAATTACATTATTATTTTATTACTCTTTACTAATAGTGATATGGATTTTTTTCTTTTTTTGGCAAATGTCATAAACATCAAAGTAGCAGTCAAGTTTTGTTCCATTGTTAAATAACAAGAGAAATATTAAGTAGCTAATGAGATTAAAGGTTGAGAAATGCAAGTGATCAAACTGACACCTGAAGCAATTGCCTATTAGTAGATTTTTCAGTGTTTCCAGGGGAGCTAGTCTGTCAATTAGTACAAATGATTAAAATGAAATTTAAAGGCAGAGAGTACGTACCATAGACTAATGAATAATTCCTATGTAATATGCTTAAATTTGAGATTAGGGAACACTTCAAGCCTTAGGACAGTATATTACTAAGAATAAAAGATATAAAAGTTGTCATTACTTACTTTGATACATCAGTTGGTTGAAAATGAGACACAAGTGTCTAAGAGAATAAATCAATTCTTAACAGCAATTTCTAAATTTTCTTTTTTCTTTGATGCGAAGTCTTAAATGGTGATATACATTGCTTTCTCTGCAGTTTTTTTTTATTTTTTTTTCAGCTGGATAAATCATTCAGACAAAGCCTTTATATTATTCAGTTTTCCAATATATTTATTTGTGAAATGATTGAGTGGATGTTTAGACTAATTTCCAGAGTTGGAATATATTTGTTTTAAATATCTTGGAATCTAGTTCCTACATTCAGGATAGTGGTTAGTTGTTTGAGGGGTGCACAAAAAGAAGTAAGATAGTTGCAAGATATGTCAACCATTAAGAACCTTCTGTATTATGATAAATAAAAGGTGCTTAAACCCCAAGAGGATGTTCTCTTTGGAAACAAGGAAACAAAGCAACAACAAATTAATGCACAGACCTCTTCGAAGGCTAAAAATATAGATATTATTTGTGGAATTCTTGGGGGACATTATTCAAGAATTTCAATAACCAGAGGAGTTGAGATTTTGGTACTGTGGTATATTTTCATGAGAAAGTTTTCTTTTCTGAAAAGTATAAATGTTCAGTAAGGTTCTGAAATGAGCAGGACATAAGACTATTGAAAGTAGAGCTGTTCTTTCCCAAAGAGCATCTGGTTATTTCTCTTCAGTTGATAATTATTTGTAAAGCTGCTTGGAAAGGCCTGGAATAAAGAACAATATCTAGAACTTAACACAACTGTTCTGCTTGTCCTGTTCTATGATTCTGGCAGTGCAAAATAGCTCTTCTGGGAAGCAGAGATTATGGAGTGTCACCAAATCTTTCTAGCCCAGGGTGCACCTAGATCCTATAAATAGGGTGCCTTCTGCAGCACAGGGGTGAGGATGTGGCAAGGTCTGTGGGCCAAATGGTGTTCTCTTTTTAGCCCTATTTCTAATAGAACATTCTGGCCCATTATGTCAAGAGCCCTCCCTTTGCTGAGGAAGGTCTCTGATGACACAGAGTCAAACTTCTCAAATGAAGGAGACACTAGCTTGTATAAAGAAGAATTCCAGAGAAGACAGAAAAATAAAACTATATAACTCCATATAGCACTAATTCACAGGCAATTCTAACAGCTCTATTTTTCACAAAGTCTCACTTGCGTGCCTTTTCTCTATATACCATACCTAGGAATACATTATAATTACAGTATGTGAATAGATTAGGCCTTTTCCAGGCTTGGAAAGAACTAAATGGGGAGCAACTTCGTTCTTTCATATTACTTCTAGAATTACTGACACCTAATATTTCTTGGCTCACTCATTTCCTACCAACCTCCTTCTTGGGGGACTTGTAATAATTTTTTGTCTTGCTTGAAATTTGCATGAGTCATGACTGTCTCCAGAGTGGTTCTGAGCTGATGATTTAATGTTCCAGATTTAATTGTGGACCCCATTGAAACTTCTCATATTGTTTGTCATGCTGCTTCAGATAATCATCCAGGACCAATCACCAACCTGACTTGGTTCTGAAAAGTGCATCAAGAAAGAGTGAAAAGCCTGGAAGGAGGGTGATGGAGCCCAAGAGGCCTCCCTGAGAGCTGGACAACCAGAGCCTCGCAGTGTCAGCCCTGTTTCTCACACTGTGTGGCTTTTAACAACTTTAAAATGTTATTTGAAAATCCACCTATTGAGATGCAATTTACACACAGTAAAATATGTAGATTTCAGGTATACAATATGATGGGTTTTGGCACTTTATACACTGTGTAATTACCAGCCCAATTAAGATATATAACATTTTGACTACCGTCAAAAGTTCTCTTGTGCCCCTTTTCAGCCAGTACCCCACCCCAGACAAACACTGTTTGATTTCTGTCACCATAGCTTAATTTTGTGCGTACTAGAACTTAATACAATAATATAGTATGTATTTTTCTCTTTCCAGCTTCTTTTGCCCAACAATGTTTTTGGGATTCATTAATATTGTGGCATGTATCAGTAGTTCTTTCTTTTCCTATGTGGTTTTGAACAAATATATCCCCATCACCAAGCTTCAGTGTCTTTATTTGAAACCTGGGGGAGTTGGAATATGAGGTAGTCAAGTTCTCTATCAATTCTAACATTTCTCATATTTTATTACTTGATATTTAGCTTCTTTAACTGTTTTATATATTTCAGCTGGCAGAAGATGGGCTGTAAAATAATTCGTCTTTCATGTTTACTTCTCTATTGCAGGGTGGCCCAGAGTTGATCAACCCTTTAATTAAGTTGTGTGAGAGAAGAAGGGTCTGAAGATCTTTTATTCTGTCCTTAAACAAAATGTTAAGGACTTTCCA
The DNA here is from genome assembly GCF_987537825.1 of Furipterus horrens. Lineage (NCBI taxonomy): Eukaryota > Metazoa > Chordata > Mammalia > Chiroptera > Furipteridae > Furipterus > Furipterus horrens. The sequence continues at coordinate 75,936,990 of NW_028327182.1, forward strand.
AATGCTATCACTTGGGGTGGGGGGTGAAGCTGTTTGTATAAGGAGAGAGTAGAGAAAGAAGCTTATTTTAAATGTACTCCATTCTATTAATACTGATCACAAACTCTGGTAGCTTCTCAGGCCAGCAGGGGTAGTTAAAAGAGAGTCAGGAAGGTTCTAAAGGAAACTTTGGCCTTTTACCTGAACAGTTCAGGCACCTGAACTTGCACTCATTCTGGGTCTTCTCTAAGTTACTGTAAACCCTTCTGACACATTTCACCAAAATTCATTAGAAATTAAGAGTATGTTTATTTGTAAACTATATTTAGCGGCCATTGACTTTTACTCCAACCAAACTTTAGTAGAATATTGACTTTTGCCAGAATTTGTCTACTCTCTTAAAAGTTATCATGAGCATAGACTGCCAGTGAATTGAATTAAATCAGTGAGGAATCTCTCTTCATATAGGTTGATTTTGTTGGGAAAGTAGGGGAGCAGATACAGCAGGAATGAAATGTGCCCTTGATTTTGGTACTGAGTTCAGCTCTCTATCACCTCTTTTTGAGTTAGTGGAGAGGGTTGAGTGGGTCCATTATGGCTGGGATTTTCATAGTGTGGGTGGGGTAGTGGTGTGAGTGATTGAACAAATCAGCTTTTCACAACCAAATTCAGTTCTACAACAAAAATCTATGGAGCACCTAACATGAAGCATTGAAAACAGGCCTTAGGGACAACAGAAGGAGACACATAGATAATTATTCATCTCAACAAGTTTATTATCTATTTGAGGGGCTGAAACAAGTAGTCGAGTAATAACTGTTAAAATCAACATAAGATATGCTAAGTATAAGAGGTATAAAATGCTGCTGGAATTCAGAAGAAGAAATTGTGTCTGGTTGGGGGCCATCAGGAAAGGTTATTGAGGAGTGAGTGCAGAAAAGTGGTTTGGGAGTGAGACCATCAGGGTTCAATCACCGCTCTATTTGCTTTTGCCTTTTTTTATTGCTGTTATTTTACAGTTATCCCAGTTTTTCCCCTGTTGCCCTCCCCTACCTGGCCCATGCCCTGCTCCCACAATCGATCCCTGTGTTGTCCACATCCATGGGTCATTTATACATGTTCCTTGGTCACAGTTTTATTTTCTACTAAATGTGTGGTCTTGAGCATATTACTTAAAGACCTCTCTGTGGGCTCAGTCTTCACATTAGTAAAGGATAACAGATTATAAAAATGCTTACCAAGACTGACTGATGAGGATTGAGTTTTAAGAACAAAAAAACCCACTAAACTGCTTAGATAGTACCTGACATGAAGTTCTTCCACAATAACTGTTACCATTCTGTATTAACAAAATTAAACTTGAAATAGGCTTGAGGAATGGGTAGATGAATGTTGAGGTAAGAGTACTTCTGTTGTCCCAGTAGTTCCTCTATAAGATTGCCCCAGACTTCTTTATAGCAAACTCTAGTTTCTTGCCCAAATTTGGGGCTTTTGGACTCTCATTAAAAAAGTTGAGTTCTTCTCAGTGTTTAGAACCCAAAATGTTGTGAACCAAACAGTAGAATATAAAAAGTGATCTAGGACAAGCCTCCAAAGAATATCTTCATTCTGAGTTTCCTGTGGTTTTATGCCTTCTACCTGCTCAAAGTCCTCATATTCTACAACACATTCAAAGGTGATATTCAGCCTTGCAGTACCAGAAAGAACATTTTCTGAATTGTCCCAATTACATATGGTCTTTTCACCCTGATTCTTCCCCAGGCTTCCTACTTTACCCAGCTCTCTGATTATTAGTTGCATTTTGTCAGTTATTTGTAGTCAGCACATTACTCTCCAAAGACCATAGATTATAAACCTTGAAAATAAATTTAACTATGCTCCTGGTTGAATGTTCTAAAATCATTCTTCCAACATTCTTTGAGACACCATGGATAGAGTTCCTTAACAATTCCGAATATATGCAGCTCATTTTTCTTCCCTGTTTCTTCCCTGCTTCTGCTCATACCAGTGTCTGGCTAATCTCAATTTAACTAATTAAATCCAACTTTGAGTTACAACATTTGATAAATGCTCTATTTTTAACTGGAAGGTTTTTGTTTTTTTTTTTTCCACAAAAAACAAATACTCTTCACGTACATGGGTGATGCTTCTTTAAATGTTAGCCACTATTATTTCAGTTATGACTTAATGACAAACATTATGAAGATTTTGGGTTTTTTATTCTTTGGGTGAATATTAACTAGACCACTCTATATTGTGTTAAGACTAGCCAGATGGAGCCAGAATCTGGACTGCAGTGAGAATATAAATTTATATAAGCATCATTATAGGCCTATATATCTGTCACTCTTAATAGTTCTTAACAGCAAATAGGAAATGTGTGTTTCTTATATAGCTTTTAGGGTCAAAGAAAAATCTGTCTATTTCATGCTGAGTAGTCAAATACAACTCAAAATCTATAAAGCTAGCTTTCAGGAATGTGGATGATATTTCAAGTTTGCAACAAAATGAGTTCAAAGTTCTACCCACAGCCTCTGGTGCTATTATACTCTTTAGAGCTATATCTATCTGTTCTCTCCCTTATTTAAGTGCCCTTTCTTCTAAAGACACCTAACAGGATAACATGTGCACTGTACTCTTTTTGATTTCTAAAACCATCACCACCAAACTCACTTCTATTCTAAAAAAAGATTGTATAATAACCTTAAGTAGATGAGTTTCAGACCTCTGATTTTATTTCCTTGATAATAGATAAAGTTCAAATAATGCATTCCATTTTATAGCATCTTTCCAGTGCTAAATAAGATAAACTTACTTATAGTTAAGATTTTCATGAGCAGGCAACTTACTAAATTAGAATCTATTGTCCTTGAATGTCTATATGAGAAAGGACACTTTAAATCTCTGTTGTAGAAGGGTTTTCCCAGGTGCTCTAAAGTTTTTCTCATTTTAAATCCAGCCTTAGGTTAGCATAATTCCTACTCTGGGCTGCTGAGTAGAAGAGGCTTCATATTTTTCAGCATCCTCCATACTTCAAAGGTTTGAAAGTCAACTATATAGGTTTCTATTTCTTAGTCTTAGAACCAGATGTCATAACTTCGTTATTCCAAATTATGTAAGAGTATTGCAGGTAAAAGTGTGCCTCCCATGGAGAAGAGAGACCGGGTCAAAATGTAATCCGAGAGATTCATTACAGCCAGGACATTTAGTGGCCAACATCTGTCGTTTCCCTTCTAAACGTGAAGGGAAAGGGGTTAGGCTCTCTCACCAGTATAGCAGCAAAACATCAGCACAAGTAAAATATTTATCAATGCTTTTCAATATATATGTACATTAGAGAGGTATTTTCCATTTGAAATTGAACTCTCAGGAAACCATTAGCAAGTAACTAGTTAGTCAATCTTCTAGAATATGCAAGTGATATTTCTATAATGAATCTAGAGTTCATTTCTGTGAGCAGAATTTGGTTCATTCATGATCTGGAGGTTTGTTTTCAATGAGGCAACGTGTCAGTGGTAAAGAAAATCAGAACATTCATTGATTGGGTAAATAGTTTAGCAAATAATTATTAAGTGACCCACTGTGTGTTAGGTTCTAAATCACTTAGTATAGAATGACAAATTAATGTTTCATTCTTATCCTTAAAGTGCTGATGTAACTTTTAAGTGCATAAACACCAAAGCTTTGTGATTCCAGAGAGTGATCCCTTAACTTTGTAGGAGAGATTACTAGTGGTTTTACTCAGTGATGAAGGTCAGTTAGCACTGAGCAGCTGTCAGTGATGTGGAGTTGGGTGATAGCACAACAGGGACCTGCTGTGCCTTCAGTCATAATGTTGTCACTAGGAATGCAGGCTCCTGGCACAGCTCTTGGTGCCCAAAGCAGCCTGGAACCTGACTTAAGAAAGGAGGAAAGAAAACAGGCTTAGGATCCCAGAGGAAGTCAGGTGTGAACAGGATGAGGCACCTGCCTATGAATAGGAAGTGTTATTGTGTGGGCAGTCATAAGGGCTTCGCCTTCTAAGCCCTTAACCCAAAGGAAACCACTTTCTTCATTCAAAAGTTTATTTGTTCTTTGTAGAGAATTTTTCCTTATATATGGTTAATTAAATATAGTAACACCTGATAGGATATTTTATTGTTATTAAGCGAGGGAAGAAACCAGGAATGAAAATTATGTTAAGAATAAGTGACATTTGTGATCAAAGAATGAAGATTAGAGACATTTATCTGTCCAACCTCTGTTGAAATTTACTTGAATTATCCTTTCTCTCTTTATAACACTTTATCTAGTGTATGCTTTTGGGAATTGATAGCAAATTATTTGCTCCATATGATTCAGATATTCATAACAAGAATGACTTCATTGCTCTAAAACATTTTTTTTTACTACACATGCATGTAATTTCTCTTTTAACCTTGAAGTAGGATTATTCCTGGATCTTTTGAATAAAATGTCTTATCCTGTGCCTACAATGGGTGCTCAAAAGTTAATAGTCTTTCCTTTTCCCACTGTTTAATTAAAGTTGAAGCCAACACAGAATTAGAACGACTAAAATCAATGAAAATCATGAATATCATTCCGAAATGTTCTCTGCTAATTGTAACTTCTTCATTTCCTTTGCAGGATGTGACAGGCTGTAACAGCTGGCCTGCCTTAGGATGTGTTTTCAGGCAATTGATTTATCCTCTCAAAGTGATACACCCTTCTTCCATACATACCTGCTAGCTAATTGTCAAAATTTTCTTTCACCGAGAAAAAATTTACTTTTTCTACTTTCCCATAGAAGTTACAGAGGTGATTGCACAATGGGATATATAAGTGGAAAATACCAGAATCTTACTTGTGAGAGGTTTAGATGAGGCCCTGAGATAGAAATATAAAGGATATCATTAAATGGGTTAGGGAAGGCACTAAAAGGAGGCTGGGACTAGCAAGGTCGAGCTTGGCTTCTTAAGGTACAGGTCCAGACAAGCTTGAAGAAATCACACCTACTTCTAAATACTCTGGATTTATACAAGGACAAGGAAAAAATATATAATTTGATAAGTTAAATATTTTCTTATACGAAAATATTTCTAGATCCCCTTATCATTATAGTTTTGTTACTGTTATTTCTTTCTTTAGCTTAGTGCTCATAAAGCCATGATTTCAAATATTTTGTAACAACTGTAGATGGACTGACAGCATGAGTCACTCACTTTTATCCTTTTGGAGGACAGACGGACTAAGTAGCTTGGCTGGAACTTTTAGTTGGAGAAAGATTATTAGATAGATGATGTGTGGCCTCTGAGTCTGGGAGCTTGGGGTGAAAACGTGGAGAGGGCGCCTTTTCCTTCTACCAGTAGTTATTCGGTAGGAGGTCAATGACAGCCCCTGGGGGGGGGAGCTGACTATGGGGGGCAAAAGTAGGACCTGGAAGCCCTGCTTCTAGCTTCTGCTTCTCAGCTTCCTCCACTACCCCAGCTTCTGACTGGTTTTCAGAGTCAAGCAACAGCTGTATTTAAAGACAGAACCACTGTAGTCTAGTAAGTCATGTCTTTACCCTCTGGCCTCAGAGAGTTGGAGGTGGAGGTCCAATTGTTCCATTCAGAGATGTGGAGGTGGAGAGAGATACATTACCAAGTTGTGCAGAAGCATACAGAGGAAGGAATTTCTTAAGACATAGTTCTAAATATCTTTTTAAAATTTAGTTTAGCACATTGTTTTTTCTTATACATTTTTCACTTTAAAACAATTTCTTTTACTAGTAGAGTTCAAAGGAAAAGATGAATTATATCTGTTACAATTGGATTTAGACAGATGGGGTTATAATCCCTGGCATGTTCCTCTTGTAGAACTCCAATTCTTAAGAATGGTTCAATTCCATTCTATGTCTAGCTGAAATACAGGTAGTTCAAGGATATAGGACTAGTAGTAGTGTGATTCCTGCCTTCAAGAAGCCTAAAGTTTGAATTAGGATACTAAATTAAGAGCTGAGCATAAAAGAACATTTATATGCTAACATATGCAAGTGATTTTACATAACATCACGCAAAAAATTGAGACAAGGGAGAGATTAGCGCAGACACAAATAATGAGAGAAATGTGCTTGGATGAGATGAAGCTGGACTGGGGAACAAGGGTGAATTCAATTTGGGGCAGGCTCAGTTTAAGGGGCCTGAGAATATTCAAGTGGAGGTTCCAGTGGTCATTCAGGTCTATGGATCTGGAGTTCACAAAATAGATGATGGCTGGAGATGCAGACTCTCGGGAGTCATCAGCTCACAAGAGATTATTGAAGTAAATGATATGAGAATAAATGAGAACATTCAAGGAGAGCAATGGAGAAGAGCAAGAATAAACAAACACATTTATGCATACATGTGTATGTGTGCACACGTGCGCACACACAGAATGACAAAGGAAAAGAAGTCAGAACATTTTCTCATAGTGACACATTTTGTATTTCTTTTCCAAGTAGGAGGAGAACAGGACACATAAGTCTTTCAGAGGTGAAGGAGGAAAAACACTTCAAGAAGGAATGCACAGAGCAGAGTAACTGAATTCCAGAAAGAGTTAAGTAAGAAGATGACCAAACAACCCCAGAGGGTTTGTCAGTTAGGAGGTGGTGGTTGATTTTGGCCAGGAGAGTCTTGCTGAAATTTTGAGACCACAGTGATCACAATGACTGGGTTGAGAGTAAAGTGAAGGAGTTTCCCACCAGGGTTTTCCCTGGTGGAGAGAGAGTGCCTTGCAGCCCAGAGACGTTAGCAATAAGAAGGGCAGAAGGTGCACATGGCATGTGAGAAGACAGGGTTTTACCAAAGAGCTCAAAATTAAACAGTAAAATAAATAGTATGTGGAATTTGAGGAAAACCGAACTGGAAACAAAGTTGAGTGCCACTCACTGTGCTTCCTCCCGGTGCCTGTGTTTGTCTAGAACTCAGAGGAACCATTTGATAGTCATTACTGATAGGACAGCAAAGAAGGAGTCAAAGGTGCCTGCCTTTCTCCAGCCTGTGTGATGGAAGGAATATTAAGATTGGCAGGGACTTTAGTAAGTTGACTTTAGACACATTGCTTTTGAAGTTGGTAGTTGGAAGACAAGCCTGGAATACAGATACAAGCCATGGCTTAAGCTGGAGATTTCTGAGTCAGCTAGATAAGTGAAAGTTGAAGACTGGAGACTAGATGCATCCTTCAAAGTAGAGAAGAGGTCAGAGAGAGAGAGAGAAGTGCTACATTTGACCTGAGGCAGCTGTGGGCACTGCTTAAGCGCTCTCTAACGCTGTTGGCTTTGCACTGGATGCTGGAGCTTGAAGTGTACTGGGCAGGATGTTGGAAAGGAAAATGGAAATAAAGCAGGGAAGAGCAAGGGCAAGCTCAAATTCATGAGTGTGAGCTAGAACCTGTGAAGATGACAGGACACTACCTTCAACCTCTGTGAAGTGAGTGTTCTGCGGGGGAATCTGGTGTGTAAGGCACAGAAGCACTAATCTTCCAAGTGTAAAAAGACAAAACCAGAAACAGGCAGGGAAGAGAATTCTAGGAAATATGGTTCAGCCTAGCTACGTTAACATGCTATGAAACCACCAGAGTACACTAATAAAGCTGCTAAATAACCATAGAAGACAGGATATTTAAATGCCAAATGAAAGACTGAAGCATTGTTGAGTTATTTTTTGTCTCTCTTTGAAAAAATATTAAAGAAATCAAAGATAGAGTGACTTCTGAAGTTCCCAATTTTCTCAGGAAGATAAACTTGTTTTATTAATAGATGGTATTCTGAATCTCTTTGCTTTAGGAACATGTTAAAAAAATAAATGGAAGACCATTTCTTTTTTTAATAGAACCATATGCCTTTAATAAAAATATTCTAGACTCACATGTATAGGATAATTAATAACCCCTATGAATGAATTATATCCAGAATATTCAGGAACTAAAATATGACCTGGAAAATACATAACTTTATGAGATTAATTTGAGGTAAAAGATAAAACTTATTTTCTAGTTGATGAGCATATGAAAAAGGAAAACAGTTCTGCTGGCTTAGGTATTTATTGCAGATCCGTCATCGAAAATGGACCATCTGTGATCGGAAGTATTATTATTTATATAATTTGTTCAGGACAACAAGCTATAATAAAATGTCCAATTTCTCCTGGCAAAATTGTCTATTTTACTTTCAATATACATATTTAAAGTGTGTCAGAATTATAGAAGAGCAGTCCAAAGACAATACCTTTGCTGCTTTGTGAATGGGTGGAGCTGGAAGCTTATTAGGTGGCACAAATGTTGGCAGTGGCAGGAAGCCATCTCTGAAGCTGGCACCAAGGCAAGAGTTAGTTGGAGAGTGAGACAAACCCAGGGAAAAAATATATATAAAACTTGCAACAGTCATCAAGTTCTTGCCCAGGTACAACGGCTCCTGCACAATTTCTGTCTGGGAAAGATTATGATAAAAGCTTGGTCACAAAGGGGCTTATAAAGATCATTCTTGAGTGCTCTCTTCTTTTCTGTCAGTATACTTTCCATAAGATAGCTTGTCCAAATGTATATATACAAACACACTATCTGTCTATTATCTATGAATGTATTAGCTACCTATCTATCCGTTTATACATAATCAAATCAAGCCTGATGTTTCCCCTGGAACTCCAGACTCCCTACTCAGATGTCCAATGAGCACCTCTAATTTAACATAATTAAAAAGAGAGCACTTGACTTCCCTCCAAGACCTTCAACCTTCTCCCCACCATCTCCCATATCTTTAAAACAGCACTATCATTTGTCCAGTTGCTCAAGGCAAAAGTCTAGAAGTTAAAACTTGACTCTTTCCCTTCCCTTCCATTCCACATGTAATGTACCAGCAAGTTCTGTGACTGTCTCTACATATGTCAAATCTGCCCTCATCTCTCCCTCTCTATTAGCATCCTAGCCTGTGTCTCCAGTTTCTGTCTTTTCTGCACTCCCTGCAACAGCCTCCGAACTTGCTCCCTGTGGACATGTTTGCTTTTCTACATGCCATGCCTCACACAGCAGCCAGAATAAGCTTTTAAAAATATACCCCATCTTTTAGTCTTCTTCACTGAAAATCCTCTGAAAGCTTCCCATTGCACTCAGAAGAGAATCCAAACTTCTCACGCTGCTCATGGCACCCATGAAATCTGACCTTCACCCAGATCTCTGTGGCAGCTCAAGACCAATCCCTCCCTGCCCACTGTGCTCTAGGAATACTGACTGGCCTTCACTCTGATTTTCAAACAAACAAACATTTTCCTGCCTCAACGTGTGTTTCTTACACTACCTGGAATCTCTTCCTAATGTGTCTTTTCACCAATCACCCAAATGACTAACCCCTCTTTGTCAGTCAGCACTCAGCTTAAATGTCTCCTGCGTGTTATTTGTCACATCATTCTATTTTAATTTTCTACCTACTACTTAGTTCCCTCTGATATTTCTATCTATCTACCCATTCATCTATGATTTCACAAATAGAATAAAAGTTCCAGAGAGGCAGGGATTTTCTGGAACTTGTTCACTGTTATATCTCCAGTGCCTCGGGGGCCAAAACACAGGAGGCATGCACTGCTTTCTAGTGTTACAGACAATGAGAGACAGATACTTTTAATATAAGATGGGAAATGCCATGTCAGGAAAAGCAGGGCATGCTACAGGAGCACAAAGATGGTCACCGAGTTAGCCTGGGAGAAGACTTCCTGGAAGAGGTGGTGCTTGATTTGAATTGTTGATGAGAAGATGTACAGGAAGAGTAAGGAGGTTGGTCTAGAAAGTGACACCACCATTAGTAAAGGCTGTTTTACATCTTTAGAAAAGAGCCTGGAGTGGAGAGAGAGAGAAAAAAATAAATCAACATGAGTTAGGAGTTAGAGTAAGCAGTCAGAGAGAGAGAGAGAACTTATACTATAGGTAAGAGAAAACTTATCCTATGGGTAATGGAGTCACATTGAAGTGATTTTAGAAATATCACTTTGACAGCAGATTGGAAAAGTCTAGAGACAGAAAATTATTAAGGAAGTCCAAGCAAGACTTAGGAATGATCCCACATCATACCATGTCAAGTTATAGCTGCAGGAATCTCAGGAAAGATATACTAAGACTGAATTATAGTAATTTTGATACTTTCTTGTTATTTTGATAGTTTCTTGTAATTTTTCCTCACTCTCAAGAGTCCTTATCTGAAAGCTGATAACAGAAGTTATGTCAGTGGATATGATAATTAAATGAAATAAAGTATGTAAAGTTACTTGTGCACTTCTTGACACAGAATGAATAATCAATCAATAAATAATTTTTATCTTCCTTATTAACTAACACAGTCGTTGGTTTGGAAATAGGTTCATGGGGAGAGTATAATATAAAGAACTTATGTTAACTTGTAATTTAGAGCTCCTCAATTTATACCATCCATAGCATTATCTATGAAACCTTAAGCAATTCACTTTATATCATATCATTTATAAAACACAGAATAATAATTTTCCAGGATCAAGTGACATCAGGGATAAAATGTTATATGAATGTAAGGTGACATTATTTTGGTCCTCAAAGCTAGCTGTAGCCAAGGCATGCATTTTAAACTGGGATGAGAGTCAATCATGGCTTTGGAGATATATATATATATATCTCCAAAAGAGATATGTGTGTGTGTGTGTGTGTGTGTGTGTGTGTATGTGCATTTTATGGTTCCAAAGTTGATGGCACAACAAACTCAGCAGCTACCTTTAAACACAATATGTTACTTCTAAGTATCTCCAAAACATAACAATGTCTATTTCCTCTATATTAACTCTCCATTGCTTTGTAACAAATTATCCTAAAAGTAAAGAGATTAATTAAAACAACAAATAGTTGCTATGTCACAGTTTCTGTGAATCAGGAATGATTCCAAGACATAGTTATCCAAAAGCGTGACAGAGCTGAAGGACATGCTTTCCAGATAGTGCTCTTTCATGGCTATTGGCAGGAGACCCCTGTTCCATACCACCTGGCTCTCTCCTCATGAGTTGGCAGATAACTTTTTCTGGAATGATAAATCCAAGAGAAAGAATAAGAAGGAAGACAGCACCTGTGTGACCAAGCCTCCAAAGGCATGCACTATTAATTTTAGGTTTTTTTCTATTTGCTACAAGGGAGTTAAGTGCAGCCATGCTAAAGACGAATTGGGATGGAGTCTAAGCTCCTCCTCTTAAAGGGAAAGTTATGAAAGAATTTGTAAAAATATTTGAAAGCCACTACATTTCTCTGTAGTCAAAGTCAAGGAGTGGTCCCTGGGGTCCCCTTGAACATCAGCACAGCATGTGGCTGCCTGTGCTGGTGATATACTTAGCATGGGGAAGACCTATCTTCCTTCCACAGGACCAGGTCAATCCGCTTGCTCAACTTTTCCCAATAGTTTTATTTATGTTTATTTATATGTTCCAATACACTATCTTTAAAAAAATACAGTGTGTGGCAAATGTAGGTGTTCCATAAATATTAGTTCAATTTATTGAAAGATTCTGAATGCAAACAGTTTATGGGGTCCTTTCCAGGGGACAGGTTTTTGTAAGCCGTAGAGGGACAGGATGTGAAGGTTCGAAGAATGGGAACATGGATGGAGAAGAAGGCAAGAGTGGCAAAAGGACAGAGAACTGGGTGCTTCACATAGCTTTTCACCTGCACGTGTCTATGAAAGGCTAGACTGCAAGGCCTGAAGGTGGACTCAACTCGCTGCAATAGTCGCAGCAGCTTGATTGGTGCCAAGATGACTTAACAGAGTGGAAACTACATTGGGGAGATTTCTCAGAGCTTACAAAAGGAAAACCATTCTTAAATATGGAGTAGGAAATGCAGCCCGAAAGAATGAGTGGGTTCAGCAAGAGCAAGAGAGGGTTATTGTAAGAAACCTTTTCAAGTAGATTTTAATTTTAGAGAAATACTGAGTTGTAAATTTGTCTCAGACATTTAAAATGCATTAGATGCTCCTACAGCCCTGGCTGTTGATTCAGCGAGCATTTATTGAGCAGCAATTGTGTGTCAGCCGCTGTTCTCATGGCATGCACATTTATTATCTCATTCAGGCCTCACAAATGCTGTATGGGAAGCTTTATTATTATTCTTTTTTTTTAAAAAAAGGAGATCACTGTTCTGGCAGCTTGTTCCTTGTTCAAAGTCACATAGTTAGCAAAGGGAAATACTGAGATTGGAATCCAAGTTTTTAAATTTGATTATATCACAAATTTCATTTCCTAAAATGAGAAATTGCAAATGAAGATTCATCATGGATTAAATAACATTTCTTAAAATATAGCATCTCCCTAAATAAAAGACTGGTATGGTAAGCTATAGTCTAACTCATTCCATGAAAAGTACCATTCTCTTAACAGCACAGTTGCTTTTTAAAAAAAATATCTTCTGCAAATTCACATCTTTCCCATTCAGAGATAAGACTGTATGTTCCCCACAGCAAACTCATCTTTCTCCAGCCTCCAGGCTACAACCAATGCATCTTCTACTGCATAACATCTAATAACAACATAACCACTAAAACAGTCCCACAGAGCAAAGTTAAAAATTTTTCAAATACTTGATTTATAATTGTACTTTTAATTGAAATGTCTATAGAAAAATTTAGTCTTTTTTCTTTAACAGTCCTCATCTATTAGCATTTGCTCATTCTCCATTATTTCTTCAAGGAAAGGAAACATTTCCTCTTACTCCCTGGTGTTTCTCTATGACCTTTGATTTCTACTGCTGCTCTCCACGCACATGTGCTATCCATTCGTGCATTCATTCACTTAATCAGTGAACATCATTCATTCACTCTTTCCACATATATTTATTGAGCATCTCCAGTCACTGATGAACTGTTTTTGGTTGTGGGCTAACCACTGTGCTCAGCTCTATGGGTACAGAGATGTTATGTAAGACACTATCACTAGAAGAAGCAAATGCAATATAATAGAAGGTATGATGACATTTTATATAGAGTTCATTGGAGACATGTGGCTATTAACATCTCTAATAACAGTGCTATTATTAGTTATAATATATAATATACTGTTATTACATATGATGCATTGTTTTACCTAGGGGTCTGTCCTAAGGTATCTTGTAGAGGAGTGACATGTCAGATAAAGAGTAGATTTTCACCAGATGATCACTGTGTTAGTCTGGGACCAGGTCCTCTGAGATGGAAGTGCTAAGAGAGCACTCAGTGGGCAAAAGCAATATTAGGTAGAATTGTGAGCAAAAATGGGGAGTGATCCAGGAGAAACCGGGAAAGCTGTCAAACTACACATCTGAGTGAAGGAGAGCAGGAAGGAAAGTTGGGGGAAGTCTCCTGACTACTGTGTAGTCTAAGGAAAGCAAGACCATTGGGAGATAAAACCATTGTCCGCCTCAGGAGAATTCCCTGCCTTCCAGAAAAGATGTGCCTTCACGTCTTGGCTGCCCAAAGTCATAGTCCGGGAGGAGCTCTGGAGGAGCAGTCAGAGCTCGGCAGGTGGGACGCTTGGTCAACAGCGCCCCCTGTAGGTGCAGGTCGGTGAGGCACATTCTCAGGCCTACCGTATCTGCAGTGAAGCCAGCACCCCAGACTGAGAGGGCGGATTAAACAAAGGCTTTGCCTAAGGCAGTTTGGTGCCTTTTAGGGGAACTACACGCTCAATATGGCTGAAGGAGTATAAGGTGCATTTTGGTGGGGTAATAAGCAAGTGAAAATAGTAAGTACTGAGAAATAATTCCAGAGATGTTCAGTAGCCACATCGCAGTCTGATGTGTAAGTCTAAAGGATTCAGGCAATAAGAAGACATTGGGGGGTTTAAGTAGAAAAGAGAACTAATAAGGTATTTTTTTCCCCCGCCAAATAAATCAGTGGATGGATCAGAATTTCATTAAAAAAAAAAAAAAAGTGGGGGAGAAAAGTTGGAACAGCTTATCTTCTGAACTGTCACAGTAACCCTGGAAATGCAGAAACTCAGAAATGCGTATGAAAGAAAAATTAAAGTCACTTGATCACCAATTGTGCGTGAGGTATCTTTGATTCCCATGTTTCGGGCTTGCACACTAGATGGTGGAGATATTTCCTAAACTAAGGACTGCATGAAGAGTCACTGGTTTGGGGAAAAAAAGTTTTTTGCAAACTTCACCAGCCATATTGAGCTATCAGTCCCATTCTCATCTTTGTCTTTCTCTGTTCATTTTGGGGGAATCCATCCTTGCTGTCTTGGTGCAGACATGTGGAGCGACTCTGCAGATATTGATCAAGAGCCCTTACCGTTGGACAACTGATGATGGATGGATGGATGGATGGATGGTGAAACATCATCTGACTTTCTTAACCCACCAAGGCAGAAATCACCCGCAGAAATCCTCAGAATTGCTAGTAAAACATTGTGCTTTGACCCCAAACTTCATCTCTATTATTTAAGGTTTCATGACATTAATTCAAGCAACATAAAAATTTCTAACCAAAATTGTGCTCAGAAATCACACTGTCTTGAGGCAAATGGGAAGACAAAGAAAGACTGTTGTGATTCTCTGTGGAGTGTGAAGAGGGCTTTAGAATAACATTTTTAAAGTATCTACCTGTCCCAGGAGATGCGCATAGTACTTTGTATTATTTTTACTGCCTCTTCTTTTCCCTCCTTCTCTTCTACTCCATCCTCCCTCTCCCCTCTTCTTCATCTTTGTCTTCATCTTCTTTTAAGTCACTAAATCCTTAATGATCAGGTCACTCCTTGATTCAAAACACACTAATCGTTTTCCATCTTCTCCACCAAAAAAGCCTAAGTCTGTACAATGACCTGCAGGGCCCTACCCACACCTAAACCTTCCCACTTCATTTACCTCTTGGCCCTCCTCCCACGCCTCTCACTCCTTCCCTCAGCTCCAGCCACGTTGACTCTGCTACTCCTTGGAGACCTCAAGAAGGTACTTACTGATGCCCCTGCCTGCTCTTTCCTCCCAAATGTGGACTGGCATATGGACTGGCAATTTTTTACACATGTAAATGGCAAGTTCTCTGACCGCTCTTAACTGCACCTCTCGTTCCCACATTCTCCATATCCCTGCCCTGATTTTTTCCTTCATATTCCCTATCGCTTTCCAATATACCATGTAATTTACTTATTTTTATTCGTTGCTGGTCTCTCTATATTAAAATATAAGGCATGGATTTTGCCACTTTGATTTTCTGCTCTGTCTTCAGCACATTATAGTAGTGCTTGGCTCTAAAGGGGCAAATATTAACATCCCAGTCATAGATGAGATGACTGGCTTGAGGAAGCTGAAACAGTTTCCCAACTCACATAATTAGTAAATGACCAGACTTAAGTTCAAATCCAGACCTGTCCGGCCTGAAGACCCATGAACATTCTTTTCACTAAATTGTACTTTCTTTTCTTTCCAAATAGCCTGATGACTTCATGTAATCCAGGGCAGCTTCCATACAGGGAGTTTCTGCTTCCTAAACTCTGAATTTTGGTCAAAGTGACCAAGTATGAGGGACCTGTGTGAAAAGCCAAGAAAGGAAAGAAATGAGATCAACAACAAAACTGTGAGGGTTTGTATACAGGAGTTAAATGACAAGTTCTTGGGATCACTGGAAATCATCTTCCTGACATCCAGGCTAGATCAAACCCCCAAACTATGAGAAAACCAGTGACAAACAGGAGTCAGCCATGGGTTCCATTTAGATGGAGGCACAGATGCCTAACTAGAGTTGCTGTTTATTGATGTAATTGCTTGGCTGTTCACAAATGGGAATTCATCAAAATATTGCAAATGATGCACCTTGAGAAATGTCACTCCTTATCATGATTGCATTTCCATATTTTCCCATGTTAGTTTGGTGTGTGTGTGAAATGCTCTCAAAATGTAGACTGTACCAGACCAGCCCGTGGAGGCAGGGTATGTCTGAGTCTGCTCCGAGCGTCAGGCAGGAGCAGTGCTGAGACATGTTTCAGTGAGACTTTTATGCTCTGCCCACAACCTACATTTCTGTAGCAATCAGTTAGGAGCAGGGCACTTCCTATCACTTGCAGCTCACTGGGAGCCTTGAGGATCCCTTAGGTCCAGCTCCCTTCTCCCTTACCTCTCTGTCAGTCACCAAGGAGTAAAGGTCATGGGCTGGAAGCAGATAATTATGCTGCCTCAGGAATTGGTGCTTCCCTCTGAGGACCGTTGGAATGTAATTCGTTTCTTCCATCTTTCTTCTCAAGTATTAAAAAAGGCAACAAAAAAACTTTCTTCCGTAGCAGGACTTGCCAGCACTGGATGGGAGCAGTCAGCATGAATTTTAATCAGAGTGTCTGTTTTTCAGCCCTGGATTTCCCATAATCAATTTCTTTTTGTCTATTAATTAAAATGAATATGTATGGAGTTTGAGAATTGATTGATCTTGACACCTAGGAGACCACTCAGTCACATTCAGAGCTGAGCTGGGGTGTATTTCTCCAAAGAGCGTAACCTTATGTAAGAGGTACATTAGAAGATGATTTTTTTCTTGTTAAAATGATTCACCCTGTGGTTCTTTAAATGGGTCAGCTAGCGCTATAAATTAATTTACGCAAAAGGGAGTCAATTTTTTTTTTTAAGGAACACATCTATTTAGGAGATGAGATGCACACATATTCTCCTTCCATTGACCTTTCTTTTTACTTGTACCTCAGGTTTGCTCTGCTCTGTGTTTTTCTAGCTGCTGCACCTCACTTACCTTTTTGAGGTGTATGAAGGAGGTCATAATACAAGGGGATGCCCACCTGGATGACTCATTGCCTTGGCCGGTAACTTCTGTGATCAGAAGAGCCCTATGATGATGGGATTTGAATAGGGATATATAATTTGTTTTCCTGCTATGCTCTGGTGAGGGGGTTTCAGCATTTCAGGGTACCACTGGGATCAGAGGCAGTCATTCTTTGGTTGTTTTTCTCCTGCTTGGTACTCTATAATAGCACCTTTCCGCCCATTTAATGACTATTAGTTTCCTAGGGCTGCCATAACGAAGTATTACAAACTGAGTTGCTTAGACAACAGAAATTTGTTGCAGAGACTGGAAGTCCAAGATGAAGGTGTCAGCAGGACCATGCTCCCTGTGAAGGCGCTATGGCAGGTTTGGTCCCAGGCCACTCTCCTCGCTTCTGATACATATCTCCCTGTATACACATCTCTGTGTCCAATTTCCCTTTTTATAAGGACACTGGTCATATTGGATTAGAGGCCCAGCCTACTGCAGTATTACCTCATCTTAACTAATTACATCTGCAATGACTCTATGTCCCAATAAGGTCCCATTCTGAGGTTCTGGAGGTTAGAATTTCAACATATAAATTGTGGGATTGGGTTAGGGTTGGGTGAGACATAATTCAATGCTTAATACTAATCACTAGTTATTTATTGTTGCTTAACAAATGACACCTAGGTTTAGTGGTTCAAAACACCAACATTTATTATCTCACAGTTAGTATGGGTAGAGAATCCAGGCATGACTTAACTCTTCTCTGGGTTTCTCCTAAGGCTTCAATCAAGGCTACACTAGGGTGAATCTGCTTCCAATTTCACTCAAATCTTTGTTGGCAGGCTCTCGCTCCTTTTAGTTGTTGAAATCAGGGCCTCTGTTCCTTGCAAACTACTGGCTAGAGGCATTTCTGAGTAGGGGCAATTCACAACAACTTTTGGCAAACAAGCCATAGGTTAACAGTGTGGGAACAAGACGGACATCACAGCCTTTTCCTTACTCTTGTAATCATACTGTCCACATTGGTTTGTTAAAAACAAGTCTCCAGATTTAGCTCACACTCAGGGGGAGGGCGTCACACCAAGGCAGGGATACCAGGATGCAGGGACCCTTGGTAACCACTTGGGAAGCTGCTCACCTTGGCCTGCCCGCTTAGTCACCCTTCCTTTTTCATGAAAGTTAGCCCATTTTTACACCCAAATACTTTGCTTGGCCTGCTTCTTGCCAGTAGAATTTCTGTGTCTACTGGTCTCTTTTTGTTTTGTGCTATCTCTGCTCCTTTCAATCTAAAATGACAGTTTCTGCTGATAGCATTTTCTCAGAAACTTTAGGATTTTTGTGAATCTTACTGGGGTTCACTGCGCTAGAAAAAGGTCACATCCACAAATCTCTTATTCTAGCTCTGCATCCCACAGAGAAGGCTGAGACAATGCTCTTAAACTTCTAGAAGCCCTACTGTTCCATTGCGGGACACCCCTAATCTCTTCAAAAGCCCCTATGGGGGACCCAGTAAGAGTCTGATCCTTTCCCCTTTTTAAAGTCTATGCCAAGGGTGATGCAGTCTTAGCTAGCTTTATCTCTAGACCGCATTTTCCTGATAGTACTTGAAAGCCATGTCTTAATTTTAGCATCTTTTGCTGTCCAGAGAGACTGAGAATTTTTAAAATCATCAAGTCTTGGTTTCTTTCTGTTTAACAATTCTTCCTACAGTTTATTACTTTTGCGGTTTACTCTAAATGGCAAGAAAAACCAAGATGACACCTTAAACACAGCTTGAAGAACTCCTCAGCTGAATCAGCAAGTTCATTAGTGGTGGTCAAGACCAAGCTGTGATATACGAATAGCCCCTGCCATACATAAATGCAAATCCTCCCTGCGGCCTCTCCCTGCTCCTTTCTTCCCTTCCACCAATGGCTTCATTGCCCTTCACAGTTCCTGACTACTTAGGCCAAAGTTTTCAGCACCCCCAGCCTGACAAACATCTTATTTCCAATAGGTTAAGTATATTAGAGTCAAGTCCTTGGACACTTTGGAAGTTCATGGTGATAGAGATTTATCATATAGGCAAACCAATGATAATGTAGTCAGATAATATATTATTCCCACTACAATATGTCAATTAAAATGTATAAAATAGCCTTTAAGAATTAATAAAGTCACATCATTATATAAAGTTATTATTGTAATGATTTAAATTTAAATAGCTTTGCCACTAGTTTTACCATTTATAAAGGATTTCGTCAACCCATTTATTTTTCACAAAAGTCCTATGCAGCAGATAGCCTATCCTCAAATTAGAGACTAGGGAATTGGGGTTCAAAGAGGTAAAGTCATTCGCTATTAATTATATGACTCAGATTGTGTCAACTGGCACCAGGATCCCAGGCTCGGTAGCAGTATTCTTCACTCTGCATCATAGATATCCTACTGGGACCATGTGGAGGGTGTAGTTCTTTAGAGTGGGATGTCACAGTCAGTTTTTACCAGGATGATTCCTAGATGTGACTGAACTGTCTCATCATTGAGCTTGCCTACCACACACATTGCAGACATCATCGTCCTTCCCGGTATGCACCTTTTTTGTTTGGGTTCAGACCTGGGTATCGGAAGGGGGCCGCTCTAGACCACCACCTCCCAGAAATTCTCCTTGAGGACATGCTGACTTCCTTAATCTTTCCTTGACCAGTCACCACATTTACAAGATAGTTTGGCTCTGTTTGAAAAATGCACTGATCACTTTAAGTAGTGGATTCAGACATCTGCTGAAAGGTTTGGCTGTGTTTGCAGTTGGTGTTGGTTAGCAAGTGAACTCCGAGCCTGGAGGAGAAAAGAAAAGAAAAAGAAAACTTGTACAGAATCTTCTCTATCAGTGGATTTGTCATTTTGGAGTTTGTCATAATTTAGATGGGACTGACAGAAAAATGCTGAACTTGAAATTGAATGGCTTAAAGGATTAAGTCTATCTCTGCCTTAGTGATCTTAACCCAGCCACAGGGTTTCAGCATGTCAGAAGTGAAGGGGCCTAGAGAATAACTTGGTCTGTTTCTTCATAGAATAGATGAGGAAATTGAGGCTTGGGGAAATGAAATGACACTTGCAACGTAGCCAGTTATTGGTAGGTCCAGGCCCAGATCAAAATTTAATGCTCTTTCTGAGTCCACTTGTTTGGTCACATAATGTTTTGGGGTTTTGATAATAATATAAAAATTGTCAAATAATTTGTTATAAAAATTGCATTATCATGTTACTTCTATTTTTACCACCAGCAGGCCAACCAGAGTACCAGACATAACTGGCTTTGCCTAAATCAGGGTCAAGGTAGCAGAGTAAGTCATCTTAATACTAATGATAAAAGACAACATTTATTTGTTGTTTCATATGTACAAGGTACAAAATACTTTCATGTATTAACTCATTTAATTTTATAGCAGCCTTTTGAAATCTGTACTATTGTTATATCATCCCATTTATGGATCAGGAAACTGAGGTAGTGAATTCCAGATCTGGGATTTGAGGCCCGGCCTCTGATGGTAGAACTCACTCCCTGACCCTACTGAACTGCTTCTGCCATATGCTCCACTAGAGGGAAGTTCCTGGCCTTGCCCCTTGAGCCTTATCTGTGCCTGCCCCCCACAGCGTAGGGTGGGGCTCTGTCCACTAAAGCACAGAAGCAGAACTGGATAAGTTTGCTAGTGCAATAATGCAGTGCGACTTGGCACTAACTGGAGTTAGCAGAGACTTTAAACTAAATGATAAGGGCTCAGACCTCCACAAGACCACCCTCCTTCAGACACCAGCTGCAAGCTTTTGGGATTCCAGACTGTGTCTACTCTTCTGACCAAGTGTCTACGAATTCCAGGTTTCTCACTGCCTCCTCAGTTTCAACAGTTTACTATAAGGGATCACAAAACTCAGGATGGTGCTAGACTTATGATTATAATTTTATTATAAAAGACAGAAATCAGGACCAGATAAAATGTATTGGGTTAGGCCTGGAAGCATCCTAAATGCAGTTTCTGTGCCTTCTTCTTGTGGAATCAGGAAGCACCCCTTGTCCTCCTGGCACATTCATGTGTTCAGCAGGCAGGTAATGCCACTGAGCTTCAGTGGCCAGAGTTTTTGTTGGGGTTTTGTTACTTAGGCCTGATCAATGGAATCACTGGCTGATTTGACTGAACTCAATCTCCAGCCTCCTCCCCTCACAAAGGTTGAGCTAATATTGAGTTAAAATCTTAACCCTCTAATTACTTGGTTGGTGTTTCCAGCATGGTGAGGCCCATCCTGAAATTATCTAAGGACTCACTATGAGTCACCTCATTAACATAAACTATCAGGGCCCACCATGAATAACAAAGACGTGCCAATCAACTGGGAAATTCCCAAGGGTCACACACCTCAAGAACCTGGGACAAAAACCAAATAAAGTCTTTATTATGTAACAGCTACATCAGAAATTTTTCTTTCAAGTGATTAAGAATAAGGGTAAGGTCACAAGAATCTCTACATTTTTAGTGGTTCCTTCACACATTCATGTGCATTATCTCATTTAATCTTCATGACACTCCTTTGCAGAAGACATTATTGATGCCTTTGTTTTACACATGGATAAACTGAGACTAAATAAAGTTAGAAATATTGTACATGAATATGAATATCCAACTAGTAACAATTGGTATTGGAGTTTAAAACCAAGTTTTCTAACTTTATATCATGAGCCTTTTAAATCTATTGGAAGAATGGTAGAAGATAATAATAGAGATAGAGATACTTTAAATACTTAATTGTTTTTCTTCTCTGAAAGAAGACATTATTGATGCCTTTGTTTTACACATGGATAAACTGAGACTAAATAAAGTTAGAAATATTGTACATGAATATGAATATCCAACTAGTAACAATTGGTATTGGAGTTTAAAACCAAGTTTTCTAACTTTATATCATGAGCCCTTTAAATCTATTGGAAGAATGGTAGAAGATAATAATAGAGATAGAGATACTTTAAATACTTAATTGTTTTTCTTCTCTGAAAATGCAGGATAAGAATGAACTTTCCCAGGATAGTACAGGAAATGAGGACTGTGAATATCTGGGAGTTAGGCTTCTTCTCAATGTGGCAATAGATTTCCTCTCTTGTTTTCTTTATGTGTTTACACGTATTTGGGGAAGGTTATGCATTGATTCTGTGTCAGACCTCATCCAAGAATTGAACACACAGACAAAGACACAGTCCCAGGCTTTTCTGAAGGGGAGACAGATGGTAAACAAAAGATTGTAATATAATGTGGTTTGAGAAACAGTAGAGGGAACGGCTTAGGAGGGGGACTTAACTAGGACAGGGTAAGAGGACGAGGGAGTCAGGAAAGATTTCCTGCAGGAGATAAAATAACAGACCTCCAGTTGTATGAGTGAATGAAACAGAGGTTCTGGACTCTTTTATCTGTCTGGAAGACTGATATCCCTTGTTGTTTGCATCTGCCTTAATGGTGGCTAAAACCCCAAGGTAAGAGAAATAGAGTCCCCCAAATAAGAGGCATCAGCTGTGAGGGTGCAGGCCTTGGTAATGCTGAGAAATATGGATGCATCAGGGGCTTCATCGAGTTTTTCATCTGTAAAATGAGGACTTTGGGCTTCCCTATAGTCCCTGGTGTCCCTCTGCCTCTAACATTTCATTATTTTGCAATTTTATGAAAAATGTTTTGCAAAGCAAATGAATAGTGTAAACAAGATTATAAAGAAAATGTTTGCCTTCTTAAGGGAATAAATTGTTTTCAAGCACATCGGGAGCATTAATTTGCATATAAACAATGCAAGTTCTATGTGGAGCGGAGGAAGTTTATTTTCTTAGGTGTTTTGGTAAGTTAATTGCAAATTGTTTTTGTCAATCTCTCTATGTATATGAAGAGTGTTAGGACTGCATTTATTTTGAATATCCTATATTTTGAATATTCACAGTTTCTTGAATGTTCACAATATTTAACTGTTCTCTGAATTTTCTTAAATTATTTCTTCATTCAATGGCTATAACAGATGGGATTTATTTTCTCAAGAAGGATTTGGACAAGTTCATCACATGTTACCCAGCTATCAGAGATGTTGACTGAACATCCCACTTCCAGTCATCTTGGATTGGCATATACAAAATGTCTAATTCATCTTTCTCCCCTATAACTTTGAGTGCTTCCCCCTCCCCTTATCAATCAGACTACATAGACTTCCACTAACAATTAACATTTTGCAAGTATTTTATTTGTTTAGAGCATTACTAGAGATTTGGGTGTCATACAGAGATTGCACCATGCACAGAACAAAGCCATCTTCTGGTTCCCCTCTGTCCACATCTCATCCCCTGCTCCCACATTCTCTTTCTCTTCTCCCCTTTCTTCTCCATGCCCGCCCACCCCCCCCTTCAGTTCCCCTGCCATTCACCCTTCTCGGAAGCAAAACATATTCACCCCTTGTTGTAAGCATAACAATTTATTGATCACTTCCTATAGCTTGGACATATTCTTGAGGCTTTGTTTTCTACTTCCAAGTGGCTGCTCGAAGCATTCCAAATACATTTTGTTAGGCCAGGGTAAGTTCAGGAAAGGACATCATAAGGAAGTATGCTTCAACTAAGAGGGATGTATAAAGCTGGCCAAGTAAAGGCTTGGGTGATAAGTTTCCCAGGCAGAAGGGAGAGCCTGTGCAAACCACAGAAGCATGGGGAGCCTGGCAAAACCTCAAGCAGTTCTCTGTGATTATGGGGGTGAGGGGGGTGACTGACAAAAAGATGGAGTTGGAAGAGAAGGCAGTGGTCACATTACAAATAATTTTGGTATATTCTATTTTCTGCAGTAGGTAATGGGAACCTAGAAAAGCCCTACAACACCAATGGGATAAGGCAGTTGAGCTGGTTGCAAAGATGCCAAATAGACTAGTGCTATGACGAGGGCCTGGAATAGAGCAGGAACTGGGGGATGGGGGGTAGGCACAGGAAGTGACATATTTAAGAGTGAAATAGGAAACCAATAATTTTGTGGTTGATGAAGGCAAAACAAAATAAGCATAAGAAAACACTAAATATTTTTCTTAAATTCTTATTTGCCAAGTTAGGGAATGCAGGGGGGGAAAAGAATAAAAATTGGGAAATGTTTAATTTTGGAAATTCAATTTAATTTAATTTGGTCCTTGGATGTCATTCATGGCACATCGCAGGCAGTAGGATGAACAAATTGGAAATTATTACTGTTCAGCAACATGTCTGCAGAAAATGTCTGACATAACTCCTCCTAATCTAACAAGTTCTGGCCATATCATTGCATATAAGCCATGGGCCATGATTTCATTTTTCATGCCACTGTAAACTTGCTCCCTGGTTATCAGGAACTAGGCTTGGTAATGGCTGAGGATGTTCTGTTTTGTTTTCTAATTGGTGTATCACACAGTTTAAGTTTAACACGGGGCAAATGCATCAGTAAATTTTTCTTGAGGTACAATCTTCAAAAACACTTGATCAGAATGCTTTTCCCACACCTCGGTGCTATTTCAAGAAGACTATACACGTTTCTGGTCATTTTAATTTAATTTAATATATGCAATAGATGTTTCAGTAACTCAGTTTACCATTGGGTTTACTCAGATTTTTTTAAATAGCTTTTTTCAATTACAGTTGACCTTTAATATTATTTTATACCAGTTTCATGTGTACAGCATAATGGTCAGACATTTACATAATTTACAAAGTGATTTCCCCAATAAGTCTACACCATACAGTTATTACAATATTATGACTATATTCCTGATGCTGTACTTTACTTCCCCTCGACTATTTTGTAACTGCCCGTGTGTACTTTTTAATTCCTTCACCATTTATTTTCATTTCTGGTCAGTTTTAATGGTGAGAACAGTTTAGTTTTAGTATTTAAAGCTCCTTTTCAGGTATTAAGAAGTTCTTACCAGTCTACATAAGCCAGTTTGGAGCATCGTCCTCCCTCTCTGAACCTTTCTGGTCAGAATGGAGAAAGAAGTGACTAAGAAAAAGAGGTTTTTTTAAAAAATTTAACTGGTCCTGCAAAGGGATTCTCATTTGACCTGGGGCCTTGGAATGCAAGACCTGCCCTGCAAGGCCATCACGTCCCTTTGGGTGGCAGGAGCCCTACCTGCTGGAGCTTACAGTAGTTAAACATGGAAACTTCTCACAGCTTGCTGACATGAAAACTTCTTTTGGAAGGTGGAGGCACCCTTTCCAAATTGTTCTAAGATTTTTCTCACTGCATTCCAAGACCCTAAGAAAAGGCCCTTGTGATTTTTAGTTACGTTTTCTTTTTTGAAAGTGAAACAGAAGCTATGTTATCCTCATTATTATGATGATTTATCTTGAAAATACAGTGAACTCTGTGAGTATAAGTGGTATGTGTACAGTGCGATGGAAATTGGCTCTTCATCCCAAATCAAATTGAAGACTCCTTGAGAACAAAGACTGTTTTTCACCACAAACAGAAATTATATAATGAATTCTTTTTTTCCCTATGCCTTTCTTCAATTTTCTATTTAAAGAAATTTCTGAAAATACATGAATTATATAGCTTATCTCTCAGATGAAAAATACTTTTCTCCTGGGATTGGATGGCTGCATATTTATTAATAGCAATAAAATTTTCCACATTCTTTTATATCAAATGGGATACAAACTACAATATAAAGGAGAGTTTCTAGCAATAATAATAGTCACAGATGAATAATTATAAAAGCTATATGGAATTGAAGGGTATTTTAATTTGTCGTTACTTCCTTCCACATGTTCAGAAAGGATCTGAATAATTATTTTGACTATAAAAAGGAAGAGTGAGATATTCTTTTTTGTTATGGGATTAAGTTTTTCAAATACCACTTTTAGAATAAGTTAAAAAAAGAAAACAGCTCTCCTGGTTTCCTCTAATGATGTAATCATGACTGAAGACCACTCGACTGCAGATGCATTTGGTCTTGTTACTATTACACATGGGTGCTGCACTTCAAACTCACTTTAATTTGAAAAGTGTTCATCTTTGCAGTTAGAGAAATGAGATCATAGTTATTTGTTTAGTGAGACCTTTCAACCTTTGTGTCACATGAATTCACGAAGATGACAATCACTGTAGAATTTTCTTAGGTCATGACCCGATGGTAGAAGAAACTGAATATGAGATTCTAAAATAGGATTTTTCTTTTCATAACTGTTTAAAAGTAGCTGTCATTATTAAGGTCATTCCAAGGCAAAATTTCAAAGCTATTTATACAAAAAACAAACAAACAAAAAAAAAGCTAGTGGTCTCTATTTTCTTTTGGTCTGCATTATACCAATAATATCTAAATTCTTATTTGAATTTTTAAAATATTTTATTTTTAAGATCTATTTTGCTAAGAATTTTTTGGGGAAAGGAAATGAAATTTCAAGATATGCTGTGTGCTTTTAGGTGAGTGATTGAATTTTCATTTATTGGATTTTCCACTAAGATATTTAGATCTTAGTGATGAGGGACAGGAAAATCTATACAAAGATTCTAACATGCTCCAGCACTTTTTCCACACTCCCTTCTAGAATATAAGTTTAGGGTTAATAGTCAATTATTAGAAAATACTGCTTTTAGCAGTCTTTTATTTTTTATTCTTACTGAGGACACTTTTTTTCATTGTCTTTTCTTTTTAGAGAGAGAGGAAGGGGGGGGATAGAAAGAGAGAAAAACATTGATGTGAGAGAGAAATATTGATTGGTTGCCTTCTCATCTACGCCCTAACTGGTGATTGAACCCACAACCTGGATATGTGCCCGGACTGGGAATTGAACCTATGACCTTTTGGTTTATGGGGGTGATGTTCCAACTAACTGAGTCACACAGGCCAGGAATGTTTTGGCAGTCTTAATGCAGCCAGAGGACATCTTCAGTAGTGTGAGAGAGATCCCCTGCACATAATGTCAACAAGCTCTTTTGCCTTCTGATTCTGATCTTTCCCAGAGTTCAACTTTCACTCCTTAATAGACATATGACCTTGTGCCATTAACATAGCCAGTTTAAGGCTCATTATTCTCACTTTTAAAATGGGGAGAATAACATTCACATTAAAGGTGGTTGTGGGGATTAAATTATCATGTAAAATAAAATGTGAAATTCTTGACATATAGTAGGCATGTAATAAACGGTAGTATCTGGTTGCTACCATTTATTGCATGCATACTATAAAAGAAAACTAAAAAAAACATTAAGAATTAGTTCACTATTTTATTCACATCAACACTTTTTGATAGTAAAACCAAGAACATTTTATTTTGATTTATCTAACAGAAAATTCTGAATAAATAGAGAATGAGGTTTATGATAATTTGAAATCTAAATGCTATAATGTTCTCCCTTCCCGACAAGAGATTTCTACAAGTAATTATACCTGAAATTTAAAGATAGGTATATGCAATGTGCCACAAATAAAAATTAATTTTTTATTTTCATTTTAAGAGCTTTCAAAATGAACTTAATGTCTGGATTGACCATGTAAAGATATATATTTTCTTCTATATACATGGGATGACATTAGTAATAATTGAGTTATTATATACATAAATTATTTAGAACTTAAAAGACATATAAATTTAGCTTTATTTTAAGTTGATGGATAAAGTGATGTAGGGTGGGGGGGGAGAAAGGGGTGTGAGAGAGAGAGACAGAGAGATTGGAATATGTAATTATGAAAGAAGGTAAGACTGTGTTCCCTTCTGTCTTATAGCCTGAAGAATAAATAGTGAAAACATCAATCAAGAAATGAGAAAAAAATCAGGATTTCTATGCCGTGGAGAATTGCATATCAACCACCAGAGGAGTCTTTCTTGAACAATGAACATTTCTTACGAGGATTCACAAATTAACATATGACTAATCTTAGTTTTGGAGAGTAAATGAGCTTTTTTTTTTCTTTCTTTTTTTAATTTTGTGGTAAGCTGTGATGTGTGGATGGATTTTTAAATTCTTTCCTGATAATATATTCAGCACATGTTCTAAATCATAACCCCAGAGCAAACAGCAGGAGCATCATTTGAACTTAAGGACAGTGGAAAAATCTTTGTCTTCAATTTATTCTAGATTTCCTTAACCTTGAAGTTATTCTAGTAAATCCCCAATGATTGAGATGTAAACCACCTCTATCAAGAAACAAACATTATTTTTTCATCATTTTGAACATGACTGCAACATGCACCGAACCAGAAAGAATCATTATTAGTAGAAGATAAATAATGAATGCAAATCCTGGTCCTTCTCATTTCACCTTTAAAAATGAGAGCCAGGTTTGCTCTCTAAACAATGAGAATGAAGACAGTAAATAAAAGAAGAATCCTCATCTCTGCTCTCTGATCATTCAAAGAACAGTTTCTCAAGGTTAAGCCAAGTCCTTTTTGCAAGCTGCCAAAATAATAGCTTAGGAAAAGAATTAGTTTGCCTGCATGATGATCCTCTTAGGCAAAAAAGTCTTCACAGCAGTTGACCTTGATGAAATGTTTTCCCAAAGGCATCCTAAAGAGGAATTATGAATCCCAGAATGAGAGAGAAGTAAATAAATATTTCTTAGGAAGTTGGCCTGACTTGTGGGCTTTAATGTGGGGTACCAATGCTATGGAAAAAAGTAAATTCTGAAGAATGACAGCTTCGCCTATTCCTGTTTCTCACTGAAGTCTTCTTACTGAGCCAAGATTCAATCACTTTGGAAAAAGCACCAGTGACCAGTATGGCCGACTGGAACACTTAAATCTCTGACGGGGAAGGTCTCTGAATGTAAATCATAAAGCTCTTTCTCTAGGGTTAATTCTTCTCCACTAGGGCTGGATTTGGTGTCCTACAGGCTGGCTGTAAAGCTGCAAAGCTGGGCATTGAGCTTCTATTCATGATGCTTCTCAGTGCTCTGCCTGGGGTTACCCTTTGTTCATTGTGACCACAGGCAATTGATCTCCTGGTATCAGCGTTTCTGGTTGCCTGTTATTTTTCTACGGAGAGCTGAGGTGGTTACAACTCAGTGAGCAATAAATGAAATGACTTAGAAATGCAGAGTGTTGTTATTAAGTTATTTGAAACTGGGCACCATTCCTGGAGGAGGGCCCACTCAGGAGGGACCAGGGTGGCCAGGTTCCATGCCTGCACAAAGGAGCGGCCACCTCAGCCACAGCTGTCCTGTTGGAAGGAAGGAGTGTTTGATGGGAAGCAACCTACTTTGCTGTTTTGGAAAGCACACAACAGAGCTACAAACCTCCAATGGTGACTTTAGTTCATATGTGTAAATTACGGCTTTATTTGTCAATTCTGCTGTAAAATAAGCACTGTCCAAGTTAAAGAAAATGTCTTTGTTTTCTTTTGTGTTTAGTGAGTGAGCTTCTGCTTTTGGGTGTTTTTGTTTTTGTTTTGTTTAATACCTAATATAGTATAGATAAGCCTATGAACATAGATCTCTTTTGCTTTACAGAGAGGCTCTGCCAACCTTTCTAGATAAGTTTCCAGATATAATAATCTGATTATTTCAGAATTCTTCATCTAAGTGCCATTGCTTGTTGGCAAGCTGTCAAGTGAAAGTGAATACCCTGCCAGAGACTTTGTTTGTTTTCAAATCTCTTTACATATTTTGCCGATGCAGTAAGGGAAATTATCATTCCGGTAAACCATGGAGGTGACATGCTCAGCTGTAAGCAAGAAGAGCCTATGAATATTATATTTTGGGAAGTCTTAAATGGAAACATTCCTGCTTGAAAAGCTAGTCATTTGTTGTTGTTTGGGGATGGGGGGGTATGGTTATAATTTGTTTAATTAGGTCACATCTCACATTCTAGTTTCATTATGGATGGATGGGAGTGAGATGTAAGGTGAATATTTTCAAAGAGGTAAATTAATTCTGGCAGAGAGAAGAAACCCTTGCAAACCTGAGCTTTGTGCTTTGTGGAGCTGCTCCGACAGAGCCACCTGGTGACAGCAGAGATCCCAGGAGAGACACAAGCGAGACCAAGGATTCCCTGGAATACCTCAATTCGGGAGGATTAGCGGAGAACCCTATCTGTTCGAAAGAGTGAGGCTATCCAAATTATCTACACTTAAAGTACTTTCACAGTCCCAGAGAATGGTAGGAATGTCAACTAAACTAACCAACTACTGCCCATTTGAAGATTTGCTCCAATGAGGGAGAAATGATTCAAAATTAACACAGCACAGAAGCCTAATGGCGTCCTTCTATTAGAGTAAAATGTTTGTATTTAAAGGGGTAACCTGCAAAGTGGTTGAAATAGTCTGTGTCTTCTTAAAGAGATAAAATGCTCCTACAGTCCTGGTCATGCAATTCACTTGTTTTCCACAGAGTTTTTCTTTAAGCACAGAGGTGAGCTTCAGGCTAGCACTTGTGCCCGTGGCCACAAACGCCATGGTTGTGAAACCCAAATTAATGAGCTTTCATTATAAATAGTCTTCACAGCCAAGTGCACTAATAAATATGATCATAAAGCAATCTGCTAAGTGGAGAGGACAACAGTGATCCCTCTTGCTGATAAAAGTGGTAATAAAACTCTCATCTACAATTGCTTACCTACAAAGACCAACAGGATTTGTTTTTCATCTGCCTCTTAGATGACATATAAATATATATTGGAACTGTGAGAGTCTTTATACCTTTCTGTTGAAGTGAGCTTATTAGACCAATCAGACCAAGAAAAGAAAAATATGAAATAGATGAAAAATGCTAATACTCCCATGGGGAAATCTGAGCCCTGGGGGCTGGGTGTGGTGGGGTGGGGGTGTATCTCTCCTGAAGCTGATCTTTAAGTGAGGTATTTCTGACAGGTCACTGAGCACAATATATTAGACCTCAAATAAGAAAATAACCTTTCCAAACTGTCAGGTAATAAAATAAGTACCCTCTCTACATTCCATCCAAGATAAATATGCATTGCTTGTTTGACCAGCTTGTACAAGGAATTGATTGTTGTTCTTTTGTGACCAGAATGAGAAGGGTCTCATCAGCACATTATCGTAAGAACAGATCTTTTCTTTTTCTGCTTCTTACCTAATTTATTCATGCTAACATCATGCTAAACTACCTCATAGGTTTGTGGTGTGGATGAGTTAATAAATGTCAAGTGCTTAAAAATATAAATCTCCATATAAATGCTGCCTTTGTTTTCTAGTTAAAGATCTGCAGGTTGAATTAACTATCTCGATATTTCACTGTAATATCCATGCTGATAAATTTGGCTTTAAGTTTAATATGCAAATATCTTAACATGAAATGAAATATACAAATATCTTAATGTGAAAAGAAATCCTGAATATCCTAGTAGGACTGAGGGCCTCACACTCAAGTCTGGCAAGTGTAGCACCTAAGGAAAGCAAAAAGCACCTAGAAGCAAAACCAAAATGTTTTCTTAAGCAGATGTTAAAGCAGGCACCCTCAGAGGTGTGTCTGTGGAGGGGTCAACACTGGTTTTAAGGAGTATATTAAATAATTTTGTATTATGATAGTTAGAATGCCAAAAATTAGCAGTAACTTATATTTAAAAATCAATTTAAGTTTAAAAATTATGTAACCTTTAATTCCTTCATATGTTGAGTAAAAGATAGAAGCATCATAGCTCATTCATATATCTCTGAATACCTTCAAAAAAAGTTGTGCAGAGGAACATCTGCCTTGATTTGTGTCTTTCTAGAACAATGCTGAACACTGCTTTTCTTTTTTAAGATATAGTCTAAAGAGAAAGAAGTTAACACCTAACAATTCTTAGTAATGGCATATGGAGGCTCTATGGCAACTAGCTAAAACAGAATTTTACTGCTGGCTCTATTTCTCTGTCATTTTTTCCCATATGATTAATTACTCCGTAGTCATTATTCTGAGTTGCCATTTTATTTGCTAATTTCAAATGCCTCAAGTAAATTAGCAATTTATTCTGACCTTTATAATCCACATTCTATAATCTTCAAATTATATGAGTGAAGGAAAAAAAAATCTAATTTTACCTGTCCCCTCACCTCCAACTATCGTAAGCAGGTTAAAGTCAAACTATTGTCATGGGCCAAACTTTCACCTCGACTGTGGTTGTTTGAGGCAGTAGGATCAGCAAAGGCTGATTCAACTTCAGAAAATTTGAATACTGTAAAATGTAGTATATCTGACTTCTAAACTTATGCATTTTTAAAGAAAAAAAGTGAAATTCCTATACACAATATTGAATCCTCCTCTTTCATTCTTGCTATTTTGATAACTCTCAGCACATTTTCTACTTGAATTGTTGCTCTTCAAATGATTAAAAGTTCTGACTGTAAGATCACAAATGATGAGCAAGATAAGGTTTCTTTGTGGTAGCCAGCTCAGTGACCATATGTTCTACTTTGAAATCAATTCCTTGTTGTATATGTTCATATTTCTTGGAATTGTCTTCATAGCTGGTGGAGTGTTAATCAATGTGCATAACAACATCAGTGCTAATGATTTTGTTGCTGAGAATCCAAAGAGTTGCCATATTGGGTCAACTTCATGTCCCATCATTCTGCTACTCTTGGCAGTAAATAGCCTTCAAGAAGCTCAGAATGAGAGGATGTGATTAGCTTCCCTAATATTGGGTCCAAGGAAATTGTTAATGCTGCATATGTGTAAGCCAGGTAGTAGGAATGTTTTTCTATTTTGTCAAAAATGTAATCTCTTTGGCTAAGCTTGAGAGTACTGGAATAAATGGAGGCCATCTTGCAAGGAAGGCAATCCACAGCAACTCTTCTTCTAGACAGAACTGTCTGAGCATCAGGGAGATGCACCCTGCAGAGAGAAGACAACCCCTGCCCTTGAGATGTCCACGGTGGGCTTTTAGAAGCATTAATATTATAACTGGTTTAAGTTTTTCCTCCTATCTTCTTCTGAATTAATTCTTATCATTTGTTAGATTTACTTTGAGAACTATACACTCAGAGTTTTAAAGTGGCTTGTCCTTTATCTCCACCACTCTTTTTGCTTAACTGGAGCATGCTGCTATTATAGAAGTGATTAGTAAAAAAAAAATGCAGTCAATAAGTGGGAATATTTGCCATTTGGAGACATACTTTAAAAAAGCCAACACGTTTCTACTTTTGACTAAATATGTTTTTTAAAGCCTCTATCTTCATTATCTTCTTTTTACCACTTACTTTAAGACCAACTGCAAGCCCATCTCCTGCGTCTTTATATGAACTACCACCTCTCAGTGTCCTTTAGGTGTAAGGAGTTTAATTATGATGAAAGCTAATCAAGTACCCTTTGCAAGCTACCCATGCGGATGTCTAATAACGTGAGTGTTCCACCTGGGCATCTGATCAACCACTGACTTCTTTGAGGTCTATATAAACTAAATACTTGAGGGTTCTGATTTTTTTTTCAGTCACTCATTGGTTCAGAAATTGTCCATCTTCTTAGATGAGTGGTGAGCCTCTCTTTGGGTGGACTTGGACTTAGTCCTTATGCATATTTGTATAATAACACATCTTGTGGTTTCTATAGAGCCTTATCTCTATAGTTGTTGAGTGCAAGATAGAGTACAGTTCCTACTTGTAGGGAATGTCTGATGTTATCTGACTTATTGCTGGGATTTGCAGAGAGCAAACCATTTTCCTTTGCAATTATCTTTGTTCGCCATCCCCCCTTCCCCCTGAGAATAGAGATAGATATCCCTGAGAGGGAAGAACTCAAAGCCAAACCTATTTATCATTTTTGGCAAATTCTGGTAATCTGGTTTATAACAAACACTATACAGGGGTTTTATGTGTTATGTTTAGCACATAAGCATATATTAACTTAGTAATTATTGATTGACTACAAAGTTCTGGACAAAAAACACGCTATAGAGGAGATGGGAAAGGAGTTTTTAAAACCCAGGATCTCAAATATGGTTTTGTCATTTATGTGCTCTGTGCTCTTGGGGAAATTATGTATATGTTTTTTGAACTTCAGTTTCTTGATGTTTAAAATGGGCTAATGATACCCTTCTTACAGACCTGCAAAAATTAAACAAATTAACTTTATGCATTTTTTACTCTCCCCTCTTTGCTACAGTCCAACTAGCTAATAACCATTCAGTGTAAAATAGAACCATTCAGTCTGAAGCCTGGAGGTACCTTTAAGACTGTCTTGCCCATCTCTCTCATTTTAATCATTCTCATTCTTAAAACTGCATAATGAAATAGAAACTTACCTGGAAGAGGGTTGCTGCTAGTAGAGTTTCCCAGAAAAGCAGAGCCCAGAGTGTTCCAGCAGCTGTCAATGTACATTCCCAAGCAGCCCCTTTATCACAGTCAGTCTCGCTTCCATTGCCCTCCCCCACCTCCACTCCAGTCTCAGGCATGTCTGCCCATCTCCCCTCCCCAGGCATCTCTGTCTCCTAGCTCAGTCAGCCTGCTGGGCTTTGACTCAGTACAAGGACCCACACCTAGAACTAGCAAGGAGAGCACCAGATCAGTTTTGCTCTAACATGGCAGGTCATGACATG
Organism: Furipterus horrens; assembly: GCF_987537825.1. Taxonomy (NCBI): domain Eukaryota; kingdom Metazoa; phylum Chordata; class Mammalia; order Chiroptera; family Furipteridae; genus Furipterus; species Furipterus horrens. Next base: position 75,971,180 of record NW_028327182.1, read on the forward strand.
AGGCTCCTCAGCATATTTCCAGCAAACAGAGTGGAGTTCGGCATATGTTTTTATCTAGTATTTGTACAATGTCCATGCATGTATGCATATAAATATGAATCTATTACAGTATGACCTATGCATTCCTACACTCTTCTATTTTTTGACAAGATGCGGGATGAATAGCACAGCTGTGGATTATTCCCCTTTGTTCCTTTGTTTCATGAGAGGAGCCATTTAACTGTAAAAATGAAGCTGGATTTATAAGTGCCAGTCTGTTTGAGTGGTAATAAATGTCAGACAGACACTGCTGAGTCATAAACATTGTGTTTGAGCCGAACTCACTACATAAATCAGCGTACAGCATATGAGCCCCCCACTCCAGAAAGTTAGCTGACTGAGAAGGAGCATGAAGAAAAAGAACCCAAATCTTTAAATATGTCTGCCACTTGGCACCCTAGAGATTTCTTCATCATTAACTGATGCCTTGTGATTCCTGTTCTCCACAAGATGGGTGCTAGAGAAGCAGGCACTCTGTTGATGCATAACCAGAAACCTCATCCGTGGGAGTGGGGTTGGAGCAGGCTTACTTCTGCCTAGTCCTGTTAGGGGACGATGGATTTAGGAGTCCCACCTAACCCAGTCATCGAGCCAATGAGAGCCCTGCCTACCAATGAGCAACTCTGCTGGACCTGAGCTATTCAGACTAGCTATTCAAACAATACTAGGCTACTGTCTCTCTGTAAAGCCCTCAATGTGTGTCTAGTTGCTGGCTACTCTGTCCAAAGCCCAGCTCCTTGGTCCCCATTCCTAGAGCCAGTCCCTAGATTAAAGTCATGTTTATTTCACCAGCATCCTCTGTCTTGATGATGAGTGTTACCGATTTCTCCCTCGAAGAGATGGATTCTGTACTCCTGGCTAGCTCCCACGTCAGCCATTCTTAGAGCACAACCCTCTGCCTGCTGTCTTCTCATCATCAGTGAACGGGACCTTGATAATCCTGGGACGTGTGAGATAAAAGGAGACATGTGTTTGTGGGGTCTGCACACATTTTAAAAAATATAGATATAGATTCACCGGTTCAGTTTTCTGAAGAAGTTAAATAATCACGAATTTCATTTGAAACTCTATGAATTAGAAGGCGCAAGTTGCAGCTGCAAGAAGGGAGTTGAAATTTAGCAGGATGGGATTTTAGCTGTGTTCTGCCAAGAGAGATACTTGGGCTTTTATAAAGCAAGCTGCGGTCCACTCGCTGGGTCCAGCTTTCTTCGATAAAACAGAGGAGTGGCTATGGACTGGATGGTTCCAGTTACTGTTTAGAATGAGAAGTCAGTGGAATATGAAAGAAAGCAGTTATGCATTTTTACTCTTGTGCACTATAATGAAGTATTATAATACTTCTTACTTTAAGATTATTTCGGTTTTCAGGAATGTGAATTAAAAACAACTCAGAGAAATTCATATGACCAGGTCACATGAGGGTAACACCAATGTCACTTGCATCACTAAATGGAGTTTGCAATTACTTTGTATAGAATATTAAACTATTGTAAACTTGCAAAGATGTCTAGAGGGTTTCTGGCATTTTACTTGGTGCCCTTAACAGCACCATCTCCATTTCCCCATCATAGGATATGGCTCTGACTCATTCATTATTCTTCATGTTCATGAATGTGCAATTGTCCGATATGTCCCCGGTTTCAGCTTACAGTGAGAAAGCCACTTTAATTTTATAACCAAATATGTCAAACGATTTTAGCAATGAAAACAACTGGAGAAAGAGCATTGAATCCAAGATCAAATCAATGTGCAGCTCAAGGACAGCAGGAAAACAGTCTAATTCCTGCCAGTAAGAGTCACCCATTCTGTGGCCTGTGCACAGTCAAAAATGCAGAGCTGTAGCCTCCATCTGTCTCTGCCAAGAGCAATCCCATGGCTGCCTGCCGCAGTCACAGCACAGCGTTCTGCGACTGTTCCCTGACTGGAGTCAGGGAGAAACCACACACACCAGAGAGCACGTGGAGAAGACGTGAAGCAGCATTCTGGTTTTAGGCATGCTAGGAAATGTCCCTATGAGCAAAGGAAGCGCCAGGGATGGTCCCTTGTCACATGAGAAGCCACAGGGCAGGGGAGCTGGAGCCTTCACACCCTTGAGCTTCCAGGATCTGGCTCTCTCCAATCAATCCCATTCCGATCAGTCTAACTTTTGAGACAAGCAAAATCTCTACTGTGGTGGAGAATGCCCACTGGGTGCTGGGATGGGTGGGGGACAAAGCGAACAATGGAGATAAGGCTTTGGAACACAGCAAACAGGAGACAGGAATTGCTCTTGTAATAACACCGGCACCATGTTGCGTGAATGCTGTCAGCAGGGAGAAAAACTCTCTTGTGTAATAACGGTTGTTAGGATCTGAATGTAAATAACAGGGAGAGTTTAAATCGACTATTTGACAACACTGAAATCCTGTACACATGCATTGAATTTTCATTTTTTAAAGAGGAGCTTTATTTAAATGGAAGGCCTGTAAAGGCTTCAAACGAATAAATCCCTGGTACCACTTAGTAGGGGAAATATATTCTCTGTTTCTCACAGTGGAAATAATAAGTGCTGTCTTGTATGTGGGGAAAAAAAAGTCCCTTGGAAGAGGATGTTTTAGGTGATTAATTAAGCCAATTTGCTTCTAAAATGACAAGATTGGCAAACTGCCCATTATCACATTGGCATATCAAATGATATTAATGTTGCCTAAACATATTAAGGCGCTGTATTAGTTTCTACTTCCTGGGCAGGAGGGAGGAGGGAGGAGGGGAGGACTGGATTTGCAAAACCTCTGTAACTACACAAAGGCTCTATTATAGGGGAAGAGTGAGGAAAAGGGGGGGGATGGGAGAGAATACAAGCAAAATTATCTTTAGGAAAGAGGAAAGTATGAGTTTTTAGAAATTTCTTCAGCATTTTTATACTAAAGAGGACAAGTTGAAAACTGAACTTTATCAGTGTCACCTACACTAGGGACAGGCCAACAGATGGCTGTGTGCCTGTGGGTCATCTCCCATGGTACCTCCTGCCCCCAAGGCCTCCTCAAGGTTCAGAGTTCTATTTTCAGCTCTGCTACCAACTCTGAGGCTCTGGGAAAGGGCTTCTCTGAGCCTCGCTGTTCCTGCCTACACAATGAGGGAGTGATATGAGCTGAGCCGTAAAGTCCTTGCTCTGGTCAGTTTGTTCCAGGCATGCTGCTTACTCTTCCCTCAACCTGTCAAAGGAGCATAAAATGAAGGAGACCCACCTTTTCTGCAAACAGACTCTGCCCAAGCCTAACTCTGTTCCAATGCACACACTGTCTCAGCACAAGCCTTTTTAGAGAAGAAGATGCTGAGATAAACTCTGGTCACTGTTGCTGGCCTGCAGTGGAAGCCTGCAGTTGGCTGTGACATGGCATGAGGAGAATCATCCCCTCTCAGGTGCCCGCCCAAGGGAGGTATCCAGGGTCCTCAGCATATGTCTCAGCAGCCATGAGGAAGCAGCAGAGTCTGGACAGAGATGGCAGAGATAGACTGGATGACAAGCGCTTGCTACAGTAAGAATTGCTTGCAGGGCCCTTCTGTGATTTCCAGAAGACCTTGCAAACTCAAATGTCATTAGGAAAAATGTTTCTATTCAGGGATAAGACACAATCTGAATGTGGATTTGTGAAGAAGACCATGCAATAAGTCAAAGGTTTCCAGGAAGAGGCTGGAAAGAGAGGGACCGGGATCCAGCCACCTGGGTTAAGAAAAACACAAGAGCCAGTCCAGATAATGGGTGAGTTGTCTGGAGTTGGCCTGACTCCTTGGCTGGTGCTTGGGGGAGGATTCCAAAAAGGGGACCGAGTTTGGGTGAATCTGGAACAGGCAGCAGGGACTAGGGGTTTGCCAGCCCCAGACTGAGCAGGAACCAAGCAAGGCTGAGAGCCAAGATTGGACACGGAGGAGGAGATGATGCAGGGCAGGTAGGCAGACAGTAGAATGAAACACAGAAACTCACAGAAGGTGCCCAGAGGCAGCTCCAAGGAGACAAAGCGAGCCCCTCGCCCCCACCCCTGAGCAAGCGCTCCAAGAGGGGAACCAGCTTCCCAAGACACACATAGAATTCTACCAGAGGTTTGGATACTGCTGTAACTACTTCAGATTTCTCTGTGTTACTGAGGAGATCTGTCCCTGGGGCTTAGCGGGCCTCTGCCCGCAATAGCCTGTGACAGGGTAACTTGCAGGGTCTTCTCCAGTCTATGTTGGCAGGGTCGTCAGCTTAGCCAAAGTGCTCAGAAGCCAAGACACTAGGATGATGCAGGCGCTGCAGGGTCTGTCTCAGTGGACACAAAGCTGCGGATGAACAGTGTCCTCGCAAGGGACTGCCCTGGGGCAGGTGGGTAATGGCTACCTACAGGTGCTAACTTAGAAACTTTTGACAACTTCCAAGTTAATGCACAAAAGATAAATCTATTTTGTGGGTAACATTCTGTGCTACTGTCGGTCTTATTTCAATGTATTTCAGAGGATAAAAACCTATAGAAACATTCTCACAGGTCAGGGGGAAAGCAGTGTTTGACTGTCACAAACTTAAAGTTCTAATTAGAAATGAATTTTCTAATGACACAATTGGTATTTGAGTGCATATACATAGAAAAATGTAACTGCATATTGTATCGAGGGGCCAAAAGAATGGTGCCAGAAAAATGTTACTCTCTCAAATACATAAATGAAAGGTTTTCTGTTTGATTGAAGACCAGTGTGTTTTGCTGTTCACAAAAAAAAATAACTTGTCATGTTTGTTTTCTCCAGTAGTTTGTAAAATATTACAGGCCAGTTCAAGCCATCAATGTGAGTCAGCGATACCCTAAGTATCTTAAGGTTTTAATCATTTTTGGAATATCTGGGAAAATGAGTTAATTCTTCACACATTTGCAGAAAGCTACAGATCATCCCTGTACTTTTTCAATGAGGAAAGTCTGTTAAATGTGGTAACTTAAGCAAAAGAAATTAGATAGATCCGATTAATCCTCCCTAAAAGTAGCTAATGTGCCTTCTATGGGAGGCTGAAGGCAGAAAGCTGGTTCTTTCCATCTATTTGTTGTTGGAGTGATTATCGTCTTGGAAACATGAAGGCCATCGGACATGGAATACAGAAGATAGGTGGTGAAAAATAATTAAAACCATAACTAACATGGGCCCACTGAGGTTGGTCAGAGTCTTTTAAAAATGAATCAGAGAGAAAGGGAGGCTTGTTGGCAGACAGGTCCTCACCTAGAGACTCAGCACCCTTCTCCAAGACCAGGTCCTTGTGACAACCCTACTGCCATCCAGCTGGAGGGTTCTTGGCATGTACTACTCACAGCTGAGTAATATGAAGCAAAGAAAGGAGACATTTCCAAGTCAGGCCCTGAGGATGCGGTATGCGCCCCACAGAGAAACCCAGAAGAATACACAAGGCTCCAAAATGTTTGTAATCCTTAACCAATGTTGAGAGGGTTTAATCTGCAGCTTCCAACAGGAAGGAGAGAGAAACCACCCCTGACAGATCTGTCATCAGCGGAGACTTCTCCCTTTTGCTTATAGTTCACTTTATATCTAGATCTTGTCCTAGAATATGGCAGTTCTATGCAAAATGTAAATATGTTGGTGATCCTAAAAGTGTGGCAGGTGAGCTACTCAGCTCACTTTGGCTTTAAACCAGGGGTCTGCTGTGGACTTGCATGAGCATCTTTTCTGTAGCACTTCCCCACATTGTCACTGAATTCTCCAATAACCCGTCTCCTGATCTGACCAAACGGAGGCGAGCCCCAAGTGTTCCCTTTATATTCTCTTAGATGTCCTGTTTGCTTTCTTTTCTGCTAGTAATTTTTGTAATTTAAATAAAATGTAAATTTTATAATGGTTACTTTTAAGTT